>NC_134105.1:80390000-82890000 GCF_040939455.1 Microcebus murinus | reverse complement strand
TAAGTGAAGTATCCCAAGAATGGAAAAACATGCACTACATGTACTTACCATCAGATTGGTATTAACTGATCAACACTTAAGTGCACATATAGTAATAACATTCATCAGGTGTCAGGCAGATGGGAGGGGGAAGGAGGAGATAGGCATATCGACACCTAATGAGTGTGGTGCGCACCATCTGGGGGAGGACACCCTTGGAGCTCTTAGTCGGATGGGGCAAGGGCAATATATAAAACCTAAACATTTGTACCCTAGTAATATGCTGACATAAAAAAAAAAACTTTAAAAAAATTCATTCCAAAATGCATTTTCTATCCTTTATAAAAGAGCAGCTAAGGACAAACTAGTAAATACCCATGATGCCAAAAAATGCAATTTTATCTAATTTTCTCTACTTAAGGATCTGTGAGTCTGTTTCTTCTGTTCCTATGAAACAGTTTTATAGAATCTAAACTGGGTCAGTCCTGAGCAAAATAATTAAAAAGCTGATTTTTGTTTTCTTAAAACCCTCTAGTTTCATATTTACTTCCCCTTCTCTATCCATAAATGATACTCATTCTACCTTAAGCAATTTGAGCTGTGGTCTACTTCTTATCCTCTTTTCCTTGTCCAACCATATTGTCAATTCAAGAGCTAAAAATCAATATCAGATGATGTAAATGACTGATAGATGCAAATGATAGAAGCTGACAGTCTTAACTTTGCCAGAAATATTTACATTTAAAAGCCTCAAAACCATAAGACAAACAATGGATGTGTAGGGGAATCACTCATTGAGATTCGGATAGAAAAAATGTTTCCATATGGGTAATAGCAGTTCCATCAAGCAGTCCAGAACTGACATAATTTAATATAGCAATTGACTTTTCTGCCTAAATTAAATAATTAAAACTGTGTTATTCCTTTGGGTACTTCAACATTCTGATGAAAGCATGTCAGCTGGACTGAAAGTATGTCCAATATAAAATATGTAGCTGATTCAAAAATAAGTGTGAAATAACACCACTAAAATAATAACTAACCCCCAGGTATATCAGTAGTTTTTTTTTCAATATTTATGCTCATTAAGGAATTCAATTTTAGCACCAACAACTATCTGTAATTAAGTCATTCCATTAATAGCAATACAACACAACACATTACAATACAACCTTACCAGATTTTCATAATGGAACGTAAGGGAGAAAAAAAGTGAGTCGAGGGCAACAGTTGCAAATACGAAATGCAGACAAAACTTTAAGAGCATTCAACATCCTTTATATTCTATCTTAAATATCTGGAGGTCAAGATCAGAAGCATAGATGATACAAAACAACATGACAGTGTGATACTACACACAAGTTCAAGTGGCAGTTGGTAATATAAAATAATCTTTTTTATGTAAATTCAAAGAATGATTAAATTCAAACACTGAATAAGACACTAAAGAGATAAAAATATGATATTGCAAGGATAAACGTATATCATATTAATCACACAACAGTATATGCAAATGTGTTGAATTAATATTACTTGCAATTTGTAATTAAATTAATGATGTGTCTTAAAACTAATGATGATTTGAAGTCAAAGAAATACAGGAGGTTTTTTTTTTTGTTTTTTTTCCTGTTAATTCTCCATCAATTCTTGGGTTGTTTCCCCAAAGTTAGATAATTTCTCCAGAATAATTTCCACTAATTGGACTACATGGACTCTGACTATATTTCAGTGGAGCCTGGTGTTGAAGAAGCAGCCCCAGAGAAGTATTATTTCTTGACCAGTTTTATCTTTGTCTAGATCTGCTACATTTTATTCCAGCTGAATGGCATTATATTCAATACAATAGCTAATTCTTTAGCTACCACCACCAAAATGTTTAGCTACACAGCCCACCTGACCTTTTATTTGAAGGTAGCAAAATGGAGTTAAAATATTCCACTGTTCTTAATTACTATATATTCACATAGTTTTGTTCTCTAAAAAATAATGTTCAGTGTCCAAAATGATATTTGTGACTTTCTTAAGTGTCAAACAGCATTATGAAATAGAGTAGCCTTCACACTATGCCAGGGTTCCCAACTGAGTCTTTCTGATGACACATTAATGAGGCTGTTATCCATGCTAACTTCCAGTTTCCTGAAATCATATACAGAATATTTCACACTCCTATCATTTACAGCTATACTGCAACAGGAAGATTATAGGCATACTGCTGCATGCTGTCTTACCAGTAATTAAACCTCTCTTTAAAATGAAAAGTGCATTTTTAATAGTTTCTCTGGAGATTTCGTGAACAACATATGTTCTTTTAAGCAAGAGCTCATCTTTCATCAACACCTAAATTCACACCGAAGCTCACTGGCTTTTTTCAGTTGGATGCCTGCACATTATACCATCCATCATCCTGGCACAGCAGCAGTAGTGGAACAGAGGCATTAACCTGTCACAGTGTGATTCAGGAAGGGATGTGATTTTCAAAGGAGCTTCAGTTTGGTTACCAGATCAGAGCTATAAAGTGTGTGGGGTATGTGTATGTGTGTGTCTACAAATATGTGCCAAACAGAGCCTTAAAATTCACTCTGACAAAAAATCTCAGACTTTCTGAAAAATAGCCTGGAGCAGAGGGGAATATTTATTTAAGTAACATAAAGTTTACTAACAAAGCTCGTCCCTTGTATCATACTCTATTTTTCTCTTGCTTAGCACATTGTTATGCATCTGGAATCCCTGTATTAATTTCTAGGTTTATATGCAAACAAGGAAGATGTTCTCACACATAAGTAATAATAGTTCAAGAGACAAAAGCAGCCTAAGGTGTGCATGCAATACAGAAAACCATCTCTGGGCCATGCAATAACAATATCTATTGTTATTTCAGCCTGGGTTGTGATGATTTGGATATTTTATATATATCCAAAATATATATATATATTTTATATATATCCAAAATATATATATATTTTATATATTATATATATTTGAAACCAAATGCTTCTTCCAGTATCTAAAATAGTCATATTAGAGTATATATTACTTTATTGTCCTTTATTCTATACATTTTCTTGAAAGATTTTATAATTTTAGATGCGTATTGCCAAAATCAATTTCTTTTTAAATTATGAACATTATTCTAAATAAATTATGTAACTTAACATATTCATTAATTGTCACACTACAAAAAATGGTTTAAAATTAAGTTTTACTGGTTTCAATATTCACCATTATTTCTGTTATACTTCATATACCTCATTCCTGAGTTTTATGTAATTCATTTATCAAAATATTTGACATATTTACTTATCAGAAATATAATGCACTGTACCCCTTTATATAATTTGCTTTCACAAATAAGTATTAGCATAGCTGAATATATTTTTTTCACAATTTTTTTAAATTACTGTCTATATATATTGTTCTCAAGTATTCCCTAATTCACTACCTGACATACTGATTTCCTCCACTGCTGAAGGATATAACACTTACCCCGAAATGATGACACAAAATGACATTGGTTTTTCTAATATTACCTTTCTACACAAAGGAGAGCTCCTTAGAAATCCTGGGAGGCGGACACTAATAAAATTTCCCATAAGTTTTACATGTGTCCATTCTATGGTGTTTGGATAGGAGAAAAATTATCATAAATTATTTATTCTGTTATTTTTGTCTGTAAAGAAGGAATAGAATGCCAAGCTAAAGTTTTGGTGTGGACAGAAGGGAAGCTGTATGCTATTTTCTGCTTATATAAGTTTCTCTTTCATTCTGAAAAAATAAATTATAATACAGCTGTGTTTCATAAATGTTGATTGATAAAGTGGTACTTTTTGGAGTTTTTAGATTAGAAAAATTTTCATCTTTTATTTTAAGCTACTGCTTCTTTTAGGCTTTCATGTTTTCTCATTTGATTATTTTTATAAATAGCTGAGTTTTCCTGCCTCTCTTCTTTGTATATTTTATCTGTTTGCACATCTTTTTAACCACTCTATGCTTTGTCACTAAACTTCTATTGAACCCATTTTCTAAATTACTGCTTTCTTCTGTATACTATCTAATTTATTTAATATTACTTATTGAAATAGATTGTCTTAAAGCTTATGTGATCTTTCTTTAAAAAGAGGCATTACCTAAATTTGTGCTCTTTAGTGAGACATCCCTGGTTACTCTTGGCATGCTATGTAAGTGAAATATAGAGAGAATGGAATTCTGTGCCAGGCATTTGCAAAGTGTGCAAACAATGGTGCAGGTCCTCATGGCATTTGCTTTAACTTCTATCAAATGTCCCTTAATTTACTATTAGCCCCATACGCTTTTTATCAGGGTATATGATTTTGGTAGTGGTCATGGTGGAGGGGTGGTTCTCCTTCATGGAAATCTCATTTTCTCAGTTCCCAGTCAAGTTTTCCTTTAGCAAGTGATTCATCAGTAATTAAGTTCCATTTGAATGGCATGTTATAAGAGTGTCTCAAATTTTATGGAATATTTTGTCATCCCTCATTTTTCTACTCTAGATAAGGCTTCAGGTTGTAGGACTTAAGTAAACACTAGTAGATGAATGGGCATGGCTATATTCCAACAAAACTTTATTTACAAAAGCAAAAAGAAAAGAAAAGAAGTATGGAGGTTCAAATGGAAATCCTAAAACTTAACAATACACCTTGAAAATAACTAGATATTAATAAATATTCCCAAGTAGAATTTATTTTTCTTTAGATCTGATGTTGAAAGAGGTACCAGCAACTTGTACTGATATAAAGAAGAATGGCCATGTCTTTTTCACATATATTTATGAAAAATCAGAAAGTAAAGATGTGGCTTTCAAAGGAATAGGGAAAAGAAATAGTAGTTTTCCTGACCAGCATGATTGCTGTAAGGATTATAAAGCATAGAGCCTTAATTATTAAAACTTTCACCAACATTTATTATGGAGTATAGTAAAAAGTGCTGAATATGTGGATACAATGCAAGCTTCATGACTAACTTGGCACTATCTTTCAAGGTGTACAATATTGTTCATTGCGATTTAGCTGATCTCTCCATGAATTCTAAAACTTTATTTTGCCATTTGAAAGTTATAATTTTTGCTTTATTTATTTATTTATTTTTTTATCATTTTAACAGCTTCATTGCTTTCAGGAGTAAGGTGATTTATTTTTAATACTAACCTGTTAATACTCTAGTGGCATTCCGTGTAACTTTTACTTTAAACATTACTTGCTTCACAAATGTCAATGAAAGCTTTGCAGATGAAATCAATATTTTACCTTCTCATTTCCAAGTGAAATAGGATGATTTTGTTCCAAAAAATCTGCCTTTATTGGAATTTTAGGCATGTCAAATAAAGGGGAAAAAACTAATTATTTGGTAAAATGCTCTCAATATTTATCAGCTACTGAGATATTCAGGAAGGAAAATTTGACTGCTTTAACATAGAATGAACAAATAAGATTGAGATATTCACCTGCAGCAGAGACTAATGTGATCGTCTAAAATAATGAATGAATATCTGATTACTATGAATTGTGCACGGTGTCAACAAACAGAAGGAGATATGATTGAGTACCTAAGAACAACCCTACATTTCACCAGTGTGCCATTTTGAGGAATGGCAATATGAATGAATGTTGAACATAAGCAATTGAATCCACAGCTAAATAAATTTTAGTTAGAAAGCTACAATGATAAAACATTATATAGAAAGCAATTTATGGTGATGAAATTTGAATTAGAAGGCATTTTTTTATGGAAAACTAAATGCACCATTTAAAATTGTTGGGATTTTTAATTCAAAACGAACACATCGCAAATGTCTAGAAAAAATCTTGAAAAATGCAGATTTATGAAAGTTATTTGAAAGACATCTTCACATTTGGGTTATGAAGAATCACAGGTAGATGCTAAACATTTTATTGTATTTACTTCAATTTTAACTTCCATGGGCATTAGAGAACATTCAGAAGCAACTACCGAATATTAATAATCCAGCATAAATGCATCAACAAACAATACATTTGAGAAGTCCAGTAGTAATCCCTAACCGCCTCCTACCCTGCTTATTTAAATAGCTTAATTAGATGTTTCAGTAAGGGTATCCAACAGCCCCTCTCAAAAATACTTCTGCACATTCCTTTTAAAAGGCTATGAAATTCATAGCAATTTCTAATTAGAATACACAACCAGGATGATTCTTCTTTTAAACTTCATTGTATCTAACAATGTTAGATGTGGAAGCAGCAGAACGTTGAATGACAATTCAACGTTAAATAAGGTTGAACTTTCCTCAAAATTTCTACGATTATTTCACCATCTGTGTTATATTACCTTCTCTATTTAATCATCAAAATGAACATAAATCCTTAAGGATGAGACTACCAAAGAAGAAACAGAAGAAATACATCAAAAAGTTTCAATTCTTTCTTCTTTACTTCCTTTATTCATGAAAAAAAATCCTCCTGGAATGTACTTTCTATTCCTAGCTTATTTATTAGTATTGGGAATTCAGCAATAAATACAAAAATAATTGTCCTCGTGTAATTTACATTATGGTATAGAGGAGACAATAAACAAAAATAAACGAGAAACAAGGAACATATTTTATCTTAAGCACTGGTAAATAAAGAGGAGAAAAAGAATAATTCAAGAAAGAAGTATGTATGAAGTTAAAATGTTAGAATGGGCAATGAAAGCTTCTTTGAAAAATGGTATTTGAATGTAAACCTAAATATAATACAAGCTCACTTCTCCAAGTCCATCAGGCTTAATGATCATGAGAATGTCAGCCTGGCTCCAAGTAATGAGAAAGAGAGAACAGAGGATTGAGGCAGAGACCATTAGAAGGGCCTTATAGATCATTTTAAGGACTTTGACTTTTACTCTGATTAAAAGAGATAGCTATTAGTAGGTTTTGTGCAAGGAGTGACAGGATCTGACATATATTCAATACTCATCTTGCAGAGGGGTTCTTTTTGTCTTGGGTTTGTGAAACTATCCATTTATACAGTTAAACTTCCAAATACACATGAGAGCCACTTATATATCACAAATTTATATAACTTACCCACAGTCTCTAGAATGTGCATGTCACAGTTAGAAGACCAATAGTATCACAGAATTTCTATACAGCACAAAAGATAAATTTTTAACAAAATGTATTCTACAGAGATATCTTAATGATTGTGTTAAATACTGCAGAGCAAAAGTTAAATACAAAGTTAGAAAAGTCATCAACTGCATACATTTTTAAACTTAAAAGAAGAGATCTGAGAAATCAAGCCAATGCCCATAAATAAGTCTTTGATAATTTATACAAGCTGCCAAGAATTACTATGAACTTTTCATTTCACATTTACTTTTATGCCTACTGCTTTTTTTGTACTAAAATTTTTTTGCCCTACCCAAAGATGGTGAATATTTATCTTGTGCCTTCTTTTACAAATTTTCTTTTTATAATTTTAGCTTATTTTTAGGTCTATGTCCTATTTCAGTGAGAGTATGTGGATGTTTGTGTGTGTGTGTGTATGATTCTTGTGAAGCAATATTCAAATTTACTTTTTTCCATCTGGATATCTAATTGCCCCATTTGTTGGAAAAAAATATTTTTTCCTCACTACTTTGGCAATTTTATTGAAAAACAACTAATCTTATATGTGTTCATTCATTTACAGGGTATTTTGTTCTATTGATCTGTGGATAATGCTACAGTGTTTTGGTTACTGAAAGTGTATAGTAGTTCTTAAAAATCATGCAGTTGAGTCTTCTTTGCTGCTCTTTGTTGTTTGCCTATTTGGGGATCTTTGCATTACTATATAAGTTTTAGAATAAACTTGCCATCTAAGTTTTTGGAAAGTATGGTAGTTTATGTTTGGAATAGGTAGGTTTGGAAGATTTGTCTTTAGTGTAAGTGGGAGATAATTTGTAGGGTTATGTGAGGGTATTCAGGGAGGTGAAAAGGCAGGTGAATCTGAAGGTGAATGAAGATACATGTTTTAATATATGTGCGTGAGCATGTGCATGTATTTTTGTGTTTTATATATGGTTATAGCTTTTGGTTGTTTGTTTTTCATAGATTTACTTCTGTGATATATTTGATCTTCTTTGATCTATTGTACATGGTATCTTTAAATAAAAGATATTTTCTAAATATTTTTGATATAAACATAAATTGACCTAAATAAAATAAAATTGACCTAAACAATTACGAAATTCAATTTATTTTAACTGTTGTTCCATTCAGTCAGCCTGATAATCTCACTAGTGAATTCTAATAATTTATCTATAGATGCATTTCTATATACAAAATCATAAATATTTAAATAATTCAAGTTTTTTTTAATACTTATATACTTCATTTATTTTCCTTGTTAAATGACCTAGCCAGATTCACCAATACAATGTGAAATAAGATATGTGACAGCATGAATCTTAGTTTTTTCCTTATTTGAAAAAGAAAACAGGTTGTTTGATGATTTTTGTTGTTTTGTTCTTTGTTTAAGATATTCTACATGAAATTTAAAAAGCATCTTTTGTTCCTAGTTTGCTATAGGATTTTTTTTTCAATTATCAGTGGTGAAATTTGTTAATATTTATTCTTCATTTAGTAAGATGATGACATGTTATTGATCCATCTCTACTCATAAAGTGGAAAATTCTGATTGATATTTGAACATTGAGCAAGATTTGAATTTCTCATATAAACTCATTTTAATTATAGTATATGATATTTTGCAAATTGTGGTTGGTTAATATTTTATAAATGATTTCACTTGTACTCATAAGTGAATTTGATCTAAGTTTTTTTTCTTATATAGCTTTGGTTAGTTTTCACTATTAAGATACTATGGACCTCATAAAACTCATTGGGACATATTTAATTCTCTTCTATTATCTAAAACAGTTTGTGCACTCTGGAAATTTTTCCTTAAGTATCAATATTTAGAAACATTCAAGCTATTAGGTCAAGGGATTTTTTAAAAAATGAATTTTAATCTTACAGATTTCATTCCATTAGTAGATACATAAAAATTGTGATTTTTAATTTTTTGTGTCAGTTTTGATAAGTTAGGGTTTTCTGGGAATTTTTATATTCAATTCAAAACCTCATATATGTTGACATTAAGTTATACATAAGATCATCTAATAATCTCTTTAAAGTCTGTATAATTTTTAGTATTATACCATTTCCTATTCCTGATATTCACAATATACACTTCTCTTTGCTCATGATTAGGCTTCAAAGGTGTATGTTCATTTTTGTTTAGTTTTTTTCAGAGCAATATATATCCAATGCTAACCAAAAATTCCATTTTCCTTGTCATTTTAGTTTTCTGGGCATCAATGTTCTTATCCATAAAAAATTACCATGTTGCTTTGATTAAATATTTTAAGGTTTAAAATTATATGCAAAATATTTTTAAAAGAAATGTTAGTTAAGCATCATAATTGCATTTAATGCATCATTAACATTAGTAAGCATCTATTAACTTCATTATCAATTCACTCAAAAAATATAAATAAGCATTTATAAATATGGTCATTCAAAACAGGATTTCGAGATTCTAGCCAAATACACCAAAATAATTATGTTAATGATTAGTAAAGAGAAAGAATGGCAGATGCATTTCATAAAAAAATTTCTTCTAATTTGGAAGTTTTTAAAATAGTTTTTCCACTGAATTATAGCTATTCAGTATGTTTGCATACAGTCTATCAGTATGTTCCAATAGTACATACTTTTTATTATACAAAAATGAGAGATCAATAAGAATTCCAATAAACTTTAATTGAACAATATTGATTTTAGTTGAAACAGATTGGAACTATGAATCAATTTTGGTCATATATTCTAATTAAAACTACTTGTATACATACTTTTGCATTTTATACTGATTAGCTAAGTTTAAATATAATGTTAAAAGATTGAAAATTTCCTTTAAAAGCGTAACTTCTTTGTGAAAAATATATTTCTTTTGAAACATCAAATTTTTATTTTTTACAGTCATTACTCTCAATATTAATTAGTTTTAAAAGATTAATTTTGTCATGGTTTGTTGAAATAGGTGATGAAAATGTTTATCAGGTGATTTTGAGAAATATGCTCATTTTCATGCAAATTACCACTAATTTATCTGAACAAATTGTGAAAATAAAATATGTCTCCTGTGAGTTCAGTAGATGCAAGCATATCTACTGAAATCATTTAAAATAAATTGGTTATTTGAGTAGTTTTGGGTCATTTTTCTATGGCCTTTAAAGATTTGACACTTTGAGATATATAATATCAATCACACATGTAAACATATCATACATAAGCATTTTCTATTTCCTTCACACTGGCAAAACAATATTGCTCTTGGAAGTGCTATGCTAATTAGACTTCAAACATCATTTTGTACTATGTTACAGATGTGTGATATGTTTAAATAACTACATAATTGAATCGGTATATACATCATTTTGTTAGAATATTTATTTTCTAAAGGTATATTATGGATACTTTTTATGAACAGTGGGTCATACATTTTGGAGACATTTTAGATTTAGTGTCCAAATGATTTGAAATTGCCATCTGACAGACCTAGCTCAAGGATCATTTATAAAGATCCTATATTCTAAGCACTGTCAAAGTTCTGAGAGCTGTGACAACAAAATTTGGGGAGTAGACAGAAAATATACAAGTAAATGAATAATGTAACTTCAGATGGAAACAAAATCCACACATAAAGCACAATGATATGATAGAAAGTAGTTTGTAATAAAGTGAGATTACTTTAGATGGGAAGGAAAACAATCCTGAAAAAATAACATTGAAGAAAGAGCAGAATAATAGAAAAAAAAAAAAAACTATGCATTAAAGAATCTAGGCAAAAAGCATTCCAAACAAAGGGAATAATATTTGAAAACATTTTTAATTCAGAGTACTTGGTAGAGCTGGGGGTCACACAGGAGGGTATCGTGTTTCCCTGAATATAAGACAGGTCTTATATTTATTTTTCCTCAAGAAGACATCCTAGGGCTTATTTTCAGGAGATGTGTTATTTTCCCCTCCAAAGCAGCACTCACAGGATGGCGGGGACCTGACAGGGGTAGCCGACCTTGTTGGTGGGGCTTCCCGCACCTTTCCTGTCACCTCTGGGATAGTAGCTGTCACCATGGGGCAGATGAGAAGGGCTGCTGGGCTTCTTTACCACTTCCTGACGAGATGCATGGGTTGTGCAGATACGCTGCGTAGCCTCGCCCATCACTAGGTCTTATTTTCAGGGTAGGGCTTATATTGCGCAAATGCTTAGAAATCCTGCTAGGGCTTATTTTATGGGTAGGTCTTATTTTCGGGGAAACACGGTACTATTATGTGGAGCTTAGTGGCCAGGGAAGGGAGGCACAAGATGAGGTTGGCGAGCTGGGTGGAAGTGAGCTCTTGCACATTTGTAGGCTATGATAGTAATTTGAATTTAATTCCAAGTTCTATAACAAGCCATTGGAAAGTTATATGTAGAGAAGATGATTTGTTTCATATAATACAAAATTACTTTAGCTACAGGAAAAGGAAGCATGGAAGAGCAAGAATGCATGCAGAGAGACGGGACAGACTATTGCAGAAGTACAGATTACAGATAATATCGGTTTATTGTAAAATTATTTCAATGGAGATGGGGGAGATGGAAAAATCAAGGAGTACACATCCTTCAGGTGAATAAGATTTGTTGAAGGATTGGACTTAGAAAGTGAGAGTGAAAAGAGGAAATAAGGATAATTGCTAGGCTTTTCACTTGAGTAATTCAATAGCTGTGAAAGAGACTAAAAAGAGCTGGAAGGTGGTGAGATAGTTAATTTTGCAGCCATTAATTTTAATACAATTCCTGTATTTTAATACAGTTGCTGTTTATACAACAGTGCACTTGTCAAAAGGGTGGTTGAATGTACAAGACTCAAGTAATTGGCATTAGTCAGTATAAAGCCACGGGGCTGGTAAAGATTCTCAAGAAAGAGCATATAAATAGAAGGGGAAAATGGGGCCCAGACACCATTCTTTACTTTGAGATGTTATGTTAAGAGCCTTATACGAACAATGAATTCCAAATGTTACCTGAATTTAATCAAAGTGCCATTGACCTACTATTTGTGGTCCTGGTTCTGCAACAATAGTAATAGTTTCTAAAGCATACTTAATGGTTATTATGTGTCCAGTGCTGTTCTAAGTGCTTTGCTTGTTTAAACTAAGCAAAGTTCTGTGGTTTGTCCTAATATCCCCATTTAAAAGATGGAGTAACTCAGGCTAGATAAAATTGATAACTTTGTCGAATGTGCTTAACTAGTAAGTGGTAAAACCAGAACTAGGATCCAGGCAGTTTAATATGAGAGCTCATTCTACTTGAAAAGTTATGTTTGCTTAGTAAATATATTGGGCTTAACTTCACAGAAGGCTCATAGAAAATTTTTTGAAGACAGTAGGATTTGTGTAACACTGATTTTAAACCCTGGCCTAATTTTCTACCTATATTCATGTCTGCTGCTATGTGACTTTGGAGCTTAGCTCCTCAGATCAAAAGAGGACTTAGGTTTACTTACCCCTTCCTCGAAACTGTGAGCACCATGTGATTAACTTTGGCCAGTACAATATAAATACAATAATACCCTTGAAACAAGATTACAAATATAGGTAAATGACAACTTGATCAATTTTAGATTCTACTTGGAATTCATTGTGCCAACAGGATATTAATAGAATACTTTAAATTAAAGAATGGTATACGAGAGAGGCCTGGCGCAGTGGTTCACACCCTTAATCCTAGCACTCTGGACGGCTGATGCGGACCGATCTCTCAAGGTCAGGAGTTTGAAACCAGCTCTCGCAAGAGCGAGACCTCATCTTTACTAAAAATAGAAAGAAATTAATTGGCCAACTAAAAATATATAGAAAAAATTAGCTGGACATGGTGACACATGCCTGTAATCCTAGCTACTTGGGAGGCTGAGTCAGGAGGATTGCTTGAGTCCAGGAGTTTGAGGTTACTGTGAGCTAGGCTGATGCCACAGCACTCTATCCCAGGCAACAGAGTGAGACTCTGTCTCAAAAAACAAAACAAAACAAAAAAACATGTAGTATATAGGCCCTCTTTTCTTCTCTCTCTATATGCTCTTATCTTGTGATTGGATCAGTCAGAAGTGACAATACCATAAATTATGCCATAAGAGAGTCCTTGCATGCTTCTGCTCTGTCTTTCAGAAGCTTGCCACCACCAAAGTACAAGCCTGGACCAGCCAGGTGGAGGATAAGAGAACAGACGGAGGCAAACTCAATTGTCCAAGCTGAGGTCATTCTATTATACATCAGCCCAAAGATGACAGTAGGACCCCCGACCTATGAGACAGCCAGCCAAGATCATCACATCTGTCTGTGTAATCGATAGCTGATCACGAATGAATGTGTGAGCTCAGCCAAGAACAGAAGGTTTGTAGTTTATTTCATTCTCAATAAATTTATGTATTTATTTACTCTCTAAGAGTCAAAAGTTTTCTAAATTGATTTTTAACTATTTCAGTTAACCCCATAATAAAACAAAAAAGTCATAGCATCCAGTTAAATATACAGATACCTTTTTCTGATTATAAAACATCAATATTGTAGTAAACTCACAAACAGAAATTTGTAAAATGCAATAAAAATATGTATCAAATCAAGCTGTATGTTACATTTATAAATATTGCTTTACATATATTGACAAAGCAACTCTTCCATCCAATATTTGATCATATGGATAATTTTATTAAAGTTATATTTTTTAACTGTTTTATTTGCACTTCTTGATTATTTAAGTGGTTTGAACATTTGCTCTTTATAAATTTTTACTTTTCCTCTACCTAGATTCCTTAGCAATAGTTTTGTGGTTCTATTCAGTATGCAATAACCTTTAACTATTTTGATTAAGAATCCTGTTAAGTTTATTGAAAATATATGCCCAGGTATTCTGCCTTAATTCAGTTAATAAGTACATCATTAATTAATTATTTTAACACTTGTTCTAATAGTTTTTCAGGAAATATTTTAACATGGGAAAATCAAATACACATTTGCTACAATTTTCTAATTTTAAAATTCTGATTCTATTTACATGTAGCTCTTCAATCCACATGCAATTTATTTTTAGATTTTGTTTGTTCATATTAATTGACCTTTTCCAAGTTTTTAAATAAGATGTTTGCCCAGCTCAAGTCCCCGAATCATTGTTATGTTTGTATTGCTTTGTAACTTCCTTAAACATATTATTGCATGTTTTAGTAGTTTGTATATTTTTTATTGTTAAATAATATTCCATTGTAAAGATAGACTGTGATTATCCATTCAATAGTTATTTACCTTTGGGCTGCTTCCTGTTTTGGACTATTATGAAAAAAGCTGTTATGCATATTTATGTGCTAATTTTTGTGGACCAATGACTTTTATAGCTTAAAGGTAAATACATGAGAGGGATTGCTTATTTATATGGTAATTTCATGTTTAATTTTATAAGAAAGAGTCTTTCTTATAAAGAGTCTTTTTCAAAGTGGCTATACTGGTCTACATTACTACCCACAATGTGTAAGAGTTCCAGTTGCTCCACAGCCTTGCTAACACCTATTATTTTCAGTCTTTTTAGATTTTAGCCGTTCAAGTGGTATCTAGTGATATCTCACTATAATTTTAATTTCATGACCAATAAATTTGATCATCTTTTAATGTGATTATTAACAATTTGTGTATCTTCTTTGATGAGAAATTTATTGAAATCATTTACTCAACTTTTATTTGGGTTATGTAGCTTAACATTGAGTTGTGAGGATTCTTTATACATCCTCGGTCCAAGTTCTTTTGTAGATATATATTTTTCAAATATTTTCTCCCAGTATATTCCATATATTTTTATTTTTCTGACAGTATATTTTGATAATCAATTTAAAATTTTTTAAAAATATCAAACAAGATAAATACAAACAAAATTAAACTAGTTCCATCATGGTGAAATGGTTGGGAAAAAATGAGAAGAAAATCTTACAAGCAGGTCAATAATTGAAAAATAAAAAAACATAAAATGATAGAGTACCTTCAATTTAGCACCAATAGAATTGACAGCTAATTGTCAAACAAAACACATATTTATTAGTTTTTTTGTTATTTCTGCCATAATAAATTACCACATACCTAGCTGTTTGGAACACCATAAATTTATTATATCATGGTTTCATAGCTCAGAAATCCAGGCTCATTCATCTTGTTTCTCTGCTAAGGGTTTCACAGGTTGAAATCAAGGTATCAAAGCTGCACTGGTATTGGGAGAATCTGGGAAGAATCTTCTTCCAAGTTCATTCAAGTTATGGCAGAATCAAGGTCCCTGAGGTCTTTACAACTCCCTATTTCTTGACTGACGGTCATCTTAGAGGTGCCCTCATTTCCTACAAGCTTCTCTCTAGTTCTTGCACATGCATCCTGACACAGCAAATTCAGCAGTGAAGCTTCAAATCCTTCTCACATTTGCAATCTCTCTGAATTCCTCTGCTGCCATATCTCTTTTGCACCCGACTTCTTCCACAATATGTCTTTGACTTACTCATCTGCCTTCCTATTCTGTTCTTAAGCATTCCATTGGGCCCACCTCAATAGTCCAGGATAATCTAAGTATTTTAAGGGCAGCCACTAGTAAAATTAGGAACAACTTCAGGGTCTCTCTACAGTAGCATCATGATTAATGTTCAAAATACCAGTGGACAGGAATCATCAGAGGACATCTTCAGAATTATGCCTATCATACCACAGAAGACAGTCATATGATGTCTTCACAAGACAATTCTCAAAATGGAGTTTTATGAGAAAGAATATCCATATGACAAACGTTAAAAAGAATGCAATTTTATTAGTTACCAGAGAAATGCAAATTAAACCAAATGCCAATAATACTATACTTCCAATATTCTTTAAAAAGACTATTAGCACCAAGTTATGTTAAGAATATAAAATGACTAATATACTGTTGATGGGAGTACTAATTGGTAAAACTACTTTTAAAACTGTTTATACCATCAAATAAAGCTATATACATAACATTGGCTCATCAATTCTACTTCTAGATATGCATCACCCCAAAATTCTGATGCATATTTACTAAATAATTTGTGTAGGAATGTTTCAAGCAGGATGTTTCATAATATTCCAAAATAAGAAATACAACAAAGGTCCATACTTTGGTATATTCATTTAATGAAATAAAATATCATGATAAGAATGAATAATCTATAACCATTTGCAACAATGTAGATGAATGTCACAAACATAAACTTGCACCAAAGGGGAAATAAGACATAAAACAATGAATTGCATGATATTATTTATATAAAGTATAAAAGTAGTAAAATCTATTGGATTTCTATTAAATGTTAGAATGCTTAACAGAGATCATGGTGACTTTAAGGAGACATATGGAAATTTTGAAATGCTGATGACATTTTGTTTCTTAATCTGGGCGTTATTTTCAATTTGAAATACTCATCAAGTTGTGTATTATTAATAATTTGTTATTTTTCCTTATACATATTAAAATTTAATACAATTTATACATACATAAAAGCAGTTCTGTTTTGAATAATGGCAAATTTTCTCATATCCAAAAATAATTCCCTCAGATATGAGGCAAAGGATGGGAATTTGTAGCCTTTGCTCTAAAATAAGTAAACAAGAAGAGTCATCTATGATTCTCATCTAAGCTGTAGGGGGAAGGGTGGGTCTTTGTAGTAAACCATTTCCAGGAACACAAAGGACAGTGGTATTTCTTAATCTTTGCTGTCTTCTAGCATCACAGGGCTTGGGCAAAGTTCAATATTGTCACATTGTAACATTCTTCAAATTAGCATTTCTTTTATGAATACATACTGTAAAAGTTGTGGATATAATATTCACTTTAATTTTAATAATAGATCTTGTGGAAAGTAAGGGAACAATAATCTAAGTACTTTCTTTACCTTACTAAAGAGACTTTGTAAAATCTAGTACAATAACTACTTAACATGTCTATCATGATCTCTCTTCAAAATATCAAACTATCTCAAATAAGCATTTGGCAAATGCTAGATCAATTAAATTAATGGTTGAGTTCACTGAAAATTATTTGAACTGCTGAAATTCTGTGTTTTTGATTACCAAGAGGTTTATATATTTTATGCCCTGGATTGAGAGAGATAAGATTCCATTTGATTAAGAAAGTTTAAATACCCAATATATTTTGGAAAATACATTAGGGAAATATCCTTTTCTGCAAAGTGTAATCACTGAGATTTTCTAAATAGGAGGATAGTATTCTTAAATTGGGTTTTTATTAAAAATTAAATATCAGCCATGTGGATATTTTATTACATGGTAATAAAAAGCCATATGTGACACAAACTTATATAGGGATATGCTCACTCAAAGGACAGCCAACCAAAGCAGCGTCCTGCCCTCTTAGAAAAACAAATCTGATTTTTCTCACATACTTGTACACATGTTTAACTGAAATTGTGGAATTCATTGTTTTACTACATGGAATTTTTTTCTTTGCTAGAAAAATATTAACAATTAACCTTCAAGATCCTTAAAGTAATCTTGGTATAGATTCTGTGGTATGTCCAATTATTTTAGGGCCAGTATATTGATAGCCCTTAAATAATCTATTCCCCAGCCTTTCATTGAACATGTATATGTCACTCTTTGGCAATGTCAGTGAAAGATTTACTTCCTACAAAACATTCAAATTGTCTGGAACAGGGAAGTAATGATAGAAATATAAATTGGGATTAGATTGTTGTCTATTTAAAATCAACAAGATATATGACCCACTAGGTTGGGTAATAAAAACTCTGATGTTTACTCTGATGTTTACAGTTTGGACTAGTGAATGCTGATGTACATCTGCTAACATGTGAGCATGAAGGAAGGAGCAGTGCCCTGGCCTTCTGCAGCAAGTGGTGTGGGAGGGAAGGAGGATCCCACTTCAATGACATCTCTGGCACCTCTTTGCTCCCACTTCGCTCTCTTACTTCCAGAACATAACAAAGTTGGTTATCAGAGGTCATGAGAGGACAAAACTTTGAGAATGAACCTAACCAGCTAGAAGATGGAAGGCTGAAGAAAATTCACTTACATTTTTTGAGTTTCTATTCTGGTAACAATCACTCTGAAGTTGTATTTCCTTTGTTCTTTATGATTATCTTTCCTTAACCTCTTTGCCTTTTCTCTTTCCATTTATTGTTACTATTCCAGTTGAATTTCGTTCTCAGCCTTAATTATCATACTTAACAGTAAATAATAATTCTGTACTTATTTTAATTAATAAACTCAAATTGTTTCCTCTGCTTGTCAGTTTTTTTCAACTCATTTGACTTTGTTTAAATATTACATCTTTGATTTAATGGTTTCAGTAATTTATTTCTATAGTATATAGCACTTGTTATAAAAACTAGCAGTTATTATTATTTTTGCTTCTTGTTGTTTGGCTTACATTTTTCTCTAGCCTACATTTTTTTTATCTAGTTTTGCAGATCATATTAGTTTTTGTCATTTTGTTATTTTTGTATATTTGCATAATTATCAGACTATTCTGTCTTAATTTTGCTCTTGTTTAAAGTGGCATGCTTAAATCTAAGCTTCCCATTTAGTTCTCTGCAAGATAAATATGGATTCTTTTATTCTCATATTCTCAGTACAGTGTGAGGGTTAGAAACTGTGTTAAATCTACCTTTTTGAAGCCCAAGGAGTAAGCCACTTCTTTAGGATTTGACTTTGTTCTCTTTTTAAGTCTTTTTTTGTGTGTGTGTGTTATATACTAGGTCATTCCATTTAGGTTGGGATATATCCTATCACAACAGACTGGAACCTCGAAGCTTTATGTGGCATAAAGTTTTATAGCAAGTGCTTACCTTAGAAAGAGTTCATCCTTATTATTCACACTGTACCCATATGTACACCTTGTCCATTTCCCTTACCCATCACTAAAAGTTCAAAAAGTGAAAAGTTTAGAGGATCTGCTGGTTTTGGCATAGTCTTTATTAGTACATTAAAGGATCAAGGAATCTTACTTGGAGTTTTCAGTGTGTTTCCTTGCCTCAAATTGCTATTCTTTCAGGGGATCCTAATATATGGATTTTCTCTTTTAAACAATACTTTTAAGTTATTATTTATTGTTGCAAGAGTTATCCTCTGTGGTTATAATAATTGCATTTTCTTCCTCTTCTTTATTCCAGACTGGAGAGAGAAAATTGTGAAAAGCTGTTTCCTTCTGCCTCTGTTGGGATATTTGATATTACCTCTAAGATACTTTTCAGGGACTCTTCAGAGAGAATTAGGGAGATTTTCCCAGATTTTGTCAGCCCAAGTTTCACAAGAGTAGCTTCTAGGAAGAAAGTATTTATTTGTTAAATTAAAAAATGGTTTGTAAAAATTAATATCTTGCCACTCCCCTTCCATATTTTCCTTAAAACAACACTTAGGGTTATTTTATTTCCAGAAAACTTTCTTTTGTGTAAATCTTAATTTGTCTAAATCTTTGTCTAAATTTGTCTAAATCTTAATGTAAACATAGCTTTGCTAGAGTAGGAGAAAAGGAGACATCACTGAGAGAAGATGTAGAGGCTTGCAGAGTGGGTGCAAGTATTGAAATAAACAGCCCTCAGGCAGAAGCTAACTAGGCTACTAAGCTAGGAGTTAGATGCAGGGGCTTGCAGAATGGGTTCAAGTCTAACTAAGAGGGCTAATAACCATAGACAAGGCCTAGCTTCAACCAGCTTGTCAGCTACCTAGGTCTCCTCACATTAACTTTGGCTAATTAAAATATCATTTGCATTGTGGTTTTGAAGTTTCTTTGTGCTTGAAATTGCCATGACAGTTCCAAGACAAAATGGGAGGAAACCTAACTCTGAGAATTACTACACAAATTCTTAGTAAAAACTAATCCCTTAGCCAGGAATATTTCCCCTTTCAATTAGTGAAACTTCATAAGACCCAAAACCCCTTTCAGGACAGCTGCTCTTTTTTGAGCCTGCCCACTCTCTCTCAGGACAGCTGCTCTTTTTGAGCCTGCCCACTCTCTCTCTCTCTTGAGAGAGTGTACTTTTTTGCTTTCAGTAAAAGCTGCTTGCTTGGCTTACATGGTGAATCCTGAAATTCTTTTCTTATGACAATCCCCAAGAACCTGAAAGAAACTCCACTGAGAAGACAGTAACAGCTTAGTATCTCAAAATTATACACTGTTGGTAGGACTGCAAATTTGTATAATCTCTATGGAAAACAGTATGGAGATTCTTCAAAGAAACAGATGTAGACTTACCATTTGACCCAACAATACTGGGTATCTACCCAAAGGAAAAGAAGTCATTTTATAAAAAGGATGCCTGTACTCAAATGTTATTGCAGCATAATTCACAATAGCAAAGATGTGAAATCAATCTACATGCTCATCAATTCATAAGTGGATTAAGAAAATGTGGTATGTGCATACACACACACACACACACACACACACTATGGAGTACTACTCAGCAATAAAAAGACATCAATGTCTTTTGCAGAAACTTGGATGGAATTGGAGACCATTATCCTAAGTGAAGTATTTCTGTAATGGAAAAATAAACACCATATGTACTCTCTAATAATTGGAAGCTAATTGATGGGCATCCATAGGCACATATAGATGTAAAGATCATAGGAAATCAAGAAGGGGGAGATGAAAGGGGATGAGTAAAACCTACCTATCAGGTAGAATGAACATGATTCAGGTGATGGACACACTAAAAGCCCCAACTTAAGAATTGTATTAAATAAAAGGTATCCATGCAGCAAAATATTTGCATCACCTTAATATTTTGAAATAAAAAAATTCTATTTAATATCTCAAAATTTTACTTCATATTTATAGCTTCTACTATTTTGTATAAATATTTAAATTTAAATCACTTCTGATTTCAGCTGAATTTTCTTTGAAAAATTATGTCAAGTTGTTTAATCAGGATATATTTTTGTTTTACATCAGATACTACTCTCCAGTTGTCTAGAGGTTGGTCGAGCAAGGCAGGTTTTCATTTGTCTATGATCAAGGCATCTGTACTATAGTGGGTTGAATAGTGGCCTCAAAAAGATAGATCTAAGTCCTAACCCCTGGAACCTATGAAGGTAATGTTATTTGGAAAAAGAGACATTGCTGATATAATGCAGTTAAGGAACTTGACATGAGATCATTTGTGTCCTCATATGGAAAAATAATGGAAGATGACACATACACAGAAGAGACACAAGAAAGAAAGCCAGGTGAAAATAAAGACAGATATTGGATTTATGCTGCCACAAACAAAGGAACACCTGAAATCACCAGTACCTGGAAGATTCAAGGCCACATTCTCTTCTTGTGCCTTTAGAGGGAACAAGTCACTGCCAACATCTTGATTTTGCACTTCTGGCCTCTAGAATTATAAGAGAATAAGCTTCTGTTGTTTTAGGCTACCATGTTTGTGCCAATTTTTTGGTGTAGCATTAGGAAACTAATACATGTACTTTGATTGGGACCCTCTTACAGACACAGTGTTATTTATGGGCCATAAATTCACTACCCCTACATAGTTGCCATAGTTGTCTATTACTATCTCTAATTTCTCATCAGTTCTGCATTTCAGATTTTCTGCGATCTCATGTAATGCAGTGATACAACAAGAAACTGTGGAGACAAACTTCCTATTTTCAAATTACAGCTCTACTACTTACTAGCTCTGTAACCTTCAACAGGTTACTTAATATCTCGTAAGTTTCTACACCAGAAAATGGGCACAATAATTACACCTACCTTATATGCTGTTAGAAATAAATAACTTAATATACTATTAAGTACTCAGATCAGTATCTAGCATGTAATTACTGCTAAATGGGATAGTTATTTAGCTAGCATGATTTTGTAAAGGAGGAACAGTTATTTGAAGGATAAAAATTTTACTAAGGATAAACACCATCATTTGCAATCTCATTTAGCAGAGGTGATTGAACAGTAACCACTTACTAAAAGTCAATAGTACTGCTAAGGATGGTAGATGAAATGTGTTCTCTGTCTACACAGTGGGATGATACTTCACATCAAAATGTAAATATAAATGAAATTGAAAAGATTTGTCATATTTAATTCAGGAAAATATGATTAGACAAATGGATTACATGATGTAAATCTTCTTAATCCACACATCTTATAGATAAAACAGACCTAATGTCAATTTCAGAATTTAATTATCTGAAATATGTAGGATATATAATAAATATATTTAGATATTATTAAATTCAGAAAACTGTCCATTTGATAAAAGGCTCACAGGATTTAATGTGTGTAGTATTAGGGCTAACCTGTATTTCGGGGCATAAATTCAGAAAGCTATATCAACCTTTAGAGGGATAATATCACATGAATAAAATTATATAGAAAAGGCCCCACCAATTTTGGCATAATAACATACATTTAAGTAACACATTGAAATTTTAATATATTTTAACACAGTAGACAGTGCGGACAGTGACCCTCATAATTATCCTGTATGGTAAAAATTTTGTTACTGATAATAAAAACTAGGCTCAGAGAAGTCTTTTCCATGACTTCTTGCCCTCTGATTCATTAGAGGAAACCCTACATTAACTGGTCATCCAATTTAACTCACTTTACTGAATAGGAAGAGTATAAATTTAGGATTAATAGAATAAATAGCTTATATTTAGATAATAGTGCAATTATAGAGAATGATGTTTTCCAATTCAGTTACCTTTGGGCTAAGGCTTATTGCTCTTTTGAATAAAAATTATAGAACTCAAATGAATTTCAATGGGCTGTCACTTTAGGTGGGTTCTGGAATTGTCAGAACTTCTATGACCTAAGTTCTATGCATCATGTAGATTTGGCTTAAAGTGGGGTCGAAAAAAGCATCAGGGAATTTAATTAGGAATAAAGGCAACCAGCCTTCATTTTGAAGAGATGTATATTATTCATTAATTCACTCAACAAAGACTGAGTGAGGACTGACTAAATGTCAGAAATTTAGCATATATATGCTAGCTAACAAAAATACTTTTTCTTACTAATTTAAAAGTAGTTTGGCAAAGAACTGCTAATGTAATCTATTCACCTTATCTCTGGATGCTACAACTGAATTGTCATTAATTCAAATGCCAAATAGCCTGTTTCACTATCTGTGCTGTAAATTTTACCTGGTTGGAGAAGAAAAACAGTACATCTAGTACAATTTTTTTTTTGTTTGTTTGTTTGTTTTTGTTTTTGTGACAGAGTCTCACTCTGTTGCCCAGGCTAGAGTGTCATTTGGACAGCCTAGCTCACAGAAACCTCAAACTCCTGGGCTCAGGCAATCCTTCTGCCTCAGCCTCCCGAGTAGCTGGGACTACAGTTATGCACCACCATGCCCGGCTAATTTTTCCTATACATATTTTTTAGTTGGTCAATTAATTTCTTTCTATTTATAGTAGAGATGGGGTCTCGCTCTTGTTCAGGCTGGTTTTGAACTCCTAACCTTGAGTGATCATCCCACCTCGGCCTCCCAGAGTGGTAGGATTACAGGTGTGAGCCACTGTGCCTGGCCTTAGTACAGACTATTTTAAAACAAATTATTTCATTTGAAAAAATAAAACAATTAAGTTTTCACCAAAATGGAGAAAATACCTTTTGAGGGCTTTGCCAAAAAACTATTTTTCACAATAATCAAGGTGGCATCAGCAAGATGGTGAAGTAGTTTTCAACTCTCACAGAAACACCCATGGATGAGATTGCATTTCAGAAAGTCCAATAGAGAGGTCTGAGCATATGATTGGGGCAGAAGTATCTAAGAACAGTTGCCTCAAAGAAGGTAAGAAGAACCATTTCACTTTACTCACATCATCTCTCCTCAAAGGTGGCACAGCTTAGTGCCAAGAGAATACCTCCTTAGGCCACAATTTCTCTCAATGGGGAAAGTGAGACTGTAATGAGCACCCAGCTTCCCCAGCCAAGTGAGATGCTACATAAGAGGCCTACCTCTTCCTCATTCCACTTCAAAATGCCACAACTAACCACTGCATGAACTACACCTTGAACCTTGTAGTATGCATCAGCTGCAGATCTCCCTGATTATTCCATGTGTGCCCTCATCAATTTGTGTACCCCACAACTTCCATATAGCATGCAAGAGCCTCTGTAGAGCATGTACACAAATAGCTGACTCCACCCGGCTGGACTGGGAAAAGGCACGTGCTTTGACCACTTCAGGTATTGTCCTAGTGAAAAGAAATAGGAAGTTCTTAGTACAAAGCCCAGCTTTACAGGACAAAGGGAAGACATATAATCCAAAGACTCCTCACCTCTGCTGAGAGGAAACAAGAAAACTAGAGTAGACGTTACCATCGAAAATGTCCAAGAAACCCACATAATCCACAGACAAACTGACTGGTGAAGATCTTTCTCTCCTTAAGCCAGTTTATGAAGACTAGAGAAGGTGACTACTCCTCAAATGTGAAGACAGCAATGCAATACTTCAAGGAACACAAAAGAAATCAAGGAAACATGATGTAACCAAAGGAACACAATAATGTTTCTATCTATAACCCTTACAATCGAGTTCTACTAATTGGACAACAAAGAATTCAAAATAATTGTTTTCGGGAAACTCAGCAAGCTGCAAGAGAATATAAATAGACAACTCAATGAAATCAGGAAAGCAATACATGAACAAAGTGATAAGTTCAACAAATAGGTAGAAATTACAAAAAAAAAAAAAAAGAATAAAACAGAAATTCTTGAGCTAAACAATAAAATGAATTAAATTAAAAAAAAATGGCTGAGAGCTCTTCAAGAACAGACTCAATCAAGCGAAAGAAAGAATCCATGAGGACAAAGGAAGGTCATTTGAAATATGTCCTGGGATAAAAAAGAAAAAAGAATGAAAAAGAGTGAAGAAAGCCTACTGGATTATGAGACATCATCAAGCAAACCAACATATGCATTAGTGAAATCTCAGAGAAAAGAAATAGAAAAAGAGGCAGAAAACATCAATAGAAAAGTAATTCATCACATGCAAAGGAACTCCTGTAAGGCTATCAGTGGATTTCTCAGCAGAAAGCTGCCAGGCAAGGGAGAGTAGAATGATATATTTAAAGTGGTGAAAGAAAAAAAAAAAAAAAAACAACAGCCAATCAAGAAAACTATACTTGACAAAAATTATCCTTTAAAAATAAATTAGCTATAAAGACTTTCCCTAACAACACTGAGGGAGTTCACCACCACTAGACCTGCTTCACGAAAAATGCTAAAAGGGAGTTTTTCAAATTGAAACAAAAAGATGCTAACCAACAACATAAAAGCATATAAAAGTATAAATCTCACTAATAAAGATAAATATATAGACATATACAGGATAATGTAATATTGTAATGGTGGTACATAAATCACTTTTAACCCTAGTATAAAGATTTAAAGACAAAGGATTTGGAGTAACTATAACTGATAATATTTTGTAATGGATAGACAATATAGAAATATGAAATTTGGATACTCTTTGCTTCAGCAATATCAACTACTATGCTCCCTCATCCCTGTATATGTTTACATGGTCTGTTGTTTCTAGCTGGCATGATTTTCTTTTACTTTCTTCTTTTGACCTAATTTATCCTTAAATACCTAGGATTTAAGGTAAATACTATGGTATCCTATCTAATAATGAACTTATGAAATTTATGAGAAAGCAAACAAGAAAATAAAAGGAATAAAAAAGTTTGTAAAATATTAGACCTGTGATTGAATGTTCACTTGTCTTGACATAAAAAATATGTTATGACTCCTCCAAGCCATAGCTTCATTTAAATTTTTTTCTTCCCACTTATTTATTTAACCTGGGTTTAATAATTAGAAGCATAGTACAGTTTGTTTGATCACATTCATTACTACAAGATAGGGGTTACCAAACTCCTTTGTAAATGGCCAGATATTAAATGTTTTCTGCATTACAGACCTTGCATTCTCTGTGTCAATCACTAATTCTGCCATTGTAGCATGAAAGCATCCGTAAACAGTACATGGATAAATGGGGGTGGCTATGTTCAAATAAAACTTTGGTTACAAAAAAGATCATAAGCCAGGTTAGGCCCATAGGCCCATAGGCCACTGCTAAAGAATAACTTCACTTAAGTGTTGTAATAGACCTTCCAATGAGTTAAAAGCAGATTAAAAAATAATAGGGCAAATTCACAACTATAATGAAAAAGAAAAGCAAATTATATTATTTAGGGCACTTGGGATTTTCTTTCCAAAGTATTTTTTTGAAACAAACAAACAAAACAGAGTTTGTCAACAATTATTTTTAACTTATATAAAAAAATAATGTGACGTAGTGGATTTGATACTGAGTTAAGATATCTGGCTTTAAATATGATTTCTGTCCAGGGACATCAAAATTGAATGTAGGAAACTCATCTTATCTTTTTGAGGTTTGTTTCTTCTGTCCTGAGAAATATAGAGTAGTCATAATCTTAAAATGAGAAAAGTAGTATAAATATATTTTGCTTAGTATAAAATTTTGTATGAAAGAAATTATATTTATAGAGTTGTTCCAAAGGCATTTTTAGTATTTTAGCTTCATTATTTTTGGAAACAATAAAGTCAGGTGAAAATTGAGACAATTTGTGAAAAAGACCTAATTGACAAAGATGTAATATATAAAGTTCAAAAACAGTAAGCTTGTAACAGTAAGCTGAGATATATTATCTTGTGCAAAATTAATGGAAAAGTAGCTTAATCTAATAAAATCATTGGTCTTCACTTGTCCTAGGTAGCACTCTGTTCATTCCTTTTCTAGGAAGAGAAAAATAAATACCCCAGCAAAGCTATGCAGTGGTACACAACAGTATTTTCTTCTTTTTCTTCCCTTCTGGTTTCAGTACTATAATTTCACATAGCTTAACAAAACTGCTGCAGTTATTATTCTATGCAATCTGAATGCCCAGTAACTTAAGAACAAACTCTCAAAAAAGTTTTAATCATTAAAATGTTATGGAGATAATCAAAATGGCTAAAGGTTACCTGTTACAGCTGTGTAGCATTAACAAGCAAGAAAGAACTACTAATTACAGTAATTAAAACAGGAAATTGAGAGGAAACACTCAGGTATATTGGGCTTATCACTGTTTTATTTAAAGATACTCTTTAAATGCTCTATTAAAGATTATTTAATTAAGAGGAATAAAATTTTATGGTTACAAATTTGAGTTAATTTGAGCAGAGAAATAGCCATGTTGAAATTGATGTGCAGTCAATGAGACCAAGGCTTATCCAAACAAAATGTGAGTTCTAAATGGAGTCTCTCAGGCATATTAGTACCACATTTAATTTTTGTCAAATTTTCAGCATTTCTGCATTTTCCCCAAACTAACCAATTATAATGCTTCTTTACCACAATGCCATTATTTCAGAAGTTCCCTTGTGCCTTTGGAGTCTCAGTAATTTTATTCATGGCATCCATATCCCAAGAAGATATACTGAACCATTTTTTTAATCTAAAGTCATTTTTGTTTACAAAATACCATTTTCAACAATTTCTATTTAGACTTACAAATCATCCTGTTCTACGTCCATCCTTCTCTTATGATAAGTCTAACAGCATGACTATGTTGTACTATAATTTATTTTATTAAGATTTTCTTTGATTGTCATGATTTTGGTTATTTATGAACCAAGACATATTTTTAAATCTTTAAAATATTTTTATGAATAGAAGAAATAATATCTGTAACATACCCAGTATGTCTTACAAGAAAGCAATATTACTTCAGAGTCCTATGGCAGACAACTGTTTCTACTTTAAAAGCAAAAAAAAAAAAAAAAAGATTATGGTACCATGAAGAGCTAGAACAAATATAATATTTTTCACATTGTGACTATGTAACTATTGGTCTCAATAAATACATTACTGCCCAAAGACTCATAGCTCATTAGAGAAACACTGTCAGTTTGTAAACAAGTACGAAAACCAGCAAGCTTAAAGGTCAACCTTGATCAGTAGAATAATTTTAGTCAGAAATGACTCAAATCCCAGGTATCCTAAATCACAGGTTGAAAAAAAAAGTATGAATTGGGAGCTTTGGAATGGGGGATATTTTTTCTTTCATTGATTCTTTATTTAAAAATAAAAAAATTTAAAAGGATATTATAAAAATCAAATTTATTTGTAAGCCATATGATCTATGATAGACTATCCGTGATTTCTTGGGTGAAGGCTGAAAGAAGACATGATTAGCTCATTATAATTATTTTCATAAGAAATAACAAATATTTGTTGTTAGTAATTATAAAAACAAAGGCAAAACAGTGGTATGGTTTATTGCAATTTGTATTTTATAGCATATTATTAAAGTAGGTGAAAATAATATAATTAGATTCCTTTCTTAGACTATAGCAGGGAGAATTTCATGATTTCAGGTCTTGGGTTGCTCTCTAATTTTCAAAATATTCTACAATTTAATATAAAATATTTAGTGTTGAGGACTCTTTCTTCTGAATGAATATTCCCCAGTATTCCTTAGAGCAATGGTGTCTTTCAATCTTTTTGACAGATAAATGCTAGAAAAATTACATTTTTAATTGTGATGCAGTGTACATGCATAAGTGCATATAAGATTTACACACACACACACACAATGACCTTACAAGGTGAAATAAGCTCATACTTATTCTATTCTATGCTATCTTATCAGTTTAATTAATAATACTATTATATTATTTATCATTAAGAAGACAAGAGGTATAATTAAGATATTACCCCTTCTCAAATTAATTTAACCTATTCACTAAATTCGCAAAACATTTCCTTTGAGTATCGAGATCTGATATTTTCCGTTTAATGCTTAAGAACATGTGCTTTGAAGCTAAGACAGTCAGAATTGTGTTTGAATACCAGTTCTCTCATATATTATCAATTTATTTCTGAGTTTGCTTCCTTATTTACAAACCTATGCTATTAACAATTAACATTTGGGTTTGTATATATGTTAAATTATATGATGTGTGAAAAACACTACCTATAACAGTAAGTCAATAAATGTTAAATGATATTAATGCTGATGACTATGTTCCAAAATACAGCATTCCTTCTGCAAACAAGTTTATCTGTGTTCTGTTCCTCTTTTGCTTCATCATATCTTTCTCCCTTTATTGTAGGCTTATTATTTTAATGACTATGATCTCATTGATAGGACTCATGTTCTCTGATTTAAATTATATCTTTGTCAATTACATGATCATAATTTTTATATTATTGGATAAGAATAACATTGTTAATAATGATAATCAAAAAATAATCTGATTACAGAGAATTTTATGAAAATCTACACATTTATGAACATACATAGTGGTATTAAACAAACATAAGTACTCTTTGGTGGACAACCAAAACAGATCCTTGCAACAGTGTGTTACACCCTTCTGACAATTATTTTCCATGCTCCAAATACCAGACACTCTATAATCTGTTATAAATTAAACTAAGTACTTATTGAAAAATTTTAAAAATATTTCATTGTTACTTGCTCAAATACTGATTAGGTAGTATTGCATTTTACAAATTCTAATATTATGTTCTCTTTTTAAGTTCTACATTTAGGAGATAGAGATCTGCTTCCATGACAATGTAGTTTATGTCAGATCAATCATTCTATCAAGAACAACTAGAAAAGCTGAATATGAATTAAGAGTTTTTAAAAAGTTTTTTAAAGACAGTAGAAAGTGTCCAACCAGAACAGTCAGGCCTTGAGGTGCCAAGATTAGGAAGAGTAAGGAAACGCATTAAAACAATTCTGGGTTGTTATGTTTCTTTTTTTCCTTCATGCATTGGTCAATTCCTTAGGCTTCTTTAACCTAGCATAATTATTCTGAGGTTAATCCATGTTGTTTCATGTGGTTTTTAATTCCTTCCTTATTGCTTAGTAGTATCCTGGTATATGAATATTGCAGCTTTTTATTCATTCACCTGTTGAAGGCTATTTGGTCGTCTTCTGGTATTTGTCTATTATCAATAAAGAATAAAGCTGATTTAAACACTTAGGGAAACTCTTTACAGAAATTTTTCCATATAATCTAAGTTGTTAAATTATGGGCACAAAGTTGTTCATAACTGTAGTCGGCAGACTTAGGGTGGCCTCTATGACCTTCAACTCCTGACATTCTTGCCCTGTTCTTGCCTCGTTGTGTGGGCAAGACCCTGTAACTTGCTTCTAGCAGTTAGAGCATGGCCAAGTTGAATGTATAGGATTTTATAGTTTTTTTTTCCACCAATAACTCCTTTTTTTGGTACACTTCTTTTACTTGCTTTTTTCTCAACTACAATACTTCTATTTTAACATCTCAATGAATTTTGTAATAGATATCAGATACCTCTGCTTACTGCCTCCTCTCCTCTGTTGTTGAGGTTGTATAGGGACATAGGGGCCACAGAAGAAAGATCTGCTTTCATCATACATTCCACATTCCAAAGACTGAAGACACAACCAACTTTAATACTGATGCTGAGTGTTTCTGACTGATTCGGGACCCCCAAAACAAACAAAAAATCCTAGTACATTTCTATAGACAAAAATCAATTCCTCCAAATAATCTAACTCCTGTCATAAGAAATTTCCTAGAATACGCTTTTTATTGCCTCTTCTAGGAAAGATGAAGAACCATTGTGGGACTGAGATTGTAATAACTGGCATCAAGGACTCAATGCTACAAATCTTGGTTCCAATCTCTTACCACTCTAGTTTATTTCAGTGGTAGTGAATTGGGAGGAATAATGTAATACTGAGGAAATTCTGTAGGCTACGGTAATTAAGCTCCAGTTTCACTATTCTCTTAAGTTTATGTTTACCTATAGCCATAAAATTATAACCATTCTATAATTTTTAATTTTATTCCAGAGAGACCCAGGTTTTCCATAAGCTATTATATACAAAATTAACTAGTAAATTATGCTTATTTGCATGCTAGAATATTTGACTAATTAATCAAATCATTATTAACTTATGAATTAATGTTTATCATAGAGAAAGCATAACTGCTTATGAAAATATCAACTAATAATACAACCACTATGGTACCTAAAATGAAGGCTTGTAGAGAAAGCTCTTTATGGAAGCAGAAATAGTATACTCATGCTTGACATCAGGAAAATATTACCATCATTAGAATCCTTTTTCCTTTTTTCCTTTGTCCTTCACTAAAAATTACATATCAAGACTAAGGATTGTGCTTTTATCCCACAGTTTGCTACAGGTGAAAACAGAACAACCGATCTCTCTGAAAACATCTCCTTTTACAAACAGTTGACAATATTTCATTTTAATTAATGTCTAAATATTCAAAAATAAGTTTAGAACAGTTTGTATGTCATTTATCATACCACTGAAAACTTAAATATAGCTTTTTAAAAGATAATGTTGAATTATTGCTATTCTATAAGCAGCATGTGCTGTTGACTAAATTTCAATACATCTAAGGAAACCTAGTAGTTTATTAAGCCTGAAAGAATGTGACAAAATTTTCAAAATTCAAGATTTGTGTTTATAGGTATGCAGGGGGAAAAGTGAATGACCAAATTTGTTACATCTTTCATAAAAATTTTATCCTCATATTTTTATAAGTCTTATGCTTTTGAAAAATAGTGATAAATAAAAAGCTATATTATGTAATACTAAAATGTACTATACATTTTGTTCATTCATTTTTATAACTTTAAAAAGTAATATTATTACCTGAAGATAGCAGACTGCATTTCAGCATTACCCTCTTTAGCCCAACATTCCTTGAAATAACAAAATATGCATTTTGAGAAGAAAATATGTCCATAACAACACTTTATGGAAATACTTTATGGAAAAAGAAGTGTGTCATCAGTGGAATAAATGCATTGAGGAGATATTATATCACAGCCTAAAAAAATCCAAGATGAAAAAAGTACAAATATAAGTATGAAGACAAAACTGAATGTTTCATATTTAACTCTCCATTTCTCTTTTGTTTTTTAATGTGTTGTAGTTTATCAAAGTATAACATTGTATGGGAAACTATCCAAATCATAACTGTACAGCTCAGTGAATTTTTACAAAGTGAACTCATCAATGTAATCAGAGTCTAGAAAAGAATGCAGCTATTTTCATCATCCTAGCATAATTACTTGTGTCTCCTTGTAGTAACTACCCTCACCAGGGTTAATGACCGCCCTTCTGAGGTGAAGTTGTGATATTACAGTTTGACTTTGTGTTCCTTTTGTAAAAATTAATGACGCTAAGCATTTTTCATGTATTTATTAGCCATCCTAATATCCTGTTTTTGCATCTATATTCATAAACAGTATTGCACTGTAGTTTCTTTTTCTTGCAATGTATTTGTCTAACTTTGGATCAGTAATATCGGCCTAATAAAATGAGTTAATAAATGAACCTCTTCTTCAATTTTTTTGGAAGACTGTGAGAAGGATTTGTTAGTTCTTCTTTCAATGTCTGATTTAATTCACCTATGAAGTTATCTGATTCTGACCTTTTCTAAATTAGTAGTTTTTTATTACTGATCTAATCTCTTTATTTGTGGAAGATCTGTTAATATTTTTTTAAATTTTCTTATTTTAAATTTCATAATACTATGAGATTACAAACATTTTGGTTACATATATTGCTCTTGCATCACCCAAGCCAGAGCTACAAGTGTGCCTATCCCTCGACAGTCTATTATGCCTCCATTAGTTATAAATATTATTTTCTATTTCTTCTTAAGCTTTGATAATCTGTTAGCTTTTAGAAACTTTTTTATTTCATCTAATTTGTTGACATACAATTATTATCAGCATTCTGTTTTAACTCTTTTTACTTCTGTAAAGTTTTAGTAATGTTTCTACATTCATTTATAATATTATTTATTTGCATCTTCGTTTGTTTTCTCACCATAGCTAAAATTTTATCAATTTTGTTGATCTCTACAAAGAATCAATTTTGCTTTTGTTGATTTTCTATATTATTTTCCTGTACTTAATTTTCTTTATCTTCTCTTATATCTTATTTCCTTACTCTGATAGATTAGAGCTAAATTTGCTTTTCTTTTTGTTTGTTTGCTCCTTTAAAGTTACATTACAGATTTGATATCTTTCTTCTTTTTTTAATGTAGGCATTTATAGTTATACATTTCCTTCTGCACACTGCTCTCATTGTAACCCCAAATTTCTGGTATATTGTGTTTACATTTTTATTCATCTATAAGTATTTTCTAATTTACTTTGTGATTTCTTCTGGGGCATTTAAAAGTATGTTGATTAATTTCCACATATTTGTGAATTTTCCAGTATTCCTTTGGTTATTGATTTCTAGATTCCTTTCAATTTTATTGAAGATTCACTCAATAAACCATTTTTAATTTATTGAGACTTGTGGACTAGCATATACTCTATCTGGAAGAATATGCCATGTGTGCTTGAGAAAAATGTGAATTTTACTATGGCAGGGCAGAGTGTGGACAGTGTGTTGTGTATATACATATGTAAGCTGTAGCTGGTTTATGATATTGCCTCAGTTATCAAATCCTATATTTCCATATTCCTCTTCTGTATAGGTGTTCTATCACTTATTGAAAGTGGGGAATATTAATTTGTATTATTGTACAATAGTCTATTATTATACAATAGTCTATTTCTCCTTTTAATTCTATCAATGTTTGCTTCAAAACTCTGGATCTCTCTTACTGGATGTGCATGTGCTTACATTCGTCACATCTTCATGAATTGACATTTTCTCATTAAAGAATGTCCTTCTTTGTGTTTTCTCACCCTTTTTTTAAAGTCTATTTTATCTGATATTAACACAGATTGAGTACCTCTAATCTGAAAATCTAAAATTTGAGATGTTACAAAATCTAAAACTTTTTGATAATTACATGATGCTCAAAGGAAATGCTCATTGGAGCATTTTGGATTTTCAGATTAGCTGTGCTGAACTGGTAAGTATAATGTAAGCATTCCAAAATCAGAAAAAAAAAAAAAAAAAAAACAGAAATATGAAACACTTCTTATCCCAAGCACTTAGAAGAATGGATACTTAGCCTGTATAAGCATCTCTAGTTCTTTTTTGGTTACTATTTGCACAGATTATCTTTTTCCATCCTTTTACTTTTAGCCTATTTGTGTCTTTGACTTTGAAAGTGTATCTATTATAGACAGCATATAGTTGAAGCACATATTTTATTTTAATCCATCTGACTATCTCTGCTTTTTGATTGAAGAGTTTAATCATTTACATTTAAAGTAATTATTGATAGGGAAGAAATTACTTCTGTCATTTTGCTATTGTGTTTTTGTATGTCTTTTTGCTTCTCCTTGTCTTTATGTTTAAGATTCTATAATGTACTGTTTTGATTTCTTCTAGTTTCTTTGTGTGTATTTTTAGATATTTTCATAGAGGTTATCACAAGAATTAAAATTAACGTGCTAAATTTTAACAATCTAGTTTGAATTAATATTAAATTAGCCTCAACAGCATTGAAAAACTTTGTTCATATCTCTTTATCTTTTCCCCTTTATGTTGTTATTGTCCCAATTTGTCTTTACACATTGTGTGTGCCCAATAACATAACTTTATGGTTGTTGTTTTATGCATTTGTCTGTTTAGTCATACAAGAAATAAACAGATAAATTATAAATAAAAACTAATACTTCTTTTTATATTAATATTTTCCTGCTTTCTTTATTTTCTTTATGTGCCACTTGAGTTACTATTGTTTGTCCTTTTATTCAGCCTTAAGGATTCCCTTTAGTATTTCATAGAAGGCATATCTACTAATGACAAATTCTTTCAATTTTTACCTTAAAATATCTTATGTCTTAATTTCTCCCTCATTTTTTTAATATGGTTTTTCCAGATATAGAATTCTTAGTTGATAGGCCCTTCCTTCCTTCCTTCTTTCCTTCCTTCCTTCCTTCCTTCCTTCCTTCCTTCCTTCCTTCCTTCCTTCCTTCCTTCCTTCCTTCCTTCCTTCCTTCTTTCCTTCCTTCCTTTCCTCTTCTTTTCCTTTTCCTCTTCCTCTCTCTCTTTTCTTTCTTTCTGCACTTTAAAAATGCCATCCCATTTTTTCTGGTCTTCATGGCTTCTGATGATAGATATGCTGTTATTTTTATTGATAATCCTTACTACGTTATGAATTTCTTCTGTCCTGCTGTTTTCAAGATTCTATCTTTGTTTATGATTTTTGAAAATTTGATTATAATGTGTCTTGGTGTGGATTGCTGTGTTTACTATCTTTGAATTCACTAAGTTTCTTGAAATTGTATTTTGTGTGTTTTCTAAAAAATCAAATTTGGGTAGCTTTTTTTTATTACTTTTAGAAATATTATTTTTGTATCTTCTCTTTCTCCTCCCCTTCTGGGATTCCAATTATGTGTATGTTGGTATGCATAATGGTGTCCAGTATATTCCTTAGGCTATGTTTATGTTTCTTCATTCTTTTTTCTTTCTGTTCCTCAAACTGAGTTATTATAGCTATCCTATCTTCAAATTCTCTGATCCTTTTCTTATGCCTGCTCAAATCTGTTTTGAACTCCTCTAGTGAATGTTTCATTTCTGTTATTGTATATTTCAGCTCTAGAATTTCTGCTTAATTATTGAAAAAAAAGATTCTGTCTATTTTGATAGTCTCTATTTGCCATATATTGTTCTTCTGGTTTCCTTTAGCTCTGTGTTCATAGTTGTTTCCTCTAGCTCTTTGAGTATATTTAAGATAGTTCATTTACAGTCTTTCCCTAGTAAGTCTAATATCTGTGCTTCTTTAGAGAAAGTTTCTTATTTTTTATGAGAATGAATCATAGTTTCTTAATTGTTTCTTTAAATGCTTCATATTTCTCTATAAAATATGGACATCTTAAATATTATGATAACTCTGGAAAAAATATTTTTCTCTTTCCTCATGCTTGATTTTACTGTTTTCTCTCAGATGTACTTTGTTTAGTGACCTTTTAAAATTATTTTTGTAAATTGTGTTTCATTTGTCAGCTATGGCCTCTTAACTCTGTTTCATTACCTTACACTCAGCTAGTATTTTCACAGATTTCCTTGAATGCCAGGAGGCAAGAAAGAGAGGGGAAGGAGAGAGAGGGAAGGGGAGAGATATAAAGAGAAAGAAAGAGAAATTTCTCTTAGTCTTTGAAAATTTTCTTGTAACTGGAGAATTTCTTCAATTTTTAGCAAGCCTGTTTATAATTCTACTTTATGCTCATTCCCTACTTGCACTGAGGCTAGAGATCAGCCAGAAATAAAAGCTTAGGATATTCCTAGGTCTTTTCTGAGTATGTATTATTCTTTGGTTGCTAATATGGCTTTCTACATTTCATAGTATACATAGATACTTTTGAATGCCCGAAGTTTCCAAAGAAACTCTCTTTCTAGCTCTTCCTCCTAGGGTTTAAATGCTTTATAATTTGCTTAAACTCTTATTCCTCGCTACAGGTGGCTGAGTATTTTTCTTTGCCTTACAAGGTTTTGAAAAATGCCTTCTACATTCCTGCCCTGAGGGAGTTCTGAATTAGACAGAACAAAGACAAGTGCCTTATCTCAGTTCTTTGGATATAGACAAACACAATTCTTTGACCATATGTTCTCCTGTACTCCTTCCAGGAATGGTGATCTGCCTTCTACCTGGAAATATAGGCTACTGTCTTCAAAATTACTGCAAAACCAGAGAGGGCAGTGGAGTAAAGGAAAATAAAAATGCTACACAGTTTCCTGTTGTCTTTAAGTTGCCTTTTTCTTGATCACCATTTGCTTGGTTGCTATAAATACCTGACTGTCTTAGGGAGTCTTACAAAGTTTATTCTGATAGTTTTTGCTTTTATCTTCAATGTTTTTGCAGAGTGATAGGCCCTAGAAGTTACTTTCTCTGCCATTTTTGCTAATATCATTCACAGTATATATTTTTATTATTATATATTTTTTTTTTTTTGAGATAGAGTCTCACTTTGTTGCCCAGGCTAGAGTGAGTGCCATGGCATCAGCCTGGCTCACAGCAACCTCAATCTCCAGGGCTCAGCGATCCTACTGCCTCAGCCTCCCGAGTAGCTGGGACTACAGGCATGCGCCACCATGCCCGGCTAATTTTTTGTATATATATTTTTAGTTGGTCAATTAATTTATTTCTATTTTTGGTAGAGACGGGGTCTAGCTCAGGCTGGTTTCGAACTCCTGACCTTGAGCAATCCGCCCTCCTCGGCCTCCCAAAGTGCTAGGATTACAGGCATGAGCCACCATGCCCGGCTATTACTATATCTTATGCAGGACCCTCGTATATAAAAAGTTATGCTTCTTTAAATTGAAGCAGTTTAGACTGTGAAGGAGGAAATGGATTTCACAATACCTTTACACAGCCATCACTTTTGAAGATCTGGTTTTGGGAATATTCCTTTAAAAACCTGAGTATTCTTGATTAACTGTTTGAAAATCAGTGATATAAATCTACATACAAATAAGAAAAGAGAAGCCCAAAGATATGAATCAACATTTTCATGACAAACCCAGGATCTAGATCCAAGTATTTTGCTTTCTATGTGGCTCCTTCCACAGTGCTTCTATGCTACCTTCCCTTATCTCTTTAATCAAGAACTACAGAACCAATTAGTGCCCATTTAACTTTGAAAATTGGAATACGAATGTAATGCTAGCTAAAAATAAATGATAAATTATATGATCAGTGACACATTATTAAGAGAATTCAGACAAGTAACAGATCATGAAATATTAAACCAGTCAATAAGAATTAAAATGAAGTAGTTTTCTGAAATAAAAACTAAAGTTTGGTTGGCAATATTAGACAAATTTGTACATCTATGTTGTCTAACTTTTTATCTTGTCTACATTTTACTGCAAAGTTAATGCTACTATTAATACCTGGATTTTCCTGAAAAGGTTAAAATAATGAAATTCTGGGGGCATTTAATACCCCAAACTTCATGTGAAATCTCTGCAGTTGTCAAAAACATTCTATTTTTTCTTTCAGTTAACAACATATATATCCAAACCTTTATTTGTACTCACAAAGTTTCTGTGCTTATGATACAGCCCCCATGTACACACGTACACACACACACATACACACATACCCCATCTCTTCTAATTATCAAAAATCTGTCAAAAAGCCTTAATGTATTAAAACTTGCTACACCTATAATTATCTTGGCTTTCTCTGAACTTCAGTTACACTATTAACATTTGTATTGTTTGTTATTGTCTATTTTCTATGTAAAGTTCTTGCTCCTTCATTTTAGTTTACTTGTTAACTAGTTAACTTGACCATATCGGGTACTTTATAAACATTATTTACTGCCATACTATTCCTGCTATCTCAATGCCAATTTTTCCCAGAATAATCAATGATGACATAGAGGAAAGTACATATACAAGATACTTGTTCATATATAAATATGAGCATAGTCCTATATTACACATTTTTTTAAAAAAGCAACATTTTTTCTTCCCATACCTTTATACACAGGCATTGAATTTGTGCATCATTTCATAAATCTCATTATGGATAATAATTTAAAACTGTTCATCTTTGTAGAATATAAATGTAATATGAGAGTTAAAATATTACAGGAAATTTTAAGTGATTTCTACATTTACTTCAAAACCAATGGACTTCTATTCTGTATGCCAAGCACTCTTTATCATCTTCTCTAACTTTTTTTGCTTTATAATCATTTTTCACCCCACTTTAGTTCTCCACAAGTAATATGACATTATAAAAACTGTCTAAATACATATAATGTAGAAGATATTCACATTTCAATTCATTCCAAGATTGTAATAGCTCATTTTTCTAGGGATTTCATTGTCTGCTCAAAACCAGAACTCCGTCAAAATAGCTTTGCAACTGTTATTCAATATTCATTTGCTGAAAATGGTACAATGAGAACACCACATGATGAAATGTTGTGCAGAAGGAACCAAATGTTCTATAACCCAAAGAGAGAGAAAAGAGAATTTTAAAAGAAATGCACTAAATGAATGGAAGCATGAATTTCCAAAGATTTCTGTAAGCATTATGTATTGTGTCTCACCACTACTTTAAGTAGCAATGATTCACAAAGTGCTAATTTTTATGAATAGTGAAAAAAGCAGGTGTTCTCTATGAAGACTGATCTTTACTGCTCTTCTTATGTTAATTACAGAAATAAAGCCCAGCTGCATGCATACTTGTATTTTCTAAGAAATTTTTGGGAAAGGATTTTAATATTTAGGTAATATATATTACTAAGACTGATATAAAATAATGACTTTTTAAATTTCTTCAAAATTTGTTAATTCTTATCAATAAAAACCCCTTCTCTTTTTAAGAAAATAGGTGTCTATTATGAATGTAACAGGAAAATTACTCAGATATTTTTTTAAAGAAAAATCCCTCAAATTTAATCACATTTTAATTTTGAATTAAAAAAATTGAAGTTCGTTAATTGGTTTAATGGATTGATTCTTTAATCTTTATGTTCCTTTTGGGATGCTATAAAATACCCATATTACGTTATGGGTATAATCCTGGACTGTTTATTCTATCCTGTTTATCTCTATGCCTACTCTTCGTTTAGTTGATTATTGAAGGTTTAGATTGAGATTGTAACATATCTACAGATCAATTTAAGGAGAATCAATGTCTTGACAACTTGGAGTCTTCTGATCAATGAATACAATCCACTTCTCCAAATTTTTAGATCATCTTTAATTTCAATCATTAATGTTTTATAGTATTTGGCAAATAAATACTATCCATATTTTATTAGACTTCTGAAATATTTTCAAGTTTTAGTAATATTGTACATAGTGCTTTTATTTTAATTCTCATTGGTTCATTGCTAGCATACTAAGTGATTTTTGTGTGTTCAACTCATATCCTGTGACCTTACAGAATGACTTATTAGTTCTAGCAACATTTTTCTACATTATTTGGGGTTTTCTAAAGAGGCAACCATTGTTAACAAATAAAGATTCTTTTATTTCTTTATTTCTTATATATGAGCCTTTAATTTATTTCTCTTATCTGCTTAAGTTCTTTAGTATAATAGTAAAGGAAATAATAAAAGTGGATATCAATGACTTGTTCCCAAAATCATAGAGGAAGAATTATTGTTTTGCCAAAAAGTATTACATAAGATTTAGGTTATGCTGTAAATCTTCTTTATCAGAATAAGACTGTTCTCTTCTATTCCTAATTCACTGAGAATTTTCAGGAGGGATGGTTATTGACTTTCTCTAAATGCATGTATAAATCTGTTGAAATGATCATATTATTTTTTTTTCACTCTATCTTATTTGTATGTGACTTACATTGACTGATTTTTTCAAATGTTGACCCAATCTTCCATTTCTACGATAAACCCCATTTGGTCATGATGTATTATCTTTCTCATTTATTACTAAATTCAATTGCATACAACTTTGTTAAAGGTTTTGTGTTTATATTCCTAAGAGGCACAGACATGTAATTTTCTTTGTAATCACTTTGTTTGATTTTGGTATCAGGGTGATGCTAACCTCATATAAAGAATTAGGGTGTATTCCATCTATTTACTGAAAGTATGATTCTAGGATTATTATTATTTCTTCCTTAAGTATTGGGCAGAATTTCACAGTGATAGCATTTGTTTCTGAGTATTCTTAATTGGGAGATTTCTAACTGTAAATTCAATATCTTTAGCATTGATATTGCCTATTCAGATTACACCTTCTTTATAAGTTAGCTTTTAAAATTTTTTTTCTTATTTCAGCACATTACAGGCATACAAATGTTTAGGTGACATATATTGCCTTTGCCCCACCTGAGTCAGAGCTTGAAGTGTGTCCATCCCCCAGAGGGTGGACTTCGCATCCATTAGGTGTGAATATACCCATTCCTGCCTCCCCCAACACCCTCACCTGCCCAACACCCAATGAATTTTGTTATCACTATACGTGCATTTAAATGTTGATCAGTTAGTACCAGTTTGATGGTGAGTACATGCAGTGCTTGTTTTTCCATTCTTGTGATACTTCACTTAGTAGAATGAGCTCAGGCTGATAACTGGAATCCACGTAGAACTCAGGAAAATCAGCAAGAAAAAATCAAACAACCCTGTCAAAAAGTGGGCAAAGAACATGAACAGAAACTTTTCAAAAGAAGATATACTAATGGCCAACAAACATATGAAAAAATGCTCAACATCTCTACTTATCAGAGAAATGCAAATCAAAACCACAATGAGATATCACTAATCTCCAGCGAGAATGACCTTTATCAAAAAGTCCCAAAATAATAAATGTTGGTGTGGATGCGGAGAGATAGAACACTCATATAAGTTAGCTTTGATTGTTAATATTTGTAGGATCTATATCTCCTTGTCTATTCTTACTATTTTTACTGTGTCTTCTCTCTTTTTTCTTGATGTCTTATTAAATGTTTATTAAGATTTCTACCAAAAACTCAAACTTTGATTGCATTGATTTACTCTTTTTCTTTTTTGCAAAAAATAGTTAATTGCTTTCTGATATAAACTTTATTTTCTTAATTATGCCTACTTTGGAAATATGCTCCTATATCATTAGAAATATTCCTTGTTTTAAGTCCACTTTGATGATATAATATATGGTTAGTGTTCTTCTGGTATGACTTTCTTAATGCTTCACAATTTAAAATTGTAATTATAATTAACTTATAATCAGTTATATAATTTTAATTTATTTTAATATTTTATTTTGTGTTGTCATATATAGTATAGTCTCTCATTTCCCCTGATTATTATTTCATCATTTTTGTCACATTTTTACACATATGTATGGGTCTGTTTTGTATCTAGTTGTCAACCAGTATGTATCATGTTAAACTGTGTTAGTTTCTACTGTCTTATAATGAATGTTGATATTTGGTGGAAGTAACTGACATTTTTATAATACTGACTCTTCCCATCCACAAAGATGGCGTAGTTTTGCATTTATGCATCTAATTTTTTTTATTTCTGTTAATCTTTTACTCACTCATGTGTTTTTAAAAACATATTTGTCAAAGTATGAAATACATACAGAAAGTCCACAATCATAAATAGACAACTTAATAAATTATGTATCTAATTTTTAATTTATGACATTGAATATTTTTATAATTTTCTACATAAAGTCTATTCTTAGTTCAGTTTATTCTCAGGTATTTCATAACTGTTGTGCCATTATAAATGAAAGCAATTTCATTTACATAGCATATATTTTGTTGCTTTTGTAAAATATGCTGTTGGTTTTAGATATTTAGATATTAATTTTACATGTAGTAAATTTGCTGAAATGTCTCATGATTAATCAGGATTTATTCATCATTTTTCAGATTTTTTTCTAGACTATGGAAACCAATTATTTAATTTTGTTTACTATGAACTGCATTTCTTTTCCTTCCTCATGCAATTTAGAAAACCTATTACAATGTTAAATAGAAGTGGTTTTAGTACACATCCTTTTTCTTATTCTTGGAATTAAATTGTACACATTGTTCCAATATTTTAGTCTTTTTGGTAGATATATTTTGGCCAGTTATGAAAGTTGCTTCTTCTTCTTTTTTTTAGTTTAAAATAAGTCCTGTTTTCTATCTTAAAAGGTCATTGAATTTTATTCAGTTCGATTTCTGCATCTATTTTATACCTGCATCTATTAACATTATGTGGTTTATTTTTTTCTTATTTAAATGTTAAAGTGATAAACTACATGAGTAAATTTTCCAATTTTAACTATACTTTGCATTCTTGAGATAAATGATAGGTTTTAATATGTCATACACTTAGATTTACTTTGCTATAACTGTTATTATTATTTAGATATTTAGCATTCAAGTTAATGGCAAGACCAGCTTTAGTTTTTCTTCACAATATCTGTATGGTTTATTATTTTTCTATAAAATTTTAACATTAATGTATTTATACTTTTTGCTTACAGTAGGAATAACATGTTATATTTAATTCCGATGATAAACCCTTTGTTTTCATTATTCTTATTTTCAACAGTTTTAATTATCTGTGAACTAATACTTTCCAGACTAATCATAATAGCTATTTTAATCTTATACAGTAATTACTATTTTGTATCTGCTTACATGTTCATCATTTTCTTTGCCCAATCTTCAGGTTTGGGAAATAAGATACTATGACTGCCAAGTTTCATAAAGAATCTTAACACTTTAGATGAAGAGTGAGACAAAAGAGCTCCTCCCCAAAACAGAGGGTATGCCTCAGAAGAATGGATAAGGAGGACTGAGTGAGCTAAATAATTGGCATTCACTACAAATGCAACAAGTTGGCTTCATTAACTGCTGTACAGCACAACCTCGAAAGTAGGCTGTGATAAATTTACCATCGATTTGTGCTCTTGTTAACTGCATCTTCTGACTTAGTGTTTTCTCCCATGTGTCCACATGTCTTTTCTTTGGAATATAAATTGTTTTGAACTTTTCTCTTTCTTTTACCTATTATAAATTATTAACCACCACAAAAACAACATTAATAAAAGAGAAAGATTACAAAAAAAAAAAAGATCGATTCATAGCATTTACCAAAGACAGAGGTAGAACTCAGAATAAAATAGAGACATGGGGAACTTAGAATTATATACTAGTGAGACAGAGGCAGTTTTGTTTATTTAATGTATATTTTTCTGTTGAGTTTTATTTTACCTATCACATATTTGTGTGGCCAAGTCATTTGCATTTTCTATCTACATAAAAATATGAATATCGTCCTGGATATCTCTTCTTCTAGAGAATCATATTATATATTCTTGAATAATTACAAGGAATTGATATAGAGATAGGACAATTAGCATGAAAGTGAATGTTAAAGTATACTTACAACTTACTCTAAGTTCTAACTTATTTTCTCACTTTAAAGACAGCAGTAGAAATAAAGGGACAATAGTGTTCAGAAATTTTGCTGGTTTTTAAGTTTTTTTAGCTATACTTCAGAATATTTTTTACTTCCAACACTGCCAATTAGAAAATACTTTTATTTTAAAGTTTTATTTCTAGGACTACTCAAATATAGTAAATAATTCAAGTTTATATAATATAGTTAATAAATACCTATTTATAATATAAAATAATCTATATGACACAAGAGTACTTAATAAAGAAAGCTAAAAATCCATTAGATTTTTCAAAGTTGAAATTATTCAGTATATTTGCATGAATCAATCTGAACTATATGAAAACTTTATTAGCACATATTCACCACTACACATAAAATGAGATACAATTCATAAATCTTATTTGGAATAACCCTAAATCTTCACTTTGCAATGAGGTTGCTAAACCATGGAACTATAAGCTGGGTACCTCTGCAAATAATTAGGTAAAGAAGCCAACAAATGAAGCCTGAAGCTAGAATGAATTCCAAAGAAAAAAATTCAGAAAAAATTAAACAAAAGAGAAACTCAAATGCAAAGGAAAATAAAAAGAAAGGTAGGAAATGATTTCTGCAATTGAGTACATGGTAGGGCAATTCACTGATATGAGAAATAGCAGAGAAATCATTCACAGTGATCTTTTGTATATTTTTCATAAAATCTGGCTTCCATAACTATCAGCAGATAGAGCCACACTTCATCACTTTTCTCAAGTTTTCCACTCAGTTGTTTATTTCTCATCTCATACTATGCTCTACCTCTTATTTCATAGAGAAAATAGAGTCAAGAATGAATTTCAGCTTCTTACTTTGCACGCTATATATCATTCTTTCTTTTCATTCTCAAACAATAGTTCTTACCGTACTGACAAAAATTCAGTTTTTCTACCATTACTAATGACCTCTAGCACTCTGATTATCTTCTATAATATTGCTCATAGATTTTCAAGTTCTACCTTTTGCTGTTTCACAGAAACTATAAGCTCACTCAGCCTTTGTCACTATTTTCTAAAATCTCTTCTGCAGCCTAGTATCAAAAGAGGTGGTGGGAGAAGAATGGAAAACAACTGAAAGAACACAAGCTTTGGACCCAGACACTCCAACTATCATGTTACAGATGTGTTCCTGTTTAATCTTGGAACACTATAAGGTTACTTATCCATTTTGGATCCTTCACTTATCAATGTACAAAATATGGTAACATCTACCTTATGTTCTCATGTAAATAATTGACACAAAATCTAGCATTCTCTATCTGGCATTACATAGGAGCTCAATAAATGAAAACTAGTATTATCTGGATGTCAGCTTGATAGCCCTGTAGGTACAGTCCCCTTTTCCCTCCTTCCCAGGCACATTTTGGTTCTGTCACTTCTATAGGAACAGGGTGTGTTTCTCTGTTTGGGAGCTGGAGGGCTTTCTGCCTCTCCCCTCACCATCAGACTTAAGTTGCTTGTGACTCCATACAAAACAAGATTTATATTAATATTAGGTACGGAGAGCTTTTCTGTTGTACTCCCAGAAGCAGACACATTTTGCTTTTATAGCCTCCCAATCATTTCTTGAATTCTTTTTTTCTTTTGATCTGGTGGTAACAGAGATTCTAAACTATTGTGTTAGACCATACTAAAGATGTAAGGTTTTTACTACTTTCTTCTAATTGCTTTTATGGTGGCCACCTTTCTCCACGTATGTGCTAAAGGTGAAGGAGTAAGTATATTCCATCCTTACTTGGTAGAAACTACCATTTTTTGAAACCTTTTATTATCATTATGTTAGATATTTTAATATTGTCCCCATAAACCCCTAAAGTCCTGTTTAGCTTTAAAACTCTATTTTCTTTTTGTTTTTCAAATGGAAAAAACTTTGTTGATCTAAATTCAAGTTCACTGATCCTTTTCCTGGTACTCCTCAACCATTGCACTGGAAAATAGGTTGAACAGCATAAAATTTATTTATTTATTTATTTATTGTAATAACTTAAAATAATTTGCTGACACCAAATATTTTCCTTGATATTTATTTATTACTATTGCATATTCAAAAGGTGGGTTATTCACATCCAAGTTAAGGTTCTCATTCTGATATTATGTTATTAAAATCTTTTTTAATTTTTAGCTGTATATACTTTCAATGTCCAGCATCTTGTTTCTTTGCTTAAGTACTCCTATTTATAGTCTTTCCTTCATATTTTTATTGAATATTTCATTATAACTTCTTAAAATTTCTTCAAAAACTCTGGGTGTTGGGAAATTAGAGAAAGTTTTCTTTTATGTCAATAAAAAGAGTAGATACTTTTGGTCTTCATGATATTCAGGTAAGGAGAAAATCATAGTTTTTATACTCTAGAATACTCCCTCAGTCCTACCAGTATTCATAATTCCTGACTCCAAAGATGATTAATAACTTTTTATAAAAAATAGAATTTATATTTTAGAGTAGTTTTAGGTTCATAGCAAAATTGAGTAGAAGCTACAGAGATTTCCCACACACCTGCTGCCCTCATACATCCATAGCCTCCTTTATAATCAACATCCTCTCCCAGACTGACACATTTGTGACAATTGATGAACCTATGTGAACACACTACTATCACTCAAAGTTCATGATTTATATCTGAGTTCACTATATATATACCTTATGGGTTTGAACAAATGTATAATGACATGTATTCACCATTATAGTATAATAGTTTTTATCATAAAAATGTCCTGGATTTTGTCAAATGCTTTTTCTGCATCTATTGAGACAATAATATCATCTTTGTTCTTGCTTTTATTTCTGTGGTGAATTGCATTTATAGATTTGTGTATGTTGAACCAGCCTTACATCTTTAGGATAAAGCCCACCTTGTGATGATGAATTATTTTTTTGATGTGCTACTAAATTTGGTTTGCTAAGATTTTATGGATATTGGCCTATAGTTTTCTCTTTTTGTTGTGTTTTTTACTGGTTTTAGTATCAAGGTGGTGTTGTAGAGTGAGTTGGGGAGGATACCATCCTTTTCAATGTTGTGCAATAATTTCTGCAGTGTAAGTATGAATTCTTCTTTGCAGGTTTAGTAAAATTCAGGTGTAAACCCATCTGGTCTGGGATTTTTTTTGTTTGAAGATTTTTAATTGCTGCTGTAATGTCTGTGCTCTATATTGTTCTGTTCAGGAATTCTATTTCTTCTTGATTGAGCTTCAGGAGGTTGTGTGTTTCCAAGAATTTGTCTGTTTCTTCCATATTTTGTAGTTGTGGAGCATATAGATTTTCATAGTATTCAAAGATAATGTTTTGTATTTCCATGATGTTTGTAGTATTCTCTCCTTTTTCATTTCTCATTAAGTTTATTAGAGTCCTTTCCTTTCTAGTTCTTGTCAATCTAGCAAGAGGGCTACCGATTTTGTTTATCTTTTTAAAAACCAACTTTTGGTTTTATTGATCATCTGTATAATTCTTTTGTTCTCAATTTCATTTAGTTCTGCTCTGATCTTAGTTATTTCTTTTGTTCAGTAGGTTTAGAATTAATTTTCTCTTCCTTTTCCAGTTCCTTGAGGCACTTTATTAGTTTCTTGATTTGTGAGCTTTATGTCTTTTGGATGTGAGCATTTAATGCTATTAGTTTTTCTCTTAGTAATGCTTTTTCTGTATCACATAGGTTTTGTATTCCACAAAATTCCTGTTATCATTTAGTTCAAAGAATATTTTTATTTCCATCTAGATCTCCTTGTTGTGCCCAAATGAAGGCAGAAATGGTCAAATTCTCACTCTTTGCTGACGATATAATATTATATCTAGAAAATCCCAAGGATTCAACCAAGAGACTTCTGGAATTGATAAATGAATTCAGTAAAGTCTCAGGATACAAAATTGATGCACACAAATCAGAGGCATTCATATATGCCAATAATAGTCAAGCTGAAAATCAGATGAAAGACACAATAACTTTCAAAATAGCATCAAAAATTAAATATTTATGAATATATTTAACAAAGGAGGTAAGTGACATATATATGAGAACTATAAAACACTGAGAAAAGAAACTGTAGAAGATGGAAACAGATGGAAATCCCTACCATGCTCAGGGATTGGCAGAATCAATATCGTTAAAATGTCCATTCTACCTAAACTGATCTACAGAATTAATGGAATCCCTATCAAAATACCATCATCATTTTTTACAGATTTAGAAAAAATAATTCTATGCTTCATTTGGAACTGCAGAAGACCTCATATAGCCAAAGCAATCTTAAGCAAAAAGAACAAATTGGGAGGCATCAGTCTGCCAGACTTTGAGCTTTGCTAAAAGGCTATGGTAACCAAAACAGCATGGTACTAACACAAGAACAGAGATATGGACCTTTGGAATAGGACAGAGAACCCAGAGATAAAACCATTATCATATTGTCATCTAATCTTCAACAAAGCAGACAAAAATATACATTGGGGAAAAGAAACTCTATTCAATAAACGGTGCTGGGAAAATTGGATAACAACATAAAGAAGATTGAAACTGGGTCCCCAGCTATCACGTCTCACAAAAATCAACTCATGATGGATAACAGACTTAAACCTAAAGTGTGAAACCTTAAGACTTCTGGAGGAAAATGTTGGGAAAACTCTTTTAGACATTAGCCTAGGCAAAGAATTTATGAAGACCCCCCAAAGCAGTCACAGCAGCAACAAAAATAAAGAAATGGGCCCTGATCAAACTAAAAATCTTCTGCACAGCCAAAGAAACTATCATTAGAGCAAATAGACAACCTACAGAATGGGAGAATATATTCTACACATGCATATTCTACACATGCAATAGAGGGCTGATGAGAAGGATCTATATAGAACTTAAGAAAAAATCAAATAACCCCATCAATATATGGGCAAAGGACATGAACAGAAATTTTTCAAAAGAAGAGAGAATATTTGCCAGCAAACATATAAAAAATTGCTCAACATCTCTAATCATTAGGGAAATGCAAATCAAAACCACAATGACATATCACCTAACTCCAGTGAGAATGGCCTTTATCCAAAAGTCCCAAAACAGCAAATGCTGGAGTGGATGTGGAGAGATTGGCCAATTCTTACACTGCTGGTAAGACTGCAAATTAGTACAACCCTGTGGAAAGTAATTTGGAGATGCACACCCCTCCACCACACCTTAATTTATGTTAATGATATCACTCAGGATGAAGGCTGGTCTTTCCAGAAATACCATGTGTGACCCAAATTATATCAACTCAAACTGCTTCAGAGAGGGGAGAGGTACACAGGAGATTGAATTCAGTCACAGGGCCAATGATTTAATCAATCATATCTACATAATGAAATCCCAATAAAATCTCTGGATACTATTGCTCAGGTGCATTTCCTGGTTGGTGAACACACTGATGTGTTTGGATGGTGACACATCCTGATTCCATGGCAGAGGGCATGGGAGCTTCAAGTTCCAGATCCTTCCACACCTCATCATTTGGCTAGTTCTGAGTTGTAATTTTTAAAATATAACCGTAATCATGATTACCTCAAAAATTATATTTATACTATGCTGTATTAAAAAAATTGTGTGAATTATTTTTGCAAATTATTGAACCTGACAGGCTTGTGGGAATCCCTGAATTTGTAGCCAGTTGGTTAGACTTGTGGATGGCCTGAGGCCCCCAAACTTGTGGTTGATATCTAAAATGAGGACAGTCTTGGGTACTATGCCCTGAAATTTTAGAGTCTTCACTAAATCCCAGTAGCTTGTGGTATTTTATAAGGCATTTTGATTATTATTAAATTTTATCAAAAAGACATGTTTCTTCCTCCATGTTCCACTCCTTGTATATGTATAATTCTTCTATTTTTTCACCCACAAATGATTATTTTGGGAATTAAGTGAAGAAAAATCTATTTAAACCTGTGTGGCATTTAGTATGCATCTAATGAATGGGGAGAATTTTTATTTTTGTAAGTGATTAGCAAAACCTAGGCCTTGTGAAATATTAATCGCCACCTCATCTAGCAATATGGGAGATTGACAGTATTGACAACACTATGAAAGATTATTTTACTCACCTATTTGCAAAAGGTTGAGCTGATCTGAATTTAGAGCTTTGAATTAATTAGAGTTTTGTACTGTAATCATCTGCATGCATTATAAAGTTAAATGAGAAATTATGCAAGTATATAAAATGAGGTATTTCTTAGTTTGGAAAAGCTAATAAAATTGAGGTATATGTTATTCTCAGTGAAACTTTGAGTGCAGAGAAGGAAAAAGAAAATTAGAATATCAACATTAGAACACACAGTAAAAACTATCATGAGCTAGATCTATAAATGGTTGCTTTTATTATGTAAAAGTTTAAGCAGAAGAGGAATGATTGCATGTTCTCAGAGATCTCACTCATGAGGCATACTGAATATATGCAAAGTGGGATTGGAGATTAGCTCCTGGAGTAAAGAGGGAATACTGATGGATAAACTGGTGAAGTTACAATAAATTCCACTGTTTACTTAATAGTATTGTACCAAGGTTAATGTCTTAGTTTTAATAATTGTTTTATGGTTAGGATACTAACATTGGGAGAATCTGGCTGGGAACTATGTGATAGCTCTATACTAAATTTGTAATATTATATAATTTAAAAATTACCTAAAATTAAAAATTTAAGAAAAGCATAGCTTATTACTGGTTACCAGCAGTTGTACTGAGAGAAGATAATTGACTGTAAAAGGCACAAGGGAAGAAACTGTTATACGTGTATATTTTAGTTGTGATGATATTTTCATGATTACATATATCTTAAAATCCATCACACTTTATATTTAATTAGGTTGAATTTTTGTATTTCAATTATAACAATAAAAATATACAGGCATAACTTGGAAATAGTGTTGGTATGGTACCAGACCACAACAATAAGGCACATCTCAAAATAAAGCAAGTTATATGATTTTTTGCTTTTTCAGTGCTTATAAAAGTTATGTTTATGCAATACTGTAGTCTATTAAGTGTGTAAAATTGTGTCTAAAAATACATACTTTAATGAATAATATTTTATTGCTAAAAAAATGACAATGATCATCTAAGCCTTCAGCCAGTCATAATATTTTTGCTGGTAGAGGGTCTTGTCTTGATGTTGATGGCTGATGACTGATCAGTGTGGTAGTTGCTGAGAGTTGGGTTCCATTTTCATTAAAACAAGAAAATGAAGTTTGTCACATCAATTTACTTTTCTTTTCATGAAAGAGTTCTTTGTGGCATGTGATGCTGTTTGATAGAATTTTACCCACAGTAGAACTTTCAAAATTGGAGTTAACCTTCTTTACCTCTGCTGCTGCTTTATTAACTATGTATAGGTAATAGGGTTGGAAGCAACTTCTTCCAAACTTCTGTTAATGTTGATCTTTTGACCTACTCTTATAAACATGAATGTTCTTCATGGCATCTAAAATAATAACTTCTTTCCAGAAAGCTTTTAATTTACTTTGATGAGATCCACCAGAAGAATCACTATTTATGGCAACTATAGCTTTACAAAATGGATTTTGTAAATACTACCTGAAATTCAAAATTACTTCTTGATCCATGGCCTGCAGAACGAATGGTTTGTTAGAAGGCACAAAAACAACATTAATCTCCTTCATCAAAGCTCTTGAGTGATCAGATGCATTTTTAATGAGAAGTAACATTTTGAAAGGAATCTTTTCATCTGAGCAATAGGTTTCAACAGTGAGCTTAAAGTATTGAACAAACCAAACTGTGCACAGGCTTTTTGTTTAAGGCTATATACCATCTACACTTTGTGGTTCCATTCATAGAACACAGGCAGAGTAGATTTAACATAGTACTTAAAGGTCCTAGGATTTTTGGAATGGGAAATGAACATTGGCTTCAACATAAAGTTATCAGTTGCATTAGCTCCTAATAAGAGAGTGCTCTGTTCTTTAAAGTTTTGAAGCCAGGCATCATTGACTTCTCTTCTCTAACTATGAGAGACATTCTATTATGAAGACATCTGCACCTGAATGTTTATAGCAGCACAATTCACTATTGCACGGTCATGGAAACAACCCAAGAGCTCATCAATTCATGAGTGGATAATTAAAATGTGGTATATGCTCACAATGGAATATTACTCAATCTTAAGAAATGACAGTGAGCTAGTACCGTTTATGCTATCCTGGATTAAGTTTAAGCCCGTTATCCAAAGTGAGGCGACACAAGACATGGAAAATGGGCTCTACATCTACTCGCCATCAAATTGATACTGACTGATTAAAACTATGGTTTTCAAATGGTGGCAATGCTCACCAGGGATTTGGGGGTGGGGGGAGCCCAATCTTAGGGAGATGGCGAGTATTTTGGAGGGGAAAGGCATAACCCTAACCATTCTTAGGGAGAGGCAAAGATATACAATGTAACCAAAATGTCAACAAAAAAAAATTAAAACTTTTTATCGGATTGTGGGCAGGTGGTAGGGGGGAGGAGGAAAGGGTGTATGCTTCCATAACGTGTGTGATGCACACCACCGGGGGATTGGACACATCGGGGGGAGGGGTGATATTTGTAACCCTAACAATATTTGTACCTCCATAATATGATGAAATAAATAAATATAAAAAAAAGTCTATTGCTTAGTGTGGTTACTTTCATCAATTGTCTTAGCTACATCTTCTGGATAATTTGCTGCAGCTTCTGCATCAGTATTTGATACTTCTACTTGTTTCAAATTTTATTCTGCAGTTTCCTCACATCTCTCAGCCTTCATAGAATTGAAGAGAGTTAGGGCCTTGCTCTGAATAAGACTTTGCCTTAATGAAATACAGTGGCTCGTTTGATCTTCTATCCAGACCACTAAAACTTTCTTCAGCAATAAAGCTGTTTCGCTTTCTTGTCATGTGTATATTCACTAGAGTAGCACTTTTAATTTCCTTCAAGAATGTTCCCTTTGCATTCACAACTTAGTTAAATGAGAATTTATGAAAATGAGAAATTAACTTCATTCATATAATCCTAATGTGGTAATAACAAAAATAACTTTCTTTTACGGTATCCTCACCAGGAATTAAGTAATGTGTTTAAATAGTTCATTTGAAATATTTTATTTAAATGTCAGAACAATTATGAGGGATGACCATAATTATTTCCAATTTAGAGATTAGCAAACTAAATTTACAAAAATGAAGAAAATTGACAAATTCATACAACCAGTATGTGCTAGAGCCTAGATATAAACCAGAGGCTGGGGCTGCATTCTTATTATTTATCATATGCTCAATCTCCAGGTTTCCTTTTGTACTGTGTTTTATAATATGTGATCATCTCAACTTTTATTTCTATCAAGTTACTGACACACTTGGCTTATCACTACATAGCACATTATTTCAAAACATTTTCTAAAAGATAAACCAAACTGTCTTTTTTCTATATTAAATATCAATTAAATCTAAAATCCACAACTAAAGATAGATAAATAAACTTAAGAAGTTTAATTTATCTTTTCTTTTTTAGTAAATTAGTTCCTAATCAAAGCCATAACTACTAGCTTATGATGTTTTTGTATTATTCATTTAGGAAACAGCATTGTTGATTAAGAGAGGCTTCTGAGGAGGTCAGCATGTTCAAATAGCCACAAGACATGAGCTTCTTTTCTCTTATTTTTCTGCTGTCAGTAATACAAATATATATTTGTATCATATACCTCATATACAACACTTATATTTCAGTCTTTATATAAAGAAATGTATTTAAGTAACATTTGAGGAAAGGAATCAAAATAATGAGAAAATACATATTTGTGGCTAAAATCATAACTTTTGATGGTTTTAAAATCAAGACTGTTAAAAAAAAAATAACCAAACCCATCACATTAAAAATTTCAAGTATTTTTCATGTGAGAGAACACAGATAGCTTTAATTTAGGCATGTTTAGTGCTGCTTTATTTAACATTCATTGAATGTTGGAAATCTTTAAGACTAGTGTAAAGCTTGGAATGATTTCATATATTTTAAGATAGCAATGGGCTATCTATGCAAACGTATAATTATTTAGTACTTAAAGATAAAGTTAATAGATTCTATTAGATTAAAAATCTCCAAATATCGATATTTTTCACTTACACCTGAGGAGTCCAAGGTGAATTTAAGCAGTTGGACTTATTTCTAAATGTTAATCAAGGCAAGTTTTTATTCAAGAATTATTTTTGTTGCTGTGCAAATGAGTAATAATAATAATGTATTTTATTAAATTATAGATTTTCATTTGTTTTAATCAACATACTGTTCTCTGCATACACATATAAAAATAATTTTTCTATTTATTCAAACATAATATGCATAATATGTTGGTTAAGAGCTGGATTTCTAGCCATTTTCACCCTTATTTACATCCTTATTTCTCTATTTTCCAGCTAAGATTCCATGGTTTAAACCTATAATCGTTCACTTGCAACTACCTTAATCCTATTGTCTCTTTCTCTGTCACACTCATTTAGCAAAACTCCAGCTCAGGTGACAGCCAATATTCTGCCTATTTCATGCCTCCTCCCAAGCAGTTGATTGTCGCTGGAGTAAATCGCTTAACTGTTGAATTTGCTTTAAGTTTCATGGTAAAAATGGATGTCAATCAAATATTCCTTCTGGGATGAAAAGTTAACCTCTCCACTTGTACTCTAAATCTAAATCCCCTCTTAATTTTTCTAGAATGCATGTATCTCTTGTCCTGTATATCCAATTCCCTGTTTCTTTTTTCCCATTTAGCAAAACTTTTCTACCTCCCTTCTGCTAAATGCAATAGTTACTTCTACGTCCTTACCTCTTGAATATATTTAATTTGTTTTATCATGCTTTCTGAGTCTTTTGCAGACCTTTTCACACATTTTTCTTTCAACATTTCTTGTGATTTTGCAATGATATATCTCATAAATATATTCAATGTTTTTCTTTTTTTTTAATCCCTGCTGATAATATTTCCCTTTCATTGGCATGCATTGTATTATACTTAATGTAATTTCTGATGTATTAGGTTTAAATCAAGCATTTTAAACCATTTATTTTCTATTGCTTTCATTTATTCATTGACATTTTATTCTTCCTTTTTGGACTTCTTTTGGATTATTCAACATTTTTCTTATTTTATTTTCTCCTCTATTTTAAATTTCATTCCTACATTTATTTTATTCTTCTTTTAGGGATAAACATAGAGTTACAATAAACTATCTCATTTTTACCACTTACTAAACAATGCTAGAAACTGGCTAAATTCAATTTAATCTAAATTCAATTTAAATTTAAATAATTCTTCAACTCTTTGTACTAGTAGTGTCATAAATTTTACTGATACATATTTATAAACCTTATAAGAGTTTATTAATTTTTAGATCGTCGCAGTCATTATTAATCTGCATTTACTCTAATTTAAACTCTATCAGTGCTTTTCATCTGTTCTTGTAGTTTGATGCTTCTACATAAAATTATTTTGTTTCAGTCTACGAAACATTCTTTAATATATATTGTAGAGCAGATCTGTAATGACAAATTCTCTATGCTGCTTCTTTGAACTACCCTTTAGTTCTTCATTTTCAGAAAGTATTAAATATTTTCATTAGCTTAGGTTTTAATATTGGCAGCTTTTTGGTGTGTTTTACTTTCATTGTTTTTGTTAGGTTTTTTGTTTTTAACTTTTTTTTTTTTTTTTTTTTTTTTTTGAGACAGAGTCTCACTTTGTTGTCCAGGCTAGAGTGAGTGCCGTGGCGTCAACCTAGCTCACAGCAACCTCAATCTCCTGGGCTTGAGTGATCCTTCTGCCTCAGCCTCCCGAGTAGCTGGGACTACAGGCATGCGCCACCATGCCCGGCTAATTTTTATATATATATATCAGTTGGCCAATTAATTTCTTTCTATTTATAGTAGAGACGGGGTCTCGCTCTTGCTCAGGCTGGTTTTGAACTCCTGACCTTGAGCAATCCGCCCGCCTCGGCCTCCCAAGAGCTAGGATTACAGGCGTGAGCCACAGCGCCCGGCCTTAACTTTTTTATTATATTAGAATATTATGGTGGTCCAAATACTTTGGTTACATAAATTGCCTTTGCACCATCCAAGTCAAAGCTATGAGTGTGCCCATCCCCCAGACAGAGTGCACCACACCCATTAGGTGTCAATTCACCCATCCCCTCTACCCACCTCCCATCTGCCCTATCCCTAATGAATGTTACTTCCATATGTGCACATAAATGTTGATTGATTGGTACTAATTTAATGGTAAGTACACGTGGTGTTTGTTTGTTTGTTTTTTCCATTCTGTGATACTTCACTTAGAAGAATGGGCTCCAGTTCCATCCAGATTGATGCAAGAGGTATTAGTTCATCACTTTTTATGGCTGAGTAGTACCTCATGGTATACATATAGCACATTTATTAACCACTCATGTATTGATGGGCACTTGGGTTGTTTCCACATCTTTGCAACTGTGAATTGGGCTGCTATGAACATTTGAGTGCAAATATCTTTTTTTTTTTTTGTAGGCATTTTTAGATTTTACAGAGATATCTTTTTTATAGAATTCCTTTTTTTCCTTTGGGTAGATAACTGGAAGTGGGATTGCTGGATCAAATGGTAGTTCTACTTTTAGTTATTTGCGTTATCTCCATATTACTTAGAAGTTGCATTAGTTTGTAGTCCCACCATTAATGAATGAGTATTCCTATTTTTCTGCATCCATGCCAGCATTTGTTGTTTTGGGACTTTTTGATAAAGTCCATTCTCACTGTAGTTAAGTGATATCTCATTGTGGTTTTGATGATTAGAGATGTTAAGCATTTTTTCATGTTTGTGGCCATTAGTTATCTTCTTTTGAGCAGGTTTTTTGTATGTTCATTTGTTTATTTTAGGTTTCTATTGAGATTGAGCCATTAGTCTTCTTTGAAGTATTTTGTCAACTTTCCATGGCTGCTTTTAAGATTCTCTCTCTTAATTGTCACCATTTGAATGTGATAGATCTAGATGAGTTTTTTTTCTATTTACCTCACTTTGGGTTCACTGAACTTCATGGATTTGTGGGTGGTATTATTCATTAATTTTGGAAATTTCTCATTTGTTTTCCCTTCAAATATTTATTCTGCCTCCTTTATCCTCTTTCTAACTCTATGATTTCAATAACAAACATGTTAAGTTTTAATTTACATCTCACATTTCTATTATTCTCTATTCTCATGTTTCTGTTTTTTCCTCATTGCATAAAATTAGATATATTCTGTGGAATCACCATTGGATTTACTAATCCTGCTCTCAGTTCTGTAAAATAAATACAACAAATTTTTCATTTCAAATACTAATCTCCAAATTCTAAAATATATTTTGAAATGTTGTTTCTAGTTTTTCATTCTAATTCTCTAATTTTTTCAGTTATAATTGGTTTCAAAATATTAATACTAATATTTGACACCTCTGTGTCTGTTTCCATTATATTTCTTTATTTTGTTTTTATACTACTTATTTTTTCATGTCTTGTAAGTTTTCTAATGGATGCTGGATATTATGGAAGAAAATGTGTTTAATTCCTAGTCAATGTTTTCTTCCTTCAATTAGATTAAATTTTCTTTTTCCAAATATGGAGTTCTGGTAGATTATCTTGAATGTGCTGAGCCATAGTCTTAGGATTAGTTAGTACCTATCTTTTTCAGTTTTTGCCTTACCTACAGACAACAGCCATTAGTCATAGGGCATGCATTTTGCTCCTAGAACATGGACCTCCTGGTATATCAACTAAAAATCAACCTTGTTTTTACTAAAACCTTCCATTTTGAAGGGCCTGATTTGTAATTTGTTTATTCCCCAGCACCATTTTGGTTTTTGAAAGATATATTAAACTCTTATGTCTCTCAATTACTGAGGTTAAATCAAGGCTCCAAAGGAAAATGTAGCAGAGTTTGCAGGGCTTACTTAATATACTATTCTTCTTTTGGGTTCTTTCTTTTCCAAGTCCTAGTATTGAAATATTCTTGAATGTCTTGGAATATAGATTTATTACATTTTTCCCAACTTTCATCAGTACTTTAATTAAAAATTTTAGTCTAATATAAGTTATCCTGTCATGTCTCAAAGCAGAAGTTCTCTATATTCATGGTTTTAAATACTATCACCGACTCAAATCTAAGTCCATCTCTCGATCAAACTTTACTGATTTCCACTTTGAGATTTATACATGTGCTTTCTCCCTATGTCCACACATAATATAATTTGGAAAAATTGTATAACATATTATACAACATATATTATGGATATTTCAGATAATATATGATTATATAACATCTAAAATATATGACATAATTAGTGTATCTTTCTACTTGGATAAATAATCTGTATCTCAAACATGTCTAACACTGAGTCAAAAATATTTATCATTAACTTTATGTTAATATATTCATTTAAGAAAAAGCAAGCCATTATATTATTATAAACTAACAATGATAAATATTCCCAGGATTTATAAAAGATAGGAAGAGGCCGGGCGTGGTGGCTCACCCCTGTAATCCTAGCTCTTGGGAGGCCAAGGCGGGCGGATTGCTCAAGGTCAGGAGTTCAAAACCAGCCTGAGCAAGAGCGAGACCCCGTCTCTACTATAAATAGAAAGAAATTAATTGGCCAACTGATATATATAGAAAAAATTAGCCGGGCATAGTGGCGCATGCCTGTAGTCCCAGCTACTCGGGAGGCTGAGGCAGAAGGATCACTCGAGCCCGGGAGTTTGAGATTGCTATGAGCTAGGCTGACGCCAGGGCACTCACTCTAGCCTGGACAACAAAGCGAGACTCTGTCTCAAAAAAAAAAAAAAAAAGATAGGAAGAGACAGGAGAAAAAAAGTAAAAATTTCAAACAGTCTAAGAAGTATGTCATGTTTTTCTCAGGTAAAAAAAAGGGGAAATATTTGTAACTACCTCATATGATTATTTGCGGAATTAAAAGAAATAATTCAAATAAAACAATGGAGTTCCTGATACATGGTAAATATTCAATAAATATTAGTTATTAGTTTTAACAACATCATGTTCCTCTTTCTGAGGCTCTATTGTTCAGCTTTGGCTAACATAACAACATGCTATAAGACTGGGTGAGTTAAACAACAGAAATTTATTTTCTCACAGTTCTGGAAGCTGTAGTCCAAGATCAAGGTTCCAGCCATTTCTGTTTCTGATGGGGGCTCTCTTCCTGATTTCCAGAGGGCTGCCTTCTTGCTGTGTGCTCATATGGCTCCTATTTGTGTGTGCATAGAAAGAGACAAATCTCTGGTCTTTTCTACTCACAGGAACACTAATCCCATCAGATCATGATCCTATCCTCATAACCTCATTTTACCTTAATTACTTTCTTAGAGACTCCCATCTCCAAATACAGCCATAGTGGAAGTAAAAGCTTCAACATATAAATTTGGAGAAACATAATTTAGTCTATAACAGAGGTCACATCTTAAAATGAGCATCGCTCCACCATAGGTTACATATTAATTGCTTTTGATACATTGCTTTTGCATTCTGTTTTGTTTTTCGTTGGGATAATTGTTTGGTTAGACAATACGTAATCTTATTGTCTGTTATACTCTGTTCTCTGGTCTAAGAGTTTGCCTGTGTGGAGACTGTGTAAGTATAGCAAAATTTTCTCAGTGTTTTGGGGTAGCAACATCCAAAAAATTTTTGATTATCATAGCACGTTTAAGAATCAATTATGCTTTTCATGTTGCAAAACAGTTTTCTACCTATCCTCAGTTTTAATGGCCTCTTCATAGGAATCACATTTCCGTTATACAACAGATGACAAAAGAAAATTTTTCATTATGTTTTTGTAGTGGAAAGAATTGAGTATGCTTTGGGTCAAGGAAAAGCAACACATATACATATATATGCACATACAAGATGAATGGTGGAAAATGAAAATGTTTTGTTCATTAAAAGATGTCATTAAGTATTAAAAGTCAATTGAAATAGAGAAAAATATCTTGGTAACACATCTATCTGAAAAGAAACTTCTATCTAGTTTGCATAAATAACTGATGATCAATATTAGACAACTTGATTGAAAAATAATCAAATTACCTATAAGTATACTTCAAAAAAGATGATTTTGAAATTATTAATAAATGTCCAAAAAGGTACACAATTTCACTAATCAGCAGTTTTGGTCCATTTTAATAATTTTTAAAAATATGTATTTGTGTAGAAGTTATTTATACAAGTTTTTTGTCAATAGATACTATAAATATTTTCTCCCCATATGTGATTTTCCCATACATTTTTAAAAGAGTGTTCTTTGAAAAGTAGAATTTTAAATTGTTTATGATTTTTTTAAAAATCATGCTTTTTTGTTTAGGCTAAGAAAAATTTGTCTACCCTCAAGTGACAGAGACAGTCTCCTATGTTTGTTTCTAGGAGCTCCATAGTATTTGATTTTATGTTTAAGTATATAATCTTTCTAGTATTGATGATTTGGCATTTTATGAAGTGTGTGTATTATTAATAATTTTTCATTGTGTGTAGCAAAATTTGTAGAAATGAAGTTTGCTTTACCCATTGACTTACATTGACTTCTTTTTTAAAAATCAACTTATTGTTACATATTGGTCTACTAACTCTTTCCTTTTTCACTAATCTATTTATCTATAGTTACACTAGAATCTGTCTTAAATGCTTTAACTTTACTGTAAGTCTTATAAAAATTGAATTATTATAGTGTACAAACTCTACAAATTATCTTTTATTTCAAGATTCTTCTGGTTATCTTATGTCCCTTGCATCTTCATATAAATTTTAGAGCAAGCTAGTCAGTTTCTAAAAAAAGTTTCTAAGATTTTGTTTGCCATTGTGTTAAATCTATAGATCATCTTAATGACACTAAACATAATATTGAGCCTGCTAACCCGTTTCCATAGTATATCCCCTGCTTTATTTAAATATTTTAAAAATTTTCTTAATTTTACTTTCTTGAAGTCTTATGCACATTTTATTAAATTAGATGTTTAGACATTAATCTTGCATGTTGTTTTAATTTTTTTATTTTATTTTTATTTTTTAGCCTTATTCTTAAGAACAGGAAGTTAGAAAGGAAGCCAATGTCCATTAATACAAGAAGTAATGGGGAAATTGTGGTATATACATACAATGAAATGTATCTCAGCAATACAAAGGAAAAAACCTACTAATACATGCAAAACTATTTGGAGCAAAAGAAGGCTGACACAAATAGTATATATTTTTTATCTCTTTGTATTCATTTCAAGAATAGGCAAAACTAGTTATGTGGATAGAAATCAGAGTGATGCTTGCTCCTAGTTGAGTGGGTGATTGCCTGAAAAAAGCACCGGTGAACTTCTCAGGACACTGGGAATATTCTGTATTTTGACTGTGGTATAGCATGAATGTATAACTGTGTTAAATTTCATCAAACAGTACTCTTCTATGTACTTTACTGTATATAATTATACAATAATATAGACATATTTATCTAAACAAACAGTTAAAAGTAAAAATAAAAACATAATTGAAAACAGTGAAAAATGAAAAATAGGTAGCAAGATAACACATTTAATATAAGTTTTGGAATCCAAATCCTTCTAAAGAGAAATCTAAAGAAAGGTTGTTTGAAAAATGTACCTGAGATTTGTTTTAACCTTTTAAAATCAGGTATGATAGGATATGCAGACATGGACATCGCCAATATGAAGGAAAAACGGTTTTATTTACAGTTCCCTAAAAAGCTGGAGGCATAGCACAGAGCCAAGCAGGGAAGCACCAGGTCCAGACAAGAGGCAGAGAGAATGAGGAGAGAGTGGATAAGAGCCTTCCTTGTGCTTTCTTGCAAGACAGAGTAGTCAAAGCAGGATAAACAGGCTAAACAGGTTTAGGATTGGCTCCTTTGAATAGTTTCAGTGAGCTCCAGGGTGTAGGGGCTATGCTGAGCTGTGTGTTAGCTGGCCCTAGGGGGTTAGAGCAAAGGAATACAGACAATGAGTATAAGAGCCCTTGGAGAGCAATGAAGGTGGTGATTGGTGGATATAAGCTTTGGATTGTTGGTTTGCATAGAAAAGTCTCACTTTCAGAGGAATAGTTTGCAATCTCTAGGACTTAGCTAGCCATGGAGGGGCAGTGTCTCCCTGGTCAGCAAGACCCCAAGATGTCAAAACATTATAGAATATAGAAAGTAAAAAAAATGATTAATACAACCATCATATCATTCATAATATCATGTATTTCTTTAACATATGGATCTAAGTATGTTGAAACCAATGGAAGTCATATTACTACTCTAGACACAACTTGGAAGTATCGATCAAGGTATTGGATTATAGCTCTGTGGTTCCAGGGGAAATTTATTCAAACTCAAAAGTTAGGAGATAGATATCTGACTTGAGCCACTCGGTGGTAGGTGGTAAGAGAACAAAGAGAAAACACTTTCTCCGTATAAAAGAGATCCTTGAACCTCTTTCGTTTATGATAAATGAAAAAAGACCAGAAAAGAATTTCACAGATATGAATTCACTTTCTAATGAACAGAAATTAAAGTTATCAAATGGGACAGAGCCTTATTCAGTGCTTACTATTGTTTAGAAAGAGACATGAGGACAGAATATCTAGGGGAAAAAAAGACAAAGGTTAGACTCACCTTAAAGTCATTAGATTCATGTTTAACAGACTTGGTTAATTCTGTACTCCAGTCCTATTCACTTAACATTCTTGACTCTAGGGGTGACCCAAGAAAAAGCTTACACTTCTCCCTTGGCTGAGAAGTCAGGTCAGTGCTTCTGCCTTCCTTGTTGCTCAGGCCAGGTAGCCCTATCTCACACAGTGACAATACACAGAAAAGCCATCATACTTCTGTGCATGACGGAAGGCTCTGGCTTTTCCAGTGGCTGCCTACAGAGAACTGGTATTGAACCCTGAAGAACAAGAGACATAAACCCCTGACTTGAGCCAATGGGACAATAAGTTTGGGATGAAGCTAAAATATTTATGTTTCCCGTCTTTTCTCCAGAGGTACTGTTTTACAACAGTCCATGACACCTTTATGGAAATATTCTATGAGACCAAAGAATTAGCTCTGTTTAAAGCAAAACTATGCCATTTCAGTAAAGCACTTTCCATAAAATGTTAATATGTGAGTTTTGCCTACTTAGGGAATAGAGTTAATACTAGTAGCGGAATGGGAACACATAATACTAGAAGTGAAATAAGACAATATTACCAGGAATTATAGAATAGGAGTAGTACATTAAAGTTAGATTATCTTCTGCCATAAAATATTCTACACTCTAAAAATGCATTTTATTAGATATTTTCCAACCACATTTGCAATTTTTTTTGGGGGGGGCAGTGGGAAAACTAAAGGATGCTTTCCCTTAGGCTCGTCAGTCTGACTTGAAAGTGGAAACCTAACTGAAATCATAAGTGAGCAAAAATTGACTTATCTCTTGATCTTAAGCATGTGACTCTGTTTAGCATAATCACTTAGAGATGCAAAGAGAAAATTAAAATGAGCTGTCTTTGATTTCTCAGGTATTTTTCATTCTTGATCTATTTGCATCACCTTTTCAGTTATTTACTGGACAGCATAAAGCTTTTCATAAGAACTAAGGGTCCAGGTTAATTTTCTTTTATAAATTCTGATTGTGGTTTTCTCATTCACAAAGTATTTACAAATAATGAGCTATAGTATTCCAGTCTCCAATGCAACCAAAATATGCCAATCATTTTAGCCCCTCTGATCTTATTCTTTTAAAACTGATGAATATTTTTGTGAAGATTAACCAGAATTATTTGAATTTGAATAACAAAGTAATTTATTTAAAGCCCTTAATTCTCTACTGTTTGTTTCCAAATGATGAAGATTATATCACACACACACACACACACAAACATATATAATATACTTCTAGCTATATTTTCTATTTTCATGCTTGATGATAGAAAGTTAAGAAATAATTGTTAATCAGAATGTGTAAAACATATATCAGTTTCTGAGAAAATGATATAGAAATTATCCAGAAACATGAAAGATCTAACCTTTGGAGTCATATTCTACATCTGTTTCACATGAAACTGACTGAGTATTGCAATTTTGTCCTTTCAGACAACAGCCCAAGTGACATATATGAGTGACCTGAATGAGGTTATTCCTCAATGTGTTAGTTTATATACTCTGGATGCCAAGATAGATTTTGAAGTGAAAGAGCTTTATTACTGTAAACACCTATGAAAGATAAAGAGGGAGGGAGCAAAGGTAGTCAGGTAGAGCCTTTAGACCATATTTCAGACGTGTGAACTGAAAGAGGCGGGATGGATGCATTACTATAAGAATGAATCTTTCAGAATGGGAGAGATCAAATGTCAACTTGCAAGCAAGTGGCCAGCTGATCGCCTCAAAAAATAATGTCAGCATTCATTTATTTTCACACTATTAATTGTCTCTAATTATGAATATTATAGGGGTACAAATATTTTGGTTACATGGATTGCTTTTGCACTGCTTGAGTCTAAGTTATAAATGTGTCCATCACCCAGATAGTGTACATTGTTCCTGTTAGGCATGATTTCACCCATTCTCTCACCACCCCCCACCTGCATGATTTCCATTGTGTTTTACAATCATTTGTGCACAAGTGCTGATTGGTCAGTTCCAATTTAATAGTGACTACTTATGGTGTTTGTTTTTCCATTCTTGTGATACTTTACTTAGGACAATGGTCTCCAGTTCTGTCCAGATTGTTACAAAAGGTATTAATTCATTTTTTTATGACTGAGTGGTACTCCATGATACTACACATAACGCACTTTGTTAATCCACTCATGAATTAATGGACACTGGGGTTGATTCCACATCTTTGCAGTTGTGAATTATCCTGCAATAAACATTCTAGTGCAAATGTCTTTTTGAAAAAATGACTTTTTTTCTTTGGGTAAATACCCAATAATGAGATTGCTGGATCAAATGCTAGGTCTACTTTTAGTTCTTTGAAGAATCTCCTTACTACTTTCCATAGAGGTTGCACTAATTTGTAGTCCCACCAACAATGTGTAAGTGTTCCTTTCTTTCTGCATCTATGCCAGCATATATTGTTTTGGGACTTTTTGATAAAAACCATTGTCACTCTGGTTAGGTGATATCTCATTGTTGTTTGATTTGCATTTCTCTGATGATTAGTGACATTGAGCATTTTTTAAATATGTTTATTGGCCATTAGTCTCTTGCAAAGCTTTTGTTCATGTCTTTTGTCTACTTTATAATGGGATTGTTGTACTTTTTCTTGCTGATTTGCTTGAGTTGCCTCTAAATTTTCCATGTCATCCTTTTGCCCCAGATTTTCTCATGCATTTTCTTTTATTGAAACTCCCACATCTGATTTACTGCTCTTCCAAATTTGTATTCTCTGAAAGTCTACTGCAGTTAATATTAGTGCAGTTTACAGTATGCAGCCTATCTATCTTATTTGGTATTCGTATATTTTAAAAGAAACATACTTGCCTAAATTAATTTGAGCAATCTCCTGGTTCTCCTTTTCTCCTTCTCAATGTTATTCACCCAATACCTTACCTTGTTTGCTAAAGAGAAAAATGCACAAATCTTCTCTACAACTGATAGAACCATTCATTCTCCAAGTGGCTATTGATCATCCATATTATTTACAAGCTATGTAAGCTTTGTGAAATATTATTATCTCTTAAATGAGGATAACAATAGATCTCTTTAAATGTTATTATAATCTAATTATGTAATATATGACAAGTTTGTCCACATACCATATTTGTCTGATATTAAGATAATTTTTCACACTTCACTATCTCAGAAATTATAATTAATTTTATATAGTGTGACATCTTAAAATTGCTGCTAGCCAATTCATATTTGTCTTTTATTTTTATGGAACAATACATTATTACCTTCTAGTAAAATATTAAAAATACCAATATCAATTTATGTTTGATTCAGTGAAATACAGCACAAAGTTCTTGTAATAGCTAAAATTTTTTATGTTTCCAGATATACATGAAACAAATTCAAATGGCTTAAAGCAAGGGAGAATTTATTGAAAGCTCAAATGTAATATCATCATTAGACAAGGTTTTATCTGGTAGTTCAAATGATATCACCAAGGACCTACATTCTCTCAATTTTTTATATCTGCCTCCTATAGAGTAGTCCTAATCTTTACAATACATATGGTACCTCCCTGTTCCCAAATGTACACACTCCATGCCCAGTCTACATGGTAGCTTCAAGATGTTCTCTCACAATACATATATAGGTACAGCCTCAAATGCTCACAATATGATATTGAAAGTAAGCATTCTCTCAGTATTCATATTCTTCTTCAAATAAATTGGAATTAATGTTATCTTGCTTGCCTTTTACCTTAAATGGTTTGCTTTCTCTTGCTAGAGCCAATCACTATGGTTAAGGAAATGCATTGAAACAATTTAAACAAGTAGGGGCTTCACTGGAACTAGCATTGGGGTAAATTCCACACAAAATTTAATTAATTCATTAATTATTTTATTGTATCCCAAGTATTCTTTTAAACCACATACTTTTATGTAGCCAAATCTGACAATCTATAGTCCTCACCTTATTCGAATATTCAGCAGCATTCATTACATTTTATTACTTTGTCTTTCTAAAAATACTTGTTTTACTAAAATTTCAAGACAAAAAATTCTCCAATTTTCTGTTTTTTGTTTCCTAGTATACCAGATGCTTCCTCTTATTCTCCACAAAAGTTGTTTTCTTTTTTCTTCACAAAAAGAAGTCGCAATAGCCGCCTTTGTACATCTTTCTAAATGATAATCATTTCAAGAAATTTAACACTAGATCTGTGATTGTCTCTGTCCTCTATTTATGCTTATTCTATAGGTGGCCTCATGTGACACAATGGCTTTAAATATTATCTCTGCAAGAATGAATTCCAGATGCATGTCCCCTTGACTTCTACTTTGAACTGTAGATTGATATATGCAATAGTTGATTCAATTTATGCCCTTGGAAAATAATCATCCTTCAATCTCAATATAGCAAAAATTTAACTCTGTGTTTTCACCTCCTAAAACCTACTCTTGTCCCCTGTATTACCCCTCTCAAAGAATGTTATAAGCATTCATTCCTTTGTTCAAGGGTAAAATCTTACATTTAATTAATGTGCAAATCCTATTAACCATATAATGAAAATATATTCCAAATACAACTACAAGTCACTATTTCCCTAGCTTCCGCTATAGTCAAAGTCAATTTCTCTTACCTGGACTATTTCAACTGATTTCTCCCTAAACAGTGTATTTTACAAAGAGCAGCCAGAATAATCTTTTAAACATGTATGTCAGATGTAACTTCCTTGTTCAAAATCTTCCAGTGGCTTCTTCGTCACATTTAGAATAAATCCAAAGTAATTATTATACCCAATGAGGAATTAAATGATCTGTCTCCTTTCCTAGTATTATCACTTCTTTCCTGTTTTCTAATCATATTGACTTACTTGTTGTTTTTGAAAATATCCCCACTTCCTTCTTCCTGCTGTTCCTTCTACCTAGAAAGTTTGTTCAACTTTGTTCACTCCCAGTTACTTAAATAATTTATTCTTTTACAACCGCAGTCCCCAACCCCTGGGCCTTGAACCAGCTCCAGACTACGGTCTGTTAGGAACCTGGCCGCACAGCAGGAAGTGTACGGCAGGTAAGGAAAACTTCATCTGTATTTATAGCCACTCTCCATCTTTTTATCACCACATAAGCTCTGCTTCCTGTCAGATCATAGGAGTGTGAAGCCTACTGTAAACTACATTCCTACATTTGTCTCTAGAATTCTTATGCTTCATTCCCTATATTTAAGTCTTTCTTCATCTTGAATTAATTTTTGTGAGTAGTGAAAGATAGGGCTCCTGTTTCATTCTTTTCCATGTGAATATCCAGCTTCCCCAGCACCATTTATTGAATAGAGCTTCATTTCCCCAGTGTGCATTGTTGTCTGCTTTGTCAAAGATCATTTAGCTGTAGGTACATGGCTTTATAGCTAGGTTCTCTGTTCTGTTCCGTTGCTCTATGCCTCTATTTTTGTACCAGTACCATGTTGTTTTGGTTACTATGGCCTTGTATTATAGTTTGAAGTGTGGTAATGTGATGCTTCCAGATTTGTTCTTTTTTCCTTAAGATTTTTTTGGCTATTAGGGCTCTTTTCTGATTCCAAACAATGCATAGAATTAATTTCTCTAGACTGTGAAATATGACATTGGTATTTTGATAAGTATTACACTGAATCTAAAAATCACTTTGAGTAGTACAGACATTTTAACAATGTTGATTGTACCAATCCATGAGCAAGATATATTTTTCCATTTGTTTGTGTCCTCTGTAACTTCTTTCCTTAATGTTTTATAGTTTCTTGTAGAGATCTTTCACCTACTTGGTTAAGTATATTACCAGGTATTTTATTTTCTTTGTAGCTATTGTGAATGGTATTGAGACTTTGATTTGAATCTCAGCTTGGGGAAAAGTTGAAAACTTTACCTCTAAGAACTGGAACAAAAAAAGGGTTCCCACTGTTACCACTTATATTTAACATAGTGCTGGAAGTTCTTGCCTGAGCAATCAGGCAAGAAAAAGAAATACAGAGTATCCCAACCAGGTAGACGAATGTCAAACTATGACTTTTTGCTGATGAGATTAGATTGTATCCAAAAAACTTCAAAGATTGCACCAAGAGACTCCTGGAATTGATTCATAAACTCAGCAAAGTCTCAGGTTACAAAATGAATGTACATAAATCAGTAACGTCTCCATAAACCAATAACAGTCAAGCTAAGAGTCAAATTAAAGACTCAATACAAATATCTCCACATCTTTACCAGCACTTATTAATGCCTTAATTTCAGCCTTCTTAGTGGGTATGAGGTGGCATCACATGTTTTTGATTTGTATTTCTTTAATGTCTAAATCATTAGATTTAGACATTGTTTTCTGTGTTTACTAGTCATTTGCATATCTTGTTTAGAGAACTGTCTACTCAAATGATTTGTCACTCCCTTTTTATATTTGGATTATTTGCTTTTATCATGAGTTGCAAGAATTTTTTGTATTCTGGATGCAAGTCCCTTCTCACACATGTGATTTGCAAATATTTTGCCCATTCTTTGACTTTTTATCTTCAAGGTGTCCTTTGAAGCACAGAAGTTATTATTTTTATGAAGTCCAATTTACATAGTTTTTCTTTTGTCATTTGTGCTTTTAGTATCATATTTAATAAACCCTTGTCTAACTTAAAGTCACAAATATCTATTCAAACATGTTCTAGGAGTTATATAGTTATCATTCTTACATTTAGACCTAAGATCTATTTAAGTTTTCCATATCATTTCAAGCAGGAGTCCAAATTAAATCTTTGTATGTGATTATCCAGTTGTCATAGTACCATTTATTGAAAAGATTATTTTTTATCCCACTGAATATGCTAAATAACATTGTCAAAATAAATTGTTTTGATCAAACTAACTCAATAAATCAGTTTATTTCTGAGTTTCAATTCTGTTACATTTATCTCTATGACTATTTTTACAGTACTTCCACACTCTCCTCATTAATCATGAATTGTGACTCCTCCAACTTTGTTTTTGTTTTTTTTTCACAAGATTGTTTGGTTATCTATATTTCTTACATTTCCAAAAACATTATAGAAAACAGCTTGTTAGGTTTAAAACAAAGAAACAAACAGATGAAAAATAACTGGATAAGAATTGCATTTAATCTGTTGATTAATTGAGGATTAATGCAATTTTAACAATGTGGTGTTCTAATCCATGACAAGGGAATATCTTTACATTGATTTAGAGGTTTCAAATTCTTTTTAATAATGTTTTGTAGTTTTAAATATAAATGCCCTGCATTTTTAAAAATATTGATTGCTATTTTGTTTTGTTATAAATGGGATTGTTTTCTTAATTTCATTTACTAATTGTTTATTTTTGGCATATAAAAACTAATTGTTTATTTTGGGAAAATTGATTTTTTATTCTGAACTTGCATCCTGACAGTTTGCTAAACCCATTTACTCTAATTTATTTCAATAGATTATTTGTGTATTTTTTATGATTTTCTGTGTATAAGAATATGTCATCTGCATAATATTCCTGGCTACTTTCTCAAGTATAATATTGAATATAAATAGTTAAAACAGCTATCCTTATCTTATTTCTGCTCTTAAGGAGAAAGATTTTTGTTTTCCACTATTAAATATGATATTAGCTGTGGGATTTTTCTAGGTATCCTCTATTAGATCAAGAAAACTCTCACCTATTCCCACTTTGTTGAGTGTTTGTGTGGCAAAAGAGTGTTGGATTTTGCCAAATACTTTGTCCACCATCTTTTTACTTTTCAATTTTTTCTAAGCGTTCATTAGACTTTGCAGCTGTGCCCTCTGTCTGGATACTCTTAGCCACTTTGATGCATATGAACTGGTATGGTTACCTGGATTACTGCTAATAGTCAATCACCTTTATAAATTAATCTGTGTCCGATTTAATTAGATTAAAATTTGGCAATTTTTATTATTTATTCAGCTCATATTATAGCCCAAAGTAGTTTTTATGATAGAGAACTCCCAGTCTCCCTTACATCCCAATGGGTCAACCACAAGCATGCAACCTCAATTTGGGAAGCCTGCAGAAGCTCTAGCCCAGTCAGAGCACTGCCAGAGAACCTTAAAAGTCGAGTATCTATTTAATAACATATCCAGTTTGGCTGGGTACACATTCAACCTACTTAGGCAACATGTATACCATTGTAAGATTGTTCTTATAGGATTTATGGTTCAATCACCCTCTCCACTGGGACCTCTTCTTCCCCACTGGTCTTCATTAGCTAATTTCTGCTCCTCCTTTAGTTCTCAGTTTAAATGCCATTTCCTCAAACAGTCTTTCTCTAGTGGCTCAATCATAATAACATTTACTATGTTATTTCTTACATAAAAATACTTTTTGAAGTCTATTATTTGCCTTCAAAGAACTTATCACAATGTGTAAATATGTTAAAAAAAAAAAAGATAGAATTGAACAGCAAATAAATTTAAAGACTAGGAAGCAAATTCCTCCATAAACCTCATCTCTGCCACTTATTACTTATGTGATATTGGACAAGATAGCTAGCATTTCTGTGCTTCAATTTCCTCATTTTGTATGATAAGAAAAGAACAATATTTACTTTTAAAAGTTATTGTGTGTTTATATAAAGCACTGAGAAAAGGAAACAACACATTATCTATGCTCAGGAAGTGTTAGCCATGAGTATTATGTTTATTCATTACATTTTTTTTATCTCATCCACTATTCCATGAGGCAAAATACACGTAATCCTTTAGCTGTGTACTTGGTGCCTATAACAATAGCTGACACAGGTTAAGTATTCAAATTTTTTCTTGTTGTTGAGCGTATAAATGCATTAACTGATAGGATAAAGATGAATTTGACTGAAATTCCATTAAGTTTCTGGTTATAATTGATTAACTACTCTTCTTATGTGTATTCCTCATGGCTTTTATTATTTATTTTTACCTTACTTTTAAAAAACATGATTTATAAATATGTTTCATGATATTTACTTTTTTGCTGATATTATAATTTTAAATGGAAGTTCCATTTTGGTTGTCTCTTTGCTCAAGAACAGAGTGGAGGGAGGGTGGAGGAAATAGCCATAGCAATCAGCAGCTTTCCTTCAGTATATGCTCTCAAAATACTTCATTACCCTTCTGTGTTTTATCATTGGGAACACATTTTCTCATTATGCCCCAAACCTAATTCCATGTGAGCAGAAAGTTTGAGGACTTGAAGTACAGTCCCATATGTTTTGCTGTTATATGTGTTATTTTTTCATTTAGATTTTTTAAAATCATTTTTTTGGATGACTTTGATCAATAACTACAGGGCTGTAGCAACACCAACAAGTATATTTGTATAAATTAGGAAAATATATCTCCTCTAAGTGGACCTGGACTGGGTACCATGTTTGGCCAACAAAACACTGGCTGAAATTGGTCCCAACTTGTTCCTTGGCAGTGTACAAACTGCACAAGTGTATGTGTTGGTCTTGAAATAACATAAGGCTGATCACTGCTCCTCCCTTTCCTTTCCCTTATCTCATCTCCAGGCAGATATTATTTGTATTATTTTTTTATTTGTCCAACTAAATTTGTTATTTGATTTATTTGTGGATTTTTTACTGATACATAATGATTATACATATTTTTAGGATTCATGGATACATGTGCCATTTTGATACTTGGATACAATGTACAGTGATCAAATGAAGGTAATTGTGAATTCAAACATTTTCTTCGTGTTGGGAACATTCCAAGTCTTTCTTGTATTTATTTTGAAATATACAATAAGTTATTGTTAATTATGGTCACCCTGCTGTGCTATCAAACACTAAAACTTATTCCTTCTAATTGTATTTTTGTACCCATGAACCCAACTGTCTTCATCCTTCCCTGCCCCTACTATTCCCAGCCTCTAGTAACCACCATTCTGCTCTCTACCTTCATTAAATCCACTTTTTTGGCTCCTACATATGAATAGGAACAGGAAAAATCTACCTTTATTTGTCCAGGAAGATTTTATTCATTAAGAATGTGGGTATTTAAAAATAAAGATGTCATGTTAACATATCCCTTCCCTCAGCCTCTCTTCCTTTGTCATTCTGTGGAACAATTCTCCCAAATTATTGGCTTCCATCTGGCTGTTTCATACTTTAGATGCTCCAAGAGTTTTGAAGTACTCCAAGGAAATAATCCTTTCAGGTAAGGAGCATCTATTCTGAAGAAGTGGTTATTATGTCTCCATGTCCTCCTTCAATGTAGTCCTCATATCATTGTATCTTGGCAGAGATATTTCTCCTAACTTGTATTTAGGATAGTATCCATAGCCCAGTTTCATTGAAGATGGAAATTTCCCTGTAGTCGTCCCATACTTTGATGCCCCTTATAAAATCCAGGGAGAGAAATGGAGTTTAAATTAATTTAATTCAACATTTAATTTTGACAGTTTACACATTTTTCTGCTGGATTTCAAGACCCTTGCAACCCAAAAACACTTGAATAGAGCTATGTATTTTATAAATATTTAATAAGTAATAATGTCTTAAAATATATTAAAAGCAATAGCACATCAAATCCATATAATGATTCCAAATTTAATGAAAAGTAAATTTATCATTTGAACATTTTCACATCATTCCATTATCACAATAAAACTAATCACTTTATTAAATATATCATAGTGATGAATAACAGTTTCTTCTATTTTTACATTTAAAAATATAAGAGTCCTATGTCTTTAAAGTAATAGAGTTCAAGAGAGTGACCTTATAAAACCCCACTTAACACTTACCATGAAATATGGTCACAAACCACTTTGAAAGTAATCTCCATTATCCATTTTAGCCAGTTTAAGTGATTTGGATACAATATTAACATTTTTTCATGCGTTCAGTTTACTCATAATACTGTCATGTATAACTTAATCAAAGGCTTATTTTCAAGAAGTCAAAATAACATTCCAAGTGCACACTGATAAAACATTTCATTTCCTGTATTAACGGGAAAAAGTTGAAAGTCATTCAGTTAGAAGAGAGTGTATGTTAATGTATGACATTATTTTATACCAGTTATTATATTGACATTTCCTCAATTTATTCAGTTTATTTATTTATAAGATATATTTATGCAGGTATGTGCCTCTTGTATATAAATATGAAAAATCAAAATCATTCAATGATTTATTTATAGTTTGAGTTATTAAAACATAATCCAATTGGGTGATTATGGCAAACTGTGGTCTCAAAAGTAATGATAACTGTTTCCCATTTTTATATTCATTTAAGAGATATTTTTAAATATTTGATGAACAAAGGAATGTTTTACTCACATAGTGATAATATTTCATCAAAATTGATGTATCTGAAATTTGTTGCAGGTATTCATACAGAACATTCAAGTCGAGTTGCTTTAATAGTTTGGATTCACATTCCATTTGTGCGTATTTTAGATTAATGCCTTGACATCCTGCTTAATGTGTATAAGTTATGTTTTTTATGTTCTGCTAAACACTGGCTATTTAGAATATAGTCTTACTGTATGGTTTATTTTTCACTTTAAACATTAAACGTCATGAGTAGGATCTAGGTAAAACATTTCTGTCACAGTTTGAATATAACTGACACTGGGAAACCTGCCACAACAACGTCATAGGACATGTGAAAAGTTTAGTGATAATTGTGACTAGTTCATGAAGAAACTCTGGAGAATGGGGCTGGGAGGTCTAGCGGGAAGCTCCTTTATGGAGCAAGGGGCATAATTTCCAGACTGGTATCACTTCTCAGGATGGTTATGCTCCTAAACCCTGGAGGCACACAGCCTGGATCAATGCCTGCTCTGACACTTAAGGGATGTGCAACCTCAACCAAGTTATCAGCCCTTCTGAACCTGAGGCCCCATCTGTGAATTGAAAAAGTAATAATAATCTTTTTCTTAAAGCTGTTGCAGTTTTTAAGCTACAATTGAATTTTCAAAAACTGAACAAGCCATTATAACTAGTATATTGACCATGAAATAGGAGTTTCCCGGCTCCCCACATCCTCCTTGTTCTCCCTTCTTGTCACTCTGTCCTAAAGCAGCCACCATTCTGATGTCTGAAAATACAGATTAGCTTGGCCTGTTTTCTACCTCATGTCAGTGAAATCATGCAGAATGTGCTATTTTGTATCTAGCATCTTTTCCTTAACGTTATATTCTTAGATTCTTCTCTTGCATATACTTATGAATAGTTGAAGAGGGAAGTCTGGAAAATGGGATGCGGAGCCCTGAATCAAGGATATGTCAGCATTAGCCTGGCAGCTTATATGATAAGTATTAATACTAAAGTTAGGAACCTATACATTGACTATCAGACTGTAGGTTGAAGAATTTGTGATAGGTGCAATAACAAAGTTTTTAGGTAAGAAGAAAGAAGGAAAGGTATCAGGAAGTTTTTCTCTGAGAAAAATAAAGGAGTTAAAGGGAAGCCAGTGAGCTTACAGTTTACATAATTATCAGTTGCTATCATCTGATCATTCGTCAGATGATCATTTGTCCATGAATACTTTTTAAAAAAATTAAAACTCCTAACTGATTTGATGAATGTAGCTATATTTACATGTGTGTGGTTCAGCCTAATGTGATCAGGGCAGATACTATACTAAATAGTGCCAGTGAAGCTGTTCTGTTCAGTCGCTGATACAGATGCCTCAAATAGAACAAATTAATTAACATATAAAGAAACCATTACCATTATGATCCGGACTTTGCTAAAACATCTTTCCAAAGTCCAAATCTCCCTTCTAATCTGCATATGCATGGACATAAACACTATTGTAAGTCTTCTTTGGGAAATTAAAGTAGCTACAAATATAAAGAACTAAGGTCAGTTCAGGAAAAGGTAGAAATAGTAATTTAGAATTTGTGCTTTCACCCAGGAGAAAAAAGGTGTTACATTTTTAGAGTATGTAGAAGAGTAGTCTTTTATAGAGATGAATTTTCTAGTGTTGTAGTTAGGTTTAAAGGTAGAAGATATTAAAAGTAAAGAATAAAATTATATAGTAATACATGAAGTTTATTAAACAATATTTATTACACAGATATTTGTTAAACACTCAATGTGTTCTAAGCTCTGTGTTGGGCACCAGAGATACAGTGGTAAAAGATACAGAGAGCATGCAGTTTAATGGGGATTCAAATAAAGGCAAATGGTTGCATACAATATGATAAGTGGTAAAATAGAGGTATGCAAACACAACAAGGAGTGATATCTAATCTTGACTGAAAATAGATTATCTATCATCTAGACGACTTGCTAGGTAGGAAAATCTTAGATGAAGAGGGTTTGGAGAGGGACACAAGAATATTCCAGTCATACAGAGATGTATTTCTGAAGGTACTGATTTGACACTTTCAATAGCTTAGTATGTCTGCTTCATTTCTTCAGGGAGAAAAGAGGCTTCAGGCTCTGGTCTTGATGGAGTCATTAGAGCACACTACAACATGATAGGAAATTGAGCTGCTTTTCCAAAGGCAATGAGAATTCTTGAAAAGATCTTTAAAGGAAGGTGATTAGTGTTGTGTCTTTAAAAATATCAATCAGTCCAATGGAAAGCAGATTAGGAGACAATTAAGTTAAAGTGATGAATAGAAATGTATGGGTTATTTCAACATTATGAATAAAATATTAGAAGCTCTAATACAAGACAGTAGCACTAGATTGCAAGACTATAGAGGTAAAGGAATAATTTCAATTGAACATCATTGTTAGTTGATGATCAAAGAATAACACGAAGAGCAAGTGAATCAATGAAACTCAATAAATTTAATGAAAAAGCAGATTTGCAGAATGAAAGAGGGTGATTATGAACAAATTGACTCCGAAGTATATGTGGGGCATCCAATGAGATGGGCCTGTGCTATGGACTCAATTGTGCCTTCAAAATTCATATGTTGAAGCCCTCCCCCCAATATGATGGTATTTGGAGATGGGCCCTGTGGAAGGTAATTAGGTTTAGATGAGGTCATGACAATGCTGCACTCATGCTGGTATCAGTGTTCTTATAAGGTGAGACACCACAGAGTTTGCTTCCTCATTATCTCTCTAACACACACACTGGAAAGGCCATGTGAGCACACAGTGAGAAGATTGACATCTGCAAGCCAGGAAGAAAGTCCTCACCAGATAGTCAAATAGAACAGCACTGTATTCTTGAACTTTACAACCTCCAGAACATAAGAAGTAAATTTCTGTTGCAATTACCCAGGCAATAGTATTTTGCTATGGCAACCTGAGAAGACTAAGACACACAGCAAGGATTACTGTAGATATGTTTATTCAATTTCATTCCATGGTGCTTGTATTGGAGTGATTGGAAAGCTAAATGGAACATTTCTAAAATCCCTTTGAGGATAGAGTTTGGGATGGGAATTAGATTTTACCAATTAGATACAGGTGTGTGAGATTTGAAAGGCAGAAGTGAGATGAAAGTCACTTTCCTATCCTATTTGTCTATTTCTACACATGATCAGTTATGGAAATGTGAGGTTTCTCTGAAATAGTTTTTCAGACCCTATTTTCCACCTTTACTGTATGTCCAGAAGCAGCTGTGGCTATAGCAGGTGTAGCAGCAGCATCTTCTTTACCTTTCTTTCTAATCCTGAGATTGTAGCTATGAGTGCCCATTCTCAAGCTTCTTGGGTATTAAGAGGTGGTTGCAGTGGTGGCTTCTCTATGTGCTGGATTCTTACATAGCTTCTGTGGTGGCCTCAGAGAAGTCACTCCTTTGTTGTGTCAGCACTTTATTGCTCTGGGAGTGGTCATTTCAAGGTCTTTGATAGAATTCCCCTTACAGAGGTTTGTAAGCACTGACTCTCGTGTAATAAATCACTGTCTGCATAACATGCCTACAGTAAATATACATAAAATCCAAATATTCTATTTTTTCCTAAAACCAATAGTAAGAACTAACAGATATTGAAGGCTTTCTATGACAGGGACTGTTCTAAGTGTTATACATCTACTGACATATTTATCCTCTCAACAATAGAATTAATGAAGTATTGTTTTAACTCACATTTTACCAAGGAGGAAATTTAGACACAGATAAGTTACTTGTCCAGCCACATACAATTGTGGATGGCAAAGATTTAGAATTAAACCCAGGCAGTTCAACTCCCAAACCATTCTCTCATTTACTGCAATATACTTTTTGGTTATATATTTTCTGATAAATATATTAAATGAATTTCAGAGAAAAGTTTAAGTGAAAAAAACTGATAATTGAGTTATCAACATATAGGTGGTAATTCAATCCATGCAAGGAAAATGAGATCATTAGGAGAATTATAGCATAAAAAGTAAAAAGAGAAAAAGAGGAGACCCTAATATAATATCAATGTTTAAGAGATTAGAAAAACTTTGGGAATCTGTAAAGAAGATGGAGAAAGAGCAGCCCAATAAGAAAGTGTCATAGAAACCAAAAGAAGAGTGACTCTAGACGTTAACTACATTGATATTGGAGTTGAATAAGATAAAATAAAGTTTTCATCTAATATAGCAAACATAAAGCCACTAATGACTTTTGCAATGGCAGTTCCATGAATAGGTAGAGAGACAAATAAAACAGTAAGGGTTGAGAGTTGAAAATGGAGAGAGAATTTGTAGAAAATTATAGCAGACTCTCCTCTGTGAATCTTGGTGGGATTAGAGCTTGGTGAGAAAGAAGCACACACAATAGAAAATTAATTAAAAGCATATATAAATAAATATGTCATTGAACCTAGCATATGAAAGGCAGTGAGAATGCATTTGCAAATATATTCTGAAAGGAAGGAAGGGGAAGTTGAAGATACAGGGAGAACAGGAAAAAATTGATGCATCAAACTCTTAGAGGAGATGAGAGCAAATGTAAACCAGATTATTTAGATGTATTTATCTTTAATGTAGTAGTGAAGAATCAGATCTGCCACTTTAATCTGAAGGAGTAAGGAAAGAACAAGTCTGGTCACTGTGTAAACCACTGAGAAAATGGTAGGGCAGGGAGCAAAAGAACAACAGTGAAGCACTGATGAGTGGGGAAGGAAGTTGACCAATGACATGTACAAAGATCTCCAATTAGTAATAAGATCTTGTTGGGCCTTAAGGCCATATATGTGAATGGAGCTAATTTTGATGATTCTACTCCAACATTAAGTGACCCATGTGCAGAACGAGTATATGAATATATGAATGGATCACCCATTCTGTATTTATTAAACTGGTGTAAAGAAAAGACAAGGGCCAAAATTGTCAAGGAAATTAGCTGGTGAATGGATTAAAGAACGGACCATGAGAATTAGGTGAGTGATGTTACTGAATCCAACTGATTGGTTGAGAAGAGAAAAAAAAAAAAAGGTGTACAAGAGACTGCAAAACTGATAAGGCAGGAGAACAAAATTTATGTTTTTTCTGGAAGGATGTAAGAGTTAATTTGAAAGATAGAACATGTGGTCAGAGATTGGATAATGACCATATTGAGTGTGTAGTGATAGAGATTAGTGGTAGAAGAAGACTAGAGATAAAAAGCTCTAATATTAAAAGAGACAAATAATTGTGTAAGGGTTATACATAGACCATATATACATATAGTGAAATTATGTGAAAGGAGGCTGGAGAATATTCTAATCATCAATGTTTAAAGGGGATAAATTTGAAAACCGGTAGCTGCTGAGAGTGAAGAATGATACAGGATAGGCTGGCCAGATGCCATCAGCTTTTAAATATGAAAGACATTCATATGGGGTTAAAATGGTGGTGGAGAAATATGGGAAATTCAATTCTTATTTATTATTTCCACACTAAATAGATAATAGGAGAGTGAGCACTCAAGAAAAATGCGTAGACAAAATAATCTTAGAGGAAATCTGATTCCAGTTCAGGATAAGAGATTGCTGGGGAATGTTCAGGATGCTAAAAATATATGAGGAATACTTTCCCATGGAATGGAAATTCTGTAGAGAATAGTAGAAAAAGTGATTGAAGAAGGATTTTGGATGGGACTAGAAAGAGAAAGAAAAAACTTAAACACATGGAATTTAGACTAACTCAATGATCAGATAGCCTGGACTGGACTTCTGCTTTGGGTAGCCAGAAACAAAGGCAAACATCTCATATGTGGTAAAATGTATTGGTCTAAATTTCTAAATGAATGTTGGTAATTTCTTTTTAAAGCCAATGGTCATTTGCCTAATGTTTTTAGATAACTGGTAGAGTACATACTCTGAGAACTGTACTAAGTACATACTGAGAACATTTACAAAAGAAATGTTAAGAAATTATTATGATCTTTCCAAAGAAGATCCCGAGTATATTAGGCAAGATTAGTTATTTGTTTGGACATTAACATGAATGAGAAATACCATCTGCTCCAGGGCTGAAATACAGTTTCAGTCTCTCTGTACAGAGTTGGCTATAGTAAGATTGGATTCTGCTGTTAATGTGGCCTAATCACAGAATTGTCATGACCAGCAACTTTTAGTAGAGGGAAGAAATCAGAGCTGGAGCCCTGTCCTTACGTTCCCTAAGTTCCTGGAAAAGTTACTGAAAGTCAGACAAACTACTTTTTGGCACAAAAGCAAAGAGGTGGGAGTTGATTATGGTTCCTGACTTAAGATTGATGACAGATATTTTCTAGAAATTATGCTAAAATTATCATATTTACACAACTTTAAACAACTTAGTTATAGAGTATAAAACAGAAAATAATCTACCTACAGTTTACTATGTTGGAAATAACAGAGGCTTTGTAGTAAAGCAAACTCTATTAAACTTTCTAAATGTGACATATGGTATTTACTGTTTGATACAGGAAAATTTATGTTGTATCTTGGATTTTTCAGTTACATGTTAAACGGAAGTAATAAAATCATACTGAGAAAGGTGACTAGTAGTTTGTCTCAAATATTGTAAGACTCAGTGAATTGTGAATATCCTCTAAAATTGGATTGTAAAATAACCAATTCGTATTAAATTTGATTTAACATACTACAGTATCACAATGCACTATACAAAATTCATATGACATTTTTTATAGTTCCTAATTTTTCATGTTTGAAAAACCAAAAATAGAAGAATTGCTTTCATTATTAGTATATACTTTAGAGAGACTTCTTCAGGAAGATTTTGACAAGGCTTATTGAGGAGTTGATGAATTAAAGATGCTTATATTTCTCACCTGCTTAAGAATATTTTCAAAAAATTATAGATTCATAGGAAGTTGCAGAGATTGGTCCTAGGTATCTTTCACCCAGGTTACTTCAATGGTTATATTTTATATAATCATAGTATATCAAAATCAGACAATTGACATTGGTACAATTTATAGGCATAGTTTTATGTAATTTAGCATATGTACAGATTCATGTAATCACTACTTCATTAAAGGTACAGAACCACTGTATCACCACAAAGATCTCCCTGTGGTGCCTCTTTATTTTTAACATCCTCTCACTCACTATCCTTAATTCCTGAGAACCATTAGTCTGTTTCCTACCTCTATAATGTTGTCATTTGAAGAATGTCCTCTCAATGGAATCATAGTTTGTGAGCTTTTGAGATTGGAGCTTTTCACTCACTATACAGCCTTATGATCTAACCAAATTGTTGCATATACCAATACGTCATTCATTTTTATTACTGAATAGTATTTAAAGGTATGTATGTACTACCACTTGTTTATTTACCTCATAAGGAATATTTTTGTTGTTTCCAGTTTCTGGCTATTACAAATAAAGGAGCTATAAACAAATGTATACAAGTTTGTGTGGACAAAAGTTTTCAATTCTCTGGATTAAATGCCCAAGAGTGCAACTGCTGAGTTGTAAGGCTGGTGCCTGTTTAGATTTTTAAAGAAAGTGACAAACAATGTTCCAGTGTGTTTGTATCATTTTATGTCTCCACAAACAATTTATGAGATCCAGTTTTTCTGCATCCTTGCCAACATTTAACATTATAATCTCTTTTTTAAAAATTTTATCTATTCTGGTGGGTTTATAGTGATAGCTCATCATAGTTTTAATTTGAATTTCCTTAATGAATAATAACGTTGAACATCTTTTCATTTGATTATTTCTCATCCATACATCTTTCATGAAATACCTCTTCACATCCTTTGCCCATCTTTTAATTGGATTATTTTTATTTTTTTGTTGATGAGTTTCTACTGTTCTTTATATATTCTACACATGATTCTCTTGTCAAATACGGGGTTAGAAAATATTTCTCCCAGTCTGTAGGATATATTTTTATCCTCTCAGTATGGTATCCTCTCAGAGCAAGGTTTAATATTTTTGATTTGTTAATTTTCTTTATGAATTTGATCAGTGCCAATATATTGAGTTATGTAAACTTATGAACCTATATATGCTTATGGCATAAATGAAATGAATGGCAGCAATGACATAAAGGAAAGGAGGGAGAAATTAGAATTATTTTGTTATTATAGGGTACTGATATTACCCAAGAGGAGGTACAGTGTTATTTGAAAGCTGACATGGATTAGTTGTGAATGTATATTGCCAACTCTAGGGTACTACTAAAAATAATAAAAAGAAGTACTAAGCAATGCAAGTCTTTACCATTATTTTGGTGAACATATACAAATAGTTTCCAGATCAAATTGTTATAATGATATTAATAACAATAACAATAAGATAATAACTCACAATCTACCCCATTTACTACATGCAGGAGATAATCCCTGCAGTAACACATTTAATATTATGTTTACAGCAATTCTATGGATTATGTACTATATTATTTACTCCCAGTATCAACAACTAAAGCTTATAAGAGTTAAATAAGTATTGTGATCACAATACAAAGTATCAGAACTAGTTTTAACCTGGTTTGTGTATACATAGGTCTCTGATAAGGTATAGCTCTTTTAATTATAATATTTTATCACTTTGTATTTCTGGATGCCTTTGAAAACCTTTACTAATTGATAAAAAGCCAGAGTTTCAGAGATTTTATTCTACAAATTTATCTTGATTGTATTGGTGTAGTCATTCAAAAATTAGATTTTAGAAAGAAATAATTTGGTTACAAAGAAAATTATGACTGGGTTGGGTTCATTTTTCTGTGAACAAATAAATATGAGTTGGAACACAGTTGAGTAAACATTATAAAAACAATCACATAAATTAAAAACATTCAGTTTTCCTCCTATTATATTTTTTAGGTTAAGTTGGTTTTAAAATGTTTAAGAAAATTTTTCAAAATTTTTTCATAAAAGGAATAATTTATTATTAAAAGTCATCATGTTAATTAGTGGTACGATTAATTTACTACATTTTTCAAAAAATTTCAAAACAATTTATTCTATTTAACTTTTTATAGATTTTACAACATGAAACATGAAAGTCATACTATAATTATTTTCTATTTTTTTTAACTAGCTGATTTGTTCATGTGAGACAAAAACAACAAATTCATATTTAGAGAAAAATAAAGTATCTGAAGTAAAACAAATTATCTTTCTATGATCACAATATTTTTCCAAAACTAAATTCAATTTTAAAATAAATATTTTGATTTACAATGCCTACATAAGACATTATTACATATTAACTGACCAATTATAAACTGTACCTTAGAATTTGTTTTATACCTTCCTTACTTTTCCTCTCAATTTCCCACCATCCAGCTACCTAGAGGAATTTTCAGGCTCCTGAGTCAGTTTTGCAACACTAAGGAAGCCTAGCTGGATGCAAAGTCTCAATCTTTGTCATGAAGATAAAAGGAAACCTTTATACATCTTTTTAAGTTTTGAGAGTAATTAAAACTCTCAGTAGCCAGCAATGATTTTTTTAATTTTTATTATTTTTTTATTTCAGCATATTATGGGAGTACAAATATTTAGGTTACATATATTGCCTTTCCTCCACCTGAGTCAGAGCTTCAAGCCTGTCCATCCCCCAGATAGTGTATACCACACCCATTAGGTGTGAATATACCCATCCCCTCCTCCCTCTTACCACCTGCCTGACACCCAGTGAATGTTACTACTATATGTGCATATAAATGTTGATCAGTTAATACCAATTTGATGGTGAGTATGCATGGTGCTTGTTTTTCCATTCTTGGGATATTTCACTTAGTAGAATGGGCTCCAGCTCTATCCAGGATAATATAAGAGGTGCTAGATTACCATTGTTTTTTTTTGTGGCTGAGTAGACCTGCATGGTGTACATATTAATCCACTTATGTATTGATGGGCATTTGGGTTGTTTCCACATCTTTGCAATTGTGAATTGTGCTGCTATAAATATTTGAGTACAGATTTATTTTTTATAGAATATCTTTTGTTCCTTTGGGTAGATGCCCAGTAATGGGATTGTTGGATAAAATGGTAGTCCTACTTGTAGCTCTTTGAGGTATCTCCATATTACTTTCCACAGAGGCTGTATTAGTTTGTAGTCCCACCAGCAGTGTATGAATGTTCCTATTGCTCCACATTCATGCCAACCTTTATTGTTTTGTGAATTTTTGATAAAAGCCATTCTCACTGGAGTTAAGTGATATATCTCATTGTGGTTTTGATTTGCATTTCCCTGATGATTAGAGATGTTGAGCATTTTTTCTTATGTTTCTTGGCCATTAATCTACCTTCTTTTGAAAAGTTTCTGTTCATGTCCTTTGTTCACTTTTTGATAGGATTGTTTGATATTTTCTTGCTGATTTTCCTGAGTTCTATATAGATTCTAGTTATCAGCCCTTTATCAGATGTGTATCATGTGAATATTTTCTCCCATTCTGTATAAATGGTGCTGGGAAAATTAGATAGACACACGTAGAAGACTGAAGCAGGATCTACACCTTTTATCTCTCACAAAAATCAACTCGCGGTGGATAATAGACTTAAAGCTAAGGCATAAAACTATAAGAATTCCAGAAGAAAATGTTGGAAAAATTCTTACAGACCTTGGCCTAGGCAAAGAATTTATATAGAAGACCCCAAAGGCATGCAATTACACAGAGCAACAACAAAAATAAATAAATGGGACCTGATCAAATTAAAAAGCTTCTGAACAGCCAAGGAAACCATCACTAGAGCAAACAATAATGCTTTTCTTGGTGGTCTCCTTGGAAATGTTCAACTGTTTAAGATCAGAACAAAATATATACTCTTCAGTTCCCCAAATCTTATCTTTTCTTATGCCTTTCTGTGTGGTTTTTCACTATTATCTCTTTCTAATCTGCCCTCTAAAGACGGACCATTTCTCATGTCTTCAGTAATTGTTTATTGGGTAATTTACTAAGATTAATTTTATTAATTTGATATGCTATAAATTTTTCTCTTTGAGCTTTTACATTTATTAAAAACCTACTACAGTAAGCAGTTTACTTCAAAAACACACATACATTCATCAAGTTCCTAAGGTGATTTTAATCCATACAATGATATGGCGAAGTCACTATAATTCCTGTTATTTTATAAATGAGAAAGCTCCAGTTCCAGGAGATTAAGTATCATGCCTTAAAGAGTCAAGGAAATCATGGACATGAGTCTGTCTGACACAAAGCCCATTGTCTTTTCACTTCATCATGTTGCCTGGATATATGTGATAGGCTCATCATAGAACAACACTTGTGTTACTGTGGCTACCCTGTAACACCTTCTTAAGTGTGGGCTGGACTTTATGATTCTTTTCTAAAAACTTAGAATGTAGCAGAAGTAAGGACTGTCATCCTCTAATATTAGGTTATAAAAAAGACTGTGGCTTTTTTTTTTTTTTTTTTTGCTGTGGGTGTTCTCTCTCACTTTGTTTTGAATTACACAATTCTGAAAGCAACCGGCTGCATATCATGACAAAGCTCTAGGAATTAACTCAGAAGGGTGATATTCTGAGGCCTGCTAACAGACGAGTCAGCATGGAAGCACATTCTCTCCTAGTTAAACTTTGGAATAACTTCAGTGCTATCCTTGATTGAGACCTCTTGAGAAAGCCTGAGTCAGAACCATCCAGCTAAGCTTCTCCCAGATTCCTGACCCACTGAAACTGTTAGATAACAAGTATGCTGCTTTAAGCTTCTAAATTTGAGGTAATTTGTTATATAGCAATGCATAATGACTCAAAAATACATAGTGAATAAATAAATGAATGGATAGATAGATGAATAAATAACTGGGTTTATTTGAGTAATGTATCTAGATCTATCTGACATCAGTTACATAAGAAAATGAAAATTCATTAAAGAGAAAAACAAATAACTAGGAAATAGTATTTTATCTAACTTTTGTGATTTGATTGCCTATAGATATAATAAAGTAATTGCATAAAGAATGAGATTAGGTTTAATAGACCAGGAAAGAAGGAAAGTTTTTAAACAGAAATTATTATAAATAGGTTTTCCAAGGAAGATTTTCAAACTCAGACAGCCTTTCTTCCATCTAGAATGGTTTAAGTCTGATGCCTGAGGGCTAGGTTAGAGGAGGTGCTTCTTACCCTTTGATCTTATGATAATTAGTTCCTATGGGGCCCCATGAGGTATATGTCCCATCCTAGGTACTACTTGAAAGCTAATTTAGACATGATCCTTTCGATATGATACAGAGATACTCTATACATATTAATTTTTTAAAAAATCTTTATAATTCATTTCATTTTGGTTTCTTGTTTTTATGAATTTACTGCACAAATTGTCTATACAACTCATTTGGCAATCAATCATGCACAAGCTAGTGACATTTCTTGAATTGTTGTTTTATTGATATTTAATACTTTAGGAAACCTTTCTCATTCATTATTTCTTAATATGCAGCTCTGAATTTTTAGCTATACCAAGCCATGCTGTCAAAGATACAGGCAGTGAATCCTAAACATTTTTTATATAATGACCATAAAAATACCCATTTCACTATCACATTTTAGCTCTACTATGCATCTGTGAAATATATCTTTGAAATCCAGGTCTCACATTTATATTCTTTCCTAATCTTTCAATTACACTCACCTATAGACTCCTAGGTTATTCCTCATTCCTGGAACATTTGGATCATGGCTTATGGTCATGACTTTCCCTGATTTCAATATTCACGCTGCTGTGGAAATGTAATTAGAAATTAAGTCTTCTACCGACCCAAGAAACTTCTCTATATAGTTAGTGGAAAAGAATATGGATGGATGTGGTGAGCATTGTGGAGGGGAAGGGGATACCTCTAACCCTAGCTAGGGAGAGGTAATGATATAAAATGCAACCAAACTGTTAAAAATATATATATATATAGTTTTATTATTGAATAAGCATTAAACCGGAATGTGATATGTGATGAACATCATAGACAATCCCTAAGAAATTTCTAAAACAATTTCTCACCCTTTTAGTTAAGCAGATACAACTGATTACATACATATTTTCAAGAAAAACAATTAACTAGCCCTCAAGTAAGAGGACTTGACCATTCATCACACATGGTTTAGCCTAGATTCACCTAATAATTGGAATGATCATCTGTGTTTGTTAATTGGCTTTATACACAAGAAAAACAAATTTGTTTTACAACTGGGAGCAAAACACCTACGAAATTAGGCTCCTACCCTCCCAAGGGAACAGGGAGATTGGGATGCTCTCTCTCTTGATGTTTACTTTTCAAAGAGATGGCCCCAAGGTTCTTGAGAAAGACATTTCTGGATCATAAAGCTGACAAGAGGCTTATAGAGTTTCTAAAAAGATTTATTTGCATTTCAAAGAGACAGAGAAAAAATTTACAATTATAAGCTTTATAAAGTAAAGGCTCTAAGAAAAGTGATAGGGGAAAAGTTTGTTCCCTTATTTTCAAAAGGGAGAATTAAGCCTCTCATTTTTATTTTTTGTTTTTCCTTACAGTGCAGATAATCCCTCCAACATGTTAGCTTCTCTGAATATGTCCAACTACCACAGCTATTGATTCCTAGAGTTACAGCTTTAGTCTCATACTTACCTAACTGTAAAGTCTGTATGTTCTCAATATCAAGCATCCATTCAACAGTCACCTTCAATTTCCCAACTCACTCCTTCATGCACTCCAATTACAAAGCATCTGTCTCTACCAGTCCATTGATTTATCCTTCATCCTCATTATATCCTCTTCTTCCTGATTTATCAAGCTTTGATTCTATGGCCAATCATTAAAACCATTCCAATGTAAATGTTCTATTTTTTTTTTCCATTGTGAAACTTTTATTGCATTAAGCTGCTGAAATGTTGTGTTTTTTTCCTAACTCCCTTTTCTTTAGAGACAGAGATTTTCGCTAAAGTCCAATCCTCTGTTTTCCTCACATACATCCATGGCAGCTGAATGTGGCAGGAGAGAAACACTAATCCATACTGGCTGGTCTCATTTCAAATTCATGACCATTGCCCTCTAAGGGACCTCGGTACTGCCTTGCAATCCTATTACATGTCTCTAATCCATTCAATATCCTTTCCTATACAAGCATTTTACACTTTCTTCTATTTCAACAACTTTTCCCATTCATTTTTTTTATTTTACTAAGGAAATAGAATAATCATCAGAAAACTGTCATATGCTACTCCATCTACTAAGCTACCTGCATTTTTACAAATGTATTTTTTCTCTCTTCTGGTTACTGTGAAAGTATGTTCAATGTTCTTTTCAAAGGCTGTCAACTCCACCTATGTAATTGATCCATTTCCTCTTGCCTAGTTAATAGCATCAACCCAGAATTTATTCCCCCCTTCTGCATTTACGTCAGCATTTAAACTTGCTGTAATAAATGCGTATCTTAAAACAGGCAATATGCAAAATAAAAAACCAAAACCATCGCTCTTTTAGCCACATTCTCTTAAATTATTCTCCTATTTTTTGATCCCTAGTAAGTTAAACTCTTTGAGTTATATATTCTTATTGCCTCCTGTTCCTCTCATCTTTTTTTTCTTCATATATATCAATAGGCTTTTTTCCCCCCTCACCATTCTAAGCAGTACTTGCCAAGGCTATTAATGATCTGATTTTATAAAAATCTCTCTGTTAGCAATAGTCTCCAGAATGATCTCCCCATGCCAATGACTTTGGTTTAATTCCACCAATATCGTATCATCTCATTCACAATAAAAGCAAAAGGCTTTACAATGACCTACAAGGCCCTACATACAATACTTTGCACCGGACTCTCCCGCACACACATCATACATCTACCAGAATCATTGCCATTTATCTCTCTGCACTCACCTACTACCTCTCTCTTACTCATTCCACCTAGTCACACTGATTTTCCTGCACACACTGAGTAATATGCTGCATCAGGATTTCTACATTTAGTATCTTCTGTAACTATTATTTTTCTCTATGTCTGTATTATTCATTACTGTATTTCCTTAAGGCCCTAGCTTAAATTTAGTCTTATCAATGAAGACTTTACTGAGCATTCTAAAAACAAACAAACAAACAGAAAACAACAAAAGAAAAACAAAACAAAAAACCCTTCTTTCCCCCCCTCTCTGATACTCTTACCCTCCTTTTATTGTGAGTAATGATGACCAGATATGCTTGTTTCTCTTTGGGCCCCACCACCTACACTAGTATAGAAGTACTATCTGGCAGAGATGTTTCTATTTTTTTCCTATTCTGCCTTCCTGGAACACTGACACAGAGAGGGTACTTAACAATCATTTGATGAATTAGTTAATGTTAAGCCATTTATAACACCTTACACTGTAAAATATATTCAGTTATTTTTCTTCATCTAATCAAATGGTACAAAAACTATTAATTTTAGAAATCTATAGAATTTTCACATTAATAGAAAGGCACTTACTTATTTAGCAATCACTCACTTAGCATATAAGCTTAGTGAAAGCACAGCCATTCCCTTGTATTTTTCATTATGTCCCAGATTATCTATCTCTAGGTTTTTATTCAATATGTGCTCAATAGAAAATGGTGATTTTTGTGTTAAATTTTAGTTTCTTTTCTTAATTTAGTGATAACATACCTAGAAAATTAAACTCATTCTTTAAAACATCATTTTCTATATTTCTCACAAGTCAAGCAATATAATGGCTCCATTAAGATATATTTATGCTATTTAATAGCTTCCACAATAGATCTTGTTCTTCTTCAAAACTATCTGACATCATTTTTAACATTCTCGTTGGAATCTAGTCAAACTATATTCCTCAATGCCCTAAATATGCTGTGCTGTGCTTGCTAACTCTACTAGTTAATATATTCCTATAGTTCCAGAATTAACACTTGCCTTCTATTGTCCTACATCTGCTGCACCCTTCAAGGGCCATACTGGCATCAAAGTTTTTCGCAATTATACCATTCTCCATGAATCTAGCGCTTCTCTAAGCACCTATTATTCTTGCAGTTAGAGTATGTGCAGCAATAATTTTTCTTTATTTTTTGTTTTTTTTTGTAATTGTAGAATTATGTATATAAATATTGACCCTCTAAATGGAGAGTCTTCACTTTGTGTTTTTCCACTAAACCTAGTATTACACTGAACACATAGTAAAGTTTAATAAATTGACTAAATTATCATTGAAATACTATCGCTAAATTATAATAAATGGTTGAATAGTAACTCAAAGTGAAACTTCTTATTCCATCAACATATAAAATTATTTTGATTGTGACTCTTTATGTTAATTCAAAATTTTAGCTAGAGCATAAAATGGAAAATAAAGAAAAGATACTAAATTTATCCTCATTCCAAATTAAATGAGATACTCTTTCCAGTGGAATTGGGAAATTTTTCATACAATCCAATCTAACCTATGTAGGCAAAAAATTAGATAACTGAAAAAAATGTTAAGTAAAATTTACTGGATTTTTGGTTTTATGGGGAATACTGTAGAATTTCCTCGTGGAGAAAAGGAGGAACGATCTTTCCAAAGCCTCGTTGTTGAGAGACTGAAGGAATGTAAAAGATGGAGAAAGAAATATTTCATCTGAAATCAGATAAGCCCAGGCTGGTGTTGCCACAAAAGTAAGGCATGATTATAAAATGTTTGCAAGAGCTTAATATTTAAATTCTGGAAGTCGTGCAGTGTGTAATGATTTTTCTGTCAGTGACAGCTGACATATTACCACATATTACCTTGGTCCCTTAAGATTCGAATGGAGTATATGTAGAAACCGGCTATATGGCACTTGATATTACCTATGCAGATAAAGGGAAATGATTGCTATTCAATAATGGTGTTGAGTCATTTGATTTTCTATATGAAAAAATATATATATACATAAATGAAAATATATATACCCTCTAGGTTTGTGTAAGTAAACTCTATGAATGTTTGTACAATGAGGAAAAAATCACCTAATGATGCATTTCTTAGAATGTATCCCCATTTTTAAGTGAGGCATGACTGTATATATAAATATAACAAATGTTGTGTTCTTCTTACCTACCCAAAGGATTCCAAAATTGGAAAACAATACAGAGATGCTGCTGATGCCTGGCTGGGGAGAAAGGACAATAGAGAAAGCATGCATTTCCACTTTTTAGCATGGCAATTATTCGTGAATTCTTCGTAACCAGATGGACACAGCAGACGTTATCTAGGCTTGGGCCCAGTGGAGGTCAAAGGAGTCAGGCTGAAGGAAAATCGCAATAAGACAGAGAACACAGCACTCATGTCAGGACTTTGCAGTGTATACATACTCCTGGGGACTTTTGAAGAAAGTAACAACTTAAACTACATGAAAGAGACATTTAAATGAACACTATGAAAAAAAAAGACAAAAAAAAAAAGAAAGAAAGAAAAGAAAAGCATTAAAAACCAGTCATCAATGGCAAAAACAAAGTTTAGTAAGAGGAGGAACTAAGACAATATTTTGGAGAGAAATTTTCAGTTTCTGAATATTTTTTGATAATTTTAACACATCTGCATGTTTTCCCAGTACAAAGTAATTTTTAACACAGCATGGAAGTAGACTCAACATTTTATTTTCACATTAGAAGAGGTTGATGCTAAGACTAATATGCATGACAAGTTAAAAAATGATTCTGTAAGTATTTGAAATTAAAATGATGGCTCTGGTGATTTGACTTTAATATATTTGTATTCTGATTTCTAAGCAGCAAAGATGTGTACTAAATTCAAAAGGGAGAAAAAACACAAAAAAACGATTACCAACTTAATATCTCTTAGTAATATTTACAATGTTATAATAAACATAGCAATCTTGAATAATAATATAAAGTCATTTTATAATAATATTTGGTAAAATATAAATTGTTCATGATCTCCAAGCTGAATCATAAGTGATCGTTAATTTAAGCTAATAGTTGGCTTGCTTTTTTCTCAAATATAAATTGCCTATGGGGTTCTATTAAATTTGCTTAATTTCAGAATTGTCCTTGACATTGATCTAAGTTGCAATAAACTCTAGCCAAGATTTTACCAATGATGGGGAAAAGTAAGTTCAAAGGAGAAAGTGAATGCAAGCAATTTCTTTTCCCTGTCATTATAAGCTGACTCACAAGAAAACCAATCTTCAGGAAGTGACTCCTCCACCTTGACAATGAGTAGTCAGGCAATTCCAGTATATTCCTTCTTTTTGCTAAAATGTCTTTCCACCTTGATAATTTCACTTTATTCTTTGAAACCAAACTGTGCAAGTCTGAGAAAATCAAAGTGCAACGTATTCTGTTGGCTGCCGTTCTTCTCAGACTGATTAAATCTAGAGTTGACTGCTACAGGGTGTGTTTCATTATTACCTTTAAGGAATTAATTGATTTCTTGATGTCCACTCTTCTTCCACAATACAAATAAGATTTAACTTTTTGTCACATCCACACACTGAAGGGGTGATACACATCTCGGAGATGTTTTTCTGTAGGATGCATTGTTACCTGGCTAGTGTCCCAATCTCATACCACACATAAAAACAAGAATAACACCATTGCTTCCAAAATACTTAGGTCTAAAGTGGTCCTGGCTGTCTTATATGCTAGAAAGTCAGCCAAATGCTGTGCTGATGTTCCTATCATGGTGTGTCATCACCTTGTTTAATATTAGATCAAAGGCTGCTGAAGTAGCTAAATTAGATTAGCTATTTTGCCTTCTGCCATCATCAATACCATTTGGCACCAAATGCGGTTTTGTGGAGTGTAGTGACTTAAAAATCTTTCTCTCTCTCTTGTCTTTAATTACAGATTATAATTGAAAAAATTTTATAAATTAATGTAGGTCATTTGTGTCTTCCTATGTGGTATCCATTAGGGGTTCAAACATGAAATTTGCTGGAGAAATAGTATACCACTTGGATTCAAGGTCCCCATCATTAAAGATTATACATAGGTTGTGAGCAATCCTATGACTCTTATGGCCAAGACCATGTTATATTATTTTTTTGCCAGGACTAAGCAACTGTGCATCAGTTCAAGCTGAAAAGAAACTGTTGGCTGGCTTTTTGAAAGCATTTTAAATTCCCAAGTGTTTTTCTTTTTCAAGAAGAAACTTATCTCTGCTTGGGTGAAAAAATATGAGAACATTCAGGGTTGGTTACACAAGATTGAATGGAGCAATAGTAGAATGGTTACATTGAATTGGAAAATGATTCTGACATGTTTCCATTCATATGGGCTCAATCAGGCAGTACCTGAAAGTCTCTGGACAACCATACCAATGTCAAAAATGCTTAGCCAAGTCAGGAAGCATGGCAAGAACTCTTCATGATGGTTTCTCCCTGTAGATATTCAGTCTCCTTAATGGACACCTACTTAAATGTGTGTCTCTAGAGTCAAATTTCTATCTCAGAAGCACCAGTAAGCAAAAGTTTATGATATACAAAAGAGATGAGGAATTAGAATTTGTGGTTTAATTTCAATTATAACCTTTCAGAGAAGTTAGTGAGTAGGAGGGCCTGCAACAAGCCACAAGAAGAATAATTTTAGAATCACTATTCTTAAGCACAAGAGTTCTAGACGGGGAGCCTGGGAACTTGATTAAATTAGATATCATTAGAGGAGATGAATAATACTTCACATTTCAGATCTGGAGTTTATAACAAGCTAGGACATCTGGACACGAGCTGAAACTATAGAGCAGAACTCAACTTTTAACCTTTTTGAATTAGTGCTTTGGTACTACCCCACTGTTTATTCTCTTGCCTGTCTTGCTCTCCTAGGCTCTAGAAGGGATGAAATCTTTCAAGTGCTTGAGAGTATGGTTCAAGGTAAGAGAGAATAAGATACCACATCTTATTTACTGCTGTATCCCAGAGCCTAGCACATGGAAGATACTCAGAAATGGCACAAAGAATAAAAAACATACTTTCACTTCCAATCTCCAAGTTGATTAACAACTTTTGTAAGACTCAGTTTCCCTCTCATGTAAACTGAGAATAATACTGGTACATATGTTGTGTAGTCATTTCAAGAACTAAAAAAGATAATGCACATAAGCACATTCGAGTTCTAAAGCTTGACATATACATAGGGTTTACATATTTGAACAATGTCTTCACGTAGTAAAGATTTCCAAAATTAATATTGGTTTCCTGAAGTGTCATTTGTACAAATGGAATCTTAAACTTGTTTGAAATTAATGTGTAGTTATTTTTCTTTTCAATAAACTTATAGAAGAAGGAAATATTTTCAAGAACCTCTAATTGAAAATCAAGGACTCTCATTTTATAACTTAAAGTTTAATGATCATATAATAAATATCTAGGTATCTATTAATTATTACATTTATATATTTTCATCATCACCTTTTCCACACAAAGAACACCAAGTACAGCATTGGTATCATTTAACACTGACTTCTTAACAACTATAGGATACCTCCCAGTGATGATCAGAGCTGTCAATCATTTATCATGTATTCTTGGAGGAAACTTTGAAATATAACAAAGCTATGATGAGGTTTAAGGACTTAAATTATGTCAATCAAATTTTGGGGGTGAGCTATATTATGAAATAGCTTTTCATACTAACAAATCTAAAATATGTGTATGAAATTCATGATCATCGTTAATTCCTCAAACTCTATCTCAAGTCTCTTATGTTTGGATTTGGTTGGGGTAAGGGACAAGAAGCAGAACTTTTTTCATTTGTTTCATACCAGCTTCTAAACTTGCATTTCTTGCCCTTCAAAAACAGCTTGCTCTTCCCATATTTTGGAGAATTCTTTTTTTTTTTTTTTAATTTTTTTTTATTTTGGCATATTATGGGGGTACAGATTTTAAGGCTTCAATAAATGCCCATTTCCCCCCCTCCCCCCAAAAGTCTGAGCCTCCATCATGACCATCCCCCAGATGGTGCACATCTCACTCATTATGTATGTATATACCCGCCCCCCTCCCCCCTCCCACCTGCCCAATACCCTATTACTGTATACCTATGTGTCCACTTAGGTGCTACTCAGTTAATACCAGTTTGCTGGAGAATATATCTGGTGCTTGTTTTTCCATTCTTGGGATACTTCACTTAGTAGTATGGGTTCCAGCTCTAACCAGGAAAATATAAGATGTGCTATATCACCGTTGTTTCTTAGAGCTGAATAGTACTCCATGGTATACATATACCACATTTTATTAATCCGTTCTTGGATTGATGGGCACTTGGGCTGTTTCCACAGCCTTGCAATTATGAATTGTGCTGCTATAAACATTCGAGTGCAGGTGTCTTTTTTGTAGAGTGTCACTGGATCATTTGGGTAGATGCCCAGCAATGGGATTGCTGGATCAAATGGTAGATTCACTTGTATCGCTTTAAGGTATCTCCATATTGCTTTCCACAGAGGTTGAACTAGTTTGCAGTCCCACCAGCAGTGTAGGAGTGTTCCTGTCTGTCCGCAACCACGCCAGCATTTATTGTTTGGAGATTTTTTGATAAAGGCCATTCTCACTGGGGTTAAGTGATATCTCATTGTGGTTTTGATTTGCATTTCCCTGATGATTAGAGATGTTGAGCATTTCTTCATATGTTTGTTGGCCATTCTTCTGTCTTCTTTAGAAAGATTTCTGTTCAAGTCCTTTGCCCACTTTTTAATGGGGTTATTTGATTTTTTCTTCCTAATTTTCGTGAGTTCTAAGTATATTCTAGTTATCAGTCCCTTATCGGATGCATAGGATGCAAAAATTTTCTCCCATTCTGTAGGTTGTCTGTTTACTTTCATGACTATTTCTTTGGCTGTGCAGAAGCTTTGTAGTTTGATCATGTCCCATTTATTTATTTTTGTTGCTGCTGTGATTGCCTTTGGGGACTTCTTCATAAACTCTTTGCCCAGGCCGATGTCTAGGAGAGTGTTTCCAACTTTTTCCTCTAGAGTTCTAATAGTTTCATATCTTAGGTTTAAGTCTGTTATCCAGCGTGAGTTGGTTTTTGTGAGAGGTGAAAGGTGTGGGTCCTGTTTTAGCCTTCTACAGGTGGCTATCCAGTTTTCCCAGCACCATTTATTGAAGAGAGATTCTTTTCCCCAGCGTATGTTTTTGTCTGCTTTGTCAAAGATGAGATGGCTATATGAGGATGGTTTTATATCAGGATTCTCACATCTGTTCCACTGGTCAATATTCCTGTTTTTGTGCCAATACCATATTGTTTTAATTACTACAGCTTTGTAGTATAGTTTGATATCTGGCATATTAATGCCTCCCATTTTGTTTTTGTTGCCTAGAATTGCTCTTGATATTCGGGGTCTTCTTTGGTTCCATACGAAGCGTAAAATTATTTTTTCTATATCTGTGAAGAATGCTGATGGGATTTTAATAGGTATTGCATTGAATCTGTAGATCAGTTTGGGTAGTATAGACATTTTGATGATATTGAGTCTGCCGATCCACAAGCATGGTATGGATTTCCATCTGTTTACATCCTCTGCTATTTCCTTCCTCAGTGTTTCATAGTTCTCCCTGTAGAGGTCTTTTACCTCTTTGGTTAAATATATTCCTAGGTACTTTAATTTCTTTGTTGCTATTGTGAAGGGAATTGAGTCTTTGATTTGGTTCTCAATTAGATTGTTGTTGGCATATATGAATGCCTCTGATTTCTGTGTATTAATTTTGTATCCTGAGACTTTACTAAATTCATTGATCAGTTCCAGGAGTTTCTTGGTTGAATCCTTGGGGTTTTCTAGATACAATATCATATCATCAGCAAACAGTGAAAGTTTGATCTCTTCTGCCCCTATTTGGATACCTTTGATTCCATTTTCCTGTCTGATTGCTGTAGCCAAGACTTCCAGCACTATGTTGAACAGAAGTGGAGATAGTGGGCAGCCTTGTCTGGTTCCAGTTCTAAGTGGGAATGATTTCAATCTTTCCCCATTCAGTATGATGTTGGCTATGGGTCTGTCATATATGGCTTGTATCATTTTTAGGTATGTCCCTTCTATGCCTATTTTCTTAAGTGTTCGTATCATGAAAGGGTGTTGAATTTTGTCAAAAGCTTTTTCTGCATCTATTGAAAGAATCATGTGGTCTTTGTTTTTGCTTCTGTTTATGTGGTGAATTGCATTTATAGATTTACGTATGTTGAACCATCCCTGCATCCCTGGGATGAAGCCCACTTGGTCGTGGTGGATTATTTTTTTGATAAGTGTCTGGATTCGGTTAGCTAAGATTTTGTTGAAAATTTTTGCATCTATATTCATTAGGGATATTGGTCTGTAGTTTTCTTTTTTTGTTGCATCCTTTCCTGGTTTTGGTATCAGAGTAATATTCGCTTCATAAAAGGTGTCGGAGAGGTTTCCGTTCTTCTCGATGTTGTGGAATAGTTTCTGCAGGATAGGTACTAGTTCTTCTTTGTAAGTATGGTAAAATTCAGGTGTGAAGCCATCTGGACCGGGACTTTTCTTTTTAGGGAGATTTTTAATTGCTGTTTCTATTTCAGCTGTTGAGATTGGTCTGTTCAGGGAATCTATTTCTTCCTGGTTGAGCCTAGGGAGGCTGTGTGTTTCTGGAAATTTGTCCATTTCCTCCACATTTTCCAGTTTGTGTGCATAAAGATTTTTGTAGTATTCATAAATTGTATCTTGTATCTCTTTGGGATCAGTTGTGATATCTCCTTTTTTATTCCTGATGGAGCTTATTAGAGATTTCTCTTTTCTGCTTTTCGTTAGCTTAGCCAATGGTGTGTCAATTTTGTTTATTTTTTCAAAGAACCAACTTTTTGTTTTATTAATCTCCTGAATAGCTTTCCTGTTTTCAATTTCGTTTAGTTCTGATTTGATCTTGTTGATCTCACTTCTTCTGCTGGGTTTGGGGTTGGTCTGTTCTTCTTTTTCTAGCTCTTTGAGTCGTTTCATTAGATTGTCTGTTTGTGATCTTCTTGTCTTTTGGTTATAGGCGTTTATGGAGATAAACTTTCCTCTCAGAACTGCTTTAGCTGTGTCCCAGAGGAGTTGATAACTTGTCTCTCCATTGTCGTTTTCTTCATAGAATTTTTTTATTTCCGTCTTGATTTCTTCATTTACGAAGTAATCATTTAGTAGGAGGTTGTTTAATTTCCACATTTTTGTGTAGAAATGTGAGTTTCTGTTAGGGTTGATTTCTAGTTTTATTCCACTGTGATCTGAGAAGGTACATGGTATGATTTCTATTTTTTTAAATTTCTTGAGATTTTCTTTGTGTCCTAGGATATGGTCAATCTTAGAGAATGTCCCGTGAGCTGATGAGAAGAACGTATATTCAGTGGATTTTGGGTAGAATGTTCTGTAGATGTCTGTCAGACCCAATTGTTCTAGAGTTTTGTTTAAGTCCATTATTTCTTTATTAATTTTCTGTTTGGAGGATCTGTCTCATGCCGTCAGTGGGGTGTTGAAATCTCCGGCGATTATGGAGTTGCTATTAATCCATTTGCTTAGCTCCAGTAAGGTTTGCTTTATGAATCTGGGTGCACCTAAGTTGGGTGCATATATATTTAAAATTGTTATCTCTTCTTGTTGGACTGTGCCCTTCACCATTATATAATGACCTTCTTTGTCTTTTACTACTTTTGTTGGTTTAAAAACTAAATCGTCTGAAATTAGAACTGCCACACCAGCCTTCTTTTGGCTTCTATTTGCTTGGAATATTGATCTCCACCCTTTTATTTTTAGTCTATATGCATCCTTACAGGTTAGATGTGTTTCCTGAAGACAGCATATACTTGGCCTGTATTTTTTTATCCATTCAGCCAGCCTATGTCTCTTGAGTGGAGAGTTTAAGCCATTCACATTTATTGAGAGAACTGATAGGTAAGGTAGATTACTGATCATTCTGTTGGGTTGGATGTTGTTGCTATGATTTCTGTCTTGAGCCATTGTAATATCTGGCCTTTAATATCTTTGGGTTTTGGTTGTTTTTATATTCGTGGGTTATTATTATGATGTTCCGTGCATAACGCTGTTTTAAGTACTTCTTGTAGGGCTGGTCTTGTCTTGGTGAATTCTCTGAGCCTTTGCTTATCTGAGAATGTTTTTATTTCTCCTTCATATACGAAGCTTAGTTTTGCAGGGAATAATATTCTAGGCTGGGCATTGTTTTGTTTCAAAAGAGTGAGAATGGGGCCCCAGTCTCTCCTTGCTTGTAAAGTCTCATTAGAGAAGTCTGATGTTATTCAAATTGGCTTTCCCTTGTATGTTACTTGCTTCTTTTGTCTTACAGCTCTTAGAAGGGCCCCTTAGTTGATACTTTGGTTAGTCTGATGACTGCATGTCGTGACGTCTTCCTGTTTGCGTTGAATCTCTCAGGGGTCCTCTGAGCTTCTTGAACTTGTATATCAAGATTTTGAGCAAGGCCTGGGAAATTTTCCTCTTTTATATCTTCAAACAGCTTGTCCAACCCTTGAGTGTTGTCTTCTTCCCCTTCTTGTAACCCTATGACCCTCACATTAGGTTTCTTCACATAATCCCACAGCTCTTGTAGGCTTTGCTCTTTTCTCTTGTTTCTCTGCTCTATTTCTGTGACTGATTTATTTAATTGGAGGGTGTTATCTTCAAGCTCTGAGATTCTTTCTTCTGTTTGATCTACCCTGTTCTTGAGACTTTCCACTGTATTTTGTAGTTCCTTGAATTGATTCTTCATTTCCAGGAGTTCGGTTATACTTTTCTTCAATGTGTCTATTTCTTTTCTCATATCCTGGAGACTTTTTGTGGTTTCTTGGTGTTGGTTATTGAGTTGTTGTTGCAGCTGGGTGAGTGTTCTTATGTTCCACATACGAAATTCCTCTTCTGTCATATTGGTTGCCTGATTTTGGTCGGTGTCCGTTTCTAGGGGGCTGGTGCTCCTCTTTGGGGGTGTGTTTTCCGTTTGGTTCTTCATATTTCCTGAGTTCTTACGCTGATTTCTTCCCATGTCGATCAGTTGTTGTTTCTTTCCTTAGGTTATTGTTTGGGTATTCACACACCTTGTTTAGTTTCTGAGGCGTTAGGTGGTGCCTGTGGGTGAAATTGGACCACTCCCTGTATATTGAGTCAGTGGGTGCCGTGGAAAGGCTGTGCAAGATGCCGTCCCTGTCAGTAGGTGGCGTTTGCTTGGAGGAACAGGCTATGGTGTTGATTTTGAGTCCTGTTATCAGCTCTCATTCTGGGCGGAGCTGGGTTGGGTAAGCCTGCCCTCAGGCCGTTAGCAGGGGTCAAAGTTCTGTTCTCTGCTTCCAGGGAAAGCTGTCAGGGCGGGGCTGGAATGGTCCTGCTCAGCCAGAAAGTCTGGGTGTGGGGGTGGGGCTGTCTGAGACCCGCAGTCTGCAGCAGGCCTGGCTTCTTTCCACCCTCCCCAACTCCGCAGCTACTTCTGGGCCTCTGCCAGCAGGCCAGACCACAAGCCACCAGGCCTCCCCGGACTGTGATGCCGGCGGGGAGGTTCCCTGCACAGGAACTCCACCTGGGTTGGGCGCACGGCCTCCTCCTGGGAGGAGGGTTGCCCTCTAGGACGCCGATCCGCCCCTGGAGGCACACAGACCTCAGTAGGTTGTTCACGTATAAACCTTCTGTGCCCCGGGCAATGCTAGCCCTTGGTGCAGGGGATCTGGTCTGCAGGTCCGACCTCTGGGTCCCAGAATTCAAACTGTATTCCCACCAGGGAGAGGATTTCTGGTCCTAATTCACCCACAGGGAGCCCAAGCTGGGTCTATGTCTCTCAGCCTCTGAGTCGGCACCGTTTTCCTGGGAACACGGTGCCAGCAGCACCTGGGAGGGCGGGCGGGGTCCCAAACGGGAAGGTCCCGTTCCCTGGAGGTGCCTCCGGCTGGTGGCTGTATTGTCTCTCTGGGCAGCCGTGGGTAGGGTCGGCGGAAGGGAGGGGGAGGCAATATGGTGCCTGCCGCGCGGCTCGGGTCCGTGCACACGGAGGTGCCCGGAGGAAGTTGGGAACCTGGTGCCACGTCTGCTACAGGCTCACCGTTGGCAGGTGGCGGCAGTCTCTGGGCTGGTGTCCGCAGGTCTCTCCACCCGCTGGGGAGCCCACCAGCAGTCCCGAATGCAGGGGAGGGGAAACGGCAAATCCACCTACCCTTGCCGCTGGTCTCCGGGCTGCTCCTGTGGTCTCAGCCTCCAGTTCTCCTCCGCAGCCTCCTCCCTTGGAGTCTCCCGGGTCTCAGGTACCCCTCCTTCCGGCCTTTGTCCGCTGTATGCTCGTCTTCTTGCTTCTTTCCTCTAGTTTCTGCTAGAATCTGTCTTTTCTGCAGAGACCCTCTGTCTGGCGGTGTTATTCGTCCGCCATCTTGCTCCGCCCCCCGAGAATTCTTTTTTTATCCCCTTAATTTGTATGGGGGAAAGCGAAGAATGCAATAGTTTAAATTTGCTTATTATGCTTCTTCGAACATACTGTCTATGTCATGATTCTTTTACTTCCTTTCAAGAAACCTATGCTTTCTAAACTCAAAGCTTAGTGGTGGGAAATGACTATTTTTTTTTGTCCTGTGCTTTCTTCTAATAAATCCCCTTATTAAAGAAAGAAGTGTGAAATAGACTAGTTATTTCATGAGAAGAAAGAAGGCGAACTTAAACAAGAAATCCTGAGATTATGAATATTTCTAGCATATTAGCTAGCTATTCTTGAGAGACTGAGAAAAATTTTGATGACATTTCATCCTCAAAAAAAATGCTTACTGAACTGAATAATACCTTTATGTTGTAGATTTTATTAATATAATAAAATGTATTTAAAAGCTCCTTCCTATTTGCTATCATAATATATTGATGTGCTCTTCCTTCTAAATTTATTAAATAAGAGTTAATTTAAAGGTTTAAAGTACCTATTTTGTCCAACAAAAAATGAAGTCAGTAGGGAACTCATAAATTGCTGAGTATAAATTACTACCGCTGAGGGCAACTGTTACCTAATATTTTTTCTTTAAGGAGGATTTAATTCTACTTACATGCATATGTATTTCACACAAATTCTTTTCCCCAACCTTTGTATAATCTGCATGTCATTTGTTTACAATTATTCCCTTTTGTAATAAATACAAATCACAAATAAGCAAAGATTAAAGAATAAGAAATTTCTGCATTAATTTAGCACAAGTTATGAGTTACACTAGAAAGTGTATATATATATATATATATGTGTGTGTTTGTGTATATATATACATATATTTAATGTCTGGAGCTACTTTTTTATTTGTTTATTTATTTATTTTATTTCAGAGTATTACAGGTCTAAAACTCTTTGGTTACATAAATTGCCTTTGCACAAGCATGCCCATCCCCCAGATGGTACACACCACATTCGTTAGGTATGGATTTGCTTATCCACTCCTCCCCCATCCCACCTGCCCAACACCCTATGTATGTTACTTCCCATATGTGCACATTAGTGCTGATCAATTAGTACCAATTTAATGATGAATACATGTGGTGTTTGTTTTTCCATTCTTGTGATAGTTCACTTAAAGGAATGGGCTCCAGCTCCATCCAGGATAATACAATAGATAGTTCAACATTTTATTTTTATGGCTGAGCAGTACCCCATGGTATACATATACCATATTTTATTAATACACTAATGGATTGATGGGCACTTGGGTTGTTTGCACATATTTGCAGTTGTAAATTGTGCTGCTATAAACATTCGAGTCCAGATGTCTTTTTTTTGATTTTTCAATTTTTTTTATCTTTTTTATTTCAGCATATTATGGAGGTAAAAATGTTTAGGTTATGCATATTGCCCTTGCTCCTCCTCTCCCCCCGAGTCAGAACTTCAAGTGTGTCCAACCCCCAGACGGTGCGCATCATACTCATTATGTATGTATATACCCATCCCCACCTCCCCACTAACAGATGTCTCTTTTATATAATGTCTTTTGTTCCTTTGGGTAGATACCCAGTACTGGGATTGCTGGATCAAATGGTAGCTCTACTTTTATCTCTTTGAGGTATTTCCATATTACTTTCCACAGAGGTTGTACTAGTTTGATGTCCCACCAGCAGAGTATGAGTGTTCTTATCTCTTCACATCCATGCCAACATTTGTTTGTTTTGGAACTTTTTGATAAAGGCCATTTTCACTGGAGTTAAGCGATATCTCATTGTAGTTTTGATTTGCATTTCTCTGATGAATAGAGATGTGGAGCATTTTTTTCATATGTTTCTTGACCATTAGTCTATCTTCTTTTGAAAAGTTTTTGTTCATGTCTTTGCCCACTTTTTGATAGGGTTGTTTTATTTTTCTCTTGCTTATTTTCCTGAGTTCTATACAGATTCTAGTTATCAGCCCTTTAATAGATGTCTAGCATGCAAATATTTTGTCCTATTCTGTAGGTTGTCTATTTGCTCTAATGATAGCTTCTTTGGCTATGCAGAAGCTTTTTAATTTGATCAGGTCCCATTTATTTATTTTTTGTTGTTGCTATGATTGCTTTTGGAGTCTTCTTCATAAATTCTTTGCCTAGGCTTTTATCTATAAGAGTTTTTTCAACATTTTCTTCTAGTGTTATTATGGTCTACCAGCCTTAGGTCTAAATCTGTTATCAATCATGAGTTGATTTTTGTGAGTTGATAGGTGTGGATCTTGTTTCAGTATATTTTCTGAGCCTTTCATTTAGACTTTAAAGTTATTTTCAAAATCTTTAATGTATCTATGTGAAAAATGCTGAATGTACATATTTGTGTATTGCAGTAAATTTATGACTTTACCTTGAAACTGTTCTCTCAAAATGCTAAATAAAAACCAATAGAAACAGTTTTAGTGTGTATGTGTGGCTTCCATCATCAATACAACTGGTTTATGTTCCAATTTTATTTTTGTTTGTGAAAATTCAGCAACTTCATTAATCATGTTTTCTCTCTGTTTTTTCTTTATGCTTATTTTCATTAACTTTAAATTTAGAAATATTAAAGTTTTTCAAGTGGAAAATTTTAAAAATCATATGTATATATTTAAAATTCTTGGAAAATTATATTGAAATGAAAAGAGTAAAAAAGATTAATATAAAATGCAGCAGCCTCTTACTCAATCCCATTTCCAAGGTCAACTGTTCTTAATAGTTTCTATTGTGAGTTTTTGTATAAATCTAAACGGTATGTGTAACCTCTATTTCTTGATTTATCAACTGAGATATTGCTTCCTGGTTTCACATTAATACATGAGGATTTAGCTCCCACATCTATTACCTCCCTTCTCCCCACTTCCCAATTTTGATAGTTACAGTATTTAGGTTATTAGGTATGAAATGTCCCATAGCCTTAAGTACTAATTTTGACAGTTGATCTCACTGACATTTCACTTTGACACTTCTTGGTTTATTTTTGTTGTGAAGGTACATCCTCAGTCTTTCAAACACATGTTTTGGCTTGTGATTATCTTTCACATTTTTTTAAAGCATTTTTTGTGAAACCACAGATAAGTAAAAAATTCATGTTATTTTAGAATATGAGTTCCATCATGGAACCAATGCAGCGTAGACAGCTTGAAATATCAATGAAGTGTTTGGGAAGGATGTGCCTAAACAACACACAGCACATGAGTGGTTTGAGAGGTTCCATCCTGGTGATTTTAACCTTGAAATCAAACGACGTGAGCAACCTGAGACCAAGGTGAATAATGATTTGCTGAAAGCTGTAGTGAAAGTGAATGCATCTCAACATACATGAAAATTAGCAGCAAAGTTTGACGTTACTATTTCTATAGTATTAGGCCATTTCAGACAAATCAAGAAGGTAAAGAAACAGGATAGATGGGTTCCACATGAATTAAACGAGAGTCAGAAGAGAAATCATCTTGAAGCTTGCCTTTCTTTGCTGTCACAACATAAAGGTGAACCACTTCTATATCGCATATATATGATGAAAAATGGATTATTTTTAACAATTGCAAGCATTCAGTACAATGGTTAGATAAAGATGAAGTGTTGAAATTCAGTCCAAAACTGAACAGTCATCAAAAAATGCTAATGGTATCTGTTTGGTGGTCCAGTGTTGGTATTATCCACTACAGTGTCATGAAACCTGGTCATTCGATTACAGTGGATGTCTACTGCCAAGCAATTGGATGAAATAATGAGGATGCTTGAGATTAAGCAGCTGAGATTGTTCAATAGGGACAGGCCAATCCTCTTGCAAGGCAATGCTAAACCACATGTCACCCAAACAAAGCTGCTCAAACTACAGAGGCTGGACTTGGAAACTCTCTGTCATCCACCGTATTCACCAGGCCTTGCATCAACTGACTAGCACTTCTTCCATGCTTTGGAGCACTACTTGCAAGGAAACATATTCAATTCTCAACAAGCTGTGAAAAAGGCCTTTTGCAATTTCATCGCCACTTGCTTTCTAGGCTTCTTTGCTGCTCGAATAAACAAGTTACCATTAAGATGGCAAAACTGTGTTGACAGTTTAGGCATAAACTTTGATTAATTGTACCACTTCTTGTTTGAGATATAATAAACTACACTTTTAATTTGAAATAGGACATTTCATATTGAATGACCTTTAATATATCTTCTAAGAGAAGCCTTTAGAATAAATATTACATTTAAATTTACTTTTGTTCCTTCTGTCATAGGTTACTTCTTCTGGCTCATTGTTTCGCATAATATTACTTTCTTGTATCTCCTTCCATTTCTCTTCCATTGCATTTACCAATAGCATTACCTTAAGATGCTTAAATAATGACAGTAACATTGTTTATTCATCATAACTATCTTTCATTATTTTTCATAATGATAATGTAAATATTTATCTACCAAAAGCTATTATTATTGATATGAAAATATTTTACTATGTAAAGGATAACTATCTCTTCAATATTATGTATCAAATGCAATTATCACTGCACCCCTCAAGAGAAGAGGTACTAAAAGTCAAGATCAAATATTATCATCTTTTATTAGGCTTCAATTAGGCTCCAAAAATGTATCACACTTTGGTTTTTTAATATGTAACTATATTTGAATTGTTACTTCAATGTCTATACTTTGCATTTCTTGTATTTCTAATTAGTTTCTCTTAAAATATGTCTGGAAATTTTTATGTATCTTCTTTTTTCCTATGTTTTCATTTTTACTGTAATATTTTTAATCGAGTCTCTAAAATTCTTAGTGTGCACTCCTGATTTTTGCTTTATTTTTCACTGATGGCTGATTTTTTTTTTTCATGTGTAATTTTGGATTACACAGTTATCTTTAGCAGCAACTTTATTTGAGAGAATCCTGCATACATAGCTTGACTGGAGTATTTGTCCGGAAAGGATTTGGTTTGCTTCTATAGGTTCCTGAGGGTTTATCACTGGCATGTTAAATTTTCAATTTGATGATTATTGTACTTCAAAGTTAGTGCATATTCAAACTTCAAGCTTTTTTAAAAATGTCTTTTCTTGCATAGTCCAATAATTAAGAATTATTTATTATTTATTTTTTATATTTTTTATTATTTATTTGGGTCATTTTTTCTTATCAGTTGTTTCTTTTAAAGTATTAGTTTAGAAATCTTGTATTGTTATAACAACCTCCATTTCTATTTCCTATTTCTTGCATGGTCTATTAACCAGTGCTACATACAAGTAAAAAGTCAAACCCTTAAGTTTCCTAAACTAGCAACTCTGCCACAATCTGGGTCCAATCAGGGTCACATGATTTCATTGTTTATTTTTCTAATCTCTAAATTCTTTCAAACAGATATTCATTAAAAATATGTTGCTTATATTTTACTTTAGCACTTGTTAATTTTCTTTTTCCAGCAGAAAGCTTTTCACTTTATTTAGTCCACAAACTTCCAGAAACTGAAATCTCTCTAATTTTATAGATATATCAACTTTGGCAATCCCTGTTCTTGTGTCACCAATATGTAATATGCATAGCAGGATGCAAAATCTAGTAGACTAGCAAAAAAAAAAATTCTCAGAATGGTTCAGAATACTGAAATTCATATGCTACTTACTTTCAATCAATTTTCCCATAGAACTAGTACTAAAATTTACTCTCCTTGAAGTTTCAAATTCTCTCACATTCTAACTCAGGCAATGGCATCCGTTTTATAACATTTAGAGCAAAAGAACAAGCTATTATAAAGATGACAGCAAGCAATTTAGTTGCTTAAATAACACTGACGATTGTTTTTGTCTTTACTTAGCAGCCTGTGTTAAGCAGATGAGCTGTTCTGACTCATGAGTTCACTCACGGATTTAGGAGCCTAGCCCTCATGTCAAAATGCCTACTATATTGTCCTTTTACTTTCTGTTTATTACTGAGCCTCACATCCTCTAATTGCTTTGTCATAGAATAACAATATTTCTAAGGGTTTTGATGATTTCTTTTCTACAATGGTAGTATTTTCAATTTTCATCACTACCTAGTCGACATTAATATTTGATATTTTTCTCTTACTTTCATAATTTTTTTAGATAATATGACTTTTGATTAGTGTTTTAATTCTCATTACTTTAATAACAAATGTAGTATTTCAGAATATATTCATAAATCCATTGATATACCTACCTCCCTTCTTCATCAGTTGGAGCCTGATTTTCCTTTCCTTCCACTTGTGCTACCTTAAGAACTCAAAGGAATTAAATGTGGTGGAAGTGACTGTGTTAGATATCCCAGGAGGTATAGAAGGCATTGCGTGCCTAGTTGCCATCACTCTCCGATCATTGGCTCTGGGGAAAGCCAGTGCCATGTCCTGGGGACTTTTAACCAATTCTATGTAGAGGCCCATGAGGTGAGGAATTAGGCTTCCTGCTAACAACACTTAGAAACTGAGACCTACTGCTAAAAGCTAGGGGAACGTGTCCCCTCAAAAATCATGTGTTGGTTTCCTAATGCCCAGTAACTAAGAATGTGACTTTATTTGGAAATAGGGTTATTGAAGATTTCCCTAGTTAAGATGAAGCCATTAGAATGAGCTGTAATCAAGTATGACTGATATTCGTATAAAAAGGTGGAAATTTGAACACAGAGACACATGGACATAGAGGGAAGACAATTGAAGAGGTACAGGGAAAGGCACCATCTGTAAGCAAAGACCTGGAACAGATCCTTTCTTCACAGTCCTCAGAAGGAATCAACCCTGCTGACACTTTGATTTTAGATTTCTAACCACTAGAACTGTGAGACAATACATTTCTGTTGATCTAAGTCACTCGGTTTGTGGCATTTTGTTATAGCAGCCCTAAGAAACTAAAATACATTAAGTGAACCATTTTGTAAGCAGATGACATTACATCCTGGTAAGAGAACCTGAGCCATTAAGCTAAAGTCTTGATCCACAGCAGCTGTGAGATAATAAGTGTATACTGTTTTAAGCCAGTAAGTTTTGGAGTAATTTGTTATTGAACAGTAGATAACTAATAACACCAGCTAAATTCAGTAATATCATTAGTATATTTTACATGCATAGTCTCTATTGTGACTTATATAGTTGAGAACTATGCCAATTTTTATTGTAATCTTTGTCCTATTCTCCTTGATTGGTAAGAACTGCCTATACAATAAGCTTTTTAAGATTCGCTGTAATTTTTTTCTGGTTGTCAATTTTGCCTTTTAATTTTGTTTGAGATGTTACATTTGTTTATACATTTTAAATATTATGTGCCTAGTAAGTCTATAATCTTTGTTTAAACATTGACAGTATTATGTTTAAGACAACCTTTTCTATCATAACTGAATATGAAACAGGATTATTGCCTATATTTCATTTTAATCGATCTAGAAATTACTTTGGTATACTATAGGAAATCATAGATCTAAAATTTTTCTTGACTAATGATTAACATATTATCTTAATATCTCTTTTGAGCAACCTTATATTTGTGATTTCTGAAAAGTCACAGTATGACATGTCAAACTCATAAATAATTGTGTTGATTTCTAAGTATTCTATTTTGTTCCACTGACCTGATAATTTTTACTATTTCCTCCACTCTCTTTCTTTACTGGACCTTGTACAAAGCTTCCATCTCTGAGGGATGTGCAGGGAAAGAGAGCTGCAGGGTCTACAGTGTTTAATAAGCTGGCTGTAGCCATGGGAAGAAGTAATGATACACAGCATGAAGGCTGCCTGGAAGCAAAGACTCTGAGCAGAGTAGCCACTCAATATATAAAAGAATTAATAAACAAATATAATATTCTTCTCCAAAACAAAGCACCTATTTGCACACAGTTTTCCATTTTGTTTGTTTTAAAATTCTTCTCATCATTGGGGATGTGGTGACAGAGTGCTTTCACTTTGTGTTGATACTGTTTATTTCTGGATTATTTTTGTTTTCCCAAATATTTGCATTATCTACTTAAACAGATTCCTTCAACAATCGTAATTTATGCAAAGTCAAAATATTGAAATGTTCATTTTACAAAATATTCATTCATGCATATTTTTATTTTTTTATTTTATTTTATTTTTTTTTTGAGACAGAGTCTTGTTTTGTTGCCCAGGCTAGAGTGAGTGCTGTGGCGTCAGCCTAGCTCACAGCAACCTTAATCTCCTGGGCTCAAGCAATCCTGCTGCCTCAGCCTCCTAAGTAGCTGGGACTACAGGCATACGCCATCATGCCCAGCTAATTTTTTCTATATATATTAGTTGGACAATTAATTTCTTTCTGTTTATAGTAGAGACGGGGTCTCACTCTTGCTCAGGCTGGTTTCGAACTCCTGACCTCGAGCAATCTGCCCGCCTTGGCCTCCCATAATGCTAGGATTACAGGCATGAGCCACCACACTGGGCCTATTTTTAAAAATTTATTATTATTCTTGTCTAATGCTTTGTTAAATTATTTATTAAATATAATTTCTCCCTCTCCATTACATAAGTGTGAGAATTATTAATAGATTTTATAATTTTATAAGGGAATGACAAAACAATGCTAATTTGAAATCTCTTTCAAGAGAAAAATGGTTTTTCTTCCAAAGTACCTTGTAGACTGAAAATCAAAATTGAGACAAGTTATTGTAAGTTTGTAACATTTTAAGAACAGCATTTGCAATGGCAAGATCCACATTCAAAATAGCATTATGCTATCTTGGGCACATCACTAAAAATTTCATGCAGTGTCTCTAGAATTTATAAGCTGTTCTTATGGGATTCATTTAATTTCATTTGGATTATTAGTCATTATTCTATTTGTAAATAATGATAAAATTATAAAAAATAATTAAAAATTTTTAAATGTTATTAGTATTGACCCAGTGTGCCTGATAAGAAAGGTTTTAGAAATAGAAAATAGGGAGGGAAAGGAAAAAGATTGAGATAAAATATCTAATTAATAGAACAGTGCCTCACATTTTTAAAGATGTTTAAATTTAAAGATGATTCTAGTTTGTCCCAACATAAAAATAATAGAGCAAAAACCAGATACTCCTAAGATTTTCTCAAGATGATAACTAATTATTTGCTTTCACTATTGTGCTTCCACTTAAAATTTTCCATAATTAGTTTTGAGCTAGAACAGAATCCCACTTCAAGCAACTACTATAGGTTTGAGACAAGGTTATTTTAGAACTTAATTGTTACATAGAAAAAATGAACCATTTGTAAACCTTCTCTCATAAGAGAATATTCCAACTCTGAGCTTCTCTAAGGATGAGGAGGTTAAGTACAGACACCTCTTAAAATTTCATTTGCCACAGAGCTAATTGTCTTTTCTTTACCTTCAAGATTTAAACATGGAAGCACACAATAGTTTTAAGAGCTCAGTAGAATGATATCATGGAGTATGTATTGATGCCTATATTTCTTTTTTATTGTGCATTTTAAAATGGTAAGCTTTAACCTTATATCCTTCCCAAGAAACAGGGATATTTGCAACAAGGAAGAAACCATTATTTACAACAGTAAAAAAAAAAAAAAAAAAAAAAAAAGATTGGCATTAAAATTTAAATTATAATTTAAAATGCATAAAAGCAATTTTAAAATGTCAATCATTAATACTTATCTTTCTACTCTCATTTAATATCGATCTAAATTAAATGAAAACAAATAAAATGCCAATAAATCACTTTAAAAAACAATTGGCAATAAAATGTAAGTATAAGCATATATTTATATCCTGGGTTGCAAAAAAGGACAACTTAATTTAAATGTCAATCTGAAGGTCAATCAATAATTAGCTTATAGCAATGTAAAATAGTAAAGAATGACAAATATACAATGTTAAACATATATCAAATATGTTCTAGTGTTACCTAAGTTTTGTATTAATATTGTTGATAATATCTCCTTATCCTCTTAAAAGAATTGAACTTTCTATGAAGATTAATGCAGCATTCACTTCACAGAACATTAATGTGGAAGACATTATTACTTTGAGTTCCAGGAATTCCCAGTGGCAAAGGGCATTAAATCATAACATCCACACACTGCCTTTTTAGTTCTCCTGACATGTTAGCCTCAGAGGGTCTCTAAATTCAGCAGTGACATTATAATGTGACGTTGTGCTCCAAATGTGATTGGAACAGCAGCAGATTTGTATTTAAAAGAAAATGTGCCATATCCACTAGATCAAAATCATTGAAATTTTAGTATATTTATTATTTCTTTGCAAGATTTCCATGGGAACATCTAGGCTTCATTGTTAAACTATTTTGAAGAAATGCACTAAACTCTATATTCCTTATTTTTATATAAATTTAATATCCTTCAATCTCTTTTGTTTCCAGCCCAACTTTATCAAATTTGTTAATAATTTTTAGGCTAATCTATTCCTAACTTTAAAAAGCATTACTATCTATCAGTTAATGCTGCTTAATCTTAATGGTTCACCAGATTTGTGTATGGGTAAAAATGTACAGATTTTATATAGACCTTATATTTTTTATCTTTTAACCAAAGTAATTCTCAAACACGGTTAGATTTCATCATATGCTTCGGTTATATTTTAATTAACAACATTACTCATCAAGCTAAGTAAATGTTTTCTCTACAAAGATCCCAGATGTCTACTGTACTAAATATCTTGGTGTTTGTGTATGTTTTCTTTTTTTCAGTTTCCTTGAGAGTGGAAAGCAAGAAGTAGAAGAGAAAGCCAGAGAAAGCTTTGAGACTTGGCATGCCAGGGTAAAAAAAATCCATGATTCACCACATGTTCAGAAGTTGAAGTATATGAGTCCAAAAGTAGAATGGACCACAGGAAATATACTATCAGGAATTAAAAATAATCTTGAGGATATTTGGATTATTCAGGCTCTAGGATTAGGGAATTCGGGATGAATATTTCTAGATTTCAATGTCTCAGGTGGCTCAAAATAATATATAACAAGCATGGATTTTGCTATTGTTATTATTGTTATGACAGTTACAATTATTGTAGTTACTGCTATAAATTAAGGGAAGCCTTGACAAATGACAGGGCACATATGTAATTGAAAATACAAGTTAATCACAACCTATACACTACTTAAAGCACTGTTACAGAACCTTGTAATTTTAGGTTTTCACAACCTTTAAAACATCCTCCAATGTAACTTGAAGTTAAGCCAACTTCAATTATAAATATCCAAACACAAGACAATATAAATAAGTCATGTCTAACTTATTTTAATATATAGTTAGAAAATTATTTACCTTATAGATGACATCACTGTGATGTGAAATATTTCATCAGAACAAAAGGATTATAAATTTTGCTAGAAGATAAATAAAGCTATATTACGACTTTGATCTAGACGACTTATAGATCCACCAAGAAGAGGAAAAACAACTCTTGGGAACAAATCAGAAAAATTAATTATTAGTAATATGCAAAAGATGTAAGATATTAAGGACTGATACACTTCATGTTATCCAGTAATTCTCTTTAAAAATAGTATTAAACATGGTAATAGCTAACATATATTGAGAGCTTATAGGCTAGCTATAACTAAGATTTAGATTGCTTTTAAAAAAATAAAAGATGGGGTTGCACTATGTTGCCCAGACTAGAGTGCAGTGGCTGTTCACAGGCCTGATAATAGCACACTGTAGCCTCAAATTCTTGGGTTCAAACAACCCTCCTGCCTTAGCCTTCCAAATAGCTGAAATTACAAGTGCATGCCATCCCTCTTGGCCAATTTAGGTTTTATTGTTTATTATTTTTACCCATATTTTTACAAATGAGGAAACTGAGGTGAGGTTATGTAACTTGTATAAGTTTTCTCAAGTTATTAGAAGCAGAGTATGGGGCTTATCTGAGCAAACAATGCATTCATTCAATTAATTTTATCTAATACTTATGCATCTGAAAAGTGAGTATGAAGAACATTATCGATGGATAAGAAAACATATTTCCCAAATATATATAAAACCTGTTACATGCACCTGCTGACAGACACTATATTTTCCAAATTACCCTTCTCTTCCTTATGGCCAGAACACACACACACACACACACACACACACACACACACACACACACACACACGCTGTTGCTACCTCCCTGGTTCTGGATACGGTGCAAAGGACATAATGGCCTGGATAGCATTAATGTACAAAAATGATGAGAACCACATTGTGGAAGAGGTTTTCCACTTGCTCAGTGATTTCATCAATATAGAAAAAGGCATTCATTCCAAACATAAGGAAGATTTTTTTTTCAAGAATGTATTATCTCCTTGAAAGCATTGTGAGAACTATTCATAAAACCATCCATAGCCACCCAGATGTCTACCTTATACTACTTCACTGCCTTCATCAAATTAATTTTACTATTCCTGGAAACTCTTTCTGAGAAAGATAATAGTTCATTCTAAGAACTTTCTGAAGGATTTGCTAGCTATAGAACAACGCATCATAGAACAAAAATGTTCAGATCCCTCACCTCAAATTCCTGTCCTTGCTGTGTCCACCAATCCTAAACTATTATATTAAGATCCTTATGAAATCCTATCAAGCCCATGCATTGAAAAACTCACTATAATTCAGACTCGAAAAACTCATAAATATACCTTGCCCTCTCTCCCCATACTGCTACTAAGACTTTTTTGAGGTAGTGCTGTCACTCTCTCACCATGACAAGAACAAGCCCAGCTTTGCATTATGAAGAGTGTTTTGATAATATTTTGGAGAACCAAGATTGAAAAACAGGTTTATTAAATCCATTGAAAAATTGCCAAATTTATCTATCATGTTGTGTTTTTAAGTTGTAACTAGAATGTATGATCCCTGTGATAATTTTTTTTATTTGTTTTGAAAGATCAGGATAAGACATACTTTCAAGAAGACTAATCCATGATAATGGAAAGCAATAGTTGTTATAGGAAAACCACTCTCTAGTGATGAAAATACATTAAAATTAAATTAAAATCAATGAAAGAAGAAAGTTGATTATAATCATCCTTTATATTTAATGTGAGATAAATACTCTTTTTGTAACATGTCTATAGATCTTTAATTTGTAAAAATGTGTCCTTATTTTTTTTTCTCTATCTTTTTATAGACAAAAAGTAAAAAGTCTGCTTTTTTCTTGTTGATTTTCCTGAGTTCTATATAGATTCTATTTATCAGCCCTTTATTGGATATGTAGCATGCAAATATTTTCTCCTATTCTGTAGGTTGTCCATTCACTCTGGTGGTATTTTCCTTGGCTGTGCAGAAGCTGTTTAATTTGATCAGGTCAAGTGAAGTCTCACAAAAATGGAAAAACAAGCACCACATGTACTCACCATCAAATTGGTACTAGCTGGTCAACACTTCTGTGTACATATGGAAGTAACAACACATTGTTATGTGTTATGTGTCACACATAACAATCATAGGGCATTGGGCAGGTCGGGCAGGTGGGAGGGGATGGGTAATTTCACATCTAATGAGTGTGGTGCATGATGTCTGGGGGTTGGGAACACTTGTAGCTCTGACTTGGGAGGTGCAAAGGCAATATATGTAACCAAAGCATTTGTATTCCCCTAATGTTCTGAAATTTTAAAAAATAAATTAAAAAAAGAGTAAAATGTCTATTAGATGGGACAAATACTGGGAACGTTTTTCCTTGCTATTGGTAAAGAAGAAGAGTATAGCCAAAGGTGATGTTAGAGTCCTGAAATCAAGGAGCAACAACCCATTGGAATGGGAGACTATGGAATAGAAACAACTAGTAAATACTGGAATGGGCATCTTTCTGGAATCAGCATATGAACTGGAATCAGAAGCCTGGATTTGCCTTTCACTAGATGTGCTGTATGTCATAAATTTGAACTGTATTCCTCATTTGATTTCAAGTTTAAGTGGGATAAATATTTCAAAGACATTTGTAAGTTTATAAAATGCTTGAGGAACTTAAATAAATTTATCCCCTATTTATATTTCCCAATATTTTCTTATTTATAAATTCAAATATAGAGAAGGACTATTTCAATGTTTGCCTACAATACTTCTTTCACTTATTTTTTTCTATGCTAATTTTATTTCTACTGAGGTAGAATTTACAGTGTAAATCACATTGTCCTGGTTATACAAAGCAATGTATCTTTAATCTGCCATCTCATAATTTTCATCTTATTCTTTTTCCTCATTAAAAACGTCTGCTTTATTTTATTCAGCCATTTCCATAGTTTATCTATTCCATAACTAATGACTCTTTCCTTTCATTTTGAAAAATATGTGACTTATAGTATCTGGAATAAGTTTTAGGAAAGAATAAATTATTCTTTATATGCCATCCACAACAGAAAAAAGTCTTAAAATAGGTTTTATGGTTTATTATATTTCTGGAGTTTCCTTAGTTTTATCAGATGTATATATTTTCCTTATCATATTGTATTATTTCTCAAATATTATTATGCTACTGAGGCAAAATCCAAGTGTAAATGCCCAGCATAATACATACTTAGTTTCTGCTAGAGTAAGTGAAATTATTTTGTGATAAAATACCACTATGCCCAAAGATAAATTTCCCTTTTGTATGTGTCACACATAAATGTTAAAGCAGTTACTCTTCTGAGTTTAGCTATAAATGCAAGAAAAAAAATATGGGGATATCCACTTAGAGTTTTTAAAACATTTACATACTCTCTTATCTAACACAACCCTGAAGAGTTTTTATTGATTTCAGGGTTCTGGCCTGATTAAGGAAAAGCTTGAATTTGGATTTTCACAGGCCGATGAATACTAAAACTTCAGTGTTTAAGACACATTCAGAATGTGAAAGGCAATCTTCTTTCTTTGACAAATCTAATTAATTCTATCCTTCTCCATGGTGATACCAGGAGAATCAGAAGCCTGAAAGTCATCTTCAAAGCTTTTTTTAATGCCATTTCCAATTGAATGGATCATGGGGACATACAAATTTTACCACATTAATATCTTTCCAAAGCTGGCCTACTACTTTTTAAAATCCCCATTGCCATTTTGCTAAATTTAGCTCCTCATTATCTCTTTTTTGCATCATTGCTATAATCTTCTGAAAGATCTGCCTTTTTTAAAACTTATCACTTCCAATATACTTTCTATACTACTGCTAGTCAGGATTTTTTTTAATTTAATGTTTATCAGATTACTTTCCTTCCCTTTTGAAACCCTGAATGAATACTTTATAATATCACATACAGAACGGGACTCATCTGAACCCTGCTTCCCTCATGGCTGTGTGCCTTTACAGGTACAATCTGTCATCTCTGTCAAATATCAACATTGCACTCTATGTATGTCATTATGATGGGGCCTACAAGATTCTATAGTACTTATTAATTCCACACTTATGGCCTCTCCTAGAATATATATTTTTCCAAGATAGAAACTATGTATTTATTTGATTTTAAGGCCCATAATTATTCAAATTTAAGCCCCACAATGCCAGCATCAAATCTTCTAATCAATTAAATGAATAAAAGAATGCTCTGGGAAATGTTTCATTCAAACTGAAAATCTGTTCCAATTTGTATTTATTAACTGATGCAAAACATGTGATCAAGATTGAGGTGTTGGCCTGATCAAGGACCACATCTCTGTCTTCAAAGCTCATGAAATTATTAATTTTTCTCTACACTTCACAGCACCAGGATGCTATGGGACTATTTGGGGGGGGGGGGAAGAAAGTAAGCACAAAAGAGACTTGAATTTCAGAAAACTAGAGAATACTCCTGAAGATACAGTAGTTTCCCCCTTATCTGCAGGAAATATGTTTCAAGACCCCTTATGGATGTCTAAAATGATACATTGTACCAAACCCTATATATACTATGTTTTCTCTTATACATAAAGGCCTATGATAACGTCTAATTCATAAGCTAGGCATATTAAGAGGTAAACAACAGCTATTAATAAAAATAAAATAGAAAAGTATAACAATATGCCAGCATCATTACTCCTGTGCTTTGGGGACATTATGAAGTAAAATAAGAGTTACATGAACACAAGCACTGTGATACTGCAACAGTGGATCTGATAATCAGGATAAGATGGCTACTGACTAATGGGTGGGTAAAGAGCAGTGGATATGCTGGACAAAGGGGTGATTCGCACCCTTGTCTCCTGTGGTCTGTGATTGTGGCGTTATATCCAACAAACCTTTGCCCAATGTCATGAAGCTATTCTCCTAATTTTTCCTTCCTATTAGTTTTATAGTTTCAGGTCTTATGTTTAAGTCTTTAATTTACTTGAGTTGATTTTTGTGTATGGTGTGAGATAAGAGTCTAATTTCTTTTTTCTGCATATGATTATCCAGTTTCCCCACCACTATTTATTGAAGAGATAGTTCTATCCCCCTTGTGTGTTTTGGTACCTTTATCAAAAATCAGTTCTCTATAAATTAATGGTTTTATTTCTGGGATCTCTATTCCTAACCATTGGTCTATGTGTCTGTTTTTATGTCAGTCCCATACTGTTTTGATTACTATAGCTTTCAGGTAGTTTTGTGAATCAAACAGTGTGAGGCCTCCAGCTTTGTACATGTTGCTCAAGATTTCTTTGGCTGTTCAATGTCTTTTGTGGTTTCATCCATATTTTAGAATCGTATCTAATTCTGTGAAAAATGCCACTGGAATTATTTTGTTACTCAGATACTTATTTATCTATTACTTATATACTTACAGCAGGTAAAATTGAAGCTCTCTAGAGTAAGTCACACAGCAAGCATGCCATCCATGTTGTCATACATACTGTTACGTGGGGGAGTGGTACTCCCTCAGCCCTCTATTCCAAGGTTTTATTTTTACTTTTATTTTTGTAATTTTGAATTTTAGACATCTGCACTAGAATGTTTATAGCAGCACAATGAGCTATTGCAAAGATTTGAAAACAACCCAAGTGCCCATCCATCCATGAGTGGATTAACAAAATGTGGTATATGTATACCATGGAGTTCTCCTCAGCCACAAAAGAAACAATGGTGATCTAGTACCTCTTGTATTGTCCTGGACAGAGCTGGAACCCCTTGTAGTAAGTAAAGTGTCACAAGAATGGAAAAATAAGTACCATATGTACTCAAATTGGTACCACTTTGTACCATCAAATTGGTATTAACTGACTTAACTGATCAACACTTAAGTGCACACATAGTATATTATATAAATATTATATGCATGTACATATATTTTGTAGTGCAGACTACCAAAGAGGAAGGAGCTACATAAAGGAGAGTGTTTTGGAAATCTACAGAAGTGTCTTCTTATGTCTTCTGTCTGAGTATTGATGTGTACAAACATTAAAAGAAATTGACCACAACTGGTGAAAGAACCATCAAATAGCAGTGAGCTAATGAACATAAATAAAAAATTCTCAAAAAAAATAATAAAGCAAATTTATTTTATTTTATTTCAGCATATTATGGGGTACAAATGTTTAGGTTACATATATTGCCTTTGCCCCACTGTAGTCAGAGCTTCAAGTGTGTCCATCCCCCATAGGGTATGCACCACATATTAAGTGTGCATGCCCATCCCTTCCTCCACCCTCCCACCTGCCCGACACCCAATTAATGTTACTACTATATGTGAACATAAGTATTGATCAGTTAAGTTGATGGTGAGTACATGTAGTGCTTGTTTTTCCATTCTTGGGATACTTCACTTAGTAGAATGGGCTCCAGTTCTATCTAGGATAATACAAGAGGTACTAGATCACCATTGTTTTTTTGAGGAGGAGAACTCCATAGTATACATATATCACATTTTATCAATCCACTTATGGATTGATGGGCACTTGGGTTGTTTCTGCATCTTTGCAATTGTGAATTGTGCTACCATAAATATTCTAGTGCTGATGTCTTTTTTATAGATGGTCTTTTTTTTCCTTTGGGTAGATGCTCAGTAATGGGATTGCTGGATCAAATGATAGTTCTACTTGTTGCTCTTTGAGGTATCTCCGTATTACTTTCCATAGAGGTTGTACTAGTTTGCAGTTCCACCAGCAGTGTATGAGTGTTCCTATCTCTCCGTATCCATTCCAATATTTGTTGTTTTGCAACTTTCTGATAAAAGCCATTCTCACTGGAGTTAAGTGATATCTCATTCTGGTTTTGATTTGCATTTCCCTGATAATTAGAATGTTGAACACTTTTTCATATGTTTGTTGGCCATTAGTTCGTCTTCTTTTGAAAAGTTTCTGTTCATGTCTTTTACCCACTTTTTAATGGGGTTGTTCAATTTTTTCTTGTTGTTCAATTTTATTTTTATTTCTTAAGCCTATTTTAACTAACTACTTAATAAATTTGTAGATTGAATTTTCAAGTTATACAACTCATTGTACATGTTCTGGAGTAATTTATGTTTAAAAATTTGCATTTTGAGCCTAATTCCCATGTCTAGAATATCCAATAGTAATTAGTAAGTATATAAACACAAATTCAATTTCCAGTTGATGTTTAGTTATACATCAATTTGGACTGATTAGAGATGTGGCAATACAGTTGTTAGAGCTTTTTAAAAGATATTTGAGGAAGAAATTTCCATAATGTTTTAAACAAGATAATAAAATAATCAAACTCTTTTGAATAGGAGTCTTCAGAAGAAAATAGTATTACATCAAATGAAAATGTAACAAAACTGCTTAAATTCATTCTGAAGATGATAAATGAAAGGGAAAACACAAGATTGCTATGTTTTCTCCTTAATAGAATTTTAACTCACATCACATAATATTGAAGTTTAATTAAGCTTTTTTCCTTAATAAGTAGATTTCTTATAAATAATGCAAAAAATAAATGCCCTATAAACAGTTTCATTAGACTTAGCATTTGTAAATTCTCATGGAGCCTGCTTGACATTTTTTCAAATTTAACAACTTGTGGTATGGCTTTCTAAAATAACTTCTGAATTACCTATCATTTGTTAGATTATCCTAGATATTGAGGGAGATTAAGTCAAATATATGATATATAAAAGGTAAAATGTAATATATATTAAATATACATGACATTACCCCTTATGTTTTATATATTCATATTTGTATGTAGAATTGTTTAGTTAAAACAGGATTTGGAGAATAAATAGTAACAATAAAAATAATATAAATGGAGGAACAAGAGAGACCCACTAAGTTGGGAAAGCATATGAATAAAGGAATAAAATTGCAGATTTGGGAACTTAGCATGAAAGGACAAATGTGGATGGATAAGTTTGGTGTGTGGTGCATTGGAGGAAATAATTCAAAAACGAAATTTGAATTTATACAACAATATACAGAGCAGTATGCTTCACCGTAGCCAAAAAGGAGAAACATGCAAATGTCCATCAACAAACAAATGGATAAATAAAATGTGGAGTATACGTACAATGAAATATTGCTCAGCTTTAAAAATGAATAACTTTCTGATACATTCTACATGCTGACTGGAATGAGCCAGGCAAAAAAAGAGACACATATTGTATGATTCTACTTATGTGGCATACCTAGAAAAATAGTCAAATTCAAAGGAGCAAAAAGTAGAATGAATAGTGCTTAGCAAAAGCTTAGAGAAGGGAGTAATGGGATGTTAAGAGAGTTACTTTTTAATGGATACAGATGTTCAGTTTGGGATAATGAAAAGGTTCTGAAGTTGGATAGTGGAATGGTGCACAACAGCATGAATGTACGTAATGCCGGTGTATTGTAAACTGAAAAATGGTTAAAATGGTACCTTCTATGTTATGTATATCTTACCAAAATAAAATTATAAGTAATTTGGGACTAGAGTATGAAGGTTATTGAATATATTTGTTAAAGAGCTTAAGATTTTCTCATCTATTGATGCTCTTAAAATTAAGATACAGTACCCCTGAGGTACATTAAATGTTTCCCAGAGGTACACAGACAACTAATTTTCATATCCTTTGCTTCCCATAGGATCTTCATTTTTACCTTGCCTTACAGTTGCTTTAGAAAAGAAAGGCAACCCTCTCAGCAGTCCAGAATCTTACTCTGATGTACTGCTTTGTAGCATGAAAATCTTCCAGGTATCAAACAAAGAGATAAATTCTGGAAAGTTTTCCTTTAAAGGCCTTCCTTCACCCATCACAATCAAAGAATATATCACTTGAAAGAAGAATACCAGGAAAGCGAAGCAAAAAGATTTTTAAGAAGAAATAGTGAGTCCACCTAGCCTTATTGTGCCCAGAAGCAGACTAGCAGCAAGGTTACACATCTTATTGATTTATCTTTCCTAGGATTAAAGTTTAGATATTTTAGGTTTCTTATCAGTGTATATTATTGGATAACTTTGAACTGAAAAAAATCAGATATCGTCAAAGTGGGTTTTGACCAAGTAATAGGAAATCATAGACTGCCTTGACCAAACAGGTCATATGCTGAATATTTTTCATAAAGTTGATAAGATAATATGTAGTTTCATGTTTTAGACAAAAATGTTTAAATCAAATGATTATTAAAAGTATTTTATAACATACTTTGGTTTATTGACAAAGGCATAATAAAATTCATATGTTTCTGTTTTGTAACTCTTAGTTTATCAGGTAAAAAAAAGTGCTCCAATCACAACTAGTTACAGAGTTCTTTGTTCCTTCTCCACTCACACTGCTTCATGTGACCAGGGATAAAAATAAAAATAAAAAAATTAAAAAATAGGGGGGCAAGGGCAATATATGTAACCTTAACATTTGTACCCTCATAATATGCTGAAAAAGGTAAATAAATAAAAATAAAATAAATAAAATAATAAAGAAGAAAAGGAAAAAAAATGGTGCCTGAAAGTAAAGAAAATAACAAGCATAATTAAGAATAATTTCATTATATTCGTGAAATTTTAGAGGGTTTCCATTTTTCAGAATTTGTTAAAGTCAATGATTCCAATGACAAGGTCATATATTTTCCAAAGCAGATAGTTTCAAACTCTTCTTTCTACTACCTGCAAATAAAAACTAAAATTCATTTTATGTGCTTTGTTTATTTTCATAAATTTAGGAGATGCAAGTGTTTTTCGCTACTTGGATGAATCATATAATACTGAAGTCAGGGATTTTCAATATGTAACCTAACATGAGTTTTAAAAATTGGTACATTGTTATGAAAATTTTCTATAATTGCCATTGATTTATTTTTGTGAACATTATTTTATCAGAGTAACATTTTCAGTTGTAAAAAATTAGGAATTGAACTGATACCAAACATTGCCTTATTCCAACCATAATTTATTCCACATATATGTGCTAATTAAATAAAACAAAACAACCCTAGCTATCTCATTAAGAAGAAGTACTTCAGATATTCCTTTGCTTTTTATGTTTAATGATTACCAAAATTATATAGTATTTACATTTTATTAAATTTATGTACTAACAATAATTGTAGTATCACCTCAATTCAGGAAAAAAATCTGTCAATAGTAAGACTTGAAATCACAGCAAATTATATTAAAAATTTATGATAGGGCACAATGGCTTATGGCTGTAATGTTAATACTTCAGGATGGCAAGGCAGGAAGATCATTTGAGGCAGGAGTTCAAGATGAGCCTGGGCAAAAGCAAGACTCCGTTTCTACGAAAAAAAAAAAAAAAAGTTAGCCAAGGCTGGTGGTATGCACCTGCAGTCCCAACTACTGGGGAAACTGAGGCAGGAGGATCTCTTGAGCCCAGGACTTTGAGATCTCAGTGTGCTATGATCATGCAACTTCACTTTAGCCCAGGGAACAGAGTGAGACCCTGTCTCAGCAAAAAAGGACTTAATTTATCTTCATACTTTTTAGTTTAGAGAAGTATGGTTAAAATATCAGTAAATAAATTTATAGAATAGAAATATAGTATAACAATTTTTTTCTTCATATATCTTTTTCACTTTCATTAGTACCATATAATAAAATTTTATGAGGCAAATGGAAAGTGAATATGGGTTCCAAAAATAAAATGAACAATAAAAAATTTCTTTTAAATAGTTAGTTCAGATACTTTTTAAATTGTTGATAGTGAAAATAAATCAACTATGGAATTTACATTCCATTAGATATCCTTTAAAGTTGATGTTACTGTGTTAATTGCTAATAACACAAAATATGTGTTATTTGATCTATTTTTTATTTAAATATGATGAAAATAGTTGAAGCCTATTTATAATATGCAAGAAGATTTGTAGATTTCAAAATTGTTTTAAAGGTCATGAGCAAAATTTAGGAGGTTACTGTCATAGACTCTATGAACTAATAAAGATCTTTGAAAAGATGTTCAAATAAAGGATTAAATTGGTGATATACAGTAATTAATAAAGGACTAAATTGAATTGGTGATTTAATTAGGTTATCTATTCAAAGTAAATTGCTGAAAATAAGGTTTAAAATATAAATAATATTAAGAATTTAATATAAAAGTTTATAATTTCAAAATTATATTGAGTTATTAATTATAAGTAAATATATATGTTAATTTAAACATCAGCTTACATTTATCATCTTGGTATGGTAAAAGGATACAGACAAATTTGAATTGCTTCCTATATAATATCCTGCCATTTGTATTGACTTGAGCATAAAATATATCTTTTCGTAGTATTAAATTATTATTAAGATTGTTAGAAAAATATATGTGAAGCATTTTATAGTGCATTTGATATAAACAAAGTAACTTAGTATTTATCAGCCATGAAATAAAACTAACACTGAAATTATTATAAAATTTGTAATGTAAAATCCCTATAAGTGACAGATATTTCTGATCAGCATTGAAAATAATATATTTGATATAACAATCACTTAGATTAACAGCCCAAAATGTTATAGACTAATTTTAAAAGATATATTTTTCTAAGAACATAATTATATTCTCACAAGAGATCACTTTTACTCTAACCAAGCTAAGGGTTTTTTCAGGTCATTAAACCATACACATACACACACACACACACACACACACACACACACACACACACACACACACATAGAACAATACCCTGTCCAGAATAATATTTAAAATATTTTCTGTTTTCAAATTTTAAAAGACACTATATATTACAACTTAGTTAAATATGACCTTGAAAAATTCTCTCTTGCTTACTGTTTGACTATTTGAATTTCTAACCACTGATTTTAACTAGAAAAAGTCTCCACATACTACACGTAAAATAAATAGTGACTTTTTTGAAGGATCCTGGAGCTAGCATTCTTCATTTCTCAGGGTGATATTCATGGTTGGCTTTTTGTTTTGTTTTGTTTTGTTTTTTGCTGAAAGAGACAAAAAGTATTTTTTAAAATGAAATATTAATAGACTTCTGAAATCTCTATATAATTTTTAAATGCTAAGGGATATTTAAAAAAAAAGAAAGAGAAAAAAAAATCTAGTATGAGTGTTTGAAACTCTGTTTGCTTCAAATGAAAGATCTATTTTAAACCTGAAGCTCATCGCACCCTTCACTGCAAACCTGTCTGTGACTAACAGAGTTGCCAGGCTTATTATATTCACCAGACACAGACACTCAGAATGAACCCATGGGCTCATTAGAACACACAAAGCAGGAAATATCTTTCAACAACTCATACCAACAAATTACTGAGACTCCAGAAAACTTGCTGTCTACGAATTTAAGTGGAATAAAGAATGATCACAAGGAATGAAATAGAGCAGTGGTTAACAGATGTTGAACTTCTATAAGTCAGGTAACTACCAGGAAGAAAGATGGTAAGCTGCTAATTTCTCTCCCTGTCAAAGTGAAAATGAAAAGAATTATTTCAGTGAGATAAAAAAATGTGTAGACCAAAGAGAATTAAAACACATCTTAAGTGTTTTGTGTGTGTGCATGTGTGTGTTTCTTTGAAGGAGAAAACATGCTTTTTTGTGTTTTTTTTTTTTCAGAGGTTGTCATGCCTTTAAATACATTATCTTACGTCGCTCAAAAGAACAGAACACTGCCTACCACCTGGCCATTTTGGAAAGCATTGGGAAACTAAACTGTGAACCATCTTTAGGAGTCACCTGAGGTCACTCAATAAAATGATAGAACTATAATTATGATCGAGATTCAGATGTAGAAAACATCCCACTAAATACCTTTTCAAAATCTTTTAAAATAACAAATATGAAAATGATCTATTGGATTAAATTAACTTAAACTCATAGAAGGTGATTTTTACCAAAAATGTGATCTTAGATGTTATTTTGGTGTCTTTTGCCAATGTTTTAAGAGGTACTATGCTTTCGAGGATAGAATTCCATAAGCTTATGATCAGTAGGCACCCACTTATAAGATAAAATAATATTGGCAATGCTTAATCTTTTAGTTGTTTTGAGTTGATTTTTTTACTTTAAAATAATTTGTTAGTATAAAAATTAATCTCCAAAAAATTTTTAAAAACAGGCTAAAATAATGAGCTATGGAGCTATATATTTAAGTGATTTTAGATATATTATTGAATTTCAAGAATCCTTAATTTTTTCTTCCAAAATACAATGCTGTGACTGTGATTAACAAAATTTCACCCCACTCCAACACTCTGGAACACTCCAGAACAATCCCATCATTAATAATGTTTATAGAGGCTAGATTATTCACCCATTCTTTGAAAGTGAGAGATGATAATCAGAATAGGGAGATATAGGATGGTCATTTGTGACTTACGTATTCATTTATATTCATTCATTCATTTGTTGAGGCAAAATTTATGGAAAATAAAATGTACCATTCTTAGGTGTTCAGTTACATGACTTTTGACAATTGTATACTTCTGTGTAACAAACACACAAATTAAGATAGAAAACATCTCAATCATCCCAGAAAGTTTACTTAAGCCCTTTTCTAGTCACTTCCACCACATAGACAACCATTTTCTATGTCTATGAGCTTGGACTAGTTTTTTCCTATTCAGGAACTTAGTATTAATGACATTATGACTTATGTTCTACTTCATGTCTAGCTTCTTTCTCACAGAATAATGTATGTATGATTCATCCATATTGTTCATATTAGTAGTTTGATTGTTATTATTGAACAATTTTATACCTAATATATTCATGCTACAATTTGCCTAATAATTTCCTATTAATGGATATTTAAATTATTTACAGATTGGGAATATTATGAATAAAATTTCTCTCAACTATTACATATAAATTTTTGTGGAGATGTATGCTTTGCATTTTTCTCTCAAATCTTTATGCATTTTGTTTGTTTTTCTTGGCTTACTGCATCGACTTAGATTCTAGCACACTGGTGAATAGAAATTTAAGAATGTGAATTTTTGCTTTATTTCTGATCTCTATGAAAGACAGTGTGCAATGTCTAACTGTTAAGAGTGATATTATATGTATACATTTAGTAGTACCCTCTATCAGAATGAAGAAATTCTAGTCAAGCCCTAATTTGATAATTATTTTATAAATGTTGGCTTAATTTTATTAAAGTTTTATATAACTTATAGACATGTTCATATTTTCTCCTTTTTTCTATTAATTTGATTGATTAATATTTCAAATCAAACTTGCTTCCCTGAAGCAAACTCAACTTGTTTATGACATACTATTCTTTCTATATATGATTAGATTCTACTTGATAAAATTTGATTAAATATTTTCTATATGTGGAAGATATTGGTCAATAATTTTCTTTCCGAGTAATGTCTGATTTTGGTATTAGGCTTATTATGACCTAATAAAATAAATAGAGAACTCTTGCCTTCTCTCTTTTCTGACAAAATTGTGTTTAATATTGGGTCTTATTTTACCTCTAAATGCTTGATGGTTTGTACCATTTCAGGGGTTGAATCTTACTCTTTGGGGTTGAATTATGTTCCCCCCAAATTCACATACTGAAGTTCTAGCCCACAGTGCCTTAGAATGTGATCTTATTTTGAAATGGCGTCTTGGAAGATGTAGTAAGTTACATTTGGGTGAGTCGATACGGGAGTAGGGTGAACCCCTAATCCAGTATGACTGGTGTCCTTACAAGAGGACATTTGGACATGGATACACACACAGGGAGAGTGCCATTTGAAAATGGAGGCAGAGATTGTGATGACATTTTTACAGGCCAAGAAACAACAAAGATTGTTAGCAAATGACCAAAAACTAGGTGAAGGCATGGAACCAATTCTTCACTCAGAGCATTTGGAAGGAAACTGCTAAAACCTTGATCCTGGATTTCTTGAGAATTGAGAAGAAAATACTGGGCTCAGTTAATGACTATTAGTTTAACAGTTTGTGAGTACCATGGTTTCAGAAAAATGTTTAGGTGGAAAAGGAAGGTATCAAAGAGAAACTGGGAGATGATGTAAATACTTTTAAATATTTAAAAAAAATGTAACTAATTACTGCTTCTATACATGTAACACCCACCTCATTTTATACTCAATACTCAAAATGTGTTTATACATGTGAAATTTTTAATCTATTTAGTAATAAACAGAAGAAACTTATTATTTTATTTTTTATTTCAGAATATTATGGGGGTACAAATGTTTTTGTTACATAAATTGTCTTTCTACCATTTAAGTGAAAGTTATAAGTGTGCCACTCACCCAAATAGTGTGCATTGTACCTGTTCAGTGTGAGTTTACCCATCCCCTCTGACCCCCTCCACCTGCTGGATTTCTGATGAATGTTATTTTCATATGTGCACATAAGTGTTGATCAATTCATTCCAGTGTAATGATGAGTACATGTTGTGTTTGTTTTTCCATTCTTGTGATACTTCACACGGTAGAATGTCTCTACTGAGGAAACACAGGAAGTGCTAATTCACTGTGCTTTTTTTTTTCTTTTTTTTTCTTTTTTGTGGCTGAGCAGTACTCCATGGTATACATATACCACATTTTATTAATCCCCTCATGGATTGATGGACACTTGGGTTGTTTCCACATCTTTGCAATTGTAAATTGTGCTGCATTAAACATTTGCATGCAGATGTCTTTTTTCCTTTAGATAGATGCCTAGTGGTGGGATTACATGGTAGTTCTACTGGATCAAATGGTAGTTCTACTTTAGCTCTTTGAGGTATCTTCATATTACTATCCACAGAGGTTGTACTAGTTTGCAGTTCCACCAGCAGTGCATGAATGTTCTTGTCTTTCTGCATCCACACCAACATTTGTTGTTTTGCAACTTTTTGATAAAAGCCATTCTCGTTGGAGTTAAGTGATATCTCATTGTGATTTTGATTTGCATTTCCCTTAAGATTAGAGATGTGAGCAGTTTTTGGATATGTTTCTTGGCCATAAGTCTACCTTCTTTTGAAAAGTTTCTGTTCATGTCCTCTGCCCACTTTTTGATAGGGTTATTTTATTTTTTCTTGCTATTAATATTTTGCTTGAGTTCTATATATATTCTAGTTATCAGCTCTTTATCAGATCTATAGCATGTGAATATTTTCTCCCATTCTGTATGTTGTCTATTTGCTCTAATGATAGTTTCCTTGGCTGTACAGAAGCTTTTTAATTTGTTCAGGTCCCATTTATTTATTTTTGTTGTTGCTATGATTGCCTTTGGGTCTTCTTCATAAATTATTTCCATAGGCCAATGCCTATAAGAGTTTTTCCAACATTTTCTTCTAGAATTCTTATAATTTCATGCCTTAGGTTTAAGTCTGTTATCCATTGTGAGTTGATTTTTGTGAGTGGTCAGAGATGCAGAACTGTTTCAGTCTTCTACATGTGGCTATATAATTTTCCCAGCACCATTTATTGAATAGGGATTCTAGAACCTAATTTTTTAGTTAAGATGTATTGTCTTATTTAAAATATAACATTTTGAAACATAAGGAAAAAAAGAAAACCTACATGAATTGAGAATTTTTTATTACAATTTTTCACTGAAGCAATTCAGTGTAATATTCTGTATGTTAGAAATAGTCTATGGTACAAAGAGGTTTCTGTGCAAGTATCAAGGACTGAAACATGTTGCTCTTTGTGAATCCTTGTCCTTCCAAAATCAATTTAAAAGGACTGGGATACAAATTGATGGGAGAAATGTTATAATATAAAAAAGAAACAATGTACTCTGTGGGAAGGTAATGATTATCAACTCTGAAAACCTAGTATCTCCAACCTTGATTATATACTCTAATTTTATGTTTATTAAAAATTTTAGTGCAAATAGATGATTAAAATTTACTAAAAAATATGATCTTACTTCTTGACTATTGCTTCAAGTTTGAAGTATCATTTTTCAAGGATAACTGAAAGTTAAAAAATAGATTTGTACTCTTTTTTATCATTTATAGTTGAGAGATTATATTCCATTTCATATTGCCAAGAGGACCTTCACTATGCATTTTTATTCAAGAACAGTTATATCCCTTTGGAATTATTAGGCCTTGACAGCTATACACAAAGTTAAAATAATGGGATTTGGCATCTGAGAGCTTCTTAATCTTCTTTCATCAATATAGCTATAATAATTGAAAATGTCAAGTTAAAATGATTGCAAGCTACAGACATCTGTCACTTATAATCATAAAAAATTATCTATGATTACTAAATATATGCATGATTTTGAAACCTAATATAGAAAGCATAACTATTTGCAATGTTTAGAAAAACATGTACCATTTTATAGTAATTATATATAAATAATAAAATATAACACTAATTTATTAAAAAATTAAGATTCTCCTTAATGTAATCGAAAATATGTGGCACTCATCTATTAATGATTAAAAAATATGTTATAGTACTTAAATAATTTTTGGAGTTGGATAATAAAATAAATCACATTTCTATGGGCCCTGGAAGTGCAAAGCTACTTTGCTACTGGACTCCAGATATAAAAATGACACAACAGAACATTTGACTTATAAAAGTTCATCAATCCAAGTAATACCTTCCAAGAATGTTTTAACATAATTTAATAACTTTTTTCTGTTCCTTTGTTTTTCTGGCACATAATATCTTTTTGAAATTATATGCTCTAATTTTCTACTGTGAGGGTATAAAAATGTGATTTCTTCTTATATATCAAAGTTGTATTTATCTAGATCAGTAAATAGAGTTCAATTTAACACTTTTACTTCCCCCTCAGTTTTTCATATTTTGGGTTTTTATATTTTTTATTTTTTAATTATATTTTATTTCACAATATTATGGGGTTACAAACATTTAGGTTATATTCAGGTGATGCAAAGGCAATATATATTGAAGTTTTATATATTAGGCAAATTTTTAGAGTTTTTGGCTAATTCTAACAGTTTGTCCATAGACAGATTTTTGTTTTCTATGTAGGCAATCATATTATCAGAGAATAATGGCAGCTATCTCTTCATTTCCAATTGTAAAGCTTGTTGTATTGTCTCCTTTCATTATGCTAATTGAGACATTCAGCACTAGTTTGATTAGAAAAGTGTTAGTGATCATCCTTGCTTTTATTTACTTTTTCCTAAATGTAAAGAAAATGCTTCTAATAATTCCCAATTAGCATACATTTAACAAATTTTTTAGAATGTTAAATGACCCCCACCCCCACCCCCCGGCTGAAACCTTATTTGCCCACTATGAGATTCTAAACAGAGGCTGAACAAACCAGTGCTTGGACTCTTGTCACACAAAAACTGTGAGACATTCAATTTGTGTTGTTTAAGTTGTTTAAGTTTGTGATATTGGTAGGTGGCAAAAATAACTAATCTTTAGTAAGTTCTGATACTGTGAAGTAATTTTTGAAGTAATTTTTCTTTGAAGTAATTTTTCTACTTCACTTAAGTCATCAAATTTAAAGATTTAGATTGGTCTGTTAGCAGTTATGTTTTCAATATCTGTAGGATCTTTAGTGATATGCCCACTTCCATCTATGATATTTGTAATTATTTTAAATTTTTCTGAGACAAGTCACCTCCTCCATCTGAACAGAATTATTGATATTCAAGTAATAGACAAGTCAACAGGAGTATTAAACCCCAAATAATAAAAAAAGAGAGCATTGAAATGACTTGAGATTATAAATTTTATAGAGATTATAAATTTTAATTACATTTGATACATGTGTAGAAAAAAAAAGAAAAGAAATTAAAACCATGAGCAAGAGGAAGATACCACAGAAAGGGCCTGGTAGATGTCAAAAATAATTTAATTTTCAATAGCTAGTCATTCATGTTCAGAAGAGAGAGTAAGGTGCCAGAATAGGACTCTCCAGCAATCATCCCTCTGCAGGATCTTTGATTCGAAAAATAACTATGCACACTCAAAAATGCCTTCATAAGAGCTAAGGAAACCAGGTAGGAGATCACAGTACTTGGTTATAGCACAATAATAAGAAAAGACACATCGGAAAGGATAGGAAGGACAATTTTACATTATCCGTGTCACTCTTAACCCAACTCCAAGCAGCACAGCATGGACAATAGTATCTTCCAACTGGGAGGTGGGGGGAGAGGCAAGTAAGAACAAGACTTTGGCTTTGACCCTAACATCAGGCTTTCCCCAGTAAAAGCCAGCCTTGAGCAGCCTCCCATGTCTTCTGACTCCAGGCCAGTACTCACTGACTGACACGATGCAATAGAAAGCATTAACAGCAGCACTGACAAAGCAGAAGAAAGAATATGTGAACTCAAAGACAGGTTATTTGGAAGTATACAGTCACAGGAGAAAAAAAAAGTCAAAAAAAAAAAAAACGAAATAAAGAAAGGTTACAAGATTTATGAAACAGCATGAAAAGAACAAATATCCAAATCATAGAAATAAGTAAAGGAGAAGAAAGAGACAAAGGAATAGAAAGCTATTTAAAGAAATAACAGCAGAAAACTTTTCAAAGCTGGAGAAAAATATAAATATATGAAGTACAGGAAGGTCAATGGCCTTTAATCAGATTTGGTCTATATAAGAACATACAGAGACATAATTAAACTGTCAAAAATCAAAGACAAAGAGAGGATTTTGAAAACAGCAAGAGACAATAACAAAGTAACACATAAGAGAGTTTCAATACACCTAGCAGTAGACTTCTCAGTAGAAACTTTAAAGTCCTGGAGAAAATGGAATGATATATTGAAAGCGCTGAGGAAGAAAAACAAACCCAGGCAACTCAGAATACTGCACCCAGCAAAGCTCTGGAGAAAAAAAGACTTTTCCAGACAAACAAAAGCTGAGGGAGTTTATCACGACCAGATCTGTCTTATAAGAAATGCTAATGAGAGCTTTTCAAGCTGAAATAAAAGGACACTAATTGGTAACAGGAAAACATCTGAAAACATAAAACTTACTTCTAAAAGTAAGTTCACAGTCAAATTCAGAATACTCTAATATTTTAATGGTGGTGTATAAATTACTTAAATTTTAATATAAAAGTTAAAAGACAAAAGTATTAAAAAATAACTACAATAGTTTTTAAGGGATATGAAATATAAAAAGATGTAAATTGTACCATCAAATAATCAAAAGATAGCTAGAAAAATTTTTGAACAATAATTTCTATTATCTTCTCTTTATCCTATCCTCTGTAACCAATTCAATTTGGCAATATCTCATTTTTCCTTCTGTTACAGAAAAAGAAGTCATGGTGTTAATTACTACTTTTTCACTTTTTAATAATAATTATATCTTTCATAAAGCCCTTGTCTAAAGAATAGTAGTATTTTAATTGCATCTTTATATATTTTCTGTAGTTTATAGTTTATTTTCTTAAAAAAACTATGTTGAGTCAATAAAGCATTCCTTTTCTCTATTAATGAATCCATAAGCAATTTTATATAAAAGATTTATTGCTTGATTTTTAATCCATTGTCTTTATATAATTTTATAATTAACACTTTCTGCCTTATATATTTAAAAAGACAACCCTTTGAAACTTTATCTTTATTAAGGATAAAGAAAAGTTTCTCCTTTTCTTGGCAATCAAAGATTTGCTCTTTTTGCCTAAATATACTCTTTAGTGGAAAGAATAAAATTTTACATGTGGGAAAATACTGTTTTTTGCTGTGTCAATTCATATTTCTTATAGATTTTAAAAGATTGTGCACAGTAAGAGTTGAAGGAAATAAATTAAGCTGAAAGTGTAATAATTTAATTGAGAATTCTTAACTAAATGAACATACTTAACTTTATTAATATGAACAGATTAAGCATGTATTTGCCAGTACTCAGTATACTCACTAAATTAGAGTTTCTTTTTCAGACTCAACCAATGTAATTTAAAGAATTATAATACTTTTTATCATGATTTTCCAAGTAGTTTTACTTCTGGTTTCTATTTATTGTGTTTTAAAATATAATACTGCCCAAATGTAGAAGTTGTGGGAAGCATTTTGTCTTCTAATTTATTCATTTTTAGCTATGACTTTATTTGGCCTGAACATGAGACAAAAATGTCAGATTCCAGCTAGAGATGTGTTTCTTAATCTTAGCTGCACACTGAAATCATGGAAGCATTGAAAATATTACTGATTATGGTTTCTCCTCATCCCCATTCATTCTCTCTTAGTTAGTGTGAAATATGACTTGGACATTGGGATTGTTAAAAGTTCTCCTGGTATTCTAATATATAGCCAAGTTTGAGAACTGCTGGCTTAGAGTAACATAATTTTTATATGAAATCTTCCCCAAAACAGCCAAGTAATCAAAATTACTTCCAGGGTAAGAAATTTTTGTCTAATTTATATTTTCTGTAATTGTTGAGCTTGTATAATTTTTGAAAGACAGGTAAACATAATTAAAATATTAATATTTTCAATATTCTAAGCAAAGGCTCAGTAAACTATGTATAGGTTAGATAGCAGGTATTTTAGACTTTGCAGACCATACTGTTTCTGCTCACAGTCACTCAAGTCTGCCATTGTAAAGTTTTTGTGTACATCTTTATGTCTCTGTTTTGCCTTGAATAGTTTCTGTTGCTATTTCATCAAGTTCACTAACTTACTTTTATCTGTAATGTTTAATCTGCCTTTATTTCTATGCAATATTACTGTCAATGCAGAAATTTGTTTTTCATTTCTAGAAATTGGGTCTTTTAAAAAAGATCCGTGTCTTCCATGTCTCCGTTTAGCATTCTCAATGCTTCCTCTACTTTTTTGAATATGTAGAATATAGTTATAATAACTTTTTAATGTCTTTGCCTGCTAATTCTAATATCTCTGCCACTTTGGAGTTTCTTTTTATTGAATTATTTTCTGCTAGTTACAGGATTGTATTTTCCTGTTTCTTGTCATACTTACTAAAATTTTATAGAATGGCAAACATTATGAATTCTGCCTTTTGCAGAATGTTTTGTTGTATATTTTTGCATTACTCTATCTATTTTGGGGTTTTGTTCTGGACTGCAAGTAAGTTACTAGGAAACATTTTGAGATTTCTGAATTTTGCTTTTAGTTCTTCTTTTGCTAGGGAGAACAAGAACAGTATTTATTTTAGAGCTAAGTAGTTTGCACTCTGGAGGAAATATACCTTTAAGTAGTTTATCTGATGTCTCACAATTTATAAGGTTTGCCATTCTGGCTTGGGAGAAGAGGCACTATGTCTGGCCTTAAATGACCTCTGGGAACTGTTGCTCCCTCTATTATTTTTATGTGCTATTCCCTACCCCCCCCCCCACCTTGGTATCAAGTAATCTCCTCACAGGCATATGTGGATTTGACTCTGTGAATTACTTGAATAGGACCATCTGCACAATTCTAGAGTTCTTCTCTGTCTAGTTCTCCCCTCTCTAGTATTCTCTCCTGCAAACTTCAGCTAGTTAGGTCTCTTTGGAGTCTTCACTCCGACCCTTCAATATGAGAAGTAGCTATGTTCCAACCTGTACTCTCCTTCACTCCACTATCATCTGGAAAAGGCAGTAAGCTAAGGAAATCATAAAATGCATTTCACTTGTTTCTCATCTCACAGGAATGACCTTCCTTTATTACTTTGTTTCTAATATCTTGAAAAGAAAACCATCATTTTATATATTCCATGGGTCATCACAATATAGCCCATAGGCTAAATTTGGTAATTCTCATTCACTTACATAAAGTCTATGAGTGATTTTGAGATATAACAGAGTAGAGTAATTGCAGCACAAACTGCACTGCATCTCTCACAAAGCTGAAACTATGTTTTATTTGCTCCTTCACAGAAAATGTTTTGTAAGTCTTGATCTGGTCTGTCTTATTTTTCAGCTGTTATCACTTACTTTTTTCCTGGACAAGAAGGCAGATCTCAACTCTGTTACTGCATCATCGTTTAGAAGCAGAATTATTTTTTAACCAACAATTTATTTGGTTATTTTAATTCTTTATAAAGATCATGTTAGTCTCTACAAGCATTAAAAAGAAAAAAAATAAAGTGTATCTATATTTCTATATCTATAGATAATCAATACCAACTCGGAGCCTAACTTGTAGAATGATTTCTCAAGTCTTATTTGGATGTGCTTTACTCTATACCAAACAGTTTACTATCCAGACAAATCCTTACTGGCCAAGATATTAGACAATGCTATATTATGTCACAATATTTAAACTTTTGAGTTGTGTTCAGTTAAAATTTGATTCTTGCTTATTTAAATAAATGGGCCCTACCTACTAAGCCTTTGCAAAGCCTTCCAGGCTCACCGAACCTAACCATGCCAAGCCTCACTCCTCCACCTACCTCTGCTGTGGTGAAGAGCAAGCAATCCCCTGGGAGCTACAAGACCCTTCCCAAAACCTGTGGAATTCAACTGTTCCTCTTTCAGAGACTAGAGCTTATTGCAGGCACAAAAGAACATCTCTGCAGTTGGCTCTTTCCTGCAAGCATCAACCACGGACAAGGAGAACAACTGGATAGCTCATTACAGTATCTACTGACTCAATCAAATGGTGTGGCTGGTTCTTACAAGCATCATCCACCATCTCGGAGATTAACGTGGGGGTCCCAATACAATTCATACTGCTGGGAAGAGGTGGAGACTGCAGGACAGACGCAACCCGATAGGACACTACTTTTTAAGAGAGAAATAAAAGTTATAGGCAGCTCAATCCGTAAGGAGTCTCTCTCTTCCACTACAGACCTCTGGGCAGATTGGGGAGCTGCTCGGAGTCTGTGCAGAGATATTCTACTGGAGAGGGGCTGCAGCAGAGATCCGGTGTCTGCCAATGCCATGTTTCTGCAACCAAGGCCATCCTGATAGCTCTGGCACATGGAGCCAGATCCGCTGGAGAACTAGCCTTCCAACAGTAGCCTTTGCATGACCTCCACCAGGCTGGGGAGGGAAGAGCCCTGTCCCCATGTCATTCCCTGTGACAGGCGGATGAGCATGCCTCCTCCCTGGCATGGGAGCTGAAGATTCCCAGGCATCATTTGGGAATCCTGGGGTGACTGCCTCTTTGGGTCCTAGGTTTCCGAGGAGAACCTTGGCCAACTAGCACCTCTGGCCCACCTACACAGACCCTGGGCCACTTAGACAAAAGCCTGCCTATGTGACTGGGTATCAGCAGTCCCCACACTGGTGGAACAGCCCTTCATATGGGCAGCTCTTCACCCAAATCCCCAGAGCCAGCTTTGAAGCTCTCGCTGTACCTAAGTCTGAAGTTTAGTTGCTACAGCTTCAGGGCCCCTGCCTGGCCTGCAACTCCACACCTGAGACTCCAGGGTTGTCTCTGGATCCTAAGATCCCACCACTGAGTCCCCACCACTATTGCTGGGCTGGCAGAACCTCCCTGAGAACCTCGAAGAACTAAAAGTAGACATACCAATTGATTCAGAAATCCCATTACTACATATTTAATCAAAGGAAAAAAAAGTTATCTTATCAAAGAGACACCTGCACTTAATATTTATTGCAGCACAATTCACAATTGCAAAGATGTGGAATCAACCCAAGTGCCCATCAATACATGAGTGTATTAATAAAATGTGGTATACATGTACCATGGAGTACTACTCAGCCATAAGAAAAGATAAATCAATACCTTTTACAACAATGTGGATGGAACTGGAGACCATTCTCCCAAGTGAATTACCTCAATAATGAAGAAACAAACACCACATATACTCACTATTAAATTAGAATTAACTGATAAGGACACACGTGCACGGAGGTAAGTAAAACTCAATGGAAATCAACCAGTTTGGAGTAGGTAAGGGGGGGGGGGCAAAAACCTACTTAATGGGTTTGATGAACACTAATTGGGTGATGGAAACTCTTATAGCTGGGACTCAAGCATTACAAAATGATCTATGTAACCTAAAACATTTGTACTTCCTTAATGTTTTGAAATTAAAATTAAAATAAAGCATAATTCAACCTTCAAACAGATAAATAAATGGGCTCCACAAACTATTATTCTTTAATTTTAAAAAGTGTAAATTAATATGTCATTAATTTTTTCTTAATTTAAATCAAGTAACATATTTTATGCATTACTGATTATGTAATTCTTTCCTCAGAATTTTTGCTCTTCCCAAAGATTAAAATTAACACCAATAAAATATATACTGCTATTAAGAAGCCCTTATATCTAAAAATACAATACTATTATTTTTTCTTCATCCTTTTTGGGTCACATAGAATATGAATACTAAATTTGTAATATTTCCCAAGATAGTCCATGAGTAATTTACTCTGAATGATTGACTGCTGCTATGTTTAATTACTTTTCTTTATTTGCCTCCCTAACTTCTAACCCTTCTGTAAAAGCTTGAAAGAAGTTCATTTTACTCATTAATGTGTAAGCGAATGCTTTAGGTATCTACTGTTATTGAAATAACTTGTTTTATTGGATTTTGATTTTGACTATCAAACATTAGAGATTTCCAAGATTCTTTTTGTGCTAAACGGGTTTCTAAAAATATAACTATAAGGTACTTTGGATTCTAATTATGAAGCTTTGATTAAATAGTCTATGATACAAGATAAATCTTAGAAAAGTCTGAGATAAATGTGTACAGTCATGAACACTAGCTTAAGAACTAGGAAATGTTAGAGTGATTCACTCAGATCAACGTCAAAGCAATACATAAATTCTTTTCTGGTACCATCTGCTGATGAAACATATTGCTATCTTTTATTTATATAGCTATTAAAGGATCTGAGCTGAGTGACAGGATCTGATTTTTTTATTTGAAAGGATCAAAGGATCACTTTGCTAAGTTGAGAATAGACTAAAAAAGGTATAAAAATGTAAATACAGAAACCAATTTAAAGGTTGTTGAAAGGTTACAAGTAAGAGATGATGGTATATTCATGCCCAGGTTAACAATATATATAGTTGTGAAAAGTGATAATATATTATATGCATTTCAGTGGATTGCATATTGAGTATACAATACAGGTATGAAAGATGTTTCCAACTCTATCTGGTATATATGATTGCATATCTAGCTTTCTTTTTCTCTTTTTTTTTAAATTTATCTTTCTTTTCATTTACTTACTTGTTTATTTACATTTCCTAAACAACTAAGTGAATTGAATTGTTATGAATTAAGGTGGGAAAGAGCACAGGTTTTGGAAAGAGAGGATAATTTGAGATTAAGTTTTGAGTAAGTTGAGTTTTAAATATCTACTGTTTATACAAATTGTGATGTAGTGTAGAAAGTGGATACCTGGGTTTAGAGAGAGGTATGAGTTGAAAACATAAATTTTGGGATTATAAGCATATAACATTTTATTTATCAAGCCATAAGACTGGGTATGATCCAAGAGAGTCAATGTGGGGTACAGAGATCCAAAGATGAAGGCCCAGGACATACTAGCATGACAAGATGCAAGGAATAGGGTGAAAGCCTTAAAGGAGACTAAGAAGAGTGGCCAGTGAGACAGAGAATGCCAGGAAAATGTGGTGCTTCAAGTCCAAGTAAAAATAATCAATTTTAGGCACAAGAAAGGAAAAGAGAAGAAATTTACTATGTTCTTACACCCTAAAATCTCAACAATATTCATTGATCTGTACCAGGGATTTTGTATAGAATTTATGTACCAGAATCACTAAGGAAAAACATTAAGGATGTTGAAACAAGAATCAAATAGAAAAAAATTTACAATATCCTAAAGCTTATAAAAACTTAAGTAAAAATGCCCATTAACAAAAATAATAAATGTGACAATAAGCCTGGTTTTCCTAGATGACTTTTTATAATACTACTGACCTCACATATAGAGTGTGTCACTTTAAGCACAGATTTGTTTTCACAAAACTGAAGGTGTATAAATGACATTACTTTTTTTCTTTTCTTTTTTTCTTTTTTTTTTTTTTGAGACAGAGTCTCACTCTGTTGCCCAAGCTAGAGTGAGTGCCATGGTGTCAACCTAGCTCCCAGCAACCTCAAACTCTTGGGCTCAAGTGATCCTCCTGCCTCAGCCTCCCAAGTAGCAGGGACTACAGGCACACACCACCATGCCCAGGTAATTTTTTCCATATTTTTTAATTTTCCAGCTAATTTCTTTCTATTTATAGCAGAGACAGGGTCTTGCTCTTGCTCAGGCTGGTCTAGAACTCCTGAGCTCAAGCAATCCTCCCACCTCGGGCTCCCAGAGTGCTAGGAATACAGGCGTGAGCCACCATGCCCGGCCTATAAATCACATTTCTAAGTGAATTGAATTAAAGGATAAGGGGCTGAATAGTTATATAATTAATCTTAGGAATGTTGACTCAGATTTTAAAAGTAAATAACTAACCAAGTTCTTCACTTATTTATTCTCAAATTTATTCTCAAATTCATCACTAACATTATGTTATTTACTATGCTTCAACTGAAAATTTTATGGGAGCAAATGGGGCTGAGCCAAGGCAGGGGGAAGGTAAGGCACATCTGACAGTGATAAAGGAATGGCCATATTACAGATCAAGCCCATGAGCACTGTAGAAAAGGGTGGGAGGATGCTGGCATAGGAAAAGGCCACAGAAAATAATCATGAACGTGTCTGGAACATCATGAAGAAAGTAAAATCATCAATAGCACATTGTTATGGCAAGCTGGGGAGGAAGATAGAACATGGAGTCAGGAAAGCAAATTGCAGACAGTTATTGAAAGACCTTTTATGTCAAGCTAAGGATTTTGGATTTTATCCTGTAAATCATGAACAGATTTTTAAGCATAGCTATGACATTATCAACTTTGCTCGTTATAAAGATAATGTCAGTGGTTCTATGGAGTCAATTCATTCAATTGGTAACAAGTATCAATCAAGCTGGCTGTTTGGCATCATATAGACAACGTAGCTGGTTGATTGACTGAGTACTTTGCATTTTCAGTCAGTTGTTTTGACATGTATATACACAACCTCAAAATAAAAATGGTATTTTTAGCAGTCCTGATTTAGTTCATAATTCTTTATGGAAGCTATCTTTGAGTCAATTTTATCACAAATCTTACAAGTACAAATTATATGCATCTATCTATGTATTACATTTTAACAAGGGTACTTAGAGTAGTGATAGGAAAAAATTGCATTCACAGCTAAATAAAAAATGGTAACTAAAAACTTTTTAAAACTATAATAACAAGTTTTGTTAAGTAGTGGAAGTTAGAGATACTGGAATAAGAATTTAGACTGTATTTTATGTCACCATTCAACTGATCTAATCTTGAACTTCCTGATTAGTAGTCAAGGAGTAATTTACTTATTATGCATAAAATGCTATGCATTTACAACTTATTCATGTTTTCCTGCAACATTTATAGCAAGTCTATATTGAATAAGATAATTTGTTGAACATCAGAAATAATATTAATAAAAATCTATTATTATTATAGAACATATTTATATTTTCTATATTTTTAAATATTTTATTTTATATATATTTATTTATGTATTTATTTGATATAATTTAATATAATATAATATATTTATTACATATAATATAATATGTTATATATTATATTAATTAATATAAATATATTATTATATTATATAATTATAATATATTATATTTATAAAATAATAATATAATATATTATTATAATTATATATAATTATATTATATATATTATATTAATTAATATAAATATATTATAATATGATATATTTATTATATATAATATAATAAATTTAATATAAAATAAATATTTGTTTATTTTATAAATGTTTATATATTTATAAAAATTAATATTAATAAAAATAATCTACAAAAGAGAATTGATATAAATTATCAATAATTTAGACATGAGCTTTATGCTTGTTTTTTTGTCTGCTCTAAGTTGGTGGTTAAGGTCATACATAACAGAAGTCAAGTTCTTAATACTTCAATATAAGAAAACAAAAGAACATTGGGGTTTACTTTTCTAATTATATCCTAAGTCATCAGAATAGTAGGTAATAAATGAATCAATGCCTGGTCAGTAGAAACGAGATGGGCTCTGTAGAAAGGATGAAAGATTGGATTAGATGTCTTCACAATTCCCTACTGACAGTTTCATATTCATTCACATGTTACTGAGCAAAATGTTTTTTCTGACACTGCTCCAACAAGGTATGAACAAATAAACAAACAAAACATTGAAATAGAAATAACGTTGGTGCACAAGTATTCTGTTATTTCAAATGACTTTGACCTATTAAAATTTGAGGTGAAGCCCCACCAGATCATGTGGACTTAAATATGGGAGAAACAACTAAATAAATAGAACATAGGGCTAAAATAGAAGGAGAGCACATGGCGGCTAGGAAAGCAAAAAATAGATGCTCACTACAAGCATGCTTATAGGACTTAACAATCCTAATTATCTTGAAGCAAGTGAATAACTATGGAGACCTCGAGTATTTGATATGCTCTGCTTCTTTTTGTAAACTGGCCTTAGTCCCTTAATACCGTATAATATACTCTCTAATGGACTTTAAAATTAGGGCGTCCAGATTGTCTCTGTTTGTGACTGTTATCTTTCTTGGCACAATAATTAATGGCATTCCCTTTCTCTCTCAAAAACATCTCAGTTTGGACAATAAATTATATGATAACTTATTTGTAAAGGGGAACACTTTCTTAAACATTTTTTATTTTTGTCATCCACTGAGCTTTTCCTTTTTCTTGGGACATTGTATATCCTATGACCTCGGTGAGTAGCGCTGAGATCATTCCCTTCGGTTATATATGTGATTCAAGTAATAGTTCTCTTTTTATTTTGAAGGAAACATGTTGGCTGGTAAAAATGGCACATATAAAGTTAAAGCATATCCTTTGCAGCAACAAGCATGAAATACTAGAATCTATCTGTGGATTTTACAGTGTGAATTGGCAGGTGCTGTATCTCATTAAATGTTCAGAGTCCACACAAATGATGAGAGTACCAGATGGGACTTGTCCAACAAGAAACCTCAAAAGCTTTTCCCTTCTGTCTCTAGCAAATTACACTAAATACTTCTTGTGGGATATTATTTGTTATGGTGATGGAAAGGAGGTGAATTGGAAAGGACTTGAAAAAACAAACAAACAAAAAAACTTAGCCCATTTAAACTTCCCAGAAATTTTACTCTATGCATCTGGCCTTGCAATGTCATATCTATACCTACAATGATGGCAGGCATGTTTTAATTTTTAATCACTGTATATATCCATGTGAAGTATAAATTCATTATATGAATTTGGTGTATATATCTATAAATATATATGTACATATATAAATGATTGTGATTAAAACGAACTCTTCTAACACATCATTTTTTATCAGTCTATAAGCCATAATTAAATAATATTAACATTGTATATGTCTCCATATCACATGCTTATCTTTCAATCAATTTAACATTGATTGTTTGATTTAAATATTATCTATGGACTTTGTCCTGTCAATAGTTGAGAATATGATCAATAGTTGAGAATACAGATCTCTTAATTACATTCACCTTTGCTGGACAAGATGCTCAAAACAGGCGTATCACTAGTTAGTAAAACCAATAAATATTATTTCCGTTTTATTATGCTCATTATAGTTTCGAATTGGGTACTGAGATTTTTTTTCAGAACTCAATATTATAATTAAAATTTGTGTTTTAATATCTTTTTGTGATTTGTCCTTTAATAAAATCCTTAGGTAACTTTTGTATCAGTGATAGCTGGATATTTTGATTGTTCTTAAGTTTTGTCAATTATGAATATAGCTGCTGTAAACATACAGATGATGGTGTCCACATAAGTTTACAGCTCATTTGGGTAAAAAACAAGAATCACAATTGCTGAATTATATGGTAAGATTATGTTTAGTTTTGTAAGAAACCACGGTACTGTCTTCCAAAGTGGCTGTACCATGTTGCATTCCCACCAGCAATGAATGAGAGTTCCTTTAGCTTCATAACCATACCTCAGTTTTTGTAATCAGTATTTTGGATTTGGGCCATTATAATATATATGTAGTGGCATCTCATTGTTATTTTAATTTTCACTTCATAATATATGATAGCAAACATCTTTTCATATGATTATTTGTCATTGGTATATCTTATTTGATAAGGAGTCTGTTGAGGTACTTTGCCCATTTTTTAACTGGGTTATTACTTTTCATATTGTTGAGTTTTAAGAGTTCTTTATATATTTTGGATAACAGTTCTCTATCCAATATAGAAAAAATAATTTGAAAATATTTTCTTCCAATCTATGACTTATCTTCACATTCTATTGAAAATGTTTTTCTCGCAGGAGAAAGTTAATCTTAATAAAGTCAAGTTTATCACTTTTATCTTTCATGGATCATACTTTTTGTTTTATATCTAATAGATTATTGCCATTCATAGGTAATCTAAATTTCTTCTATGTTGTCTTCTAGAAATTTTAAACTTTTGCATTTTACATTTACTTTTGAGTCACTTTTGAGTTAATTTCTATGAAGGATTATAAAGTCTTTGCCTAGTTTTATTTTTTTGGTATACAACCATCAAGTTGTTCTAGCATCATTTATCAAAAAGACTAACTACTTCCTTGTATTATTTTTGCCCCTTTTTCATCAGTTGGCAATATTTATGTGGGTCTATTTCTGGGCTTTCTCTCTGTTTAAATGATCTGTCTATTCTTCCATCCACTGTCTTGATATCTGTACCTTTATAGTAGGTCTTGAAGTCAGGGAGTGTCAGTCCTCTAACTGCTCTTCTTCAATATTGTATTGACTACTCTGGGTTTTTTGATTCCCAATATAACCTTTAGAATTGGTTTATTGATATCAGAAAATAACTTGCTGAAATTTTTATTGTGTTTAAATATAGATAAAATTACAAGAACTAACATCTTTCATCAGTTTTGTGGCTTTTCTCACATTGTTCTTATGCATATTTTGTTATATTTATATCTAAATATTTCATTTTGGGGATATTAATGTAAGTTGTATTGTGTTTTTAGTTTCATATTCCACTTGTTCATTGCTGGTTGTATTAGGCAACTTGGGCTACTATCACAAAATTCCATAGACTGGGTGGCTTGAGCAACAGACATTTATTTCTCACAGTTCTGGAAGCTGGGATTTCCAAGATCAAGGTGGCAGCCAATTAAGTTCCTGGTGAGGGGTGGCTTGTAGATAGTCACCTACCAGATGTGTGCTCACATGACAGAGAGTTTATTCTCACTCTTCTTATAAAATTGCTAATTCTATCATCAAGGCACTAGCCTCATGACCTCATTTAACCCTAGTTATCTTCCAAGGCCCGCCTTTAAACAGTCATATTGGAGGTCAGGACTTCAACATATGAATTTTTGGTGGGCCACAATTAATTCTATAGAATTAGTATAAAGGAAATGACAGACTTTCATATATTGATTTTATATTCTACAGCTCTGAAATTGCAGAAGATTTTGTTAATTTTTTTTCAGATTTTCTACATAGACAATCATATTATCTGTGACTGAGTACATTTTTATTTCTTCCTTTCCAATCAATATAGCTTTTATTTCCCTTTTTGTCTTTTTGCATTAGCTAGGACTTCTAGTGTGATGTTGAAAAGAAATCATAAGAGAGAAAATCCTTGCCTTCCTCTTGATATTAGTGGGAAAGCTTTTAGTTCCTCACTATTAAGTATAATGCTATTGTGGGGGGATTCTAGGCATGCTCTATCAAGTTGAGAAAATTTTCTTCTATTTCAAATTTGCTAAGAGACTTTTTAAAAAAAATAATAAATGGATACTAGATTTTTTTCAAGTGATTTTTATGAATCTGTTGTTATGATCATGTGATTTTTCTTCTTTAGCCTGTTGGTGTGCCAGATTACATTAATTGAGTAGAATATTGAATCAGCCTTGCATACCTGGGATAAATCCTACTTGGTTATGGTATAACATTCTTTTTATACACTGTTGGATTTATTTTGCTTATATTTTACTGAGAATTTTTGCATTTATTTATGTGAGAGATACTGGTCTGTAGTGTCCTTTTCCTGTAATGGCTTGCTCTGACATTGGTATTACGATAATGTTGAATTAGTATATTCAACGATATTGGTATTACGATAATGTTCAGTTAATAAATAGTCCTTCTGCTTCTTTTGGAAGAGATTACAGAGATTTGGTATAATTATTTGTTTGATACAATTCACTAGTGAACAATCCGGGCCTGGTGTTTATCTTTGAGAAAGTTATTTATCACTATAGATTCAATTTTTTAAATAGATATAGGCCTAGTCAAATTGTCTGTTATTTCTTCTTGTGTCAGTTTTGTAGATTGCATCTACTGTGGACTAGATTTTGTTCCCCCAAAATTTGTATGTGGAAGACTTAATCCAAATACAGTATGACTGTATTTAGAGATTTGGCCTTTATAGAAGTAATTAAGGTTAAATGAGGCCATAAGGTGGGGCCCTGATACAATAGAATTACTGTCCTTTTAAAAAAGAGACCTTAGAGAACTTGTTTTCTCGTCTGCCGTAGGAACATACAGAAAAGAGCCATCTGCCAGCTCCAGTAGTAGATTTAATTTTCTCTTCTTTTTCTAGTATCCTAAGGTTGGAGGTTAGAGTATTGATTTTATATCTTTCTTCTAGTCTAAATTTTTTCCTCTAAATACTGCCTACATAGTGTTCCACAGATTTTGATGCATTGTATTTTTATTTTCATTTAGTTCAAAATATTTTTTAATCTCTCTTGAGATTTCTTCTTTGACTCATGTTATTTAGTAGTGTGTTGTTTATTCACCATGCAATTTGGGATTTTCCAGTTATTTTTCTGTTATTTATTTCTAGTTAATTCCACTGCGGTCTGAACGCAGACACTGTATGATGTACTTTCCTTTAAATTGGCTAATGTGTGCTTTATGACACATAATTTGGTATATATTGGTGAATATTCCATGTGAGCTCGAGAAGAATATGTATTCTGCCATGGTCAGATACAATAGCCCATGCTTGTGCATTATATACAATTAATTGGTGGTGTTGTAGAGTTCAGCTGTGTTCTTACTGCTTTTCTATGTGAGGGATCTGTTCATTTGTGATAGAGGGATGTTTACATCTCCAACTATAATAGTGGATTCATTTATTTCCCCTTTCAGTTTTATTGATTTTTGCCTTATGTATTTTGACACACTCTTAGGTGAATAAACATGAAAGATTGTTAGGTCTATTTGGGAAATTGATCGTATTACCAATATATAATGCCCCTCTTTAGACTTAATAACTTCCCTTTATCCGAAGTCTGCTCTGTCTGAAATTAATAGACCTACTCCTATGTTCTTTTGATTACTGTTGGTTTGACATATATATCTCTCTCCAATCCGTTGTTTTTAATACATGTCTTTATATTTGAATTGGACTTACTACAGACAACATACAGTTGGGTCTTATTTTTTTCATCCATTCTGACAATCTCTGCCTTTTAATTAGGTATGTAGACCATCAACATGTAATGTGAGTATTTATATAGTTGAATTAACATATACCATCTCTGTTACTGTTTTATTCACTACCCATTCTTTCCCTAATTTTGTCTTCTACTCTTTTTCTGCCTTTTGTGATTTTAACTGAGGATTTTATACGATTTCATTTTCTTTCCTATTCTTATCACATCAGTTTGTTATGGACTGAATGTTTGTGCTCCTCCAAATTTATATGTTGAAATACAATCCCCAATGTGTGGTTATTTGGAGCTTAGCCATTTGGGAGGTAATTAGGTTATAAAGCTGGTGCCCTCATGAATAGAATTACTTCCTTTATAAAAAGAGGTCAGACAGGTACCTATTTACTTTCTATCATGTAAGGATACGACAAGAGGATAGCCATCTGCACAACAGGAAGCAGATCCTCACCAGACACTGGAAATTCTGGTATCTGGTTCTCAGACTCCAGAACTGTTAGGAATACATTTCTGTTGTTTAAGCTACCAGTCTATGGTGTTTCTGTTATAGAGTCCCAAACTGACTTGCTTTTTAACCTTTTTTTTTTTTTTTAGTGGCTATTCTAGAGTGTGCAATACACATTTACAACTAATCCAAGCCCATTTTCAAATAAAACTATACTGTTTCACGGTGATTCAAGTATTTCGTAACAATAAAATCATTTTAATTTCTCTCTCCCTTTCCTTCTATCATTACTGTCATTCATTTCATTTATATATAAGAAAATATATCCACACACTCATGTATACAGTTCTCCCTTAAACAATGTAAAGTCTAGGGGCACTGAGCCCCTATAGAGTCAGAAATCAGTGAAACTTGAGACTCTCCCCAAACTGCTAATAGCCTACTGTTGACAGGAACCATTAGAGATAACATATAAAGTTCATTAACATATATTTTTACATTATATGTATTGTATACTGTATTCTTACAATAAGGAATGCTATAGAAAAGAAAATGTTATTAAGAAAATCATAAAGATGAGAAAATATGTTTACTGTTTATTAAATAGAAGTGGATCATTATAAAGATCTTCAACCTTATTGTTTTCACACTGAGTAGGTTGAAAAGAAGGAGGAAAAGAAGAAGTTGGGCTTGCTGTCCTGGCAATGGTAGAAGCAGAAGAAAATCTGAGTATAAGGGCACCCATACAGTTCAAACCCATGTTGTTCACAAATTAACTGTATGTGTGTGTATGCACATACATACATAAGTATACTTAATTGAATAAATTTTTGCTGTTATTATTTTGAATAAACTGTTACCTATTTGATCAATCAAAAAAATAAGAAAAATAAAACTTTTTATTTTAACATCATTTATTTCTTATTTTGTGCTTTGTGTGTGTGTGTGTGTGTGTGTGTGCTTTTTCTTTTTCTTTTTTTTTTTAATGTAGATCCAAGTTTCTGAGCTGTACCATTTTTCCTTTCTCTGAAGAAGATATTTCAACATTTCTTGCAAGGCAAGTCTATTGCTGAAAATTTCCACAATTTTTGTTTGTCTGAGAAAGTCCTTATTTCTTCTTCCCTGTTGAATGATAATTTAATAGGGTACAGGATTCTAGTTGGTAAGAATTTTTTTCCCACTCAATACCATAAATATTTGCCTGTATTTTCTCTTTGCTTGCATAGTTTCTGAGGAGAAGTTGAATAAAATTCTTCTCTTTGCTATTCTTTAAGTCCTCTGTAAGTACACTGGGGTTCCTCCTCACCCTGGGCTTATTTTATCTTTGACTGCTTTTCACCTTTAATATGATATGTGTAGATGTATAATAATAGAGTGTGTATTTTTTGGCATTGATCCTGTTTGGTATTCTCTGAGCTTCCTGAATCTGGGGTTTGGTGTCTGACAGAAATTTAGGGGAAATTCTCAGTCATTATTACTTCAGATGTTACTTCTTTTCTTTCTATTTTTCCTTCTCCTTTTGGTATTTCCATTACTCAAATATTACACCTTTTTTCAGTTGTCATGCAGTTCTTAGATATTCAGTGTTGTTTTTCTCAGTCATTGTTCTCTTTGCTTTTCAATTTTGGAGATTTTTCTTAAGATGGGCTCAATCTCAGAGAGTCTCTTCTCAGCTGTACCCAGTCTATTAATAAGCCCATCAAAGGCTTATCAGAAAGTCTTTATTTGTAATAGTATTTGTGATCGCTAGCACTTCTTTTTTATTTTTTCTTTGAATTTTAACCTCTCTTCTTACATTGCCCATATGTTTTGCATACTGACTAGCTTATCCATTAGTGATTGTAGAATATCAATTATAGTTGTTTTACATTTCTGTTCTGAAAATTCTAATATCCTTGCTATATCTAAGTTTGGTTTTGATTACTCCTCTGTCTCCTCAAACTATGTTTTGGTAAAAAGATTTTAGTAACATGATGGTAAGATGTGAGGGGAATCTTTCTATGGTTCCATGACTGAGTCTTAATCTTTTAGAGAGCCTATATTGCCATGGCCCATTTACAGGATGGAGGATGAACACAGAACACAAAAGAAAAATGTGGACACACATAAAGATGATTACATGACTGGAGTGTCCAATGCACCAGTCACTTTTATTTTATACTCTAAAAAATTAAAGTTAGTTCCTTGTATGTAATCACCCAGGCATTACAGCAATGGCCATAATTTCCGGAACTCAAAGACTTAAGGACATAGATGTCGCCTGACTCAAGGTTTCCAGGTGGTTGCTGTAGGCGTCAAGCATAGATCACAGACCAAGATTAGCAAGGATGGGCAAGGCAGCCACAGGGGGCATTTTTCCTCCCCAGTTCCTCTTAGGCTGATCCCCTGAGGCTGTGACAGGCTTAGGTCTCCCCTCCCTTGAGGGGTCTTACCTGTCATTGACTAACCAGCATCTTATGGGGCTAAGCAGCAATCACAGAAACAATGTGTTTATCATGTGGCCTCCAGACCCCCACTGCCATGGGGCTGGGCAGCTCTTGCTAACTTGCAGCTCAGGTCTTTTGTTATGCCTCTGGGCAACAACCTTGTTTGTCACATGGACTTTGTCTGGAACATATTACTTTTAAATGCTCTGGGCATTACTAAATTTAATTCTTAAACCAGGAAAATATAATATCAGTCCCCAACATGTATCCCTGAACTGTGAAGTTCACAAGGTCCTCTCATTACTCTCAACCCATTGAGGAGAGCCTTATTGAAAAAAAAAAAAAAAAAAAAAGAATGCTCTGGCATATTTCAAAAGTCCCACTCCAAACAGTGAATTTTTCTCCAATATATTCATTCTGAGAACCTGGTCAAGGACTTGGAGAAAATTCCCCAAAGAATGAAGGCTCAAACATGATTGGGTCCCTCTACAGATTTTATTTCTCAGTCTCGTCCACACTAAGCCTCTGACAATTTATCAATTTTTAATATATTTTGGTTTTCCTACTCCAGGACTCATGCCTTCTGAGATTTCTGCTGGTTATTTTCTGCTTTGGTAAGCTTTGATTCTTTCTCTATATTTGCCTATCTCCAATTTTGTGGACAGTGATTTACTATGTGATCCTATTTCTCTGATGGGCCTAAGAGTTATTAATTTTTCAGGTTTTTGTTTTTTTTTTTTGGTTTTTTTTTTTTTTTTAGCTTTTTACTTGTTAGGAAGGAGAGACAATTTTCAAGCTCCTTATATTCCCAGCCAGAGACAAGAAGCTGGCCACCCTAATTTTAAAGTCTGTTAGAAGAGACATTATATAGTATTAAGGAACTAAATTCAGTGAGAAGGAGTAGAGAACATACCAAATAGCTGAGGTCTTTTTCAGTTATCCACTGTCTTAAAATTATTTGGTATTATTAACTTCCTCCTTTTAATTGGAACATACTTCAGAAACCTTAGAACTCTTTCTCCAATATGGGCTAATTGTTATGTAGTGCAAAGTGGATCACATTCAGGTCATTACCTCCAGCACTGCAAGTTTAGAACAAATTCCACAAAGCCATCCATGACAAGGTAATAAAAAAAAGAAAAAGAAAAAGCTCTATGGAAGAAAAGAGAAAAATTTCAACTTGAGAAAAGATTTTGAAAGGTACCTCTTCAACCCATTATCTTACAGAGACGCTCATCAAGGACAGGTTATTTGGCTTGACTCACAGTGTGCATTTGCATTCCAGTGAATGGACATTTTCCAACCCCTATTTTTCCCAATGATTCTACTCTTTCATGAAAAATGAGTCTTTTTCTATGGGAAAATAAATACTGCAGACATCAGGGAGTTGGACTTGTAGTGGCAGCTGTTTGTAGAAGATTTGAGGAATACTAGCTGCCCAACATCTAGAGTCCTAGGACCCAAGGTAAGTTACAATCCCTCCTTTCAGTAGAAGGGAGACAAACATCTTATCTTATGGGAAATTGATAGACACAGGCCCTCTGACTGTGTGAAAGAGAAAGCACCATCTGTCCCAAAGAGGCTTGTGATCCAGACAGACAAAAGTGGGCTCCTGTTCTAGGTCACATTTAGTTAATGATCTCTTGGATTTTGCATATTACCATCATTGGGTTTCCCTTTTGTGTTCTCCTAAAGAGGGTCTACTGTTCTTAAACTTTATAGCTTCCTTTTATTTGTTTATTCTTTTGTTAAGCTGGAATAGCTTTTCATTTAACTTCCTAAAAATGTCATTTGAATTTTTATACATTTTTTCTTGCTTTTATTCTATCTTCAATTTTCATTGAAAATGTGTGCATTGAATTTTAAATTAAAAATAAATGTCTTCAAATAGTTTAGAGATAAAATTTTATTAGTTTTAGAACCCATTTTGCTGTTGATTTCTGAGGCAATTTTGTTTTCATTTCTTTCTAAGTAAATACTTTGGTGTTCTGAAATTGTACATTGATGTGTTTTGATGACAGTTTTTTAAAAATATATTTTGACAGGTATTCAGGGGTGACTCTAACATGAAAACATTATATTTTAAAATATATCTTCAAGAATATATTGTGACAATTTTCTCTTCCATGTATTCTTTTTTTTGTCAGTCAGTTGCAGGGTCAGATCCTAGATTGCTTGGATCAAATGAATCAGGTCTTTGACTTTCTTGTCTTTTTCTCATTTTTCTTAAGTTTATCTTTGTGTTGGGAATATTCCAAATCCACTCCTCTAGTTATTTTCAAATATAGAGTAAATTATTGTTAACTATGGTCACTCTGTTGTGCTACCAAACACTAGATTTTATTCCATCTAACTTTATTTAAATACTCATTAACCAATCCCTCTTTATCTGTCTTCTCACTACCATACTTCCCAGCCTCTGGTAACCATGATTCTACTTTCTACTTCTATGAGATCAGTGTTTTCTTTTCTTTTCTTTTTTTTTTTTAGCCGTCACAATGAGTGAGAACATGTGATATATGTCTTTTCTGTGGCTGGGTTATTTCACTTAACATGATGTCTTTAAGTTCCATCCAAGTTGTTGCAAATGACAGAATTTCATTCTGTTTATGGCTGAATAATATTTAATTTTGCATATGTACCCCATTTTTTTACTCCATTCACCCATTGATGGACATTTATGTTGGTTCCATATCTTGGCTATTGTGAATAGTGCTACAATAAACATGGAAGTTCAGATATTTCTTCTCTATTCTTTATACTGATTCATACATATATAGTCAACAGTGAACATTGGAGAAGGACTTCAGGACATTGGTCTGGATAAATAATTTTGACTAAGATCTAAAAAGCACAGGCAACCAAAGCAAAAATAAGCAAATGGGATCACATCAAGCTAAAAAGTTTTTTCATAGTGAAGGAAGCCATCAAAAAAGTGAAGAGACAACCTACAGAATGGAAGAAAATGTTTGTAAACTATTCAACTCACAGTAACCAAAATAGTTATGGAATGCAAACAACTCAATAGCAAAAAAGCAAGTAATCTGATTTAAAAATGTTCAAAAAGTACATATATTTATTACAACTGAACTGTATACTTAAAATGGCAGATGGTAAATTATACATGTATATTTTACCTCAATGAAACATAAATAAATAAATGTGCAAAAGATCTGAATAGACATTTCTCAAAAGAAGATATACAAATGGGCAACAGGTATGTGAAAAAAAATTCTAAAAATTACTAATCATCATAGAAATTGAAGTCAAAACTATGGTGAGATATTGTCTCACTCCAGTTAAAATGATTTTTGTCAAAAAGACAAAATATAACAAATGCTGGTGTGAACATGAGGAAAATGGAATGTTTGTATACTATTGGTAGGAATACAAATGAGCACAGCCACTGTGGAAAACAATATGAAAGTCACAAAACTAAAGACATGTCTTTTAATTCTCTTTTGTGGGAGATTTAAAACATTTTTCTAATTTTATAATTGGCACCTATACTCTTAATTTACAGAACCTTTTCTTATTAACTGACTTTTCCCTTTTTGTAGCATACTGTACCATTTTTAGCAGTTCCAATATTGTTTTTCAATCTTTGAAACAAGAGGGTTTTTTGATTTACATTATTTTGTCCAGTTTCTACTTGTGTTTCAAATATGCATTTTTCCTCCAGAGTCCCTATTTTTCTCTCTTCTTATAATTTGAATTTTCTCTTTCATAATCAAGACTTTTCCCTAATTTTTTCAAAATGGCCTTAGTAGTATATTTGTTTTCAGTATATATGCAGAAAGCTATTTAAATGCCCAGTGGATTTGTGTGGGTTATTTCATCTAGTGTTTTTTGCTTTAAGGTAACTTGATTTTAAGGTGATTTTTATGATGTGGAATGCTGAGACTAATTTATCCAGAAAAGAACCATGAACTGCTTTGGTAGCAAGATAGATACCTTGAGGATATTGTTTTTAAATTATTGGCTTTTTTCATTTATTATTATATTAATTATATATCAAGAGAAAGAAAATTCCAGTGGATATCTTAAAGTCAATAATGCACAGAAGTTATGTAATGCGAGAAGATTACATTAGTTGATACTTATTATGAAATTTTATTATTACTCTCTCCTGTGTCTCTTTGCCCTCAATAACTCTATTCTGTTTCCATTTAATAAGAGCGTTCAGCCCTGCTCTTCCTCTCATACCCACCCACTTCAAGGCATTATCAACATAATAGCAGCCACCATTAGAGGAGCTGTGTTTCAGAAAAAAATCTCAAGAACAACCCTAGAATTATCAAGAATAAAAGAACACACTGAGAAAAAGTGGCATAAAAGAAGATGATCCAACTAGGAGATCTTTGGACCATCTTTCAATTTATAATCACTATCTATGCAAGAAACAGAAAGATACCCATGTAAGACATCTCAAGATAGCAGAAGCGATCAATTTTTTATCCTCATTTTGCCAGCTTCTCTTATTTTTTACATTCACACTTTTAGTAGTCTGTGCTCTTTCAACTTACTAAAAATATTTTCTCCTCCTTATAGTCAAAGACATATGATCAGGAAATTAAGTATGTTGTGTAATAAATTTTATAATCTGTCATCATAGTCATCTCCAATATAACATCCATTGATGTGAACAATAGTTACAAGTGTTGTAATGGAAGCCTACATGGGGAAATAAAATTCTCCTCCATACCTCATAAGATGCCAGGGATAAGGTGATGCTTATGCCATCAAAAAACCACTTATCTACCATTACCATTACAAAAATCTGGACAATCATCAGAAACACAAACATGTAGAAGCTGACTGAAATGTTAAACATTCCTCTTCAGAAATATTTAGACCCTTGCCTGCCTTCTCATCCATACTGTGCTTATTTTTTTACTTTCATGATATTAAAAACTCCCCAAAATGTCTTTCTTGAAATCTTTGACAACTGTCTTTATATACAATTCCTCTGTACTCATGTAACATTTTTTCTTTTCTAATTAAAGTGGATTTCTTGAAGATAACGTATAGGGTCTTGTTATTTTGTTTTTGACCCATTCTGACAAGTCTTTTAATTGTCATATTTAGGCCATTAACATTTGAAGTGGTTATTTATATAGTTATTTATATAGTGGTTATATATATAGTTGGATACCATCTTCCATACTTGCAATTGTTTTCTAATTTTTACTCTGTTATTTGTATCTTTTGTTTTCTCTCTTCCCCCTTTTTCTGCTTTTTCTAGTTTTAATTTAGATATTTTATATGATTCCATTTTCTGTCCTCCCTATGCATATCAATATACTTGCCCAGTTAATTTTTTCTGGTTGCTTTAGAGTTTGATATATGCATTTACATGGGCCTAAGTTCACATTCAAATAACATTATACTTCCTCATGGGTACTACAAGTGCCTTATAACAAAACATTCCAAATTCCTTTCTTTCATTCCTCATAAAATTGCCAGTATATACCGTGTTTCCCCCAAAATAAGACCTACCCATAAAATAAGCCCTAGCAGAATTTCTAAGCATTTGTGCAATATAAGCCCTACCCTGAAAATAAGACCCAGTGAAGGGCGTGGCTACACAGTGTACCTGTACAACCTATGCATTTCGTTGCAGAGAAGTAAAGAAGATGAGCAGCCCTTCTCATCTGCCTGTTCTGACAGCTACTTTCCCAGAGGTGACTGGAAAGGTGGGGGCAGCACCACCAACAAGGTTAGCTCCCCGTCAGGTCCGGGCCATCCTGTGCGTGCTTCAAGATGAGACTTTGAGGGAGAAATAACACATCCCCTGAAAATAAGCTGTAGGGTGTCTTCTTGAGGAAAAATAAATATAAGACCCTGTCTTATTTTCGGGGAAACACAGTATTTCATTTATCCATCTGTTATAATTTCATTATACATTTTTAGATTTATTAGTTTAAACAAACATTTATCTATTAGATCCAATAACACTAAGAAAATATTTTATTTAACATTTCCTTATTTTTCTATCCTAGGCTTTTTCGTTTTTTATGTAAATATAGGCTTTTATCGATATCATCCTTTTTCTCCATGAAGGCAATCTTTAACCATTTTTTTCAGTAAAGATCTGCATCATTTTCTTTCTCCTTGCAGAACTTATTTTACCATTTTTTATTCAGGCAAATATGCTGGCCAATACTTTTCTAAATATTTCTCTCTTTTGGTCTGAGTAAGCATTTTTCTTGCACTCTCAAATATAATTAAATGTTCATTTACTTCTCTCTTTACAGAATCTACTTTTCTATAAAGAATTTATTTTTCTTTATCATTTTATTCCACTTCCTTCTTGCATGATTCTGACAAGTCCACTTTAAGTCTTCTGTTTTTTCCTATACAGGTAAGGTGTTCCCACCCCCACCTCTACCTGACTTCTTTCATGATTTTCTTTTTGTTTGTTTATTTATTTATATTTTTTTACAGTTTAACTAGCTGCATACTTTTTTTTTTTTTTTATCATGCTTGGTGTTCTTTGAGTTTCTTGAATCTCTGGTTTGGTGTATGTCATTAATTTTGTGATGTTCACAGTTTTCTTCACATCCAATATTTATTCCTCACCACTCTCTTTTTCTTCTCATTTTGGTATTTCAATTACATACATGTTGACCTTTTGAAATGTTCCACTATTCTTGGATATTCTGTTTCTTTTTTTAAATTCCTTTTTTCTTTGCATTTTAGTTTGACATACTCTTAGGATCACTGATTTTTTTCCTCAGTATTGTCTAGTCTGCTGATGAACTTACTACAGACATTCATTTTTCTATTGCAGTGTTTTTGATTCCTAGCATTTCCTTTTGATTCTTTCTTAGAGTTTCCATTTCTCTGCTTATACTACTCACCTTTTCTTGCATGTTTCCCACTTTCCCATTAAAGCCCTTAACATGTTAATCACAGTTATTTTAAATATGAATCCAGTTGTGATGTTTATTTTTAGTTGCTTTCTAGCCTGCTTTGTAATTTTCTGTTAAAAGGAGAATATGATATATCAGGTAATAGTGGCTGAGGTAAGTGGGTTGTTAGTGTGAGGTTTATGTTAATTCAGCTAGCAGTTGACCTATATTTAACATTTAATATAGCTATAGGTACCAGGGGTTTCAAATTCTCCTAGTGTCCTTGTTTTTGTTTCCCCTTTTGTCTTTTTGTTTTTCTAAGAACTTCTTGAATAAAGACTTAGTAGATCTTTCAGATATAATCCTTTGTTGTTCAGAGTCCTGTTAATGTGGAGGTAAGAAATAGGATGGGGAAGACTTCTATAAACTTATGATTAAATTGCAGTCTTTGGTTGGGTTATGTCCCTGGACTGTTATATTTACAAGTGTTTCTTTGTTATTTATTTATTTTTTTCTACTTTACCAGAGACAGGAAGGCTAGAGAGGGCTGAAGTCAGGTAAATGCCTTTCTCCCAGAAGAAAAAAAATCTGTTCTGTTGGTTTTTTAGCTAGGGAGCTGACCATGTTATGAAGAATGCTCTTGATATATTTAAAAATTGTTAATTTTCTCCTTCTCTACCAGAGTCTGAGCTCTTCATAGTGAGATCTTTGTGATGTTCCTGGAGGTAAAAACCACAAAGTGAAACTCCTGTAAGACTAGGGCTTGAAGAGATTCTCACTTCTGCTGTAGTCCACATACAGCCTCCATCAATTTGTCCATATTACCATTTAAGTTCCTTCCAAGTTTATGCCTCCACTGGCTTCTGATTCAGGTAAGCTGATCTCAACGCTGATTCTATGTATTTTCTGGTTTCTCCAGATTTCAGGATGATGGTTTGTTATGTGACTTCAAATCTCAGATGAGTTCAAGAAAAGTTATTGTTTATTAAGTCTTTTTCTTTTCTTATTTTTACTTTGTGATCTTTTACGGCAGCGAGGGAACACCCCAGGGGCCCTACACTCCTGTGCAGAGCTTGGGGAATTTAAGCCTTGTTCATGTTGCAAGAATGCTAGTAACAACTTGCTAGCTTTTTACATGTCAGAGCCGATATGTTCCAAGGTCTTTACAAATGAGAACTATGTTCATTTTTTCTATATTTTTTATAAAGTTTTAATTTGGACACATTTTTTTTTTCTGGAATGACCTATGTATGTACTTGATCTAGGAAAGTACTGATACAAATTGCATTGTAGGCTCTGGTGTTGGATGTGTCTCTAAGATGCATTCTGAGCACAGTCACCTCTTTATACAATAATAACTCTTGTCCTATGACACTAGGCTCCTGAGTCATCTTCATCTTGTTTTCACCCATCATTATGGTGAAAATTGGGCCAATGGGGGAGCTGGGGTTCATAGAGGATGAGCAAGCCATGTAATGCCTACATTTATTTTATTTTTAAATATTTTGATAGCAAATTTCAAGTTAAATGAACTTTGAATAATGTGATTCACAAACAAAACATTTATTGATAACATTAATATATACTATTGCCTTTGGAAAGCATTTTTTCTAGATGCCTAATATTTCATATTTTATAATTATCTATTTATTTTATGCATACATATATATGTCTATAGGGTCATATTATATTGTTGAATAAATACTTGATTTTAACCCACTTATATAAAATATAAATTATAAAAATAACCTTTAACTTAACAATGTGTTTCTCATTTTTATTTATACTTTTGTTCTTGTACGTAACACCTATGTTGAAGTCATTCTCCTGTGTTTATGATAACAGAGTGTTGCTATGTGACATTAAAATAACTTAATGTCACAAATTTCAATAGAGAATTAGAAACTTCTATTACCACTAGTAAAACCTCTTGTCCTATAGACAAAGACCTCAGTTATTAGTTCTGTCAACACTGATATATTCTGTCATCTCAAAAAAGTTATTAATGTTGAATTGACCTCATAGACAATCAGAGAGGTGAAAAGTGCTTATCATGAAAGGGAAGTCATGTTTAAATGCAAATAGTTCTGGAAATTAGTAATCATAATGAACAATGCTGCCATGAAAAACTGGTAAAGAAATTTATGTTAATATTCTGAATTTACTAATAGATAACCTTCAAGTGCTTTCATATAGGTGATATGTCACAGAAATTAATTAATTACAGTGCATCAATTCTAGATAAGCCTTCTACATGTAAAATATTCCTCAAATATTCAATCAAGATGTCAATTTAAACTTGACTCCACAAGAATTTTAACTTTTCTTGTAAGTGAACTTCATATCACTACTGAGCTAAGAGACAGTAGAATTATTGTTTATTATTTGTGTTTGTTTTTCATGAAATTCAGTAAATATTTATTTTTTAATTTCTGCCTAGCAGGATTTTATTTGAGGCTATTTCAGGTTACAAATTTTTAAAATACACTATTATATGTTCCAAGCTTAAAACAGCAATATTATTTAAAACATACTTCACACAGACAATAATTATCAATTGTTCCCTATGTCCTAGGCAGTCCACCAGACAATGAAGAATTAAAAATGAATGACAAATACATTGAGCCTTTCCAACTGCAAAGAATAGACATTTTTTCTGAAGCACTAATTGAAGACATTTTAATTATTATGTAACTAGTTCAAAAAATTCAACATATTTCAGAAACCAAAAATTATACAGGCTATACTTTCACATTACAGTACAATAATGCTAGCTATTAATAAAAACATTTAAATAATTCCTGCCACTTCTCTACCACTAATAACACAAAAATCACTTATAAATTTAAAAACAATATTAAGTGTCTATTGAGTCAATGAAGAAATGGAAACTATCATAGAAAATAAATTACTATATAATGGAATGCTGAATATTATGTGTAACAACTTGTAGGCTAAGTCATTTTTATGCTTCATGGTGATCCATAAACATAAATGCTGTCAGTTGAAAAAAGGAGAGAGAAGAAAAAGTAATAAGAATCAAATAGCATGAAGGATTAAGAATAAATTCAATCCAATCAATTTAGAAAAAGAACACACAAAAACACAATAGGCAGCAAGTGGGAAATAAGAATCCTAAAAGCATTATTAGGTAAATTGGAAATTGGCAAAACAATAGGATTATCATTGAAATAATTACCTTACAAAAACCAATAAACTTTAGAACGTCCATGGATATCTAATAAAAATCTAAAGGAAAAAAAAGAACTAAAAAGAATTTTAAAAAGTAACTATAACAATGCACTTAAATTTACGTGGTTTGTGTTTGAAGAAATGTTCCCACATATGGTGGTATTATGTTTGTTTTATTTTTCTAAAAGGTGAGTTTAAAATCTGGAAGCATTAGACTTAAAAATATCATGTCTTAAAACTAGAAATGTAATTTATAGAAATGTATTTTTAAAAGCACAAATGTCATCATTAGTTTTTAAGCAAAAGTGTTTATGGCATCATTTTATAACAAATATACTACAAATATAACATAGCATATACAATAGATGCTAGAGCTATAAGTAATATTTGTATTAAAGTAAAATTTGATAAACAAAATTTCATTGTCAATTTTACACAAAAATAATTTATCATGATAAAAACAATACTGTGCAATGAAAGTAGAAATATATTGACACAGTTCATTAATGATATTTGAGATAATATTTTGTTAAACATTTGTCACTGTTATAGTTATATTTGAAAACATGGAATCAAAATATCTGCCAGGATTACATGGTGATATTTATATGGTGAGATCAATGCATTATGTAATAGAATCTGACACATAATGGAAGCTATTATTCTCTTCTATCTAATCCTGGAGTATTCTAATTAATATCTCCAGTTAGATATCAAGTCTATACTGGAAATTTAGGATGCCAATAACAGAAATATTCCCATCAAAACTTACAAAATGTATAGTTGCATAACATTGTACAGAGATTAGTAACTGCTCAGTATTTTACTTCTATTTAGTAACTGAATAAAGACTTGATATTTTACTACCAAATATTTATTTAAATGTTTTAAATTAAATTGATACGCAGAAAAAATCAAAAGGAGCTAATAACATATGAATATAATTCTTTAAGAAAAAATGTGTATTTTCCTCCAGTCTGGCTTTATTAATTAATGTATTCTTTTGTATCAGTGTCATATTTGGAGGCATGCAGACCTTTGCCAAAGTTAAGTTATTTTGACTTGTTCAATCCCTCATTACATTAAAAATCTTTTTAGATAAATTAGTACAGGTTGAGCCTCCCTAATCTGAAAACTCAAAATTCAAAATGCTCCAAATCCAAAATTTTTTGAGCATTGACATGATGCTGCAAGTGGAAAATTCTACAGCTGACCTTATGTAACAGGTCTCAGTCAAAATGCCAGCAAATGACACACAGTTTACTCAGCATCCCCAAGGGAAAAAACAAAACAAAACTCTCCCATCCCCTTTCAGTTGCAATATACCTTTTGCAGACATGTGCAGCTTCCCCTATGCAAGCACACCCCCAGAGGGGAAATCATGGCATGTGTGCCAGACAGTGCAACTGCCCCATGGTGCCCTACATGGGAACAAGACCTATGTACATTATTGACTGTATTTTGTTATTGTTGTTGTTGTTTATTCTCTGCTCTGTGGTATAAAGATACTGTTGGAAATGCCAAAAAGATGTGCAGATACCACTGTGTGTAACAGTGATAAAAAAAAAAAGGGAGCACTTATGTTTATCTCTAGCAAAGAAAGTCACAGCTGAAGAAACTTGTCAGTGATATAAGTGTAAGATGTCTTACAGAATTGTACGGTGTTGGGATCATGTCATATAGGACATGAAGCAACAGAAGATTAAACTGATAAAGTTTTATACTAAAAGTGATGAACAGAAGTTAGTGTAAAATAGAGAAACATTGCATAAAGATAAAAAATGAAAACATTAATCATGTATTGAACAAATGGATCCATCAGTGTTCCAGTGAACATATGCCACTTCATGGAATGCTGATTTTTAAACAAACAAAAATCTATCACAATGAACTGAAAATTGAAGAGAGCTGTTAATACTCCACAGTCTGGATGCAGAAATTTAAGAAAAGATAATGGCATTAAGTTTTTAAATATTTAGGGTGTTAAAACGTCTGCAGATCATAAAACAGTGGAGAAATACATTAAGTTTATTAAGGTCATCGCTGGTGAAAATCTGATGCCAGAACAAGTATACAATATTGATAAAACATCACTGTTTTGGCATTATTGCCCCAGAAAGACACTAACTACAGCTGTTGAGTCATCTCCTGCAGGAACTTAGGATGTCAAGGACAGAATAGCTGTGTTTGATGTGCTAATGGAGCAGGCATGTATACCTATAAAGGTGCTATGATAGGCAAAAGCTTGTATCCTTCCTATTTTCAAGGAGAAAATTACTTACAGGCCCATAATTATGCTAACAAAAACCATGGGTCACCAAGGACATTTTTGCTGATTGGTTTCACAAACACTTTGTACCAGCAGCTCATGCTCACTGCAAGGAAGCTGAACCGGATGATGATTGCATGAATTTGTTATTCCTTGACAACTATTCTGCTTATCCTCCACCTGAAAATCTCATCAAAAATATTTATTCCATATACTTTCCCCCAATTGTGGCTTTATTAATTTATCCCCAAAACAATAAAGAGTAAATATAAAAGAACTTTCTCAAACAACATGCTGGCAGCAGTGAACAGAGGCATGGGTGTGGAAGGTTTCCAAAGGGAGTTTAGAATGAAGGACGTCATATATAGTGTTGCCAATGCATGCAACACAGTGACTAATGACACAGTTGTGCATGCCTGGTATAAATTCTGGCCTATGAGCATATTCAGTGATGATGATGATGATGATGAACAAGGTGCTGACTTTGGATGATTTTGTATGTCAAGTGAGAAAAAAAAATGATACCTGATCTTTTTTACATATGAAAAGAATATACTTTCAGAGTCCATCAATGTTTTAGTGCATTTGTATTGCTATAAAGGAAAACCTGAAGCTGGGTAATTTATAAATGAAAGAGATTTATGTGGCTCACAATTCTGCAGGCTCTACAAGAAGCATAGCACATTATCTGCTTCTGGTGAGGACTTCAGGAAGCTTTCACATTGGCGATCGAATTTCAACATGAGATTTGGAGGGGAAAAATATCCAAACTAAATCAGTCAGTAAGCTGGAGGAAGTAGATGTGGAAGAAGTTTTTAACATAGATAATGAGACTCCAGCTCTTTATTCATTGATGATGAAATAGCTGAAATGGTTCTGAATCAAGGTGATTATAATAATAGAGATGATGAAGACATTATTAACACTGAAGAAAAAGTGCCTATCGATGACATAGTGAAAATGTGTGATGGGATCACTGAAGGACTAGAGCAATGTGCATTCTAACAGAACAAAAAATCATGTCTATTTATAAAATCAAAGAGTGACTTCTAAGACAAAAACTGTTGTTAATGAGGCAGATGACTCCAGAGAATACATTTTCAAAAGCCTTTCACCAGAATGCCTCCTCATCCCTAGAGTACCCACTTCCTGGTCTTTCAACTGCTTCTGATGTTTCTTCTCACCTAAAAAATCTCTAATCATCAGGGAAATGCAAATCAAAACCACAATGAGATATCACTTAACTCCAGTGAGAATGGGAGAATGGCCTTTATCAAAAAGTCTCCAAATAACAAATGCTGGTGTGGATGCAGAGAGAGAGGAACACTCCTACACTGCTGGTGGGACTGCAAACTAGTTCAACCTCTTTGGAAAGCAATATGGAGATACCTTAAAGCGATACAAGTGAATCTACCATCTGATCCAGCAATCCCATTACTGGGCATCTACCCAAAAGATCCAATGACACTCTACAAAAAAGACAAGACACCTGCACTCGAATGTTTATAGCAGCACAATTCATAATCGCAAGGCTGTGGAAACAGCCCAAGTGCCCATCAACCCAAGAATGGATTAATAAAATGTGGTATATGTATACCATGGAGTACTCTTCAACTCTAAGAAACAACGGCGATATAGCACATCTTATATTTTCCTGGTTAGAGCTGGAACCCATACTACTAAGTGAAGTATTCCAAGAATGGAAAAACAAGCACCACATATACTCACCAGCAAACTGGTATTAACTGAGCAGCACCTAAGTGGACACATAGGTACTACAGTAATAGGGTATTGGGCAAGTGGGAGGGGGGAGGAGGGTGGGCATATACATACATAATGAGTGAGATGTGCACCATCTGGGGGATGGTCATGCTGGAGACTCAGACTTGTGGGCGGAGGGAGGAAAGGGCCTTTATTGAAACCTTAAAATCTGTACCCCCATAATATGCCGAAATAAAAAAAAATAAAAAATAAAACAAAAACTGTTAAAGTGAAAAAATAATAATAATAAAAAAAAATGCAGTGTACACTAGCCTTTAAATCAACACACAGCACTGTAGGTGGAGACCAAAAGCCCACAGTTTGTTGTTGCTGTTGTGTAATTGATGATACAGGTATTCTGGTGATGCTGCTTAATTAACCTGAACACATTATTTTTTCGCTGTATTAATGCTGTTTCATATTTTTCAGTTATACTCTTACATGTGAATAAGTGTAAGAAAATGATTGCTTTGGGTAGCATATAAATTTAAAATCAGAAATAATGATGATGCCAAACAACCATAGATTGTCCACACGGTGGTTGAGATAATGACACCTTTGCTTTCTGATGTTTTGATGTACACAGACTTGGTTTCATGTTAAAATTATTAAAATTATTATCTAAAATTACCTTCAGGCTATGTGCATAAGGTACATATGAAACATAAATACATTTTATGATTGGACTCGTGTCACAACACCAAGATATTTCATATGTATATGCAAATATTTCAAAATCTGAAATATTTTTCAAAAAATCTAAAATCCAAAATTTTTCTGGTTCTAATATTTTGGATAAGGGATGCTCAACCCAAAATAACAATCTAAGACCCACATACACATTTCAACACTAATATTCTTTGCATCCCCACAAAATACGTGATCATCACAGCATTACTTAATATTATAATTGCCTCATGAGTATAAAAACAGTTTTTAAGTTTTCAAAATTTCAAAAAAACACTTTCTCTTCATATGTACCACTAAACATACGCATACACACACAAATATGTATGCAATTTAGTTTAGCTCTTTTAAGAATTTTTAATCAGATGCAGGAGGGAAATATTAGAACTAAAGAGTCTCTGAATTCAGATAGTAAATAAACATTCTAGAAAGAAATACTGAGGATACCTTTTTAAAAAGATTGGGAGAATATTATGTGAAGCCTAATTTAGACCTTATCCTACTTTACATGATTGTAATGGACAGCCATGGAACTTGCTTTGTTATGCTATTAAAATTAAATACTAAAAGTATATATATGTTAACATAATGGAATTATTCAAAGCATTTTATTAACCCTTTTCCACCCATATAACAGCAAAAATTACTTCTATTTAGTTTGTTTTATTAATTGTATAACCATATAAAATAAATATTGAAAAATATCTGCCTTGCTTAAAAGCAGAGATAAATATAGTATTTTGAATCTTTTTTTTTTAAAGTAGGATATTAAAATATGTAACACTGGCATAGATTCAATTAAAAATAGGTAAATATAAGCATCCTAGGTCATTTTGTTTATCATTAAAAAGACTAAACCACATTAAATGCGAGAAATGGTCTAGAATTTATAAAAGATTTACAAAAAAAAAGTCTTCTATTTTTAATTTTTATTTTCTAGGAAATTTAAAATATATTCCTGAGTACATTATACCCACATTTATGCTATATGGATCATAAAGATATCTGCTGTTAAGTAAGTTTTATGGAATTTACTGTGGCATTCTTATCTAGCACCTTTATTTCTGTTATCTTAGGTAAATGCTTTCTTCTTATAGAATCCCTCCCAATGTAATCTTTTTCTCCCTAAGAAATAAAAAAAAAGTCACATAAGCTCTGAAATACATAACATGTTATTGTTGAAGAAAGTAATTCATATAAATGCTGAAGTACATAAAATGAAAAGCAAATTACTTATTTGAATTGTCTAACCTCAAATTTAATGTTAAGAGAAGTGTTTTGCTGAACTAGAACATGGCATTGATATGTGAGAAGCTATCATCTTATGACTATAAGTCAGTCCATGGTTTTGTTCTGTCTTAGAAAACATTTATTTTGTAAACAATAAATACATTTTCTTTAAAAAATTGTTGCTTACTTGTAGCGGAGTGAAAAGTACAAAGAATGCTTTTATTGAGGGTCACTGTCCTGGGATTCTTTTTCGACTCAGAATTATTTTTCGAGAAAAGCAGAAGGTGGCTTAAAGTTCAGTTCAATTAACAAAGAAATGCTATTCACAAATAATGCTATATTTTATTGTCCATCTTAAAAATAACTGTGATAAAATGACAAAAAAAAGAATGTCAGCTATTTGTAAATATTTTAATGACTATATTGGTGACTAGTTTTCTATTGTATGTCATTGCCAAGATTTATTTAGCTAATTCCTCATTTATGGGCATTTAGTTCTTTGCTACCATAAACATCCTGCAAAGAAACTTCTTATACTTTTGTACATATCTATTGATACATTCAAGAGACAAATGTTTTAGTGCAACACCTGCCTCAAATAATATGAATCGTTGAATATTTAAAAATTGCTTAATTGTTCTACCAAACATTTTTCCAAATATGTATTTTTCTCTGAACTCTTGTGAACTATATGCTCTAAAATTTTTAATGATTGTGTTTTGATATTTTAACAATTGTGTTTTTGAGCTTGCATTCTCTTAAATATGGGTTAGGTTGAGAAATAATATATTTATGATACAGAGTTTATATTTTCTTTTCCTTGTGTTGTCTATATATTTACTTTGTCCAGTATTTAGTAAATTAGTGGGATTTTTTTGTTTGTTTTTGACTTGTAAAATGTTGTTTATATTTAGAAAATTAGACATGTGTGACATGTTTGGCAAATATTTTCCCTAGATGTTTATTTGTGAACTTTTGTATGATAGTTTTTATATTTTAACAATTTACATATTCACCAAACTATCTCCTTTATAATGGCTAAAGTTAAAAACATATTGGCCCTCTAAGTACTGGTGAGCATGTAGAGTAACTAAAGTTCTCATACATTGCTAGTGGCCATATCAAAGTTTTTCACTTTGGTGGTGTTCCACATTGCTCGTGGAAAATAAGCGCAACCACTTTGAAATGCAGCTTGACAATCTCTTCTAAAATTATACATACACTTACCATATACTTACCATTTCTAAGTAGTTATTCAAGAGAAATGAAAATATATGTCTACAAAAATATGCGTAAAAAATGTTCATGGCAGTTTTTTTTAATATTAATCCCAAACTGGAGACAAGGCAAAGAATATTATTAAGAAATATTTAATGAATAAAATATTAAAAACATATATAAATAGCATGTATTTTTACAATGCTTGAAAATAGACAAACATTAATATTTGAAACCAAGATAGAAACTTTACAAATTAAATAATGAGACTTTCATTGTTTATTTATATTAATTTATATACACATAAATGTGTACATAAATGTTCATAGTAGCTTTTTCATATTAGCCCCAAATTGGAAACAGCACACTGCTTTTTAACAGTGAATAGGTAAACAAATTGTGGTATGTCCATGTGTATAAGCAATACAAATAAGTTACTTACATAAAAAAGAATGCAGATATCATAAAACATCAAGCTAACCTAAAGAAACCATACACAAAAAAATACATTCCATATGATTACAGACAAAATATTATTCCCATAAGATGAGTTGCCAAAGTACAATTACAGAATTTCCATATTAAATCTTTCATAGTATTTGAAGCCTCATTATTTAATTTGTTAAGTTTCTATCTTGGTTTTGAATATTAATATTTTCCTATTTCCAAAATTTTTCAATAATTATAATTTTCTATGTATTTTAATACTCCAGTCATTTAATATTTTATTTAGTGATACACAACTCCTTATTAACAATGCAATGAAAACTTAGGGGATATATTGCCAATTTAACATCATTACAACACACCAGTGGATGTATAAAGTAGTTCCCCAAAGTTTGAAATATCTCTGAATTCTGATATGTCTGAGCAAGTAAAAACATAAAAAAGTGCAAACTGACATACTCAAGTTGTTTCTTTTATTTGATATTCAATGCTGTTTCAACCCAAAATATTTTAGTTCAATTATTTTTAACATGTTTATAAATTGGGTATACATGCTTGTAAATTTTGACAGATATGGCTTTGTTTATTTGGTAGACATTATAATTTGTTTAGATGTAATTACAGATGATATATGCATTATTTCCCATTCAAGTATATTTCTGCTCTATAGGTTTCATCATTTAGTAAGAAAATTGCTTTTATTTTATTTTATTTTTTTTTATTTTTTTTGAGACAGAGTCTCGCTTTGTTGTCCAAGGCTAGAGTGAGTGCCGTGGCGTCAGCCTAGCTCACAGCAACCTCAAACTCCTGGGCTCAAGCGATCCTCCTGCCTCAGCCTCCCGAGTAGCTGGGACTACAGGCATGCGCCACCATGCCCGGCTAATTTTTTATATACATATCAGTTGGCCAATTAATTTCTTTCTATTTATAGTAGAGACGGGGTCTCGCTCTTGCTCAGGCTGGTTTTGAACTCCTGACCTTGAGCAATCCGCCCGCCTCGGCCTCCCAAGAGCTAGGATTACAGGCGTGAGCCACAGCGCCCGGCCAGAAAATTGCTTTTAATCACAATGCTTCATTACACAAAAATTGGTATTTATATTATCACAGCAAAAAATTGATCTTCACGTTAGTCATAAATAGCCTATGTCCTTTGCTATCGGATGCAACTTTTTTCTAAAAACTGTGGCAAATCTTCCCCTACTTTGATGGGTGATCTCGTGGAGCACTCTGATAAACATTCATTATACAATGACCACCCTGGCGTCACCAAATCTTAGCCTCTTGGGTCTTATATTCTAATTGTTCAGGTTTTCTTTTTTCTTTTCAGTATATTGAGCCAAGTTTTGTTCATCTGTAATGGAATCCTTGAACATCTCCTTGGATTTCTCTCTCTGCTCTGAAAGAAGTCTTTATATGCAATTAAGTCAAAGGACCCTGCTTAGCATAATTAACCTGTTAAATAATTTTACCCAACTTCTATATAATGTCTTAGAGCTTTGTAAGAGCAATTTCTTTGAGTAGCCACTTTAGCTGATTTAGCTTCTGGTAAGAGATTCACTCTACAAGTTATGAAATAGTTTTAAATGACGGACTCTGTTTTCATTTTTAATGTAAGTTCCTTCAACAAACTCTTGTAAGACAGTATCTGGTACTGATGTGTACCAAAGATTTTTTTTACAGACATGAACACTTCTTAAACTACAGAAACATAATTATGAATTTTCCTTGAACAGATAAGAAAGGTAAGGCTGCTGGATTGAAAGTGTCGCATCAGTGGATGGCAATATGAACAGAAGGAAGTAACAAATTTTTATGATTATACTGAATTACCTAGGTGAAAAGCAGTCTGTGGCTTTTTCTTGACAATAAGGATTGAACTGCTTATGTTAACTTCAGAGTTAAAGAAAATCCTAGTATATGTTTTGAAGAAAGTGTAATTTTAAGGGAATTTTGTGCAATATGATTGTGGATTTCTTGAGAGAAACTGTGAAAATGGGGGCTGTTCCTTAAGGAGCCCAGAGAAGGAGCAGAGGGAATGAAAGGGCATAACTGGCTGGGGAAAGCAGAGCTGAGCAGAAGAGGCATATGTGAAGCATAGAATGCTTAGAAAATTCAACAGTCTTTGAGAAACATTACTTTGCAGTAAGCATTTTGTTTTAAGGCCTGGTCATTCCAATTTTAAAAGTAGATTATTAATTGTTGAACATAATTTCACTGAATTTACAAAATTTCTTCCAAAAACTATTAATGTATTGATTTTGATATGCCTAGAGTTTTCCATAAATGGCCAATATTAGCCTAAATTTTATCTAGACTATTTTCTTGAAATAAGTTTAGGATTAAAGTGAGATTTTTGTATAGGAAGTGTAAGGTCTTCTAGAAGGACATAGCAGCTTTGAAATAGACTACCTCGTGAATTCAGAAAAAAGGTATCAAAGGCCTCAATATGGTCAAAAATAGGTGTTTATATATGCTGTCTTGTGGTCTCTTGTCCCTTGGGATAAGAAGGGACTCTAGCTAGCATCACTGGCCCAACCATCTTTTACCCCCAAACTTGAACAAAACAATGTGATCTATTTAATGAATTAACTAGTTATTATTTTTTTTTTTTTGAGACAGAGTCTTGCTTTGTTGTCCAGGCTAGAGTGAGTGCCGTGGCGTCAGCCTAGCTCACAGCAACCTCACACTCCTGGGCTCGAGCGATCCTTCTGCCTCAGCCTCCCGAGTAGCTGGGACTACAGGCATGTGCCACCATGCCCGGCTAATTTTTTATATACATATCAGTTGGCCAATTAATTTCTTTCTATTTATAGTAGAGACGGGGTCTCGCTCTTGCTCAGGCTGGTTTTGAACTCCTGACCTTGAGCAATCCGCCTGCCTCGGCCTCCCAGAGAGCTAGGATTACAGGCGTGAGCCACCGCGCCCGGCCTGAATTAACTAGTTATTTAATGAATTAATTAGTTAAGGTGTATTCTTAAGAAGGTTTGAATCAAAGTTTGGCCAATTTCTTTTCACGAAGTGTTCACCAATCTAATAAGCATCCAATCATTAGCCTTCAGATCAGCTTAGATTGGACAAGAACCTCTTAAGACCTATGTCTCCATTTATTTCTGTGGAAACCCCTCCTCAAGCATTTAACAGATACAAGAAAATCTAAGATAAAACTAAAATTTCTTCAGATAAGACATTGTACACAGGTAAACAAAAGAAGAAGAAATAGCAGAAAAATATTAAGGTTACAGGCAAAGATATTTACAAATGGTGCACCTACATTGCCTATTTCTTTTAGAGCAAGAGAAATATATATTTACCTTATAGAGTCCTCATATTCACTTTCTTTGAGTTTTCATTTATTTCACACGAATTGGCCCTGGGCAGCTCTTACAGAGGTGACTTCCACCTACCAGCACTGTTTAATTTCGATGCAATCTTCTGCATTATTTCTATTTTTATTTCTGTTTCGGCATTCCCTCCTCTACCGCCTATGATACTCATCAGTGCTGCAGGATATTCCCATGGTCATCCATGCTCCCAGTGGATGAATGAATAAGTGAATAAATAAATATTATCATTTGGATCAGTCCAGTTAGACTGCCTATTTTCTATAATATTTGCTTGCAATCCAAGATTTGTAAACATAAATTTAAATCTTGAATCTCTCTCAATTTGGTCCCAATTTCAATCTATTTTCAGTATCTTTTTATGGAATTATGGTATCATAATAGTTGAGAATTATGGCTATCTCCTAATTCCATTGAGATGTTTTATTTTTTTTCTCTTTTTCATTCTTTATCAAATGTAAATATTAATTAAAGCTACCTAATAAAGTCTGTATGAGGTAATTCATGCAGAATTGTGCCTGAAATACATTATGTATTTTTATGTTTTTAAAATAGAAAAATATATAACATAAATTCTGTTTCTTAAAATATGCTTATCTGTCACTCTTGCTCTTCTTTGATGATTGAACTGTTAAAAATAACCTCATTAATTGTAATTAATGTTCATGTTTTATATTACTCATGTATTCATACCTTTATAAAGTTCCCATAACTTTTGTAGAGGAAATGAATGATTTTATATCACTATTTAGTAATTATAAAATAAGAAAACTTGAATCACTAAGGTAAACCTTTAGTTTTAATCCTGGGTAGATATTATTGTCTTTTAATTAGTAAACTTCAACAACATTTCCTAGTTTGTAACACATAAATATCTTTGCTAATTTAAAATATTAATATTTGTATGGCTTGCTTTCATACATTTTTGGTAAAACTTACTTTGGAACCATGGAAGGAAAAATATAGTAAAGAAAATTATAATACCCTTTATCGTCTCTGATCATACACTTGGTCAGTCATTTGTTTAGTGGCATGCCTTGAATTTTTTTTTCAACTCCCTGTTCTGACACAGTTCTAGTCAAACCATTTATTATTGTTATTTAATAAACATTGATAAACTCACCACGTCAGTTATATATACGGAAAGAATTCCACATGGAAATTAAGAAAAGAGAAATACAGTTATAATTTTAGGCAAACATTTAGTTGAGAAGCTGAGAAAGAGATTTGGATTTATGAGATTGAAGGGGAATAGGAAGTCAATTATATGTCTTAAATAATAGCAATCTATTTCCACAGTTATATTTCCCGTTAAGAAGGTATAAGATGGTAGGAAGCAAGGTGAGTTTCATCAAAGCCTGCAAAGAGGCTATGTAAAGGGGACCAGAACTAAGAAAGAACATGCTAGCAGAGGAGGTCAATGCCTTGAAGTTTTGAACTAGAAAATCTTTGCAGGAGCCAAAGTATTTTACTGATATGAAGCCAGTTTTCTTTTTTCTTTTTTCTTTTTTTCTTCTTTAAACCACTTCATTGATGGTATTATCGGCATGCCAAATAATGTACATATTTAATGTATATGTGAATTTGGGGATAAGTAATACACCCCTGAAACCATCACCACCGTCAAGCCCATAAACCTATCCATTATCTTCCAAAGTTTCCTCCTGCCTCATTATTATTGTTATTTTTATGTGTGTGTTCTAAGAACACTTAAGATATGCCTTCTTAGCAAATTTATCTAGAGGCTTGGAAGTCTAAGGTTGAGGGACTCACATCTAGGGAGGGCCTTCTTGATGTGTCATCTCATGGTGGAAAGTGGAAGGGCAAGAGAACATGGACAAGAGAGCATGTGCAAGAGAGAGAGCAAGAGGAAGGGGGCCAAACTCATCACGTTATTAGGAAACTACTCTTGTGATAACTAACCCAGTGTCATTCCTGAAGGAATGGGTTGGTTCAATCATTATTCCATTCATGAGGGACCAGCCCTCATGACATATTCGCATCTTAAAGATCCTATCTCTCAATGCTGTTGTATTAGCGATTAAGTTTCCAACACATGAATTTGGGGGAATATATTCAAACCATGGCATATAGTATTTGTCTTCCCATGTCTGGCTTAATTTTACTTAACACAATGTCCTCCAGTTTCATCCATGTTGTTGCAAATGGCAGAATTTACTTCTTTTTAAGGCTGAATAGTATTTAATTGTCTATATATCCCACATTTTCTTTAGCCATTTATCTGTTGATAGACATATAAATTTTTTCATATATTGTCTATCATGAATGATGCAGCAATGAACATGGGAATGCACATATATCTTCAAACTGACTGATTTTTTACCCTTTGAACATATGCCCAGAAATGGAACTTCTGGATGATATGGTAGTTCTTTATTAAATTTTTCTGGAATATTCATACTATTTTTCGTAATGGCTGTACCAATGTACATTTCCTACAATCGTGTAGAAAGTTTCCCTTTTCTCCACATCCTTGCCAACACTTGTTATCTTTTGTGGGCTTTTTATTTTTTTATTTAATAGCCATGTTAATGGGTGTGAGCTGCTATGTAATAATGGTTTTGTTTTTCATTTTCCTGATGATTAGGGATATTAAGTATCTTTTCATATATATGTTATGCATTTATATGTCTTTTTTGAAGAAATATTTTTTCAAGCCCTTGACCCATTTTTTACTCAGGTTGTATTCTCTTTTTCTTTTTCCTTTTTTTTTCTATTGAGTTGTGTGAATTTTTAGGTATTAACCCTTATCAAATATATGGTTTACAACTTTTTTTCCATTCTATACATTTGCTTTTCACTCAGTTGATTTTTTTCCTTTGCTGTACAGAAGCTATTTCCTTTGATGTAATCCAACTTGTTTATTTTTGCTTTTGTTGCCTGTGCTTTTAGTGTCATATAAAAAAATCATTGCTAATACCAATGTCAAAGAGCTTTTTCCGTGTTTTCTTGTAGTAGGTTTATGGTTTCAGGTCTTACATTTCAGTTTTTAACCATACTGAGATAATTTTTGCATATATTGTGTGATAAGGGACCAATTTCATTCTTCTGCATGTAATCCAAAACATGGGTTGAAGAGATAATAAGTAGGCATTGGACATGACTAGAATCTATGGTGACAGCTGGAAAACTGAAGATCATGCACCGGGAGAAAAAAGTTTGCATAAGAGATGATCAGGAAACCAGGAAAAGTACCTGATAAATAAAGATGAGTTCCAAGGTATGGAGTCTAAGCAGTAGATAATAGACAGCAAGAGAATAAGACTGTGACCTTCAAATGAAGCCCTTGGACTTCAAAAAATGGGGAGGTTTAAACTATCGAACAATACTAATAAATAATCATCCTTTTGGTAGTAACATAACTGTAAAAAATGTAGGAATGTAGCAGGTACAAATATATCAAACACATTTAAGATGTCAGAGTATATTTTAGCACTTTATTTATGACCAAAGATCACACAGTTAGAAAAGCTATGCAACTGCATAGTTATGTTAAATCGTCATCGATTTTTAGTGTCTTCAAAAAATATTTTAGTATTTCAAGATGTGATAATGAAAGACTGAGAAAAATTAATTTTAGAATGAGAAAGCAAAAAAAAGTGAAACATAAAATTAGGAGGATATACTGTTTTATAATTATGTTATGCCATAAAAATGTCTCATTAAGGAGTTTAAGATCAATATTGCACCAAATGTGTCCAGGTACATTTTTCAACACTTCCAATTAAACACCTCAATTAAATTTTGACCTTAAAGCAGTAGTTACATTAAAAATGAATTAATTTTAAGATTATGAAATAACATATTGATTTTTTATAAAAAGTTACATAATTAACCCCAACTAATTGCAATTGATGACATCAATTAGGCCATACCAATCTCACCAGCAATCCTAAGTTTACTTTATTATGTCATAGTTGCAATTTTATATTATCCCACTCCCTTTAAACACTTTCATAAATGGCTTACATAATAGATGAACAAAGTCATTTATTTTATTTCTCTGACATTTTAATTATTTTATTCTGAAGTCATTTATAAATATTATAAGTTACTACAGATTACTTGCTACAGATGCCTGAAGGTTATTACATATTGTATTTGTTTATCCATGTTTCCTTTTTCTACTCATAATTGAACAGTGTTTATTTTAACCATACATTTTTACCTATGACAAATATGTAAATAACACATAAACATTTACTCACTCAAATTTTCTAAATTATCAATTATGGAAGAAAATATCATAAAATAATTTATTGATTTATTCAGGAAACACAAAATAATTTAAATGATGTATCTTAAAATTTGCTATTCTGATTCTATAGGCTGCAGAGAACTATTAAGACTGGGCATTAAATTCCAGGCATTTATTTTAGAATGGAAAAAGTACATATGTGTAAACAAATAAAATACTATAATAAAATATTGTAGATTGTAATAAAAGTTTAGATGGGTGAATATATAGGAAATACTTCTCCAAAGGAAAATTATATGGTCAGGGTAAGGCCGGTAAAAATAACACGTAATCATTACTTATAATATGCATCTACTTTTGATGGATAAAATATAAGTTAATGATTTAAAAAAAAAAACATGTGACTGAAAAATTAAAAACAAGGAAAAAAATCTAAATATAGGGTGTTATCATGCCATGCTCTATTTCATTGCCTTCAGTTGTTTACAGAATAAAAATCTTGATGATCTGGCACTTGCCTACATGTGAGTTTCTGTCATGACATTTTTCTGGTCTTCTACATGCTATCCAAACTCTCTAATTTGCTGATATTATGTATGGCCATGCACACTAGCTTTAAATTTTTGCCCACACTGATCCTTCAGCTCAAAAATTATTTCTTCAGTCTCTATCCTCTAACTCTTTAGATCTGAACATACACTTTAGATCTGAACTTAAAGTCACTTCCACAGGGAAGACTTTCTACATAGCCCCCTCCCTTTCACATAACTAAATCAGGACCTAATTTACAAAGTTCCAGAGTTTACTCTAATATTCTCTTATAGCACTTTCTTAGTGTAAAGACATTTAAAAAGCCATACTAAATATATAAAGCAAGTATTTTTATACATTGGACAACAATAGTGCAGGATTGTGTCCATTTAGGCAAAACTAATAAGGAGAGACTTGTCTTAACTCTAACTTCTCCTGAGAGATTATTTCTATACCATTTGCGGTGGAAGAGATCACAGACAGATCATAGTAGTTAAAGAGACAGATAAGACTTCATCGGGATGAAGTGGCTGGAAATTTGGGAGCTAAATCCTAAAAAAAAAAAAAAAAAAAAAAGAGGGGGGGGCACCTAAATGTAAGAGCTATAGTAATATCCATAGAAATACCATTGACTCTTTTGCTGAATACTAAGCTATATAACCATAGGCAAAAACTCCAAGAAACTGGACAAGTAAAACTACCTGAAAACTTTCAAATATTATATTGGGCTGTAACACAATTGAGTTTTGACAGATAATAGAGAAGAGACTTTATACAATGCTCAAACAGTTGGTACAGACGTTTAAAAAGGGCTTACCTTAATAGTAGACAAAACATGCCCCAAACAAAGACTGCTCCATATATCCCCTAACAGTGCTTAGGAAAAAGTCTAGAGATTTAAGCTGGCAGAAAAAAAGAATCAGCAAATTTGAAAATATATCTTTAGAGATTATCCAGTCTGAAGAACATAAAAAAAAGAATGTAGAAAAATGAACAGATTTTTTAGAGATCTGTGGGATAAAATCAAGTATGTATATGTATAATATGTATTATATATTTCATATATATATAATACATATATATAAATATATATTTCATATATATATAATGTGCACCTCATAAGGAGAGGAAAGAGAAAAAAGAGAAAAAAATTTCAAAATACAATAGGTGCAAACTTCCCACATTTAACGAAAAACATTAATCTAAATATCTCAGAAGCTCAACAAACTTTCATAACAAACTCAAAGAGATGCATGCTATATACATCAAACTTGAAATCCAAAGACAGAGAGAATCTTGAAAGCCACAAATCAGAAACAACTCAACACTTAAAAGAAGTCCTAATTCAGGTTAATTTCTGATTTCTCATTATAAATTATGGATGCAAAAAGGTAGTGTAATGATTTATTCAAGGGACTTTTAATTTTTTTTTAAAAAAACTGTTGTCCAAGAATTCTACATCCAGCAAACTTATTCTTCAAAAATTTAGGAAACACTAAGATATTCCCAGATCAAAAATATCTGATAATTTGTCTCTACTTTACCTGCCCAACAAGAAATACTAAAGAAAGTCTAATAGGCTGAAATGAAAGGACATTAGATAGCATCTACAATCCATACAAAGAAATAAGAAGCACAGGTAAATGTAACTAATTGGTAAATATAAAAGAGAGTGTGATGCATATTTGTTGGTACTACTTTTTCTCTGCTACCTTATCTAAAAGATGACTGTGTAAAGCAGTAATTACAAATCTCTATAGTTTTCATTCAATTTTGCTGTGAACCTAAACCTGCCCTAAAAACTATTGAAAAATAAAGATAAATGTTTTTTTTAAAATAAAATTAATTAAAGCAATTATTATAAATCTGGATCCATGGTACTACAATGAATAAAGATAGAATTTATTCAATAATATCAGTAAGGAGGGAGAGAGGATGAAACTATATTAAGTTTTTCTGAGCTATTAAATTATAATCAGTTGGTATTAATACAAACTAGATAACCATATATTAAGTTAATTGTAATCTCCAGGAATTAATATTTAATCCACAAAGTTAGTAATGGAGGAATACAGAGAAAAAGTCAGAGATTGACAAAATTGATGGACATACAAAAACACCACTATATAACTGTATACTGTATAAAAGAAATAGGGATAGAAAGAAAATATACCATATTAGTGGTAACAAAAAGAGAGTGGGAGTGGTTATAATAATATTAGACAAAGCAGATATTAAGAAAAACAATTAAACAAAGAAAGACTTTTATAATGATAAAAGGGTAAAGGATCAGTCCATCAAGAAGTTATAACAATGTAAATCTGACATCTAACAACACAGGTAAAATTACATTACATAAAACTGACAGAATTAGAGTGAAAAACAGAAATTCAACAATACTTGGAAACTTCAACAGTACTTGGAAACTTCACTATCTTGATTTCAATAATTGGTAGAACAACAAACGGAAGGTCAAAAGGAAACAAGAGACTTGAATAAAACTATAAACTGTTAGGACCCCAAAATATATATATAACACTCCATAGAAGAACAACAGCAGAATCTTCACTTTTCTCAAATGCACACAAAGCATTGTCCAGATAGACCATATGCTAGACTATAAAACAAGCCTCATTAAATTTGAAAGAATTGAAATCAAAGTATCTTATCCAACCACAATAGAATGAAATTAGAAATAAGAAAAGGAAAATTTGGAAACTTACATATATGTGGAAAATTAAAACACATACTCTTAGATAAACAATGAATGCAAAAAATTACAAAAGAAATTGGAGAATATTTTATGAAAATGAAAATGAAAGAACAATATATAATAATAAATGGTGTCCATCTAAAACATCTCATCTCGATAGCTTAACATTCCACTCAAAGAAACTGTGAAAAAGAAGAGCCATCCAAACACAAAGCAACTTAAAGAAGAAAATAATAAATATTTGTGTGGAAATAAAATATGCAATAGAAAAACTTAGCAATGACTAAATTCTTATCAAAAGCAATCCACGAAAAACCAAAGGAAGGACATTTTATAGGGGGGAAAAACAGTGTCAATCTGGAATTTTATATCTAGTGAAAATATACTTTAAATATGAAGGTGCAATGAAATGACTTTCAGCTAATGAAATTTGAGAGAATTTGTTGTCAGTCATACAAAACACATTAAAGAAAGTGCTCCATGATAAAGACAAGTGATCATAGAATAAATCTTGTAGAAAGTAATGGAAAGCAACAGAAATAGTAATACATGCGAGTAAATATAAAAACATCATTAAATTTACTGAAATGGTATTTATGATTTAAAGCAAAAATACTGACATTGGTTTAGGTAGTATATAAAAACTGTCTACTAAAATATATGATAAAAATGAATAAGAGTTGGGGTTGGGAGTGAGTAAATATACTGTTGTGAGGTTTTTACAGTGTCCAGGAAGTGATATACCATTAATTCAAGGTAGATTGTGAGCAAGTAAGGGTTCATATTTTAATCCATAGATAATAGCTTCCTGTCTCAAAAGAAGTATAACTAAAAAGTTATAGACAAGAGATACTTAGAATAAGTAAATTTACTAAAAACATAAAGGATATAGACAATTTGAATAATCATAGCCAGTGTAGAACCGTGTACCCAACAATTGCCAAATATAATTTTCAATAAATTGATTTAGAGCATTCATAAAGATAGAACACGTGCTGGACCTTATAACAATGTAATTATTTTTAAAAGGTTGAAATCATTCTTAGTATAATCTCTGATCACTACAAATTATACATCAATAACAAAATTTTATATAAAACCCTCAAGTTTATATAAAATCTTCCCATAAAAAAAAAAACCCTCCTAGCTTAGCTGGTTTCACTGGTAAATTCTATTAAACATTTATGAATAAAGTAATACCAGCCTAAGATGATTCTTTTCCAGAAAATTGAGAAAACTGACTTATTTCATGAGACACAATCTCTACCTATTTCATAATCTACCCGTAAGGACAATAGAGGTAATGAAAATTATCTGTATGAAATAATATTAGCAAACAGAATCTAGCAATGTAAAATAGGCTAATACATCACTATCAAATGAAGTTTATCCCAGAAGTGCAAGGTTTGCTTAAAATTTGAAAATCTATCAGTGTAATTCATTCATTAGTGAAATGTCCATAAAGTGAAATACTATTAATTTGAGGTAGACTGTGAACAAGCAAGGGTACATATTTTAGTCTATAGATCAATACAGCAGTGTGGTGAGTCAGAGCCTACCAGGACATTTGTTGACTTAAAAATTAGAATCTTTATGAGAAATGATCCTTCCTAATGAGAAAGAACATGGAGCAGTGCTGATATATTATGAGAACAAAAAAGAGATAAAAAAAATTGCACATAGTGTTTTGCACTATAACCTCATTTTTCTTTCTTATCAGCCCTGTTCACCATTCAACCTAATGTGCATATGCCAACACTCTGGGAACTGAGAATTGGAAACTATACCAATAACCAAAATAAATATTCTTTTATGAAAATATATTTTTAGTTATATATTTCAAGCTATTTGTAACTCCTTCCACCACTTCCTACTATCTACATTTATTTTTAATATTGTAGAAAAGGTTAGTTATTCTATTTTGAATAAAGGTTAGTTATTACTATTATTGAACTAATCATTTCTCATGAAGTTAAGGTATACTATATTAGAAGACAATTCTAGTGTATAATGAATTATGTCACATTTTAAAATGTGACAATATGCCCAGGTTAACAATCCAAGAACCTCTATTTGCATATGATCTGTTTTAAAATTCTGTGTACCTGTTGCTTCCATATCCACTTACTGGTGTTTTCCTTGCTTTGGCTATCCAAGTCCTGAGTATTTACAAATGTTTACTCAATAAAGTATTTCACAGTGTCTTCTTATGATATTATTTTTCCCTCATATTTCTTTTAATTTGATGTTAAATGAAAAGTGTCCACTAATTATATGTATTCTTTTATTTTCTGTACCTAAATGTGATAATTATTATCACCCTTCTTTAATACTGTCCATTAATAGTGTCTCATTTTACTCATTTAGGGATTAACAAAAAGCAATCATTTAGGGATTAACAAAAAGCAATCATTTCAATTATAAGGCCACATGTAACAATGTTCCTGAAGATATACATAAGAGCTGTCTGAAATGAAAACTGAAAAACTGTGTTTCAAAGCTATGACTAAGAGCTTCATTTGGTATAACTTTCTTTGTCAAAGGGTTTGTAGATTTTGGAGTTATTTCATCTTTATGAGGCATGTATAGTACATACAAGGTTCTAAATATGAAATACACAACAAGTATGTTTGAACTAGATAATCTTTTTTCATCAGAATTCAGGTTCGCCATTGAAGCCTCCTACACATATTGATCTTCTGTTATTTTTGAAACAAATTTTTGAAACAATTTTTAAAAAACAGTACTTTCCAAAAAAGGTAAGCTCTATTTTTAGACTATGGAACAAATAAAGTAAATATGGAAAGTAGTGTTTGGGAAATAGTAATAGTGGTTGAAGGAAATAAATGCTATTTCAAATCAGTGCAGTACAATCTTAAATCCTGGCCAATTTAATGTTCTGCTAGTTGAAATGTAATGTTCTTTTTTTAACATACAGCAAAATCATTCAGTATTGACAATAGTAATTGACTGTTTGCCTATTACTGCCATGTGTGGTTGAAATACTAAGAATAAACTTAGAACTAAAAATAGGCTGTCTTCATCATTATTTTAGGAGTTTTCTGGAGATATATGCAGCACTTAATAAAATCACACACATAGATGTAAAAGAGTGAAAATAAGATTTAAGCAAAGGACAGTTGGTAGCCCTAACCAAAGGTACTATCTTTTATTTATGGCACCAGGTAAAACTTCATTAAAGTATTAAACAGAGAAAGAGATAAAGGAAAACATGAAATTGTACATGGTTCTTGATAATGAACTTGAGTTCATCTGGGTGGGATTTGTCTCTCATATATGGTTGAGCACAGCATGGTTTTCAGATATTCACTATAAATAGGCAATTATCCAGCAAGAACCTAAAAGGACAATTTCCCCATCTGTAATTATTACAGTATAATTGGGGAGTAGGATACATAAAGGACATGGTTAGGAGATGTGATTGAACATTTGTCTTCAAGATTATCTTCATTTAAAAAAATACCATTTCAATGTCTTTCTCACATACATTTAAATAAGAAAGAATAGCATTGCACTTTCCTCTTTTAGACTAATCAACAATAAAAATATATTTTTTTAAACTCTTGGTTCTTGTTCTGCCTCACTATCTAAATTAAATCTTCAATTTAAGGTTCAACCCCTTGGGAATTATTTCTACAAATTAGGTAGATTCAGAAACTAATGTGTGTGTGTGTGTGTGTGTGTGTGTGCTCGCACACACATATAGCTACACAGCTTGAGAAAGAGAGATAAAAAGAGAAAGAAAGATAAAAGCAAATAAGGTAGTTAATTTGGAGGAAATAGAGTTTAAGGTTGTGTAGAATCCTTTTTACTGTTCTAGAAACATTTTTGTAAGTCTAAAATTACATCAAAACAATATGCTAAAAGGGAAAACAAAAGCTCCACTTCCTAAAATTCCAAGATTCTGTTGATCAATTACATAGGAAGATAAAAACAAACATACTTTTTAATGAAATTTTAAAAATTTGTTAAAATCAGTTTCTATGAAAAGAACTTGTAATCACTTTTAGACAATAGATTTCTTATCAGAGTCTACTCTAAAAGGTATAATGGAAATGAATATATATATGAATACCAGAACAGTCCATTTTGCACAAAATAGTTACTAGTTTCCTAGCTCTATGAAGCGTGACTTTAGGAAACAGAAGCTGGTTTCTAATACTCTAATCTATGAAATGTACTAAATGATACTATAAATCTCTGACTGCAATGAAAAATAGAAAATAAATTTCTATATTTTTCTCCTGGAGAACTAAATATATTCCTTTTCCCTATTATCTCCCTATAATAAAAGCTTCATACCCTAATTAGATTCAAATAATAGTAACTGTGGGAAATATATGCAATGAGGAAGTCAACATAAATCTACATTCCTACTCTATTTTTGCCAATATATCCAGGTATAATTTGTGGATAAGTTACTGGACAATGTCACCTATACACCCTCTTGCTTGATTATATTTCAGTTGGACTGATTTAAAAAAAAAATCTACCTTCTAGAAAAATGGGAAAATTTTTTCATTCTTTCACATTATACATTGCTAAATTTGTCATGTAATAGAATGATAGTGATCCCGATGATAACAGAAAACCTAATAGCTTAGAAATGGACTCTCTCAGTCTTCCTATCTTTATAACATTCTAATAACATCACACAATTGTTTATCATCATTGACTAACTCATCATACAAACAAAACTTTGTGCCATTTGTTTATGCTTTCATTTATTCATTCAACAATACTTATTGAGTGTGTTCTATTTGCCAGAGATTGTAGGCACCAAGGATTTGAAATGAATAAGGTAGAAAAAATAATATCCCTGACTTTTACTGAGCTTACATTTAAACAGGGGAAAAGCAAAAATAAATATATGATGAAATACATTATGCAGTATAAAAGATGATGACAAGTGTGATAAGTTAAAAAAAAAATAAAGCAGCAGAAGAGGAGAGAATATGTAACAGAAGCGAAAGCTGCTATTTTAAATTACGTGATTAGAGAAGGCCTTAGTGATAAGGTGATATTTCACTACTAAGGCAATCCATGCAGACATCTGGTAAGAGCTTTCCAGAGCAAAGGCCTTAACACACATAAGCATATCCTTGGCTTATCAAGGAACAAAGAAGGCAATGTAGTGGGAGAGAAGTAAGAGAAGATCCGACGATTGCTGAGTTCCCGAAGGTAATGAGAGGCTTGATCATCTAGTGATTCTAAGAAATTTGGTTTAACTTAGAATGAAATAGGAAACCACTGGAAAGTTTTGAGCAAAGCAAGTTATCTTACTCTGCCTGCTAAGTTGGGTGTAGTTCACGATGGACACAAGTAGAAGGGTTTCATCATTTGCAAGCCTATGGCTATAATACAGGAGCCATACAGTCCTGGATTGAATCAGCCGCATCAAATACCTACCTGCTATTGCAGACAACGCTGGTAACACAAACTCCATTCCAGTTTCCCCATCTAGAAAATCAGTGAATCAGATTTGATGATCTCTTTAGTTGTTTTAAGCTTGAATATCTCATTAGTCTTCCAGTGCCCTAAAATGGAAGTCACAGCCAATTAGAGTAGAAAATAAGTGCAATAAGACAAGCAAAATATTATCATGTATAACAAGAAGCCTACTCCTCCTCCTTCTGTTAACACTTGTGTTTGTATTCGCAGAGCAGCAGTGGAATTGAGACTGTGTGTATCTGTCACTGTCATAACAGAAGACAGATGGCTCAGGCAAATTAGGATAATTTGAAGGGGATTTGTAAATAAAGAGGCTAATTACCAAGGTGTGGGCAAGATGTAGAGGACCCACAATGGATGTGCAGGAATCTGGGCTAGTAGCCATGCAGCAGTCACCACCTATAGGCCCAAAAGAATTGGGGGAGAAGAGTTTATTCTGGAATGGTAAATGAAAGGGAGTCCTGTAGAGGAGACTCAACAGGAAAAAGACACATTATGGAGAGAAACACCAGCCCAGGATTACCTCTCAAGGATATAACAATGGCAATAAATACCCCACACTCATTCTCCTCCCTCACTGTATTCCCTTTCTCTAATTCCCATTGTCTGAATGGAGACTAAAACCAGAAACTGATAAAACACATACAGGTTACCCCACCCACTCACCAAGGATAGAGAACATGAACGTGGAAGTTGAAGAGTACCTCTATAGGGGCAACTGAAAAATAATTGTCACAAAAGGCAATAAAAATGGCCTTGGGTTATTTATTCATTTGTGCATGCATTTATTCACTCATTCATTCAATCACTCAAAAAAAAAAAAAAAAAAAGATTATTGACTATATCCAATGTGTCAGTACCAGTAAGAAATATTGGATTTATGGTGACAGCTCAGAAGGAAAAGTTTTCTGTTAATTCAAAGAGCACAAACCCCTAAACATTATTCTAATCCACCTGTATTCCATAATCAGTTGCACACAGCAGAGATAAACAAGAAATTTCATTCTATTAGAAAGCTAGTCTAGTTCTAATTTCATTGTCTTTTATAGCAAAGAGCCAAGACTCTTTCTGGAAATGCTACCAGAAAATGAAAAGAATATCAATCAGGGTTCAGGAGAACAAACAGGTATGAGGAATCCTGGAAGGAAACCCTGTTTCCTGGAATCAGTGAGTGCACTTGTGTGTGAAATCATAGCAACAGGATATGGCCAATTGGAATATAAGCAATCCAGGATTCAGTTCCAATTAACTATCTAAACTCACCAAATCCTCAGACTAATTTAGGCCATTTCCATTGATTAAAATATGATTTAATGATGTAGCCAAAATAATTTTGATACAGAAGTCAGATAACATCACTCCTCACTCACAACAGTCCAAAAGCTTGTCACATCACTAAGAATCAAAGCAAAATTCCCTAATATCATCTATGAAAACCTAAACAAACTTGGCCTAATCTTGCTTCCTCTCCATACTCATGTCCACCTGTGCTCCATACACCCCTTATCCACCCTGCTTCAGCCAGACTGTCTTTTAACTGTTCATTGAACATGCCACACTTGCTTCCAACCATGGCTTTTGAATTATTTGTTATCTGTTTGAAATATTTGGTTATTTTCTTTAAAAATATCTACAAAGCAAATTTCAACACATCCTCATATTTATGCCCATCTGTCACTGTTAGTGATGCTTTCTCTGACCACTTGATGTAAAATCAAAAATTTTCACTCCAATTCACCCCTACCAATATTCTCTCTAATCAATTTGTTTTATTTTTCTCCATAGCATTTATCATTATTGGTGCACCACACATTTTATTTATTTATTTATTTACAGCATTTTCATCACAACTAAATCTTCATTACCACAGGAACAGATTTTTTTTTTTTCTGTTTTACTCATGCTTTTATCTGCAGGGATTAGAATATATGTAGATTGCCATATGGTGGATGCTAAATGCAATTCATGGAACAAATGGAGAATAAAATAGGAGTAGTATATTGAAAGATAAACTTGGCCAGGTAATAATTTCACAACTCATTAAAATTTCAGTTTAAAAATTAAGAACAGACAAAGAAATTTTTGAAAGTAGATGATTATATAAATAATTTCCAACATCTATAACAAATAATACCACAAGGAAGATCTACTAGAAATGAAAGAATGAAACTCACAGAAGTAGCATGGTAAATGAAGGAAAAAGCTTTGCTGCTTGATAAAGAAAGGCTATTTAACTTTATTCTGAGTAGACAGGGAGAGAAATATGAAGAAAAACTATAGAACAAAGTATAAAATCTTTGATAATAATAGAGAAAAGTGGGTTGCCACATTTTTAACAGCTATGAGATGATGGGAAACAATATAAATACAGTCATGCATCACTTAACAATGGAGATATGTTCTGAGAAATACATCATTTGGTAATTTTGTCATTGTGTAAACATTAGAGCATATACTTAGGCAAACCTAGATTATATTGCCTACTACACCCCTAGGCTATATGGTATAGCCTTTTACTCTTGGGCCACAACCCTGTATGGTAATTTTAAAAATTTGTCTCATTCATTAAAGTTTCAAAATGGTGACTTTTTCTTTTTAATCCCTGACTGCTGGATATGGGATGCACATTTAATGGTAATGAAGACAAGAGAAGGTGCTGGTGGTGTTCTCACAATAAAAGCAAATAGCAAGTACTTATACAGCACTACTATGTGCCAGGCACCCTTCTAAGTTATCAACCTATAATAGATTATGCAATTCTCACAGTAATCCTATGCATGGTGTTTGGCATTATTCCCATTTAAAGAAGAGGAAACAGAAGCACATGATGGATGCACGATTTGTACAAAGTTACAGAGTGACAAAAAGAGAACTTAAAAAGCAATTATGTAAATTTATTTTTCATTAAAATGTCTTTATTAAAATTGCGATAGTAATTATAAAGATCATACTTTTTGATGAATAGGGATTATATATTATTTTTCTGGAAAACAAATATTTGTGGTTGTATAATCTATATCATCTCAACAAGATAATGGGCTATGTGTCACTAATAAGTACTTGAATGTGTCCAATAAAAAGAAACTTCTCAACATAAGATAAAATATAAATCAATAAAATCTGCATATGTACAGACAGAAATATATGTGTGTATGTCTCTCTTCATATATATATATATATATATATATATCATACATGTGAGATCTGCAAAAGAACTTTATGTAGAAAACCATAACATGTAAATCAAATAAAGAATGTTTTAGTAAATGAAGAGACATATTATATTCATGCAGAAGAAGATTCAATATCTTAAATATGTCATTTCTGCCCTGAGAAAATAATCTGTAGAATCAATGCTATTCTATTGAATTTATGAAAAGCTATTATCATGAATTCTGGCAAGGTGATTTAGAAATTTAAACAGATTAAAAATGTCAAGAACAGCTAAGCAATCCTAACAAAGAATAAGATGTGCAGACTTACACAACCAAATATGTGAATTTATTATAAATTCTAGTAAAAGGTTTCCATGATACTTGTGCTAAAATAGGGCTATAGACAGATAGAACAGAGTAGAATTTCCAAGAACAAACTTCCATATATTTGCAAATATGACGTATTAGCAAGTGTTGAAAGAAGTGACATTGAAAAATCCGTGGGGAAAGAAATAACTATTTAAAAGCTGACACTGGAAAGAATGTTTTCCACATGAAAAAAAAAATGAAATTGAATCAGTACTTCATATCACACACAAAAATAAATTCCACATGGCTTAAGGGCTTAAATGTTGAAAAGTAATACCTTGGAATTTTTAGAAGAAAATATAGAATATAATTGTGAAATTAAAATAAAGAATAATTTGTCAAATAAACATAGAAAGTCTAAACCATAGCAACGCATATTCATAAAATAAACTATAATAAAAATTTGAGAACTTCCAATTCTCCATAGAAAGAAAAAGTGCTACTCAAAAACTGAGCAAAGATATTTGCAGCACATATAATTTTCAAAGAATTTCATTCAAAAAATTATGAAGAACTTCTATAAAACAAAAGGAGAAGATACATAGTCAATAGAAATATAAAAAAAAAACAAATACAAAATGATTTTATAGAAGGGTAAGCATGAAATGTAGGTTAAGAGGAAACATCCGCACTTGAAGAAGACCAGCTATCTCAGGCCTCAGTGTCTGATAGAAGTCAACAGGAAAATTCAATGTGCTATGGGTGATCATGCCTCGACTATCAGTGAGCACACATTGAGACCATCGTTACATCACGTGAAAGAACAAATCAGGAGTTTCTTTTGCTTTTTATTTTACACCTTATACAGGATTTTATGTTATAAGAGGAAAACTGGCAGGGCACAGTGGCTCATGCTTGTAATCCCGCACTTTGTATGCCAAGGTAGGAGGAGAGCCTGAGGACAGGAGTTCAAGACCAGCCCAGGCAAAATAGTGAGACCCATCTCTTAAAAAATAAAAAAATAAAAAAAAATAGCCAGGCGTGGTGGTGCATGCTCATGGTCCCAGCTTCCTAGGAGGTTGAGGTGGGACAATAAATTGATCCCAAGAGTTCAAGGCCACAGTGATCTGTTGGTGGGACTGAAAATTAGTACAAAATCTATGGAAATTCCTCAAAGAAATAAATGTAGACTTATCATTCAATCCAACAATCCCACTACTGGATTTCTACCCAAAGAAAAAGAAGTCATTTTATCAAAAAGACACCTGCTCTAGAACATTTATCGCAGCAAAAATCACAATTGCAAAGATGTGGAATCAACATAAATACTCATTGATTTATAAATGGATAAAGAAAATGTGATACACACACACACACACACACTATGGAGTAATACTAAGCCATAAAAAGGAATGAAATAATGTCTTTCACAGCAACTAGGATGGAGCTGGAGACCATTATTCTATTTGAAGTATCTAAGGAATGGAAAACAGACACTGCATGTTCTCATTAATAAGTGGGAGCTAAACAATGGGTACATATGGGCACAAAGAGATATACAGGACATTGGAAACAAAAGTGGGGATGGAAATGGGGTGAGGGCTAAAAAACTTACCTACTGGGTACAATGTATATTATTCTGGTGATAAGCATACTAAAAGCCCTAGCTTCAGCATTATACAATTCACCCACATAACAAAAACATTGTATGCCTTTAATATTTTGAAATTAAAAATATACAGAATCAATCTATGCTTCCACCAACTCACGAATGGATAAATAAAATGTGATGTGTGTGTGTGTACACACACACACACACACACATACCATGGAATACTACTAAGCCATAAAAGATAATGAAATAATTTCTTTTGCAGCAACCTGAATGGAACTGGAGACCATTATCCTATGTGAAGTAACTCAGGAAAGGAAAACCAAACACTGTATGTTCTCACTGAGCTTAACTATGGGTACATATGGTCATACATAGTGGAATAATAGACATTGAAGACTCTGAAGGTGAGAAGTGGGAGGGGAATTAAGGATGAAAAATTATGTATTGGGTACCATGTACATAATTTGGGTGATGGGTACACTAAAAGCCCAGATCTGATAGCTATAAAATGTATGCATGTAACAAAACTGCATTTATATCCCTAAATATATTGAAATCATCATCATAATAATTAAACAAATAAGTGGCTACTATCTTTTCTTCTATTTAGGAATCTTGCTATGACTTTATCTTCTTGCACTGTATTTCAGGCCCATGTTGATGACTTCTATATCAGTTATAGTACTTGTCTTAAAATTTTGTGTACAGTTTGATCCATTTTTGCCATGTGTCTTCATTAGAAGATGGGCTCATAGACTGAGCATGGTGGCTCATGTCTGTAATCCCAGCACTTTGAGATGCTGAGGCAGAGAGACCACTTGAGGCAGGAGTTTGAGACCAGCCTGAGCAAGAACAAGACCCCATCTCTACAAAAAAAGAAAAGTTAAGTGAGCGTGGTGGTGTGCACCTATAGTCCCAGCTACTTGGGAGGCTGAGTGGGGAGGATTGTGGTTGAGCCCAGGAGTTTGAGGTTTCAGTGAGCTATGATATGCTATTGTACCCCAGCCCTGGTGACAAAGCAAGACACTAGAAGAAGAAGAAGAAGAAGAAGAAGAAGAAGAAGAAGAAGAAGAAGAAGAAGAAGAAGAAGAAGAAGAAGAAGAAGAAGAAGAAGAAGAAGAAGAAGAAGAAGAAGAAGGAGAAGAAGGAGAAGAAGAAGTCATTTGGGAGGCTAAGGTGGAGGTTTGCTTGAGCCCAGCAGTTCGAGACACGGCTGAGTAACATAAAAAGAATGAAATCCCATTTTTTGTCGCACATTCTGAGCCACAGTTTTCCAGAACTTCCCACTCCCAACCCTCCTTACAAAGTCCCAGTGTCCAGGAATTTCTTGTACTCAGAATAAGCTCACCCTTTCATTGCTCTATCTTACTTTATCCCTCTATCTTCATCCAGTAATGACCACTTAGCCCAAATATCTGCTACAGGAAAATATCATAAAGCTTTTCCCAAAATTTTTGACATTTCCCAAAAGAAACCTGGGTGTCACAGGTTATCATTTATCTCTTTAATTTCTATAAGGCTTTATATACTCCCCATTCCAAGTCTAATTTCCACCACTCCCAGCACTTAAAAACTTGCTTTGCCCTTTGGAATGTTACAGTATGTCATCAATACAATTATGTATGTCCTCAACCCCTTTTCTGATCATTCTCTTCTTCTCCTTTTAACTTGCCTGAATTTCCTGTGAATTCTCATACGCTCTTCCTATAAATTCTCTCATATTGTGGGTGTTTGCTTTCTCAAACCCTTTATATCAGTGGGTTCAGATAATTTTTTTCTTCTTGTCCTCATTACTATTTTCAAACCACTTTTCTTATTTCCTCATAGAAACCACATAGCCTAGAATGTTTCATTTTCCTCTGTTTGGCATTTCTGCACCTCTTCCCATGACTCTTCTGTTTTTTCTCCAGAGAGCAACCAGAGTGATATTTTGAAAGTACAAGTATGATCATATAACTTTCCTACATAAGAGCTATCATACTTAGAAACAGAATTTACATTTCTCAGCATTACCTACATGGCTCTGTCTGTTTTTAACCTCATCTCTTATAACTTTTCTTCCCACTCATTTCTCTAGAATGTAAAACCCTTAAAGAAGGGAGTTATTTTTGTCTTTTTTTGTTTATTTCTGTATCACTGGTGCTTAAAAAGGTATCTAGCACTTGACATGAGCTTAATGAATACTTGTATTTAGTTCTCATCACCTATATTTTCTTTTTCTACCTTGTATGGAAGATTGCATGTTAATTCAACAACATTCTCATTTTTCTCACAAGGTCACTTGACATGCCTTCCATAAGAAGGTGCAATCTATGTTTCCCTTCTTCGAAATCTAGTTAGAACTGCGACTAGTGTAGAAGTAACAATATGTGACTTTCGGGCTACTTATTGAAAGCAATACAACTTTTTCCCCTGATTTTCTTGAAATGTTCACTCCTAAAGTCAGCCACCATACTGCAAGGTACCCAAATAGTGCACGGAAAAGCCCACATTGAGGAAGTGACACAATGATACATGGCCCCATTTGAGTTCTCTACACATGTTAGTGTGTCATCTTGAAAATAAGTTAATAGTCCTTAATTAGCCATCCCAACCAATTCCTCATGAAGCAGAGATGAGCAACCCTCACTAAATGCTGTTCATATTGTAGATTTGTGAACAAAATAAGTGATTGTTCTTTTTGAATCCGTGAAAATTTGGGGAGGTTTGTCATATGGCATCAGTAATTATTATACTTGAGTACATCATACCCAATTCCTTCCCACTCTCAGGTCTTTTCACTTTCAGTTACTTCTACCCATAATTTTTTCACTTGTAATTTATTTATCTTGTGCCTTCACTTTGTTCAACTCTCTCTGCTCATATGCCACCTTCTTTTTAGTTGAGTGTTTGAGTTTAGCTACATGTGACAACAACAAAACCAATAATCTCCACTAACAATTACAGAACTGAATATAGGGCTTTTTTCCATATACAGACAAGTTCAAGATAGTCAGATATTGACATTTGTACAATAGTTCAGAGATGTCATGCATGAGCTCTCTCTCTTTGTTGTTTTTGTTTCTGCTTTTAATTGTTTTTTACTCTTTTAGTTACATAAAGGAAGTAAGTGAAAGGGCAAAATTTCTCATATCAACTCAATCTGCTACCATTAAGTTATTATTCATAAACTCCATATAATAAATTCCATTTTCATCTCAAGGGTCAGAACTTATCATAAGATCACCCCTACTTATGATGTAAGATTATATAATTAAAGAAGAATATAAATATCTTAGTAATAATTTTATCTGTATTACATATTGAAATGATAACATTTTGGATATTTGGGTTTAAAAATATATTATTAAAATTAATTTCACTTTTTTTCTTTTTTAATGTTGCTACTGGGAAATTTTAAATCATATATATGGTTTACATTATATTTTTATTGGGTAGTGATGTTCTAAATCGATCAACCATTAGCATATTCAAATTTCATACTGAGGAACAGCACAATGTAACAGTAAATCACAAATTTGGAAGTAGACCACAAATAGGTTTGAATCATAAATTTGTTAGTTATTAGCAACAAACTTGAGCTCATGATTTTTTTCACTAAGGTGTAGATTTTATACCTGTAAATCAATAATATAAACATTAGCCCTGCAAGATTGTCAAGCATAGTCAATTGTTAACAGACAATATAATACACTGTAGGTGCTTCAAAAAATGCTAACAATTAACTCTCTATCTCCATGAGATCCATTTTTTAGCTCCCACATGTAAGTGAGAATGTGTGGTATTTGTCCTTCTGTGCCTGGCTTATTTCATTTAACATGGTTATCAGAGGCTGGGAAGGATAGGGGAAGTGGGAAGAAGCAAAGTTGATTACAGGGAACAGAAATACATTTAGACAGAATGAATAAGATCTTAAGCTCTATACCACAATAGGGTGATTATAGTTAACAATAATTTATGGCATAGTTCAAAATAACTAGATGAGAAGAGTTGGAATGTCCCCAATGTAAAGAAAAGTGAGATGTTTGAGGTGATGGATATCTCAATTACCCTGATTTGATCATTGTGCATCATGTACATGTATGACAATATCACATGTGACCCCAAAGTATGTACAAGTACTATTGATCAATTAAAAATGTTATCATAAATATTTTAATAATATGATTTTTCATAACACTAAATTTAATAAGTATTTTAATATTTATTCTGTGCAGGACATTGAAACCAAGATATGGCAAAGTTTAACAAAATATGGCCTAGGATGACCTCATAAAATAAAGGAGAATATGTACAAGAATCTGATATGAAATGAAAAGTCATTATAGTGATTAAAAATCAAGTGTGTTCTTATCAATTATATGGAAAATAAATGATTAATTTTATTGAAACAGCTCAGGGGAGGCAAAGAAGGTGCTGTGTGAGATGAGCCTTTAGGATAATATCAACAGAAAAATACAGGAATCGTAATATTATCTATAATTTATCAATATTTATTACTATCTTTACTTGCACTATTTCACATGATCTTCACAACCTCTGATGAAATTGTTATCACTACCATTCCTATAATAAAAGTGAAGATATGAACAACTGAAAACTAAAATAACTTGTTCTAGGTCACCATGGCGTAGCACCTCAGTGGATTGGATTCTACTGTGTAGCTTGCAGAGAGTTTGGGGCATGTTTAGAAACACTAAACACCTAGGACTAACATCACCATTGACTGAAGAAAAGGATGCACTTGATGTTGAGACCAGAAAGGTATGCTGGGGATGAAATGGTAGTCTTAAATGGCATGCTCATAAGTTTGTTCTTCATTTATTAGATAATGGATCATGTTCAGTGGGTTTCAGGGAAGAAATGTTATGACTATTTAAAAGGATAGATTGGAAAGTCCTGAGGTTTGTCAGAGAAAAAAACAGGTATTGCATTATAGCAGTGATTCATAGGTGGGGGCAATTCTCTTCCCCCAGGGGACATGTGACAATGTCTGGGGATATTTCGGGTTGTCACAACTAGGGGTGGGGTGCTACTGGCATCTAGTGGATAGGGCCAGGGATGCTGCAGAATGTGCTCCACGCATAGAACAGACCCCCAGGGAAAAAGAGCTACCTGAATGGAAATGTCATTAGTGCTGAAGGTGAGAAAAAATCCTATATTTTAATTCAATTGGTATCCCCTAGCTTGTGCTTACCTAGCAACTATTACTTTTGAATTATATTTAAAATATTGTTATAATTACTTTTTTGCTTTCCCACAAAACACTGTAGAAAGCTAAACGTGCAGGTCCTGTGTTTTCATCTCAATATCCTTCATACTATGCACAGCTTCTACCACACAGCAAATAATTAATAGATGATAGCTGATTTGAATTGAATTAAAGTAATGAGATCCTAAACTAGGACAGTAGTATTGGGAATTAAACAGAAGAGAGCTGATATGAAAGACATGGCATAGTTAGAATCAATATGATTTGGCAATTGACAAGGATGATAAAGGAGAGTTTAGCATCAAAAAGATTTTGACACAGCAAGCAGGTGCTTAATAAATTTAACTTTGGAAATGTTTTATTTAGTTGCTGGGAGAATTTCATGCAAGGTTGCTCAACAGTCAGTAACAAATACAAGTCTCCAGTGTATAGATGTATCCCGAGAGATCAATGCAAGTTCCTGCATCATCTGTAAGTATAAAGCTATGAGAAGGTGTGAAATTCTCTAGTGAGATCATATAGGGTAAAAAAAGAATATCAGCCAAAGACAAACCCCTGGGAATACCTAAGAAGTGGCTGGTGGAAGAGTAGCAAGAAAAATCTTAAGAATAAGAATCAGATAAATAAAAGGAAAATAAGACTGCTATAATATAAAGCTGCAGACAAATTGAGTATGATAAAAATTCAGAAAAGATCATTATATTTAGCAATTAAGTCTTATTACAAAAAAGTTTAGGTACCTGAAGATTATTAAAGGATTCTTTTAATATGATTCTGCCGCCTTATCATTAGTTTTGTGTAAAATTGTCACAGTCCAGAGTCTATTTTAAAATTGATCAAAATCATGACACTTGACTAGCTAGACCTTCCTCTTAAAACATGTAAAAGTGAATCTGTTAGCTAGAGTCAGTTTATTTCCTCCTGTTATCACAACCACAAATGCATTGGAAAATGCTGACTTACATAAATACATATATTAAAAATGCGAATTTTCTTTACTTGTGGAAGGATAAACAGTCCAGTGTCTGTTTTTACAAAACATTTAACCGAAGTAAACATACATAAAGAAAAAGTGCATCCCATCTTTATTCATGCCAATGACTTTTCCAAAATGAATATTCCTGTGTAACCAGCACACTGATTCTGATTAAAGAAATAGAACATAATCAGCAATTTGGAGGGTCCCCTGTGTTTCTCCCAATCACTGCCCTGCAAAGGGTAACCTTTATCCTGACTTTTAATACCATAGGTTTGTTTGCCTATATTGAAATTTACTTAAACGGAATCACAAAATGAGAAGTCTTTCATGACTGATTTCTTTAGTTCAACATTATGGTCAAATGTGTATGTCTCCAGTTTGGGGATAAGAACATTTCTGTACATGCGTTTTGTTCAACTCATGTATTCATTTCTACTGGCTACATAACTAAGAGTGGATTTGATAGGTCACGGGGCATACTTCATTTAGCTTTAATAGAGACTACCAAATAGTTTTCTGGAAAGGTCTTATCAACGTTAACACTGAACAGCTGCATATTACAGTACTGATTGCTCTACAACCTTCCCCTGAATTTGTTTGTTTTTCTTTTTCATTTTAACCATTCTGGTGGCTACATAGCAATGTCACATTGTGGTTTGAAATAGCATTTCTTTCTTAATTTATTTTTTAATTCATGAAGTTGAGCACATTTTCAAAGATATACTGGGCATCTTGATATTTTGTTTTGTGAAGTACTTGTTTAATCTTTTGGCCTATTTTTTCTATTGATTTATTAAACATAAATTATCTATTCTTATATCTATATGCAAGGAATGAGTACTACAAATACCTTATCCCCATTCTGTAGCTAGTCTTTCCACTCTCTTGATTAGATCTTTTGATGGACACAGATTCTTATTTCTAACATACTCCAATTTCTATCTTTCTTTATGGTTACTTGTGATTTTATGTGAGTTTATATGTGTGAGTGATTTAACAGTTTTCACCTACTCTAAAGTGAAGAAGTTGTACTGTATTTTATTCTAAAAGCTTTATTGGTTTACCTTTCACATTTAGGTATACTCCTGCAATACTCCTGCAATTGACTTTTGTGTATGTTTTGAAGTTGAGGTTATGATGTGAGTGGTTTATGTGTGTGTGTATATGTGTGTGTATATATATTATTTTCTACATTTGGGAATCTACTTGATCTAGTACTCTTAGTTAAAAAGATAATTTTTAGCAGTGTTGCAGTTTCGCCCTTTTCATAAATCAGGTGATCTTACATGTGTATACCTTTTTCTGTACTCTATATTCTGTTTCATTGTTCAGTATGTCTATCCTTGGAGCAGTATCATGGTGTCTTCAGTTTTATATCTATTACGTACATATATACATCATATATATTCATAATATATCTATTATATATCTATTATTCCTTGTATATATGTATACAATATGTACATATTGCATATATACCTGTGTGTATAGATAGATATCTGGAAATATATATTCTTTTAGTTTTGTTCTTCAAGATTTACCTAACTTTACTTGATCATTTGTATTTTATATAGTTTTTATAATAAGATATTGATTTACACACACAGCTTTTTGGATTTTTAATTATTTGTATTATACTATAGATCAATTTGGGGAATATTAACATATTTATAGTATTCTGTACCCAAATTCATTAATGTTGGATTGTTTCTTCATTTTTAAGTTTTTTTAAACATATCTATGAATATATATGTACATACATATACACACATACAAATTGTCTTTCAGTAACAAGTTATTGCATATCTTTCATAGATTTAATTCTAGAAACTTGGTTTTTTAGTACTATGGAAAATATCTTTTCATACTTTTAAAATATTTTGCATATATATAGAAATATAATTGATTTGTGTGTATTGATCATATATCCAGTACTATTACTAAATGTAATTACTAGTTCTATTAATAATAGTTTGTCAGACCTTTTCTATGTTTAATTTTAAGATAATTCCCTCTTCTAACATGACAAAACTGATATAGGTGCTTCACATTAAGAATGAGCTGAAGAATATCAATCTGTACACATTTTGTTTTATTCCATAATTCATTTCTCCCAATGAATTAATAGATGAGATGGTTTGGTCTGGGTTTGAAATGAATTGTTTAACTAGGTAACCATAAATTTGAGAGACTGGGCATAAGAAAAGCTAATGATTTTAGGTTTCTAAATAACCCCTCTACACTAATTTTGTGAAATTACAAAGAAATGTTTTATATTTAATCAACTATATTTATTTCTGAATAACTCTTTAATTTTAATTCCTTTTATTTATTTATGCAAGAAATAATTAACTATATAACCACAATGCGTCTTGCATATGGGACATTTATGCTATATTTAGTGTATTCTTTTCTTCAGCTGTTACCATTATCATCACCAGGCTAAATTTTCTATTAAAGTATCCTTTCCAAATTTACCTCTTTCCTTACCTGGATTTTTACTAGGTCATGATAATTTATTTATTCAACAAAATTTGAGGAAACCTTGTAGGTACTAGACACTGGGTTGACCTTATCAGTCTTTTCTCCTGTGCCAGACTGGCCACAGAAGTTTGTCTCTCAAAAGGCAAATATTCACCAAAGTTAATCTCTAATTCAATGAATTACTAGTAAAAAATTTCTCTTTATTCGACGAGGGTCTTAGTAAGATGTTGTCACAGAGAGAAAAAATGAATTATCTCTCAGCATGTTGGAATTGAAGTATGCTGTTCTATTTGGTAAAATGTCAAAAAAAAATATTTTTTAGGTAAGGACTTTCCTGTGACTCTATCTACTTCACTTTGAAAATAATATTTCCTATTTTCTACTGTGAGAAAAATTTACATCCATGACTATTTCTTATCATTATTACAGATATAACTCAAAGGGTTTTTTTAAGGAAATCTATGAGAATCCATATGTAAGCAGTTGTCATAATAAACCAGGATTATAAAATCAAATATGTGGATGGTCTACATAGTTCACCTGGCTATACATATAGTGCATAAAATACTAAAATACCAAAAGACATTAGATAGACAAGGAGATAGAACTAAAGATGATATTATTTTAATGATAGAAGTAATAGTAGCAGTAAGTCTATTTGTAAAATTTTTTGTTAACAGAATGCAGTTTATTTGAATCCCTCAAATATCCTTGGAAAATTATTTAGCAATTAAAAATATAAAGAAACTGAAGCAAAGGAAGGCTTAATAACTTGCTCCAGTCCTTTTAACTTGCCTCAAGACTGAAAGACCGGTTCCATCCAATTCTGACACGAACAACAGATTATATATCATAGCATACAGAAGAGTTTACAGAACCTCTGTAAAATATAACACTTTTATGATGGTAGAAAACAAACCAACACCTGATGAGTCACTGTTGTATACCACATGGTGAGGAAATTAAGACTAACCTGTAGAACTGGCTAAATGAAATAAGTCAAATTATAATATTACTTTTGTTTTAAGGAAAGTAAAATACTGGATTGTTATTTTTAAACTCCTAGAAAAAGGGTAGAAATAGAAAGAAAATAAGTGGAGGCAATCATGACCATTTATTAATAGCATTAATGACACATTAATTCAACAATAACTGTTGGATTTCTCCATGTGGCCAGTCTAATAGTACACACTGAAAACAAAGAGATGAGACCCTGGCTCTTCTTTGAAGAGGCATTTCAGGGGACAAATCTATTTTGTCTATTGCAGGAGACACATATTTTAAAAATAAATTATGAAATGCAGTGTGAAAGTTTTAAGTAGCAGAAATAAAAACATGTAAAAGGAAGAGGTGGCACATGCTCAATTGGCCCAGTAATTGAGGTAGGCTCAATAATTGTAGTAGGCTGAATAATGGCCCTCGAAGATATCATTTTCTAATCACTGAAATAGTACATGTTACCTTATATGGAAAAAGTATTATTACAGAGGTGATTATGTTAATGATCTTGGGATGGGAATATCCTAAATTATAGTTGCTAAATGCAATCCAACAGTTCTTATAAGACAGCAGACAGATAAATTATAGATGAAATAGGAGACAATATGACACGAAGGCAGACATTAAAGTGGTGAGGCCACCAACCAAAGAATGCCAAAATTACCAGAAGGAAAAAGCAAGAAACCCTAAACTTTCCCTTAGAGCCTCCTGTCGGGGCATGGCCTGTCCACACATTGATTTTGGCCCATTGAAACTGATTTGTACCTCTGGCTTCCAGAACTGTGAGAGATTTCATTTCTGATGTTTTCAGTCATTAAGTTTGTGGTGATTTTTCACAGTAGCCACAGGAAACTAACAGAATATACACTGAGAAAAAGGTCAATGTCAAAAATCCATCTAAACAACTTTAAAGGGGAATAGTTGTTTCTGATTTGTTATACATTTGTCTTTTTTGAGCTTCAACTCACTTTTAGTCATCAAAGTTTCTGATTCCCTCTAGATACTTAAATTTGTAAAACCCAAACAGAACAAATACTAATCTATATACCCTCTCTATTTTATCATGTTAGCCATGAGATCAGATATATTTCATGGAAGGGATGGTATCTGAAGGAAGAATTCAAGTAAAAAGAGAAAGAAAAAAATACTTTAGGCAGGTAAAATAACATGAGCAAAAGAACAGAGAAGACAAAAGTATCTGTTTATCTCATTGGTTGATTTGGTTAAAGAGACAAAACAATAGTTAAATAGTTTTGGAGGTTCCATATGAAACTGGAACATACCTAAATGATAGGAGTAGATGAAGCTAAGTGAGGTAATAATGAGGAATTTTGATGATCTCTTGTGATGAAAGTAGAATAATGCCAGGAACTTAGAGTTGATGATTCAAATATAGATACGATGACCAACTGTGGGCTCCAAGTCTGTGGGAATACAGTCTACAGTTGGCACCCTCCCCAGTAAGGCCTTACTATCTTTGGAATTCTAACTCCCTAAGTGTTTTTTCTGCTGACTGAATGCCCCTTGTAGAATTACTATTCTTCATAGCTGGCCTCAACCAGAGAAGGATATTCCATACCCTTTACTCCTCAGGTGCAACATCTCTGAGGAGTGTGTTCTGTACTGACTCCTAGAAATCCCAACAAGTTAAGCTTCAGTTTCCCTAGTGAAGATTTGTCTGATCATAGCATTCACTGGCCAAATTGCTTTCTTTGTTTCTTTTCCTGATTCTCCAGCCCATGATTCCTAGGATCACCTATCATCTACAAATAACCTACCTACTCTAATCCTGCCTTAAGAATTGAATCAAGGAAGGCCAGTCTAAAACCATCTTTTATCCAAATTTTATCTTTCCATCACACTGCCCAATAATTGCTTTTCATGGAGTAGGAATTGTATACAATTCTCTGTTAACTGTAGTGTTTCTGGATAAAATACAGTTGACCAATTTGATTTTATGATAAATAATTAATAATAAAAAATAATTGGTTATTTATCTTTTATTAGAATTTAACTGAATGCCTGTATTATTTGCTAAATCTGGCAACCCTAGGAGACAGGTAAGCAGTAGCAAAATCTGGAAAGAACTTGCATGTCAGGAAAATAAATAATCTAACCTGGAGATGACTCCTTGTGCAGGAGACTCATTAAAAACTGAGAATTTTAAAAGTACAATCTTTAATGTGCCTTCACAGTGTGCAGCTTAGTCTAATTTGATGCACAGTACAACTTGCAATAAATATGATAGTTTCTTCAACAGTTTCTTGTAGAGAGACTACAATTGTGTTCTCATTTTTTTATTATTCAATTATTTCAATAGACAATTCCTGATGAATTTCAGAAAGATAGTCAAATTGGTTAAGATAAAAATAATATGGTTTTGGATCTTGAAACTTTTTGTGTGGCTTTATTTTCTGTCCTAGAGAAATTCATAAGCATAGAAACAGAATCACCCACTTTTTTTCTTTTTTAAATGTGTTCTCTTTTTCTTCCACACTCCATATGGTTCTCTGCCTTTGTCCTTCTCACCAGCAAGTTTAAATTACACAGTATTTAATATAACAAGCTATTTTCTGTCTAAAAATTAGTTTCATTTATTTGCTCCATCTAAGACACTTTGCTATGTATTATATTCATTGTTATCTTCACCTTGTTCCATTCCATAATGAAAGTGATGTTTCCAATAGTTTGGAAAGCAGCATTTTAAAGCTCGAAGTTAATTTTGAGAACCATTAAACCCATTAAAGTAAACTTCTTCAAGCATTTACATTGTCATTTTCTGCCACCCTCATTCATCATCTGCCTTTTACTTTTATGTAAAGTATACCTTTCAAATATACCTGTGGGATTATTCTCAGAGATTCTGTGTTGACTGGTGTGTTCCTTCCCTAAATTTCCATATCACTTAAGAATCATAACATAATTATGCATTATATACAGCCTTCTTTTTTTCATGTGGCTTTCTGTGCCTGCATTAAGACTTCTAAGCAAATTATATGCTTCTTGTGAGAAAAGTGCATGGTTTTGCTTTATTTCATCATTCTCCAGTTGAAGAATATTTGATCCTCCTCTGTGTGAAGTTTCCATTCATACACATTCAAAAATATCATGTCACACTGTTTTAATTTTTGGTCATTTGCCCAATTCCCCAACAATGTCAAATTTCCCAATTTCCTTAAAGAAGGCAGAAACTATTTCTTGATTTAGTGAATGAATAAATAAACACATTTGTGAACTTATGAAAATATCTCAGATTATTATTCACAAACTTTAAAAATAGTTCTATAGTTATTTTTACATGATGATAGCCCTTTTTTATTGTGAAAACGGCTTGCTGTAATTCTTTCAGCTAAATTTATAAAATAAGGACATTGTCACCTGATGTATCTTCTAATCAATCAAAGCTTTCTCACATTTTATATTACATTATAAGAAATTTATGCTGTCTTGCTAGATTTAGGGTTCTGTATTCTCAAAGATTCTGCCAAGAGATTCCTAGAATTGACAAATAAAGTCAGCAAAGTCTCAGGCTACAAAATCAATGTACACAAATTGATAGCATTCCTATACACCAACAACAGTCAAGCTGAGAATCAAATCAAAGACTCAATAGCTTTCACAATAGCTGCAAAGAAAATAAAAAACCTAGGAATATATTTGACAAAGGAGGTGAAAGATATGTACAAAGAGAGCTACAAATCACTGAGGAAGGAAATTGCTGATGTAAACAAATGGAAAACCATATCATTCATGCTCATGGATTGGCAGAATCAACATTGTTAAAACATCCACACTACCCAAAGTGGTTTACAGATTCAATGCAATCCCCATCCAAATACCAATGTCATCTTTTGCAGATCTAGAAAAAATAATTCTACCCTTTTTTTGAAACCCAAAAACAGCAAGAATAGCCAAAGCAACTTTAAGTGAAAGGAATAAATCTGGAGGTAACACTTTACCAGAATTTAAGCATACTACAAGCCTATAGTAACCAAAACAACATGGTACTGGTGAAAAACAGAGACATAGACCAATGGAATAGAACTGAGAACCCAGATATAAGACCATCCACATATTGCCATTGATCTTTGGCAAAGTAGACAGCAAATACACTGGGACCTGCAGCCAGCTTCCAGGTCCTAATCACCAGTTTTTGTGCTTTAGGACACACAGGTACTCTTTTGTAGACTCAAATTTTATGTGCAAGGTGAATGTTATTTATAGAGAGGGGTTAGCAAGTAATCAATGAGGCATAATTTGGAAAAAATCTTGCTTCATGATAATTCCATCATTAATGGAGTTAATAGAGAGATAACAGATATTTATTGAGGATACTCAGCTAAGGATTATAAATTTAATACTTATAAAAATAAATGAGGTGGGTATTACTATCTTAATTTACAGAAAATTGAAGTTCAGAGTGGTTAAATGCTAATAAATTACATATCTGAGGAAAATGAGACAGTAAAATTAAATAATTTGTCCACGTAGTTCCAGAGCTAACATTCAAATCCAAGGCTTTCTGATAACAGAAGCTGGTATCAATCAGTATCTTAATTTATTTGTTTATTTAGTTTGTTTATTTCATTCACTTGTTCTAAGATAACTATGATTTTGAAATGTAGAAAAATAAGATAGAGATTATCACTTGCATACAACTTTAGATACAACCTATAAGTTGTGATATATTTTCATTTTTTTATTGATTTTTAAACATTCCACAATTTCAACTTTGATGTGCTATAAAGTTTCAGGTATTTGAAATTTTACTACTGCTATTGCTGCTATGTTTGTTGTCCAAACATTTATAGTTAACTTTTATTGTATGGACTTTGTGTTGGAGAATATAATCTGTGAAATTCTGGTGTTTTTGATTTATTGAAGTTTTTTCAGTATTTCTTGCATGGGCAATCAATATGAATTTATATGGACACTTAAAAAGGGAGGACTTTTTTAACCAATTGAAAAATTTAACCAATTTTTCTATATTTTTTGTTTTCTTGTTATAGACTGCTCTTTTAAATCAATATACTTCTGCCATTTTCACATCCATAAATTATTGCATTTCTAACAGTTTTTCCAATATATTTGAGGTTTTTTAACATGAAGTCTCATAAATATTATGTTTTTTATCATATAATGTCTTTGGTCCTATATAAAAATATTTCACTTGTTATTTTTTCTTTTATTAATAATCCTACACTTTAACTTTTGTGAGCTAAAAAATTTTCCCAGCTTTGAATTACAATCTGTGTAGTATAAATTTGTTTATGGGAATGATTTCTGTAATTAATATCTTCTGAAAGTATGTATGCTTTATGCTTTAAATTCTGTCAGGGAGCCTTTTTAAATTAAAATAAAATCTAATTACAAAGACATGCTCCATATACTTAGCTATATAATACTGAGTAGTATAAAGAAGAAAATAATATTATATTCTTTGATTGAAACTCATTTGTCTAAATTGATCAAATTTATGTTTGTTCTGAATTTTTCTGCACTTAATAATATGCTCACACAAACATAAAATATTCATGTGGTTTTCTTTTTTTACTTTTATTTGGGGGCGTAGAGCAGAAAGGTGAAAACATACATATTGCTCTAGAATATTCTTTGTCACTTAACAGCATATCAGTGGCATTCATGCGTATCAGTACCCATAGTCCATCTCACTCTTTTAGTATCTATTAATATATCATAATCTATAATATGGATATACTTATTCATTCAAAAATTGATACATATTTTAATGCTATATACATATTTTCATACATAATTCTTACGTTATGATGTTTTTGCATATCAGCTAGATTTCTAAAAGATGAAATTGATTAATAAAAATGTAAATGAAGTTTTATTTATAAATAATAACACCAGATTGCTCTCCTTCCCCCAAAATAGCATTGTGTTGTTCACAGTCCAATCAACAATATGGTGCAGCATACTTTCCAAACTGCTGTACACTTTCAGCCTTTTAAATAAAATTTCTCCAGTATTGTAGCTTAATGTTATTTTAGTTTGTATCTCTAATTACTAGTTTGGTTGAATTCATATTCATGTTTTAGTGGTCTCTTTACATTCTTTAAGACCTATTCTTTTAATACTCTTTTTAAAAAATGATTGTTTTTATTAGTGGTATAAATACTGCTCATGTAGATTTCTCCTCATTCATTATGCCTACACATATTTTACAGTTTTATTTAACTAAATTGGCTAATATTTTCTTTTTTAGGTTTCTGTGTTTTTTATGTTTTTTTCTTATACTGTGGTATTTTAGTAATTTATGTATATGGTGAGTACAACCTAAGAAATTACCCATTTTTTAAATGTATTTATTTGTTGTCTTTCTTTTTATATAATAGATAAAAATCTTTTTATATAATAGATAAAATCTATTTTCTATAATAGATTTAAGATGTACAAGTTGAATTCTGTTACATGTATATACTGTATAGTGGTGGAGTCTGCGCTTTTGGTATACCCATTACTTGAATAGTGTACATTGTGCCCCATAGGTAATTTTTCATCCCTCACCCCCATCCACACTTCCTCCCTTTTGAGTCTCCAATGTCAATTTATATCACTTTGTATGCCCGTGTGTAGTCATAGCTTAGCTCCCAGTTGTAAGTATGAACATACAGCAATTATTTATTTTTATTTCAGCATATTATGAGGGTACAAATGTTTAGGTTACATATATTGCCTTTGCCCAGCCCAAGTCATAGCTATAAGCATGTCCATCCCCCAGACAGTGCACACTGCAGCCATTAGGTGTGAATACACCCATCCCCTCATCCGCCCTCCCACCTGCCTGACATCTGATGAATGTTACTACTATATGTACACTTAAGTGTTGATCAGTTAATACCAATTTGATAGTGAGTACATGTGGTGCTTGTTTTTCTATTCTTGTGATACTTTACTTAGTAGAATGAGCTCCAGCTCTACCCAGGATAATATAAGAGATGCTAGATCACCATTGTTTTTTGTGGCTGAGTAGTACGCCATGGTAAACATATGCCACATTTTATTAATCCACTCATGTATTGATGGGCACAACCCAAGTAGACTTTTTATTTTTAGAAACATCTTTTTGGTATCTATCCTCTAGAATATGAAAAGTTTGTATATACTCTTTATAATCAAATTAGAGTAAGTTAGTAAAAAGAAAAGTAAAACTAATGCTGTTAGATTTCCGTTCATGAGGTTACTTCACTTAGGATAATGGCCTCCACTTCCACCCAAATTATTGCGAAAGACATTATTTCATTCTTTCTTATTGTTGAGTAATTGTCCATAGTGTGTGTGTGTGTGTGTGTGTGTATACATCACATTTTCCTAATCCATTTTTTTTTTTTTTTTTTTTTTTTTTGAGACAGAGTCTCGCTTTGTTGCCCAGGCTAGAGTGAGTGCCGTGGCGTCAGCCTAGCTCACAGCAACCTCAAACTCCTGGGCTCCAGTGATCCTTCTGCCTCAGCCTCCCGGGTAGCTGGGACTACAGGCATGCGCCACCATGCCCGGCTAATTTTTTCTATATATATATCAGTTGGCCAATTAATTTCTTTCTATTTATAGTAGAGACGGGGTCTCGCTCTTGCTCAGGCTGGTTTTGAACTCCTGACCTTGAGCAATCCGCCTGCCTCGGCCTCCCAAGAGCTAGGATTACAGGCGTGAGCCACAGCGCCCGGCCATCCTAATCCATTTTTTAAATAAAGATGTTTTAAAAAACATAATCATCAATAGCTAGAAAAAGTAACACATTTTCTTGAATATAACACAACCACAATTGAAAACAATGCTACCTTTTCTTTATGAAAAAATACCAGTGATATTCTTCACTATTTTGAATACATGAATATTTAACAATGTATATAATATTAAGTGTCTACTTGGAATATTAGTTTATTAATTTAGATAATTTGATGAAAAATACCTTACCTTAAATTTGGCCATACATTTTTACTGATCTCAACTCTTTTAACTAACCATTACAGTCACAATTTATGTTTTTTCTTTTGATTTTTTTTCATTTAACTGTTAATTGTTTATCCAGTGATGATTTATACCATAACATTATTATATTGCCTGAGCCCTGGGGTATCTAAGAATTTGTTAGTTTCAAATAAACATCTAAACTTGTTTGGATTTGGAATTTATGGATTATAACCTTTTTTTTCCTCCAGAGTTCTCAAGCTCTACTATTCTATTGTCTTCTAGCTCTTTTAAAACAATGTAAATTTTGTTATTTTATTTGTAAATGATTTTCTGTTACTTGTATTCTTGAATATTTTTTATTGTTATATCTTAAAAAATTCCAATAAAATATAATTTAGTATAATTCTTTTGGTTAAGTTTAAAGGACTTTCTTGTATCTTTTAAATTTTTAATCAGAGTTCTTTCTTTATATTATGAAATATTTCTTGATTTTTCTGTGGTGTTAGTTCCATTGTCTCTGAACTTTCCACCATGATCGTGGGGAAGTGAAAATGATTATGAGAGATACAAAAATCTAGCAGTAAATGGCCAAATGTAAGATGTAGGATCTTATTTTTGGATAAAGAATTGAGAGAGCAAAAATCATAGCTATAATAACTGTCACAGGAAACTTTGTCTTTATCCTATATGACCTTTGTGCTTCTGGACTTGGAAACAGGAGGACTTCCTTATTATTCCTCACTGCCACTTCTGAAGCATTCTCCTCCTTTCTTCCCCAATAACTACTAGTTTTGATAAGCCACCAACTATCATAATCATCACCTAACTCCTAGAGTCACTTTCTCTGATTTTTCAAAGAAGTCCTACGTCTATGTCTCTCTTCCCAACACTGTTTCTTGATTAATTCTTACCAATTCCAATATCCAGATAGATAAACCTTCTAACCTCCTGGATTTTCACTTGAACACCTTTACACTAATGATTGTGATTTGCATTCTACCTTAGCATTCTACTTAGTTACATGAACATACTCTGAAACTTATACATGCAGTATTTATTATTTCAGTGTTAAGTTTCCATGCTTCTACCTCTATGATCTATCTTCCAACTCATTCAACTAATCTTTTGACTCTCACAGTCCTTTGATCCTATTGGTACCATTGATTTATGAACATTTCCCTATTGCTCATTTCTCCATATGCTGAGAATTTTCTCTTAATCCAGACTAAAATCCACCATCATCATTACACTAATTATTTTGAATAAACCTCGTAGGCTTTACTGTTTTTTTCACTTTTCATGCATGCTTGCTAAAATCTCAACCCTTAAACACTAATGAAGCTCAACTTTCCTGGAAAGAAGTATATTACCATATAGAATGCTCTCATTTAAAATTCCTGACAATTTTCCTTCATGTGTTTTTAGCTATCCACACAGCCTACTGTATATTTTCCTGGTCCATTCCATCTTCTACTTCTTTGAAGCCTATTTTATTCATTCTCCTTTCTCTACAAATCTTCAATACCATTTCACTTTAACTTGCAATTCATGCTTATTATTATCTTTTTGAGAAAATTAAAGAAATAAGACATTCCACAGCTTCTCTTGCCTTGCTCATTTCTCCTATATCACAACTGAAACATATTCCCTGCCCCTGTCTACCCTCTCAGCCACCCGCCCCCAGTAGCAGAGATAAATTTTCTGTGTGTACCCGTCTAAGAGCAGTGGTACCATATTTACTCTGGTGGACACTTCTTACACTTACTCAAAGATATTAATTTAGGATTATTTCCTTCTCTCTCCAGCATAATCAATTTTCTCTCTCTTTATTAAATAATCCCTTTCATCAAATGTGTTAGTATCTCTTCCAACCTAAAAGCAAGAATAATACTTCTCTTGACCTCATATTTTCTCAAGTTACAATGTTTTTCTCCACTCCTATTTATAGCAAACTTTAGAATATTTGTCTTTCTTCAGCACAGCAAGCAGAATGATGTTTTAAAATGCAGATCTTACCATATCACCCTTCTAATGATTTTTCAGCTTACTCTGAGTAATAATTAAGCTCTTACAATTGCCTAAAAGTCTCTATAATCTCTGTCCCTGATTGTCACCTTAACCTCACATCCTACCTCTCTCTCCCCATGTAGTCCAATATAGCATATTGGCCTCACACTGCTGTTTCTCACCTGCCCCTTGTTCTCCAAGGCCCCAGCCATATCCATGGCTCAACCCTCATTTACCTTAGGTATTTCTCAAATGTTTTCTTCTAAGAAAGTCTTCCTCCACTCATTCTATTTAAAATTGCAATTCCAGTAGGACTCGCTGTGTCCCTTGACTCATTTACTTGTCTCCATATAACTTATCACCTTCTAATATCTTATAGAATTTACCTATTTATTTTGTTATTTTCTGCCTTTTTCCAAAAGAGTGTAAAAACTTAAAGAGGCAAAGGTTTTTGTTTGTTTGCTCTTGTAATTTCAAGATTTATGCATACTATAGAATACATTATATGCTCAATGAATGTCCATTGTGTAAATAAATAGAAATAATCTTCCAGATATAGGCACTAAGTTCTTCTATCCATTATGTTGCCTATATCTTTGCAAAGAATTGCTACCAGAATAATGTGCCCACCCTGGGGCTCCCTAGTGTTGTGAGTAAAGTCTATCTGCAACAGGTGTGAAGTTATAAGAATCCTAATAGATGACAGAAGCTCAAATTTCAGCATAACTATGAGCTGCTGCAGGAAAGACAGCCTCCAGCAGAGACCCTGGCATTTCCTGTGCCCTCAAATCTCCACTAAAGACTTCCAGTGGCAGACCCTAGCTAGAAAAATGTTGACACAACAGTCTGCATAACACAGTTGCAGGAATTATTAATTAATTAATAATAGATTCCTTGCCATCATCCTTACATTAAGTAGTCAAATAAGGGAAGTGTGAGAAATGGATCTGAGGGTGAAATTGTCCAGGGCCTGACTAGCACTGTCCAAAGAGAGTTTAGAAATGAGTGACAAAAGGCAGCTAAACACTTACTGGAAGTTACTGCCTTGCCAGAAAAGCCTTAATGGACTTTATATTATTACCCGTGAACAAAGTATAATCAATACGAGTTAGATTACCTCAAGGATAGAGGAGTGAAATATCTATTTGAAAATAAAAGAAGTCCCTTGTAATCAGGACTAGATGTTCTGTTTGAACTCCGTGTGGCATTTATGGCAAAGTTGCATTACTCCACGCTAATTCTAAGTGGACAAAGGAAATCCCCTTAGGCCTGGAAGCATTTCTTTTTCAAAGGTATGCTGCAGTGTTTCAAAGTCAACTTGGCCCTTGCAGTTTATTTCACTCCACATCCAGCCAAGGTAGAGTAAACCCCAAATTACAATCAAACTTCAAATGTTCCTTGTCCTATAGAATTTCTTCAATCTAGAAATGTTTACTGCATGAAGATTCTTTGGGCTGAAAAAGGATGGATTATAAAGATGTGTATTTATGAACAATGATAAAACAGCCACTACTCCAGTTTCACGCAGTTGTTAACAGACATTATCACAGAAATGTCAATGGGGAAACTGGCACCCTAACAATCGTGGTCATTTACAACCTACATTTTTTTGGTCTTTTACGGGTCACCTTAATCTTCTTTCTGTCAGGAATGTTAGATGACTGGATAAAGGAATATAAAAAGAGAACATCTTTTTTGATACTAATGTATTTTTCATCAACAGAGATTTGTACTCACAAAGGAAAAACAAAAGTATGCTGGTATATGTCTAGTGGCACTATGTGCTGCTGGAATATAAAAGATAATAAAAACTGATCACAGGATGAGATGCTATAGTAGAAAGCTAAGCAACTAGAAAGCTTTGTTCAACTGGAGAACTGATCAGTGAGGCCGTAGGATGAACTCAGAGTACTGTGATAACTGAGAAACCTAATCCCATTTCTGCAGTTTAGTGTGTGCACTGACTGCTTAACCCATTCCTGAGTATATACTATGTGAGAAAAAAATCTCTATCAAATACTCAGGTTACTTTACTTTCCATAATGTGTTACTTGAAATTATTTTACACATGACTCCTTGCTAAACAAGACTGAATCTGAAATGAAATGTTTCACAGAGTGAGATCTTAAATTTAAAACAGTGCCCTGCTCTGTTGTATTGACAATGATTTCTAAAACTAATGATTTACTTTATTTTTTCTATAAAGCAGCAAATTGATCAGAGGTAGACACAAAGTTGTATGTGCATGTGAGCATGACTAAAATGTTATTTATTCTGGTAAAACATAACTAGGAAAAACTAAAATGTCTAACAAACGGAACAGCAGGATGATTAAATAAATCACAGTTTATACGTACAAAGGGTGCTATACTCTTCGACAGAACGTCTCTCCTCCTGAGCCTGTCTTTCTGTTATAGGAAACATCTGCTTGAGTAATTTGCATGCCCCCTTTCCCTACCTCTTTGTACATCCCTCCCTGACCAGTTAGTTTCAAAGAGAACATGTTCAATCCAATCAATCCATCTTCTCTTTACAAGGCAAACCTGTCTTCCAAATGCATATATTCGTTACTCCTTCGTGTCATCAACTCATAGAAGCAGACTATACCCCTGCAGGATTCAGGAAAGAATACCATGGTCAGTTCACAATGAAGGGTTAGCAAATTCTCTGGGTCAACAAATAGAGTCATTTTCTTCAACCAGATTGCCAGGAATAAAGGTAATATTTTGATCACTATGTCTCTACCTTCCTCATCTATTCATCTTTCAATGGGTTCTTTACAAAGAAAGAGCAGGGTTGGCTTTTGTTTGTTTTCATTTGTATTAATCCAATTGAAATCTTAAAGTCTTTGTTCACCAACTAGGAACACTTGAGAAGTAGACAAAGTCTGTGAGTTGGACACCAAGATATTAATATAAAGATTGAGCTTTCTGACCTGCTCAAAGCTTTAGATTCTGTATTTTGGGTTGGTCTTAGTTTAGTAGGGCACAGATACAAAAAAAGACATAGAACATATGTATAACATAATAAATTATGGTAAGAAAAACACTCTTGTAACCACTACCCAGGTCACGCCCTTGCAAGGTTTATAGAACTTTGTCAGCCATCCCAGAAGTTTTCCACATGCCCCATCCTAATAACAGACCTCTGCTGCCCAACAAAAGTAATAACCACTAACTTTTATAGTAATTGTTTCCATTCATTTATTTAATTTTATATTTCCCTAAGTATGTGTCACTGAAGATTATATATAGTCATTATATATAGTATAGTCTTGCCCATTGTTTTAATTTTATATGTCTCTTAACTTTTTATTAGCATTCAAATACTCTGTTGATGGGGGCATACATGTTATGGATTCTTATGTCTTCTTGGAGAATTGACTCTTTTATCACTGTGTAATCCTCTTCTATATTCCTCATAAATTTTCTTACTTTGAAGTCTGCTCTGTCTGAAATTAACATAAACTTCTTTTTTTAAAAAAATTAGTATAAACATGGTATGTTTTTTAACCATCCATTTACTTTTAATCTATATATGTCTTTGTATTTAAAGTCAGTTTCTTGTAGACAACATTTGGTTGGGTCTTGGTATTTGGTCCAATCTGACAATCTGTCTTACTGGTACATTTAGAGCATTGGCATTCAACATGGTTATTGATATCATAGGATTAATATTAATCATATTTATTTCTGTTTTCTATTTGTAGCTCTTACTCTTTGTTTCTATATTTTCTTCTACTTTTTTTCTCCCTTTTGTAGTTTTAGTTGAGCATTTTAAATGATTTCATTTTTTCTCCTGTCCTAGCATATCAATTATGCTTCTTTTGCACTTGTCCTAAAGTTTATAATATATATTTCCAACTAATGTAAGTCCACTTTCACCTAACACTATACTGCTTCATTATGAGTACATTATAATAAAAAAACTTAATTTTTCCCTCCCATCCTTATATTATTGCTGTCATTCATTTCACTTATATAAACATACAAAAGCATACATGTATGTGTATGTATATATCACATAAAATATATACATAAGCTACATAATCAAACACATTGTCACTATTATTGTTATTATTTTTGTATTGGTAATGTTTTATTTCTTAAGCATGCATGATAAGTATACAGACGTTAGTTTTATTTTTGTTTTCAGAATATTTAAAGTAATATTAATAATATATGTTGGATAGAACAAAATGGTAGTAGGCAATGGAAATGATAAACAAAGTAAAATTTTTTCACTTACGAAAGAGTAGCAATATCATATGTAGGACTGAGGACAGACAAGAACCAACTGAGCAAAAGATGTTGTGGGAAAGGACTTATTTGCATACATGAAGTCATAATCATTATAATTTCTCTCAAAGAAATTGTGGTTTCCTTTGGGAATACACCAAGGAAACTACTATCTGTTAGATCAGTTAAGAACAATAACAAATAAAAATAAAAGTTTTTGTTTTGCTTTCCTCCTTCAGTGGACTTCCTTTCATTATGTAGATAAGAGTTTCTGACCTATATTATTTTCCTTCTCTCTAAAGAACTTTTAACATTTTTCACAAGGCAGGCCTACTGGCAACAACTTTTCTAAATTTTGTTTGAGGAAGTTTTTCTTTCTCCTTCAGTTTTGAAGGATTATTTCACAGAGTACAATAGGTGGTGTGTTTTTTTGTTTTTTTTTCTCTCTCTCTCAACACTAAGTATTTCACTCATCTGGCCTGCATGGTTTCTGTTCTGAGAAGGCAGATATAATTCTTATTATTGTTCCTTTATAAGTAAGATCCCCCACCCCAGCTTCTTACAGGTTATTTTCTTTATCTGTGATTTGCTGTGGTTTGAAAATAATATGCCTACATTTTACTTTTTTTGTTACTTATTCTGCTTGGTTTTTCTCTGAGCTTCCTTGATTTTTGGTTTGGTGTCTGACATTAAGGAAATTCTCACACATTATTTTTTCAAATATTTCTTCTGTATTTTTTTTCTTTCTTCTCTTTCTGCCATTCCCAATATTTATTAATATTTACATATTCTGTAGTTTTTCTACAATTTTTATTCTATTTTGTTTTTCTCAGAATATTCACAGAATTGTCCACTATCTGGGTTTTTGTTGATTGCATACTTATCATACATCAATTCTTGGGTGTTATGAAATAGTGAAATGCCATCAATTTGGTTATATTCATTATCTAGAATAATTTCACAAAGAAATGGTTTTCTTCTACCTACAATTTGATTAGCTAGTGGCTAGATTTACATAGGAAAGGTAAGATAAATACTTGATTTTTTCTTTTTATTTATTCAATTTTTCAGAGAGAATCCTGGAGCCCTCCATGTTTCTATTATGACCCAAACTAATTTTATTCTTGAAATTATTATTAATATTAATTTGGATAATATATCTTATTTTTATGAGTTTGATTCAGCATCCTAATCCTTTCTTTTATCTCAATATTCTATTAGAATCAAGGAAATAGCAGTGGCAAGGTAAAGTAATAATTTATACTAGACTGAAATAAGTCAAAAATGCATCTTGCAAATTGAAAGTCTAGTAACTCTTGATTGTTTTTCAACAGTGTTTATTTCTTAAAAAAATGAAAATCCAGATGATATATCCTCCAACAAAAAGCGATTTACCCTTTACTCTGTCAGGCAAAGAAAGGTGAAGCACTAATTATATCAATCTGTTCCATGTGAACATTGGTTTAAAATGAACTAATACATCCTAGCATAAGCCAATTAATTTTCTTTTTCTACTCCACTCATTACTGCCAGATAATTCTAATGAACACTTTGTAAATTTTTAACTATATCTATAAATCCTAAATTTTCACTTTCGAATATTTTATGACTCTTTTATAATTTTCTGGTTCTTGTAAACATTATTAAATTTGTTTTGTTTTCTTAATTTTAACAGGGTAAGCATGAATGTTTTCAAATGTGGCTAATAATTACAATATATAAAGTATAAGAAAATTTTTCTGCTCTTTGCTTTTATCTGTCAGATGTAACTCATAGTAACTTATTTCATCATATGCCTATCTATCTTTAACTGTAAATTCTGTATGGAGGTTTTAAAGGGCCTAGGATAAAAGTTATTTCTTCCTGAGAGTATTTTTATTTACTTCTGCCAGGTATATAGCTCTACAACTGCTTTTGTACCAGTTTCATTGTTTAAGCTGATATCTGCTTGAAGTTCTCTGGTCAAAGCTACAAATTCTTGAGGAGAATTTCCTTTTCTTTAACTTATTTTATTTTTCTTTGTCAAATACCAGGGAAAAATCCTTTGTAGTCACATATTTGGGTTCAGGCTGTTCTGGAATTTCTTCACTGTTATTGTTTTGATACTTTTGTGGTTATTTTAAAATATTTTATTCAGCATTGCTTATCTATTTTCAACAGGAGGTTTGGAAAAATTTGCCTAGTCACTATTTTGGAAATGGAAGGCTATAGAAAATTTTAAGATGCCATATATTATTTGCACATAAAATTTTACTACTATTCAAGAAAAATATTAAAAATAAAAAACAAAAAATAATTCATATGCAAATTTAGAATCTAACATAAAAGTATTGCCAGTATTCTTCAGATGTTTCATCTCTTTCATACTAACTCCCAATTTCAACTAATCATGACTAGAATTTGAATTTTAACCTCATAAACTTTTATTTTCCAACCTTTTCTCACATTTTTGTTTTATCATAGCAATTTCACTACCTATTTACTAATTTATGTATTTTAAATCATATGTATCACTTTATATACACTATATATTTTATATAGTGTATATGTATCGTATGTATCACTTTATATGCATATATAAAGTGTGTATATATATATACACTATATATTTTTATATATACACTAATTTATGTATTTTGAATCGTATGTATCTTCCTCACAACTAGGGGATTTTACTTTTCAGTCATTATGTTTGCCCATATTTAGGATAGTGCTTGATATACATTAGAGGTTCAGATAATTTACAATAAAGACAGGGATAAATATTTGTAAGGATTTTGGCAAAATCATCAATTGGGTAAGAGATCATATTCCTATAAATAAATCAGGATTGTATAAGTCCATTAGAGAAGATACAGGGAATATAGATAATAGAACTCTTTCTTAAGAAATCTTATTCTCAAATGGGAAAACAATAAGCATTAGCATATGATAAGAATAATATCCTTTAAGAATATGAATTATAGCACATAGAATATAACAGTAGTATCATGAAACATAAAAATATTACCAATATTCTTCAGATATATAGGTATGCTTGAGAGCTTATAGAAAAATTCTACCTATTACTTTCAAAAATCAAAACTATCCTGAAATAAACATGTGAATAGTTTCATGAGGGTTTGGTTAAAATAAAATTATACAAATACATAATTTCTCTAGGAAACTATTAGAATTCTAGAGGAAAACATTGGAAATACTCTTCTAGACATTGGCCTAGGCAAAAAATTTATGAAGAAGACCCCAAAGGCAATCACAGCAACAACAAAAATAAAGAAATGGTACCTGATCAAACTAAAAAGCTTCTGCACAGTCAAAGAAATTGTCATGAGAGCAAACAGACAACCCACAGAATGGGAGAAAATTTTTGCATGCTACACATCTGATAAGTGGCTGATAAGTAGAATCTATTTAGAACTCAGGAAAATCAGCAAGAAAAAATCAAACAACCTCATCAAAATATGGGCAAAGGACATAAACAGAAACTTTTCAAAAGAAGATAGAATAATGGCCAACAGATATATGAAAAAATGCTCAACATCTCTAATCATCAGGAAAATGCAAATCAAAACCGCAATGAGATATCACTTAACTCCAGTGAGAATGACCTTTATCAAAAAGACCCCAAAAAATAAATGCTGGCATGGATGTGGAGAGATAGGAACACTCCTACACTGCTGGTGGGACTGCAAACTAGTTCAACCTCTGTGGAAAGCAATATGGAGATACCTTAAAATGATACAAGTAAATCTACCATTTGATCCAGCAATCCCATTGCTGGGCATCTACCCAAAGGAACAAAAGACACTCTATAAACAAGACATCTGCTCTCAAATGTTTATAGCAGCACAATTCACAACTGCAAAGCTGTGGAAACAACCCAAGTGCCCATCAATATATGAGTGGATTAATAAAATGTGGTATATGTATATCATGGAGTACTATTCAGCTCTAAGAAACAATGGTGATATATCACCTCTTGTATTTTCCTGGATAGAGCTGGAGCCCATTCTACTAAGTGAAGTAGCCCAAGAATGGAAAAACAAGCACCACATGTACTCACCAGCAAATTGGTATTAACTGATCAACACCTAAGTGGACATATAGTAATAACATTTATCAGGTGTCAGGCAGGTGGGGGGAGGTGGGGATGGGTATATACATACGTAATGAGTGAGATGTGCACCACTGGGGGATGATCACGCTTGAAGCTCTGAATCCAGGGGGACAAGGGGTCAAGGGCAATATATGTAACTTTAACATTTGTACTCCCATAATATGCTGAAATATATGTGTGTGTGTGTGTGTGTGTGTGTGTGTGTGTGTGTGTGTGTGTGTATGTATATAATTTCTCTGGTAAAACAAATTATTAAAATTAACCACATTTGCCTTCTAGAAAAGATAAATATATGTCTTATTCTTCCTGAATTTATCTAAAGAATTCATTAAAGCAAACGATAAGAGTTTATTAAACAATTACAATGAATTACAAGCAATTTCAAAACAAGTTCTGTGTTAGGATCTAGGAATAGAATGATGCCTACCCACATGATAAATGTACCTTAACAGGAAAGTTTGGTTATACATGAACTAAGAATAGTACTATATGCAGCTCTAAGTAAGTTAATTGTATATGGTTTTCTCATTGTAAGGCTCTCCATGATTAATCTGTTTTTAGATATATTACAAAGCTATACAGAGATAAATAGATATACATTTAGAGAAGATTTTCTAAATCAACTCATTCACTTATCAATAAAAAAAAAATCCTCTGAGGTCTATTGCCTTTTTTCCACAAGAAATACACCATAGTTTAATTTATAACCAACTTCTTCACAAACCCCTCTAGAGCTTAATAACTCTTTATAATCCTAGTTTTAGAACTCAGTATCACACTCTATATTATGTATTAATATCATATCAAGGGAAATAAAATTGTATTTCTTTTTACTTTGATATCTTCATAATTGTGGCTGAGACTAACTTTTTACTGCTTTCCTTTTTCATCAACTTTCCTTCACAACTCTTATTTGTAGCTTTTGATGACCACATTAGGTTTCTATTTTAATACAAAGGTCTTTGGAAGGCATATAAGGGTTATTGTGGGACAAATGATCCAGGTGAGGATGATCAATCTTTATTCACATTTTATTAATATTTAAAACCAAACTTAATTCAGTCATACAAGCTTTGTTTAACTGATTTTATTTTAATTCAAAAAAAGTAGTTAATGTTCACAATATATATACAAATATTGATTTTTATAATATACACTATACCATTTCCATATGATAATATACATTCTCAAAACTTAAAGAAATGGGCCAGGCATGGTGGCTCACACCTATAATCCCTGCACTCAAGAGAAGCCAAGGCAAGAGGATTGCTTGAGGCCAAGAGTTCTGAGACCAGTCTGAGCAAGAATGAGAGCCTCTCTCTACAAAAAATAGAAAAATTAACCAGGCCTGATGGTACATGCATGTAGTCACAGCTACACAGAAGGCCAAGGCAGGATGATCTCTTGAGCCCAGTGAGCTATGATGACACCACTGCACTCTACCCAGGGTGACAGAGTGAAACTCTGTCTCAAAAAAACAAAAAACAAAACAAAAAAAAACTTTAAAAAACTGTATATATCAACATAAATGAACCTACGTGTAGTAAATTTTCTTCTGAAAGTAGTTTATATTATTTAAGAAAACTTGATAATCTATGGGTGCATAATTGCAACAAGCATTTGATTCTTTCGTGTGTTAATTTTACTATCTTAACACTTCCTAGCAAGAAAAAACCTCCGATTCTGATCCAACTGTCAATACTATTTTAATATAGAAATTAATTATCATGTTTGATATTGATTTGTAGATCATTGTTTAGAGCAAATCACTGTTAAATGCAATGGACTTTATAACCAGTCATAAAAATAAGGTCAACTCTCATCAAGGGTTCTGAACACATATCTTCCAATGACAACATAGTTCCCATTGTGAAGATTTGTGATAATGGTTCATGAGATCTCCCATAGTCCTCTCTTTGTAGTTTGTTGCTGATTAAGAAAAATAAATGTATTTCTCATACTGCTGGTGGCTGAGAAGTCCATGATCAAGAACTGGCAGATTCTGTGTCTAGTGAGGGTCCACTTCCTGCTTCATATAAGGTGTCTTCTGACTGCATCTCTATATGGCAGAAGAGCAAGGCAGCTCTCCGAGGCCTCTTTTATGGGGGCACTAACCCCATTCATGAGAGCTCTTCCCTGATGACCTAATCACATCCCAAAGGCTTCACTTCCTAAAACCATCACATTGGTAATTAATTTTCACTATATAAATTTAGGGGGAGACACAGACATTCTGATCATAGTACCATTAGATTATATCTCTGCCCTGTCCTCTATCCAAGGTTACAAAATTTTCTAGTGGTGGCACACGTTATTGTGAAAATGGCACATTTCAATCTATGCTTAATATTTCCTCTCATCTGTAATAGTCAAGCATTGCATGATTTGCTTCATCAAGAATCCTTCCCATTCCATGAATTCTTTAATTCTATACTCTTCATTTATGGTAGTTCAAGTTCCTATCTTCTTCCTCCAGTTTTAGAAATTATAATTTTAAATCCTAGATGCAGTTCAAAAAGATGCCTACCTATCAAGCTAGCTAACAAGCTAGCTAAAGCTGAATTCTCTCTAAAGCAATCACTGCTACCTCAATTCAGAATATTTTATATTATAACAAATACAACTTTCACCCTGTCTCTTTGTTAATTCTTGTAGTCACTCACTCCAACCTTAAATTTCAATATTAATCTTTACCCAACCAGTACCTAGAAGAGCTAGGGAATCTCAGAAAAGAACAACCAGGACAACCACCAAAGATCAGTGTTAAGATTTCCATGAACAATATCATTTGCTTCTAGTGCCCACACATTCTTACAAAATAGCAACTGTAAGACTCCTACTTAGAGTTTGATGCCATCAGATCTTTGGATCCCAGATTCCAGTTGGCCCACTGAAATAAATGACTGAACCAGAATTTTTCTGTGGCAATCTTATAATGTATGCATCAATAAATTTTGCCTAGATTGCTTAAACTTAAAATAGGGTTATAGCTACTCAGAACCAAACTGGATTTGTGGTTTGGAAACCACAATTCTCTAGTGTTACTATAGAAGGGAGATTTCTACATTAGTTCTACTTTCATTCAAAAATGTCAAAGGACACCTCAGAGTGATTACTCCACAGGAAAATCAATTACAGATTTAGTGTCGTGTCAAGTAGCATGCCCTTTCATAGCAATAAAGCGAACATAAGAGCATAGTTATAGAGTGTTATGATGGATTACCTCTGTATAGTAACCTAGTGATCTTTGAATCTTCTAGTCTATGTTGAGGTTTTAATGTAACCATGGGAAACAGGTATATCTAGGCTATTTTAGGTAATCATTGGTAGAAAAAATTATAAAGAGTTTAAGTAAAATCTTTCTTAAATTGCTTAGATGTCTAAATAGTTTCAGAATTCAACCACCTGTTCAAAAGTCCCTCAGGTTAGAAATCTCCAAAGGCTACTGTAGTTTTTAAATTTCAATACAAATCTCTCCAATAAACTCCTTGGAACTTTATTTCATAGTCTGAAACCCTTTAGATAATCTTTAAAGAGTTAAGAGTTTATAAATTTACTCCTATATGAAAAATTAATCTGAGAATAAAGTGGGAGAAAAATATGTTGTAATATTCATTCCTGTTGGAGGGGAATGCCTGAAAAAGTGCTAAAATATAGTGAAATATTCACTTGAACAAATGCTAATACATTGATTTATTAATTTAACTTTTAAAAATTCTATTGTATCTATTAAATCACACTAACATGCCTTATTTACATATTAAAATCAATTTCTAGAAAAATCTACTGTCAATTGCAACACTCCTCATAAAGATAGATAAACTCAAAATTCAGTGAGCCTGACTTTATTAAAAACAATATTTACAACTCACTGAAATCTATGAAGAACAATTAAACTTACAATAATAGTATTATTATTTTTCATGTTTACTCCATACAGAAAAGATATGCAATATTCTGAAGTCAAATGACATGAATGGCACTTATTATTCATGGAAATCATTTATTATTCATAGAGAAATGTGATCAGTATGAACTCTTTAAGACACATCTACTAAAATACACATGGAAAATACTGATTAGCTTGATGAACTATACTTGCTAAAAAAAAAAAACTAAGTGAAGTTTAAGCTAAAACAATCCTTTAAAGGCAAAAGAAAAATACCAAATTTATATTTATCATGAAATATTTAATCTATCAGGTATATCTAGGCTATAAGACAGTCTCTAAGACAGTCTAAAATGGTTTTGATGATTTACATTACAGGAAAATGAAAAATAATTAAATTATATGTCTTCAAAGTCATATATGCATGTAAATATCCAAGGAATAGGGTACAGAGTATATAAGGAATAGTAAATCGATAAGTGGTATAAAAGACCATGATATCCAAGATATGGGCTGTTGATAGCAACAACATCACTTTTAATCACATTCTTTTGGCTGTATCTCAGTTGTATGTTCATTCCTAAATGCAAAGAATCTGAAAATTTTGTTACCTGGGTGCCTAGAAAGAAGAGGTCAGTTTAGTGAGGAGTTACATTATTTCCATGACTTGTGTTGTCTTTACACTCAAATACAGATAATAATACTCTTATTATGTAGTGCTCATAAAAAGTCAGGAGGAAATATATGTTAAAAGGTGGTATATTTGTCTCAAAAAGTATGTATTTCACAAAAATGCAGAGTGAAATTTAGTCTTAACCTCCTTCTATGGCACAGAAGATGGATAAGTTTGTTGGTTGGTTTTATATGATGCTCCAAGATGGAGCTGGAGCTGTTGATGAATAACTCATTCTTTCACCTGTACATTCACAGAAATAAATGAAGAATTAAGTCTGGCATGGGGAAGGCAGGGAGAGAAAGTTATTGAGACAGGGAGATCCCCTGGAGATTTCCCTGTGAGCAGAGATAAAATCTTGGCTTCAGAAAACCAGAGAAGTCTGGGAAACAGAGCCAATATGATAAATGCAATGACAATCTAGCTGAACACTAGAAATAGGTACTATTACACCAACTACTTTTACATTTTTCCCGTCACAAAATATTATTTAAATGACTATATATAAACAGTATGTAGGGTCCTCCAGACCCTCATTGATTAAAAATGAAATATTAGAAGTTTATTGAATTGTCTATCAAGTCAAATTGGTAAAGATTCATTAGAGGCAATGCACCTTTAGACATGAGACTATGTATTTTGCTCTTTTAAAGTACTTTCACTTGATCCCTCTCTTCTGAGTTATGAATACATTTTTATCCCAATTAAATTGATCATTAGCACTTTAGAAAACACCATAATTATTGCTATGTACATACAGCTTAAGGTAAGGAGCATGGGGTAAAAGATATCTCTGTTATAAAAAGAGATGTTCTAGTGAAGAAATTTCAGGAATTGTAGGAAAAAAATGACAGGTGAATCACCTGTGTTGGTGGTCAATAATGGAAGAGTAGAGGTATTCTAATATCTACTTATTTCTAATCATTACATTGTAGAGAGTGAGGTGATATCACACAAAAGTAAGACCTGAGGCTTGCTGCGATGCTGAAAAGAAAAATACGACCCGAAATTCTATCCTTTCAAATACAAAAAACATGATTTTAAATAATGGGCAATTAATAGTGGCTGTAATCTGCCCCCGCCAGAATAATATGGTGTTTGGATTGGAACAGAACATGATATATCTTCCTTCATGGTCTGTCCCTACCTTGTTGGAATATGTCCCTATCTGAATCAACAGGTCCAGTTCCCCTGTTACAGGGATGTGCCTCTGTTCTAGGCTTCCAATCAGGTAGCCTCTTCTTCTTAGACATTATGATTCTTCATGGCTGAGGCCATGACCAAAACAAGCCATACCAGCAAATGTTAGGAAAGCTCACATTGCTTTTCTTTAAGTATCATAAATTCTAAAGATGATTTATTTCTGGAAGAGTATATCTTGGAGACCTTTGAAAACAAAACTACGTAGAGCCATAAGATCCTGAGAAGCACCATGTGAATTCTGGGATTTAACCACCCACGCCTGGCTGATGTGAAGCAATACGTTTCTTTTGGCTGGTTGGTTGTTTGGTTGGTTGGCTTATAGATGGCATTAGTTGAGTTTTGTTACCTGCAGTAACAAGAATCATAACACATCCTGTATAATTCCCCAAATATTAATGGAATATATGTTGCATTATAGAATTTCATATTTATTTAGGCCAGATTGAATGTAACGATCTTTCAATCTGTCCCAAGAAATTTCTTTACCAGAGATTAGTTGTCATAGAGAGCAAATATCTAAAGACATTGTTTCAGATACGAGATGACCAAACTCCTGGTAAGTTATGTTCAATATCTTAAATAACCCTCATTAATTTTCTAGGATACAGTGATGAGATATATGGCATTCTTGGTTGTGGCCCGAATAAGTCAGAAAGTTGAACTTTTCATCTTCACTGAGCTGATCTGATGGTTAATGACCCCAATGGAAAGAAATCACAATGAAGGGTCATGTTTTAGTGTAATTCAAGCTCCCTGGAACCATACCTGCGCTGCACCTGCCAATCAAAAGTCATGTTAATTAGCTTGTAGTGGGGAGATATATTTCACTCAGTTTAGCAATTCTGATAAGGAGGTGACAGGCACTTCATTACTCTATTTTCATACTAAGGCTTATTAAGTCTAAAATGCTGATGTAGAAAGTGAGATTTAATAGTGATATTGATGTTTTACTGGAAAGTTCCTCCTGTAACTCCTGACTACTTTCTAAATCATAGCCTTTGTAAGCACTTTGGAATATTCTAGTAATAGAATATCACAGTTCAGTAGACAGGTTTTGGAAGAGGAGTCAAATATTACCATGCAACTAGCTATTGAATCCTATTTTGTACTGAAGAAGATGCTTAACCACATTAGTCAACTACTCGGTTGAAGTACAGAAAAATAAAAATCAAGCTGTTTGATACTATTTGAAGACCTCATTATTCTCCTATTTTATTTCTCTTCGTGATGAAAGGGGCTTCCTGCCAAGTATGAAAGAAGTTAGATGACAGAGAGATAGATAGATGACAGATAGATAATCTTAGGGTGATATTTATCACTCTAAGCTACACACAAGATGAGAACTCAGCATTTCTAGTATTTGTTGGAAAGTATCTCTTACCTGCCCAACATCCTATGAATATTACTTCCATATGTGCAAAGAAGTATTGATCAGTTAGTACCAATTTAATGGTGAGTACATTGTGGTGCTTGTTTTTCCATTCTTGTGATACTTGGCTTCAAAGAATGAGCTCCAGCTCCATCCAGGATAGTACAGGGATATTAGTTTATCATTTTTTATGGCTGAATAGTACTCCATGGTATACATATACCATGTTTTATTAATCTACTTGTGTATTTAGGGGCATGTGGGTTGTTTCCACATCTTTGTAACTGTGAAATGTGCTGCTATAAACATTCTAGTGCAGATGTCTTTTTTTCCTTAGGGTAAATACCCAGTAGTGAATGGATTTTTTTTTTTTTTAATTTTTACTGATGGCAGCAGAAACAGTGATGCAGACTGAGTACAGTCTGTGGCAATCAAAAGTGCAGGTCTAGGAACTCTACTCAAACTCTTGGCAATAATGTGCTAAGTGCTGAACACTGGAGGGAGCCATTGTGTTAGAAGAGCTGGAGGCTGAAAAACAGAGTGACATCCTTCAGCCATTGCCCTTCCTTGAGAATAATACACAGAAGACTTGTAACAAGGTAGGAGGCACAGGGATTTTCTTTTTCATTTTTAAGATCAAATCTCTAATGGGAAACAGATTAGCTAGCTGTTTCTGAGCATATAAACCACATACAGAGTATGCCACCTTGCGCCTATAGTTACAAAGAGCGGAGTCTAAAATGATAAGGTGGTAGAAAATTGCTATAAATGTTTATGTATTCAGCTAAAACATTTTGGATCTTCTAGATTTCAGAGATATATAGTTCCTGCTCTCTTATATATTCCATCAGTTCCCTTTGTACTCTTTGTCTGAAAGTGAGGTTTTGGAAAAGGGGGGCAATAATTTAAAGGCAGAAATGAAAGGGACTAAAAGAGAAAAACAAAATCTTCCACATGGCCTAAACCAGAGTTGATAGATGTTAACAGATTAAAATTAGGTACAGTTTATTGTAGGGGTTAAGCATGCAATGAATGGATCAGTACCAGATCTCCATGAATAGATGATGGTTCCATTCAATGCTTTGAGTGAGAAAGTTGCAATCAGAGAGTACAGATTAATAGCAGGTGATTATATGTCAAGAGTAAACATCAGTAAGTCAAAAATCATAGAAGAGAGTAAAGTATCCATAAAAGGGGCACTCTTTCAAGTGCTTAGAGAGACAAATTTGAGAAAAGTCTTTGGTGTGGTTTCCTAATTGTACATGAATCTGGTCTCTCCTTTCTCTTATCTCTATTTGTTGGTCCATACCTTGTAATGACAACAAACAACAGAACAACAACAACCAAAAACAATTTCTTGCAGTCTTAAAGGCTTTCTTTCCTGGCTATCTGACATTATGTAAGTATGTTGTTAGAGTAACGTAATAATTTAGTCATATTGATAATAATTTAGTCATATTTAGTCAAACGAATTTAGTCATATTCATTTGCTCAAAAAGATTAGGCGCCTAATAGATGCGAGGTGTTGTGCTATGGTTTTAAGTGAAACATGAACAAAATACTTCATAAGAAATCCCTGAAAGCTCCTCTTCAGTCATACTTTTTAATGTACTTTCTAAGGCCAGCAGCCATTTGCTTTTATCTCCTGGATATCTCTAAAGATTTCCCTCACTCAAAACACAATAGAATGAAAGTAAATTTAAAAGGAGCAAAACCAAATATGTCAATACCATGTCCAAGAAAATAAAAGGGAAATGAACCTGAAAAGTGGTAGTCATGGACCAAGAAAGTCATTTATTGTGCTTAAGGTATCTAGAACTTTTATGAATATGACCACACATTAGCTGGTCAGATTGCCTGGACCCGAGACATGATAATGATGAAGAGGGCTTAGTGGAAAAATGCTAATCACTTTGACAGATATCCTCGATAGCCACATGGAAAGAAACTTGAGCAAATGATTTTGAGAAACTGAGTTACACATAAGTAACAGTATTTATAAAGACAATGTAGGTTTTTAGATTCTTTAAAATATTAGAGTTAGTTTTGGTATTGATGTTCTGCTTGGTGAATTACTAGTGAGAATACTGGTAACAGCTGTTGCTGTTAAAAGTATTTTTATTAGAAAAATCCAAGTCCCCTAAGATTTTTAATTTCAAATAAATAGCTCACAAGTAATTTTGTTTCTACATTATATCTGGGGATTAAATGCTTAACTGTCTTATGACTTTGAGGGTATATCTCTTTTTAAAAATATTTGGTTTTTTAAAGGAGTTTCTGCACTTTTTATTCATGACTATATTCTTTCTGATATAGTAAAATATGCCTGTGATATAGTCCTCAAATTTCATAAGAGAATATACAATAAAATGCAAGCCCCAATTTATGCTATACTCAATATTCTCAGTCCTGATCACCAGAGAAAATTATAATTATGAGATTCTTGGATATCTACACTTTTTTTTTCTCAATGATATATTTAGAAAATTATTTCATATCAGGCTTTAATAAGTTGCTTGAATTTGCAGAAAATAAGTCACACATTGAGCTATTGAAAATGATTAATGACAAAAGAACAGTATGAGAAACTAAAACTATTTTAAAGATAGTATTTTAATGATAATATGGTCTTGTTAATCAATTCTTTCATTATTTTACTGCTTATTTGATTTTTTGTTTATCAATTAAGTGGATTAAATGCATTATTTTCTCCAAAAAAAAAATTGTGTAAACTGGTGGATCTGCTTAAATCATTACTTCAGTATTTATTGTACTAAACTTGACTGATTCAAAGCAGAAGCAATGTGCATTGGCAACAATCTGAGTTTGGATCACTAAATAAATAATAACTGGATGCCAGTAAAGAAGAAAGAGAGAGATGATAGGGTTGCTTGGACTCAGGGATTTAGATGCCCTGTGTTTATCTAGTCAAGCCACTGAAGAGTGGTTCTCTTTGGTAAAATGCCTAGTGCAGTCAATTTTATGGCTCAAGAGATGGTACTTCTAACCACTTCACTTAATAGACTGTTTCACAATTCATCTGATTTAATCATTTGGATATTGCTTCTCTGATAGTCAGCCTACCATTTTCTTCACTTAATTTTATCTGCCTCCCTCTACTTTTACTTTTTCATCACATTATTCTGGAGGAATAAGACTGACAGGATTTAATGGATGTGTCTTGATGTATACCTTTAATTTGGGGCATTGAAATAATTAGGAAATTAAAACTATACAATCATTCCTTATCTGTCTCATTAATTGCTTTAAATATTCCTATTATGATTTCACATTGGTCCCATGAGTAATGATAAAGGAAGAACTCATTATGTTATGAAAAAAACCTACACATTTATTAGATTTATACCTACAGGTCAAAGTCCATTGCAATGTTATCCCTGATTAATATTATTTTACTTCCCTGAGTTGCAATTATACTTTGCATAATGGGTGATCAGAATTCAGTACAATAAAAGAGTCATGGAGGTCATATTCAAACAAGTGGAATGTGGTGAGTAATAGCTCCAAGGTCTAGAGTGATATTTAATATAGACTCCATTATTTTTCTAATGTATGTATCCTTCTTTTATCTAGAAATTAGAAGATTATTAATGTTCAATGACATCATGCCCCTTTTATCAAATGGAAGTGCAAGACCTTTGCATGACATGCTGAAAGAATCGAAGCACCAGGTTTCAATGCTGTTACGTAAACTTCTAGGTAATGAAAAGTTAAACTTTGAGTAATTATATTAATTACTCAATCATAAAATACATACATCTTTGCACTCCTACCTTACTAACTTGTTTCACTGATCAACAAGACACATTATATATATATATATATATATATATATATAAATACATACCCACACACAAAGAGTGTAACTTATATTCCATATACAGAAAAGAGCATAGAAGAACATATATTCACAGTTCTTGTTTATAAGTTGCTTAGCTGGCACTACTTCAGGAACATTTCTCCCCTTCAGAAGGCAGATGAGAGCAGCTGGGGGCAGATGGGAGCCCTGGCTCTCCAAGCCACAGCTCTTTTGTTGTTGTTGTTGCCTGAGTTACTACACTCTTAGAAAATAATATGTTGGAATTCCAAGACAGAAACGATGAAAAGAACATTTGACTTAATCACTGTACAATAGATAATTTAGATGCAGACTTTGTCAGGATAAAATATTGCCAAAAATAAATCTACCCTCTGAGGAATAGGATTGAGGTAGGATTTCTGGAAAACATTCCAAAAGAAATCTCCCTATAAAATCTTAGGAAACAATAAGCCCCTGCTTTCCCAAGTTTCTTCCATCTGTAGTTACTCTTGTTTCCCTAATGCAGTTTTAACTGTATCCTAATCTTGGTCTAGAAATAGAATAAATAGACAACTTTAGATGTAGTTAATGGTGGGACAAGAAATTTATTGTACGTCTCTTTCCTATCTTGCAATCTCTCCTTCCTTTTCCTTATCTAGAAATTTAGTTCTGAAAAACTGCAACTCAGGCATTAAGGCCAATTCCCTTAGAAGCAGCACAGATGCCCAGCCATGCACTTTCTAATCTCTTACACTGGAGTGTTAGGTCTCGCTCCCTTTGACACCAATCACAGCATCCTTCTAATGAATGGAAACATTGTCGGAAAGCATGCTGTGTTATCTTTCGCCCAAATGTTATCTGTTTTTTAGAGCATCATTTTCCACAGCCATTACTTACAGCATTAGACAACTTTAGGTTTCTGTGATTAGCCAAAATGCACCTCAGTTTGCATTTGAATATTTTCCCACTTGAAGTCTCTGCTATCACTCATGTACCCATAGCTAATTAATTTTTTCCACCCTTTTCTACCTGGAATGACCAGCACGTTTTATCTGGGCACTCCCCCAGAATAACAGTGGTAGTATACTTCTGATATTCAGACGGACATCAGTGCTCATTTTCACTTAACAATTACTTTGCGTGTCGAGGGCTCATGATTTCTCCAAGAGCAGAAACATTAGGGAGATACCTAATTCAATATAGCTTACTGGTTCAGTTGCAGATTATTGTATGTTATTGATTTGAGGGGGTATCAGTTTTTTGTCACATAGAAGATTTTAGACTTGGCAAAAGCTATGTTAGAAGAACTATGTAATCTATTTGCCCACACTGGTACCCTTTTGAAAGTAAAAGGAAGTGTGGCAGATGTTAAACTTTCAAGATGCCCAGGACACCACGTATAAACCAGGCAAACTGAGTTAATTAGGTTCCTGGTCCCAGAATCAAGGAATACGTTTTTTTGCATACATTTACTTATTACTTCTTTGAATAACTACAACATATAAGGCAATTCACCAGGCCCTCAAGCTATATAAAGACATAATTTTTTGCTTTCATGGACCTTGTTATCTAATGGTGAAACAATTGATTAATTATAAGTATGATGAGGGCTACACAACAAATGGAAAAATATGATGGTGTAAAGGAAAAATAAAAATCTCAGGAACCCCCCCCCCCAAATTTTTTATGTCTAAAGGGAGAACTGAGGCTGAGAACTGAGTCACACAAGCACTGCTATCCTCTTCCCAATAAGGTACAAGGCTCCTCTTTTAAGAAATGGATGGGTTTGGAAAATAACTAAACAGGAAATTTTTTTGATGAACACGGTATGCAAAGGAGAAAAGAAGCCTGGCTGGCAAGGTAGTCTTGTTATACTGGTAAGCCTCTCCATAACAGCCCTCAGGGAAATGGTTTTATTCAGACATTTACAGGTGTCAAACTCTCAGCAAACCTATCCCAGATCAAATAGGCAGGATCTGACTGCATTTAACTGAGATTCTCTACAGATGCAAATTTCTCCTCCAGCCTCCCTAACTAGACAGTTTTGCAGCATTATTCCTCTCTGTCCTCAGCCATCTCAACATATGTCAAAGAAATGTATTTGGGGGTAAAATATTTCTTATTTCCTTGAGCCCTAAATATAACCCTTCAAGGTCTTACAGCTCCCATAAAATGAATGCATGTCAATTATAACCTTAGGACTGTAGCCTAAATAAGGTCTTAAATGTCCATTAGAAGAAAGATGATCACTTTTCTAACCACCTTGAGAAGATCACAAGATTGACTATTTTCTCTACTCCCCCTTTTTAAATGTTCATCTTATATAGATTTACTGAGCTGAGCACTGAATAGAATTTCACAAGACTATCAACAGTTGCCTCACTGCTTACCTCGGTTACCCCTCCCCTTTTTTGCTGTGAACCCTATTTTTCCTTTAAATGCAAATTTTCAAATGCTTCTTTTTGTTTGCTTGAATGCAGACTGCAAACTCAAACTACTGGGCTCAAAAGATCCTTCTGCCTCAGCCTCCCCAGTACCTGAAACTACAGGTGCTCCGCTACCTCACTGATTAATTTTTGTATTCTTCTTAGAGACAAGGACTTGCTGCATTGCTTAGGCTGGTCTTGAACTCCTGGCCTCAAGCAAGGCTCAGACTCTCAAAATCTGAGCATTGTGGGCATAAGCTACTGCACCTGGCCAGAAATCCTCAAACCCGAGATTCCAGTCCACAAAAGATACTTTGAGGGCTGTGCTTTTCCTTGATGCTTCCTCCAATCTTTGCTTAATAAACCTCAGTTGAGTGTAACTCTCATTTTCAGTCACTTATTATTTAACAATGGGAAAGTATAAATTGGAGAGTGTCATCCTAAAAAAAAAAAATAGGGAAAAATCTCGCTGAATATATTGAGTTTATTTGGAAATGAAAAATGAGGATTATAATCAGGGTTCATAGAAGGGCAAATCACATGAGCATCCCAATGAGGGAAGCGTAAAGGTAAGCTTTTATTGGCAAAAGGAAGGGGTTCACATAAGCTGCTTAGAAACAAAGTTCGTTGGTTCCAGAGGCTCAAAGCCGGAGTTGTCTGTTCCTTGGTGGAGACACTGTTACTAGGCAAGTGTCCTGTCAAGATCAACATGTTCGAATTACTGCAGTCCAAAAGAATGTCTATAGAGAGACTAACCCCGTCATAGAAATAGATGTGTAGCTATGAAACCTGCAAGCCATGCAAAGCAGGAGATGCATGAAGAACACATAGGGATGTCTTGTGAGGTTTTTAGATAGTCCTTGGAAACAGTTCTTATCTCAGGCATGTAAACATGAGGTCCTTCTTCTTCATGACTTTCCAGTCCTGTTTTTTCTGGGTATGACAAAAGTGATTTCAGTCTGATATCAGCCACTTTCACAGGTGCTAGCTGAGATTTAGAAATCTGGGAGAGGAAACTCAGAAATGGACATATAAGCTGAAACATGAAAATGAGTGAAAGTTAGCTGAGTGACAAATAGGAAAAATGTAGTTGAAGGATAAAAAAATATGTAAAACTGACCAAGTTGGCCTTAATATTCCCCTCAGCTTGACCACACTCTAGACAGGCTTCTTCAGACTCTTAGCCCCTGACCAGTTCCTTCTGGGGATTTACTTTAGAAACCTTGCAATTGCACATTTTTTCCCTGCCACTTTGACAGGTAAATTCCTTCCCAGCCTCTTGGCAGTTTTTCAATCAAAGAATTTTTTTTCCTCAAGGACCTGGGAGCCATCCCTTTGAAATGAAAACATCCAAGGAGATAGCATTGCTGGCTCCCAGTCTCTAAGGAGGATAGAAGCCTTATTAGGGACAATCAGTAAACACAAATGGACTGGTAACATTGATTGCATCCTACCTAATCCTTTAGTACTTTTCCATTAGCTTACCCAAGCCTTGAAAATCCTCCCACCTTTTGTTTCAGGTAAGTTGTCTTCAGTCTCTTTCTCATATTGTAATGGTCTATCTCCCCTATTACAAGAGTCTTAAATAAAGTCTTCTTTGCCTGTTTAATTCTATCTGGTGTAGGTTTTCTTTGACAAAGTCAACTAAAAATGGACAATATGGCACTTTTGAAGAAAAGAAGGAAGGCTAGCATGTTTATAGAGAATTAAAAAGACTGGTTAGTTGTTTTTATGTTGATTGAGAGGACAGAACAAATTTTTTTCTTGACAATAAGACATTGTCAAGAAAATGATTCATTTGTTGTTATTTTTATCAGACTTCAGTAATCTAAGCCCTAAGCATTTTGTCCTGATGAATTCTTTCTTTATTACAAGGCTACACTAAACCATTAAGTTTTCTCCACTTGCTCAAAAACGTAATTAAACTCTTCAAAGCATAGGCTATTTTCATTGCTATGTATTAGAATGTTAAAAAGAAAATTAAAAAAAAAGAAAAAAACAGCTAAAGGAATACTTCCTGACTCATGGAATTTAAAATTAAAAAGAGGCATTTATCCAGCAATATCCAGAACAAATCTGCAACGAGAGACCAAGAAGACATATTTTTAAGCTGACATTGTAAGTTTCCATATTTTTGAAATTCATTTTGCTCCTACTTGTTAAGTCTTTTCAGTTATTGGTCTCCTTTATAAACATTTCCTACTTTTTCTGATTATTCTTTGTTTTCGTAGTTTTATAATTGTCTTAACTGAATAGAATCTAATAAATTTCTTAGAAGAAATGATCTCTCATGATATCACCATAACACTATTCACTAGCATGGTAACTCTGACTCAAATAAATGGTCATCTCCTTTGCCATACCTTCCTTTCTCTCTTCTAAATTAGGATTTGATCCACTTTTAAAATATCATCTGTTTAGTGAATATTTATTGATATCTAAAAGTATTATTGAGGAAAAGCACAAAGGTTTTTTTCTCCTCAGCCCTACCTTACACCTCAGTGAAAGAAAAAAAGAATACTCCTATGACTCTATGATTAGGCAGTTTAGAAGGATGCATTAATTACCATAATAGAATAGGGAGCTTTTGCTTATGACATAGAATTAACTCTGATTCTCAACAGGTAGGAGTGGTTTGAAAAAAATTTTTTAACCCTGGAACACTTGGTCTAATATCATAGTAATATTACCTACTCTAATAACATCACATAAATTCACCTATATAAAGACAATTCTGCCTAAATAAACTAAGTATGAGACAGGCAAAATTTTAAAATAATTAAATAATATGACAGTATTATAATATTGTCACTATAAATACTAAATACTTATTACTTGCATCTCAATTTATTATTATTGAATTTACATTTATTTTTTCATTTAGTCTTCACTGTAAATCTATGAAACAAATATAATTAGACCTACTTTTGAATAAGAAAATTGAGGCTTCAATTTTCTTATTCAGAAATAGAGCTGAAATTTGAAATCAAACCAGACTCTAAAGCATATGATATTTTCACAATAGTATATATTAAATTAAATATTGCACTTTCTCTATGGTAAATATTAATAGCTATTCATTGATTGCCTATTATGTGTAAGATATTCAGCAGATGATTGCTAATATTCACATTATTGCTATAAATCAGACATTATTTGCGTATTACAGACAAAATTTGAGACACAGATAACTTATATAAATTGCCCACAGCCTTCCCACAATATGGTTACAAACATAGGTCTGCTAACTCCAAAGTCCATGAAGAAATAATAACTTGTTAATAAAAAGAAACAGAAACAATTTCAAGAAGAGAAAACTATGTATACAAAGACATAAATGTCTGCAAGTAGTACAAGATAACTGTAGGCACGAGATAACTCCTAGGCACAAGCATAGGAGAATGTAAAGAGATAAGCCAAGAAGCCATATGATACCAAATTACAAAAAGCCTTTTACATGTCATTCTTAAGAATTTGGATAACGAAGAGTGATCTTTATGGGTCACTTTCCATGTTCCATAAACTCTGCTAGATGCTTGATATAAAAAAGTAGAATCCAACTTCTTTATTACATTTTAGAGATTATATATACTGTATCATATAACTTAAAACCCTTTTCCACAGAAATAAAGAGTAAATATTTATCTAATCTGCATGTCCGAAAGAAGAAATAGTAATTTGATGACTCATCTTTCAAGAGTCTAGCAAGGTTGAGCTCATACCAAAAAAAAAATGTTTAGATTTTAGGTTCTTAATATTAAACCATAAAAAGAGAGAAAGAAAAAAGATTGAGTAAATTAAAGAAAAACTTCCATGATTCAGTACAGCTATGAATTAGATCTAGTCCCAATCTAAAGCATTGCAAAATCAGTACCTAATACACCCGTGAGGCATAAGACTTTAGAACAAGCAGATATCTACATGCCTATAAAATTCTGTCAAATTTTATACCAGAACATGGATAATAAAGAATTTACAAAGATGGACTTACAAAACTCAGGAGTTACTCCTATGTCTTTTGTTTCTCCCTCAGCATTTCAACAGTGGGCACTTAAGTGTTTAGTCATTAATTCAATAATACATACTTCTAATATTATATTATACTCAAATAATTATTAAAGGAGACTAAGAAAAGTAACATTGTTTAGGTCACTTCTAAAAAGATCTTTTTTTGAGTACTCCATGCAAAAGTGCCCTCACTTAATTCTTATATTATATTCTATTTCTAATACTGTTGTTTTCTTAACAAAACTCTTTGGTAAGTATGCATTTGTTTATTTGTTTCTTTACTTAATACCCATTTTCCCCACTAGAAAACCAGCTTCATGGAGTCAGGGAGCAAATTATTTTGTTCAACAGTGTGCGCAGAAATATGCTTAGATTTGGAGATGTTCAATAAACTGCCTTGAATATGCAATCAGCCACTTTCAATACATATTATCTCTATATTCCCCTAACACTTAAGTAGATATGAAACAAAGATATTAATGGAGCAATAAGTTGACAAACACAATAAAAATGTCTAAATATATACATATACAATAGAAAAGGTAAAGATGAGAATTGAGAGGCATTAAGCAATTATTAACATTAGTACAGCATACACAGAATATGTGTAATCCTTTTATTATTAATATCATTGTTCTACTGACCAGAAAATAAAAATAAAAAAGACCAGAAGAATAAAAATTGATTTTTGAATTCATTTAACTGACTTCTGGGTAACATATCAAAAGTAAATTAAATCTGTCAAAATTTGGAAAAAATCCCAGCACTGGAAGCTACAGAAGAATGCTATCAAAATAACAGGAACTCAGAAATTAGTTCTTAAAAATGCAGATGTGACCAGACTAAGGAAAGACACCAGTTCCACTCCTCAGGAGACACTAAGTCACTGAAAAATAAGAAAGACATTTTGGCAGAATAATTATAAACTGGTTACATAAACCTAACCCATAACCATAAACCTAACTCAATTTCATCAGGCCCAAAGCAGAGGAAATATATAAAACTAATAACAAAATACAAATACTAATACTCATAGTCTTGCTAGTAAAAACAATTGTTATCATAAAAATAGTTATAGTAATAAAGTTAATAGTGCACATGTATTGGAAACTTCCTATATTTCAAGCATTGTTGTAAGCACTTTATATGCATTAACTTATTATGACTTGCAACAACTCTATGAGGTAGGTGCTCTTATCATCAATATGTTACAAATAAATTGAGATACAAAAAGGTAGAGTAATTTGGCTAAGATCTCATAGGTAGTAATTGGAGGATGAAGGTTAAATCCAGCTAAAAACCTATTATTATTACTCTCAGGTTGAATTGGTAACAAAAATATATTCCAACCAGCCCTACAGCTTAAGAACTGGTTGAAAGGTATAGATAAAAGTGTCGTAAAAATTCAAAGAATTGATTTTTTAACAGAGCATGTATTTTGTTTTGACTGTGAATGTTTACATACAACACTGAAAGTACTGTACATGAAAGAAAACATTGGTAAGTTAGACTTTATTAAAATAATAATAATTTTTTTAAAAAACCTTCTGCATCATGAGGAACACTGTCAATAGAATCAAAAGAAAAACCAGAAATGGACACTAAACAGGTGGAAAACACCTAAAATAGAGGATTTCCATACAAAATATACAAAGCACCCTTAAAATTTTACAAAAATAAAATAACCTAATTAAAAATGGACAAAAATTGGACAGACACATTACCAAATAAGATATGCAAATGGCATACAAGCATATGAAAAGATGCTCAACATCATTGATCATTAAGAAATTACACCAAGGCAACAATAATATAATGTAATCCCACTACCCACCATTAAGAAGATAAAATCCAAAAACTTTATATATCTATATATCAGATAAAGGGGTAATAACAAGAATCTACAAAGAACTCAAGCAAATCAGCAAGGAAAAAACAAACAACCACATTAAAAATGGGCAAAGGACATGAACAGAGGCTTTTCTAAAGAAGATCAAATAATGGCCAATAAGCACATGAAAAAATGCTCAACATCTCTAATTATCAGGGAAACACAAATTAAAACCACAATAAGATATCACCTTCCCCAGTTAGAATGACTCTTATTAAAAAGTCCAAAAACAATAGATCCTGGCATGGATGTAGAGAGAAAGAAATGCTTATACACTGTTGCTGGGACTGCAAATTAGTACAACTTCTATGGAAAACAGTATGGAGATTCCTCAAAGAACTAAAAGTAGACCTTACATGTGATCCATGAATCCAACTACTGGGTGTTTACCCAAAGGAAAAAGAAGTCATTTTATCAAAAAGACACCTGCACTGGATATTTATTGTAGCACAATTCACAATTGCAAAGATGTGGAATCAACCCACGTGCCCATCAATTCATGAGTGGATTAACTAAATGTGGTACATTTTACTGTTGAATACTAGTCAGCCATGAAGAAGGCAGAATTAAGGTCTTCTGCAATTATTTGGATGGAACTGGAGACCATTATCCTCAGTGAAGTATCTAAAGAATGGAAAAACAACCACCACATGTACTCGTCATTAAACTGGAACTAACTGATTAGCACTCATGTATACAGAGGGAAGTAAAATCAGTAGAAATCAAGAAATGGGGAGTGGGGAGGAGGGGATGGGTTAAAACCTACCTAGTGGCTACAATGAACACTATCTGGGTGATGGACACACTTATAATCCTGACTCAAGCATCACAAAATTGATATATGTAACCAAAAACATTTGTAACCCCCATAATATTTTGAAATAAAAATATATAAGGAAGGAAGAAAGGAGCTAGACACAGACCTTACACTCTTCACAAAAATTAACTCAAAACGGGTGATTACAGAAATAAATGTAAAATGCAAAAGCCTAAAACTCCTAGATGACAACATAGAAGATAATCCTGAGGACCTTGAATTTGGCTATGACTATTTGGATACAATACCAAAAGCATAATCCAAGAAAGAAAAAGTTGATAAACTGGAATTCATTAAAATTAAAAACTTCTGCTCTGCAAAAGACACTATCAAAAGAATTAAAAGACAAGCCAGAAACTGAAACAAACATTTCCCAAAATTATCAAATAAAGGACTGTTATCCAAAATATAAATACTTCAACAATAAAAAACACCAGTTAAAAATGGTCCAAAGATCTCAACTGATACCTTACTAAAGAATATATATAGCAGGCAAAAAAAGCATATGAGAAGATTCTCTGCATCATATGTTATCAGGGAAATGCCAATTTTTTGAGGGTTAGAGTCAAGATATGAGAATCCAAGGAGTGGCACAGGACTTTGTCAAAGAGCAACCTGGGGACACCTCACTTCATTGAGCAAAAGCTGCTCGACCTTGAGGGGGTACGGTCCACCAATCAGGGATGTCTGCAAATGGACCCCACCTTGAAGCCTGAGGGCTACAGCCTGAATGTCAGCAAAGAGCCCCAGGCTTGCAGTCAGAAGGAAGCTGGAGAGAATGATCAAAGGATGTCAGCCCAGCAGATAAGAGCAGTTTGCTATTCTAAGCCTGAGGCAATGTTCCTATCTCTCTTCTGAGTTCATGTCCCAATGAATGAGGAACTAGATAAAGTAGAAAGAAGTAGTGGTCTCATTGTTCCACATTTAGATTATACGCTTTACTGCTAACTCATGAGTGTGTCACGTGAAATCATTGTAATCTATAACATGAAAAAAAGAATAAAAACAGGCGCTAGACTTCAGTTAGTACCACCTGGCTCATGGGAATGCTGGTGGTCCCCTGACCTCCCCATACCCTTTCACCTTACTTTTTGTGTCCTTATCTTTGTCTCTCCCATCTCTTGAAATGCACACTGCCCGAGGACCCGATTATATCAGGAGTGTTGTGAACTCCCGATACAAATTAAAATGGCAGTGAGATACCACTGTATATCTATTAGAATGGCCAAAATCCTGGATACTGACAGAATCAAATGCTGGTCAGAATGTTGAGTAACAGAGACTCTCATTCATTGCTGATGCAAATATAAAATGGTACAACCACTTTGAAAAACATTTTGGCAACTTCTTTTTTTTTTTTTTTTTTTTTTTTTTTGAGACAGAGTCTCGCTTTGTTGTCCAGGCTAGAGTGAGTGCCGTGGCGTCAGCCTAGCTCACAGCAACCTCAAACTCCTGGGCTCGAGTGATCCTTCTGCCTCAGCCTCCCGAGTAGCTGGGACTACAGGCATGCGCCACCATGCCCGGCTAATTTTTTTTTTTTATATATATATCAGTTGGCCAATTAATTTCTTTCTATTTATAGTAGAGACGGGGTCTCGCTCTTGCTCAGGCTGGTTTTGAACTCCTGACCTTGAGCAATCCGCCCGCCTCGGCCTCCCAAGAGCTAGGATTACAGGTGTGAGCCACAGCGCCCGGCCTTGGCAAATTTTTAAAAAAACTAAACATACTCTTACCATACAATCCAGTAATCATGCTCCTTGGAATTTACCTAAAGGAGTTGAAAATGGATGTCCACATGAAAAATTGCACGCATGTTTATAGCATCTTTATTCATAATCATTAAATCTTGGAAGCAACTAAAATGTCCTTTAGTAGGTGGATAGGCAAATAAATTGTGGTACATCTCAGCAATGGAGTATTATTCAGTACTAAAAAAATGAGCTTTCAAGCCATAAAACGTTTCCATGGGGAAAACTTAAATGTATATTACTAAGTGAAAAGCCAATCTGAAAATGCTATATACTGTATGACTCAAAAAAAAATGCCATTCTGGAAAAGACAAAACATTTGAGACACTAAAAAATCAGTAGTTGCCAGGGTTCAGGGAGAGAGAGGGATGAATAGACAGAACTTAGGTGATTTTGGAGCAATGAAATTACTCTGCATGATACTATAATTGTGGATATACATTTGTCCAAACTCATAAAATGTATAACAGAAAGAGAGTTCCTAATGCAAACTATGGTCTTTGGGTAATAATAATGTGTCAGTATAGGTTCATTAATGATGACATATGTCTGGTAAAGGATATAGAAATGCTGAAGGCTATGCATATGTGGGGCAGAGAAATCTCTGTACTCTCCACTCACTTTTACTATGTACCTTAAACTTCTTTAAAATTATAAAATTCATTTTAGAAAATCTTAGGCTTAGAAAATATCTGTCAGTAGGAGAATGTATATAGAAACTTTGGCACATCTATATAGTGGAATATTGTTCATTAATAAAATAAATGAGCTATTAATTCACAAAAAAACATGGAGGAACCCTAAATGCATATTGCTAAGTGAAAAAAGTCCATCTGAAAAGGTTATATGCTATATAATTTCAATTATCTAAAATTATAGAAAAGGCAAAACTATAGAAACGATAAAAAGATCAGTGGTTGCTAATGACTTAGGGTTAAATAGGCAAAACACAAGAGATTTTTAGAGCAGTGAAATTATTTTGTTTGATACTCTAGTGGTAAACACTGGACATTATGCCCATGTCAAAATCCACAGAATTTACACTATAAAAATGAACTCTAATCTATGCTAATTTAAAAATTTTAAAGAAGGTTGGGGATCCCAGGAAGACATGCACAATGTGACATAAATATCTAACTATATTACAGATGTATTAATATAAGCAATCTCAGTAAAGTGAATTGGGGAAAAAGTACTGACCTCAGTAACTTTGGTAATGAATAGGGTTTGTAACACTGAATTTAAAAACAACTACAGATAGCCTGTATTCTAGTTGACAAAGTTGCTTCTCACAGGGGCACAGGCTATTAATTTGATACTATTATACACACATACTGGAATTAAACAAGTAAATGACTTGAAGATTATAGGAGCCAAGTTTCTCACTGTTGGAGTGGGAATTTACAGATAAGCAAAGGAAGGCTAGAATGATCCATGTGGTGATGGATTAGAGTTGGAGATACCAGTATGAACACATGTTTAGCTTACTATAGATGCAGATGACTACAAATAGAAACATTTATAGATTAGAACACAAATTAGTACACACACACACATGTTTTCTTGTCATAGCAGATGAAAATGTCTAGAAGCAATAATACTCCAGTAACAGTGAGCACTCTAGCACCCAGGTCTTAGTTTCTAATAGTTTTTCAAATAAAAGCAACTTGTGTCCTTGGAGAAATGACTGATTCTAGACTAGGGCAGAAAATATACACGATAAAGCTGAAGTATTTTGTGGTGCTAGAAAGTAAGAAAAGTCTCCCAAAAAGGAAAAAACACCAAAAAAAGAATAGAAAACCCACACATTGGTGTGGGTATGTCAAAGGTCTGAGGGACATTAAAAAAGCTCCATTGGCCAAAGCTGGTATAATTTAGGTCAATAAAAAGATTAAAATAATTTTAGATTACAACATAAAATATAAAATACATCTCCATGAAGACATACTGACATAAATAAATTATTAAATAAATAAATAAATGAGGAAGAAGAGACAGATCTCTCTTGGCAGAAAAATTCCAAATGGTTGACATAGCTATTATGCCCTTGAGGAGTAGAAGCAATAATCCACCTTTATAATGTGTAGGCTGTCCATAGGAACTTCCTTCCAAAGAATATAGAATGGAAATGGGGAAAGAAGTTTAACTTTAGGGAAAACTTGACACTACCTCTGACACTACCTCAGCAAGGTAATTAATGCCATTATAAAAGGTGATAAATTATGTTTCTGGTATAATTTCTTGATATGATGAGATGATAATGACACAGTCATGCGGTCTTCTCCAAACCCATAAACCCAGTTTAATCATGAGAAAACACCAGACAGATCCCCACAGAGAGTATCCTACAAAATACTTGAGCAGTACTCCTCAAATTTTTTAAGGTCATCAAAAACAAAAAAAGTCTGAGAAAAACAGCCAATTAGAGTTTAAAAAGACATGTTAAGTAAATGTCAGGGGGTATCCTGGACAGGATACTAGGGCAAGAAAAGAGTTTACATAAGAACTAAAGAAATAAAAATAAATTATGGGCATTAATCAATAATAATGTATCAGTTTTGGTTTATTCTTTGCAATATATTTACCATGCTAATGTAGACTATTAATAATAGGTAAAATTGTTGAGAGGGTATTTGAGACAGTAAAAATATTAGTGATTGCTAGTGGTTTGGGGTTAAATAGTCAAAACACAGTTGAGGGGTTAGGGCAGTATTTTGTTTGATATTCCAATGGTGTACATGTAATATTATGTATGTGTTAAAACCATAGAATATAAATCCTCAATTTTTCTGTAATTTAAAAATTCTTCTAAAATACCTTTAAAATTTCTCTGAAAAGAAAACCTAATATTTTATACAGTCCCTTCCTATCCACTGAATTCACCTGTTCTCCTCTTACAATAACCAGAATGGTCCTGGAGGATGCCAATGGACTACCGCTCTTGAATAAGAAGTAGCATTAATTGTAGCTGCCATGCCAAATGGGGTGTCTTTGCTAGAATAGCTTAATATATTATGCAGCTATTCATCTGGAAAACCCACTCTTTTTTATCCTTGTAAGAAAAAAGATCAGCAACGGTTTCCATGCAATTAGAATAAAAGACTGTATCCATTTAGTTTTGGCACAAGGCACAAGAATGTTGACTCTCCTGTCCTTAGTGATAAGATAGTCTGAAGATATCTGGACTATCTAAATACCCTAATATTCAGTTTCCTGTGACTGCTGTAACGGATTATTCACAAATTTTGTGGCCTACGCAACAAAAAGTTATTCTCTCTTAATTCTGAAGGCCAGAAGTCTGAAATCAAGACATAGGGAGGACCAAACTCTTGGCAAAGGATTTAGGAATCTGCCCTTTATCCCTTCCAGCTTTTGGTGGCTGTTGGCATTCTTTGGCTTCTGGCCACATCTCTTTCTTTGCTCCATCTTCATGTCATCCTCTGTTCTGTGTTGGTGAATCCATTTCTGTTCCTTTCTTATAATGGTACAGATGATTGTATTTAGAGTCCACCAAATAATCCAGAATATATTCCTCATCCAAAGATCTTTAACTTAATCATCTGTGTTTCCAAATAAGTTAATATTATTATATATAAAATTTATTTCCCACATAAGTCAATAAGTTAATATTCATTCTTTTGCCATATAAGGTAATATTTATAGGTTCTAGGGATTAGGATGTAGGCATATCTTTGGGCTACCATTCAGCCTACTACAATCTCACAGATTATTCTACTAAACTAGTATATGAATGATATCACATCAATCAAAGTAGACGTAGGAAGAAACTAGCAAATTAGAAGGCTTCCTTAGATACATGTGCTCCAAAGGGTTCAAGGTAACCGTATGATAATTGAGGGGCCCACCACATGAGTATAAAATTAGATATCTAGTGGTCTTGGGCAGAAAGGACACTTCCTTTAAAACAAATAACAAATTATGATGATTCTCGTGGGGATGGGGAGTGGGGGTGGGAAAGAATAGTTATCAGTAGGCCTGCAAAGAAAGAGATAGCTTGGTTAAAAGTTTTTGTATATAGGCTAATGACAGTCCTCTGGCCAATTATTATAATGATACTTATAAAAGACAGAGTTTTTATTCATCGGCTACTTTCAGCCATACATACCTGATCTATCTAAATTTCTTATTGTAATTAAAATTGAGATGTTTTGATTTATGGAGTAGCACTTAGGAAAATGTCCTATAAGCCATATAATTATCAAACTATCAAATGCACACTTTGGTTATGGAATTTTGTGAACAAAATAGTTCCTCTATAAGTTATGTCTTGTACACATTACTTAGAAACTCCATGTTATATCCAGTTTAGGATGCTACTGCAACTAGAAAATATCTAGTGAGCAGCATCAGCAGTAGGTCCTAGTACCAAACTTCTCCACATTTTGCCTGAGCTTTGTAGTCTCGTAATTATTTATAAAGTTTGATATTGGGTACATTTTTGATTCTTATTCACCTGATTTAGATTATCTGATCCTTTGTATTTTTCCAGGAACAATAATGTAGGGCATAATAAATAGTTTAAATTAATAATCTTATTTTTATAGCTCTATTAAAATAAACTTAGAAGGTAAAATACATAGGTCTAGGAATGAAATGATGGAAACAAGAATAGCCCTGCTTCTCATTATGCCCAGTGTACTTACTGTCTCTATAAGTCTGGGCTCTGCAGCATTGGATTAAAACCTTTTGCCAGAAGATATAGCAAGAGTCCCAACCAGTAATAGTTACAACTGCCACTTGGGCTTGTTCTAAAAGAACAATAGAGAAGAAGAGGATTCACCATCTTGGCAGTTGTAAGAGATCCTGACCATCAGAAAGTGATAGGGGCCGGGCGCTGTGGCTCACGCCTGTAATCCTAGCTCTTGGGAGGCCGAGGCGGGCGGATTGCTCAAGGTCAGGAGTTCAAAACCAGCCTGAGCAAGAGCGAGACCCCGTCTCTACTATAAATAGAAAGAAATTAATTGGCCAACTGATATATATATAAAAAATTAGCTGGGCATGGTGGCGCATGCCTGTAGTCCCAGCTACTCGGGAGGCTGAGGCAGAAGGATCACTCGAGCCCAGGAGTTTGAGGTTGCTGTGAGCTAGGCTGACGCCACGGCACTCACTCTAGCCTGGACAACAAAGTGAGACTCTGTCTCAAAAAAAAAAAAAAAAAAAAAAAAAAAAAAAAAAGTGATAGGGCTGTTGTTATACAGTAGGAGCAGAAAGAGAAAATTCTGATACACAAGTGATCCACTTGGGGTCCTCTTTAGCACTCTTTGTCCAATTTTGACAGTGAAAAGACAAAGACATTAACTCTACCCTGAGAAGGGCATAGTGAGTATGGACTCAAATATCTGAGGAGTGAGCATCTAAATTACACAAAAGGTAAGCCAACAAGACCAGCAGACATGCTAAGTGAGACTAAAGTTAAACTAGAGTAGATGGGAAAAAGAAACGATGACTATAAGTTCTAGCATTAAGATCAGTTCTAGCAGTGAGAGCTATAATTCAGTCCACTTTCCATTCCTAATTATCTGCAGGAAGAAAGGTCCACTCATCCTGCAGGTTTCTCCAAAGCCAATTTGAAGAGCAGCACGAAGGGTGCACTGTCGTGGATGCTGAGATGGAATGCTGAGATAAACTGTCCAGTTACCCCTTTAGGAAATTATTTATTCCCCTATTGCTGGGAGGTTTCTGGAGAGATGACCTGAAGCCCATCTCTCAACCTGCTTCAGGGATTGCCTCAGTTAAAGAAAATTCCCTCATCCAAATTCATGTCTCTTTTCAGCGCAAGCTTCATCCAATAAATTAGAGATGTTGATATAAAAGGTCTCAGTGACCTCACCCCAGCTGGATGATCATAGTTTGAAAGCTCCTCATTGGATCCTTCATAACCTTCATTGGGACTACCTTACCAGCACAACTTCTCCCTCTGCCCAGTCTTGCTTCCTTCCTCTCCCTAATAAGCATTTTAACCACTTACCTCCATCTCGGAATCTGCTTCCTGAAAAACTACAACCTGCATCCAAAACTTAGCCAAAAAGTACAATTCTGACTTATAGCTTTAAATTTTCCATCTCATTCTTCTCCTCCCAATGTCTACTCCAAAATGATCAATATTACCATGACATTTAGGATCCCACTCAATCCCATTCTACATTCTAATTTTCCTTTCCCAAATAATCACTATGACTTAATATACTATTTGTATTTATTTCACTTTTTCTGTATGATTCACTATGTCTTTGAAATATGCACACATATGTGGTCTCCATGAGATTATTTAAGTTATCAGAATAAATAAGATTGGAGAGAGAAAAACAGAGAGGGAAAAGAGACAAGGAGGTGGAGAGGACAGAGAGAGAGAGAGGCAGAGAAGTGAGGTAATAGAAACAGTAAAGAAAGAAGGAAATCAAGAAATGAAAATAAGGAAATCAAGGAAGGAATGTTGGAAATTTTCTACTGTTGGGAATTAGGGCAAGAAAGAAAAAAGGGGAAGAGCTAGTTTTCATTATTTGCAAAACAAAAGTCTTAGATAATTTTCTATTTAAAAAGATGGATAGAAAAGCCAACATGAAAATCCAAAGCCAAAAGTCAAAGCTCCAGGAACTACAAATGAGTGTGTATGATATAGGTGAAAGTCTACAAAAAAATAAAACCTACGGGAAATTACATTATCTGACTTCTTCAAAGATTGCTCTAACTACATATTCCGAAGTGCATGGAAATAAATTAAAGAATAGGCATTTCCATCTGAGACAAAGAAAATGTTTAGTATTTTGAAATATATTTGAGGGAAAAAAGTAAAAATATTTAATTATCAATTTGAAACTTTGTTGAGAAACTTAACAACCTATTTTCCTTCATCTATACTTTCATAATTCACTTTTATAGTCATTATGAAGTTCTCAATCATGTTTCTATTCTATTAGCAGCAAACTATATTTTAACCTTCAAAGTAAACTATAAACATTTACAGAATCAAATTCCCATACGTATTTTTAAATCTAATTTGGTTTTTCTTCTGTTAAATTGAACATTTTCTCCTATTTTCTTCTTTTCTAATAAGATTTCTTGGTTAATGAAACTTTTCTGCTTCAGGATCTTCATTCATTCAGTGAAATCATTTTGAAAGTACTGGGGTGCACATAGGCTAATTAATGCATTTAAGGGTTATTATTATAATTTTAAAGCTCCCCCCCAGGCTCAAAAGAGGGTCCTCTCTCTCCAAATACTGTCTAAATCTCTTTCCTGTTTGTATTTCACTCACGTATTTGTAGGTATTATATATTATATTAACCTAATACTGGATTGTCTACCTCTTCCTCTAGAAAGCAAACTCTATAACAACAAGAGGACAGTTTTGCTCCCTACAATAGCACTTAGAAGAACAAAGACTAGCTGGATGTAAGCACACTGTAATACTTTTGAATGGATGAATAAACATATGTTTGCCATATATTTAAACATAGTTCCATCTTAACTTCACTTTTTGTTTGATGCAGGATCTTGGATTATTACCATGGACATTTTTCCAAATTCAATTAATGTTAAACAATGGGTTTTGACATAAAAGACTGTGAATAATAATTTTATTCATAAGACTTTCTTATATACAAAACATTAAATTTGTGAGAATGAATTTGCTAATGTAAATTTGATTTACATAATGTTTAAAGAAATCAGAACACTTAGAATTGTAGCAATACAAAAGTTACTTGAATATGTAGAATCATATTCTCTAACTATTCCAAATTAACTTTTATTCATGGTTTACTGTAATCAAAATTTTAATATTTATTAGATTAAAGAGTTCTCTTCCACTCTTGTTTTTGGAAGGGGAGATTCAGGAATAATATAATAAGATTTTATTAGTTATTAGTTTACATAATTTCTACTCTTGAAATTTTTAATGTCTTCTTGAAAATATATTTAATTGCTCTGAGCAGTAGGTTATAATTCAATCAATTTCTCTTAGTTTATTTGAGGTAACAGGTAGGCTAACTGAATGGGTATATAGAAATCACTGATTACACTAGATTTATAGTATTATTATAAATGGGCCTTGGATACATCTTAGTCTAGTTCTCTAAAATTGACCAAATTACCAAATTGTTCATATATATTATAAACCAGTGTTTCCCAAGGTCTATTCATGGGAAACTAGTCATATCACTAAGTAGTTGCAACAAAGCTTTCCTGAAAATAAGTTTTGAGAAACATCATATATTATAGCATCTCCAAGAGACTGAAATCTCTAAGAGATTAAAAATCTTTGTTGGCATATTGCATGCTCATATAAATCCTACAAGAAAAGGAGCCTATTTTGTTGTATTTTAATAAATATTCTCTACATTTTATTGATCACAAAACTCTTTTATTATGGCAAATATTAAAATCCCTGGAATAATTTTCTTCTCCAAAATACTTTGAAAAAGCTCTACTGGATACATTGGATACTCAATACATGTTTAGACATTTTTATTAATTTATTAAAAAATATTTATTGAATGCCTACTTTATGTAAAGCATGTACAAGACACTGAGTATGTAATGAATGGCAGAGTAAGTTGAAAAGTGCTCTATTATTATAAATGAATATAATCATGATTTCTGTGTATCTTTTCTTACAGAATGAAATTTTCATATTTTGTATGTACTCTCCTTAACAAAGAATAAGACTTTTAATGTGATTATATTATATGTGTGTTATCTATAAAGGATATAAGATGTTAATACAAAATTAATATTAAACTTTGAATGTTTTAATATATGCCTACTAGCTACACACTTATTTTATAATTCGTGCTCTCACAAGAAAAACATTTGCATTAAGGTCAGAAATATTTCTTTCTTTCTTTATCTTTTCTTTTTTTTCAAGACAGAGTCTCACTCTCCTGCCCAGGCTAGAGTGCTGTGGTGTCAGCCTAGCTCACAGCAACCTCAAACTCCTGGGCTCAGGTAACACTTCTGCTTCAGCCTCCCAAGTAGCTGGGACTACAGGCATGTGCCACCATGCCCAGCTAATTATTTTTTCTATATATTTTTAGTGGGCCAATTAATTTCTTTCTATTTTTAGTAGAGATGGGGTCTTGCTATTCCTCAGACTGGTCTCCATCTCCTGATCTAGAGTGATTCACTCGCCTCGGCCTCCCAGAGTGCTTGGATTACAGGGGTGAGCCACCATGCCTGGCCAAGGTCAGAAATATTTCTGACTCAAGGCTTAAAGTGCCCTTTGCAGTTAAGAAAGAAAATCAAAACCTTACTTGTGGCAATTTTTTTCAAAAAATATTTATTTTTTATTTCAGCATATTATGGGGGTACAAATGTTAAAGTTACGTATAGTGCCCATGCCTCCCCTCCCTCCTCGAGTCAGAGCTTTAAGCGTGACCATCCCCCAAATGTTGCACATCTCACTCATTGTGTTTGTATATACCCATCCCTTCTTCCCCGCTCCCACCTGCTCGGCACCTGATAAATGTTTTTCCTATATATTCACTTAGGTGTTGATCTATTAATACCAATTTGTTGGTGAGTACATGTGGTGCTTGTTTTTCCATTCATGAGATACTTCACTTAGTAGAATGGGTTCCAGCTTTATCCAGAAAAATACAAGAGGTTCTATATCATCATTGTTTCTTAAAGTTGAATGGCACTTCATGGTATACATATGTCACATTTTATTAATCCACTCATGAATTGATGAGCACTTGGGTTGTTTCCACAACTTTGCAATTGTGAATTGTACTGCTATAAACATTCGAGTGCAGGTGTCTTTTTCATAAAGTGACTTTTGATCTTTTGGGTAGATGCCCAGTAGTGGAATTGCTGGATCAAATGGTAGATCTACTTGTATCGCTTTAAGGTATCTCCATATTGCTTTCCACAGAGGTTGAACTAGTTTGTAGTCCCACCAGCAGTGTAGTATTCTTCTCTCTCTGCATCCAGGCCAACATTTATTGTTTGGGGACTTTTTGATAAAGGCCATTCTCGCTGGAGTTAAGTGATATCTCATTGTGGTTTTGATTTGCATTTCCCTGATGATTAGAGATGTTGAGCATTTCTTCATAAGTTTATTGGCTATTTTTCTGTCTTCTTTTGAGAAGTTTCTGTTCACGTTCTTTGCCCATTTTTTGATAGGTTTGTTTGATTTTTTTTCTTGGTGATTTTCCTGAGTTCTAAATAGATTCTAGTTATCAGCCCTTTATCAGGGCTGTAGCTTGCAAAAATTTTCTCCCATTCTGTGGGTTGTCTGTTTGCTCTCTTGACAGTTTCTTTGGCTGTGCAGAAGCTTTTTAATTTCATTAGGTCCCATTTGTTTATTTTTGTTGCTGTTGTGATTGCCTTTAGGGTCTTCTTCATAAATTCTTTGCCTAGGCCAATGTCTAGAAGAGTATTTCCAACATTTTCCTCTAGAATTCTAATAGTTTCACACCTAAGGTTCAAGTCTGTTACTCAGCGTGAGTTGATTTTTGTGAGAGGTGAAAGGTGTGGATCCTGTTTCTGTCTTCTACATGTGGCTATCCAGTTTTCCCAGCACCATTTATTGAATAAGATTTTTTCCCCAGTGTATGTTTCTGTCTGCTTTGTCAAAGATTAGTTGGCTTTATGAGAATGGTTTTATATCTGGGTTCTCGGTTCTGTTCCACTGATCAATGTCCCTGTTCTTGTGCCAGTCCTAAGCTATTTTAATTACTATAGCCTTGTAGTATAGTTTGAAATCTGGTAAATTTATCCCTCCTATTTTGTTTTTATTGCCTAGGATTGATTTTGCTATACGGGGGCTTCTCTGGTTCCATATGAAGCTTAAAACTATTTTTTTCTATATCTGTGAAAATTGATGATGGTATTTTGAAAGGAGTTGTGTTGACTCTGTAGGTCACTTTGGGTAGTATAGATATCTTAACAATGTTGATTCTGCCACCTCATGAGCATGGTATAGTCTTCCACCTGTTTACATCCTGTGCTATTTCTTTCTTCAGTGTTTCATAGTTCTCCCTGTAGAGGTCTTTTACCTCCTTAGTTAAATATATTCCTAGGTATTTTATTTTCTTTGTTGCTATTTTGAAGGGAATTGAGTCTTTGATTTGGTTCTCACTTGTACTGTTGTTGCCGTATATGAATGCCTCTGATTTCTGTGTGTTGATTTTGTATCCTGAGGCTTTACCAAATTCATTTATCAGTTCAAGGAGTCTTTTAGTTGAATCCTTGGGGTTTTCTAGGTATAATATCATGTCATCAGCAAAGAGTGAGAGTTCGATCTCTTCTTCTTTCATTTGGATGCTCTTAATTCCGCTCTCTTGTCTGATTGCTGTAGCAAGGACTTCCAGTACTATGTTGAATAAAAGAGGAGATAGTGGGCAACCTTGTCTTGTTCCAGTTCTAAATGGGAATGCTTTCAATTTTCCTCATTCAGTATGATATTGGCTGTGGGTTTGTCATATATGGCTTGTATCATTTTTAGGTAAGCCCCATCTATGCCTATTTTGTTGAGCGTTCTTATCATAAACAGATGTTGAATTTTGTCAAAGGTTTTTTCTGTGTCTATTGAGAGAATCATATGGTCTTTGTTTTTGCTTCTGTTTCTGTTAACATTATTAAGTGCAAATAAAATTTAGAAAACCCAAGGTCACATATTAGGATGACCAAATGGTAAAAGATGAAGTTCTCATCTTCAATGGCACTTAACTATAATAAAATGTTTCCATAAATTTTGCTTGTATTAATGGATTATAATTTTAGAAAAAGCATAACTAAAAATATGCTTCCTAAAAAAGCAATCATAAGGACAAGTTAAATAATATGTCTTAATTTTTATATATTGCATATAGTTTTATACTTTTTTAAGGTGATATAAAATCCTATAGAATATTCCTATAATCAAAACTGCATATCTACTAAATAATCAGATAATTTGATATCTTACAGAGGAAACAATTGGGATCCTAAAAGCCCTGTATGTCAGAGTTGACCAGATTTAAAATTGGGTGGATCAATTATATTCCACATACATTTATGGAATTTGAAGTTCAAACTGCTCTATAAGTCTTCTTTTCTTCCTGAAAGTATCTTAGTTTAAGTAACATAACAGATGTCTGCCATCAAATCCTGTAACTTATTCAATGATGTCCTCTGATGTTTACCTGTATTTTCCCTGCATTAGAACATTTAGTTTTCGTTGATTATTTTGAATCTATACAAACTTGCTATTGTTTAATTTGTTTGTGTTGCACCTGTGGGGTGGTACAGTGATATTTTTGGTGGTAAAATAATTAACTAGTTCATAAATATTATCAAATAATAAGAATTCATATGCAGAAATTAGAGCAAGATTTTCTCAGACAAATAATTTAGAATTAATTATGAGAGCTGATGTATCGAAATATTCAAATTCATTCATGTGAGGATATCTGGTAATAGGAAAAGTTAGCACTCTGGTAATAGGAAAAGGCTAAAAGTGGTGAGGGTGGCCATTTTTTATATATGTTTGTTCGTTATTTGTGTGTCTTTTGAAAAATTCCTGTTTAGGTCATTTGCCCATTTTTTTTTTTAAATTTTTTTTTTATTTTGGCATATTATGGGGGTACAGATTTTAAGGTTTCAATAAATGCCCATTTTCCCCCCTCCCCCCAAAAGTCTGAGTCTCCATCATGACCATCCCCCAGATGGTGCACATCTCACTCATTATGTATGTATATACCCGCCCCCCTCCCCCCTCCCACCTCCCCATTACCCTATTACTGTAGCACCTATGTGTCCACTTAGGTGCTACTCAGTTAATACCAGTTTGCTGGAGAATATATCTGGTGCTTGTTTTTCCATTCTTGGGATACTTCATTTACTAGTATGGGTTCCAGCTCTAACCAGGAAAATATAAGATGTGCTATATCACCATTGTTTCTTAGAGCTGAATAGTACTCCATGGTATACATATGTTTGTTCGTTGTGTGTCTTTTGAAAAATTCCTGTTTAGGTCATTTGCCCATTTTTAATGGGGTAATTTTTTTTTTTCTTACTGAGTTGTTTGAGTTTTTTAAATATCCTGGATATTAGTTCTTTGTCAAATGCATAGTTTGCAAATAGTTTCTCCCATTTCGTAGGCTATTTATTCTGTGTATTTATTTTTCTGTACAGAAATTTTTTATTTTAATTGAGTCCCTTTTGTTTATTTTGCTTTTGGTATCTCACATAAGTTCATTACCTAGGCTAATGTGCAAAAGAGTTTTTTCTAGATTATTTTTCTAGAATTTTTATGATTTCAAACCTTACATTTAAGTCTTTAATCCATCTGTAATTAATTTCCATATATGGTAAAAGATAGGGATCCAATTTCATTCTATTACATATGACCATTCAATTTTCACATCATTTATTGAATAGGCTTTCTTTTCTGCAGTATATGCTTTTGTCTACTTTGTTGAAGATCAATTGGTTATAGTGATATAGATCTATTTTTGGGTTCTCTATTCTATTCATTAATCTCTGTGTCTATTTTTATAACAGAACAATGCTGTTTTGGTTACTATAGCTTAGTAAAGTCAAGTAATATGATACTTTAATTGTTTTTTTTTAATGTTTTCTTAGGATTAATTTGGATTTGGGGGCTCTTTTTGGTTTCATACGAATTTTAGAATTGTTTTTTCTAGTTATGTGAAAATGACATTAGTATTTTGATAAGAGTTTCACTAAATCTGTTCATTGCTATGGGCAATATGGTTATTTTAATATTAGTTCTTCTAATCAGTGAGAATGGGATGTTTTTCCATTGTTTGTGTGATCTATGACTTCTTTAATCAGTGTTTTGTAGTTTTCCTTGTAGAGGTTTTTCACCTCTGTCAAATATATTCCAAGATAATTTTTGTACCTATTATAAATGGGGCTGAGTTCTTGATCTGGTTCTCAGGTTGGTCATCATTGATGCATGGAAATGCTACTGATTTGCATTATTGATTTTATAACCTGAAACATTACTGAATTCATTTATCAAATCTGGGAATCTTTTGGATGAGTCTTTAGGATTTTCTAGGTGTAAAATCATATCATCTGCAAACAGAGATAATTTGACTTCCTCTTTTCTAATTTGCAAGCCCTTTATTTCTTTATCTTGCATAATTGTTCTGGCTAGGACATTCAGTATTATGTTGAATAAAAGTAGTGAAATTGAGTATCCTTGTCAGTTCTTAGGTGGAATATTTTTAAATTTTTCTTATTCAGAATGATGTTAGGTACAAGTTTTTCATATATGGCTTTTATGTTTTTACAGCATATTCTTTCTTTGCCTAATTTATTGAGGATTTTTATAATGAAGAGATGCTGATTTTTATTAAATGCTTTTCTACATTTATTAAGATGATCATATAGATCATCCTTAATTTAGTTTATATGGTGTCCTTAGCTTATATGGTTAATCACACTTATTAATTTGTGTATGTTGAGCCATCTTTGCATTCCTGGAATAAAACCCAGTTGATCATGGTGAACTATCTTTTGGATGTGCTGTTGGATTCAGTTTGCTAGTATTTGGTTGAGGATATTTGCATCTATGCTCATCAGGGGTATTAGGCTGTAGTTTTCTTTTCTTGTTGTGTCCCTTCCTAGTTTTGGTACCAGGGTGATACTGGCTTCATAGAATGAATTAGGAAGGATACTTCCTTCTCCATCTTTTGGAACAGTCTCAGTATGGTTATTGCCAGTTCTAATGCTGTCAGTGGACAGAAGTGCGAATTAAAACCACAATGAGATACCACCTTATCCTTGTCAGAATGGTCATCATTATGAAGTCAAAAAAAAGTAGAAGTTGGCATTGATGCTGTCAAAAGGATCACTTAGTGGGAATGTAAATTATTACAAGGTCTATGGAAAGCAGTATAGAGATTTCTCAAAAAACTGAAAGTAGTACTACCATTCAATCTAGCAATCTCACTACTGGGTATCTACTCAAAGGGAAAGGAGGCATTATATTAATATCAAAAACATACCTGTACTCATATTTATTATAGCACAATTCATAATCATAAAGATATAGAACCAACTTATGAGTGGATAATGAAATTGTTATATGTGTATATATGTATTTGGGTGTGTGTGTTTATATACATGTATACATATATATAATGGAACATTGCTCAGCCATGAAAAAGAATGAAATACTGGCTTTTTTGGCAGCAACCTGGATGTAACTGGAGGCCATTATCCTAAGTGAAGTAACTCAGGAACAGACAATCAACTACTGCATGTTCTTATTTATAAATAGGAGCTAAATTATGGTTATGCATGATCATACTGAGTAGAATAATGGCCACTGGAAACTCAAAAGGGGGGAGGTTGGAAGGAGGATGAGGAATGAAAGTTTACCTATTGAGCACAATGTATGCTATGCAGGTGATAAGTGCACTAAAAGCCCAGACTTCATATAATGATATGATATATCTATCTACCAAAAATCCATTTGTATGTCCTAAAACTACTGAATTTTAAAAAAGAAAAAATTGGAGCATTTCAAGGAAACTTTCTGGGATTCTACATTAAGGAATTTTGCTTTGAGAACCTGAAAGTATCAGACCTTCTGGAGCATCCCCAGAATAAGAAAAATAATAAATGAATAAATAAAAATTGGAGAGGACCATAAAATCTTGCAATGCAGTAGGAGAAATTAAGCCTTTTTAAAAGCTTTTAAGCTATGCCCTGAGATGTTGCAGGCACAGTTACATAAAAAAAAAAAAATCAGTAAGTAAAAAAAAAGAATCTCTAAACCAGGATTGTCTTTTTGCTAACGTTGAATCCCAAGGAGCCAATGATTTTTTTTTAATGGGAATTATATTTCTAGATACATGGTTATTTATATAAAGTGCTACCATATTCTATAATTATAATAATCAATACATATTTATTAACTGCTACAATCTTTGTGATACTGTTTAATTAGAAAAGCTGAATCGTGAAAAATTCATTTTGATAGGGGATTGAAATAAAAGCTATTTAAAAGTAAAAACAACTTTCATCATATATCTATTTACATTATTAAAGAAAGAAGATCATGTAGCAGGAGGAGGAGGAATATGAGGAAGAAGAAAGATAGATAAAGGTCTCAGGCATAAAGGGTAACACGGGAGAGCATATGCAAAACCACATACCTTGAGTCTCACTCATGATGTTCAGATGAGACTCTAGACTTTGAACTTCTGAGTTGATACTGGAAAGAGTTAAGACTTTTGGGACTATTGGGATGGAATGAATACATTTTGTATGTGAGAAAAACATGAGTTTTTAGGGGCCAGAAGCAGAACGCTATTGTTTGAATATTTGCCCCCTCCAAAACTCGTGTTGAAATGCAAGCTATTAAATTTGTGGTGGTGTTAGGAGGCGGGAACTTTGGGAGATGATAGGGTTATGAGTACTCTGCTATTGTAGGTGGGATTTATGCCATTGTTAAAGGTCAAGTTTATTCCCCTTTGACACTTTTTCCTTCCTCCTTCCAACATGTGATGAAAGAGCAGGAAGGCCTTCACCAGATGCTTGCACCCTTAGCTGGGACTTCCCAGCCTCCAAAACTGTCCAAAACTAAGCCCAATTTTAAATATTCTCTTGTAGTAGCATAAAGTGGAGTAAGACAACTCCATTCCAACCTCCCATATTTCCTAAGGCTATACATATGCACACAGAGAGCATGAATGACACCTAGGGGAAAGTTTTCAGCACCTGCATTGCCCCTAAGTAACATTTAGAAAACGGAAGCAACAATGGATACAGCCATGTTTTTTAGAAGTGCCACAGTCAAAGAATAATAAAAAAGAAGGGGTTTTGGTTATAATATTTCTCCATGTTCCAAAGAAACATGCTAGCCTGGGAGTTGGAAATATCTTCACCAAAATGCCACATCTGTCCCAGTTTTGAGATGTTTCCTCAGCTGCACCAATGGCTATTTGCTCTTTTGAAGAAATTTTAATCACCATAAATTCTCTATGAGAGGAAATTTCAACTTTAGCAGATGTTTTTTCCTATCCTAGATGTTAACTATCCTAGTGAAGTAAACATTTTTCTCCAAAAGCTCCAAAAGTCTTTTTCTCTTACTATATTTTTAGTGTTCCACTTAAAGTGAGAATTGGTTAGTAAGAACATTGACCCTTATTTTCGTTTTTCATTTTGTTGTCAAGATGCTTATAGGTGCTTATAAATCATGCGTCTTTTTACAGGCTTTCCTGTATTACCTTTCATGACTCCTGAGACCTTTTCTCCATTTCTTCATATTCCTCTTTCTCCTGCTACATGGTCTTCTTTCTTTAATAATGTAAATAGATAAATGATGAAAGTTGTTTTAAATAGCTTTCATTTCAGTTCCCTGTCCAAAGGGAATTTTTTATGATTCAGTCTTTCTAATTGAATAGTGCCACACATATGATAGCATTCAATAAATATTTATTAATTATTATGATTATAGAGCATGGTAGAACATAAAGTTCTACCATAAATAAGCATGTATCTAGAAATATAATTCTCCATTTAAAAAATAAAATCTTTGTCTTACTGGGATCCAAAGTTAGTAAAAAGAACAGTCTTGGTTTACAACATTTTTTTTCACTAACTGGTATTTTAAATGTCAGTGTGTCTATGACATCTTAGGATATAGCTTAAAAGCATACATTCAAAAAGACTTTATCTTGAGGAAAATTCCGCTCTATCTGTGAGCTTATGAAATCAAAACAAGTTATGTACTTCCAAAATACAATGGGGTACTGACATAGAACAGACATTTCTATTCCAAAAGAGAGAAATAGGCAAGAAGAAAAGGATAATAGGTCCCAAGTGAGTCTAAAACTCAACAGGGCAAACATTATCAATTCTTAAGACTTGAGACTCCTTTGATTCCAAGTCATGTTGTTTGGACATACTTGGGAATGGGGTGGGGGCTCAGGCTTCCCATGGTTCCACCTCATGGCTTTGCTGGGCACAGCCCACACCACAGCTCTTGCAGTTTGGAGTTCCATGCCTGTGGCTTTCCCATGCTGAAGCTGCATGCCGGGGTTCTATAGTTCAGTGGTCTTGTGCGGCGGCCAGGCTCCCACAGCTTCAGTAGACATTACCTTAGTGGAGATTTTCTATGTCCCCCTACTGAGCATGCCTTGCCCCTGTGACAAGTCTCTGTCTGGGTCCGAAGGCTATCTGCTTCTGAGATTGCATCTTGAATGCTATATCCTCTGAAGAGGAGGAATGCTGTGCCTCGCATGGTAGAAAAGCCGAAGAGAGGAAAGCTACTCCTGCAAGCCCTTTTTATAGTGGCGTTAATCTAGTCATGAGAGTGGATGCTTCTGAACTCCCTAAACATTGAACTCCCTGAACAATTACTATTAGGCACCACCTCCCAAAACTGTTGTATTGGGGATTAAGCTTCCAACACATGAATTTACAGGAGACAAAAACATTTAAACCATAGAAATGGCATACCAGGTTGTCCTATGACATGAACAATGACTAGAATATTCTACCTAAATCCCCCTTCAGAAGGGCACTCATCTGGGAATGAAACTCAGCCAAAGAGATCTTTATGGCACAATAATGTGCTCCTTTTCCAGGCCCAATGAGTGATCAGGGGTACAAAGCGTTGTCCCCTTACCCCTATTTGGGACAACTCTGCAGGATCTTCTCAGTTCCAGAGCTCCCCTTGGTGCTTAGATCTATGTCAACAACTGCATTTCAGCCACCCAACCTGTCTCAGCCTAATTGTACTTCCTTTATTCACTCATAAATTTCTTCCCTAGAGCACTCTTCGATAAGTCTTCTAAATGCACATCTTCATCTGAAAGTCTGTTTCTTTGGGAACACATCCCAAGATAAGTCTCAGTTGCCTTATCAGAAAAGTGAGATTCTTTTGCTATGATAATCTTAGAGATATCTCCTGGCTTTAGCATTCTGTGATTCTAAACTATAGTTCCTGTGGCTCATGCCTGTAATCCTAGCACTCTGGGAGGCCAAGGCGGGCAAATCATTTGAGCTCAGGAGATGGAGACCAGCCTGAGGAAAATCAAGACCCCATCTCAAAATATTAAATATTTTAAAATTATACAAAAAATAAAAATAAACTATAGTGCCTCATTCATCTCCCACAGTTACATTTGTTTGCTTTATTCTGGTATATAGTAAGACAATAAATTATATTCACTGCAATCACTGAATAGATTTCTACTAAGTGAAGAGTGTGAGTTTTAGTGCATGGGCTTTCAGTTAGCATAGAAGGTATGTCGATTTTCTAAAATTACTCAAGGTTCTGTGGCACATTTTGCATAATATGGGCAGTGGATAGTGACTCTAAGATAATTACAGCTTATTTTGAGCACACATACTGTGCAAATGTTAGGGAACACATAATTAATAGAAGCACCTACACTAACAATTTTCACATTTTATAAAAGACATATGCTTAAAGAATTTCATATAAATTGCTGTGACAAAAGTGGTAGTATACAGAATAGTGCAAATATGTATTAAGTATTACAAATATTTTTGATCAATTTAATATTTCATTAAGTAGAACAATAAACATAGAAATAATTTAAACCATACAAATTGAAACAAATTATTTTTGATAATTAGAGTCACCTAGAATAAGAATGTTCAAATAATCAAAATAGTCTATTTGAAGACCATTCTTAATGCAGATATTTAATATTTTACTGAATTTCTGAAAAGTCACTGAAAATAGGGAGAAAGAACACACAGAAAGCTTTTAAAATGTAAGAGAAGTTCAACAGTATATCTGATGTATATTGTCGACCCACAATATAAATGAAATATATGGCTTTTTAGGAAACCACTTTTCATAAAGGTTGATGCATACTTACTATAAAGTCCAATTTTTAAGATACATTTAAGGATTCTAGTGAAGTTTTATATAGATTAGATTCTATTTTTGCAATCATATCAATGATAGAATAAGTCACAGGATCCTTAATGTTAGATGCCATCTTCTACTATAAATGTTGATACTTAAAAGATATTTAACTTCTAAAAAAGACTACTTTCAAAGTAGCTACAGTTTCCAATGCCTTTTATATGGATTTTAAGTACTGTAATATAAATGACACAGTGCACAAAACTTAAATGATACATTGCACAGAAATGCTGTAGGTTCAGGTTACTGTGTGGATTCTTGCAGCCATCAAAGTTTTACTTGCCAAAATGATGTGACAAGAAACTGACAAGTTCCAGGAACAGAGAAAACACAGAAAATCTCTCATTGCTTTTGAAAGTGTCACATATAAATGATAAATCTATCTCAATCAGATGATCTGCAGTGACTCTATTCACAGATTAACAAATGACTTCAGGATTGACTTAATGGGGCATTTGTTACTAGTCTCCCTATTTTGAAATGTGCATACACAACCAATGGTTACTTTTAGTTGGGCAAATGATGTGGTAGTATACACTCCAAGAAGGGCGACTGAAATAGATATTGCTTAAGAAAGAAAAATTAATCTTACCTCCAAATTTATAAGTGGCAGAAAATATTTATGTTGCTCATGAAAAACAAAAAGGCTCATGCCAAAAAAGCTTGAGTGCATTCTAATCTATCAAGCATATATAGGTCCCTTGTGAAAAAAATTTATTTTACTTTTCAATACCTTCCTCATTAAGGTAAAAGAATTTATACTGGCCATAGATATCTTTTATTCTTAAATCGACTTAGAATATTGCCATACTCTGGGATTTATTTTATTTAGTGACATTCTTAAAGTCTATTTGATACTTTCTTCATTTAGTCTAAATGTATTGACAATGTCAAAGTAGAAACTAATTATCAGTGACTTAAATGTGAAACTTTGAGAGAAACAAAACAGAAAAACTCCAACCATTTATCATGCAATCTCAATATAGGTTCCACCTCAACTTTTAAAACTGTATGCTTTCCTAGTAAATGTCAGGATTCTTTATTTTTCTGGGGTTTTTTTTGTGTGTGTTTTTATCACTAAGAAAAAAATATGATGATACGTAATACAGAAAGTTAAATTGAATTTTAAAATTTAAGCTCAAGTTGAAAATATAATATTTATATTTATAATTCTATTTTAATCAAATAATGTTAAAATAAAATCCTAGTTATTAGAATAGTATATGTCACTTAATCATCACTCAGTAATTTTTGTTGAATGAATAAGCAAATGAATTTAATTTAGTCTAGTTTATATTATACACTTTTAATGATATTTATTAATCAAAGGAATAAGTTTTTTCTTGATATTTTTTACATTAGAATGTGATGTCTACATATAAAAGCTGCCCCCGTGTGAAAAATAAACTTTTATATTGAAGGCATTACATTTCCTACTTGGAAAATCATTCCAAAGTTCTCAAAATACATATTATCTCTGTCCTTTATTCAACTTAGATCCCTTATTTTCCACCATGATTTTTCCTTAGTTCCGAAGATGTATGAGCTTAGAGATTTTACTGTGCCTTCCTAAGACTCATTGCCCTCTCCTCTAAAAAATAGATATTAACACATATCAATTTATTGCCACTCAGCTCCAAATTCACTTTTCATTTTCTTTTATGTGAAAAAGTAACAGGGTCCTTTAAATAGTTTTCCTTTGCTAGCTATCAGTAAAGAATGTTGGAGAGAGATTGCAGAAGAAACAGGTTTTGCTTACTGATTCTAGTGTGCTTCTCTGCAGCTTCCTGCGGCAAGTATAGCTCCTTCACTGCCAGCTCCTGCAGAGCCTACACCTTCTCTAGCACTTAGTTCCTGCAGGGCAAGGCAACCAGCAGCAGTCAGCAGCTTCCCATGGCTCTGCCTCTGATGGTGTCATGGAGAAGTGTCTCCAGCAAGACATCTCCCCTGAACAGTCTTTCCTAGAACCCTCAAGGGCAGATCTTCAGCAAATTCCATCACCTTTACACTGCAACAATTTTTCATCTATTCAGTGAGCAGAACTCTCACCAAAAAGATCTGGATATCAGCCCTGGAGGCAAGGTTCTTCATTGGGTACTCTGACTTAGCCTGAGGGGTAGTGGCTGCTCATTATACCTGATATTACTATGTTTTGGAATTTTTTTTATCTTTTTAATACCTTTAATACTTTTATCTCTTTAATACCTTTTTATCTTAATAATACCTTGTTATTTCAGTCTCCTGTTATATTGAATAATCATTTATATTAAACTTGGCCTTTGACAGACATATTTATCTTATATTATGTAAGGATTATGCATGTTTAGCACATGCAAACTATCTGATGTATAACAGACACTCCATAACTACTATTTCTCTTTCTGCCCTTGGATTTTTAATATCATTGCATCAATCTCATGTTTGAATCAAAATTTACTTTATTAAGTATTAGTTTATGTTTTGGTAGATTGAACCAAATTCAACACGAATTACATTTTCTATTCCAATATATTGGCAAATTAATTGTAAGGAGGACAACAAGGTGAGGTGTCTGTGAACAACTACAGTTTAATTTGGGAAGATTCTGACAATTTATTTTTATATTCTAATATCTTTCTTCCATTTCTATATTCATTCATGGCATCTACAATACACTAATCATTATTGTAAGTGCTGATAAATCAGAATAAGGGGAAATTCAGTGTGTGATGTTATTAGAGCAAAGTAAAAATATAAATGAAGTATAGTGCAATAATTAGAATGAGGGAGGTAATCATAATTAGGGAAACACAGTGAAATTTCTCTCAATTCTGATTCTGAATATGAAAGATAGGGAGAATGAGGAAAGGGTTTGCTTAGAGAGGTCCTAAAGGAATTTTGATAAGATTAGATTGAAAAATTGATTTTAGAATGATAATATTTCACCAGACTAAGAGGAAAATTACTGAAGCATTTTGTAGGCAGAGCATATGTAAAAGCTTAAAGTCATTAGAGGAGCACAGAAAATTCAAGTACAGTAAGTAGTTCTTAATAGCTGGTTACTTGATTATGTAGTACAAGAAGGGAGGAATGGTAGAAGGCGAAGGCATGAAAGTACTCAGTTACCTAAGTATTAATACTACTATTTTGCCATTCTAAGGTGTCTGAATTTTCAATGATGAGAGAATGTGACAGGAAGCAAGGCTTTTAATACAATTACATGATCAGGCTAATATTTTCAGAAGATTATAACAATGGTAAAGAGAAATGATTGGAGGGTCACACAGAGTGGGCTGAAAAACAAAGAGGATAGAAAATATATAACACAAGTCAGGTCTAAAATAAGGTAGGGAGAACAAATGAGGAAGACTAAAAAGACATTCAGGAAATGGAATCAAAGTTCTTAACTTGATAGTTAATGGAATGATAATGGAGGGAGGAATGAATGAGTCAATGATAACTTCCATGATTGTGGTTTGGACAATAGATGAAATGATATCACCTGGGAGGGGAAATTGAAAAGAAGATGATTTGCAGGTGTGGTGGTAAAAGAGACGATCAATTAATTTTTTTTTTTACACATCATCAGTATATTTTATGTAGGTGGAATCAAGAAGAGTCATGCTCATAATACAGTTGGCCCTCCTTATTTGTGGATTCTACATCCATGGATTCAACCAACTGTGGTTCTAAAATATTCAGGACAAAAATGGTTGTCTGTATTGAACATGTACAGACCTTTTTCCTTGTAATTATTTTCTAAACAATGTAACATAACCATTTACATAGCATTTACATTGTATTAGGTATTATAAATAATTTAGAGATTATTTGAAGTATAAGGGAGGTTGTGTGTAGGTTATTTGCAAATACTACACCATTTTAAATAAGGAACTTGAGCATCCACAAATTTTGGCATCTACAGGGGTCCTAGAATCAATCTTCCACAGACACTGAGAAATGACTGTAATTTAAAAATGGGAAGGCAGGTGGGTGTATCTGTAGGCTATTGCCACAATAATGCTGCACTGATGACCCAAAGATTTTAATGATTTGCAATAATAGCATTTATTTTTGGCTTCTGCATCTATGGATAAACTAGAGTTCAATTGACAGCTGTGCCTACTTCAGATCGGCTTCAACATGTAGATTGGATGTGGGTCTGCTTTATCTGCCTCAGCTGCTTTAGATCAGGGGCTAATCAAGGCAGGTGAACCTCCTGGCAAAAGATGGCAGTGCAAAAAAATAAGCCCAGATATGAAACTACGTTTTAAGCCTTTGCTCACAACATAACTCTTATCCTCACAATAGCCAAAGCAAGTCATGTGGCCAAGCTGGAAACCAAGAGGTAAGAAAGGACACTATGAACTCTGCATGTTTTATAGAGTGAAAGAAATAGATAATTCATCACAGGAGATCTCTGTTGACATGTGAGTTGGATTTTTACTGGGCATAAGAAGATAGGTAGTAGAATGGAGGCTTGAAAAGTGAGGTAATGCCTGAGGGGGAAAGATATTTTGTTCTAGAGAAGAACTTTTGGAAGTGTTTCCAAAAAACTTTGAGGAATTGGAGACAGGCTGAAAACTGAGAATTTACTGCTGCACTAAGGCAAAACATTATGTGGATCTATGAATCCTTCTCTGATCTTGGTAAATGGTTATAACTTGAACTCTTGTTGTGGCTTTAGTTTGTTTGTTTGTTTCTTTTTTTGAGTACCATTCTTTCATCACTTACATATACTAATTTGTATTATTTGTGGTTTTGTGTCAATATTCTCTCATTCCAATTATGTTATGGGCCACTGAGACCGAATTTCACAGCAAATTGTAACACCATCAATAACTTGAATCTTTACTCTTAAGGATGTTTAATGATGTTGATAGCATTACATTAAAAATGTAATGAGACAATGTAAACAAATACTTAGCACAATGTATGGCACAGAGCTGTTGTTCAGTAATTCTTTTCTTCCTTATTATGAATATAAATACTAAATCAAAGAATAAATGGAAGCAAACAGGATAAGCAATCAAATCAATAGAAATTTGGTTTTTCTATAATTAATTTTTATCCCATTTAAAGTGGAAAATAATAATTTAATGTAAAAATAAAACAAATCAAGAAGAGGATAAAGAATATGTACATTTATATATGTTTTTGAAATATCCAAAATTATATAGTTTATTGTCAAAAGAATACATACAAAAATATTTTTAAGGATATATAATAACTGTAAAATAATAAATACCTCTGAGAAGAGAGGAGAAGGAATTTCTACAGGGCAGGACACAGAGACAACTGCAATGGTTTTTCTGATGTTTTATTTTTTAAAAAATTCAATAAATGTGGTAAATATTAATGCCTACATTTGTTAAATCCTGGTGGTAGACATTCATATTATTCTCCCTAATCTAAATAAAATGAATATTTCATTATTTTCAAAAGTGGAAGAAAGCAATCTAGAACAATAAAGATATAAAATAAGAATAGTAAATATTACAGAAAGGCAAACTATAAGTAATTTTTATCTAGCATTTAATACATACCCTATTTTTTTTTAGAATTTAGTTATCTAGGTCCTGAAGGAAGGATTACTTATAGAACTTTTGCTTTTAGGTAAGTGCTGAAGAGAAGAATAAAAGCAAAGGTTGGGAATGGTTTTCAAATATTTTATGGAGATTTTAGTTTGATCAATAGGTAAAATTTGACTAGCTATGATAACAAGAAGAAACTGTGTCAGAATGCTAGAAATATAAAGTATTTATAAGTTAAGCAGTCTATTAAGTATGATTAGAATATCAATAAAGATATTTATATGGAGGAGGCCCGGTGGTGTGAGGTATGGCCTGCTGGCAGAGGCCCAGGAATAGCCGCGGAATTGGGAAGGGTAGAAAGAAGCCAGGCTCACTCCAGACTATGAGTCTCAGACAGCCCCACCCCACACGTAGACTTTCTGACTGAGCGGGGCCATTCCAGCCCCTCCCTGACAGCTTTTTCTAGAAGCAGAGAACAGAACTTTGACCCCTACTAATGACATTGGTGGTGCCTGAGGGCAGGCTTACCCAACCCAGCTCCGCCCAGACTCACTCCCAGACCAGCCCTCACTGAGGGAGAGAAAAGGACACACCTGGAAGTTCCAGGGCCCCACCCACCACCTGAGGCACTAGAGAGCCTCTTTAGAGGAACAAGAGCTGTTTACAGGACACAAAACCAACAGCATAGCCTGTTCCTCCAAGCAAGCACCACCTACTGACAAGGAGGACATTCTGCACACCCTTTTCATGGCACCTACTGACTCATCATACAGGGAGTGGTCAAATCTCACACACAGACACCACCTACCAGCTCAGAAACTAAACAAGGCTTGTGAATACCCAAACAAAAAACCAAAGGAAAGAAACAACAACCTATCAACATGGGAAGAAATCAGCAAAGGAACTCTGGAATTATGATGAATCAAATGGAAACCACACCCCCAAAGAGGAGCACTAGCCCCTTAGAAATGGACACTAACCAAAATCAGGCAACCAAAATGACAGAAGAGGAATTTTGAATATGGATCATAAGAAAATTCAATGACCTGCAAGAACAACTCGATAACCAACACAAAGAAACCACAAAAAGCCTCCAGGACCTGGAACAAAACTTCACTAAAGAAATTGATACAATGAAGAAAAGTTTAACCAAACTCCTGGAAATGAAGAATCAATTCAGGGAACTACAAAATACAGTGGAAAGCCTCAAGAACAGGGTAGATCAAACAGAAGAAAGAATCTCAGAGATTGAAGATAACACCCTCCAATTAAATAAATCAGTCACAGAGGTAGAGCAGAGAAACAAAAGAGCAAAGCCTACAAGAGATGTGGGATTATGTGAAGAAACCTAATGTGAGGGTCATAGGTTTACCAGAAGGGGAAGAAGACAACACTCAAGGGTTGGGCAAGCTATTTGAAGATATAATAGAGGAAAATTTCCCAGGCCTTGCTCAAAATCTTGATATACAAGTTCAAGAAGCTCAGAGGACCCCTGGGAGATTCAATGCACACAGGAAGATGTCACGACATGCAGTCATCAGACTGACCAAAATATCAACTAAAGAGGCTCTTCAAGAGCTTTAAGATGAAAGAAGCAAGTAACATACAAGGGAAAGCCAATTCGAATAACACTAGACTTCTCTACAAAGACTTTACAAGCAAGGAGAGACTGGGACCCCATTCTCACTCTTCTGAAACAAAACAATGCCCAGCCTAGAATCTTATTTCCTGCAAAACTAAGTTTTGTATATGAAGGACAAATCAAGACATTCTCAGATAACCAAAGACTAAGGGAATTCACCAAGACAAGACCAGCCCTTCAAGAAGTACTCAAAACAGTGTTACCCACAGATAAGCACAATAAACACCCATGAATGTAAATCTACTGAAAGCTAAAGATCAAAGCCCAGGCACTACAATGGCTCAAGAGAGAAAACAGAGCAACAAAGTTCAACCCAACATAATGAATATAAATCTGCCCCACCTATCAGTTATCTCAATAAATGTGAATGGCTTGAACTCCCCACTCAAGAGACATAGGCTGGCCAAATGGATAAAAAAACACAAGCCAAGTATGTGCTGCCTTCAGGAAACACATCTAACCTGCAAGGATGCAATTAGACTAAAGGTAAAGGGGTGTAGAAAGATATTTCAAGCAAATGGAAGCCAAAAGAAAGCTGGCGTGGTGGTACTGATTACAGATAACTTAGTTTTTAAATCAACAAAAGTAATAAAATACAAAGAAGGTCACTATATAATGGTGAAGGGTATAGTTCAACAAGAAGACATAACAATTCTAAATATATATGCACCCAACCTTGGTGCACCCAGATTCATAAATCAAACTCTACTGGATCGAAACAAATGGATATACAACAATACCATAATAGTTGGAGACTTTAACACCCCACTGATGGAACAGGACAGATCCTCCAAACAGAAAATCAACAAAGAAATAATGGACTTAAACAGAACCCTAGAACAAATGGGCCTGACTGACATTTACAGGACATTCTACCCCCAAACCACTGAATATACATTCTTCTCATCAGCTCATGGGTCATTCTCTAAGATTGCCCATATCCTAGGACACAAAGCACATCTCCAACAATTTAAAAAATAGAAATTATACCATGTTTCTTTTCAGACCACAATGGAATAAATGTAGAAATCGACCTTAACAGGAGTCCTCATTTCTACACAAAGTCATGGAAACTAAACAACCTCCTGCTGAATGATCACTTCATAAATGAGGAAATCAAGATAGAAATCAAAAGATTCTTTGAACTAAATGACAAAGGTGACACAAGTTACCAAAACCTGTGAGACACAGTTAAAGCAGTCCTAAGAGGAAAGTTTATAAGAGGAAAGTTTATTTCCATAAATGCCTATATCCAAAAGTCGAAAAGATCACAAATAGACAACCTAATGAATCATCTCAAAGAGCTGGAAAAAGAAGAACAGACCAACCCCAAACCCAGCAGAAGAAGTGAAATCATTAAAATCAAATCAGAACTAAACAAAATTGACAACAGGGAAACTATATGGAAGATTAATAAAACAAAAAGTTGGTTCTTTGAAAAAATAAACAAAATTGACACACCATTAGCTAAACTAACAAAAAGCAGAAAAAAAAATCTCTAATAAGCTCCATCAGGAACAATAAAGAAGAAATTACAACTGATGCCACGGAGATACAAGATATAATTTATGAATACTACAAAAAACTCTATGCACACAAACTGGAAAATGTGGAGGAAATGGACAATTTCTTAGAAACACGCAGCCTCCCTAGGCTCAACCAGGAAGAAATAGAATTCCTGAACAGACTAATATTAAGTACTGAAATTGAAACAGCAATAAAACACCTTCCTAAAAAGAAAAGTCCTGGACCAGATGGTTTCACACCCGAATTTTACCACACCTACAAAGAAGAACTGGTGCCTATCTTGCAGACAATATTCCACAACATCGAAACGATGGAATCCTCCCCAAGACATTTTATGAAGTGAACATAATCCTGATACCAAAACCAGGAAAGGATGCAACAAAAAAGAAAACAACAGACCAATATCCCTATGAATATAGATGCAAAAATTTTCAACAAAATCCTAGCCAATTGAATCCAAGTGCTTGTCAAGAAAATAATCCATCACAACCAAGTGGACTTCATCCCAGGGATGCAGGGATGGTTCAACATATGCAAATCTATAAATGTAATTCACCATATAAACAGAAGCAAAAACAAAGACCATATGATCCTCTCAATAGACACAGAGAAAGCATTTGACAAAATTCAACACCCTTTAATGATAAGAACACTCAAAATAATAGGCATAGAGGGGGCTTACCTAAAAATGATACAAGCCATATATGACAAACCCACAGCCAATATCATACTGAATGGGGAAAAATTGAAAGCATTCCCACTTAGAACTGGAACAAGAAAAGGTCGCCCACGATCTCCACTTCTGTTCAACATAGTGCTGGAGGTCCTCGCTATAGCAATCAGACAAGAGAGTGGAATTAAGGGCATCCAAATGGGAGCAGAATAAATCAACTCTCACTCTGGCTGATGATATGATATTATACCTAGAAAACCCCAAGGATTCAACCAAGAGACTCCTTGATCTGATAAATGATTTGGTAAAGTCTCAGGATACAAAATCAACACACAGAAATCAGAGGCATTCATATATGCCAACAACAGTACAAGTGAGAACCAAATCAAAGACTCAATTCCCTTCAAAATGGCAACAAAGAAAATCAAGTACTTTGGAATATATTTAACTAAGGAGGTAAAAGACTTCTACAGAGAGAACTATGAAACACTGAAGAAGGAAATAGCAGAGGACATAACCAGAAGGAAGAATATACCATGTTCATGGGTCAGCCGAATCAACATTGTGAAAATGTCTATACTACCCAAAGTGACCTACAGAGTCAACACAATCCCTATCAAAATACCATCATCGTTTTTCACAGATATAGAAAAAATAATTTTACACTTCGTATGGAACCAGAGGAGACCCCGTATAGCAAAATCAATCCGAGGCAATAAAAACAAAAGAGGAGGGATAAATTTACCAGATTTCAAACTATACTACAAGGCTATCGTAATTAAAACAGCTTGGGACTGGCACAAGAACAGGGACATTGACCAGTGGAACAGAACCAAGAACCTAGATATAAAAGCATCCTCATATAGCCAACTAATCTTCAACAAAGCAGACAAAAAGATACACTGGGGAAAAGAATCCTTATTCAACAAATGGTGCTGGGAAAACTGGATAGCCACATGTGGAAGACTGAAACAAGACCCACACCTTTCACCTCTCACAAAAATCAACTCACGCTCAGTAACAGACTTGAACCTTAGGTGTGAAACTATTAGAATGCTAGAGGAAAATGTTGGAAACACTCTCCTAGACATTGGCCTAGGCAAAGCATTTATGAAGAAGACCCCAAAGGCAATCACAACAGCAACAAAAATAAACAAATCGGACCTGATCAAATTAAAAAGCTTCTGCACAGCCAAAGAAACTGTCAAGAGAGCAAACAGACAACCCACAGAATGGGAGAAAATTTTTGCAAGCTACACATCTGATAAAGGGCTAATAACTAGAATCTATTTGGAACTCAGGAAAATCACCAAGAAAAAAATCAAACAAACCTATCAAAAAATGGGCAAAGGACATGAACAGAAACTTCTCAAAAGAAGACAGAATAATGGGCAACAAACTTATGAAAAAATGTTCAACATCTCTAATCATCAGGGAAATGCAAATCAAAACCACAATGAGATATCACTTACCTCCAATGAGAATGGCCTTTAGCAAAAAGTCCCGAAACAACAAATGCTGGCGTGTATCTGGAGAGAGAGGAACACTCCTACACTGCTGGTGGGACTGCAAACTAGTTCAACCTCTTTGGAAAGCAATATGGAGATACCCCAAAGTAATACAAGTAGATCTACCATTTGATCCAGAAATTCCACTACTGGGCATCTACCCAAAAGATCAAAAGTCACTTTATGAAAAAGACACCTGCACTCGAATGTTTATAGCAGCACAATTCACAATTGTAAAGTTGTGGAAACAACCCAAGTGCCCATCAATTCATGAGTGGATTAATAAAATGTGGTATATGTATACCATGGAGTACTACTCAGCTTTAAGAAACAATGATGATATAGCACCTCTTGTATATTCCTGGATACAGCTGGAACTCATTCTACTAAGTGAAGTATCTCAAGAATGGAAAAACCAGCACCACATGTACTCACCTGCAAATTGGTATTAATAGATCAACACCTAAGTGGACATATAGAAGTAACATTTATTGGGTGTTGGGAGGGTGGGAGGGGGCAGGACGGGATGGGTATATACAACCACAACGAGTAAGATGTGCAACGTTTGGGGGATGGACACGCTTCAAGCTCTTAATCGAGGGGGGAGAGGGGCACAGGCAATATATGTAACCTTAACACTTGTACCCCCATAATATGCTAAAATAAATTTATAAAAAATGATATTTATATGGAGAACCTCAAAAAATAAGATCCCAATTAATATTCCTTGTATTGATAAATAACATGTGATCTCATTTAAATTTTATCCTGTTTATAAGTGAAGAAAAATATTTACATGGTAAAATGCATAGCTTTTAATTGAACTATCTGAGGAGCTTTGACAAATGAGTGCACTTACATAATCATTACCTAAATCAATACAGAATATTTCCATCACCACAGAAAGTTACCTCATACACCATTAAAATAAATTTCCAACTCCCATGGGTAAACCCTGTTCCAATTTTCATTACCATGGGTTAGTTTTACCTGTTCTAAAACGTCACATAAATAGAGTCATGCAGTATGCACTTATTTTTAACTAGATTAGTTTACTCACCATAATGTTTTTAAGAGTTGGCTATTAAGCCTCATATATCAGTAGTCCAATATTGAATGGCTAAATAGTATTCCATTGTATAACTATATCACCACTTGTTTATTCATCTGTTTATAAATAATCAGTTGTTTCAGATTTTTGTTAGTATAAATCAAGTTGCCAGAAACATTCTTTATGTCTTTTTGCATGCATATGTTTCCATTTCTCTTGGGTAAATAAGGCTGGAATTCCTGAGTAAGCAGATTTTTAAATTTATAAGAAACTGTCAAACTCTTTTCCAAAGTGGATATGCAATTTTATCATGAAAACAAAGTGTAAGAGTTCCAGTAGCTCCATATTATCACCAGCATTTGGCATCATTGGTCTTTTAAAGTTTAGCCATTCTCATAAGTATCTAGTGATATCCTATTGGAGATTAATATTTTTCTCATTAAATTTTCCTATATTTGATGTTGTAATATGTCTCTTCCATTCTTTTACTTATTATAATTACATTGTCTTTTATTTTTGATATTTTATTATTGATATATTATTTATCATTTCAATGTACAAATTTTTTTAGAATATGTTTTAAAAATATTTTCTATTAGTTTGTGCTTGATTTTTTATTTTCTTTAAAATCTCTTTTCATGACTAGAAACCTTTTAAGTTTGATGAAGCATGGAGAATATTTTTTGTTTCCTTCATAGCCCATGATTGTTTTATGTGACATCTATAAGTAAAGTACTTCTCCCAGGGCTTTGAAGGTAATCTCCTTTGTTTTCTTCTTTAAGCTTCATAGTTTAGCTTGAAGTTTAGGTCTGTGATCAAACTAATATTTCTGTAGAGTGTAAAATAAGAGTCAAGATTCAATTTTTCATATAATTGCTCTAGCACCATTTGTTGAAAAGACTTTTCTTATTGAATTTCTTTGAAGCCATTAATGAAAATTAATGTTTCAAATACATATAGGCTTAATTTTTGTCTCAGTTCTGGCCTATTTGCCTATTTATATATCCTATGTATAGATCTTGAATATTCTAGAAATAATGAAATCAAGTACTGTGTATTTTCAAATGTTACTTTTGGAGATTGTTGTGTATACTTTGGGTCCTTTACTGTGCCATAAACTTTAAACTTTCCCATATAACTTTAAAGTTATATTTTATGTATCATTTTGATGGTACTGTAAATGAGTTATTAGAATTTCATTTCCTAAAGTTTGCTCCTATTACTTGGAAGTACAATTGATTTTTGCATATTAATTTTATATTTCATGGCCTTTATAAATTCACTTATTAGTTGAAGTAGTTTGTAGATGCCTTTTGATTTTTTATACATATACAATTATCTAACAATAAAGACAGAATTTACTTTTTTAACAATCTTTTTGCCTTTTATTAATTTTTCTTCTCTTGTTATACTGACTAAAATTTTCAACACTTTCAATATATTATTGAATAGAAATGGTGAAACCAAACATCTTTGCACTACTTTTGACTTTAATGGGAAAAACATTCAATATTTCACTGTTAAGTATGACATTAGCTCTAGGTTTTTCATAGGTTCTCTTTATTAAAATAAGGAACATTTCATTATTTCTAGTTTGATTAGAATTTTAGCATATATGTTATTGAGTTTTGTCAAATGATATTCCTGCATTTATTGAGATAATTATATATTTTTTTACTTTATTCTATAAATTATACTACTTTTGAAATAGTAAAGCTTTGCCTTTTTTGAGCTAAACTCCACTTCACTATATTGTGTTTTTTATATATTGCTAGATTTGATATGCTAATCAAGAAGTTTTATATCTAGGATCCTGAGATATAATGGTGTATACGTTATTTTTATTATTATTATTATGAGTTTCTTGGGTTTTGCTATCAGGATTTCTCATTATTCTAAACTGGCTTGGTAGAAAGATCGTCCCTCAATTTTCTGAATATTTGTGTGCATGATTGATATCATTTCTTCTTTAAATGCTAAAGTTCACTAGTACAATCATCTGGGCCTGGAGTTTTTTGATTTTAGTAAAATTATGATTACCAATTCAATTTATTTAATAGAGATAAGGCTATTTATGTTTCCTATTTCTTTTGTGGCCTTTGATTCATTGAGTTTTCCAAAGAATTTTTCAAGCTTATTGATATAAAGTTATTTATAATGCCCAATTCTTTTTCTTTTAAGTCTGGAAAATATGTAGTAGTGACTGTTATTTTATTCTTCATGTTGATAATTTGTGATTTCTTTCTATTTTTTTATTTTTTCTTTTCTTTTCTTTCTTTTTTTTTCTTTTTTGAGACAGAGTCTCACTCTGTTGCCCCGGCTAGAGTGCCATGGCGTCAACCTAGCTCACACCAACCTTGAGCTCCTGGGCTCAAGCAATTCTCCTGCTTCAGCCTCCTGAGTAGCTGGGACTACAAGCATGCACCACCATTCCCAGCTAACACTTTCTATATATTTTTAGTTGACCAATTAATTTTTTTCTATTTTTAGTAGAGATGGGTCTCACTCTTGCTCAGGCTGGTCTCAAACTCCTGACCTTGAGCAATCATCCTGCCTCGGCCTTCCAGAGAGCTAGGATTACAGGCATGAGCCACCATGCCTAGCCTATTTTTTTCTTTAATCAGGTTTACCATTTCTATTATTGCAAAAGACTCAAATTTTGATTTTACTAATGCAATGATCTTTTTATTATTTTATTGGTATCTTCTTAAAACTTGTTTATTTCCTCTCTTCTAACTTGTGTTTAATTTGCTCTTTAGATATAAAGTTGGATTATTGATTTTAAGACTTTTTAATGGTCTAATATACCTATTTAAAGCTCTGAATTTCTCTTAGCACAGACTTCACTGCATCCATAAATTTTGACATGCTATATAACCATCATCAGTTAATTTAAAATATTTTCTAATTTCATTTGTGATTTCTTTTTGATCTATGGGTTATTTAGAAATATGTTGCTTAATTTTCAAATATTTGTATTCTTTATGCTATCTTATTATTGATATGTAATTCATTTCTATTGGCATTAGAAAAAACACTCTATGATTTGAATCTTTTAAAATAGGCAGGGCAGGGTGGCTCATGCCTGTAATCCTAGCTCTCTGGGAGGCTGAGGCGGGCGGACTGCTCGAGGTCAGGAGTTCAAAACCAGCCTGAGCAAGAGCAAGACCCCATCTCTACTATAAATAGAAAGAAATTAATTGGCCAACTAATATATATAGAAAAAATTAGCCGGGCACGGTGGCGCATGCCTGTAGTCCCAGCTACTTGGGAGGCTGAGGCAGAAGGATTGCTTGAGCCCAGGAGTTTGAGGTTGCTGTGAGCTAGGCTGATGCCAGGGCACTCACTCTAGCCTGGGCAACAAGCCAGATGCTGTCTCAAAAAAAGAAAAATATATTGAGTCATATTTTATTATGCAAAATACAATTTATCTTGAGCAAAATATAATTTATCTTGATAAATATTCCATCTGCAATGGGAAATAATATATGATATGGAATTGTGGGGTATATCAGTTAAGTCAAGATTTTAGATAGTGTTATTTAGATACTCTATGTTTTTATTATTTTGTCTAATTGTTCTATTAATTACTAAGTAATTACTATTAATTACTAAGAGAATGGTAAAATTCACTTATGTTGTCCATTGTTTAACTCTGTCAGTTTTAGCTTCATTAAATGTGAAGGTCTGTTACTTGGAGCATGCACATTTATGATTGTCAAGTTATCCTGAAAAGCTGTTTATTATTATGAAATGTCCCTCCTTTTCTCTGATGATACTACTTTTATTGTAATCTTTGTCTGCTATTAAAATCATGACATCAGTATTCAAAAATTTGTGTTTATATATATGTGTATATATAAATTTTGACAAATATAAATATTTATAGTTTATTATAGAAAGTATATATTTGGGTCATTTTATTCAGTCTAATATTTTCTGCCTTTTATGTGGAGTATTTTGCCTATATATTTTTAACATAATTATTAATATGGTTGTGTTTAAGTCTATCATTGTGCTAGTCAACCTCTATTTGTTTCATTTTTGTTGTCCTTGTACTCTTTTTCATTTCCAGTCTTCTTTTAATCATATAATTTTAATATTTTAATTCCTCTATTAGCTTTTTAGCTATGTATCTTTTTATTATACTTTTAGTGGCTAATCTAGAAATTGTAATATGCAATTATATCACATAAATATTTAAAAATTTTCTGAGTAAATTCCACTTGCCTTCTGGACTTCGCATTATTTTTCATATATTTTATATCTAATAAATCCTATAATAGTGTTACTATTTTTGTTTTATTTTAAACAATTTCCTTTGAATTTAATTTAATTTAAATAAAGGAAATTTGTTATATTTATCTTTATATCTATGTACATACAGAAATTCATTCTATAGTAAGAATTTCCATCGAGTACTATTTTGTTTTAAAGAAGTAATTTTTTTGTAATATCATTTCAATCGTTTCAGCTTTTGTTTAACTTATGTATTTCCCTTTCTTTAAGACTCTCACGCTTGTGCTGCTTCTTATTCAATACCTGAAAAGAATTGAGTCATTTATTTTGTCCAGATTTATGAATGTTTTTAATGGAGGGCAAGTCTGGGGTGCCAGTCAAGGCTGGTCATGGTTACAAGTAGAATATATCATTTTTATTTTATAATCACAGATGATTCTTATCACTTACTGTAAGGAACAATGGCAAAAAAGACCTGCAAATAGCCCTGGACTTATAATTCTAAAACTTATGCATTAATTAATTACTGGATCTGTGTGTATCAAAGGAGGTTAATCTAACATGTTTTTGTCAGTAAGAGATGAGACAAATAATTTAGGCATATTTCTTTTTATAAGATAAATTGGACTTGGTCTTTTGTTATTATAACCTTCTACAAAAAACAGAACATTTTTTTTAAGATTGTACATGTCTTTCTCTGTAACAAGTTAGTAGCAAATGTATCATAGGAGGCAGTTTTCTATATGCAAAGGATAGAGCAAGATTAATATTAAGAAAAAATATTGGCCAGGCCCTAAGCTTGATAAATTTTATATACTTTAAGACACTAAATTCTTAGAATTCCTATTTTGTACATGAGAAAAACTGAGGATCAGAGATGTTCATCAGTCTTCTTAGTCACCAGTTTTTAAGCATAAACCTAGAATTAAAAATGCAATCTCTTTAAAATTAAAGTATATTTTAAATCAGTCCATTCTGGATAATTTCTAATGATGCTTCAACTATGCAAATGCTTTAGCTAGGAGAGAACAAGATTACAAACAAAAAGAGAACTGAGAAGTTTCTATATGGTTAAAAAAAGAATGAAGCTTTAGTTAGGAATTACCATTGCAAATTCTTCAGTATCCAGGAAAATGTAAGCCTGAATAAATGGAAACCTTTTTTTAAGTGTTGGTGTGGGAAACAGGCCTGCTTGAAGCCATTTTGCCTTCCATTGGCTGCTATCTGTTTTATTTTTTCTAAAATTTTCCAATGGTTTTCAAACAGTTCATAATAAAGACAAGGAGATGCTAAGAGAATACTTGAGAAATAGCCCAGGAGAGGTGCCAAGAGGGAAGGTAGAAATCCCACCTCTTTTTTCAATAAACCTTTTCCACTTTTAACACTTTTATATATTTGACTTCCTACTTTTTTTTTTTTTTTTGTAGAAGGAGTTTTGCTGCTTAAAAAATTGAAACCACTGAACAATGGAATCAAGGGGCTTTCAAATACTTTAGATCCATTTCTATGGCTGACCTTATTGGCTCAATAGAAAGATTCTGGGAGGTAACAGTGGCCTGGGGGAAGGAGGTCAACCAGTGTGCAATCATTTTATAAAGTACTTCCTATTTTAAGTCATACAGAAATATGGCCTGTGAGGTCAAATAATAGACTTCAAAGAGCCGGGGTGCCTACAGAAAGTGACTTACTCCTGCAGGAAGTAAGCTGGTTGGAACACCAAGATGTCCTGTCCTAAATTAGCCTTTCCAACCACCTCCACAGTTTAGGAAAAAATAAACAAAGAAAGAAAAATCTTCCATAATGTCATCTTCAAAAGCAGATGACTCCCGTATATTAATTTTTAAAACAGAAAGCATTCAAAAATATTTACAAGGAAAATTATGCCATTATTCACTAGAGAATATTCATGATACAGCTTATCTGCTCAGATCCTAGACCAAACTGAATATTCTTAGTAATTGGATGGACATAGACCTTTCTGAGAATAGATCAACTGAAACATGTTTTTTCCATTCTAGACCTAGACATCATGTTTTTTATTCTACTGTATACAGTTGTGATTATTTACATATTTTTGAGTAAATTTTCTTAAAAATATTAATTAACTGATTAGACAATAAAAATATTAGATATACCTAATATCTATCCTGTTTTATTTAATCTTCACAATTAAAGACTTCTTTAAACTCTGATTAAACTATTGAAAACTCTTTCCTACAATTATTTTTAGATATTCAGGATTACCTTGCATTGTATAAGGTTATTAAGGTTTCTGGATGGGCTCCAAGGACAAGATAAATATTTTTGTTCTGCCTGTCTTCTAGAAAGGTGATATGAGTAACAGAACAGGAATATAAGATAAAGAGGTACCTAGGTTAGTTCTTGACATACATATGCTTGGCAAAATTACAGAGTTCTAGAATTGTAATTTCCTTGAGAAGTTCTGTTCTCTCTTTCATTATCCCCACTTTCTTTCTGTCTATTAGTAATTATGCATTGCTTTGAAGAGCAAATAATCCTGAGAGATATATTATAAAAGTTAGGGAAATTTTCCTCTTTTATCACTCCATCTCTAGATTTTCTAGGCACATTGTAATTGTACTTAATACATTTTTGTTTAAAATGGGCAGATTCTGATTCAGGAAAGAGTTCTAATCTAACAGTTTAGTATAAATCTAGCATAGAATAGGATAAAAACATAAAAAACTTCCTGAAAGCTATCAATAGGAAATCTATGATATTAGCAATGATTAGTAGAATTAAATTATATTTAATTTTGAAAATAGGTGCTATATGCATTTGACGAGGTCAAAGAGTAAGATTTGTAAATAATTTTCATCACATTTTCTCAATTAATATTCCAAGCATTTAATTACATCCATTATATACAAATCTCTATGCAACTTACAGGAGATAAAAATAAAGCAGACTGTATTTGTTTTGAGAGCCTCCAGGTATATTTAGAGAAAGGCATACAAACAAGTAGTTACAATACAATATGGAAATTGTGTATAAAGGTATGTATATGTATAGTAGACTATGAAGATATGAAACAATGAAGGCAACAAAAGGCAGTCAACTGAGTTTCCCAGGGGAGGATGATTTTGAATGGAAATTAGAAGGAGAATTAGAAGTTTTAAGCAAAAGCAAGTTCATGACAATGCCAAAAAAAAAAAAAAAAAGGAAATAAAGGCATTCAGTAAAACATAGAAGTACAAAAATGATAACAACGCAAATCGAATTTAATGAGAAATCAGTTTACATGTTATGAAGGACCTTGTTAAATATACAAATATATTTTACAGTAATACAATGCTAAATCATTCAAATGAAAAAAATTTTTAAAGCAATATAATTTTTCTGGTATATAAAATACCTGTATTAAAGATGAATAAAAACCATTTGAAAAGTAGTAAGTTCTAAAAACACTGATACAGTCTTTGACTTACAATGGTTGGACACAACTAATTTTTTGACATTACTGTTGTGTGAAAGCTATCTACATTAAATAGAAAACACATGTCAAGTGCCCATACAACTATTGTGGTTTTCAATTATTTCAGTTCAATAATCAATCAGTTATATGGATTTTCAAGCATTTTTTTAAAAATAAAATTGGCTTTATGTTAGATGATTTTGTCCAACTGTAAGCTAATGTATATGTTCTGAACATGTCTAGGATAGGTTAGGCTATGATGTTTGGCAGAACAGATGTGTTAAATGTTGACTCACAATATTTTTAACTTATGATGGGTTTATCAGAACATAACCACATATACCTTAAGGAGCATCCGTACTAACGGGAATTTGGGAAGAATAAAACTTTTCTTTTTCCTAGAAGAGAAGTTAAAAGGAAATTGATTTAATGCTATCTTTTTGTGTTTTTATTTCCACACGTGTGAATTTATAAGCAAATAGACAAATAATCAGTTACAAATAAGCAAATAATTGATCAAACCATTTATTTTATCTTTGCTTTCAACAGGTCACTATGAATCAAGAGCTGGCATTCCCTCCCACTCCCAAAAGAATGAATTTTAAACATTGCAAATAACTGATTGCTTAGCTCAGATGAAATCAAATTCTATTGTAAAATTTTAATGAAAATGTTACTGAAAATCTTGTTTTCTTTACTTACAATAGAAAATGTACATCAAAACCATAAAATATCTGTTTTTAATTTTTATGATATAAAAATTAAATAATAAAAGAGAAAGCAAAATGTTATATAAAATGACACAAATCTGGAGGTAGTAATCATTATTTTCATATAATATATTTCCATTCTTGGGCCAGGTGTGGTGGCTCATGCCTGTAATCCTAACACTCTGGGAGGCTGAGGAGGGCAGATTGCTAAATGTCAGAAGTTTGAAACCACCCTGAGCAAAAGTGAGACCCTGTCTCTACTATAAATAGAAAGAAATTAATTGGCCAACTAAAAATATATACAGAAAAACTTAGCCAGGCATGATGGCACATGCCTGTAATCCCAGTTACTCGGGAGGCTGAGGCAGAAAGATTGCTTAAGCCCAGGAGTTTGAGGTTGCTGTGAGCTAGGCTGATGCCACTGCACTCTAGCCTGGGCCACAGAGTGAGACTCTGATGTAAAAAGAAAGAAAGAAAGAAAGAAAAATTTTACATTCTTTATTCTAAAAAACTTATTTATGCAAAAATATGATAATTCAATGTTATTTTATAATTTGATTCATTTTTAATTACATACTAGATAATTTTCTAGCCATCGAATGTTTCTCAAAAATATAATTTTAAATGACTGCCTAATATTTCATTGTTTGATTTAATAATCCTCTGTTGTGTTAGGTCCCAATCCAAGAGGGAGACACACAAAGCCACATGTGTAGCAAAATGCCTAAAAAGGCATCTAGGAGAGAAAAGGGGAGAGTCTTGGGTATTATAGAGGGTTTTTCTGGGAGGAGTAATCAAATTCTTTTCAAACAACCAGGAGGAATAAGGAAAGTAAGTTCCCCTTTTGCATTTCATTCCTTTATCTCCCTAGGGGTCTTAGAGGGATGGGTTTTATAGAAAATTTGGATGGAAGTTTGTGGAGGGTGAATTATTTAAGCCTAACAGTAAGTTACTTAATTTATTTCAAAAATTCCAGTATCACCTTGCTGCACGGAGGATTACTTCTTTCATGTTTTCTTTGGTCAGCCTAACGACCATATGATGAGGTGATTGCCTTTTCATGTTGAGTCTCCCAGGTGTTCTCTGTGCTTCTTGTATTTGGATATCAAGATTTCTGGGCATGTGCAGCATATTTTCCTCCAGTATTCCCTGAAATAAGTTTTCCAGCCCTTGTGATTGTTCTTCTTTCCCTTCCAGAATCCCAATCACCCTGAGATTCAGCTTTTTTACATAATCCCACACTTCTTGTAATCTTTGGTCTTGTCTTTTGTTTCTGTGTTCCCTTTCTTCCTCTGATTTGTTTAGCTCATAGGCATAATCTTCAAGCTCTGAGATTCTTTCTTCTGCATGGTCTATCCTGTTCTTGATGCTTTCCACTGTATTCTGGAGTTTCTTGATTGTTTCCTTCATTTGCAAAATTTCGGATTGGTTTCTCTGTATAATTTGTCAAAAAAAAAAAAAACACACACAACATTTATCAGGTGTTGGGCAGGTGGGAGGGGGAGGAGGGGATAGGTACATACATAATGAGTGCAATGTGCACCATCTGGAGCATGGACACTCTTGATGCTCTGATTCGATGGGAGAGGGGAGGCAAGGGCAATATATGTAACCTTAATGACATTTGTACTGCCGTAATATGATGAAATAATAAAAAAAACTCACTTCTCATTCCCTCCTGGAAAATGGAATCATTGAGAAACAGCTATGCCTTGAATTCATACAACTCATTTTTTCCCCAAAGTGCTTAATTTTTTTGTGCAGATTTCAAATGTATGCTTATAAATTAAATATTTAAATAATAACTAACAAATAAAGTTCAAAAAAATTTCACTATCTTAAATACAGCTGAAATAAAGGCATCAATAATTATTTCTTTGGAACAAATTTCCACAAAATGAATTAATGAACATATAGGTATTTAAACTTCTATTATTTCTACCCAATAACCCCAGAAAAAAATGACACTAGTTTATAGTCCAACTATCTTTATTCCTTAGTCTATACTTAAAAAACAAAAATTCTGTCATTGATGGTTACTAAAACTAGTAGATTGACCTTTGATGACAAATAGGGTATTTTTAAAAGCTCAAAATATCTCTCTGCCAATTTATATGTTAGGCTGAAATAGGAATTTTACAGAGAAAAACCTGACACTCCAACCAGGTAATTAAAGTTAGCATCCCTAGTAATGAGACAAAAACTATAAGATTCATTTAAAAAGCATACAGTCTCAATCCCATAGTGTTCCTGCCAATAATACAAATAAGCTGAATATTAGTATGAAGAAACATCAGACCAACCTAAATTCAGAAACTCTCTTCAAAACAAACTCATTCAAAAATGACAAATTCAAGAAAGATAAAGGAGGAGAGTGTGGAGGATGACAAAGGGAGGGAGACAGAGGGAGAGACACAGAGAGAAAAGAATGATAAAATGTAAACAGTTGCTGAATATGGGTGAAGAATATTTGGGAGTTCCTTTTACTATTCTTGCAAGTTTTCTGTAAAATTAAAATTAAATCAAAATAGAAAAATACAACAACTGTCAATGTGATAGAAGAAAACCATACATTCTTTCAAAAATAAAATCCAATCTGATTAAATTTGTTTTATATTACAGGTAATCCTCACATTGCATAGTATTGCAACACCTTAAATCATTCAAGATAAAGACATACAAAGAGATGTTAATAATCAATGGGAAAAATTGTGATTGTTCTATTACCTTTAAACATTTTTGCCAAAGCATTACAAATTCCGTTACTGTCTGTTATAAATGCACAGACAAATGAAAAAAATCAAAACTGATATTTGTTTCATACAATATAATTTAAAGCATTAGAAACATTGAGAAATATGGTGTTTTCTTTATAAAAACTTATCAAGAGTAGTTTGAAAGGTGTTTGCCTTTCTTTCTATGATTTGGCAAATTGTCGTATTATTTTCTAAGTTTGGATCAGCTTCCAATATTTTATTCTTTGTATGCACTTTCAATACCACGAAATATCTCCAAGTGTTCTGTTAATGTAAAGATCTTTGCTGGCATAATTTCCTCTGGGAAATCATCATTTCATTATGACTGCTTTCCTCATTTATGTTGATAATTTCAACCTCATTAAGTTCTTTTGGCTACATATATAAAGTCTTTTAAATAGTGACAGGGATCACTTCTATGACTTCATTTTACATTTGATTCAAATTTTACTTCCTGCATTATTTTGTTTCATTGCTACACTTTCTATTTTATTGGCCAATTTCCTCTTTTGATTATCAATTTTTATAAAATGTCTAATGTCAAATGGTAGACAAGGAGGGGATATGATTGCATGTTTTGCTCTCTGTACATGAAGTAAATGAGAAATTCATGGTGACCAATCCCTGACAGACTTTGAATAAAGTGATTGGTTACTGATAATGCTTGCATCTGTTATAATTTGTAGACTAACGAGCTAGCAGAGAAGTCTATATTTTATGCATTTACTCACAGTTATACTATGGAAAAAGAAATTTGAGCCTTATTGTTGAAGGACTGATAATATTTATCTAAAATATAACAAAAATGTGTGCATATCAGAACCACACAGAAGAAGGACTATCTGTACTTTCCTTAATGATGCTAATAGGAAAAATGACTTAACTTTGATAATAATGTAATTTTTAAGTAGATGAAAATATTTTGAAGATTCTTTGATATGACACATTTGAGTTCTTGCTACTTCAATGTGGCTACTATGGGTTTCCAGAAACTCAACTCTGGGTCACAAAACCAGGGTTTTATTTCTAGCTCTACAACTACTGCATCACATGACATATGACAAACCACAGAAATTCTTTTGAGCTCTTGAATCATTTGTGAAAAGAAAAATGAGAATATATTTATTTTCTAGCCCAGTCCCATTTAACTCATGTTGTTTTGGCATTGTTATTTATAGCTACCCTTCTAGTCTCCAAATTGTCCCAATTTGGAGAATAAATTATATAGCCTGCTTCACCTAATCCTTTTGGTGTCAAAAGTTTTATGTCTCTATGCCAAACTAGAACATTACTTTTGACATAATACCATTGGTATTGCGATCTTATAATTATCCACAATTAAAAGGACATCCAATATGTTAATTAAAAAATTAATACATTTAAAAATGGTTTTTAAATGTATTTTGTGCTGTGGAACTCTATTCCTTAAATTTTTTATGTGTTGTAAAGTTTTGAAAGTCATACCATGTTCTTATAGAGATTATAAATTTGTATTACTCACTTCTCAATAAATATTTATATTGAACCACTAAGAGAAGTTCTCTGTAAGTCACTTGATGTTAATAAGCATATAATATGCACCCAGTGACCTGTCTTATGTGACAGAACTAGGAAGTTCAGATACAAATTTAATCTAAATCCAAGAGTTTTGTACCTTTCCAGTTTTCCCTTTTGACAGGTTTTAATTCAGAAACACAATGACATTCCAGCTTATGAGTTGAATACATATTTAAAAAAATATTTAGACATTTTTCTGTTGGGAACAATGGAACAATAAAGTTTAGGTGAAAGAGGTTTAATTTTACTATATATATCAGAATCTGCTCCAGTACTTTCATTATAATTATTGCCAATATTTACCTCAAGCAATAAATATTGTTAGTAAGATACTAATAATCTTCCCTCATACGTTAGGCTTCTAAATGTAAATTTTGAACACAAACACCCCCAATTATATCTTAATGTTCACTCTAATTACCATTCAAGCAAAGAAATGTTGAGGACAACTAATCATGAATTTAAACACGATGCCTACATTAAACTTTCTTTGCTTAAATCCTGAAAAGAAAATAAGCAGGATGTTTTCTCTGAATGCCTTTAATTTATATCTAATGTTTTAATATATTTGATGCCAGATACAATTTTTCTGATCTTTCTGAAATACTGGATTAAAAGTCAAAATCAACACAATAAGAACAGATTTTCCTTTGTTAACTGCTCCCTAACAAAGAATTTTTACTTATTTATGAACTTATTGATAGAATGATTTAAAAATTTGAAATATCACTTAGTTCAACGTTTAAAATACCACCTTTACTAAAAATAGTTATATGGACATTGATAAGTCCTAGAAATTCTAGGTTATATATATATATATATCTCATAATGTTTAATATCATTATTTAATCCCTTATAACTAAATTTTAGGACCAATGTTTGGTGTGCCATATCCAAGTTATAATGACCCAGGTTATAATGACTATAATATACTTTAAATATTTCTTTTAGCATCACATTTTTGTTTAACATTTTTGATGGAACATATGCATACATGTAGTGTACTGTAAACCTGATAATCTTCAACTAGTCAGTCATTTTCAGATGTATTTATCTCTAAATATTTGATTTGACCTCACCATAATAATTGAGCATTTTTAAATAGTGGATGTTACAGAAAAGAACATTGAATATTCATGTTACCTGGCTTGGGCAAGCCAAGTAATTTTTGTCTGACTCTGGTCTTCCAAGTGCTAAATGGAAATATCAGATCACATTATTTTCAATGTTCCCATATTCTAGAGGGCTATAAGAATCTCAATGGCATTCCCAAATCCCAGTACCAGGGAGGTATTTGTGCTAATAATTATTTTGTGTTAGATTTTTATTTTTTAACATTCTCTATTTATTTATTTTAAAAAATTAGAATTCTTACATATCTCCTCTAAATATTACCCAGTGTCTGTAAGAAACCATAAAATAACTAACATTTTCTTAAGATTTACTATAAACAATAGCACTGTGTTAGTCTATATGACTTAACATTATCTTCCTTAATCCTTTCAATGTTTCTACTGATGGAAATGTGATTATTATCCCCATTTTACCAAATGGAAAAGAAGAAAAAGAAAATGAAAAATAGACTAAATAATAGATCTGATATCATGTAACAAATTGTACTGAGGATTCAAGACCTTAAACAATGAATTACAATAAATGAGGTGGAGGTGAGTGAAAGATTTTATTCTGTTTAACAACATTTTTAATATATATTAAAATATTAAGTCAATGTCTTCTAAATTCAACTTTGATATGACAACTATATAAAAATATTACATATAATATGTTGGGACTCAGGATACACCACCCCAAACTATGACTGTGGGAGAACAGAATATATTTCTTTGCCATATTTCCAGCTGATTATTTTGAGAAACTACAGACATATAAGTAGCTCTTAAAAGCTGTCCTTTTGTAAAAAGAAAGTTACATCAATAAAGAAAAACAATTGCCATAAGAATCTCATCAACCAGGGAAAACTTTATCATATGAAAAGGGACTAAAAGTCTTGACCAGAAGACTTTCTCATCAGATATGCCTTATCCTTCTAATGGGCTACTCTGAGACAGTCCTTGTTATCTGAAAGGCTTATTGTCTACATAACAAGACAACCTTTGTTCACCATGCATTTCCTCCTCTTATTCTTCTGTAACCTATTGCTACCTAACCCCTAGAAGCCACAAATCTCTATTCTTTTCTGTAGCTCAGAGATACCATATAAACATCAATCATCTGGCTCTTCTCCGAGGTCCATGTTTTGTGGAACCCCCATGTTTGTACACATAATAAATTATGTCTTTTCTCCTATTAATCTACCCATTTTCAGTTTATTTCATACATTCAATTACAGAACCTTCAGAAGATAGAAAGTCTTCCCTCTCCTTTATAGATGCTTTCTAGCTGCCAAGTCTGTGCTATAATTGAAGTCTGAGTAGTTAATTCAATCAATATTTTTATTAGACCAGTATTCAATCCAATGTTATTTTAAGAATGTGAAGCTCCTTAAAATAAATACATCTTTAATACCATGGAGTACTTCAGTCATAAAAAGGAATGGCATAACATATTTTGCAGTGACTTGGGTGGAACTAGAGGATATTATCCCAAGTGAAACATTTTAAGAATAGAAAAACAGATGCCACATGTGCTCACTTATAAGTGGGGGCTAAAGGAAGGATACATATGGTTATAAAGATCAATAATGGCCATTGGAAACTAAGAAGGTGGGAGGGCAGAAAGGGGAGTGAGGAATAAAAATCTACCTATCCAGTACAATGTACTCTATTCTCATGACAGGTACACTAAAAACCTTGACTTCAGAAGCATGATATTATTTATCCACATAATAAAAAAATTGTGCCCTCTAAATTTTTTGAAATAATAAATGAATAAACAGATGGATACATATATCCTTAGCATCCAAAAATAGTAAAACCTTCATGTCAAATAAAAGTGGTGGAAAGAAAAAGTTTATTTTAACAGTGTACTGTGCTCTAACTTCCTTATGATAAGTCTGGGATCATTTTTGACGAAGTCAGTTTTATTGGTAGTTGAATAAATTGTTAAATTGCTCCAAGAGTTTTAAGAACTACTCGAATTTAGAACGTAATTACTGCTATTGCTAACTTCTCTCCTAGCCTCTAATTCTTGCCCTACCTGAAAAATCTCTTGTACTTCTGGCATATTTATTTGTTTTAAATATCAAATAGACCCACAACCCTGCGTCCAAGGAACTTAATCCTATTGGGGAAGACAAATGACACTTTACAAAAGAAATCATTTTAGATATATTACCATGGATACACTGCATAACTTTATATCTTTTCCTTAAAGTAAAACTAATACCTCTGATTCTCAAAACCTGTCACAGAAGAAGAAAGTACTGAATTCTTGCAAAATGAATATTCATTTCTAATTTTATCTATCCCAACCCCCCAACAAGAAAATTCTTCCTGCTTCATATATAAATCTTTCCCATCTTTCAAATTTATTTGGCTCACCTCTGTAGTAAAGCCTGTGATATTTCTTCTCTGTGGTATTGTATTGTTTGGCTTTCTATGTTCTTGAAAACATTGTCTGTGTATTATACTTTAAAAAGTACACATACTATCTAGTAGGTTCTTATGTTTATGATAGTCAAGAATAAAAAAATTTGAACAACTCTTAACATAATTACAGTTCTAAAATAGCCCACTAGTGCTAGAAACAATGACTAATTATATTACTTTTAAAAACCTAATTCTTTATAATTTAAAAATGAATAAGTTGAGTAACATACTTTAGTTTCACTATTCTGCATATTGATATCCAGTTTTCACAGAACAAGTTCTTTAAGAACCTATCTTTTCCCCACTGTATGTTCTTGGCACCTTTGTCAAAAATGAGTTGACTGTAAATATGTGGATTTATTCCTGGGTTCTCTATTCTGTCCCATTGGTCTATGTGATTGTTTTTATTCCAATATCATGCTCTTTGGATTACTATAGGTTTGTAGTATAATGTGAAGTCAGATAATGTGATTCCTCCAGCTTGGTTGTTTTTGCTCAGGATAACCTTGGCTATCCTTAGCTTTTTGTGGTTTCATATACATTTTAGGATTATTTTTTTTCCATTCCTGTGAAGAATGTCATTGGTATTTTTGATTGGAATAATAAAATTTGTAGATTGCTTTTGGGTAGATAGACATTTTAACAATATTGATTCTTCCAATCCACAAACATGGAATATCTTTCCATTTTATGTTTGCTCTTCAATTTCTTTTATCAAAGTTTTATAGTTTTCCTTGTACAGATCTTTCACTTCTTTGATTAAGTTTATTCCTATGTATTTAATTTTACTGGTAACTATTGCAAATGGGATTACTTTCTTGATTTCTTTTTTGGATTGTTCACTGTTGGTGTACAAAAATGCTACTGAACTTTTTATGTTTATTTTGTATCCTGAAGCTTTGTCACTAAATTTTTTTCATAAAGAAAAAATAAATTAATAGTATATCTTAATGATTTGATCTTTGAATTGTATATTTTCCATGTCCCACATAATATGAGTGTTTAAAAAGTCAAGTTTGCTCTTTTCATTCATTCTTATGTCCTCATGAAGTTAAATATATTTTCTTGCAGAACTTAGTGTATGTGATATACATTTAATGTCCCCAAAAGGAAATCTCAAAAGGAAAATACTCACATCAAGGTTTTCTTTATATTTCTTTAACCTATTTGATTACTTGCTTAAAATACACTTTCTGACCTTCTTGATTAGAGTCAATGATTGTTTGCAGAGGTGGTAATTGAGTGTAATCTATGCAGTAGCTTAGAGTTAGCTGAACATTTTTAATTAAAAAATAATAAAAATATAATTGTTCAACTTTTCTATACATATTAATATCCTGGGAAGAGCTTTCATAGACTGTTTTCATTGTTCAATAATTTTCCAAAGATTCAGAAGCCTCTAGACCTAAAAATACCTTTTTCCATTTAGGAATGTCTTATTTCCTTTGAGGAGATTTTGCATAACTATTTCCTGCTGGGGCCCTAGTAATATACTTGAAGATTCCCTAGAAGCAAGAAACAGAATGACTAAAATAAAGAAAAACAGATGAAATCACACTGTTTCACTTAAATTCTGAATTAAAATGTCCTAGTAGCTGGATAGAACATAGTGGCAAAAATATGAAGAGGAAATAGTAACAAATCAAGGCAGGCATATATGTCTGGAAAATCTGTTCATAAATGAATGGCAGGTGGCTAAATGAAGGACCTGAAATTTATTGTACACATATTGCACACCAAGCACCATGTCATGTTTTATAAATATACAGTGTGGCTATTACTATGCTAATTTTCAAATAAAGGAAGCAATCCTTGAGAAGATGAGTAACTAACTAACATTCCACCATTGTTAAATGGTTGGTGGGATTTAAAACAAGTGGTGAGGCTTCAAAGTACTGGATGTCTATCCCACCACACCATCCAAGTGCCGAACATATTGGTGCTAGGTCAGTGGTTTTATTCCTAGAAGTGATATAGGCAAGAGTGAATAAGTGAGTCAGTGACTAACCATATTATTGGAGCTGCAAGTCTTCATTGAAATACAATTCCAAAGAAATCCAGTTCTATGAGATTTTGCCTGGTTTCTGTTTTGTTTATTTATGAAATTTTGTCTGGTTGTTGTTACTTAACAACTGAACTCTACCATTCTCCTATACATTCATTATGAAGCTCTCTTACAAATGTCACATGCTACAGAGGTTTTCACAATGTTTTCCCCAGTGCTATAAGCGTGATGGATGTTTTCTAAATGTCTGACATGCCTTTATGGGTAAACACCAAGTGTAGGTTTAACCTTTTCCTTGTTATCTAAGCAAACTTACTATAGATATTTTTATGAAAATTATGTTGTTTCTTCTATCAGACAAATAAATTTAGACTGGTAGTTTAGATGCTTAATAAAATGTTGATCATTACATCCTTGCTTAATAAATCTGTTTCTAATAGAAACATTGTCTGCTACTTTGTGCTGGAGATAACGAAAGAATTTTGGGTTAATAAAAGCAATAATTTGGTGATTAAATCAATTTTGGGGTAAAATATTTCTGCAGTATCAAATAGCTCAGCCATCGAGATTAAAAATGATGGAGAACATTAGCTTGAATGTGTGTGTAAATACTCAACTATGTGAGTGTGTGTGCGTAGATATGTATTCTTGTAAATGTTGAAACATGGAGTAGCAGAAAATGGTCTTTGATTTCAGGGTTGATTCAAATTTTCTTCTGGTTGCCTTAATGAACCTTTTTTGGAACATTCTCTGAATCTCTATATTAACTAAGAACTGAAATGAAGGAGGCATCTAAAATTCTTAAGCAGAAATACATAATTATTATAGTGAAATACTGGTACAAAGCACTGTACTTAATTAAATGAGAAAACTTTTCATGTATAAAAATGTGAATAATTTATTTGAAATTTAAAAAATGAACAAAAGCAAATGAGACTGAAATGAAACACAAAAAATATAATCTCCTGCATTGTTTAAGTATTTAATCTAAATTATATTCAGAATTTCTCTAAGAAAAGAACTAATTTCACCTGATAAAAATTTTTTTTAAAGATTCTAAGAGTCATTTTAGTGGCATTTTAGGATGATGACAAATCATGTAATGACTAACAAATTCCATGATTTTTCCACTAGGCATACATTAACAAGAGCTACCCAGCACAGAGGTGAAATTTAGGAAGTTTGTTATTCCATCTTTTTCTTTTAAATAGAGAATCTGGAGTAAACAAGAATGTGAGATATAAGAAAATGAGTGTGAAAATGGATTCAAAGCAATACAAATGGAATTTGAGGAATAAAACCAAGTTGGAGCTGTTTGGGGTTAAAAATTCATCCTATGAGAGAAATGTGTGAGACACCAAATGTCAACCAGGTATGAGGACTACAGAAGAGAGAGAGAGAAAGAGAGAGACAGGATTGATCTGTACCTTCATGGCTTTAAGAATGCACAATTGATAACAATAATTTACCCCTGTTAGTACATATCATCAAAGAAGAAAAGCTTTCAAGAATAAAAAATATACCAACCATAATTACCACAAATATATTAGAGTACATTAGCTGTCAGTGATCTAATGTATAATGTGAAAATAAAGACAAGGATCTGTTCCAGAATTTCTAGGTGTGATAAAAATAACATAGAGAGACAGCAGTAGTTATAATTTATTGCATGCCTATTACATGTTAGTGGATGTGAAGTACTTTTTAAAATATTTACTACAGTACAGGTAAATATTTTATTACCATAATAATATCAGGGAAAACAAGGCCCAGAGATACTCTGAGTTGCTTAGAACTATCCACTCTACAAGAACCACACAGTCTGAAATTCACTGAACCCTGATCTCACTCCAAAATCCAAGCTCGTATTGTGCTAGGATCATTGCGTGCAGTGGTCAAGGAACAATTATGTGAAAATTTAAAGTTTTAAGACCACCAATATTTGCAACTTTTCTAAATCTCTTTTTTCCAAATTAGTAATAAGGAAACATAGCTATAGTCATTTTCCATTGTTGCTGTAACAGATTATTACAATACAAATTTATTGTCTTATAGACATGTAGCTCAGGAATTTGACATAGATCACACCAGGCTTAAATCAAGGTATTAACCAGTTTATACACATTGTTCTAAGCACTTAACGTGAATCAATTTATTTCCATGCCACAAAAGTAAAAGGTTTATATTATCACAATATTTACTTCAAAGAAAAGAAATCTAGGGTGAAGTAACTGCCATTAGTGTGTTGCAGCCAGGATAATAATAATTAACAGTAAAATATTTGAAAGGAGAATCATTCTATTTTATAATCTTCTGGAATTTTAAGAAAAGAGATTACAAACGAAATGTATTCTTCATACTTCTTCATACTTCATACTTCTTAAGTATTCTTCATACTTAAGAAGACAGAACCCCAGAAAGGAAATGGGTTGCTTTTACCCAAAAAACAAGAAAACAGTAAGTTGGATCTCTATGACTAGAGACCGAAGAAACCAGCTCATGTGGAGGAAATTGATTCAGGAGTTGGATCTTGCTATGCGCTGCCAGATTTCTTGGATAAGGAATGCCTGCCATCTTTATTTTTACTCTATTACTTATTTCATTAATATCACCACCCATTAATAGATTCTCCACTATTATAATGTGATTTCTACCTGACTATCTGAAAACAATCACTTTCTGTTTCTCTCACTTGTCCCCTGCATATGGACTCTACTATCAAGGGACCCTCTACTCCCTGGATAATGAGGTTTTCTTGCCTGGCTACATTTCCTCCCACTGCATACAGCAGAGTCCCCTAAGAGTATCTGTCTTTAAGCAGCCATTCACTGCCATCCTCTTCTCCCTTTCATACCATTGATAAGGACAGACATAAGCACTGATTTTGTCATACACTGGGAGAGATTTAGATTCTCCAATCCCACCCCCTTTATTGTACATACACTTCTCTGAAAACAGTGAATCTTAGAGTTCCAAAAAACAACCCAGCAACTTTTCTCAAATGCAAATTAAGCAATCATGGAATTAATTTTTCTCAAAGATATTTACTAAAATGTTGAAAAAGGAAGAGTCTGAGTACAAATTTGCCTTACCCAGCCATCATTTATTTTCATTATGATTGTACAATCAAATCCAAACATATTGAACAACTCTCAATTCAGGTCATTTCTTATGACCAAAATACATACATACACACAATTTTGTTAAATACTTTATAAAATTCAAGATCTATGACTATTGAGGTAACATACTTTTCTTGTCCACCTATCAATAGTACTGAATGCAGAACAAATCTTATTAGAATGTTTAGTGTAAGTTTCCTTAGTGAATTTACAGTGAAGCCTCATCAATGCTATGTTCTTTCCTAAGTGTTGAAAGTTTTAATAGAAAGCTTAGATGAATTTCTCTCATGCTCGTAACTTGTAACAGTTTACAAGTTTTGATTTTCTTTTTTCTTCCTTACAGGGATGAAGGGCATTAACTCATCTTCAGTCTCATAACAATTGTCTCATTTTTCATAGTTTTTCAAAGTTAAATAAATGGTGGTTCTATAGTAACAATGAAAATCTCTTTCAGTACTGAGACATACTGTTCATCTGGGTCTAGATGCACGAACAAATTATAAATGACGATGTCTTCCCCTACTATTTATCACTTAATTAAATGATAATTATTGCATTTTTTCTATTTGAAGATGAATTTTGTTGCTTTGAAAGATAAAACAAAAAAATGGAATTTAATATTCCTACATTTAATATTCCTACATCTCTGACACAAGAATGTGGACTCTGAAGCTACACTTCCATGCTTCAAATTTCTACCACTAGCTGTGTGACTTTGGACAAGTTACTTAGACTCCCCATGTCTTAGTTCTCTCCACTATAAAAATTAGAATAGTTATATAGTACATCTGAAAGAATTATTATTAAAATTAAAGAATATAATATAGTTCTTCATAGAAAGCACTATTACCATTATTTTATATATATATATATATATATATATATTTTAACCAAGCCACTTTTCTATTTCATTTATACTCAAGCATATTTTTTCAACTTCTTTTACATATATATTATATATATATATGTTTTCATGTTGTGTGTTCACATAAATAATAGATACTATAAAATTTTAAAAATAATTCTAGACTATTAATCACTATGCTAATAGTTTGTAATATATCTTTTGGACATATGTTTTAATAGTGACCTGATTAAGGAGTTAACAAAAATTCCTTTTATTCATCATCAATGGTAATTATAATTTCTGTAATCAGAATTGTCTCTTATAATATCGCTTCTCATATTCAATTAAATAATTCTTTTCAGAGCCCATTGACTTCTACATAACAATTTAAATACAATCTGTGGTTTAGCATCAGTAAGCACATTTGTTCAGCTTAAGTGAATTCATCTATTTTCCTTATATTGCTTTTGATTAGGATTAAAGCTTCAGGTATAATCTTTTCATCATTTAAAATAATTATGTTGTATATATTTTTCTAAGTCAAAATTGTATAAATGCCATGCTCATTTTTAAAGGGGAATTTTGGTATTTTTTCCTTCTAACAAAATTTCTCAAAATATTAGAAAATACCATATAAATAGAAATAAATTAATAATAACAGAATAACTAGAAAGGATAGTTTTTATTGAATTAATTTTGATAAATTTTATGAATATAGAAAGCAGAATGGTGGGATTAATGGAGAAACAAATGTAGGGAAATTTTTAGTCTAAAATACCCATAAAAGAAAATTGCTACACGGTAATAACAGTTACAGAAAAATCCCAAACTCGGATCCAACAAATAAAGGAGCATAAGTGGGTCTTGGGATTTTTCAGTGTAAGAAAGTCAAGAACTATATTACATAGTAACTTTATATTACTGTATACATAGTAACTATATATCTATATATATGTATTAAGTATAAGAACTATAATAGTTTTAAAAAGTTAAGAACTGATGTCAAATAGCTGCTGGAAGAAACCACTCTCCCCAAGCTAACAATGCTGCAAATAACATATTTAAAAAATGAAAGATCCTTTCTAGGCAGAATCTAGATGGAATGCTGAGGTTAGAGATAATAGCAGAATTTTTTTCTTAGAAATCTACAAAGACATCTATGAAGAAAAAATCAAAGGGGACCAACAGACTTTTTTCAATCTAAAATTATGAGGATTGTTCTCTGAAAGCAAGAAATTTAAGAGCAGTTTTCCAGAGGCAGAGGAGCTAAGGTTAGTGGCACAAGGCAGTGCCTTCGAGTAGAATCACTCTGTAGACCTCAAAAGAATTTTCTCCAAATAACTTCTCATTTTCTGTTTCTCTCTCTCTCTCAAAATCTACTTCAATCAAGACTTTATCCATAATATTATGCTCCACTCAATGTCACCAATAACCTCCACACTATTATAATATGCAATTATTCTTCCTCTCAGCAGCATTTGAATAAATTAATCACAATCACTGCCTATTGTTGGAAACATTTCTTTCATTTGACTTCTGAGATATTAAACCCTTCTGCATTTCTTACTACCATACTGTTCCCTTTAAGTTTTTTGCTCATCTACATCTATAGTCATTTGCTAGGTAAGTCAGTCCATCTCATGATTTTAAATACCAACTGATAATAACTTTCAGATTTATATCCAGCTAAGACCCCCCTTCCCCTCTATTCCGGACTTGTATGCCAGTCTAACAGTCTACAGGACAACTTCACATGAAAGTCTATTAGGTATTACACACTTATAACATGCAAATCAAAATATCAATTGTTCTACAGGAACCTGGTCCTACCTGAGTGTGTTACTTATTTTAGTAAATAGTCCCAACTTTAACATAAATCACTTAAGCAAAAAACTTGGAATCATCATTAACTCCTTCTCTTTTATGATAGCCATGCAATCAATTAGAAAGTCCAGTTATTTCTATGTACAACATTTTAAAAAGTGACTTCTTCTTACTAATCTATTGTCACTATTACACTCCATTTTCCATAATCTCATATTTGGATTCGTGCAATTTCTTCCTAACTTTTGTCTGTCTAATGCTCTGTATTTCACAAAGTAATCAAACTGATCTCTTCAAAATGCAAATCAGATCACATCATTTCCCATCACACTTAGAATAAGTAAAATTCAAAGTCCAACCGTGACCTATAAAATGCCATGTGATCTACCTCCCTGAGCTTTTCACAAGTTTCTTTCTCACTTATTGGCCCTCAACCACAATAGTCTTCTTAGTTGTCTTCAAATTTGTCATGCCTGCTAATAAGAACTGTAATTATGTTCTTCAGAAATTAAGTGTTCTTTTTTCTTTTCCTCCACTCAAGTTTGAAATTGAACATTGTGTTTTTAAAAAGACCTTCAGCAGATATTCTATGAAGAATTATTCTTCTGTCTTCCTCTGTTGCCTATTACTTTATTTCTTGCCAGAGTAATGTATATTATCAGGAATTATATTGTTTTCTTATTTTTTATTTTTTTTTGACTATTACTACTTCTGGAATATAAGCCCAAGAAAGGCAGTGACTTTGTCAGACTTTTTTCTTTCTGTAGCAGCAGTTCCTAGAATACCTGTCAAATAGTATATGTCTAATAAATATATGCTAAATGAAAACATGAAATTACTTAATTTTTTTAGAATATTCAATACTTTGTTTTCCCAAACTATATTCTTCACATATATTTTATTCAAAAATATATTTTGAAATTCTAGATGCTTCATTTTATAAACATATTTGAGAATAATCCAAATGACAAAAAGTTCTATAATTATTCCATTGAAATTTGCGTAAAACTACAAAATGACTTTTCTGTTCCATGAACAATTTATGCGTGTTAAATTATTTATCACATAAGAAAAAATATTTTTATATAAACAATACATATATTTATTTATAGACATTTAATTTTTATTTTTTTCCTTTTTAAAATTACATTTACTAACGAGTAAGAATATAATTGAATTTTAAATTTTATTTTCATTTTCTTATGTTTGAATTTTTGTTTGCGTCTAAAATCTTAAATCTAAATCTTAATCTTAAAATCTTAATCTAAAATCTTCCATAATCTATATTCATTTAAAAATATACAATTTGATAAATGTAGACATATGTATACACTTTTGAAAATTATTCCCACAATTGAGATAGTCACCATTTGAGTAACCCCAAAAGATTTTTGTTCCTCTTTGTAGTAACAGTGCTGCAGCCCTTCTCCCATTTCTAGGCAACCACTTATCCCCTTTAGGTCACCATACATCAATTTGCATTTCTTAGAACTTGAGGTAAACAGAATTACACAGTCTGTCAATTTTTGTGTGGCTTCTTTCACTCAATAATTATTTTGAGATTTATCTGTGTTATTGTGTTATTGAGTATATAAATAATTTATCCTTTTTTAAAATTTTTTGCTGAGTACTGGTGCATTGCATGGAAACATTGCCTTCCCTGTTTATCCATTTTCTTAATATCTACCAAAAAAAAAAGAAAAAGAAAAAGAAAAAAACCCTGAACTGTGATTTCTAATTGTGATTGTTTGGAATCACAGGGTTCAACTTGGAGATCATTGACATATTAACATTATTGAGTCTATACACCCATGAATAAAGAATATCTCTTCTTTTATTCTTGATGTTGATTTATAATTTAATTCAATTTTGTTCAGAGTGTAAATTATTTCACTTGAATACTTTTAAAATGATTGAGAAGTGGTTTTTGGCCCCTAATATACATACCTGTGCATACACACATCTATTTCCCTAATAATATATTTTAAGATACAGTCATAAGTAATTTAAAAGGATAATATAATGATACAAGTAGATGACATTTATCCATTCCATAACTGTTATAAGATCTTTTCATATATTAATCTTTTCATATATAATTCTCACAACAACTCTCATTTACAGGATTATACAATGATCCTTATTTTAGAGATGAAATGATTGAGACTCAGAATAGATGGCTTTTCTAAGGTCAGTCCAGGTTTTAAGTGGTTGAGTAATAAAATACAGGCAGAAAATATAGGAACATATCTTTATCATATTCTGGAAAATATTTTTATTATATTGGTGTTAGAGAAAGATTTCTTTTAAAATATAAATGCACAGCAAGGGAAATGAAAAGAAAAACAAAGACTTGAAAAGCTATTCCTCCCTCTTAGTAATCAGTGGGATACATATCAAAATAGTGAGACATCATTCCCAGTCATCAGATTAGCAGAAATTATTAAGGCTGATAACAACCAGTGTTGGCTTGTATGTGGGGAGAGGAACTCTCATGCAGAGGTACAGTGAGAATCAATTGGCACATTCACTTTAGAAATGACTGGAATACATCTAGCAAAATTGAAACACGTATGTCCCATGACATAGAAAGTCTGTTTATTTACAATAGATAAATAGAGAAATTTTTGCACTTATAGATAAGGTCATGAGTAAAATTAAGGAACTTCTATCACCCTTTGTTCCAGGGTGGGTAAAAAAGGAGACAAGTAAATGTCCTTCTGTGGAGAAAGTAGATAAGTAACCTAAGATTTAATTATTCAACTTGATTAGGTATTTGATTGCATACTGAACCTCACTGCAAAAGTTTAAATAAACAGAATTTTATTAAATGAATTTTTTTAATGAATCAATATGAAGCATTTCAAATATATGTATTAAAATTAGCTTTCTAATGTTTACATATAATATTACATATTTCATTAAAATTTTAAAGCATAAAACAATGTTATATTTTTTTTTATGAGTGCATTCATAAAAATAAAAGTTCAAAAAACTTCACTGGCCAAAACTTTGACTACAAAGTTAAATTATGGTAACAAAAAGGAGTACATGTATTTATTTCATTTTCAGTGTTCTTTTCCTAACAGTCTTTATTTAAGAATAATATTGCTTCCTGACTTACATATTTTTATAGTAAAGTTAATTGTTAAATATTACTGGTTTCTTAATATATGTTGATAGTGGTGATTTATTTACATCCATTGATTAAATTTTTTTTCTATTAATTTTCCAAGATGCATTTTTATGCAGCATATACCTTTTCACTATGTCGTACTTTGAATAAAATAGGAAATGCTTTTATTACACATGATACATAAAGGATAGTATTTACCAATCAACTTTTGAGTCCTAATTTTATGCCATATTAACTTCCAATCATATTTAATAGTTAATAAAACCATTGCATGAGTAGTAAAAAACCCTCTATTTCTGTCCCAACTCTTCAGTTATAGTCCCATTTCTCCCTCCCTAGAGGTAACTGACATCCTGCATTTGTGGCAAAAAGTATCATTCTGGTTTCATAATTTTACTATATGTATTCAAACTTTTAAATGATACCAACATTTAAAATACTATGTTAAATAAAATATATTAATACCTAACATAATATTTACATTTCTTTGTATACTTTGCCTTCTTTAACTCATGATTTTACAATTTATTCAAGTTCATTCACATAGCTCAAGCATATTTGTTTTTAACTGTTACAGGTATTTCATTATTTGGATGTCCTTAATGTATTTCTTCCTTCTGCTCTTGAGGGAGAAAAAATCAGATAACTCTCTAAGAAACAGTATTTGCCTTAAATTTGGAAAAATACACAGGCTTTATCAGAGAAATACTAGAGAAAAAATAATTGTATTCTTAAAAGACATTTTCTTTCACTGAGGGAAATTCAACTTCAATATTTTTTGCTCTTACAAAAATAATCTATCTTTTCATCTTTTTAGCTGAAAGCAATAAGGTTATTTTCAAATTACTGGTCCATTCAATGTTTCAGAAGGTTAGAAACAACAATTGTAGTGACCATATTTCTTTAGTGATACACCCATAATTGAACCTAAAAAAAAAAGTTCTCTACATTTTAATGGTTTTGCTTTATGGAAAATGAATTTTAATGAAACAGTCTAGCGAAGCTGCAATAATTAGGGTTTCTGTCACTTTTGGTTTGGTTGAACACAGTGTTAAGAAGGGTTGTTCCAGCACTGCCTTTTTGGAATAATAGAGCAAGCTTGGAAAATTAAATTCTAGTGTTTTTTTTTTTAAGAATATTATTTCTAAAACACCTTTGCATCTTTTGTTACTGTGATCTTGATTTTACTTGTGAGCTTTGTGGACTGATAATTTAAGACCATGTTTTTACCCTAAAATATTTCCCCTTGGATACAATAAGCTTTCAAATATTTAACTATATTTGAAGTATTTAAATTTGATAACATGTAAGAAATCAAGTACAATCAACTGTAATGATTTTAAAATTATTAATCTACTGTCATATAATATGTTTTAAAGTTCTTCCTATTAAATCATTAAAATATTGTGTTTCTTTTATAGCAAAAAAGATAATCCACTATATATATTGAAATTGAATTCGTGTTCAGATACTCTTAAATTAATGAATTACTTGTTTGAATTATTTTGGATCCTAGACATTCCTTTCCTGGAGCTGTGTCCTTTTATAAAATTTTTAATGCTTACTGAAAGAGTTCTTAGAACATAACTCTATTAGGGATAAAGATAAGAAATATTTTAAAAAATTTTCAGTAGCTTTAATTAAGATCTCTTGAATTAAGTATTTACTTTTTTGCTTAATTTTGGCTTTTAAAAAATATTTTCTTTGTCAAAGAAAACATATGTAATCTGTGTTAGGAATATGATATTTCATAAAGATATATTGTATGTTTTTGTATTCTTACTTGGAATTTTTTCTATTTGATAAAAATGCCATTACTCATTTAAAGTATAATTCTCAAAACATTATAATAATGACTCTTTGAAAAATTTAAAAGAAACATATAAAAACTTTTATTCAACTCAATAAGGGAACCAAGAAGATGTTGTCACTCATTCAAAACATTTAAAAGTATTTAGAGGCAATGGAAAAAGGAAATGGTACGATAAGATTGCTGAATTTAATATAAAACTGTTTAATGTACAACAGTTTATAAATATTTAGTCATCTGTAAGACTGGGAAGAAATTATTTGCATCTCTACTGGATAATAATTTACAAGGTAACAAGTAACTCTATACAGGAGACTTTTGATCAATGGTAACAAAGAAATTGACCTAGTACTTTTCCTTCTATAGCCTTTTCCCCTATGTGATAGTCATGCTGCTTGCCTTTTTAGCCTTCTTCCCAAACTTTGAATTTTTTTTAATACCCAAAACTACTGTAGTGCCCAAGGCAGTTGCAAAATGTATTTAGTTGTATTGAAAAAAATGATGGTGTGTTTGAAGATTAGTTCATAATTCCTTTTTTACTTTTTCTTGTTTTGTTGAAGTTCTTAATTGATAGAAGCAATTTCTGCAGTATTTCCTGCCTGTATAATTTCCCATGCCTATGCTTTTGGAAGATACCATAAATTTTTTCTTTATTTCATAAAATAAAGATTCATGGCAATATGATTACTTAATTAAAAATAATTTAATGTGCTGGATTAAGGGGGTGTTGAAAGAAAACGGGAAGAGTTACCAGGCAATTGATCAAGGTGTTTTATATTTTAGGCCAATACTAACATAAAAATAGCTCATAAATCTGAAAGGCAGATTGCTTTAGCTATAGTGGAACATTTTTACCAAAGAAAATTGAATTAATGAGAAAGAGTTTTTTTAATGATACTAAAACACAGTAATACTGAGCCTTTTCTCTTAAAACAGGTATTATTATACCAGGTGTGTCATATGCATATTTCATTAAATGTTTTTTAAAGAGAGCAATAAGAACTCTCTTCAGGTATTCTCCACAGTATTTTAAAACTAAAGTACTTCAGTAGAAAGACAAACAATGAATACCAAAATAGCTTTACACATTTTTCAGTAACATGCTTTTAATATAAATAGCATAGTGGTGTGTTGACTATTATTTATCATTTGTATATAAATTAATTGAGTGTTTCATAGACAAAACAAGTGATTTTATTCTAAGTTTCTCTGTCATTTTTGAGGCAATAGATATATGTCCCTAATGACCAGAGTCATGTTCATTATTTTCCTATGATAAATGAACCATTTAATCTAAAAGTATAAATTTAATGTATATTCAAGATTTGACCTATTATAGTCTTATAGCATTATCATCAAACTCTGGTATATTGTACTTCTTTGAAGTTAGGTGTATATTTTTCCTTTGAACCAAAAATTAGGAAAAATGGATAGCCACTTGTAGAAGGCTGAAGCAGGATCCACACCTTTCACCTATCACAAAAATCAACTCAGGCTGGGTACTTAAACCCAAGGTATGAAACTATTAGAATTCTAGAGGATGTTGAAAACACTCTCCTAGACATTTGCCTAGGCAAAGTATTTATGAAGAAGGCCCCAAAAGCAATCACAGCAGCAACAAAAATAAATAAATGAGACCTGATCAAACTAAAAAGCTTCTGAAAAGCCAAAGAAACAGTCATGAAAACAGACAGACTACCTATAGAATGGGAGAAAATTTTCGCATCCTACACATCTGATAAGGGGCTGATAACTAGAATCTACTTAGAACTCAGGAAAATCACCAAGAAAAAAATCAAACAACCCTATCAAAAAGTGAGCAAAGGACATGAACAGAAACTTTTCTAAAGAAGATAGAATAATGGCTAACAAACATGAAAAAAAAAAAATGCTCAACATCTCTAATCATCAGGGAAATGGAAATCAAAACAACAATGAGATATCACTTATCTCCAGTAAGAATGACCTTTATCAAAAAGTCCCAAAACAATAGATGTTGGTGTGCAGGTGGAGAGATAGGAACACTCCTACACTGCTGGTGGGACTGCAAACTAGTTCAACCCCTGTGGAAAGCAATATGGAAATACTTTAAAGCAATACAAGTGGATCTACCATTTGATCCAGCAATTACATTACTGTAAAGATCAAATGACACTCTACAAAAAAGACACCTGCACTCGAATGTTTATAGCAGCACAATTCACAATTGCAAAGCTGTGGAAACAACCCAAGTGCCCATCAATTCATGAGTGGATTAATAAAATGTGGTATATAAAGATATACCATGGAGTACTATTCAGCCCTAAGAAACTATGGTGACATAGCATATCTTGTATTTTTCTGGATAGAGCAGGAATCCATACTACTAAGTGAAGTATCCCAAGAATTGAAAAACAAGCACCACATATACTCACCAGCAAATTGTTATTAACTGATCAGCACCTAAGTGAGCACATAGGAATTACATTAACTGGGTATTAGTAGGTGGGAGGGGGTACGTGGGGAAGGGTATATACATACATAATAAGTGAAATGTGCACCGTGTGGGGGATGGTCACACTTGAAGCACAGACTTGTGGGGGGAGGGGAAGCAAGGGCATTATTCAAAACCTTAAAATTTATACCCCTATATGCTGAAATAAAAAAAAAGCAGAAATTTCCAAAAAGTAAAAAAGAAATATTTTACATGAAGAGATAAATAAAATCATCTTGTGATATCAGGTGTTCAGAATTAACACCTTGAAAAGAACATTTTAAGGGCCATTGGTGCCCTTTATCAATAGAACTATGTCTTTTATGGCACTGGCTGGATAATAGCAAATGATGAATCAGTTAATTTTGTACATAAATGAATATTCTCCAATATTTAATTTACAGGCTTGATATTATTAGGTATAAAGGATCTTCTTAAAAGAAAAGGGGCTTCTTTCTCCAAATATGCTTTTACATTACCTAAATCCATATCTATCAATATACTGAAGCTGAAATTGTTTCCATAATTGCTAATATTTTGATGCATCTTATATAATATGAATTCAGAATGATAATATGACATTTCTACACAAATAATGCAATAGAATATTATTTATAATCATGCCAGAGACAGTTATGACATACCTCTTTTACATGAAGTTATATATAAATTTGTATTATAGAAAGAAAAGGACAAGATGAACTTGTAAATCAATTCCAAAATTCAATAGCCCAGAAATTTCTTTTTATGACAGTATAAGAAGGTATAATAGAAGTCCTTTATAACAATTTTGTTGGAAGACAATAAAAACACTTGCCATATGTTTGTTATCTATTTTAATAAAATAGCTTTCTATAATAATGAATACAGTTAATAACATTGTAGAATTTATTGCAGAATTATAGCAATTAATTAATTAATTAATTAATACCAATGCAGAATTTATTATACCAATGCAGAATTTATTGCATTACACAAAAAGAGGGTATTTGTTAATTGAGGATAGAAATTTTAGAGGTACAATTTCTAAGGTTTATGATATGAAGAAAAAATCAACAAATGTTCCCATTTGTTAAATTATATTGTAATTATTGCAAAAGATAAAATACCAGACTGGATAGACTATTATTCTAAGATAATGTGCTTTTATACACAAAACAAAACTGCTGTGTGAGTTTTTTAAAATGTAGGTGTAGAAACATCTTTAAGGCATTGTTTTTTGTGTCCATATCCATTCCTAGTCTATATTCAGCACTCTTTATAAGGATGCTGAATATAGCATAAAGCTTGTCACAGCAAAGATAAACCAGTCTCTAGTCTAAAGGAGTAATTTATAATAACTCTGAGCTCTTGTGTTGCCACCTCTGCAGCCATTTGACAATAAGGAAACTGGCCTAGGTGTGTTATTTAAAAATTTGCAGTCCACTTTAGTCTCTTGTGTAGAATGTGACCAAAGTATCTAGGTATTCTCTAATGTATTGAAATGTTCTAAGGGCAAATCACTAGGAAAAATACATGTTATTTTGTTATTAAGATAACAAAAGTGTCAAAAGTATTTATCTTTTTGATTGCATGGTTTTCATTCTGTTGTGTCTCCCCTATATTACACTGATTTTAATTTTCTTTGCCCTTAATTTATTCCTCACAGACAATCTATTTAATTACAGAATTGAAAGATGCTTCCTTTTAATGATTTTCTTTGCATATTTCACTTCTTTCAATTATAGTTGCCTAAGGAATTATTCCGGAATACAGAAGATTATAGTCGTTAGTTGAAACCATGTTTAATTTCAACAGCAGCAGAAATGTGCAGAAGACTTCTTTTTTTGTTTTTAAGCTGATAGTGTTTTGAGAGCAAAAGAAATATTAGGCAAGACAGGCAATAAAAATTTTATATGATTTAAGAGCACAACGCCTTCTCTATAGAATTACTATGGTTTGCAGCAAATTCCACATCAACTATGAAATATAAAAGTAGAGAGGTCTATTATTATGTACTGTTATACCTACATTGCTTCCAAATAGAATATATATTAATTCAGACATCTGACATTGCTTGACATCAACACAGCACGACCTAGCTTCTGAGTTCCTTGCTTGTTTTTTTTAACCAAAATAGAAATACATTTTCTGTATTTTCTCATTTGGTAATAACAGAGAAGTTGAGGGGAAAAGATGCACCCACTTGCATGTGGTTAATTAACTTACACAAGAAATGAGTAATGGTTCAAGGTACTATTTTGTAACACTTTAATCATAATGTTTAAAAGATAAAATGTATTTTACACTGTTGTTACTTTTATTTTACCAATAATGTTTCTATATATTCAAGGAGAGCATTTTTAGACTTTAAGCAATTCAAAGACATACACAATAAGTTTATGTTTAATACAAAAGTGTCCTTCAAAATTATTATTTCACTTGCTTTATCCAGAAATTATCTTGATGCAGATTAAAAAAAAATCTGTCCATGCTTATGTACATTTTAAGTATCCCATAAAAATTTATTATTTGAAATGCATTTCAAGAATTTAAGGTGTTCAAATTTTTTTAGATATGTTTTACTGTATATAGTAAAATGGTAAATTTTCATTGAAATTGAGCCTTTAAATTTATGTAAGTGTAAAAAAGAATTAAGAGTCATTCAAACATAGAATCTTACTTCTTTTCATAATATTCCTATGTGCAAGGCATGAACCAAGTTTAAAGATATTTAATTCTCTTTCCAAGGTTAGGGGGCAAAACACACTTTAAGGGAAGAGAATTTGGCACATAATGCATATTTTTTCCGAAGGATAATACTACCATCAATAGTAGTATTAGATCTGAATAGCAAACTACAATTATTGTTTTAATTAAAATGTGGATATATAAATTTTTATTTTCATATGGGACATCTTCAGTAATTTTTATCAGATGCATCATGTCACTTGGATTTTTAGCAAAAGTGGCATGCTTCTCTCTAAGCTAGTCAGGCATAGAAAAGAGGCAAGCAGATGCTCACTAAGATGGGCATTTGCAAGTGTAATTCATTTAGGTCTTTGTTGATCAGACATAAGATCTTGAGAAGGGACTGACATTAGATTAGAGAACTGGTGACAATAAAAAATGTTTTCTGTGGTATATTTGTTGCCATTTGGAATATGCTGAAATAAACCTGTGTTCAAGATTTGTAATCATCAGAAACATGTCTGTGAACTAGTTTTCAAATAGCCATGAAGAAACACTTGTGAAATGCTCTGCTGCAAAGCTTATTGCTATTCATAGGAAGAATCTCTATAAATGTTTTCCCCTGATATGCCAACAGAGACCTTCTTTCCATTTTTTATAATTCCTCAAATATTTTGTGTTAAAATATTGGACTTCTATTATGAAATAAACTACATGAAGAATGGTAAATATACTCGCATTGAAATGATTAAAATATACTCTTTCTATATGATTTAGTGAATAGGTTGCTTAATTTTAGAGAATGATGCCAAAGTAGCTTTCTTATTTTGGCTAGAAAATACTAGCATAAAGGACATCCAATAGAAACAGTCTCACTAATTACTCCTATTGCTTTAAAGCTTAGCTGTATTTTTTTTTTTTTTTTTTGAGACAGAATCTCACTCTGTTGCCTGGGTTAGAGTGCTGAGGCATCAGCCTAGCTCACAGCAACCTCAAACTTCTGGGCTCAAGCGATCCTCTTGCCTCAGCTTCCCTAGTAGCTGGGACTACAGGCATGCACTACCATGCCTGGCTACTTTCTTCTATTTTTAGTTTGTTTGGCTAATTTTTTTCTATTTTTAGTAGAGACAGGATCTTGTTCTTGCTCAGGCTGGTCTCCAACTACTGAGCTCAAGCAATCCTCCTGCCTCAGGCTCCCAAAGTTCTAAGATTACAGGTGTGAGCCACCATGCCTGGCCTTTAGCTGTATTTTGAATGTGGAAAAGGCAGCTGTAATTAAAATAAAAACAAAAAATTAAGACAAACAAAGGCTACAAGAAATATTAGATTATGTAAAATGGCCAAATATAAGGATTACAGGCATCCCTGAGAGTTAAGAAGAGAAAGCACCAGGCTTAGAAAACCTATTTAAGGGAATAATTGAGGAATACTTTTCTGGCTTTGCTAGAAATTTAGACATCCAGATGCAAGAAGCTCAATGAACACCTGTGACATTCATTACAGAAAAGGAATCAGCAAGGAATATAGTCATCAGACTGTCCAAAGTCAACATGAAGGAGGAACTTCCACAAGCCATGAGGTGAAAACATCAAGTAACTTACAAAGGAAAACCCATCAGTCTAACAGCAGATTTCTCAAAAGAAATCTTACAAGCCAAAAAAGAATAATGTCCTCTCTATAGTCTCCTTGAACAGAATAACTACCAGACAAGCATTGAGTATCCTGCTAAACTAAGTTTCATAAATTAAGGAGAAATAAAGTCTTTCTCAGACAAGCAAACACTAAGGGAATTTGTTAATACTAGACCTGCCCTATAGGAAATACTGAAAAGTGAATTATACATGCAATAGCATGATAGATACCAACTGGTATAAAAACACCCAAAAGTTAGAGCTTATAGCTCTTATAAAGTAGAAGAAGTAGCAAAACAACACAATAAGGTATCATATAGCACAATGAACAGAACAGTATTCCACATATCAATACTAACACTCAACAGGAACAGTCTGAATGCCCCTCTTAGAAGATATAGACTAGCTGAATGGATAAAAAAAAATGCAAGCCAAGTATTGCTGTATCAAAGAAATGCATCCAAACCACAAAGACTCACACAGACTTGAGATAATGGGATGGCAAAAAAATATTTCACACAAATGGAAACCAAAAGTGAGCAGGTATAGCCATTCTCATATCACATAAAACAGACTTTAAATTAACAATGGTAAAAAAAAAAAAAGACAAAGATAGTCAGTATATAATGGTAAAAGGAGCAATTTAACAAGAAGACACACAATCCTAAATATATATGCACATAACACAGGAGCTCCCAGTTTAATAAAGCAAATTTTTCTAGATCTAAGCATAGAAATAAACATTAGCATCTTAATAGTCAGGGCCTTCAACACCCCACTGACAGAGGTGGACAGATCATCAAAACAGAAAATGAGCAAAAAAACACTGGACTTAAGCAAGACTCTAGAACAAATGGACCTAACAGACATTTCCAGATAATTCTACCCAAAGACTACTGAATATACATATTTTCATCAGCACATGGGACTATCTTAGGCCACAAAATGTGTCTCAGCAAATTAAAAAATTCAAAATCATACCATGTATCTTCTCAGACCACAGAGGAATAATGGTAGAAATCAATTTCAAGAGAAACACTAAAATCTGCACAAAATTAGGGAAATTAAACAACCTGCTGATGAATGATCCTTGATCCAATGATGAAATTAAGATGGAAATCAAAAGATTCCTTGAGCTGAATGATGAAAGGGACACAAGCATTCAAAATCTATGCAATATGGCAAAAGCAACATTAAGGGAAAAGTTCATAGCCTTACATGACTACATCTAAAAAGAAAAAAGAAAAAGAAAAATCACAAATTAACAACTTAAAGTCACATTTCAAGGGACTAAAAAAGAAGAACAAACCAAACCCAAAGATAATAGAGGAAAAGAAATAACAAACCTCAGAGTGGAATTAAATGAGATACAAACCAAAAATACAACACAAAGGATCATGAAACAGAAGGGAGAGAGACCAAAACAACATGGTACTTGTATAAAAGTAGAGATATACACTAATGGAATAGAATAGAGTACTCAGAAATAAAACAATCTACCTAGAAACAAGTGATCTTTGACAAAGCAAACAACAACACAAGGAAGCCCTAATCCATAAATGGTGCTGGGAAAATTGGGTGGCCACATGCAGAAGAATTAAACAGCATCTGTATCTCTGACCATATACAAATTAATTCATTAATTCAAGAGGGATTAATGACTTAAATATAAGGCATGAAACCATAAAAATTTTAGAAGAAAACATAGGAAAAATTTATTTAGACCTTGGCTAAGCAAAGAATTTATGATTAAGACCCCAAATGCAAATATAGCAACAATAAAAATAAATAAATGGGACTAAATTAAATTAAAAATCTTCTAATCAATAAAGGAAATAATTAACAGAGTGTATAGACATCTTACAGAATGGGAGAAAATATTTACAAACTATACATCTGACAAAGGACTGATATCCAGGATCTACTAAGAACTCAAACAAATACACAAGAAGAAAACAACCCCATCAAAAAATGAGCAAAAGAAGTGAACAGAAGAAGTGAATAGAAGTTTTTTGAAATAAGATAGAAAAATGGGCAACAAACATATGAAAAAATGCTCATCAGTGCTAATCATCAAAGAAATGCAAAGTAAAACTACAATGACATACTACCTTACTCCTTTAAGAATGGGTGTTATTAAAAAGTCAAAAAACAATAGATCCTGGCCATGGATTCAGAGAGAAAGTAATGCTTATACACTTGTTGGTTGGATGGTAGATTAGTGCACCTCTATAGAAAATAGTATGGAGATTCCTAAAAGGAATAAAAGGAGATCCATCATTTGATTCATCAGTCCCAGTGCTGGGTATCTACTCAATGGAAATGAAGTTATTTTATGAAAAAGATACCTTCACTTGACTGTTTGTTGTAGCACAATTCACAGTTGAAAAGATATTCAGTCAACCTAAGTGTCCTTGAATTCATGAATGGATAAAGAAAATGTAGTATCTATCTATCTATCTATCTATCTATCTATCTATCTATCTATCTATCTATCTATCTTTATATATATATATACATCACATTATATATATATACATATATATATACACACACATCATGGAATACTACTCAGTCATAAAAATGGAAGAAAATAATGTCTTTGCAGCAACTGGATGGACTAGAGACTATTATCCTATGTCAAGTATCTCAGAAATGGAAAAAATGCCATACATTCTCAGTAATAAGTGGGAGCTAATAAATGGGTACACATGGGCACAAAATGATATAAAGGACATGAGAAACCAAGAAGAAGGGAGCGTGGGAGGGTGAGTGTGGGATAAAAACTTACCTATTGGGTGTAATGAAAACTATTCTGGTGATGTGTATACCAAATGACCCAACTTAAGAATTATACAAGATATCTATGTGACAAACATTTGTACCCCCTTAATTAATATTTTGAAATTTTAAAAAGATAAAAAAGAAAAAAAACCAATACAGTCACTGATCTTTAGATCATATTTAACATGAATATACTTTCATTCATTAACCTTTTATAAATATAAACAGTCAGATATACTAATGGCAGCTACATGAGTATAACAGTTATAGACAAATAGTATTCAAAAAGAAATAGATCAAAAAGCAAGATGTATAATGTATATCACTACGGCTGGTAATTTTATGCACACAGCTATATAACTATAGTCATCTGAAACAGTGTGACAGATAACCTAAGTCTTTTGAGGAGATAGATCAAAAACTGCCATGAGTCACCCCAACATACATAATAGCCCAAAGAATGGACATCTAGAGAAATTTTATCTTTCACAAAAGCAGATGTGCAAAAAGGACATCTATTCATTTATTAAGGAAGTTTCAACATTTTTCTGTACACATACAAAGTTTACACAAATCGTCAATGTTGTATTGTGATAATGTACTTTGGTAAAGTCAAATCTGCAAAAATATTTGTAAAATAAATTCAAACTCTCTAAAAATATTTACATAATTTATACTTCCAGTGTTGGAAATGATGCAAAGATGAAATAGAAACCACCATGAATTTTAGAAAATAATGCTGACAATTTGAAATACTGAGAAAAAACCAAAACAGAAAAAGAATTAAAACTAAAAAGAAAATTTAACGTGAAAAAGTATATTATGTGAATATATTATGGTCAATTGCACAGAGATAGTCCAAAAGAGATGGGTGACTTTGACAATAATTAACTATATTTTGAAGTATTGATTTGCCATGCATAGCTGCCTTTTTTTTCTTTAAGGCATGGCTCTCTTTGGAGAATACATTCACATTCATTTTCTACTTGCACAGCTTTTATTGAAATTCTTTATAATTCTATATACAACAACATGAGTATTACCTATTACATTTTCTCATCTTTTATGCCATGTTTCTATGTTGTTTGGGGTGCAGAAATTCATTCCACACACAGTCATATAAAAACCACAAAATTTGAAGAAACAATGCTGGCAATTATATAGTAACATCATTGCATAAGTGTCTTTTTATTTGTGCATATAATTATTTTTTAACCAGTCAGTAATTTTTCTGACTTCTTCAAGCAAATGCAGCTTTAATTCACGAAATGCTCCTGGAATTTCATCAGCTAGAAGGAATATCGATGCAGACAAACATCATATTTTTAAGCTAAGATTTTTGTGGTTGCTTTATTGCATGATCAATCCACTCATCTGAATATTCCACTAAATGCAGACAAAAACAATAACAAGGTGATAGTTTCACCTAAAATGATGCAACTATTTTGCATACAATGTAAAATACACTGCCACACAATATAGCTTTCAGGATTTCAACATTTGGGATTTTAATATTTTGGAATTGTGATTTTTAAGGGATTTTAACCTTTAGGATTTTGATCTTCTATGATTTTGATCTTTCAGATTTTAACATTTGAGATCACAAAGTTTGGAATTGTGTTTTTCAATATTATGATCAGCACTGTCTAGGATGAAAGAATTTAATGAGATCAACCTGCCATTTAATGGTGGGAGGTCTCCTTGAGGACTGATGTTGTGAGAGCTCAACATCGGTCTCTAGAATGCAGTTTGCACATTCAGTGTGACAGTAGTTATATCAGCCTTGGAGAGAGAGAGAGGCACAACTCTGTTCTTATGGCCACTACACCAATACTGTGGTGACTAAGAGGCTAACTGCCACCCCTAGGACTGGGCCATACTCTACATTGGTGTGCTACTACGACATGCATAGGGTCTTATATACAGTAGATGATTCTCTTTTGTTGGCATTAATTTGAGACAAAAAGATATGGGCAATTTGTGCCTATCCCAATAAATATGTACATGTGTCCCTTCCCAGAATTTCTTTTCCCTGGTTTTCATCTAATCTAACTCCTTTCAGAACTCTGACTGATCTGGCAAGTCATTCATCTCTTCCCAGAAGTCTGTGCATATCAATCCAGACTTTAGTTCATGTTGTATTCTACAAGTGAAGGACAAAATATGATGCCCAATGCTCTACTAAATGGAAGAATTTCCCCTGTTCTTTAGGGATACCTGAGAGGGTCTATGATACATGCCAGTATATCACGCCTCCTCATTTAGGAACAAGACTGATCTCTCCATCAGTTGATCACAAAGTATTGTGAAGCCCTAAAAAGGATCTGACAAAAGGGGCTTCAGTGTGAATGTAGAGCACCTAAGCATTTAATTAATTTGTTTCTTCTGACCCTTTGGGGGCCCAATACTGAATATACCATATTCATTGTACAACGTATTGTTGTTATACCTGCCTGATCTTATGAAATAATGGTTCTAAATATACCAGATTTTAGGTTTTAGCAACTTAAATAATTACCCATTATAGCCCTAAGGGAGGGTTTTCTGTTTTAATTAGAGTGTCAGCATTTAAGTTATATTTGCTGCCTTAAAATAGTAGGCTACTACAATGACTTTTTTCTTTCATTAGCCATTATTTATAAGAAATTATAAGATATGAGTAAGGTAAGGAAATCTTGTCAAATAATAACTTTGTATTCCATAACTAGGTACCCAGTCTTTATAGTACCCACAGCATGACAGGAGCTAATTTTTCAAATGATACTAATACAGAAGTTATGACTTTCCTACAGAATCCACAAGGTCTATGCTACAAAGCTTCTATTTTTGTTCACTAAGAATATCTCTAGTTGTGCCTCACTGCCTGTGATTGTACCTTGAATCTCCTGCAGTGCCCTCTTTCTCTGGGCCCCACTTAAAACTGACAGTCTTCAGAGTCACTAATATAATGGGTTGAACAGTAGTAACATATATGTTGCCTCTAAAATCCAAAAAGACCCACATAGTTTTTCACAAGGTGAAATAACTTTCTTTTTTATCCTAGAAAACCCCAGAGGATGTTCCAGACCATTGGATTTCTTATAAACTTTATAAATGTGGCAGGCAAGCGGGCTCATGCTCTTGTACGCATGCCTTCCTAAGGCTCTTAAGCTATGTGCCATTTTCCTGCACTATATCCAATTAATATGATGTCAAACTAGCATTATGATCTCCAGAATGTCAAGATGATCAAGGTCTGGTGGACTCTACTGTTTAGAGAAGCCTGAAGCAAGAGAATGAACATGCACTGCTATATTTTCCATCTGAATATAAATAGCTTTTAATTCACTTTGGTGATAGATGTTATTGAAAATGCTTTGATAAAATAAATATTGGCAAAACAAATGCCAGTATCTTTGTTGATATGCTGTAGTAAAAATACTAAATTAAGCATAAGTGATACTACTTGAACTTCTAGTAATCCAACCAAATCCATCTGTTTTTACAGGTGACAAACAGGTAGGAATGGGAAGCCTTCTTTAAATCCTTTAAAGTCTTTTATGGAGGCAGGTAAGATTTCTGATTTATAATTTTGACTGGCTGGGTAGCAATGAACCTTCCTATGTGAACCTTCCTAGGTAATTCATTTAATTAGAGTAGGTCAGGAAACCTATATGACTGTTCTGCCACATGCTAAGTATATTTGTCTTAATTATACATTTGGAAACTGTAGAAGTCACCACACATTTGTTCCACACTCCCATAGTATTCACTGACAGATGGACATAAGCCAGAAATACATTTATCACCTTTCTTCCATTAATCTCTGCTTTAACTAGAAGACCTTAATGGAATTTTTGTGTACCCTGATATTATGTTAAACTTAGATCCCATGTCAAACAGTTCGCATAAAATTTAAGAATTTCCCATTTCCTAGTGTGAAAATTCTTTAGGGGCAGGATTGGAGAAATGTTTATCACAAATATTTGTAACATTATTACTGGGTCATCCTTCTTCAGGCATTTGGCTCTAAACTTGTGAAATTAATCATATCTCAAAACCAGGAAGCACCTGTGATTTCCCATTTCAATGGCAGATGTCACACTTATGCTTGCCAACACTAAATATTTTTTTTATAATACAAATTGAGCAACATCCTAACTATCTTGCCATTACGAATGAGTACTGTGATTCCTTTATCACTTCAGATCCCTATCAAGCAAGTTAGACTGATTGCCACATTTACCTTTTTACTTTTCACAGTAATTATGTCACTTTATCTCTGAGGTTAAATGCTACTATTTAGTCTCTGCCTTTACAAAATTCTATCATTCCCACTTACGTTAGGGATCTTGTAGCATAACTATCTCCCACAGCCAATCCTATCTTTTAGAAGGCAACCACTACTGAGCTTCTCAAAGATGCTGTGGTATAACTCATCCATTTATTACTTTATGCCTTAGAGGAGGTAGTATTGCCTGGTCCCTTCTAGGGAATGTGTCTTATAATTGTTCTCTAGTCTTCTGTGATATATCTCATCTAAATTTTTGTCTTTCTAAGTTTTCTTACCCTTTTCCAGTGTTGCAGAATTTTCAGTGATTTTTCCTTGTTTACTAAAGGACATAATCATATTTGAGATTGAAAGAGCCATCCCACCAGAATTTTAACACCAGCTCCAGATGTCCTCACTAGAACACTGAATCCTGGTGATATGGGTGAGTGGCACTAGTTCAAAAAATCATTCCAGATAGAGGCTAATATTCTGCCCTACCTTCTTGGTCTACCATCTTAAGAATCACTCCCATGCATTCCTCCCTGTCCTGATGATACGTAATAGCCAGGCCCTACAATGCATTTGATGTGTAATCATTTTAATACTGGAATGCAGATGGCATTTCTCCATCACTCTGCTATTAATAAAACATGATTTAGATGACTGGCCTAGAATAATGAGGAATGGCAGGGGTGAAGTTCAAGCATTATATTTTCAAGGCACTGCTTCAGTTGAGGTATTTAAGGGACCTCCAGAAAAGGGAAATAACTTTCCTCTGTCAAAAAGCAGGAAGAGTACTTTTTCCTTCATCACATCAAATGTTAAGGGAAATTTAGTGGTCTGAGTTCCACAGAATCACCCACCAAAATGTCTCCATTCCATTCTCAGAATCTTACTCTTCCTACCAAAGTCTTGACCAAGAAGAAGGAGGACAAAAAGACACATGTAAAGGCTATGGATTCACCTTCTTTGCAATTCTGCATTCTTTGCACTTAGATTTTGGTCTGATATTCAACACAGTCTGTCTTGAGACATAGGAGATGGATTTCTCCTTAAACTGTCATAGAGACACAGTAGTCTTCAGATGATGGTTATATGATTTAGCCTATAATTTTCATTTTTTGAGGATCTGAAGTCCAGCCTCTCTATAATCTTTGTAATATTTATTGCCTCCATACCTCCCTAGTATCACAGCCACAATATAGCATAATGCCTTACCTACTGTAATACATACACTTCATCCCAATCCAGCACAGACAAGAATTATAGAAATGGTGAAACTGCTGTGAAGACAGGGTTTTGCAGCACTACGCTTAACTTCGGCAATAGTTTCTTATTGCCATATGAGAAAATTAGCAATCTACTTCCAAAATTCCAACTGTCTAGGCAACTTTGGGTAGCATTGTCTTATCCAGGGATTTACAAAAATTGAAAATGGAAGTTTATATTTAAATAATTTACTGAGGAGGAAAATCCAGAAAGCAGAAGTGAGGAATGGGGAAAAAACCAAAACAGAGGGAGAGTCAATACAAGAAGGTCCCTGTAAATAGGCCACTGATATGGGTAACTTGTTGCTCAATCTCATGGTGTCATTTTTTTATTTAAAAAATTGGGGGAGTACAAGTGTTTTTTATTATGTAGATAAATTGTATCATTGTGAAGTCAGGGCTTTCAATGTACTTATCACTAGAATAGTGTGCATTGTACTTGATAGGTAGATTTGCCTTAACAATGTTTCTTAGAATAGTATGTCCTAATGAAAAAAAGAGAGAATATGCATCCATTGGTTCCCATCTTCCATTAGTCATTCCATAGAGTATTAAATTCCCACTTCCCAACTTTACATGTGTGAGATCCAAGAGTCCTGTGCCTGTGCCAGCACATGCAGGGAAGAGGAAGTTAGAGGTTAATGAAATGAGGCCTGAAATAAGAAACTGCCAAGTGGTCACTATATGAAGTTGTTTGAAGCCCATGCAGAGCTAACCATTGCAGCAGTGACTTTAATGAAAGACAGGGGGAGGTTGAGCAAATCTGAAATTGTACACAAGAAGTGGTTGATACAGGGGAAAGGTAAACAAAATAAACAAGTAAGATCTACAATATAATAGATTGTGATGCATGTATGGACAAATATATAGCAAGAAAGGGGGACAGAAATACTAGAGAAGGGTGAATCAATTTAAAATAGAATATGGCTGGGTGTGGTGGCTCATGCCTGTAATTCTAGCAGTCTGGGAGGCTGAGGCAGGAGGATCACGTGAGCTTGGGAGTTTGAGACCAGCCTGAGCAAGCATGAGACCCCATCTCTTTTTATTAAAAATAAAATAAAATAGGATAATTAGAGAATGTCAGAGAGGAAAATGTGGTCAAATAATGTAAGGCTCTCAGGGCTCTAAGTGAGACAGGTAGTCTTTGGGGAATTTTGAGAGGAAATGCAGTATGTCCTGACCTAAATTTGTCTACTGTGTGCTGATCAGATTGTATGTGGGGAAAGAGTTAACACGGAGAAATATGTCTGAGGCTATCACCACAATTTAGTGAGAGAAGATGAAGTCTTAGACCAAGATAGTAGCAGTGGAGGTAGTAAGAAGTAGTCAAATAGTGGATATATTTGGAAAGTAGACCTAACATAATTTTCTGATAGATTTTATGTGATGGGTAAGATTACGGACTTGAACAATTCAAAAAATTTGGAGACAAGATATATTACATTTTTTATAATATACTACCTGTACAATTGGTGTTATTACTACCATTTTCTAGATGAGGAAACAAATTCAAAAGCGGTGAATTGCAATGTCCACAGAAAATTAATAAGGGAAAGAGCTGGCCTTTTTAAAAAGCCAAATGATTTTCTCTCTTATATTACAATTTTGTTTTAAAGGTCATGTCTGGAAATGTGATTAAAGCAGCTATTCTGAGTCCCATAGCTTGAATTAGAGCCCCTTACATCCCTCTTGCTTACATGCAGGATTTGGGAATATATAGAATTGCAAAGTATGGATTAAGTGATTTCAATTTTAGTGGAGGTAAGGATGGCTTATAATTATTTTGAAGTTATGAAAATTGAAGCATGAAAGTCTAAAGACTGTGAGTTAAGTGACCATCTTCATAATCCAAATTCTCTAAACCAACAGTCATCTCAATAGGCACCAGAGTCCTGAAGATGCTGTGTAGTTAACAGGTCCGTAATGCTGAGAGTCACATTGATCCATATGGAGAAGAAGGGAATGCCTCATGCTTCATACTTTAACCAACAGACATTATCCTTTAATGGAAGATGGCACCTTAATGAGCAATCATCTTGAAAGAAAGGAGAGCTACTCTGGGAGTACCAACATTCAATTTATTGGTTTGGCAGGAAAATAGGAAGAAAGCAATTCCATTGTTTGAAAAATAGATCCCTGGAGATTACACAGTCTGCCTTTTCTCATTAAATTCACCTAGACACAAGGCTCCCACTGATTTCCAAGGGAATTCTAACCTTGCGTTGACATCCATAAGGATAAAGAATTACAGGAAAATCTGGCTAGCTCCACACAGAGAATCTGTAGAGATGGAGAATGGTAAATATCTTCCCTTTGGGTTTATGATTCTGTAACTTTAAGAATTCCACAGATTAAGTTGGTAGCAGGACAGGAATGTAAATGTGAATATAGAACATAAATTAATATCAAATTAAAATTCTAGAATTAAATTGGCATGTGCCATTAAAGAGATATAGATGAAATCATAATGTATTTTAGCAGAAATTCTACTTTCAACTATGAAAAGGACAGGCACCATTCTACAAAGCTAATGATTTGGTATCCAGTGACTAAAAGTGAATTAAGTAATTAAGTAAAGTATAAAGTAAAATCTTGGCAATGCAAAATCCTTCATTAATGACTGGCCTGAGACATTGAGGAGAAATCATGATAAAATCCACTATACATTTCCTTTATGAAAGGAAATCCAAATAAAGAATTTTAAAAGGAGTTAAAATAACATAATATAGCTTTTACTTTATGATTCATTGTCTTTATTAAGTTATTAGTTATTCTTGTGCACTCCAGTGGAGTGTTACATAATGGTTCAGCTGAAAATGCTGTTGTATGTAGTGTTAAAATTTTAGCTACTACAATGGGAACTAAAACTTGATGTCTTAAAAAAGATATCAACCTATTTTATTTTGTAATTTTTGTGTTCAAAATGTTGATTGAAGGATGTTCAGTTCCATGAATTCCTAAGTTTGTAGCATAATTGTGTGTGTATGTGTTTGTGTTTTTGTGTGTGTTTATAGTTTCAATTAGATAATCAAAGGCCAAAACCATCTTTCTCCAAATGGCTTTGTCAAATGTTTGACCCTTTTAAAAAAATAAAATAAAATAAATTTGATCATGTATATTTGAAGTTTGCAACATGATGTTATGGGATACATATAGATAGTAAAGTGGTTATAATCATGAAGCATATTAACACAGGTATCATATCACATAGTTGCTTTTTACATTTTTTGTGACAAGAGCAGCTAAAATCTATTTATTTATCAAAAATCCCTAATATGGTACAATTTTATTGACTTTACTCCTCATGTTGTATATTAGATCTCTCAATTTGTTCATCCTACATATCCTGTTATTTTGTTCAACTCTTTAGCACCACTTAAAATAGCATCATTTTTATATTAATAGAACACACATGGAAAACTAGCTCCTTCCTCTGAGTCTGCATTCACCATTCTGGTCACTTGAAACATGTCTGACCATGGTTATGAAAAGTGGTAACTTTATTATTTCAAGAACTTTTCATAAATTTTCTTAAGAAAAACATGATCCAAAGTTCATATTTTTCATCATCAGAGGAGGACATTTCTATGTACTTGTTCCTAGATGTCTGAGTCCATTTTGTGCTGCTAGAAAAAAAAAATACCTTAGACTGGATAATTTATAAAGACAGAAATTTATTATCTTATGGTTCTAGAGGCTGAGAAGTCCAAGATCATGGCACTGGCAGGTTCTGTTGTCTGGTAACAGTTGCTCTCTGCTTCCAAGATGGTGCCTCAATGCTGCCTCCTCCAGAGGAGAGAAATGCTGCATCCACACATGGCAAAACGCAGAAGGCCAAGCTCTTGATTCTGTGTGAAGGATCTTTAGTAAAGGTCTTAATACCATTCATGAAAGAGGAGTCCTCATGGCCTAACTTCTAAAAGGCCCCACATATTCATATTGTTATATTGCCTACATTTGAATTTTGGAGGGGACACATTCAAACCCCAGCACTAGGTCATAATAATATTCTCCATACTTTCATTTTGAGTTTCAACATAAGTTCAGGAACAAAAGTCTGAAACATTGAAGTTCTTCATTAATATAGAGATGTAAATGTGTATTTGTCCCCCAAAACATCAACTTTCTCATTCAAAGCTAACAAAGTCCCCTTCTCAGTAGTCCTCTGATTTCTTTTTCTTTAGCCGCTCCCTTCATTTAGATTCTCATTATTTTCACTTGGATTATTTTAATTCTTTTCTAACTGATAATTCAATCTTCAATCTCTCCTACTTCTAAGGAGTATTCAACAAGATATGTAAAATACATGTCCTAAAATATGCTTCTGACTTTCCTTAGGCTGCCTCATATGGTGTATCAGTCACGGTTTAATCAAATTAGTAGATACACACACACACACATACACACACACACACACACACACACACACACAAAATTGTGGGAGCCAGTAATGCAGCCCCTGTAAAAAGACTGCTGTCTTTGCATGTGATGTTAGAGCTTCCAGTCTTCAGAATGGATAAGCTTCATGTGGTGATGAGGAGAAAGTAAGAACAATTTGGCACCTATAGGCATAAGCTGGAACACAATGGATGCTAAACACTGTGTCAGGTCTCATTTCTTTTGGCCTGTTTGTATGAGTGTCCTTACAGAAACTGGCACATTTCATCATAGAACTATACACCTCTTATTTCAGGAGTCAGAGAAGCTGAAAAAGGATTCAAGGAAAGATTGAACAGTTAGAAGACTGGCTGTTCCTCCAAACTAATGAAGTGAGCCAGCAGATTTGACAAGAACACGTGTATGCGAGAAAAGGCCTGATGCTTCACTTCTCCCTCTAAATCTTGCACAGAATTCTCACTTATGGCCCACTCTAATTGGAAATATATGCACAAGGAAATTTTGGGTTATATATTTTGGTTTAGCCACTGGATATAATTTATCGTAGGATGATGTTCAAACTCTTTAGCATATGAGGCTTTTAAAAAATTTTCTGGCCTCATTTTCTTCAACTTTTATCCCTACCAAATTATGTCCTCCACCAGAGGTTCAGAATTTTTTCTATAAATGCTAAATATTAAACATTAAATATTTCAGGCTTTGTGAATCATATATGCTCTCTGTCACATATTCTTATTTGTTTGTTTGTTTGTTTTACAACCTTAAAACCAGTCTTAGCTCAAGATCCTGTAAAAATAGGTCACAGACCAGATTTGGACTGCAAACTGTATTTGGCAACACCATCCTACTACAACCTACAATATAGAGACTTAAAATTTTATGTGTGTTCCTCAAATATCCACATACTTTCAATAAATAAATCCACCCCTCTTTATACAGGCCTTTAAGAAATACATTTCTCAATTTACTTTACCTGCAAAATAACTTCTTATCCTACACTGATTAGATAAAATGTCTTTACTCCTAGGAAAACTTTCCTAAGCAATAAATTACATTCATTTTCTCCTCACAGGACATTGTACATAATCCTAGGATAATGTCTTATGATTATTAATTTTCCATACCTGCCTTCCTCATTGAACTAAGAGTTGCATGAAATGAATATTTTCTTCATTTTGATTCCCCAAGGGCCAGGACAATGGCTCGTACCACATGTGTTTTTGCTTGACTTAATTTGAATTGTAATCACATTGATGTCCACCCTGCCTCTTTCCACAAAGAATTTGAGGTAACTTACACCAAAAAATATAAGCAAGGAAATGACAAATTGAAATATAAAAACAGAACTATGGAAAAGGAGGATATTGCAGTATCAAAATACATATCAACACAGTTGCTGTGGTGAGTTTCAAATATGGATCTATTATTTTGAGGGAATAAGAAGAGAAACTCAGTTTGTTAAACTATATTGTTTGTTTACAAAACAGAATAAACAGCATGCCATTTGCTCATGAGACGTATTTACTTTCTCACTATGGAATTCTAAACCAATCTCAAAAACATTATAGAGGAGATTTTGGTTGAATGATATGACAGATGAATGTGGAGGTGTCCTCCACATTTTTGTTTTTGTTTTGATTTTTTTAGAAATGGGGTCTTGCTATGTTGCCCAGGTTGGCTGGGAACTACTGGGCTCAAGCAATCCTCCTGCCTAAGCTTCCTGTGCAACTGGAACTACAGGAATGCACCCAGGCAACACTTTTACAGCAAATGCAATAGTGAATTGTATGTAACTATAATTAGGAGCTTAAGGAGGATGATACCGTCAGACAGAATCAGGCATCTTAGGTAATCTTACTGTACTGTTTTGGAGTGATTTTATTGTCCATACAGACACTTTATGGGCAGTTCAAAAACTATAGGCATTCCCTCCAGGACAATAGCCTGGCCCGTTGAGTTTGATCATGACGGGAAGAAGACTTATAGGCTGGTTTGAAGAGAAAAAAATAATGGAAGAATACATAAGAGGACAGCTCTTCATCACCCTGTCTAAAACAAGAACTTGTAATTAAAAATGGCAGACTCTTCAATTTACTAATCTGAGAATCACTTCTATGTGAAGAAGTGAGTAAAAAGAGGTACAGGAGACTGGCAAATCTTATTACTTCAAAACTATTGCTTCAATTCTGAGTGTCTGTGGAAGCTTTCTTGAGGAAAACATAGGGACAAGATAATAAAGGCCTACCCAACAGCTATGCCTATAGGAAAGGGCACAAGGGTAAAAAAAAAAAAATTGTGTTAGAAGCCAAGTTAATGTGGTTGGTGCGCGTAGTGCACGTAGCCCCCTAGTGATCATATTGATACAAAAATACCTCAAAGTATTCAATTGAATATGTCTAAAAAATATTTTCTAACTATGACCTTTCTCAGTTGGAGTGTGGATGAAAATTGGGGAAGAAACAATTTTCAGTTGTGTTTTTATGGAGGCAAAAAAAGATGACATTCTATGGCCACAATTATATTTTTTATAGATGGTTGAAATGTAGGTGATTCCATCTCTTCTCTTGTCTGTGCCTTTACAACATGTTCTCTTTCCTGCTGCTCTTACTGCTCCTGCTCATGGCTTCCAACATTTCTAACAAGTGCTGACACTGATGCAGATCCTACTGATGCATTTAGTAGGAGTCTGATGCCTAACTCAGTGCTTTTCTCTGACTGTTTTTACCAATGATATTGTCCTATAATTTACTGATAGTTATTTTTTTCAGTCTTTTTCATCCCTATGTTTGAATAGTTTCTACTGCTGTATCTTTAAATTCACTGATCTTTTTCATCTGCCACATCTAATCTACTTTAATCTCACCCAGGGTATTTTGAATTTCAGATATTTTATTTGTTCTTCCCTAGAAATTTCATTTGCTTTTCTTTATATCTTCTTTTTTTTCATCATTGTATTCATGTTTTCCTTCACTTTTAATTAATATAATACAGAGAACATATTTATAATACTTGTTTAACATCCTTGTCTGCTAATTCTGTCATCTCTTTTACTTCTGGGTCTGTTTCTATTGGTTGTTTTCATCTTATATGTGGATCATATTTTGCTGCTTCTTCCTATGCCTGGTAATTTGTATTTGGTTGCCAGATGTTATAAATTTAACATTGTTGGACACAGTGCTGTATTCTTTTAAATATTGCTTTTTTTTTTTTCTGGACCTCAGTTTGGTTACTTCAAATCAATTGGGGTCCTTTTCAGGCCTGATTTTAAATTTTATTAGGTTATGTCTAAATAGGCTTTTATTCTATGTTTTATTTTGACCCCCAATACACATACAATAACCTTCTGAAGATTCCACATGAGGCCCTGGTATTACAAGGTATTTACACACTGGAGGGGGCGGGGGAGAAACAAACTATCCCCCATCTTATGAGAGCTTTGAAAATTTTACAGTTTATTGTTTTGTGATGGTTCTTTACCCATCCTTGAGTAATATCCACCCACAAGATTACAGTGAATCTCACATCCCAAGATTATATTCATATCCCAAGAGTACAGTAGAACTTTCTGCAGATCTTCTGAGTTCTCTCTCCTTCTTCTTTGTACTCAGTTTTTAAGGAGTCCTCAAGACTTATTTATGTCCCCCTTTCCTGTACCACTGACTGAAAACTTCATGTAGGCAGGAGTCTGGATTTTTTTTTTTTTTTAGATAACACAATTCAGCATCTTTATTAGAAAACCACCTTTTTTAAATTTTATTTTATTTTTTTTATTTTGGCATATTATGGGAGTACAGATTTTAAGGTTTCAATAAATGCCCATTTCCCCCCTTCCCCCACAAGTCTGAGTCTCCAGCATGACCATCCCCCAGATGGTGCACATCTCACTCATTATATATGTATATACCCGCCCCCCTGCCCCATGCCCAATAGCCTATTAGTGCAGTACCTATGTGACCACTTAGGTGCTGTTCAGTTAATACCGAATTGCTGGTGAATATATGTGGTGCTTGTTTTTCCATTCTTGGGAAACTTCACTTAATAGTATGGGTTCCAGCTCTAACCAGGAAAATATAAGATGTGCTATATCACCATTGTTTCTTAGAGATGAATAGTACTCCATGGTATACATATACCACATTTTATTTATCCATTCTTGGATTGATGGGCACTTGGGCTGTTTCCACAGCCTTGCAATTATGAATTGTGCTGCTATAAACATTCGAGTGCAGGTGTCTTTTTTGTAGAGTGTCATTGGATCATTTGGGTAGATGCCCAGCAATGGGATTGCTGGATCAAATGGTAGATTCACTTGTATCGCTTTAAGGTATCTCCATATTGCTTTCCACAGAGGTTGAACTAGTTTGCAGTCCCACCAGCAGTGTAGGAATGTTCCTCTCTCTCTGCAACCACGCCAGCATTTATTGTTTGGAGATTTTTTGATAAAGGCCATTCTCACTGGGGTTAAGTGATATCTCATTGTGGTTTTGATTTGCGTTTCCCTGATGATTAGAGATGTTGAGCATTTTTTCATATGTTTGTTGGTCATTCTTCTGTCTTCTTTAGAAAAGTTTCTGTTCAAGTCCTTTGCCCACTTTTTAATGGGGTTATTTGATTTTTTCTTCCTGACTTTCGTGCGTTCTAAGTATATTCTAGTTATCAGTCCCTTATCGGATGCATAGGATGCAAAAATTTTCTCCCATTCTGTAGGTTGTCTGTTTACTTTCATGACTATTTCTTTGGCTGTGCAGAACCTTTGTAGTTTGATCATGTCCCATTTATTTATTTTTGTTGCTGCTGTGATTGCCTTTGGGGACTTCTTCATAAACTCCTTGCCCAGGCCAATGTCTAGGAGAGTGTTTCCAACTTTTTCCTCTAGAGTTCTAATAGTTACATACCTTAGGTTTAAGTCTGTTATCCAGCGAGAGTTGGTTTTTGTGAGAGGTGAGAGGTGTGGGTCCTGTTTTAGCCTTCTACAGGTGGCTATCCAGTTTTCCCAGCATCATTTATTGAAAAGGGATTCTTTTCCCCAGCGTATGTTTTTGTCTGCTTTGTCAAAGATGAGATGGCTATATGAGGATGGTTTTATATCAGGATTCTCACATCTGTTCCACTGGTCCATATTCCTATTTTTGTGCCAATACCAGATTGATTTAATTACTACAGCTTTGTAGTATAGTTTGATATCTGGCATATTAATGCCTCCCATTTTGTTTTTGTTGCCTAGAATTGCTCTTTATTCGGGGTCTTCTTTGGTTCCATACGAAGTGTAAAATTATTTTTTCTATATCTGTGAAGAATGCTGATGGGATTTTAATAGGTATTGCATTGAATCTGTAGATCAGTTTGGGTAGTATAGACATTTTGATGATATTGAGTCTGCTGATCCACGAGCATGGTATGGATTTCCATCTGTTTACATCCTCTGCTATTTCCTTCCTCAGTGTTTCATAGTTCTCCCTGTAGAGGTCTTTTACCTCCTTGGTTAAGTATATTTCTAGGTACTTTAATTTCTTTGTTGCTATTGTAAGGGGAATTGAGTCTTTGATTTGGTTCTCAATTAGATTGTTGTTGGCGTATATGAATGCCTCTGATTTCTGTGTATTAATTTTGTATCCTGAGACTTTACTAAATTCATTGATCAGTTCCAGGAGTTTCTTGGTTGAATCCTTGGGGTTTTCTAGATACAATATCATATCGTCAGCAAACAGTGAAAGTTTGATCTCTTCTGCCCCTATTTGGATACCTTTGATTCCATTTTCCTGTCTGATTGCTGTAGCCAAGACTTCCAGCACTATGTTGAACAGAAGTGGAGATAGTGGGCAGCCTTGTCTGGTTCCAGTTCTAAGTGGGAATGATTTCAATTTTTCCCCATTCAGTATGATGTTGGCTATGGGTCTGTCATATATGGCTTGTATCATTTTTAGGTATGTCCCTTCTATGCCTATTTTCTCAAGTGTTCGTATCATGAAAGGGTGTTGAATTTTGTCAAAAGCTTTTTCTGCATCTATTAAAAGGATCATGTGGTCTTTGTTTTTGCTTCTGTTTATGTGGTGAATTGCATTTATAGATTTACGTATGTTGAACCATCCCTGTATCCCTGGGATGAAGCCCACTTGGTCGTGGTGGATTATTTTTTTGATAAGTGTCTGGATTCGGTTAGCTAAGATTTTGTTGAAAATTTTTGCATCTATATTCATTAGGGATATTGGTCTGTAGTTTTCTTTTTTTGTTGCATCCTTTCCTGGTTTGGGTATCAGAGTAATATTCGCTTCATAAAAGGTGTCAGGGAGGTTTTCGTTCTTCTCGATGTTGTGGAATAGTTTCTGCAAGATAGGTACTACTTCTTCTTTGTAAGTATGGTAAAATTCAGGTGTGAAGCCATCTGGACCGGGACTTTTCTTTTTAGGGAGATTTTTAATTGCTGTTTCTATTTCAGCTGTTGAGATTGGTCTGTTCAGGGAATCTATTTCTTCCTGGTTGAGCCTAGGGAGGCTGTGTGTTTCTAGAAATTTGTCCATTTCCTCCACATTTTCTAGTTTGTGTGCATAAAGATTTTTGTAGTATTCATAAATTGTATCTTGTATCTCTTTGGGATCAGTTGTGATATCTCCTTTTTTATTCCTGATGGAGCTTATTAGAGATTTCTCTTTTCTGCTTTTCGTTAGCTTAGCCAATGGTGTGTCAATTTTGTTTATTTTTTCAAAGAACCAACTTTTTGTTTTATTAATCTCCTGAATAGCTTCCCTGTTTTCAATTTCCTTTAGTTCTGATTTGATCTTGTTGATTTCACTTCTTCTGCTGGGTTTGGGGTTGGTCTGTTCTTCTTTTTCCAGCTCTTTGAGTTGTTTCATTAGATTGTCTATTTGTGATTTTCTTGTCTTTTGGTTATAGGCATTTATGGAGATAAACTTTCCTCTCAGAACTGCTTTAGCTGTGTACCAGAGGAGTTGATAACTTGTGTCTCCATTGTCATTTTCTTCATAGAACTTTTTTATTTCTGTCTTGATTTCTTCATTTACGAAGTAATCATTTAGTAGGAGGTTGTTTAATTTCCACGTTTTTGTGTAGAAATGTGAGTTTCTGTTAGGGTTGATTTCTACTTTTATTCCACTGTGATCTGAGAAAGTACATGGTATGATTTCTATTTTTTTAAATTTCTTGAGATTTTCTTTGTGTCCTAGGATATGGTCAATCTTAGAGAATGTCCCGTGAGCTGATGAGAAGAATGTATATTCGGTGGATTTTGGGTAGAATGTTCTGTAAATGTCAGTCAGACCCAATTGTTCTAGAGTTTTGTTTAAGTCCATTATTTCTTTATTAATTTTCTGTTTGGAGGATCTGTCTCGTGCCGTCAGTGGGGTGTTGAAATCTCCGGCGATTATGGAGTTGCTTTTGATCCATTTGCTTAGCTCCAGTAAGGTTTGCTTTATGAATCTGGGTGCACCTAAGTTGGGTGCCTATATATTTAAAATTGTTATCTCTTCTTGTTGGACTGTGCCCTTCACCATTATATAATGACCCTCTTTGTCTTTTACTACTTTTCTTGGTTTAAAAACTAAATCGTCTGAAATTAGAACTGCCACGCCAGACTTCTTCTGGCTTCCACTTGCCTGGAATACTGATCTCCACCCTTTTACTTTTAGTCTATATGCATCCTTGCAGGTTAGATGTGTTTCCTGAAGACAGCATATACTTGGCCTGTATTTTCTTATCCATTCAGCCAGCCTATGTCTCTTGAGTGGAGAGTTTAAGCCATTCACATTTATTGAGAGAACTGATAGGTAAGGTAGATTACTGATCATTCTGTTGGGTTGGATGTTGTTGCTATGATTTCTGTCTTGAGCCATTGTAATATCTGGCCTTTAATATCGTTGGGTTTTGGTTGTTTTTATATTCGTGGGTTATTATTATGATGTTCCGTGCGTAACGCTGTTTTAAGTACTTCTTGTAGGGCTGGTCTTGTCTTGGTGAATTCTCTGAGCCTTTGCTTGTCTGAGAATGTTTTTATTTCTCCTTCATTACTAAGCTTAGTTTTTCAGGGAATAATATTCTAGGTTGGGCATTGTTTTGATTCAAAAGAGTGAGAATGGGGCCCCAGTCTCCCCTTGCTTGTAAAGTCTCATTAGAGAAGTCTGATGTTATTCGAATTGGCTTTCCCTTGTATGTTACTTGCTTCTTTTGTCTTACAGCTCTTAGAAGGGCCTCTTTAATTGATACTTTGGTCAGTCTGATGACTGCATGTCATGACGTCTTCCTGTTTGCATTGAATCTCCCAGGGGTCCTCTGAGCTTCTTGAACTTGTATATCAAGATTTTGAGCAAGGCCTGGGAAATTTTCCTCTATTATATCTTCAAACAGCTTGTCCAACCCTTGAGTGTTGTCTTCTTCCCCTTCTGGTAAACCTATGACCCTCACATTAGGTTTCTTCACATAATCCCACAGCTCTTGTAGGCTTTGCTCTTTTCTCTTGTTTCTCTGCTCTATTTCTGTGACTGGTTTATTTAATTGGAGGGTGTTATCTTCAAGATCTGAGATTCTTTCTTCTGTTTGTTCTACCCTGTTCTTGAGACTTTCCACTGTATTTTGTAGTTCCTTGAATTGATTCTTCATTTCCAGGAGTTCGATTACACTTTTCTTCATTGTGTCTATTTCTTTTTCCATATCCTGGAGGCTTTTTGTGGTTTCTTTGTGTTGGTTATTGAGTTGTTGTTTCAGCTGGGTGAGTGTTCTTATGATCCACATACGAAATTCCTCTTCTGTCATATTGGTTGCCTGATTTTTGTTGGTGTCCGTTTCTAGGGGGCTGGTGCTCCTTTTTGGGGGTGTGTTTTCCGTTTGGTTCTTCATATTTCCTGAGTTCTTTTGCTGATTTCTTCCCATGTTGATCAGTTGTTGTTTCTTTCCTTAAGTTATTGTTTGGGTATTCACACACCTTGTTTAGTTTCTGAGGCGTTAGGTGGTGTCTGTAGGTGAAATTGGACCACTCCCTGTATATTGAGTCAGTGGGTGCCGTGAAAAGGCTGTGCAGGATGCCGTCCCTGTCAGTAGGTGGCGCTTGATTGGAGGAACAGGCTATGCTGGTTTTTTTTGTGTCCTGTTATCAGCTCTTATTGTGGGCGGAGCTGGGTTGGTTAAGCCTGCCCTCAGGCACCACCAATGCCATTAGCAGGGGTCAAAGTTCTGTTCTCTGCTTTTAGGAAAAGCTGTTAGGGTGGGGCTGGAATGGTCCCGCTCGGCCAGAAAGTCTGCTTGTGGGGGTGGGGCTGTCTGAGACCCGCAGTCTGGAGCGGGCCTAGCTTCTTTCCACCCTTCCCAACTCTGCAGCTACTCTTGGGCCTCTGCCAGCAGGCCAGACCACATGCCACCAGGCCTCCCCGGACTGTGATGCTGGCAGGTAGGTTCCCTGCACAAAAATGCCACCTGGGCTGGGTGCACGGCCTCCCTTTGGGGGTAGGGTTGCCCTCTAGGATGCTGATCTGCCCCTGGTGGCACACATACCTCAGCAGGCTGTTCACAAATATCCCTTTTGTGCCCGGGCAATGCTAGACCTCAGTGCACGGGATCTGGTCTGCAGGTCCAACCTCTGGGTCCCAGAGTTCAAACTGTATCCCCACCAGGGAGAGGAGTTCCAGTCTCAATTCACCCACAGGGAGCCCAAGCTGTGTCTGTGTTTCTCAGCCTCTGAGTCGGCACCGTTCTCCTGGGATCACCGTGCTAGCAGCACCTGGGAGGGCTGGCGGGTAGGGAGCTCACAGTCTGAGTTCCCCTTAGTCAGCTGTAGGGTCCCAAAAGGGAAGGTCCCGTTCCCTGGAGGTGCCTCCGGCTGGTGGCTGTATTGTCTCTCTGGGCAGCGGCGGGTAGGGTCGGTGGAGGATGGAGTAGGCAATATGGCGCCTGCCTCGTGGCTCGGATCTGTGCACTCGGAGGTGCCCCGAGGGATTTGGGAGTCTGGTGCTGGGTCCGCTACAGACTCACCGCTGGCTGGCGGTGGCTGTCTCTGGGCTGGTTTCTGCAGGTCTCTCCACCCACTGGGGAGCCCACCAGCAGTCCCAAATGCAGGGGAGGGGATAGGTGAATTATCCACCTACCCTTCCCGTTGGTCTCTGGGCTGCTCCAGCTGTCTCAGCTTCCAGTTTTCCTCCGCAAACTCCTCCCGTGGAGTCTCCCGGGGTCTCAGGTACCCCTCCTTCAGGCCCTCGTCTGCTGTATGCTCTCTTTCTTGCTTCTTTTTTCTAATTTCTGCTAGAATCTGTCTTTTCTGCAGAGACACTCTTTCTGGCAGTGTTTCTCATCCGCCATTTTGATCCTCCTCCAGGAGTCTGGATTAATCACTGGCTTACCTTGTTTGTCTCCCTTGCCTTATTGAGCATAGTCCTGAGCTGCCACCTTTCCAACATCTGAGAACTATTGTTATTCAAATTTCATTATAGCCTGAAGTAGAAATTCCTATCATAGTGTTTTACACAATATAATAGTACAAAATATTTGTGATATTCCTGTTTTACTCTAATAATTGGTGTTAAAGACATGATCAGTTATATGTCTAAATTATTGATTTGGCCTCATCTTACCCTTAATGAACCTAAGTGTTTTGACTAAAATTTCCCAACTGAGATACGGATGTGAGACCACCTGAAGGGCAAATAAACAGTGGAGACAGGAAGGAGAAGCTAGAGAGAACATATTTGAAAGGAAGACATAAAGAATGTTACAAAAATCCACTCAAGATGGATAACAGACTTAAATCTAAGGCATGAAACATTAAGAAATCTAGAAGGTGTTGGGAAAACCCTGTCAGACACTGGCCTAGGAAAAGAATTCTTGAACAAGACTCCCAAAGCAATTGCTGTAGCAACAAAAATAAACAAATGGGATCTTATCAAATGAAAAAGCTTCTGCACAGCCAAGGAAACTATCATTAGAGCAAACATACAACCTACAGAATGGGAGAAAATATTTGCTCTCTACACTTCCGATAAAGGTCTAATAACAAGAATCTATCTAGAACTCAAAGAATTAGCAAGAAAAAATCAAACAACCCCATCAAGAAATGGGCAATGGAAATGAACAGAAACTTCTCCAAAGAAGACAGAATAATGGCCTGCAAACATATAAAAAAATGCTCAACATCTCTAATCATTAGAGAAATGCAAATCCCCTACCTAACCCCAGTGAGAATGGCCTGTATCAAGAAATCCCAAAACAACAAATACTGGCAAGGATGTGGAGAGACAGGAACACTCTTACACTGCTGGTGGGACTGAAAATTAGTGCAACCTTTGTGGAAAAGAATTTGGAGATACCTCCAAGAGCTAAAAATAGAAATGCCATTCAATCCAGCAATAGCACTATTAGGCATCTACCCAAAAGAGCATAAGACATTCTATTATAAAGACATCTGCACCTGAATGTTTATGGCAACACAATTTACTATTGCAAGGACATGGAAACAACCCAAGTGCCTGTCAATTCATGAGTAGATAATTAAAATTTGGTATATGTTCACAATGGAATATTACTCAATCCTAAGAAACGACAGTGAGCTAGCGCCACTTATACTATCCTGGATTAAGTTTAAGCCCATTATCCAAAATGAGGAGACACAAGATCAGGAAAATGGGCTTCACATGTACTCGCCATCAAATTGGTACTGACTCATTAAAACTATGGTGCTCAAATGGTGGTAGTGTTCACTAGGGATTTGGTGTGTGGGGGGTAGACCCACATCTTAGGGATGTGGTGAGCATTATGGAGGGAAAGGGCATACCTCTAACCCTTCCTAGGGAAAGGCAAAGATATAAAATGTAACCAAAATGTTAAAAAAAACCCAACAAACCTTTATCGGGTGTCGAGCAGGTGAGGGAGGGGGATGACTATATGCTTTCCTAATGAGTGTGATGCGCACCACCTGGGGGACAGACATGCTTGAAGCTCTGACTCGAAGGGGGAGGGGCGGCAAGGGCAATATATGTAACCTTAACAACATTTGTACCCACATAATATGATGAAATAAAAAAAGAGTGACTTTCAGTTAGATATTAAAGTTTATCAGTTCATGAAATATCCTCATTGCTTTCATTAGTGTCCTGCAAAGAGAAAAAAAGGAAAAGAAAATAAAGAAATAAGAAAAACAAAAAATTCTGATCTACTGGAAGTAAAAAAGAACTCTTGGAATAAGTTTTTCTTTGCCACTGACTGTGAAAAAAAATTAAAAGTTGGGTCAGATGGTTTTTGAGGTCTTGAGGTTTTAAAACTCATACAACACTTATGAGTCTGCCAAATGAATGATAAACAAAGCAATTCCAAAGAAGTTACTGACCATGCTTTTTCTATTCTAGTTTATAATTTATGAGTGTATTTCTTTCTGGTTAAATTCTCTAGATTACACCCTTAGAACTTGTCAAATCTCAACCACAACTCTATTTTTCTTTCAAAACCTCAAACATCACAGACATAGAAATAAAGCATAGTGAATACAGAACATTTTAGAAAAGGCACCAGAATACCACAAACTGCTATATTGACTATACACAGTGACATATATCACCATATTGAAATATAGTTCCATCTCAAACTAGACTAGAGCAATAAAGATAAATGATTGCTATTCTTAAGGGCTGCTATAAAATCAAAAAGTAAGATTTTTGTGCCTAAAAATTGTATATACTATAAATATAAGTATCTATAATAATATATGTATAAAACATAATATATAAATATCTTAATATATTTATAAAAATATAAGCTACCGGCAAAAAAATAAGTTTACAATCATTCTTCCAGGAATATTGAACACATGTATTGTTTTACCTATTTCCAAATAATTGGTATACATTTTACACAGAACTATTCCATCTACAACACATGTAGCCTATGTACTGTTTCAGATTTTATAGTGTACTGATTTGCACTGCTTATTCAATATCTCTTCATTAGTAAAATGACCCTTCATGGACAGAGAAAGAGAATGAAATCAGCAGCTCCACAAAGATTCAGTATCAAGACTTTTTTGCCAAAGGCTATGTTAGGATGACCAGTTGAGTCAACAAGCCACAAGCTAAATTTCAAAAAGAGTTTCAAAAGAATGTCTTAAACATCTTTCCATAGTATTTTGTATTTGATTTTCAGACAAGTATATAAGTTAGCAACCATTTACTTTAAACACATCTCATGAGGTATCCCTTTAAATCTATGCTGAAAACAGAGTGCTGATTACATTCAATTCAACAAATTTCAACTTATAAATTTGTTTAATAAATCATTATAAACAATATTATCTCTAAATAGGTCTATATTTTTTTTAAAAAAAAATCCCTCAAAAGATGTATTTTAAAATAAACAAAAGATAACTCTTAAGGGGAGGAAATTTCTATATACTTTATGGTACTTAGCATCTCGAACATATGAGAGTTTCTTCAATATATTACTATTCAAAAAGAAAAAGATAATTTTATTGGGCTGTAATACAAATTTGTGAGTGTTTGTATGTTGCAAAAATAATCATATTTTTGGGTTTTTGAATGATCTATTTGCCTCTATACAGCATCTAAAGTAATCAACATAGTTATAAAACACTAATTTCTATCATTGCTTTGATGTGCAAACATAGTTATATTTAGATCAAATTTTAAATAACTTAAATGAAAATGTCAAAGATAAAGATTACCTGTTTGATTAAGTGAATACAATCAAAGACTGATATACTAGAAAAGGAACAACCAAGAGAGGTCTCATCAGAAAGTTAAAAATATATAGTTAACATTTTTATGTTGTGCTATTTTTAATAAAAAGTGACAACTTAAACGTCATTTTGAAGAAAGGCAAAAGGAAAATTGTTCTTCTTCAAATAAGAATCTTTGATTATTGATTTAAAGAGATGTAAATAAGCAATACTACTGGTACAACCACAAGTCTCCCATGCATTAAATGCAAATTGGACAAAATGTGATTTGCTTGGGATTGAAAATGATTTTTTAAAAAACAATAAAAATGTTATCTGCTTGAAATCAGATGCCTAAAGTTGTAAAATGTTTCATGCAAAATTAAAAGGACATATAAAGTATTTAAATAAAGGAAGAAATATACTGGAAAAGGTAATTAATTTTTCTTTCTGTTTAGAGCCTTTGGAAGTTTAACTACTGGACTTTTATGCCAGCTCATGATATCGTTCAACTCACTCCTTAAAAGATGTGTTTTAAAAAATATGTTTATTCAAGTCCCAATGCAAATTGAAAATATAAGAACTATTAAAAGTCAAATACAGACAGTAATTTTGTGAATGATGTCTTCTCCTATGGGAATATGAATATCTAAATATTTGAAATTTAAAAAAAAAAATTAAGATTTAAATCTCCACTGTGCCACTTGCTACCCAGGTGACCTCTCGCCAGTCACTTACTATTTCTGAATCTCTGTTTCTACATGTTAAATATGTGTAATATCTGCCAGGCTTGCTACAATAAAAATATGAGATGATATACATAAGACACTTGGTGGGGTGATTGGCATTGAGTCCTCAATAAAAAGTTGTAGCTGGTTCCTACTTTGCTAACAATTTCCAACAAATATTATTGCATGAGATATTTCATAATTTATTTTCATGGCTCTTATTTTTTAAAAAAATATAAAAATTCAATCTTTAGTCCAATTTTGCTCCCAAACAGAACATTAGTTAAAAGGCTTTGTAATGAGAAAACCATTAAAGAGAAAACTGAGTAGTACCTTGTAACACCCTCAAAAATAGCTGAATCTTTATGATATGTTCATAACTGCAAACAACACTGGATGTGACAGAGCTGAAACCCTCAAGCCCATGCTTCATAATTCTTGAGTAATCCTTAGGAGAGTGCTGGGAGGGCTTGGGGGAGATGGCTGGAGGAGGCATCAAGATTGTTTGGTCTTCTGAATCTAATAGTTCAGGGGCTGGGGAAAATCCAAACTGCTTTATCGCAAGGCAAGCAAATCTTAACTTCTGAAGAAACACAAATGTTACTTATTGTGATTGTCTCTCATCATAGTCTTTTTAGCATTACTACTTTTTGCACAATTCAGTCAACATTTCCATAAGGAAAGGTGTGCCAAAGACAGTAATCTTCCTAAAGCAATGACTTCATCACTAACTAATTTCCCTTGCTAATCTCACAATATATATCAAAGAGAAATGAGTATTGTGGGATCAGCACCAATTAATATGAATCTCTATTTTCTACAAATCAGAGTTTATTTTATAAAATTTACTTTTTTCTCCCATCTAGTTCACATTCCTTTAAATAGAAAGTACTCCTACCCAAGTACTTTGCATGTTCTTTCTTCTCTAAGTTTTTTGTAGGCAAAAGAAGATATAAGAAATAGAAAAGAAGTCCAAGCCTTCTCATTGCATAGCAGAAACAAAAAAAATCTTTAGCTATCTTCACATTGCACTGAAATACTGCTAAAGCAGGGAAGTAGAATACATTGGGAAGCAATTCAGCAATATATTTAAAAACTTTAAATGTGTTTATAGCTTTTGATGCATTAAATCTACTTCTATTAATTTATTCTAAAATATAATACAAGATGCTAACAAAACTTTTTGCCCTATATTTTTGTTGAAATACTATGTATAATAGTGGCAAATTGAAAATAGCCTAAATATTCAATAATAAAATTATGGTTAGGCAAACTGTGATATACTTTCATTAATACATTAAATTATACTAAATACATCAAATTTAGTTAGAAAAGGATGTAAAATATTGTTTACCTATTGAGTAGAAGGTACACTATTTTAGTGATATGTGTACTATTCTGATGACAAGTACACTAAACACCCTGAATTCAGTATTATACAATTCAACCATGTAAACAAAAATACTTGTACACCCTAAATCTACTGAAATAAAAAAAAGTTTTAAAAATCGTTTAAACAAGAGAATAATGTAATTTAAATGGCAGCTCCACACAGGCCCTGGAACAGGATCTTAATCCAACTAACTACTAATTAGCTAGATGCTGTTGGTTGGATGTGTTGCTCAACTTCTTTATATCTCCAGTTCCTTATTTGTAAAATGATGAAAATAATATTATCTGTTTCACTGGGTTATTGTGAACAATGAATGCCATAATGCACATAAAATGATTGTAGCATGCCTGATACATTAAGCATTCAGTAATATTAGCTCATATTATTATTTATAGAAAATAAATATATCTAAATCTGTGTGCAATATGACTAATACTTAGAAATGAGACATATAAATTCCTTTAATATGTTCAAAGTAGAAATTTTTGATAATAAGCTTCTGTTCTGTCTTCATATTACTTTTGCTAGATTTTCTACATTTACTGCTTTTTTCCTGAGAAAAATAAGTAAATTTGCATCATCATTTAAGGTTAAATAAAAAATAAATATCTCAGAAAATTTTTGTAGCTAATCTCTGCTTCTAAATTAGCAGCACTGTGTCATCAGAAAAATATCAATTATTTAATTCTGTATTGCTCAACCGCAAATTAGAATTACAGGTTATGTGAATCGGAATTTGTAAGATGTTAGTATACTTCAAAGATAAAGATACAATTGAATATTCTCATGTTTTCTCAACTAGTTTAATAGGTGCTTTTTTCTCTATCTCTCATCTGACTAAAAGTATATAATGTCCATATGGCTAGTCATATAATCTCCCACTTGCCATTGTTCAAAGACTAGGTTTCAAAACCAATCGGTATAAATGAAAGAGGAATTCAAGTATAAAATAACTTGTTACATTGAATAATTCTATGTTTTGACATTCCCTTTGCTATTTTGCAATGAATTTCTTCTTTCTTGGTCTTTGTCAGTTTATGTCTATTTCTAATGTCATTTTTGAGAGTCTTAACCACAACTGTCTCTAGGGTTTCCAACTTAATTGGCCCACAGCAAGACTGTTCACTTGCAATTACCCTATCCAGTGTTAATAAGTAATCCTTATGATTTCAGCATCAATTGCAACTTTAATTGGCATGGGCAAAAGGGTTTATAATAGTACTTAATTTTCAGAATGTGAAGCTGTAAAAGTCATTTCACCAGGCAAAACCAATATCATTTATTATATGTGGTACATTATTTTCTTTTTATTTTAATATAACTGATGTAAAGATACCAAATTCTACCCTGAAAAAAGCATACATACCCAGAACAATGCTTAATGCTGCTAAGAATTAGAATTAGTGAAAGTCATAAGATCCTAGGAGTGATAACTGATGCTGGTTAAATTTGCCCAATATCAGGGAACACATTTACTTTCATGTGCCTGCAGTCTCTTTAAGTTACCCACAACTTCTGGTGCACTGTATAACACTCTACTCACCTGATAGAACATATTTTTCGAAATTGAAGATTATTTGGTAAATCGGCAACATTGTTTACTCTTATAAGTGTTCTGCTTCTCATTGTGGACCTGTTTCGAGATAACTATAGTCATTTTGTTTTTTATTTCTAAAGATCCTTATTTACCTCTCTTTTGCTCACTACAGTTGAAGTGAATCCTTGGCATACTGTGGGACAGAAAGGGGAGAAATTTATAAGAGTCTAACAACGAAGACACTGACAGAGGTCAGCTATGGAACAAAAGCAAACAAAACGTGAAAGCAAATCTTGGATAATGAATTGGAATTCAGTAAGTGTCTGGAAGTCTACAGAAAGCATGGAACCTGACACTTGTGAGCACAAAAAAGAAGCACTACACACAGGAGTTGTACACTGGTAAAGCGTCCAGCCAGGAGACACGTGACTGAATGGCAAGCAGAACACAGTGGGCTATGGGAACATTAAGAAAATAAATAAATTTTAAAATAAAAGAAAGACCAAACAGGTAGTGTTATTTGAAACAACCGCAGGAGCAAGACGCTAGGGTAAAAATGTCAGAAACTGAAACAGGAGTATTATAATTAGATGATAAGGAACTCAAGAAATTAATCTAAGTGTCCATTGTGGGTACCAGCAGGCAAGAATAAGTTATTTCTTAGGCAAGCTTTGAACCCAACTAATGATTCTCTAATACAATCTCTGTTGGAATAAGAATTAATCCCAAAGTTTAGATAATTGATGATCTGAAGGTAGAAGGAAAAAATAAACACACTAAAAAAATAGTATTAAGTCTGGTGAGATTGTTGTCCATATGTGTGATATTCAAGAGTAGGGTCTTCTAAGGCAAACATTTATTAAATCAAACCTTTACTAAATCATTTACCTTCAGGGTAACTATGAGGTCATCATTTCATTTCACTGGAATTCAGTTTTCTGATCTCCAAATGAGAATAAGAATTCCTACCTCGCATAATTATCAGAAAACTGGAGATAATATGTAAAGTACTTGGTACATGACTAATGTTTCATAAATCAGTTGTTTTTATTAATACAGTGAGTCCTCACTTCATGTGATTGGCAGGTTCTTGGAAACTACAATTTTAAGTGAAAGTACGGATAACAAAACCAATTTTTTTTCATCAATATTATGATGAAATGTTGAGCAAAATGGTGTTATTCAAAGGCCTGCCATATGTTTTCCTTAAAGTCATGGTTTCCAAAAATCTATCGAGGGTGTTAAGGGAGGACTTACTGTATTCAAATCAGACAAAATCCTCACCTAAACAATTTAAGCAGTACATATTGCTTTCTAAAAATTACCAAATCTTATTTTTTATTTAATATTAGCCTTTTATGTTGTTATACCGTAGGGATCTGATTACACTTTTTTTTTTTGTTCTGTATACAAATTAGATTGTCTCCACTTCTCAGAAAGCTCATATTTCTCCACTGATTGCCAAAGCCATTTCTGTCATATATGAACTTTCTCTGTGTGTATAGCTCTGTTTCTGGGTACTACATTTTATTCCATTGATTAGTTTGTTTATTCTCATGTTAATATCACATATCTTAATTTCTTCTGCTTTATAATAAATCTGAAAATACAATAGAGGGTTTCACACCCTAGGTGCATCTTATTTAAGATTTCTAAAATGAATCTGGTTATTCTGGTTTTCAAATAAAATCAAGGGTTTCCAATCAAGGATATTTTGCTCCCCCCACTGCAGGGGGTATTTGGCTAAATCTGAAGCCATGTTTGGTTGTCACTGCTGGGAGGTTACTACTGGTATCTAGGGGGTAAAGGTCTTGATGCTGCTAAATATCCTACAGTGCATACGACAGCCAGTTTTAAAAGAATGATCTGTTATGAATGCCAGTAGTGCTAAGTTTGAGAAACCTCATATTATGGAATTGGTGGCTCCCAGGTTGTTCTTATTTAGCAACTAGTACTTCTGAATTATATTTATCATATTGTCGTTTCTCCTAGCAAGGGTCCAGAGAAAGAAAGAAACAGAATGATAGCAGAAGAGGAAGAAGGAAGCCAGAGTCTGTTTTAGACCTGGGTCTCTAAAGCAACACTCCGCCACTTTTGCCACATTTTATTTACTAGCATTGAGGCCCTAGGCCCAGCTCATACATTTAGGAAAAGGATTATACAACACAGTGAATACCAGCAAATTAAGATCTATGAGGCCATTTTATAGGTGTCTACCACAGTCCTCTTTCTCTCTTTCAATGATTCAATTCCTCTCTTACACAGTATGCACTAACTCTCCATAAACCCCCCAAATCTCATCCTATTCCAGCATCAGCTCATCTAAATCAGATTCAAGTGTATGGATGAGGCTTCTTGGTGTCATTCTTAAGCCCTCAGGTATAGTTAAGCATGTCCCTATTACAGCATGAGGAGAGAACACATGCAGGTTTGCACATGGTTTCTCTTGGATCTTGCCTTTTCTCTGACTATACTCATTTTCTCTTTGCTGATATTAATCTGTATCCTTTCACTGTAATAAATGGTAACTGTAAATATAATAGCTTTCTCTGATTCCTGCAAGTCCCTCTCATGAAATATCAAACTTGAGGGTGAGCTTGAAGACCCTCAGCACCCATCTTATATATTACCCAATTAGACATACTTCCTACTTTTTATCTTCCTAAAGTAGATACTATACTGTGGCTCAGCTCTCTGCCTCTCTATTACAAGTATGTTCTTTCCTATAGTTTCCAGTACCATGCAGTTTATTTCCTTTGGAGTCCTCTCTGGAAAGGTCCTCAACCTCCAGATTTTTACTAACAATCTTTCAAGACAACTTAGGATCTCTCTAACACTCACTTTAAATTCCTTCCAGTCTTTACCTTCTGCCTGCTTCCTAAGCTACTCCCACATATTCAGGTATTTGTTCGAGTGTCATTCCACTGCTAGTATCAAAATCTGTATTACTTATCTGTACAAATTTTTCCAAAATGTAGTGGCTTGAAAGATAAATATTTATTATCAGATAGTTTTTGTGGGATAGGAATCCAGGCATAGCTTAACAAAAGTCCTCTGGCCCAGAGTTTCTCGTAAAGTTACAATCTTCATGCTGGCTGAATTGCAGTCTTCTCAAGATTTGCGTGTAGAGTGTGCTAACTAACATGGCTGTTAGCAGGCCTCAGATCCTTCATAGGGCTACTCAAACATGTCATTTTCCTTCCTTTAGAATGAGGCATAATAGAGCAAGAGCAAGAGAGAGAGAGAGAAAGAAATAGCAAGAGAGGGAGAGCCATATGGAAATCAGAGTCTTTTTGTATCCTAATTTTAGAAATGGCCTCTCATACATTTGCTATATTATATTCATTAGAAAGAAGCCATTAGGCCCAGTGCATACTCAGTGGGAGAAATTTACATAAAGACATACATTCAAGGAGATATTGGTCAATGGGGCCATAGTAGAGGCATTCTACCACATTTAACTGGAACGGCAAAAATTAGAGTATACCCAATTACCAGTATCATAAATGAGAAACTACCATTTTATAGAAATAAAATGATGGCTGGGTGCAGTGGCTCATGCCTATAATCCTGGTACTCTGGGAGGCTCAGGCAGGAGGATTGCTTGAGGTCAGTTGAGAGCAGCCTGAACAAGATCGAGATCCTATCTCTAGTAAAAATAGAAAAAATTAGCCGGGCATGGTAGTCCCAGCTACTCAGGAGGCTGAGCCAGGAGGATTGTTTGAGCCCAGAAGTTTGAGGTTGCTGTGAGATAGATTGATGTGATGATACCCTAGCCTGGCTGACTCTGTCTCAAAAAAAAAAAAAAAAAAAAAAAAAGAAGAAATAAAATGATAATAAAAAAATATTGTGAAAAAATTCATGCCAATATATTTAACAACTTAGGAGAAAGATACAAAATTTTTAAAGACACAAATTACCTCCTATGATCTAAATGTTTGCATCTCTTCCAAATTAATAATACATTGAAACCTAATCCCCAATGCGATAGCATTAAGAGATGAGGCCTTTGGGAGTTGATTAGGTCATGAGAATATAGCCCTTCATGAATGGGATTAGTGGCCTCACAAGTGAGTCCCCAAGAAACTTGCTTGTTCCTTTCATCATGTGAGAACACAGGAAGCAGGTGATATGTATGAACCAGAAAGTGAGTCTTTGTACATGGCCCCTTCCATCTTTAATCCAGAGGTGGCACTTTGAATCCTACTTATGCTTTAATCTCTCTGATTTTCCCTTGCACTACTAACTGAAGAAAACTCTCTACCTTGAAAAGGATTATGCGGTTAGTTTAGATCTGTGCTCTTTTAATTAATTCAAAGTCTTAATTACATTTCCAAAATCTATTTTGACATACCCTAGTCAGGGATATGATATTTCATCATATTCATAGTCTCAGTGATTATTATGGGAATATTGAGTTGGACATTTAAAAATTCTATCACATTAACTTAAAATTAAACAGATAACATGGGTAGCCTTACATCTATTTTTTAAAAATTGAACTTGGAGCCAAAACCTTCTCATAAAGAAAACACTAGGCTCTGATGACTTCATTGAAAGTTTGCCAGACACTTAAGAAAGAAATTATACCAAACCTATACCAACACTTCCAGAAAAATTGAAAATGAAAGAGTATTTCTTAATTCATTCTTTGAGGCTAGATATCAAAACCAAAGACATTAAAAGAAAAAAATACTGAGCAATATACTTCATGACCACTGAAGCAAAAAAAATTGAAATAGAATTTCAACAAATGGAGCCAAACAATATAATAAAAAGTATAATATGTCCTGACTAAGTAAAGTGGAAGTTTGGTTTAACATTTGAAAATTAATCAATGTAATTCACTCTATTAACAAAGTAAAAGAGGTGATCATATTTTATGATCCATTTTTGATAAAAACATCTAACAAAGTGAGAAAAGAAATAAACTTAAAAAGACATTTATGAATATCTTAGAGATAACATCATATTTAATAATAAAAGGATGAATTCTTTCCTCTTAAAGTCAAAAGTAAGTCAAAATTATCTGCTCTGTCCCCTTCTGTGTAATATTATATTAAAGGTTCAAGTCAGGGCAATCAGGCAAGATAAAGAAATAAAAGGCATCCAGACTGGAATAGAAGAATTAAAATTATCTTTATTCCTAAATGACATGGTCATCTATAAAAAAAAATTGCAATGAACTTTTTAAAAAGCTACTAGAACTAATAACTGAACATAGCAAAGTTGTTGAATAAAATGCCAATAAATAACCATCAATTATATATCTATGCACTGGTAATGGGAAATCAGACATTGAAAATTAGGGAAAAAATAGCATTTAAAGTACCTCAAAAATATGAACTACTTATAAATATATCTGACAAATGATGTGAAAGGAGTATTTACAAAATGTTACTGAGAGATTTAAAGACTTGAATAAATGGAAAACTATGCATCTGAAGATTCAATATTCTTAAAATTTCATTTCTTTCCAAATTTATCTATCTAGGCAATGTACCCCAATCAAAATCACAGCAACATTTTTTGTAGAAATTTACAAGAAAATTCTAAAATTCATGTGGAAATGCAAAGGACACATTATTTGCTCTCAAGACTTATTTTAACGCTTCAGTAATCCAAGTAGTATGCTAAATGGGTGAATACAGATAAATAGAAAATAGATCAGTAGAACAGAAAAGAGTTGCTAAATATATATATATATATATATATATATATACACACACACACACACAACTATTTTTTGACACAGGTACAAAAGTAGCTCAGTAGAGAAAGAATGAAGTCTTTTAAACAAATGGTGCTGGAATAATTGCATAACTACATAAATACATACATACAGAAAGAGAGAGAGAGACAAAGGAAGGAAGGATGGAAGGGAAAGAAGAAAGGGAGGGAAGGAAAGGAAGGAGGGAGGCAGAGAAAAGAAGGAAAGGAGAGAAAGAAACTGTGATTCATACCACACAGTTAATTCAAAAATTAACTCAAAGTAGTTCATAGGCTTATATAAAAAATAAAATGATAAAATCTCTTAAAGAAAATATAGAGGAATAGGGGTAAACATATCTTAATACTAAAAGTATGATCCTTAAAAGAACAAATACATACATTAAATTTTATCAAAACTTAAAAATCCACTCTGTTATGAACACTGTTAGGGAAATTATAAGCTGAAAATTAGAAGAAAATGTTACTAAGACATATCTAATTTAAAAAAGTATCTAAAATATATAAAGAATACTCAAATTTCAAGAATAAGATAATAGCCAACTTGATTTAAAAATAGATAAAAGATTTGAAGCATTACCAAAGATACGCAGTTACAAACAAATACATAAAGAGATTCTTAACATCATCAGTCATTAGGAAAATACAAATTAAAACCACAATAATACCACTGCACATTTAATAAAATATCTAAAATATCTAACCACACCAAGTGATTACGAGAATATGAAGGAACTTGCACTTTTATATGCTACTGCTGGGAATGGAAAATGGTATGACCATTTTGGAAAAAAATTGGCACTTTCTTAAAAAGTTAAACATAAACATACCATATTATGCAACCTTTCCAGAATATCTGCTTCTATGTATTTACTAAGAAAAAAAATGAAAGCATATGTCTATCCATAGACTTGTACACAAATGTTGAAAGCATTTTTACTGGTAATAAACAAAATCAGGTAACAGCTCAGATGTCCATCAGCAGATAAATGAATAAAGAAAATGTTATAGCCATACGATAGAATATTGTTCAGTAATAAGCGCTATTGAAACATGCTGCAACACGGATAAATCTCAAAATAATTATGCTGCATGAAAGATTACAAAAAGAGCACACATTCTATAATTCTATTTATATAACACACTAGGATATATAAATTATTATATAGTGAAGCTTATCAATAGCTACATGTGGAATCACAGGAGGAAGGTGATAACTGGCCTGATAGATAAGGGTGATGTATATGTTCATTATCTTATTTGTAGTGAGGGTGTCATGGGTGTACATTTCTGTCAAAACTGATCAGATTGTACATTTTAAATGTGTACAATTAAATGCAGGTGAATTGTTTCTGAATAAAACCATTAAAAAATATTTTAGGCTGCATGTGGTGGCTTATGTCTGTAATCCTAGAATTTTGAGAGGCTGAGATGGGAGAATCGCTTGAGTCCTGGAGTTTAAGACTAGCCTAGGCAAAATAGCAAGACCCTGTCTCTACAAAAAAATAAAAAGTAGCCAGACATGATCCTGTACATCTGTAGTACTAGCTACTCAGGAGACTAAGCCCCAGAGTGTGAGGTTATAGTGAGCTATGATCAGGCCACTGCACTCTAAACTGAGTGAAAGAGCAAGACTGTGTTTTTAAAAAACACAATATATTCTTCTGTTTAAAAACACAAAGTAATGTTCCATTTTATACTAACCAGCTTGTCAAAAAAAATAAATAAAACAGACAATACCATAATAAGAAAAACTTGTATATGCTACCGTTGAACAATAGATTGTAAACTCTGCAAGAGTATAAATTTTTTAGTTTGTTTTGTTCACTAATTTTTCCCCAGTTTTTGGAATAGTGGTTGGCACATAATATATGGTTGATAAATATTAATTTAACATATGAATAAATAAATGAAGCATATATCAGTACATTTTTACATTATATAGTATTATTGACAATGCTCATTTCACATTATCAAAAAGTTTATGTATCTTGTATTATACTTGCATAAATACACCAGCAAACATATACAAAGGCATTGACTAGACACATTGCAATAACAAAAAAAGATACAAGTGTCCATCACAGGTGAATGATCACCTGTGACATATTCATGCAATGAGATACTATAAATCAAATGAAATGAATTATTACAGATCCACACATCAGTATGGCTGAATCTCAAAAATACAAAAATGATGACTGAAGAAGACAATAACAAGAGCATATGGGCAGCATGATGACAGTGACATAAAAGCAAGAAAAATTCCTGATACACTTGTTTTACTACTAAAATAGCAAAACAATTGTGGAAAATAGAAATATAACAAGCCAAAATTCAGAACTGTGATTACCCTTGGAGGAGAGAGGGGGAGGATATATGTAACAAGCACAGACCATACTGTTCCATGTAACTATGTGTATTTACCTCATGTTATTTTGTATTAATATATATCAAATATTCCATTAAGACAAAGTCATTTTGAAAAATAAGAAGAAAATGGGAAAACTAGGAGTTTCATGTATAAGTAATAGCCCCTTGAGTGAAAATTCGGGGAGTTGAATTCTGGGGGTGGGGGTGAGTGCGGGTGGGGGGAGCTGAGGGATGTGCAGGGCTGAACTGAGGAGGCTGAGGCTGTACTTGCTCTGCCGACAGTCGTCGTATTAACTTACGTCTTTCTTTCAAGAAGCTGTTTTGATGTTTAAGAGAGCATCCTTTGTTTGTTTGTTTTTGTCCTAAGGGTAATCATCGGGCTTCTTTGCTCGGTGGGCCAGGGATACGTGAGAGGAATAGGAAACAGGCTGTTCTCTATATAGATCTTTAATTAATCCCCTGTCCTCACCCACTGCTGGAGTTCCAACGGTCAGATGAGCTCCCTCAGCCAACAGGAGGATGTTTCTGGTTCCCTGTCTTCTAAGCTGTGGTTTTCTCTCCTGTTTTCCATTATTAGAACACCTTTAAATAATTCTTGTCTTGTACAGTTTTATTAAGACCTAAAAACTAATTTCCTTTGACATTTCTGTTCCCCTTTTTAATACAATATTCTTAAAAATTCATATCCTATACATTTAAGAGGAACACTAGAGGGAAAAATGAAAAGCTATTAACACGTGTTCAGTCTGCCATCATGAACTAGATTTCTGTAATTGTTTTCCAATGTAAACACACACACACATACGAAAAAATACTGAATACAAATACACTCAATGTTTTAAATAATTAGCTGTTTTGAATTATTTCCTTTTACTCTTTATTAGACTATGGAGAATTGACCATATAAAGCAGCAAGTTTTAGTGATTGCTTTCTACTATGTAGCTTACCTCCAAATAACAGACATTAAGAGCAGTTTGTCCTAGTTTCTTAAATCAATGTTTCAAATCATTTAATTCTTAGTTTTGGATGAAGTGTATCTATCAAACTATGATGACTTGTGCAAAAAACTTGATCTTTACCAACTAAGGGAGAGTAAGAAAATATGTGTACATAAGCACCTAGTAGCTTAAGATTTATAAATGACCAGAACAGGTTCTAGCTGACAAAGAGATGACATTCTGTATTTATTTTAGGTGAAGGAGCTACATTTCAGCTGGGTTGCTCTGAAGCCGAACATTTAGCAAATCTCACAGGAAAGTAAGTTACATCAAGCAAGACTTGAATTGAAATCATGCCCTAAGAAAAGTGTAAATATATTTGTATTGGAGATGATATTAAAATAGGATTTTACTCTCTTTGCTTTTTAAATTAATTTTAAACTTTTCATTACTGTACTTTCCCATAAAAAACTGAGGCCTTTGATACCTAGGTTATTCATATCGGGGCCTAGTCAAATTATTTCCATGGAAATTTTGTAATCAAGTATCTTCCTTTTCAATATTTAAATTCAAATTAAAATAAATAATGTTATATATAGCCCCTGTCCCCAATCCAGGGTCTCCTTAGGAGCAGTGGCAATAGAATAGGCACAATGCTATGGTATTTACTAAAATGTATATTTTGAGTTTTAAGACCTGAATTCAAGTTCTGACAGTATTTTTATAGCTGTATCACAATAAGATTATATTCTTACTTGAATTGTTGTGAGGATAAAATTAGACAAGATATAGAAAAGTAGTAAACTTGTAAGTGTTATTTATATTTAATATGGTATATTGCTTGATAAATGTTTGCTTACTCTAATGGAAAATCTTGAGGTGTTTGTATGGTAGCAAGATTGCCAAATTGCATAGTGACTAATAAATTTATGACACATCATAATATTTCTTGACAACTAAACATTTCAGTTTATACAAAATTTCTTCATTCATTCAATCTCCCCATTCTTTTTCAATTTCTCTGCATCTGTCAGGTATCCTCAATAGTTATTCTCCTCTGTCACAGCAACCAAATAATGATAATAACTATGCAGATTAATTTATCTTTAAGGCCTCCTTACAATCTCTACATTTTTGAAATAGCTCCAGAAAAGTTAAGCTTTATTTCCATATAAAATCTCCTGCAGATAATTGTAGCAGTTCAAATAAAATACCTGCAATGAAGTTGGCAATTGCATTTGTTTTCTATTGATCCGATAATAAATTACCACAGACAATAGATTTAAATAACACAAATTTACTATGTCACAGTTCTTAAGGTCAAAAGTTCAACATGGAGCTCACTGGGCTAACAGTGAGGCATCTGGAGGACTGTGCTTCTTACTGGAGACGCTGGGGAAAATCACGTCCAGGTTCACGCAGGTCATTGCAGAATTCCAGTCCATACAGATGCAGGGGTGACGTCCCCGATAACTAGTTGATTGTAAATCTGATCATTCTCCACATCTATAGACTGTCTGCTTTCCTTGTCTCATGGTCCCTTTTTCTTCAAAATCAGCCACAGTGGTTCAAATCTTTCCAACCCTCATCTTTCCTGTCCTCTATCTTTTGCTATGTCTTCTCTGACTGACTCTTCTGATGTCTTCTTCCATTTGTAAAGGTCCATGTAATAATCCAGAATAATCTCCCTAGTTTAAAATCAGTTTATTATAACCTTAACTCCATCTGCAAAGTGCCTTTTGCCATATATCATCACATATCCATAGGCATTTGGTATCATTGAATGAAGATTATGGCTTAAATTAGCCAAAGAAAACAGTACCTGATAGGTAAAACCATCAATGAGAAGAAAAAAAGTCATTTCCTACAAAATGATCCTATGAACACTTTTAGATACTCCAGTTCTAAAGTAGACATTTGTCCTAAGAAATACTGAAATATGGCAATTTTGAAAGACCAGCCAATATAATTCTGTTAGTCTTGATATATGTTAAAGCAAAACTTTTCAATATAACCTATCTACATGTAGTTTACCTTTTTAATGCTTTCAATACATTTTGGATTATTTGTTTCCAATTATTTCATTAATGTGAATTACACCAAACTCTAGCAGAACTCAAAGATGCCTTAGACCTTACTTTTATTTGCAAGCAATATATCAACTAGTTTTCTCCCAATGGAGAAAAGAAAGACTGCATTTTTGCCATTTTAATTCTTTTGTTAATTACTTTTCTATGCCATAGGAGACCAAGTTCCATATGATGGTGATGGGAAAGAAATAGGTAATGATATCAAATATTAAATCATTACGTAATTAAGATGCTGGTGACTTTGTCAGTAAAATTTCAAATGATTTTGTTGTTACCCCAGATTACATTTATAAAATGATACAATTTTTATGATAAGACATTTGAGAATGCCTTCTAAGTGAAATAAAACAAATTTTAAGATACTTGATTCTTTTTCTTCCTTATGAAGTCTCCCTTATGAGACAAAAATTTACCTCTATTGAGTAAAAGTTCAATAGTGAAATAGCCATATTTCCACAATTGAAATTCTGAATTCTCAGTATCTATATGGGTTAAAACATTATATTGCATTATATCTTAAATTATTTATATCATATCCTTAAAATAAACTGAATCACAATCAATTTTCTTATTGAAACAGAAGACAGCTATGAATATAATACAACCCATTAAAAAACTGATTTACTAACATATTTAATCTGAAGTCAGAAATTCATCTCTGTCCTAAATTCAACACTAACTAACTGAGTCACTAAGGTCATTCGTTTTTCCACATGTGCTTACCTTTTTTTATGCTTTACAACTATTGCTGAGTTGTCTTTACATATTTGGAGCTAAGTGCGTTAATGGCAGCAAAATAACATCTTAATTAAGAGCAACAACCCTGGAGGAACCAAAGGCTGCCTGGTTCAAATCCTGACTCTATCATTTATGAGTACTGTGACTTTGGGGAAATTATTTAACTTCCATATTGCTCATTTTCTTTATATGTAAAATGCAGGAAATTACACAAAATTAGTATGTACTTCACAGGATTATTTCAAAGATTTACAATATATTATTTATGAAGCACTTAAAAGAAAACTTGGCACATAGGAGATATTATAAAAGGTTAAAAACCATTATATTTTAAAGTGTATTTAAGTTTTGTGACCAGTAATCTTTTGAACATATAGCAATATGTTTGGGCTTGATTATTAAATTTAGTTTATTTAATAATCTAATAGTCTATTTTATAATGCTAACATATATTTACCAATCATAGATTTCCAAGTGTAAAAGAATAAGAATATTAATATGTAAACTTATCTCTGTAACTATGCTAAATATGAGTTCAATCTCAGCTGACATTTAAGTAATTGAATAATAGCTTGAAAAGTGGTTATTTCAAGTAGAGAAATTTGTAAAAATAAAAAAATGGTCTGCTGTATTCTAAAAACTGTTAAAATTTTTATAGAAACCTCTCTTCTTTTAGCTATTAACAACAGACACCCAAATAAATCATTATAAGAATATCAGGCTGTTTCATTGAACCCAAAGTCCAAATTGGAGTTAAATAATGGCAAGCCAAACTAGAACACATGAAGGGTGAGTTCAGTGACTCAATCCTGTAATCCTAGCACTTTAGGAGACTGATGAGGAGGACCATTTGAGTATAGAAGTTCAAGTCCAGCATGGGCAACAAGATCCTGTCTCTGAAAAAATATTTAAAAAAAAATTAGCCAGACATGATGGTTCATGGCTATAGTCCCACCTACTTGGAAAGCTGAAGCAAGGGGATCACTTGAGCCCAGAAGTTAGAGACTGCAGTGAGCTATAATCGTACCTCTCTGCACTCCAGCCTGGGTGATAGAGTGAGATCTCGTCTAAAAATCCAAAACCAAAACCAAACCAAAACAAAAAAACAACAAAGACTAGAACACATCAAACTCACTTTATCTGGCATAGTTGGTTTCTTCTTTCTGGCTTCATTTTTCTTTTCCACAGGCCAGCTTTCTCCACGTGACAAAGAAATGTGATCTAAAAAAGAAAGACAAACAAAAGAAATATGGTCAATAAGAATTTGCAAAATGTAAACCTTTACTACTTTAACCAAATGGAGAGAGCATGGCCTTATTGCTTTGTTTTACCTCTTGAGCTTTTATTATATATGGGTGCTGAGCTTTATCTTTTGGGTGGTTTCACAGTGGTAGGTGTCTGTTGTGCTGATCAATGTATAATTCAGATCTGAGTACTTCCTATAGGGCCAGTGTGGTCTTGACATATTCCCTCAGTGTTTGCTTGTCTGAAAAAGGCTTTTCTTCTCCCTAATATAAGAAACTTAGTTTTGCAGGATATAAAATTCTAGGCTGGCCATGAATCTTTTTAAGAAGACGGAGGATAGGCTCTAATCCCTTCTGGTTTATAAGGTTTCATTTGAGAAGTCTGCATTAGCCTGATAGTATTTCCTTTGTAAGTTACCTGTTGTTTTTGCCTTATAGCTCACAGGAGTTCCTACTTTGTGCTAACTTTGGCCAGTCTGATGACTATATGTTGCTGTGTTTGCCTATTTTAAATGAGTCTCAGGTATTCATTGAGCTTCTTATACCTGAATATCTAACTTTTTAGCAAGAACACAGATGTTTTCCTCTAATATGCCCTCAAATAGGTTTTCCAACCCTTGTGTGTTTTCTTCTTCACCTTCAGAGATGTCGACAATTCTGACGTTTGGCCTCTACATAATCCCATATGTATTGTAGGCTGTGTTTATTCCTCTTATTTTTCTGTTATATTTGACTTTTTTAATTCAAGCTCTGAGATTCTTTCTTCTTTCTGATCTAGTCTATTGTTAAAACTCTGTACTGTGTTTTGTATTTCCCTGAATGAATTTTCAATTCCAGAAGTTCTATATAATTTTTTTTAAATAATTCAATGTCTTTAGTGAATTTTTTTATTCATTTCTTATGTTGTTTTTGTGGTTTCTTTGTGTTGGTTTTACATTTTTTCTTGTATTTTATTGAGTTTTCTTATAATCCAAATTTGGCATTTTTTTATCTATCATTTTGGTATTTTCATTTTGGTTGGTATCCATGAGTAAAGAGTTGTTCTTTCTTTTTGGGGGTATCCTTTTACTCTGATTTTTCATATTTCTAGAGTTCTTTTCCTGATTTCTCTCATTTGGCTTCTCAATCAAGTCTTGGAGGGTACTGGGTCTGGCTTGCAGGCCTGTTCCTGGGAGTTCAAAGATTAATCCTTTACAGTGCTATAGATAAGAGTGCTGGTCCTGAGTTGTCTATGGAGTGTTGAAGCAGGTTTGATGATCCTCTTGTTTTGCCTCTCTCCTGCTCTCTTCACCTCTTCCCAGCAGTGTGAATTGTGTTGGTTTCCCTGCTTAATTTCTGATATGGCAGGTGGTACTTGTGAGTATGAATCAGTCATATCCTGTTAGCTTGAGTTGAATGACACTATAATGAGCTATATAGTTGTTCTCCCCAAAAACTGCCATTCATTGGACACCCTCCCCCCACACTCTGTATAATTGAATCAGTAAATTCCATAAAGGGTGTGCAAACTGACCTCCCTCTAAGTTGGTGACATTTGCCCCATCCTTATTCTCTGCCACAATGGAGACAAGTGGGGGAATATCGCTGGCAATATTTCACTCTTTTCACCCACTTCTCCTTACACATATATATTTCTTTGCTGGTATGACTTTTGTGACACACTAGGTTTATTTTTCTCTTCAAAACACCTTTAAAATGTCTGGGTTCATTTTATTATGGCTTTTGCTGTTATTGTTACGTACAATACCATCATGAATTGTTCTCCCTGAATTTTTCTACCTATTTGGTTGTTCTCTCCCTGAAAAGCCACATTCATATCAATAACACAGGTTTTTATCATTTCTGAATTGCTAAAACCTTTGTATCTATCAAATGTATATGTGTTAACAAATGTATATTGTGTTACCTTCTGTATAGCCATTGAAGACAACATTTTCAGCTTCTTTATATTCACCATAACACATTTCTTTACACCGAAATCATGTTGGCTTACATATTGAACACAGACATTATAACTTAATTGAAATTTAAAATTACTACATTATTGAATTTGATTGTATGCTTCAACTTAAATTAAATTATAATAGAAAATTGGTGGTTCTCTGTTGTTTCTTTAAAATATTACAGAATATATTGTGTTCTGTGGTGTATATAAACACAAAAGGAAAGACACTACAGAATATAGCACCAGTTTTCAATGTAACTATGGCAAAGACACTTTAAGGTAATGATATCACATTGTTTGTTTAATTTGAGAAATACAAATACATAGTGCATCCTGAAATTTGTTAATATAACAAAAATACAATGAAAAAATTTAACTAGTCTTATAGAAAGTTAAATTGTATTTTGTGAGAGGTTTATAGTCTGTAGAATTTTTTAAAAATTCTAGCTTTACTTAATATTTGAAGAATTGAAGAGTTGAAATATCTTTTCTTCTCTGTAGAAAAGGCTTTCACTATAACTATAAGGTTGCAGAGCAGCTCTTTTTTTTCTGTCTATGAATTATTTCATTATGTGAAAGCTTAATTGAACAAGTAGAAGAGTAAATTTGCTATTTCTTTACATATTAGCAAAGATATCAGAATTTTATAAATGAGAAGTATAAGATTTTATGTTACTACTGAGCTTTGTTTGGGCAAAAAGAGATATATTTGTTCCCTTCAAGACTTCTCAAAATTAAGCTCATCTTTACCATTATTTTTAATGGATGCTTTGTTGAATATAGCATCTAGATTGAAAATCTCTTTTTTAAAAAAAAATTTGTTCAGTACTTTAAAGATGTTACATTGTCTTCTGAATTACATTCTAATGAGCAATTTGTGTTATTTCTTAACTGTGCTCCCTATCCTATCAATCATTTTTTTTCTTTGTCTGTTACCTCCAATTACACATATGTCAGACTTCTTTATATTACCCAATTGAAAACTGAAGAACTGTTTGTTTTTTCTAGCTTATTTTTACTCTGGCTTCTGTTTAGGTAATTCTATTCTCTTGTCTTCAACTTCACCAATCCTTTTTCATCCTTTTCTAATTTTCACATAAACCTACACTGTGATTATTTCATTGCAAGTATTATTTATTTTTGTCTCTGGACGTTCCATTTCTTAAGTCTCCATAAGTCTGTTAATTATGTTACACTTTTCTTTAAGTAGATAAATATTTCAAAATGGTTCTTTTAAAGCCCTTGACTACTTATTCCATCTTCTTTGCCATTTTTTTAGTTTGTTTATATTGACTAAGTTTTCTCCTATGTATGGATCATATTTTCTTGCTTCCTCACATGGCTTATAGTTTTTACTAAATGTTAGACATTTTGTATGTTCTGTTGTTGAGTGTCTGGATTATATAACTTTCCTATTAAAAATGTTAAATTTTGTTCAGGCAGTTAGTTGATTTACTTGTGAATCAGCTCAATCCTTTTGAGGATAGTTCAAAAACTGTTAAGGTTTAATTATTAGTTCCTTTGTCTAGATGATTATTTTTCTCTTATTTGTAGGGTGACTGTCAAACCCTAGGATGTAATATAACCTTAGTAGGATGCATGTAAATGAGATACTTTCAGGAAAAGAATTAACTTCAGATTCTAGATCTTGGCACTGGTGCCTCACAACTGTGTGTGTGTCTGTCCCGTTTGCTTTGATTGTTCATGGCTCCTTCCTACTTCTCTGTATCTTTGCCCTTCTGCCATGCTGTACTCTTTGATATTTGTGTACTTGTGGCTTTTGATGGCCTGCAAAATATTTTATTATTCTGACGTATATGATTTCTATACAGTCTAGACTTTGGATTTCTCAACGGCTTCATGATGTGACATCTCTTTTGACTGTACATGTTTGGGGTTCTGTCAAAAGGCTAATAACAGATTAGTATTGAATCTTTTCATTTATCCTCCTGCAACCTAGGGAAAGCAGTGAGAATAACCATCTCCCTTCCTATTTTTGCTAATAGAATTTAATTTTTTGAAAAATAAGAAATAGATTTCACATATATATCCTCTTAAAGCAATTTGGGCTCCTTGAAGTAATTGCTGATTCTAGAACACAGGCAAAGAATGGAAAAAGAAAGCCAAGAATATCTTGTGCCAGTAAGAGGAGGCTTTTCAAAGGCTATTTGGGTCATGTCAAAAGGACATAGGAGCCCAAATAAATAGGATCTCACTGGCCAAATTTGGAACAGTAAGAGGGATTTAAATAATAATTACTGTAATTGGAAGAAAAGTTTGAATTAATAAAAAATCAATTTGTCTGAGTCTACTTAAAGAAGAAAAAGCCCCTTACACTCAAAAAAAGAGAGAAAACAAAATAAAAAACTATTCCAACTAATGTTATTACAATATTAAAAGCTATTGCAATGTGAAAATGTTATTGATACTTTTATTTTATTTTTCTATATAAATTCATATTATTTGCTATCTAAAACTATAATTCTTTTGAATTTTTTTAATATCCTCAGCAGCATAAAATGAAACTCTTAATCATCACCTATAGTTTCTTTTAAATGATTTTCATGTTATAACAAAGAAAAAATTTAGCCAATCTCTTTGTTGGGAATAAACTTGTATTCACTGACTAATTAGGTAGATAATCTGTTGGCAAAGCTGAATATAAAACCATCATGATACTTACTGTACTATTTGAATAAAAGGGTTATCAGAGATAAGGAGTGGTAAATGTGTGCTGATATAGTCTTAGAAATAATTTTAGTCAGCAGATAGTTTATTCTTTGCTTTGCTTTCAAAATTAGTGTTGGTTTTCATAACTGATAAGCCCTAGTTCCCAGCAATATTTACGGGAGCTTTCAATGGCATTATAAATATTAACTTAGGAAAGAAAAGTATTAAAAATTCAGTTAGTTTGTTGAATTATAACTGCCCAGAACATCATGATTAGATAATCTTCTCATCCTTTGCAACTATCCATAAAGTTTTGCTCCCAGATAAACAAGCTATTGTATTTAATGACTATACATTTCCAGATAAGTAAAGATGAGAGAATTTTGAGTGAGCAGACCAGCATGACATGAGCTAAAGAAAAATTTGCAGGCTGAATGAAGAATTTATAAAATGGTAAATATGAGAATAATTTATTATTGATTTTTAATTTCTTTAAAATAATGGACTATTTAGAGCAAAATTGATAACAATACATTGTTTTAAACTTGTAGAAAAGTAAAATGCATGCTAATAATAGCACAAAAGACAAAAAAGGGAAATGAAAGTATACTCTACAGGATTCTTTAATTATATATAATGCTATAATACCTTCTAAAATAGTTGGTCATAAATAAAGGATATAAATTATAAGTCTAGCAACCATTAAAACAAAACAAAGAAGTATAGTTAATAAGCCAGCAGAGGAGATGTTTCTCACTCCCCTCATTTAGCTTTCTAAACTCCTTCTGCCTGGAATAAATTTTCTTCAGCTTTCTCTTTTCCCCACCTCCTCTATGCCTTTAACCCTAGCTTAGAATTTTAAGTCACTATATCATATATAAAATATATCATATATTCTAACCCCAAGCCCTAGTCATGTGGTTCACTGTACAAAGGACACACACCTATTTATTGGAGTATAACATTATTATAAGGGTTTCCTTTAATAAGCTAGATACTAAAGTAGGTATTAGAGTGGGTCAGTTTTAACATAAGTTTTGGATGGGACATTCAAACCACAGCAGTCAGTGAAGAAGTTAGAAAAAAATTTCTCTTCTAACAAAGTTTATGGTCCATGGAATATTAAGTGTGTGATAATTATAGCTAAAAATAATTACAATAAATCTGGTTCTCATTTATCTCTGCTTCCCTATGCCCTAGCAAATGCTTGAATCATAGAAAGTGCTCAATAAATAATTATTGGCTGAATAAAGAAATGACATCATGATTTTAATGCTGTTCTCTGATAAGGTCTTCTCTGATTTCTCCAAGAAATGTGAGCATCCATAGCTCTTTGTTCATGTGACTTCCTAATAGCATTTGTCACCATATTAATAATAACTTACGTGCTTAAATAAGTATGAATGACTTGAGGGTGAGTTTTGCACATTTTCTATGAATAATCTGAATATTTTCACATTAATAAATGTTCGGAAGTCATCCTTTCTTTACTATTGTTCTGAATTCCATTTGACTATTTTTTTAATGGTAAAACACCCTTGTATTACTGAAATAAAATCTTCTTGTTCATTATATATTACTTTCTGTATATTGTTGGATTTCATAATGACTTAGAAATTTTTCCCTTATTTTATATTATAAGAAAGACTTTGTGTAAGCTTGCTGCTATTTCTCCCTTAAATATTTAGAAGAATTCACTGGAGAAAGGATCTGGACCAGGAATTTTATTTTTGTGAATATTTTTATTAAGACTTTCTATATCTTTCATAGATAGGAGGTGAATCATACTTTTATTTCTTATATTAGTTTTGGAAAATTTTGAATTTTGAGAAATTTATTTCATTTAAATTGCAAAATTTATTGTTGAAAAGTTGTTCATATTACCTCCTAATTAGTTGTTCCTATTACCTCAACTTTTTAACAATTGTTGACATTATATTAGTATTTTCTTTGTATTCCCATTATTAAATTTGTGCTTTTTTCTTTATCATTCTTTCAATAGTTTATAAATTTAATAATTCTTTCAATGAACATAATTTGGGCTTGAAAATATTCTCTATTTCTCTATTAGACATTCATTTTTGTGGCATTAATTTCTGCTCTTCTTTTGCTATTGTTTATTTTACTTTTTTTGTATTTGATTTGCCATGCTTTTTCTAGCTTCTGGGGATGGGAATTGAGATCATTGGTTTTTAAACATTTTTTTTCTAATATGTTCATTTCATTATTCAAAATATTTTATCTATGTGCCTAAGTTTGATACATATCTTCTTACAATTAGGTTAAAAATATTTTCTAATCTCCATTGTTACACTCTTTTGACCCTTTGGTTATTTAGAAGTGTATTGCTTAAATTCCAAGAAGTTAGGAATTTCATTTTTAATTCTTAGCCTATTTAAAAAGATCAGAGATGTACTCTGAACTTTTGAAGTGCCCTTTATAATTCAGAATATAATCAATTTTGATAAAAGTTACACATAGTCTTTAAAATAATATAGCTTTTATCATTGTTGGATTCAGTCTCTAAATTTGTCACTTTGGTCAGTTTATAAATTGTGTATTTCAGGGTTTTCAAAAAGCCACTGATTTTGTCATTTTATTCTGTCAGCAAATTATAACGACATGTTAAATTCACCCATTCTGGTTATGGTTTTGTCTATTTTGGTTTTTAGTTATCAGATTTTGCTTTACTATTTAAAACTGTGCTACTGGGTGATGTAGATTTAAATTGGTTTATCTTTCTGGCAAATTTATTGTTTAATACATTTTAAAAGTCCTGTGAATTTGTAGTGGTATGTTTTAACTTACATTTTACTTTATCTAATAGCAGTATATCTACAGAAGCCTTCTTGTGATCAGGGTTTACATGGTAACTTTTAAAAAATTATTCTTTTACTTTAAACCTTTCTATGTCTTTTCTCTGGATTTAGAGTTGTAGTTTGGTCCGAATCATCTTAAAGCATTTTAAAAACATCATTTTATTATCATATGGCTTCTATCTTCAGTGTTGAGACATATTGTTGCTCCTTTGTAAGAAATTTCCTCTTTTTGGTTAAAGATTTTTCTCTTTGGCTTTGTTTATCAGCAGTTTTACTATCATGTGTTTTAGATTCACTAAGCTTCTAGAGTCTATTGGTTGATATCATATTTCAGTTTGATATAATTTTTTGTTATTTCAAATATTGTATTTGTCACCTTTTTTCTTTCCTATCCTTCTGGGATTCCAATAACATATATGTTAGAGATTCCAAATACATGAATAGTTGATCGTGTTCTACATGTGTCTTATGATCTCTTTTCTTCCTATCCATTTTATTTTTGTTTTTCTACCCCAGAATATACATTTTCTATTAAACTGCTTTTGAATTTATTAACATGATTTTTGCTGTTTCCAGTCTACTGCTAATCTCATATAATGAGATCATAATTTTGGGCACAGTAATTTTGAAATTTGAGAATTTCCATTTGATTTTTTATAGATTCTATTTTATCATCAATATCCTATATTTTTAAATTCATTTGGTACATCTTGTTTCCTCTATTTTGTCAAACATATAAAAGCTAAAGTCTCTATCTACTATTTCTAACAATGTAATCATGTGCATCTGTTTCTATTATATATGTTTTTTCTTGGCATGTATAATAATTTTTGATTGACTACTAGGCATAGTGTATACAGGCTTTACAGGTTCCACATACTATTGTCTATCAAAGAGAGTTCACCTTTTCTTTTTCTAAACAGATAAATTGATAAACTGATTGCTCTTAGTCTAAATAGAGACAGAGATGAATTGAATCCAATCTGCAACTTCGCTAAAACTAAGAATACTCTTACTTTTCCCCTGTTCTTAGATAGTGCCCTTCATACTTTCCACTGATTTTCTGAACACTATTAGACCATAAAATATTTTATTCTGCTTTTTAGAAGTCTTCAGCTTATCTGATTATCCTACCGTCTTATAGAGCTTCTGAAATGGGCAAATGTCTGGCAGAGGAAATCAGCTCTTTGTTGATTCTACTCAATTCACTTTTGTCATTCCAACTCCATGTAACCGCAAAAAGCTGTACTGGTTTCTCTGTTCTAGCATCACATCCATCCAAGTCCAATTCTTAGTTCTCACAACTGGCATATATCACCAAGGAAAAAAGAGTAATAGATTATCAACTAGTCTTTAAATATGACTCTCAGATATATTTAAATTGTTGACTTTCATATTTTATCAAAACTTTCTAAATTTTCTCAGTGGGGCTGTTTGTCTACTATAAATAAGTTCATCCTACCTAAAAGCTGTTTCTCAATATGAAAAGAAAATCACTTCTCTACTCTACTCCAATTCACTCTTCTCCACCCAAACAAAATTTCAAAAGGTGAAGTACTCTTCTCAATATTTTGACAAATAACTAGGAGTGGGATGCAATGAAAGATGCTGCTTACATTCTTATGTCTACCTGTAATCTCTTTAAATCCCTACACGCTTGACTCATCTTCTATCTTCTATTGTTAGCTGCCCATGATTATGCCTGAGGTTACCTCTGGTCAACTTTTGCCCAAAAACATTAAAAGAAAATACAATACACAAAAATTAATTTTTCATTACCAAAATCTCACCAACAAAATGTTGTAGAGTGTCACAGATATTTTACTGATGTTTTCAGATATGATAGAGTGAAATCATAACATTTAATTGCCTTCCCCCCACCCCACAGGCACCATGTTGCTTTATTTTTATATGGATTACAATAGGAATAAAAGTCAAATTCCATCTTCTGCCTAGGTTTTGTCCTTTGACATGTTGCTGGAATCCTCTTCAATCTTTCTAAAGAAAGTCTGAATTTTTTATGTTCTCTCATTCTTAAGTTTGCCTCCCCTTTCCCCCCACCTCTGATGGTTATCTTCCCTGTGAACCACTGGGTAAAAAGTAAAAATTCCTCTTTCTAAGTGATGTAGAATTACAACTGTGACCCTCTCCCATCACAATCTACATTGGATCTTGTCTTTCTTAATCTAAAGATCTAGTAATACTCCAAAGAAAAAGACTCTTTTTCTTCCATTTTTTGTTTTTGAACAATTGGTAAAATGAAAGCCAATATTTAAAATAGCCTTTTTATGAGATACTTATATATAAGTGCAGAGAAAAGTAATTAGTAATAATATATAATTGTGAAGCCACTACATGAGATACAGTTGATGTCAGTGATATTTATAATTCATAAACCATTTTTTTTTCAAATGGTTTTTGCTCACCAAATTATGGTATTGATTTTCTTTCAAAGTCAATGTTCTTTCAATGGCAAAAACTGGGTAATGAGAAATTTACATAGATTTATTTCACTTGGAAATACATTGAAAAGGAATATTCGGGTGGTAGCATTATTTAAAATCAGAGAGCTTATGTTGCAATTTGATTCTGCCAATCATTGGCTATGTCACCTTAAGTGACAAAAGGAGAGTATTCCTTGTTTTAGAATCGCCATTTCCTCAAATGTAAAATAAGTTTTAAAACTACCTACTCTGTAGGGTTATAAGATCTAAAGGCAAAATTATGCAATCATTTATCCTTCATTTAGTGCCTACTTCTAGCTCTGTGTTGAATGTTGTGGGAAGAGATGTAAAAGATACAGTTCCAGGTCTGAAAGTATTCAGTATCCAGTGAGGAAAATAAAAACACAGACACATGATTACAACTCAATGTGATAAATGTCATGGCAGAAACAAGCTTAGGATGTAATGGAAAACTCGAAAAAGGTAGCCCAAAACAGCCTGAAGGGGATAGCAAAGAAAAAATGGAGATGTTAGGAAATACAGAAATTAGGAAAAGAAACTGAAGGTAGAAGGAGCTGTTTGTGTAAAGGCCTGTTGCACGAAAGTGCATGATATTTTGGAAGAGTTAAAAGTGAATCAATATAACTACAATATTTTCACCTAACAATTAGGAGAATTGATTCTAGAGAGGGTTGGATCCAAATGCCAAAACCCTTTTGTGCCACGCTAAGGGATTTATATTTTTGTCTTGAAGTCAATGGGAAACCACTGATGGATTTTCAGAAGAATAAGATTTGGATTTTGGAAAGATCTTCACATTCTTGTTAAATGCTCAGTCCTGATTATATATATGATAATCTCTTTGCTGAACCTGAATTCATGGATTTGCAAAAGATTAAAGTTAATTAGAGAAAGAACCCATGGCATAGCCTCATTAGCCTAAAAATTTACCAGTCACATTTCTGTCATGTTTGACTAAATACTAAAGGACTGGGCATTAAGCTCCATGAACCATTAAAAATCAATGAATTTTCATGCCATCCCTATGGCAAGCTACATGATCTATACCAAACTTCAGCACATTTTATCTTCTTTCAGTATTTTATCTTCTTTCAGTATTTCTAAAGTATCAAGCTGTGAGTTTCTGTACAAAAATCTATATCAAGGGGCTACCATAGGTTGGAAGAAGATATAAATGTTAAATAGAGCAAAGTGAGTAGGTAAAAAGTAAGTTTTTTGGTGGGTCCATGGATTTTTCTGCAATATGCCTAACCTGGACTATCTTTTCTAAATTGATGACTTTGTCATCCAAACCCAAATTAAAATCCCTCCCAAAATTGAGATTAATAGGTCCAGCATCCTGCCTTAAGATAAACCTTATATTGGTTTTATAAGATTTTCTCTGTATACAATGTTGATTGTTATCTGATACCTGTGATCATCAAGGTCTTGTCAAAGTTGATTGTTTGTTCTTGTATTTTTTCAGATATCACATGGAAAATGACAGTTCTGTGACTTCAAAAGCTTTGAGAAGCTTATTTTAAAAAGGAAAATAATATGCATTAGTTTTGTCTCTTCCTTGTTTGGAGTGTAGAGGTATTATAATAATTTTCAATTAATGCTCAAAGATAATAGCAATAGAATTTAAAGACCTTGAAATGCATGTTGTGGTTCCTATAAATGAAAGGACTCAGATTATTTTGGAGGAGGAATTTCTCTATTAAGAATACATTGGGGCTCAGAAAACGATATCCTATAGGGAATTCCTAAGAAGCAGCCTCAGTAGCAAAATCTCTCTCTGACCTCCTGCCCACCTACTTTCACTCCTCATGCTACCCTGAGGCAAGCCATAGAAACTAGAATCCCTCTTCCCCAAGGCAGCTCACAGAAACAAGAACCCATTTTCTCCAAAGCCAGCCATAAAGCCTAAGAATATTACTCTAACCTTCCCTCACCTTTCTGTATACCAGCTGGCCATAAAGAAATTAAAACCCTCATTCTAGAGAAGTCCTATCCCATACCCGAAGGAAGGACTACTGTACAGAAAGGCCAAGAAAAATCTGAACAGACTTTGCTGAGTTTCACCATACAGTCTACTAGCATTAGATCATACTCTTTTTCCAAACATATTTCTACACAGCTATCCATACTTCACTGAATCTAAGCATAAAAATGAATAGCGTTCCCTGTATTTTGGGGTCTTCATTCTGAAGTTTCCCATGTCATGTAAAACTATGGTCAAATGAATTTTTTATGCTTTTCTCTTGTTAACCTGTCTTTGTTATTGGGATGTCAGCCATGCCTTTTATGAAGATGAGAAAAGGGAGCACCCCCTTCCTGCCCCTACAAATGAATGCTTCTAATAACAGACTGGCTCAGATCTGGCTATTTGATACCTGTTGAATTTTATTTGATAAAATTAACACATACAAATAAAGTATTACTAACCCTCGTATCTGAGTATCTTTTGATATCATTTTTCTCACTAACCACTACCCCATGCCTCAAATTATCGTATTCTTGATTTATTTGAAGGACATATTTTTTTTAACTTCAATGAAAATAAATATTTGCTGTTCTTGTTTGTGCATTTGTTTTTGGAAAAAAAGTTTGGTTGAAAAAGAGTCCTTGTTCTAAAAATATTTAGATTTAATAAAATTATATAAACCTTTGGGTCATAGTATATAACAACCAAACATGGAAAATAATTTCAAATCAACATTCCATGCCAAAGATTTTAGAAAGTACTATAGAAATGTAAGGTATCATCAAAAAAATGCATTTCAAACTTTTCTACCATTAAATAGCAGAATTTGGTTAAAATACAAACTATCTTCTTTTTCTTCTTTTAATATTTTTTATTTTACTTATAGTTAAACTAATGAGCTCAAATATACTTAAGAGATTATAAACCCCAGGTATTTAACACAACCTGAAAATACCAATAAAATAAATAGATTCCATAAAAAGATAAATTCTAATGTCTATATAGAAATAATTGTCTTATTATTAACAGAACGTTATCAGTTTACCTTTGTCTAAGGGCCTCAAATGTAAATTTTTCTTTCCTTTTTTTTTTTTTTGGAGACAGAGTCTCACTCTGTTGCCTGGGCTAGAGTGCCATGGTGTCAGCCTCGCTCACAGTAACCTCAAACTCCTGGGCTCAAGCAATCCCTCCGCCTCAGCCTCCCAACTAGCTGGGACTACAGGCATGTACCACCATCCCTGGCTAATTTTTTCTATATGTTTTTAGTTTTCCAGCCAATTTCTTTCTATTTTTCTTTTAGTAGAGGTGGGGTCTTGCTCTTGCTCAGGCTGGTCTCAAACTCCTGAGCTCAAACGATCCTCCCACCTCGGTCTCCCAGAGTGCTAGGATTACAGGCATGAGCCACTGCGCCGGGCCCAAATATAAATTTTTCCATTTGATTTGATCTCAAAATCTAAGGATAGCACTTAAAAAATAGTAAGTAGAACATTGAAAGAAAAAGCTGTAATTTTCTTATCTAGGTGATAGAGGAAGAAATGGCTGTGTGTGTGTGAGTGTGCTTTAAGAATGGTCAATATGCCTCTCTTGAGAAGACATTCCTAATTGATGATGTGTCAATATTCAGGAGTGTTATGTTTAAATTAAAGAAACCTCATCAGGCTGTTAGTTTGCCTCAAATAGTTTACATTTTTTAAATTGTAAAATAAACATAGCACAATATTTACCATTTTAATCATTTTAACCATTTTTAAGTGTACATTTTAGTGGCATTCAGTACATTCACAATGTACTATTACTGCTATTCATTTTCAGATCATTTTCATTGTAGCAAACAGAAACTATATACTCATCAAACATTCTTGTTTGTCTTTGTCTTGGTTACCTCTATTATAATTTTTGTTTCTATGAATTTGCCTATTCTAGGTGCCACACAAAAGTGGGCTCATATATTTTTCCTTTTGTGTCTGGCTTACTTCACATAGCATGTTTTCAAGCCTTACAGTTGTTGTAGCATGTAGCAGAATTTCATTCCTTTTTAAGTCTGAATAGTATTCCATTTTATTTTGTATTACATTTTTGTTTATCCATTAATCTGTGAGGAATATTTGGGTTGTTTCCATATTTTGACTATTGTGCATAGTGCCGCTATGAACATTGGTGTTCAAGTGTCTGAGTCCTTGATTTCAACTCTTTTGGATACATACCTCAAAGTAGAACTGCTAGATCATATGGTAATGTTGAACTATGTTGAACTTTTTGAGGAACTACCGTACTGTTTCCATGGTGTCTGCGCCATTTTACATTCCCACAGCCGTGCACCAGGGTTGTAATTTTTCCACATCCTTGTACACTTGTTATTTTCTGCTTTATTTTGTTTTGTATGATAACACCCATCTTAATGGTTGTAAAGTGGTGTTTCATCATGGTTTTAATTTTGATGTTCCTAATAACTAGTGCTGTTGAGCACCTTTTCATCTTTTTATTGGCCATTTGTATGTCTTCTTTGGAGAAATGTTATTCAAATCTTTTGCCCATTTTAAATAGAGTTGTTTGTTGTTGTGGACTTGTTGTTCTTTTTATATTCTAAATATTTCTTGACAGATTTATGATTTAAAAATATTATTTTTTTCACTCTTTTGATAGTGTACTTTGAAAGACATTTTAAATTTTCATGAAGTCTAATTAATCATTTTTGTAGTTTTTACCTGTGCGTATGATGTCATCTCCAAATAGTTTTGCTTACAGAAAATCACATAGTAGCCTTATACAACTACATATTGTTAGAAGAGGAGAATAAGCTCAGCTTATTATAATTCTTATATACTTAAAAGCTATAAATAGGTTTTCTTGAATTCTTAATTGTTAAATTATTCTTGGGTCTTGGCATTTGGGAATCCATGTCCAGTTAATCCATTAGGTGTCTAACGTACTATCTACCAGTTGTTAGGTATTGCCTGTCACTGGACATATGTGGGAGTATCAATTTATATAATAAATATAATCAACTTATTTTAATGTTTTAATATTTTCTCTATGGCTTTTTTTTTCTTTTTTCTTTTTTTTGACAGGGTCTTACTGTATTGCCTGGGCTAATGTTTAGTGGCATCATCATAGCTCACTGCAACCTCAAACTCCTGGGTTCAAGCTACCTTCTTGCCTCAGTCCCTGAGTAGCTGGGACTATAGGCACATGCCACCCCCTTGGCTAATTTTTCTATTTTTTGTAGAGACAGGGTCTCACTTTTCCTCAGGCTGATCTCAAATTCTTGGCCTCAAGTGATCCTCCCACCTTGACCTCCTCCCAAAGAGCTAGGATTACAGGCATGAATCACTACACGCAGCCTGGCATTTTTTAATTCTTATCCATATAACCATACATCTGCTAAAGGTCAGATCATTTCTTTTCAAAATCAATTTTAAAAATTTTTATTCCTCTGTTCTCAGAACCCTTTAAGCCAACAATTTATTCAATAATTGATCTTATACAGCACTGGATATATTTGGTTTTGTATGTTATTTAATTTTTCATATATTAATGCCAGTTTTCATATATTTTTGTATATTTTTCATATATATATCATATATTAATGCTTTTTTCTCAACATGAATCTTTATTCCCTAAATATTGGGATCTTTGTATCATCTACAACATAAGATGTTATACAGAAAAGGAATTTAAATAAATAGTGATTTGATTCACTGAATTAATCAATGCCCACAGTGTCTGAAGAAGCACACAAGTAAATTCATATCAGAAAAAAAAATCTTTGTGTTAACTAATCACAGAAATACTCAGGGTTCAAAAAATTGTACCAACACTTTTTTGCTCTTCTCCTGAAGTTTATGTAGAATGGAACTCAATTGACCAAAGATTCCTTAATCTAGTTTAGTCTGTCAACAAAAAATCATGAGGTTCATAAATTTGGAGAGAAGAACCTTATTTCTTCTAAGAGGTTGCAACCTGCAGCCTGGCCATCCAGACAGGCTGGGAAGCATAGCTTCTAGCAGATACTGCAAAGCAGACACTTCAAAGGAAGAGAAAGGTGAGATAGGAATGTATGCTGAACAGGCTAGCTAAGTATACAAATTCAACAGGTTATAGGTGGAGCTATGGCTATTCATTATGGGGGATGTGCATGTGCAGAAAGCAAACATGCATGTTACATGTGTCTCGTGTTTACTTTAGGGTGAAAACTTAGCACTGAATGCGGTAAACTTAGGATCTACATGTTAAAAGGTGAAGCAGAGGACAGGAAGGCACTCAGTGCTCAGCCTCTGTTAACAGGCCAGAACCAGTCCATGGTTGGTGGTCTCTTACCAGAAGAAAGTTACTGAACTCAGTCTCTTGCCTAAGTAAAGCTGTAGTTATGGCTTGTGGAAGGAGGCAGGGGCTGTCAGTCAGCATCTGGCAGTTGGTGAGGTGCAATTATTTTAATATTGCTTATCTGGAGGTCAGTGCTTGTTCAGTTGCTAGTGAAAGAGAAAAAACCTTGTGACAGTTATAACATAGTTTATTCTTTAAGTGTAGGAGTGCATGACTGAAACTTTGCCTAGCATGGCCTTAGATCTTGTTTAGTATTAAGCATCTGATTGCCACAAAGAATCTGGTCTGTCAGTCTCTGTTTTAAAAAGTACTTTAAAAATTCACTTTGCCCTTCATCCAGCTCCATCCATGAAAAGCCTACAAGACCCTTTAGGGTTCTGAGCTTGACTACAAACAAGTGTTTCTCAATGTCTTCATTTTTGCTCATCACCCAGAGGAAAAATTAAGTTAAATTTAAATTCTCCTTAATGTAATTGAATATGAAGGAATATGATTTTATTGGCTAATGTTAAGTTTGTAGGGCCACAAAATATTGCAATGTCTATAATTTTTTCTTCCCTCCAAAATCGAGTCCCCCCCCCCCCGGGGCAATATTAGCTCTATTGAGAATGAAAGCTATATAAGTTTTCTAAGGTTTGCTGGAAGTTCCAATTTCAAGAGGCAAGGCTTTTAACTTTTCTTAAAAGTGGAGTGCATAGGACAATAAACGTTTATCACATGGCTTAAATTTGACACACACTTATGTTAACAAAGCCCTCCCCTCTTTATCTTATTTATAAAAGACTCTCACCTCAATTTGACAGAGGCAAGGGTGGGAAAGAGGGGGTATAAATAAAGAAAAATGCTGTCCTTTACCATTGTCATTTTTTAATTTTCTCAGAATATATTTTTAAACATTTATATGTTTACACATTTTTAATAGCATGTTTATTTATGAATTTCATTTCTCAAGGAATATGTACAGTACAGATCCTCTCTTTGCACAGTTCTATGTGCACAAATTTCAATTACTGTGCTTTAGCTAAATAACACCCGTCTTCCAACAACACGGTTCAAATTTCAGTTACCACGCTGTGATAGTTCTGAGTAATTTTATAAAGAACAAGTCTATTCTGCCTCTTCAATCCACAAATCACCTTGCAAATAATAGATGCACATTGTGATCAGTTATCAATCACATCACTTCTTTCAAAGTCTATCAATTATTGGTTGTTGTGCATGTGCCATTCAGTTCACAGCAAAGAGTGTGATTGTGTTGCCTCCTTTTCTCCTAAGTGACAAACTTTAAAGAGTGGATACTCGGAAGAGGGAATTGGCCAGTGAAGATGAAAGTGCAGCAAAAAAATAAAAAGTGATAATTCTGGAAGTGAAATTCAAATCCAGTGCAAAGGGAATGCTAGAAGACCTTGGGATTGCAAGCACTATCACAGTTCAAGAGACTCTAGAAAAACAGCCAGAGGAACTTAGTGAAGGCAAACTTATTGACATAAACAAAGTGATTGTGATGAAAAGGAAGTGACAACATCAAAAAAAAGAAAAAAAAAAAAAACGAAAAACAAAAACCTTCACATTAAAGGAATTCTGAAAGATATTTCAGGATACTGAAAGTGCAAAGACTAAAAAGATTTTGAAAGCTGTTTCAAAGTTAGAATGTAGTGTGAGAATACCCCAAGGCATAAAAAAGATGCTCACTCTCTATGATGTTATACCACAAGAAGAAAAGAAGCACTGTTTCAAGTACTTTTGATAAATTCTTTACAAACAAATCATTTCAATTCTCATTTTTATTTTAAGTTAAAGCATACTAAATACATATTAGTTTTACTATTTTTTAAATTCCCCTATACATTTACAGCCAGTGATAAGAAAGTTTCAATGTTTTGCCAAAATGTTTAAAGGTGAAATGATAATTATAATTCTCTCCATTGACTATTAGATTGCCCTAAACAGATTTAGCTTGTATATCATTTTTACCATTATACACTATCTAGCATAGCTAGCACTGCCTGTACTCAGGTTCTTCTTATTCAATACAAGGTACTTTATACATTCATTCATCAAGTTCCAATCTGATCCTATATACTTACTTATACTATTTAATTCAAATAAATTTCATTGTTGGAATATGTTAGTGGACCCCATACATTTTTTAAACCCTGGATTAGGTGTTGCCATTCTGATCACTGAAAAAACTGGATTAGTAACTACAAGTGTTTCCTGAATTTTGTCCCAATTTATTTCCTTTGCAAATGAATGAATGCTAAAATATGACTGGTAGCCCTATAATGGTAGAGCATTTTTTTCCTTCATTCTCTTTTCTCTTAACCTTCTGCTAGTTGATGCTTGTTATGGTTTCCCCACTTAATTCATCCCATCCCTTTTCTTGTAGTAAGGCTGACAGAGGTGATAGAACCTTTAATAGTAAAGGCCATAGCTATAAGAAAAGAAACAAGACAGAAATTCTAATGATATTCTAGGAAGATTCTCAAAAGGGAGAGGGTCAGTTACTGTTAAAGAAAAAAAGTAGTCGATGATACTTATTAAAGCACAGTAAGGCAGTCTTTATTCAGGACCATCAAGATAGGTACAGAGACCACTAAAATGGGATTTTGCAGTGGGGGAGAGAGATTGGGCTCGACTCCAAATACAACATGTGCACCTGGGAGTTTACAGCCAAGGAGCTGTAGGGGTCAGTGGATGGAAAATTACTAAGAGAAAACATAAAGGGTAAGGGAGTTTGCCGTTAAACTGACCTGGCAGGATTTTTGCTGAAGACAGGTCAGAGTGTTCAGAAATCATCTGGGGGATGTTAAAGGATGAGGAACCTGATAGGTAACATATACATTTATGTTTTCACTATGTTATTTTTAAATGTTCACAATTTTATTTTGATAAATGAAAAATTAGAAAAGTCATATCACAGCTGTTGGCTAAAGTCACTGTGCACATTCATCTGTGGCTATCGACTACAGTCGATGCTCGTACCGAAGTGGTTAAATATTAATATTTCTATTACAGCAAAACCCCATAATTACATTGGCACACTCCATAGGGAAATGTATAGACTACATATGTTCCTCAGTTGATCAAGTTGGTGCTTGAGTCTTTAAAGCATCTGAGTTTTGATCCATATAAGATATCAGTATAAGAGTAAGGCAAGTCTTCAAGAGATGAAAATAAGGAGGTTAAATAATCATGAACAGTAACATCTCCCAAACTCAAAATTCAGATAATTCATTCTTCCTCCCATAGACATAAGTGAATAAGGGATAGTCATCCTGCATCTATTTCTGCAGGAAAGTCCTTCATAGAAATGCAAAGAAATGGAATGAGTTGGACTAATTAACATTCAGCTATGTAATGATCAATAAGTATACTGGTAGGTAGGGCCCATCAGGTTTTGAAATATTGATCTGAAATGCAAATATTAATATAATGTAATGGGTCCTAGACAAAGGATCTGTTGCCTGATACTTAAAGTTCTAAGACTAGGCTGAGACATGGAAACATTCTCCTTCCCATTGCCACCTGAAGATAGGTCTTCAGAGTACAAAAAGTGAACTTGTGATACACCTTACCTTAGGTATTTGCTATTAGCACAATATTCTCCTTCAGCAACTTTGGATGACCTGAGATTTTAACAAATATAAAAATATTTGTAAATGAAAAACTAAAAATCATGATGTTTGAATGTTTTGGTTACTCAAAAGTTATAGGATTGTAATTTAATTTTTCTGGTGATAGTTATAAAGATTTATAAGATTATTGTTTAAGAAGATCATGCCCTAATACTTTTGACACTTATTTTTACTTAATTCATGCAATTTTTATTTCTACTTCTCCACATACTTATTTTAAAAATGTTTTAAAATATGCAGAGCAGTACAGAAAACAATACACCTAATACTAACATTTTAATGTATTATAATAGTTGTTTAAAATTTGTATACATGTCTAACATATATAAAAGAAATATTACTAATCATGTTGAAATCCTTATTTTCTCCTCTATTCCCAGGGCAAAATTATGATTATAGTTTACTACTTTCCAAAAACTTAATATATATTTATATTTATTAGTGTCTATAAATAATAGTAATATTTTGCATATTTTATTTATATAAATTGTATCATACTTGACATATATGATTCGACAGTTTTATCTATATTATGTTGATATATTTAAATCAAGTTTATTTATTTAAGAAATGGATATATGATATTTTCTTTTTTGTTGAGAGGTATTTAGGCAATTTCTCTAATTTTCCTATTACCAACGATTATGCATAGGGCATCTGAGCAGTTTTTCTTATGCACATGTGTCATAGATTCTCTATAGATGCAGTCCGCAACCCCTGGGCTGAGGACTGGTACAGGTCCACAGCCTGTTAGAAACCGGCCCATACAGCAGGAGGTGCTCACATCACCTCCTGAGCTCTGCACCAGCACCCCCTAACCCCTCCAATCACTCACCTCCCGCCTCTACCCCATTAGTGGAGAAATTGTCTTCCATGAAACTGGTCCCTGTTGCCAAAAAGGTTGCAGACTGCTGCATAGTATCTACAGACAATAGAAGTTGTATGTCACAGGCTATGTACATTTTCAACTTTATATTGCTTAATTATTTTCTCAATTGATTTTTCAGATTGCATTCCCATTAGCAGTATATGAGCACCACATTATTCCACATCCCATTCAACATTTCTCAATCTTTAGATAGCCTCTTCTGAAGAGGGCAGATATCTTAATGAAAATCTGGCCCTACCTACCCAGCTGTCTTCTCTATATTCATTTACTCTCCCACATCTTAATCCCATATTTCATCATTGCTGTGCTCTGATGCCTTCAAGTAGTTGTAGTTATATTTTTCTCTGGCTCTTCCAGTCACTGTCAGTTAAATACCTTGTCCAAATTACCTAGCCTTACATTGCTAAAAGCACAAGTTTTTTTGTAATATTGACATTTATTTGTAAATATGAAATTCTTCCTTACTGAAATTGTTTCATTTACCCCTGCCAAATTATATGCAAATCAAAATTTATATCGAAAATCCAACTCAGATAGATTAGAGATTGGTAGGGGTACCAAGGACATTTGTAAATAAGGGTGCGAAATAATTACTTTTGTTATATAATTTCAAATATGGCTATCATCAATTTCTTCCCTCTCTGGATGCACAGGCTATGCTTTACATTGAGAGATGAAGTCTAATATCTGCCCTTTAAATATGGGCTGGTTTTAGTTACTTGATTAAACAAAACAAAAAACAAAAACAATAAAAAAACACAACAGCTGAATCCTGGGACTTCTGAGTATAGTTCATAAGAATCCTTGCAGTTTCTGCCTAGGTCTTTTAGAATAGCAGCCATTCCCTCAGAACCTAGTTGTCATCTGTAAGAAATCCTAGCCAAATAGAAAGATAACACGTAGAAGATCCAGTCAATAATTCTACCTAAGCATCTAGCTGACAGTCAGCATCAACTGTAGCCATATAAGCATGCACTCCTGGATATCCAGTCAAGTTTGGCGTCAAGGTCACCAGTCTCCATCTGTCTACAACTGTACAAGAAATTTCAAGTGAGAATGGTCACAAAACCATGAGAGTTAACGAAATATTTTTATTTTAAGCCACTAAATTTTAGAATAGCTGTGCAGCCTTTGATAACTTAAACATATTAAAGAACTTTACAATCAAATGAATAAGAAAGACATAAAAGTAGATTCTAACAATCAAGTGTGGTAAATACAAAGATGGAAGTGTACACATTCTATTATGAAACATACTAAAAAGAGACACCTTGAGGGAGGATACTAGAGTCCAGTAAAGACTTTCTGGATGAGATGGCATTAGGAAACCTAAAAGCAGAATAAGAATTATTAAGACATAAGAAAAACTATCATTGCCATAAAGGAGCAGTGTTAAAAGAACTACAAGTATCATTAGTAACCTTTTGGTGTATCTGAATTATTGGGTGAAAATGGTTAGAAATGAGACTGCATTGGAAGACAGTGGCCATGTCATGCAAAGTCCTGCATAAACCATTTTAAGAAGTCTACACTTGATCATGTAGAAGATACAGATCCATGGAAGGGCCTCTAATCTGACAGGCAACATAGCCAAATTAGTCTTTAAATCAACCACTTCAATTTATTCCATGGACAATAAACTGCAGGTTGAAAGTACAAATAACAGAAAAACTGGAGAAAAAGTTATGAGAAAAAACTATAGTACAACTTCAAATGATATAAATGAGGTCCTGAACTAAGTATGAATGGAGAAGTGAAATAGATTTGGAGATATTCTAGAGATATTATACAATTAAGAGTATTTTTGATGCATTGAAGGCAGGGATAAAGATGAGGAAGAAATCAAGTTGGACTTCCATGGTTCTTGCTATGTAATGGGTAGAAGATTGTGCCATAAATTAATATGATTTAGGAAAGATATTCATTTGAAATATTGTTTGAGATACCTATATGCCTATAAAAATTAAGTAATGACATCTAGTAAATTTTGGATATGTAAATATGCATGAAAAAATTAAGATGGGAAAATTAACTCATTCATTCATTTATTGATTAAATCATTATTGAGTATGTGACTGCTACGTCCTGGGCACTCTTCTAGACTCTTGAATTAGAGTAAAACACCAAACAGAATAAGATCCTTTAGAGAATATATTCTAATAAGGAAGACAGACAGTAAATCAATATCATAAAAAACAGATAATAAGTATAGAATTATTGAGATGTTATTTTTATACAGGCTAGTTAGGAGAGGTAGGGGATCTAGATGGAAATATCTTAAAAGCAAGGAAGGAAGAAAAGTTATCCCAAGAAAGTAGAAGAGCAGCAGGTTAAAAATCAAAGTGTGATAGTAGTCTGATAGGTCAAGAACATTAGGAAGGAATCAAAGCAATTTTTATTTATATAGCAAAAGGTGAAAAATCACTCAAGGGTTTGTATTAGCTGCTGAATTATTCTTATTTTTATTCTAAAATAAATGTCTCTTAATGTTAAATAATAGATGAAACCAAAGTATGTAACAGCACTTTTTAGCATAATGAAACATCTCTAAAATTTTGAGGATGGATAAAATGTATGAAAAAAGTACAATTGACCCTTAAGCAACTCAAGTTTTAATAGGTTTACTTATATGCAGGTTTTTTCAATAAATATATTGGAAAATTTTTTGAAGATTTGTGACCATTTGAAAAAACTCACAGACCAACCAGGCATCCTAGAAATATTAAAAATTAAGAAAAAGTGAAGTATCTCATGAATTCATAAAATATATATGTAGATATTAACCTATTTTATCATTTACTACCATAAAATATATACATATCTATTATAAAATGTTAAAATTTATCAAAACTTACACACCAAACAGACTCTACATGGTACCATTTGCAGTCAAGAGAAATGTAAGCAACATAAAGATGCAGTATTAAATCATAAACTGCATAAAATTAACTGTAGTACATACTGTGATATTTTTGTAGCTACCTCTTATTGCTATTGCAGTGAGCTCAAGAGTTGGGAGTATCTACTTGACACTAATCATCTCTGCATGAGCCATTATGTCTCTCCAGCAAATTTTGTATCACAGTAAGAAGTGATTTCTCATGGTTCTCACGTTATTATTCCTCATGGTTAGTGCAGTATCATAAACCTAAAATGTCACCATGGGACCCATATGAAGTGCCACTAGTGATGCTGTAAGTCATCTCAAGAAGCAGAGAAAATCCATAACATTACAAGAAAAATTTGAATTGCTTGATATGTACCAGAGATTGAGGTATCTGTGGGTGCCAGCCATTTCAAGATAAATGAATCTAGAATAAGCACCATTGTGAAAAAGGAAAAGGAAATTCGTGAAGTCATCACTATAGCTACACTAGTTGGTGGGAAAGCCTTGAAATTTTTGCAGAATACCTTTTTTTTAATCTCATATTGAAAATGCAGCTTTTATGTGAGTGCAGGATTGCTATGAGACAGGCAAATCTATAGACTATAATATGATTTGAGAAAAAGCAAAGTCATTATATGATGATGTAAAACAAAAGAAATGTGAAGGATTTAAAGTTGGAGAATTTATGCCAGCAAAGGATGGTTTGATAATATTAGAAAGAGGTTTGACTTAAAAATATCAAGATAACAGGAGAAGCAGCTTATGCTCACCAAGAAGCAGAAGACAGGTTCCCAGACACCATTAAGAAAATCATTGAGAAGAAAGAAAGGATAGCTTCCTGAACCAATGTTTAATGCAAACAAAAGTGCCCTATTTTGGGGGGGAAATGCCACAAAGGACATTTATTAGGAAGGAAGAGGAATGAGTACCGGGATGTAAGGCAGGAAAGAATAGGCTAACTCTACTGTTTTAGGCAAACACAGTTGGGTTCATGATCAGGACTGACTTATTCCATCAAGCTGTTAACTCTTGAGTCTTGAAGGGAAAAGGCAAACAACAGCTGCCAGTCTTCTGCTTGTACAACAAGAAAGCCTGGACAATGAGAACCCTTTATCTGGATAGATTCCATCAGCACTTTTCCCCTGAAGTCAGGAAGTACCTTGCTAGTAAATGGCTGTCTTTTAAAGTTCTTTTGATATTGAACAATGCCCCTGGTTACATAGATCTCCATGAGTTCAACACCAAAAGGCATACAAGTGGTCTACTTGCCTCCAAACACAGTGTCTCTAATTCAGCCCCTAGTTCAGGGGATCATACAGACTTTTAAGGCTTATTACACACCGTACTCTATAGAAAGGATTATCAACACTATGGAAGAGAACTCTGATAGGGACAATTTCATGGAAGTCTAGCAGGATTACACCATCATCATTATAAAAAAAAATCTATGAAAGATTTCAAGCTAAAAACAATAGATTTCTGCTTGAGAAAACTGTTTCCAGATGTTGTGTATGACTTCACAGGATTTACAACAGAGAGAATAAAGAAAAGCATGAAAGAGATTGTGAGTATGGCAAGAAGGTAGGGGGTGAGGATTTGAACTTATGGATCATGGAGAAGTTCAAGACCTACTAGGCACCACATCAGAGAAATTAACATAAGATGGCTTGATGAAGATGACTGCTTCCAAACCAGTGCCAGATCATGAGGAAGAATATGTCAAAGAAGCAGTGCCAGAAAGCAAATTGACACTAGGCAAACTGGGAAAAGTGTTCCAATTATTCAGGATTGGTTTTGATTTTTTTTATAACATGGATCTTTCTATGCTATGGGCACTGAACTAAAGCAAACAATATAAAAAAGGTTAGTATTATAGGGAGACATTTTTAGTGGAATGAAAAAGTGAAAAAGCCAGACAGAAATTGCAATGTATTTCTGTCAAGTTTTACCAAGAGTACTTGCCTCTCCTGCCTTCCTTTCAATCTCCTTCATCTCTTCCACCTTTGCTACCCATGAAACACACCTCTTCCTCTTCCTCCTCAGTCTCAACATGAAGATGATGAGCATGAAAACCTTTGTGATAATCCACTTTCACTTAATGCATAGTAAATATGTTTTCTCTTCTTTATGATTTTCTTCATAACATTTTCTTTTCTCTACCTTACTTTAATTGTAAGAATATATTATACAATGCATATAACATACAAAATATGTGTTAATCAACAGTTTATGTTATTGGCAAGGCTTCCTGTCAACAGTAGGCAATTGGTAGTTAAGTGTTAGGGTTGTTAAAAGTTATACATGTTTCTTGACTTCTCTCTTTATAAAAAAAAAGTTATATGTGTATTTTCAACTGCATAGGGGCCTTCACATTATTCAAGGGTCAATCATATATCATTCAGTCTCTTATTTAAAGAAGACTAAAACACATAAAACATTCAGCTAAAAATATAATCCACTATATAATTAAGAACTTACTTTTGTAATATTGCATGTAAATGTTTTTTAAAAATTTGCGTTATTTGTTCTATGTGTTGTGCATGTATACATGTCCATTTAAGCATATTTTTATGCATACCTCTGTAGATAATACTGGCTAAAATTCTTATAATGCCTTATAAAATTCCGAGTAATACTAACATAGAAGGCAAACTTTGACTAGACACATAAATGTCAAATATTTTTTCATGCATTCATTGAAGAATTCAAGATTTCTAAATCTATGCTATGAATCACACTTCATAATTTTGTTATAAGTTACAGTTACCAATTTGAAGTGACAGTGATAATAAAAACAGGTAAGAAAAAGGTAAGAAAACACCATTTCTTACCTTTAGCAGAACTCTTCTGACTAGCTAGTAAGATACAAGATACAAAGAACTTCATGGATGTTCCTCCATGCAAGGAGAAATGCTCTATTGATTGCTATGCACAGTAATATATAATATGACCTACAATTTTGTCAAATTAATTTCACAGAAAATATCACAAGAGGGATTTATTAAAAAATAAATAACTAAAAGTAATAGTCATAATCATATTTAAAAGAAATGTTGCAATTTTATTGTTCTATTTTCAGAAAGAGATAGAGGAAGTAGTAAAGTTTTGGTGGATTTGTGTTGTTTAATTTACACCTTTTATTGTTTAGTTTAATATAGCTTTGATTTATTACGGAACTTGATTGTTCTCTACAAATGACTAAGCTTCTCTTATGGCAAGTATGTTGTAAGTATGCTAAGATCATCCATTTTCATTTGTAACATAATTACCATACATTACTTACTTTGGATCTCTAAATATTATTATCCTCTTCCATCACATTTTTCTGGCAAGGTTTCATAGAATTTGTCTTCTTATTAACTTCTTGTTATACACGATATTCCAATGCCATAAAATTTAGGAAAAATGGAGAGTTAAAGAAAAAAAATGTGCCCACACAAGAGTTTTATTCCAATCACCAATATTGTGAAACATCTTTGAGTTCAGATTAATTTTATTTCTGAAAACCCATATTATTCCATTATAACACTATCTGATAACCTTGAAGTGATAAAATTGATATGATTTGTTTTCATATTATTTTTTTGTGTGTTAATACAGCTCACTTCCACTCAAACAAATACGCTGTACTGCCTATTGAGAGGTGGAGGTATAGACAGGATGATAGAAAACTTGGGAAGAAAAACAGCATGTGGGAGTACAAATAATTTTTTGAAATGTTTAGAGAATGGATAACAAAAATGCACTATTATAATTATTCAGCTACCACATGCAACTTTATTTTCAAACTTTGTAGTCATATGAAAGATTTAAAAATGGGAACCAAATATAATTTTTAATAAATTTTTTATGAATAATTGAAAAATTATGCTGATTTTATTCTACATGGAGAGAGAAACAGATGGATATAGACAGACAGAAAAATTTCAGGTTAAGAAACAAATGTAAAAAGGGGAAAAAGAAAGTTAGTTACAAATATCCTCTAGGAAGTTATTCCAAAGAGTGTCAGGCACAACTCTGTGGTTTTATCTATTACCTCAAAAGGAATTTTTATTTTCTATTTCTGCTATAAAATAATGGAATTTCTAAAGGTAACTATGGTTGCTAGGGATATCATTAAATCAACAGCATGCTAATTCCACCTTCTTTACATTATCTTGCAATCTCTTTTTTATATATAATCCATCCCTTAAAAAATTTTCAGAATTAGTTTACTTCATTTCATTTATGTTTTGTATATAAAAAGAAGACCTCAAGTACTGATACACACTTGCATACATCTTTATAGTGTCAGGATAAAAACAGATGCAGTATGATGTAAATTCTTGGGGACTATAACTTACAAAAGTATTTAAATCTTAATTGATATTTTCTTATACTAAAAAAGTGGAGTTTATTTATTTATACTAAATTTATTTATACTAAATAAATTTTTAGTGAAAGATTGGTGGAAAGTTTATACAATAATATGCATCTGATATTTCAAACAATTCATTTTTTTAATGTGGAAGTAAAAGGAAGCAATGTCCATAGCTCCAGTTTGCATATTTTAATCTGTAGGAAACATCATTTCTAGAAACATCAACAGAAGATGGGAGCATTAAAGGCATAATTGTGTAAGAGGGGTGTTTCAGAGTGGTTGCCAACTCTTTCCCACCTTTTATATTATTGAGAACACTTGTTTTTTCTAGCTTCAAAAAAAAATGACTTTGCTCAAGTATAATTAAATATGCAGGGTGAATGGGAGAGTTAGTTTAACACTTACCCTTTCTTTGCACTTGTGAAGCAACTATTCTGCCTCTTTTTTGAGCTCTTGAATACAGAAGTATTTGAAAGCTTAGCAATATTCACCTTTCCCATCCCACTGTCCATCTATCACTGGATTTTCCTCAAGTGTAAACACAAATCAGACTGACAGGAAAACTATATTTCTGGGTATGGCCATGTTTATGAGGGGAGATATTTCTTTCAGTTGGGAGATCACTCTTGGAATATACTATGTATAACTAAAGGAAAAAATAAGCCTCTTCATTTATTTATGCATAGTATTTTCAGATGACCAACAGCCTTAGTTGGATAAATACCCATTATAGCCTAACCAATAAAAAATTATTTCAATAGGCTATTCATAAATAGCCACAAACATCTATTAATTACCATGAACATCTCTAATGGCTAAAAATTGTGTGCCTTGGATAGAAAACATACACTGATACTCTGTATGGCAAACTTTGTTTGAAACACTAAATACGATATCAAGTCCTCTGTCAATGACAGCAGAAGGTTCCAGTGCACTATTTGTTTCATAATCCTGTATCTAGCTGACTCTTTACTTCTCTGCAGCTCAAGTTGCCAGCGAATGCTGAACTGGATACATGAGAGTCAATCTTCGTTTGGTTAACAAATTCCCTGCAAAATATCCCCCCAAAACCCCCAGGAGCTGTAGTGATGTCATATCCGTTGTCCAGGTCTCCACACCCCTCTCAGCAGTTACTCCTTTTATCTTTTTCTTAGGTCAAAACTTTTGAGGTGGGCTGGTTCTATAGCAGCCGGGGAGAGGGTAGCCTGGGGTGCGCGGGTTGGAGGCACTTCAGCACCTTGGCCAGCGCCCACTGCAGCTCAACCCACTCTCGTGAGCTCCCGGACTCCCAGTTCTGAGAATGCCTGCGGAATGATCGCCCCCCAGGGCGGCTGCCGCTGCTGCCGCTACTGCTGCCGCTGCTGCTGTTACTGCTACTGCTGCTGCCGCCGCCGCCGCCTCAGCCTCCACTCTGCTCTGACTGGCAGGCAGAAAGTGCAACTGACGAGGGAAAGATCTCTGCAGTGAGAGTAGAGTGGCTACATAAAAGAGAGTAAAGAGGGGGCAAAAACCCAGATCAGAATGCAGGCTACATCCAACCTCCTCAACCTCCTGCTGCTGTCTTTGCTCGCTGGGTTAGATCCTTCCAAGGTATGTACAATATTTTGACTCTTGTTTGACATAAATGTGCAATATGTAACAAACCGACCGAAAATGCAAATAAATATGCCAAAAACGGCACAGGGGACAGCTCTTTCAGGTGCCCGGCGTCTCCCCACTGTTTAGAAGATAACAAGGTGAACTACCTAGGAATAGCTCCTCAAGGTAGAGTCCTGGTGTGAGGGGGGAGGGACCAGGAGAAAATATAACGTGTATGGGCAGCGGGCAATGCGGCTCTCGGGGGAATTTATCTGATTCCGTGTCCAACTGCTTAATGTTCTCTTCTGAAGTCGGACGGGTAATGCAAAGGAGTTTGCAGTGGAAACGATGCAATTTATAAACATGTATTAGGAGACGGTGAACCGTTTCTTTGTTGAAAGCAGGGGAGCGTTTTCCAGCTGATCCTGGTCAATAATACTCCCATCGCAGACGTGCTGCGGTTTGTGTCCAAAACATTTGGGATGCTGCTTGTAACACACACGGCAGAGCAGCAGAGCTATACTTTCTGCCATGGCTGAGAGGCGTTGGTGAAAGGGGCTTGTGTTTTCTTCTTTCTTTTTGTTAAGGAAATTAGGGGGCACTGAGGAAGTTCTCATTAATAGTGTTAAGAAACAGGAAGTGAGTACCCTATCGAACTAAGGAGGGCATTAGGAAAGGATGAGTTATCTCATAGCTGTTGAACTCTGAAAATTATCCAGTACTGTCAATCAAAGTGAATGCTAAGCTCCTCTGATAAAAAGACAGGAAAATATGGGGAAATATTTTTAGCGAGGTATGAGAAAAGTAGCGATGACAAAGAGAGGTAATTTAAGAGCTTCATCATTCTAGGAAAATCATAATTATAGGGAGTAAGAGATAAGGCATCTGGTCAAAAAGAGTAAGAGATACAATTTATTTATTTATTATTTAAAAGAGTAAGAGATGCAATTTATTTATTTATTATTTTACTCATTTAATTGGTCAACAGCAATCCGACACTATGGGGAAATGATACCATCCCACCAAACCAATAAAAACTGTATTTAAAAATATTGTGAAGTTATTTGTAAAGCTTTACATCATCTATGTAGTATAGAAAATTAAGGTTCCTTTCATAATTAAATAGAACTAAGATGTAACCAAGCATAATATTATACTGTGCTTGTGATATTTATGGGCCTAACATAGCATACAGTGAAAACTTACACTTATGTCATATATGCTTGTAATTATTTCTATATGCTTTCATATTTAGGGAGACCTGATAAGAATAAAATCATTTTATTTTAAAGCTATGGTTGTACTGATATTGTGATTGTGAAAGCTTCACACAGTGTATGAATGCTATCTTAATGATCTTCATGTTATGTTTTATGTACTAAGGGGTAGCTTTAAAGCATTTTAAACCTAAGTAAAAGTGTTGATTTTGTTTTTATATTTTTAAAATCTTTTTTTTTTCTTTTTGCCTCTGCACCCTGTAGTGATATGTTCTAACCAGTGCCACTGTCATTATATGATGTTGGTTAAAAGTTTTGAACACATTCTATTATATATCTCATTTGAAATATTTTTAGTAAAGCATTTTTAAAAAGCAAAGCTAATCACTGAGTTACTACAGAAAAAGTCACTTGACTTAAAGTGAGTTTTATTTGTCATTCTTTAAAATGAATTCAGAAATGTAGAGCTTCACTAACAATTGTAGTTGATGTGATTGGTCTGATATCTTTAATGCATAAATATATTGATTGTACCCCTTTCAAAATTAAATAGATAATCTTTTGTTAAATATAGAGATAAATTTCCCAAATAAACAACCTATGTTTGGTCAATATGATGTTTGCTAGTTTTGATGAGTTCATTTCTCTGTATTCAATGCTATGAAACTTTTCTACTTGTTTCAGAATGAACTGTGGATGTACAAGTGAGCTGAATGATCCAGGGAGGGCATGCATTGACTTTTCAAACTGTCCATCTCAGCTTCTAGATACTGCAATACAGTGTGCAAAGAACAAAAGATGTTTTTAAAGAGATATTTTGTTCTATACCACAGATGATATTACAGAGAATATATTAAAATGCTCAGAGCAAGTAATTTTAACATTGTAGAAAGTTTTTGAACTTTTAGACAAAATATTACTTTTAAAAAGGCGAATGGAAGCTACTCTTGTAGATTTTATCAAACTATCTTTGATCGCTCAGAATTTTATAAATGGAATCAATGTTTTCTAAAAATAATTGTCAGGTTACAAACAATGAATTTAGAGTTTAGAATTTTAAAAAAATCAGAATTCATAAAACAAAATATGTCTGGTGAAATTGAAATTAAAACCTCAATTCCACAAAAAAGACACAGTTTTTGGAAAAATAAGTAAAAATTTAAGTGATGACACTTGAACAGAAATTCTAAGCAATTTCTTTTTTTATATACTAATATGTTATGATTGATATATGTCATAATCAAATTTCTAATCAAATTTGTTTTTAAGTATTATATTATATTGTTACTTTATGTTTATTGCAAACATATATGTGTGTGTGTATAATCACACTTGGATACACAGAAACTTGGAAAATAGGAAAGCTCGTAAAATAGAATTGATTTTTTTAATGTATAGAATTTCACATATGTCAAATATCAAGTATCTAAATCTTAGAGAGTACTTCTTGCATATTAATTTACTTGAAGACAAAAAGATTTTCTAACAGTGCCAATTCTATTTCATGGAAGACCATTAATGTTTATGTTTATAAAGGCTTTTTCTCCTATGATTGAGGCTTATAGATTTTATATGACATTTTATAAAATGCTTAAGTATCGCCATCTTATGGTAAGATAAGTTACTTGAAAGCCAATTTTGTTTTTAAATTAAAAAAAAAACTGTGGGAGCTTCAGTGTTAATGGGGTGAACTTACTTTCAGTATGCACTTTCTTTTCTCTCATTTAATATATGAGAAAATTTAGAACACAGGAAGAAAATTATTTATATTTATATTAATTATTTATATTTTTGTATAGACAGATTGCCAATTTTTCTTTTAGGAAAATTATTTGGATCATGTTTTCTTAATTAAAGTATAATTAACAAGTTTATAGTTCCTTTTAGAAAAACTTAGCTATATATCACTTTGCCTATTTTAAGAGAGATTAATTAATTCCATTTGTAATGGACTGTCTGGATTATGGGCAATATGCCAAATAACATTCAGTAAGTAAAATTTTAAAAACTGAAAGCTTGTAGGAAGGCAATTATTGTTCAGTTTTATAGGGAAAGGACTATTTCCATATGGGAAATTTCTGAGGGCTGCTGCTAGATGGCATCTCTGTGCTTTTATACTGAAGGTACTGAGTTCAGTAATGACCTTGATAATTTGAATGTGGACTTTTATCTTTTACAAGAAAATTTTTTAGCAGATCTTTATTTGAACATTGTAACAAAACAGTAAACCCTGTGAATCAAAACCATGAATTTCTCTGCTTTGTAATGCTGAATTCTAAAGATAGGAGGATATAAATATGGCTGTGCAGGTTTCAAACAGCATGTTTACACAGTAGCCAGACACTTGGGGAACAGCAAAAAGAGGTAACATAGCCAAATCCACATATCTCACTGACGACTCAACTTTAAAAGAATCATACTTATATGATAAATATATCAAAAAATGTCCTAGCAGGAGAATCATGCTTAGATTAAGGAAGCATTCAGTATCTTCTTATCTAGATATATTAAACTTGTCACCATGATACTTGCTCACACTACAAACATCGAATATAACAATGATTCAGCAATAATCTCCAACACCAAAGTGTTCTTTCTGTCCAAAACAACCCAGTCACTTAGAACTCTTACTCTAAATAAGACAATGGCTTTAAAGCTATGAAATCTGATGGAAACCAGGAATATTTCAATAATTATATTGTTGAATGTTTCTAGTGTTATATACTATGCCTTCATGTTTTGGTATTGCTAAAGAAAATAATCAGAGAGCTAAATTGCCTAAAAGTAGCTTTTGCACATAAATCTTATGGAGTTCTTGTTCTTATTATAAACAAAATTGAGTTAAAAGCAAAAACAGTAAGCAAAATAAACTGAGGTTACTATCAATTTGAGTTAAAATCCACCTTAAAAAGCTGTCTTCTGCTATTTCTCCTATGTGCTTGAGACATCCTCAACGCTGCAAGATCAACTCAAATTAGAACAAAAAGTATGGATCAATGACGTTTGGCAAGAACCTGTGATTATGCACTAGTAAACCCCGATACGGTAAAAACTAAAGAGTTCAGGCAGCCCATCTATATTTTGAAAGAGCAAAAAGCTTCCTGCTCTCATCTTTTCTCATCCTCCTTAACCTAATTAAACTTTTATTATATTTTGGAAAAAGTAAATATGCTTTCTCACTTTCTCCTGGCAACTTGAAAAGGTTAAAATGATACTGCTTTTCTACATTTTTTCTTTTAAAATTCTTATTCCTTATAACTCTGCAACTATTCTGTTTAAAAAGTAACTACAGTGATGATCGATGCTCTGTTGGGTGGAAAAGCAGCACAGAGTGAGAAACACAGGGGACAGAATTGGGGGTCCCTTAATTCTAGTCCCTACTTTGTTACTGATGATATCTGTCGTCTGTCCATCTATCTATGACTTTGGAGAAGCTGTGATTTCAATGCCCATACCTGTAAAAATGAAGAGCCTAGATATTATTAAAACTTCTTTGTTAAACTCTAGAATGACTCTTTTTAATAATATTTGATCACACATCAAAAATAACGAGTTCTTTTGTAGGGCCTCGTTAGTAAAATCATAAACTTTGTGAGATCTGAGAATGAGCCTCCCTAGGTAACATTACGAAGTTTTCATCTTGTAGGTTTGGTATTCAGAGGCTTCAATTTCTTACTTTCTGTTACACCACTCTTCTTCCCTCTTGTATTGAAATACATGTTCCATGTGTTCAGGCATCTATCCATTCTCCTATCATAATTTGCTCCTCTGAAAAGATCATTTATCAGTCTAGTGGGACTGAGAGCCAACATGTTTCCTATTTCAGCCATAAATATTTTATTTAATGAAAAGTTCTCTAGTGAAAAGTAAAGTGAAAACTTATTTCCCATATAAAAGGAATTGCTGGGTGTACTGAAGAGATGTGAGAGGTATTTAGGGGTGCTACTTATAGCATGTATTCTGTTGCTGACTCTTCTAAGCAGGCACATGTTTAAACATTTTAGACTGGCAATTATTTTTAAAACTTCAATTTTTGTACTAAGAAAATGTATAAAGAAAAAAGGATGACTGGATAAAGAGGAAGCTTAGAAAATGAGACTTGACATTTGATTTGCTTAAGTATCAATTAACCATCATTTTACTTAAAAAAACAAAACAAAATTTAATTGGCAGTAATAAAAGTAAGGAAGGAAACACAAAACTAGACTGTTGTCTTGGTAGGTTAGGTAAGATTACAGTGGGTCATTGGGATTATCTGAGCATTTGCAGATATGTAAATGAAGTTATTTCCTGGTGTCATTTAAGTATTAGGGTACTATCAGAGCTATTTAAACACTCATTACTCTGGTTTAAATCTAAAATATGATGTTTAAATGGTGAACCTTGAACATCTTAGTCCACCTAAGACTGGTCATCAATCTGCTCAATCTATGTCACTTATCTTGAATTTTTTATAAAGCTAACACTTTCTTGACATTTTAAATATAATTTTTAAAAATTATACTTCCTAACCAGTGTAAAAGCAGAGGCTGGACATGAAATCTTAAGAACTGGCTTTAAGTCCTAACAGTACAACTTTTCAATAGTCAGTTAATCTTCTGAAACTCCATTTTCATAACTGTTGAATAATATGATAGCAATGAAACTTACATAATTATGATAATATAAATACATGTAAAATTTTATTTTAAACCATAGAAGTCCATGCAAATATTCCATTTATATCAATCAACCTATAAACAAATCTAAAGTCTATTGTGGACCACATGTTAAAGATTCATAACAAAAAGGAACTTTCATTGTTCCTTTACTTTTGCCATTCCCTCTTCTCTGCTTTGTAATAAGTGGATTCTGTATATGGTAATCAACATAGCTCCTAAGAACCAGCCTATAATTTTGGTCAAAGCTCCAATTTGTCACCTCACAAATTTACATCATACCTACATTAAAAAAGGTACATCTTCCAAGTTTCTTAGGAAAAAACATAAGACACAAAGATTGATTCTATAATTTCAAAGCCAAATCACATCAGGAAGAGAGCTTTTAAACTAATCATAGAAAAGAGATCAGAAGGGATGGGTATATTTAAGAAAAGAGTCTACCAACAGATAAAACTGCTTTTTCCCCAGCATGCAAAGTATGAGTTTCTTGTGTCTTTGCAAAATATGCTAATGAAAAGGAGTTTAAATTCTTTCAAAGATTCAGAAATAATTTTAAAGAAAGAAAGTGAGGAAAGGTATTTTCTCAAGGTATTCAATCTAAAAATGTTCAGGGCAGAAGGTCATGGAGAAAGGACCACATTTAGGAACATAATTTTTCTCTTCTTTTCTCTTAAATTGCTCTTTCAGTCCCTCTACTTACAGCGGTTTTCCTGCTCTTCTCAATAGAAACTTTTACAAAGTCCTTGAAAGACTCTGACCCTCAATTAGCCACTGTAATCTTTCTGTTGATGTTGCTCATCCAGTAGCAAATCTACCTAAGTAACTCATGAGTTGACTTTTCTCAATTCAACACATGTAGATATTGTAAAGGGTAAAAACATACAATGAAAGCAAGTGTGTACTATCTAGGATAGAATCTACTCATGAACAACTAATATTTTAAAAACATTTAATTCTAAAATACTTGCACACTATACCATAATGAGATTTAATTTATCTCCGTTACTTATTACAGGGGGTTGCAGATTCTTAAGGGGAATACACGATACAGGTATAACGTAAGATCATTTCTATCTACAGTGCCAAGTAATCTGAATGGCACTAATACAAATATTCAAAAATGTTGTTGAAATAATAAAAAATAGAGTTTTCTAAGAATATTGATTTTTTTTTTGCTTTAAAAACAGGGTATTGTAAAGCCTGTATCACAGAGCTATGCCTTCTGTCATTTTCATACCAAACCTTCAGAAGAATATAAATAAGTTCAGAGAGAAGATTGCAGATGCTGCTGTATTCATGGTTTTGCCTGTCCCTGGAAAGCTCCTTTCCTTTTATCCATATGTCAAAATTTTACCTATATTTCAAAATGCAACTCAAGTATCATTTCTTCCATAAAGTCTTCTCTGACATTCCTGATGCTCCAAGAGGAGATAATCCTGATAAACTAAAAACTTCTAGAAGAAAAGAATCATGTTTATTTATTTTTGCATCTTAAGGTAAAGGTACTGTATCTGATACATAATAGTTGCTCACGAATATAGGTTAAATTGGGTTTCTTTCTTCCCTTCCCCATATTTGCAAAACAAGTAATTTCTTACTGTTCCTTTTTAAAATTGGTATTTATTGTACACTTTTCTTGGTACTATTGAACTTTCTTTTTAATTGGTATTTATTTTATTGTATTTCCCTTACTAAATAGGAAGATATTTATTGTATTTCATCTCTTCTAATAAATTATAAGGGTGAATTCTTTGTTTTGGTCATTATCTTATTCTTTCCTATCTAACAACTAGTACAGTGCCTTATTCAGATAAAATATTTAATAAGTCATTTAATAAGTATTTTGGTATTTGGTTTTTTTTACTTTTTTTATAAAAAAAAAGTCTGATACTTTTTTATTTCAATAGATTTAGGGGGTGCAAGTGATTTTATTACATGTATTAATTGTATAATGGTGAAGTATTTTAGTGTATCAATCCCCTAAATGGTGTATGTTGTACCCAATAGGTAATTTTTGATCCCTCACACCCCAAACACACCCTTTCCCCTTCTTTTTTTTTTTCTTTTTTTTTTTCTTTTTTTTTTATTAAGACAGAATAAATAAGTCAAGGAACACCTAATAAACTTTAAATCATTGATTAAATGATGCATGAATATAATCTGTTATTGCTCCATTCTTCCCTTAGACAAGATATTTAGGGGCAGGAAAGTATGAATGAGTTTTAAAAACCTTCAAGGGCTGAGAACTTTTATATTAGGTTATTTATCTTGACTAATGCTAAAAAATTAGGTTTCCACTCTAGCCTGGGCAACAGAGTGAGACTCTGTCTCAAAAAAAAATTAGGTTTCTGTAAATTTCTTATTAATTCTCTGCCCTACGCCACTATCTTTAGTACTATTACTGACTTGTAGTAGCTCTCTGGGATTCTACAATCATAATAATTCTGTGAATTACTTGCTATGTATAAGCTATGGGCTTATAAGTCTAAACATTGTATTGATGAGTGCATATTATTTTGATTATTTTCACAATGTCTTAGCTTTATTTGATAAATTAGTATATTATCTATATTTTTCCATCTCTTTCTAAGGACTGTACTATTTTTTAAGGATCTAAAGTATTCTGTTGAAATTATTCTCTTATTATATATTCTTATAATGGTACCATATCCTATAAAGAAAAGAAAAGCCATATTGCCTCCACATTTCTACTGCATTACTATATGAGCACAGCACCACCACACAGAATAATTTTTAATGATTAAAAGAAAATATAGGTATAGTGGAGTTAGATTTATCTGAATTGTAACTTCTAGATATTAACAGGAATTAAATATTTTCATAAATAACTTTTTGGTTAAAATGCTCGGGAAAAACTCAGTAATAAAATTGTTAAACAACACAAATAAACAGCTATCTAGATAACCCCAAAGGGAGGGAATAAGTTAAATAGACAATCCTTTTAATTTTTCCAACTAAGTTGAAGGTGATTAAGAAGCATTATCCCATGATGATTTAAATAGCATTTCTAGAGGGACCAATTCCAGATGGCAGGATTTCTTCAAATAGAGAATCAGTATTGGAAATGTTGATTCACTGGCACCAAAATGTCACTGGTGAAATATTGGCTTACAAAGATACCATCACTTCTGGGAATGATCTATGTCTGTGGCTGCATAGGGAATTGTTTATCTGGAATTAGTACATACATGAGTATTTTTACACCTACATATGTTTTGTGGAATAATGAATATATCTTAGTACATATCATTATAGTACAAAACAAACTGAATTATTATTTGGCTCAAGAATCACTAAAGACTTTTTATTATACTTATTTATATAGAGATACAGATATGCTCTACTCGTTACAGGCTGAATGCTACACACAGAGAATAAAATTACTCTTGTTTCATTCACTTCTTTGCCATCATAAGACTTTTAAAAGCACTTGATGACAAATTCTTTTTATTGGTTTTGTAATCTAACTACTTTGGCAATGAAAATACAAATAAATAGGCTACCTATGATTCAGTACAATGATGACTTTGACCTTTTCTTCTCCTTCTTCTTCATTTTCATCAGTCAAAAATTTGATCTACCAAAGGTATTGTCATGTTTTCAGATGAAAGCATTTTGTTTAGAAAACCAATGCATATTATAAAATTAAGAATAAGTCAGTTATATGATGATTGCTTAGTGACATTCCATAAAATATGAGCAGAATTTCCTCTTTTATGTGCAGTTAAGAAAAAGTTCTCTGCTGTTGAATTTGCTTATTTAATTTTAAATAATCAAGATTTGCATTTATCTTTAAGAAAATTTATAAAGTGAAGAAAATATTTTGTCCAGAAATGAAAGATTCTCAATAATCTTAATCATCATATGGGATAGAGAAGACCATTGGCATTCATATTATAGCCATTTTTTCAACAAATACTTATGACTGGCATTATTCTAGAAGTTAGACATAAAATATTTTTTAAAAAGTACAGTCTCTACATTTAAACAGTCCTTAATATTTTCTACTGAAGGACACATAGATGTTTATTAATCATTATAGTACTGTATGATTTATTCTGGAGCAGAGACTTGTATAGAACACAAGTAGAGGATATGGGGTTGCTATGTACAGCAGAATGGAGCGCAAGAGAAAATTTCCTGAGATTGAGGATGCTTAAAGAAAGATTAGCTAGACAATGAAAGGAAGAAAAAAAATACTCTATTAAATGGGAACAGCATGTATGAAGTCACAGAGATGTAAAATAGCACACAGAGCACTGCAGAGATTTTTTTTATGTGACTTGAATTCTTTTATTTCTAATTATATGAGAAGCAGGAGAAGCTGATGCAGATGAAAAAGAAAGAGAGCAATTGGTGGCATTAAAATGGTAGAAAAATTATTACCCAAAGGATCCAAGACTTGACCTACACCATATTAAAAAATATTTCTGGAATTTAGTTATATTAACGGCAAACAACAAAAGGATAAATCAAATAAACAAAACACAATTTAGTTGTACTATTCAGGTTTCTCCATAGAAACAAAAACAATATATAAATTGTGTGTGTGTGTGTGTTCACTAGTCTAGTCCAAAACTCTGCATGTTTGGGACCTAGGAAGAACCAATGTTTCTGTTCATCTCTGAATACAGGTAAAAACTGACAGCCTAGCTCAAAAGCAGTCAGAAACGAGCAATTTTTTCTTTTTGTTCTATTCAGGCCTTCACCAGATTGGATGAGGCCCACTCACATTAGGGAGGTCAATCTTCTTTACTCCATCTACTGATTAAAATTTTAATCTGATCCACAAATACCCTCACAGATAACCAGGGTACTGTTTGTCTGAATATCTGGGAACTCCATGACCCACTAAAGTGGACACATAAAATTAACTACCACACTAGTAGTAATTTATCTAATAGCTACATATCTAAGTGTCTCTATATTATCAATCTTTACCTATCTCTCAGCTGTCTATATCTACCTATCTAGTTGGCTTTGTGACCATCTATTTGTTTTAATCATCAAAACAAAAATTGAGAAGACTATCAACACATATCTTACCTTAAGATCTCTATGATTTCATTGTAATTGTTTGTCTCTGTCTTGTTCATGGGGCTCATTGGGCCCCAGGGTAGTCTTATGAAGGTTCTTTGCATTGTGGATTTCATCTCCACCACCACACATAAAGTTAATGTCTTGCTCAATTATTAAAGTTATTATAAATCCTTCTATAACAAGTCTGTTGTTGGGGTTATTACCCCCAAATAAAGAATATTCTACTATATTCTCATCTGGTTACAAGATAATTCTGCCTTGATTACATTGGCTTTCAATTTCATATCACCTAAAACTTTTAGTCAGTAGCATGATTTCAGATGCTATTGACCACTGTTTTCTCATGATTCCAAGTTTATTTGTCTTGGGTTAAGGGGAATTTCTTTGTCTTTCTTATTCTTCTCCTTCCTTCCTTCCTTCCTTCCTTCCTTCCTTCCTTCCTTCCTTCCTTCCTTCCTTCCTTCCTTCCTTCCTTCCTTCCTTCCTTCCCTCTTCACTTTCTTTTTTCTATTAATTCAAATATACAATAAAATTCCATCATAATGTTAAAAATGATGCTCAAAAGCTCAAATCATGTAAAATGGATTGATATCACAGAAAAAAATAACAAAAAAAAATAGGGTAAGCCTCCTATGGAAGTTTGGAGCCAATCATCAATTACATGATAATTATGTTACCAGGGACTTATGGTAAAAATTTTTTAATGTATTGCCATGTACCTGGCATTATCTAAGGATAAAGTAGTGATAAACAAGACAGAAATGTCTGCCCCATAAAGCTTACAGACTAGTTGAAAACAAATAAATAAGCAATATACACATAAGATGATAATATATCATTTGGAAGGAAGGCAAAGCAGAGAAGAGTGAGAGAGTGCCATGTTGTAGGGTAGGGACAAATGGTCAGAATAGGCCTTGTGGTAAGGGTGATACTTGAGCAAAGACACGAACAAGATGAGAGAGTGTTACATATATATTTGGGAGAAGAAAGTTCTAAGCACAGAAAATTTTAAGTATAAATTCAAACAAGGCCATATATGGCACGTTTGAGAAAAGAAAAGGAGGCTAGTGAATTTCCACTGGAATGGGCAAGTAAAAGATTAGATCATTGATTTAGCAGGAGGCAAGGTCATGAGAATCCTTATAGTTGGTTTTAAGGATTCTAAGTGAGATGGGAAGATACTACTAGGTTTTGAGCACAGATATGACATAATATGATTCATGTCTTTTGTTTTTTGTTTTTGTTTTTTTGAGACAGAATCTCACTCTGTTGCCTGGGCTAGAGTGCCATGGCATCAGCCAAGCTCACAGCAACCTCAAACTGCTGGGCTCAAGCAATCCTATGGCCTCAGTCTCCTGAGTAGCTGGTACTACAGGAATGCACCACCGTGCCCGGCTAAATTTTTCTATATATTTTTAGTTGTCCAGCTAATTTCTTTCTATTTTTAGTAGAGATAGGGTCTCTCTCTTGCTCAGGCTGATCTCGAACTCCTGACCTGGAGTGATCCTCCCGCCTCAGCCTCCTAGAGTGATTCATATCTTAAAAGAACCATTTTGCCTGCTGTATGAAGTGTTTACTTTTGCTTTTAAGGTAAGAAATAAAGAGACCAGGTAGAAAAAAGTAGCAAGATTAATAGTGATGTTTGCTAACAGAGAGGAGTCATCGATGACACCATTTTTTTTTGGCTTGAGCAACTAGAAGGAAATATGTTCCCTAAGATAGGAAACATCAGTAGAGGAAAGAGAAGATCAGGAGTTTGATTTTGGACATGTAAGTTTGAACTGTTTGTTAGACTACCAAGTGAAGTATAGAGTAGACAGTTGGTATGTGAAGTTCAGGGGAGAAGTCTGAACTGAATATATCATTTTGGGAATCATCCATATACAGGAAGTCTTTAAGCCCATGAAACTGGAGAAATCTGAGGAGTTTCGCTGTAAAGAGAAAAGAAATGGAGTATACCTAGAGGAACATATAGCATCAGACACGTTTGGTTTTGTTGATGCTTAACATGGAAGAAATAACACTGTGCAATGTTGGTGACTGGGTTTTAAATGAGAACACAGAGACATCCTCCATGGAAACAGGTGAAATGACAAAGTACATGGTGAAAATGCTGCTGGTGGTTTACAGAAGAGAGTGTGAGCACGTGGAAGCTCTCTTGTAATTGCTTTTATTTTCTCAGTGACATGGCAAGCATGGTCAGCAGCTGAGAGGGAAGATGAGTTATCAGTAGAGAGAAGAAATGAATAATATCCTGTAAACTGCACTTAGGAGCAAGGAGGACAGGATTCGCACTGCCGGGCTCAGGAATAGAGGAGTGTGGCAAAGGGCTGGAGAGTGCTTTAGGGGTAGCTGTGTGTTCAGAGGAGAACTAGAGTTCAATAAAAGTGAAAAGGTGAAAAAATGTTTCAGAGAAGCGAGTAGACATTAGGGAATGTCACTAATGATTGATCGTGAGTTTCTCACATGTTGCAGTCTGCATTGCATCGATAATGAATCATTCATGTACATTGAAAGACAAGTCTAAGTTTTCCCCAGGAACTAGTTATTTTTTTTCACTGACCCTATAAAAAGGTTTAGTTATCCCAATTCTCTTCTGATGTGGAAAATGTACAAAGCCATAGACTAGTTGGAGGGCATCCAACACAAATTTTAACACAAAGTGGGAAAATGTATTACTTTTCTCCCCTTACTCTAGGCCAGATTTATTCTAGATGATCACATCATACTCAAGGGAAGACTCATTTATTAAGTCTTGTAAGTGGAAATGATATTATATAACTAACAAAGAAGGGCAGAGCTGACAGCAGGTTCGACTTTACATTTTGACTACGTTGAGTCAAAACTCTACTCTGAAAATTTCCTTGGACCATTTTTAGAGCAATATAAGAAAGTTGTGTTGCTGAGTGATGAGGGAGCTATCAACTCCAAATAGTGATTATTCCACATCCAAGAGTACATACCGTTTCAGCCTCACCAAACACAGACAGGAGAATTGGGTCCACTTTTGTTTCTTCCATAAATCCTGAGACAAAAAAACAAAAACTAATTTCAACCTACCATATTAATAGAAATAAATTTGGAGTTTGTTACATTTAGCAGTTTATTTTTGCTCTAGCATATGCCTAAGGAGACATGGCTCACATATGGATCTTAATCTATTATACAATGTCGTTCTAATTATCCAACAAACATAAAAGAAGAAAGATGTTAAGTTTAGTTTTATGTGACTAAACCAAGGAAAAAAACCAGGGGAAAAAAAGATCTATATGACATTCTTCTCATCTCCCTTGCTATGAGATAACATTATAATATTGTAAAAGGAGTGTATAAGCTAATATAATGTTATTGAACCAGGAATCTGGAAGTGAGTGTTTGCCTGTCTGTGTGTTCATATATATGTTTGGTAAAAAGAGCAAGAGTTTGATCAGGTAACTACTAGAGAGAAAAACCTCAACAATTGAAACTAATTACATTAATTATAGAAGAAGTTAACAGAAATTACAAAATATTTTTTAAATGCAGCTTTATTATTTCCAAATCACATAACAACCTAAGTTAATCTTACAAATTTCATTTGAGCTGTTGCTTAGTAGAGATCTTCAGAGCTAACTGTAAAACTAAAATAAATGACTTTCAAGTTATCCTATCAATTAAATAAACAGCTGATTTAAAATTATTTTCTCATATGATTTAAAGTCCTAGGAAAAATTTTGTTTACACTAAACTCATGCTTTTTCTTCTTTGCTTCTTTTTTTTTCCTTTTATGCAAAGAAAATGTTATCTTTAATCTCTGTTACAGTTATTATATGTCTCAAATAATAGGAAATTGCAATAAATAACTTTTCTTGTTTGAAATTGCAATAAATAATTTGTCCTGCATGAAGTGTATTACTTCTCTCCAAATCACACATTTTCTCAGTAATACAATGGGGAAAATATCATGCGACTATGTGAACATTAAATAAGATAACCTTTTAAAGCACTGAGTCCACTGCCTGGCATTACGTAAGTGCTAGATAAATAGTAGCTTATTTTTCAGTAAATTAGTATTCAAAAAATATTGATTGTGCTATCTGTTCTAATTCTTAATTAATATACTAAATCTGTAACCTGACATTATTCATTCAGTTTGTCTTATCAACTTTACATGATTTCTAATATATGTTGTGAGACGAGGACAAAGACCTATTTTCCTGTCATAAACTCTCTCTACCTGTTCCTAGTCCCTCCTTATAAAGTTTAATGTTTTCAGATTATTATATAAGACAATGGTGTTAAAATATTTATATTCACAAAACCAAAAGAGAAAAAAGAAACCACAAAGATCCTTCTAAACAGAAAAGTCTGTAAGTGTGGGAATAAATCAATAAAACAACTACTAAAAGAAAAAAAAAGATGACAACCAATATTCTGCCATAAGAGTTGACAAATGAGAGGGAAAAGGAGGCAATTTAACTGTTCTTTCTTCACACAGAGATCATCTCTGATACTTTTGAGTATGGATCACTTCTGGTGTTAAAAATTCTTTTGCATAAAATAGAATAGAATTGGATTAACAAATGACCTCTCAGTGTGCCCCTCAATTCTGAAATGTATTTCAATTTCTCAAATTTTTGCTGAGCACATGTTTGGGTCAGTTCTCCAGGATGCTGTGATTTTAGTTTGTTTCAGTTTCCTATGCCATTTTTGTACTCATGCCCCATTTGGTATTTATTCAGAATCATAGAAAGTGTTCAAGGAAAAAAGAAAGGCAAACAATCTTAATTTCATTTGACTTTGGTTCCATTCTTAAGCAAAGTAGAATCTCTCAATGAATTCAAAAATTAATTAAAAATGACCAGAATAGCATAAAATCAGTTACTGGATCAGCTGAGAATTTTTTCCAACTGTTATAGTGAAAATGTCAACAATGAGAAAAGGGTTGATCGTAACCCCAAAATGAATACTACTTAATTATAAATATGTTTAGACCCTTCCACTTCCATAAAGGCTGTTAATTCTTTCCCTTGTACAAATTGTTAAAACACATAGTTTTTATAGCTACCCTTGAGTTTTCCAGAGAGTAAAATTTCTAGTTTACTATTACCCAATTTTTATTGAGAAATTATTTAGAGCAAATTATTCAGGAAAGTTTTTGAATATACTACTATCTCAAGCCAGATTGTCCATGAGCCAGGGGGAAGTATACTGCCATAGCTCACCCTTCCACATTGCATTGTTTCTACAAAAGTACACTTTACTATCATGACAAGTAAAGCTATAAATGCATTTGTAAAAAAATTTCAGCTCCTCAATAAGAAGGGAAGAATGGAAAGTTATCTTTCTTAGAGTCTAGCATTTGGTAAAGGCTTCATATTTTCTTTTTAATTTAGAGAATATAGTATAGTGGTTAAAAATTCATGATAGGGAATTTGAATTTTATTCAGTGTCTACTTATTAGCAGTAGAATGTTGAGAAATTATTAACTTCTCTACAAGTCTCAGTTTACTTATATATAAATTTGGGAGAAAATGAAGCATGCCTCATATGATTATTATGGGGAGTATATGAGACAATATTTTCTGTCAGGTCTTGAAACACAGCAAGACAGAGAAAACTAAAAACACCAATACCGATAATAGCCTGATAGCTAATTCTATTATTGGTATTAGTATTTGTATTTGTGTGCAATTTTCTCTTTTTAGGTTACCAGTTATGTAAGTCCTCTCCATTTGGTAGAAAAGGCATGGGTGCAGCTAAAAATTAGCAATGGTCTGTCCAGTCCTGGGCATCTGTCCAGTGACCAGATGGTCACTATAGTCCACCTGGATACATGCAATTCTCCTGCAAATAATAGCAGGTCAAAGTTCCTTCAGTGGGACTTAAACACAAAATAGAGTAATTTGAAATCATCTAATACTATATTAGGCAAATTTATTTTAAAGTAATAATTAAAAAACACAAATCACTAATAATAACTTGACTGTATTTTATCATAGTGTTTTGAGGACATCTGTGTCTTAATCTCATGTTCTTTTCTGTCCTTTCCTTATTAATTTTGCAAAGAGTTTAAAATGTCCCATTGGAATTTAATAATGTCCACTTAACTGCAAGTAGGCTTTTATAGAAAATCCTTTAAACTTTGCTTCTTTTTTACCTCCTGCCCTTTCTTTCTTACTTAGCTCTGCTTTTATACATTTTCTCTCATTTTTACATATTCTTTGTTGCCCTGCTCTTTTCAAGTCTCTCTGCATGTGTATTCCACTGCCTTTACTGCTTGCATCTCCTGAATATTCTTTCCTGAAGATAGCACCCTCTGTGCAATGAGTTACATTCCGTTATCTCCTCCTTACTTTTGCTGTCTCTTTCTTATAACTTTGAGTGGCATGGAAGTAACAATTTCTTTTGAAATCATTGTACTACTTGTTGTGTTGCAAGCATTAATAATAAGTGGTTTATATTTTCTGTGGCAGTGGTCACTTGCAGTTCCAAATGACATTTTGCTGGCTGGAATGAGACTATTTTTATCCTCAAGAAAACATTGATATTTTGGCAGAAAAAAAAAACTGGCGGTAAATCAGAAAGCCGCCAAAAATCTTTTTCCCTTAGAAAACACAGCAAATTATTTCATATGGTTTGCAGATTTTTTTACCTACAGCAAAAAAAGCACAGCAGTAAATTTCAAAGGCTGAAAACCTTTGTTTTAATGTTTTTACTATCAATTCTTTAATATCCACAGGTTATTGCTTGTATTTCCGTAGCAGTAAAAGCATTAGTGCACAAATAATAAGCTTCATTTTGGTTGAAAAAGGAAAAGCATGCGTGTGACCTAGCCAGATAATTACTTTCTATCTACAGAATTATGTAGGTATGTTGCTATGTCACTTTAAGTGTTAATCTAAATATTTTCTGACAATACCCACATCACTGTTCCCAGAATGCAATGGTTTGCCAAGGAGAAACATGGATACAAAGTTAATTTTAGATAATTGAAATAAGTTGCTTCCTGTAGAGCTGGGAGAATTACATGATTGACTTGTATCTGTAAAGCACATCTCTCCACAGAGCTTGTGTTGATGACTTCATCTTGGCTTCCCATTGATCCAGGTAAAGTCATAGTTAACCTAGAAGACAAGTTCCGTGGTAAAGGGTGACAGCAAGAGCTTTTCTGACATCACCAACAGTGGCATCAACCACACAATAACAAAAACATGAAGTTCTACTGAATCTTCTCTTTTGTGAAAGCTAGAATGAGGGACCCCGAAGAGCAAATGTTTTGTTCTACACTTCCTATTTCACCTACACCTTGTTCCAGAGAATATGGTTCAAAAACACGTCAGGAACAGGCTTCAGAGGTTTTACAATTTAGTTGTGGACCCAGGACGAAATAAAAGGTAGACAAATAACAAGACAACCTAGTATTTGCAAATTGTTTGTCAAGATACTGATTCAGAGCACAACCATCAGTAGTCTGTGGGGTTATGTGGTATTAGTCAACCCTGTCAGAACTAGATTATAGTGTTGCCTTGCATCATTGTAGGTTCTTATCACCTAGGTGAGAGGGAATTTATAACGTCTCCACAGTGACATAAAATTATGAAAGAAGAGCCACTGCTGGAATCTCCAACACTAAAGAAGTAAGGGTACACTGGTACAATTGAAGTGTCTGAACCCTGAGGCACCACTTTGGTAACTATGAAATTAAAGATCTGGGAAATGATACCAAGATATTTACAGTCTAGTTATGGCTCCTAAAAATAGTTAGCTATAAGCAGATTGATTTCCAACAGTACACTTTGCATAAAAATACTCAAAACCCTAGAAAACCTATTTGCCCACTCATTAAATCATGCATTTATGCACTAATTTATCCCATAAATATGAATGAGTAAAATACTAGTCATTCACAAAGAACACAGACCCAGCAGTGAGTGAAAATATTTGAGCAATAATTGTTGAATTCATCAAATAATTTTAGTACCCCAACTATGTTCCAGCCATCAAATTCTCTGTTAGTGGTATAAAGCCCCTACAAGTTATGGAGTGAGAAAAGCTGTCTATTAGATGATCAAGAAGAACATTGTATATATGCAACATAAACTGGGTCTTAAAACTGAGCAAAAAGAAAGTTGGCAAGTGAATAAAAACCCTTGGACCATAGTGATCTTTTATTAGGGTGGATGGTCCAAGTTATATGGTTTCAAAATCCCTGGGATCAAGTTAATTTTCCATGTCCTTCTTTTATAAAAACCTTTAATAATCAGAAATTTACTTTGGGGAAAAAAAGTGGCATTCCATGTAAAATCCTTTACACTGTGACCTCATCTTTTTAGTCTTTCTTGACACTTTTTACTGTAGCCCTATTAAAAGATATACTATTCCCACATCTGTGCTTTTGGAGTCCTCATTCCTTTGCTCTATTTTATTTATTTTGCCTGGAAGACCAATCTTTCTACTGTTAAAACTCTCAAAGCCTACTGGTCTTTCATGGTTTCAGTCAACTATTTCTTCCTCTCCCAGACAAAATTAGCTTTTTCTTCCGCAGTCCCTGTGATGGTTAATTTTATGTGTCACCTTGACTGGACAGAGGGATACTTAGATAGATGGTAAAACATTATTTATAGGTGTGCCTGTGAGTGTTTCTGGAAAAGATTAACATTTGAATCAGTAGACTGGGCAGGGAAGATCTACCCTCACCAGTGTGAGTGGCCCTCATCCAATGTTTTGAAAGCCTGATAGCACAAAAAAGTGGAGAAAAGAGGTGAATTCACTCTTTCTTCTTGAGCTGGGATGTCCATCTTCTCTTGCCCTTGGTTGGACATGGCAAATTGAACATCTATGCTCCTGATTCTCAGGCCTTTGGCTTCCAACAGAATTACACCACTGGCTTTCCTGGTTCTCCAGTTGCATATGACGTGTCATGGGACATTTGGGCTTCCATAATCATGAGAGCCAATTCCCATAATAAATCCCTTGTTACATATCTAAATATAAGAGATATATTTATCTCTTATATTATTAAGAGATATAGTTATCTCTTATATTTATCTTATACATTTACATATCTAAATATATATATATTGGTTCTGTTTTTCTAAAGAACTCTGACTCATATGGTCACATGGCACTTCATTTTTATTTCTGCTATAACATTTCAACAGCATAATCTTTTAGGGTCATTTGTGTATATGTCCAATTCCCTCATGAACCCCTCAAGACCAGAAATTCAATCCTCTTTATTTTTGCAATTGTCCCAGGGGAGGCACACTGTGGCTACTCAATAATTGGTTGTTGAAGGAATTGAGATTGATAGATCTGTAAGCTCCTTTTCTGTGGTACATCCAGTCTATATTTAATACACCATGCAGCTTCCTCTACAAGTGAGAGGGGTCTAACCTTGTGACCATAGAGATGGATTTAGAAAATAATTACATTTATAAAGCAGAATGTAGACCTGCCAAGCAAATAAACAAAGCCTTGTTTCTTATAGTTCTGAATCTTTTATTAACATATCAAGGACCTAACCTGAGAAAAGTGCTAGATTGTGCTTCAGAGCACTGAAGTTCTAGCTCTAGGCTCACAATGTTATCTAAGACATGTATTCTCACTGAGCTCTCAGGACTTCGATGTCCTCATTTGGAAATTGAAGAGGTTGGGCATAATCATCTCTAAAATGCTTTCCTGACCAACATTCTAAAGTCTAATCTCAAGAATTAACCAATGAAAGATATTAGGCACTTCATCCTGACAAGATAATCCACTGGAAAATACTATTGATCAAATAGCCAAAAACGGTTGCATTTTTTAATATCAAGATCAATGCACTAATTTTTAATTTTTGGTACTAAAATGTATAAAGAATAGCAGAGCATATAGCATTATCATAAAGGCATTCGCAAAGGCAAAATTTCTAATATAAAGTGAGATTTTTAATATCCTTCTGGAAATATGACAAGGCTACCCTCTAATGGGATAGAAACCAACCATCTGCCCAACGAGCAGTAGGTGCCACACCATCATTACTTTCTCAAAGAAAGATGAATGCAGTAAAATCAAATGTCAAAGACATGAAACAAATTGAATAATAAACTTTAAAAAACACTAATTATGTCACAGTTATGGCTCTGCAAAGAGAGAAAAATAAATATGAAAAAAATTTGTTGAGCTATAAACTCAAAAGTTGACTTTTAAAAAAGTTATCTTGAAGTCAAGTTTATATTTATATATAGCATCCACTTATATATAATATACATAAAATATATAAACACATACACATATATACATTCTAAAATGTTTACAGCAAAACTAAATTATATAATCAACCTATTGTTACATAAAGTACACACACACACAAAAATTATTCCTTTATTTTTCTTTGGAACACTCCACATAATCCTGACAACTTGCTTGATAATAAATCAAAAAATATAAATAAAAAATTATCTGACCAAATTGAGATTTTCTGTCAGCTCTGATTCTTGAACTATTGTATCATTTTGGATATCCTCAGATCGCTAAAGGCTACCGTGATTTGGCCTCGAAAAATAACAATATTGAAAACACTACCATATACTCCAGTTAAATCACTTATTTATTTCAATACAACAGGTTTTTCTGAACTTCATTTTGGGATTTTTGAATCTTTGTAAACCATTAAAAATGCAGTCTGGCCATCAAAAATCTGTCAACAGGTGGGGCTGTTCTCTAATTTGCAACAAGAAAATGATTTAACCAAAAGAGTTGAAAATGCAATTCTAGCATTCTGAAGTCTTCACAAAATTTTCTGTGTAAATCGTAATTTCACATTTGGCAGAAAATAGCTGAAATGAGAAGTCTTAGGCCATCCTAATTCCTAAAGCAAGGGTTATTCCAAATTCCTCTCTCTCCCTAAACCACATTCAAGCAGTCACCAATCCCTGTATCTACACATTCAGATTTAATAATCTGAATTAAATCTGCCCTTCCACTCCATTTCTCTTCTCATTGCTCTGACTCAGATTCTCAACTCTCACCAGGTAAGCATAACTGAAGTCTACTTGTGTCCTATACTATATTTTCATACTATGTCATCAACACTGCTTGCTGTCAGCATAACATTTCAAACAGGGGCTAAAAGTGTAATTCTTTCAGAATCTCACCCAAAAGTCTTTAAAACATTCTCATCATTTCATAACAAAATCTAAATTCCTTTACATGGCTTGCAAAAGCCTTCATAAACTGGGTCTATATTGCTTATCTCCCATCACTCAGCTACTCCACACTTTACGTATAGCAGTAATGTGCTTTAAAATTCAAAACATAATTTTTGTTATGCACCTTATATTATGTGGGTGCTATTCCTTAGGATGGGAATGTCCTCCTCTCCATGTTAATCTGTCTTGTAAACTCCCTCTCTCTCGTGCTTTAGCTCAAACTCTCCCTCTTGTGTGAAACTTACTCCAGCAGAAAATTGGGAGGGGCGGGGTTCCTTTTTTCCCTTTCTATTTGAGAAAATCATTGCAAATACTAATTTTATTATGATTTTCCTAATTATGTTTGTGTTTGTCTACCCACTAGACCGTGAGCATTTTTAAGACATGAATCAAACCCCCGTCTTTATTTATTTATTTTTAGCGTATTATGGGGGTACAAGTGTTAAGATTACATATATTGCCCATGTCCCCTTGCCCCCATGTGTAAGAGCTTCAAGCATGTTCATCCCCCAAACGTTGTACATCTTACTCATTGTGGTTGTATATACCCATCCCTTCCTCCTCCCTTCCACCCTCCCGAAACCTGATAAATGTTTTCCTATATGTCCACTTAGGTGTTGGTCAGTTAATACCAATTTGCTGGTGAGTACATGTGATGCTGGTTTTTCCATTCTTGAGATACTTCACTTAGTAGAATGGGTTCCAGCTGTATCCGGGAATATACAAGAGGTGCTATATCACCATTGTGTCTTAAAGCTGAGTAATATTCCATGGTATACATATACCACATTTTATTAATCCACTCATGAAGTGATGGGCACTTGGGTTGTTTCCACAGCTTTGCAATTGTGAATTGTACTGCTATAAACATTTGAGTGCATGTGTCTTTTTCATAAAGTGACTTTTGATCTTTTGGGTAGATGCCCAGTAGTGGAATTGCTGGATCAAATGGCAGATCTACTTGTATCGCTTTGAGGTATCTCCATATTGCTTTCCACAGAGGTTGAACTAGTTTGTAGTCCCACCAGCAGTGTAGGAGTAGAACCTCATCTTTATTGTCTAGATTCCCAGAGCCTGTCAGAATGCCTGACAGGAAGTAGGTACTCAGTAAACATTTGTTAAAGGAGTAAGGAAAAAATGGAGAAAAAGAGAGAGCAAAAAGGAGAGCAAGGAGAAATAGGTGAAAGGGAGAAAGAAAAAAGTAATTCTTTAACAGAGAGTAGTGTTTAGATAAATCACATTGTCTTCTTTGCACTTCTCCTCAACTTCTACTCCAAATCTTTTTCCATGTTGATATCAGAAGTAAATAAATACCAAAGATAATCTTAAATGGAAAAAAAAAAAAGAAGACTCTCATCACAAAAGGGCAAACTGCAGCCTGAAGGGTACATGAGAGGACCCAGAGAAAACTGAAAAACTAACCCACCTACTAATCACTTCAAATCCCCCCACCTCTTAACTTGCCAGTAGAGATAAGAGCCTCTCATTTTAAGTCAAATCTCCATTCAGAAATGCCACTTTCTTTAACCTAGTCTTTACCTTCCCATAGCTCTGACTCACGTATTCTCACCACCATTCTGAGACTGACACCCCTTTCTCTGACATCTATACAAATATATCTTAGTGATGGTATGGAGAAATAAACACCCCAAAGCAGAAAAAATTCAATAGGAAGGCAAATCCAGAGAAGATTTGTACTCAAAGATGACACTAAAGATTGCCATACCTAGAAATAGGAAATTACACGCAATATGTTAGAATTGGCTGTATATTATTGAAGACTGAATAATATGGGAAGGAAATGGATCATTTAAATGAAGAAAAAGCCTACATACTTTGAGACAATTATTCTATAAATCCATATTGAGTATAACCTTTTTTTATAGCACATCATTCCTTGGCTCTTTATGAAAATAAAAGGAAATGTAAGACATGGTTTAGCCAGTTTGCAATCCAGCTAAGTAAGATAATAATACAAATAGCCCTGCCATACAAAGGCTGTTCACTCTGGCTCACTAATGCCATTGGTGATAAAGCAATTGAAAAACTCAGAGAATCTGGAAAAGCTGAAGTAGGGACAGGAAAGGCATAAAACAGTGGGAAAAGTCCAGTGGAGATATATCAAGCAGGAATATTCCCACTCTTAATTTCCGGGCTCTGTGTTTCCTCATTTCACTTGACTTCTTTGTTATTCTTACTAAAATTCTATTCATCAAGAAATTCTTGATAAAGTCATCATCCTTTTAAAAACTACAGTTATCTCTAAGAATGTTAAGGAGCTATCGCTTTTTATTCACACATTACTATAGGCTATTCAATCATGTAGCATTGTTCCTATCAAACTGACGTCATTGAGAGATTACAGCAATTTGATATAGCAGGAGTAGCTAATTTGAGGGGACTGTGAAAACTCAGTAGTGGGGTACAAATTAGTTTTCTATTTTCTTTTTCCATACAAGTGGCTTTAAAACAGCAAAAGTATATGAAATACCTCTGGGATATATGTGGAGATGAGAAAGGGGTATTACAGACATTGTTTTTTTCCCTAAGCAAAAAGAAAAGAAGTATTCTTTCATTTCAAAGTTTCTTTTACTCAATGACACCCTATTACTAAAACCCAGAATTGAAATAAGTGCTACAAGTTATCTATGGTACTGATTATATATGATTCTGTGGGTTGATAGGAAAACCCAAGCTCTCTTTGGAACATTATTTCTATGAACGATATGTTCCCTGAGTTCCAAGCAGTTAACTTGGAAATCTCCTGAAACATAATTTTTCATGATGAGGAGTTTTCCTCTAGATGAGGAAAGAAATTGCAGAAAGAATGTTATGAGACCATTTAAATGAGTGCCAAATGTATAATGTAGATAGAGAACTCACAGAAATAGGAGGTTTTAAAAATATGTGGAATCACACAAAGTTATATGTCATCATTTCCAGTACACAGGCTTGTAGGGAGTAGGCAGGATGCCAAGCCACTTGCAGTTGCCTCTGCCACCTTGTTAAAACCAAGACACCATGAGACTCCTGTCACATGAACAAAATAAACTGCTTGACTAGTTGGCTTCCTGAAATTTGAAACATGCAAGAGGAGAAGTTAAGGGCTTTCTTAATATGCTTAAACCAAAGGTAACAGTCAACCAACCTTTAATGAAAAGAAACTGTGGTAAAAGGGAAGACCGAGAGTAGACCCTGATGACTGAAGACTATTCTGAAGACTGCCTTCCACACAGCCTCTCCCCAAACTCTAAAGGAAAAAGAGTTAGACTTATATTAATCTTTTTTCTCAGGATATATTAGAATGAAGAAAGGCAGTCCAGTGTGGGAAGGCGGTCTGTACCTTAATCAGTATGACTGTATCACACAATTCCCAAGCACCTTCCTTTTCTTTTGTTGTTATCCCATTTCCAGGCCATGTCCTTAAAATGGTTGGTGTGCACTCCTCTTGTCCTTTCATTTCTTTTTTTAAAAATTGACCAGGATGCAAATGAGAAGACAAGACCTTGTACAGCCACCTTGGATCCCCAAATGGAAGCAGTGTGTGAGGGGTTAGTAAAACCCTGTCACCAACCCTGAATAATTAATCCTTTGACTACTGCATAAAGGAGGAATAAACTTCTGTCTTGCTTAAGACAGTATTTTTTATTTTATTTATTTATTTTTATCTTTTTGCTATAGCAGCTTAGACTGTACCCCAACACAGGAAAGCAGAAGGCAAATTATGTATAGCCATAAAGGTCATGGTATTTTTTTGTGTGTGTGTGTGTGTGTGTGTTTGCCAAAATGAAATGAGAAATTGTCAAGAGTTTTAAATAGGGAAAACATTTAGGAATAGACACCAGTATACAAATGGTCTGAAACTCAGAGACATAACAAAGAAGTTCAAATTACTGAATGATTTGAATATAGGTAATTATTGAAATCCTGCGTATGTATTAAATCCAAAAGAGGTAGGTAGTACAGAAGACAAAAAGGTGGAGGTCAGTGTATAGCCTGGAGGAACTTTCATATGAATAGCAGCTGGTCGAGAGTAATGAGCAAATATGAATGACAAGGGAAAGCCAGAGAGGTAGAGAATAAAATGCTATTGCAATGACCATATCTACCCTAATTTTCACAGTAGAAATTCAAAATATTTCCCTTTGGGGAACTTACATTTTATTCTTTTTTTAATATGTGAATTTTATGCAATTATCTGGTATAACAAATGTAGTAAACTCAAACTAGGCTAAGGAAAAATGTTTGCAATTATACATAGACACCTCAAATTTCAGAAAAGTACCTTCCAAAATTAAGTTTTCATATGAAAGACTTAACTAGAAATATGAGAAAGTCAAGCCAATATCTCAGTAAACGCCTCTCCAGATGCTTTGGAAAGCATAAAATAGAATGTCAGGGCTTACTCTCTGTTCCCTTGCTCTGACCAATTGGTTTTCTGTCATTTTGTACGTTATCCCTACACAGATCAGCACATCACATGAAAATATTTCCCCACAAGCTAAGCCTTTTACTTTTCATTAAGTGGATGCCTATCAATCAATGTCCTGGAGGGGAACAAATGGCAAATTCAAACAAGGAACTTTAATGAAGGATTCATTGCCCAAGAATGAGAAGGTTAAGGAAAATCAATGTGAAATGGTACAATACCTTGGTGCTGGTAGCAGAAGAGAACCTCTACTACCCTAAGGCTAGAGGGAGAAGGGGAATTAGCAGCTACCTAAACTGGACAGACACATACCTGTAGGAGAGGCTCACCCAAAATGAACTTGGACTTTTGGTAAAGGTGGAGAGTCAAGAGAATAAACACATGAACTTCATTTTCCTCCCACCTTCTATGTCCTACCAGTAACTCCCATTGGCCAAATCCAACCAAAAGCCAACCATCAGTCCTGTTCCTCCCAAGGACAATGCAGGAGGTAAAGGGTAGAGAGAGGATATGGAGATACAAATTAAAAATATATGCTTCTTTAGTATATATTCAGAAAATGTATAAGTTCTACAGTTTGATTATAGTGTAGTGAGTACTATAAATAAGTATGTTGTAATTATTTGAACTAATGATAAAGGGTGAATTTAACCTATGAACAATATCTTAGCTTTTCCCCAGAATGATATATTTATGGTTCTTGGTTTGATATCCAGTGACTCTAAACTATGCATAAAGACATAGGACATCTGGGCTTGTATGTGTCTGCCAGATGGTGTGGGATGCTCAAAGATCTGGATAGCTAATTTTACACAATAACTGCTTCTAATAGGAGTTTTATATTGAAACCTCTGACATGCTTTACCAGCAGTTGTACTGCCAAGTCTGGCTATAATAAATGTGCATGATTTAATAGCTAATTCTCCAGAAATACCACTTTTTTTTCCTTTCTTCAAAATATATGCCCTGTTCAGCAGCCCACATTTTAATTCTACAACATTCATTCTTCTTTTGATTCTTTTCTGCCCTAAAGTGGTAGTTTCCACTAGCCTGGGAGTTAATGTACTACTGTGCATTCATGTAGGGGACTTGAAGATAATTTTTGCCATAAATAACAAAAGTACCATTTCCTAAGTACTGAGGAAATTCCAATTACTACTTCTGTATTTTCCTAAGATCCTTTAGTGGCCTGTAAACAATTGCTGCTCTCTCCTAACATTGCTGTTAGTGACATTTTCACAGCTTTTAAATTTCGTGACAATTTAAAGAGCTTTGAATGATCTTCCCCCTTTGAGCCAGAATATAGATTTGATTCTCTTGCACTGACTAATTTGCTGTCTCTAACATGCTACCTTATACCTAACCCACATGGCAGGACACATTCTCATAGAAATGAGAGGAAATTTAGCAAAATACCAGTCCCCTTGCAGTTTTGCCTTTTATCAAATATAGAGTCTACTTTTCTCTCTCTCTTTTTTTTTTACCAACTTGTTTAAAATAAAAATGAATTTCTCCTGTATACTTGCATGCTGATATTCCTGTATTGAGTTATACTTTCTTTCACTCAGTATTAAGTGAGTGCTTGTGGAAAGAATCAGTTTGCAAGGAGTAAAGAGCACAATTCCCAGATCCTTCCCTTCATGGTTGTGAGGTGAAAACAGCAATAACTTCCATAGTTTAAGCAATTACTTTTTGAAAAAATGCAAGTCAGAAAGTTGCAACTGCTTGATAATGGTGAAAGTCCATTTAAGGTTTTACATATCTAATCAACAGAAACATGAGGCTTTATTGATGAATGTTTCAAAACACATTGCATTTTCAATTAATAAATTTTCTACTTTCAGCTTTTTTATTTCAATTCATCAAAAATACATATTCTATTCTCAATTAATGTGTTTTCTACTATAATACTTCACAAGTTCTTCATTATCCTAAAGACAAAATGCAAACACTTTCATATAGTATATAAAATCCCTATGCTGTTTTCTAATCTAATCTCTTGCCTTTCTCATTCTACCATACATTCCAGCAAAATTCAAGGTTTCCCAACATGCTCTTCCTCACACCCCCATGTTTTAGCACTTGCTGTTCTCTTGGCCATGCTTCCCCAAAACTTTCTTCCACATATATTTACAACCACCACTACCACCTACAATCTGCTCAAGACTAATTTAGGAATCCCTTCTATTATATAAAGTCTTGCTCAGTGTTAACTGAACTGAGAAGACAAACAATGATCAGACTTGTATTAATGAAAGTTAAAGCCTTGCAATATAAGCATAAATTTTGTTTTTACTACTATTTATTGAGTATCCATATGCCCCAGACACTGTACTAGTTACTGGCAATAACATGAGTAAAAAGAACCCATATCCTGTAGGACATAGTTATCCTCAGTGGAATAAATGTATTTATAAATCAATATTTACAACACATTTAATAACTGTTATGTTGATAGTGTAAAAGCATTCTCAAATGAAACTCTATTTCCTCACTTTCAGCTGAGAAACCAGCAAGACAGATGACAGGGTAGACCTCTAATCTCATATGCAGAATTTACAAGAGGAATGAATTAAAACCTCCTCCCATCTCTTTGTACCCTTATCAAAAAAAATTGAGGATAACAAAAGAATTCAGAAAGGAGTAAAAAAAAAACAACCTTGTTTGCATCTTTTGGACCTCTCATTAAACTCAATGACATAGAAAGAGTCTGAGAGAGAATTTTTTAAAACAAAAAAAGCAAAATAAAAATGAAAAAAAGGAAACTGGTAGAGATATTTCTCCTGGGAGGCAAGCATGCTGTGATCCTCAGCCTTCCTCCCTCCCATATGTCTGTGATGCTACTTTCTAATACAAATCCTAGTGAAGAGGGCTTCAAAAGGGTCACTTGCAGAACTTTGAAATGGATATTCTGCAGTTAGACATATAAAACTGACACTGGACCCAATTGCAGTTGACTGTGGACTAGGGTTCACCTCTCACCTGAAAAGAATTTAAAGGACAAGAGAAAAGCTAATTATCTGCTTTGGAAGTAGAATAGGAAGAATGATAAAAGAATTTATCTATGCTCCTAGAGTTTTTCAGAAAAAGGGATACTTGAGAATTTCCCACATACTATGTGTGACGATGGGAAAGAAACGCATTATGGTTCTTGGGTCCTGCCCAGTAGGGTGTCCCAGAAGCATTGAAGAGCCCTTGGCAGGAAGAGTCTGAAAGCGTACTGCCAGCTGTCCAGGGCTGAGAAAAGAGCTATCTCCTCTCTGCACATGGTACATCCACTAATATCAACTGAACTGCAGGAAAGAGAGCCTACTTGTGAAGTTCCCAAAAAGTTACGCAATGAGATAGTCAGCTCCAGTCAACTGCAACTCAGCACAGAGGTACTAAATTTAACTAGCAGCCCGATGAGCATATTACTACTCAAGTAAGTAAGCACTAGCTTTTCCCTACCTCTGCTTCCTGTCTATGCATGACATCCAATCTTCAACTTTGTCAGTAAGTTAATTATTGAGGAAGAGTGGAGAGAAGTGTGTTGAAAGGTTGAAGAAAAGCTACCAACCATGCTACAGGATTCCAGTTTGAATCCAGATTAAGATGGGAGGTGGAAGAATGTTTAACATGGAACAGCTTCTGTTCTTTGATCATTACAAGGGACATCATAATTTCTGAATCAAGACTATGTTTGTTACTTGAAGTAACTTTAGAGATGTTTGTTACTTCTGTCAAAATGTAAAAAGCCCTAGGAACTGCTAGAACTTTTCGTTTATGGCCAGAGAAACTTACCCCATTGCATAAAGTATCAAGGATCAATAAAAACCAAAAAGAAAGTTGCATTTGGTAATAATCTATGCATCATATATGTCAACAAAGCAGTTAGAGAATAAAACTCAATTTATTCTAAAAAAAAATTACAGATAATTTTTTTCTTTTATTTGCTGTTTCTGTATTTAAAATAATAAAGGAAAAAAGAGCCTATTTTATTAATTAATACTTATAGTAATTCATCACTTACCAAAGTCCCCTCTAGAAAGAAGGTGTTTTGCTAGATACTCCAGATTAAAAGGGATTGAGATGTATAATATCCAGTCAAAACTCTACAGGTTTATGATATTGAATTATAGATTCAAACATCAATTGCAAACTACAACTTCAATAAACTATTAACTTCATAATTTTGATAGCTCTGACCAGCATTCCTTCCCTTTGTAACACTGAACCCTACTAAAAAAAAAATATGCTGATAATTGATGAGACATGAAGAAGAGTAAGGTCACTACTCTCAGGGTCACTAAACACTTCTACATCTATAATGTTACATAGAAGGCAAAAGTAGTGCTTAACAAAAATGGGTAATTATAGAGGATTCATGATGCCCCTGATATAACCAGGTCCCCAGGCAGTGTGTGCTGCAAGAGATGGGAGAGACAAACATGGGCACAAAAAGTAAGGTGAAAAGGTGTAGGGAAAATCAGAGAACCACCAGCATTCCCATGAGCCAGGTGGCACCAACTGAAATCTGGCACCCGTTTTTATTCTCTTTTTCATGCTATAGATTACAATGATTTCATGTGAAAAGCTCATGGGTTACAATGTGTAGACGTTTCCAGTCTCCCCTAATAGTCACAAGATGTCTTAGGCAGTTACTCTTTTATCTATAGAAGCAGGAACAAATAGCTCCTTACTAAGTACAACTCCGCCTCAAGGTATGTACGAGAGCATTTCAGAACTCAGCAGCTGTGGCCCATTGGATTGAAGAACAAAGAGATTAGTACTTCTTATTGGGAGGTTAGCTCCCCATTAACTGAGGCATTCTACTGAGAAACGGGGAGTAAAGGAGCTCAACTTAGTGTTTTAAGAATTGGAGCCTGAGTACCTTTTCCCGGGCTGACATTTTGCAATCTTCCCTAACAGCCATGGGTGGCTTTCATGTCAAGCTGCTCCATGGCTTTTTAGACATGAGGCCTCTGAGGCTTTAAGGTGGGGGAGTCTGCTTTGCTGTACTCTCATATCGCTGGAATGGCCCCCAACTAGGCAATTAACTTTTCTACTCTTATCTCTGGCTCTTGTTCAAGTAGCATTCCTTCATTTCCTCTCCTCCCAAAGCCTCAGAAAGGGGGTACCTAAGCCCTGGTGTTCTTATTCCCATCAGGTAATATGACCTTGGTGAACTAAATGAAAAATGTTGATAAGGGTGTTAATCAAACCGTGGTGGATGTTAGAAAAGAAGCCAGGAAGACAGGAAAGGAAGCTGAGAAGTTGAACCCCAAGATCCTCTCAGAATTCCCCATACGCCTCAATGTACACATTGCTATATAGTTTTCGTTCTTTAGATTTTTTAAAACATATTATCTCTAGAAACCTCACCTCTTGTGTGAACTTCATGCCCAATGTCCTGGATCACTTTATAAGTTATAACTTTCAGTCCTGAAAATATACTGGTTACCTTGCAGCCTATTATGGGAATTTGCTTTTTACTAACGCATGGTCTCCCCTCACTGCAGTAAATCTCTATCTCCTCTATTGTAAAACATTGCAAGATTATAAATCAGATCAACATTAATGACTTTTTATTACATAATCCTTTAGTCTGTCAGGGATCCGTATCATTAAGAAAAGGATTTCTATAGGTATTTTCTTCTATCTCTAATTTCATTTTAATTCTAGACTTAAATATTTTAAAAAGATTTCTTTTTTAGCAAAACTGTTGTCTAATTTTAAGAAAAATGATTTTTTGTAGGCTCTGTTCTTTTTGACTAACGAAGAAGGCTGGGCAGTGGGTATATAATCAATTCTAAGAATAAAGCATAAAATGCAAAATTTAATAGATTGCTAAATACATTTATCTTAAATATGTTACTATAATTTACAAAAAACTTAGATCATCTGGTTTACTGGATTTAATTCCCCCATCTGCAAATTTTATGTAAAATTATATCTGATTATAAATTAGTTACTCTTCTAGATTCTTTATGCAAAATCTATCATTAACTGCTTAAGGAATTTACAGAAGGCATTAATCCTTTAAAAATACACTGCAGAGAAATTTTTATTGCCCTCATTGCCTTTTTGTCAGTCTTATCTATGGGCCTTCCTATGATAAGCTGCCATATTAAAAAAATGTCTCCTTTAGCCATTGAACATGCTGTGTATTATACAAATAATCTCATCATAGTATTCTAATAATTAGAATCACAATTTTCTTTCTGTTCAATTTATTCTTAAACTTAAGACTTATTTAAATATATGATACCATCTCCACACACTCAAAATATTAGAAATATCCTGATCATATGTGTTTTATAAGCAGATGGAAAAATGGACCAATTTAGGGTCAATGAACTCCCCGTCTCTGTAAGAATTCAAGCAAAAACTGGTTAACATGGACTATGGATGCTATTGTGGGGTTTCCTCAGTTGGACTAGGAGAACTATAAGGCTCTAGTTAGTTGTAATCCTTTCCATCTATATAGGCTGACAATGGGATACCCTGACTGAAGATATTATTACATGGCTTAAGAATGTGTCAATCAAAATGGTGAGTGGTTCAGTCTATATAAATATAAAAGGAGAATCGAGGCAATTGGGCAATGCTTACCCAAGAACTACCCATAGTGAAGGGTGCCCTGTAAGGCCAACACAGACAAGACTGCTCTTTTACAACATATCCTCTGTAACACTAAGTAACTCATATGATTGCCAAATACAGCACTAATGCTAATAAAGAAGAAATGTTGTGGAGGTTTACAGATGATTTCTTCTATGTAAGTGAAGCTAGAAGAATGAGAATAAAATGATAATGAACCATTGACTTAGATCTCTCTCTCTCCTGTAAGACATACTCCCAGCCTTGCTCTAGGGTTGTGGCATGTTACACTTACTTCTGTGTCCATTTAAAGAGTAGCCACAATGACTCTGAGTTCTGCTTCCTTCTGCATTGTCCCAGAACCCCCAAATCAGCATTTTCACTCAGTTGCTTTCAGCATTTATAGTATTTCATGTTGCAAACTCCAGTTATCTTGACCTGACTCCCCAAGTTATTGAAGTAATCTCTTGAGGTACCAATAATTGTTTTTGTTAGTGCTCTGGGTATACAATTATGTAAGTATTGAGCAGTTTGCCTCCACCCACATTTCCCCCATAAATTTTATTATTACACAGTTTTGCAGGATACGGGATTTTTCAAAAATGCAAGTGTTATGTGTCAACAGAAACACTTGTACCCTCTGTAGAGAGCTGTAAGGGTACAGACACTGGTGTTATTTGACTTGTATGACTAAGTTTTCTCACAGAAATTTTCTTTTTTGATAATTATGGGTTAGTCTAATGAAAATATCCAATCCAATCAACTTGTCATATTTCTCAGGGGGAATTATAAATTTTTTATTTTTATTATGTATGTCAATCTCTTATGAATTTGGTTGACATATACCAGCAACCCACAGTTCAGTCAAGTCCAATCACTAACAGATTCTGAACTTGAAGGATTAATGCCACCCTGTTAGATCTTGGTTCAGCAGTTATCCAGCCTCATTCCAGATAGAGTCACCTTTTTATCTGGCTGTATAACCTTTTAAAATGTCTAATTTTTTGTTTTTTTATTATTTCAGCATATTATAGGGGTGCAAATTTTAAGGTTACGTATATTTCCCTTGTCCCTTCTCCCCCTAGAGTCAGAGCTTCAAGCATGCCCATCCCCCAGTTGGTGCACATCACACTCGTAATGTATGTATATACCCAACCGCTTCCCCCCCTGCCCAACACCTGATAGATGTCTAATTTTTGTATTGTAACACAATGGAGACAGATCTTTATTCAAACTCCAACTCTGGATAAATCAGTTAACATCTCTAAGACTAATTTCCTGCATTAAGAAATGATAATATTCATATACCTATTGCACAGGGTTGTTGTGAATGTTCTATACGCGTAACACAATGCATGTCATGTATAAGTGCTCAATGAAGTATACCCATTGTTATTATTATTATTATTCATGGTGAGCTATGCACCCAGGTTGTGCCAGTCCTTTTCTAACCTTATGCCTCCAAATTCAACAGAGCTTTTAAAAAGTAAAAGAAAAAAATCAGGGACAGGGAAGGAAGAATGTAATGGCATTTTAGAAGTATTTTGTTTTGAGGTCTGAAACACATCTAGTTCAGCTTTATGTTTCTCACCTTTAGAATATTTAACTGTAAAAAAATTGTTCTGTAGTATTTCTAAAGAAAAAAACAGTATGAATTATATGCCTATATGCATTATAACTTCAGATATAGTCCCTAGGTGGTCCAGAGTACCCCTTGAGGCCATCTTATTGGTAGAAAGCTTTATGACTATTTTATCTAGTTATCTATTTTATCTATTGCATACTAATACCAGGGGCTGGGGCTGAGGGGTAGGGGAAATGGGGAGATGTTGGTCAAAGGGCACAAAGTTTTGGTTATGAGGAATATGTTCTGGAGATCTATTGTACAGTGTGGCAACTATAATTAATAATATTTTGAAGTCTTGAGAATTACTAAGAAAGTAAATTTTAAATGTTCTCACCACAAAAATACGATAAATATATAAGGTGATAGATACACCAATTACTTTGATTTAATCATGTATACATATATGCAAACATCACTTCAGACTCCATAAATATATACAATTTGTATTTTTCAATTAAAAATAAATAAATTTAAAAAAATAAAGTCACTTAAAAGACTATGCCACTTTATCCTGGGAGGAAAATATCACTTTAACTTGAGAATCCACTTTCATGCTCAGACATTTTATCCAAGAAATCCTTCCTGTGTCTTCTCCAAATCCCCTCTTTATCTCCTCTCCTGCTTGGAGAAAGCAAACACAGGCACACTCTAAAATTATGATGATAAATAGCCTGCCTGTCCTGAAAAAAAACTTAAGATGCAGCTTATCTTTATGCTTTGTTAGCCCCCAAATCTACAATGTAGTATTGCAGAAAAAATTCTTAATTAGGGAAATAATCTGGACTTGAACACTAATAAATTGTGTGAATTGGGAAAACCATTAGACATCTCTGAATCTATATTCTCCCGGTAAAATGTGACTGATAATATCAGCCATGCTTATCACCTCAAAATAACTACTAAATGACTTAGTTGAAAACTTTATGGTGGGCTACATAAATGAAAGGTCTATTACATTCTAAAATTGCAATTATTTTTAAATGTGGAAATTTAATAAAACCTTCCAAGCTAATAAAAGCAGTGGATACAATTAATATAGAATTCAAACTGTCAGTATTAAGTAAAGCATACAGGTTTTGTTTTTTTGTTTTGTTTTGTTTTGTTTTTTTCAGCATACTTTGAAAAGTTGTGATGTTTCAGGGAAATCAGGTTGTCTACTGCAGGCTCAGAAATTAGAGGCAGAATAGGTCATCTAAACCATTCACCTTCTCCAGAATGCAATCGCACCTCTACAGTTCATTCATTTAGCCACATAAATCATTGTACAATCCCCTAATCATGGCATCCATTCCTGTTTTACTCACAGATTTTGCTTTGGTTGCCAGTTAAATGCAAGCATTATGTTACCATTCCCCCTATCTTTTGAGATGTTTTCTGAATTAAATACACTTAGGAAGAAAATATAGTCTAAAGTTTCTATAATTTCCATTCTCACTTCTTTACCGTTCCTTGATAAATGATGTTTGGAACTGGTGATTTATCAATTTTAATAGTTTCTAATCTTTTAAAAACCCACAATGTTATCCTTTTACTTCCTAATTATTCAGTTTCTTCCCAGAGAGACCTCATTGATGTAATGTCTAGTTTTTTAATTTTCTTAAATTTCAAGGAAGAAAAACAAAGTGCCTGTAACTTATTACCCATTATTTAATTCCTGTAACCATTCTTTGGTGCAATAATCAATCATAAACATTATCATTTCAGCCATATTTGTCAATAAAATAAGTAACAATCAGATTTTCAGGTTACGTTTTAACAGAATATTGTGCTGGATTTTTTATTTTTAATCTAAATTCCTCCAGGTGATTTACTGTGAAAGTGAAGATGCTTTTCATCTGTATTCAATTTGCTATGTAGCTTTCATACTGTCCCTTTGGTGTTTCTTAATCTACTTTCCTTTTGATCTTCATTGTCTTGAGCACTTTGTTGGCGTACATTACATGAGCATTCAGCCTCAGTGTTCTTCAAACATCTTCCATTTTCCCCCAATCAAAACACCAAGTAAAAGGGCTCACTGTACTTTGTGTGGTAACTCAGAGATAATCCCCAAGTCTGGCACAGCAGCAATAAAATTACCTTGTTCTTATCAGGCAGCAATTAGTCCTGGAACCATTCTTTGAATGCACACCTACATATTTTATATTATTGGAAGTACATGGATTCCCTACTGAAAATCATGCACTGTGATAACGAGCCTCCCAAAGCACTACATAAGCATTTGTATTGGATGCAATCAAGCTGCCTAAAACCACAGAATATTCACAAAGACATAGTACAGGCATGAAAGGATATAATTGAGTCTAGAAGTTTATCAGCCTAATTTTGTTATCATAAGAGAATTGGTTGAATTACAAAATCATGATTATCGGAAAAAGAAGAATTTATGAGTAGTGCTTTCAAAGATTTCTCTTCCCAGAAATTAGAGATGCAGGGAAAGCTTCACTCACCTGACTATATTTCTCTCACAAAGGACCATTTGCTGATCTCAAGTATGCTATGAAGTTTGCTGCCTCTGAGAATTAACTCATTCTGTTCAATTATGAATGACATTGCTCAATATTCCTATAAGACCCAGCAAAAATTTCATAATTTCTGTTATATTTTCTCATCTTTATACTCCAGAATCACTAACTCAACAGAATTATTTGCTTCCTTCTGTATGGCCTCATGGCATTTGGATTCTACCTCCAGTATGGCACCTATGGTGTGTATTTTGTATTATATACACCTGTCTCTCTTAATAGGTTGTGAGCTCTTAGAAAGATAGGATTGTGTTAGCCATCTTTGTACCTTCAACACTGGTAAAGTCTCATAAATTATCAATATAAATCATTTTCAATAAATTAATTCAAATGTCATAATCCTATTTTTTATTAGTTAGCTATCTAGCTAATTAATTAGTTGTATTTGCTGACCCTATTCTGAACTCTAAGCCAACATTTACAACATTTACTGACATCTCCTTGTAGATGTCTCAAAAGTACTTTATATTTATTATGTCCAAAAACAAATTCATGGACATCCAGTCCCCAACATTAACTAATATTTGGTCTAATATTTTCTGTTTCAGTGAGTGTTACCATCTATTCAGTGGTGCAAAACAGAAACCTTGAAGTCACTCTTGACTCCTTTACCATCTCCCTTTCCATTTCATTTTTGTTTCTCTTTATTTTTCCTGCTAAATATCTTGAGTATTCTAGTTTTTCCCCATTTTTACCACCCCTTTATAATCCAAAACACCACCACAAATGTGTTTAGGGATAGTAAGCTAAAGGTAATAATTAAAAGATAAGTGGAATAGAAATAGATGAAGAGTTTTGCTAATGAAAAGAGAAAAAGAAATACCCCCCAAAAGACAATATGTTAAACAATCACAGAATCCACTAGCATTACCTTGTAAAGATATGAGACTGGCCTCCAAATCTATATCCCTCATCATAGCCCCTACCAAATGATATCTTTAGAATGATAGCTGTGCAATTGGCTTTATTTAGCCTCTCAAAGAACACTGAACACCAATCATAGAATGCACTATTGTTTAGAGAGGGAGACAGATGTCCACATGCATTGTGGTAGGAGAGATTTTATGGAACTAAAAGAAGGGTTGAGATTTTAGCACTCCTGAGTTTTTTTTTCTAATAATTCTCCTTTAATATTATCAAGTTCTCTTACCTGCAGTTTGAGCCATGGCCACATTTTCCATTGTTAGTCAGAGGGACCAGGATGGATAATCTCTGGAGGAGATCTCCATTCCATGGGGAAGACACAGATATAAAGCATTAGCTATTATACCACACCATAGGATTATTTATGCACAAGGAGTTAAGATAGTCAAAAATCAAGCACATCCCAAACTACCTTTTCTCTTCCCTCCCTTTCCTATAGATTGTGTTTGGGGAAATCCATCCCATCGCAGATACATGTTATTTTTCCTAAATCATCAAAATAGGTATTTGAAAAACTACTAATGGCCACTCAAAGTATCAGAGCTTTCCATTGACATTAGCCTAGGTAGAATAAATAAGCTACTATCCAGCAACTCCAAATTTTCAAAGCCAAGTTTATATTTAAGATTAAGTAGATTCACTAGTCCATAGAAGGTAGAGCTCTGGCAAGGGTGTGCAAAAAATGATGCTTGGATATTGAACAGCAAATAGATGTTTCCTAAGAAGAGAAGGAGAGGTAGTGGATCACCAGCAACAAAATACAATGGGAAAAGGAATAGCTTTTTAAACAGGTGATGTTTGAGGGTTCAGTGAAAAGTGTGGTGTTGATGGGACCAAAGACAAATGGCTCTAGGGACCAAGAGTGGATAATGAGAGATGGGACTAACTGAGTAAATCAGGACCAGATTATAATATAAAGGTCTTTATATGGCATATTAGAGAGTTTTAATTTCATCTTGTAATCAAAGAGCTAAAAGACAGTTTTAAACAGATTTTGTTTTTAGTAAGATTGCTATGGTAGCACTGTAAACTTTAGACTGGAATGAAAAAAGACTCGTAACAGAAAAGAGAGAAAATTCTAAGAAAATCCTGAAAGGGTATATTTGTAAAACTGTGATCATGTTGAATTGAAAGATGGCAGTTATAAAAAGAAGCATGAAGTAAAGTTGACAGAAGTTGATGACTGGTATGTGTAAACTGAGAAATATTAAGATTAATAACAAGATTAATAACTCTGTGATTTGTAGCTTGATGGTGGATGGTAAGACCATTCATCGAGATAAAAAATACCAGAATAGGAATAGACTTTGGAGGTGGAGGTAGTGTGAAATTATGAAATTTTACTTTGGTACCTATAGTATTTGAGGATCCTTAGGTACGTTCATGAAACAATTTTATATATATGTGTGTGTGTGTGTGTGTGTGTGTGTGTGTGTGTGCAGAGTTCAAGCCTAAAGACATCAATTGGGGAAACATTGACACTTTGAAGGTAGTTGAAAACTTTGGGTAAATGAGATTATCCCAAAATATAGATAATTAGAAGTGAAAAATAAAGAACCCAAACCTGCGGAACTCTAATGGGTAAGGAGAAGACTTCAGTTAAGGGAACTGAGCACTAATGGCCAGAGAAATAAGAAAAAAAGTCAGAAGAGAGAATTGTCTTAGAAACCATGCATGAAAAAAATTTAAAAAATAAGGAATGAGCAATAGTAGTAAGAACTGTATATAGATATCAAGTAGTGCTGAAAGTTATTAAATATGGTAATCCTGAGTTTGTGAGAAACTTCAAAGTTTTTCCATAAAGCAGCAGAGAAAGGTTCAAGAATAGATGTCAAATAGATGTGACAATCTATTAGAATCGTACTTGTACAAGGAACTAGTAACATAGTATCATAATTTTAGTAAGAAATAGCCCAGAGTGAAAGGGTTTTGGATAAGAGAGATTATTTTTTTATAAATTAGGTTAGTATCTATCTCCCAATTCCAGAACAGCTGAAGTAGCATCATGATGATGTTCCACAAAGCTAGGGATGCCTGAATCCTGCCTTAAATCCAATCTCTTCTTTTCCCCTTCGGATTCCAGCAGAGATATAGGTACCACAGCAGAAAAACAGTTTAACATTTTAATCTTATAAACTAAGATTGCAATGTAGAATTTTAGCATGCCAAAATGAACCATATGGAGAACTTACTTTATATAATACTTGATCTACTGAAATAGTCTCACAATGAAACAGGAGATATGATCAGCTCAGCCTCCCCTACCCCAGCACTGAAACTGTGGAAACTGAGTTTGGTATGCAGAAAAGTTCCATATCTCTATGATGCAGTGTATTTTGACCCAAAGCATGATTGGGAGGAGGGCAACCTGCATAAGGGAACAACCTTGAATATAGTCATACTTAGCTGTCTGAGATCACCTGAATATGTCACTTATTAGCACAGTCGCCAATAAAATGTTTTAAATTTGGCCAAACCCATATCACCACTGCTTTTCCTTTATGATAGAATAAAAGAAGATTCACTTCCTCATTGAGAAAAGGAATTTATTGATAAAACTTTAGAAACAATATTATTTACCTTTTAATTTGGTTTATCTTCATGTTTAGGTGACACATTTAGTTTGAAATGTTGAAAGTAGAGTTGATACTTTTAGTTAAATCATTTTTGGCATTCAAGGTAAGAACTCATCTTAGGAAAGCCATAAAATTATCAAGGGATGTTTTAAGCCTAAATTAAAACACTTTAGGGTACATGTTCATTACAAGCAAGAAACAGTGTGTCATGTCGGCAGAAATAGAATGGAATTCACTTTGATTTCACAATAGTTATATATATCCGTCTGTACTATAAAATTCTGCACATTTACTCATGTTATTTCTAAAATAAAACTTATAGGTAAAAGAGATGATACATTCCTACATCTAAATTTGAAATAAGTGTTCTTACAATGAAAGTTGACAAGTTAATTTATGTAATTCTGTAACAGAAGATAGAAAAGCAATTTGCTTTGAGGCTACAATTCTATTCAAATGAATGGGCCAGTTCTTAATTAGAAAAGAACTGGTGGTATCATGAAAATAATGTTAAATAGATAATCTAAAGGTCATTTTAAATTTATGTTAGAATGCATATTTTAATACTTATACTCAAATATGAATGTATCCTATGAATAAACCCCATTTTAAATAAAATATTAGCACTACAATTTATGAAGATCAAAGTAGAAGAAGTCAGAAAGCTGAATAATTTCCCCTGCTTTCTTATCAGTTGACCAATCCTCCCTCTTGCTTCAAAACTTTCTATTAAAGGCTCTGCCCCATAACCCAGATTCTGAGCTAGTTGATTCCTATTATACGTGTATCTATATTTGTCACTCTCTTTATTACCTTTTTTACCCAGGGACTAACATAGGACTAAATGTGCTGGGCACATAAGTCACAGAACCTGCCGGGTCTGGCATCCTGTTCTGCCTGCTCACAGAAATCTGTGAAGGGTAAAAATATTAGGTTGCTTTTTTTGCCCAGAGTTTGCCATTTGTTGGACTGAACTGAATATTTGATCTATAGGTTGGATAAAATGGCCTGGCCAAAAATACTCTGACAAAATAGGATTGATGGTAATTGGATAGACCAAAAGGTCTGTTCTCTTCTAGAATTTAGAAATCTAGAACTGAGAAATTATATATTCCTAGCAAGAACAGGCAGTATGGGCACATAAGAAGAAACAGAGATATCATGAAAAACCATTTGGGGGATGGTCATGCTGGAGACTCAGACTTGTTGGAGGAGGGGAGGAAAGGGCATTTATTGAAACCTTAAAATCTGTACCCCCATAATATGCCAAAATAAATTTAAAAAAAACAAAATAAAAACAACCATCTGGAGCCGGGATCTCAGACTTTGTCTGGAAAGGGCCAGATGGTAAAGATTTTAGCCTTTGTGGGCCATACAGTATCTGTAACAACTACTCAACTATGCCATTAAAGCAAAAAAGCATGCATAAGCAATATGTAAACAAATGAGTGTGGCTATATTCCAATAACATTTTATTTGCAAAAACAAGTGGTAGGCCAAATTTGGCCCACAAGACATAGTTTGCCAATCCTTGTCTCCAGAGTACTGCTGTTCAGTAGAAATATGATGTGAACCACAGACATAATTTAACATTCTAGTAGCCACATTAAAAAGAGAAGCAAGTGAAATTAATTTTATTATTATATTTTATTTAACCCAATGTGTCCAAAATTCTATTATTCTAATATGTCATTAATAAAAAAAATTATTGAGAAGATTTACATTCTTTTTGTAATGTCAAAACATTCTGTCAAAATGTTTTTGGTTACATGGATTGTTTTGTTATGCTTTAGTCAGGGCTATAAGTGTGCCCATGACCCAGATACTGTTCTTTGTACCCATTAAGTAGGTTTTCACCCATCCCCTCTTCCCACTCCCAGCTACTTGATTTCCACTGAGTTTTACTTCCCTTCGTGCACATGTGTGCTCATCAGTTCGTTCCAACTTATCAGCAAGTGTATGTGGTGTTTGTTTTCCTTCATTTAGTTTAATGATCTCCAGTTCCATCCAAATTGTTGTAAAAGGCCTTAATTCATCCTTCTTGATGACTGAGTTGTATTCCACAGTATACATATAACACATTTTGTTAATTCACTCATGAATTGATGGGCACTTAGGTTAATTCGTCATCTTTGCAACTGTGGGTTGTTCTGCAATAAACATTCAAGTGCAGGTGTCTTTTTAATAAATTAACTTCTTTTCCTTTAGGCAAATACTCAGTAGTAGGATAGCTATATCAAATTGTAGGTCTACTTTTAGTTCTTTGAGGTATCTCTATACTGTTTTCCATAAAGATTGTACTAATTTTTAGTCCCATCCAAAAATATATAAGCATTTCTTTCTGCATTCATGCAGAATCTATTGTTTTTGGACTTTTTAATAAAAGACATTCTAACTTAGGTAAGGTGATTGTGGTTTTAATTTGCATTTCCCTGGTGATGAATGACATTGACCATCTTTTCATATGTTCATTGGCCATTTATTTATCTTCTTTTGAAAAAATTCTGGTCATCTCTTTTACCCACTTTTTTATGGGGTTGTTTGGTTTTTTTCTTGCTGATTTGCTTGAGTTCTTTGTATATTCTGTTTATTAGCCCTTTATCAGATGTGTAGCTCATGAATATTTTGTCCCATTCCATAGGTTGTATATTTGCTCTTGGATATTTCCTTAGCTATGCAGAAGTGTTAGGCCTAATCGAGTCCTATTTATTTATTTTTGTTGTTGCTATGATTGCCATTGGTGTCTTCTTCATAAATTCTTTGCCAAGGTCAATATCTAGAAGAGTTTTTGCAACATTTTCTTCTAGCATTCTTATGGTTTCATGTCTTACACTTAAGTCTTTTATCCATCTTGAATTAATTTTTGTGAATGGTGAGAGATATGAATCCTGTTTCATTCTTCTGCATTTGGCTATCCAATTCTCTGGGCACCATTTACTGAATAGGGCTTCTTTTCTTCAGTGTATATTGTCTGCTTTGTCAAAAATCAGTTGGCTGTATGTGGATGGTTTTATATTTGGGTTCTCTGTTCCATTGGTCTTTGTCTCTATTTTTGTGCCTGTACTACGCTGTTTGTATCACTATAGTCTTATAGCTTAAAGTCTTGTAATGTGTTGCCTCTGGATTTGTTCTTTTTTGTTTCAGATTGCTTTAGCTATTTGGGCTCTTTTCTGTTTCTAAACAAAGTATAGAATTATTTTTTCTAGATCTGTGAATTATCAACATCATTTTCCACAGATCTAGAATAAATAATTGTACATTCGTTTTTAATAATAAGTCTTGGAAACTTGGTGTCTGTTTTATACTCAGCACCACTCAATTTAAACTAGACACATTCCAAATGCTGAATAGCCATCAATGACTAGTGGCTATCATATTGAACTATGTAGCCCTAGACTATAAAAGAGATTATGAAAGTAGTCCCTATGATTTTTAGTTGCAGTATATTTAAAGATAGCCTGAGAAGATCTTGTTATTCAAAGCCCTAAAATTCTAACCTAAAGTATGAATAAATAAATGAGTGAATGAACAGTAAAACAAATGCCAACTGGTAAGTATTACCATCTCCTGCTATATATGTTTAATTTAGCTTAGTATTTTCATTATTTTTAGAATAATTTTTTAAGGAAAAGGGCTATGTCTTGCATATATTTGTAATTCTATGTCTTCTTTGTACTCTTTTCATTATTTTATTACACAGAGATGCTCAAAAATTATTTATTGAGTAGTATTGAATGTATTCATTATTATATTTACCATATATTTACAAAAAATGTTTGTGTTGCTTTAAAATAAATCATTAAACCTTAATATAGAACTGTGTTAAGTAGTAGGTAATTAAGACAAGAGATGAAATAACTCAGGATTCTATAAATTAGCCAAGAAGACTAATGTGTAAACAAGACAGTCTAGCAAAGGAGGAAAGAAGAAATCACATTTTCTTCAGAGAGGCAATCTTTCTTGAGCTAAGTCCTGAAGGCTAAAAAAATGTCTCTTACACAAATCGATTTTTTAAGGTGGTATGCAGAGAAGCCACGGTACTGTTTAACACTGACTTCTGAGGAAGAGTACTAGGGAGAAAGTAAAAGAGAAAAAAAAGTAACTACAAACTAGCTAAATATTGGACATTTAAAATCTTTTCAGGTCATTTGAAGAACTTCAAATATTTACATATTTTAGTTTTAGTTAAAAGAAACAATTATCCAAATCAACATCTCTCAATTTACAATCTGTCTCCTCTATAAGGATAGAGAAAAGGGAAATTACCATCTCCACAAAATTTCTATATCCATTTCAGCAGTGGCAACCCTTTTACTATTTGAGACAAAGTAAGTTGAGTTTGAATGGTTTTGCTGACTCAAGTTCAAAATATGATTAAAAATTGGAAGATCTTATAATTTACAATCCTGAATGAAACTTTTATAGATGTAAAACATTTCAAAATCTATCAAGAATAGAGCATGTTTGCTGAAGAAATGACACCTTTGAAGTCTTGAATCTGGCTGACCTTTCCCTTTTTTTGGCTTATTCAAGATAAATGGCTACAGAGAATGAGCAAGTGTTGGGGATGGGGTGGGGGAGAAAGGAACCTAAGAACCTTAAGAATTCAGAGGCACTTACAGACAGTGGATCATTTCCTTTTATTGCAGGAACACCTGCCAACATTTGATCATTCTGATGATTAGCAAACTAATCATGAATGATTCATTAAGTCAGTCTTTAGTTTATAATGAGGTATAAGCTTCATATATCTGGGATATTGAGATAGGAAAAAGACTATTGTGTTTCACTTAAAATATTTGCCAAAAAATGTAGGTTAATGCCTCAGTTTTCCTTACGTATCCCCAGGTACAAACAAACTTAAGTAAAAAAACATGTTATCAATTCTCATAGAGAATTCACAATCATGAATTCAACAATTTTTCACTTGTCCCATTTGATTTTTCAAAATATATGTTTGTGGTGGTCATTATTAATTTTTGCAGGTGAAATTGACTCATAAGCAAATTGCAAAGGGAAAACTCAGGTGCTAAAAATACTGTGCTAATCCAAATAGTTCCTGGCTAGACTGTCATAGGAATATAGATTATTTGTTAAGGTTTACTATATGCTCAAGTATCCTCATAGCATATAGTGCCATTTAACCTTAAATAGATTCTGTAAGTTAGATTTTCTTTCTTTTTGCTAGGCAAATAAAGAAATTGGGACATGGAGAGTTTACATAACTTGCCCATGTTTTTAGTAAGTGGCAGATCTGGAATTCATTTATTTATTCAATCAATAAATATTTATTGAATTTCTTTTCTGAGGTTGGCACCATTCTAAGGAATATAGCAATGAACAAGACAGACAAAGCCCTTGTTCTAATAAAGGATACCAATAGACAGAGACAGTGCAGTTTTTTAAAAAACACAAATATATCACTAGCAATATGGGCATAGTAAAGTGAGAAATCCATCTGCATAAAGGGACAAAGGGTAAAAGGTTGATCTGGTCTGTGATTTTATACATGGAGGTCATACCTGGCCTCTGTGTTAAAATGATATTTGAACAGAAATGTGAAGGATGCAAGAGAGTGTCCCAGGATGGGAACTGGTAAAAGGCCTTCATGGTGAATCAGGAAAGTATGACTTGATCTAAACTTTTGTTGTAAAAAGATTACTCTTGCTACTTCATAGAGAATAAAAGTGTTGGAGATGTAGGGAGTCAAAAATATAAATATATATAAATGTAGATTTGTCTAAATGGATAGAAATCAAAGTGTAAAAAGGATTCTGATTTTGAACGTAGCACCAATATCATTTGTGACCTATAGTGGGATGAGGTGTGTGAGATAATTTTGGGAAATCTTAGCATGTACATGATATTTATATGATATGGTTGAGTGAACTCATGTCAGGAGTGAGGACAGGCAGGTAAGAATGTGAGTACAGGCAGGTAATATCTACCTGCCTTTCATGGCCTAAAGACTAAGCACTACAACATTCAGAAGTCAAGAAGATGAAGAGAACCAGCAAAGAAGGGTGTGGAAGAGTGGGAAGTAAAGTAAGCAGGGAACAAAGGGGTGGTGTCTTGAAAACAATGAAACAGAAGTATTTTAGAAAGACTAAGTTCTGAATTTTTACCATAAAATTATTGATTCAGATGTGATTATAATAATGTTATTATAAATCATAAAATTATATATTATTATATCATCATATATATTATAAAATATATTATAAAATTAAATGCAGGCAAAATAAAAGAGAGAAGTTTCTTTTTTATAAGTGACATTAAAAGATCCTAATTTCCTGCATAGTTTGTGTTAAAATGGCAGGCATGCTTTTATTATTGTTGTTAGTTTTATTATTTTTACATATATTCAAAGAACTGCTAGGAGAAAAGACTCATTTCCTTCATACTAAAGATAACAAGAGATATGAAATCAGTATTTATGCATAGTGGAGGAAAAAAAGAAAACCTTGAGTGTTTTGACATCAAAGTTCTTTCAGTACCCAACTTGAAACAGAGAAGTGTGTGCATGCAAATGTATTTCAGTGAAACTTATTTAGACAAAAGATTAGAAAATTCTAAAGTGAAATGTGAACATTGAAAAGTTAAGAGGAATCATAAATAATGTGAGGAATCAAGTAACATTTATGTAGCACTAAACAGAAATAATTGACAAAACTACCTTAAAAATATGACTCGTCTTAAGTTTAAAAAAAGAAAAAAAGCACACAAAAAACCTCACACAAGTCTTAACACAAGTTTTCAGAATAAAAACAAAGTGCAGCCTATTCCCTGAAGTCTTCATTGATAATTGATCTAGTAAAAAAAGGAATGAAGAGACAGAATGGGTATCTGAAATTTCTTCCTCTTGCAGAGACACTTTGGCTAGTGGAGTTTCTCATCCACCATTAGAGACATGCTTGTAGCTTCTGACTCAGGCAGGGCAAAGGCAATATCTGTAACTTAAGCATTTGTACGACTGTAATATTCTAAAATAAAAATAATAAATAAATAAAAAGCATTGGGCAGTGAGTATGGCCAGAGAGAGAGAGAGAGAGAGAGAGAGAGAGAGAATGGAAAGAAACATTACTTTATAAAAGTCTTTCTATACATTTTCCATTTAAGCAATATAACATAATTTCATAGGTTAAAAAAATAGGCTGAAATGGTTTAAATCATTTATTATCAACCTCACAGACAAAAAAAAGGGCAGAACTGAAATTGAAATCCAGGACAAATTAATTCTAAATTCTTCTTTTTTGTTTTTCTGATAAATATAATGTTTTTTTCCGAGTATGAGAACCTTGTTTCAATGTTAAAAAGGCTTGCATATGCCATACTTTAATAATTTTTCTATTAATCTTTAGACTTCAGTTATCATTTGGTTTGCATTTGAATTTTCAGATCCATTGTGATAACTCTTGTGCCTCCACAATTCTCCAAACACACAGGTGGCAAACCTTGGCTCTATCAATTTCCTTCCCACCAGATAGCTCATTGATAACAGGGAACATTTAGTTGTGCCAGGTACTTTTCTAAGTATTAATAACTTTTATACAGAAATCTATTTAATCCCCTAGACAATGCTATGAGCTAGCGACTATTATCAGACTGTTATTATCTATATTCTACGTAAAGAGGCATAGAGTGGTTAACTTACTCCCGTCACACGCCTATTAAGTGACAGCACTGGGATTTGAACCCTGATCTTCTCCACAGTGCCACATCATCTCACTTTGAGCAATTATTAGAAATCTCTAAACAATTCTATACCTTTGACACTTCTATTGAAACTTAATTCTATACTATAGTTTATGTTTACTTTTAGAAATAATTTTGTCTAAATTGTTACTTTTTTATCTCCCCAACTGAAATATGAACTTTTACAAACTATGTCATAATTTAAACTTTGCTTATATATACCCTTTGATTATGGATACAGTGAATGCTACACTTACAGTGAAGACTTAATACCATTGCAAAAAGAGAATGCAATTATTTTCTTATTCAAGTTGGTTTTCTCCTGGGAAAACTAAAGTCATATAATAAAACTTTAAAATTATATTTGTTGAACTAGTAAAGCTCTCTAAGGCAATAGAATGAATGATGAATGATCTAAACATTTTTTAACATGATTCATAAGAATTATAATTTTCCATCTTTGAGAATATGCTTAAAACTGAAATAGGGACTCTTAGGAAATTATACCAAAAAATTAGCAAATCATTTCAAGGAAAAATGAAACCATCCAATTGTCCAGTTGCTGAATATTCAACTAGCCATGATTTTCTCACTTAAAAATCACTTATTTAACATTAAGGAAAACATTTAATTTATCTTCTTGTAATCATTTGTTGTTTTCTATTTCACTATGTGCAGTAAACAAAGATTGCATTTTTAAATTCACTCTGTACTATGTACTTACATTTTACTCATTCAATTATTATATGAGTATATGTTACTACAATATGATATAATAGAACTTACTGGCTTATTTACATGTTATAGATTCCACTTTACCTACCAAATAAAGTTTAGAAGATTCAGTAGAACCATCTGCAATCTCAGTTCTTCATAGCACTGCTTGACATACTATGTAATAGTAAATATTCAGTATAATGGTTGTTGAATTAATACCTAAATGGTTGAATGACTAAGAATACATAATTAATTGCATAAAGAATTGCTACTTGAATCTTTGTAACTTTGCTTTTCCAATTATAGCTACTATAAAAATATAGGTTGAATGACACTACTAAGTAATTTTGAAAAGATGTTTTAAATTATGTATGTACTTACTTGCTTGTTTATTTAAAGGTATGGAAATAAATGATCTTACCATTACCAACTTGCTTAGCAACTTTGAAAACTTATGTTATTTATACAAGTTACGTTTCTTCATCTCTGGGGTTTTCAGAAAATGTGTGCATCTTTCTATCTGCCTTATGTTCATCACATTCACCAAATTCCCTCTTTACAATACATACATATATTTCACAGAGGAATCACATCCTCATATCTACCCTTTTCTTTTCTTCTCTTTTCTTCTTTTGGAAGACAATTGGATGCTCAAAATAATAATACCAATTTGATTAACTTGTATCCACCAGAAAACAAAAACCTTAGTAATTAAGAATGATGAATATGGATGTGGACCATCTCAGTCCAATTCTAAGCCCTTATTAGCTTTGGGACTATGGACAAGTTATCTAACTTTTGTGCCCCTCTGTTTCCTCATATGTCAAACTGTTGGAAGTGTACTATTTTTCTTAAAGGATCCTTGTGAGAATCAAAAAATCATGTCCAACACATAAGTATTATTTGTATCATGAACATCATATTTGTATACAAAATTAATTCATTACTTTTCATGATAGGCATCTGATAAATGTTGAATCAAATTAGATTATGAGTAAGGGAGTGTCTAAGCAGGCATTCACACACATTTTCTCTTCTACCTTCTGCAGTAGTTATCAGTGGTCTGCAAAGTTTAAGAATGGTATTGACCAAGGAACCAAGTTGAGATTTGATGATAGTCCCAGGAATATACTAGCCTCAAGTGTTTTCTGAAAGAAGGACAGTATCAGTAATGCCATCCCCAGAATACAAAATTTTTGGCACATGATTCTATTTTAATAACATTCAGACTCTTGCCATGTCCTTGTCTCAATGGTATTAACAGGAAGTACATTCCCTCCATTATAATCATGATCAATATTTCTTTATGCTTTTCTTTTTTATTTGTTGCTACTGTGTTTATGGTTTTCTTTTCAAAATAACTATTGGGATATAATTGGCATACAGTAACATATTTTTAAATGTACAGTTTTACAAGTTGTATAAATTTTGACATGTGAGTTAACTCCTAAAACTATCATCACAATCAATATAAATAATACATCTATCACCTCCCAAATTTCCTAGAGCCTCTTTATAATTCCTCCCTCCATACCTTCCTCCTGATCCTCCCTCCACAAAAAGCGCTGATCTGCTTCCTGTAAATATAGATTAGTGTGAATTTTCTAGAATCTTATGTAAATGTAATCATGCTGTATATACTCCTGTCTGGCTTTTTTTACTCAGCATTATTATTTTGAGATTCACTTATGTTTGTGTATCAATAGTTCATTCCCTTGTACTGCTGAGTAATATTCCATTGTGTGGACACACATTCGTTTACCCATTCACCTTTTGATGAACATTTGTATTGTCTCCAGTTATCAGCCATTACAAATAAAGCTGTTATGAACATTCATGTACATGTCTTTGTATTGGACTTATACTTTCATTTCTCTTAAATAAATACCTATGAGTAATGGCCAGATAATATGGCATGTATATGTTTATTTTTTTCAGAAACTGCCAAACTGTTTCCAAAGTTGCACCATTTACATTTTCCAGCAGCATATAATTATTCTAGTTTTTTTTTAATACTCTTGTAAATACTTGGTTTTGTCAATCTTTGTAATTCCGTGCATTCTACTAGGTGTACAGTGGTATCTTATTGTGGTTTTAATTTGGTTTTCCCGATGAAAAATGATACTGAGCATCTTATCTGGACTCTGGTAATTTCCTCCCATGAGTGTGCTAATCAACATCTGGTGAATACTTGAGGAGCACACATTGCAAATCTCCAGATGTCTCTCTCTGTGCAACTCTCTCCTTTCTGTCATCTGCCCTAACAACTCTGGTCTTCCATGACTCTGAGTTTCCTTTACTCAGCTCAGAGAGTCCACTGCAGTCTGGAAACTTCTCAAGGCAATAAACTGGGGAAATTTTAGGCTTCATCTCGATTGTTTCCTCTCTTCCTCTGGGATTAGGGTGTTTTATTGTTTATTGCCCAATATCATAAAGCCATTGTTTCACATATTTTATTCAATTTTAAAATTTTTCATAAGAGAGTTAATCTGTTCCCTAGGATTCCAACTTGATCAGAAGCAGAATTTCCCTTGTATGGTCTTATGGTTCACTGTTTATATATCTATTAGCTCCTATATCACAATAGGACTTGCATTATTATGTGCATTTATATCTTTTCACTATCAGCACTGGATTTAGACAAAGTTTAAAATACCAGATAACCTGTGATCTTAAGCAAGTACACTTCTCTGAATCTCTATTTTAATTGTGAATTTAATATAATAATATTTATCTCATTGTGGAATGAACTTTAAGTTTGACATTAATATACAATGCTTTGCACAATGACCAGAACATAGTTAACAATCAACTAGCACATAATTTAATACAGTACATACCCCAGGTATGATTAATGGTAGATTGGGAAGTCTCAGGATGAGAAATGGAGGAAGATGGGCAGATACACATGTTGAATCAAAAAATGGAGTTAGATTCATCCACATCTAGATTTTCTCCATGAGTTAGGCTCCTTCTTTAAATAACACTTGAGCAGGCACTGCCTGAATTTGTCTCAGTTCTTTCCTTTACCTTTCTCGACCAACCACCACCACCTCCTCTTTCATTTTCCACATCCTTCTTTTGGATTATTAATACAAGAAAAGTGTGTGCAATTCTTGCAGGAATAATAGCTTGCTTTAATGTGTGAATTTTTGAGTATATGATCTGAGCCATGATAAGTTGACCTTAATGCTTAATTTTCAGAGTGCATTTTTCTCAGTATGGTAACAATTAAATATCATTCACATGCAATAATAAAATATAAAATAAAAGTATCCATGGGTTATTTAAAATCACTGATACATCAGCAATCTACTCACTGTCATATTATGAATAATATAAGTAGTGAAGATATAACTTTTCATCAAATATTATATTCGGGTTACTTTAACAGAAATTATTAAGCAATGTTGTGGGAAAAAAATTTTATCTCCATACCAATATGGAGACATACCAATATTCAATAATATTAGTGATTCTTCTCTGGATGTCCCTGTACAAATACATGTTTAGGGCATTAGGTATCGATATAGAAATATGATAGATGATATGATAGATGTAAATATATAGATGCATACCTCTATATATTTTTCCTTAAGAAAGCATTTCCACTAAGATAGACAATATATTTGCAAATTAAGTCAGAATAATAGATAATGGTATATCTAGAATAACAACTTTTAGATCCAGACCCATTCAACACTTCGAAATCTTCAAGAGAATTATCACACTTTTTTCTAACTCAGGGTCACTTCTTATGTTGACCTTATTTATTTTTTGAGAAGTAAGGAGATACCTGAATCTCCTTACTAATACCAAATTGCTTTGCCTCAATTGATATTTGCATATATGATTGTGTCAATAAATGTTCAACTAGAGAAGGATAACCAATAGGAGGTCTATAAAAGATTTATTGCCAATAGTTGCCTTCCAAAAATGTAGGGCCGGCTAGGCAATTTCAAAATGTGTGACACAGGCTGTGAGGAAGGGGAGGCTGAAATGCACAGCTCGGGCTGAAGGTGCTATCCACAGGTGGAATTTCCTCTTCTTCAGGGAACCCTCATCTGTGATTTTAAGGTCTTTCAATCAATGGATTCAGCTCATCCAGATTATCTAGGATGGTGTCCCTTACTAAATGTCAATTGATTTTGAGCATTCATCACATCTACAAAATACATTCACAGTAACACCTATATTCATGTTCAAATGCCTAACTGAGTTACCTAGTTACCTAGCCAAGTTGACACAACCGAAAGACCATCACAATGCTCCAGTGTCCTGTCAGTGGGACAGGAGACCAGAAAGCCAAGGGTTTTGTCAATCCTGTATGTCTGAGCTCAGACATCCACTGATCATTAAACTCTAAGGTAGTATAAAAGAGTCAAAGTTATACATAGCTGCTCTCAGCAGTCACAATTCTTAGCCAAAAGGGAAATTATGATCTAATTGCTAAAAGGGTAAAGGTCATTTTGATTTTTGTTCTTCTGTTTTTGTAAGAACAAAGCAAGAATGGAAATTTGGCTTCTCATAATGCAGTGCTATTATTCAAAGATCACTCTCCAGTAACTTATTCATTAACTGTGGGAGGAAAATAATTTAAGAGTCCTCATATTGTACCACATGCATCAAAGACCAGTTCACCCTATGGCTACCACTTATGACAGGCAATTGTCTAGTAGTAATTGGAAAAACCCGTAGCAGGTACATAAAATAATGGAACTATAAAGTATGGTTCTATATAGCAATGGTGGATTACTGCTATAGGAACAGAGAAATACAAAAAAAGTATCTCAGGGACACATAGAATGGAAATAAGTACTCTAATATATATTAAAGGAAAAATCCCTTTCCCCAGTATGAATGTATAAATTACATTAGGAGGAAACATTTAGTAATATCACCATGAAACTCAAGATTGCATGAGAAACTCATGAGACTGCAATTACAAAATTAAATGTTGTTTCTATTGAATTACTGAATATATTCTTATAGTACAGCCAAAAGGGATGCACACACATCAATGGCCATCATCAAAATGTAAATATGAACACATCTGCATACTTCTCTCCTTTCATACTTCCTTCTGCTCCTCTGCTGCCAACCTAATGAGCAAGTCCTAATATACACTGCTCAGAGGTGGTTTAACAATTCCATGTCCAAGATGCACATCTTCTATCAATTATTACCAAGATAATCACAAAATGGCTATTCACTAGTTCTTTTTATCATACATTGTCACCTCAAGACATCTTCCAAAGCTTAGATGTTGCAAAATAATGAACTTTGTCCACAATAAACAGATACTTTACTAAGAATACACATATAGACCGACGGTTATAATCTAAAGCCATCTTCTAGATATGGAGATACTAGCAAAGAGCCCTTCCCTTCACCCTTCCTTTTCTCCCACTGTGAAATGCTTGTGATTGTGGATGATTTTGTTTTTTGCTTCTCGTGTTTTTCAGTTTCCTATATTGCATATATTAACTTTAAAAAAAATAAAAGTTATTTTAAGGTGAAAAAAAATGTTGTGAGTTTGTTTTGCTTTTTCTAAACTCCCCACATATTTAAACTAATTGTTTAGCATCCCAATATACCACTAGCATTCAGCCCGACTTTTTTTGCCTTGGGGTCTTTAGGCATGTAGGGTATCCCTGAATATGCTTCAGAATTGTCTCTGAAAGAGTATGACAATTTTGTATATGTGCATATCTGTATTGTTTTCTGGGGAGCGGGCTTACCACTTTCTTTGGATTCTCAAATACTCCATTACCCTAAAATGATTAAGATGTACTTTGGGCTTACATACGGTACTCAGAGCTAGGCAGTTGTAATTGGAATCCAAATAATTAAGTTCAAAGTCCCTGTGTCCTAGGGTGCATGTTTATCTCTCTGAAACTTCGTTTCTCATCTACAAAATTGGGATAAAATTTTTTTCCTGAAAAGGGCTACTGTGAATAATAAATGAGATGATGAATAAATGAAGTTTGTAGATTATGAAATGTTTTACATAAATTTGTTTTACTGGTGTATTTTTAAGAGTAAAGGAGCATAGAATCGGTCTTCTATCAGAGAACTCCTTCTAACAGCCTGGAAATACTATGCAGCTTCCTTGTGGAAGCAGCTGATATCAGCACTTCACTTGTTTGAACTGAAGCTGTGCTTCAGCTTTAGCAAATGTTAACTTCTATTTTAACTTAGGCATTTCTTTACCCCTTAGTAGATGATAACTTCTGAAATGTCATATGCTTTTTAAAATGGCTTTTCCCTCCTTTTATTACTCCATCATTAAGTAGTAGCATAAATAAGTGAGGTAACAGAGATAACTTAAATTCACACTGGCCTTACCAGCCTCAGTCATCTCCGTGAATAAGGTCACATTCATGAAGCTGTTATCCCCAAACACTATGACTACAATCTCTCAGCTCTATCTTTAAAATTCTCTGTCTGCTGGCAATAGCCGAGAGATCTCAGTGCAATTCTCACAGTCAGCGTTTCCATGTTGAAGGTCAACTGTTCTACTCCTCCCTGCTGAGCCACACTCTGGGCCACTATTTGTCACTATCATGTTCCTATGAATATGAACCCCTCTTTTTAGTCTCCCTGCTCCAATGCTGTGATCAGGGCCTTGTCTTGCCACCCACAGCCACCATTCTGCAAACAACTCTGCTATTGCTGTGGTTGACCTTCATTGCTCTGCTCTGAGGTGGACACCAGTCAAACCCTTAGGGACCTGGGCTCTCAATCTGCTGGTGCCTTCACCCTTCACAATTTTCTGTGAAGTGAAATGGAAAGCAGCACATTTCTTTCTATTATGATATTCCACAGAAGGGCTCCTTAAGCCTCAGAGTGCTGCAAAATTTAACGAGGCAACTCTTTGCATTTGAATTATGACCTATTGTTCCCCAGGCTAAGAATATGTCCACCAGAACAGATTCAGAAAACAGATACTGGGTTGTAACCCCAAACACCACTTTTAATTGCCGGCTTCTTAGGCTGGGATGGTGAGATAGGTAGATTTAGATATAAAGAGAACAGATTAGGCATAAGTATGGATAAGGATATGGACACAGCTATATAGGTAGCTATAGTCATAGCTATACATATACATATTCAAATCCATCTCCATAAACATATCTAGGTAGTTACTGGTGTTTGGGGAATGTCAAGGGATATGTGCCACCTGACCCCTCTCACCTAACAAACCTGCACTGGTTTCCATTAGCTAGGTCTTGCTGTAGCACAAAAGTAGGTAGATGATGGATGGAGGGATATATATTGGTAGATGGCAGATGTAGATAGATCAGAGAGATAACAGATAGATGGATATATAGACGTCTATAAATAGATAAAACTTTTTTAAATATCAAAATTATTTTTCAAACTTCAAGAAGAGAGGAATGTGAGAAAGACCTGAGTGCAGAATCAGAAAATAATTTTCTAAGACATATCCATAGACCATAGATGCTGAGAATAGTACAGCTCTATTGTAGTTCTGTAAAATGAGCCAAACCTAAGAAACAAAAGATAATCCCAAAGTCCCATGTTTTGTTTTTCATTCAGTCTTTAATTGACCCAGGTCTCACTGTTCTATGTGACTGCTATCTTTCTATAACTTCTTGTTTCAGAACATGAGAGAAAACAGGCAATTGCCTGTCCCAAATGCGTTCCCACTGTAACAAATGCACCCCATCATGCTCCTTTTGTTCCATATGAATTCCCACGCCTATGGGTAAATAAATGCTTATGAAGTTTAAATAAAATCAAGATGAAAATATGAAGCAGATTATACATTTTTTCACTGATTCTGTTGCTTGATTCTTACTAATTTCATAAACTATGAATTAACATTCTTTTTCCGGACTGATTTACAAACTAGATGAAAATAATGTAACAAAATAAGCAGTATATGGATAGAGGCTATGATAACATCTGATTATGATGAAGTTTGATCCTCTAAAATACCCTAAAAGTAATGTGAGTACCTTTCACCAGTACAAAACAAAACAAAACAACAGTAGACTTCTACTACAAACTTGTTTGAAGACTTCCATCACTGGGAGCTTTCTTCTGAAAGAAGCCCATCTTATCTTAACAGTCTACTTGATATAACTTCTTCTCAATGGTCTCTATTCTGACATTTTTAATTTCCTCTGATGCCACCCACATTGAGTCCACTGTTTTGTCCACATGATAGCCTTTCAAGTATTGGAAGACAGATATCCTGTACCTCCTGAGTTTTTATTTTCTCCCTCTACTGTTCCAAACAGCCTGAAGCAGTATTAGGACATTCAAGAAGATACACTGATACATTCATTTGTCAGTAAGCCTTTTAACCTGTGTGATTTAGATTTATTAATATATATCTGCTACGTGGATCCTCGAGGGCACAGACTGTGTATATTCATCTCTGTAGACCCGACATGTCTGACTACTAATGAGCAACAAACAGATTTGTTAGATGAACACTTGAGTGAAAAAAGCTCCTTCCAAAATATCTTTTTAATATAAATTATGTTTAGCCATTTACTTTTCTATATATTTTCATTTCTTCATCTAATTTTAGTTTCCCAAGAAGTCTGTAAAAAACAAAAAAGTAAAGTTAGTTTCTTTGGAGTAAAAATTATGAGATTTAATATATGAGCTGCAATCTGTCTCTTTACCTGACTGTAGTCCTGGATGGTGTTTGTGATAGTTGTGAAAGTGCATATTTTCTAAAAAAAGATTTGCTGTGTTTACTTTTTAAAAAACATTCCAGGGAGTTTACAAAACGAAGCCTCCCTTAGCATTATAATTTGTAAGAGGTACTGAAATTAGGACTATGTAACAAAGCAGAGACAGAAAGAGCCACCTTCTTACTTCAGTACCAGTCTCTCAACAAGGATTCCAGGTGGGTGAGAAATTTACCCTAGATAGAGAGAGACAAGCCATCTGGAATTTATCCTGACAAATATGTTGATTCTCAGCATGGGAGGATGATCTGGGTGAATACTTGATAGAGACACTCCAATTCTCTCAAGCCTCAGGGGAACTTGTTACAAATACCTTGAGAGAGGCAGCTGTAAGAAACCAATGGAGTGGGCCTAATAAGAGTTTTTCTCTAATACATGCCAGGGAGCAATATACAAAACTGAGTATGGGAAAACTCAGCAGGGACCCCAGTAACCTTTAACACAAGTGGGCCAAAGCTTATCTCCCTCACTAGCAAAAGCAGCCAGTGCTGTGATGCATGTAACATTAAGAAACATTTGTGCTAATGTTCTTGATGGGAATAGCAATAATCACGTCACCACCTAGTGGCTAAATAAAGGCTGGGTTACAAGGCAGACCATCAGAAAGGCTAAAGGGGAAAATATGTTGTTAATGGCCACCTAATGATTCACGTTTCAGGGGAATAGGAAAACTTGGTAGACTATCAATTATTCACCTGGATAAAGAGACTTAGAGATAAAGGACTATTTTAGTTTACATTGGTCATTCTAGTCATGGATTGTGCAGAAGTTGCCTTAGTATCAAAGATTATATAAGGAGCAAAAGGTCATATAGTAATAGAGAAAGCTCAGTAAAATAGAAGGCACAATAGGCCCTATTCGTTTAAGAATCATTTCAATGATAAAGGATGCTATACAAATACTGGGGAAAAGAAAGCATGATTCAGTGAAGAGTGTTGGAATAATTTGTTAACAAGTTGCAATGAAAAATATTTAATTTCTACATTCAAGTTTTTACATCTCATAATGGAAACCAAGAAAAAAATCATAACTGTTCATTTATATAATAAATATTTATTGAGCAATTACTAAGTATCAAGCAGTGTTCAGAAAGCTCAGAAGATAGCAGCATATAGAGCTCATAAAATCCTGCTCCTGAGGAGTTTATGTTCTAGTAGGGAGAAGCAGCCAGTAAAGAAGTAAAGAAACAAATCCATCATATGTAAGATATTAATAAATGCTTATAAGAAAGTCGATGCCAATAAGGAGAACTGGATATTGTGTATGCATAACGTGGTCAGGAGGCACCTTTCATAAGGAACTATTTGCGATATAAAGGAAGTGTAAAAGTGAGACTTGGTTTCTCTGAGATAAAGCATTTCAAGAAAAGACAACAGAAAAATAAAAAGACCCAACATGGGAGAATTTCTGTATTGTTTTATGAACTGCAAAGAGGCCATTTCAGCTGGAATGGATGGACGAAGGGGTAGACCAGTGAGCAATGCAGTTAGCAATATATGAGTGGGTGGGGTGAAAAGCATGGCACCCTCCAGGCCCTATAAGGATGCTGGGGACTACCCTAAGTGGTACAGGTAGACACAGAAGCTGTATTACTGAGAAGATGCAGACAATGTGGTAGAAGAACGAAGAGAGAGTGGTGTCTTATAAATCAAATGGAGCAAATGTTTCAAGGAGAGACTTAAATGTACAAATATAGTCAGAGGAAAAACTGACATAAAATAGAAGAAAGTGGCTATCAACTCCATGGGAAAAAATGATAGCTTTCTTACCTCTGAAATTATAGAATGAATCATACACTTAGCTTTAACCATACAACCATTTGAAACTTCTGGAGAGGCCATTAAAATAAAATGTGAAAAATGGTTACATTAAATACAACCAAGGAGTCATAAATAATAGCATACAATTTGCTAGTTCAAAATAAAAGAAAAAACATTGAGACCCAACAACAGATGGGTAACATAGGTTAATAAGAAGTCATGTGAATTGAGCTAAAATGTGTTGGAAATCTATTATGATTTCTAGATAGTAGAGATCAAAAGACACTGAAAAAAAAAGCTCTTGTTCTTGAGGAGGTCACTGAATAATGATTCAGAGATTTCAGATCAAGGAATATTTTCTAAATGTCTACAATGTGCCATATATTATATTAGATGATAATGATAAAGAAACAAAGAAGCAGAAAAGAAAAACTATATAAGAACTATTAATTGTCAACAACCACATAGAAAATATTTTAACTCATTAATTAAAAAGCTTACTAAATTTTCTTTTTTTTTCCCTATAAAATTCACATCCATTTTCTCAGATTAGGCAATGTGATACAGTAAATACAAGCTCTAATTCTAGAGTCTAATTATCTGGCTTTGGATCCCAATTTTTTGCCAATTACGATTTTTATGACCTGGGAAGAATTAATTAACCCCTTTCTGTTTGTTTCCTCATGTATATAACAGGATAAAATGTTGCTAACATCAGTGTATTGTGAAGAAAATAAGGGAGATATAACATGTAAAATGCCCACAACTTGACTGGAACACATTAATCACTTATCATACTAAATGTTGACTACTGTTAATATTATATTACTCTTTGATAATTAGGATGTCTGGAGGTGAACCCATCAATCTTCAATTTAAGCATGATTCTGGGAGGTTCTTGTGCATAGTAAAGTTTAGAAACTACTGAAAATAGTCAATAGAGAGAATGTAATATTTCCACAAAAGAAAGATTAAAAATCAAGCTTTTTTGAAAGCTTTACACTACAGCAATGGAAAAAATTGCTCTATGCATCTTTCATATTCATCGTAAGTAAAATAATTCAGAGCCATGCTGATTTTGCCATGAGATTCCCCAAGTCCTTTAATACATTCATGCTTTATGAAAAAACAATTGTTCCATGATTGTAGAACACCATTAATTGAATATGTGAGAACAAGAGGATGAGCTTGCCTCAGGTGATAGGCTGCCCTGTTGCTTTTTGGCAAAGATAAATTGCCCTAAATATTTTAATTCTATTTATCTGGTTGCCCACAAAGCTACAGAAATATTCTTGTGCCTGCATTGCAGAGACAGAAAACTCAGGTAATCCCAGTGGACTGAAAGTTATTATTCAGAGATGCTACTGATAAGCTCCACACAAGCTATATTAGGGACACAAGTCAAAACACCTGTGGATTCTAGTGAGCATGAGCAGACTTTGATCTCTTCCCACCTCTCATTAAAAACTAGGCAACTGCTCAATAGAGCTGTGGGCACCCTTATCTCATTTTCTCTGTGAACTCTTAACTTGGAATCTATTGTACATTCTATTTGTGATTGCTAGTACAGTAATGCATGGACCATTATCACATCGACAATGAAAACAAAGGGAGGAAGACAATGACAGAGGCACTTACCAAGGAACACTTAATGTAAGATCAATTCTGGCAGTTCCTTGGCTGCTCTGCCATAGGCTAGTAGCTGCCTCCGAATGGCAGGGGAAAGTGTCACCAGCATTTTCAATACTGTGTGAGAGTAATAAGAAAGGGAAGAGGGAGAAGGTACTGGATAGATTTCTCCCCACTGAGAGGATTGATTTGTATGAATGTTCTAAGCAATGGAAGAAAAAAAAAGAAGAAGAACAATTTTGTTTTGGCCTTAATGCATCTGTATAAAATCATAGTGCCTTAACATAAGATAAAAGTGTGAATTTCATGGAAGTCACGACAGCATATCATTGAAACACTAGACAGAGTTTATTTCATTTTCACTGAGATGGTCTGGAGATGTAAACTCTTTGAAATTAACCTAAAACCTAAGACCCTTTAAATACTTCCATAGACTATTTAAAAACTTGTTTTGCATGGCAGTTATTTAAATGAGTATATTTCACCGTTAATTATGAAAAGTAATTGCAAAACAAATTATCACTATATCTGAAATCCTCTGAGCTACACAATATACACATCCCCATCAATATGAATTCCTTTAGGTATCATTATTTTGATAATCCTTTTCAAAGCTAACACAGAATTGATTTCCTCATGTAAAAATGCTAGAGCCCTGGCTCCTGGCTCAGCTACTTACTAACTGTAAGTGGACAGTTACTTGGGAGAATTAATCAAATATTCTTATCTGAAAAAATTGTAATGGCAGCCTTCTCTATATGGGTTTCTGGATCTTCCTTGAGTAATATTGACTATACTTTTTTTAAAGCCCTACTAAAACCTGCATGTCCTTTTTATCATGGCACTTACCATACTTTCTTCTACTCATCCATAGTTTATATACTGTATAGCTGTATAAACAGGCAAACAGTGGACACTCAGTACATACTTGTGTATAGAATTAATGAATAGATGAATGAGAGAATCTGGTGCAAAACACTTATGAAGTACATTGTCACCATTTACTAGAAAAAGAAGCTAAAGCTCCAAAACTTTAAATAATTTGCCTAGGACCTCAAACTATAGTAGAAGGTAGAAAAGGCAAGATTTATACCTCAGTTGTATATCTTCTCATTCTGCAACACAGAGTTCAACATGATGTAGTTTCCCTTCAGAAAACTCACAGAACATTTTATGTTTTGCCTGCGGCCACTATTATATTCTTCCTTGCACTGTAAGATGCTAGTACTTGCCTTATCTATTAACTAAACTGTAGATTCCTTAAGGACAGGACCACATATTACTGACCTTTATATTTGAATTCATAATGCCTAGTTTAATAAATATTTGTGGCTTAAGAAATTTATCTTCTGAAGGGATTCCTGCAGCCCTTTTGATTGGTTTAAGTCTAGCTCTATGTGGCAAAGGAAAGGATTAAATGGTTTTCAGCAGTAATACTATTATGCTTCTTTTACAGAAAATGCAAGGTCCCTTCCATTCTCTTACATCCATCATAGAGTTTGTGGTTTCTGTACAATCATCATTCTTTTCCTCCATGGTCTGTATTCTATATTGAATCATCATTTTCATAGAATTATTATTAATATAAATTATAAAGTAATTTCTTATAAGTTTATCACATGCTAAAGGTCTTTCAACATGTGCTTGATAATATGTAACCAATCTTTAATTATGACCTTAGAACATTTAGAACAAACCAAACAAGAAAACATTATTGGGATTATTTTGTAAGACTTGAAAAAATTCTGTTCTCTCTAACTTTCTGCTAATTTTTGGATAATTCAAATAAATTACATTTATTTTGTGTGAAGAAAGTTTGAATGGGGTTATTATTTTTTTATTTCAGAATATTATGGGCATACAAATGTTTTAGCTACATAGATTGCTTTTGTACTGCTTGAGATAAAGTTATAAATGTGTCCATCACCCAGATAGTGTTAGGTATCATTCAGATTGTACTGGTTAGGTATGTTTCCACCCATACACTCCTTCCTCCTCCCTAGCTTGATTTCCACTGTGTTCTCTGTTCTATTCCATTGGTCTATGTCTCTATTTTTGTGCCAATAGCATGCTATTTTGTTTACTATAGCCTTGTAGTATAGCTTAAAGTCTGGTAATGTGATGCCTCCATATTTGTTCCTTTCATTTAACATTGCTTTGGCTATTCAGGCCATTTTCAGGTTCCAAAAGAAGCATATAATTATTTTTTCTAGATCTGTGAAAAAAGACATTGGTATATTGATGGTAATTTCATTGAATCTGTAAATCACTTTGAGTAGTAGGGACAATTTAACAATATTGATTTTGCCAACACATGAGCATAATATGTTTTTCCATTTGTTTACAACATCTACAATTGCCTTCATTAGTAATTTGTAGTTCTCTTTATAGAGATCTTTCCCCTCCTTGGTTAAATATATTGCTAGGCATTTTATTTTATTTGTAGCTATTATGAAAGTTATTGAGTCTTTGATCAGATTCTCAGCTTGACTATTGTTGGTATATAGGAAAGCTACTTATTTGTGTATTGATTTTGTAATATGAGACTTTGCTGAATTTATTTATCAATTCTAGTAGTCTCTTTTTCAAATCTTTGGGGTTTTCCAGATATAAGATTGTATCATCTGCAAACAGCAATAGTTTGACCTCCTCTTTCCCAAGTTTGGTATCCTTAATTTCCTTCTCTTGCCTGATTGTTCTGGCTTCCAGCACTATGTTGAATAGAAGTGGTGACAGTGGGCATCCTTGTCTTGTTCTAGTTCTAAGTAAAAACACTTTCAACTTTTCCCTATTCAGTATGATGTTGGATGTGCATTTGTCATATATGGCTTTTATAATTTTGAGATAAGTTCCATCTATGGCTATGTTGTTAAGAGTTTTTTATCATAAAAGGGTGTTGAATTTTGTGGAATGCTTTTGTTGCATCTATTGAGATAATCATATGGACTTTGTTTTTGCTTCTGTTTATATGGCAAATCACATTAATGGATTTGCAAATGTTGAACCATCCTTGCATCCCTAGGATGAAGCCTATATGGTCATATAGATTATTTTTTTTGCTGTGCTGCTGAATTAGGTTGCTAGAATTTTGTTGAGAATTTTTGCATCTATATTCATAAGGTCCATAGCTTTCTTTTTTGTTGTGTCCTTTCCTGATTTTGGTATCAAGGTGATACTGGCTTCATAGAACGAGTTGGGGAGGATTCCTTCCTTACTGATGTTATGAAATAATTTCCATAGTGTGGGTACCAACTATGCCTATGATGAGCTATAGAGGTTTTTTCCCTGTTGTTGGTTGATGTTTGCATGAAAGAGCCAGCTGCTGAGATGTTCTTTTGTGTCCATGGCAGACTCTGATCCTCCATGTGGCGCACTTGAATGCCCTAAGCTTTAGGAGAGACTGTGTAGCTGTCAAGGAGTTGCTTGATCTCCATCACCACTGAGGTGAGGGAGGTTGCAGGAGGCTGAAAGGCTTTGCAAAACCTTGGTTATGATCAGAAGTTTCTTTTCCTGCCACTAGGGAGCGCCACCGGTATGAGGATCAGGACAGGTCTCCAAACTGTGAGGGCTCTTCAGAGCGTAGGGGCCTAAAAGCTTGAATGGTAAGGCCCCGCACTGGGATCTTTCTGCCTTTATCTATTAGCACAGTTTTTCTAGGGATAGGGTGGGCACTCCCCCAAATTGCCACTCCTTGCACCCCCACCATCGATTCAGACCATGTGTGCTCCCTCACCACCTGAAGTCCATTCTCAAATCTCCCCTGGTCTGTGTGTCTGACCCTCTAGCGTACATCTCCATAAAATGCCGGTGGGCAGGGAATTCCCAAATTGTTCACGCCTGTTCTACTTCCAGTACTTGGAGGAAGAGGTATGGGCCCCACTATCTGTGGGGACTTCTGCCTGTAGCACATGCACACCAAACAGAAACAACTGCTCAGGAACTCCTCAGCTCAATCTGCTCTCCCTGTTGTAATGGAAGGGCGGGGGCTGCAGCACCTGGTCAGCTGGAGTTCCTGAATGAGAGGCAAGCCAGTTGCCATGGAACCAGGTGCAAGGCTTTTCCTTTCCGAATGCCACACCCTTATACTATGTGGAGGTTCTCCAGAGTGGGGAGATGGGCAAACTCCCAGATTCCCTTTCCTCAGCACCCCACTGCACTCTCCTGTGGGATATGTCCGCTCAGGCTTCCTTGCCCCCAAGTCCAGCTCCCAGACTTTCCCCCTGTGTCACCCTACACCCCTCTCATGTCTGGGATTCACTGGGACTGGCATGCTTATCTGAGCCACCAGCATGCCACCCCATGAAATGCCAGTGGGTGAGAATTTCCCAAATTGTACACACCTGTTTCCACCACAAGTCCTCAAGGGGAAGAAGTGGGATACTCGTGAGGTATCTAAGAATACCTCAGCCCAGGACGTTGTCTGCTGGAGAGAAGAAGCCTTTTGCAAACTTCTCTGCTTAAACTATGCTAGCAGTTGTAATGGGTGGGGTCAGGGGTGAAGCTCTTGGTCAGCCTGAGCTCAAACTGCTTTCTCTGTTGCAGTGGATGGGGCAGGTGCCAGGGAGGAAAAGTCTGTATGTGTGCTGCCCAAGGGAGCACAAGGGGAGGAAAAGTCTGTATGTGTGCTGCCCACGGGAGCACAAGGGGAGGAAAAGTCTGGATGGGAGAAAGCTGGTACTCTGGCCTCTCATGGCACTCTCCTGGGGGGTGGGGGTGGGGGGGTGGCCCTGAAGGACTGCCCAATCTCCCGGGACACTGTGCCTGGACTCATGGAGAGTGGAAAAGCCTTCAGTAAACTTAGTGTCCCTCTGTTCACCAAGGGCACGTATGAGGGGGAAAGGAATCCCCCCTTACCCTTTCACTGAGCTCTGAGCCTCTCTGGGTTTGATCCTTGCCAATATTGTTTCCTCTCTATTTTCTTCCTTCTTGGCTTTGCAGTTTTCTTTGTGGAGTCCCAAACATCTCTGACTTCTTTCTCTATGATTCACACCTGAGCTGTGACTCTTCTCTCCTCCCCTCTGTGCGATACCCTGTCTTCCCGCCAGGATAGTCCAACAAGCGATGCCTCCAGTTGGCCATCTTGGATGTCTCCAACCTCAATTGGGCTATTATGACCTTTGCATGTAGTATTTTAAATTTTATTTTATAGAACCCCAAGTGGTTTCCTAAGTTATTTTTAATTCGTATGAATTACCTGAATTGGAGGTCCATTAACTTTCATTATGCTGTCTCAGGAACTGACTGTGGCAAAGTGGCAAAGTTCCAAACTCCTGAGCCTGAGGGGTGGAGATAGATGAGGGACTGCTGGAGTGGGGAGAAAGGAAATACAGGTGTACTTCCACCAAGAGCTGAGTCCATTTACTCTTCTGCACTCAAATGAACCAGACTGCAATTCAACTAGCACTTTGGGCTTTAAATAATCAGGATCCAAGAAAGCTTAGTGTAACACAAGAGGCAGGTTTCACAAAATGCCTCTGTGTTTGGCCTATACTTTTGGTAGGACTTGGCACTATTTTAATGCTTCCTGATTTTACTCATCCAAATGTAGCAAAGAAACGAAAAGATGATTACATTGGGAGCACTTATGACATTTTACAGTGCCAGAATGATTGAATATCTGCTTAGTTAAGAAGTTTTACCTGTGCAGTTGCTGCTGCTAGGAATCCATCACTAATGAGTTCAGGCCCATATATCATAGCTAGAAAGCATGTGACAGTTTGAGTACAATCCAAATCCTGGCATTTCAGGATTGTAATCTAGTTTCCATCAGAATTTCTCAGGGTATGCATGTTCTTTACATAGATGGGGCAGCTGGCGAGTGAAACCACAAGAATAATGGATTATAGTAAAGTTGCAAAACAAAAGAGCAATAGCAGCAAACATCATTAGATGCAGAGCTACCAGATTTTGAATCTCAGGTTACTCTTTTCCATATAAGCCTTGTGTGAGTTAATTTAATATTTCTGAGCTTCAGTTGCACTATCTAAAAATGGGTGTGATAATATCTACCTTATGGTATTTTGGGAAGAATTAAGTTAGAAAATGTGTATAATGCCAAGCACGTAATAGGCTTTTAGAACATAGTAGTTCCTGCTGCCTCTGTGGTTATTGTAGACATATCCAAGCAAAGTGCCTCTCCTTGTCACACCTTTAGAGTCTCTGTGCTGGAAGAAACCACCAGGAATGACTGTGAAATTCTAAGACTCAATGGACTTTCCAAATTCTTATTGTTGGAAATTAGAAAACACTTATGAATTTAAGTAAAAGAAAACATGTATCCGGTGTAAGTGTTACTGAGTAGATTTGCCAGTAAAATATTCTCCCAGAGAAGGAAGATACACGTAGATGAAGAGGAGACAGGATCTATTCCCTTCATTCAGTAGATCTTGCCAAATTTTATGTGTCTTAAATCATGCATAATAAATCTCTGTAATTCTGCAAAAAGAGCCATTGTAGCACACATAGAGAACACGCTATTTGTTTGTTTATTTTCTTCCCCACTGAATTACTGCATTTCCAAAGGCACAAACCTGTAAGTATTTTGAAAGCATTTATTTCCCATGGCAATAGCCGAAGATATATTATTCTAGTCTAACAATGTAAATGTTCCCATATGAAGCAAAGATTTCATGTGGTCTCTAAAGACAGCTTCTAAATTAGTTGTGGCAGCTTCTTTAATGTTTTCATTTATTCATTCAGGAAATATTTATTACGTACCTTCTGCGAGGTAGGCCCCGTGAAACACAAGAGTGAACAAGATGGAAGCAGAGCCTGTCTTTATGGGGTTTACCCCCTCTCATTTACATCTCACTCTCTTCTTATGTTCACCTCTACTAATTTTTAATGGCATCTTTTCTAATTACTAAAAACATTTATATTCTCACACAAAATTCAAAAGATATAGCATAGAAAGAAAACTTCCTCTGTCATGTCATCTATTCTCTGTGAAACCACCACCATCACCATTCTGGTATGTATTTTTCAATATATATATGTATACAATGCTTTCGCAAAAATGTTATATTACAAAAATTATTGTTTTTTTAACATAATAACTCAGCCATAGTAGGTACTCAATATGTTTCCTTTTAATAAAGTTTTCAGCCTTTAAATGAACTTAGTTTAAAATAAAGGGTGTTGGGAACACGTCCATAGGCTTTAGAAAAGCCAAATAGCCCTTATAGACTCATGAAAGGAAATTTTCCACAGAGCTGCTATAATAGCTTTCACCTGATTATCCTCTTATCAGATACTCATTATTCTCCAAATCTTAAAAGATTGACTGACTTTATCAGACAGGGCTTCTTAGAGAAAATTTCACATGACATGACAAGCCTTCCTCCATAATGCCAAGAAATGTTTGAATGGACTATTTTTCAAAGAAGGATTAAAAAAGCAGTCTAGATTAATAGGAAGCTGGTTCTTTTCTATTTCATTCAAAAAAAATTGAAAGACAAGTCAGAAACATTTTAGAAAAAAATGCCATTTTATTTGAAATCATTTCAGGCAGTTTTTACTTATTTTCTCACAATTCCCCTCTAGGCCTTCACAGCATAGAGTCATAGAAGACTGTCACTTTCAGTTCTTCTATTTTTATAAAAAATGAAAGTGGTTATATGTAAAAAATGAAAACCTCTCTTCCTTAGAAATAAGGCTAAGTAACTTTTAAAAGATTTCAAGCTAAGTGTGGCTCTCAAATGTTTTTTTCAATTCCAACGAATGCTGTGTCATTCATTTATCAATAGACAAAAGCGATTGCATTATTTTTCTAATTCTCTTATTATTGCTGTTCTTTCTCAGAAGGCAATGCTAGTATTAAAGAAAATCTTTTTAGAAATGCATTAAAAGTAGGACACCTTTTTTAAATCTGTTAGAAAACTTTTTTAGTTTTTATTTTTTGTGTTCTGCCATATTTGAGAGACAATCGTCTGCCATATCTGAGATGGAAACAGCTAGTTTTATAACCCATGTTTGTAGAATTTTACACTCATGACAACATTAGAAATGATCACAACTAACTCTCCTGCTTTAATAAGTGAAGAAACTCAGGGAGGTGGCCAGGGAGGAGCCCAACACCTCCAATGTGTCAGTAACCAACTTGAAATCATGAGATACCATCTAACACCAGTGAGAATGGCCTGTATCAAGAAATCCCCAAACAACAAATGCTGGCGAGGATGTGGAGAGACAGGAACACTCTTACACTAATGTAATGTAATGTAATTTGCAGTCCCAAATTACAAATTAGTGCAAATTAGTGCAACCTTTGTGGAAAAGAATTTGGAGATACCTCAAACAGCTAGAAATAGAAATGCCATTCGACCCAGCAATAGCGTTGTTGGGCATCTACCCAAAAGAACATAAGTCTCTCTATTATAAAGACATATACACCCAAATGTTTATGGTAGCACAATTCACTATTGCAGGGTCATGGAAACTACCCAAGTGCCCGTCAATTCATGAGTGGATAACTAAAATGTGCTATATGCTCACAATGGAATATTACTCAATCCCAAGAAACAACAGTGAGCTAGCACCGTTTATGCTGTCCTGGATTAAGCTTAAATCCCTAATACAAAGCGAGACGACACAAGATCTGGAAAATGGGCTACACATCTACTCGCCATCAAATTGGTACTGACTGACTAAAACTATGGTGATCAAAAAACGGTAGTGTTCAACAGGGATTGGGGTGGGGGAGACCCACATCTTAAGAAAGTGGTGAGCATTGTGGGGGGGGGGTAAGGGATTACCTCTATCCATTTTTAGGGAGAGGCAAAGATATACATTGTAACCAAAATGTCTGAAAAAAAAATCTGTAATCGGGAAGTGGGCAGGGGGAAGGGGGGAGGAGGGGAAGGGTATGTACTTACATGGTGGGTGCGGTGCATACCACATGGAGGCTGGACACGCTAGAAGCTCTGGCATAGCGGGGTGGGGGAGGGGAGCAGGGGCAAGATATGTAACCCTAACAATATTTGTAACCCCATAATATGAAGTAATAAAAAAATAAAAAAGAAATTAAAAAAAAAAAGAAATCAAAGACATTAGCTCCAGTCTATGACTTGTCCAAAGTCACAGGACAGTTTAATTGCAATGCTGAGAATTTTGCTGAAGACTTCTATCTCAATGCAAGGCTCTTCCTACTATACTAGACTTCCCTGTATCATTGGTCTATAAAAGGCTTACATGAATATAACAAGAGCATGAATGAATAAAAATAACTTAGAATACCGAATCTTACAGTCAAATCTAAGGAATTTATGACAAGATATGACAAACATGATTTTGTCTGTGATATAGACTACCCTGTTAGACATAAATTCAATATTATCCATGATAGTACCATCTCTATTGCCACAGAAAAAACTTATTACCAAATAATTTAATGTGGTTGAATATTGTTTAATTGGTTTAAGCCTATAGTCAGAAAATTTTAATAATCTAGTTCTATTATTCACGTAAGAGTTTATACATTGAGTTATTTATTATGAACAAGAGCATATAGCATGTTGACTACACCAGACTTTTAAATAATCTCTCAGGTTTAAATCCAGACTTTGCCACCTTCCTTGACCACTATCTCACCTTAATTTTCTACATTCTTGATACTTGTGTCAGGTATTTTATTTTAAAAATGTAATTAATATATTTAGTAAGCATCCACCATAAGCTAAGCCAAGTACTAGCCACCTATCAGAGTATAGCAGAGAAAAAAGGATGTCAAAGTCCTCCAGAAGCTTATAGTTTAACATAGACTACAGACATATATATATACAATTACAAAACTTTTTTAAAAGTACTATGGTAGAATTAAGCATACTATGGGATATAGGACTACATATGTAGGTACCTAATTTAGAGGTGGAGAATATGGTAAGGCTTCTTAAAGAAAGTGATATTCACTTTTAAAGGAAATGATATTTAGTTTTAAACCCTCCAATTTAATATAGATTAATACCTGTCCATTTCCTATAAGGTAAATAGAAATATTTTTTTAAATATTGAAAGAAATATTTAGGCCTTCCCCAGTCTGACTGCATTCCATCTATCTAACATTATCTCCCACTGTTTCCTCTCCTGTACCCTGTAACCATATACCATTCTTCTACTCTCCTTTCCAAGCATGTTCTATGATAACCCACAATATGGTCTTATGCCCTGTTTCCTCACCCTTATGAGAAATAAATCTATTAATCTACTGAATCACAAATTGAATGTTTCATATTCTATTTAACATCTCTTTTTTAAAAAATTCAGGATATTATGGGGGTAACAACATTATAATTACATAAAATGTGTTTGCCTCACCCAAGACAAGACTACAAACTCTATTTAACATCTCTTAAGCTCATTCCAACCCAGGATGTTTATTCATCTTCCTGCTATCCACAGCATTCTGTATATATCCATACTATAGTGTTTCTCACATAGCAGTGTAAAAATTGACTTCAGATTTCTTGAGCATCTTATTCATCTTTGAATTCTCAGCTTCTTATCACATTCTTTAATCTATACCAGAAACTAAATAAATATTCATTGAATTTGTAATAATTGACTCCCGTTTGAAGAGCTTTGATTTGATTGGAGATACTACATTTACGGAGCTATAATGAAGTGAATAAATACAAGAATTTAAAATTAACCATCATGGGAATTAAATTTAGAGTCTCAAAAAAGTAGGCTTCTAAGTATGACTTAATGGGTGCAACAGAAATATTTCACTAGATTTATTGTGAATGACAGTGTTACAAAGAATTGTCAGACAAATGAGAATTAATGAGAAAAACAAATATCCTTTGTAAGAAATATGTAATATTGTAATATACAAATAGGATCTGGTACAATGTGGTTAATTTTCTGGAATCCAAACTTCAGTAATGTTACATTTAACATGGATAATACAACTTAAAATCATATTAAGTTCATGTCACTCTTGCATCATCACTTTTTTGTTAGTACTGATTGAATGTTGAAACAAAAGTAATGTACTTGATTACTTAGAATCAAGAATAAAAAGTAAAGCTATAAGAATTGTGAGTTCCTTTCTGGTTTTGATAATAGACTTTTGCTTCCATGTGTATCCAGGCCAAAAAGCCACTCTGTATTCACTATTATGCAAAAACTTCACTATAAATGTTTCGATAATCAGTAAAAAATTGATAGAATCATGTCCTTTTATGTTTAAATTTAACAAAGCTGATTGACTTTCTAAGCCAAATATACATAACAAAAACATGTTCATTAAAGACTGTGGATAGAAGGTTTATGATTTATCTCTGGTAACATTCCTTAACTAATGGAAATAATTTTCAGTTCTGAATAATGGTTTACTACCCTCAGGCCAATATTCAGCCCTCACAGGTAGTGTTAACATTAAAGAGATGAAGTGGCAAATTTCAATTCTCAGTAAATTAAACTCAATGATTATTTTTCAAATTTCTATTATTATAGTTTTATCTTTAAGTGTAGAAAAAGAAAGGATAAATTTGAAGATTTATTTTAATATACATGAAAATGTTAAGAGATAAAATATTTTAGAATAAAACCACCAGGTAACACAATCCCAACCTACAATGAAAGGAAACCACTGTAACTCTAGCTGCCTAACTGCTATACTTAAATATATAAACTGAATTAGAAAATCAAAGAAACTAACAAGAGAATTATAAGTCAAGAAGATCTAGATAATTAAGTAAAGAAGTTTAAGAAACTTAGATCTTTCTGATAATTGATTCAATTTTTCTTTTCATGGTTTGTGCATAAGTAAAAAATATATATTTTATTTGTTAGATTTAAATAGGACTTTTCCCCCAAGCTTTGCTAATTACATGAAACTTTAAACAGATTTTACCCATGCTTTAATTACTCCACTGGAAAGATGGAGCTAAGAATATACTTGAGACATCCCTATTTCCAGGTTGTTCAGAATTCAGAAATGCTGAAGTGTTTTGAAATTTCCCTGTAGAATTTAATGTAAAAATGTAAGTTAAAAATAAGCAATTGGATTGGGATTATAAATATACTGATTTAAAAGGACATAGCCACAGGAGAATCTTAAAATATTGATAAATTCTGCCATGTCTCCTTATATTATATTCAGGAGCAAATATTCAAAAGCAAAGGAATAGTCACATAGGAAGGAATATATCCTTGTGTAAATTTTAAAATTTGCATTCATTGGGACAATCAGGTTAAAGTCAGTCATTCTACAGAAATATGCCTAAGAAATAAAGGGCATTGTCTGCAGCATAAGCCCACCTGGCATCCAGAAAATATGTGAGCAGAATCCTCTAAGGTTCACAGTTAAGCCATAGACCCTGTAGTCAGACTATCTGAATAATATTCAGACTCTACGAGTTTGCTAATTTGGGCTAGTTACCTTCTGAGCTGCAGTTTTATTACCTGTAAATTGGGAGAAATTATAGCAACTACTTTATAGGGTTTCTGTGAGGACTAAATGAATTATTGTCATGTGTTAGAACAGTTCCTTGCTCATCATAAATTCTAAATACATTAACTATTATTTTTGTTTAATTTCATAGGGTACTCTTCACATTTTTACAGGTGTTGATTTAAAAGACTGGTTTACATATGCATAGAAACATTTCATAACTCTGAGGGAAAAATATTCAGGGTAACAACACATTTATAAGAATTTTAATAAATCTGACTCCAGAGGAGACAAATAAATACAAGAGATCTCTGGCAGGTGTTCATAGGAACAATTGGTTCTAAATGGCTTCATAGAAAGGATGAAGAAAAGAGGAGGTAAAGTCAAGCAGAAGGCAATCGTTATGAAAGAAAAGACTGACCTGCCAGCTTGAACCTCAACCAGCCCTGCTTAGCTAGAATCAGGGAGATGCTGTTCTTGAAGGTCAATGCTCTATCTTTCCTCCCCTCCAATGGTTATAATAAGGAGATCAACTGGGGACTGGACTCATGTGTTCAAAGCATAAGCTGAAGTCTGATGAGCATCAGTTTAACTCCTAATTCTGTTACCTTATAAATTAAGAGCCAAAATTTATTAAACACTTATTGATTCAAGCATTTTACATGTATTAACTCATTTAATTCTAATAAGAGCCATGTTTGACAGCTATGATTGTTAACATTAGCGATGGAGAAACAGGCACAGAGACACTAAGTAACTTTTGCAAGGCACACAGCTGATAGGAAATGGAGTCTGGATGGAGATGCAGACAGTCTGACTTGGAGACCACAACCCCTCATGTGGTACAATTTCAGGCAGGTTTCTTAAACTCTCTGAATCTCAGTTACCTCATCAGTTCATACAGAGTTGTAGAAATAAATCAGATAACATCTTTAATGCATTTATCATGCTCAACAAATAGTGACATTGTATATTATGCAGCATTTATCCCACTGTAGTTTAAAGATAGAACTCTAAGACTTGCTAACTCCTGGTTCCAAATGGAAGAGAGCCCAGGTGTCCTCTGCTCAAGATTGCCCAAGCCTCTCTGGGGATTTTAGCATCACTCCTCCTCACAAGGGGCCCAGTGTGAGTCTATTCTCAAAAAATACCAGTTTTAACTACAGTGCCCTAGTAAGGTTCCTCTCTTTTCAGCCCAGGGAAGCTTAACATTGGGAGGAGATGAAGACACTTGCAGTAGCCTCGGTTTTTCCAAATATATTTCTTTTACATCTATTTGGACTTCAGATTTTAAACCTCAATCATTTGACTTCTTTACTTTACTCTTGTTCAGTTCTAAGAACCTTGCTTTCATCAAGGGATCATCATGACCACCAGCCTTAGGAGATTCTGATGGAATAAAAGGAGTGTTAGTATAAATATATACAATTTTACATATTTGTATATAATCTCATCTATATTATTTAATTTATTAAAAATAGCTTAGTATCAACTACCTGATAATTTAATGAAAGTATATCTAATTTGAAATATTTTCCACTCACCACTGAGCATCTCTAAAACACTGAGTGACATGGTGGGAATGAGAAAAGCAGCCAAGGCATTTCCATTTGGGCATATGGAGAATCCCTAATGGAGGGAGTAGAAAGTGAATAGTAGGAAAATCTGATTAATAGAGCATTGTACCTATAATACTAGAAGCAAAGAAAACACAAAGAAGAAAACAAACCTCTGAGAAAAACTCATAAAGAAATGCAATGATTTTAACATGTTTAAGAAATTAAGTACACACATAAAACAAACTAACAAACAAACAAAATCAGGACCCACCTAGTCACTGTTAGCAGCAGCCAGACTGTCAGTGAGGAAAGAACTGGGAAAGAGTCTCTGCTGTTTACTAAAGTACCATATGCAACTCTGACTCTGCGGGTTGGCTGATGCCAGAGCTCTGGCAGGAGAGGAAATGTACTTCACCCAGTACCTCCATCACTTGTCAAGTGGACCCGGATTGGAAAAGTACAGGCAAGTCACTGGTTACCTACCATGGCCCATCCTATGAACTCCTTTGGAATCAGATGTTAAACACAGCAGGAAAAACAAACCCTCTGTGTTTTTGCTGTCATCAGATTTTCTAAATAGAAGAATAGTGAATATATTTTACTTCACATTAAGTTTTGGACTAGATATGTTCATCCATTTAATAAGCACTCACTGCATTTCTTTACTGTGCCAGAGTCTATTCTTGAAACTGAAAATATAAAACCAAAAAAAAATACTCATGCCTTGTGTGGTTTACCTCCTAGAGAGAGGACAATCAAAAAAATAAATAAATAATTGCAATAAATGTAGAATACTATATTGTATTAACTGCCATGAACACAATTAAATCACAGAAGAAGAAGAAATACTGGATTCATGAGGGAAAGGTCATGATTATCAGGAAAGATTTTATATTGAGACTGACATTTGAGCAAGGGCATTAAAAATATTAGGGACCAAGCCATGAAGATATCTAGGAGAAAAACATTCCAGAAGAAGAGAAAGCAAATGAAAAGCTGTGAGTTGAGCTCAGGTAGGTAACAGAGAGACAAAGAAGCATGAGTTTATAGGCCACTATGTTGCCTTTGGATTTTGCTCAGAATGAGTTAGGAAAGTTTTATAAGATTGTACACAGATCAATTAAACTATTTTACTTCCATTTTTAAAGGCTCCACTCTGTCTGCTGTGTTTGAAGACACATTGTAGGGAAGCAAGACAAATGGGAAGAACAGTTAAGAGATCAGGAAATAATCTAAGTGAGAGAAAAATGGTGGTAATGGATGTGGTGAGAAGCGTTTATCTTCTGAAAACTATGGCTAAAATAGAGTTAGGATTTACGGATGAATTGGATGTGAAGTGTGAGGAAAAGGAAGGAGTCAAGATCGATTATGATGCTTTCAGGTCGAGCATCTGCAAGGATACAGTTGCTACTTATCAAGTGGGGAAGATTATTACAGCAATTTTGCTTTTGTGAGAAAATAAGAAATAAGAAATGCAATTTAGGATATGCTGAGTGTGTGATACCTGCGAAGATACAACTAGAGATACTAAGTAGGGTATTTAGGTAAATGAATTTGGAACTCAGGGAAGAGATCCAGACTGGAAATACAATTTTAGGCTTAGACAACTTGTAGGTAATATTAAAACCCTGAGGCTGGAAAATCTCACATAGGCACAAGCAGGGGAGATACAGAAAAGTAAAAATCCAAAGACCAACCCTGAGCCAATCCATCATGAGAGGTCAGGGGGTTTAGGAGGAGCAGCAAAGGTGGCTAAGGATTGAGTGGTGAGATAGTGGGAAAATCAAGAGAGCTGGGGTTCTGGATGTCAAATTAAGAAAGACTTTTGAGAAGAAGTGAATGATCATCTGCTTCAAAGGCTGCTGAGAGATCCAATAAAATGAGGACTGAGATTTGACCTTAGATCTAGCAGTATGGTGATCATTGGTGAGATTAACTAAAACAGTTGCTGTGGAGTAGTGGGAAATGGGTTTAAAGTAGAATGGGAAGAGAGAAATTGTAAATAGAAACTTTGGAAATTCAGGGCATTTTGATTTTGATAAAAGCAAAGAAATGAGGTGACAGATATGTGAAATCAAAAGATATATTACAATGATTTATTTTCAGGGAAGTTCCCAATGAAATCAAAAGATAAAGTTATTTAAAGATTTATCATTAAATGATTTAATCATTAAAGTTTCTTTCAAATCTAGCATTTTATTGTTTTACAAGTCATCACAAGGAATTTCTGAAGGGCTTTCTGATGATAAAATCTTGCAAATAAAATTAAGATAAATTTAGGTAGCTGATATGTGGCAATGAACTAAAAATTCATATGTAAGTCCATTAACTAAGAGTACATTAGTAACAGATTTGCATCTGTACATTAGTAAAAGATTTGCTTCTTTCTTTTGAAACCTGAGATGGGAAATTTTCCTTGCCTACTTAATTGAATATGTTAAACTTTTGGCCTTATAATCTTCCTTGCTAATATTTAAATGTTTTTAATATGAATAGATTAAAATAGCCTAAATGGTGAATTTTTGAATACATCAATCAATGTCTTCATCTTAGTCAAGTGTGATAGGCATAAAATAATGCCCTTCCCCCCAAAAAAGTGATTTCTACACCCTAATTCTCAGAACCTGTGAATCTATTACCTCACATGGAAAAAAAAAGACTTTGCAGGTGTGATTAAGTTAAGGATTTGAGATGGTGAGATTATCCTGGGATATCTAAGTGGGCCCATTGTAATCACTAGGGTCCCTCTAAATAAAAATTAAAAAAAAAAAAAAAAAAAAGGAGGAGAGTCAGAGTCTGAGATGGGTGGTGGAAACAGAGGTTGGAGTGATGCAGTTGCTGGCTTTGGAGATGGAAGGGAGCCTCAGACCCAAGAATGCCAGCAGTCTCCAGAAGCTGGAAAAGGCAAAGATCTGGAATTCTCCCTAGAGCTTCTAAAAGAAACACAGCTCTGCCAACACCTTAATTTTAGCCACTGTTTACTAAGATAATTGCTGTATTTGTCTAGCTTGCTTAGTAAACTGAACTCCTTGAAAACAGGTTCTGTTTTTGATCATCTCTTTATTTCCTATAGATTTCCACAGTACCTTGCTTATAGTAGTTGTCTAAAAAGTGGTTATTGGTAGGTTTACTCTTAGTTCCTTGAGGAATCTCTGTACTGTTTTCCATAGAGGTTGTACTAATTTACATTTCCACCAACAGCAAATAAGCATTCCCTTCTCATCACATTTGCCCCAACATCTATTATTTTTTGACTTTTCAATAAAGGCCATTCTGACAGGGGCAAATTGTACCTCATTGTGGTTTTAATTTGCATTTCCAACCATTTGTACCTCTAAATCTATTAAAATAAAATAAAAAATAAAGGGTTGTTGAATTTCTTTGGATAAATTAATATTTAAATACTGTATAAAAATCAGAACATATATTATAAAAATGTCTTTGCAGAAGGAATTCCTAAAGGGAAGAATGATAAATGTGGTATTTATTATCAACATTCCTTCCAGAATAAATGAATTTATCAACATAAATAAAAGATATCTTGGGTAATTAGAAATTATGTACCCGTTTTTGCCCAGGAGAATGCTACTGTAATGCCTGAACATTAGAAGAAATACATTATTTCTACAAGTTTGTAATATAATTGCATTCCAGGATTTATATATTTTTAATCAAGGGAGAATAATAAGATAATTTATTATTTTTTGAAACTTCAACAATAGTGATTATGATTTTTAAAACATGATATTTGTTGCTTTTAATTTTTCATTTTTGGTATGATGTCCAAAACAAGAATAATAATAACTCTATATATACTAAAATATAGTTTTTTTTCTGAAAACAACTTATGTATTCTACAAAAAAAATTGTAACTATCTTCATAAACCATGCCCTATTTCATTTTAACATTCAATACAACAGATGATATTGCAATTTGGGAATAGCATTAAAAATATTGACATCTTAACTCTTGATTCAACTCTAAATATGCTAACTTCTCCTCTCAGCACACAAAACAAAATATTATATTCTCAAATAATAAATAACATAAATAGCCCAAAATAAAATTGTCCAAATGATTGTTTTATATTTAACAAAGAATGTAAATGTATTGAGCTGCTCTTCTATTTGTGATTCCTTTATACATATGATTGAATATTACATTATTTTTAGCTTAGCGAAGGATTTTTCCTCATACTGAGCTTAAAATGTATTAAAGATCTAATTTGATTTTGTTCAGAACTCTGATGCTCTCAGTATCATAAAATCTAATGTGTATGTTTTGTTTGCTCATGTGCCTATCCCCTTTGCTATAGGTATACTGAGTATATAGCTTAGTATCTGGATCATAATAGGTGTGCAATAATAAACCAATTATCTAGATCTCTCAAAATATCATAAAAACTCTTCAACATTAATGATTTACTTTTAAAAACAATATTCAATTATGTATGACAGTCAGTACAGATTCAAGTCAATCTACTACCTTCAGTATCTACACAAAAATTTTGCACAGTAAGAATAAAAATAATAGTCCCTAGGAATTGAAAGATAGTCATCTTCAACAAAAGCTCCAATTGTTCTCGATATATTCTATTTAGTAAGGCAGGAAATTTAAGCATATATTTTTAAAGTATTGTCAACAATCATGAAAATTGAAAATTTAGCCAGCCAGAATACCAATTCTCCAACGAGTCTCTCCTTGTAATATTAACTCTCTGTGATCATCTCCAAGACTACAGCAGAGAAAAAATTACTTCATAGGGATAGTATGAGAATTAAATGAAATAATATCTCAGAGAGAAGACTGTGAACTTCGAAGTCAGATAGACATGAGTTTAAAATTCATCATATCGCCTCTCTGGGCTTTTGCATCCTCACCTAGATAGAGGATGACAATATCTGTTTTTGAAAGTTTATTTGGATTTTTAAAGATAGAGTATGTTAAATTATCTGTCACAAAGTAAATACATAGTACACAATAACTATTATTAAGAGGAGAGAGTGATTGTCTTTAATAAATATTTAATAAATATTTCTAGTACTTTTTTAATTGGAAAGATTCTTGATCTATGAACCACAGTTTCCAATTTAGTCTCTTTGACTCAGTTTCCCACATATACAATGAGGACGATAATACCAGTCCTTCATACTTCTCAGAGTTGCTGAAAGAATGAAATGAAGCAATACAAATAAAAGCTCTTTGAAAATTACAATGTGGTGTTATTAATAGCTGTGCTAATACTTATAATAATTTTAACAGCTCAGATAAATCTGGCATTAATTCAACAATAGGCCTTCTAACCGAGGACATTACAATGATCTATTTTCAGGATAGAAAGTTCCCAATGAATTGGCAAGTATATAGAAATAGACTTCTGAAAGGATGCCAAAGCTGGAATATCCTCAATTCTGTGCCATTTCCAGCTATAGGATGTGGAACCATTCTACCTTGCAAAGATGATTATTACTTTATTTTAACATTCATCCATTTCTCCATATTTTGAATATTTGCCAAATTATTTTCTAGAACTTTTGAACTATTTCTACGAAGAGAAGAAAGTTATTGTATTTTTAGCTGTAGCAAATAATTATTATCATCTTTATGATCTTCAAGAGTAGAGAATCAAGCTTTTAAAAATAAGCATGAATTTTAAGATAAAGTGCTTCATTGTTTCAATTCCATGATTCTTCATTGATCTTAAAATAATAGAACTCTCTTTACCAGTGCCTTTTATTTGTTTGAAAAATGTTTTCTTTGACCAAATCAAATCCTAATAGAATTACAGTATAAAAATTATTTACAGCAAATTTTCAAAAAACTAAGAGACATCATTTTAAAAATAATAATTAAACCTGGTTAAATGAAAGATACCAAAAAATTCAAATATTTTCTGTACCCTGATAGCATAGTGGTTAAATTCTATATAAAATATTGATATTCATCTACATATCTTGCCACTTAAAAATAAAATTGCCTATTGACTCTTTTGTGAACACTAAATGTATACAATGTACAATGTATAGAAACCTAGATTACATAATGTCAGTACCTGCATAAATTTTGTAGATCTTGGAATTGTTAATGTTTGATGATTTTACTTGAAATATATATATATACTTTAGTAGGCCAAGTGAGTAATGAAATCGACATAAAAAGAGAAGTAGCCTCATCAAGAACCAAGTGATGAATAATACAAACCTTAGCCAAACTGTCAAACATTTAAGTTGCTATTCTATAAAGAAATTTTCCAACTTGTTCTTTCTGTCAAATATGTTTTTATAGCTGGACACCATGAATATATGTGTATATAACTTCAATGATTTTGCTTCAGACCACTGAAAAAACTCTATTGTTTTGACTATAGTAACAGATAAAAGGCTGGAAACAACATCGCACAGACTTTTCCCTCTTCATCTATAGCAACTTAGTATTAAATCTTGCCACTTGATCCCCACTTCATTATGTCCTCATGCTTGAGCAATTTCCAGCATCATAGCATGATTAGATGTGATACCTACAGTGGCACAGGACACTGAACTATCACCCCAGTGCAATGAGCTAGTTTAATTCTACTGAAATAGTATTCTAAAAACTGAGTAATCGGGGTGGAGACTCAGTCAGGCTAAATTCTGAACTTGTGACTCAGTCCATTTTAACAACTGTTCTTGGATGCCAGACACTGCCATCCAATAAGCAATACAGGTACAGAGGAGCATTATTACCAAGTTGGACACAACATGATCACTACCCTCAGTTATGCTCCCAGTCTACTGGAGGACATTTAAACAGACAATTTCAAAAACAATATGGTAAATCTGAAGAAATTGGATAAGAACAGTGTGATATGAGAGCTAAGAGATGAGAACTGAATTAAAACAAAGGCATCCAGAATGACTTCAAGATAATATGTCAGCAAGGCACATTTGCAGGATGACTAAGAACTATTTGATGTTAGTTCACAACAACACACAATAAGCAATTTAAGCTTTATTTAATTAATTACACATTATCCCAATTCATTCTGAAAAGGGAATAATACAGGTAAGGTACAGCCTATTTGGAAAATATTGACAGAAAATAATTAATTTTTTATAAGTCTCACTGTAAATATTTAGTTTTATATGTTTGATTTTCAGTTTCGTGCCTCAAGTATTTAAGTCAATATACAGGGAATATATTAATATTTGGAGTTTCACAATGAGTTCTATGAGTGAGGTCTATATTTAGTAATACATTGGTCTTTCCTAGTCCCTTTTATTAATATTTCATATTTACTTATCTAATTCATTCCTTCTCCTGAATCATTTAAATAATTTTATCTGGTTGATAAGTTTTTAGATGATTTCCAATTCTAGTGGTGATAGGAATTATTGCTTTCTATTGCTACTTAATGGCCTTGGAATATCAGTATTTTTGACAATTGAATAGTGAGTATTGATCTTTTGTTCTATAGGACTTTTGAGATTAAGGATTGAACTCTTAACCTCTGAATGCCAATAGTTCCTATATGACCATCCTGACATCATCTTCTTCACCTGAATATCCTAAATGACAGCATGACAGTATCAATGTCAATATCAGTGAAAATAATGTCAGCTGTAAAGTGGCAATAGGGTCTGGTGTAGTCTACATCACAAACTATCAGCAAAAACAAATAAAGGCAGAACATTCCCATTCATAAGCTAAGGTTATACAAAGTTCATGTCTTTTATTTCATGTTTTCTTTAAACATTTTCTATTGATTGGTAATAGTAATACTCCTTTTCCAAGAATTGAAATCTTTCTTATAAAATTATTGGCCTCTTGTCTGTTGAGGGAGTTTAAGTCTCAAATTATTGAATACAGAATTAGCAACCTCAAACTTTGCTGATCCAGCTTCCTCTTAACCTTTCAATTAAAATGTCTAATGTGGAAAATCAATAGCTGTAGTTACATAATCTGTATGTAGCCTTTCATGAGAGGGAAGATGGTGCAATTATGACTAAGCCAGATATATAATTATTTCTTTATATCCTAACTAAAGTTAGAAAGCTAAACTTGGAGCACTGCTTTAGAAATTGCTTTCTTCCTTAAACACTTTCAAGACTGTTCAAATAAGAAGGCTTTCCTACTAATTAATCTTCTTTGCTTTGAAATTTCATTCTCCTTACAGTCACTAGTAGGACAAACCTTAAGGAAAATAAATAAAAGTGAAATTTGACTTTGTTGCTCCTTTACCTCTTCTAGTTTCAGTTCTTTCCTCGTGTTTTTGGTAACCTAGCACCAGATTCTACCCTTTCAAAGCTATTACTATCAGGTAGCTGACCACTAGCTTTTTTAGAATTTAATTTATAATGATTTTCCAAAAGGTACTTGCATTTGAATAGATCTTGATGATCTAATGAATATCTAATGGAGGAAATTTAGATTATAATGGATGGGGGCAAATTAGCGATTGTGGGTAGAAGGCATTACCTGGATGTTCTTCAAATGATACTAAAAATGATACTAAATTGGAAGACACCAGATTTGATGTACAAGCATGTGATTCTCTCTTTCTTCCTGCAGGCGTCCCTGTGGCTTTTTCAACCTCTGTTCTAAAGCCCTTTAGCCAGCAGAGTAAGCCCTATTGCATTTCTGCAGTATAGTGTAATTCAAGACCCAATTTCTCCATTAAGAAAAGACACCTGCACTCGAATGTTTATAGCAGCACAATTCACAATTGCAAAGTTGTGGAAACAACCCAAGTGCCAATCAATTCATGAGTGGATTAATAAAATGTGGTATATGTATACCATGGAATATACTATTCAGCTTTAAGAAACAATGGTGATATAGCACCTCTTGTATTTTCCTGGATAGAGCTGGAACCCATTCTACTAAGTAAAGTATCTCAAGAATGGAAAAACAAGCACCACAAGTACTCACGAGCAAATTGGTATTAACGTATCAACACCTAAGTGGACATATAGGAGTAACATTTATTGGATGTCGGGCAGGTAGGAGGGGGGAGGAGGGGATGGGTATCTACAAACATAATGAGTGAGATGTGCAACATTTGGGGGATGGTCATGCTTCAAGCTCTGACTCGAGGGGGGAGGGAGGGCATAGGCAATATACGTAACCTTAACATTTGTACCCCCATAAGATGCTGAAATTAAAAAAAATTGTGACTTTAAGCATTTTGCATTACATCTATAAACTTCAGTTTTCTCTTCTTTAATGTAGAGATAATAAGAGAATTTATGTCCTAGATATGTTTTAAAGCTTCAATAGATGGCAAATGGGGCTCAATATTGCTGAAGAACCTGTAAAAAGCCATGTTGAATGCACCTCAGACTGCTTACACTAGAAATTGAAAGGCAGTGCTTATCCTTTGGCTTAGGTCTCCCACTGGTTGACATTTGCAACATTACACCCCTTGCACTTCCAGATTTGCAGGTACATGACTCCATATGCATGAGTAGGCTCTCATAGGCATTCCAAAATACAGCTATAGAGACCCTAAAAGGCACGGGATACAGCGAAGTAAAGGTGCTTTCAGGTTATTCCTGCACAAGTCACCGCCAGAGAAATAACTCAAATAAATATGCGGACCAAGAGACTGTCAGGCAAAAGCAAGAGGTCCTCAGCAAACCCCCTTCTCCTGGCTTAGGGTTCATCATACTTTATTGCCAAATCTTCACTACTTGCAATATTTTTAATATTAATAACTTAATATTAATATAAAAATTATACAACTTGAACTTTTAGGTAAAACAACTTTTGGAATTATCTAGGTAACTAAGGTTAGAGATTCAAGATATGGGTAAGAGTTCAAATAAGTAATTTGAAATCTTGTAAGTTTAAGGTAAAGTCAAGTCACAAATAAATGTCTAGATGCAAAGAAAAAATCTTCTCTCTGTAATTCAAAAACTGGAAGTTTGGTTTTGGCTTCTTAATCTGACTTAACCTGGATTTCTTTCTCTCTAAGAACTAGGAAATTACATTTTTTGAGTGAGTGTCAGCTCCTTAAAACAATAGCTGTGTCTGTATAGCTCATCACTGTCACTTTACCATAACGGTTCAATTGATATTTGTTGTCTTCCGACAACCTTGAAGGAATGTTGTGTTAAAATAAGATAAATTGTAAAAGTAGAGATGCAAAGCATGTTAATTTCATGTATTTTTCTTCCAAAGGATCACAGCTGAATAGGTAGCCATATCATCAGAGTCCTTTTCTAACTACCAAAAACAAGTAAGGGGCCCATGCAATTCCAGTCATTTATCTGTTTTATCACAGGGCCTGAATTTGCCATGAGGCCTCAATTCAGAGTCTAGGTATGGATGTTTCTCTTCTGTTATTGTCTCTATTTTTAAAATTATTATTAATTCTCTCAGTTTACATTAAAAATCTCATTTTAATATCCTACTAGCCTTTCCTTTTTTCTTCTATTGTCATTTTCCAAATATAACCATATTTATTTTACGTGGTTTTATCTTGCAGGAGATTATATCTTTGCCCTACCAGATATTTGCTTCCGTTTTGTTCAAAGAATACCCACTGAGTTCCCCAGTAAATCACTGACTAGATTTATGATGCCTTTACTCAGAGGGCAGCTATGCATGAAATAATAACGAGATTCATAAAATATTACCCGATGAGTCACTATACCATTGTGCTGTTTTCCTTTCAAATATTTTAACACTACAATGCTAATAACTCTATTGAGTAAACATCCTTTCTAGACTGTGACTAAAAAAAATGCTTGGAATTCTAAGTTTCCCAAAGGCATGAATGACTAAATCTTAGTTTTTACTAATTGCTCTATTTCAGAAGCTTTAAGTATAGCCATTATGTAATTTGGAAACAGTAGTGATTTCTATCAGGAATTTAGGCATAACTTCACTTCCTCATCAAAAAGAATTTTAAAGTACTAATTCTGCATTGTGCTATTTTAGGGTCTGTACAAAGAGAATTATTTAAATATGATCCCAACCCCTTAGGATTCACAATCTAAGAAAATACTGGCAAGAAAAAATATAAAAAGAAAATACTAACCAGAGAAGAAAGCCAGGAAATTGACACAGCTGACCATGATTTGAAGTCTAGCTTATGAGTATAGTATATATTTTGCATTGTGTTGTTGATAAACTTTTGAGGACAGAAGGCTGGGTTTATACTTTTTATATTCCATTTAGAATGTACTTTTATACATGATATATACTCAGTAAACATCTGATGATGACAAAGAAGATCATTTAACTGTACAGTTGAAGCTTCTTTGAGGTAAGAGAAAAGAAGAAGAAAAAGACAAGGAGGAAGTGAAGAGGAGGGAGGAAGAAGGGGAGAGGGGAGGAAGAAAGGGAGAGGGCAATAAGAAAAACCTTGATATTACAAATCAAGGTCAGATGTGGTGCAAAGAACATTACTGGATGATTTTCTACCATTTACTTGGACATCAAGTCTGCTTTAAAGACATCCATCAACTCAGGGAACATTAATATTTTTCAAACCTATTTATGTGTGTGTGTGTGTGTGTGTGTGTGTGTGTATACCCTTTTAATTACAAACATTTTACTACCCCAATTCTTTAAAATATAACCTATCAGCCTATACCCAAAGTAATATAACCAATCAACATTAATATTTAAAACTCAATACAATTACTTAAAGGTAATATAATTGAAATATATAAGACAAGTAATTATGATGAAATCATATGTATTTGAGTATTAAGAAGACATAATTAAGTAATTAAGTGCTTGTACCTATATGTAGAATGAACATAAGTGTGAGAGTTACAAACGAAGATTAATCAAATGTGTGGCATGGGTAATTTACAAATTGTTGCCAACAAAACACACTTGATTAGTTAGGGGGCAATTTTAAAAATGTTTAACTAATCTTGGTTAAGTTCCAGACCAAACAAAATACAATCTTCCCTCAATTTACATGGTGAATATATTCCTGGAAAACTCAGTGCATATTCTAAGAATGCCAAAATACTTTTCATTCATATAAAAAAATACTGTTATTTCTAGAATCATTCATTACAGATAGGATTTTTGCTTATATGAATGTTATTAAAGCACTTGAATGCCTTGAGGGATCCAGAGATTTTTGTTTTTTTAATTATCTAGGACTGTCCCTAGATCTGCAAGACCTGTGTCCTCTCTGTTGGTCAGCCACTCAAAGCTATCAGAATGACTGAGTGGTTTCTCACAGGTGTACCCAGGTGGCAGCAGAGATACCCCAGGGCAAGGTGAGAATGTGAGTCCAGCTGAGAGGAGGCAGCAAATTCATAACAACAGTGAAAGAAAGAAGATGAGCAATGTGGAAGGGGGACTCAAAAGATTGCCCAATCCACTTCTATATTAGTCTTCCAGGGCTGCTGTAAAGAATTACCACAAACTTGGTGGCTTAAAATAACAGAAATGTAATTTTTCACAGTTCTGGAAGACATAAATCTGTATGTAATCCAGGAGACTGAACAGCCTTCGAGGCCTACAGGGAAAACCTCAATTCTTGACTGTTCCAGCTCTAGGCATTCCTTGGCTTGTGGCAAAATCACTCCAATCTCTGCTTCCAGTCACAGTGCCTCATCCTCCTCTCTGTGTGTCTGTCTCCTTCTATATGTCTCTTCTAAGAACACTTGTCACTGTATTTAGAGCCCATCTGGATAATCCGTGATGGTCTCATCTCTACATCTTTATCTTAATTACATGCAAAATAGGATCCAAATTTCCATTTTCCAAACAAGGTAACATTAACAGGTTCTAGCGTTTAGGACAAGGACATGCGTTTTAAGAGGTCACCATTCGACCCACCACAGCTCATTTCCATTCCAGGCTGTGACTCTGTCATGCCTCATTGTGACAACCAAAAACACACCTACAAATATTCAAAAATGCAGCTATGTGTGCCTCATTAAGAACCACCTGGTCCAGCTAATTTTTCTGTCTATATCCTCTCCTTCTAACAAAACGTGCAAAGCTGTTAAAGAGCTTCTATTGCACATCATTTACTTCTCCCACTATTTACTGATTTAGTCTGGACTGTTCCTCATAATGCTTTGCCTTCATTATTTTAGTTATAGACATTTTTCTGGTGTTGACACATGAAATAATCAAGAACAATAAGGCAGTTAAGAAAGGATTTAATTCTGGTCTAACCATTTAAGCTTTCTAAGACTCATTTTTCACATCTGTAAAATAAGAATAAAAGTTTCTCCTCACAGGCATATGCTATGATTAAATGAAATTATGGAAGCAAATGCTTTTATAGCATGTAAAATAGAACAAAATGTAAAAATAAATTGTATGTGAGTGTTGACTTTTGAATTTAGTGTTAGTATCTAAATATTTGGTAAGGAAAATAAATTCTAATTAGATTATTTTGCAAATATTAAATGTTAATATCTCCATCTAACACATTTTCACAAGTGCATTTGGGGTTGTATATAGAGAAAACAATAATATGTGAATGGAGGCTAATAGGAATGCAGAAAATTTACTCTGAACTGGGAAAAAAGTATAAATATTTTACTATTACTTGCAAGAACTTTTATTTACTAAGGAAAATAGAACTTTCCAAAATCCCAAGTACTGTCCTCTTTTTGCAAAAAGAACATTGTGAACTCAAAAGAGATAACCACAAAATGTCCCAGATTGATCAAGAACTTTTGCTTCTTTTCCTTAGAAGTTAGCCTTACAACAGACAATGTCCAAAAGAGCATGACATTGCAGTAATGTCAGTGATGTGTGAAATAAAAATGCTTTAAAATGAATATTTAGAAACATGTGATTTGGAACCCACACGAATACCTTCCTTCTCCCCGCTTTGCTAACTCTATTTGGTGGCCTGAGTCACTTCTGCAATTCTGTTAATTAAAACACAGAAACAACTATCAAAGTCAGAGTTACCTGGGTTATTTTCCTATATAGTCTACACAGATAAGAAAAAGTAAAGTCAAGCAGTCAGCAAGGAGTAAGGCAGATTTTAAAACCAGCATCCCATTGTCTGCATTTAATACCACCTGGGCAGAGAATAGCATTGTCATCAAGACGATTTTGCATTTAGGACATACATAAATATAGTAATAATTGATAAGTAATTGATGTTTCTGTATGTGGTTGGGTGTATTTTAACTATATTCTCTACAGAGATGAAAAACTTAAAATTCATTTTAGGATATTTAAATGATTGTCCAAATATTTCAATCAGTATATGATTTTATGTGAATCCCACAGCAAAACCAAAAAATAAAAAAAGACATGACACAATCTTTAATTGCTAAAATAATGTGAACCTGGTCTAAAATCACATGTCAGATAGTAATATTTCTATGTTAGCTCCATTTTAATCCTTTTTTATTTGTCACAGATATAAGTTAAAATCTGAACACTTTTATTTCAAATTAAGGGCTTAAAATATGAAAAATATAAAATGTGAATACTGAAATATAAAATGTGACAATGTATATTATCCTAATCAAACGCTTCTCCTAGTTTAGAATAATATATATATGCATGCATGTATATGCATGTGTGTGCATATGTTTTCATATATGTCATATTCTAAGCACATGTCTGTAAATGATTCATATATATGTATGTACATCATATTCAAAATCTGGTCACTGGTGGTGATGGAGATTGTTGGAAGTCAAGTGAATGAGTCTAACTGTCAGATTTCCAAGTGATTGTGGTAGATTTCCATTTCATCTTCAAAATCTTAGCTTTTGTGAAGAGGACTATGTCATCTCCATATATAAACTGTCATTGCTTAGGATAAGAGATTTATTCTTGCTTTAGCTTTGGGGGCCCTGGAAGGTCTTATGTTTGTCCATGGTTTATTGTTTTGCTTTAAAACATGGCATGACTCACTTATAATTATGAAAAATCTTAGTAAGCTAGGATCAAAAGAACCTAAGTCCTTGACCCAATTTTCCATTTGTCTTTCTAATCAAGGAAACCTGCTTAACTTCACTGGTCCTCAGTTTTCTTACATGTATAATGACAGCATTAAAATAAGTTATCTCTAAATTGATCTCTTTAGTAATATAAAACACATGATATAAAATATGAGCATATTTATTAGACAATACACACTGGGAAATGTTAAGGCATACCATTTGTACTCAGATATTTGAATTTTCTCACTACTCGAGGCTTTGAATTAAAGTTAGGCCCCTGTCATTTGTAAATAAATGCTTGTTTGAATTCAATAATTTAGCAGAGATATAAAAAATCGTATATATTTTATAAGTACATTTAACAGCAAAGAATTTAAGGAACTGTGGCTATAAAAGTCATTTCTCTAAGAGAGTCCAGACCCTGGTTTCTATGGAATTGATTACTAGTCAAGGAAACCCCGCCAATTTATGGGGGAAAAGATAGCTATTTCTCCCCTGGCTCTTAAAGGAGAACTTGTTCAAAATTCAGCCTTATTCTACTTAGAAAACGGAAGAAATGTGAGAAGATAAGTTTTCCCTGATCCTCACTGGTTACTACTGATATAACCACATAATAAAGGTAAAAGATGCCCATACAAAAAGTTAGTATGATGAGAGTAGATCATCCTCTGGTAACACTGCTGAGAATTGTGGTCCTCTGCTCTAAATCAGAGGTAGATTATTTCTAGTTTTGAATTATTCATTCAACCTTAAGGGTAAATTTGGGCCAATCCTTGTGTGTTCTCATAGTTCATTGCTGCTGCCAGTAACTCTGCCCTGAAAACACTGGCTGCAGCTGTGATTTTAGCCATTAATGGCCAATCGCAATTCTGAAAGCCTGTGATCACAATTTCTACAGTGCCTTCTCCTTGTAATGTAGTCATCTCAGTTCCAGAGGCTTTATTTACTCCCTGGAAACCGGCTGTTAGCTTGATGATCACTCCCCACTGAGAAATTTACTTTACAACTTTCTTAAATCTGCAGGGGAACCCTTACAGAGTAAATTGTAGGCTTCCTCCAAGAAGTAAATAGATCTAAAGTAAAATAACTCTTTTGGCAATCTAACACCAGCATGAGTTAACAGTTTCTCACAACCAGTCTGGATACAGAGTATTAAATTACATTTGGCCTGAGTCCATTCTTGAGTGTATCTTAAGTGATATTCTTATTCAATGGCTGCTTTTAATGAGATTTTGATATTTTAGGAAGTTTGGTTGAGTCAATTGCAATCCAATAAATGTTTCCTTGTCTTCAGAATACTTTCACTGTTTTGAAACTGGAGGAGGTGTTTTCTTGTACAGTTGCATTAGAGTTTTGTGGTATGGAAGGAAGCATGGTATCAAGAGTACAAGAATGTACACAGAAGTAAGAGTAATTGATTGAAGGCATACTAGCATAAAAACAAAAATGCAGAAATATGCAAAAAGTATGTTCTGACAAGAGCACAACATCAAATTCCTTGTTGTCACAACCTCACTACTAAAATCTTCTTTTGGAAATCTTCAGAAAGTTTTCTTTTGTCTTACCCTACAAGAATTTTTGACAAATATCTCCTCTGGCCTTCTATTGTACCCAAAGATTACAAGTTTTGTCTGTCTACTACATGCTGAAAGGAGATTTTTGATACATTAGCTGGGTGTTGTTGTGATTGTGAGGAGTGGAAGTAAACAGGTGGGAGGAGAATTGATCTCAGCAATTTTATTTTTTCTGGATGGCTGCTTTCCATAATTGTAAGAGTTATTTTCAGCGATAAGGAGAAAGTTGCTTGCCTTGATTTGTTTGCCATCAATTTTCACCTTACAGGAAGGAAATCTCTTTGGAAAACAGTCATTTGTCATCACTGAATTCTATTGCCGGTGACCAGCTTTTTGCAATTCTGTTCACAGCTTGGTGTATTGCAGTTTTCAAGTATTTATCAACCATTTATTCAAGTGCTAAAACAGATTTAGCTTTCCTCCACATATTAAAGGATAAACAATATATTCCAAGTTACTTAAAAGTTAGATATTGACAAACACATTCCCATCCATTCTTTCTATAGAATTATGGACCATGTGTCATACTAGCACTGGCAGCTGCATCTTCAGAAATGAAAAATGGAACTTCCCTCTCTTCTTCCACCCTGCTAAATGTTACAAATAACTTCTGACTAGTTCCTAAAATAAAGTCAAGATATTTTTTCCTCCTGCCTGACATGATTAGTTTTGAAATTCTGTTCCAATTTGCCCTGACCATACCCTCTCCCATCTTCAATCACTCGAGAACATTTCCTTTTAACTTCTTCCATTTATTTTTTGATGATCTTAAATAGTTTCTTCAAGGAAGTGTGTGATGGTAGGCTATTCAATATAAAGAACTATAACTTGGCAAACTATAATGATGACTGAGTCAACAGAAAAAAATTCCCCACAATTTCCCACATTCTCTAGTAAATAATGGTTGTTCTAGAAAGGGGATGATTTGAAAAAGTTTGATTCTTTTGAAATAAAGAGATATCTTTTTCCTGTATCCAGAGCCCTTGGCATAACAAAGTAATCTAATCCAGAAAAAGTGAAGTAATGTGTAGAGGTGTCTAGCATCATATTCATAAATACAATATAGTATTTCTTTATTCTCATCAAAGTCATTTCAAAATAACAACTACAAATAATTTATTGTGATGCGTAAATGTTATTATTATGAAAAAAACGTTTTTATCTGTTTAAAATATATTTTGTTTTGAAGAGTTTTTGGGATATCAAATTCCTTTGAGAACAACATATATTGAAATATGTAAACTACGCATTCACAAATGATTTTAAGGATTATTTTTCTATGATAGGGCATGCAAGAAGTCATAGATTAAAGCAGAGACTATAAGCAAAAAGTTCTTAAGTATCATTAATCATAAAGTACAAAACAGTAAAAGTAAAAAGATATATAGTGTATAACCTTTCTAATGTCAATATTATCAGCTTTACCAACTCAAGAGTTGACGTAATGCACTGACTAAAGTTTTTGCCTATTTTTGGCCTCATGTTCCTTAATTCCATGACTGCATTAACTCGCATTTCCACTTGATTTCAGCCATATTACATATTTTCTTTCAGGCCAAACTATGTCTAACTAAACTTTGTATACCCTAGGCTTATCACAGTGGCACCTATTTGGCACATACATATTTCTGGAGGAATGAAATTCTTCTCTAAACGCAAATTTCCATTTGTCCTATCTAATAACTCTGTTTTCTTCTTGTGATGCCCAGGTTTGTACGTATTCCCGGAACTTTCAATAAGCCAGCCTTTGGGCTTTCTTTCTTTTCCACCAAGACTGGACTCCAGTGTCAGTCATTTCAAACATACGTCAACTCTTACCTTTAAATTTTCTTCTCTTTGTCCTTTTGCAATACTTGTATGCAATTCCTGAAATTGTCTACTGTCTTCTTTGTCAATTCTGCTGGAAGATGTCAAAAACCACACTCAGTACAAGATATTACAAAGCCATGCTTTCAAATGGATTATTACTGCTGCTTGGAAATTTCTTTTATCTTCCACACAGTGGTGAATCCCTATCTTCATCATCCTCAGTTTCTTAACCCATGTACCTAGCAAGCTGTCAAGAGTAAAGGTTTTGGGGCCAATCTTAGGTTTTATTCACAGACCTACCTCTCAGTGAGAGCCTTGAACAAGTTACATTATCTAAAAATTCAGTTTCCTACATTTAAAATGAGGGTTTTTATAGTACATATTCCAAAGAACTGTTGGAAAGATTAAATGAATGAGTACATGTAAACAGATAAGCACAGTTCCTGGCAAATAATAACCCCCAAACAAATAGCAGCTATTTTTTAATTGGTTACTACAATTAGAACCAATCAACTGGTGTTTCCTTAACACATCAATTATTCCTGGAACTTCCGCTTCTTTTTTTGTATAGTTGATAACTGAGACCTTCTTCCTTGCAAACATTTCTCTTTTAATCTGTACTTTTGGCCCCTGCCTATTCTAAATTTTCTAGTTCCTCTTAGTTTCATTTCTGTGTTCAGTCTCACCTTTTCTACTACATATTTCCTTCTTTTTTGGGTGGAAAACATGCTCAATTTCTTCATTTCCTCCATGTGATGCTACTATTCCAAGCTTCCACACCATCTGTCCCCCTGCCTTGCTGCCAAACTTATGGAAATAGATCTATCTTGATGTCACCGATTTCTCGGAATTACTTACTTCTCAATTTTAACACTTATAATCAGGATTCAATGCAATTATTCTGTAGAGTAAGTTTATTAAATAGTATATTGAAATTATCCTCTCCAAACTATGACTGACATCCTAATCACCAACCATGCCTTTCTTCTACTTTTTCCCTGTTTGGCTTCTAGGTTGTACCATTGTCATTGACCTCTCTTCTTTCCAATCATTCTTTGGCTATTTCCAGTCCTGTTTTCCATTCTTCCTTCAACCTTCCAATAATAATCTCTCTATCAAAGATGTGTGTGTGTGTGTGTGTGTGTGTGTGTGTGTGTGTGTGTTTAGCCCTCTCTGCTCTTCTGTCTAATAGTTGGTAATTTCATTCATTCTGAAGAATTTGACACTCATCTCTATTCAGATGACTCCTGAATCTGAAATTCTAATCATAGGCTCATTTCTGAATTCCTAGTTCAAAATTCAAATTGAATATTGTACCTCCCCACTCTGATTTACCTGTAGCATTTTAAATTAAATTGGAAAATGTCAAATTCGTATTGCTTATTACTTTTCCAATGACTTTCTTATTTCTGTTAAAGTACCACCATTCTCCCAGATCTGGGGAGTCATTTTTTACGTCCTTCTCTCCAATTGCCCCTACAGGCAAATATTTATCAGGTCTAGAAATCACCATGTATTTCTCATATCCACATCCTCCTCCATTCGTGCCTTCATTATTCTTATTAGTCTTTGCTGACTGTTGCAATGTTCCTACTACTTCCTTATCCATTTCACATTTTGCTGATAATGTCACTAGACATCTTGAAAACTTTCAGAAAACCATTAAGTCTAAATTCTTATTCCTATAGCCTGATTCTCTATCTATCCCACCTTTTCAGATCTATATATCTATAACCCATATATAAGAGCATCCAATGCTCCATGTATACTGCTCATTCTTTCCCAAATTTCTGCCTCATTTTATTGTCTCCACTACTTTCTCTCAGGTTTTTATGTCCTTCTGAAATTCCACTTCATCCTATGTGATTGGTGAAGTTCTATGTTTCTTTTTTCAAGATCTCACTCAGATATAATTTATTATGATGTCTTCTCTGATTTTTCCAACTATTGTGACAGTTGTTTATTTTGCATGCCCCCAACAATGTAAGTCTCTTATAATGTTGCTTGCCTGTCTTAACCAGTAGTGTTCTCAATCAGTTTATTAAATGAATAGATTTCATTTTTATCTTTATATACCTTATATCATAAAATAGGCTATAAGGAATAATAATAAATTGAATTATTGAATTGGACTTATGCATAGAAATATAACCAATGACAAATAGAAGTAAAGGTCATAGAGAACCCAAAAATGTCATGACCACTCATTGAATTTCACCTCGTTTTTGAAATACGTTTAACAATTTATTTAAATATAGGCATCCACTTCTGAAAGGAATTCCTAAATTTTCACTAAGTCTATAAAGTTTATATTTTAGAATGTTCCCAAAATAGATTCTGTTAAACTTCATCTCAAACTCACCTTAGCCACTCACATCCATGTCCCATTCTGGCTTTGTCACCACAAATATCCTGCACATCTCAATCATAATATCCAAAATTCAACTCTCTCTCAGCTATTCTTTTGACTTTTTTGAGATTTCCAATCTACTGACTCTGTCATTTTCTTCCATATTATCAGCCTCTTCCTGGATTCACTTCTTTCATCAACTAGCTCTGACCTCATGATTTGCCCATTCCAGACACTTTCTTGCCTTTATATTCAATTAGCTTGCTTACCCGTCTTTATCTACAACAGCAAAATTGTAAGCCACTGAGTACCTTCTCCATGCCACTCAGATCATGAGCTGTTATGCAAGATCAAATATAAGTACAGGCTGATATCTCTATTGTTTCAGGGAAGTCTTCCCTTTCTCTAATTCCACTTCATTTTAACTTAAGCATTACTTCCTCTGGGAAAATTTTCCTAATCAAATAGGCCAAGGGCTTGCAGGATGGTTAGCTACATTTCTTCTATATTCCCGTAGGAGCCTGCACATGCATTTCATTCATTGCTTCAGTAAGTATTGTCATTCTTTTAAATCTATGTCCATAGACTTGGGATGATTGACCCACAGGCATAAATAAACAAACTTCCTGCTATCTTGAAACTTACATGCTAGTGAGGGAAGCATCAGGCATAAAAGTTAATTTGTAGATAGTTGAAAGCAGACAATGATAAGTAATAGAAAAAAATTGAGTAAGGGAATGTCCTATTGCAAATGAGGATTTTAAAATTTCTTGAAACAATTCAATTTCCATGACCTAACCTGCGATTCTAGAGTCATGAGATGATAGAGATGTCTTCGCTAAGGAGGTAATATTGGAACAAAGACTAGAATAAAGTTAAATTAAAAATTTCTATATTAAATGTTAAATGAAACATATAATATACAAATAAATTTCCAGAATTATATTATTTATTAATTTATTATACATATAACTATATTTATTCAATTTTATTGAAAATTCAAATTATTTCTGCATTGTTTTGGAATTCAAAATTATTCTTGGCTAAGTATGTTTAGAAAATTTTCTTTTTCACTTTTCGAGTTATTTCCTCTATAAGGGAGATTCCTATGGATTACATTTTTGTAAGAGTCTTAATTCATATCTCAAACGTTTACCAGCAACTAACGCATGTTATTATTATAATGTTAATAATTGCTGGGGTAGGCAGTTTCTACATTATCCCCCCAAATCCCTACTTCTGTTGTGTAATCCCACTTGCTTGAGTATGGGGCCCCATCTAATGACTCCCTTTTAATAGCAAAAGTGATAGGAGTATACTTTTAATATGAGTTACAAAGAGACTTTGGCTACAGTCTTGCCCTTCCTCTCTTTCTTTCACCCAATCTTGTTCTCTCCCTTGCTTGCCAGGAGGGGAACCAGCTATTATATTGTGAGCTGCCCTAGGGAGAGCCCTATATAGCAAGGAACTAAGGGCAGCCTCTGGCCAATAATCAGTGGAAATTTGACACCTTCAGTCCAACAATCTGTGAAGACCTGAATCCTGCCAGTAACCATATAAATGAGCTTAAAAACAAATATTCCCCCATTTGAATATTCAGATGTTATCACAAACCCAGTTTTGACTGTAGCCTTGTAAGAGACCTTGAGATACAGGCACTTAGCTAAGCTGTACCCAGATTTCTGACACAGAAACTGAACTATTAAGTCATTAAATATGAAATGTCCAGTTTCGAATCAAAACTGAAGTCTATCCCAAACGAGAAATAGTACAATTAATCAAAGTATGTTTCTAAACTATCAACACAGTTTTGCCCTCTTAGCGGTAGCTGGTTTATGCCATCAGCAAAGAAGCCTGGAGAGCCAGTGGTGAAGAAATTGTGAAAGGCATTTTACACAGCTTTTTGAGAATTGAATATCTTTTCTTGTAAGAAATAGTGCAAAGTCTGGAAAAGTGGTAGTCAGTTGTAAGGTCTGGTGAATAAGGTGGATGACAAAGTGTTTCTAAGTCTAGTATCTGTAGTGTGAGCAGCGTTGTTTGTGCAATATATGGTCAAATGTTGTCTTGCAAAAGAATTGGCCTGTCTCTATTGACCAATCTTGGCTGTTTAATCTCAAGCATCCTCATCATTTCATCCAACTAGTTGCAGTAGAAATCTGCTGTAATCGATTAACTAGGTTTTGTGAAGCTGTAGTGGATTATACCAGCGCTGGACCACCAGACACCATTAGCTTTCTTTGATGAATATTTGGTTCAGGACTGGACTGTGTTTCACCACTGTATCCAATCATTGTGCTGAACATTTGTGATTGTCAAAAAGAATCTATTTTTTTAATCACACTTAACAATACTGTGTAGAAATGATTCACACTTATGTCGTAATAGCAAAGAAAGGCAAGATTTGGGATGATTTACCTTTTGACATGTGTTTAATTTATGTAGTACTCATCTATCCAGCTTCTTTACCTTGTCAATTTATTTTAAGTGGTCTAATAGTTTTGGAATAGTAATGTCAAACCTTGCTGTTAATTTATGTGTAGGTTGAGATTAATTCACTTCCACTATAGTTTTTAGTTTATCATTACCCTCCTTGGACTCGGGTCATCCATGTGACTCATTTTTAAGACTAAAATTACCAGACCATAACTTTTTAAATAATTAACATACCATGTGTTCATTAGTCACATCCTTTCCAAACACTTTGTTGATATCTTGAGCTGTCTTGTGTTGTATTGATTTTATGACAGAACTCAAATTTGAAAATAATACAAATTTGTGACTTATCTATGGTTATGCAAAAATTGTTTTATTAATTTAAGAAATTTGAAAGATAATCACAACTCAAAATGTTTGTTTGAAAGAATGAGGATGCACCTTTACAATAAAAATAATACATGAAGTGTCAAAGTGAAATGTCATAGATATGAACTATCAAACTTAGTACTTAAGGAAAGTGGACATTTCATACTTAATAACCTAATACTAAATGTTGTTTAAAGCAAATAAATTTAGGGACTTTGTTATACAACAATGAATACTATAACTGCCTTTTTAAAATTCGAATACTCTATGGCACCTGTCTAATGAAGAACTGAATTGTTGAATGGGTGAATTAAATACATGTTCACGATTTTATACTATCATCATCTAATTCTGTCTTTTATTTCATTGGAAATGCATTATTGCTGATATAAATTAACTCCCGAAATTGCTCAGTATTAAATAGAATCACCTAAACATGGAGAAGGCAAGTCTGAACACCATTTAGAATTATATTTAATCACCTACTATAACTGCAAATCTTCTAATCACTTCATAAATAAAGCCGCATGTGTTTGGAATCAGTGAAAAATCAAATCCTGGATCTGCCACTTACTAGTTATGGGATGTTGATGAAATTCTCAACCTAATTAAATGTCCTCAGTTTCTTAATCTGTCAAAAAGAGATTATATTACCCACCTCAGAAGGTTTTTATGAAGATTAAATTCAACAGTATTTTAAAGCAATTGCCACAGTGTTTGACCAATAGTAAGCAAAAATGTAGCTGTTATAATTAGGCTCCAACAAGACATCCTGGAAAAAAAATATCCTTTTTGCATAACCCGGAAACCTAGAATAAATTTTCTTATTTATGCTGCACCTCAAAGTGTATTTGACCCAGGTCATATTATTTCTATTTCAAAAAAAAATCACAATTTAAGAATCTGTAACTTAGATTAGAATATAGAGGTTATATTGTCACGAAAAATCATATACTTATTCATTGTAAGTGTGTTATTTGTTTGTTTGCTTATGGGCCTTGAAGCTTTAAGAAATAGGAAAACAGATTTGTTTTTGTCTAGCATGCAGAAATGCCAAAGCTCACAGAATTGCTATTAATTTTCCCCAACTGGAATGTCCTTAACCATCAAGTTCTTTCTTTAAAGGGTCATTTTGAAATTGTGATACAGTTTGAAAATGCCCAGCAACTATTTTTCTAACTCCTCTCTTATTTTCCCTATATCCTGAAACAGTCTCAAAACATATTACCTAGTTAAGAAGCACTTTTATATTGGTCCAGTGCCCTTTATTTCTAAACTATAAACATAAGGGAAAAATCCTACTTGTGAAGTAAGGATGCTCTTCTCCAAGTAAAATCACACCAAGGAAGTAATACAATCTCTAACAAAGAAGGAAATGAGATATTCCACCCAATATTATTTTCTACATATAATAGTGGCTCACAAATTGAACTATTTAAAAATTATCCTTCTAAATCTGAAAATATGTGAGAAATTCTCTAAAACATTGGTTTTTTTCACTTTTGAGTAAGCTAAGGACATTTCTAATATAAGTAAGTATTATGAGAGAGTGAATCATTTCTTTCAAAAATGTTCTTATCCTATCCCTTGCAATGGTTAGAGGTATGCCCTTCCCCTGCTTACCACATCCCTCAGATGTGGGTCTACCCGCCACACCCTCAAATCCCTAGTGAACATCACCACCATTTGAGCACCATAGTGTTAATCAGTACCAATTTGATGGTGAGTACATGTGGAGTCCATTTTTCTGATCTTGTGTCACCGCAAAGATACAAAATTCAACCCAAATATTCCTACTTTCATATTTTCTTGAAATAAAATTTAAAAATGTTCTTATCCTAAAACAAATAAATAAATATCTAGAAGAAAATAAAAAGAAATTTTGCCCTCAGACATATAATAGCTTCTCAAGCTAAGATTCAATACTGAGTCGAAACATATAAATTGTTAATATGACATAAGAAATTTCAGAAAATAGCCTTAGAAACAAGAGAGTAAAATTACCCTCTTGTTTTATGATCTTATACACTATACTCCTAATCAAAATCACAAAAGTTGTATTTGCTCTAGAAATAATGATTTTCCACCTAACATCAAATGGACTGCCTGGATTATGTTAATTGATATCCTCAGCTATATATTCCAGACTTAATCAACAATAGATTAATTTAATATGTTAATATACAATAATCTTTCTTTTCTAAAGGCTGGTAAATATACAACTGTTTCTAATATTATTATGTAAACTTTTAATGCTGTGTTTCCTAATGTATAGCTCACCACCCACATGGATTGTTGTAGTTGCAAACTGATTTGTTTAAAATGCACACTCTAGTACCATAAACTTTCCACTGGTGTTCACTTTCACGTTCACTTGAGGGCTATACTGGTAACTTTCTAAAATGGTAAATAGAGATTATTATAATTTGGCATTCACAAACTATAATTAGGGAGTAGAGTTTATTTAGCATTATAATTTAGTGTTCTCCTGTATTTAATATTCAACCATTTTACAAAGCTCATGTGTACATATGTAAATACAAATAATTGGAATTCTAATAAGTTTGAGAAAGAATATTTTGTTATAAGCTCATTATAATTGCTATTTTGTGTTGGTAATGATATCTACTTTTTAATATTTTATAGTCACTTATATATTTTTAAGATAAATGACAGTATTAATTTTGAACATGTATAATTTCTGTATAAACATTTTGTTTATTTCAATATTTTTGTTATCACAGATTATTTTTCAATAGTTGATTGGGCCATGTGGAACACACACACACAATCTGTGTAACAAAAGTTGGGGAAATTCTCTACAGCAGGTTTTCCACATTGAGGTCTATAGACCTCCAGAATTCCATGCATACATTCTGGAAAGTTCTATAACAGGTTTTAAATTTTATATTCTTTCTTTCAAAGATAAATTAAAATGAAATTAATCCAAGCATATTGTGAATCATTCTATGACTGTCTTTTGTCCTAATATTGATCTAGGATTTTATTGCTGGCATGTACCTTTGTTACTATTTTCTACTGCATTTGCTCTCAGTAAGGGCCACATGCATTCAAGGAATAACATAAAACAAAAGTTTTGCATCAGTTCAGATTTTAAAAAGTGATCAGAGAATGGAGACATTGTATGGGTGTAGAGTGGGGGTAGGCTAAATGACACACACACACACACACACACACACACACACACACACACACAAAATCCCTGCAGAACTGCAGTATCAATCATGTGCAAATTGTGAATGTACAAACTATGCCTACTCTTAGGACATACCAGCTTATAGCAGTTCTTTAGTGAAAAGTATCATGATAAGTGTGCAAAATAACTATAATGGCTTTGATGGTGATTCGAAGGATGATACAACATTCTCAAAATTAAAAGATAAAATCAATAGCAACTGAAAATTAGAAGATGCTAATGTATCTTTACATTATTAAACCCAATCTGGTCAGTTTAAATTCAGGAAAGCAGGCACATAAGCCACATTAATGATATTAATTTAAATTTTATTATTTTAGTTTTAAAATTTAACTTATAATTTTTTGGCTTTTAAGCTGTACAAACTAAAACAAATAATAATTTTATTCCTAATCTTTATACAAATTTGTTGTATCTGTGTGTACATGTATGTTTTATTACAAGATTATATTAAGTAAATAATATTTTTCACATTTTATTACTGTTATTATCTATATATCTGTTCTTATTATCAATATTATCTACCTATATCTACATTATTATCTGTTATCTATATTATTATCTATATCAAATGAGTCATTTGATACCTCTTGCACCTGCTCTAGGCTTTTCTTTTCTTTTTTCTTATAGAGTCTTATGGTTTTTAAAAATTTTTTTTTGTTTCAGAGTATTACAGGACTGCACATAATTTGCTTTTGTATGGTTTGGTTACATAATTTGCTTTTGTATTGTTTGAGTCAAAGTTATAAGTGTGCCCTTTACCAAGTGGTGTGTATTGTACCCATTAGATGTGAATTTACCCATCCACTCCTCCCTCTCCCACCTGCTTGATTTTCATTGAGTTTTACTTCCATATGTGCACATAAATGTTGATTGATTAATTTCAATTTAGTATTGGGTTCACGTGGTGTTTGTTTCTCCATTCTTGTGATACTTCACTTAGAAGAATGGTATTCAGTTCCATCCAGGTTGTTACAAAAGATACTAGATCATCATTTTTTATGGCTGAGTAGTACTCCATTGTATATACATGTACCATATTTTATTAATCCACTCATGTATTAATGGGCACTTGGGTTGTTTCCACATCTTTGAGATTGTGAATTGTGCTGCAATAAACATTTGAGTGCAAATCGAATGTCTTGAAAGTTGAGTGTCTTTTTTACAAAAAAGTGTCTTTTTTTCCTTTGGGTAAATACCTAGTAGCGGGATTGCTGAATCAAATGGTAGATCTACTTTTAGTTCTTTAAGGTATGTCCATACTACTTTTCTAGAGGTAGTACAAGTTTGCAGTCCCACCAACAGCATGTGTTCCTTTCTCTCCACATCCACATCAGTATCTGTTGTTTTGGGACTTTTTGATAAGAGCCATTCTCACTGGAGTTAGGTGATATTTCACTGTGGTTTTGATTTGCATTTCCCTAATGATTAGAGATGTTGAGCATTTTTTTGATGTATTTTTTGGCCATTAGGCTAACTTCACTTGAAAAGTTTCTGTCTATGTGTTTTGCCTACTTTTTAATGGTGTTGATTTTTTCTTGCTGATTTGCCTGAGTTCTTTGCATGTTCTGGTTATTAGCCTTTTATTTCCCTCCTGACATCTGGCTAGCAGAGCACTGAGTTCATATTTCTGGTTATCGGTGGTATATCATCTATTAACTCACTTTGGAAACCAAATTTAAAACTATTTGATGCCAAAGTGAAGAGAGCTTTGTTGACCATCTGGTCAGTTTGACAGTTTACTTAGAGACAAAAAATAGGCTCACACAGACTATTTAAGAATCCTTTCACCAAGTGGAATAACAGAGATTGGAGACACAGAAAGGTGGGAGAGTGGGGAGGAGGTGAGGGATGAGAAATTACCTATTAGGCATAGTGTACACTATTTAGGTGATGGTTATACTAAAAGCCCAGACTTCACCACTAACTGTATGTTCACATAACAAAACTGCATTTGTACACCCTAATTCTATAAAAAAATAAATTTAAAGGGGCTTATTTAAGAAAACAAAACAAAAAAAGAATCCTTTCATCTATAGGAGAGATCAAGGATGCAGGGATTGAGGATCATTAGTAGAATGAAGGAATGAAAAATTTACTGTATGATTTACTTGGAAAAACTCAAATTATCTGTTACTCTTCACCAAAAATATTAAGAGTAAAAATTATAGCAAAGTATGACTACAATTATGTTTGATTTGTTGAATAATAAAAACTTGAATAGGGAGTACAAATATTTGTTTATAAACACACTCATTTTTTAGAGTTCATCAGCCCCTGTGGGTTCTTGGCTGAGGCTGTGATAATGTTCAGAGCCACTCACAGGTGTTAGAAAAGAAGGTTTGGGCATTAGTAAAAATAACGGCTACATTTTGCATTCAATGTAATTTTTTTTGACCACTTCTAAAGTGTGAGTAGGCAAAATTATTTAGTTTTTTTCAATAACCTTGGACATTAAAATGAAAAACAGAGGGGAGGGAGGCATGAGAATTAGAAGGGCAGGGGATGGCAGGGAAGAGAAGAGGAAAGAAAGCATGCTGTAAAAAAAAAAATTTTCCAAGTGAAATTTTCCAATTTTGTAAAGAGTAACTACACTTTTCCACAAAGGTTATATATTTTTGGCAAAGAAATTGGGGAAAGAATGATTATTATATAAATGTGCAAATTGCAGTTGAAAATCTGCTGTTTAGTTCTTGCTTCTTATAAGCTTCTGTAGACAAAGTCTTTGAATAGAAGCATAAATTTGACCAGTTATCTGCTTGAGTCTCATATTCATCAGCCTCTCATTAATATCACAATGGTCTGTGAAGGATACTCACACTTTTATCACCTCGGAGGCTGTCCTAGTCATTCTGGCGGAGAACTGAGGCCAAAACGTGTACAGTACCTCTCTTGCTCGACACTCCTGTATAGAGTTTAGGGTAGGAAACATAAATTGCAGAATCATTTACTATGAAATTAATATCAAAAGGGTCGGCCAGGTGTGGTGGCTCATGCCTGTAATCTTAGCACTCTGGGAGGCTGAGGCGGGAGGATTGCTTGAGCTCAGGAGTTCAAGACTAGCCCGAGCAAGAGCGAGACCCCATCTCTACTATAAATAGAAAGAAATTAGCCAAAGAACTAAAAAATATAGAAAAAATTAGCCAGGCATGGTGGCACGTGCCTGTAGTCCCACCTACCCAGGAGGCTGAGGCAGGAGGATCACTTGATCCCAGGAGTTTGAGGTTGCTGTGAGCTAGGCTGATGCTACTGCACTCTAGCCTGGGCAACAGAGCAAGATTCTGTCTCAAAAAAAAAAAAAAAAAAATTGATAGAGTCAAACAGGGCAGAGTTTCATTTGTGTACAGTGGGGCCATAGAACATATAGGCTTGAAAGAATAAAGAACTGCAAGGTTTACATGATTAAACTTACTTATTTTAAAAAATAAGGAGAATTATCCTATGTATGCCTAATTCTCTGATCTGTAATTCACTTAAAGGCAAATTTAAGATTTAGAGACAAATAAGTATTAGGTCAAACCATATGAAATCTGCCATATTCAACATTTATATCTCTTAAAAATGGCAATTTCATATGGTTCTAATACATACACAGTAAAATATAACTACATTTCATGATTTTCATAGTAAATAATGTCCATACCAAACCTGAAATTTTAAACATTAGTAATGAATATTAAATACATCCACTTATTGGAAGTTTGGCCACTAACACCTATTTGCTTTATTAGCTAAGTAAATGAAATTGACATTACTGTAGATGATCTAAGGCATATAAATACTAGTCTTTATTGTTTATTACATCATGAAATATTTGGTAGTCTTGGGAACCTAAGTGAAAAAAAGGATTTTCCCCCTAAAATGTGATATATACAAGAAAGTGGTCCAAATGTTAAAAAAAAGAAACTGTTCTCTATGAGTAATAGTAGTAGGTGCCTCATCATTTTTGCTTTTTTTCCTCTGGTGCTTACATTTTATTACTTTTATTTTAATATTCATCTAGTAATAACGAACCCATTAGTCATGTAGTATCTGTATTCTTTATATGGAATGCTTGATAAAGTATACTACTATTAATATTTCTTTCAAACCTAATGACCATTTTAAATTTCCTCTTTGAATCTCTGCAAAAGATTTAAATTGCTGTGCTTAACCCAACCCACTGCATATTTGTCATACTAAGTTAGATTAATGGGGTGGGTCAACTAGTATAAATTTAAAATCTCTAGCTAAATCCTTTGAAACTCTGAGGCCTGGAGAGAAGTAATATTCTCTCCCACCAAGAACTGTCTGCAGGGTGCTGACATTAGTTCAACCAGAATAATTAGAAAGATAAATTTGTTAAATCACAGTGGAAACTAATATGTTACTAATAACTTATTGGAAGAGAGGCTGTTTCATTAAATCAAATTCCAAGATTATCCAAACATTTGGTTAGGCTAAAATTAGGCTATATCAGACAAGTCCTGAAAGACCCATGAAATCAACTGGAAAGTGGAAATATCTGCTGTTTGAAGATTAATTAAAAGTTAATAAATGTTAACCTGTTCTGTTGTCTTGAATCTGATGAACTGATACCTTTTTTTATTACTATAGAAATTCAAATCTTGACATATTATTTCTTGAATTGCATTTTATAATAATTTAAACAGTGAATCAAGTAATTCTTTCTTCATTGAATTTTATGATTCAGGATTTTCCCCGTATTTAGTACAACTTCATGGGATTATTTCTGTTTGTTCAATTTTGTTTTCTGCATAATGGGCAGGGGAAATAAGCATGTGAAATAATTAAGTCTTTTATATAGATACCAAAAACAAAGTTTTACCATGGATGGAAGGATAATAAATCCTCATTTAAACAATTCACAAAATTCCTAACTCATTACAGTATTTTCAGCTTGGCTGTGGTATATTCCTTTGGAGAATTATGAAATCACTAGATGCTTATTATAAAAATTGCAGAAATTAGAGAAAAGTTTAAAAAGTAAAATGAAAATAATATTACTTATAATCGTAGCAAGGTTTCATCATAGTTTTCTTCTAGATTGTTTTTCTTTCTGTATGGGTGTGTCTATGAGCATAATTGTATAAGGATGTGTATGTATGTTTTAAGGTTGTTAAAATGATTACTTGTGTGCAATTGTTATCCTCCTTTTTCCACTTTATACTACACCATAACTATTTTCCAAGATAATTAAAAGCTCTTTGAAAGATACAATTTTAATATTCATAACTATCAAATTTAGGGCTGCAACACAATTTCCTTAATCAGTTCCCCTGTGATTGAATTTTTAGGATGTTTTCAAGTTAGTTGTCTTATGTAATATGGATAACAATATTTGCTCTACACTTTTTTTATGGCTTTTCAATTATTTCCTTAAGATAGTTTCTGAGAAATGAAATTGTAGGTTCAAATAATATTGAAAAAATAACATATTTAAAATTAGAAAAATATATTTAAGTATGACAGATACATATAGAAAAAAATAACTGTCTTATAATCCCTCTGATCTTTTACCCCTTAATTAATGCTAACAATTTTATGTATATTTTTACATAAATTTCCTAGATAAGTATATCCTAACTTACAGATTTATTACATGTACATTTTTCCTTTATTTCTCTTCACTTTTTAACCAAAAAACATTGACATATGTCATAATTAATTACCTCACAATTTAATTTTTCACTTTTTTAGGGGGTGGTGGTAAGACAGGTTTTCTCTCTGTCACCCAGGCTGGAGTGCAGTGGCATGACTCACTGCATCATAGCTCACTGCAGCCTTAAACTCCTGAGCTCAAGCAATCCTCCCGCCTCAGCCTCCCACAGCATTGGGTTTATAGATATGAGCCACTGTACCTGGCCTAATTTTTCCCATTTAATAATATATTTTTCCAAGTCAATAATTATGGGTAAAACATATACATATTAATAGCTGCATACTCCTCTACAGTTTAGATATGTGATAATTTATTGATTGTCATTCAAGTTGTCATTTCATTCAAGCAATGCAGCAGTAAGCATAATACATATATCCTCATATACTGTTTTTTTTTTCTCTATAAAGATTGAACTGTGCAATTGGTGGAAGTTTAATAGACCCTGCTGAATTTACAAAAGATGTTAGCAGTTCATATGCTTTTCCCCTCCCTACCCCTACAATTCAAGCTGTATAAGAGACTGCTAGTTTCTCTAATTAAGCTAATGTAAAGATGTTCTGGATGTTATTATTTTAATAAGATAAGAATTTTTTCAAATTTTCTTTTCCTATTAGTGAGTTTCAATATGTTATCATACTTTTATTTCTAATCTTCATTTCTTATTTCATAAATTGCATTTCCATATTTCTTGCCTATTTTTGACTGGATTATTTGACATTTTGTATAAAAATCTAGGAGCTGTTTAAATATTAAAGATTATAACATTTGTAATAGATGTGCATTTCTTTCTTCAGTGTATCATTTGTTGTTTTATTCTGTTTATTGTGTTTTCTGCCACAATAAAGTTTTTGTTTTTTTCATTTTATGTTGTCAACCCTTTAAATTTTTTGATTTATAGTTCATGGTTTTGTCATTAGTAAAGCTCACCTATCAGAAGAATATACAAATATTTGACCTATATCTATGTTTTAAAGACACTATTGTTTATTTTTAAAAAGTTAAAATTTTCTGTAGATAGTTTGAAAAAAAGGTCTAAGTTAACTTATTCCAGAATAGTAGCTAATTAATTGTGCTAATAACAAATGCTAAAATATTTGTTAATTTACACTCTTTGGGTTCCTTAAGAGAATAAATTATATAATTGAGAGTAAATTGTGTACAATCCATTGGAGGAAAAATGTGATATTTACCTTATTATATCCAGAGCTGTTATAATATATGACAATTAATAAATGTTTGCTGAATAATTTGGAGAGAATCAACGAAGAGAAAATATGATCTCATTAGCAATCTGGTAAAGAAGTTTGCTCCAATTATTTATTGCTGTTAATCCTAAAATTTAGTGGCTTCACACAGTGATTTATTATTGTCTCTCACAGTGGATTTACTTGGGATCTTTCATGCAGTTGCAGTCAGATGGTGCCTGGAGTCATCTGAACTGGCTTGTCCACTCACGTGCTGGATGTTGCATCTGGAATGGTTGAGCAGCCAGGGGCTGGCTCCCCCACGCCAACACGCCATGTCCTAGGACACAGTTCTTCCCTCTCCAGTCTCACTCATTTTTATCTTTGCCTTGGCGCTGAACCAGATGTGAAGCTACAGCACTTTATTTGATGTACATAGAAAAATCATCACCTTCCACTTACCTACCATCCAGCCTCTTTCTTTCCCAAGACTTTTATGTGCCATTCCATAATGTTTGAGTGTAAAGTTGTGTTGCGATCTTACAAAACACATAAAATTGAGTATTTGTTAGCCTTTTCTTTTACCTTTCTTTCCCATGCTTTTTATTTTTTCTCCTCCCTCACCTCTCTTCTCTTCTCTGACACATTCCAAATCTCAGGGGAAAAAATTAAAAAATCTTCCCATTTTTGTATACGCTCTCTTTTGCCCACATCCCAAATTAAGCTCCAGTTTGAATATTCAAAAATTCAACTGAAGGTTTTATATTACGTATTACAAGAAATCAATTGAGTGTTTAGACAACTTCTTCCTTTGTCACTAAAAACCTACAATTGACCCTCGAACAATGTGAAGATTAGGGGCACTGACCCCCTCACATGTAACTTTTGGCTACTCAAAAATATAACTTCTAATAGATCCTGTTGACCAAAAGCCTTATAAATAGCATCAACAGTCAATTACTACATATTTTGTATAAGTATTATATACTAAATTCTTATAATAACATAAGCAAGAGAAAAGAATATATTATTAGGAAAATCATAAGGAAGAGATAATGTATTAACTATTATGCAGAAGTGGATCATCATAAAAGGTCTTCATCCTCATTGTCTTCACATTGAGTAGGCTGAGGAGGAGAAAGGGGAAAGGTTGGTCTTGCTGTCTCAGGAGTGACAGATGAGGAAGGAGAGGAGAAACTGAAAGAGGCAACAGGAGGCACAGGCATAGTCAGTTTAACTTTATGGAAATATATTGTAATTTCAGTCTTCTTTTTACTTTTTCATTTCTCTAATACTGAATGGTATCTATATGATACCAATCCTTCCTCGACCCTTTGCTTTAGTTTCATTGCTTGTATCATAGAAGGATCCATGTCATAAAGGAAGTCAAAGGCAATCTTAATCATCAGAACCCTTCTGTCAACTTGCTTTCTGGCACTGCTTCTTCTATATCATCCTCATCATCTGGCACCTGTTGGGAAGCACTCATCTCCATCAAGTCGTCTTCTGTTAATTCCTCTGGTGTGGTGTCCATTAGTTCTTTTTGTTTTTATTTCACAATATTACAGGGGTAAAAACATTTTGATTACACGTTTTTGCTTTTGTACAGTTTGAGTCACAGTTATAGATGTGCCCTTTACCCAGATAGTGTGCATTCACATTGTTAGGTGTGAATTTACCCATCCTCTCTTCCTTCTTCCCACTCACTTGATTTCCATCGATGTCTATTCTTGATTTCTTCAAGATCTATATCTTGAAACTCTTCATCACCTTCGAAGCCATATCCAAAACCTTTTTCATAATTTTCTTGATTGGCTCTGTCATAGATCCTGTGAAGTCATGCACAATATCTGGACGCAGTTTACTCCAGGAAGAATTTATTGTTTCAGGCTTAATGGTTTTCATGGATTTTTCTATAACAATCTTGGCATTTTCAATGGTGTAATTCTTCCAGACTTTCATGCTGTTCTTTCCATTAGGGTTCTCTTCCATAGCATTGATGATTCTTTATCCATAGAGTACTATGTGTAATGAGCCTTATAGGTCCTATGACCTCCTAATCTAGATGCTAAATTAGAGATGTGCTTGGGGGTAAGTAGACCAACTTGGATACCTTTGATGTTGAACTCATGGAGTTCTGGGTTGCCATGGACATTGTCCATAATCAAAAGGACTGTAAAAAGCAGTCTTTTACTAGCAATGTACTTCCTGATGTCAGGGACAAAGCATCAATGGGACCAATCCAGAGAAATGGTTCTCATTGTCCAGACTTTCTTGTTACACAACAGCTGGTATTTAGCTATTTGCTTCAAGACTAGAAGGATAGCAGCTTTATAAATAAGGGAAGTCCTGATCATAAATCAGGTATAGTTTCACAAAACAGTACATTTGGCCTATTTCTGTCTGCTTTAAATCCTAGTATTTGCTTCTCTTCCTTACTAATAAATATCGACTGTGGCATGTTTTTCCAGAATAGAGCTCTTTTGTCTGCATTAAAAACATTTGTAGGCAAATAGCCTTTCTTCTCAGTGATTTTCTTAATGGTATCTGGAAACTTGTTTGCTGCCACTTGGTTGTCAGAAGCTACTTCTTGTGTAATTGTGACATTTTTAAAGTCAAACCTCTTTCTAAAGTTATCAAACCATCCTTTGCTGGCATAAATTCTCCAGCTTTAGATCCTTCACCTTCCTTTTGCTTTAATTTGTCATAAAATGACTTTACTTTTTTTTCAAATCATATCAGAGTCTATAGTTATGCCTTTCTTATATCAATTGTTTCACCCACATAAAAGCTGCATCTTCAATATGATATTAAAAAGCATTTTGCAAAAAGCACAGGGTTTTTGCCTTTGCTGGCATAGTCGCAGTGACAACTTCACAAATTTACTTTTATTTTTTTACAGTGATCCTTATGCTGGATTCATTTATCTTGAAATGATGGGTAACCACAGCCACAGACCTCAATCTATGGTGCATACCATGTAATTCAACCTTTTCTCGTTATACATGACCTTTCTCTGCTTTTTGGAACCACTTCCCCACCACTAGTGGCACATGATATGGGTTCCATAGTGTTATTCCAGGTTTACAGTATTGCACTAAACACAATGAAAAATACATGAGAACTGTGAGAGATCACTTTTTATTACCATATGAATTTACTGGAGAGAAGAACTGCTCACTCAAAGATGATTAGGGTCACGTGGCATTTAGAGTGGATACTCAACAACACCTGAGTTAACCACAATAGCAACATAAGTTTGGCTATAAAATTATTAAAGGACTATAATATCTATTACAGTTACTTTTATATAGTTATAATTTAACACTACAGCTTTCTACTTAATTACATTTCTGTCAACTCCAAATAATACTATGTACAGTCTATAAGTGTGTGTGTAAGTTTTTATAAATTTTAACTTTTTATAATAGATTTGTGTATATGTTATAGTATTAAATGATGAAATAGAGTAGTATCTACATATACTTTGTGCATCCCTGACATACCTAATCTTTCCTTAATTTTTTCAACATTTCTAGGCTACATGGGAAATTATTTGCTTCTTCTAATTACCCAAGAAACAAAGAGCATAAAGAAAGTCACTGATATACTGACAGAGAAACATGAAAAAAGTAAATAAATAAAGAGGAAAATCCCAAGGGCACCAGAAAAATAGAAAGGATCTTGGGAGAGGTTTGGGGTCCAGAAAGTCCATGGGTGGGCATAGAAAACCAAAGATCTAAGAAGTCAGGGAAAGTGCAGATTCTTCAGGATCATTGATGGCACTGTGGATATGCATTGATAAATAAACCTAAGCTTTCTGCTTATTTGTACTCTTGTTGATAGTGGCTCCAAAGATGCAGAGAAGCAATGAAGACCAGGGCAAATTAAAAAAAAAAGTTGAAATTTTTGGGAGGTCAAATAGAACCTCTTCCCTTCCCTTTACTCTTTTGATGTTTCTTTTCTAAATATTATTAATGTTATGGATGTATTTAACTCTGAAGATTTTTGTCTCTCACACTTGTAACCTGTAACTCTAAAAGTGTGCATTCTTAAGAATGTAAACAAGCAATTATATATGTAAATATGTTTACAAATATAATTATTATATTAATTGCACATCACTTATTTATACTGCTCTGGCAAAAAAAAGAGAAAAGAAGAGAAAAGAAGGGCAGGCTGTTATACTAAAACTGGTATTATTCCTAGGTGGAAAAACCAAGTAACTAGAACATGCCTCAGAAAAGTGACACAGTGAAACACAAAATTGGACATTATCAAGGATATTAAGGATGTTTCCATGACACACACTAGTAAAGGGAGAAAGGAATTCTGAAATGTGCAATAGGATGTACTCTTCCTACCCCCTGACAAGGAGCTTACACACCACAGTAGAGTAAGAAATGGCTTAAATTTTTTTTGGCTATAATATTTTAACTAGCAGTAGAAATTTAAAAGAATTTCTATTTCTGTGAATGGTATATAGATTATATATATATATATATATATATATATATATATATATGTATATTTTTTTCTAAAACAGATATAGCATGTTTGATCCCAGCTAGGCTCCTCTGGGGTTAAGATAAAAACATTGATCAGGCTTTTTAATAAGCCACTACTGAAACTCTTGAACTAAGGAACTATTCCCAGAGGCATTCTGATTAGGTGCTTTGAAGAAAGTAGATACAAAAGACAAAATTGTCAAATAGGAAAGAAATGAGAACGTGAACCTCTACTCTCCCATCTGCAGCTACAACTTGAGATTCTTACACATGAATGTGGTCGATGTGACATGAAGGGACAGGGCAGCGGGTAACGGGAAATTTTTATTAGTGGTCTTCTGATTCCTTCACTTTTTTACTTTGTCCTGAGCAGCTACAATGCCTCTGGCTGCACCCACAGTCTCTTGGTCCCCCAGGAAGTGCATGGGTTTGATGGATTTCAAGTTCTTGTCTAATTCATGGACAATTGGTATGGCACCAGGTAATTTCAGCACTATGATGGTTTCTACAGAGAGACATTCCAGATATTCGACAGTTTCCTAAAGACTTTTGTCATAATCTACAATCAGTACCCAGTTCACCTCTTATCTATAAACTATTTACTCATTCCTAAAGGGCAAGATCAGGCATTAGTGCTATTTAATCTTTCACAGGAGGATGGCTGATCTATGTAGTGATGATCCTCATTGTTGTTGCTGTAGAAGGAGTGATCAGACTCCTTTACAAGAGCTTGGACTTCATAAAATCAACAGATATTTTCCTGAACTTCATCATCCTGGCAGCTGCCCCTGCTGTGTTGAGATTAGTCAAAGCTTCATAAATCCAGCCTTCAGCACTCACTACTGGCAACTATATTTGGTCAGTGTCATTTAGTACCACCCAAAGGGTCTAGATTGTTGTCTTCTGCAACAAAACAAAGCAAATATCAGACTCATAGCCACCATCCTGTACTTTGCCCCTTCATGCCCTGCCATACTGACATCAGTATTGTCCTGGCAGATGGAGCAGTTCTCCAGGTTCCAGGAGTTCTCCTGGTGTAGATCAGTACTACCTGATAGGCAGTCATGGCTGTGGGATTGGGAGCCTATACTTCCGGGGATTTTCATAGGCATGCAAGGTCTTCTGATCCCTTTACTTTTTGGATTTGTTTCAAAGCTTTCTTGGTATTTTTCAGTTACCTTAATCCAATATATGTATGGTTGCATAACAACATCAGAACTGGCTCCTCTAATCTTAAAAGAAATATACATGTGCACCAATTTTAAGGGCAGAAATATATAGTGCTATTTTTGTTGATTTTAGCATACCCATATTTTTGGATATAACATCTCTAAAAATTGGATTATTATACAATCAACATTTATGTTTAATATAGTAGTTGCCCAAAACACTATTAATCTTAATGTTGCATATTACATATTATACTCAATGGTATCTTATAATCAAATAAATCATATATATATATTTCATAACTAAATTTCCATGCTCAGTATATCAGGTAAAACTAATGGAATCATGAATTTTGTTAAGGTTCATGACTGAAGCTGTAATCAGTTAAGAAACAGGTTATTTTACATATTTTTTATCAGAAAGCTAGATATGACATTAAATACTTAGGCAAAAGTAGAGAAAAATATGAGATTTCTGACAGTAAAAGGTCTGAGTACTGTATCAGCTGCTCTTTTTTTAATCAAAGATTATAGGATATGGGGTGGGGAGAACATTTATGAGTTTTTTTGATCTACTACACACAATTTTTCCTTACAATAAGAATGTAATTTAGGAGAAACTTGATTTTTAGGAGTTGTTCAGCCTCATAAATTCATGGAGGAGTGACTACTGACTCTATAGATAGTTAAGAAATTCAAAAAATGCATTTACCAAGTAATCTTTGTATCACCCTTCTGTAAATTAAAATTTTCTGAATACAGAAGAAAAGATATTTGGATACTTGGTATTCAGAATTATATTTATCAAAATGGCATTCAATCAGGCCATAGCTAAATCTAAGCTTCTACATAAACTCACTTTTATTATGTAAATTAGTATTATTCTAGCCATGATAAAAGAGAGGAAAAAAGGATTTTTTGACCCAGACTTAATGTATTGCATCAAAAGCAAAACAGCTCATTAAATCCAGGTGAGACATATAAAATATCTATCAAATATCAAATAAAACCTTTTACAAAGAGAAAAATGAAATGATATAGAGCACAGCATCAAAGAATTTAAGATGCAGCAAAACAGATAAAATATTGAATTGAGAGAAGATTATTATTTTAACAAATAGCTTCTCATTTATGTAAGATAAAGATATCATCAAGATAGGAAGAACTATGAATAAATTCACCATTCAAACTATGTTAAGTAATGATAGCACACATAAATAATACCATAAAAACTTACAGTGAAAGAAAAATATAGTTATTAATAGATAAACTGCAAGCCATACTTTCTGTGTTTTCACATTAGTCCTTGACAACAGGGTGGTACACAATCCACTGAGACCCCATTGCATCCTCTGAAGAAGTTTCACAATTCTCCTTTAACTTTATTGGACTCTCAAGGCCGAGATGATAATTTAGCTCATTCCAAATTATCCCTTCTCCACACTTCCCTCCCATAGTGATATTTCTCAGAACTTTCACAAGTGCCGGTGGTTAATACGTCAACAAATATGGTTCAGTCATATAAAGTTTTGCAGCTCGTATGATTTCTCTGAGGGACAATGATTGATTAAAGTCCATGATGAGGTCCACCTAAAAGCTATTTCCATAACTACTCTCTGCTAATTTGTACAAAAGCTAATTCTGAAACAGTTTTAAGGGACAGTGGTGGCCTTTGTTTTCTAAAACTCTGTAGTAAACTCTTCTGCTACTATCATGAGTTTGCCTCCTAGAACTCTGCTACCATTGTTCAAATGATTGGCCCAGAAGATGCATTGCTACCAAGGATGCTGCTACCTCACAGATAAAGGCTTTTGGCGTGAGCCCAGGTTTATACAGGAATCTTGCCTCTCTTATTTCCACGCACGCAGCTACCTGTAACCACCAATCTCATCTCTAGCCCATGTTAGAACCTCAGTACTCCAGATAGCACTATTATTCATCATTATAATTGATGTAGGACAGAAATTTATCTGCTTTTTAAAACTCATCTTCCCTCTGATATGATTAGTTTAATAGGTTGTCCCGACATATATGAATGCCTATGTGCTTTGTAGGTAATTGCATGGTAAATTGTGGGTATTTACATGGTAATCCGCATCCTCTGGCACTGATGAGGTTCACACAGAACAGTCTGGAAAAGTTAGCTCAGGTGTGTTGCATCACCATGCATACCACCCACCTACCCCCAAATAAAGCATGTGACCATTAACACAATTATGTAGAACGAACAGTTCTCCACATCATCCCTTTAATTAAAAATATTACCCTAACTCTGATGAATGTCTCTTTTTTAAGGCAAAAAATTCACCTCTGGGTCTTTCCAAAGACTTGTCAACTTCCAGAATCTCATGGTCTTACATTGGAATGAAATTTTGGGTGCTAGTTTTAGCTTTTCTGTGACATGCAGTTGGTAAGACATTTGAATCCCCACTGTACTTCAAGAGTATGGTCATCACTGAAGACCCTGATATATCAATGTTGAGAAATTGCACTTGTACCCTATGAATATATAAAAATAAATAGGAAAAAAAGAGTATGTTTATGAAGTCCTCTCACTTCCTGAGCTTCTTCCAAAGCAATGCCCCCTGCCTTACATATCCTAAGCCAGTTTCATAACTATCAAATAGAGAAAACTTATCCAGCAAACTCTGAGGGAATCAGAACAGTACTAAGACTTTATTACAATGAAATTAAAGTTACAAATAAGCTTTAATTTAAAAAGTTATTGTATAAATAAAATCTGAAAAAAGATGTATTCCATTGAAGTCTAGGTATTTAAATGCTATGTTATCAAGTAATTTGCTGTAAAATATTCAAACTAAGATCATGTATTAGTAAGATTGTACATATGAAAACTTATTCTTGGCATTTATTTTAAAAAAGCAGGTTGACATTGAAAGTCGCAGTGAACATTAAAAGTTTTATCTATTTATCATTCCCTCCTCCTTCTCATATTCCCAAATGATCATCAATGTTTTCTAACAAACATTAAAATATATGAAAGCAACTTCTAATGATGCTCTTTATTTTATGTAGTAATGTTTTAGAACTATAGCTGTTTGAAAAACTGATTTCCAATATGTAATAATGGTGTCAATAAAATTAGAACTTCTTTAATCAAAACAAAATATGTGTTCAGTATTTTGATCTTCTGATCTCCAGCTTATAAAACAGGAGCCAGAAATGAGGAGGAAGTATGGAAAAGAGGAATCTGGTTTTCTGCATGGAGTACTGATGATGTCACCCTTAAAGATTTATCTTCAATGAATAGGAGAGTTGAAATTTTCAAGGTTCTAGCTCAATTCTAGGCTTTTTCAAATTATCAACAAATTAGAAATAACCATGGTTTGTATCATTTATTATGAGTAAAATATAACAATTATCTGAATATTTTATAGCTTATCTTTGCATATTCTAATACTTTATTGTTCATATGTAAGTTCATTTTTTCAAAACAGTTCATCAAAGGATCAAATCACCAACAAATATGATTTAGATACTGTGTTACTAAGTTGTACTCTCTTTCTATAGTTGACAAACTGAAATTTTAACCCAAGTTGTACACCTAAGAGGATGACACAGCTAGATAAGGAACTGAGATGATGATTGTACACCTTGTGTACATCCCACTTCAGGACACTGATGTTTACAAGGCAATATGAACACAATTATGTGACACAGTGATTTGTTACATCTTATACTGAAACCTTAGGACAAACCATTCAGTCTCCTAAAATATTTTAACATACAGAAGTAAGGTAGGATGATTAGTATAAAAAATGAAAAATTAAAATATGAAAGAGCTTTATGAACTAGATGAATGACAATATTTAATTTGGAATTTTAATGTCAAAACGATCTCTTATATTGGCCAGACTTAAACTTGTATTCATCCTAAACAAGCAAACACAAACAAAACAACAAACCTAAAGCTATTTCATTGACAGCCCTAAACTTCTGAATATAACATTTATTTTTTTAGCCATTCTTCCTTCCAGAGATATAGAAAATGCTTTAGTAAATGTAAATTTCTGAAAACATTTTAGAGAGTACAGCAACATGTAGTGGCCCAGCAGCTATCATTTCTCTCAGTGTTCATTGCCCAGGTGCTTTGGGACTTGCCATGTGGGGGAGGGAGTTTGAGAATCCATTCAACACTTGGCACCACTGACTTCTGGCATTTGGCAATCCCCTCCAATACACTTTGCACTCTAATGCTGCTCAGAGCAGGTGGCTCCTGCTGCAGGAAGAGAGTTGTGGGAAGATTTTCATGAAATGAATATTTATGAACAATCTCAATCTTCATTTTAAGTATAAAGGAAAAATAAATTTTAAACAGAGAGAACCTTAGGCATTGCTGATCTAAGCCACCATCTTTTAAATATTTACAACATTCTTGTGTTGTGAAATCCTTTAATCTGAAGTACAGTAAATAAATTAAGAGTGCAAAACTGAACCTGCCAGAGAATTCTGATAAATTCTCTTTTACCATGAGAAAACCAGTCATTTATGTAGTTCCTCGTTTTTGTGCAAACTGAGAAGCAAAGTTAAATCATTTTGTTATTTAACTTAAATCTGGTTTGTGACACTCACTTAAATTATTGCATTGAAGTCTTTCCTTTTAGTTGTTTGAAAATTGCTACAGCCGTTCTGATTAGATTAGTGTAAATTAGGTATAAGACTTGATACTTCCCAATGTGATTCCATATACCGTGTTTCCCGACAGGGTCTTATATTTATTTTTCCTCAAGAAGACACCCTAGGGCTTATTTTCAGGGGATGTGTTATTTTTTTTTTAAGTACGGTACAACAATCTACATTTATTCAAATATAGTTAAGTCGTCTTTTTCTGGAACATCATCATAACTCTCAAAACCCCGAATTCCATCCTGAATTTCTTGCAACTCTATTTCCTTTAAAACCATTGACCCCAATCTCTCATGTCAAGCAATAGAGCCCTCATGGGGCAGATGAGAAGGGCTGCTTGTCTTCTTTACCGCTCCACAACGCAAATGCATGAGTTGTGCGGATACACTGTGTAGTCACGCCCATCACTAGGTCTTATTTTCGGGGTAGGGCTTATATTGTGCAAATGCTTAGAAATCCTGCTAGGGCTAATTTTATGGGTAGGTCATATTTTCAGGGAAATACAGTAAATATTTTGGGAGCTCTTGTTATGGCTTCAAAATGGGGACAAGTGGTCTGATGACAGACAAAACAAAATATTTTAAGAACATTCTTTTATAAAATTCAATATAGGGACTATTGATGACTACTTCTTTTATATCCATTATATTTGTTCATTTAATGCAACCTGTGTTCTGTAATATACATTTTAATTTTTTAAATTAATAGGATTCATTTTTTAAAGAAGTTTAGAGTTTACAGAAAAATTGAGCAGAAAGTATAGTGGCCCCATATACTCCTTCCACCCCACACACGTACACAGTTTCATCTGTTATTGACATCTTGCATTAACGTAGTACATTTGTTACAATTCATGAGCCAATATTGATATATAATTATTGACTAAAGTTCATAGCTTACATTACAGTTCGCTATTTGTATTACACATTCTATGGATTTTGACAAATGTATAATGACATGTATGCACAATTACAGTATCATACAAAATAATTTCACTGCTCCAATACAGTATGTATTTTAATTCCTTTCCCTGATTGCTCACTAATTTTCATTTCAGTATTTTTTCTTACCGTCTAGAGGAGATTATTTATTTTAAAATTCTGGTGTATATAGACTTATTCCATTTTTCTTCATTAATAGTGAATTTAATTACTTTTTTCATAAACTAATATCTTTAAATGGATTTTACTCAGGACTATGAGGTCAGAAATAATTCTACTTAATGAAATTGTTAGTCATGAGGGAATTCACAGTCATTGTGACTCAGAAAATCTAATCCACAAATATAAGAAGTTGGGATTTAGAGGTCTGCAATGATTTTCAGTATAACGTCTGCTCATTACTGAAATCAGCACAGAAAAATTCCAACTGGCTGTTTGGAAACTACTTAGGCAAGTTGGGAAAAATGAAACCAGACCCCTGTCCCTATTTCTTAAAGTTAGATTTACAGAATATCTACCTTCTCTTTCTACTCAATACCTCATAGAGTATCACAACACAATTAGGACAACAGATCTAACACTGGAGATAAAATATTACCATTTATACTGTGTGACCCTGGGTGAGATATTTAATATACCTGAGCCTCAAATTCCTCCTTTGAAAATATCAAATATCAATATCAAGCTGAGACTTGCCTCACTTAATTTCTGTAATGATCAAATTACTTAGTATATATCAAAATTCTTTATAGAGTGCCTGGCTTTTGAGAGATACTCAATAAATATTTGTCACTGTGGTTATTGTTATTATTATAGTATTAGAATTTTTATTATATAGTATGGATACAAGAAAGAAATTGACCATAGCAAGAGCTGACTGCAATTTAGGCAAAAATGATCAAGAGACATATCAGACCCTCCACCATCCCAGACATAGATAGCTCTAGCTGTGTAGCCAATGTAAATTAGCAAATTGATGGTGGGCACAACATTCATTTCAACAGATATTCATTGGAATTTCTCTGCTTTCCCTCTGGGTTAGTTTGGCATGTGTCTATTTACTATCTAATGGTGGAATCATTCAGAATATGTTATTTATTTTTCCTTTTTTAGTAAATATGCTGAATTCCTGGAGAAATCATTCAAAATATAATGTCTTAAAAAACCACAAGGTCAACAGGTAAAAAAGAAGACATTTTCAAAAACCGCCATTGATAGCAAAGATACACTGGAAACAGTTCCACATCTATTTTTACAATTTATAGAATTAGAAGACTACAAAGCTATGGTGATTATTTCTACTCTTAGGCCACCCTATACATAATAATCAGTGTAAACTAGAAGAAGAAATAACTAAATGTGGAAGAAAATATATTACATTTTAATAGTCAACATGCTTTTTCTCTGCTAGATCAGAAAGTTGGAGACAGTTTATTTTAATAAATAAAATGTAAATTGTTTGCAAATAATAGTTAATATTTGTTAGTATTTAATTGGTCTGGCAAAATTTAAATACTGAACCAGTATTATATCATTTAATTCAAACTGTAGCTCTCTGAGTACCATTATTTTCTTCATTCTACATTAGAGAAAACTGAAGGAAGATCTACTAGTAACTTGGCTAAACCAGTAAATGGTGGAAACAATTAAACCCAGGCCATCTAGTTACGAAGACACTGCACTGTACTCTTCCATCAAAGTAGGAAAGAAAAAAATACATTAGGAATAAGGGTTGAATTTAAAGCTCAGATCCTACTATGTACTATTGATAACCATTGAAAAGTTGGATGCACACACACCGAGACACTTACCTTTTCTTTAATTTAAGGTCCTAAAGACCTCATAGAGTTACTCCGAGGATTAAGCAAGAGGGCTTGAAAGCTGCAAGAAGAAATGTAAGATGTTAAAATTACTATTTTTAATCAAGGGTCCCCATGTGGTGCTACAAATTTCTCCCGGTTCTCTTTTTGGCTAGTCTGACATGTGTCTATTTTTTAGTATATAGCAGGTTAGAAAATTATTGTGGGAATAGCATCTGTTCACAAATGTATGTTTGTATGTGTGTATGTATGTATATTTGTGTCTGTACAGTTGACTCTAGGAATTAATTCTTTTGAACATGTAAATAGATTAAAAGCTTGGAAAGTTTCTAGTTTGACATTCATCACTAAAGTATCTTCCTGTGGTACAGAATACAAATTCCACAAGTGACTTACATGATCATAATACAATAATTACATTTTTCTTTTACTTTTAATAAAAAAGCTTACATTTTTCTTTTACTTTTAATAAAAAGTTTACATTTTTATTAGCCTATTATTTTATGAACCAGAACTTTACATATAAAAGACAATCTCCCCTATACAAATTAAATTGTGATGGATAAAACAACAGGAATACAATGTTAAGTCACTTTGGGAATTTTCTTGAGGAAGTTATTTCCTGCTTGGGTCCTTGTAAATGAATACACATTTGCAGAAAGAAGAGCAACTGAAGGGAAACTTGGCATGAGATATAAAGAGATGCAGGACACTCCTCTCTTGCTCATATTTTTTATTGTCACATTCTAGGAAGCTATTCATTCAGTCCTACTTCACATTTACTCATACTAAAATACCTCTATTTTATAGTGATGTTTAGACAAACAATCTTATTTTAGTAATTCTTTCAGCTTGTGAAAATCTAAATTTTATATTTTGCCTTTTTTAAGTATTCACTGAAGCATAACTTTACAGCTGATACCAGCTTTTAAGTGTCCTACCATCATGTAACTCATATACTCATTCAGCTGTGAAACCTATATAGCTCCCTTGTAATTAAAATTAGCCTGTTTTTTAAAAAAAGATTCTGAAAATCAATACTTTTTCCACTTTTCTCTGAAACATTTAATTTTTGTATTGTTCTCATTAAGATACAGAGTGAGAAACAATCTTCAGTAGAGTTGCCATAAAAGCAAAAATGATAGAACAAGGCTTTTGGAGTCTAAAAAGTACCAAAATGTTCATCTTCATTACGAAAATATAGTAATTAGATACAACATTTTTATCCCTGTTGCATGCTGCCTTGCTTGTTGATGCCAAGTTGAGGTTTCATTACAGAATAATTATCATTCATCATCATTTTTCTTGGAAAGTCCAACTTCTGAGGAAATGAGATTAAACTAGAACAACTGAGATCTTTCCAGGGAAAAGAGATAAATAGCTTTTACAGACACTATTTTTAAAAGTTAAAAACAAGCTGTACTTTTTATTTAAAAAAACAAATTCCCTCTAAGGAAAAGTACAGCATTTACTTCAGGCAGACATATATGTATTAAAACTCAATGAGCTACAGAGTAACAAAATTTGTTGAAGAATCTCTGATTTTGGAATCACTCAAAACTCTGTTTTATCAAAAGAATATCCCATATAAAATTTAACATCATCTCCCTTTTCCTATGACTTCCTTCACCGCCAAACTTCTGGGAAAAAAAAAAACAAAAAACAAAAAAACTTGACGCTGTTGTTCACATCCAGTGCTCCAATTGGCTAGTCAATCTGCACAAATGATAGATGACGGGCCGTAGGAATCTTCCAAAGGAGATCAAACTAATGGCTGGCTTCCACGCTTTTTGATGGAATAATCATTTCTCTACTCCATTTCTCTGCAACATGTGACACAGTTGATGCTTTGACACTCTCTCCTTGGCGCGCAGGACAATACTCTCCCCTATTCCTCTTCTGACCTTTCCAGCGTTACTTCTTTTCACCTCTGTTCACCTATTTTCTCTCCTTATCCATAAGGTAATGCTATTTCTCAGAGTTCTGTCTGTGATCATCTGTTTTGTCTTTATTCTGTATGTTCTTTCCCATGGTGCTCATCCACTCTCAGAAGTGATAGTGATCAAATATGAATCTCCTGCTCCAACAAACTTTCCAGATTTGTGGCTCACGCTTCTGCTGATGAAGCATTTCCACTTGGAAGTCCACTCACTATCATTTCACTCATTCTTTGCATGTTAAAGTCTGCACATGTTACTTTTTGCCCAAACGTGTGCCTCGTATTGATTTCCCTGCATCTGTTAGGAAATCATTTTCAGTGCTTCCACTTATCTCTTAATATTCTTCAATCCAATCATTCCTAAGTATCTTTTTAGTACATTATTTCTCTATAGCCTTTTTTTCAAACCTTTAAGAATACTTTTCTTAAATTCTTGCCATGACCACCTAACTAGTCACTTTACCAAATCCACTCATCCACTTGAGTTCTCTGACTAAAACAAACAAACAAATCTGGTCATACCATTACCTTGATTAAAAACAAACAAACAAACAAACCTTTGTACCTCCCTGTTGCCAATATTGTTGACTCAGTTATCCTCAGAATGGTCTATAAGTCTTTCCATCTCTTTTCTACACCTCCCAAATCAGCTATAATCCTCATCTTCCTATGCTTCAAGCACATTGAACATCTCGCCTTCCTCCCAATTACTCCACGCTCTCTTTTTTGAGCTTCTGCTTTCACCCCTGTTAAATTGCTACCCATTCTTTAAGACCCAACTCAATTAGTATCTCTCTAATGCATTTCATAAGTCTTCAACTCCAAGAGAATAATTCCCTTTGTGTTGCCACAGTAATACTTCATCCTTCTATGACATTGATTACCTTATGTTATTCACACATGACCATGTCACTTCTTTGTGTTCTATTCAAGTTCTATCACATAGGGAGCTAAAATATGTATGTTTTAAATAATTTTTAATGTCAGTTCTATGTATAGTCAATGTACATCAGTGCATATTCACATGCATTCTATTTTCAATGTATTTTAATCCATTATAAACAACTTAACCTTTATGATACAATGTAGAATTACTGTGAATATGCATTTGTCTTGTTTTCTTTTTGTTGTGCCAGAATGACATATCTATGGAAATGCTTTTTGTTAAATTAAAACACACTAAAGTTCTCAACTGTTTTAGGTTTTGTCTATTTTAGGGTTTGTGTCTATTGTTAGCCTGTCAGTCTATCAATTCTTATTGAGGATAGTACATCTTTCTACATAAGATGTCAACCAAAACCACTCAATTTTTTTTTACTCAATTTACTGTGAGGGTACTAGAAGATTAACCTTATTTTATACAGTAAAAGTAGATGATTACCTGGGGGCCTTCTTACAAAACAAAATACTTGAACTTTAATGCTTAGACTGTGTTTTCTCTATTTGGATCTAAAAAACTAATATTTTGTTATTCTATTTGAGGTTGCTAGGTAAGTGAAAATAAAATAAATAGTATGGTATTAAAATATTTAATTCATGTATTGGGTATTTAGCCTGTACTTTCTTAGAATTAAAAAGGTGAAAAACCCATGCCCTCGAGGAGTTTGGTGGGGGTGACAAATATAGAAATAAACAATTATAAAACAATGTGACTGCACAGTAACCAGGTACGTATAAGAAGTATAAAATCAAGAATACATGGTTCTCTATCGAGTCATAGGAAAAGAAAGTTGTGGATGCTTTATTAAAGGTACCTGGGGAAATTTTTATGTTATACCTTCTTGCACTGTTTCCTGCAGCATTTGGGGAAGGAAAGCCCCAGAATATAGGTATTTTATTCAAAAACCTCTCTAGGTAATTCTAGCCTTTTCTATCTATATCCTTACAGGGAACCACTGTGAGAAAGAAAATACCTACTCTCTCCCCTCAGTTTACTTGAAGATACATGTTTGGGAATCCTTCCCGAAGGAAATAAACTTTGAGTTGAATTTTGATGGGTTAGTACTCTATTAGCATTCTGTAAGGAGGCAATAATATCAAAGAACATACAGGCACCAGAGAGTTAGTAGTTGGGGCAAGGCTTACATTGGATGTGTGAGGAAGAGGTGGAAAGTTCTTGGAAACAAACAGTTGGAAAGGTAGACAGAGATTACACATGTTTTATGAAAAATTGGGACCCTCATATACCTATATGACGAGACAACTGTGTCTTCTGTAGCTAATTCGAGGGTAGATAATTTCATATTCACTATTCTCAGTGCTATCAATGGGAAAAAATATGACTCCAGACGTCATTGCCATGCACTGTAGCTAAAACCCTGTGCCAGGGAATATTGTGAGAGACAGAAGCAGGCATGACATTACTGATGAATTATAGAAGACAGTGAACAGCATCCCTGGAGCTACAGATGTCTCAGAGATCTTTTCTATTTCCAGGTGCAAAGAGATGATATCCCCATTATAAGTGGAAGGTAGAGAAATTATTTAGTAATTACCAAGTTGATTTTTCTCAGTTATTCATTGATGATATATTATTTTGGTGGAATATTTATCAAAAAAATATGATGGGAATGTTAATATTGGTAAAGCTAATATTTTTGAATACTATATTAATATATTTCAGGTACTACAGTAAGTACTTTAGCTGGTCAATTATTCCATAATAACCCTCATGAAAACTTTATGAGGCAAGTCCTATTATTTGCTTCTATTGGAAACATACAGTAATTAAGATTATTATAGATTAAATAACGTGCTTAGATTCAAACAGTTGTTAAGTAGTATGGGCCTAATTCACACCCAGGTCTGGCTGACTCTTGAGAACAAGGTCTTCATCATGGAGTTATACTGACCTGGTGGGATAAATAATTATGAACCTCCCCCTGCTTCAAGAAACAGAGCACTGCCTAACAGGAAAACAATGGGGTAGGGGAATGATATTCTAGTTTAAATTGACTTTATAATCATTGTGTGGCTGCCAAGCAGGGTGACGATCCTTTAGGAGCATTCTCCTTTTTCTGGAACATTAAGAACAACTAAGATACTGAGAACTCGACACCTTTGTAATATTGAAATTGTAATCTGTCATTTTTAGGTTAGCGATGAGGTTCTTATAGAGACAATGTTTTAGTCCTAGAAGATCATAAAGAGTAAGATTATTAGAAATGAGAATCTCAAGATTTGATCAATCAAAGAATCAACTTTTTCTACTTATGTTGCTATGCAATAGTGGTCATATTTTTCACCTCTTTTGGTGATATGGTTCGGATGCTTGGCTTCTCCAAATCTTATGTTGAAATTCGATCTCCGGTATTGGAAGTGAACCTGGTAGTAGGTGTTTGGATAATAGGGGCAGATCCTTCAGGAATGGCTTGGTGCCCTCGCTGTGATAGTTAGTGTGTTCTCACCTTATAAGTTCATGCCAGATCTGGTTGTTTAAAGGAGGCTGGCACCACCTCTTCTCTCTCTGGTTCCCTATCTCGCCACGTGGCACACCTGCTCCCCCTTCCCCTTCCACCTTGATTGGAAGCTCCCTGAAGCCCTCACCAAAAGCAGATGCTGGTGTGATGTTTCTTGTACAGTCTGCAGAGCCATGTGCCAAATAAATCCGTTTTCTTTATAAGTTACCCAGCCTCAGGTTATCCTTTATAACAGTGCAAAACAGACTAACAAACTTGGACTCCAGTTTCTTATCATTAAAATAGGTAAAATAATATAAAAGCAATATATATATATAAGCAATATATAATAGGCAATAATATATTTGGCAATAATATAAACATTATTCTTAGGCAATATATAATATTATTAGGCAATATATATAGGCAATAATATAAAAGCAATATAATATAGGCAATATAACTGCTCATAAAGGCTTATAAAGTGCTGTTTAAATGTAGTATGTTAAAGCCGTATGTTGTCCCCATTGACTGCCTGAAGGTTGCAGACTGGTAAGCACCATTATCCAGCAATGGGCAGAGTGCTTGAGTTTTAAAGAATGGCTTTATCCTCTGACTCCATTAAAATGTAATATTTCTGCTTGTTTTCTCGGAGCACAACATGTAGTAAAATCAAATAAATATTTTAAATCACATACGCACAAAACTTGAAATTAGAGAAGCTATACTCACTCCATTACTGGACCAACCATGCTTATTATTTATTTTTTTAAAAAAACTTCAAATATTTGAATGAAGGATAAGTGATCATTACATATTACACTTCAATTATTACCCAACTTGCAAAAATTTTATGCAGAAAACATATACAAAAACATTAATATGAATAGATTGGTGTTTATTTACATAATTTACTGAGTTTACATGAAGTATTATTAAATGTTCTTTAATTTTCAATGTTCTTTTATAGCTATTTTTAAAGTTAACATTAACCAGATTTTTAAAATGCAGATTGCATTCCTAATATACTCTGACATTTAACAGACTACTTATGATTTTATGAAGGCAAGCATTTCAATTAAGGTACTAATCACTGTGAGCTAAAAAAGATATGGCATTATGTATTTTTTTATTTTTATCATCTATTGATTCAACATGTAAATTACAATGTTTGAGCAATAATATTGAAAGTATTTTTTATTTTGGTAAAATATAAATAGAATAGATATATTTAAAGCAATATGATTTGATTTAGTACCAGCACAAAAATATGTATTAATCAAAAATGATTCAACTGACTAAGATAAAAAGTAGGAATCTTCTAATTCCAATAGAGCAATTACATTTTTAAAGTGAAAATAATTATATCCTCTTTATTTATATTTACCAAATATAGTGTTTCCTTAAATACATTTGGCTGAAGAATCAACTTTCTAGAAGTTAGAGACATTTTATTTCCTCTGGCTATATTTTAAATATACAAATGAATGGTCATTAGTGCTCTACATACTGATATATTCCTTCCACTGATGAAATATGATTGCTGTTTTCTCTTTTGTATGCATTTGGAAAGGCAAACAGCTTTGTTGCATATAATGGCAAATCACTGGACTAAGTTCCTCTTTGAGAAAGATTTTGACCAAATAAAAATAAACACGCCACCAAATAGAAATATTGTTTGAATTCTTAAAGATGTTAATAAAAACTATTCATTTGCTTTTGTAAAACAAATCCTGTAGAGTTAAATGCTATAAAATTTCATGGTTATGTAATTTCAACCTAGCAGTCCTTGAACTTGCCAACTCTAAGTCAATGTGGGCATTACCACCCTTGGACTGACGGCACCAAAGCCAATGTCTCCCAGGATTTGCCAAAGCTGTGACTTACGGGGCTGTTGGACATGTTAGGATAAATACTAATGATTATAGAGTAAGAAGTTGTTATGAAGTGCAGTGGCACAAAAAACCGCTGAATGACCTACCACTGATCCTAAGGAATTAACATGTCTTTACTTTCTATACCAGTATCTGCCTATGTGCAGAGTAATATCACATACTTGAAGCAGCTACAAGAATATAAAATAACATTTAAAAAAAAATCATTATGAATAAAGAAGCAAAGACCTAGGGGTCTGCAATGTAGATTGAATTCTACTCTGGGCTTGTGCTAATAGATAGATTGCTTTTGCAGATATAAAGATTGAAAAGGCATAGCGTTATTGGAAAGCAAAGTGACTTTGAAAGTAAGCTTGCAGAATCAAAAATGCCATTATGTGCTCCCATGGCGGTCTTATTAAATCAACTTCATTGGAAGGATTGGCCAGGGTTGTTCCGACGAGAGACACTGCTGAGAAATTAGCCTGTTGGAGGGGGCTCCATAGTGCCCAGAACTGGAGCAAGGAAGATAGAATAAATGAGAAACCACATAGAAAGTCCCTGGTGCAGATGCCTAAGGAGAGCCAAAGTGAATTCCACATAAGGAGGGGACAGAAATACTGATCAACTTTGTAGATCTGAGCCAAGAAATTGGAGCCAAAGAGTTAGGATAAAGGTAAATCATACTGGATGAAAGTGAGGGAATGGATTAGAGGTCATTGAAATAGGAGCAGAAATGGGGGGATCCTAAGAAATTATTGTTATGAGTCAGCCTCTGTGTATGGAGTCAGGTAACTTAAAATTCCTGGACTGGGAGATAAAAATGTCAGCTATACAACCATTAATTTTTCACACTCAGTGAGGCATGGATATTGAAGTTGACCACAAGTTTGAGATAAAGGAGGTACAGGCATTAAGTGTAATGAGCTTCAGAGGAGCCCAGCTTCACAAAGCTTCTCAACCACACTGTCTCACAATCTGTGTGGGTTGAGAAAATCCTCATCACCCTGCAAATAAAATGCAAAATATACATTCCTGAAGAAAACCACAGGATTTTTTTAAATCATGCATTAAAAACAAGAAAGGTTATGAGAAAATGAGTTAGGGCAGACCATTCAAACTTATATAATGTGATTAGAAAATAAAAAACAACAACTGTGTTAGCATGCTAGCAGAGATTAAAAAATCTTAGATTTCTCATAAATAAGAAAATCCTTCAGTAAATACTGTGTACAGCTTTAACTTTCAAGAAAAGTTGGAAAACCCTGGATGGGAGGAGACGGAAGGATAGATTGAGGTAGCTGAGCTACAGAGACAAGAGCAAAGGCACAATCAGGGAGTACCACAAGCAAAATAGACAAAATGCATGTCCAAATCAGGTCAGGAACATAACTACAGGTAGACTGTTAGAGTGTAGAGTACTATATAACTTTACAGCTTGCTGTGTTCAGCTATAATAATACATGTTGTTTCTGCTGTTTTGGGTATAAAATATTAATGACTTGGAAAAAAAGGTATATGAACCAATGTAAATTTGCATTATGCTGACACCATTCCCCCAATTAACCAATTGCATATAAGCTAATTCAGTATGCTTGAGGTTGTTAGGAGCATAAGGAGAAGGGGGAGAGGGCTAAATTTGAAACTAAAGTTCAAAGCCCTAAAGAGGAACAGAAGAGACACTGGTGGCCTTTAAGCTGTTCTTCCCACTAAGTCTTACCCACTTCTGAAGCAGCAAGTTGCTCAGAGACCCTAATACTAGAAGACTGAAATTCTCTGGATGCCAGTAGCTGTTCGGGAAACAGCTAGTGGCATAGTGAATCTTCAGTGGGATTTAAAAATACCATGTACCTTAAATCACCCTGTGTGGTGATGAGAAAGTTTTTTAACCCAATTTTATCACTGAGATCTGTAAGTGCAAAATTACCATGTTCTCTACAACTAGACCTCATTTACAGATAGCGCTTGTTAGATTGGAAGGGAACTGTTTCCTTTGTGTCAGTTATAATCACAATTCTTTGTGGAAACAATAATGTATTTAAATTGTGATCATTTTTATTAATCCTATAAAGGAAAAAGTATATTGCTATTAATATTTTTATAAATAAGGCTCTTTACTTCCCTGATCTAAGCTTATCACACCAACTTGGAATGTTTCGGGGTATTTCATTTTGTTCTGAGCATAATAATATTGATCAACAAGAGTGTGTTCAGATGAGCAAACCAGGAAGGTGGAGGCACCGAAAGCATTTCATAACACAAATGATCAAAAGTGTGGGCATGTTCTTCCCAGAAACAGACAAATTTAAGGAGCTTAATATTTGAAGGGCCATTAAGTAACAGAGAGAAGTAGACTTACTGATTGATACATCAAAAAGCAGAACTAGGACTGTGAATGAAACATGAGTATAACAAGGACTTACTCATGATTAGAAATGTCCAATATCAAAGCAGCTAGTGGCATAGGATTGATTTTTATCAGCACTGCATTCAAGTATCAACAAAGTATTCAAGGTGAAAAATCAGTGTATCAGGGATGTTGCGATGGGCATTCCAACACTGAGTGAAATCTGAACTAGGTAACATTTAAGCCATATTCTTTGATGGACTCTAAACCTGCAGTCCCTAACCCCCATCCTTGTCTGAGGTCTGTTAGGAACCAGGCTACACAGTTGCCTGAGCTCTGCCACCTCCACAACCCCAGTTTGTGGAAAAATTGTCTTTTATGAAACTTAGGAACCGGGCAGCACAGCGGGAAGTGAGCAGCAGGCCAGTGAATGAAGCTTCAAAGCTTTGTCTGTATTTACAGCCGCTCCCCAGCCTCACATCACCATCTAAGCTCAGCCTCCCTCCACCCAAAATCCCCACCCCCATCCATGGAAAAATTGTCTTCCATGAAACCAGTCCCTGGTGCCAAAAAGGTCGGAACCCGTTCCAAACCTTTACTCTTAACAATTTAGGAACAATGTATATACTGTGATGCTTCCCCATGCTTATTTTGTTATATGAGTGTTTCTAAATTTTCGTTGCACATCAAAATCACGAGCTTTAGAAAAGGGCAAACATGTATTCCCTTCCCAAGCCTATTTATTAAACAGCATTTCTGGTGAAGTGGAACCTGAAAATCTGTATTAACAAAGACTACAGCTGATTGTGCTGCATCGAGACCACTGGTCAAAGCATGAGGTGCCTAAGGCCATCCCGTTACTGGCTGGTTTGGTTTTTGAAATAGTGCTTTTCAGTGATTAAAGATTGGGCACTTCAACTTAGAAGCCAATTTTATTATGGGAGGTTTATCCGTGAAAGGAAAGCTAAGCAATAATAATAACAATAACAATAATAGTGACTATTACTTATAAGACAGCCACTGTGTTTAGCAGTTCATATATTAATACAGTGCCTCATTTTATTTGTACAAGCCTATGAGGTCATCCTCTAAATACTGCTTTTGTTACTTCACCAAACACTGAAATACTTTGTTCTTTAAAATCATAGACTATTAAAAACTTTGCCTTTTAAAATCAGATCAGTAAAAATGGAACTACCTTCTCTCGCCTGGAGGATTTCAGTCACTGACACTGAGAAGCAGCCTCAATTTTCAACCCAGGTGCAGAGCTTCAGATAAGGGTTTTTCAGACGCAATATTCAACATCTGTCTTAACTTTGTAGTTTCCAAGGAAACAGAATCCAGAGTCTACTTCTCAACTCAGGCCTGATGTTAACCTCTTTACATAGAGCATTGCTCTTTTTTGGCACTATCAAGATTCTGCTTTATTTAAATATTATCTAAACTCCATCCTCCTCTCATCCTATTTTCAACCCTATTTCTTCTTGTGCTTGATAAGATGCTTGATGGTTCCTCTGCTATGCAATCTTGCTTGATACAAGTTAATAAACCTAGCTTCGTTTAACTATAGTATGTCCTTAGTGTTCCTTATCAGATGGGCTTCATCAGTAGATATTTTATTCCCTAATTTAAAGATCAGTAACATGAGATTCAGAAAAATACTTACTTAGGATCACACAGTAAGTGACAAAACTGGGATTCCAACCGAGTTCTACATGATTTCAAAGCCCATGCTCTTAACACTATGCACACAGTCAGAGAATGATTTGTACAAGTAAAATCTTTAGAGAATGTTGAAGTTTTAAAGGAAACTAAAGCATGCCATGCTGCTAACTTTAAATGGAAAATTAGGACTAAAATTCAGATATCCTGACCTCCCCACCCACTGTCACATGGACATAGCTTTGTGTTTGTTCAACTGCCAATCACAATTTTGCAGACTTTCCTTTCTTCCAGAACTTTCTGTGGACTCAATTTGTTCATGGGGCTTTCTGAATACCCAGAGCCTTAAGTGAGATTCTAATGCAGATAACCTCTAGGCAGCACCAGGCAATACAGATATTTCCTAATTATCTTCTTCCTGACAGATGGTAGTATAATTAAATCAAACTAATGCATTTCAAATTTCTGTGGCTGCTGAGAACATGATGCATTAACCCTTGTACATATAGTTAATAGAATCCTTTCCTAAAATGAGTGAATTATGTGAAAGTATCATCCTTCCCTCTCTTTTCTATCCATATCCCAAAATCAGAGTACATGGTGGCTGTCTTTTCTGTCTTTTCTAGCTGACCCTGCATAATAGTTATCTAAGTGTGCATTACTACAGTCCTGCCTTTCTGAAGCTGTGTGAGGCAGCAAGAGCCATCAAAACATGGAAATATTCACTAATTATATGGTCACTTATTTAATGAATCACTCTAAATCACTCTAAAATATCTGTCACTGTTTTACAGTGGAATCTATCTTGAGCCACTGATTTTTTGATATTGTGACTATCTAATGCTATTCATTACAAATATAATAGAAGTTAATATCATGTTAAAGACATACAATTTTATGAAATTGATGAAAGTTTTCTAAGAGAACTGGTCTGACCATATGCAAAGAAACTACTAAAAAGTAGCTGGCAGATTCATGTCCTTTAACAATTAAAGAACTTATGAGAAGGGCTCTTCAAATGAAAGTGATTTGGATATCAAAGGAGTAAAAGTGGCTCTGAAAAAAAAAAAAAGGAAGTCCTTGAAGAGTTTTGTAAAAACTAATTTCTTTGTTATTGTCATGTGAAGCCAAATGATGTGATTTTTAAAATAATAGTTACATAAACACACATACAAATTAATACTTCCATTCCTTTTTCAGGCTGAGTTAATGCATAGTTGCAAATATTTCCTCCCAGTTTTAAGATAATTTATTTTTTCATTCCTCTTTTCTTCAAGATAAAATTTCAACTACTTTTCTTCTAAGAAATTTTAGTACCCATTTAAAGTGGATTACTATTATATTAAATGTCTATTTTCTGTTAAAAATTATTGCTGCATGACAAAAACTCCAGAATCCCTTTCTTGGTAAGAAGCATGTGCATGTTTGGGCCAACCTCACTCTCACTTCTCTTGTAGAGCTGGCCCTCCCCCAACTACCATCCTCTCTTCACTTTGGTTGTGCCTCCTTCTTACTGTCTGCACACCTTAGCACTTCACTTGATCTCACACTCCCTCAGCTAACTTCCATGGATCCTTCTACTTAAAATGTGCCAGCTCCTTCAGCATCAACTGCAAGATTGTTAACAATGTAGCATCTCAAACTATTCCCAACTTTTCAACCAAACTCTGTATTTTCACAAGATTTCCAAGTGATTCATATGCACCTTAATGTTTAAGAAGCACTGTTCTGCACAGTTCTCAAACACTTTTTTTCTGCAATACAAGTTGACTATTCCTAATCTGAAATCCAGAATGCCCCCAAACCCAAAACTTTTTGAGTACTGATATGACACTCAAAGGAAATGATCATTGGAGCATTTGGGATTTCAGATTTTTGGATTAGAAATGCTCAACCAGTAAGTATAATGCAAATATTCCAAAATTCAAAAAAAAAAAAAAATCTGAAATACAAGACACTTCTGGTCCCAAGCATTTAAGATAAGGGATATGCAACATGTACTGTATTTTGTGAAATCTAGAGGACACTCTTGTCTTATCTCTTTTGCCTCCACATCTAATCAAATTCCTGTACAATGTGCTTAGCCAATCTTATGCTTTCCCAGTGTTTTTTTCTTAATTCTTACTCCGGCACTGAAATAGACCCTAACTGCTTTCCCAGCTGTCATTCTCATTCCTCACTCATCCCTCAATATATATTGCATTTTTTTCCAAATATGACCTTCCTCTAAATAACGAACTAGTCTAATATCATCAGTTTCTTCCTGAAACCCTTCAAAGATATTGGTGTATCAATATCTGATCTCCTCAGAGAGCCACGAATTTCTGCTGGTTCCTGCTACCTCTCTAACCCTATCTACTCCTTCTCCTGATCCCATCATGCCCTCTTCACTGTCCCCACTGCAAGCTCCTCAGATCTTGTAATGGGATCTTTCACACCTCAGTGGCGAGTGCTTACATACTGTCACCAATGATGAATGGCCTTTCCTTCCCAATCTACTTAGAAAAATTTACTGAATTCACCCCAACCCACTGTCCCTCTGAAGCTTCTTCTATCTCACCCAAACAGAATTAAATTGCTAACCTGTTTGTGATCCATTGCACATTGTACACATCATGCCTCACGTTATAGTGAAATTACTTTTATAGGTATAGTTTTCCCTTGGTTTTTTCAGTGCCCCATTAGAATGAGAGATCTTAAATGAGAGTGAATTTTATTTATCTCTGATCTCTGGCATTTAGTGTCTAGCATATATAAAGGATGATCAATAAATCCCTATTGAATGCATAAATGATTCACCATGAAACAGACCTTGCTCCTCAAATAATTCTAAATGTAATTTTTGTACAAAAATATTGACTAACTTATATGTGTATTTTGATAACTCTTAATACATACATTATTAAAAGGGAAAACATATGAGAGAAAAGTTATTTTTTATCTGATGTATTTATTAAACAATCCTGGAAGGAAAAGCTATTAATGATGTTACATGAATGGTATACCACCATTATTGAATAGCAGTTAGAAGCAGCTCCCAGTTTTAAATTTAATAATGTCTTGAAAATCTTATGGATTTCAGTGAAAGGTAAATTATAGACTAAGAATGCATGTTCCAATGTAAAGACAAGGGAAGATTTTTTTGTTTTTGTTTTGTGTTGTTTTAAAACAGTGTTGAATGAAAGGAGAGGTCAAACAGAACTTCCAAATATGAAGTACAATATATTCAAATTGTGCTTAAATTGCAGCCATATGGCTTAGGCAATAGTTAAAAATAGGGGACACATCAGAATCCCTTGGGGGAACTCTTGCAAATCATACTCAGATCCTACTTCAGTGCAGGACACCTACAAAAGACCCCATCAAATCTGGGGAAAGTGAAGAAAAAAGGAAGAAAAGAGAAAGTCAAGGAAACAAAGAGGAAGAAAAGAAGGAAAGAAGAGTGAAAGTGAGGGTGTAAGACAGGGGTGAGGAACCTGTGATCTTAAGGCTACATATGACCTTCTAGGTCTTTAAGTGTGGCCTTTTGACTGAATCCAAATTTTACAAACACATCCTTTTATTTTTATTAATAATTTTTGGTTATCTTTTATATTTTTATTTTATTTTTTAAATGAAATTATTTAAAATGCCAAAGAATAAAATAAGTTTCAATGAAATAATCTTCCCAGATTCACTGGCACAATTAGAACATCAGTAAGCCATAGGGCTAGATTGACAGCTGTGATGCTCATGATTTAGTTCTGACTTCCCCCGCCTGAATAGAGCAACTACTGCATGAGGCTGGTTGGCGAGAGTTTATGGAGGTCGAGTACGCCAGTCTGTTATCAGCTTTTGAAAATGGTGCACTGTGTTTCTGTTTGAAGTGGAATTTATGAATAGCTTGAACAGCTCGACAGAATTTTTTAAATTCTGTCTGCTTAACAGCCCACCATGTCAAAGAAGACCAAGAGAATGCTGAAGGAAGAAAACAGACTTTTTAATGAGAATTGGGAATTGCAATATTATCATGGTTCTGCTAAAGATAAGATGATTTGCATGCTTTGTGATACTGCAATATCTACATTAAAGAAATTCAGTGCTCATCAGCATTATAAAACTCATAAGGACCACAAATATTTTAAATTAGAGAGAGAGGTGTGAAAGGTTGTATTGCACATGAAAAGCAAAAGCAAAGACAATTCTCCCAAGCAGCAATAAGACCTGGAAATAATGCCACTGCAGCAACTTATAAAGTAGCTCATATACTTTGGTAAAAAAGAGAAACCATTCGATGATATGAAAATTGTGACAGAATGCATTGTTGAAGTCATAGTATGTTTAGGCCCCAATAGCATTTCAAAGTACAAACAACTACCTCTTTCAAGAATAACTGATCGGTAGCATGAATTAGCCTTCAACTTAACAGAACAACTTTATGCAATACTTCAAAAGGAATATTCAATTGCTTTGGATGAATAATGATACTACTGATTTAGTGCAAGTTTTATGCTTCATTCGGTCATTACAAAAGATTTTCTTTGCTGTGAACAGTTACTTGTTTTTGGTACTTTTGTGAACAGAGCACAACTTTCAAGATAAATGTCGTAAAATTGGACTGAATTTGGTAAATTTAGTGAGTGTATGTACAGATGGGGCACCTTACATGACATGAAAACATGAAGGATTTATTGCACAGATTTAAGAAAAGTATTAACACATCCAGATGCTCTCATTTCTTCTCATTGTAAATTGCTTTGGCAAAATCTCTGTGATGAAGCTACTATTTTAAGTTACACTTTGCAACAAGTTATAAGTATTATTAACTATATTTGTGCAAATGCAACACACCATTGTAAGTTTCATAACATGATAAAGTTGAACACTGAGGTAGTCCGTGTGGATTTGCCATTACATTCCAAAGTGCATTGGCTATCACAGGGCAAATGTTAGCCAAAATTTTATCTCTGTGAGAACTGACAGTTAACTTTTATGAAGAACAGAATCAGCAATGTGAATTATTTAAAGAAGATTTATACAGAAAGGTAGCATTTCTGTGTAACCTCATGTCAAATCAAAATGACTTGAATATTTCTTTTCAAGGTAAAACTAAGTCTATATAGAATATGTGGCAAAAAATTCAAGCATTTTGAAAAAAGCTATCTTTTTTCATCTCTATCTTTTTTCATTTCATATCTATCTTTACTGTATTTTTCCTCATTCCAATTGGATCTTTCTTAGCATCAAACAATTACTTTAAAATGTCATCTACTGAGGGCTCAATCAATATCCTCTGTGGTTCTTTAGGTGCCTTGGTGATATCAACTAGGTTAGGCTGAAATGCTAATTTGAGTGTGATGTCATGATTCTCAAAGTCTTTGAAAAAAAGCTATCTTTTTTCAAAATACTTCTTCTTCAAAAGGAAATTTTGGATGAATATTTTCCCCAGTTAGCAAAGGTCACTGATGAGCAGGATGATATATGCCAATCATTTGAAGAATACACAGCTATCACAAACATATTAATTGGTGAATATAATGAAAGGTTCACTGACTTTGAGAATCATGACATCACACTCAAATTAGCATTTCAGCCTCACCTAGTTGATCTCACCAAGGCACCTAAAGACCTGCAGATGGAATTGATTGAGCCCTCAGTAGATGACATATTAAAGACATTGTTTGATGCTAAGAAAGATCCCATTCAAATAAGCAAAAATGCAGAATACCCTTGCTTTCGGCAACATGCCCAAAAAATGCTTTCTTGCTTTTCCACTTATTGCTGCGAATCTACATTCTCCTACCTAACCCAAATCAAGACATTCTCAAGGTCACAAGTGACAGATACCCAGCTAGAAGTTCAACTGAAACTACGAATCTCCATGCTGCAACCAAATATTCAAATACTTTCCAACAAAAAGCAGACACAACACAGTCATTAAAAGGTTGGTCGAGTTTAAAATTAACAAATAGTTTTCATTTTTTGAAATTATTAATTACATAGTAGTTAGATTTTTACAAAACAATGTACATTTTTTAAGTAAATCTAATTGAAGTTTCTTGAATGCAGGCTTATTTCATTACAGCTAAATTAATGTGGCCTTCCAACATGAAAAGGTTCCTCACCCTTGGTGTAAGAGAAGACAGAAAGGAAGAGATGAGGGGGAAGAGAGGGGAAGGAGAGCTTGGTAAGGGGATGCTTTGCAAAGTCAATCCACTTTCAATAATGGCAAATATCTCAACACCCCTCATGTTATAATCTGTTTATATATCTTTTTGCAGAGAACTGACAAGAAGCTTCTATACTAGAATTAAAGTTTTGGCATCGTATTTTATGACTCATTATGTGTAAATGTTAAAATTCAAACTACTCTTTGTTGATGTCTGCATGTAATTTTGAAACTATTTTCTTGATAATTCAAGGTCCTCAAAAAGCTTGATTCTGGCACAGAATACCTCCTGGGCTGGAGAAGAGTGTTCCCACCTTCCATGCAGGAAAGAATTCAAGAACAGGGTCATGAGTAAGAGAAAAGAGTTCAGACAGAGATATGAGCAAAAGCAGAGGGGTTTATTGAAAGCAGAGTACTCTTAAGAAAAGCAAAAAGGGTGGACTGATCCAAGGAGGAACAGTGACACACCAAGGTTAGGGTCTGTCCTTTTATGCTAATCCCTAATAATATGCTAAATTGGGAATGGAATATTCATGGGTTTTCTGGAAAAGGGGTGTAGAATTCCTATAAGGAACTCTCCTCTTTCTTGACCTTATAGGGTAACTTCTGGGAGTTGCCATGGCATTTGTAAACTGTCATGGCACTGGTGGGTGTGATTTTTCCTATGTTGATGAGGGTAGTCATTTAGGAACACTGTAACCTCAACTGTGCTATGCACAGTCAATCCACTTTCAATAACGACAAATATTGAAACACACCCCAATTAAAAGAACTTTTCCTTTGACCTTGGATAAAGATGTTATAGCTAAAGAAAAATAACTAAAGGGTCCCTACTGGTTATATTTATCTTAGCTAAGCATATTCACATTCTTGTGACTTTCCTAGCCTGTGGGCCTTCTCCTTCTGACCCTTGCACTAACTGCCTGCAGGGTATCTGACTCCTGTCCCAAGCTCAGATATCTCTATTCGTCTGCCACACTTCTCAAGGAAAATACTGTTTTTATAACAATGATGACTTGCTTTTCACAGTCTCTTTACATTCAGCATCGCTACATTATGGTCTAGGTAAATATGACAATTTTATTTTATTAGTGAAAAGAGAGCTCAAAATGTAAAGTACTAGGGGAAAAGATATATATTGACAAAGAAGGGGCTAGCATATATTATATAAATCTCTCTTATTTGTAGCATAGTACCAAATTCCTTATGACTTACATTTTATCTTATCAAGGGCTCAAGGGCTCATCGTAAATTTGACTGTCAGTTTCCCTGAGTGAATTAGAAATTAAGAGCTGAACTTTTAAAACTAGCTTGAGCATATTTTCCCCTGAAGTCTTTCCTAACCATTTCACCACATGGTAGTAATCCCCCCTTCTCTTACTCCTCTGCTGTATCCCTATAGGTGCTTACAAGTTTGGAAGTGGTTAGTTGTAATGTGCATAATCATGTGTGCTCTGTTACATTCTCAGACTGGAAAATTACTCAAAAGAGGAACCTGTATCATATCAATCTTGTAATTTTCAATATAGTACAGCTCCTGGCCCAAAGAATGCACTTAATAAATGTTTAATAGGTCAGTGCCTTTTAAGGTCAATGGGAGAGTAATAACAGACTCCAGCTTATTTTTGTCTGACAACAGAAAATACTACATAATTAAGCCGAAAAATGTGAAGAGAACAAAAAAATTAAACCGAAAAAATAATCAACTATTCAATTTCAAGTGTGTTAGTTCAGACTGTTAAGACATCTGTTAAGTTCAGACTTCTCTATGTCATTGGGCACCTTCTAAGAGATGGAATCTTGCTCTGTCACCCAGGCTGGAGTGCAATGTGAACACTATTTCAATGAGTATTCACAAAGGGAGTTGTTTCTAAGTCAAGTTACTGAAGTCTTCCTAAAACTGTTTTTATAAGGTTGATAGTTCCTAATTGCCTTGAGACAAAAAAAGGCAATTTAATGAGGTAAAGAGCTTGGACAGCTTCATCTGTGCGGTGGTTATTTTAATGATCCAGCTTTAACTGTTTTTGTGAACTCATTTTATAAAACTATGTAACTCTCATGACATTTTCAATGACAAAGTGTGTCTAACTTATTTCAAGTCCAGATCTTTCGATGTTTATATTTAACTATGTTTGTCTGCCTAGAGCTTTCAAATTACAAAACAACCTTGACTGCTTGATGAAGGGACAATGATGACAAACAGTATGGCTAATGTGACTACATAAAAACTCGCTCTGCATATCTCCTGCAGTTTATGTGAATTTGTTAAAAAGCAGGCTACAAATGTAATCCTATTTTATACTTTGCTTGGGGTAGTTTACCACCACAACATTTTTGGTACCCGCTAAACATATATTTCAAATTCTATGAGGGAATAAGCTTTATGAAACAACTTACAGCAACTTTTCAGAAAATTGCACATTTGAAGATCCAATTTTGTCCTTTCACGCTACCACTGAAACAGTCTCCTTTCTGATCACCAGGAAATTTCCCAACCTCTTTGAGATTTCTCTTCCTAAACAATTTCTTCCAGAAAAGCTTTTGGTGATAATTTAGCACTTCTGTCTGCCCTGGTGAGTTGGGCAAATTAGAAAAATCTGAAAATAGATTCCAATGAAAATGAAGCAGGGACCAAACCCTTACCTGAGTGTCAGGGTCTCCTCAGTGAGAGTTCAAAGATGAACTCAGTAAGTAAAGACATGTCGATTTTAAGTTTTTGAGTTCAGCTTTAAGTACTCATGGAACAAGAGCATGCAAATGACTAAACTGTAATATTTCACCCAAATAATTCCAATTATTTAAAAAAGACAAACTTTGCAGCCAGTATTAGTTGTAATACTATTATCATGTAAGTACAAGTGGGAGTGGGAGTGTGAATGTGTGTGTGAGAGCAAGTGAGACAGCATAACCAAGAGCACACTACCTAGAATGTGACAATAGGGGTTCCTGTATTGGCCTTGCCATTTATTAACTGTGTGACCTCAGCTTAGGTATTTAACCTGTCAATGCCTCAGTTCCTTGTCAATAAACTGGTTATAATAATAATACCTACCTCATCCAGTTTGTGTGAGGATAAGATGAGGTCATATATATAAGCTTCTTAGAACAGTGCCTGGAAGACAGGCTTAAATAGGAAGCTCCTCAAGGCAAGCCTGTGGGATGAGCATGTTTTGTACACTTTCTAGAATACTACTGGAACCCAATCCTTAGGAACAAATCATGTTAGAAAGATGAAGATGTTGCACTTTCAAAACTCTAGCAATACGGCTTTATATTATTTATTTACCCCAAAGTTTGATGACCTTAACTTCTTTATCACTAACAATCTGTCTCTATTCTTCCTTCCATAAATGTGGGGAAAAGATACATCGATATCCTTTGCCCTGGCTTAACAGTGGCAAACACTGATTGAGAGCTGATCAGGCGGTAGGCCCTGTGATAAGTGCATTATTATATGAAGCAGTGTATTTTATTCTCACAAATATCAAAAGAGTTAGGTTTTCTTACTATGCTCAATTTACACTTGAAAACACTTCTGCTCTGGGAGATCACTCAGCTAGTCATCTAGTAGTGCCAGAACAGGGATTGATGAGTTGTATGTGAAACTACGGGGATAGAGACGGAGGTCTTAAGTGTGGCTATGCTCTGGAAGGGACTATATAGGACATCCAGTTTAGTATCTCTATTCCCTACTTGAAGAACCTAAGACCCAGAGCAGTGACTAAGCTGAGGGTGTCTGTCACACCACCCTGCCTCCTCCCTTACAGTTTCCCACATCTTCAATTTTGAGTAGAAATTCAGGGAAAAAAAATCAAGTTCCCCTGAATACATTCCTCCCCCACACATCCATTTTTTCCTCCTTTGAAGTAGCAACAGCAGCTGCCAATAGAGGATCCCCCGGGCTTAGAGAGCATCAGTCAGCTTCACAGATGAAGGCAAAGATGAGAAGACGGAAATCCCTTTTTTAAAGAACTTTGCTAATACTTTTCATTCTGAATTCATTCTTTCATTAGTGAGTACTTTTAAGACAATGCTGAAGCCTCAAGACAAGAAGGGCAAAGCACTGAATTCTAGGAGCTACAAGTGGTCCCTAACTGATCACCAAGGGCCAAATCGGAGGAAAGTTATGTGAATGGCCACGAAGATCTCTATCTCCTCTAATCCATTTATTAAAAATATGTTTAAAAACACTTTTATTATATAAATTTAAGGTATACAACATGACATTTAAGATACATATGGGTAGTGAAATGTTTTTTTAAAAACTTGTTCTTTTCATAGCCTACAGTCTCTCTCCTATGCTATTAGAGACACACTTGATTAGCCAAAGGCAAGAGAAAGAGAAGATTGCTTCTATATTTATTTAGAATTACTATGACCCTTTGAGGCTTATCAAGAGAAGACAGAATCAGAGTTGGAACCAGTACTTCTCATCTTAGACCAAAAGTGTTTGCATTATACTTCTGAAAATTGTAAGGAAAAAAAAATTGTAACTATAAGCATAACGTTTCAATACTTTATCTACTCATTACCCACATGTACATCCTTCATGCACATGTAAAGCATACATGCAAAATACAATATTTGAATATATTATATTGGCTTGTTTTGTAAGAAGAGAATCTATTGTAAATTCACATCAAAAATAGTCTTCTTTTTAAATTGAGAGAAGAACAGGAACCAATTAAGAAAATATTCATTTAATAGATGTTTCCTGTGAAACTACTATGTTCTAGGCCCTCTTATATCCATTGAGAATACCCCAATGAACAAAACAGGCAACATTCCTCTCTCATGCAGCTTGATTTCTAGTGATTAAAACAGATAATGAACAAGATGAATAAATAAACTATAGAGCATGCTAACTAGTTCTAATGAGAAAAAAAAAGTAAAACAGCAAAAGACAAGATAAAGCAACAAGATAAGAATAGAAATCTTAGGTGATGTGGTCATCAAAGACCTTATGAGAAGATGATATTCGAATTTAAAAAAATAAAGTGAGAAGATATTTAGGAAATTGGAATCCCACTACAGAAGAGCAAGTGCAAAGGCCTTGAGGTAGAAGATTATTTGCATCTCAGAGGAATAGCCAGAGGGCCATAGTGGCTCCAGTGGAGTGAACAAAGGGGAAAGTTGGAAGAAATGAGATCAGAGAGATAAGAGGAAGAGGCCAGATTATGTAGTGAAAGCTAAATGACTTTTACATGAGTGAGATGAGAATCTGAACATTGGAATAACATAATCTGATTTATGTTTTACAAGATCATTTTGGTTAGGATTTAAAAATGGCTGAAGTGGTAAAAGGTCATTAATTAAGTGGTGGCTTTTGTAATAATCCAGATGAGAGATGATGGTTGCTTGAACATAGAATGGTGGCAATGAGGGCAGTGCAAAATAGTTGAATGCTGGATATATTTTGAAAGCAGAAACTAGATGGCTTGCTGATGAAACTGATAAGAGATATGGTAGGGGGGAATTTAAAGTTGAAACCCAACTTTTTGGTCTGAGCAACTTAACTGTGGAATTGACAATTAACTGAAATCGGGAAGATTGCAGGAATGGATGCATGCATGTGGTGTGTGTGCGGGGGGGGGGGGAGTTGTTTATTTGTTTGAGTTTTTGTTTTGTTTTGTTTTCTTTGCTGTGGGTGGGGAACCATATCAGGAGCTCATTTTTAACATGTTCAATTTAGATGTCTATTAAATATCGAAGTGGAGATGTCAAGTAGATAATTGGATGTGCAGGTCTAAATTGATAGGAGAGGTCTGCTAGGAAGAAATGAATTTGGGAGTCATTAGCATATAGATGAAGAAGAATCAGCAAAAGAGAATGAGAAAGAGAGGTCAAAAAGTTGGAGGAAAACTAGGTGAGTGTGGTATCCGGGAAGCCAAGTGAAGAAATTTTGTCAAGGAGAGGAAAGTAAAACCGATGAATGCTACTTGTAGGTCAAGGAAGTTGAGTACTGAGAATTGACTGCTAGATTTAGCAGTGTGGTGTGATTGGTAGCCTTGATAAAAAGCAGTGTTGGTGAAGTGGAGAAGTGTGGACTAAAACCTAATTAGGAAGAAAGAAATTGAAGATGGTAAATATAAATAACTCTTTCAAGAAATAACACTATAAAGGGAAGGTGAGAAATAGGGGAATGATCAGAGAGAAAGTAGGATCAGGAAAGTTTTATTGTTTTGTACTTAAAATGGAGATAGGAAGTGGTTTTAGCTTGTTAGAAATGCAAATTATTTCCAGCCCGTCAATTCATGAGTGGATAATTAAAATTTGGTATTTCTCACAATGGAATATTACTCCATTCTAAGAAACGACAGTGAGCTAGCACCGTTTATGCTATCCTGGATTAAGTTTAAACCCATTATCCAAAGTGAGGCAACACAAGATCAGGAAAATGGGCTCCACATCTACTCGTCATCAAATTGGTACTGACTGATTAAAACTATGGTGCTCAAATGGTGGTAGTGTTCACCAGGAATTCAGGGGAGGGGGGAGACCCACATCTTAGGGTTGTGGCGAGCATTGTGTGGGGGGTAAGGGCATACCTCTAACCCTTCTTAGGGAGAGGCAAAGATATATAATGTAAGCAAAATGTAAAAAAAAAAAAAAAACTTTTATCAGGTGGTGGGCAGGTGGGAGGGAGGAGTAGGGGAAGGATGTATATTTATATAATGGGTGTGGAGCTTACCACCTGGGGGTTGGACATGCTTGATGCTCTGGCACGGCGGGGGTTGGGGGTAGGGGGGTGGCAGGGACAATATATGTGACCCTAACAATATTTGTACCCCCATAATATGATAAAATAAAAGGAAAAAAAACCCTCCAAAAAAAATGAAATGCAAATTATTTTGTTCTATGTTGGAGCTAAGTCAGATTCTTTGGTTTGACCTAAGGACCTGGGTCTTATGAAGCTTGTCAGTGATTCTTATGTGAAATAATCTGAAAGGTACTGATCTAGTGCACAGAGGAGAGATCAGTCTTACCTAGAAACATAGTCAATGTATCTGTGATAACAGGAGAGAAGGTAGAATATGTGGGCCCATGTAAGGAAGTAGGGAGAGATGGCAGTGGGACCTTATGGAAGTCTTCTTGTAATTGCTTCAACTTCTCAGTGAATGAGGAAGCAAAAATATAAATCAGGCCCTTTACTCTGCTTTGGGTTGAAGTCTTAGCCCCAGAGTCATGGTGTCATGCAGCAAAGTTGTATTATTCTCTTCACCCATGATGGGTGATTGAATTTGACTGAATTGTAAGTAGCATATACTCTAACTTCCACCCAGCTACCCTTTTACAAAGTTGTAAAACTTTCCACCTCTTTTAAACCTAATTGTTCCTTCAGCTAATCTACTCTTTGGCCTGCCCCAATCATGGCATTTCTTACTAAAAGAGGCCTGCCATTGATTCAGCATTTGACATGCCGTAGACACTTTCAAATATATGATCTCATTCAGTCTTGTAAATAACCATTCCACATAGGTAATTTTATCCCCATTTTACAGATGATAAATGGAGACTCAGAGAGACTAACTTAGTCAATATTACCTTTGCTAGTAAGTGGAAGAACCTGGAGAACTACCCTCTAAACTGCCTTTAGGGTGCCATAGCAGGTGGGAGCTGTTTATTTACCTAGTCATTCTCACACCACACCCCCATCATAGTATCCAGCATTCCCAAAGTGATTTCCACACAAGCACTCTGTCTCCCACCTTCTTCTATTTTATACTACTCTTCCTATTTTTCCTATGTAACTTGCTGACAAGAATCCACCGTCTTCTCTAGAGGTCACTCTGGTTTATCCTTTAAACAATCAAAACAATTCATCTTTTGGAGTTCTACCCAATTGCTATCCTCCCCGTCTTCTCATTTTTCTTCACCTCTTCCACCTCCACCTCCTCCTTCAGTAATTTTTCCAGCCCCTATAGTTACATCTTTACATCTACATCTAATAACCCATTTTCCCCTCTGTCTGAAACCATCCACAAATTTAAAATGTGTTTTAAGTCATAAAAATAACGTGCATGCCAACTATTCCCTCTTAAATTTTCTGTTGTTCAGAAAGCAATCTTAATCTTTATTCTCATTTTGCCAAAAAAAAAAAAAACCACAAAAAACTTTTAGGCCACAATTACCTTACCAACTGGCTATATTTTTACCATGTTTTATGTGACTATCAGGTTTTTTCTTGTATTTGACTTTTCGAATCTACCTAGGTTGTGTTCCCCAGAAACCCACACACCGAACACAAACAGCTCCCAAACTATGAAGTATATATGGAGCATTAAAGCAACATTTAACTTTTGTGCTACAAAGTAAAAGAAAAAAATAAACTTCTAATGACAGCCCATGCCAATATTATGTAAAATTACCTATAAGTCTTTCTTACTTAATATTTATTTGCTTGTTAATTATTTATTATATAAGTCTATCATGAAATACTCTGGGCGAAAAAAAGACAGGCTACCATAAAAAAAATCTAATGAATAAATATATTAATAAATAGCTTCCAGCATTCTATGAGCAATAATGCACAATTGTAAGTAGCATATTTTAGAGTTTAAATTTAGCATAAATTTTAGAGTTATTGATCCACTGGGAGATTTTAAAAATAAATTAAGTCTATAGTCAGGTCACATTTTCTATAAGAGTAATAGATTTACTAATATATTCACTGTTTATGTTTGTTATTTTTTTTAAAAGACTGCATAGGTAATTAAATCTAAAGATTATTTTGAATGAAAGCCTAAATAAAATTATGGTAGTTTTAAGGCTGTTGTGCTAAGTTAACTAATTTTGTCATATAAGGCATGTATATTATTTTTACAGGCCATTAAGGCTTTGTGGCCTCAGGAAAGTAACTCATTTCTGAACTCCAGGTGTGGGTACCATTATCATCTAGTGACCCCCCATACTGTAGGCCACTCACATCAAGTACATGACAGTAAATTCTCTTTTCTCCCTAAAGTTATGCTCCTACCTGTATATCTTATCCTGATAAATGACACTCATCACCCAAACCACCCTAAAACTGCAAGTTTTCCCAAGTAACTTTCTCTCTCACATCTATCTAGTCACCAAGGGCTGCCAGTTCTCCTGCAAACCTTCAGGAATCCATTGTTTTTAATCCTACTCCCAATTTCTTAATTAAGGACCTCATCATCTCTTGCCCAAACCATGAGAACATACCTCTATGTCACTTTCCTGTCTCTAATAAGCTTTGTTCTTCCCACAACCCCTTCTGTCTCTCCTGTATCATAAAAATGCCAAAGTAATAATCCACAACATAAACTGAGGAGCTCACTGCTTTGCTTTAAACCCTTGAATTATATACAAAATAAAGTCCAAGCACTTCTTTTTTTTTTTTTTTTTTTTTTTTTTTTTTTTTTTTGAGACAGAGTCTCGCTTTATTGCCCAGGCTAGAGTGAGTGCCGTGGCGTCAGCCTAGCTCACAGCAACCTCAAACTCCTGGGCTCAAGCAATCCTCCTGCCTCAGCCTCCCGAGTAGCTGGGACTACAGGCATGCGCCACCATGCCCGGCTAATTTTTTTTTTGTATATATATATTAGTTGGCCAATTAATTTCTTTCTATTTATAGTAGAGACGGGGTCTCGCTCTTGTTCAGGCTGGTTTTGAACTCCTGACCTCGAGCAATCCGCCCGCCTTGGCCTCCCAGAGAGCTAGGAATACAGGCGTGAGCCACCGCGCCCGGCCAGGTCCAAGCACTTCTGAGTGGCCCTGAAGCCCTTGGGCTGCTAGCAGCCAGTATTTCCAGCCTCATCTAATTGCCAGTGGTAATTCCATTACCACTCACACTATGCTTGTGAAACTTCTGCAACCACTTGGTTTCTTGCCCTGAACACAGCCTGCTATTCCTATATAGAATAATCCCTTCCCCTATTTGCAAACTAGGACTCAATTTTTAAAATGGAAATCACTTCAGTAGATTGTAAGAGTACTACAAACTACTTAGCTCTTTGCAAAGTGTAGTTATTTTTATTTCCCACAACTAATAATCATTATAATTTGAGCTTTTCCACTTTAATGTGTGCCATTTAAACCTGTTCTAAAAACAACACATTAAGCTGATGTGTTTATAAACATCACCAAATCATAAACTTTCACCACTGTTCTATTTCAGTTCTTTAGTGTAGTAATTTGCAACTCTAAGAAATTGCAAGAAGCATTTCCTTTGTATTTTTATCTTTATTTCTTCCTTTCTTTTTAATTTGCAAATAAGAGCATTGTTTTCCCCTGACAGTCAATCTTACATTCTTCTAAAGATGCTATTATTTTGTTGACTAGTAGTTCATTAATAAATATAATTGCCATCTGCCACCTTGTTTCTTAAATTATCAGTAATTGTATGTATTTTAATTTCCAATTTTGGAAGTTAAGCTCTCAAAGAGACAGCCCCCTCCTTTATTAAAGTCAGATAAGATTCCAGATTTATTTTTCAAGTATTTAGATTTGTAAATCCACTTTGCTTTTTGCCATTACTACATTATATCATAATACTAATATAAAATTTCACAATCCTTTCTATGAATGCTCTGTTACTGCTAAGTTTATTGAATAAACTATTGTGCCTTTATCCTTATTGGTTTCTCATGTAGCATGATTTTTAAAATCCTAAAACAGTAATAATATTTGGTTTTCTGGGTACTGTGGTTAAAAAGTAAGGGTTGACTGAAATCATGTGGATATATTTTCAAAAAAAAATAAAAAGCCTGGATTCCAAGCTAATAGATACAAAGAAGAGGAGTCTCTTAGCATCCACCCCTGTTTAAAACTGTTTTTGAGAATACAGTACACACAGACTATAAATATGTATTTTTTTCAATTTTGTTAAAGATATTGTCTTTACTTCTCCTGCCAAAACTACTTAAGAAAAGTGTGTATCTTTGACTGAAAATTCCATATACCAAGAATTCCAGAATTCTCCTAAGGAATCAAAACAATATTTTTCCTTTTTATAGCTGATTTGGTTTCATTTCATTTTCATTCAGCTGTATTTCCTTTTGTGTCTTCTGTCTATATTTTTATTTTAAAACACAATATTGTAAAAGACAATGTCTTCTGATTTCTTTCATTTAGGACCTGAGATTTGTAGGCGGGCAATTTGCAGTATTTGTAAAAAGAGTATAATAAAATTACCCATAAGCCCTGGATTCTATATCCTACATTTGCTAATGGAACTGTCATAAACAGATTATTGAATTTGAGCGCTAGAGGGGCCTTGGAGAGCATGGAATCCAACCTCTGTATATTACAGAAAAAACTGAAGACAAGGAATATTAAGTCACTGGCTAGTCACACAGCTAACTAGAGGAGAACAAGGACTAAACCCTCAGACTTCCTGAGTTCAAGTCCTATGCCCTTTTTCATTCTCTCAAGATATAGACTTTCAATATCAGTCTGTCATTCCCACAAAGTGAAAATAGAGTTAACTGAGTTTCCTGTGTGACTGAACACCTACGAAGCAAAGCCTTCATTCTCAAAAGCAAAACTGGAAACATAAAATTTCTATAACAGAAGATTTTCTCCAAGGCTGCTTTTTCTGTCTGTTCAAGTATAAATAAGGTGCCTAGAGGTAATGTTTGCCACAGGCAGTAGTTATTAATCTCTGACTATATTTTTAAAGCAACAAGGCTAATTTTAGATTGCTATTGAAAAAAATTATCTCCTACTCTCAATATCTGATCATCTTGGAAATTATTTGCAGACTTTGTTTTCATGCTTTCCCTAAAAGCACTCTGTCCTTGCCCAGAGAAATCTGTAGATATTAGGTTTGGTGCTTGAAATGTGCACTTTGGCAGACCTCCATTTAAAGGTGTATTTTTTAATGAAGGGTAAAGAGCAGCTGATTATACTTAGGCAAACCCCAGAGGAAATGGACTCTGTTGATGGTAACTGACTACAGTGGAGCTGGGAAAGCTCATGTTTCCCCCTCCCTCCAACCTCTGCTCTGATAATCACCAACCAAGCTCTATCAAGAATATTTCGTTTGATGATCCAGCAAAGTGTCTGGTAAGGGAGAAACAGGAAGGGCAGGGCACTTCCCAGGAGAGTGAGGAAAGGAGGTTCTGTAAGCTTTCTCCGGTGATTAGTGCTGGGGAAGTTGATCTCCTTTCATGCTGTAGATGTGGCGCGCTGCAGTCACGCCTCCCGCTGCCAGCCCAGCTCCGGGATCCTAATCAGTCACTATGAAAACTCATTAGCTCCACAGCAATGAGTCCTCCACTGCTGAAGCTTGGCGCTGTGCTTAGCACCATGGCAATGATTTCAAACTGGATGTCCCAAACTCTCCCATCCTTGGTGGGACTGAACACCACCACGAGGCTGTCCACGCCAGATACCTTAGTAAGTTACTTTCTCCTGTGGGTTTGTCCATATTGGGAAGCAAGTGCATTAAACCAGTGGGCTTTGTTTTGTAAATTGCAAAGACTGAGATTTTGCTTCTTTATTTACAGGTCGGCTTCAAAGATGATCTATGTAGTAACTTTAGTCATGGATATTTATTTATGAAAACTTTAAAGTTACACTAAAAAAAATAGACTGCTTAAGAAATTAGCTATGAAAGAGAATACTAGACTCATTAAATCCTTAAGGATGAAAAGCTTTAAGTTATCTATATTAATTTGAGGTTTAGAAGGCTTTTTGAAGAACTATGTTTCTTATTATTTTATTTCTTTTAAATGTCTGTAAAATAACTATAATTTTTTCTGCAGAGTAAGTTACAATCTAGTTTTATGACAGCAGGTTCTTCCTTAGAATGCAACGCCTGTGACTGTTTGCAACGAATTCAGCCAGAGAAACCAACATCTTTTAAACATAAACAAATAAAAAATTCTCAGCAATTTAAAGCCTACCAAAAAGACATTTAAGAAAACTAAGAAACATGAACAATTGAAAGCTTATTTGATAAAAATGTCTTCCTATATTGTTTAATATTTTATAAAGACTTTCTATCATAAGTCTCTCTCGTGTAGTCCTCATTAACCTAAAAGTAATGGCTTTTTTAATTCTCCCCACATTCTATCCAAGTCTTTTCTGATAGTTTGAAGTAAAGTTTAGTTAGCAACATGCTGGAACATTTCAAAGAAAGAATGAAAATTATTCAGTTTTCAAATAAAAATTTACAAATTCATATAAAAGGAATATCACGGAAAAACGATTCCTCTGCAATTAAGTAAAAGGCACAAAAACAATTAGGGAGTTTTTACCTTTATGTTTTTTACTTTTATATGGATTTTACTCCAGTGGATCAGAGAAAGTCAGATATGAAAAGAAGTAGCTCTCCATTTTCAAGAGTTGTTTGCTGTTACTAATAATAATCTATCAATCAATGTGTAATTAACTGAGTGGTCTGGCCAATTTAATTACATAATTTGCTAGATTCTCCCAGCGCTTAAGGCACCAGCAGAGCACGTGTGAGGCACACTTTGACCTGCTTTTACATTTTCATCTCCCTTGGGTCCCTCATGGTCCCTCAGTTACTCCATTACTGGGAAGATTCTCTTCCCTACCTGCGTGATGTGGCCCAGCAGGAGGAAGGTAAGAGAGATTTGTAGTTACAAAAAAAGCAACACATGACATCAATAGACAATTACAAAACAAATAAACTTACATTATTTGATTTTCACTGGGCCAATTTTGTCAATGTCCAAGTACCCTGATTGTTTTCAACAACACAGTGGATGAATTAACTCTTTGAGAAAGATGAATCTAAACTAAGTAACTAATGAATGAGTTATATTTCAAACTTAGTACCTTGGTTCCGAGATGCATATTTTTTGTCTATATTTGGTTTGGTTATTTTCTACTGTTGTCAAATGAGGAGAATCAAATTTCCAAAATTATGCATTATTCTTTTAGGATATCTAGTTATCTTGTAAGTTTAAAGTGAATTCATTCTCTTTACTTCCTGATTAATAATTTGTTGATTGAAAAATATAAAGCATTGCTATAGGTCCACGTATCTTCTGCCTCGGTCAATTCTTACTTTTGATGTCTCCTCGTTGGGAAAAAAAACCAGAAAATTTAGGGAACTTTTCACTATAGCTAATTAAAATAAATCAGTAAGTGATATTCTCTAGAATAAAGAGGTTGCAGGTTGCAAAAGCCTTTTTGTTCTTTTGGTATGCTTCACAGAATTACAATGTCTATGACATTTCCCTAATTATTCAAGATGATTGCTCATACCTTAGGATTCCCATAGTGAAGAATGAATGAATCTGTAGTTCTTAGATTAGGATCATAAAGTATTAATGCTGGAAAGGTGGAAAGAATCTTAATTCATCCAGCTAGCTATGTTCATGCTATTTTTAGCAGCAGAAATTCTTTTTATGACAAATTAAACTTTGTATCATATGTACTGAATAAATATTTTTTCAATAAAGTTTGAAATGAAAATCCAATGTAAAATAGGCCATGGGTCAAATCATAAATGGTGGGGAGAGGCATATCCTGGGTCTCCACCATCTGTCCCCTCCCCACACAATCAGCCCCTTGCCTCAGTCGAGATATCTGTAGCACCACAGAAACCTTAAAGCTCTCAAGAGTTTAGTCGGAAACATGACTGACCTAATCCACCCTCTTTATTCTGCAAGTGGGAAGACTGATCTGGAAAGTATGTGTGGCTAAAAGTCAGATTTCCTCCAGCTGGTTAATTACAGAGCCAAGTAACCACAACCCACCAGCCCCATGCACCACTTCCTTCATTAGTCCCACCCCGCCTTGCCCCTGGAGTCCCACTAGGTCCTCTCTGCCCTGTTCAGATTGTTTCCCTTGTCTCTGGATTTCTCTCTTTTACCCTCCTATACACCAACAGCCCCATCCTTTAAAGTATCCTGCCTCCTCTCCCTAACCTCAAAGAGTCAGAGAAAAACTATAAACTGAATCGTATATAATGGCCACAACTATTCTCAAAGGTTTTGAATTTATAAAGAAGAAAAAAATCCTCCTCTGTTGGCATTTTAGGTATTATGGCAAAGCAGTGAAGGAGGCTTTTCTGGATAGGGGATTCTTCCTGCTGCCTCTTAAATAATTCCATTAGGGACCCTTGCTGCTGCTTTCATATAGAGGGCTGGCAAAACTGTTTCCTTAGATGAAAGAGTTAACGTTCACTGGCCCAGTGGGTATAGCTGTAAAGTAGTAAGCCAGCTCCTCTCAATTTTATTACCCTGTGTTCTCACTTTAAACAGTATGAATGGGATGAGCCTGCAATTATGTACACACACACACACACACGTACACAGGTAGGTGTTAAGAGTTGTCTTGTGAGTGTTCATGGAACGTTAAGATGGCAAACAAACACAGATTTACACAAACATGAGCATGGTCTTTCTTTAGAATGGTGGTTTCAAATGACCTGAAAAACCAAAAATAAAAACAAGAAATATAAGATCGAAGTCATTAAAAATTGATTAAATGTGTTTCTGGAAGAAGGTGCCTCTGAAATAAGCAGAGTTCATTTGACTATCTCAAAACCCGAAAGAGGGTTTTTAAATTTCCAGGAGATTCTTATCAGTAAGTAGTTAAGTACAGCTCCTTATTAGGGGAAAGAGCTCGCTCTTGTCTTTCTTAGAATCTTGAAACATTCCTTTATGCTGGTTGGCCCTGTTTCTCTTTTTTTCCTCCTAATCTATCCACTGGGCTTTTGGAGAAATCAGTGTGAGGAGAGGAAGCCTCAGTTCTCAGAAGGCTCCGGCTCCCCCTGGCACTTCTCTCAGGATGCAGAGTAACTTCCCCTTGAGGCTGAGCTTCTGAGAAGTCCCCCATGCTGTGGGCTTCACACTGGCAAGAACCTGGAAAAGAGCAATTAAAAAGAGCAGAGGACATTCAGGGACCCCAGCTGCTCTCAAACAGTCAGCCCTACCGCTGTGGTGGGAAGAGGCCTCCAAGGGACCTGTGGGCATAAGTCATTTGTTTGCTACATTTTCAAACATCTGACCGGCTTCCCCTCATAAATAACTACTTTGATGAGTTAGTCGATTTAAAGTTCTGTAAAATGAGTAGAATACCCTGTAATGAACTGTCAATAACCTCTAAGTTTCTTATCCTCAACTCACCAACGTGTTTTTAGCTCTGGATGAAGATATTTGACTTCACTCTTTTGTATATGACCATTTTTTCCCAAAATCTTTAGGCAAAGTCCATTTTTGTGATAGAGCAATTGAACAAATTAAGAAGGGATGATGGGTGAGAAGACAGAATAACAAATCTTTTCTTTTCTTTTCTTTTCTTTTTTATTTCAGCATATTATGGGGTACAAATGTTTAGGTAACATATCTTGCCTTTTCCCCACCCGAGTCAGAGTTTTAAGCATGTTCATTCCCCAGACGGTGTGCACTGCATCCATTAGGTGTGAATATACCCTTCCCCTCCTCCCCCCTCCCACCTGCCAAACACCCAATGAATGTTATTACTATATGTGCACATAAATGTTGATCAGTTAATAAGAATTTGATGATGAGTGCATGTGGTGCTTGTTTTTCCATTCTTGTGACATTTCACTTATTAGAATGGGCTCCAGTTCTATCCAGGATAATACAAGAGATGCTATGTCACCATTGTTTTTTGTGGCTGAGTAGAAATCCATGGCATACATATACCACATTTTATTAATCCACTCATGTATTGATGGGCACTTGGGTTGTTTTCACATCTTTACAATTGTGAATTGTGCTGCTATAAAAATTTGCATGCAGAAGTCTTTTTTAATAGAATGTCTTTTTATCCTTTGGGTAGATGCCCAGTAATGGGATTGGTGGAGCAAATGTTCTACCTGTAGCTCTTTGAGATATCTCTATATTACCTTCCACAGAGGTTTTTCTAGTTTGCAGTCCCACCAGCAGTGCATGAATGTTTCTATCTCTTCGTATCCATGCCAACATTTATTGTTTTGGGACATTTTGATAGAGGCCATTCTCACTGGAGATAAGCGGTATCTCATTGTGGTTTTGATTTGCATTTCCCTAATGATTAGAGATGTTGGACATTTTTTCATGTTTCCTGGCCGTTTTAGTCTATCTTCTCTTGAAAAGTTTCTGTTTATGTCCTTTTTGATAGGCTCACTTTTTGATAGGGTTGTTTGATTCAGAATGGCAAATCTTGAGAATGCCAGAGAATATGATATTGCCTTTTTATAAAAGAAGCATCAAATGGATAAGCAGTAGATTTATTCTTGTTTAAGTGCCTAAAGCAAAAGTACAGCCAAAGGGGGAGAATTACAAAGATAGGAGTTCAGATGATGCCCTTCCACTTTCATCAATGGAAGCCTATGAAGCAGTGAAATCCCTTATATGCAAAGTTCAATGGAAACACAAGGACACATAGAGTTTCATTGAGTGTAAAGACATGGGACTAAGTATGATTTCTAAGATCCTTCCCATTTTAAGTCATTGTGTTTTCCAAAGGGTATGAGTAGAAATGACAAACCTAAATTTTATGATGTCTTTGGTCTTTTGTTTGTTATTTGTTTTTTGTTTTTATAGTTGTATTTTTTTAAAGCCCAGTGGTTTCCTTGACCAAAGAATATGCATTTCTTATTTCAGTCCCAAATATTCTGTGTAGCAAGAAAACAGCTACACAGTGACATCTTTATTAACACATCCTCCAAAACACAGATTCTTTTAGCGTGGTCTGTCAACATCTCTCTAATTCCCGTCCTCACATTTCTCTTCTCTCTGCAACTGAAGCCATTAGAATGCTAAACCATATTTCACTCTCTGGGACCAAACCTGTCCTCAGACAGAAAATTTATAAGGGGTTTCCCTCACTCAGGTATATCCACTCTAAATCAAATAGGTTTTAATAAATAGATTTCTTTCTGCTTACATCCCCCATCTTTACACCACTTTCAGTAGCTAGATTCCTTTTTGCCTCAGCCTGTGCTTTTATGAACCACCTAGAAAATCAGCATAATACATAATATCTCGCCATGTTCAACTGGTTGATTTTCTTCCATTCTAGGATCAGAATGCTCTCCCCTTGCCTGCCCCTCCATTTAGGCCCTTATTAATGACTGCAGTGCCTTCCACAAGAATATCTGACCTTGTATTGAAGGTCAGATTGTAAGAATATCTGACCTTGCTCAGTCTTCACTAACTGCTCCTCTGGGATGCCAGTGGCTGCTGGTCTCCATGCTCTTTGGATAAGGCCCTCTGCCTGGTTGGGTGCATCTCCTCCCATTAACTGCAGAGGGCTCTGCCTCCTCTAAATCACTGTTGATGGTTACTGTTAAATGGATATGGATGATCTATCTACATTTATCTGAAGACAATGAGCATAAGGAGCTCTGGGCTAAAAGTTGTGGAAAACTAGTTTAAACCCCATATGTGACATTAACTAGGTATGTGACTTGGAAAAAAAACGCTTAATTTTTTTAGTTTCAATTTCTTCATAAACAAAGTAAGATATTGTCTATTTCTAAGGGTAATTGGTTCAAAAGAAGTGAGACTAATACAAGAGAAGGGATTTTATAAGCAGCACACTTATTAAAATGCAAGGTATTCTGATTAATTTTTACTTTTACCTCTTAGGCCTCAGGATTCTTCTTTTCTGGTGCAAAGACCCTAAAGTTTTTAGGAAAACTCTCATAGAGCAGCTTTGTATTTATAAGACATGGACTTGTAAATTAACTTATAAGCAAAGAACCCAGGCTTGAAATACAATTGTTAAAATTATCATTTTAACTCTCCTATTTAGAACATTCTTAAATATTTCATGAGTCTTGTAATATTAAAAACTGCTAAATACTTCATTTAGTTCTTCTAATTAACACCAAAGGTTCAAAGAGAGCTGAATCAGTAATCACTGTGACTAGTAATACTTTGGATAGTAACAAACGATATACACACTCCAGATCCAAGTACTAGGCTTCATGGTTTAGCCCAGAAAATCCTCTCAGGGTTATCATCACCATGTATGGCAGGGCCTTAAAATATTATAATTGGTGGTGCAATGTGGTAGTTAAACTTCAGGCTCTGAAATAAGACTGTGTGAGTACAAATCACAATTCTACTCACTACTCCTTGTGTGTCTCTAAGTCTCAGTTTTCTCATCTATAAACTGGGCGAAATAACATATCTAGTCCACAGCAGTATTTGTGATATTCAAAGAAAATAGTGCATATAAACTGCCATATAAATATATAAACTGCTAAGTAATAGATAGAGCTCTATAAATGATTGCTATTACTATTGTATGAATTTCATTGACACTTGAATAATTGCTCTTATTAGTTAAAATTAGAGCAGGTCTTTTCTCATGGGAATTCAAAAAACATCTATGTCCTTCCACCTGAGGTCTTGGTTTAATTTGGATCCTCTTTTCAATGCCAGCATGAGGGCCCTAAAAGAGAATACTAGAAATGCTCATACAGTTTCCTCCATTTTTTTACTGACCCCAACACAGAGGTCTCTATCAAAAACCACAGGACTGTCAGGCACTCTATATTAGGTTTTTCCTCTTTCAAGTTACCTTTATTCTTGTCAAAAAGGTGACTTTTTATAGGTTAGATCATTCAAACTAGCTCTGTAGTAGAGAAGGTCATGACTCTTTTCAATGATTCTTACAAGAAGACAATTGAAAGTACAAACAAGGCTGCAGTCTTTGCTTTTATTAACCTAACACTTCAGGGGGAATGTTAAATGAACACTAAACCCTATTCACCTTTGCCACTTTCCTCTTCTAGAGAGCAACTGACACTCAGCCCCGTCGTGATAAGCTCCACACTAGTTAGCCAAACACTTGGCAAGTGTACATCAATATTAATGCTGCCAGGTTTCATAATCAGTATTTGGACTGCTGTAAAAGAATTTTAGTATTTTAATTGGGCAGCCCCTGGTTCTTTATTCAAAAGCTAAATTTATTCTAGTGACAAGTTTAATTTTTCTGACATATTTGAGGTTTGTGTCCAATGTTAGGAGAAGCGTAGCTAAAACCATATGGCTTATGTCCAGATATATTAATCACATACTAATACTCAGCTTAAACCTTTGATTATATCATTGAAACTACTCTGCTAAGCTATTTCTATCTCCATTCTGTAGGTAGTCTCTGCATTTTTTTCTAGTATACCAAAAGGATAACCCAATAATCTTTAAGATCTTATCGGATTTTAATCAGGTATAATTCTAAGTACATCTTTCTATCCTAACTGAATATTCAGACATAAATGGTAGAAAGAAAGAGTATGGGGAATGTTAATGAGTCTGACTCCCAGAAATAAAAGGCAGACTAGAAGACTTACATGAACTCTAAAAAATGAGTTAGAAAAGAAGAAACTCAAAAGCCAGGTTTGAAAGCATTTTCTTTTCATAATAGATCAAGGACAATGGATATGATATCTTTATGAGTTTCTTGGATTTATAATATTTAGCTTCCTCAGTGTTTGTTCACAATTGTTGTTGCAATACCTGATAGTAACCTGTTGTGATTATCATCAAAGCCTCGAAAGGAAAAGACCTGTGTGTTGGTTTATGGTACATGATGTGCTGGGGCCTGGAACAGAATAAACAGGAGGTTGTGTCTGTTCTGCTGTGAATTCTGGAAACAGAAGACCTCATAGACTATGGTAGATCTGTGGAGAGAAAGGTTGGCCAGGTTCAGTACCTTTAAGAATTTGCTCCCAACCCATCAAAGCACTCTGCTCTATAGGTAAACAGACCAGCCCAGTAACACTGAACATTCTGCAAAGTCGTTCTCTACTGGCTTCCATTCACCAACCCATTCCTAGCCCCATCCCAGTGCCTGACACTCAGCCCTTCTTTCATCCTTCCTTGGCTTAGCCCCTCCAGCCTGTTAATTAAATGCAGGTGAGCATCCCTAATCCAAAAACCTGAAATCCAAAATGCTTCAAAATCTGAAATTTTGTGAGCTCTGACATGATGCCACAAGTGGAAAATTTCATGTCTGACTACATGTGATGGGTTACAGTTAAAACACAGTCAAAACTTTGTTTCACATACAAAATTATTAAAAATGTTCTATAAAATTACCTTCAGGCTATATATACATATCAGGTGCATATGAAACATAAATGAATTTCATGTTTAGACTTGGGTCCCATCCCTAAGATATCTAGTTATGTATATACAATATTCCAAAATCTGAAAGAAAAAAAAAAGTATGACATCTAAAACACATCTGGTCCCAAACATTTTGAATAAGGGATACTCACTCAAACTGTACCTTTTTTCCTAGACTCTGAATTCATCTCCCCGAAATACCTCCCTATCTGCTGAATCTCTGGAAATTATAGAAGAAAAGGTAGAGAGAAAGGCTGAGGAATTAACATCCTTGCTGTAGAAGTAAGCTCAGCAGAGAGCCAGAGAGAGGCCCATTGATTTAATCATCTTGTATTTCCGTAGGAAAAACAAATTCAGATTTTACATGGATAGTTTATCTGTGTGATGTTTGTTAAGTAGTTTTTTCAATGTCCATATGATTAATCTTTAAAAACAATTATCTGGATGTTTAGCATTATATTGATATGGCTATAGTATAGGAATTAAGAGCCTGACTCTATATTTGTACCTGTTCAAAAGGCAAGCCAGATGTGGCTACTGAGTACTTGAGATGTGGCAAGTGCAAATTGGAATGTGTCAGAAATTTAAAACACACACTCAATTTCAAAGATCTGGTATCAAAAAAAAAAAAAATCACCCAGCATGTAAAGGACCTCATGGATAATTTTTTATATCGATTACATGTTGAAACAATAACATTTTGGATGAATTGCATTAAATATAATATATTATCAAAATTAATTTCACTTATTTCTTTTCATTTCTTAAAATCTGGTTATTAGAAAATTTAAAATCACATATGTGCCTTTCATTATATACAAGCTGCATGTTCTCAAGCAGGTTAACTAATATTCTCTTCTGTGAAATGGGAATAATAATAGTTCCTTCTTCTCAGAGGGCTTCTTTGCACCCTTATATCAGCAAGTCATTGAAATAAGTTGTCCCCTTAAACAGAGCCTGAACTTAAGCTAGGCAGTATTCAGCAGCCATTGTAATCCCTAAAGAAACTCAACCCAAGAACCACGACACCAATATTCCCGATAGCTGGAAGAATGAGTGCCATCCACAACAACTTCTGTTTGTATATATAAGAAACTTTTTCTGGAAAGTTAAGAGAAACTAGAAAAATGAAAGCATTAAGTTTGTTAATTCAGACACTTCTAGTTTATACAATTTCAAATATAGCCATGACAACTTTCTTCCACAGTCATATAAAAAAAATAAGTTTCCTCTTTGTGCATTATTTGGAAGTCTATTAATATTCTTTCTTTAAAATAATTAGACAAAACATTAGGGTGCTTGCTTATCTTTGTACTTGATAGAGTATTTGATGGGACAGTTAGAAATCATCCATACATGTAACAGCTGAATATAAGCAAATTGTTGAAATAAGACATATGAAAGGCAAATAACAATACTACATAATATATAGTAAATGCCTGATGAATAGTACAGACAATTTTTCAGAATAGGTAGAAATGACAAGGGCTGAATAAATTGATGGTTTACGAAAGAGGCATTCCAAGCAGAAGTTAAATGAGCAATACAAAGATATGAATCAACATGGCATGCTTGCATGACACACACAGACCAATTTGGCTAGACTGAAAGTTCCTGTTGGACAGTATAAGAGATAAATCTAGAAGCATAAATTAGAGGCAGACTGCAGTAGAGCAGGCATGTCACCACTTATAGGAAGGTAGGGTGATAAGTGCACAGAAGTTATTTGGGAAGATCAATTTGGCAGACACTGCCAAAAGACTCTTGCTCCTCAGAGGCTCTGCATCCTCTGCAAAACAGTGCTGATCTAATAATTTTTATCCTATATCATCAATGATATCATTCTCACTTTATTAATAATTGGGCCTTCAATACATGGGAACCTCCTTGGGACAGGGATTTGCTTCATAAATGTCACACATGAAAAATAATCAGAAAAGAGTATACTAGTAATTGCCATTTCCTGTTGAGAAGGACTAGCTAGCAGATCTCATGTAGAAAGACTAGTCATATGTGATTATGTGGTTTTTAAATGCTTCTAATGTTGAATTAAAATGTCAAAATAAGACAAAAAGCATTAGGAAGTGGTGTGAGATCAACAAACAATAATATGGCTTCTAAAGAAGAAAAAGGATCTCCTTTTGGACATTGATAAGGAAGGTGTAACCAAATGAAGTGGTGCTGCCTATATAAATGGTTTAATCTCTCCTAATTTTAATGAAAATACAAACTTTAATTATCAAAAAAACATGTTTTGCTTAAAATGCTACAAACCCACATTCTCTTTATCCTGTAATGGGGTCTGTGTTTTGTGTGTTTCCTGTTGATTCTCTCAGACTCAAATTAGTCCCAAAGAAGGGTGGCAAGTGTACAGCTCAGCACAGGATCCTGATGGGCGATGCATTTGCACAGTGGTTGCTCCAGAACAAAACCTGTGTTCCAGGGATGCCAAAAGCAGGCAGCTTCGTCAACTGCTGGAAAAGGTAAGTGTTCTGTGTCCCCTATGCATACTTTTACAAAATCAACCATTCTTTGAAAAGGAAATATAATAGATCAAGTAATGGTGAAGAGGATCCTTCTGATTTTGTGCCAATTCTCAAATAAACTTTTTCCTGCTGCCTGAGAGGCAGTATCTCAAGCTTCCAGCTACATTGTCCTATTTCTAGGACTTTTTCACTTTTCCTAGTGTTGCCTTCTTAAGACTGGCTCTCCACCATATATCTTAATATCTAGTCAGTTTCTCCTTAAGGAGGAGAAAAAAAAAAGTAAGTCTTATTCTGATGCCAGAAATTAAGCCTCAACTCTCAGGATCGCATTAGGCTCTTTGAGCTCATTCTTCTGGAACCCATTAACAACCTTGCAAGGAAGTTAAAATAATGGCATACAATGTGAAAGCTATCTGGACAGACAATGAATAATTTCAAGTATTTATCATCATTCTCAAAGTCATTCCTTTGAACATTAAGCTCTTCAATTTCATTCAATATCATTTTCTCCATAATTTACATGAGCTGGATTCATAACAATCAAATGCAGAATGCTCTTAATTTATTCTCTTTTACAGATAAAAGTCAGCTCATGAAAGCTTATTTATGTTTACTTGGAGGGGGTGGTACACAGTGGGGGGGAGAACCACTGAATGGTTCTTTCAATTATCCTCATTCAGACTTTCACTGTGCTCGCGTTCTGAATGGAGGAGGACAGCTGGGGTGGCCAGAGTGATGGAAGGATGACAACATGTTTGAATTTTAAATATCATCAGGGATAATGAGATAAATTAGGTAGTATTTGTTTTAGAGGACATCATGCACAACAATTCACTTTGTGCAGTAGCATCCCCATGATCCCCCACACACCTATGGAATTGAATAGAAAATTTCTAACAGAAAATTAAGAGAAGCTAGAAACATGAAAACATCAAGTTTGTTAATATAGACACTCCTAGTTTACACATTTTCCAATCTGCCATGATAAATTTCTTCCACTGCCATATAATGAAAATAAGTTTCCTCTGTGTCCATTGTTTGGAAATATATTGATGCTCTAAGATTGTAAGACTTTCCTTCATGTTTTTATACAAAGCTTAGTCTGTTTCTCCTTCTCCTCTCTTTGGAGCCATCATCACCTATTGGTTCTTTCTTCTTAAGCCCGCTTTCATGGTAAGATCCCATCCTCCCTACTCGCTCAATATCCATCGCCAGATAAGAGCATATGTCATTTTCATGCAAATTAATGGATCTAGTTAACATGCCTCTTACTTGTTAGAAATCATGACATAGGAATTAAGATTATTTGGGGGTATTATTTTCCAATCTTGATTTCCCTTATTCCAGTAAAAAATACAAATATATCATTTAATTTTATTTGATTACTGGGGAAATTAATTAACTTAGTAAAATGTTTTTATATTTTACATTCAGCCTGGCATAGTGGCTCATGCCTGTAATTCTAGCACTTTGGGAGGCCGAGGCAGGAGGATGACTTGAGCTCAGGAATTGGAGACCATTCTGAGCAACATAGCAAGAACCCATCTCTACAAAAAACAGAAAAATTAATCGGGCATGGTGGTACAAGCCTGTAGTCCCTGCTGCCCAGGAGGCTAAGGCAGGAGGATTGTTTGAGCCCAGGAGTTTGAGGCTGCAGTTAGCTATGATGATGCCACTGCACTCTAACCTGGGCAACAGAATGAGACCCTGTCTCTAAAAAATTTTTTTTTCCATCTAATTTCTTGTCCTATTAAGTTGTATTTCCTCTCATATTACTGACATTCTGCATCAATTGTCTTTTCTATAAAGAAATATTTTTTTCTACATCAACTATGGTGAGAAACATTTTCTCAGGCACCATAACTTTATCTTTTTCAATATAGTGTTGCACTCACACACACAGAGTCAAACATTTCTTCAAAAATCAGTTGAAAAAATTCAAATAAAGTATGAATGTGTAGAAGTGGATAACTCCCTCTATAGGTTTGAAGTATTCAGATATTTATCAGATATTTATCAGATATTTCAGAAATCTGATAAAACTAGGAATTAGTGAGGGATGATTTAGGCAAAAAAAAAAAAATATGAATAGAAGGTTAGTTGAATGCAATCATAGAAATTAATATGACCACTCCATCTGATATGTAATTTGTCTGAATGTTTGAAGACATTCTAGAAAATCACACCATTAAAAATTCATTAATACTTAAATGACAAAAACCAAAATTTATCAACAAAACTGAGGTCACCACATTAGATTTATTAAATTTACCATATGATAGTTTTATGCCAATAGAGGAATAGTGAATTGGGTGCATTATTTTACAGTGGCCTGAGGGAGATAAGTAGCACTAGTTTGCTACACTGATCCAAAGAAAAGACATCTGAAAGAAGCATTCTGTTTCAGACTGAGCCAGGCCCTTGCTGACTTCTCTATAGTTCCACATATATCCAGGGTACCAGAGGGCAAGCAAGGGTGTGATTTTTAAATAGTCCATTCACTGTTAACCAAAAAGAATTGATTTATTCATATATACAGAAATATTATTAATGAAAACAACATTAATAATAATAATTTCCATGATTATAATTTATATTACATTTTTACCTATTCCAATCATTTCTTACAGAAGAGATGGTTATCCAAGTTTACATAAAAGGACACTGGTGCTTTTTGAGGTTAAAAACTTTCTAATGTCACTCAACCAGTTGTGGGCTATATCAGATCAGTTTGCATTTTCTCAACACCATATCAGTGTCATACAAAATGCCACTGGTGGTACCCACACTTATGTAAGTGACTCAATGTCCAAAACTCTTCACAAGTATTTAATTTCTGGATATTAGAAAAAATACAATTGGTTTCACAGTATTTCAGGTCTTAGTATGCCAAAACTAAAATTGTTCACATAAAAACATATCTGTTAACTGTATAACTTCTGTGTACATTTGAAGATGTCCTTCATTGCCTAGGTGAGTACTTCCTAAAGTATGAGTTTTGGAATACAAACTGGCAACATCCTCACCAATAAAACAAGTTTAAAAGAAACACCATACATGATACTTCACTCTTGAAATTTTTTTTTTTTTTTTTTTGAGACAGAGTCTTGCGTTGTTGCCCAGGTTAGAACCAATGCCATAGTGTCAGCCTAGCTCACAGCAACCTCAAACACCTGGGCTCAAGCAATCCTACTGCCTCATCCTCCTGAGTATCTGAGACTACAGGCATGCGCCACCATGCCCGGATAATTTTTCTGTATATATTAGTTGGCCAATTAATTTCTTTCTATTTATAGTAGAGATGGGGTCTCGCTCTTGCTCAGGCTGGTTTTGAACTCCTGACCTCGAGCAATCTGCTCACCTTGGCCTCCCAGAGAGCTAGGATTACAGGTGTGAGCCACCGTGCCTGGCCACTCTTGAAAATTTTTAACACACAATTTAATACTAAAGGTTTTGTGGTCTCCCACAGTCAAGAAATCTCTATTTTTGTTAAACCCAAGGCTATCTAAACATATTGAACCATACAACTTTTTTTCAAGTATCCTCCATACTAATTATGAATGACAGTGAAAATCTAAGTTAATTTGCATTTAAGCTCAGAAATGCCTCAGATATTTTATTTATACAAAGAACCAGGATAAACGAAGAGTTCAAAAGAATTATCAGTGAAGGGAACAAGTTTGCCAAACTATGTAGAGAGGGTCTAAGTACAGGGGAAGGTATAGAAAGCTAAATTGCAGAACATCAGAGGCAAGCAGATTAGAAGGGAAAGCACAGATGACAGGTCTCCTTCTACAAGTGTAACTACGGGTATCCAGTCTCATATGTCATCAGGAAACCTTTCCTCACTGGGTCTCCATAACCAGTGGGAAAATAAATAATCCTGGCTACAGCCAATAGGAAAAGCTTAAGACAACTCAGAGCCAGACTCTTTCCAATTAGCTCTATCTCTGGCCACTACCCCAAATGTAGCTCTGATAGTTACACATGATTCTATGATATGGAAGCTCACAATCAAGTCTCAGCAAAAATTCTCTTGGTGCATTTTCCCACAACACAGATGAAGTTGAAAATTATCTTGATAAGGTGAGTCAGAGGCAAAAATAAAAGAGAGGCTATTTTTTTTTTTTTTTTTGAGACAGAGTCTCACTTGTTGCCCAGGCTAGAGTGAGTGCCGTGGCGTCAGCCTAGCTCACAGCAACCTCAAACTCCTGGGCTCAAGCGATCCTCCTGCCTCAGCCTCCCGAGTAGCTGGGACTACAGGCATGCGCCCCCATGCCCGGCTAATTTTTTCTATATATATTAGTTGGCCAATTAATTTCTTTCTATTTATAGTAGAGACGAGGTCTCGCTCTTGCTCAGGCTGGTTTCGAACTCCTGACCTTGAGCAATCCGCCCGTCTCGGCCTCCCAGAGAGCTAGGATTACAGGCGTGAGCCACCACGCCCGGCCAAGAGAGGCTATTTTAACTTCATCCGGAATACCTTCTCCCACCCATCATTTTCCAACTATATGAACTCTGCTTAGGTACATGGAATTATTAGGAGGCTATTGCCCATGCTAATGATGGGTGTCTTCACAGACAAATGTCATGTTTAAAATGGGTAGATGTTTTCCTTAACCCAAATGGCTTTTCTTTATTCATGCTTAACCATAAATAAGGTTAGAAAATTATTTCGAAAGCATTGTGTTTATCTGTGATGGCGTTTTCATGCTTTCAGTGTTGTCTCAGTAATTTGGGGCTACACTAAAGATTTTAAAAATGAAGGTTGCTGAATATCAGAAAGATAGCAAATTAATACACATTTGATAATCATGTAATGCTATAAACTAACCAGTAACAGGAGGGGGAAAACTCTTTATAAAATATTAAAGTTGTATTTACCTATTATACTAGTAGAAACCCAAGATAATTTTACTCAATAAAAATATTTATTGAGCACTTATTCTGTGCCTGATTATGTGCATGGTCTTGGAAGTAACAGATATGAGTAAGACACAGCTTCTAATCCCATGGAGTTTACGGAGGGAGAACCACTTCTCTGCTCTTACCTCGAACCCTCATTACACAGTTAGTTTTAAGATAAGCCAGACTGTGATATATCCCAACAAGATGGGATTCATGGAGGGCAGGACTATGGATCATAACAGCAGAGGAAAAAGAAAATGGGAAATTGACCTTGTCTGGCAAAGAAAGTGGAAGAACTTAAGCAGGCTGAGGCCCCATTCACTGCCTTTCCTGAATGTTACTGTTGTAAAGGAAGGTATCAACCATGGCTTCTTTACAGCTGCTGGTCCACTAAGTTTTGTGACTTTACCTGATGATAAAAACTTGTCTCTGAACAAGTCATCCCTTTGTAATTCACAATATTTTCAATGAAAATAATTTTTTACTGATTATATAAATATGTTCATTGATAAAATAAAAATAATATTAAAATACATGAAACAAAGTAAAATTCACCTGAAATTCCACCACCATTTTTTGTGTCCATGCTTTCATATATTCATTTATGCAAATAACCTATGTAATTCTATGCAAATGGTTTTATACATATATTATATGTATATACATATATCCATGGATCTTTTTCTGTAATATTTATTTCTTATCTCCCCCCAGAAAACTAATATTAACAACCTAATATGTATTCCTCTGAGCCTTCCATAGCTTTCTTCATGATTTTATTCTTATATATTCTATATTCTTTTATATGTGTGTGCCTATCCATGTGTTTGATTTAGAATAAAAGGATCAAAGTATATAAAGATCTTTTCGTTTGCTTTTCTCATGGAAATCTTTCCATGTTGAGCAGTGCTTCTCAAACTTTAATAGACATAGGAATCACTTGGAGATTTTGATAAAATGCAGATTTTGATTCAGTAGCTCTGGATGGATCCTGAGATTCTTCATTTCTGACAAGCTCCAAGGTGATGCCAAAGTTGTTGCTTAAAGACAATACTTTGAGTACCAATGCTACAGAGATCTATCTTATTCTTTATGATGGTTCATTCATATTCCATTCCTCAATTCATTTCACAGTTCTCCCATTATTAGAAGTTTTCACTTTGTTTTCAGATTTTTGCTTCCACAAAAATTAAACTAGCCTTTTTTTCCTCTTGCTTTTGCATGCTTTATAGTGTACTAGAATGAATGTGTTCTAAGTCTATTGGGCACTTCACTACTATCCACAATTGCTAAGCATCCTAGATCAGAATCAGTACTTACAAAAGCAACTTATTTTGACATTTTACAACATGGAGTGTTATAAGCTTACAAAGGCTTGAAATGAAAATTCTATTTATAAAATTTATTTTTCTAATGTATCAAACTAATTTGTATTCAGTCATTTCCAATGCTAGAAGGACCATTTTTTTTAATTTCCTGCCCAGGTATAATTTTCACTTGCTGAATTCTTTGAATGTTAGTCATGAAGAATCATTCTTCTGAAAATGTTCCGTGTATGAATGAAATTTTGGATTTGCACTTCTGGTTTTTTATGTTAATGCTATTTTTGCTACTTCTGTGCTGATTGAATATAGCTGCAAACTGACTATAATGTACAGCCAATGTTCTTGTTTAACAGGTTCAGAACATGTCCCAGTCTATTGAAGTCTTAAACTTGAGAACTCAGAGAGATTTCCAATATGTTTTAAAAATGGAAACACAAATGAAAGGGCTGAAGGCCAAGTTTCGGCAGATTGAAGATGATCGGAAGACGCTAATGACAAAACATTTTCAAGTAGGTCTGATTTCTGCAGTTTTGTCAATCCAAATGAGACACTGAGTGGGATGGACAGCCAGCAGGGCACTCAGCTAGAAATAACTGTGCATTGGCCCATATGTGCAAGGTTAAAGACTCATGGGGGATTTAATCATCTCTCTACTGAAACTGACCATTAGCTAGCGGGAATGCATGGAAGACTTCCTATAAAAAGAGTCTCATCCTCCTAGGACTAGGTAGAATGTTAGGATAGTTTTACAGGTACTTCAATGTCTAAGACAAACTGAACTCCTAAAGAAAATTAATAATTAAATTATCAAAGTTTCTCTGATGGTTTTATGCCCTGCTAATATGAGGAGAAATGTAGAGGATATGAATTATTAAAAGAGGCAAAAATATCACTAATAAGAGCATGTAAAGAGAGTTGCTTCATAATTTTATACAAATAAAATCTTTTTCTGGAGTTTATGTGTTTCATAGGCAATTATCTGGAAACACTGAAAATGGAGGGGAAAAGCATGCTATGTTGAATTTTATTAACTATGTATGAAAGAGTTATGAATTTTAAGAAAAAAATCTTGGGATGATAATGCCATTTGAGCCTCTGTTAAAAATAAATTATCTGCATTTCAAAGGCACAGCATACTATTTATAAAACACATTGTCTGTCATTGCACACTTAGTCTCTGTTTTCCCTGCCAATTAGGAAGTAAGATTCACTGCTGAGGTTGAGGGAGTGGACCTAAATTCAAGCACTTGGTCAAGGACAGAAGTGCTTTGTGTACATAATGGTGACAGGTGAGGAGCTATCCAGGAAGACGCAGCAGGGTCTCTGCATACCATATTTTAATGGGGCAGAAAGTTTCATGGTTTTGTAATTTTTTTTAGTGGTGCTCAGGAGACTGAGTAGCAAGGTCTAGAAGCAAGTAAAGTCCTTAATCAGTTTTAAAATTTTACCAGAAGGTCACAGAAGGAAAAAGGGCAAGACAGTTTAGGGTAGTGACAGGAGAGGGGACAGAAGTGAAGAATTCTGAGGGCTAAATTGAAGAGAGAGGTAACCAAAGCCAAGAGGTTAAAAAATTAGAACCAATTAGAGCAAGACCAAGAAGATACAATAAATTTAAAGAATATTGGAAATGGGAAAATGAATGAACTGGACAAATAGAGACCTTATGGAGAAATGGTAAACAAAAAAGAATATAAGGCAGAGGAGCAAAAGAATTAATTTCAACCAGTATTTACTGAGCCCCTACCATGCACAAAGTAGGGCTAGATGCATACTATGTAATCTCTGTTCTGTGAAAGACAGCTAACAAGCAAGTGAAGTTGATGAATAGAGGCATAAGCATTACTTAAGGGGGCACAAAGGAAGGAGTGATTAGTTTTGTTGAAAAAATATCAAGGGAAGGGTTATGAGATTCAGCAATATTTAAGAAAGCAGTTTGGGACTAGTACCCTCCCCAGTACTGAATTATGGGGGGGGTGGGAATCAAGATAACCAAGGATTTTCAATATCAATTTTCAGTGCTCGGGGTTAGGGTAGATGGTAAAACAATAATGTGAACCCAATGCTGAGGTCATCACCAAAGTAGGATGCGGTAAGCTGGTACTTCAGGTGCAAGGAAAGCATTCCCAGAAGAAACAGGCAGAGGAAGAGAGGCTGCTTGGTGCAGGCTGCTTGGTGCAGATGGACAATGCAATAAGAATTCTGTGAAGCCAAGGGACAGCTTGAGAATGCCAGGGTTGGCAGGGCTGGGGAGGTATGATGAAGCTTGTGCATGTTTGGAAACTCTTGGGAGAAGATTAGGAAACAAACATTATACAAAGTTGGGAGAAATCCAAAGAAATAATTTGCTTAGGCTATAAATTGCCTAACAGCAGCCAGCTTACCTAATAAGAAAAATTAATTTTCAGGCAATATCATGTGACATAATGATTTGATTTTCCTAGTTCATGTAATCCAAGCATATGCTCAAGTTGTATGTCAAATTCCAAATAACAATAATGATAAGAAAAATGTTTCTGAACATTTACACATATTCAAGGCCCAGATCTGAGAACTTTAAATATCTGAACTAGCTTAATCCTTGAAATAGTATAAGATAGGCCCTACTTTAATCCCCATTTTGCAGATAAGGAAACTGATGCAGAAAGAGGTTGAGTGATTTGTCCAGGGTTGTATATCTAATATGTATGAGAACCAAGATTCAAAATAAGTCTAGCTCCAGACTTACACCTCCTATTGCCAATGCTACACGGCCTATCCAAGTGGATTTTAGCTCTCTGAATTAAAAATAACAATTAGCTGCTCAATGTATATTTGTTGAATTTAGTTATTTATGGAGTCAGATCCATATGAGTCAGATCTTGTTCTAGGTGCTGAGGTACCATATTTGAGAATAAAAAATGGAACATTCCAAAATTTAACATTGAAGAATACTTTAAAATTTCTGATACAAAGTTTTCATCTTATCAGAAACACTAATTAGGTTTTGTCCTCAACACTTTTTCAGATGGCAAGTTTATGCTAGCTATCATATTTGAGGCTATCATTCTTCTATGAAGAGATTGTTGTTGGGCAAGATATTCTAGCTGTGACTTTTCTAGAGCAACATAGAAGATGAAATTATAGAAGAGATTAACAAACACAGATCATGCTCTCCTACTTTAACCTTTTAAGTATTTGATCTGCTCATTGGTTAGACTTTCTACTAGTCTCTGAAAATTTCTAGAGTTTCAAAATTGATTGCCAAATTAATTGACAAATTTCTAGAGTTTCAAAATTGATTGCCATTATTTATTCCAATAATAAATAATGAACTGTTGAAAAGATTTTTTATACTCAGGTAACTGACTGTGGTAAAAAAAAAAAAAAAAAGAAAAGATTTTTTAAAAACCCTAATTTTTTATTGAAGGGGAAAAAACTCCAAAATTTTGACATTGAATTGTTCTCTTTTAAATATGCCCATAGTAGAATGTAAAACCTCTCATTGTTGCATTTGATATAATATTAATATGTAGCAAATGATACCAATCAAACTCTTCTCATTAAAACTCTAATGAAACAATTTTGTCTTCCTTTAGGGATGCTAAAAGATGCCCAAACTAATAACTTTATTTCAAAATAAGCCCCCCAAAATGAGCAAAGCTCTGCAATTCTACGTTTTGACTGTGATATTTATTTATGAATATTTCTCATTATTAACACTCTCTGTAGCCTCTTACTCTACATGCATATGTGGACAAATTCAAAGATTTCCGAACTCACAGAGCAAGTAGAAATTTCCCCACAAGAAACACAAGCCTATTAATAAGGACAGCAATGAGAGCTCCTGCTATTTTAATGCATTTATAATAACATCTTCTGAATGTAATTTAAAAATGCAACTTTCAGCTCCTTAGTTAGTGTACAACATGGTTTCTGACAACATCTATGGATTATTCTCAAATAATCATGAGAAGAACAGCTCTTTCCACAAGTGATATCATCTGCAATAAATTCACAATTGAATCAAACTCCTGAAATACCCTTGTTGGCCACTACCACTGAGTTAGAGGGAAAGAAGTAAAGGTGATGCGTCTAGAAACTGCAGGTGAAACTGCAGATGTGGCTAAGTCCTGCTATGGGTAGGAATAAGGAACACTGCTTGACAACATTCACTTCTTATTCTCTTGACTAAAATCAACATTTCAGTTTCAAACAACTGTGCAACTGACTCATCTGTTACATAAACTATGCATTTTGGCTTCTTAAAGAGTTAATTCACTACACAAGTAAGCAATTCTGCCTTACATAATAACCTCTAAATTATCCATGCTAAAACAAATGGAGTCAGAGAATAGGTAATAATTCAAAATGGTAAACATCAACATGCATTTCTTTGAGCTTTGGGAAGCTTTGCATGATTTATTATACTTACTGAAGTTACTTTGCTAATGAAGTAGTGCTAAGATGGATATTAAAAAGAGCTAGGAATACCTGAGCACAATGGAAAAACAAAGCGGTGGATACGAAAAAGCTGATCTGATCCAGACTCTAAAATTTCCTGTATGCATGCCTATAACATGGACATTTAGTAGGTGGGCAATTAGAATTAACTAAATAGTAATAGGTATTTGATCTATTTTCAATCACTTTATTCAAATTTAATTCATAATTAGAAGATGAACTCTGCTTATATTTCCTAACTAAATAATGCATTGTTCACTTGATGAAATGCTACCAGAAAGTGAGAAAATACCCAAGATTACTACCATAGGAAGTTTTTCTAATTATGTTAAAGACCAATTTGTTTAATTTAAAAAGCCTGTAACCATTTAAAGAGAGATTCTTGCATGGAAAAGCTGAAATAAGTGATTTTACTACTAATGATCATGTGGCCACTTGTATTTTCACAAAACACCTAATTTCAACCAAAAATCAATAAGGAATTCCAAAGCTGTTTTAATAATCTCTTTTAAGTGTCATAATAAAAAGAACATAGCTGTTTAATTTGTTTTAAATGGCTCTCAGGAACAATTGGCTGCTTTTCACAGGAATTGAAAGAGAAGATGGACGAGCTCCTGCCCTTGATCCCTGTGCTGGAACAGTACAAAACAGATGCCAAGTTAATCACCCAGTTCAAGGAGGAAATCCGGAATCTGTCGGCTGTCCTCACTGGGATTCAGGAAGAAATCGGTGCCTATGACTATGAGGAACTGCATCAAAGGGTGCTGAGCTTGGAAACCAGACTTCGTGACTGCATGAAAAAGCTAAGTGAGTAGAAAATTTTCATTTGTCTAAGTTGTATTTTTAAGTAGTTTCAATGAAAACTGAATTGTTACGTTTTTGCAAATAGTCCTAAAGTACCTAATTATCAGGGAAACAGTGCCTGTTTTCTGAGTGTAAGTGTTCCTTAATGACGTAAGCATATTTGGGCACTCAGTGCTTGATTAACAGTTTCCTGATTTTTAGATCACTGTGTTACCATTTGTGGCTTGAAATTTGTAATCTGGTAAATACAACCAACTCTATTGACTATGCTAGTGAAAATAAATTTTATTTTTAAATACTTGAGGGCCAATCATTGCTTGCCTAGAGGAGAGGGGGAGCATTTTTGGTAGTGGAGAAAGTTAGAGGCTGGGGAAAAGGAGGTTACCCAGGGAGAAATGTGAAACAGCGATGATTAAAACAAACCAAAATGATTTCTCCACTATGTAGAATTGCCATCAACTGCTCTGATCTACTCAAGAAATAAAATGGGTGCACTCACTTAAATAGTCACCACTGTGCAAGGGGTCAAGCATATGACATGGGTTATGGACTCTAGTTCTTGTCCCCTAAAATGCATGGTTCACTCTGGTCTGAGTTTACAAACTCTTCCATCATATCCATGAACTAATTATTCAATTGAAGTCACCATGGGAGTAGTATGCAACTTACATGCAAAATAAGCAAGTAGCCATGAATTAGATAAGAAAGAGTTGTATGTCCATTTGGAAGTAATCCTTCAGTTGTTGACAGGAGATGACATGACTGGGAGGGCAGCTCAATAACCATAGCAAAGTATTCTTTCAAGGTAAAGAAATAATTTTCTGGAATGTGAAACACACTGTGAAGAGAAGCATTTGGGAAAAAAAATTTATCAATTTCTAATAAAGAAAACTTCAGTAAATAAATGTGAAAATTTAAAATAAAATTTGAATGGCTTACAGAAACAATTTAAAGACTATTTTACAAATGTGCTTCAAATGTTAAAAAGAGAGCCCAAAATACAAAATGTTGCATTCAGTTATCACAGCCTCAAGACAATGTGGGAAATCACCACATCTAAAGCTCCACTGTAGTCATTGCTGGATCTCCAAGAGAATTTAACAAAATTAAACAGAAGGAAATAAATTTAACCTGAAGGCAGCACATGGTCAGGAATCTCAGCTCCTTACTTCTTATCAGGCAAGGTACACATCTTTTCATCTATACCTGGTCTGCTAGCCATTAATTATGTAGATTCCATGACTGTAGCTCTTGCTTCTCTCCAACCCGCTGTCCACATTATTGCCAAAGGGATTTTTTCTGAAATATAAAGCTGAAAATATTTTGCTCTGCTTAAAATCTTCTATGAATTTCTTGTGTCCATGGTTGTTGAGGCCCTTCATGTGTGGCCCTCCCTGCTTCTCCAGTCTTAAGTTTTGCCACTTCTTCCTTCACACACTAAGTCTCTGCCATGTGTACCTTGCACTCTCTTACCCATGGACTGTTATGAGATGCTGTTTGTTCCTGCTCTTGAAACACTCTTTTCCTATCAACAGATTTTCAACTACCACAAGTGATGGACTCCTAGTCATTCTTCAAGTCTCAGCTTAAATCTTATATCTTGCCAGAATCCTTCATTGCCTTCCCAGACTAGCTTGTATGTCCTGCTAGGTACTCATAATCCCTGACATTTCACTAATTATTGGACTTTTCATGTTTTGTTATCATTGCATGTGTAATTGAATGTCTCTTGCTATAGTTTTCTTCCTTGAGGGAAAAAGTAATATTTATTATGTTCACTCTACATTCTGTAACTCCCAATGCCTAGTAAACTACCTGCCAAAGAAAAATTACTCAATAAATATTTGCTGATAAATTAATTCTGTAAGGAGTCATAGGAATAATTTCTAAACTTTTCAGCAGAGTATTAGCTATTTCAAGTGGCAGGGAATGAGATGTTTTACTTATAGAAAAAATGCATCCTTTTAGCCACATAATCTGTAAGTCAAAAATAACATAGGTATGATTAAGACTAAGCAAGATAGAAGTTATTTATTTGACATAGCACTTAAATACCCTTTCATATGCTCTGCTTTTATAAATCAAGTTCTGGAGTTTATGGTCAATGTACAATAGGTAAATATTACTGACACAAAGAAATTACGCTGTTGTGCTTTATTCTTTTCAAATCAAGAAATAGCTTTAGTTCAATGCTCATATTAGTTACATAGTTTACCAGATGATGTCTCCACCAAAAAAGAAGAAAATCTCAAACCAAGAATTATGTAGTGTCCTCCATATCCACATTACTTTGGAGATTACAAAAAGTATCCAGATGCATATTTTATTAGCTCATAAAATATCTGGTTAAAGATTTTCTGTTAATGAAGCATACAGGACTAGTCTATACAGAGCTTTGACTTTCTTTGGCAGAGGTCCATTTGTTGTAGATAAACCATTCCAGATCCTGAGAATCAATTCACTCTTTTGTTTCTACCATGTCACAATAAACCTGAGCACATAGGCATTGCATCCTGAGACTGGGCATCTTCTAAGTACAAATGGACTCTACTAAACGCAAGGAGAAGCAATAGGATGGTTCTAGCTAGTAAAGGCCTTGAACCTTACATTGTGTGAATTATGTTTTTGAATGATTAACAGAGAAAGCTCTTGGGATTTGCTTAAATTTAGAAATGAACTTTACTTCTATATATGTTCTGTCTGAGTTTACTTAGTTTGAAATAATTTCTACTGCAGTTGGGTAACTCCATATTCCCCTCAGCTCTTTCACAACCCCGTTTGTTTGTTTTTCCTAATCCACATATAGCTCCCCGCTTACAACCCCCTTCAATACAGAAGAAGTTGTTGAAATGATATGTCAGACAAAGAGGATTAATCTAAGTGGACATGAATTCATCTTTTTCATTCTTCTTACTGAACCTTGGATAATATTTCTATGGTGCTCTTAAACTTTAGAACTTGATTTATAATATATATATATATATATATTTGACATTACAGACCCTTTTTTATTAACTTTGCCTCAGGGACCACAAAGTTTGAAAACAAATGTGACTGTCAAATGAATTGCATTAATTAACATTCATTTTTATTTTAACTAATCTAAAGTACAAAATCTAGCAACAAATATAATACAAATACCGAACAGCAATAAAATTGGTATTCAACTTTCTCATTTAATGGCATGGTTGCTATACAAGTTAATTGAGATGACTCTATGAAATATTGAAAATAGTTCTTATATTTCATAAATGTTTTCCTAGATTATTAGCAACCCTTGGTTCCCTATTCATTTAGTAGAGAGGCCAGTGCCGAACTCTTTTATGCTTTTTGTCTCAAGAACTGGGTAGTTTTGTCCATTCCACCAAGTTTATGTCAGTTAACTACTTACTAAACACCTCCCAAGCAGGGACAATATTTATCACCTGGACCACAACACTTAATTTCAGTTTAGAACAATGTCGAGGCAGAAATATTCTAATTATGTGAAGTAGAAAGCCACATGGTCCCTGAAAAAATAAGTAAATAAATCTTCATATTTTCCATTAAAAAACAAACCAATCCAATTGGAAGAATGTGTCTGGTAATACATATTTACACACAAACATACATGTAATTGCAGAAGAAATCAGACATAATTTCTAGTGTGGCACTAGGTCACAGTACTACACTTCTTAGTGTTTACTGGCAATTGGCACAGGTATTTATCAATAAGTATTTGCATTTCCTGGCAATTGATTCAGGTTGGATCAATTCAATTCATCTCTGAGAATCCTTTTAACTCCAAGTCTACTATTATCTCATAATTAAGTGCTCAAATATCAAAATATCAGAACACATGGTCTTGGGGGAAAAAAGATGTTAGTCAACATCAGCACCATTTACAGAAGAGTGAAAGAAAAACATATCAGAGGTTCAATCTTACAAAAGGGTCTAAAATCCAGTTGCCATGCTGCTCATATCTAGAGTGGGACACTGGATAATTACAGGATCAGCAATGTAGTAACAAGAGCAAGAAGACTCATTTATCAATGGCATCTTCACTCTTCACAAGCACCTCTCAACCCACACAGCCAATTAGCAGGGGGTAGAAATGAATTGAGGAGAGACAATAAAATTGCAACAATGATGGATGCATTTCTCCTCACTTTTTCAGTGTGGGTTTGCTTTTAAGTAAATGTTACAGAGTACATCACATGAATTTTAAAATACTAAAAAACAAACTAGTCTTATTGCCTGTAATGTCTAAGTTACTCCCAAATCATAAGTAAGGCCCTTAGGGAATTACATGTCATTGAGACCACTAAGGCACCATTTAGCTTATTTCTACTAGAGAATTAAAGATTTGGAGAAAATAGAAGTTAGCAAAATGCTTCAACAGCAATGCACCCTAGTGGCCTGCATGAGGTACAGTAATTAATGCCCTTTCCAAAGTGCTTAATTTTCTCCTATGAGAGATTGAATAGAATAAAATCCCCTGTGCTTAATTAAATCATATCACATTCCTAGATATGCAGAACATAATTATATGTATGTGAGAATTTGACTGAAAAAGCATGGTTAAAGCTCATACACCCCCCTGAGATCACCAAAAGATATCTAATGGAGATTATAATCAGGCTTTCCAGCTTTCTAGTTCTCTACCCTCAACTCCCTCTTGTTAGTTCTATTTTAGGGCAATGGTTCAGTGCCATCTAGTGAAGCAAAGCACTGGCTGCATCCTTCTAGTAACACAAATGGTTTCGAGACTTCATATTTAAGTATCAGTAGCAGTAGAAACTTGACGTCACAAGTGGTAAGATTTGGGTTACTGTCTTTGCTGTTTAAGCCAAATTAGTTTTTAAAAGGGAAGCCAAACTATCTATCTGCTAAATAGTCTTACTTGCACATATGACAAATATTTATTAACTCCCCAATGCTGGCACTTTGCTAGGTATTAGCAGATGCAAAGATGGACAGGAGGCCGGGCGAGGTGGCTCACGCCTGTAATCCTAGCACTCTGGGAGATTGAGGCAGGAGGATCGCTCAAGGTCAAGAGTTCAAGACCAGCCTGACCAAGAGCAAGACCCCCATCTCTACTAAAAAAAATAGAAATAAATTAATTGGCCAGCTAAAAATATATAGAAAAAATTAGCCAGGCATGGTGGCGCATGCCTATAGTCCCAGCTACTCGGGAGGCTGAGGCAGAAGGATCACTTGAGCTCAGAACTTTGAGGTTGCTGTGAGCTAGGCTGACGCCAGGGCACTCTAGCACAGGTAACAGAATGAGACTCTGTCTCAAAAAATACAAAACAAAACAAAACAACCACAAAGATGGACAGAAGACCATTTCCCCCTACTGTCATGATACTTACATTTTAGTGGGGACAACAACCACATAAATAGATAACTACAGCAATATTGAGTGTCCACCACTCACTTAACAGGCACTGTGCCCACTGTTTTACATGTGCTACTTCTAATCTATGCAGAGCTCTGAGTTAGGCATTAGTATTGGCAATTTAATTAATACTGATGCTCAAAAATTTTAAATTAACTTGCCAAAGATCCATGTTAAAGCCAGTAACTTTAAATCCTAGTACTGAGTTCAAAGGCTGAGATTTTTGTGGGATGCATACAATAATAGAGAAATTCCCTAGATGCTCAATAAGTTTAATTTAATGAATAGAAAAACCATCCACCCAATTGTTGTAGAAAAGAAGCCACAGAGTCATTCTTGGTTCTTTCTTGAACCTCACTCGCCCAACACAATTGCCAAATCTTTTTTCTCCCCTCTCACAGATCTTTCAAAACTATCTCTTTTCTTTTCTTTCTTTCTTTCTTTCTTTCTTTCTTTCTTTCTTTCTTTCTTTCTTTCTTTCTTTCTTTCTTTCTTTCTTTCTTTCTCTCTCTCTCTCTCTCTCTCTCTCTCTCTCTCTCTCTCTCTCTCTCTCTCTCTCTCTCTCTCTCTCTCTTTCTTTCTTTCTTTCTTTTTCTTTGTGCGAGGAATTTAAGTAGGGACCTGAAGTAGAATCAACTGACTCACACAGTAGTAAATAAAAAGTGGAACAATGATTTTGGTTTCAGCTGTCCAGTTCAGTGGTCCGCTGGAATGTCATACACTAGCTAAGTCACACGGCAAATGATCATTTTCCGGCTGTGGTCACTGGCTGTCCCTTTAGCACAGAACCATGTTGGGGGATGGAAAGAGTGAGCACCACTTCTTAACACATTCTCCCTCTGGCTGCCAGTCTCTCTGCCCCTATGTTGGATGCAGCAGAGATCACTCACCAGTCAGCCCAAACAGACCAATAGAAGGGGCCAGTCACTCTGTTCTCTAACTACAGCCAGACTTACCAACACAGCAGTCCCTGCGGCGCTAGCCTGGACTCCTGTGCAGGAATCCGGCTCTGGCAGTGGCCACTGGAGAAGGTAGTAGGACCTCCTGCTGAATGAAGGAAGCTGGATGAATGAATGTGTGAGCTGCAGGGGTCACTTGCAAAAGGACCAGGAGTGATAAGGAAACTACAACTCATTCAGGCAGCTACTTGTGACCTCTAACTCTCAAACCTGCCTGTTGCATGAGGGGACACATCTCCCATGGAGTGAACTTAATGGGGTGGGAAGCCATATTCTCACTGTTGAGTCTTTCTAGGAGCCAGGGCTTCAAGGCACAAGGCCCCTGGTTCCTACTCTCACCACCCTCTGCACTCTTGCTACTCTCACTCCTTGTGCTTCTTCTTGTGCTTCTTCTTTTTCTTCTTCTTTGCTGCCTTGCTGTCTTTTGATGTGTGCCTTGCCCTCTTGCCTGTATCACTCTCACTCACTTCCACCACCCTAATCCACAGCATCACTCATAATTTTTCAAATGGATTATGGCAATGGCCGCCTAACCATATGTTTTATCTGCAGTCATTCCCTTTCTCCCTCACACTAAGTATTGAGAGTAATCCTTCCCCAATGCAAATCTTGTCATGTTAAACCTCTATTTAAGTGGTTTGCCTTTAAAATTGAATCCAAACAACTTTGCTTGCTTTGTCCTGATGAAATGGACACTGTCTGATTCTCCAGGTCTTGAGTTCTTCTCTCACATTCGCATGAGCTCACTCTAAGCTTCAGTCATTTTGACCTTTCAGTTCCTCAGTTATGCATGCTTTCTTTGTCTCCTGAACATTGAATTTTCTCATTCTTTTCCTGGAACACTTTTCCTCCCGACCTTACCTGTTCTCTGTGTGTCCCTTAATGTGGTTGTATTCCCCTGGCATGGTCTCCCACACCCCTCTCCCTGCTCCTGCATGAAACTTAGTACATTAACACCTTTTTCAGAGAATGCCCATTTGCTTTTTGTGAAAAAATCTTTACCCACTTTTAGATGAGTTGTCTCTGAACTGAGAGATCGGGAACCAACCTTGTCCTGTTCTAGTCGAATCCTTGGAGACTCTCACAATACACCTGAAATAGAGTAGACAAAAATTAGTGTCTGCAGAATGTTTAAGATCAAATTTCATATTTAAAATAAAAAGTTTTAAGTTGCTTTCAAGAAATAAATCAGGGTATGTAAAATATAAAACATATCTATATATTTTACAAAACCAAAAAGCTTTGGGAAAAAAAAAACACACACACGACATTTTCCACCTTTGTTTTCATTGCTTTCTTTGATGGCAATGCAGTATTTCATTCCAAAACAATCTGATGTTTTGCTCTACTTAGCACTTAAAGCAAGAGATACTGAACATCTCAGTGAAAGCAAGAATTAACAGAAACATCAAACTGTGTGCCTGAGGTGGAAAAGAGTGAGATTTAACTCAGAAATGTAATAGGAGAAATTTTAAGACTATTCCCTTAAATAAAATAGAAGAGATCTTTGAATAAATCATTTACCAAAGACGGTCCTACTCTCTCCAAAATTCTAGGTTGTAAAATAGAATGGCAATTTCTCCATTGTCTATACACTCAATGACTCATTCTTCTGGAACCCTGGAACCCTTATCATAGTTTAGCTTCATTTTGGGGTGATTGGTAAATTTTACCATAAATTGATTTATCATTAACTTTCCTATTTTTATGTCCTACATTTTAAACTAAATTATGACCAAATTATAAGCCTTTTAAAGATATAAAATCTATACTTCCAGAGGCAACCATGAATTGTCAAATTAATTGAGATTTTATAACACAGTTCTCCATTAAGTTTAGATGCTAGGTAGACTTCCCCTTAAAGACATGCTCATAATATAAGCTTTATCTCAAAAAAGGTAAAAGGAAGAGGCAATTTTTAAATAATTAAATGGGTAAAATTGTATTAATTTTGGGAAAAGAGGGTTATTTAGACATGCTCATATTATTCTTGATCCAATTAACCACATAACCACTGGAAACTCATTCTAGTGAGGAATATATCCAGTATGTCCATTCTTATCCTTACCTTTCCCTTAGTAGCATGTTTGGTGAGACTAGACAGGAAAATAAAAGTTTAAATGCTATAAATATATTTTACTACCAAATGTGTGATAGAAAAAATCTTAAGTAGCTTTAATAGATAGACTTTAAAGATCAAATAATATGGACTTTTTACTACATGAGTTCTCTGATGGCCTTAAGTAAAAAGAAATAACATTCTGCCCATAAAATTATTCACTACTCCATTTAATTTGCTTATATGGTTATGACCTTAAGATTAAAATCCAGAAGCTGTTAGTCCAGGATATTACAAATTACAATAATATATTGAAGAAATAAACAAAAAGAGAGGACAGATGGTTTTTATGGTTTGTTGATGCAAATAACTGATCTTCTTGCTGAATCCCAAATGATATCTTTTCCTGAGCTACTGATTGATAAATATGGATTATAACAGACTAAAAAAAATGAATCTATAAGTCATCATAGAAATAAAATGATCACTTTCTTCAGTTACTACTGATTCAGTATATTTTCTGAATACACACAACGTACACGGGCAATGCATTATAAATGCTAATATTTTCATGTGTCTTACTGTATACAGAGAACCATAGCAGGAGAAAATCAGTGAAGCAAGATTTTTAACTTCCTTCTTTTCCATCCACCTTTGCAGCAACATTTGTCTTCCAGGCATTTGGGAAAATTATCCTTTCTGTCTGGTTTCCTTTGTCCTCATAAAAAGTGAGAGTAAAGTAAGAAAGATAGTGATTTATTTGAACAAGAGCTAGTTTTGAGATGCTAAGAAATAAAAAAAGTGATTTTTTATTATTTATTTCATTATATTTTTATAATTTCTGGGCTCCATTAGAATCTGAGGGTACCTGTGCTTATTTAACATTAAGGTCCACAAAATTAAAACTAAAAATTCAGCCTGTTTTGTAAATTCCTATAACTTTAATTTTACCAATTTCATTTGGCAAGATGGATTTTTGGATTAGGAAATCAATAACCATTCATAATGGAAGCTTCTACTGAGAAGAAATCAACATTGAGAGAATTTTCTGTGTTTTGCTTCCCAGGAATAAAGGCAGACAATGATGATGGTGGTCATGATCACACTGAGGGTGTTTGTGTGTGTGTTTCATCACAACCACAAATACCACCTTCTCTCCATCAGCATATAAGTTTGTTGTTCCAGTGTCTGTCCCATGTCTCCTGAGTTAAAATGACAAAATGTCAGGCTTCAGAACTTTTATTTTATGGATGAGGAAAATCCACCCCAGAGGAAAAACATATTATCTAACATTATATAATGGCTTGATGTTGTGGCCTAGATTAGAAACCAGATTTCCTAACTCCCACCTCAGCGTTCAAACCGGGGCAAAATATACTACACAAAGAACATTTCCTGGGAAATTAATGCAAGTTAGAACACATACACATGCGCGCATACACGCATATAAAAGGATAGAGGCATGATTACTCATGGTTACTAAATAGATTAAACTACCATCTGCTCATGGGTTTCATTTATTTAATTATTGTCTTTCACATCACCAGTTTCTTGCTCTTTACTAGGTGATTCCTATAGACAAACAAGCCTTTCTTAAAAAGAAATGACATTAGTTTTTACAACAATAAACACTTTCCATGATCTCTTATTTCCCTATCTCTATCTCCTAAGTTTTTCTCCTTTGAAAGAATCTTCTACAGCTGCTGCTTCAGTTTATAGTCTTTTCAAACCAACTCCAATTTCTAGTCTGACCACTCTTTTCATTTGAGTCTTGTCATCACCAATGACTTATTGTTGCCAAATTTCGCAGACATTTCTTTGATCCCGTCCCGCGAGACCTCTCAGTGCTACTAGTCACAGGTCAGCATTACATCCTTCTTAAAACATTTTCTCCTTGTGGATTTCTTAACACCACACTATTTTTTCTATTCCACTTACATACAACTTATTCTTACATTCCTTTGCTAGGTCTTATAAATATTGTGATTTGCAGAGCTCTGGTCTGGTTGCCTTTCTCTTTTCTGGGTATGCCCTCTCTCTAAGGCAGTATGTAGCCCCAGGCTTTCACTGTCATCATTGTGCTGATGAAAGTCAAAACTGTATAGCAAAAGAGTGTCTGCTCCCTAGATTTATCTACTATTTCCACTGGCATGTGTAATAGTCATGAAGAATGTAAAATAATCCAGGCTGGATTCTTGATTTTTCCTCCCAAGCCTATTCCTCCTTCAGTCATTCCATATGAGTAAATGATACTACAACTTGCCCAGCTAAACATGCCAAAAATATGCATATTATCCTAGATTACTTTTCCTTTTTTTTTTTTTTTTTTTTGAGTCAGGGTCTCACTCCCTTGCTGTGGCTAGAGTGCTGTGGCATCAGCCTAGCTCACAGCAACCTACTCCTGGGCTCAAGCTATCCTCCTGCCTCAACCTCCCAAGTAGTAAGGACTACAGTGTGCATACCACGACACCCGGCTATTTTTTATATTTTTTAGTACAGATGGGGTCTCACTCTTGCTCACGCTGGTCTCAAACTCCTGAGCTCGAGGGATCCTCCCCCATCAGAGTCCCAGAGTGCTAGGATTACAGGCATGAGCCACCGTGCCCGGCCCTAGATTACTTTTTCTTTTGAGATTTTAATTTCCCTTTTTGATTTCCATCCTTACATTTAATCCAACACCTAGTCCTATCAACTTTAGCCTGAAAAAATACCCCACATTCATTTACTTTTCTCCATCTCCATCACTGTTCCCATCACCTCTCACCTGAACCAGTGTGATAACCTCCTAATGGTACTTTCTGACTACACTCTATCCCTCTACAATTAATTCTCCAAACAGTAACAAGATTATTTTCTTAAAACACAGCTCATATTCTATTATCCTCCTCTTGTTTAATATCCTCCAATGGTTTTCAGTCATACCTAGAATAAAATCCAAATACTGTATTCACTCTGATTTTACAAACTTCATGGTCTGGACTATTCATCTCTCCAACCTCTTCTGCTTTTCCAAGTGTGTGCTAAACACACTGGTCTTCTTTCTGTCTATTTTTATTTCTCTTAACTCACCAAGCATATCCAGATTTAGGGCCTTTGCAACAGCAACAATAGTAGCTAATATTTCTTAAGAATTTGACTATGTACCAAACACCATTCTAAGGTCTTAGCATGTATTTCTTATTGAATCTTGTCAATAACATTTAAGATGGATGTTATTACTGCTGTTACCCATAAGACACCCAGAGGTAACAAATTGTTCACAGTCCCTAGAGAGTAAGGGGGTAGAATCAGGATCCATATCCAGGCAGACTCTTTAACCCAGACCCTAACCTCTTTAACATGCTGCCTTCCCTTAGGCTGATCCACCAAGTGGCTAAATCCACTAAATGGCTGCACCACTAAAACAAACTAAATGCAATACTATCCTTCCCTTCAACTTATGAGTCCATGGCTGACCTTTGTCAATTAGATCTCATATTAAATATCACACTCTGGGAGGTCTTGCCTACTCCCCCAACCTAAAGTAGCTTCCCAGTCACTCTTTATAAAATTTCCCTACTTAATTATCTTAAATTTATTTATTTAAATTTAAATTTATTCCTACCAGATATAGTTAGCTAATTTGCTTATTTGTTTATTTATTCTTTCTCTCTTCCCCAAAAATGTAAGCTTCACCAGAACAGAGGTGTCATGTCTTCCTCATCATTATAACTCTAGTATCTTAAACCACAGTTGCTGCTCATTGAATGTTAGCTGGATAAATGAATAAATGAGTGAATCAAGCACCCTGTTTGAAAGCCACATAGAAAAGGCCCTCTTTTAAGCACCTATGGGTTTGCTTTCTGAGGTCACCCAATATGAAGAAATTTTACGCAGAGCACTTTGTCTACTACTCAATGAAAAGTAAAGGACATCTCCATCCATAATTAATAAATACCTATTGGGAGTTTTAAGCAAGTTTATTACTATGGAGTCCACAATTTTTAATATGCTCACTATTTCAGATTAAGAAACAGAAGGACTCATTTAAGATGCAGATATTTTTAAATTGTTAATACTCTGGGTCATTAGTTCCTCACTTCAAGTATACTCCTTAGATGAATACTATAAAAATTGGTTTATTCACAGATGTGACTCCAGGATGAAAAGCTGTGGTGGACTGAGGTCAAACACAAGGTGGTGCTAGGAAGACAAATCCTGGCATTGCACACTGTCAGTCACTGGGCAGATGGGAGATAGCTCATGGCTGATAGATACAGAAGAAAATGATGGGGTGATGATTACACATAGGAGAATCAAAGAATGCAAAACTAAATGTTCATAAGTGTTAACAGTATCTTCCCTGGCCAAGTACTAGATATCTTTATTTGGAACCAGAGCTCACATAGTTTCACATGCATATTTTGAAAATGGTTTGCATCTACTTTTTTTAAGACAGTCTCACTCTGTTGCCCGGACTAGAGTGCCATGGTGTCTCAGCCTAGCTCACAGCAACCTCAAACTCCTGGGCTCAAGTGATCCTTCTGCCTCAGCCTCCCCAGTAGCTGACACTACAGGCATGTGCCACCATGCCCGGTTAATTTTTTCTATTTATTTTTAGTTGTCCAGCTAATTTCTTTCTATTTTTTTTTTTAATAGAGATAGGGTCTCGCTCTTGCACAGGCTGGTCTCAAACTCCTGAGCTCAAATGATCCACCCATCTTGGCTGCCCAGAACGCTAGGATTACAGGCATGAGCTACTGTGCCCAGCCGGTTTGCATCTATTTTAAAAGCCATTCACTGAAAGCTCACAGTTAAAGTTTGTAAAATTGTATTGATTTATTGATTATAGGGACAAGTTTCAATCTTATGGACAAGACAATTGTCCATATATACAATATATAGGACCAAATCAGTAAGACTTGATAAGAAATGTAACTGTAGGGCATGGTGGCACATGCCTGTAGTCCCAGCTACTCGGGAGGCTGAGGTAGCAGGACTGCTTGAGCCCAGGAGTTTGAGGTTGGTTTGAGCTAGGCTAACACAATGGCACTCTAGCCTGGGCAACACAGTGAGACTCTGTCTCAAAAAAAAAAAAAAAAAAAGAAATGTAACTGTTTTCAACTTGCTTTTTCTAGACCCTCACACTCATTTTTAATAGAAAACTAAACATAGGAGATTAGTTGAATTCGCTTGTTTCTATGTTTAACAGTTTATTGGCTCATTTTGTGGAAAAAGAGAAAAGGTAAATGTGGCTTAAAATAAGGTATATTTTACTTATCTAAGAAGGCTGTCTTCATGAAATTAGTGTTATCGTATGTTACAGTCCCCAGGCTGAATTTCTGTTTTTTATTTAATATCATCAGATATTCAGTGAATTCATTGCCACATCTCTTTCTCCTCAATACATATCTGGTCTGAAACAACTTCTTCATTTAACTCTCCTTGCTAGTTGATTCAAAAATGAAAAAAAAAAAAAAGAATAAAAAAGGAAACGGAAAAGATAAGCATGAGCAGTGGTATTTTGAGAAGCTGGAACATACGACTTGTCTCCCTGTTTGCCTTTATATCCCCAGCACCTAGAACAGTCTTGGTACAAAATAAATTCTCAGTAAATGGTTAGTACATGAATATGTTAATTATTTAATCTTTAAATAGTAACTATTGTTTTTACCCTCTAACATAATTTAGAAAAATGCCTATTGCTACAAGAAGAAAGTAAAGTCATTTTTAGTTTAAGATTGTGGTCTCCAATCCCTGGACTGTGGACTGGTACCTGTCTGTGGCCTGTTAGGAGCCAGGCAATACAGCAGAGGGTGAAGTGAGCAAAGCTTCACCTGTATTTCCAGCCACTTCCTATCACTCACATCACCACCTGAGCTCTGCCTCCTCTCAGATAAGCAGCGGCATTAGATTCTCATAGGAGCACAAACCCCACTGTAAACTGTGCATGTGAAGGATCTAGGTTGAGAGCTCCTTATGAGAATCTAATGCCTGATGATCTGAGGTGGAGCTGAGGCGGTGATGCTAGTGCTGGGGAGCAGCTGAAAATACAGATTATCATTAGCAGAGAGGTCTGGCTGCACAGAGACCATAATAAATCAATTGCTTGCAGACTCATATCAAAACCCTATCAATGAGTAGCAAGTGACAGTGTAGTCATAATAAAATTCACAATACATGCAATGTGCTTGAATCATTCCAAAACCATCCTCCTATCTGCTCCCTTCCCCCCTTCCAAGCGCCCCCCAAACCCCCCCGCAGTCTGTGGAAAAATTGTCATCCATGAAACTGGTCTCTGGTGCCAAAAATGTTGGTGACTGCTGGTTTAAAAGTCAGAAGCTTTTAACCCCTGGTATAAATTCTGTCCTAATTCCTAGTCTAAATGAGCTAAGGCTCAGCAGTGTCTCTTTGCCATGTAGGTGCAATGCTGTGTTACATCCAAATGCCACCAAAGCCAAGACACCCAAGCCACTGATATGCTGTGGGTTGTTTGCAGATGTTGATTAGATGAGATTCATAGAATGAATATGAGACCCAAGGATAGTTCTTATTCAGGTTTCAATTAATCACATCTGATTATGCATACCTCAGCATCTAAAATATGCATATCTCTCAGGCAAATATGGTCTTTGTGTCTTCTTGCTTTATCCAAATCATTCTTCAGTCTAGTGATAAAGGCTACCTATGGCAAAGTGGACAATTTTGCTAATAAAGCAGTTTAAAAACCTCACTTTGAAGTTTAATTGTATAGTTTGGGCATTTTAAATGTTAAGTCAGACTCCATAAGTGCAAATTCTATATTCACTTTCAGTATAGAAACAACTTGAAGTCACCATAATTTCTTGCTGATCATGTTTCCATATGGTTATTTCCTCTGGGAACTAGTGTGAGTGGACATTTCATTATATTTATGTTTCATATTTGGGACATTATATTGGTCTATATCCAAAACAAATTTTGATGCAACTGACTTCTGAAATTCTGTGTATGTTTTTTTTCAAATGATAATGAAAGATCATTCATCTTTAAAAAAATACTTCCAAGAAATTTTAGACTAATTTTCTCCTTTTAATTGGTGGATCTTCAACAGGAGCATATTTTTTCAAGGTCACAATCACTTAACTACTTTGAAATAAGATATATATCGTTTCTACTTGAATCATATGTACAGCATCTCTTAATATAGCTCCTGCACATGCACTAACCACTGTAGTCACTTATTAGCCTTTCTTAACATCTATATAAAGTCAGTGATAAATATTATAAATTCATAATAGGGATTCTAATTTTTTAAGGTTGAAAGAATTAAAGAGAAAGAAATTGCCATGTCAATTGTAAGATGGAGCTAGAATTTTAAAGAATACAATTTCAATCTAGTCCTCACAAGATAAAAACCAAATTAAAATTTGGTTTTTTCCATATCTACAGACTATTTACATCTTCCATTTCTACCTACTTCCTAGCCCTGAGGAAGCATGGCATATAAACCTGGAAATGATTTTTCAATAGGTAATATATAAATGTGATTTTTGCTTTATAAAATTAATGGCTCCTAAATTTTTGCAGCTATTTTAACTTTTTACATTGTAACCTAAATATTGTATGCACATGGCTAGAAAATTGTGTGCTTTGAATTATAAAAGCTTAGCATAAAAAGCAACACTCTCCTTCTTCAGCTCTGCTTCCCAGAAGCAACCACATTTAGCACTTTAATTTTAGGGCTTTAGGTGGTTTTATTCCTATTTCTAATAATATGTTTTTTTTCTACTTTTTTTTTATTTATCAATTTTAGACATTTCTGCTTTGCAAGATGAAGATTTAGATCACATGGCCAACTCTACTTACTGTCATGTCTCCTCCTAATATGCTTTTATGACTATTCATAGTTTGACCCTTATCAATTTTGTAACTTCAAATCTTAAATTTAAATTTTTATTATTTTTTTCATCGAGTATAGGAAAAAATCTCCTATCAACATATTTTTGAATATGAAGACAGTTATACCTTCATCTTTCTTTCTATTTCTTCTCTCAATTTTTAATTCCCTAACAATGTGAACTTTACTTGTTCTGTGTTATCATGGTTGGAAACATTTTTTTTTTCTGTAATCACAGAGCAGATGAAATGTCTGTCAAGTATTCTATAATTGGCTTCTGGGCTGATTCTACAAGGTAGAATCATGAGTGTTTATATTATTATAACAATGCTTATATTATTCCTTGGAAGCTAAGTGGTAGACTCAGACATATTCCCTTCGTCTCAGGTACAGTATCATGTTCCATTTAAAGGAGAATATTACTAGAGGTAAGTTCAAGTAAAAACTTTCATTCATATATACATATACGTATGTATATATCAATAACTGTCTTCATGATGCCCAGTTTTTCCTAGAGGATCTCATACAATCTATTTATATATCAATTCCACTTATATCTGAGATCTCCCTTTGGAGCTGTGTTTCCATTCTGAACTAATTGTACTTAAGGCCTACTGCACAGCTGTCATTCAGGAACAGGAAGTCACAGTTTTTCTGATCTCATGTCTTTGCTTATCTTGGTTTACTCACTTATTTTGCTGCAATAGATCCTAAAGTAATTTCTTAAGAAAGAGTGCATTGTAGATAAACTCTTGGGAAGTTTGCATGTCAAAAAATAGAAAATATCTTTATTCTGTCTTCCTCTGATTTCTCTTCCTAACTATAAAGGCCCTGATCACTATCTTCTAGTACCTAGTACTGGTGATGAGAAGCCCAACTCCAATCTAATTCTTATCTCTTTTCATGTGACCAGATCATGCTCTTTATCTGAAAAGTTTCAATTTCAATTTATTCTTAATCTTCTAACATTTCACAGTAATTTTTTTAGAAGTAGGTCTTCTTTCATTCATTATAGTGTGCCCTTTTCATCACAATATTTGAGTTTTCCAACTGGGGAGATTTCTGTTGAACTTCTTTGATTATTTTTTCCACTCATTTTCTCTCTCCTCTCTTTCTTTTTTGTTTTTTTTGAGGCAGAGTCTCACTCTGTTGCCCCAGCTAGAGTGCCGTGTCGTGAGCCTAGCTCACACCAACCTCAAACTCCTGGGATCAAGCAATCCTTCTGCCTCAGCCTCCTGAGTAGCTGGGACTACAGGCATGTGCCACCATGCCCAGCTAATTTTTTCTATGTATTTTTAGTTGGCCAATTAGTTTCTTTCTATTTTTAGTAGAGACAGGGTCTCACTCTTCCTCAGACTGGTTTCGAACTCCTGACCTTGAGCTGTGCACCTGCCTCGGCCTCCCAGAATTTTAGGATTACAGGCATGAACCACCACACCCTGCCTCTCCTCTTTCTAGAAACCTCACTCTTCAGATATTGGAATTTTTGGATTGATCCTATATATCTCCATATTTTTCTTCCTAATTTCATCCTTTTGTTTTAATTTTTAGGATAACTCTTTTTAACTTCCAACCTATTTATTTTTTAAAATTATACTTCTAACCTCCAATAGTTCTTTGTGTTTTCCTTTCACAGTACACAGTATACAGTATACAAAGCTCTCTGAAGATACTAGGGTCTCCTCTACTCTCTGAATCATCTCTCTTTTATTAGGTTCCTGGTTTTATGCACATTTACCTTGGTTATTTTTATTGTAAACTTTTAAAAGATATCTAGTCACCCTTGGTTATCCATTTATTTTGAAAGATTTGAACAACAGATTTGCTTGGAAACTCTGTGTATTTAGCTAGAGCTTGACACTTCTTTCCCTGGAGAGTAGAAAGTACTATGTCATTATGCAGGGCCTTGTTCTGGACCTCCACTAACTACATCAGTGCCCTGTAACTTTTCAGGTAAGTAACACAGTTTTATGTTTTGTTCTTTGTTGTTTTTTTTTAACCTGCCTTCTGGGGTCCTGCATCTACAGATGAAGATGGGATCCATTGCTCTTAAGGCATGCTTAAAGTGGTGTTCCTGTTTTCAGAGTCCTATCTCACTCTCAACATCCTTCCTACTTATCTTTCTGAGCCCTTTACTTCTCTTCTTCAAGGGAAGTAGAGATCATCGCCCTCCTCAGCTCTCACCTCTTCTTAAGAGGCACTGATGTGTCTTATTCCACCCTCCAATACCTCTGCCTTCTAGAAAGTTGTTGAACCTTCCTCTCCAGCAATGACTCTTATACTTTTCTCTTTGCATGGAGTTTTTGTTTTTGTTTCTGTTTTTTGTCCCCGTGTTTTACTCCTTTCTTATAATTTTAATGAGATCATGGAAAAGAAAGGAGATGGAATCATGTATTACTTCATCATCTTGAGTCAAAATTACTTTCCTATGTTTAAGGAAAAAAATCACATATTTTGTCATGTTTTTCAGAGGAGGAGGATGCCTTTCTATTTATTTCACTCTACTTACACTCGAAATTTTCATGCTCTTATCATCTGTTTATTTTTAAACATTTATCTAGAACATCATTAAAAATCATATTACTTTCACTTATTACGTATTCAAATGATATACTCAACTAGATCCATTCAAATATGATTAACTTTTTTTCTAGTTCAAATTGATACTACTTTACTCATATATTGTTCATGTGTTTATAGCAAGCAGAACTGATATATTCCAAACAGGTTTAAACCCATGATCTTGCTATTCAATATAGATAATGCCATAAAGTCTTCTGAATTATTGGCCTGGTTTTTCAGGTTTAAGGAAATCATAAAGTATTCACTATACAAGTATAACAATGTCGTCACAGTTAGCTTTTTTCACATAAGGGGGAAAATGTATTCAATTCAGGTTTCATAAAATGCTAGAGATTAGTAAATTTGTAGCTATCACTAAAGTAATAATGCAAAACATAATGTTACCAGGCATCTTCCTCCTAACTGCAAGGTTTTGTATCTGCCAATTTCAAATTATTTTTATGAGGAGCGTATACAGGGGAAAAAAAAGAACAAAAATAAGCTCCAAGCTAGAATTAGTTTTGTCCTTGATTTCCTTTGAGTATCTGTTCTTTTCCTTCCAAATACATAGGAGCCAACAACAACTAACTAGAAATTTATCAATTCTAAAGATACGCAGAGGAAGATGGAAGATAGAGGATATGTGAAACAAATAGGACCCCCCCCCAAAAAAAATAACAGAAAGGAAAAAGATGGTGTAAATGGACAGGAAAGAGGATTTCTTTTAAAAATCTCATAAAAATGCCTAGGTTTCTGTTTGGTTTTGATTTGGGCATTTATGAAGTCAACACTATTCCCAAGGTCTTATTCACAGAGAGAATGATAAAAGATATGACAACTTTTTCATGAAGTCATTAATTGCTCATGATATCTTCCATCTCTTCATCTTTCACAGCATGTGACTTTGGGGTCTGTGGGCTTGAGTTTTGGGGGTTTTGTTCCTTGGGTGTTCATGACTTCCCTACCCGGTCGTATTATCTGTACAAGGCAGTCACCCTTCAAAACTCTACCTCTTTCAGGTAGACTGCAATTGAATATTTTATTGTTATAGTATATAAGGAGATCTTTCTCAGGAGCTACTCACTCACCAATACAAATTGAAAATCAGTTGGTCGAGTTCCTTCTGGCTGTTATAAGTTATCCAAAGTTACCCATAGTCACAAAGCCTAGGGGGAGGGGGAGGATTTGCTGGTGGTCAGGTAAACAGGTCCATGAGCAATTTGTTTAATTTGTCTGACTTCTTTACTTAGAAAAAGCAGCCATGGAATTGGTATAATGATAATGACTTTCCTCATTTATTTATTTCCAGATTGTACAAATCATTTCCCAGTCTAAAATTTCACACTTTAGATTTAGGGCATTGAAAAAGCAACTACTCATGGTTCAAATTATGGTTAAATGTATATCACCCAATATGAACAATCATCCATTCACAATATCAGATATTAATTCCATGGATTTTCTTTGTTTTATGATCCCTTTCTTTGTTCTTGGTATGAATATATGTGTTGGAATTACTAGCCATGTTCAACCAACATGTTTATGTTGCTCTATTTCAGCATGTGGCAAACTGATGAAAATCACAGGCCCAATTACTGTCAAGACATCTGGAACCCGATTTGGTGCTTGGATGACAGATCCTTTAGCATCTGAAAAAAATAACAGAGTATGTTGCTCCCATAAACATCTTTGTTTAGAATTATGTTTTATTTACACATTTTCTCCATTGGACTATTCATTTTCTTCAGGGATATTTGTTCCAACTTGAAAAATGTTGCACTTGTTTGCAAATATTTTCTGTTTGATAATATTAATATATCTAAAGATAGAGTAAACCTATTTTACTAAAATGTTCCATCCTATAATTCAACCATATAGTAAGACTAATTTTTATTGGTTTCAGTCTTATTTTATGCTTGAAAAGGTCTAATTATAAGCATACAGAATTTTCTGTATATTCTTTCTAATACCTGTTCTTTTCTATAAAAAAAAGCACTAAATAAGTGAAAATCTCAAGGGCTTAAGCAATTTGCTAAATAAGCTAAAATATCCCTGGAGTCTAAAGGTAATTTTAAAAGAAATAGCACTGAAACTTTTGGGGGGGGTATTTTCATAAGTTGCCAATGCCTGTATTATGTAAATCTATAAAGTGGAAACTTGTCATAGCTCTATTTATGTTCTATTACAGAACTCAGTATAAATTAAGATTCTCAAGGGTTCCATCCAAATAAGATTAGTTATTAATTGGTAAAATTGTTTCCTTAAAATGTAGTTGTGCCTACAAGCTGATCCAATAAACAAGTTTTACTAGAATATTTTGTAGAACCCATAAGGAGAAATAATTTGAATATGCAAAATTAGGCCATACATTTTTTCAGAGCAAAGGATGGAATAAATACAATTTGCTCAAGGTTATACATTTTGCAGTTATTACTGATTGTATTGATCTATCAGATGATGTGATTTGCATTGACATATGTTTGGTTCACTCAGTGATATGCCCTAAATGGTCAAAACTAAAGAACAAAGAAAGAAAAAGCAAAAAGCAAGTTAACATCAAGGTAGTAAATTCAGTTATTTCTTTTCCACATAGACGATGCCAATATTTTTACAAAAGCCTAAAATACTAGCACATTTCAGTGGGTGGGCAGTAAGATAATGTGGCTTCCAGAGCCTGAGAATTATGACATTAATATATGTTGTGTCTCCCTGTCTTTATTTTAGAATTTTCAGAAAAATAACAGAACTTAGTCACTTAATTTTTTTTTTTTTCCTTCTCCTCAGGTCTGGTACATGGACAGTTATACTAACAATAAAATTGTCCGTGAGTACAAATCAATTGCAGACTTTGTCAGTGGGGCTGAATCAAGGACATACAACCTCCCTTTCAAGTGGGCAGGAACTAACCATGTTGTCTACAACGGCTCACTCTATTTTAACAAGTATCAAAGTAATATCATCATCAAATACAGCTTTGATTTGGGAAGAGTGCTTGCCCAGCGAAGCCTGGAGTATGCTGGTTTTCACAATGTTTATCCCTACACATGGGGTGGATTCTCTGACATCGACCTAATGGCTGATGAAATCGGACTGTGGGCTGTGTATGCCACCAACCAGAATGCAGGCAATATTGTCATCAGCCAACTTAACCAAGACACCTTGGAGGTGACGAAGAGCTGGAGCACCGGGTACCCCAAAAGAAGTGCAGGGGAATCTTTCATGATCTGTGGGACGCTGTATGTCACCAACTCCCACTTAACGGGAGCCAAGGTGTATTATTCCTATTCCACAAAAACCTCCACATATGAGTACACAGACATTCCCTTCCATAACCAATATTTCCACATATCCATGCTTGACTATAATGCAAGAGATAGAGCTCTCTATGCCTGGAACAATGGCCACCAAGTCCTGTTCAATGTTACCCTTTTCCACATCATTAAGACTGAAGATGACACATAGGCAAATGTGATTTGTTTTCATTGATTTAAACGGTGTCATTTGTGATAAACTCCATAGGAACCCTTCTGTTTTTTCATTATTATTACTTTGCATCATTTCTCCAAAGCAAAGCATATTTTTTATTGTAAAGTTGGTGTTTCAAAAAACAGCTCAGCTTGTCTAAGTTAACGTGTTGGAAACACATCTTAACTCCTAAATTTACAAGGCTTATCATGTCCTTGTCATGAAAAGCACTAAAAAGAGTTTAAGTGGCTAAAGTCATAGTTTTGCAAAAGATTAACGATCTGCCTTATTATATTAGAGTCAGAGACTAATGGTGGCTTAAATGCATGAATGTCTTTTTTTTTTTAACTTTGTCATTTTTTTTACTGTCTTTTGCTCCACATCAGGAAATATTTTGGTAGGAATTAGAAGTAAAAAAAAAAAAAAAAAAAAAAAGCGCTTTCTCCCCATTTATTTCTTTAAAAATATTTAAGGATTTCATTTATGTGGAAAAATAATCATTTTGCTATTAACACAACTCTCTGATGCGGTGCTGTACAGTCATTTTTAAATCTCTTGCTAACGTTTTATTGGCAATATGTATTTCTACCATTGTAACCACCATTGTGCAATTGTATCTCTTCACTTCTGTGAAAGTAAGTAATATTTTTTATAAAATACACTGAAATTTAATCTTAGTAATTATTCGAGTCAATTTTCAAGTGTGGTCAAGAAGGACCTTCTTGGCTTACCCCTTTACATAAGCATTATAAACTAAATAGAAAATCAAACCAGACACCTTACATAGAGTCTTTGTTTTACCCAAAGTCTACTGGACCACTAACATTGAAAAGTGATTCAGTACACTTGAGTTGCTCTGTTCACTCCATTAAATGCAGCCCATATAGTTGCTTGCAAACGATGCAACTGAGTCAAAAAATTGGATTTCAGTTGATTCCACTCATTTGTTATACATCAAATTTTGATTTTCATAATTAAATATATTAGTATTTTAACTTATAATATTTTATACATAACTCGCAATAGTGTAATTTCTTGTATCGGAACTCTAAAAATATATGACGCACACATGAAAACTCTTAAAAAATTCTTTTTTTGTTTTGTCCTCTAGGTTTAGATTATGAGCCCTGGAGAGCTATGGGTAAGATTTGTGCAAAAGAAAATGATGGGGAGGCTTGGGAGTTATATGTGTGATTTCAAAAGTGTAAATAGCCAATTCAGAAAATAAGATGGAAAGGTGACTCCTTGTTACTCTGATTCAATGTACATGTAGAAATAATGTAACAAAAAAAGAAAAGCTTTAATAAGATTTGTTAATAACTCCACAAAACATATAATCAATCTATATATCAAACATGTCATTGAGTTTAAATGTATTTTCCATATATTAAAAACAGTTCCCCGAGGCAGCTTTATGGAAACTATTATGGGTTGGTTTTATAATTTTAAAAGTATATTCCATAATAAATAATATATAACTTAAATTGTTGTAAATGTTTAGTTTCACAAATACATAGCAACATGATTTTCTTTGAAAGAGAAAGATAAAATAACTCAGATAAAGTATTGTGTAAAGAAATGCTCATATTTAAGGGTAATTAATTTCAAATGCCACAAGTAAAACATCATACTCAAATTTCTCACTGTCAAAATTGTAGGATTAAGTAATACAATCCTGAAATTATTAAGATTTGAAGAATTTTTTTTTTTTTTGCCTATGAAAAGTTAGCATGGTTTAATGACCAGTCTAGGTCCTATTACAATGGCATCTTCTCTTTTAGAAAGTTTATATAAGTTTTCCTCTGCTATTGAGAGTTGGAAAATTTAGGAGATTCACAAGTTATTGGACACACACCACAGAAATAATCAGTCAATATTTTGTGTATCAAGAGTTTGTATGAGGAAAGAAAGTCACATCAATTTCAGAAATGAATGAATTTTTAAGTAGATGGCCTGTAATAGATATCTAGATCTTCATTACTTTTTTTAAATGATGTTATATGGTATCACATACATTCAAAATTTGGGTGATCACAGCTTATTTGTGAGGTGTGCAGCTTGTAAAGCACTTTATTGTTTTCTATGTAAGGTTTCATCACCGTATCCAATTTATAGTTTATGTGCTGCTAGAGCAAGCACAGATTTTATTATTGTCACTAGACGTGGGGGTAACGTGAGTTTAAAAATGTGATTTGCATTAAACATTTACAGTTTAAAAGCATTTTTCCTAATAAATCATCAGTTTGTGCCTGAAATAAATAAGAATTTACTCTAATCACTGTTTTTTTTTAAATCTCTAACAAATAAAATAAACTTTATGAGGGAAATAATGAGTATTTTTAAATCATCTGCAAAATTCAAGCACTAAAGCACTCCAAGCTCAGAAAGTCTTCATCCTAAATGAACTATGTAACTGGTATTTTCTGAATTAACCAGATCATTAACAAACTTTCATGTAACTCAAATAATAATAGGTCCATGGTCTGATTGTGTTTGTGTGTTATTTGTGTTTGTGGGACTTGAATCATGATGCTTACCACTTGCACCTAAACTTATATCTATGAGTTCAGAAAATGGTAGTATTTCACTGCATTACCAATATGTAGAGATAAAAGAGAAAATAACAGCAGATGCATTATGTACATGAATTTATGAGTGATTAGTTAAACTTTCTCGTAAACTCAGAATCTCTGATTCTTGTCTCTATACTTATAGAGTCATTTCATCTTTATAATCAGTAGTATTCTCTCTGATGAAATCTCATCTTCAGAAAATATTATAAACTTCTGATTATTATTACTAATAAGAAACAGATTTTCATATCTGAAAATCACTACCAAACTTATGAGTACAAATTTTTCAACCAGAAAAATTATCTTAAAAATGTAACTATATAAAAGTGTGCCTATATTTATTTCAAAATAAAACTAGTTATTTCCCTAGTAAGGTAAGTTTTACATGTAATAATCTTTTAGTATGATTCTCCTTAAAAAATAAATTATCTTTTTAGGCTGGGTTTGGTGGCTCACGCCTGTAATCCTAGCACTCTGGGAGGTCAAGGCAGGAGGATTGCTCAAGGTCAGGAGTTCAAAACCAGCCTGAACAAGAGCAAGACCCCGTCTCTACTAAAAATGGAAAGAAATTAATTGGCCAACTAAAAATATGTAGAAAAAAATTAGCATGGTGGCACATGCCTATAGTCCCAGCTACTAGGGAGGCTGAGGCAGAAGGATTGCTTGAGCCCAGGAGTTTGAGGTTGGTGTGAGCTAGGCTGACGCCACAGCACTCTAGCTAGAGCAACAGAGTGAGACTCTGTCTCCAATAAATAGATAAATAAATAAATAAATAAATAAATAATCTTTTTGAAAACCAAATTTTATCTGATGAGTTTAGCAATTGCAGAGTTTCTAAAAGATAAACTTTGTCTAATAGTGTACTTTTGTAAGCAGAATTTAAAATGTCATCTTGCTCATTTGATGGGGTACATAAGATCATATTTTTTATCATACTCCATGTGATAAAGTTCCTGTGACATGATAAGGAATGGACATTTAGAGACAAAGTGTACTTGCCTTCTCCATCATTATATGATAAATGGACCATGAGAAGAGCAACTACAAAGTGATCTACCTAGTACTATAGGCAAGGAGCATGAATTAAAATTTGGATGCTGGCCGGGCGCGGTGGCTCACGCCTGTAATCCTAGCTCTTGGGAGGCCGAGGCGGGCGGATTGCTCAAGGTCAGGAGTTCAAAACCAGCCTGAGCAAGAGCGAGACCCCGTCTCTACTATAAATAGAAAGAAATTAATTGGCCAACTGATATATATATAAAAAAATTAGCCGGGCATGGTGGCGCATGCCTGTAGTCCCAGCTACTCGGGAGGCTGAGGCAGAAGGATCACTCAAGCCCAGGAGATTGAGGTTGCTGTGAGCTAGGCTGACGCCACGGCACTCACTCTAGCCTGGACAACAAAGTGAGACTCTGTCTCAAAAAAAAAAAAAAAAAAAAAATTGGATGCTATAGGATAACACAAAACCTTAATCACTGACTGCTTATAGCTATAAACAGTTATGTCTAGAAAAGCCCAGAGTCATTGAATATTATTCATTTCAGCAAGTTTTATCCATACTGAAATCAAGATCAGGGAATGATTTCTGTTTCTAAAAGCTAACTAAACTCAGCATAAAACTGCTAGCTAATAATTTGTCATTATCAATAACTTCAGAGAAAGTCTGGGGCTTAATAAAATCTGTTATCTTGAATTGTTGAAGTTTTGCTAGAAAAAATGCAATGAAAACATTTGCTTATGGAAGAAAAACCAACTTCACTAATTATTTTTCTAAGAAATGATGAATTCAATTCTTGAAAATCTCATGAGTAAAGAATAGAAAACTATTCACTCTACTGTTTAGCCAATTAGAAAGAAATGCTTCCCTAAACTGACTTTACCAAACTCATTTATCTGACTCGCATCTTGAAATTATGTTATGCAGTTTATCCCTTTTGGTTGATATATTTCATCAAGCTTAGTGGAATGTTAGTCCTATTTGGAGTCTGCCTTGTCTCCAAAATGTCAAACTGATTGGCATAGAACTTATCCTCTTTAAAGCTCAATTCATAAAGTGCCAAATAGGTTTTACAAATATAAATTATTACTAAACATGACTTGAAAATTATATAAGAGAAGGGCATAAAATTGTACCTTTTCAAGAGTACACAACAACTTTCATGTCTATAACCATCTTAAAACATTATCCCTAGTTAGAGATGTGAAGTAATATCGTGAATATGGAAGAGTTCTCAGGAACATCTTAGTGCTGCAAGAAGTTTGCTTTTAGTCCACACACATTTGTAGTTCAGTATCAAGCTGCATCCCTACCAAAACTGTATCGTGCCTGGCAAAGCTTGCACCTATTTTTTAAGTGACTAAAATATTGCCATGATAGATATCATTTCCTACCACAATTCAGACTTGGAAATATTACATTTAAGCAGAAACTTCCAAAAATAAATATTATATGACAAAATCTTGAAAATGGAGCAAGAAATGAGTTGAAGGAAAGAAACACTGACCATTTTAAGTTTCAGCATGTTATGAAAGTTTACTTACAGCATACTGCAGTAATATATATCCAGCTATTTGTCTCTGTCATTCTTGACTTCACATGTACTCATATACAGTACCAATGGGTAGTTCACAGACTTTACAACTAGATAATGCTGCATTATTAATTAAAAAATAAACACTAAACAAAACTACATACCAGATGACCTTCTAGATGCTAGGGACATAGATGTCAACAGATAAGGTCTTCATATGCTTACATTCTAATGGGAACAGGCTGCAACAATAAAAACAATCACAAGAAATAAGTTCTGTTTGTATTAATTGTTGTGAAGGAAATAAAAAATCTATGTGATAAAAAGTGATCAGGTGTTTACTAGGAGCAAGGTTGAGTAGGAGATGATATTTAGAGGGAATAGTCAAGGGAGGTTTCCCTAAGCAGCAGCCTGCCACAGTAAATTCATTCAAAGAATGGAATGTCACCGCCTGATCTGCATAAAAAATTTGAGCTCTTTCTGTGTCTGGAAATCCATGGATCAAATAGTTCTAATATTTATTGCAGAAGGTTTTGTTTTTTTTTTTTAATTTAGAGTTCAAGAATATACTTTTGGGCCGGGCGCGGTGGCTCACGCCTGTAATCCTAGCTCTCTGGGAGGCCGAGGCAGGCGGATTGCTCGAGGTCAGGAGTTCGAAACCAGCCTGAGCAAAAGCGAGACCCCGTCTCTACTATAAATAGAAAGAAATTAATTGGCCAACTAATATATACAAAAAATTAGCCGGGCATGGTGGCACATGCCTGTAGTCCCAGCTACTTGGGAGGCTGAGGCAGGAGGATCCCTTGAGCCCAGGAGTTTGAGGTTGCTGTGAGCTAGGCTGACGCCACGGCACTCACTCTAGCCTGGGCAACAAAGCGAGACTCTGTCTCAAAAAAAAAAAAAAAAAAAAAAAAGAATATACTTTTGGGGATAGCTGAACCTCCTAAACATTTTGCTAAATTTAAGGTATGTATATATGGTTGCATATTCTTTCTGGTAGAGGATTTCCAGTTTTCATCAGATTCTTAAAGAAAACCATGACCCAAAATACCACTACTATGTCAATTCAATCTATTAATAACTTAAACCCAAATTTATTAAGTATCTGTAACAAGCACTGAATGTCTGCCTTCTTTCTTGCAATCCTCAAGAATTTCCATTTGCTTCAGAGAGGAAGGAAATCAATATTCTAGCATTATCAGTAAGGAGTTTATTTTGTATTTTTTTTTTCCAGAAGAACTAAAACCTCTGGATAGAATTTTTTATATTTGGACTGAATTATTTTTCTGTAATAAAGCCTTTCAGGCACATTCTTGCCAGATTCAGTGACCTGAGAGTCTCTATCATGAGAGGCCTGTCCTACATCTATTTGAGTCTAGAGAACATTCTCCTATAATTCTAACACAGCCTTTTGGCAGCACCATTAGGATCTGACTGGAATTGAGCAGATGCAGTGTGTTCCATCAAATTTAACTGCAAACTCTTCTTCAGAAATTAGCTTCTGCAGCAACACGTAAACAGAACAAAAAAAGAAAGTTTTTTTTTAACACTTGCTTTGGTTTAAAAACTATTGTAGTTGGCATCCATGTAATCTACAGCTTCAGAAAATTTTTTTAAAGTTTTTTTTATTAAAAAAAAAAAAAGCTCTAGTCACACTTATAGAGATAAAGTCATGCTGAGCAGAGAATTGACGCTGTTTCTGTTAGTGACGCTTACTTTGATTTTTTCCCCCCGAAGGACTAAAGAAGATTTACCCATTATTTTCCACTCCAATGTAAACCAAAAATAATAAAAATAAGCATTTTCATTCTCTTTCTTGTGTCTTTATTAAACTCCACTAGAAACTACTCTTGGAATATGAAGTATGCATTGAAAAAGAAATTGAACAATATCTTACATTATCAGATTTTTATGAAAAGATAAAAATCTAATCATGGAAATCAATGCCTGTTCCAGGTATTTGTTCTTAGCAATTATCTTCTAGCTTGTTCAGTTAGCATTCTCTTTTCAGCTCTCACTCAATCAACTCTCTGATCTCCATCTCTATGCCCAGAATCTGGTACCTTGTTTTGAAATGCTTCTTTTGTTTACTGACCTCTGTTTCCTCTCCTGCATAATCAGTTTTTCTTTTTTCTTTGATCAAGGACCACTTCCATCAGCTGTGGCTTTATGGAATGCTTCCTGAGCAAGCAAGCCTTTATTTTCCAAGTCAGACGAAAGGGTGGAGTGTATACTCTCTCTCATCATTTACTTTCAAGATTGACTTCTAATTTCCTTTCACTGCATCTCTACGTATCTTTCAGAATTCACTTAAAATATCACCTTTGATATTCTTTGATGCATATAAAATAGACACTCTTTTGTGCTCCCATAGTATTGATTTTATATTGCCAAAAGTATCACATCACATTGCAATGATTTGTTTTCTTCAAGTTAGTGTAGACTCCTCAAGAGTCTAGTCAATGAGTTAATTTTTTAATATGCCAGTCCCTGGCACAGTGTCTGACATGGAATAATACCACCATAAATGTTGATAACCAAAGGAGTACAAGGTTAAGTAATTCCCTTACCATGTCTAAAAACATTAAAATCTTTGTTCCATTCTGAGAACATCATGAGAAATTAATTTTTCCAAATTTGTTGTAAATAAATTTCTATATCTTACTAAGGTCAGAGTCTAAATATAAGTATCAAGAAGGCAAAACTAGTCTTAATTTACTCTGTTGGGTAAGTTGATTTCATTATAATACAGTAAAGTTAAGTACCTTAAAAGGGCTCTCCTGGTTATTTGAATTATTTTTCTCTTTAATGCCCATTTTTAAAACTAAAAATAACTTTAACCTTTCACCCATGCAACTTTTGGTTCCCTACTTTGCCTTTTTTCCCCAGGTGCTACCAAGCCAGAGAAAGGGAAAGGAGCCATCTCTCCCTTTATGTTGTTCCCCTCTCTTCCTCAGCCTGTATTTTCAAGAGGTGTACCACAAGAAGTTTAATAGTTATTGATCAGTCAGTGATTGTAGGTAGATGCATCTGGTAATGTCTTTTAGGTAACATCAGTCAAGAATAGTTCTCCATATAGTGCAAGCAACTCTTCCAGAGGGTAGAATATTTATTCCAAAATTAGGTTTAATGATATGTCTTTGAGCAAGTTTCTTGTTTTCTGTGAATCAAAGCATTAGACACTATTGATAGTTTTCAAAAGCTGCCCTTCAGAGTTTGAGGTTTCCATAGGGCTCCCTCAGAGTCTACCATAAAGGGAAAGATGGACTTTATCGTGGGGAGGGGTGGTACAATAAATCACAAACTCTCACCACTTTCAATAAAAAGCAACTTTACTTTTATCTACTTTTAAATGCTTCTATGTTAAGCTTTGTCAGAAAACATTTTGTTGTTGTTGTTTTTTTTTAAGTACAAAACTACCTACTTAACTAGATTGTTTCCAAAGTTTCTTTCAGCTCTAACCTTCTGCTAATCTGTGATTCTAAAAGATCAATAAAAGTTGTAGGCCAGGTGGCTCAGGCCTGTAATCCTAACACTCTGGGAGGCCTAGGCGGGCAGATTGCTCAAGGTCAGGAGTTTGAAACCAGCCCGAGCAAGAGTGAGAGCCCATCTCTACTATAAATAGAAAGAAATTAATTGTCCAACTAATATATATAGAAAAAATTAGTCGAGCACTATGGTCCATGCCGGTAGTCCTAGCTACTCGAAAGTCTGAGGCAGCAGGATTGCTTGATTCCCAGGAGTTTGAGGTTGCTGTGAGCTAGGCTGACGCCACGGCACTCACTCTAGCCTGGGCAACAAAGCGAGACACTGTCTCCAAAAAAAAAAAAAAAAAAAAAAAAAAAGGTTGTACATGAACTGGGACTTGGGCTTGTATAGTTCAGATCGAAAGGGAAAACACTAGAAGGAAAGGAGAGATAAAAATGAAAGTTTACTAATTCAGTTTCCAAAAATTTTCATGTAGTTTCTAGAGAGTTACCTATATCATGTAAAAACTAAGACAAACATTTATTATGGTTATTATTTGACTGAAACTTGCTACCTCACTAGAGATATTCTCCTCCTACCTCAGTTCAAAATCTAGGCTTTTTCCTCTTTACACTACTTTTTAAGAACTTATCCTCTCCTCTTACATGCTTCAACTATCACTGAATGACTTCCATATTCATCTCACATCTGCAAGTTCAGAATATCTAGCTATCTAAATGACACCTAAATGCAAATGCTCTGTCAATTTAAAGGCAGCATTTCCATAAATGAACTAATCTCTCTCATACTCGCTTCCTAGGGGATGAGGTATAATCTCCTTAAAACAATAGACACAGCCCCCAACCATCCTCAACAAATAAAAATTCAGGTTTCACTGCTCATCATGCTTCCCCAGCTGTTTTACCTACAGCGCTATCTGTCATATCTTTCTTAACTGGGTACTTCTTGCCTCTATTTCAAAGATTAGTTTAGATTTTTGTTCTTCTAGGAAGCTTTCCTAATTATTCCCTCAGCTGTGCCATTTTCTCTTTCTTTTTCTTTTTTTGTACTTTCATATCACTTTTTATTTACCTCTATCACAGCACTTTCTTTACAAATAGGTATCTTTTTACCTATCTGCCTCCCACCCAAGACTATGAGCCTCCTGGATTCAAGAATGGAATCTATTTTAACATAGTAATTCCTGATAAACTCTAGGTTCTATATGCCAATGACCTGACTAGGCAAACCACTACCACTATTCATCAATAATATCACTATTCTTCTGGACATATTTAACACCTTCATTGCTTATATCCAAACTCTCACTAAAATACAAAAATCTGTTATTTCTTCTTCCAAAAGGTTATCTCCTCCATCTTCCTGATTCACCCAAATGCCAAAATTGATACAAGTTCTTACCACCTTCTACCTACAAAAGGCTGCTGCTGGCATGCTGGCAGCTGTCTCTGCCTCCAGACTCTGCACACACACACACACACACACACACACAAAATCTAACCTTAATTCTTCCATCAGGTTCATCTCCATAAAGCATTATGATACAGTCCTGCTCATTAACAAACCATATCTTTCTGTTTTCCATTCCATCAATTTCAATCTGCTCTTACTGAATCCACCTGACATACACAACTTTGTTTCCATTATTCTCCAACATACTTCCTGTAGTCCAGTGATAAAGTCCTCATCCTTGTCCACAAATGCATAATATAAGCATTCGTTCCCCTAAGCTTATCTGCTGTCCACATTCTGAATGTCCTCTTTCCTCTCTTGTTATCAAAATCTTTACTAATGTTTCTTGGCCCAATGTAAAGCCCACTGAGTCCAAAAGTAAGAAAGAATAGGAGTCAGACAAATTCGTAAGAAAACATATATTTTTAATCTCTATAGGAAAATATGGTGATTTTTGTGAAATGATTTTCAGGAAAGGGTAAGTTCACATGTTTATATAACAAACAGCCATAAAACCTTGACCTGGACCTTATAGTCCAATTAATTATTTTTCCAAATATGTGTGAGCTGTCTTGTTAGACCAAACTCTGTCAGAAGCTAACTAATGATGCAATAAATTCTAATCAAATAAACCTTGCGTTTGAACCAACATTTCACAACATCAACTCATGTTGTATATATTACTACGGAGGAATGATACGATTTCCAATGGTTCTAAGAAATAGAGGGAAAACCCTCTCTAATGAATCCCTAAAGGAAATTGCAATATTTATTATCATAATAAACATGTTTGGACTACACTGAAATTCCTCCTTGGGCCCTTACACTCTTTGGGGCTTTCTTTAGGCTGATTTTGAAACTTCTTATATCCAGTGGCAGCTTCTTAAAACCTTAATGTTTCAGTTTCACCAAATCAAGGGAGATCCCCAAAACCAGTTTAGATCAGAATGAGTAATAAAGGAAGAAAAGAAACCAGGCAATGCAAGAAGATAAACTAAAGCTTTCAGTAGGAATTAAATTATGAAGATTTGGTTATAAACATGCTGTTTCTGAATTAAGACAGTTCATTTCTTCATTCAGGAAATATTTATGGTGTATTTATGAAATACCAGGTGTATCTATTAAATAAACTAGATGCTAAGTAGTGTGAACACAAAAACTAATTCTGTGTTTCCCTGAAGATAAGACCTACCCATAAAGTAAGCCCTAGCAGGATTTCTAAGCATTTGTGCAATATAAGCCCTACCATGAAAATAAGACCTAGTGATGGGCGTGGCTATGCAGCATATCTGCACAACCCATGCATTTTGTCTCGGAGCAGTAAAGAAGATGAGCAGCCCTTCTCATCTGCCCCATGAGAGCTCTATTGCTTGACATGAGAGATTGGGGCCAATGGTTCTAAAGGAAATAGAGTCGCAAAAAATTCAGGATGGAATTCAGGGTTTGGAGAGTTATGATGGTTCTCCAGAATAAGATGACTTCACTATATTTGAATAAATGTAGATTGTTGTACCATACTTAAAAAAAATAATGCATCCCCTGAAAATAAGTCCTAGGTGTCTTCTTGAGGAAAAATAAATATAAGACCCTATCTTATTTTTGGGGAAACATGGTAAAAGGCAGAGTTAGGGACTGTGTTTATGAGCTTTGCAGCCCAGAGTATTTTACTAGGTGTGTCTCGAATTTCATAAGACCAGGCAATAGTCACTGACAAACAACAAGAACACCTCTGCTTCTCACCATGTGCTTTATAGGTTTATTTTCCCTATTGGTCACTGTGTTAAATACTTCTTGATCAAACTCATCTGCAAGACTCAATTTCATATCACTGAATCTACTTATTTTCTATAATTTTTATACACTGCCAAACAGAAGGTAAGTTCTATCACGGCAAAGACCACTGTAGTTACAGTGTCTAAATTAGTGCCTATAGATATAAGGAAGAAAAATGGCAGAGTAGAAGTGACCTCCTGGCTCCCTGCTCCCAGAGAAAGAGGTGAAGAGCTTGGTCTGTTATGTATGAGTAAATCGCTCCCCTGCAAAAACAGCATTGTGAAACTGCAGAAAAACAGCATGGGACACAAAACACAAGGGGAAAAAAAGGTGAACGGGAGACAGGATCAGCCAAGTCTGGAGAGTACGAGATAAAGAACAGAGAATAGAGCATGGGAGCCTGCGCCTATCTGGCCAACAAGTGCAGTGGGATCTGACCCATAGGAGAACATACTGCTTCCCCACTGAGCTGCACACCCACTCAGACAGGGACCTGTCCGAAGTCAGTGCGAAATCCCGGCAAGAGATGTTGGGCTCTATGGAGAGGAGACAATAGAGGGGAAGCATCTTGAACTCTCCCAGAGCTGTGTGCCAGGACTTTACTGGGCAGATGAGAGACTGGTCTGAGCTATCACTCAAGGGAGTTAGGAGACAGGCACCTCACCTCTGGTGGTCAGCAGGACCAGAACAACGGAGGTTAATACTGAAAAGAGGTCTGTACCCTGGAAAGCTCTGTGGAAATTAGGCTGGCTCAGGGTCAGTCAGAAAGAGCAAGACCCCCAGTCAACAGGTGCAAGATTGTTGGATGATGACACAAAAGATGCAAGTTTCATGCTGAAAGTGGTAGGCTCCATCCCTGGGGGTAGGGAGAGGCAAGAAAAGCCACATTCCTTATGCTAGTGGAGTGAATCTGGAGCTTTGTCACAGATCAATAGTTGAAAGTCCAGTGACTCTGCTTGTTAGATCAGCTTAGGTCATCCAGTGGGATCATAACTCAGGGGCCTTATCTTCACATTTGGTCACCTGCCAACAGTGGGGTTCACAGGGAAAGAAAATCCTGGCCAGAGGCCACAGCACATGACCAAGTAAAACAACATATTACCGGCTCCCCCCAGTGGCAAATCAAGCAGCCACAGAAGCACAGACATCCCGGCTGGTAGGCAGCAGCTATGATCTGCCTTGATCCTACTACCACTTTAAGGGAGAATAGGTCCAAGTAACCCTTGGGAGTGGCAAGAACCTTCCTAAAATTGGGATACTAGTATTCCTCACCTGCAGACCAGAAATCAACACAGAGGCATCAGATTATCTTGATAACTGGCTCCTCCACACAGTATACAACCAATGACAGAGAAGGTAACCCCATAACTCAACACAGTGACCTCCATCTCAAGCTATTAGAGGGCAGTGGAGTTATACACACAGGAGTGATTCACCAGATGGGAGCTTAAGCTAGGGGACCAAACTCACTAATCTCCACTGGCAAGAGGTGACAACAACATGTCAGAGGTCAGCCATTGTGCCAAAATAGCTCTAAGGCAATACAAGACCAGTGCACCTCCTCCCACCAGTGTTAAGGAACATCCCTTGGAGACTCAAAGTTAAGGGCACAAACCAGTAGTCCTAGCACTCCCAGTTCTCAATCAATTACCCTGATGAGAAAGAACCAGAGAAAGAAAACAGGGAACATGAAAGAGCAGAGAGAAAGAAATCATGAGACCCTCAAAAGAAATCATGAGACCCTCAAAATCAGATATTAATCTAAATGAAATGATTAAATTGATGGAGGAAGAATTCTGGACATAGATTGTAAGGAAACTCAGTGGAATTGAAGAGAAAATAGAAACACAACACAAAGAAACCATGAGAACAATACAGGAAATGAATAATAAATTCTCTAAAGAAATTGAAATATTAAAAAAAAAAAAAAAACCCCAGAAATTTTGGAAATGCAGAAGGCATTCGAGGAACTTGAAAACACAGTGGAAATCCCGAAAAATAGAATGGATCATGCAGAGGAGAGAATCCCAGAGCTTAAAGATAATGCCTACATGCTAAACAAATTGGATGAAGAAAAAGAACACAGAAACAAGAAACAAGAGCAGCATATACAAGAAATGTGGGATTATGTAAAGAAACCAAATGTAGGAATTATAGGCATCCTGGAGAGAGAAGAAGAAAATACACAAGGGCTAGAAAATCTATTTCTAGGAATACTGGAGGAAAATATGCCTGGCCTGTCCAGAAACCTAGGTGTCCAGATAAGAAGCACACAGAACTCCTGGGAGACTCAACATGAAGAGGCAAACACCACATCATGTAATAATCAGACTGGTTAAATTAAACACACAAAAAATGAAATTTTTTGCACAGTAAGATGAAAAAAACAGATAAATTACAAAGGAAAATCTATCAGACTAACTGCAGACTTTGCAAATGAAACTCTACCAGCCAGAAGGGACTGGGGACCCATCCTCAATCTTCTTAAACAGAACAATAACCAACCTAGAATTCTTTACCTAGCAGAACTGAGCTTCATCTATGAGGGAGAAATACAGACTGTCTTAGACAAGCAGTCACCAATGGAATTTGCAAAGACCAGACCTGCTCTTAAGGAAGTACTCAGGCCTGCATTATATACTGAAAAGTGCAATAGACACCCACCAACTTAAAAACACTCAAGAGTTAAAGCCCAGATACCTGATTTCACAATGGCTCAAGAGGTAAAACAAAACAATAAGAACTTACACACAAATATGAACAGAAACTAGAGATCATTTCCAACAGAAATGCTCACTGCTTCACAAAGTCATGGAAATTAAACAATCTATTACTAAATGACTGCTGAGTGAAGGAAAAGATTCAGATGGTGATAAAAAATTCTTTGAATTAAATGGTAACAGGGACACAAGCTATCAAAACCTGTGGAATATAGTAAAAGCATTCCTGAGAGGAAAACTAATAGCATTAAATGCTCACATCCAAAAGACAGAAAGCTCACAAATCAACAAACTAATAAACCATTTCAAGGAACTGGAAAAGGAAGAGCGAATTAATTCTAAACCTAACAGAAGAAAGGAAATAACTAAGATTGGAGCAGAACTAAATGAAATCGAAAACAAAAGAGCTATACAGAAGAATAATAAAGCCAAAACCTGTTTTTTTGAAAAGATAAACAGAATTCATTGTCCTCTTGATAAATTGACAAGAACTAGAAAGGACAGAACTTTAATAAACTCAATCAGAAATGAAAAAGGAGAGGTCACTACAGACATCATGGAAATACAAAATATTATCTTTGAATACTATAAAAATCTATATGCCCAAAAGCTACAAAATGTGGAGGAAATGGACAAATTCTTGGAAACACACAACCTCCCTAAGCTCAATCAGGATGAAATAGATCTCCTGAACACACCAATACCAATTGCAGAATTGGAGTAGCAGTAAAAAAATCTTCCAAAAATAAATAAATAAATAAATAAGTCCCGGACCAGATGGGTTCACACCTGAATTTTACCAAACATACAAAGAAGAACTCATACCTATACTGCATAAATTATTCCAAAACATTGAGAAAGACAGTATTCTCCCCAACTCATTCCATGAAGCCAATATCACCTTGATACCAAAGCTAGGAAAGGATGTAGAAGAAAAAAAAAGAAAACTACAGATAGATATCCATCATGAATATATATGCAAAAATTCTCAACAAAATTTTAGCAAACCGAATCCAACAGCACATCAAAAAAATATTTCACCACAACCAGGTGGACTTTATTCCAGGGATGCAAGGCTGTTTCAACATATGCAAATCTATAAGTGTAATTCACCACATAAATAAAAGTATGAATAAATATCCTATGATTTTCTCAATAGACACAGAAAATGCATTTGACAAAATCCAGCACATTTTACAATAAAAATTCTCAACAAAATAGGCATAGATGGAACATTCCTTAAAATTATAAAGGTCATATATGACAAATCCACAGTCAATATCATATTGAATGGGGAAAAAGTGAAAGCATCCGTGCTTAGAACTGGAACCAGAGAAGGCCGCACACTATCCCCATTTCTATTCAATATAGTGCTTGAAGTTCTTGCCAGAGCACTCAGACAAGAGAAGGGAATTAAGGGGTCCAAATGGGGGGAGAAGAGGTCAAACTCTCATTCTTTGCTGTTGATATGGTCTTATACCTAGAAAATCCCAAGGATTCAGTCAAGAGACTCCTGGAATTGATAAATGAATTCAGTAAAGTCTCAGGATAAAAATTAATGCACACAAATCAATAGCATTCATATACGCCAATAACAGTCAAGCCAAATATCAAATCAAAGGTGTAACACCTTTCACAATGGCATCAAAGGAATTTAACCACTACGGTACGGCGCTCACCAGCCGCAAAACCTTGCCCACAGCCAGCACTCATAGTCTTCACGGTATTTTGTCCTGTGTATTGATGACGAATCAATTTTGCTCTTGAGTGATGAGGAAAGCTTTAAAGCACTGAAAGCATGTTTTACTTTATAGGCAGCTTTAGGAAAATAAATATAATAACTCCTACTAAGGACTTGTTAAAATGTTACATATTCGTAGTAACTTATTAGCTGAACGTACACACTGCAACTACAGAGATAAAAGCTGTAAAAATAAAAGCTTTTGGCTGTCGACTAAAGTCAACGCTTGGCTGTGCATGTTCATCTGTAGCTATTGACTATAGTCAATGCTCGTACCGAAGTGGTTAAATATATAGGAATATATTTAATGAACGAGGTGAGAGATATATATAGGGAGAACCATGAAACACTGATAAAAGAAATTGTAGACGATGTGCACAGATGGAAATCTCTACCAGGCTCATGGATTGGTAGAATCAATATTGTTACAATGTCCATTCTACCTAAAGTGATCTACAGAATTAATGTAATTCCTATCAAAATTCCACCATCATTCTTTACAGATTTAGAAAAAATAATTCTGCACTTTGTGTAACCAGAGAAGACCTCGTCTAGCCAAAGCAATCTTAACCAAAAAGAAAAAATTCTGTCAGAATTCAATCTGTACCAGAAGGCTATAGTAACCAACACAGCATGGAAATGGCACAAAAACAGAGATACAGACCTTTGGAATAGGACAGAGATCCCAGATATAAAACCATCCTCATATTGTCATCTAATCTTCGACAAAGCAGACAAAAGTATACATTTTAGAAAAGAATGTCTATTCAATAAGTGATACATAGAAAACTAGATATCCACATGCAGAAGATTGAAACTGGATTCTCACCTCTCACAAAAATCGACCCACATTGGATAACAGACTTAAATCTAAGGTGTGAAATCTTTAGAATTCTGGAAGAATATGTAGGGAGAGGTGGGCAGATGGGGGGTGGCAAGGTGGGGGGTAGAGCCAGTAGGATGGGTGAACCCATAGCTAATGAAGATGGGGTGCACTGTATGTGGGAAGGACACGCTTGTGGACCTGGCCCTAGAGAGGCAATTGCATTTCATGTAACCAAAATGTTTGCACCCCCGTAATATTCTGAATTAAATAAATAAATAAATAAATAATTTAGTGTCTAGAGTATAGTAATTTCCCAGTAACTGTTGAATGAATGAATGAAGAAATGAAGCAATTAATTTTTAAAAAAACAAATTATCTCCAAGTAAGAATTCCAGATTGTATATCTCAGTGCCTGATATGGTTTAGTTGTTTATTTCCTTGTTTAATTTCTTTGGATTTTATGTTTATATACCTAAAAAATTAAATATTTGTTTGTTTAAACACAGTAAGGACATCCCATCTTGAGTCTGAAATAACACAAGCTAAATGCCTTAGTTATTTTTACCTGTCAAGTGGTAACAGTATGCTTATCATAAGAATTTCTACAACTACTGCTATGACTACTCTACTACTACCAAGACTCATAATAGCACTAAACTAACAAGAGAGGGAAGATTAATTAATGGCATATGGTTGCATTTCTCAGGTCAGCTTTTTTTTAAAATTAGATTTAAATAGACATGAGTGTTTTGGAGTGTAGGGTTAATTTTTTTTCCCCTCATCCCTTAATCATATCTATATAGCCATAACCAACAAATGAACCATTGAGAGAGGAATTTTCTATCTCTCTAATAAAAACCAAGATGAGTCTTCTCTGCTATGTTTTTTCTTTGTCAGAATTTTAATGTTCTGCTTTTATAGTTAGGCCGTTTAGCCCTTCTGTTCTTATAGCTAGCAGGCAATTGGAAATTCCTTATTTTTCCCTAAGAGAGGTAGAGATTCACAATATAAAGTCAGCATTTCCCTAAAAATCATCAACATCTGTTGCAGTCATAAGTAACTTGTCTTTGGAGTCTCCCCAGAACATCCTGCAGAGCTTTGCCTATACCCACTGCTTCAGCCAGAAAAATAAAATAAATGCCTTGTAAGGGTGATGTAATGGTCTAAGGAAACAGAATACAGTTGAGAAAAGAAAGCACAAAGTTTGCAGTGTTGTATATGACATAGGCATTGATTCTGCTTAAATTAGATGTACTGGGCCATTTGCCCATGTTCCCATTCTATATGTGTTCTGTTTTCCCTGAAAGACACAGAAGTATAAAAAGAGAATAAGAAAAGTTAAGTCCAAAATGTCATCTTCTACATCTGAAAACTATGTTCACTTTATTGACATCCTAAATTCTTAAATCAAATCACATACTCTTCAGTTCATGTTGACATTGTACATTTTTCTTTTCTATAACTTAGACCCTCAGAACCACAGGAGCTGTAAAGTCTCATTTTACCAGCAACTTTCAGATAGTCAAGGGGCCGGGCTACAGAATTTAATCCTGGGGAGAATCATGCCGAGTTTTAGACCCCAGCAGAGAAACCTGCTTCCACCTTTCCTGCATTAACAGGCAGGCTGTGTTAAGATGATTTCTCCTTTATTGAATGTCATCTAGAAACTGGCTAGTACTGAAGCCCTCATTTGTCAAAGCCTAAGGGATACAGGTTTGGATGAGATACAGGTTTTCTAAGCATGAGAAATGAGCATGAAACAAGAATTCACAATGTTTTATAAGGTATATTAGTCAAAGCTATTTTTAGAAAAACATACATATTAAGGCTGGTATTTTGGGTATCTATCAATAAAATGAAAAATAAAGCAAACCAAAAAAAAAAAAAGGTATTTGGATTTTGGTTTATATTTATCACTGCTCCCTAATGGTGAGGGTCAAAAGAAGGCCTTGCTGCTAAGAATGAACTCCTCCCTCTCCTCTCCTCCTGTGTCTCCTAGTAAAGAATAAAACCAAAGCAAGAGAACTCTGTGTATTCCTGGTGGTAATCTTTTGTCTCCTCACCCCACTACCCCAGTCCACAGCCTGAGGCAACCAGACACAAAGTTTCCTTTGTGTCTTTTCATAGCTTGATAGTTCATTTCTTTTTAGCACTGAATAATATTTCATTGTCTGAATGCACCACAGTTTATTTATCCATTCATCTACTGAAAGACATTGTTATTACTTCTAAGTTTTGACAATACAAATGGAGCTATTATAAATATCTGTACCAGGGCTTTGTGTTGATGTAAATTTTCAATCTTTAGGTAAATACCAAGGAAGCCTATTGCTGGATCATACAGTAAGAGTATGTTTATATGTATTATATGGGAAGAGTATGTTTAACTCTTCCCCCTCTTGTAAAAACTGCCAAAGTGGCTGTCTTCCAAGGTGGCTGTATCATTTTGCTTTCCCACCAGTGAATGAGAGTTCCTATTGCTTCACATCCTCATCAGCATTTGATGTTGTCAGTGTTTTGGATTTTGGCCATTCTAATAGCGTAGTGATATTTCATTATCACTTTAATTTGCATTTCTCCAATTACATACTGATATGAAGCTTCTTTTCATATGCTTATTTGTCATCTATATATCTTCTTTGCTGAGGTGTCTGTTAAGGTTTGGCTCATTTTTTAAATTGGGCTTTTTGTATTCCTATTGTCGAATTTTAAGAGTTCTTGTTATATTTTGGATAACAATTCTGTTATCTGATATATCTTTTGCAAAAATTTTCTTTCATTCTGTGGCTTTTTATTCTTTGACAGTGTCATTCGCAGAGCAGAAATTTTTAATTTTAATGAAGTCTGGCTAATCAATTCTTTGTTTCATGGATTGTGCCTTTGTTCTTGCAACCAAGAAGTCATTGCCAAACCCAAAGTCACTGAGATTTTCCACTATATTATCTTCTAGTTTATATTTTTACATTTCACATTGAGGTCTGAGTTAATTTTTGTGAAGGATTCCCAACTTTCCCAACACTACTTGTTGAAAAGACTATCTTTTCACCATTGCATTGTCTTTGCTTCTTTGTGAAAGATGTGCTGACTATATTTGCATGTTTTGCTTGCATCTTCATTCTTTTCTCTGGAATCACCCCTACAGATTCTGAGTTAATTGGTCAGAGATGGGGCCCAGCAGCAGTATTGCCTTTAAAGTTTCTGAGGAGAGCTGGTCATGATGGCTAACACCTATAATCCCAGCAGTTTGGGAGGCTGAAATAGGAGGATTGCTTGAGGCCAGGACTTCAAGACCAGCTGGGCAATACAGTGAGACCCCATCTCAACAAAATATAAAAATAAATAAAAAATTAGCCTGGGTGCAGTGGCATACACCTGTAGTCCTAGCTACTAGGGGACTGAGGCAGGAGGATTGCTTGAGCAGAAGTTCTGAGCTGCAATGAGCTAAGATTGTGCCACTGCGCTCCAACCTGGGTGAAAGAGTGAGATCCGGTCTCTAAAAATAAAGAAATGAATAAGTTTGCGAGGAGATTCTAATTCACAATTGGTGCTGAGAACCTCCGCTATGTCTAATGGAAATCTGGCTCTCCCCAAAGAACACAACTTGCTCTTTCAAAAGAGAGCTATTTCCTCTCCTCCTGGCTCCCAAATACCTGGGTCTGGAGGTAAGTTTTGGTCCTCTTTACTTTTCATTGCCACTTATCATCAATTCATACCAACAGCACCACTGCTCAGTTTTGAATGCCTTCTCAGGCTTTACTATTCATTAAACTTCTTTGTTAAATCACCTGTGGAGCCTCACATCCTACTCTTTTTTTGTTCAGAATTTTCCATCCTGGTTCCTCACCACTCTCTCCAACCCTACCACTGTCGGTGATCTTCCACGGGGGCCCCTCAACTCATTGACCTCCTGCCTCCCGGTGGCCTGATCCTAAGCCCCTTGATCACAGGGCCATGCCCCAGATAAGAGTGTATATACACAAATTATTTTCAGAGAGTTAGCATCCTCCTTACTTACATATCACTGCTTTTTTTACCAAAAAGAAAAGGTAATCAATTCACCACAAAAAGACCTGGGGAATTGAATCAACTGTAGAGATGGTGGTGTGAAAGAAACCACATTTCGGGAGCAGACTATAGGCTAAACTCCACCGCTATTATCCCAAGGTGTTAGAATTTTGATATATTAGATTCTTGAAATATCTAAATCTTTTGGCACAGATTATATTTTTTTTGTTATTACTGAATAAAGAATTAGATTATGATCCAATTTATTATAAAGAGGTTTGGCCTATCCTGCCCATTGTATCCTACACCATAAGCAAGGGTTTCTTTAGGCAATTAGTCACTTCTCCAATTAAAATAAATGTGTTTCAATCATCATGTTCCATACAGGTAAAGAAAAAATGACTTTAATAATTGTACTTTGCATTCGTATAGCCACTTTCATCTAGGAAGCTCAAAGGACTAATTTAATTAAACTTCCAAGTACTCCCATGAAGTACGTGTTATTATTTCCATTTGACAAAGGCATGAATGAAGTCACAGAACGATTAACTTACTTGCCTATGGTTACACAGTGAATTAGCAGAGAGGTCAGAATAAATGCTGAAATCTCAGACAGATTGTCCTGTATAGTCTGGATCAACAGTCTTTTGGGTATCTATTAATACACATACTGCACTTTTTCTCAAAGCCTCATTAGCTTAACTCCTGCTTGTAGTTGGAGCAATGAGGATTTTAATTCTTCACGAGTTCAGGGAATCTGAAGCATAGATTATTCAAAAATGTTTTATATTTTTATTCTTGTATCCCATTGTCTGGAATGGTATTAATTTGGGAAAAATTATGGTGGTATTTTATTCACTTTTTACTCAAACACTTTATCAACATATTTTCTCTTTTTTATTTTATTTTTTTATTTTTGTATAATTAGGCAGCCTAATCCCAAGAAGCAAGGCTATTTGCTTTTAATTAAGCAATGAATTGTGCATCAAAGTTTCATTGGAAATTTTCAGAATCTCTACCTAATCTTTTCTTAATGAAATAGATCTCATGGTTTCTCTGTTTGCATTAGTCACAGTACATGCTGTACATGAATTTAAGGAGCATATTGAGCAAACACAGTTAAAATATACCAGGAAAATTCATTATCCAGGGGATGAATATTTAGAAATTTCCAAAGGCAAAAATTCCATCATTATATTAAATTACCATACAGAATTATCCTATCTTTGCCATAGGAAGTTTCTCACCATTGTTTTCTAACTTTCCAAACAAAGAACTTAGAAGCCCTTTAAAAACATAAAATTATTAGAAAAATCTATCCTGTCTCAGCCAGTCACTTAATATTCTATAGATGCTGAAACCAATGAGGTAAAATTGACAAAATGAGAATACACTACTTCTTACCATTGGGTAATGTATTAAGTCAGCTTGGGCTGCCAAAACAGAACACCATGGACTGTATGTCTTAAAGACTAGAGATTTAGGTTGGGCACAGTGGCTCACGCCTATAATCCTAGCACTCTGGGAGGCCGAGATGGGAGGATCGCTCAAGGTCAGGAGTTCGAGACCAGCCTGAGCAAGAGCGAGACCCTGTCTCTACTAAAAATAGAAAGAAATTAATTGGCCAACTAAAAATATAGAAAAAATTAGCTGGGCATGGTGGTGCATGCCTATAGCCCCAGCTACTTGGGAGGCTGACGCAGGAGGATCTCTTGAGCCTAGGAGTTTGAGGTTGCTGTGAGTGAGACTGACACCACAGCACTCTAGCCCAGGTAACAGAGCGAGACTCTGTCTCAAAAAAAAAAAAAAATAGAAATTTATTTTCTTACAGTTCCAGAGGCTGTAAGTCCAAGATGAAGGTGTCAACAATGTTGGTTTCTGAAAAGACCTTCTTTCTAACTCACCGATGGTCACCTTGCTATGTCCTCACGTGGCCTTTCTTCTATACTTGGAGGGAGATAGAAGCGATTGTCATCACTTCCTCATCTCATAAGGACACTAATCCTATTGATGAGGGCCCCACTCTTATGACCTCATTTAACCTTAATTACCTCCCTAAAATCTCTATCTCTAAATTATAATCACATTGGGGGTTGGAGCTTGGACATATGAATTTTGAGAAGACACAATTAATTACATAACAAGTACTTTCTGTGTTAGTCAATGAAGCAGAAGGAAAAGGCTCATGGCTATGCTCAGGAAGCTACATGCACAGGGATGATATTACTCAGGAAGGGCATAAGTTACCATGCTAAAAGCAGAAATGTACTTAAAACTGAAAAGCCCTCATTTCCTTAAAAGGAGACAAGTTCCATGGTTCGCTGCTAAATAATAATTTAAAAGTTCCACTTTCCCAACACTCTCCTCTCCCACTCACACCCATTCAGAAACACAACTGCCACTCCAGGCCTAGGCCACTTCATCTGAAGCCTACTCCAATTTTGAGTATGTTCAAAACACAGCCCCATTTCAACTTTTGAAAAGGAGTAAATATCATGTGGCAGAAAGTTCATTCATATTGTAAATCAAAAGATCTGAAATTTAGTACTAGCTTTGACATTCAAGAATGCTATATAATCACAAGAACTACATTTAACCTCTTTTCCCTCCAGCTTCAACTTCCAGATTCAAGAATATCTATGATTAAAAGATTCACTTAAATATATGTATTTGAGAAATAGTGGTAAATTAAACTGGTAAATTATTGCCAGAACTATGATATCCTTCTTTTACTTATCAGCAAATGGCCATGTATTTCAAATAGAGTGAACCATTAAGAACCATTCAGAAAAATGGAAGGATGCATGGGAAAAGATTCAGTAATCAAAGTATGAGTGCCCTATTTAGGCCTGAATAACATGCAAAGTAAAATTCCCTTAAAAATTATTAGCAGTTTTTAAAATTTGTGCTGTTTAGTTCCACCAAAGCTAATAGTCTTTATGGCTTTGAATAATTTTACAGCATCATTTGGTCATTCATAATGTATTTCTTTCTGGAAATAGTTTCTCATTTATACCGCATTTTCTATTCCCTTTTATCTGTTGTCATACTATTTTGCAGTAGGTTTCAAATTCTATTATATATTAGTTTTTTGTAAGCTGTCTTCCTCCTATATTGTAAATTTCTTGAAAACTGCTATCAATTCTTCCATTAAATGTTTTCCTAGCACTTGGTATAATGCCTAAGACATAGTATAGCTCAACATGTTATACTCAACACATAAAAGATTTCTTCAAAATTGCAAATGATAATTTCATTTCCCTAGATGTCTGAAGTGTCTCTTCTTTTTTACAGAACTGCACAGGGAAAGAAGGCATGAGTTATAAAGTATTCAAATTATCACTACTTTTTAAATAACATTTTTGTCCTTTAGAACTCATATAATTCAGGTTAGAAACTCTCTAAATTAGAGATCTCCATTGGTTATTTGTAAAGCCTTTGGATTTAAAGATCAGTATTCAAGCATAAAACATGACACTATATAGACAAGTGATACTTACTATTGATGGTCTGGAATTCCCAGAATTTGAGAAATGGATTATCAGTGATCTGTGGAAGTGTTATTTAAGAGTAAATGTTTTCCATTTTCCTATCTATTAAAAGAATATCAGAAAGCAAAAGAAAAGCACAGCCAAAGATAGGCCATCCTAAAAGGCTTATGCCAGTATATTGTCACCAAAAATTTTTTTTAAAATTCTGTGCATTTATTATAATAATACAAAATATCTAGGAGGACACTAGAATGTACCACTGGCAGTCATTGCATGCTACAATAATCTGATTAATGTTCCTACTAAAGTAGACCAGACTAGTGGAGTGGTCCTAGATTATAACTGAAAGGAATTTTTTTTAAAAAGTATATGTATATCCTTCTAAATGTCCTGTTATAGACATATACTTTTAAACAAGACTTCTCACACATAAATACTTTGGAGGTAGGTAGTTTTCAGTCACATTCTGCATCGGAGAATATGGGCCTCATATAGGTCCGAATGATGGCCTAAACCCATGACTCATGAGTGTGGCTTCTAGTCTAATAGTATCAACATTACATGGGAACTTGTTTTAAATGTCAATTCTTGCACCCTCAACCCAGATCTACAGAATCAAAAAAATGATGAAGCCTTGTAGTCTGTGTTTTTAACCACTTCGGCCCGAGCATCGATTATAGTGGATAGCCACAGATAAACGCACACAGCCGAGCATCGACTTTAGCGTTAAGGTAGTACAAAGATATTAAATAAAAACATTTCAATTTGAAAAAAAAAAAAAACAATAATAAAACTTCTACAACAGTACTCCGAATCGAGCCAATACAACCCTTGTACTGCATCAGAAAATCTCATGCGTTTTAGAGAAAGACATTTTCTCTACAATAGACCTTACAATAGTGACAAAACAAAAAGGAAAAATCCATTAAGAAGATGTATTGTATGCTCAAAAAATAATAAAAGGTATAGTACTAGGAACTATTGTAAACAATGTAATGTTGGCCTATGTGTAACCCCATGCTTCGAAATTTATCATACCAAAGAATAAAATTTATCGTAATATTCAAAAACTTGCCTTATTTCTTTATGATATGAATGAAATAAAACTATAATTTTGAATTGACTTTTCTAGTTTTTCATTTATCAAAATAAAATTGTGAACATTTAAAAATGACGTAATAAAAACATCTATGTATATGTTACCTATTCAGATTTACATTACAAGTAAAGCTGCCTGTAAAGTAAAACAAGCTTTCAGTGCTTTAAAGCTTTCCTCATCACACAAGAGCAAAACGGATCCGTCGTCAATGCACAGCACAAACTATTCTGCGGACTATGAGTGCCGGCTGTGGGCAAGGTTTTGTGGCCGGTGAGCGCCCTACCGAAGTGGTGAAAGATGATTCAACTTAGGCCAAAATCTGAGAACCACTAGTCTAAACTCACAGGTGATGGTAAAGTCTTAGTTTCAGTGCTTTGAATCCCATCTTTGCTTCACATCCCTTTGTTTTGATCTTGATGCAATAAATGAATATTTTATTGATGACATTAATAATAGCTGTGGAAATAATGATAAACCTTTGCCAAACTCTCTTTTTTCAACATCTACTTTCTTAGATAAAATCTGCCTTGGGTGCCCTTATGCTTACTGTGATGCATATAAAGAGATCTGATTTCCAGTGGAGAGTTCTCATCTCTCTTTTACTGAATTCTACAAAAAATCATTTTCATATATTCATTTTCATGGTGTCCTCTACCTCTCTCCAGCTCCCTCATTCTATTTCTGTTGCTTCCATTTTATTTCTTTCTCTCTGGCCTCTTTATATTAATTGTGATCATTGCTTACACCTGTGCTAGCCCAGCTTATCTTATTGAATGAATTTTAATACCATGTTGTTTAGACAGAATCTGAAACTGCAAAGGAGATTTATAGTTCAGGGAACATCATCTGGAAAAGGCCCTAATTTATTTTCACAGTTAGGTAAAATTGAGATCTCTCGTGTCTGTAAAACCTCCTGGAAGCAACAACAATTATATTTCACAGTCTAGGAGTACAAATAATTTGAACAATACTCTAGATATCAGGTTCTCTTTTCCTACCTTTCCCCCCAGAAAGTATTTGAATATTTTGTTCTCTAAGATAAAGAAAAGGAAATTAAATTAGACCATCACAAATATAACAAAATCAAAATGTCCTTCTATATCAATAAGCTGGGTCCAGGACCAGGAAAACTTGACCAAACTACTCTTTCCATCTTTCTAAATAAAGTAGACACTTGGTTGCCCTCTAATATAAGTAAACAGCATGTTCTTTTTGGGAGAATTACTAATCCCCAGAAACTATAGCTATGGTTGTTTCTTGTTCTTTCCAAAGATGGCACAGGGAACAGAAACATAGCGGGAATTGCTCAGTGCTACTACTCTAACCAGCCTAGCTGAATCCGTCAGGCTGTCCTTCCACACTACTGCACCATGTAAGCTCTGCTCTCTTTGGTCATATTGACTTAGGCCACACACAGTCATGTATGTCAGAGGAAGGGCACAGGATTCAGAGTCAGAGGACCTGTTGAGTTCACGTGCTGGCTCTGTCAGTCACTTGCAAGGGGACACTGCATAAGACACTTAAAAGCTCTGAAATTTAGTTTGCTCAGCTGTAAACTGGGAACCAGATACCAACATTCCCCCTACACTATGGAGTTTTGGAATAAAATGAGAATCAGTGGTTCTCAAATAGAGTTAATTTTGACCTTTGTGGCATTTAACAATGTTTGGAGACATTTTTGGTAATCATAACTGGAGAGTGGGAAGGACTGTAGATCTAGTGATAGAGACCAAGGATGCTGCCCAGGACAATCCTCCAAAGCCAAGAACCATCTAGCCGGAAATTGTCAATAGGGATGAGCTAGAGAAAACCTGGATGAGAACATGCATGTGAAACTGCTTTGTAAATGGAAAGGACAATTATTCAACAATTATTTACTATTTGTCAAGCACTGTCTTGGGAACCAGGTGGTGTACTTATTTTAAACCTAAATGCACAGAGATGAGACACTAAAGTTCAATAAGCTTCAATCAACACAAAAGTACTCCTAATCTGTTTCTTTGACTTTCCAATGCCATGCCCAATGTCTTCAATGTAGCATCAAGTGCTATACATATTTTTCTTGCTTACTTAACTGATTCAGTCAAAACAAATTGTAAAAATCACTCGAAAACTGCCAATTTGTATTCTGTGTCAAAAGTACTTGTATGTTAGACATTACCAAAGTCATTCTAGAGCTAATAATCTGGTTTTCTATCTCTTCACCAGCACTTACAGTATATATAGGCAATTAATATTACAGAATCAATTGTGTAAGGATAACACTAATTTTTTTGGATCAGTAAAAAAAAAGGATTGAGTAAAGTCTCAAAGTTCAATCATAATTAATAATAATAATAACTTACATAGACAAAGTACTTAAAATATAACAGGCACTTCCACTTATTTAGTTTATCTAATCTTTATAACCAACCTTTGAGGTAATCGCTCCCATTATATAGGTAAAGAAACTGAGGCACAGAAAGAATAAGTAAATTTCCTAAAGACATATATCTGATTAATGACAAAACTGGAATTTAAACCTCAAAAAAGTTCGGCTTTAGAGTCCATGTGCTTTATCTACCACGCTATTTATCATTGAAGCCTACAGGCAGCTAAATCCATTTTATCTAGCAAAGACACAGCTATGCAAGGCACACAGCACTGGTAGAATTAATAGATCAGCTCAATTCAGGAAAATATTGAAATGAACTAGTATAAACCTGACTGAGAGTTGCCAGCCTGAAAAAGGTGCTGACATATTTGGGCCAGGTCATAATGCCCCCAGTGAAGTTGTAGCACTTTAAAATATGAGGTCCCTTTGGTTTTGATCAAATTGTTTAAATGGCCGGGTACATGACCTTGTTGTTGCCAAACATATGCTCACTGCAGGTGACATTTCAGTAGCTTTCTGAAGGAGAAATCGCTGCTTTCACTTTGCTCCTATAAATTGTGCAAAATGGCCCATTACCTCTGGTCCCTGCAACGGGAAACTTCAAAGGCAAACTGAAAAGAGAAGGAGAACCACTCATCTGAATGGCAAGCTGCCAATGAGCAGACACTCTAACCCGACGCTGTGCAGGATAAGGGAAGGACAGTGCTTCAGAGCCTCAGAGCAGGCAGCAATAGCTTTGTCTGCATTGCTGTTTTTCCTCTTTCACCTGCCAAATGTGATTGGATATGATGCAAATCCTTAACTATGCAGCAGGTTCTTTTCTTACAGAAACACCCAAACTCTTCTCCTTTGGCCTCCAATTCCCAGAAGCTCAGCTTAGCATCCAGAACTTTAAAAATAACAAAACCAAAGAGAATAGTCCCCTAAAAAAGAAGCTCCGGGTTTCAGTAAATCAGACTTTTTGCCTGTTAAAATAATTGAAAGTCCGTTGTTTCGCTCTGGCTATAAAATTTATTTAACATCAAGTCTGTCTTTGAAAAAAGAAAATCTGCTGAGAGTACAGGAAAGAACTCAGATTTATTCATGCACAAGAATCCCATTTTAACGGTGTTTATGATATGGCTCGTTGACCAATCCTTCAAAACATAGCTGTGAACAACAAAAAAAGCTTGCTACACATCACATAATTAGCCCATAAAACAGATGTTCATTTCCTCACACAATGTGAACATTTTTGAAAAATATCACTCTATTTCATTTAACTCTAACATTCTCAATGGTTGTGCATTTTATAGTATTGAAATAAAATCATACTCAAAATGTTAGCAGAAAATGGAAACCATATATTATAGTGACCCCTATAAATGTTTTAAGCTTTGAAAGATTCTGCATAAATGCAGAGACACATCTTAGCTTGCCAAAGTCACTCGAAGATTAAATTAAAATTTTCCCAGCCCTTAAGTTCATCATCATCAGTAAGAAATTAGTAAATGTGCACAATGGTGACATGAAACTTTTGAATATTTTTGCATAAACTAGCCTATACTTTTCTTCTCATAACTAGCATATGTGGTAGCTATGCAAGAATCATTTGCCCTGGTTCAAAATTGAAGGGTCACACATGCAAGGATTTTTAAGTAACTTCCTAATAGTTTACAATACTTATTGGCTAAAGTGAGACTTATGCACTTGTCTCATGAGTGTCTGTTTAGTTCAGGGGTCTTCAAACTTTTTAAACAGGGGGCCAGTTCACTGTCCCTCAGACTGTTGGAGAGCCATTGGAGAGTGCGGTGCACATTCCACACATGTGCACTATGGGCCCGGGACCAGTTGGCTGCTAAGCAGGACAGGTAGTGGCGGCAAAAACACCAAGCAGCGGAGTGGGATAAATGTCCTCGGCGAGCCGCATGTGGCCTGGGGGCCGTAGTTTGAGAACCCCCTACTGGATCAGCCATTCCTTGGTGCCCTGTGATAAAGTTTTCACTTGCCGGCTAAGAGGTGAAAACATTAAGTGCAACGATTGTATAAAATTAAATTATTTCTATTTCAAAAGATTGTCTTTTATTCTTTCTATCTTTTTTATGAAAATGTTTTTTTTTAAGCTAAATAATGATGATAAAATGATGCTAGCTGTTTATATGTTTAAATAGTCTTTCTTCTTGGCATATTACTTTGAACTCCCTCAGTTGTACACATGTAAAACCTTACTCAAAATGGTTTAAGCTGGCCGGGCACAGTGGCTCACTCCTGTAATCCTAGCACTCTGGGAGGCCGAGGTGGGCGGATTGCTCAAGGTCAGGAGTTCGAAACCAGCCTGAGCAAGAACGAGATCCCGTCTCTACTATAAATAGAAAGAAATTAATTGGCCAACTAATATATTTAGAAAAAAATTAGCTGGGCATGGTAGCACATGCCTGTAGTCCCAGCTATTCGGAAGGCTGAGGCAGCAGGATTGCTTGAGCCCAGGAGTTTGAGGTTGCTGTGAGCTAGGCTGATGCTATGGCACTCACTCTAGCCTGGGCAACAAAGTGAGAATCTGTCTCAAAAAAAAAAAAAAAAAAAAGGTTTAAGCTAAAATGCGAATTTATGGGTTCATGTGATTAAAAAACAATCCATTTTTATAGTTTCAGATGTTGCTATATCTCTGATTCAATTGATATTTTTAGGTCATCATCCCTCTGCATCTCTTCTTGGCTCTGCTTTGTTTTTTTAAAAGGCTTTATCCTCAGATTTGACATATGGCCTCATATGATTCAGGCTTACATCACCCTTACTTCCAATCCTGCTAGTGGGAAAGAAAACTTCTCTCTTCCAAATACCGTGTTACCCCGAAAATAAGCCAGGGTTTTTATTTTTCCTCAAGAAAACGTGCTAGGGCTAATTTTCAGGAGATGTGTTATTTTCCCCTCGAAGCCTCAGCTTTCAGCATGCACAAGATGGCCGGGACATGACAGGTGGAGCCTACCTTGTTGGTGGGGCTGCCCACACCTTTCCAGTCACCTCTGGGATAGTAGCTGTCACCATGGGGCAGATGAGAAGGGCTGCTCATCTTCTTTACCACTTTGCAATGAAATGCATGGGTTGTGCAGATACGCTCCAGAGCCAAGCCCATCACTAGGTCTTATTTTCAGGGTAGGGCTTACATTGTGAAAATACTTAGAAATCTTGCTGGGGCTTATTTTATGGGTAGGTCTTATTTTCGGGAAACACGGTAGTTCCACAGAAGTCTAACCGGATATGGGTAGGTCATACAACTAACCCTAAGCCAGTCATTGTAGCCAGAGGATGCAATGATCTGATTGTCTATCCTTATTCCAAGGAATAGAGTCAGATTCTTATGAACATAAAAATGAGGAAGAGATAGATACCTTAAGAAAATCAGGGTGCTGTTACCAGAGACAAAATAAATAATTTTGAGTTAAGCAAAAACATCATTTGTCTACAAGTATTGTTAAATTAATATATTGGCAATGCAATATGTTTCCTAACTTTCTAAAATGAAAAGTTATATCTCCTTCAAATCCCAAATGCTACATCGGCCTAGGCAAAGAGTTTATGAAGAATACCTTAAAAGCAATCACAGCAACAACAAAAATAAATAAATGGGACCTGACCAAATTAAAACACTTCTTCACAGCCAAAGAAACTATCACTAGGACAAATAGGCAATGTACAGAATGGAAGAAAATATTCATACGCTACATCCAATAAAGGGCTGATAACTAGAATTTATATAGAACTCAGGAAAATCAGCAACAAAAAGTCAAACAACTCCATTAAAAAGTGAGCAAAGACATGAACAAAAATTTTTTAAAAGAAAATAAACTAATGACCAAGAGACATAAGAAAAAAATACTCAACATCTCTAATCATCAGGGAAATGCAAATCAAAACCACAATGAGATATTACTTAACTCCAAAGAGAATGACTTTTATCAAAAAGTCCCCAAACAACAAATGTTGGCATGGATGTGGAGACATAGGTTCCTCACATACTATTGGTGGGGCTGCAAACTAGTACAACCTCTATGGAAAGTAATATGGGGGCATCTCAAAGAACTAAAAGTAAAACTACCATTTGATCCACCAATCCCACTACTGGGTATCTACCCAGAGGAAAAAAGGACATTTTATAAAAAAGACATCTGCACTCAAACATTTACAGCAGCACAATTCACAATTGCAAAGATGTGGAAACAACTCAAGGTGCCCATCAATACATGAGTAGATTAACAAAATGTGGTATATGTATACTGTGTAGTATTACTCAGCCATAAAAAATGATGAACTACCTATTGTATTATCCTGAATGGAGGTGGAGCCCATTCTTCTAAGTGAAGTATCACAAGAATGGAAAAACAAACACCACATGTACTCACCATTAAATTGGTACTAATCGATCAACACTAATGTGCACATATGGAAGTAACATTCATAGGGTATTGGGCAGGTGGGAGGGGGAAAGAGGGGATGGATAAATCCACACCTAACGGATGCTGAGTGTGCTATCACTCAGGGGGATGAGAATATTTGCCATAGTTTGACTCAGATGGTGCAAAGGTAATTTATGTAACCAATGTGTTTGTACCCTAGTAATACTGGGAAGGGAAGGGGAGGGGAGGGGGAAACAAGAGAAGAGAAGAGGAGAGGAGAGGAGAGGAGAGGAGAGGAGAGGAGAGGAGAGGAGAGGAGAGGAGAGGAGAGGAGAGGAGAGGAGAGGAGAGGAGAGGAGAGGAGAGGAGAGGAGAGGAGAAGAGAAGAGAAGAGAAGAGAAGAGAAGAGAAGAGAAGAGAAGAGAAGAGAAGAGAAGAGAAGAGAAGAGAAGAGAAGAGAAGAGAAGAGAAGAGAAGAGAAGAGAAGAGAAGAGAAAAGTTTCCAAAGGCTAGAAACCACTATACTATACTACATGGTCTAATAACTTTGAAGATGCCTCTTAAGTAGTCACACAAGAATCTTTGAAAATCCAAGCAGCTAACAAAATAATACACCAAGCTATTACTCAACTATTTAGACATCTCCAAGTCCAGATTATCTTCACTAGTAGTCAACATGTCAATTAAACTCCCTCTCCTAGAATTTTGAAATATAAAGATAACCAGCAACTAAAAACATTGTTGCATATGAGCTATATTTTAATTTATTCCCACCAAAGTTGAAAGAATAGAGGAGAGAGAAATATTCAGCCATTATTCAAGGACTGCCTCCTAAGTCATATTATGCTTACATCGAGCAAAAAGACTCCAATTAGACACCTGGTACTATTTGAAACCTGCATGTTCTCTGTGTTTGGTAAGTAAAAAAGTATTAGCATTATTAATATAATGCTCTTTAAAAATAGAACAAAAACACAATTTTTAAAAAAATAGTATTTGTAACTAAAATTTGGTCTCAAAAATTATGTGTATATTAGCCCTAGGTAAAGGGAGCAAAGTCATCATTCAAAACAATCTCATCATTTCTTCTGTGTTTTCCATAGGCTGCTTCAAGCTCTTGCATATCCCTAAAGATAGCAGGCTTTGGATTACCAACCAGAGTTTCAAGGTGATTTGAGGAGTCCAGTAGGATTCATTTCCTTAAAAATATACTTTCTGTTGACCCTAGTGTCTTCTCAATATCAAAATAACAAATTTTTTAAATACATGTTTTACATATAAACATTAATATAAACAGTGTTCATGGATCTCTTCCTATGGATAACATAAATGAAGATTCTGTAAGTCTAGACTTCTCAATCCTCTATTGCTTCTAAAGCTACTATTGGACTAATTCCATTCAATGCAAACTATTTAAAGGCCTACCACCTAGACGCTGGGCACTCCTTTCCTCTGTAGCCACTAGAAATGTCACTTCCATTACTACCACTTTACTAAAAATGCTTTCTTAGTGACCTTTTTCTGGACAAACTAAAGGCCTTTTTCTCAGTCCTCATTTCTCTGACCCTTTTCAATATCTTATTTTTTCATTGCATTTTAATTTTATGTTATACAGATAATCAATCCTGGTTTCCCCCTACATTTAGAGTAGCTTCTCTAGAGATGCTTATTTCTCTTTTTTCCTAAATGTAGGTGGATAAGCTTAAAGAAGCTGATATTTTTATAACATATGTTCTTATATTCAACAGTACCTTGGAAAGTGCCCATGTAATAAATGGAATCTAATATTTGAATGAGAAGATCCAAATGCACAATGAATATAGTTGCGGTGATTAGTTAACTATTTGGGGCCTTACTAACCTCTATTTCTTCCAGTTAAGTTAACAGGGTCTGGAATTAGCTAAAAGATGTTTCTCCAGCTAGACAATAGGTTGCTCAAAACTAAAAATGAGATCCTGTTTTTTTGTATTCCTAGCACCTAAGCAGTGCCTGTCCCAGAGAAGATAATAAAAAGCTTTAAAAAATAGCAAGTAGCACCAAATGTCTAGAGCATATGATATATGATGGAGAATAATGAAAGTACTAAAAAGGTATGTGGGGGAACATTTATCTATATGCTAAGGATTTGAAATTTATTCTGTATAGAATGGAGAGCTCTTGAGGGGTTTTGTACAGAACATAATGTAATATAAATTATTTAACACATGTGAAAGCCCTTAGGACTGTGTCTGTCATATAGTAAGCCCTCTATAATTACTTGTTATCATTATCATCATCATCTTTATCAGAGCCACATTTATTATTTCCTTTATAAGAATTTCTACCTAATGTACTGATTCATTTTTATGTATGTTCATATTCAAATGCCCAAAACTTTGAATTTGCTTTTGGTATTTTTAAAGCCTTTTCTTTGCAAAAACAGATTGTAGGAAAGTTGTTCCCACTTTAGTCTCCAACTCTAAAGGAAGTCTAGTTCCCAAGTCAACCACCTGCTTTAATCTCCAGAACTCACTTCAAGTTAAAAATCGCTCAACTCCAGTCTATCATCAAACATGAAAAATTTCAGCTTGAAAGAAGCTCCGGCATTTGCCTGGCACCATGGACCTCAAAGCCTGAGTGAGTGTGGTAACTGTGTGCTTGAATGAAAAGGATGAGTCTATGCATGTTTTTCCTGTGATCTTTGCAAAAATGAAGAGATGACCACAGAGGAGACCCAGCTAGGGAATTGGATAAATGATCAGGCAGCTCCATGCAGACCACAAAAAAAATTAATCCAGCTTTGGAACAATTTTATCCTAGTTTGTATTCTTGGGGGATAACTTCCTCAGTAGCAGCTAAATGGGGATCCCTATGCCTTGCCAAATATCCCATTTGAATTAGCATATATTTGCATATATTGACATACAGAAAGATGCACTGCTGGACTGCCAAAAAGGTGCCCTTCCACATTTCCAGGTACATCATTTTTTCTTGGTGACCATTTGGGCAATCAAGGCAGTGACTGAGCAGCAATAGTGGCCTGGGAGAACAGGATTCTCCTTCTTTTTCTGTGACTGAGTACCTGTGTCGCTCTAAGCAATTTACTCTTATGTTTCTAAAATTCCAATTTTTATTTACAGCATCTTTCCAGGAGGTAGGCTGTTGATCTAAGTTACAGATTGGCAAATTACAGTCCAGAGGCCAAATCCTCCCACCATCTATTTTTATAAGTTTATGTCCTATCTATGGCTGCCTCCTGCCACAGTAAAGTCAGATAATTATAATAGAGACCAATCATAACCTAAAGCATTCACTTTTGGGCCCTTTACAGACAGTGAATGCTGCTCCCTGATCTAGCTGAAAGTCAACAGAAATTTTCATTTTTTCATCTATTTCTTATGTTAATAACATCTCCTACATATGAGTAAATTGAGAGGCCACTAATAAAAGTCATGCCTAAGGCAGTGTGCACAATTATTTGTTCTACTCTTAAACAGTAAGAATTAGAGCAAACAAATGACAAACGTGTGACAAATTGTTCTGATGTCCAAGCCCATCAGAAAGTGCCATGTGAAACCAATTTTCAGGACATGTGTGGGCACAGTCTGAATTGAAAACCCAAAGTGTCATTGTATTCTAAATAATTTTCTTGCACAATCCACTTGAAATAGGTTTGCTTGATGGGTCATTCTGGTGGGCTTTGCAAAATGAGAAATGATTCAGCAGCAATATCTCCCCATTCTTCCTTGAATGACTCCTTGATTATTAGCTGAAGGTGGTAGTTGTATGAGCTCTATAGTAAATCCTATTTTAATTATATAAAAAGGAGCAATGTTAAATCATGCAATGAATAGGAAGGGACTTAAAGAACATTAGCCAGGCAATATATATAAAATAATTATAGGCTGATTCATGTTTGACTTGACAGTTGAGTTTAAGTGTGTCTTTTCTTAGAATGTTAAGTAGAAAATGAAAGCACCTATTCAGATTTTTTTGCATTTTTAAAATGGGGTGTGTCTTTGTTGTTAAGAAAATACCTTTACTCAGTTTGAGCTTCAAAGCATCTTAAATGGCCAAGTTTTCCTGCTTTATGTTCTCCTTGTGGAAGTTGTTCTTTTTTTAATTCCTATCTTTTTTGTTCATCAAGTGACAACCCCTGTGTCTTTTCACTCATTAAAATTTATCATCTTGTTTTTCCAAACAATCTTGAACTTAAGAATCTCTTTGAAGCCACGCAGACTTTATCTGATTTCCAGCATTGTAACTTTGGGGAAGTTATTCAACCTCAACAAGTAAGCCAAGGTTTCTACACCTGCCAGATTTAAATACTAATAGCTGTTACTTCATAGGGTTGTTGTGAAAGTCTATTTGCTGAATGTATGCGTATCCTCATATATATCATATCCTTACAAACATCACAAGTCAACTCATCTTCCATGAAAGAGACTTTCTTTCTCCCCTCCTGTATCCACTGGTTTTTCAAAATCGTAGTATTATATCAATCATTCATTTCATGGACTTCAGTCCCTTGTATCTCTCAAATGTTTAGCTGGTATCTGTCAATCAAATCTTTTTTTGTTATTGTTGAAATTTGTTCCTTTTAAGTTCAGTTTAAGAAATTCATCTGTCCCTTTCATAAAATGAAAATAAGACTCACTCACAATGATACTGTACTGAAGTATTACTAATGAGATACCAAAGATTTAAAATGTTGTGAGGCCAGCAGTCCATGAAATCCTAGTAGATCACTGTTACTTCATCATTCTTGACAGTAACCTAAGTGGTGGTTAATTATTTTCTACTTTCCCGAATACACAAAATGTAAATCCACAGAATATATTAACCAAAGTCAATAAGCAGAGAGGGACGAACACTTAAAAGCCTTATATCTAGACAGGAAGGCCATTCTGACAACATGTATTTAATCATGTCTGTTATTTTAAAGGTCAGCATTACAGTTCAGTTAGTAGTTTTATTTGTTAGATGCATTTTTTCTTAATAGAATTATTCATCTTGGCTTTTAAAACATGTTCAAGCCCCAATTAAATATATCTCTTGGAAGGAATTCCCATCAGATCTCTTGGTCTGACTTCAGGCTTCTCATTAAAGCTGTCACTTAATACCATTAAATCCTATTATCACTCAATCATCTCTAACTCTCTGCATAAATATTTAGGCCAAATAAGATCTTCGCATATAAAGATAGATACGGCTGGAAGAAATTATATTTACAGAAGTAAATTCCATGCTCTCTGGTTTCTTCTGCTCCAAAATAAATAAATAAATAACTTGCTGGCTCTCAAGAACTTAATCCCAAATGAGTCTAAGGTAATATTGAAGACCTTACTCTAAAAATTCTCTTTCTAATAAAAATTATCTTAACAATGTAAAGGCATATGAGATTTAGTTTACTGCTATTATTAGAATAGCCTGTAACAACCTATATTGCAATAGAAAGGCACGAAAAATACAAGGATTATATAAGAAACAGCTTTAAAATAGTAGTGGAATAATACAATTTAAGAAAATAAATAAAGTAGAGCAGGAATGATAAGGGGTAGGCAATAGCATTTGCCAATATTTTCACCTTTCATGTATTATAACAAAATAAGTGAAAGAAGATGAGCTTCAGGTAGGAAAGCTTGTTTCTCCCAAATTCCATGCAATGGAATCAAAATCTAAAATTCCATTTTGTGCTAGTAAAACATCCAATACTATCAAAAACTAATGCTAAAGTCATAAAATATTTCAACTCTTCAATGATCTCACACCAAACATCAATGCTGTAGCAATTCAAGATATTTATTTTCACAGAAAGGGAAATTGATTGTCTAACATAGTTTATTATTATAAGAACTGTATTTCTGTTGTTTGCAATGGTTAACTGTTGGTCTTATTGAGGTTAGAGCCATGAAATAAGAGCCGTTATGTGAGCCATTATCTTTAGAAGGTTCTACCACCTGATTACAACCAGATACTTCAAGGACCATGTCTTTAATTTTATCTGGAAGTAGCTATAAGAATTTTTTATTGATTCAAAATTGATATGCACTCTTGTGAAAAGTAAAGAGGAAATTGGGAATTGTACTATAGGCAATTTGTATTAAACTCTTATCTATATTTTTTTTAACAAAATAAAATTTAGTTTAATTTTAAATATGTCAATGAAAGAAGACTAACATTCTTGAACTTTGGATTTCCTAGACCAATGCTCTCTTCACAAAATAGATGACATAAAATAAAAGCAAGCATGTGAAGTGAATGCAAGTTGGGGTAACAATCTATACTACTGAATACCTATGTGGTCAGAAAAAAAGAAAGAGTTTAAAGAGTAAGATAATTTATGAAACCTCTGAAAATGTTTTACTTTGTGGATTTTTATAAACTAACCCAACACTCAGAAATATTTTTAAACTGTGCATGTCCATGCATCCCCATGGAATTACCATTTCCTCTAAAATCTTTTCTAAACACACTATTAGGTCTTAAACTAACCACTTCCGAGTAACTGGTTTTTATCAGTCCAGTTATCTTATTGGTTGGCAATGATTTTCCTCAGCTAATTAGAAATATTATCAGGGCCACATTGAAAGAATTGGTGATAATGAAACCAAACTACCTGCCTAATGACACAATTTAGATCTCATTAGTAGACTGTACAGCTCAATGTATAAGGGCTTTTACAAGGAGATGAAGGGCTAGAATCTCATCAAAGGACTTCTCTTTCAGGCTGTGTTAGTACAAATAGAGAGTCAGAAATGCTCTGACCTTACTGAGTTAGTTGTAAAGCAGAAAGCAAATCAATCATTAGCCAACGTTAACAGAAATAAAACAGACACTTTCTCCTTGTAGTATTCCAACCATGTATTCATATTTTGACTATGTATATCACATTTTTATTTTTAATTGTGTTCTCATCATTTATTAGCATTCTTTCCTCTCCTTTTGACCACTAACAGGTTTCTCGAGAGTAGGGACTTTATTTAACTAGCCTTTGAATCCACTCCAAAAATGTAGGCATCCATCAAAAGTTAATTTAAAGAGTGACTGAAACATGCTAATACCTACAAGTAAAATGGAGAAAAAAAATCACTAAGAACTAGGATAGATTAACCAGGGTTAAATAGGTACACAAATTAAGAGACATTTCTAAATTTTGTCCACCTTGTAAGATAGATGGTCTTTGAGCCAAGTAGTCCTGAGATTGAGTGCCACCTGGTGGCTTAGGGAGGAAAAAGTTTCTGAGTCTACCTTGGTTATGTAGGTAAGCTGCTGAAAAACTGGACCCAAAATTACAACAGCTCAGGCATAATAGAATATTTTTTTCTGCTTACATGCATGTTCCTGGTCCAAAAGAGGCTCTTCTCAACACTGAGATGCAGGGATGCAGCTCTGGTTCCCTATACACTGGAGTGTTGTCTTGGTGGTAGCGCCTGAGTTGCCATCTGCAGGGTCAGGCAGAGGAAGAGAGAAAGCATGTGCAGGAGGCACATTCATTTTTAGAGGCATGCACAGCTTCTCTTACAAAACATGGGGGAAAATCAGCCATGAGGCCATATCTAAACATAGGAGTCAGAGAACTATAGTGCAACTATGTGCCAGCTAGGGGCCTGTGACTACTGAAGGAGAAAAAAGATTTGCAAGGTGGCCAGAAGACTCTGCCATACTTAGTTTCTTTATTCGTAAAAATAAGAATAATAACATTCAGCTCAGACTGGTGACTCTAGAATTAAGTAACAAAAACCAACAAATATATTAGGCACCAAGGATAATAGAAAATTAAAAATACAAAAATGTAGCTAACACATCTAGAAAAGCCCTTTATTCTGAGAGGAGATTGATAGGGGATAGTTGGCATTCATCTAAGTAGTGAGAACTGCACTTATTCTCATCTATTCCCTCAATTACCAAATAGTCATTGCACACTCACTCCATGCTACAGTCACACAAGATAGCAATTGAACAAAATAAAAATCCTGCCTTCAAACACATATTAAACAGGCATGGCAGGAGAAATTTTACAGGGTAGTTATTTATGATCTTTTGCCATCTCCCCTTCTGAGGGAAATTATTTTTTTATGCTACTCAGCTTATAAGTGTTAGGTAGATAGCAAGGGAACTCTGACTGTTCTAGGGGCAAATGCGGGTGTCTCACCTTGGTGCTGCCTGCCTCAAACAATTGTCCCCACCTGAGAAAGAAGGACAAAGGTGGGTCCTGGTCTTGGTGTTGCCCCGTCTTAACCCTGGCCCAAGCAACTGCCTCATTTGGGAAGAAGGAGGACCACTCCGCCAATCTACAAGAGAATGTAGGGAATTCCCTAGCCCATAGGCCAGGCTGCCCAGGAACAGTAGGATTTGAAAAGTGACCTAGAGTAACCTGAGGCTAATTATCCTGTCATTAACTGTCCATCAAAGTGGTTCAAGTGGTCTGAACCACAAGGAAAACCCAATCCATACACTATACAACAAGACCCCAGACCATTACCAGGGCCTCTTGTTACAACGGAGGGCCCGTTTGTCATCTGTGGCAAATGTATTTTGTTCTTCCTCTATAAACCTATCTTGCCCTTCCTCAATAAATTTTGTTTCACACTTGCCTTGTTTTTGGTGTGTCTGATCATTCTTCAGCCAAGAGCACACCAAGAACCGAGAACAGACAACTGCCATCCAAATATAAGAATAAGGAGATAAGGAAAACAAAAATTCTGCATTTTGAGTTGCTCAGATAATTTCTCCAATAATTAAGAAATATTGGGATATAGGCTATTAAAAAAAGAAAAACACAGCCGGTTATGAAGGCAATGAGCAGGGGATCTGACCTAATCCAGGCGTGACTGAGGTAGGGACTTGTAAAATGCAGCATGAAGAATGACTCTGTGGTATCCAAGTGGCAGTGTGAGGAGGATGGAACTTTCTAGGCAGGGAAACTGATATGTACAGGCTTCCAGGGCTGGAAGAAACATAGGCACTGCGTAAATTGAAATAAAGCTAGTGTGACTGGCAGGTATACAATGAGAGGAGAATATAGGATATAAATTAGGTAAAACAGATTATACAGAGACTAAAAATCCATACCAGGACTTTGGAAATTTATTTGAAAAGTAACTGGAATCCACAAAGAATTTTAAACAAAGGTATAGCATGATCATGTTTGTAATATTAAAAAGACCGGTCTAGCCATTGGAGAATAAATGAAAAAGAATGCAAAATAGAGTCAATATGACCAATTGAGAGATGTTAACTGAATTTTAGACAAAAAGTCATTTTGGATTGTCTTAGTGTGGTAGAAAGAAAATAGAAGAAAACCGACTCGAAAGATACGTACAAAGTAGAAGAGACAGGACATGATAACTGATTGAATGAAATGAGGATAGGAAAGGAGGTATGAGGGAGAGAAAGATTAAAGATTAAGGAAATATCCCAGTGGTTCTAGCTTGAGCAGTAAGTAAATAATTGACTCCTGATTTAGGAAGCATAGAGAAAGAAATGCCTCAGAGGAAGATGAGTGTTTACAGGAAAAGTGTAGCATCTCAAACAAATTCCTGCTAGTGGCTTTTTTCTCTCTTGGTGTAATACTAATGCTATTCTAATCTAATTAGAAGACTTTTATTTTTAATCAGATATATGCAAATACCAGGATTAATCTTATGTACTATTTATCTTAGAATAATACTTGGACAAGTATGGAAAAAGTAAATAACTCACTGACTAGCCGAGGTATGCTCATGTTTTAGAGCTTTTTTTCCTTCTTTACAATGACCACTTTAAGAATGGGAGTAAAATTAGTCTGGATACTAAAATTCTGCAACAGTATAAAATCGCCATATCACTTAGCATCTGTATTCCTCATTTTGCTTATCTATAAAGGGATGGTTATAATCATTCCTATTTAATGGATTTGTAGTTAGAATTGAATGAGATAATCTGAGTTCTATCGCACTGCAAACACTCAACAAATTAGCTAGTATTATGGTAATATATTTATTTGTAAGAAAACTTTCTATTGAATTCAGAAATGTTACAATATTTTTACACTAAAATATTCACTTTTTTTATTTTAATATTCATAACAAACTAATATATTTATCTATTAATAATACTTTATCCTTTCACAGTAATTTTATCTTTCAAAGTACTTGCATTTGCAATGGTTCATTTGTACCTCATCCTATCTATGAAATATAATCATGGTAGGTATTATCATCCATATTTGTTAATAAGAAAACAGCCTCAAAGTGACTTTCATAAATTTTAGAGCTATTGTATAAAAGAGACAGAATTATACACCAGGTCTTCTGATTCTCAGACCAACAGCAAAAACAGCCTTTGTTATAGAGTCTTCTGAGGGAAAAAAATTGCCTTATGTGGAGAGAAAATTATTTGCTCATACAAATTATAAATTCTTTTCTCATTTTTCTTATATTTTCATGGTGCACCTTTGCATTTCAAAAGGAGAGTCTGCAGTGAAATTTATGAACTATATTATGCTAATTTTGGAAAAAACCTGGAATTTTGTTTCAGAATTTATGACCTCATGTAAATCTGAATCTTGTCAGTGAGCTGTTGACTAAAGCTCATTTGAGAAGGAGAGAAATGTTAATAATACTTGTATAATGTTTTTGTGATTGTAGGTCATGAGAACTACATTCTTTCAGTAAATATTTATTGAGCATCTATTTGGCAATAAACAGACAATAAAATTTATTGGTTATTAGGCTAAACACTATAGATACAAGGACAAATTAGACCCAAACCATGACCTCAAAAAGGTCATAATTCATAAGGGTAAAGAAACATATAAACAAACTATTGTAATGTGGTTTCAACCATCATATGTCTCTATATTAAAGTATTCTTTGAACAGCCTGCCTCTCCTCCTGGACTGAGAGCTTCCTAAGTTGTGATCACTTCCCAGGAGAGTTAGGAATCCAAAAGGAGGAAAGGGAGACATAAAGGAGCCCAGAGCCAGCCCTGTGCTCCAGGCAAAGGGAACAGACTATGAAATGGTGAGATTTGAAGCCCTGTGTTGTTAGAGTGAAGAGAAAACTTTCTTTATCCCTTAGAAGGTTCACTGAAAAATCTATTCACCATAAAGCGGATTAGTAAGAGAAAAATGGAATTTATTTTAACATCTATACACAAGAGCCCACAGAAAATGAAGATTCGACTCCCCAACTGTGTTCAGAAGCTTATATGCTTTTTGGATAAAATGAGTTACGAGAGGGGGAAAAATGAAATTCTGTTGAGGGGCAATAAAAGATTACTAGGGAGGATGAATGGGTGGAGAACAAAGATGAACTGGTAAAGAATTCCCTTTGGAATTTAAATGCATCTAAGAGATAGGATATTATCTTCTTAAAGAGTTTGTTCACCTTTCTGGTCTTATGGGGAAGAAGAAAGGAACAATTTTTCTCCTAGGTAAGTCTGGATGCCAGGCAGGTAAAGAAACCTCAATGATTTGGGGAGAGTTGATGGTGTTGGGGGAAGATCACAGACCTTGAATCTTCTTTATTCAGTCCCGCATGACAAAATGCCATATTTTGGGGTCCAATATTTTTAATTTCCTTTGGTCCACTCTTTGAAACTAAAAAGTTTCACATATTAAAATCCAAGCTGAGGGCGGGGTGTAATGACTCATGCCTGTAATCCCAGCACTCTGGGAGGCCGAGATGAGAGGAGCGCTAGAAGTCAGGAGTTCGAGACCGGCCTAAGCAAGAGCGAGATCCCGTCTCTACTAAAAAAATAGAAATAAATTAGCTAGACAACTAAAAATATATAGAAAAAATTAGCTGGGCATGGTGGCTCATGCCTGTAGTCCCAGCTACTCCGGAGGATTGCTTAAGCCCAGGAGTTTGAAGTTGCTGTGAGCTAGGCTGATGCCATGGCACTCTAGCCTGGGCAAGAGAGCAAGACTCTGTCTCAAAAAAAAAAAAAAAAAATCCAAACTAATAGCTTTGTAGAAATTTGGTTTAGAGGTTGTTAGAGATAGACAAAGGAGTGAAAAAAACCCAGAGATAACTGGAAAAACACCAAGTTTAAACATATTGTCCCATATCTTCTTTAGTAAGTCTCTTAGTTCTGCAAGCATCAGTTCAGTTAAACAGCTGTGTCCCATTCCAGGAGCTGATATTATAGAGGAGATTTCAAACGGAAGAAAAAACAAAGGTTAATATTTAACATTGTTCATAAACCAGTTTTCTTAGAGTCTGTAGGACATCCAGCTGAGAGTTCTAGATGTTAAACTCAATGAAGCATCTTCATTTAAAGTGGAAGTAGGCAGTGGAAATCTGAATTTTTCCTTTTTTTTCTTTTTTCTGCCTGGAGATTGTAGGTCACAAAGTTTGTTTGCAGGGCCTCAAAATAAAGGCAGTTTCATTGAGGCAAGTCAGAAAAATGGAAGAAAAATTTTGAAATGTTATTTGTGTTGCCACCCAACGAGGTTCATTTGCCCCCTGCCAAAGAGGAAGCCAACACACTAAGACAGCAGGGTTTATGGCAGAGATAGAGTTTATTCCACATGGCACTAAGCAGGGAGACAGGAGACATTTCTCAAATTTGCCTCCCCAAGGAGGGAGACCAGGTTCTTGGGTGGGGGTCACAATACCAGTTGAGTCAATACCTCCATATGGGCCACTGGTCTGGGTGGGTCAGCCGTTCCACTGGAATGTGAGACCTGGAAGATATCTCAGAAACCACCTCTAGGTTTAAAAAAGGAGATGTTATCTATGGAGAAAGCTAAGAATCTTTATGACCACCAGCTATGAAGTTCCAGAGTGGCAATTATAGAGAAGTAAACAGGGGGATAGTGGCTAATTATTATTATTTTTAGCTAACCCCTTATACCACATTGCACCCTGTTTTATTAATTTGTAAAGCCGGTTTCATTTGGAGTCTTAATAGCCAGAAAAGAGTTCAGAATTCAGCCCAAATTATAGGCAAGTAACAAAAACTCAAAAACAATGGACAAGGATGGCATCTAATAATGGGTCTTCTGAAACATAATTTTCTCTCTCTAGCTTGCTATTTTTACTAAAGATAAGTCATGGTAGGACAAATTTATTTGCAAAATAAATTTTAGTCTCATTATCCTTGGTCTTATTGTTCACAGAAAATGAATAATAGTCATTGTCCATATAGGCTTTTCTTTTGTAAAATTGGCTTTGCTGGAACCTTTTTCATAAGGAACCTCAGCTTAGACTTAAAAGCCAAACCAAGGATTTAACCATAACTGTATGAATTGGGTAAATTCCTCTTTGCTTGAGGTCCCAGAATAACTTGAGTTTCCTGGCCCTGTCAGCGAATGACATTCTTTATGTACCATAGATTAGGAAATGTTAGAGATGAGGTACCAAGAAAGTTTTTCTATAGGGCTTTTCATTAGCCTTATAAAGTTAACCTAATCTGTGAAGGCAGTTTTTGAGCATATCTGAAAATATGCCATTTCTGCCAAAGCCTTGTGTCCTGTTATAAAAGAAAACAGATTCTTACTGAACTTATGCAAATAACTATACTGCTATAAAATAAGACTACTTATAAATAGTTTCCAAATTCTGGAGAAATCAAGCAGAGAGAAAAATAAATGTTTCAGATTGCTCACAAGAATATATTTTACCAATATTTTTGTAAGCTATAAATAGCTCAAAAGAAGGAAAAGTTTTTTTTGTTTTTTTTTTTACTTTTACTTCTGGAAAACAAAAAATAAAAAGAATCAGCAATGTTTTAACCAAAAAATTATAACAAAAATTAGTTCAGTCCCATGAAATTAATTTTAGTTTTGCTTGAGGTTTGGTTAGTAATCCTCAAGAACACATTAGCTTTTTAATTAAAGTCTTGAAAGTTTTCTTAATTCAAATGGTATGATCTCCAAAAGTTTTTAGAAACTTGTATTTAAAAATATCTGTCAGCCACATGTAGTGGCTCATGCCTGTAATCCTCATACTCTGGGAGGCCAAGGCAGGAGAATCACTTGAGGTCAGGAGTTTGAAACCAGCCTAAGCAGAGTGTGACCCTCGCTCTACAAAAAATAGAAAAATTGGCTCAACATGGTGATGCACACCTGTAGTCCCAGCTACTTGGGCAGGAGGATCACTGGAGCCCAGAATTTGGAGTTTGCAGTGAGCTATGATGATGCTACTACACTGTAGCCAGGTGACAGAGCAAGGTTCTTTGTCAAAAAAGAAAAAGATACAAAGTACATCCCAGAGTCCTTTTCATAAATTTTCTTGAAGAAGTAAATTTTGGACTGTAGCCAGTTGAAGATTGTTGTTTTTTTTTAAAGAAGAGTCAAAGTAAAATAATTGACAGAAAATATTAAAATAGTCACAGTTAAAAAGGCAATTGACAAAGAAATTTGGCTATTTCTTTGGCACATAACAAGTTAACATAATAACCTTATTGTTACTGAAAACATAACCAAGACATATAAGAATTTTCAGAATCTGTTATAATTTTATAACACATATTAATAATATGTTTATATCAATATAACCCAAAGAAAATTAAACATCATTTCATATTTGATGTTTCCATAATAGTTTTAACATACCAAATAAACTGAATGAGTTTCTCTTAGACTTTCAGTAGCTATTTTTAAAAAACTAGTTTGAAGTAAAAAAGATGAATTTAGAATTTCAATTTTGGAATGTTTGTCCAATATCAAAAGTTTATAACACTTGTGACAACACAGGATCACAGATTATTATAAAATAATAGGCATTCATTTAGTCAAAGGGATAATTCAAAGATTTAACAAGGCAAAAACTTCACTCTTTAATAGAGAAAAGACTCAGTTTCCCAAGCACAAGACCTAATAAAGACAAACTGAAATTGAAAAACAAGCTAATAAAGAGGCAAACTCAATCTGTCTCTCTCTTTCTCTCTCTCTCTCTCCACTTTTCTTGAGTTTACTCAAAAGGTGAACAAAAATCTTTCATTATTGTTACCAAAAGTTCAGCACTTGTCCCCAGTGCTGCATCAGAACAATACGGACAAGTAGTTTGAGGAAGGAAAGAGAAGCTCATTAATCTGCCAGCAAATGAGGAAGTTAGCAGGCTCCTGTCTTAAAGTGCCAACATTCTGCCTCTGAGCAGAAATACAGAGCTTTTAAAGAGGGTGATTCTGATGAAAGCCCTTTAAAACCCATTTTATCTTGACTAAAACAATCTCACGACCTCTCATCAATCTCATCATCACTTAAGACAATCTCACATGACCTCCACCAGGACAAGTCCCTTGACCCATTTCCTGTGCTATGAAGAACAAAGGACAGTAGCCTGTACCATCCCCACCACTGGCCTGAGACAGGGATACAGGTTTTAGTTCTCAAAAAGTATGAGGGTGTTTTGGAGAGAGAGAAAACATTTTTTACCCTTATTTCAGGCCATTCTCTCTGTTATATTATCTCTATTGATATAACATTATAATTTTGCTTAAAAGAGAAAAACAAATTTTATCTTTGCATTAGTATATTAAATATGTGAGCTAATTTTAATAAAAATCTTACAAATAAATCTATTTAATCAATTTGATCATAAGGTAAGATTTCTATAACATTTTTATAATTTTTATCATTTACCTGCAACTTTTATATCCATTTAGTTTAAATAAACACAATTATTTATTTAATTTGAAATAATTTATAAAACCTTTAAATTCAGCAACATTATTTTCTATTTAACAAAAACAACATTTCTATTTCTTCTTATAACATGTTTTACCAAAAAAATCTAATTTTTACATATTTTGTATATAGAATTGTTTTTGTTACATCTAGTCATTTTAATTACATATTAAAATGTTACAATATTAACTCTTAGTAACCCTTATTTTTAATGAAAAATTTAAAAAGCTAAAGTGACTTTGAACTGTTATCAGTTCTCAATTTTTATTAGCACATCTGAATATATTTAGTTTTCTATATCATATAAAAATAAAATGGCAAATTATATAAACTTAAATTTAAATATTTAGCAATTTAGTATCTTATGTTATTTATAAATGACTCAGATGTTTTTTGATTATTTTTTTAATTTAATATAACATGACTTTAAGATTTTAAATGACTTTAAAGAAGTTTGAAACTACCACATAGGTACCATCCCTAATGTCTTCCCTAGTCATCTTAGGTCTTAGGTCTCAAGTAGCCATCTGGCATCCAAGATGGCTATGAAGGACAGGGCCTGTCTGTGCCCTCAGTTTACATGCCAGATATAGAGCTCAGGACTGATGTCAGGATGCTGAGGGTCCAACCCCTCCCATAATAGCCAGGAGGCAAAGCTGAGGCAGGGAAAAAGGGGCATGCTGGGCTTGCTTGTGCCTTATAGCTGCTAGTCTAGGCACTAAGAACATGGCCCCAGGACTCATCATGCCCATGAATGAAAGGGCCCAGAATCCATAGGCTCAAAACCAAAAACACATAAGCTCACAGTCCAGTCCAGCAAGTATTTAAAATATTATAGAAGGAGAATGACCTGAAAACATGTAGACTTTAATAACAATTTTAAAACTAGTTTTATTTACCAAAGATGGTCAAGTGAACTAAGAGGTGTTTAAATTAGTTTTTATTTTTCTGATAAAATATTTGGTTTAAGTTCTTATTATATAAGCTATTAATTTTATATATTTTGGTAATGAAATATCACATGCACATGACATATATAGACACATAGACATATAGACACGCAGAAACAGATCTTATATAATTATAAGATTTTTCATTTGCCAGTTTTCAAATAGCTTCTCTCCCATTTTAGATGATTAATCTCTTGAATAAAACCAAGTAGAAAATTTATATCTCAAGGCACAGAACTTAGACCTAAGCAAAGGTAAGATTTGTTATGTAAACTCTGAGTCACTGTTCTTTTTAATTATAAAAGTTTCTTGGGGTTTCAGTGCACAGAGGGAGATGTCCTTATAAATAGAGGTTTTATTATAGAGATAAATTTTTTTGACAGAGACTTTTAAAATTGCCAGCTAAATGTATACTGATTTAGTTTGATAGGTGATGTTTTCTTAAAATTTATATTGTTTATTGATTAGATTACTGACTTTAGGGTGGAGCCCTTATAGAAACATGGCTTCCAAGGAAGCCTTCAGTTTTAGCACTGGTACAGCTGGAAGGCAGAATACTTAGATTCCCCCAAGAGCAAGGACTTCGTTTTTACACTGAGTCCCAGATCCTCTAAAAAAGGGAAATGCTACAAGACTAGACAATGTAATGCTTTCACAGTGTACCTCACTATACGGACATGTTCCTAAGGCTGGCAGACAACCCAGTGCTAATCAGCACACTCTATCTAGCCGTTATGCACATCAAGGTAAAAATTTTTCACGACATAAAGTAATTGTTGGTATTGCCAAAAGCTAAAAAGGTAATGAGATGCAAAAAAGATCAGAGTTTTATACCTGAGAGCAATCTGTCTATGACCATTTAGACTCCACAAGAAAAACAGAAGACCCTACAAAAAAAGGGGCAAGTGCCATATTTTTCTGAGTTCCTTAAGGGGTCTGAGCCATTAGAAGTTCCCTCTAGGTCTTTTTTTTTTTTTTTTTCCATGTGGTACAAAGATGGCAAAGAGAAAAAAAGTGTAGGGAGGAGTAAAAGTAAATGGGAGCAGATTTTAACTGAGACAAGCAGACAGCCATATTTTTTAAGGTCTTAGTGTCTCAGCTAACCACCTATTACAAAAGCCTCAAAGCCTGGTGTGCCTCCTACAGGTGGAAGAAAACAGGAAATTAAAGATTTTCTATAGAAAGATAATGATAACTAAATGGTAAAAAGCCACACAAATATTAACCAAAACAGAACCATTCCCTGACCAGGAATTGAACCCAGGCTGCTAGGGTAAAAAACACAAAATTTTAACCACTGGGCCACAAAGTGAAACTGGCTTTTATAATTGTTCCCACTGGAGCAGTATACAATGGATTTTTATCTTTTAGGTCAGATTTTGCTCTTTAATTTTATCAAGAGAATTTTTAAGGCTAGCCGCAACTTTATATGTCTTTCTCTTAATCCAATTCCTCTATTAATACAAATAAAGCAACTGTCTAGAATAAGAAATCTCTAAAATTCATTTTCAGAAATTTAGGAGTCTTAATTTAAAGAATTTGTCTTTCAGCTACCAATAATTCTCAATGATGTATTTTTTCCCAAAGTGACTCAATGCAAGAAAGCCCAGGTGGTGATTTTTCAGGTTTAGAGTAAGAGCAAGAGGTGCTCTTGGAGAAGGCCTAGAAGAGGCAAGTTCCCTTGACGCTCAAAAACTCACTCTCAGAAATAGACCTAAGATAACAAAGATGATGGGATCTTTTAAAACAAAGACTCCCCTGAGAGCTTGACACATTCAGTATGAGATATGAGCTGCTTAGAATCGTATGTGTCTTGGACTCCTAATTTTTTTGATAACGAAAAAACACACCCCCTGAATTGGTGAAGACCAAGAGAGAAAAATCCCACTTGTCCACAAGACAAGCTCTCAGGGACATGAAGCAACACGAGAGGGGAATCACATCCAGTTTTTATTTCAGGGACCTGCAGCAAAGTTTATCTCAGTAGTAACCAGTCTAGTCAGAACCATATCAAGTGACTAGTCCACAAGGCAAGCTTGAACGGTGGGCTTGCGTGGGATCTAGGCCAATGTTCCACTCTGTGATACCCCTCTTTATGACAGAACAACACAGAGAGATAATGACAAGGGAAAGCAACAAAAAAGACTATTTCTGAGAGGAAAGGGATCAAAACAATATGAATATTCATAACACAAATTTCCAAAAATTAGATCAGAGACACTTTACCAAGACTAGTCATACAAAATCCTTTTCTCTCATTAATCTTAAATTTGGAAAGGACAGAGGAGGCAGTGATATTTTTTCCTGTCTATTCAACTGCAAACCAAAGAGAGAGAAATCAGAAGTCTGACTGGTTTTCAATATGCAAATGTTGGAGGAAGGAAAAAGAGAAAGAAAGAAAGAAAAAGAAGTCGGACTGGTAAGGAGCTCTCTCTCACTTTGCCAGCTTTGTCAGGCCCTGGATTCCCTTCATGGAAGCCTCTAGAAGAGTAGAGCAGCTTTGATGGCCAATCTCACTGTGACAAGCTGCTGTTTCACTGAAAAATCAACTCACAATAAAGCAGACTAATAAGAAAAAAAGGAATCACATTTATTTTAATATGTACACACAAGAACCCTCAGAAAATGAAGATGCAACTCCCCAACAGTGTTCAGAAGCTTGTATGCCTTTCAGATAAAATGGTTTATGAAGAAGAAAAAGAGGAATTCTGGTGAGAGGCAATAAAAGATTACTAGGGAGGATGAATGGATGGGGGACTAAGATTAGCTGGTAAATTATTCCTTTTGGAATTTAAATGAGCCTGAGCAATGGGACATTATCTTCTTAAAAGAGACTGTTCAGGTATGGTCACATTTCTAGTGTTATAGGGAGAAGAAAAGAACAATTTTTCTCCTAGATGGGTATGGGTCTTGGGCAAATAAATAAAGAAACTTCAACAATTTGGGGAGAGTTGATAGTGGTGGAGGGGTAAGGAGGAAAGTCAGAGAGACCTTGAGGCTTCTTCAATCTGTCCAGCATGTCAAAATGTGATATTTTGGAGTAAAATATTTCTAATTTCCTTCAATGTCCTGTAGAAAGAACTGTGAGTAGGTCAGCATGGAGAGAAGGTAAGGTCTGTGTTGGAGGTAGGAAGCAGAGAGAACCACTTAGTAGGTAAGGATTGAAGAAATATGTCTAATTTTGAATATTCTCCTCTTCAATATGAGAAGAGGAGCAGAGTTTGGGGAAATATAAGGAGTTCAAATTTAGACACATATGCGCAATTTCCAGATGACAGGTCTGTAGATCTGCAGTTCCACAATTAAAGATTTTTAAATCATTTGTGAGTCAGTGGTAATCAATGTGATTTCCTAGGAAGAAGAAAATGACTACTACTAGTGGTGTGTTCCACATAAGGAAAAAAACTTTTTTTTTTTTTGACGCCACCAATAATGTTGCTAGTCCTTGAAAACTCTTATAATATTGTGTAAGGAAATAGGAATTTGGAAGTGCTAAAATGACAAACAGATTTTCTTTGTATGCTAAAATTGAAGGAAAAGTGACATTCTTCATCTCTGCTGCAATGGTTAAAGGAAGAACATGAAGTTTAAAAGAACCAGCTTTTATCTGAGAACACCACCACAAACACAATAAGTGAAAATGAGACTCCTTATATACTTTTCATTTACAATTTTAAAAGAGGGAGAGAATGGAGAAATAAGTTGTTATATGAATGTACTGCTAGTTCTTTAGGGTTTCTAAAATTCTGATATGCCTTTTTTCCTGTGTTTATAATAATTCTCATCAGAAATGTATCTTACAATAAATTAACATGATTCTTGAAGCTTCACTTAGAGGCATTCAGCTTGAATAGCTTTTTTCATAATTGTTCATGGAGACAATTTCCCTGATTATTTTATGAGAGTTTTAAAACTATGCCAGAAGGATAGAAATAAAGTAGAATCTATAACTCTCATTCTCATATTTTAAAGCAAAGCCATGAAAATGTCATTGTAAGGACAATACAACAAGAAGTAAAAATATTAGATTTGTTAACTGGCCTAAAGTTATCAGGCTTAACATTACACCTGTTTTTACTAGGTTAGCCTGGGAAGTATAATTCAATAAAACATGCCATATCTAGGAGCATAATCCCAAAGGATATTTAATCCTGGTCTCCACAACATTAAAGCAAAAGAGAATCTTAAATGGATCAACAGAAACACTCGTGAGCACATTATTTTTTTGTTTGACCTTTTATAAGTACATGAGCCGGAGGCATATAGTCTCACTGGATCCAGAAACCATTCTGAACTGCTGCCAGAAAATGTCCTAAAATAAATGAAAGAAACAACACATCATCTTGCATCAGCTCACCATTTTTTCTTCACTGAGCTGTCTTCTTCCTTATGCCAGGGAATACTGTGTCAGGGTCCAATGGTTAGCACTAGAAATCATGTTCTTTTTCTCCAATATGGCTCATTACATTAACATGCGTATAGTTACTGAAAGTTCTACACTTGTCCCCAAGGCTGCATCAGAAAAAATGGGGACAAGTGGTTGAGGAGAAGGAAAGAGACGTTTATTAATTTGCCAGTAAATAAGGAGGTTGGCTGACTCCCATCTCAAAGTAACAATGTCTTTCCTGTGAGCATAAGCACAGAGCTTTTAAAGGTTCTGATTAATCCTATAATTCCATTTTTGGCCAAGACACTCTCAAGGCTTCCGCCCAGACTCATTCCATCTTCCACTAAGACAGTCTTGTGACCTCCACCCTGAGCCATCTCCTGTGGCACAAAGAAGGAAGGACACTCTCCTGCCCCTCCCAACCACTAGCCTGAGGCAGAGATGTAGGTTTTAGTTTTCAAAAAGGGTGAGGAGTTTTGAAGAGACAGAAAATATTTTTACCCTTTTCAGGCCATTCTCTCTTTTACAGTATCATTTCCACAAGGAAGGAAGAAAGGTGATGATGGATTATAAGAAAGAACTATAAACCAATTATATCCCTTTAGTTCCACATCTCTGTTTGAGTCAGGAGAAAATAGATGGCAATTTGTCCAACATGATTATGATGGATTGAAATTTGGAATAGATGACATTTTTTACTTCTTCAAACTTTGAAAAAACTTTTGGGTTGGCAATCTACTTTATGGTTCGTGGTATGCTTTTGGCCAAAGAATGACCAGGCACACCAAAAGCCAGGTAAGCATGAAAACAAAGTTTATTGAGGAAGAACAAGATGGGTTTATAGAACAAGAGCAAATGTTAAATGAGCAGATGATAAATAGGCCTCTTGTCATAACAAGAGGCCCTGGAAATGGTCTGGGGTCCTGTTTCACACAGTCTAGATTGGGCCTTCTTTGTGGTTCAGACATCACTATGAAGCCACTTTGATGGACAGTTAACAACATGATAATTAGCCTTAGGTTCATCTAGGTTACTTTCCAGATACTACTGTGCTTGGGCTGTCTGGTGCAAGGGAATTCCCTGCATTCTTTTGCAGCTTAACATTGTGTTCCTCCTTTCCCCAGGTGTGGCAATTGCTCAGGGAAGGATTAAAGTGGGGGCAACACCAAGATAGGGTGCCCACCTTCGTTCTTTTTCCCCCAAGTGGGGCAATTGTTTGAATGATGAGGCACCTGCCTTTATCCGTAGGATAGCCAGAGGTCCCTCAATATCTACCTAGCAAAACTACTATTCAAGGAAAAGTTGGCAGCATAGATTGAGGCATGGATGAAAGGTACAGCATAAAAAAGCTGGAATATTGATAATTATTTTAACAATTGAATGCCTGGAAATCAATCTCTAAAAAGGGCTATCAACAGCTAATAGTATTGGCACTAGTAGTAATCACTAACAATTACTGACACCTTAACTAAATCTGGCACAATTCAAAGCACTCTACATGTATTATACAATTTGATCCATAAAACATCATAAGAAATAGATAATTTATCACCTTTGTTTTACAGATAAAAAAACAATGCAAAAAAAGTTAAGTAACTTCCCAAAGATCGTAGTTAACTGTTGAGGGAGCTACTCAGTGAAGTAAAGTATTCTTTAAAGAATAAAGGAAGTCTTCTATTTCAGATATATGGCAGAATAGCTGCCTTTAAAAACTCCTAACACAAAGCATTTGGAAATTACCGATAAAGTGTAGCAATTACCATTTTGAAGACATAGTTGAATTCATAAGAAACTAAGAGATACCCTAGAGGCAAAACAAAGGAGCAACTGAAAACATGAATAGTGAGCTTGCTCTAAAACCATGGCTAATCTAAGATAATTTATTGATCTTAGTAGTCTTTGGTTTCCATTCCGTTTATGAGACAAGTAGTAAGACCTTGTGTCTCACATAAGGTGGAGTGTTAGAAATGAACTAATTATGTTATTGGCTGTCTTAGAGGTCTATAGTCTTAGTAAAGCTGTAGGCAAGAAAAAATACTGTCAGCAAAAGGTGAAAACAAGGAAATTTTAGCTTTTATGTGGAATCTTCCAGTCACATCTGAGTAGGGATTTTTAATTTATATTATCTATGAGGTCCAGGAGAAAATTAACTTAAAAGGGTAGCATACTGAACAATCAAAGGCAAATACTGTATTTTCAGAAGAGTGGCACAAAAAACCAATAACTACTGAGATACTTAAAGGAAAAAATATCCATGTTATAATATGACACAACTACTTAAGGTTACAAAACACTTTAGGAACATAAGATACCATCAGTGAAAGTCAGCAGAAACAGTCAATAGCATAATTAGGCATCTTATGACATTGAATAATTATAAGATTTGGAATATAAAAGAAGTATTTTAAAATATATAAGCAAATTTAAAATAGAATAAAATTATGAGACCAATAAGATTTTTTAAAAGATAAAGAATATTTTAAATAAGTGAATAGAACTTCTAGAAATGAAAATGTTATGATGAAAATAAAGATACAGATTAAAATCAATGTTCAGAATAAAAAACAAGTTATAAATAACTCAAAAGAAAACTTATGAATTGAAAGCTATATATTAAGAAAGTACTGATAATACAGGCCAGAAAAACAATAAGCTGGAAGATAGAAGATATAGATGACAATGAGAAAGTCTAACATAGTATAATTTGATTTTGAGAAGAAAATAAGAAAAAGATATCCACAGAGATAATGGTTATATTTGCTACTCAGTAATAAGAATACATAGGGCGAAACTTACCTTTGCTTATAGAATAGAATTCCAGACAATAGTAACACTTGGTGACAGGTAATGAATAAAAGGGAACCAGAAGAAGACGTCTGGAGATCTATACATACTGTATTTCTGGGCTAGTTGTATCAATAGGTGTGGTTTGCAAAAATTCATCAAATTGTACACTTAAGAGCACTTTTCAGTATGCTAATTATACTTCAATAAAATGTTTTTAAAAGGGTTAGAATTCTCCAGAATTAACAAAATACACATATCATCAAGTCCAGGAAGTACAACAAATCTTAAACAAAATAAATAAAGGAAAATTTTTGTCTAGAAACATCATATAAAAACTAAAGAAGAAAAAGGTAAAGAGAAGATCTTAAAAACGTCTAAAGAAAAAAATAAAGACTATATTTAAAAGAATGTCAGTTCAATTAAAAGGATATTTAGCAACAGCAACAATGGAAGCCAGAGAATAATGAAATAGTTTTTTCAAAGAGCTGAAAGAATACAATTGCCAATTTATAATTATGCACATCACAATCATCATTTAAAAGGGAAAATAAAATTTAAGATATTTATAAATAAAAACTGTGTTTATCATCCAAAACCCCCCACTAAATGTAGTTTTTAAATGTTTCAAGAAACAATTTTCATTTTCAGGAAAAAGGAAAATTATCCCAAAAGAAAAATGTGATTAAAAAGAAAACAATAAGGCCGGGCGCTGTGGCTCACGCCTGTAATCCTAGCTCTTGGGAGGCCGAGGCGGGCGGATTGCTCAAGGTCAGGAGTTCAAAACCAGCCTGAGCAAGAGCGAGACCCCGTCTCTACTATAAATAGAAAGAAATTAATTGGCCAACTGATATATATATAAAAAATTAGCCGGGCATGGTGGCGCATGCCTGTAGTCCCAGCTACTTGGGAGGCTGAGGCAGGAGGATCGCTTGAGCCCAGGAGTTTGAGGTTGCTGTGAGCTAGGCTGACGCCACGGCACTCACTCTAGCCTGGGCAACAAAGTGAGACTCTGTCTCAAAAAAAAAAAAAAATATAAAAAAAAAAAAAGAAAAAAAAAGAAAACAATAAGACTCTAAACAATTTAACAGCAGATAATCAAAATATGCAAACAAAATCACATATAAAAATTGAAAAATCAAAAAAAAAGGAACCATGTATAATGCAGTCAAATATCTGACATAAATGTAGTTAGCAGCCCAAAGAGAAATCGGAAAGAAAATGAACCAGAAGCAACATGTCAAGAGATGATAGGTAAAAATTTTCCACAATTTAGGAAAGACAACAATCCACATATTCAAGAAGCACTGGAAAATTTAACCACAAATAAAATCACACTTAATCTTCTCATAGAAAAACTCTTAAAGCAAAAGGAAAAATCTGAAATAAGGCATAATATTTAAAAAGACATATTATTCAAAGGAACAAAAATCAATTTTACAACTGATTTCTCAAGAGATAATGGAATTCAATCAGCAATGGAAAAAAAATCTATAAAACATCAAGACAAATAACTACAAACTTCCATTTATATTCTCATAAAAAATATCCTTCTAAAATGAAGATGAAATGAAGATATTTTTAAACATAACAAAACAACAAAGAAAAATTCAAAGAATGTCACCAGTATACCGGCACAGAAAATATTAAAGGAGTGTTTACTATCAGTATCAAAATAGTCCAAGATGGAAACCCAGAAACATCAGAGGGAATAAAGAGTAATAGAATGGGTAAATATGTAAATAAATATAAATCAATACTTATACTATAAATCAATGATTTACAAAAAGATAGAATTTACTTGACTGAAGCCCTGGATGTCATTAGTTGGCATCTCTCATTTCTAAGATAATTAACCATTATCTATAATATCTTAACTGCCCACAAAAGTCCTATTAAATACAGTATGAAAACCAGAAATTTAATATGGTGAGTATTGCTTTTGCCTGGACTCTTTTGCTGCCATATTCCTTCACTAGAGAAACCCTCTAAATTGTTCATCATGGCTTGAACCACACCCAAAATCATTATAAAAGGAGTTTGGGTTTTGCTATTTGGTACTAGGATTTGTTAAATAACTATATACCTCAGATAATACCTCATTCCATCACCAGAAGAGCACAAATGTCCCATTGTGCTTCATAGATAATGCCATTCAAATATGACACTTTAACTTGGTTCTGGGAGAATGATCCTACCCATGCCCATGTCATTTACTAATTTCATTTTGAGACATAACTAAAGTCTAGGTTTTAAGAAATGTATTCAGGCAAAAATTTATATAATTTTAGAAAGAGAAGAATTTTTTGTTCTTCTTTTCCTTTAAAGATGATTTGTAAACACAGGAAACCTAAAATTTTACAAAGAGAAATTCACTTTTAGGCATATAGTTGCATTTTCAATATAAATTTGGCATTGTGTTACTAGATGCTTTTAATAACACATCTATGACGAGTCTGAAAAGGTTGATATAAATATATTACAAATTAAATTGCTGTGCTTGAGGAAACATTTCATTCAGAATATTTAGGAATATAGTAGTCCTCCCTTATCTGCAGCAGATACATTACAAGACCCCAAGTGTATCTGAAACCACAGATAGTAACAAACCTAGTACCTATAGAGGTACTAGGAAAAATTTCTTTTTCCTTCTTCTCAATTTCACAGATAGATTCATTCTTACCATAGATCTTAGCATTCTCAGTATATGACTTTTTTCCCTTATTAAGTGGAGAATTTTCACCTTTTCATTTAAAGGAAGCACTTATGGTTTCTCTTTGGCATATCCAAATGGCCAGCATCACTGCTTTTGTGCTTTGGAGCCATTATTAAGTAACATAAAGGTTACTCGAGCACAAGCACTGTGATACCACGACAATTGGTCTCATAATCGAGCCCACTACTTAGTGAATAATGGATAAGTAGCATCTACAGGGCAATATCCTAGACAAAGGGAAGATTCACATTTTGGAAAGGACAGAGCAGGATCATGTGAAATTTCATCACATTACTCAGAACAGTGTGCAATTTAAAACTTATGAATTATTTATTACTAGAATTTTCCATTCAATATTTTTGGACCATTGTTTGACCTCAGGTAACTGAAACACCTGAAAGTGAAACTGCAGATAAGGAGGGACTTCTACATATCACCTATTGTACATCTTTCTATATATTCTTTGAAGTAAATGTATACATTATAAATATATGTTATATACACAAAAACCTTCATGTAGACACATACATCCACATATATAAAAGGTAATCTGAAGTCAAATGTTTCATACCAAAATAGGTGTAGTAAAATTATTAATCCAAATCAGTTTAACGAATAACAAATAGGTAATGCCATTTTAAAAAATGAAATATACACTTATAAGACCAATATAATTAGTGGCAATTACTGCCTATGTTTTTCTTTTCCTACAATTTTTAACACTATTGAGACATTAATGTATTTATTCTTAAACAGCATTGGCTACTACGTGATGAGAGAGGTATAGTCTCTCTCTATGTAAGGGGATAGAAATGTCTAACAAAGTTCTTCAAAAATATTTTAGTATTCACTGTCCATTACACAGGGTTGCCAGGCCCTCTGGCATCTCATTTGATGTTTCCTTATTACAGTTCTTTCTCTGTTCATGGGAATACCAAGACGACCTTGCTCTATTGCCTAATTGATGCATGCTGCAAGATTTCAATTCTGTTGTTCCAGATAAAGAGAATGACTATTTACAATACTGGCTTTAATTGTTCACAAAGCAAGTTCTTCAATCCCACTTATAATTAACATACTTTCAAATGTCCCTTATCTGTTACTATTATTTATTCAGATAATAAATAATAGTATTTATTATGGTTATAGAATATTCTTAGTCTTCTCAATTTATTATATTGCCAAAAGTGATTTGAATCAATAAATGTGGAAAAATAGACTCATAAGTCACTTAGTCATGTCAAAAATGATAGTTTCTGAGTGAATTACTTATAATGAAGGGAAAATTTAAGGAACCTCTGGAATTAAAAAATTTTTAGATAATACATAAGGACTTTGAGCTTCTTTTCCACATATATATGTGTATACATACACACACATTTTAGAAACTGTCTAAACTAAAGGTTACATATATTCTCATTTCTCAGTAGAATACTTTAACCTTTCTGAGAATGATAGTTAAATATAAGGGGAAGGAGAAGATCCTTGGAGTGCACCATTCCACTTTCCTAAGGGAGTACAGTGATAGAATGTAACTTTGGCTTCATAAACCCGTGAAAACTCCACATACAGAGATTATGGCCCAAACAGAGATTATTGGAAGCCTTAGCTTCAATCTAGATTCCAAAAAATTTTACTCATTCCCTCCTTCCACTAATTAATTTACTTATTCATGCATTTATCCACTTAACAAACCATTATTAAGCATGCATTATGGTCCAGGAACTGTGCTAACTATTGCAACCTATAAAAAAAGTTAAAACGTGATTTCAATTTTTGAGGAAGTCACAAGTAGAACCTCTCTATACAAGCAAAAGACTGAATAACAGAACGTTATTCCATCATACACTTTTTTTATTATTAAATGTTTTTCCACTAGAATATAAGCTTCATTAGGAATTTTGTCTGTCCCTGATATTCAGAACAGTGCCTGGCACATAGTAGCACTCATCAAATATTTGTTTATTTGAGTGATGAATTATCAAATTCTAGTTCAGAATTTTTGCCTTATACATGAAGAAACAAAAGCCCCAACATAAGTTGAACTAGGACCTGGGTCTTTCTGATTCTGGGATGTACTTATTTGGGAAATAAACTCAGTGTAATTTTACATGTATTATTATGACAGCTGGCTATTTGAGAATATGAAAAATGTACCATAAAAGTCAATTGTAACAAAGACGGGGAAATACCTGGAGTAAATTCCTCAAGGGCTATGATTGACCAACACACATATGGCAAATAAAGAACCCATGTTTTGAAGAAAGTTCTATATACTTCTAACTTAAAGAAAAATAAAAAAGTGGACTTCATGCAATAAATAACTTTACATTTTAATACTTTTTTATTTTTTAATCATTTATTTATTTTTTCTTTAATTTTTCAAAAATATTTTTGTTTTTTATTTTATCTTTCATTTTATATTTAAGAGGAGGAATGCATACATTTTAACACTTTTCTCCATTATTTTTATTCACTCTAAGATCACTTAGAGAATGCTATTTAGTTCACATTAAAAAAATTCAGCTTAAATGTAGTGTTCTATGTAGTCTAAGAGAAGATGCTAGTATTTAAATTATTTTTTGCAATAGTTGGAAATGACCTTAGGTCGTTTGTCTTTTTTATCTTAAATAGTTTTGTAAAATAAATAAGTACTTTTAATTTAACAAAATATCTCAAAAATCATGTAAGAGAAATTTGTTTATCATATGCCCTAGTTCTGATTCGTAAGCCTGTGAACATTATTTAAAATATGATTTTATAGGCCTGAAGGATATAAAAATAATTTATTGACTCTCTGCAGTTATCACACACTATAAGAATGTAAAACAGTATTTTCCTCTGGCCATGCAGTGTTAGAGAGTTGAGAATACTAAATACGTAATGTCAAATATGCCAGAATTCTCACAAGTGAAAATTGAGTAACAATGGATAATGGCAAAAAGGGACATAAAAGAAAAATAGCCCTGGCCAAGAAGTTTTCAGAATTCAAAATAAATTCTTCATGCTTAAATGAAAATAAGTAGGTAGAATAATACTGGCCATAAAATACCATAAATAATCCCCAGATTACATAGAAATGTGCTTTTAATTAGATTATATAGACACAATAATTATTTCTCTGACACCTGTATTCTGGTATATACTATATACAGTGTTTCTTATGGAAATTTCCTATAATCCTCCTAACAACATAATTAAGATTAGAGGAAATAATGCATGTAAAATGCTTAAAAGAATGCTGAGCATGTAATGTTATATAAATGTCAAATGTTACTGTTTTTATTTTTATATTAGCATGCATTTCATAGGAATTCTAAGGATGAATAGAGATAATGTCTTTACATCATTTAGCCAGGAATCTGATACATACAGTAAATTCTTCATAAAGTTTAGCCTTATTGTTGTCATTATTATTATTTCCATTTTGAAAATGATATTGAGACAGAGTCTTGCTTAAAGTGGCACAAGTATTAAACTGAAGATTCAACATCAAAACTTCCATCACCTGACATTTAGTCCAGTTATCATTTATTTTGCTTTTAACAATTGCTTCCAACACTTCTTTTTTTTTTTTTTTTAGACAGAGTCTTACTCTGTTGCCTGGGCTAGAGTGCCGTGGCATTAGCCTAGCTCACAGCAACCTCAAACTCCTGGGTTCAAGCGATCCTCCTGCCTCGGCTTCCCCAGTAGCTGGGACTGCAGGCACGTGTACCAGCTAATTTCTTTCTATTTTTAGCTGTTTGGCTAATTTCTTTCTATTTATAGTAGAGATGGGGTCTCGCTCTTGCTCAGGCTGGTCTTGAACTCCTGAACTCAAGCAATCATCCCACGTTGGCCTCCCAAAGTGCTAGGATTACAGGCGTGAGCCACCAAGCCCGGCCCCTCTTCCAACACTTCTATTGTTTCATTTGCTTTGAACATAAGGGAGGTTTATAGTTTACACTTACTATTCTAGGAATTGAGGAATAGAGCCTAAATGTATTTGCTTAATGTGTTCAGGTCCTCATTCAAAAAGTATTTTGCTGTCTATTTTGTACCAGATACTGCTCTAGATGCAGAAGTAAAATGGTGAACAAAAAAAAAAAAAAAAAAAAAAAACAAAGCAAAAACCCAAGCGGGATTCCTACACTGTTGGACCTTATCAACTCACAGAGAAGAAGAGTTTCTCAAGGGCTTAAGTGGCATAAGTGCTGATTTACAATAACCATCAATGCACAGGTGTGTGCATAGTATTAGGCTTGTAAGCATGAAATGTCCGATTTCCTTAAGTACAAAGTTCGATAGTTGATATCTCTGACATTTCACTTTCAGTAGGAAAAAATGATCTAGTTAAAGAGATCTCTAAAGAAGTGAATACTGGGTTGGGAATTGAAGAAAAGAACTTAGGTAGGTTAAGTTGGGGTAAGTTAGGACAAGTATAGCCGACAGAAGGAACAGCCTATGGAAGAAGAAAACTTGCATTTAAAAAAAAATAATAATAAGATTTTAAAAGGCTAGTATAGCTATTCCAAATGGAATGGGAGAAAGTGTGATACCAAATGGTCTGGAGAAGTATTTAAATGACATGCCATACAAGACTGTATAGAAAATGTCAACTATTTTGTTCTTCATTCTAACAGTTATGAAAAGCCAAAAAAGTGATTTAATGGAGCATAAATAGGAAGAAATCAGATTTTCATTTCAAAAAACATTATTCTGGCTACCATGTTTTGGATTGGAAAGTGAATAAGAATAAGTAAGTGTAAGAAGACAAATACAAAAACTACATGTAATCCATGTAAAAGTTCATGGTAACTTTGGCCAGTATGATGGGGCTGGAGTTGAAAAGAAATGAGCAAATCATGACTGAAGATAAGATAACATCATATCAGCCAAGGAACAGAAGAATAATATTTGTAACTCTTCTGCCTACCTATAAAACTAAAGTCATACATGTGAATGAAATTACCCAAAGCAAGATTTAGTTGAAAAGAGAAGAGGATATAGGAAGAAGCCTAGATGAACTGCAAAATTTCACAGTTGCCTACAGAAGAATGTGCTTGTAAAGGAGATATAAAATAGCAAGAAAGGTTGAAAATGCCCAAGGACCAGGAAAGAATGTTTCAAGAAGGAAAAGACATTTAACAGTGCAAAATGTTCATTAGATTTAATGATATAAAACGTATAGAAAGAGCTGTTTCTGTGATGTAATACAGAGGGAAGGTGATGAGAGATTATGAAGACATGAAGACAATGAGGAAAGCATAGTTGATCATTATGGGAATAAAAATTTCTTAGAAAACATGCATAATTCAGGACTGGTAATTCAAGATAAATTCTAACCAAATAAGGTGGATATTTATGTACATAGAAAAAGTGGCATGATCACATGATAATAATGTAAGAAGAGTTTACATCTCACTCTATCCACCAACTTTAGTTTTCTTTGTAGATTCTTTGTAACATTTTATTTGTAATGATTTGAATTACTTCAAATTTTGTACACATATGTGTTTTAGTAATGTGTCTTATAAGAATACCATTGAAAATTTGAAAAAATTGAATTTTTCTAAAATCCAATTGAATTATAGAGGAAGCACTTTGGAAAATTTGGCTATGAAAAAAAGTAAGAAGAGAGTAGCTAGAGATTATGGTGATCATATAAGGTACGTTTTTAAATTTGAAAGTGCATCAATATCAAATATATGTTGTAGACTCCACATCACTCTAAAACTAAGGCTTCAAGTTCACTGCCCTTCCTAGTCTTCCCTTAGTAGAGTGTTAACTAACATAAAAAGTTGTTTCTCTGATTTGAAGTCAATGACAATATTTTCTTTCTAATTCTAAGCACATGTAGACAATAATTAAATGCTTAGTAACTAACTGATTGCTGGTAAAAGGAGGGAATAGCACCTATTTTTAACAGAAAAATTGAAAGTAGTTACAATTGTCTTATAATAATTTTTAAAATATAAAACAAGTTGAGACTTGGCTTACTTAGGTGCTCCTACAATCCAACCAGAGATATGTCTTTACAAAAACAATGAAATAAAAGAAATAAACACCATGATCAAGTGTCATTTATCTTTGGCATGCTAGAATAAACATAATCAAATCCATAAATGTTATATACCACATCAACAGAATAAAGGATAAAAATCATATGATCATCTCAATGAATACAGAAAAAGCATTTGACAAAATTGAATGTTCTTTCATGATGAAAACTCTCAACAAATTTAGTATAGAAGGAATGTATCTCAACATAATAAAGGCAATATATGAAAACCTCATATCTAACATTATATTCAACAGTGAAATGCTTAAAATTTTTCTCTAAGATTGTGAATGAGACAATGATGTCTACTCTTGCCACTTTTACTCAACATATTACCAGAAGTCCAAGCTAGAGCAATTAATCATGAAAAGGAAATAAAAACCAAAAATCTTAAATTGTCTTTCTCTATAAATAGTATGTTCTTATATATAGAAAACCCTAAAGACTACACTAAAAAACTGTTAAAATTAATAAATAAATTCAGTAATGTTGCAGAAATCAAATTGAACATACAAAAATTAGTTACATTATATATTGATAACAAAATATCAAAAAAATTAAGAAATTAGGCCCATTTTCAATAGCATCAGAAAAGATAAAATATTTAAGAATAAGTTTAACCAAGAAGATGGAAGATTTATACACTGAAAACTATAAGAAATTGGTGGAAAAAATTGAAGAAGACACAAATAAATGGAAATATATCCTATGATCACAGATTAAAAGAATTAATTAATCCATGAACATAAGATATATTTCCATTTATTTGTGTCTTCTTCAATTTTCGCATCCTACACATCTGATAAGGGGCTGATAACTAGAATCCACTTAGAACTCATGAAAATCAGCAAGAAAAAATCAAACATCTCTATCAAAAAGTGGGCAAAGAACATGAACAGAAACTTTTCTAAAGAAGACAGAATAATTGCTAACAACATATGAAAAAATGCTCAACATCTCTAATCATCAGGGAAATGCAAATCAAAACCACAATGAGATATCACTTATCTCCAGTAACTATGGCCTTTATCAAAAAGTCCCAAAACAATAGATGTTGGTGTGGATGCGGAGAGATAGGAACACTCATACACTGCTGGTGGGACTGCAAACTAATTCAACCTCTATGGAAAGCAATATGGAGATACCTTAAAGCAATACAAGTAGATCTACCATTTGATTCAGCAATCCCACTACTGGGCATCTACCCAAAAGAACAAAAGGCAATCTACAAAAAAGACACCTGCACTTGAATGTTTATAGCAGCACAATTCATAATCACAAAGCTGTGGAAACAACCCAAATGCCCATCAATACATGAATGGATTAATAAAATGTGGCATATGTATACCGTGGAGTACTATTCAGCTCTAAGAAACAGTGGTGATATAGCACCTCTTGTATTTTCCTGGATAGAGCAGGAACCCATACTACTAAGTAAAGTATCCCAAGAATGGAAAAACAAGCACCACATATACTCACCAGCAAATTGGTATTAACTGATCAGCACTTAAGTGGACACATAGGAATTACATTTATTGGGTATTGGGCAGGTGGGAGAGGGGAGAAGGGGGCGGGTATATACATACATAATGAGTGAGATGTGCACCGTCTGGGGGATGGTCACACTTGAAGCTCAGACTTGTGGGGGGAGGGGGGAAAGGGCATTATTCAAAACCGTAAAATTTGTAACCCCATAATATGCTGAAATTTAAAAAAAAGAATTAATGTTGGTAAAATATTCATGCTACCCAAAGTGATCTATAGATCAATGCAATCCCTACCAAAATTCCAGTGACATTTTTCTCAGAAACAGAAAAATATAATTCTACAATTGGTATGGAACCACATATTGCCACAAATGGCCAAAGCAATCTTGAATAAAAAGAAAAACACTGTTGACATCACTTTTTCTGATTTCAAACTGTATTACAAAGCTATAGTAATCAAAACAATATTGTACTGGCATAAAAATAGACACAAATCAATGGAACAGAATAGAGAGCCCAGAAATAAAACCACATATATATGGTCAACTAATCTTTGACAAGAACACACAACACACAGTGGGGAGAGGAGAGTTTCTACAATAATGGTGTTGGAAAAGTGAATATCCACATGCTAAAATTGGACTCTTATCTTACATAATACTAAAAAATTAACTCGAAATGGATTAAAGACTCAAATATAAGACCTAAAACCACAAAACTACTAAAAGAAAGCATAGTGAAAATGCTACCTAATATTGGTCATTGCAATTATTGTCTTGGCTATAACACCAAAAACACAGGCAACTAAAAGCAAAAATAAACAAGTGAAACAAATACATCTTGAACAAAAGTTTCTGCACAGCAATAGAAATAATCAAAATGAAAAGGCCACCTATGGAATGCAAGAAAACATTTGCAAACCACATATTTGATAAGGGTTTGATATTCTAAATATATAAGGAACTTACACAACTCAACAGCAAAAAAATAACCCAATTTAAAAAATGGGCAAAGAACTTGAACAGATGTTTTTCCAAAGAAGATATATAAAAGATCAACAAATTTATGAAAAATGCCCAACATTACTTATCACTGAAATGCAAATCAAAACCACAATGAGATATTATAACTGTTAGGATAGCTTTTAATTGAAAAGTCAAGAAATAACAAGTTTTGGCAAAGATGAAAATTTGTGAGTGGAGAAAAGGGAACCCTTGTATACTGTTGTAAACTAGCACAAGAATTATGGAAAACAGTGTGGAGGTTCCTCAAAAATTAAAAATAGCACTGACAGCTGGACACACTGGTTCACTCCTGTAATCCCAGCGCTTTTGGAGGTTTAGGTGGAAAGATCACTTGAGGCCAGGAGTTCAAGGCTAGCAACATAGTTAGACCTCATTGCTACAAAAACTAAAAACATTAGCCAGATATGGTGCTGTGCTCCTATAGTCCTAGCTACAGAGGAGGCTGAGGCAAGAGGATCACTTGAGCCCAGGAGTGTGAGGTTATAGTAAGCTATGATGGAGCCACTGAACTTCCTCCAGCTGGGCACACAGAAAGACTCTCTCTCTTAAAAAAATAAAATGGAATTATTATATGATCCAGCAATCCCACTTCTTGAGCATATAGCCAAAGAAAATAAAATCAGTATCTCCAAAAGATATTTACACTCCTATGTCCATTGCAGCATTATTCACAATAGCCAAGATATGGAATCAACCTAAGTGTTTAACATCAGATGAATAGATGAAGAAAATGTGGTATATATACATAATGGAAATCTATTGAGCCTTTAAAAAGAAGGAAATCTTGGTGTTTGTGACAACACAGATAAACTTGGACATTATGCTAAATGAAATAAGCCAGGCACAGAAAACAATTACTGTATGATCTCACTTATATGTGGAATCTAAAAAAGTGGAACTAATAGATGCAGAAAATATTAATAGAATGGTGGTTGCTAGGGGCTGGTGAGTGGGGTCATGGGGAAAGTGGAGATGTTAGTCAGAAAGTACAGAATTTCAGTTACAAGATGAATAAGTCCTGGGACTAATGTACCACATGGTGACTATAGTTAATAATACTGTGTTGTTTACCTGAAATTTGCCTAGAGACTACTCTCTTAAGTGTCCTTACCACACCAACACACACACACACACACACACACAATCGTAAATAGGTATGGCGATGGATATGTTTATTAGTTTGATTGAGGTAATTATTTCACAATGTGTATTCATATCAAATCATCACATTGTACAACTTGAATATAGACTATACTATTTTTATTTGTCAATTATACCTCGATAAAGCTGGAAAAAAATAACAATAAGAAAGAAAAAAAGGATTAAAGCAAATTAACTTAGGAAAGTGATTCTTGATTTATTTTAAGATCACATGACCCACACTTTTAACTTCTATGCTTTTAAGATTTGATTTCCACATTAAGTAAAAAGGCTGATTTAATGTACCGTAGTTTTTATCCCGTTTTAGTTGTCAATCCTATTTTAATGCCAGTGAATAAGATTTTTAGTGTCTACAATGTGCCAAAGACTGTAGGTGTACACATATGCACACACACACATACATAATATATAATTCAAATTCTCATACAACAATGAGACACAGAAATAATCTCTATTGCAGATGAAAAACCTGGGGGGTGACAAAACTAAGTAAAATATTCAAGGCCATGTTGTTTGTAAATGACATTGCCAGCATAATTAACCCAAGCTCTGCCTCATTTCAAAGCCTCTTCCACAATGTCTATCTAGTGCTCTGGCTTGTGGTACAGGATTGAAGTAGGGTGGAGGTAAGAGGTAAAGGAGAAACATCAAAAAATAAAATTAAAAAAAACTACATATATATATATATATATGTATATATAAAATGTAAGTAGAATCCACATTCTTTATGTGAGAATCCATCCTCAACTCAGGATGCCTGCATTCATTTGCCATAGAATTTCATAAACACAACCCCAGGAAGTCACTGTATATATATGCAAACAATCTCATGTTCAAAAAGGCTTTTGCACTGGGTTTCCCAGTGGGCAAGGAATGAACTGCTACATCTGAATCTATGAATCAAAACCAGGCCTACCTTTGCAACATTAATATGTAAAAAGACTTCCCATACCGAAGAAATTGTTGAGCACATATCATGAGAAATTTTGTGGCAATTATTCAAGAAATTTCAAACTGGCTTTATCTCAGGAGAACAAGTTATTGAAATCAATTATATCTTAACAAGATATCATCTCTAATGGAAATAGTAATCTTTTGCTACCTGATCTAAGTCCCAATATGCAGAACAAGTATAAGGACTTTACCAGGATCAGAGATTAGGAAAATTATCACTGTTGAAACTGTCCAATAATATGAAAGTGCAGAACCACAGGGAAAACTTCATATTAATAATTTGTGGAAAGTGAATTATCCAAAATAAATTGATCAGATATGAACTGAAGATAAATATTACAAAAAAGAGAAATGATCTACATTCCCTTACAATTATTAATTTAGGAACATAATTTCCTCTGATTTTTCTATAATTCATCATCATCATGTGAATTTGTGAAGTGGAAAAAAATCTTTTTTGACAAGTTCAGTTGATTTTCAATTCTGTAGTAAGAAGTAAGAAGTACACTGAAATGCTTTCAATTCTGGTATATGAATAGTTAAAATTTTGTAGTTATGTTTGAAATAAACTTTTATTATTTTAACATAAGCAGAATAGAACCAATTAATAAATCTGAAGAATTATCACCAAAAAATCCCTGTACATGACTGTATAATTTAAATTATATACATTTATTATTTATTCTGTTTCTGCAATGAGCCAGGCATTGTCATTAGGCTGAATCTAAGCTACTTAGAAGATACAAATCTTCTAAATAAAATAGAATGGTCAAGTATTCCTACACTCATGGAGTTTATATTTCTAATTAGGAGACAGACAAGAAACATAATAAGAAATTTTATAGTCAATGAAGATGTGTCGAGTCTGTGGACTAAAGAAAACATAGAGCAGAGTAGGAGAATATCCAGCTCATCTTGCCAACTGCTAGCCTGCTAACAGCAAACCCAGACTCACCATCAGATCCCTAACTATGGACCCCAGAGGAAGCAGCCACACAGAGGCAACCACTTGCTGTAAACATTTCCATGAACAACCCCTCATGTTCCCTCCGGTGGCTAGGTGTGCTTGACTTCTTAGATTTTCTTGCAAAGCTCCCTTTCCACACATTCGCATTTCTGGTTCTCCCACATTTGTACAAGGCTCACTTCCTGTAGTAAATCCCTAATCCCTTCTACAATTTAACTCTAAACAATATGCAAACTATTCTTCACAATTCAGTCAGAGTTCTCCCCAAAGACAAAGTGTGATCATGTTTTACTTGTTAAAAGTCATCAATGGTAGCCATTTCCTTCAGGATAAAATCCTAATTCTGAAAAATAGCTTACCAGGCCTTCATGATCTCATCTCTACATATTTAGATAGACTTATCTCTCTTAGATCCACAGGTAGAGAACATCTATCTTTTTCTCAAACTGATCACCAAGTCATCAAGCATGTCTTCTCTCTCTCTGGAATAGCCCTTTCATTTTTCATCTGACAAATTTTTTATTCTTCAGACCTCAAATTAAATGTCACTTTTTAAAAGAAACTTCTTGACACCAACATTACTAATCAGTTTTTCTGCCATCTAGACACACACAGTGCCCATGATCCCCATTCTGTACCTTCTTACCACACTTTATTGAAAGTGCTAAATTGATTGTATGTCAACCCCACTAAACAATAAGCTCCGAACAAAGCAATAGCCATATCTGCTTGATCACTGTTATATATCCCAACGGCAACATTGTTCCTGGTATATAATAAATACTTCAGCAACATTTGTAGGATGAACAGATGGTTGATTAATAAATCAGAATTATATCAGTTATCTGTTTCTGTTTAAAACATTACCACAAGCTAAAGCAATTAAAATAACACATTTATTATCTCATAGCTTCTACAGGTCAAAAGTCCATGCACAGTTCCACTGGGTCTCCCTCTCTCACATGGGACAATCAAGGTGTCAGCCAGGGCTGCCATCTCATCTGAAAGCCTGACCGGGAAGGATTGGCTCCTAAGGCCATGTGATTGTTGGCAAGATTCCATTCCTCACAGACTGTTGGACTGAGAGCCTCAGTTCCTTTTGGCTCTCTGCCAGTGGCCAAACTCAGATCTTTGCCATGTGGAACTCTCAGTATTGCAGCTTGCTTCATGAAGGTCAGCAAAGGAGATACTCTGCTATCCACACAGAGGCCAGAATCCTTTGAAGTCTAATAACAGAAGCAACATCCCCTCAACATTGAGGCAGTGTGTTGGAAGCAAGTTACTCAAGGGAAAGGAAGTATACAAGGTCATGAATATTAATATGTGAGAGTTATTCAAGGACTAACTTAAAGTTTGCCTGCCACACACAAGTGTGTGCCAAGAGTTGCACTGGAACCTCTGTGATGAGTTTCTGTTGGTTTTCAAGTGCCTGTTGCAGAGGTGGCCCAGGCTAGCCTAAAGGTTAAGTGACAAACAGGTTAGAAGACATGCTTAAGGAATTGATGTTGGCTCACACAGCTCTTAAATTCATTTTGTCTACATGTATTTAAAATGTGAGGTAATAATTAACACTAGAGAGATTTTAGTAAATGCTAGTGATAGTGTTTTAAATAAAAGAGAACAGAAAACTTAAGGAGTAAGTCAGTCACATGGTTTACAACAGTAATTGCTTCATTCTCATTCATAGTACATGCAGGCTGCAGGTCAGCCACAGCTCTAATTCAGGCTCTTGCTCTACTCAAAATTGAAACACAGTAACATCCATTGGCATGTGACCATGAGTGGGAGGTATACTTCACCTACAGGAAGAACTGGGAATTACCCACACTGAGCTGGCATGTATAATCTGCCTCTGGGGATGGGGAAGAGGTATTATTTGTTGGGTACAATGATACGATAAATGACAAAAATAATCTATTCCAACACTTTTCATTTATAGGTAAAGAAACTGAAGCTTAGATAGATTAATGACTTATTCAAGTTTACATAGTAAGTTAATGGTCACACTAAACCTAACACTTGTCTGTCATCTGTTTGCTCATTCTTTCAACAAGTTTATTTCACTTTTATTTATTTAATTTATATTTCCAAGACAGGGTCTTGGTCTGTTGCCCAGACTGGAGTGCAGTGTAGTGATCACAGCACACTGCAGCCTCAAACTCCTGGGCTCAAGAGATGCTCCTGCATCAGCCTCCCTAGTAGCTGGGACTACAGGTGTGCACCACCACCCCCAGCTAATTTTTTTTTCTTTTCCTTTTTATAGAGATGGGGATCTCACTCTCTTACCCTGGCTGGTCTTGAACTCCTGGACTCAAATGATCCTTCCTCCTCAGCCTCCCAAAGTGCTGGGATTGCAGGTGTGAACCACCATGCCTGGCCTTATTTCATTTGTTTACACGTTGCCAGAAGTTAACACTAGAGGGATACAAAAATGAAGTGAAGCTATAATTAGAGATCACCATTTATCGAGGAGATAGTTGTGTGAACAAAAAGTTACAACATTAATTTTTCCTGGAGAAAGTTTTGTATTGAGCTAGGTATTGACCAAGGGGTAGAAATGTGCCAAATAATTTAGAGATTATAGTATGGGCATCTAGTAAGGGAGAACAGCAAGTGCAAAGGCACAGAGGCAGAGATGAGCATGAGCACAGTTAAAGTTTTAGAGTGATCAGAATATATGTAGTCAGTGGAGCAAATGAAGGGTCTCCAGAATGGCTCCCCATATTATGCAGATTTTCCTACCACTGACTTCTGAAGAATAGTATCATTTCTGTTGACTTTTTAACAGCAAGCATTGAATAGAACAACAACAAAAGAAGATGTTTAAAGAATGACAAAGTCCGTTGATTTTTAGTGAAATAAGCTCAAACTCTTATTTTATCTTCTTAGCTTAAGATTTTGCATTATGTGCAAAAGTTGGCTTGAAATCCATGGTTAACGAATGTGTGGGAGCAAATTACACAAGTTTCAGAGATATAAATAAGTGAGCAAATATTAAGAATCATAGAGCAAATATGTTTATGTCTTCCATAGCAAAAAGCTGCTCTATTTTTAGAGTTAATGAGTCTAGTCCAGTCCCAGAAAGTGGGAGAGGATGAAAGGAGATAAAATGAGATGTCTTTGCTGAAAGGTGCCATGTCTAACCTAGATATGCTGCTCTATAATTCATGAAGAGTCAGCCTAAAGATATCAGATCCACCACTTTGACTAAAATTGTAATTTAAATTAGGAAAGCTATAAAATTATGTATAATTTTTGACTTTTGTAAAAGTTGACTTTTTCCTACTGAGCTCACCAAATCAAATTTATCTGATGCTGTGTAGACAACCTTATTAGAAAAGATGTTTACCTAATATAATACAACACCTCAAAGGTCTTGAATATCCATGTATATTCAAGGACTATAAAATAACCTCTTTTTTTTTTTTTTTTGAGACAGAGTCTCACTTTATTGCTCAGGCTAGAGTGAGTCCTATGGCGTCAGCCTAGCTTACAGCAACCTCAAACTCCTGGGCTCAAGTAATCCTGCTGCCTCAGCCTCCCGAGTAGCTGGGACTACGGGCATGAGCCACCATGCCCGGCTAAACTTTTTTCTCTCTATATATTAGTTGGCCAATTAATTTCTTACTATTTATAGTAGAGACGGAGTCTCGCTCTTGCTCAGGTGGTTTCGAACTTCTGACCTCGAGCAATCCGCCTGCCTCGGCCTCCCAGAGTGCTAGGATTACAGGCATGAGCCACAGCGCCCGGCCAAAATAACTTCTTAAATACAAGGCTCCATTTAAAGGTTTGGGGTGTTAGTTAAAGTGGAAATTTAGACTTACATGTCTTTTGTAAAAAGTAGTGGCCTATAGACTTCAAAGACTAAAACACCTGTGAAAATTAGAGGAAGTTGGCATGTATTTAGTGCTCTATTTGTAACAAGCTTTTTCCATCTGTTGATTCCTTTAATCATATATGAAATAAATTTCACTATCCTCATTTCACAAATGTAAAAACTGAGTATGAAAAATGCTTACTATCGAAGGAAGTGAGACTCCAGACCTTCCCGTGATTACTTATAAACCGGAAGCTGAGTTCTTAGTTCTCTTTCCCATCTTGCAAGATGGCGGGTGAAAAAGTTGAGAAGAAGCCGGATACTAAAGAGAAGAAACCTGAAGCCAAGAAACCTGAAGGCAAGAAACCTGAAGCCAAGAAGGCTGAAGACAAGAAGGCTGATGCCAAGAAGGCTGATGCTGGTGGTAAAGTGAAAAAGGCTAACCTCAAGGCTAAAAAGGTTAAGAAGGGGAAGCCACACTGCAGCCGAAATCCCGTTCTCGTCAGAGGAATCGGCCGATATTCCCGATCTGCCATGTACTCTAGGAAGGCCATGTACAAGAGGAAATACTCAGTGGCTAAATCCAAGGTTGAAAAGAAAAAGAAGGAGAAGGTCCTCGCCACTGTTACAAAACCAGTTGGTGGTGACAAGAATGGTGGCACTCGAGTGGTTAAACTTCGCAAAATGCCTAGGTACTATCCAACAGAAGATGTTCCTCGAAAGCTGTTGAGCCACAGCAAAAAACCGTTTAGCCAACACGTGAGAAGACTGCGAGCTAGCATCACTCCCGGGACCATCCTCATCATCCTCACCGGACGCCACAGAGGCAAGAGGGTGGTTTTCCTGAAGCAACTCGGCAGTGGCTTGTTACTTGTGACTGGACCTCTGACCCTTAATCGAGTTCCTCTGCGAAGGACACACCAGAAATTTGTCATCGCCACCACCACAAAAAATTGATATCAGCAATGTGAAAATTCCTAAGCATCTCACCGATGCTTACTTCAAGAAGAAGAAGCTGCGGAAGCCCAGACACCAGGAGGGTGAGATCTTCGACACAGAAAAGGAGAAATACGAGATTACAGAACAGCGCAAAGTGGATCAGAAAGCTGTGGACTCCCAAATTTTACCAAAAATCAAGGCAATTCCTCAGCTCCAGGGCTATCTACGATCTCTGTTTGCCCTGACAAATGGAATTTATCCTCACAGATTGGTATTCTAAATTTTTACAAAGAACCTAATTAAATAACTGAAAGATTAAAAAAAAAAAATGCTTACTATCTTGCCTAGTCACAAACAAGGTAAGCGATGACCTTTTCATTTTAAAAGCCATGTTCTTTCCATTCCTCTGAGATACCACAGCTACCATAGTTCTTAGATGGAGGGAAAGAGAAAGGGTCCCAAAGGGCATTTATCTGCTTGCTAACTAGGGTGGCCAGCCCCTCCAGCTTGCTCCAGACTGTGCTGGTTTTAGCACTAAAAATCCTGTGTCCCAGGAAAACCCTCAATCTTGGACAAACTGGGATTGTAGGTCACCTTAACACTCCCCTATGAAATTTGTGTGAAGTAGAAATAGGCAGAGCAGGGAGGCCCAGAGCCCCTGTAAGTACAAGTGCAATACATGGGTGCCAGAATAATGAGGGGGAGGTTACTGGGAAGTCTAGCTGCTTTTTCTATTGGTCCTTTTCTGACACAGAGTTACCTTTGCATTCCTTGGTTCTTATCTCCTTTCACAATTTACCTTCACTTCACCTGGCAGACCAGATAACAGGACTCTCAGAATGCATTTGGAACACCTTAGACAGTTTCACCTGTGCTTTAATCTAATAAAGATAATTAGCTATCTTTAGCACAATGGTAAATTGAATATTAAGGCTACTGGTAAAAAGGTGCTTGCAGAGAGTGCTGTGTCCTTCCATTTAAAGTGTGTTAGCTAGGCGGGGTGCGGTGGCTCACTCCTGCAATCCTAGCACTCTGGGAGGCCGAGGTGGGCGTATAGCTCAAGGTCAGGAGTTCAAAACCAGCCTGAGCAAGAGCAAGACTCTGTCTCTACAATAAATAAATAAATAAGTGAGTTAGCCAGCCCCTTGTTCAGGCCCTCTCATAATAGACTGAGTAAGTGTTGGCTTACCCAGTGTGATATTTGAAGCACTGAGCAAGCCTCCTGCTCCCAAAGTATCTCTAGCCCTTTGTTATTATAGTGCATGAAATGCTACCATTAGTGGGGATTTTAAGAGGATGCTCCAAGACAGGACAGGAGAAGGCAGGGACTCCAGGAGGCAGAAGAAGCCTCCCTGGCAGAGAGTTAGCCCTGTCCTTGTTATAGATGCAGCAGATGTGCTTTTCCAGCAGTTTCTGCAACGGTGAACTACTGGCCAGTGAGTCAAAATTATTATGTTCATTTGCTTGGTAAGGTTTTTGGTCTCAGCTCATTTAAAATTTTAAGGCAGGATTTGATAGGAAAGATCATTTCAAACAGAAAAATGTCTTTTTATTTAAAAGACAACTTTACTGAGTGGGTCAATTCTCTGGAGACATAGCCGTTTTCATTAAATCAAAGGTTTCTGTTCCCATAGGAGCTATTTTATCAACTTCCAATGACCTATTTTGGAATGGCATAACACTATAAAATAGTTATCTTGATTCTTGGCAATGTTTATTGCCTCTTTGTACAACTTAAAGAACAGTTGCATCCTAGCATAATGAGGAAATTTCCAAGCCTCAAGTTGAATATTTGGCCCTAAGGAAAGAATGAAACCAAATCTCTAAGAGAGAATTAAAAAGACAGCTTTGCAACAATATCTTGTGATATATAGTTCATTATAAGAACACTCTTTAATATGAAAAATCTATTGCTCATATTATGGTTTGTAATGCTTAAACCACAGATGAACAAACTTTTGTTTCTGTCAATAAGTGGGATCATGAATACTTTATTTTCAATGCCTCAGAAATCTACAGTTGAAAAAAACGTGCTATGTATACAGCTACTGTATTGCCACATCAAAAGGAGAAAAGAGTATATTATTTATAGACAATCTTTCCAAGTAAGAAGATGATGTTAATTTTAAAAAATTAAAATAAGATAAAAATAAAAATATTTATGGCCAAATAAGGCTTGGAAAATCACAATGTATATGAGCATAATAAAATCTCTCAGATCCCTCATGAAATATTCAAATAACCACCACCAACAACAAAATTATTTGACCTCAGAATCCCATTTAACATTATGACTATGGAACTCATTTAGAAAATGCTTCTAAGGACAAATTATGTCCAATCATGCTTGTCTCATAAAATCGAAGACATAGAGTCACTATGGTTATTTACATAAACTTTTGTTGATTCTATTACTGTTCTAGGTGTCCCTGGAAAGTTGTAGAATTAATCGAAACATGATATTGTTATTTATTATATCACATCAAATTCTAAGTCAGTGATCATAAAGGGTTGAAGCAACTCTCCAGGCTCCTAAAGCTGGCTTACTTTGGGCGGCATGGTGGCTTACCATGGAGCCTCATCAACTGTTTCAGATAAATAAAGCTGTTTTCTTCTGCTCTTTTAAATTAAGTTAATATGATGCACTTGTGGAATGTTGAAAAATTACACGTCAAAGTAATCCATGATGGGCTGGCTGATTTGGGGCAAAGCAGCAGCATCTCAAAGTCGAGGGACTCCAGCAGGGCTGGTCGTGTGTACTCTCTGAAGGTCAGTAGGCCTTCCTGAGACCATGATGGGGGAAATACCACTGGCCATGCATCAGTCTTTTCCTACCTCACCTCCCACTCATGCAACACCTTGATAAGATGGCTGTTGAGGAGGTAAGTTTAATATCCACTTCATGGTCCAACTGTGATCTGTAAGAGCTGTTACTAAATCTTGTTTTGTTTTAATATTATGTTTTAATGGATGTAATTCCATCTGCAATAGAAGATTGTATAATAAGACGTCAGAAGATGTATAATAAGACAAACAAGAACGAGCTTCAACTCTATGTATGTTAGGCATTAAGAAATTCTGTATTACTGTGTTAGGAAAGAGGCACCCCAATAAAAATCACCAGGCAGAGAAAAACAGCTATATATAATACCACATTTTACTCATATTTATGTTTTAAACTCATTTTTCAAAGGTAGTAAAATTCCTGTACATGACTAAAAACCCTCTGAGGAAATACTCTTCTATAAACTGCTTCATTAAAATTATAAAATTCTAAAACTCACTCCAGCAGAATAGTAGGAAATGACTCATAGGAGGTATTTTCTCATTACAAAGTGGCTCAGATTCCTTTAAAATATGTTTTCTGTTGGCACAGTCTTAAAAATAAGATGCCAGTGCATTAACTTCAACATGATTAAATCCATCAGCTATGATATTGCACTATCAGTAAACTCCACTTAAAGAGAAGTATTCTAATTATTGTTAGGGTAATAGGTATATAACTCTTTTAAGATAAATATTTCAGAGCATTGGGGAAAAATGCCATATAACTGTTTGTCTATGTGACTTTAATGAATCCATAATCAATAATTTCCTAATAGGTAATTTTAAAATTTGCAAATAATGTTCAAAAATATTACTATAGTCTCAATTTTAAATTTAATATATGACTTGTCGTCTAAAGTCATAAAGTTTTCAAATTTGTCTAGTTAGTGCAAATATATTGAGCACATACTACATACATACAGCTATGCTAGTCAATGGGGAGATGTTGGTCAAAGGGTATGAAATTTCAGTTAGAAAAAAAGTTCAAGAGTTTTATTGTACAACTTGGTGATTATAGTTAATAATAATTTATTGCATAGTTAAAAGAGTAGATTTTAAGTGTTCTTACAACACACAAGATATGACAAGAATGTGCAATAATGGATATGTTAATGAACCTGATTTAGCTATTAAATATTGTATACATATACCAAAACACCATGCCATACACCATAAATATATTTATAAATTTTATAAATTTATAAATCCAAAATACAAATTTTTATTTAATTAAAAAAATTAATTAATTGAAAAATAAGTTCATTGTGGTTGGGAAAAAATGGTGAATTACTGGTGGCTTTTTGACTCACTGCTCCCATAAAAGGAGGTGAAGAACTCAAATGACTACACATGAGTAGATTACTGCCCCCAAGAACAGCGTTGTGCATCTGCAGAGAAACAGCATGGGACACGTAGCACAGGAAAAAAAAAAGATGAAAGGGAGATATGTTCACAAAGACTGGAGAGTGCAAGATATACAACAGGAAATAGAGCACACAGGAGTTCCACACCCACCTGGCCTGCTAGCACAGTGCAATTTGACCCAGAGGAGGACACCTGGCTCCCCCACAGACCTCAACATAGGGAAGTGCCTAAAGTCAGTGCAAAGTTGTAGTATGGGACGACAGGCTCTGTGGGGAGTAGACAGTAGTGGGAATCATTTTGAACTCTCTGATGCTTTGTGCTGGGACTGCACTGGGCAGAGGAGGGACTTGTCTTAGTAGTAACTGCCCGCAACCCCACAATGGAGATTGGAGACAAGCAACTCACATCTGGTGGTCATCGGGACCAGAGAACAAGTGGTGAATTCTGAAAAGGCAGCTCTGCCCCTGGAAACCACTGATGATTTGACCAGCTCAGGGCAGGACAAAAAGAGCTGGACCCTTTGCTAAGAAGATGGGAGACTGTGGGACTGTGATGCAGAGGTGACAGCTAGTGGCCTATTGATTCAGCCCACCAGATTGGCTTAGGTCATCTAATAAGAACATAACTCTAGAGCTTGCTTTCTGGGTCTGGGTGGCCACCACCATTGGGGTTTGTGGACAAGGGAGGATAAACCTGGCCAGAGACCTGAGCAATTGCATCAATTGACCCCTCCCATCAGGAGAAGCCTTCCAAGTGGGGTGAAAAAGCCCTGAATAACATATTAGTGGCTTCCCCCTAACAGCAGATCAAACAACTACAGAAGCACACACAATCAGGGTTGCAGTGCTCCAGTTGTGATCTATCTTGCCCTTACTCCCACATAAGGGAGAACAGGGTCCAAATAACACTCAGGAGTGGCAAGGCCCCTCTCAAAGATCAGAGCATTTGTATACACCATCCAGAGGGCCAGAGCCTACCACAGAGACATCAGATTGCCTCAATAAATGGCTCCTCCATGCAAACAGCAATCAGCGACAGAGAGGGTAACCCCATAGCTTAACACAGTGCCCTCTACCTCAATATTTTAGAGTGGAGTGGAGTCATACCCACAAGTACAATCCACCAGCTGGGAGCTTAAGCTGGGGGACCAAACTCACTAGTCTCTATTGGCAAGAGGTGAAGACAACAGGTCAGAGGTAACCCAACTTGCTAAAGTACCCTAAGGCAATACACGGACCAGAGTACCTCTTCCCAGCATTGTCACGGAACAACATTGGAGACTTGGAAATAGGACCATAAACTAGTCCTAGCATTCCTAGTTCTCTACTAAGTAGCTTGATGAGAAAGAATCAGCAAAAGAACACAGGAAACATGAAACATCAGACAGAAAAGTCATCCCCAAAAGAAATCATTAGATCCTCAACAAGTAACACCAACTTAAATGAAATAATTAAAATGACATAGGAAGAAATATGAGTATGGATTGTAAGAAAACTCAATGGAATTGAAGAGAAAAGAGACACCCAACACAAAAGAGTCATAATAACAAAATAGGAAATGAATAAAAAATTCTCTAAAGAAATTGAAGTTTTACAAGAGAACCAAACAGAAATACTGGGGATGAAAGAGGCATTCGGAAACTAAAAAACACAGTGGAAAGCCTTAAGAATGGGATGGATCATGCAGAGAAAAAGAATCTCAGAGCTTGAAGATAATGCCTAGGTGCTAAGTAAATTGGATGAAGTAAAAGAACATAGAAGTAAGAGAAATGAACAAAACATAAAAGAAATGTGGGATTTTGTAAAGGAAGCAAACATAAGAATTATAGGCATCCTGAAGAGAGAAGAGGAAATTCCATAAGGGCTGTAAATCTATTTCTTGGAATTATTAAGGAAACTTTACCTAGCCTGGTCAGAAATCTAGATATCCAGGTACAAGAAGCATACATAACTCCTGGGAGAATCAACGTGAAAAGGCAATCACCATGTCAAATAATTAGGCTAGCCAAAGTAATCACGAAAGAGAAAATCCTTCGAGCTGTAATATGAAAACAACAGATAACCTACAAAGGAAAACCTATCAGACTAACTGCAGACTTCTCAGCTGAAATCTTACAAGCCAGAAAGAACCAGAGATTCATTGTCAATCTTCTGAAACAGAAAAATGGCCAACCTAGAATTCTTTACCTGAAAAAAACGAAGCTTCATTTATGAAGGAGAAATAAAGACTTTCCCAGCCAAGCAATCACTGATGGAATTTGCGAAGATCAAACCTGCACTGCAGGAAGTACTCAGACCTGCCTTATGAACTGAACAGAGCAGTAGATGCCCACTAAAGTAAAATCACTCAGGAGTTAAAGTCCAGAACCCTGATTCCTAAATTGCACAAGAGGTAAAACAAAACAATGAGAATTTATCCAACATTATGAACAAAAATCTACCCCAAATATCAATTCTCTCAATAAATGAAAATGGCTTGAATTGTCCACTGAGGAGACATAGATTGGCTGAGTAGATAAAAAAAACACAAACCGAGGCTGGGTGAGGTGGCTCACGCCTGTAATTCTAGCACTCTGGGAGGCTGAAGCAAGAGGATCGCTCAAGGTCAGGAGTTTGAAACCAGCCTGAGCAAGAGTGAGATCCTTTCTCTACTAAAAATAGAAAGAAATTAATTGGCCAACTAAAAATATATAGAAAAAATTAGCCGGGTATGGTGGCACATGCCTGTAGCCCCAGCTACTCAGGAGCCTGAGGCAGAAGGATCACTTGAGCCAAGGAGTTTGAGGTTTCTGTGAGCTATGCTGATGCCACAGCACTTTAGTTCAGACAACAGAGTGAGACTCTGTGTAAAAAAAAAAAAAAAAACAAAAAACAAAACAGAAGCCTAAAATCTGCAGAAATTTCTGCTTGTGTTTTTTATCCCAAACCATTCACATTTATTAAGAGAATTTGTTTTCAGATAGAGCCTCACTCTGTTGCCCTAGCTAGAGTGCCGTGGCATCAGCCTAGCTCACAGGAACCTCAAACTCCTCGACTCAAGCAATCCTTCTGTCTCACCCTCCTGAGTAACTGGGACTACAGGCATGCACCATCACACCTGGCTAATTTTTTCTATATATTTTTAGTTGGCCAACTAATTTCTTTCTATTTTTAGTAGAGACAGAGTCTCCCTCTTGCTCAGGCTGGTCTCTAACCTCTGACCTTGAGCAAGCCTCCTGCCTTGGACTCCTAGAGTGCTAAGATTATAGGCGTGAGCCACCGTGCACCCAGCTGAGGATTTCTTATTGTAAGGTTTCAGTTGAGAAGTCTACAGTTTGTCTGATAGATTTTCCTTTGTAGGTTATCTGCTGTTTTCATCTTATTTACAGGTAAATTTTCCTTTATTATTCCAAAAAATTGATTTTCCAGCTGTTATGTATTTTACAGAATTAACACAACCCCCATCAAAATACCATCATCATTGTTTGCAAATCTAGAAAAAATAATTCCACACTTCATATGGAACCAGAAGAAAACCTATATAGCGAAAACAATCTTAAGCAAAAAGAACAAATTGGGAGGCATCAGTCTGCCAGACTTCAAGCTTTACTATAAGGCTATAGTAACCAAAACAGCATGGTACTGGCACAAGAAAAGAGATATAGACTTTTGGAACAGGACTGAGAATCCAGATATAAAATCATCCTCATATTGTCATCTTCCTCATATTGTCATCTAATCTATAACAAAGCAGACAAAAATATATATTGAGGGAAAGAATCCCTATTCAATAAATAGTGCTGGATAAACTGGATCACCACATACAGAAGATTGAAATTGGATCCCCACCTCTTACCTCTCACAAAAGCCAATTCAGGATGGATAACAAACTTCAACCTAAAGCATAAAATCTTAAGAATTCTGGAAAAAAAATGTTGCAAAAACTCTTATAGACATTGGCCTAGGCAAAGAATTTATGAAGAAGACCCTAAAAACAATCAGAACAGCAACAAATTAAATAAATAGGACTTGATAAAATTATAAAGCTTGTTCACAGCTAGGGAAACTATCATTAGAGTGAATAGACAACCGAGAAAACATTTACAGTCTAAACATCCAATAAAGGTCAGATAATAAGAATTTATATAGAACTTAAGAAAATTATCAAGAATAAAACCAAAGAACCCCATCAAATTGTAGGCAAAAGATATGAAACAAACCTTTTCAAAAGAATACAGAATAATGACCAGCAAACATATAAAGAAATGCTCAACATCTCTAATCATTAGGGAAATGCAAATCAAAACCATAATGAGATATCACCTAACTTCAGTGAGAATGGCCGTTATCGAAAAGTCCCAAAACAATAAATGCTGGTATGGATGTGGAGAGATAAAAACACTTTTATGTTGCTGGCAGGACTGCAAATTAGTACAATCCCTGTGGAAAGTGATTTGGAGGTATCTCAAAGAGCTAAAAATATAAATATCATTTGATCTAGCAATCCCACTACTAGGCATCTACCCAAAGGGGGAAAAAAAAGACATTCTATAATAAAAACATCCATACTTGAATGTTTATGGCAGCACACTTCACAATTGCAAAAATGTGAAACAACCCAAGTGCCCATCAATACATGAGTGGATTAATAAAATGTGGTATATATATGCCACGGAATACTACTCTACAAAAAAAATGGTGAACTAATACATCTTATATTATCCTGGATAGATCTTGAGCCCATCCTTCAAAGTGAGGTCTCATAAGAGTGGAAAAACAAGCACCACATTGAATCTCCATCAAATTAGTGCTAACTGATCAACACTAAGGTGCTCACATGAAATTAATATTCACTGTGTGCTGGTCAGGTAAGAGGGGTGGTTGGGTAAACACACAACTAATGGATAGGAGAAGGGCAAGCTTATAGCCGTGGCTTGCAAAAGGCAAAGACCTTATATGTTACCAAAATATTTGTAGTCCCATAATATCCTGAAATAAAATTAATTAAAAATTTAAAAAGAAAAAAGAACTATACTAGCAAAAGCTTATTATAAGATTTAATAAACAGGATCCTTTCAGAAAATTATTTTTCTAGTAACACAGCAAATTATTTTGAATATAATAAAATAGCTTTGATGCATGAGGTATCTTTCAAATATTTGATTTATAAAGAGAAAATGGGCATGATAATAACAGAAAATATGTTTACCTAATTCTACGAGTTTTCACCTTATGCATTTTTTTCTACACAATAAAGAGAATATATAAATTTATCATAAAATAGAGTATTATGTTTTGAAAGTCACAAAAGATATCTTTTAGACTTCTTTTGGATTTAATGTCAATTTTATGACTCTTTTTATAAGCTTTGTTATATTTCAATTCATTCAAGCAACATGAAGTATAAAATGGACTGTTTATAGCTTTTGAAGCCAGTAACCTGCTCACTCTTTCTTTGAGATCCTTCTTGCATACAACCCAATCTTATTCAGCTTTCTTGAGCAGCCAAAAAAGCAATATGCTGGTGAGAACACTGCTGGGAATAGTAATTGAATGAATCAAGTCTGAATCCTTACCTAGTTCGGGTCCAGCAAATAGATGACATTTAAGAATTACTTTTTATCCTTTGTGGCTATATTTGCTGCAGTACTTTTTTTCAGCAACACATAAAAGTATTCTGAAGACAGTCCTCAGTATTTTCAAGCAGCATCTGGCTAAAAAACAGTTGCCTAGCATTTCTGTCTTGTTTGCTTGTTTGTTTTTCATTACTGTTTTGTCTTCCTTTTTCTATTACAATCCTTATTTTTTATTTAAGAATTTGACCACTTCAATCAAGTCTGTCTAAAATAACATTTCAAGTAGACATGTTTGTTTCTGTTGTTAAGAATAAGAATGGAATTGATGCCCGTTTAAGAAATATATATCCAAGTTAAACTCAAAAACTATGACAAAAACTACTTCCAGAGATCTTTGAGTTTATAAACCCAATCTGAATTCTCTAATAGGATCTGGGGACTCAGTCCCCTGGCAGGAACAAGAGGATATTGAAAATATATACAATATGTGTGATGGGAATGGTGTGTTTTGTTTCCTTTTATAATCCTTTACCACCTTTATTAAAATGCACCTATAGCTTACAAAAAGGAAAACAAATAAATATATGTAAATAAAGTTCTAATAAATTATCCTCACCAAGAAAATCTAATATACTGCCTTATCAATGGAGCTGCTTCCATAGACAGTTCAGATTAACAGATTAATCTCAAGATTTAGAGAACTAGAATAAAGAAAGAGCTGTCCATTCCTTCTAGAGAAGAAATGGACAAACTAGACCACAGATCAGGTCTAAAGGCAGGGTCCACATCTTACTCTCTTCTGAATTGTACCTATGAATGGGTCAGTTTACCTATGTGTCAGATGAGGTACAATAAAAATGCCTCTGAAATTCCTAAACTAAAATTTTATTTTGAAAATCTCAAAAGACAGTGGATCTCATTTTATAAGAGAAATTGTGCCTCTAAAGGATATTACCCTGCTATTTTAATATAGATATATTTGCTAAAGAAGAAAAACTCTGGTTTTTGAGAGAAATGTTATTCTTGTATAAGGGTCTTTGTAAATTAAAGATATAGATACTATTGCCTACAATTAAATGTGCAATTACTCTTTTCATCACCCTACACATAATTCTTACATAATAAATACTGTGGTTTTTGTTATTTAAATGTACAGTCACCCTGCACATCTTACATGTGGTAACTAGCCTAGAGGACTCACTAAGCTGAAAGATAGGTAGTCTTCCATTATTTCTTTGCTGCTGTCTCTTATGAGTTGGGGAGGGGGCATGTTGTGAAAGTTATGATCTTAACCAGTGGAGATAGGGTAGCTTCTGGCAGGTAAGAGAGAGCAGATTCAGCCCAAGCAGAGATGCCTTCTTCAGGGTCTGAATCTTCAGAAGAGCAAGACCCTTTCCTACCTGGAGCAGGAAGAATATGCTCTCTTGCATGAGTATTTCTTATTGATTTCTTATTGACTTACATATCAAGAAGTTTAGATCTTTATCTGTTGCTGGCATGTAACTTTATATATTTTGTTGAATAGAATCTTTTTAGAAAATTTATGTGGTCAAGTTGCTCAATCATTTATTTTTTTATTTTATTGTATTTATTTACTTTTTTGTCTTCTGGATTTTCTATCTAGCTGAGACAGTCATCTTCATTGTAATATGAAATAGCCCTAAAATGTGCCCATATTTGCTGTCTCCATCTTCTCCACCACTGATCTAATTGAGGCCCTCACTTTCTTGCCAGCCCCTGAGCTTTCTGTCACAGCAACACTGAAAGGCTAAGTAGCAATTTCCTGCCTTCCCCAAGTCATATCTCACCTGCATTTACTCATGCTGTCTTCACTCAACTAGAACATTTTCCCCTGCCCTCCTCCTTTCTACCTGGTTCACCCTACATATCCTTCAAGATTCTGCAAAAGTGTAATTTCCTCCAGGAAGACTTTATTCCCCACAACAGTATTAGTTGTCTACTTTGTGTCCCATAATACCCTGTGTTTAATAATCCATTTCATAACTGTCTCTTCCATGAGACTGTAAATTGCTTGTCATAGAGAAATGTCCTTTATTCAGCCTTGTATCTGAGCTCTTAACACAGTGCCTGGAGCCTACAAGAGATAGGGATATTTGACATTGATAATAGAAAATTATCATCATTAATGTAGCAGGGCCCAAAATTGAACCAAGATCTATCTGTACCTATATTTCACACATTTCCAGTGATGACAGGCTAAAGAGCATGGGGTGGGGGAATGAGGGAGAGCAGTCATTGTAAAAAACCCTGGAGCTGGAGTGCCTGGGTTTATATCCTACTGCTGTCAGTTTTAAACTGTATAGCCTGAAGCAAGATCCTTAAACAATGAATAAATTTGCAAAATGAAGAGTTTATGAGATTGTCATAATAACATCATGGGCAGAAGTATAGAATTTCTGCAACAATTAAGAAGGTTACCAGTTCCAACCCCCACACAAGATGATTTTGAAGGCAAATCCCAGCTTCCTATATCTATGGGGCTCACACTTTCCCTTTATCATAATTTTCTTTTGAAACACTGTGCAAGAATTGGATCTTAAATCCATCAGGACTTCTGTGAATCTCTGATTATATTACTCTGAAAGAGATTGCTTTGTACTTTTTCACTTACATATGAAAACTGCTTTTTTTCCTCTTCACTAAAGTCCCAAAAGTATTTCTAGAAAACTTAGATAAACTTAATTTATCAAAAACATCAAAGGGGGTTTTAACATATTAAAAGAAAAGCACAGGTGAAGATTTATGAAGTATATACTTTGGAGGAATTATTATTATATTATAAATATAAGTCTCCTTTTACAAAAGTAAGCTCTTTCAGAAAGTGAGAATTTTATATATTCAAAATAAATTTTAAAACTAAAAAGGTCATAGTATCTTTCTAGTTCAATGACTCTAATTATGACCTATATCATAATGTTTGATTTCTAACTTTTCCTTCTGGCCTCAGTTCCTATATCTATAACTCCCTAAGAAACAATTTCACATGAAATGCATATACCATGGTACTAATAGTAGTAGTAGTAGTAGACACTTACTATAGGCTAACACATATCAGAAACTGTTTTTGAATGATATATATGTGTGTATATAATGTGCACTTATTCATACATATACATAATACATACACACACATGCACACGTATCATTTAAGCCTTAAAAACAAACTTTCTCTCTTTTTTATCAAAGAGGAAAATAAGGCACAGAGTGTTTGAGGAATTTTCTCAGCCCACACAGTTTAAAACTGGTAGGGGTGGGATATGACGCCAGGCACTCTAGCTCTCCAGTGTCTTTACAATGACTGCTCCACTTCCCTCCTCCCATGTTCTTTAGCTTGTCATCACTGGATGTGTGTGAAATATAGACACAGGAAGATCTGGGTTCAAATCTGGGGCCTGCTACATTAATCATGGGAATTTGCTATTATCAATGAGAATTTGGCAACTTAATTAATTAAGTTCTACAAAAGGCAAGATCCTCATCTATAAAATGAAATTATTAAATTCAATGGCATTGTGGGGATGATACAATGAAACAGTATGTGTAGTTTGCAGCATGGGGCCCAGTGCATAGTAGGTGATTAATTAGTGATAATTTCCTTCTTTCTGGTTATCCCTCAGATACCTCAAATTTAAAATATCACAAGGTCAAACCCCAGATACTTGCCAATCCTTCCACATGTCTTAATATAGTAAGAAATTAACATGAATCCAATAATCCAATTAACATGTATTGATATCTGGGTATAATCCTTGGCTGATATCCTATGTCCTATATCTGAGTATATCTGGGTATAATCCTTGGCTGCTCTTTCTCTCTCTTCTACTACCACATCAAATCTAACATCTATTTGTTCTATCAGCTAAGTATTTCCCAAATCTCTCACCTCACTTGTTCTCTGACCTCCATACCACCACTGTCTCAATATGGGCTCTTAGAAACTCTCACCTAAGTTATCATAATAGTTCCCAAACTGATAACCCTGCCTGTGCTCCCTCCACTTCCTAGCTGATCAGTGGCTGTCTAAGTTACTAAATCTCTAAAAGGCACTCTCGTATTTAATAACCTTTGTGGTTTTTACATCATCAACAGGGAAAAATCCAAACACTAGCTTAGCAAGTCTGGTTTCATCCTGACTTAGCAAATTCAACTCCTATTACTCTATTCTCCACATGTAAAGCAACATGAAACATCAGGATGGGATGTGATATGATGGTTGGTTTCCTGTCTTTTGCACATACTCTTCCTTAGAACTTAAAAGACCATTGAAACCTCTGATATCAGATGGTAGATGCATTGATAGATATACAGGTGGATTGATAGATAAATTTACTAAGCAAGAAATTTGTTAAATCCATAAATCTGATTGTTCTCCAAGCACATTCCCTCACACTTCAGGGCCTATATCTTTCAGAGAGGAGGTGGTCTAAACATACAGAAAATCAGATTGAGGATAAAGATGAGATGATAAATTCCAAAGTTAACAGATTATCAGAATAGAAGTAAGGCATGGAAATAATAATTCACAGAGAGATATGAAAAGACACACATTTTTAATGGCATTATAAATAAAACCTTTTGGAATGCCATATTCTCCTGCTTGAACCACTTTTTTACTAATGGTAAGATTCAATGGATGTGGACTAGGAACCAAAGGCTGGGAATATATTCCACAAACCTCATCAGAACATAGAAGAACCTGAAACTGTCATATATATTTTGACTAACTGAAGCCACATACCACTAATTCTGGGGTACGAGGGCTATACTAAAGCCCAACTGCATTTGAAATGAGCCATTTAATCCAGTACCATGTCCTCCTCCCAGCAACTCCCCCATCGGATTCCTTATTTTCAAAGCCAGAGGCTAAACTCCCAGAACACAATGTGACAGTAAGTGGAACTGTATGTTTTTGCACACGGCATGCAGGACTGTTGTGTCATGTACAGAAAAGAATTGAAAGCAGAGATAGAAACACTAGTAAGATTACTGGGTATAGTCTTTCACATTCCTCACATACAAGGCAGAATTGCTAATGGAATATGACCCACTTACTAAGGCATAGATACCAACGACTGAAGCTGAGACAAGTCCTCTAGAGGGCCTCAGCGTATGGATGGCCATGGTGCTTGACAAATAGAGATAATGGCAGAGAACACAGAAGTACCTTTCAGGACTAGATGCCAGCATGCACGTGGACACTAGAAGAGACTAAGGAAACCACATCCACTACTTATCCACTTGCTGGAAGATGAAAACTTTTTATTCAAGAGTGAGTGGATGGGGCAGACAGAGGTCATGTTTCTGAAAAGATATCTACAATTGAGGAAAAGGAGACTTTGCTCTGAAACCTTAGAAGGAAAACATATTGAAAACACTTTTCTCCAAAAGATAGAAGAAATTTTTGGAAGATGTTTGAGAGATCGTGGTCAGTATATACCAAAAGGGAATAAATGGCCTGCCATGATAGTAGGGACACAGAAGGATCTGACTGCACTTAGAAAATGCCTCAGATCTCAACCATTGTGCATAATCAAAGCCCACTGAGATGCCTAAGAAAGCAAAAGAGTCAGTAGAAATCATCAATTGGGTCCCATGATTGGGAGGAAATTTGGGGGAAGTCCTCTTATAAAGTACAGACAGAAACAAAAAATATTAAGATATGTAAGGATAGGATATACATAAGAAATTAAACATATAGAGCTAGTCTAACAAATATGGAAGTTTCCGAGGAAAAAACAAGAAAAATAGAAACAGTGTGAATGATCAAAGTACAACAAAATAACCCTTCCAAGCTTAAAAATACTTTAGGTTACAAATCAAAATATCTCAGCAAATCATAGCCAAAATTAATGGAAAACTCATACACACTCTAGGAATTCAATACATCAATTAAAAAGAGAAAGCATGACTTTTAAACAAAATAAAGTGATGTTTCTTACAAGAAAATTACTAAATCAAACTGACAGAGAAAATTAAAGGTTGAACAAAACACTTCAGACAAAAATATACCTCCCTAAAAATTTGAAATAGTCATATTAAAGTTAGGATGATGATATTTTACAAAATATATATTTTCCTCATAAATCATATCCCCTATAATGTGAAGCTTATTACCTCAGAGAATTAGAGGAAAAGTAAAACCTGGATCAGAAAAGTCGCCAATCAGCTTTGAAATCACAATGCAGCACTGGTGTGCGGTGGGGCTGCCCCTACCATTACCCACACAGGCAGAAAAGGAAAACTCATACAGATATTTTTTTTCTGGGCTCACTTCTGGGACCAAATTTCACATGAGGAAAGCTCCCTCGGAGAAGGAGTTGGGCAAGGGAAGAAAATAAAGTCACTAATTAAAATATTAAATAAGAATAATGTTACTGGATTAGATTAATTTATTTATTCACCTCTATTCAGTGTGTGTGTAAAAGATGGGGAGAGAGAGAGAAAGAGAGAGAGAGAGAGAGGCAGAGACATGGTAAGGGGTTGGTGTTGGTTCATAAGATTCTTCAGTGTATAAATCCTGTCAAAGGAATCTACAGTCTTTTTGCATATTGCAAATCTGAGTATAGTCTAAGTGACTGGGGCATGTCAACATGGCATAGCAGTTAAAATCACGGATTCTGGAGCCAGACTGCCTGGTTTAGAATAAAGTTTCTTAACCTCTCCATGTCACAGCACCCTCAGATAATAAATGGAGATTGTAAGATCTATTACGCAGGGGTTGTAGTAAAGATTAAATGGATATGTATGTGTAAAGTGCTTAGTTTGTGGTGGAAATTTTATTTAATAAACGTGTGTCCCTGTTATGTTAATATCCAGGAAAATAAATGCATTCCTTAAGACTCTTTGGTTTGACTATTTGAAAATACTCTAAATTGAAGTAGAATAGGCAAAAGGAGGATGTGGCTCATCTAATACAGCTGTAAAAAGAACATAAGATATAACTGGAGCCAAGTTTTAAGCACCGCAAAAACTCTCCCTTCACTTCTTCTTATCCATTTTATCCTCCCAAGTCAGCAATCAAAGGTATGATTCCCACTGAGTTCCAGGGCCCATGCATGCCTAAGCCAATCACTACCACCAGTTAGGCAAGATCCACATAAAGACAGTAGCTCCCACTTGCAATCACATGGGTAGAAGAGATAAAAAATGATTAACATCCTTTGCTTTGTGCCTGGCTTCTTCTAAGCATTTACCTGTGTGAACTCATTTATTGCTCACAATAAACCAATGAGATATTATTATTTCCAGTGTACAAGAGAGATAGCAGAGGCCAGAATGATTCAGAAATTTGCCCAAGGCCCCACACCTAGTTATTGGTGAAGTTAACATTTTAAACAAATCAATACAAATGATCAATCTATTCTCAAAATCTTAGCTCTGACTCACTCCAGACACCTTGAAATATATATCATAGGGATACAAGAGAAATACACAAATGTTTACAATGGCTAGTTCTAGGTTACAAGCTTATAGTGGGATTTTTAAAAATAATTTCTCTATAGTCCAAGTTCTAAAACAAACCTTATTACTTTTTTGATCAGATAAAAATAATAAAGTTTATTTTCAATTAATAGCTCCCAAGATTAAAGACTAAAGCAATGTACTTAGTTGGGCTAAAATAGAATTATTAGGTTATTAACTATGAAATGTCTGACTTCATTAAGTACTAAGTTTGACAGTTGATATCTCAGACATTTCACTTTGACACTTTTTTTTTTTAGTGTGAAAATATGTCCTTATTCTTTCAATGCTCATTTTGGCTCATGATTATATTTCAGTTTTTTTAGAGTAATTTTTGTGAAACCATGGATAAGTCAAAAATTCATGTTAGTTTTGAATATCAGTTCCATCATGGAACCAATGCAGTGCAGATAGCTCGAAATATCACTGAAGTGTTTGGGAAGGATGTGGCTAATGAACTCACAGTACATCAGTGGTTTGAGAAGTTCCATTCTTGTGATTTTAATCTTGATAATGAGCCATATAGGTGACCCAAGACCAAGGTGAATAATGATGAGCTGAAAGCTGTAATGGAAGCAAATCCATCTCAACCTTCATGTGAATTAGCAGCAAGATTTGATGTTACTATTCCAACAATACTGGACCATTTGAAACAAGTGGGCAGGATAAAGAAGCTGAATGGATGGCTACCACATGCATTAAATGAGAATCAGAAGAGAAATAGTTTTGAAGCTTGGCTTTCTTTGCTGTCACAACATGAAGGGGAACCATTTCTGCACTATATTGTTACATATGATGAAAAATTGGTTCTTTTTGACAACTGCAAGCATTTGGCACAAGGGTTGGATAGAGATGAAGTGCCAAAACACAGTCCAAAATCAAATATTCATCCAGAAAAGCTAATGGTGTCTGTTTGGTGATCCAGCGCTGGTAGTATCCACTACAGCTTCATGAAACCTCATTGATTGATTACACTGGGTGTCTACTGCACCCAATTGGACAAAATCATGAGAATGCTTACAATTAAGCAGCCAAGACTGGTCAATAGAGTCAGGCCAATCTTCTTGCAAGACAACACTCACCATATGTCACACAAACAATGCTGCTCAAACTGCAGAAGTTGGACTTGCAAACTCTCTGTCATCCCCTGTATTCACCAGACTTTGCACCAATGTCTACCACTTCTTCCTGGCTTTGGGCCACTTCTTGCAAGGAAAAATATTCAATTCTTAACAAGCTGAGGAAAACACCTTTCACAATTTCATTGCCACTTGCTCTCCAGTCTTCCTCACTGTTGGCATAAACAAGCTACCCTTAAGTTGGGAAAACTGTGTCAATAGTTTGGGTGCATACTTTGATTAATTGCACTGCTTCTTGTTTGAGATATAATAAACTAAACTTTTGATTTGAAATTAGACATTTCCTATTTAATGACCTAATATTAATAATTACAAAAAAGGAATAAAGATACTATAGTGAAGAAAAGAAGGCCGGGTGCGGTGGCTCGCACCTGTAATCCTAGCACTCTGGGAGGCCAAGGAGGGTGGATCGTTTGAGCTCAGGAGTTTGAGACCAGCCTGAGCAAGAGTGAGACCCCATCTCTACCAAAAATAGAAAAAATTAGCCAGGTATGTTGGCCCATGACTGTAGTACCAGCTACTCGGGAGGCTGAGGCAGAAGGATCACTTGAGCCCAGGATTTTGAGGTTTCTGTATATAATATATACATATTCTGTATATAATATATATTATATATATTTACATAATTATATATATATAATATATATATATTATAGTGAAGAAAAGAAAACAGACGAATCAGGAGATTGAAATATATTGACAGATGACCTAGGTTGGAGGATGTTGTAATCCAGAATGTGTCTCAAAGGGACCACAAAGGAGGAGGGAGTCATTCTTCCCATTGGAGCCTAGAAAATCTCTGAGCTCTGAGTCTCCAAGAACAATGGAAGACCAGCTATAAACAAGGGGGATTTCTTGAAGGTCAGCATCTAGAATAACTGAACCAGTTAACCACTAATTACTTCTTCTATGTTGGAGAAGAGGACAACTCAGCATTACCCCAAACAGAAAAATAATCATTAGCTTCTTCTCCAAAAATAATGAAGTACATTTCCTTGGGGCTAACATTTCTAGGAGGCCAATGCCTTATCCATTAGGCCACTGGGGGCTAACATTTCTAATATGAGAAATATTCAAATGTTGGTGCCTGATCCCATTCTATCTTCCCTAAATAAAACATACATACTAAAATATCTAGAATAACCACTGCAAAAAAAAAATGATGAAAATAAATGGACATCATCTGTAAATTGACCCAAGATAAAATAGAAATCTGATTAGTAGTATAAATATTAGATAAATTGAGTCAATAGCTAAAATAGTTTTCACAGTTAGAAGAAAAAATAGAATAAAGAGAAGACAAAAAATGTGTCATCAATATAAATAAAGATAAAAAGTGAAACAAATAAATACAGTAAAGTGAGAAAAAATAAGGTGGTAGAAATGAATTCAAAAAATTAATAATGATAGCAACTCTATGGGGAAATTTTTTCAGTTAATGAACTGAGGGTTTTGATGGATTTTTTTTCATATTGTTATTTTTTTGTTAAATCCACCCCAAGCTGTTTATAAAAGACATGGTTAAAACATAAGTACAGTGCTCACTTGGATAACACATATGTTTAAAGTAGAATGATAAGAGAAGATTATGATGACTCCTGCATTAGGATAACATGCAAATTCGTGAAGTGTTCTAGATTTTTGTACTGAAAACTTAAAATGAGTAAATTTTATGTTATGTGCTTTTTACCACAATAAAAAAATAATAATAACATAGGATAGTTGAATATAAAGAACTTTGCCATGTGCTGATCAAAAGAAAACTGATATAGCAAAATGAATATAAAATATAATAAACTTTATGGCAAATAACACTACTAGAAAAAAGAAAGTCATCTCTTATTTATGAGATTAAATTCATTCAGAAGACACAATAATTCTAAATTTATTGCACCTAGTAACAGTTTTGAATACAGTCAATTCTCATCATTTATGGTTTCAACATTTGCAAATCCTCCCACTCATTAAAATTCATTCACATCCCCAAAAGCAATAATCATAGCACTCTTGTGGCTGTTTGCAGACATGTAGAGAATAGCAAAACATTTCAGTTGCCCAACTGAAATGCATGGTTTCAGCAGAGGTTGAAGGAGGAAGACAAAATTCTGCCTTCTGGTTTCAACTCTCATATTGCAAACAGGTGTCCTTTTCATGGTCTGTTTAGTGCTGTGTCTTTCATATTGTGGTGCTTTTTGTTTAGTGATTTCACTGTTTAAAATGGCCCCTAATAGTAATACTGAAATTCTGTTTAAAGTTCATAAGCACTAGAAGGGCATATTTTACTTTCCAGAGAAAATACCTGTATTAGATAAGCTTCATATAAGCATGAGTTACAGTGCTGTTGACAATGAATTTAATGTCAATGAATCAACAATGTATATTAAATTAAATGTCTTGAAACAGAAACATACATAAAAAAAGATTATGTTTTGGTCAGTTGATGGAAATGTTGTGACCAGAGGCTCATAGGAACCTAACCCTGTATTTCCCTTGGAATAGTGGTTCAATGTGCACTACTTTAGTGTTCACAGCAACTTTATAGAACAGAATTACTAATAAATAAGAATTGACTATATATAAAGCAAACACTGATGCAACTACAAATAAAAACATATAGATCTTCTGACAAAATGCAAGATTTAATATTCCCCCTCCAGTAACTGATAGATCAAGCAGACAAAAATAAGTCAGTAGAAACAGGAAAATTTTGAGCTACACAATCACCATATTTATTCTGCAGGCAAATCAACATCAAGCCACTCTGATAGGATGCAATGAGAAGAATGCAGTGTCAATTCTGTGTTATTCCTGCATGGATGTATAATCTGAATCTAATCATGAGAAAACACTTGACAAACTCAAACTGAGATAATTCTACAAAGTAGCCTGTATATTTCAAAATTGTCAAAGTCATGAAAGAAAGATGAACAGAGCTATTCTATATTAAAGGAGACTAATAGAAAATGAAGTAAAGACAATACATGATACTGGATTGGATTCTGGACCTAAATAAAAATATAGTTATAACAGACATTGTTGGGAGAATTGACAAAATTTGAATATAGACATTATTATGATAATTTATAATATTTGATTATGGACTATGGATTAGATAATAGTACAGTATTAATGTTAAATTTCCTGATTTCAATAATCGTGCTATGTTTGTATGAGAGAATGTTCTAGATATTTAGGAGATATACACTGAAGTATTTTGAGGTCACAGGTATGAGGTCTGCAACCTATTCTCAAATAGATTTTAAGTAATATAATAGGATGAGAGGAGAGAGAAGGAGGGGGAAGAGGAATCATAAAGCAAATAGGAAAAATCATAAATAAGTGGTGGATATGATTAAAGGTATATAGGAATTCTTTGTACTATTCTTGAAACCTTCCTAAGATTGAAGTTATACTCCCTAAATTGCCAAAACCCAAAAAATCTTAGGTACAGAAATGAGGCTAGGAATAATTGGAAAATAAGACATCCCAAGAGGATAGAGATGTTCATATTTCTAGAAATAAACTTCATTAATAGAAGATCACCATAATGTGTTAATTAGCACCAAAATAAAGCATATGGAGAACAGCAACAAAGAGTATGGAACAGATAAAACTCAGATTAGAAGTTGGCATTAGGAAGAATGATTATCAAATACCAAGAGTAGCCACAAGGCTTTGTGGGGGGTTTTTTGCTTGTTTTTCTTTTCTTGTGTTTTTATATGAAAAACAGGTTTTATTCACAGAAGTCAAGAAGTACTTTAATTTCCAGACATCTTAATTTATTATATCAACAATGTATTTCCATTAGATTCCTCATACATCAAATTTAAACTTTCTATGAAAAAGCCATTTCTTAAACTTAGATGTTGCTCTGTGGTTTCTAACTGTGCTGGTGACAAGTAAGCACAGGGCTCAGTGTATAAGGTGTTAAAATACATCCCAAACATTTCAATATTTGAAGGAAAAGTAAACCTATCAGTAATACATGGATAGTTAGTCACTGAGACAACAATTACTGAGATAACCATTGGTGATCTTTTGAAAGCAGCAGTTATTTCAGAGACTGCAACATTTTTGAGACAATTTCTTCACAGATTTTCACTTTCTCCATTGCTTCATGCAACATTTTGAGAAATATTTTCTTCTTTTATTGGTGCATAATTACTTTTTTTCCTAGCATGGTGGCAACTTTTCCCGAGCGTCTTCTCTGTTCTCAACTCACAAGCTCCATCCTGGTTGCTCTCAGAAACCAAGGAATTCTTTTCTACCTCACATCACTTCTTCCTGCCATTTCTTTTTCACTGTTTGTTGGTGTGTCTAACAGCTTTTTAATGTCTTCTTCTATTTTATAATTTTGTAAAAATTTTTCTAGAAATTCATCAAAAATGACAGGTTACCTCTACCTCCTGGAGATGGGGAATAACTTGCCTTGGATGACAGATATTTCATTTCCAAAATCAAAGGGGCAGCCATAAGGCTTTGTAAGAAATATTTATTCATACTTCATTGATTTTAAATAATTAATTAAGCACCTAAAATTTACTGGGTATTGTGGCAGGAACTACAGATACTAGAGATCATTTGGTAGAGTGTCTTGATATCAAATTAGCAGTTTTCCACTTAAAAGAATTAACAAGAAAAAAATCAAACAATCCCATCAAGAAATGGGTGATGAGCCGGGCGCGGTGGCTCACGCCTGTAATCCTAGCTCTTGGGAGGCCGAGGCGGGCGGATTGCTCAAGGTCAGGAGTTCAAAACCAGCCTGAGCAAGAGCAAGACCCCGTCTCTACTATAAATAGAAAGAAATTAATTGGCCAACTGATATATATATAAAAAATTAGCCGGGCATGGTGGCACATGCCTGTAGTCCCAGCTACTCGGGAGGCTGAGGCAGAAGGATCGCTGGAGCCCAGGAGTTTGAGGTTGCTGTGAGCTAGGCTGACGCCATGGCACTCACTCTAGCCTGGACAACAAAGCGAGACTCTGTCTCAAAAAAAAAAAAAGAAATGGGTGATGGAAATGAAGAGAAACTTCTCCAAAGAAGACAGAATAATGACCTGCAAACATATAAAAAAAAATGTTCAACATCTCTAATCATCAGAAAAATGCAAATCAAAACCACAGTGAGATACCACCTAACCCCAGTAAGAATGGTCTATACCAAGAAATTCCAAAACAACAAATGCTGGCGAGGATGCGGAGAGACAGGAACACTCTTACACTGCTGGTGGGACTGCAAATTAGTGCAACCTTTGTGGAAAAGAATTTGGAGATACCTCAAACAGCTAGAAATAGAAATACTATTCGACCCAGCAATAGCATTGTTGGGCATCTACCCAAAAGAGCATACGACATTCTATTATAAAGACATCTGCACCCGAATGTTTATGGCAGCACAATTCACTATTGCACGGTCATGGAAACAACCCAAGTGCCTGTCAATTCATGAGTGGATAATTAAAATGTGGTATATGCTCACAATGGAATATTACTCAATTCTAAGAAATGACAGTGAGCTAGTACCGTTTATGCTATCCTGGATTAAGTTTAAGCCCGTGATCCAAAGTGAGGTGACACAAGACATGGAAAATGGGCCCCACATCTACTCGTCATCAAATTGGTACTGCCTGATTAAAACTATGGTTCTCAAATGGTGGTAATGTTCACCAGGGATTGGAGTGGAGGGAGACCCAATCTTAGGGATGTGGTCAGCATTTTGGAGGGGAAGGGCATAACTCTAACCCTTCTTAGGGAGAGGCAAAGATATACAATGTAACCAAAATGTAAGAAAGAAAGAAAGAAAGAAAAAGAAAGAAAGAAAGAAAGAAAGAAAGAAAGAAAGAAAGAAAGAAAGAAAGAAAGAAAGAAAGAAAGAAAGAAAGAAAGAAAGAAAGAAAGAAAAGAACCTTTTTATCGGGTAGTGGGCAGGCGGGAGCGGGGAGGAGGAGGAGAAGGGTGTATACTTACATAATGTATGCAGTGCGCACCACCGGGGGCTTGGACATGCTTGAATCTCTGGCACATGGGGGGGAAGGGGGGCCAGGGGCAACATTTGTAACCCTAACAATATTTGTACCCCCATAATATGATGAAATAAAAGGAAGAAAAAAAAATTAGTAGTTTTCCAATTTCTGGAAGACAGAATGACAAGACAAAGGCAGAGTGCAGAGCCCCATTTGGAGATAGGACTTAGAGTCAATGATGCAAACAAAAGCAAAGTTATAAAAATTAAGGTACACAGGATGAGCACCTTAAAACAGAAGTGTTAATGTGAAGGAGCATAAGAATGAAGAACAGGGCTCTAGAAGAAGATAAGGAAAAATTGACAACCCCTGTTAGGAAGAGTAGGGAAGTGATGAAGAGTGATACGTAGGGCAAGGGTCAGATTTGTCCTGATATTTGAAAATAGTCTGAGAGTATGATCTACGAGACTAGTCTAATAGGTTAAATTAAATAAAATCTAGCACAGAGTGAGTTCAAGACTTAGCTCAGTGTTCAACATCATTGAGAGATTGTTGCTCAGAATTATCTCTCCACCCAATCTGGTCCCCTCTTTTCCTGAGTGTGATCCTGAATACATGGAAACAGAGTATTTGCTATAGAAACATAAGCAGGTATATCTGTCTTCTCCCTACACCATGAATTCTCTCAGGTCAAGAATTATTTCTTTTTCATTGGTCCTTTCCAACATCTTGTGCCATGCTGGGCCTCAAAATAAGTTCTGAATAAATTTTTGAAGAATCAATGAATAAATGAATATTAATTCAATAGATATCAAAACTTTAGCTGATGTTACACAAAAAATAAAAAGGAAAATAAAAAACAACCTTAACATTGTTAGCAAATACTTGCTGATTTATATTATTTTTATAAAATGATACAAAGTTCAACATGGTGAAAATTCAGAACAAAAGTGCATTGGATGTGGGAAGGTGCTTTTCTCTTTCTGATAAGATTCTTCATCCTTCTTCCTCACCTTAAAAGATCTCACAAAAGAGTTGAGATCTAAGAAACCATGTTTTTGGAAAAGACAAGTGGTCCTCCAGCAAGAAAGATTTCCTTAGTGGATTAAACTTGAGCTCATAGTTAAATAGTTAAAACAATTCCCCTTGATAGGTAGTCATACATTGTTTACCTCCTTGATATCTTCATTATGGCATAAACAGTTATAATCCTTCCCTCTAAAGTAAAACTTAGATCTAAACAGCTAAAAATTCAGAACTGACGTGGGAAGGTAAACATAGACAATGTCCAAGATCTTGCAGCTCTGTTTGCTCCCTCTGTAAAGGACGTTATCATTTGTTATTCTAGCATTGTGTTCAACATATTTTCATCTACAGAAGCCCTAATTTCTTTCCTGCAGACCAAATATTCTGATTTGTTTCTCCTCCCTTCTTTATACATGTTTTAAAAAGTAATTGACTTATTAGGAATAGTAGCCTGAGTTTGGAGATGAGTTCCCAGAATGACCAAAATACAGAATACTTTTCCCAATGCCAAATTGGAGGGTCCGAGTACAGTAGCGGTGATGTAAAAGCCAAAAGCATGAAAAAAATGCTTACTCTACATGTGCTCCATTTCTTGTCAGTTTCTAACATGAAAGCCATTTCTGGTTGGGAAAACAACCAGCTATCTCAAATCTTTCCATTCTCTTACGTAGAATCATGCAATCTTACAGTTGGATATGACTTTTGAGCAAAATTCTTCCCACTCATGTGCCACAGCACTATCGTGCCCTCTGAACAGGTGAGAGGAAACTGGAGATAGTGTTTTCCCCACCAACAGGAAGTGGGTTGGGCTGAGCTCAGGCCAGTTGCCTACCACCTTAAATGATCTATGCTAGTTCATCACACTGTGCAATGCAAATGTCATTGCCTTTTGCGCCATTATATGGAAATGTCTGGGAACCACAACTTTGTAGATCATACAGTCTAACTTACTCAAAAAGAAATGACCATTCCGGCACAGAGCTATTTGATTTCTATGTATATGTCTTCCATGGCTGATTTCTCAATACTTCATGAAACAATTCTCTTTGTAACAGAGTCCAGAGAAAGAAGTTAAAAAAAAAAAGTCTCCTTCAATTTCTGTAAATCGAGACAAATCCTGGCAGTTAAAGCCACAGTGGATACAACTTCATGTGGTAGTTTGAATCTTGGAATGCAAATATCAAGTACTTCTTTATTTATCACTTCTCTAAGACATATATCCTCAATTTCCTCAAACACTTTTAAACTGACAAGACTAGAGAAACTTCCATAATTTAGTCACAATCCCATTCACATGAAAATGTTTCTTTTTAAAATGCAGGATTTAGAACTGAATATTCAGATGTAATTGAACCAATAAAATGTGTCTATTAGTTACTCAATTTTTATTTAATCAAAAATATAAAGGAATATCTGTGTGTTTTTTTCTTAGCAATTTTATCATTTTTTTTTATTTGTATTGAATTTATGACCAATGAAAAAACTCAGGATTTTTTTGTGCGTGTGCCAGAGTCTCTCTTTGTTGCCTGGGCTAGAGTGCTGTGGCATCAGCCTAGCTCACAGCAATCTCAAACTCCTAGTCTCAAGCGATCTTTCTGCCTCAGCCTCCCCAGTAGCTGGGACTACAGGCATCCACCACTGTGCCCAGCTAATTTTTTCTATATATTTTAGTTGGCCAATTAATTTCTTTCTATTTTTAGTAGAGACAGGTTCTCACTCTTGCTCAGTCTGGTTTCAAACTCCTGATCTTCAGTGATCCTCCTGCCTTGACCTCCCAGAGTACTAGGATTACAGGTATGAGCGATGATGCCCAACCCAGAATTCAGGATATTTTAAATGAACTGCTGTTGAGTCAAATCTTCCTCGTCCTGTACTTACTCATTTTGTTAAACATAAAGGCAGCAATTTCCTTTGCTTTTTCCTATGTTCAATTTAAGTGTAAGAGCTGGGTGCAGTGGTGCATGTCTGTAATACCAGCTACTTGGGAGTCTAAGGTGGGAGGTTTGCTTGAGCCTAGGAAATCACAGTAAGCTATGATTGTGCTACTGGGTGACAGAACTAGATCCTGTTTCCAAAACAAAAAAAGAAAAGAAAAGGAAAAAATAGTTAGTGTATTGACTTCTCATCTGAAAATAAAATCGTAGTCATTTACTTTTAATTGTTGTAAAATCTTGCAAACATGACTTCTTTATAGGTTTTTAGTAAAACAGTTGCAATATTAATTGCAAAACATGTCATACGAGTCAACAAGGACAGGGTCCCATGACACACCTCTAGAGATTTCCCCTTAACTTGACATCTAACGATCTAAATATCACCAAAGTACTTTTTATCTGTAATATTTTTTCTTACATATTTTTCAAATACACTATAATTAACACTAAACATAAAATCATGCCCAGTTTTTAAGTAATGTTAGCTTACTATAACAAATAAAACTAAAAAACAGCTCAAATACATTAAAATTTATTGCTTCCTCTAGAGACCAAAAGTGTTCATGATTGACTGGAAACTTTTCTACAAATAGTAATTCAGGGACACAGACTGGTTCCATCTCATTGTTCTGCCATCTTCAATATGTGACTTACAAGGCTGTCATGCTCCAGATATCAAGTTGATAGAAGGTGAAAATGCCAGTAAAAAATTCCTGGCCAAAAAGTGAAATGAAACATTGAGGAAAGTATTTGCTGGCTTCTACCCTTATGGAAGGAGACACACAATTTTGCAGAGAGCTACTAGCATTGTTTCATATAGTCTACCTTTCTGGCCATCTTTTCCTCACCCAGAGAACATAGTCAAGCCCTCCCCAAGGGAGATCATCCAATCCAAAGTACCATCAAGAAACTTCATCCAGATCAAAGTTCAGAATGTCCTGGTAAAAATCAACCTTCTTCCCCAGGTCCAAATGACTCCTATAATTTAACAGACAAATTAGTTTCTACTTGGCACACATTCCTTCTCTCTGTCTTTCTTCCAATATATAATAGAGGAACAGAGGTAGGAGATATACAATAAATACTCTCCATAGGAAAAGAAAATTTAAACAGTGACTCTACAGCAATAGTTAACTCCTGCTAGGTAGACATTATTAACACCCCTTACCTGTCAGTATGAGGATATTCCTAGATTGGACTATAATCTTGATGTCTGGTAAAAACTCTATTGCTCGTTGTTGTTTCTTGCCACTGGTTCCAGGCCAGAAGATTTGTCCTTGCCTCTTATCCTCCATGAGTACTGAGGAGTGAGCCATCTTTGGGTCCTGCACGACTTGAAGAGCCTGCTTCCTGCTGATGCAAATGTATAGGTTGGAAGACAGTTTATAGATTCCTAGGGACTTTGAAAACTGGAATTCCTCAGAATCTTAGTAGATTCTGATTTATTTGTTTCCAGTTATTTCTATGTGCCAGTAACCACAACCAAATTTTTTTCTTGGGTGTAATTTTCAAGCCTACCTGTGTCCTTTACTTCCTTCTACTCTCTCAATTCAGTGGTGTCTACCTTGAAGCATGATACTTTATGCTTGATTGAGAAGGAAACACTCATAATCTGATCTTTGTCCCAGGGTTGTTTACTTGGAAAATTTTAATAACTCTTTGTTGTTCAAAGTCTTTTTTTTTTAATTTCATTTCTTACTATTTGGGGTGTGTGAGCAAACAGCTTTTCCAACTCCACAAGACTCAAACTTTTTAGATTCTTTCTATCCCCTTTTTATTTTTACTTTCAAACTGCCAATTCTTCCTATTCACTTTTTGTTTTGTTTTGTTTTTATTTTGTGATACCTTGCCATATGCAATAATGAGCAACCAACACACAATCAGGTGTCTTTACACCTAGAATTATAGACTTGTAAGCAATCAGCTTCCAAGAGATTTACAGTTTTACCGAATGCTTGGTCATTGCATAATATAGATTGCCATTTCTCCAGCCTCCAGTATGCATTTGCTTTCCATACAGTGATTACTAAGACAATGCCACCTATTTTAAGTATTTGTTGGAGAAAAAACTCTTTTTCAAATTTCCAGTTTTCACATTAATTAAAGAAAAGCTAGATGATATAACAAACTCCAAAAGTTTAAATGGTCCAAACACATTGGAATTTTATTACTCATTCCACTAAAATCCAAAATGAATGCTTCTGATCTGTGAAGAATCTCCTCCCTGTGGTAACTCAGAGAACTAGGTTGCTTCTACCTAGGGCCCCACCATCTTCCGAAGTCCCTATGTTGATCTGCATTAAGTTGGTGAAAGGCAAAGAGCCAGTGGAGAAATCACACCCATTTCTTAAAAACTCCTATTATATCCACTCCTACTTCATAAAGAACATACAAATGGCCACATTTGCTTGCAAAAAGGGCTTGGTAGTTGCTGCTTCTGCAGCCACTGCCTTGTGTCGACTACCAGCCTCCTCTGACTCGCCTGCCAATAGGAAGTGCTAGAGGAAAGTAAATTCCAATTCTTAAATTATCCTAGAAAAATATAGATAGAAAATTAATTCCAAATTAGTGTATACTCCACAATTCCAAAATCCTTATTCTGAAATTTTCATCAGATCAATATCACACCAAATGATTCAGAACAAATTGCTTGCAAAGTAATTCAAAATTGATATCTGTATTATGTAAACACAAAATTCAGGAACAACAGCAATAGTAAGTTGTACTTGGTTATAGAAATTACACCAAAAAAAAAAATAGAAGTGGAAAAAACAGGATAAAAACAAAACAATAACACAGTTAAAACCCTGAGATGTCGTTAATACTAAACCATAATGTAAGAAAAGATGAGGTGGATAAAGGAATGGAAGCTGAGTTCGCAATGAGATATTACCATCCATTCACCAGAATGTCTGAAATTTTATAGATCAATCAACTAACCAACTGACAATACTAACTGTTAAGATGTAGAACCACTAGAATTCTCATACTCTACTAGTTGAAGTGAAAATTGGTAAAACCACCTTGGAAAATGGGCAGAAACTGCCAACTCTGACAACATGCATTCCTGTTGCTTTACAAGTCCACTGCTACTTATCTACTCAACCAAAATGTGTACAAATGTACAACAGATACATCTGGGAATAGTCATAGCAGCATCATCAGTAATAGCCAAAACTTGGAAACAGACCAACCATCCAGAAACAAGAGAATAAAAATTTTTAAATGTATTTCCAGACAATGGAGTACTATGAAATAAGGATGAAAAACATGCTACTACTATAGGCCATCATGTGGATGAATGCCATAGCATAATACGGAGTGTAAAACGCCAGAGACAAAGATACATATTGGATAGTTTGAATTCATAAAGTATACAAAGAAGCAATCTAATCGGCTGTATTAAAATCAGAATAGTGGTTATCTTTTGGCCAGGCTGGGGGAGGGTCTCCATGGGTAAGTACTGGGAAAGTCCATGAAGGAGTTTTCTGAGATGCTGGTTATGTTCAACATCTTTATTGGTATACTTACACTGATGTGTTCACTCAGCAAAAATAAGTTTGCTATGCCCTTAAGATTTATGCACTTTCAATAAAAAGTACCAATATTTTCATCACTAAATTTTCCTTTTGTTATGCCTTTTCAACCAGAGACACTACAATCAGAAAGATTTTTGTCTGGTAACAAAATTATATTTATTAATGGTTAGTCATATTTTTAATTACACTTATTCAGATTTTAACCTATGTTCTATATTTGTGAGTTCATAATACTTTTATGTTTCACATGTCAGTATAGCAGTAGTGATACTAACATGAAATAAAATTAAGTTCACAGACATTTAGCACTTCTCAATGCTACCAGTGACTCTTGACTGTCACTCAGCACTTACATCCAAAGTGGATCACACATAGGACAAGTTTAGTTCATTCTAGTGACCATCTGACTGGTTGTTCTAGTCACAGTGTCTGATATATTAACTTGTTTCAATAATTTCCATAATGGCACCAGTAGCTAGTCATTACTTATGACCTTCAAAATGTGTTTCTTCACTACTAGCCCACAGCAAAAATAATATTAATATATTTTGTTACCCAAGAAACCTAATTCCATGGAATTAAATGATTTCAAGTAGATTATTGAATGATTGAAAAGACCTTAGGTTTTTATATCCCTATTCATAGACTCTTAAATAACTAGGAACCAATAGCATATTATTTCCAGAGTAGGTTTTAGGTTTAGATTAAGTAGGGGAGAGCCTATTTCTTAACTCTTTTCAATATGTGATTTGTTGTTGAACAATTTGGAAGAGCTACTTAAAGATGTCTGCAACAGTAATATTTTAAAGGCTTTATATTTGAATTATAAATCTGGGCTGTCTATTGATTTCTTTTCTCAATCTCCTTGGAATTCAGTCTCTACTCTCTAAAAACCTTTACCAGCTTTGAAGGTGGACAGGATATCTTTCTAGGTTTAAGTATCTTTTATGTTAATGCATTAGTTTTAACTTAAGCCCTTTATTTTTATTTTGGGGAGCAGATGGTGTTCAATCTACTCTGTCAGGCACTTGGATAGGTGCTAGGTAAATAGCAATGAGTGAGACATATCAATTATCCTCAAAAAACTCAGTTATGTGGAGAAATATTTTAAAAGTAAAGACAGTAAACTGAAATATGTGCCAAATGCCCTGAAGAATAATCAATTCAACTTGGCAAATCTAGAAACCTTTAGAAAATAGATATCATCTATTGAGGTACTTATTATTTGCAAGCACTTCATATGTGTTTCATTTTTTCTTAAGAAAAAAAAACTCCTGTGTGTTTTACATTGTCATTATTGTTATTATAAATAAGTTAAGTGACTTGACAAGGCTATTCAGAGCATGAAATGTTAGCATTAAAGTTCAGATCTCTGAAGGGTCAGTAAGGTTTAGAAGAAAGATAGAGGTCTTTGTAATCAGGTCTTTGTAATAATCTGTTTTAAAATATTTCTTTGCCATTGCTGTGTGCAAAAATTATTTGTCTTTCCTGAGCTTTGGTCTCTTAATCTATCACATATTATCTTCACATCAGGATTACCATGTGCTTTATATGAGACAACAAATGTATGTGAAGTGTCTAGCACTCTGTTTAGGAGAATTGGCATTCAATTAACTGGTATTTTGTTTTCTTCATCACATGCTGGGGGATGGGGTGATGACATGATAAATCAATGTCTTAGAAATATAACTAGGGCAGCAATGTGGAGGATGGATTGAAATATCAAGCACAAGAAATGTACAGTAGTTAGGAGAGTTCTGCAATAGTCTAGCCATAAGAAGATGAGTTTTGAAACTAAGGCAGTAGCAGCTGGAATGGAGAAGAGGAAAGGATGCTGAGAAACATTCCAAAGTGGAATTTACTTGATAATCGGTTGATTGTCAGGAGTGGAGAGGAGGTGCAGAATAACCTGAAAATTAATAATTTCAGAAACTGTCATATGGTACCACCAGGAACTGAGATAGGAAATATTACATATGGATAAGATGGTTTGAAAGTGGATATTCAGTGATCTTTTAGACATGTAGATTTAGGGATGCTTGAGAGAAGAGATGTCTAAATAAACAGTTGGAGACTTAAGTCTAGAGTTCAAGAAAGATGTCAGGATTGTTTATTTATATTTTAGAGTCAAGTTATAAATAAGAGTTGGAAGACATACTAGAAAATGAGATCAATCAGGGAGATAGAAGCCAGAAAAAGACAAAGACCAAAAATTTTAGGAATAAGAACATTTAAGGTTCAGGCAGTGAGGTGGGGTGAAAAGAATACAGGAAGAAAACAAACATTCCTTGTCAGATATTTAAAAGAAAAATAAGGAAAGTGACATGGCATAGAAATCAAGAGAAGAAGGACTTAAGAGAGAAGGTCAACAAATAAATTAACACAGAGAAATTAAAAGCATGAGAACTAGTATAAGGTCACTGGTAAAGCTTTGATAGCCTTAGTAGATTGGATGAAAAAGAATTTGTTGAGTCACGTGTGGTGGCTCACTCCTGTAATCATAGCACTCTGGGAGGCCAAGGCAGGAGGATTGCGTGAGCTCAGGAGTTCAAGACCAAACTAAAAGTAGAAAAATTAGCCAGGTGCCATGCAGTGCACCTATAGTCCCTGCTATTCGGGAGGCTGAAGCAGGAGGATCGCTTCAGTCCAGGAGTTTGAGGTTGTTGTGAGCTAGGCTGATGTCATGGCACTCTATTCAGGGCAACAGAATGAGATCTCTTGAAAAAATAGAAAGAAGAAAGAAAGAGAGAGAGAAAGAGAGAGAGAGAGAAAGATAGAGAGAAAGAGAGAGAAAGAGAGAGAGAAAGAGAGAGAGAGAGAGAGGGAGGGAGGGAAGGAGGGAGGGAGGGAGGAAGGAAGGAAGGAAGGAAGGAAGGAAGGAAGGAAGGAAGGAAGGAAGGAAGGAAGGAAGGAAGGAAGGAAGGAAGGAAGGAAGGAAGGAAGGAAGGAAGGAAGGAAGAATTTGATGGGGAAAAAAGAGATCATGAGTCTATAGAAGCCAATGAGCATGAGCAAAGACACAAGCTTAGGAAATAGTAAGGTGTGTTTGGTAAATATTGAGTTAATAGGACCATTTCTGCCTTATTTTTTGAGCAAAGTAGACAAAAGCACCCCCTTGGGGTGGACACAAAGTGCGTCCAGCTAGGGAAGAGAGCAGGCGGAGTTTCAGCTCCCCCATCCCTCTGCTTTTGTGCAGTGCACATACTGCGTAACCATTTGCAGCAGCCCTAAGCGAACAGTTCCATTGAGTTGAAATGCAGGGTATAAGAAGGGCAGCACTAGGACATAAATACGGAAAGGCATCTTGCAGATCACCCTGTGGAGAGTCTTGAAAGCCGGTGGAGACTTTTGTGTTCAATTTAGGAGACAATGGGGAATCATCCACGTCTATGAGGTTCACTTAAGGAAGATGAGCCTGGCAGCAAAATGCAGATGGTGGGAGGAGGGGAACACAGGTGCTAGGAAAACTACTTAGGAAGCAATTTCAATTGGATAGCTAAATGCACGGGCTTATATTTTTCTTTGATCTGATTTAATAAATTTTAAATGAAGTCTAGGGGAAAAAAAGGTTGGAAAAAGCAGTGTTTACCCATGGAGCTTTTGGTTTCCAAAATGTAAAAAGAATTAGCTCCTCTAGGAACAAATTAGTCAGATGCAGAGAGAGGCAGTCTCTGCTCACCTTGGCAGTATAATTTAGTGCCCTGCTTTTCTACCTCTCCGAGGAACTACAATGCTTTGAAGTACTATTTGTGGCCTTTCCCTTGGGTCTTCCTCATGTTTCCTGCTACTAGGAGAAAAGTTGAGTCCTAGAAGGGCAGAAGTTTAAAAACTAAAAAGTTTAGTCAAAACAACTCACATGATCTCTCTCTCTCATGCCACATGCCTCTCTTGCTTATTTTCCTTAGCTCCTAAAATGACTAAATGAATACCGTCTGACTTGTAATTACATATATATATATATATTTATATATTTATATATATATATTTTTTTAAAGACAGAGACTTGCTCTGTCACCCCAGCTAGAGTGCAGTGATGTCATCACAACTCACTGCAACCTCAAACTCCTGGGCTCAATTTATCCTCCAGCCTCAGCCTCACAAGTAGCTGGGACTATAGGCGTGCACCACCATGCCTGGCTAATTTTTCTATTTCTAGTAGAGTCAGGTCTTGCTCTTGCTCAGGCTGATCTCGAAATCCTGACCTCAAGCAATCCTCCTGCTTCAGCCTCCCAGTCTGCCAGGATTATAGGCGTGAGCCTTTACGCCCAGCCTACTTCCTTGTTTTAATGACTCAATTAACCTGGTTTGATGAATCCAAAAGGGAAGGTTAAAGATAAAAGAGAAAGAGGAGAAGAATGAGATTAATAGAAAAAATAAGAGGTTAGAATAAATTAAGAATGATTGTCTAGTGTGTACCTTGCTCCATTTGAATAACATAAATCACATTCTATAATTCTCACTATTGCTATTCTGCTATTGCTATTGACACTTTACAAATAAGAAATCTGAAACTTGGAGATCTTACTTGCCCAACTGTACAATGGCAACAGGATCAAAAACGATGCCAAGTTATTAATAAGGAAATAAAAAGTAGTAACATAATATTTTACTAAACAACAGTTAAAATGAATACACTAAATGTAATGAGTCTACAAGGGTAAACCTTCACACCTACTATTGAGTAGAAAAAGTAAGTTTCAAAAGAATATGTATAGAATTAAAACATACATATACAGGTAAAATCTTAAAAAAAATATATACCACCTAATTCATCCAATTCCAGCCAAGATGGAGAAACAAAGTTTAGATTTATCCTTTACGTTCCCTCCTGAAGCCATTAAAAAAGCAAACAAACAAAAATAGGAAACACAGCTTACTGCCTGGAAAGAGATTTCAGGCTGTAACAGAGATGGAGCTGAAGGTGGAAACTGGAGTCCTCTTGTAAGTTGGAGAGACAGAGCTGAGATCCTAGAAGATTAAGAACAATGTACTAGGGAAGATAGAGCTGCACAGAGGAAAAATCCAGGTCCTCTGTAGAGGGCCATGTTCCACCTCCACACCCCTCCCCATGAGCATTCAACAGAACACTGATGGATGCAAGTGCAAGAGAAAATTATCCAAGGCTAGGAAAAACTGTCCAAAACAATTAGTGTGAATAGTGCTTTAATTCACACAGGGCCAAGTAGAGCGGTTCTGACCAGCCAGACAGTAAAATCTTTTAATTCACAGGACATTGGGTAGAGTACCCAGGAAGGTATTGCTTCAGCAGTGGGAATTAATTCTAGACTAAGCATTGCTCCAAACTCACCTGAAAATCATTTTTATGATTTTTCAGATCCAATAGGAACAAACTGTTTCCAAGTAACTAAAAACAAGAAGATTTATAGAAACACAGAATTCTCCAACACTAAACAAGGAAAAATTCCCAATGGCTGCCTTCTAATTAATGATTACCAGGCATGCACGAAAGGCAGGAAAGCACAATCCATAATGAGAAGATTAATAAGTTAATTGAAATTGACCCAGCATTTACATAAGTATTAGAATTAGCAGACAAGGATGTTGAAACATTTATTATAACTATATTTCATATGCTCAAAAAATTAAAGAAAGACACATAGGATATTAAAAAGGCCCAACTTGAATTTGTAGAGATGAAAACTACTATACTGGAAATTTAAAACACTAGCCAGGATCAATGGCAGATTAGACACTGCAAAAGAAAAGATTAGTGAACTTGAAGGTATAGAAATAGAAACTATCCAAAATGAAACATACAGAGAAAAAAGACATTTTTAATGACAAAAAGAGCATTAGAGTGCTCTGAGACAATTTCAATTGGAATACTCAAAAAAGAAGTGGGGGACCAAAATATTTAAGTAAACAATGGCCAAAATATTTACAAACTTAAAGAAAAAATTGATCCACATATCCATGAAGCTTAATGAATCTCAAGCACAAGGAACATGAGGAAAACTATACCAATGCATATCTTAATCAAATTGCTGAAAACCAGTGATAAAGAGACAATCTTAAAAGCAGCCAGAGAAAAAACTGTTAGTGTAGAAAAGAACAAACCTACAGATTGCATAAGGTTTCTCATCAGAAGAAAACACAGGTGACAAGACAGTGGAGCAACATCTTTAAAGTACTGAGAGGAGGGGGTACTACCAACCTAGAATTCCATATCTGATGAATTTACCTTGCAAAAGAAAGGCAAAATAAAATGCTCTTAGACATAAAAAAAAAAAGCTTAAAGAATTTATTACTAGCAGACCTGCATTACAAGAAATGTTAAAGAAAGGAATTTGGGGAAAAATACCATTTATGCTTTTATGAATAAATGACAACTCCAATACTTTCTATCTTTGCTATTTTGGGCAAGTGACATTTTTGGGCTTCAATTTTCTTATTACTAAGTTAGGAATAATGATAATACCTACCGCAAAAGATTGTTCCGAAGATTAAACTGTGTGATATGTGTGTGTCTATACCAGCAAGAATAATGACTAATGACTGGCATAATAAAAGACACTGTAACTGGTGACTATTACTGATGGTTACATGTATCTATAGTAAAAGTATAAAACCATGGATGAGAAGGGTAGACACGGGACAACCTCACTAATAAAAGAGCAAAGGAAAAGAAGAAAAGACAGCTGGAGATGACCAAGTTTGTGATAAGTTGGGGAATGGAGCAATCCTTATCTTTCCCCCTTCATGGGAGAAAATGACAGAAATTCTAATATGAGAAAGAGAGGAGATGCTCTTTCTACTACAGCTACATGTAAGAAAGATTAAAGGAAATCATACAACCGACTGTGCTGCTTAAGTATGCAATCACTTTGTAAATCCAATCCCAGGACTAAGGACTACTGAGGATGAACATTCCTCATTTTTGGGTTGTGGGTAGGTGGGCATGAACTCAAGCTTTGAGCATCACTTAGAAGCTGCTGTCATTTGAATGTGTTCCCCGAGGATCATGCATTGGAAACTCAATTCCTATTGTAATAGTGTGAAAAGGCGAGACCCTTAAGATGTAATTAGGCCATGAGGGTCTCTGCCCTCAAGAGTAGATTAAGGCAGTTATCACAAGAGTGGGTTAGTTATTGCAGGAGTGGATTCCTGATAAAAAGATAAATTCTGTTCTTACTCTTGCTCTCTCTCTCTCTCCCCTGCTTTTTTGCCCTTTTGCCATCCACCATAGGATGATGCAACAAGAAGGTCCTCACCAGATGCAGACTCCTTTCCCTTGGATTTTCTAGCCTCCAGAACTGTAAGAAATTTATCTCTGTTTGTTCTTTATAATTTATCTGATCTCGGGTATTTGTTATAGCAGCACAAAATGAACCAAGATAGAAGCTTAGGCATACACCACTGCCAGACAGGAAGTTCTTAATTTCAAGTCTATGAATGAACTTCAAGGTCCCAGTATTCCTTTGAAATTACATACAAAAAGAAATATATAATGGGGTGTGGGGGGGTGAGTTCAGGGAAAGATTTTGTAGTCTTCATCATATTGTCAAAGACCTTGAGCCAAAAAATAATACAAACTACTGTGTCAAGAGAAATTTGATTGAAATCAGGAAGCACATTAATTAGGTTGTCTGTTTCTAAAAACTAGTTTTATACTTTAAAGGCTCCCAGTATTTTTGTTACTCCCTGGGATTATCAAACCAATAAAATTCATTCAAAGTACACACTACAATGAGGTACACACTACAATGTAATTTATTAATTGACTATTAGAAATATAATTTCTATAAGATTTGAACTTCAGAAGTACATTCTTCCCTTATAATCCAATTTAAAAAGGAAGCCATAATAATCCTGAAGTTACATGGATAGAATTAGTAGTGAAAGCATTTAGACAGTTTTATTAGAAATTCCCAAATAAGATAGTTTAAAAGTGTTTCTCACTTTCTGGATAATCTTGGCAGAATGTATAAAATATTTTGACCCTCGGGACATTTTATTTTCTCTGAGCATAACTGGATGTTCTATGATCAAGCTGTGTATCAGCTGCATGATTTTTGGTTTTGCAGGGGTTTTATTAATACTTTTTATACTATTCTTCTATTACTATCTTTTTATCTCTATATCTGTTAATAATATTGTTAATGCTACTGCTCTAAATTGCTAATACAGTCTGGAAAGGAAAAAAAAATGCTTGGTTTCATAATGCAGCACTATTCCTTTTACCCTCAAGGTCTAAGATGATTTGCAAGTAAATTCAAGTACAATCTTAACATTAACTGTAGTATTACCAAAATGAAAATATTTCCCAGTGGTTACCACTATGCAGTCTTTGAATACTGCATAATTTTTCGGGACTACATCCTCTGCAATCAGATCCATGTAATGTCCCACTCTCCTCCCTCCATGGCCACCTCATCCCCACTCTGCCAACTGCCCCAGAGGAAGGGGAAACTAGGTGTCCACGTGTACATGTGCATGTATGTGTGTACGCACGTGCGCACGTGCACACACACACACACACTAATAAACAGGCTTGAGTATAAGGTCTGAAGTCAAGGTTGTTATTGCCTGACCAATTACTCCTGGTGCTGCACACCTGTAAGAGACAACCAGCAAATCTTATCACTAACTTACAGTTGGTCTTAAGCAAAGCAAAGAACTACTCTGTTCTACATAAAATGGAAATACCATTTAGCATCGAAGCCTGATTTGCCTTGTAATGATGTGTTGAATAACATACTAATCACAATAAGTCTCTAAGAAACAAAAACCTTAACTATGTTAAAATCTTTTTGATGAACCATTTCCATGTATGTGCTCACTAAAAGAAAATTCTGGGTTTTTTGTACCAAAAATTATTCTTAAAGACTCTTTAAGCATTAAATATTTCTTACAGATGCTCTTTAAGTGTAGAGTTGTGGAAACATTCTAAGTATTCTTTGCTATTTCTCTTTTCCCTGCTGGGATGGGGAAGATGTATGAATAGGACCTCTGAGCCCTTTCTTAATGGTTTGGGGGGATGGATTAGAGGCAGGAGGATGGTAGTAAAATATTAATCCAAAAGTAGCACGGCCATGCCTTTAAGCTCTGTGCTAGTATAATCATAGAGTATAAAGCCCTCAGCTCAGAAGAGTCAGAAACTGCAGATAACAAATAAAAATTACTCCAAGACAGGCACAATCCTCAGAACATTTACATTTCATAAAATGAAAAATAGAACTTGAGGAAAATGAGAGGTATGAAAAAAAAGATGTAAAATAGGTGACTATTACATTCTACCTAGAGAGTAAGACAAAGAGACAGAGAGAGAGAAGCTTTTCAATATATACCTTGAGATTTTCAAATATAGTACGTTATAAATGTGAACTTGGTTTGGAGGAGAAAAGGGGGATAAATACCTCAGATAATTCCCCTCTCTGCCCTCACCAACACCCCATCAACCCTGCCTTCATCCCTTTATCAGGACAAATATGCTTTCACTTTAGCAAGGCATAATATGAAATTACATTTTAGTGCAGCTCTGTAACTAACTGATAATTGATCAAACGTGCATATACTGAGTATCTTCTAGAGGCCAGGACCCTGACAGGAACCAAAACTACACAGTCAGGATTCCCATTCTAGGAAAGGTTGCAGTGCATTCATTTAACAAATACTTATGGATGCTCTCATCACAGCAGCATGTGAGGTAGACATTGCCTCTGATCCCATGAAGATTACACTGTAACACAGAAGATAGACACTAAGCAATTTATACAACTGTGGTGAGACTTAGCACACATGCTGACTCCTCTGACCTAATTTGGAGAATCAAAGATTTTTTTTTCTTAAGGTAGTCTCCACTTTAGAGCTACCTTGTCCCCCATCAAGTTCAAATCCAATCTCCACTTCTGGCTTTGCAACTTTGAACAAGTTGGGTGACTTCTCAAATGGCTCTGTGCCTCAGTTTCTTAATTCGCAAAATCAAAATAATAATAGAACCTTTTTTTTAGGCCCGTGGTAAATGAGTCCATGTATTTAAAATGCTTAGGACAGTGTTTGTCACATAATAAAGCTCATAAAAAACACTAGTTATAATTGCATTTCTCAAAAAGATGTGGAGTAAGGAGGAAGGATGGGAAAAGTAAGAAAGAGAGAAAGCAGGAACAGCATGTGCAAAGGTCCTGAGAAAGGAAACATAGTACATATGAGGAACTAAAGGAATTGAAAAGGAAAATAGTGTGAGGTTAGCCTGGAAAGGAAGGCAGGGCCCAGATCCAGCAAGGCCTGTAGGCCCTCAAAGGTTTTAGATATTAATACAATTGGATGTCATTAAGGGTTTTACTTGCGAGAGTGACATAGTTATATTTTAATTTCAAGTAAAACAATCTCCAGTGCAAAGCATGTAGTATAAGGGTAAAAATGGAAGAAGGAAACTTAAGGAGCTATAGCTGCAATATCAGTGAAAGAAGATGGTGGCCTAGACTTGAGAGACACTGATAGAGATAAAAAGATATTTAGAATGAAGATGCAGTTTAGGGTTGAATAACGATCAATCTATGTTAATAACTATGTTACTTAATCAGGTCTCAAATTTCTATAACTCGATGGATGATGGTGCCATCCACTAAAATAAGAAAGATAAGATAACTAGCTGTAGGGAAAAATAAATGAATGTAATATTTGGGTATGTGTCTTATTTTGCTATGGCTGCCATAACAAAACACAGACTGAGTGGCTTAAATCACAGAAATTAATTTTCTCACAGTTCTGGAGGCTGAATGTTGAAGACCAAAGTGGCAGCAGGTTTAGTTTCTTCTGAGGTCTCTGTCTTGTAGATGGCCACCTTCTCACTGTGTCCTCACATGCTGTCCCTAGATCTCTGTGTTTGTGTCCTTATTTCCTCTTCTTATAAGGACACCCATCATAGGATTAGGGTCTACTCAGATGATCCCATCCCATAGTAACTTAGTTACTTCTTTAAAGGAACTTTCTCCAAATACAGGCACATTCTGAGGTCCTGGGGGTTAGGGCTTCAACATATAAATTTGGAGAAACTCAATTCAGCCTGTAACATCATGTTATCATGGGGGGCAGAGGCTATAAGAAAATGCGTGAACATGTTATATGAGCAGGATATATAAATCTGCAGTTCAAAAGAAAGATCTTGGACAGAATTATACATTGATGTTACTTTCATATTTATGTGTGTATTTACTGATAAATGAAGTCAGGCTTGTAGGGTGGGGAGAGAGACAGAGGGAGAATCGAAAAGGGATTTGCTCTGAGTGCTCAAAGAGAAGGAGGTGCAGCTGGGTGTGGTGGCTCACGCCGCCTATAATCCTAGCACTCTGGGAGACAGGTGGATTGCTTGATCTCAGGAGTTTGAGACCAGCCTGGGCAAGAGTGAGACCCCCATCTCTACTAAAAATAGAAAGAAATTAATTGGCTATTTAAAAAATATATAGAAAAAATTAGCCTAGCATGGTGGCACATGCCTGTAATCTCAGCTACTCAGAAGGCTGAGGCAGAAGGATTGCCTTAGCCCAGGAGTTTGAGGTTGCTGTGAGCTGGGTTGATGCCATGGCACTCTAGCCCGGGCAACAGAGTAAGACTCTGTCTCAAGAAAAAAAAAATACCAAAAATAAAAATAAATAAATAAAAGGAAAAAAAATGAGACATAGAAGGAGGTGAAGAAGAAGGAGAAGAGGAAGTGGTGAGGCAAGGAGGTGAGGAGAAATTTTACAAATGGAAGAAGAATCTTCAAAGGACATTAAGAAGTAGCACCCAAAAAACATAAAAGAAGGAGTTCATAAAAGCCAAAGAAAGCGAATGCTTCAAAAAAGATGAGGGGCAACTATGTTAAATGCAATGGACATGACAAATAATATAAATCTAACAGGAGATATTAATATGTAAAGACATAAACAGGAATGCAATGCAGTGTTATAAGAGAAACAGTGATATAGGAGTATGGAGGGTCTATGTTCATTCATTTAATACACACTTATGGAGTGGCACTGTTCTTAGTATTAGGAGCATAGCATTAAAAAAATAGAAAAAATACCTGCACTATTGGACTTTACAGTCTAATCAAATTTAAAGTCAAATAATCAGGTATTTAAAACAGATCATAAGTGCTAATAGGTTACTGGTTTTGAAAAATTAGAGTTTTGAAGGTTTTTGCTTTGTTTTTAACAAAAGATGGGCACAGAGAGAGTGAAGGCAGAAAATAGCTATATGTAATAAAAAGAAGAACTATTCCCCAAAGCCCTGGGTTATTAAAAAGTCCAGTGTTCTGGGGAACAGAGAGATATTCAGTATAGAGAGAACTGTGACGTGAAAAGCAAAGAAATGTGTGCATAAACACACATTCTTTGAAAGAATTTCCATGCCAAACTAGGAAATTTGACTTTTTTCTAGACAATGGGTCCAACAGAGGTTTTTAAACAGGAATTAAATAGTTAATTTTGTTTTATAGAAATATCATTTACAATAAGCTCAAAGATGGGCTTTGAGATAAACAGAAATTGAAGACAGACATATGTATTATAGCAGAGAGGCCACAAATGCTGTACTAAACTGGTGACAAAAGGGGTGGGGAGGAAAGGACCACATGAAGCAACGTTTCCTAGACACAATCATCACATTGGTTTCCAATAAGAATGGGAGGTGACAAAAGGATGAGTCTAGAAGGAGGAGTCAATGAAACAAGGTAAATGATGCTATGATTGAAGAACACACTATACTGAATCAATCTGGCTGTTCAAGAATGTAATTGGGGTGGGAAAATATTTTGAAAAATAACCATGCTTCTTCCATTCATATACTCTTTCCTTCTTGCAGTCAGGCTGCAATGAGGGCATCCATGCTACCCCACTCAGAGTTGGATTGTTATAGCAAAAACACAAAGAGAAAAAAGAGAGTTATCTTCTTTTTCAAAAAATTTTTATTTCAGAATATTACAAATATTCTGGTTACATAAATTGCTTTTGTGCCGTTTGAGTCAAAGTTATAAGTGTGCCCAGCTTCTTGTTCCAAAATAGAATTTTGAAATGCATGATAAAAATTATTTCAAAAGAAATTTAAATTATGAGATCCTAAATTTTGATGAGCAAATACCAAAGCACTAAACAATGAAGAACATAACATTTAAGCCTTAAATAATAAGCATAGAAAGATCTCAGTGTGTTCAAAATAATTTTTTCTGCATATTATGGAAAAGGTACAATTTTGGAGAGTAGGGTGAAGAAGAAAAAGAATCAGAGAAGAAACTAATATTTATATACCCATATGGAACTCTGAGTTAAAAAAAATCTACACTAAAGTAAAACGTTTTGGTCAGGGAAGGGAGTGTGAAAGACAATAAATTGTCCAAATTGGTTATTAAAGAGCAATGTGGACCTAGAGACCTTTGCTACCTTGGTTTAGCATTAGCAGAATACAAATGAAGGCATCCATCCCCTATATCCCCAGAGTGGCATGAAAAAGGATCAGAAAATTTTCATGTCTACACTGGGAGTCTTAGAAGAAAATGACAGAGGGACAGAAGAGCTATGGTGTGTTATGAATGAGCAGAGTAACCTGTCTGTGTAAGCACTGGAGATCAGATAGAAAGATAGCCATATTGGCAGATATCTGCTAAGACGGAGTCTGATAACCAGGAACCAATGTTAAAGAGGCTACAAGGCAAACACCAGCCAGAACAGCCATAGAACAGAAGGAATCCCACTCTCCCCTGTCTCCTTACAATGCCTGCTTACACCCCTGGAACTTAAATGCAACCTCAGAAAGAAGTGGTGGAGGGATAGACTATGAATCAACTGACACTAATCTGATATTTTCTGCTACTAAGTAGTAAGTTTGGTTATTTTAAAAAGATCTATTTTTGCTTGTAGGAGGAGTTCAGTAAGTAATGGAAATGTACATCTAGGACTAAGAAGAAAAATGTGCACCAGAAATTCCAGTTCGGGATTCATCAACACGTAGATAACAAACTGAAGGCATGGAAGTATAAAGATGAGGAGGACAGAGCCCTCAGTGTTGTGGCACATGGGGGCAAGCAGAAGAGAAGGAGATAAGAATAGGAACAAAAGGTGTGGTCAGAGATGAGAACCAGAAAAGCGTATTGATAGGAGAGAGGGCAAGAAGTTCAAGGTCAACAAAATGAAAAAAAGTTGCAAGATCATATGGAATGCAACTTAGATATAGGTAGATTATCATTGACCTGATCAAGAAATTTTTCATGGAAATGGAAACAGAAGCCAGATTCAATAGGACCAGAAGAGAATGAGGAATTTGACAAAGTAAATATGGTGGGTGAGGGCTGTGTTTTTAGAGAAATAGTGCAGAAAGGAAGGAGGGAGATAGGGATGAACTTTGAAGGTGATACTCAGCTAAATGGTTTAGGTTTTAATTTGATTTTTATTTTCATTGTAAAGATTTATTTGTTTTGTTTAATTTTGTTTTGTGGATGAGAAAAGGAAGTATTATTGTAGATGGAAAGGGAGAAAAAGGAGATGAAAGAGTTCATTGACTGATTATAAGAGTAGCTATGAGAATGTTGGATAGTGAAAAATGAACTTGTAATGGAGCAACATAAAGGAACAAATGAAGTTGGAATGAATACTGTAAGGAATACTTTTTGGGGGAGTGAAGAAGTAAATTAAGTGAATTACACTTATATTTCTCCTAGGAAGATCGTGAGGCATTGTCAACTGGGGGTGAAAGGAGGAAAGGAGAAGGGCTCAGGAAGATCCTAGAACAACTGGGAATGAATAGAAGCCTAGCAGCAATTCTGAGAGCCCAGCTGAAAGTGAAACCCTAAAACCCTAGGGCCACCTATCAACACAGTATTTTTTACAGAAAAATGTATTGATTACTACAAGGACAAAGGTAAGTAAGACACAGTTCCCTATGGTCAGGTTGCACAGTCGCTAGAAACAAGTAAATATGCAATCACAGTTGAAAGTGATAAGTGCTTTAGAAGAGGGGTAAACAAGACACTGTGTATGGACAACCAACTTTGGATGTTACAAAAGGCTTCACAAAGGGCATGACATTTTATTTAGAATTTGAAGGAGGACATTTTCTAAGGGGACAGAAAAGGAAGATTTCTAAAAATAGATGCAGCCTATAGAAATAATGGAATAAAAAGTTGGCAATTTTAGGATATGGTATAAATTTTATGTGGTTCTATGATGGGGTAAGGAGCTGGAAGGTTGAAGATTATTTTAGAAATGTAAAACTAGAGGTTGAAATAAATTATTTCTCAGGTTCTTTATAGTCTTTCTTCGAGAGTTTTGTGATTTTAATTATGAGGGAAACACATGGGAAAGGAGAACTCACTGCTATCATGAAATAGTATTTTTTGTTTTAGTCCAGTAGTAAAACAGGTTCAAAGGGAAAGGTTGAAAAGAGACACTCTATTATTATGCTGCATCTAGTTAATTAATCCTTCAGGATTACATAGCAATAGCTAGATAGAAATAAATAGCTGGATAGCTAATATAGGTAGATATGTGATAAAAAGATAGGTAGATAAATAGGTATTGATAGATATTTTCCTGATAATTTGTAGTTTCTTCTTTGGAAATAATGGTTAAAATAATGTCACAGAGCCGTCAGTTGAAAAGAAAAAGAAAATATTTATTTTGGCTGCAAATGGGAAGATATTATGTTGATCCAGAAGACTCATCCACAGATAATGGCCCACCAGACAGCAGCAAGTGGTCTATGCAGCAATCTATTATGGTTTGATACCCACAATGTACTATAGTGATGCTCTTTCCACAGTGTGTCATCAGAGTGATAAAATGTAAAGGGACCCTCTGAGATCACTATGCCTAAAAAGAAGGTCATGGATTCCAGTCCTATGGATCTAGAGACATAAAATTATTCAAGGAAAAAAGACCTCTGAACCACCTTTGTTAATCTTTCAGGATCTCATTTCTCTGCTCCACAATATCTAGTGCACCAGATGGGAAGAGTTGAGTGACTAGGTCTGGCTAGAGAACTTGGGGTGGAGTCATCTAAAGGTGTCTTCACTCACACATCTGTGGTTTAAGTTGGGGCTGTTGACAGACAGGAGCACCTACACATGGCCTTTCCTTTTGGCCTGGGCTTCCTCACAACATGGTAGGTCCAGTGTACTCAGATTTCTTACATATGAGCCCAGCTTTTTATAATCTGGCCTCACAAGTCATACAGTATCACTTCCACTGAATTCTATGAGTTACAAATGAGCCGCTAAGGCCAGCCCAGCTTCTCCATGACAGGAATTTGCAGACGTGTTTTAAACCACCACAAACAGCAAGTAAATAATTAAGCTCATAGTTTAAACCAGACTCTTCAAGATGAGAAAAAAATATCCACTATGGAAAGAACCTTTCAAGCTTTTGTAACGTAATATGGGCATTATATATCAAGAACAGGCATCGGTGGTCTAAATTTACCTGAGTGTCAATTAAACATTCTCAGAGAATTCAAATCTAATAAAATATATTTAACACTCATACAATATAAAATCTCCTAAGGTATTTATTTAAAAAATGCTTAAGACATTGTCCATAATGTCATTTAGAGTCACTTATATAAAAGTTCATGTTAGGAATTTCGTTAAGAATTTAGTATCAGAGGAAAGTTTCTGTGCCTTTTAGGATTAGCAGGCTTCCTACTTTATGATAAAGGTCCTATAGCTGCTTTGAAGTAACAACTTGAAAGTTCATAGTCAAATTTTACTCTCTGATACAAGATTTATGTTGATGAATAGAATTTAACATGAAATTTCTTCATTTTATCCATTTCTGATTTTCCTGATTTCTACCTATTCTTACTTTATTAACCTTATAGTGTCTCCATGTGTGTCTTACTTTTGTAAGACAACTTAGATCCTTTAGAAAAGAGATAGGATGTACTAAAATTGAAATAAACTTATGACATTAAAATTATTCCACATATAATGTAATCTTTCTTAGATAATTCCAAATGTTTTAATAGCCTATAATATCTTGGTATCAGTGTAATGAATAACTATCTTTTAAGTAGATTTAAAAGTTGGAAGTAGTTAGGCTAAATCTTATTAACTTTGTGACATACCTTGGAAGTCGTTTCACTTTAAAACTTCTTTATATGCATTATGTATTTTCTATCTGTTTTTCTCATAAAAGCAATTAGAATACTGCAAATCTGAGAAATCTGAGATCTAGTCATTCCTCTCCATGATTCATCAAATAAAAACCTAATCAATTTACTTCTCTGAACATCAATTACCTCATTTGTGAAGCTAGAGTGTAAAGAAGAAAATGAGAGATTTTTGACCTTTTAAATCTCTTAGATTTCAGATAAATGAGATTTAGATATCATGGGGCAAAAGGAGGCATTGATTTACCATGTGTAAGAACTTTTTACTCTATGTTCAGACCCCACACACAAATTAACACTTTGGCGGAAAAAATAGAGCTAGCCATTCAAAATGATGAAGAAATTTCATGCTTAAACATATACTTTGTACATTATAACGTTTAGAATCCAAATTTATTTCTAGTGCTTAGTAAGAAATATAAGATTTATATTTCTTTATCACTTGAGGTTACTTTATGAGACATATCAAAAATCTTCATATACTTGCTTTGTATACAATTGACTAATAAGATTAAAAATCTCAAAGTAAATTTTAAAATTCTTAGTATTTTAAAATAAGTGTTGTATTTGCCTTAATTAATATCAAAAAAGTTAGCTGATATATTTTTATAATTTTGTGATCATTCAGCAATCTGCAAGGTACAGTTTTTTGATTGATGCGTATATTATAGATATATGAATATATTTCCACCTATATTCTCTTCGATATATAATAGAAGAAGAATGGTAACATTGATGGTTTTGACAAAGCCCTGTTCTAACTGTTTTACATACATTAACTCATTTTATCTTTTGGAAAATGAATTTGCACTTCTATACATACTGTCTTTACTTCCCTGTTAGGGGAAGTAGAATTTTACTTACATCCCTCACTACTCAGAAATCCAGAAGATTCTATTTTTATTTCCATTTTGAGTTGTTACTTTAAGATAATACTTATAACAATGGTATTGTGTATTATTTATGGCTAAATCTCAATTATCCACACATTCTCCATCCATCCAGCAGATTCAGAAGTAAATAACTTTTATGATTTATATTTATATACAGGACATTGATCCAAATCATGCAAGAAATGAGTGAATTATCTTTGCTTTCTCTTCTAAAAGATCCCAAATCTTTCCTATGCTGGTTTCAACAGACATACGACTTATACTGAAATCACATCAGTTGGAAAGTTTTCTAGAAATTCCAGATTTCTTGTTCTGTCTTTAAATGTTGCAACATGGAATAGACTAAACATAACAGCAATTAGAAACCCAAGATCCATTTCATTATTGAATCATTGAACAAACAAATCCACCAATCTTGATCCAATCAGTCACATGATCAATATTAGGCCTTCGGGAGATCCCCATGGATGGTAAACTTTGCTTTTTAGCCACCAGAGCAGGAGTCTACCATTGCTATCAAATGTTTGTAGTCCATGATAGAATACAGTGATGAAGAGTATAAGCTCTGGTTAGATACAGAAAGGCATGGTTCATGGCCAAGGGTGTAACATTTAACCTCCGCCATCTCCATTTATTACATTAAAATGGAAAGAATAAATTCTGCTTCATAGACTGGTTTTAAGAACCAAATGAGAAAATTCATGAAAGTGCATAGAGTGGTGCTTGACATCTAAGGATTGTGTTTCATCAAGAATTTTCATACATGTTGATGTGGCATCAATCTGTTATATTGTTTCTGCCCTCCTCTACATTTCATGTAGAAAATGATCATGTTCATGGTATCGGACAATAAAATATCACTTAATAACACCAGTTGAATGGATTGACAATATATGCCAGTTAATTTACAAAGACTTTCAAAGCCTTGAAGAGAAAAGAAATGTCATAGCCACTTTCACTCCAAGCTTTCTCTTCTTTTTAAAAAAACTATTTGGTAGAAAAGATCTTTAAAATCTAGGGTCACTTTATAGCATCCAACTTGTTAAATAATGAATACATAAATCCTAAACTATTGCCAAGTCCAAAATTCCAGCAGCCATACATAGAGTCTTGGGGCTTGGACAGTTTGGGCTACAGTGACCAACTAATTCTTGAATTTTTAAGACAAGCCCCTCTGACCTTCAGGGTAAGAACTGATTTCATTACATGATTTCAGAACCATCATGGAAGAGTCCCAGACCCAAAGATTACCTACTCAACTCTTGCTGGGTACAGATGCCTATTTTTTTTTTAACAAGAGACAAAACCATTTCTATAATTAGCAATGAAACTTAGATACCTTGTGAGAGCTAACACTCATCGAGCACCTAGTATGTTATAAGACTCTCATGGATTCCATATTTTAACTCAGTTAACCAAAACCACAAACCTTTAACACAGAAACCGTTTTATTTCATTTACACAGGAGGAAATAGAGGCACAGAAAGAATACGTTATAAACACAATATTACAACATTGTAAGTAGTGGATCTGGGATTTGAATCCACTGTCTGCCTCTCAAGTCTGTTTTTAATGATTACACAAAATAAGAAGCAAAGACTAACAGTTTTTCCTGAGGTCTTATTGAAGGAAAGGGGAGACACAAATTGCTGAAACAAGGAGTAACAAATACTATGAAAAGGAGAAAATAATACAGTAAAAAGAGGCTAGAAGTACCAAATAAACATCTCAGTGACTTCATAGTTTCGTCAAGAGACTATCCTAGGCACAGGATCTCCTTGGAGTTATTTTGGTAGTTCTCAGGCACCCACCCCCAGAAGCTTATTCATAAAGCAGAGTATATGAAAGAACCACCTGGCATCCAGCCTTAGGATTTCTTCCCTCTCAGCACTGAGCTAGCACTTTGCTAAAAATTGCATTTTAGGCTAACTAACATCCTTTCCTAATAATTTATTATTCTGTAACACAATCCATTTTAGAAAGTGCTAAATAAACATAGTATAATCATTTTTTTATAAATTTTCTATTATCTCTGTTAAAGACTGTAGTTAGGGCTAATGAACATTTATTACACTCTGCTGTCCTCACAAATGTAAATTTTAAGTGCTACCTAAATGTTCTATTTTTTTTTTTTAAGGTAAATGCCAGGTTGTTGGCAAGTGCTTTATTAGAAACAAGCTATGCATAAAATTAAAGAATACTCTATTTTCTCTTCAACAAACAAGAGCTATTTCAAGTTGGATTCTAATGAGCAGCATAGCTTTCCTAAGTGGTTTACAAATCTTGGAGATGCATAAATCAACATCAGAAACTCACTCGGCTACATATCCTGTGACTCAAGAGCCCCCTTTCTTAGAAAGCGGAAAGGAATATTATCAGGAAGGAAACTGAGAGTTAACTACATCCTTAGGAAGTTTTCAGTCTTTATGAAGATCAATACAGGGCGTGTTGGTCTCGAATCTTGATGTGAGTCAATGTTAATGGCAGTCTTGTTATGACTCTTCACTGATGTTTTCAGTCTCATTGATAATGAGGTAACCAGAAATATAAAGATATATTATTAACTGCCCCACCCACCTTACCAATTTTAGGTTCACTTATAGTGACTGGCCCATTGACTAAAGAATGGTAAAGGTGATGCTAAGCTCATGAGCTATCTATGCCTTTATGGGTCAACGTTCTTACTTCCCAAATTTACATGGTACTGAAACCATAATAGAACCACTTTGAAATATTTTTCTATGGTGACAGTGAAACCCAGACAAATTTGTTATTGTTATAATTATTTCCTATGATTCTATGTCATATACATCCTACTAATTTTAAATCAGCAGTGTCATGATTATATAACAAGAGCATCATTTCTTACTCATGCATTCATTCAGTGTTATCTAATTGATGCAAGGCACTGTTCTAAGGTATATACAGAAGTGAGCAGGAAAAGTTCCTGCATTAATCAGTTTTATATTCTAGAAGGAGGAGGCAGACAGCAATCATATATACACAAATAATAAAACTTCAGAAGTAAACAAAATAGGATCATAAGAAAATATTGAAAGCTGTTCACATTTTAAGTAGGGTTGTCAAAAAAGGCCTCTCTGAGGAACTGGCAGTTTGAAGCCTAAATGGTAAAACAGACTATCATGTCAGGGAGAATTTCAGGCAATTTCAGACAACTGCAAGTTCAAAGGCAGAAATGGATATGCTTGGCCTGTCCAGAGCAGTGAGGGTAATAAAGCTGCCACAGCATGACAAAATGAAAGAGTCACTGGAAGTGCCTCCTCCTTCGTGTAGAGTTCTGAGGGACAGGATGAAAATTTGGGATTATATTACAATGAAAATGGGAAGTCTTGGGAGGCTTTTACAAAAAGGAATAATATGATTTGATACACATTTTAAGAAAATCCCATTGGCTGCTGATTGGAGAATGGCTTTGGAGTTTGGTGGATGGGGACAAGCATGAGTGTTGAAAGATCAGTTAGGAGACTTCCACTGTAGTAAAAGTGAGAGATGATGTTGCTTCAGTGCAGTAAAGATGTTGAGAAGTAATGAGATTTGGGAAGTCATTCAAGACAGCATCAGTAAGACTTCTTGATGGATTATATGTGGAATGTTAGAAAAACTGCATCATACAGCATTAGCACCTGCTATAGGCTATAAAAATACTCACTGAGTTGGTCACTGAGCTACTTCTAGCATGAAAAAAAAGTTAACTTTTAGCAAGAAAAAACTACATAACCGTAGATGTAATATGGGAATACAGTGCTGTGAGTTTTCTTTTAGTTTTATATTGCTAGGAGTTAAGAAAAATTATATTTAGCTCTAAATGAGCTGAGTAGAGGTTAATAACTTTAAAAGATTGCTTTTAAACCCTTCTAAAATGAAATTTACTGGAAGGTTCTGAAATTTTTGCATTGTCATCTGCTTCACTCCTACGGCATTAAATGAAAATGCAAAACTCTCAGAACATATGTGGTAACATATTGGATTCTCAATGTATTATATTCTTCACTGGTTTCATCATAAAACCTAGTGTCTACATTCTTGCCAATTAAAATATTCTATCTTCATTTTTCTCTTGAGCCTTTTGTTTCAGCAGGTGCATTCCTGTTCTTCTTTGTATACAATGTATACAACATTTAAAATGGATTTTAAAATTGGCCATTTTCAGTGAAACGTTTGACTTACATCAGGATGTGAGAAGGTCACAGCTTGTCAAACATGGCAACTACTGTTAATATTTTATTGATTCTAGTGAAAATCATTTTAAACTGTGCTAAGCATATATATTATTGTATTTTCTAAATTCAAACAGACCGGTTGAAAGTAGGATACATTTGTCCTGGTCCCCAACAGAATTCCTTTTACTTCATTGCACTTTGGTGTGTGGCCATCAATAAATATTAAAGTGATTATAAGAAACAGTTTCCTGAAATTCATAGTTATACCCCCTTTCAGGATTTGAAAAGGAAGTTTGTTTATTGCATCACATGCAGTCTTTTTTATGAAGTACTCCTTAAGAGCTATACCTGTCTAATCAGAATATTAAAATTCACTGATGATTCTACTTTTATAAAATAAGTGGTTTTTTCTTATGATAGCTATGAATGGGGTGACTCAATTTTCCTTTTTTCATAAGCTATTAAAAAAATCCCAAGATTTTTGGATTACACAGATGACACTTAAGTAAATCATTATAGTAAGCATATAAACATTATTTTTGTTTTCTTTTTTTTTCTCACCAGCTTTTATAGATTTTTTTATTATGCTTATCTTATATATATTTTTAAACTTCTGGAACAAAGAAAAGTTTGGACAAACTATTTGACCTCTTTGGATCTCAGTTTCCTCATGCTAAAACCTGAGAGCTGGATTACAAAACCTCCAAGATTCTTTCTTTCTATAATTGTGAATATTCATATAGATGAAAATACATACTTCAGCTTCAGAAGTAAGGAAAGAATTTTAGTACCCCTCAAATCCCAATACAGAAGCAGCTACTTACTCTCTACAAATCAAATGCGATCTGCCTTCAGGAAATGGAAAATCCAATCCCTCTCCTACCTTATTAAGTTGAAAAGTCACACTCAATTAGAACAGTAATCTTCAGCAACATCTTTGAGTTCTTGAAACTTAAGCAGTTATTTTAGGTGGCTATAGCTCTCTAGCAGTTTATAACCTATACCTAAGTAGTTCAGTTTATAAATGAACCAAAATAAACAGATAAAGAAAAACATGTTTTGGCATCAATCATAAATTTCAGGAGAGTGCTTTATTTTGTCCTGAACTATTGGCCATTGCCTTTATTCTCTACTTTGTGAATACAGAAAAATCATAAAGTAAAGCTATTCCCAGACCAGATACTGGCTCTTATAATGCCAAGCTACTACATACGCAAAACAAACAAACAGGGGGTGTAAAGGAACAAAAAATTTGAAAGAAATATCAATCTGTAAATCAACAAGGAGCTATAAAGTAATGCAGTATTTTTTTAAAGCTTCTTTATGTGGTGCCTATGCCAAGAGCTCAAATCATGGGCTGGCTCCAAGTACCAACTATATTTCACTACTATATATCTCCCTCTTGGGGTTTTTAAAGTGATTTGCAGACTGAAAAATGTTGGGGACGACTCCGGTAGAGTCTCCCATAGTACTGCGGTCAGAATGGGAACTGAGAAACTGTGAGCCAACAGCCTCAAGGACTGTGTCTTCTACTCCATGGGCTTTTCTGGAGACTAATTATTGCTTTACACACCCCTAGATTTTTTCCCTGCACCCTGTGTAAGGAGAATCTGTTAAATTTTATGCCTTGGGATTTCTGCCCAACTTATGATCTCTACCATTAAACCAAATCTTTTGTTTGCTTGCTTTTGTCTAGTTCCTGCTTCCTTCCAGGTAAGGCATGCATTTTCAAGTAAGTGAAGATAAAAACTGTTCTTTCCCACAAGATACTAATAAAATAGGGCTATGTAAAATTTCAACTTTTGCTCCATATTCTTAATTTACTATTATATCTTTTCTTGCTGATTCTCCCATATTCAAGTTTGATGTTTTCAGTTCTTTTATTGCAATAACACTGCAAAAGCAATGCCAAGTAGCAAACCAGAAAACTACAACACAGATGCCTAATCATTAACTCTACACTAATTTCTTTTCATTGGCACTTTTTTGGTTAGATTCCCACATAGAAACTAACAGAAGGAGATTTACCACATGATTGTTTTTAATAGATTAAGTTCATAAGGCCTGCAAATGTGAGTTGATTATGAGTGTGTGCATATGTGACTGTATACATGCATGTGTGTGTTGAATACAGCTTAATAATTCTGACTTCCAGAACTATTCATATTTTCAAATTTGATTGATAATATAATTTTCCATCAATTCTTTCTACATAAGAAATCTGGCAGGGGACCTATGAAAAACCAAAGCTCAAATAAACTAAATTTAGGGAAGCAGTTTTTAATCATCTTAGTCAGAAATTTCAGAATTTCCATCACATAGCATATTTAACAATTTAGAATAGTGATATCTTATATCACTAATAAGTACATACTAAATAATAAGATGGCAAATTGAGCAAGTCATTATTATTCTAAATAACACAGGATTCTAAAAAAAAATCTCATTGAGCTCATAAAAAGTTTCCAAAGAACTCTACTTATAAAATTGGATCACTCTTATTTCCTAATTTTGAGATAATTTTAAGATATAAGATAAATTATTTTAAATTGCATGTCACATAGTTTTCTCACCCAAAGTGACTTTGAAGATTTCTCTTTTCTTTCATTTTATCTTCCTTTTATAGAATTAAATTTCTTTTATATTTTAAATTCACTCAGTAACAATTTCTATTTAATTTAGAAATCGAATACCTATCTCAAATGTTGAATCATAATCATCAGGGGACTTTTATTTCTTTAATATAGATTTCTAAAACTAACTCCAAAGATTATGATTCAGCAAATATAAGAACAGTGTAGGATTCTGTTCTGTTTTGTTTTTCAAGAAAATTTCAAGATTTTTCTAACTCAGTTATCAGTAGAACTGGCTACCAGTAAATAACCACAGATCTTTAATTTAGTCACAAGAAATTTAAGTTTACTGACTTAAATAAAAAATTAGATACCTGCAAATAAAAAAGGTAAATGGAAAAGAAACCTTGAATTTAATTTAAATTAAAACAGAAGAGCTTGGAGAAATTTTGAAATGGTGGATAGCTTTAGCTATAGCTATAGCTTGAAGCAATAGTTTCAATTGTACCAATTTTTCCATATGAAACAATATAAACTCTGGTAATGATATAAGATAGAAACTGGACAGGAGTAAACACATGGAAGAAGAAGAACAGTAGCACTGAATTTCCCATTTGAATGGCTCTTTACATGAGGGCAGGCCCTATTTAACACTACACAGAAGGCTGAAAATTGTATTGAAAGACACAGTCTTAACAACCTGAAGAACCCAAGGAAAGAGCTCCGGGTAAATGGCAGCTTGAAAGTGAGGAGGAAAATCCTAGGGGGACAGCAGGGGGTTGGGGGGAGATGAAAAGATCTATAGGATTGCAAGGCTCTTATATTTTATAAATGATACAGTACAAACTCTATGTAGACTGTGAAAACTAAATATGTAAAATGTAATTCCCAAAGCAACCCCTAAAAATAATGCCAAAAATATAAAAAGTCAACGGATAAATAATAGAATTTATAGAAGTATTCATGAATATAAAAAAATGAAAGAAGCCAGAGGAGGAGTAACAGAGGAGCAAACCTATATGGGACAAACAGAAAAGAAAAACTGAAATGGGATTTAAACCCATTTCAAGCATATCAATGCCAAGCATATTTAAACCCAACCCAAGCATATTTAAACCCAAGCATATTTAAACCCAACCCAAGCATATCAATAATTATAATAAATGTAAATGGATTAAACTCTCCAATTAAAAGGTAGAGATTTTCAGTATAGGTTAAAAAAGCAAGACACAATTGTATTTACTTTATAAAGATAAAGATAGATTGAAGGTACATAAATAAAACATTATTTTTAAAAGTTTTTAAAATAAAATACTTAATATATCATATAATAATGTTATTCATAGCATGTTAATATCAGGTAAAGTATACTTTAACATAAAGAGTATTAACAGAGATAATGTGCTTATAATGATAACGACATAATAATAACAAAACGTTCAGTTTATACCAAAACTGTAACAATCAGAAATATGTATGTACCTAATAAGAGAGTTTCAAAATACATAAAGAAAAAAAAAAACAGAATTAAACAGAGAAATAGGCAAAGCTACATTGTTGGAAATTTCAACATCCCTCTACTAGGAACCAATAGAACTAATTTTAAAATTCTCAAAGTTGGCTAGGCACAGTGGCTTATGCCTACAATTCTAGCACTCTGGGAGGCTGAGGAGGGAGGATAGCTCAAGGTCAGAAGTTCGAGACCAGCCTGAGCAAGAGTGAGATCCTGTTTCTATTTTACTAAAAATAGAAAGAAATTAGCTGGACAACTAAAAATATATAGAAAAAAATTAGCTAGGCATGGTGGCATATGGCTGTAGTACTAGCTACTCCTGCTTAAGCCCAGGAGTTTGAGGTTGCTCTGAGCTAGGCTGATGCCACAGCACTCTAGGCCGGGGGCAACACAGCAAGACTCTGTTTCCAAGAAAAGAAAAAAAAATCCTCGAAGTCATAGACTTTCTGAACAATAATATCAATCATCTTAACCTAATTGACATTTATAAGACATACCCAAAAACTGCAGGATACACTTTCTTTTTAAGAGTACATGATATAGTCAACAAGATAGAAAATACACTGGGCCAACAATGCATTAGTTAACTTAAAAAAAATTTGAAGTCCTATAGCATATGTTTTCTGACAATGGGATTAAATTAGAAATTAATAATAATAAGATATATATAAAAAACCCATAATTTTGGGGAAAAACTCATAATTTTAAATAATCCAGTGTTCACAGAAGGATAATCCTAGTGTCATAATTTTAAATAATCCAAGAAATATTAGAAAATATTTCAGACTGTATGACAATAAAAATACTAGTATTAAAATTTAAGAGTAAACTAAAGTAGAACTTACATAAAAGTATACAGTTTTTCATGTTTGTGTTAGAAAAGACAAAGGTATAAAATCAATGACTTAAATTTCTACCTTAAGAAGCTGGACAAAGAAGTGCAAAGAAAACCCGAAGTAAGCAGAAAACAATGAATTAAAAAGCAAGCAAACACTGGGAGAATTAACAAAGTGAAAACTTTGTTCTTCAAAAAGATCAATAAATTTGATAACCTCCTAGGTATAATTGAGAGATAAAACAACAAAAGAACACAAACCATATTTATGCATGATTAAGGATCCCATAGGTTTCCATCATAACTTACCAACTTAAAATGTGCATGATATTTGGATTTATCAGCTATCTCTTCATATTTACTCCTAAATAAATAAGCATTCTGGATGTAACCTGAAGCATAAATTCCCTTATATGCCACAAATTTTTAAAATTCTATCAATCCATTGAAATACAGCTGCAAGTATTTTTGCATGAGAACATTGCTTCAACAATTAATTGTGAAAGCTGTTATGTTTGTACAAAACAATTATTAAGAACTTCCAAATAGCTAAATAGGGAAATAAAATGACAGTTCATAAAAATATTGAGTTCAGTAGACAATTTTTAAAACACTGATATTCTTTTGAGTCAAAAAAGTATGAAAATTTAAATAATACAAAGCAGAAAAAATAGATAATTCAATTAGAATAGATATTCTAATTCTCATATTAGTATTATAGAATTGCTATAATTCATAATATTAAACAAAATAACACATATGAATTGAATTTATTATTGAGTTGTTTAATTTATGCTTTAAATATTTCAAGGAAAAATCTTATTAGAAAGTTATTGACATTTAAAGACAAATTGCAAGAAGAATAACTTCTTGCTTCCTCAAAATTATTTCAAGGGACAACACCCTCCAAAATTATGCATAAGCATAATCATAACAAATTCTTTAAATCATGCAAAATAAAGAATGTAAAAACTATGGAAAAGAGATAAGCGCACAGAGAAATTCAGAGAAGATTTTACTAACTTGGAAGCCCATCTTGTTGCTCTATTGCTGCATTTGTAGCTCCAAGGTTTAAGAACAAATTTTCCCAAGAGATAATGTAAAGTAATACCTGCAAATATATTAAAATAAAAATATAGAAATGAAAGCAACAATAAGCCTACTTCTGATGATATGCACAAAGTAATTTTTCTTTCATTGTTTTTGAATTTTAAGTCTCATTTTATCTTTTTTTTTTAATTCAGGATATTATGGGGGTACAAACATTTTGGTCACATTAAATGCATTTGCCTCACTCAAGCCAGGGCCACAAGGATGTCCTTCAGTGTACCCCATCTCCATTAGCTGTGGGTTTACTCACCCTACCTGCTCTATTCCCCCACCCCTCTACCTGACCGGCACCCAGTGAATATTATTACCATGTGAACACCTTAGTGTTAATCAATTAGAACCAGTTTGATGGTGAGTAAATGTGGTGCATGTTTTTCCATTCTTGTGATACCTCACTTTGAAGGATGGGCTTAATCTCTATCCAAGATAATATAAAAGCTACTAGATCACCATTGCTTTTGTAGTTGAGTAGTATTCCATGGTATACATATACCACATTTTTATTAATCCATTCATGTATTGATGGGCATTTGGGTTGTTTCCACATCTTTGCAATTGTAAATTGTGCTGCTATAAACATTCAAGTGCTGATGTCTTTATTATATAATGTCTTTTTTTTCCTTTGGATAGATGCCTAGTAGTGGGATTGCTGCATCAAATGATATTTTTATTTTTAACTCTTTGAGGTGTCTCCAAATTACTTTTCATAGGGGTACTAATTTCAGTCCCACCAGCAGTGTAAGAGTGTTCCAAAATCTCCAAATCCAAATCCATGCCAGAATTTGTTATTTTTGGACTTTCTGATAGAGGCTATTCTCAATGGAGTTAGGTGATATCTCATTGAAGTTTTTATTTGCATTTCCTAATGATTAGAGATGTCGGGCACTTTTTAATGTATTTGCTGTCCATTATTCTGTTTTCTTTTGAAAAGTTTCTGTTCATGTCCTTTGCCCATTTATTGATGGGGTTGTTTGATTTTTTTCTTATTGATTTTCTTAAGTTCTATATAGATTCTAATTATCAGCCCTTTATTGAATGTGTAGAAAGCAAATATTTTCTCCCACTCTGAAGGTTGTCTATTCACTCTAAGGACAATTTCCTTGGCAAAACAGAAGATTTTTAATTTGGTCAGGTCCCATTTGTTTATTTTTGTTGCTGCTGTGATTAGTTTGCAAATCTTCTTCATAAATTATTTACCTAGGCCGATGTCTAAAAGAGTCTTCCCCATATTTTCTTCCAGAATTCTTAAGGTTTCACACCTTAGATTTAAGTCTGTTATCCAACATGAGTTGACTTTTGTGAGAGGTGAGAGGTGGGGATCCAGTTTCAATCTTCTGCATGTGGATATCCATTTTTGCCAGCACCACTTATTGAATAGAGATTTTTTTCCCCAATGTATACTTTTGTTGGCTTTGTTGAAGATTAGATGACGATATGAAGATGGTTTTATATCTAGGATCTCCATCCTATTCCAAAGGTCTATATCTCTGTTCTTGTGCATGTACAATGCTGTTTTGGTTACTATAGCCTTATGGTAAAGACTGAAGTGTGGCAGATCGATGCCTTCCAATTTGTTCTTTTTGCTTAATACTGCTTTGGCTATATGAGGTCTTCTCTGGTTAGACAAAGTGCAGAATTATTTTTTTCTAAATCTGTAAAGAATGATGGTGGATTTTTAAATAAGGATCACATTAATTCTGTAGATCACTTTACATAGAATGGACATTTTTTTTTTCATAGAATGGACATTTTAATACTATTCATCTACCAATCCATGAGCATGGGAGGGATTTCCATCTGTGCACATCATCTACAATTTCTTTTCTCAGTGTTTCATAGTTCTCCCTATAAATATCTCTCACCTCCTTCATTAAACATATTTCCAAATGTTTAAATGTCTTTGATGCTATTGTGAAAGGTGATGCATCTTTGATTTGATTTTTGGCTTGACTGTTATTGGTGTATATGAATGCTACTGATTTCTGTGCATTAATTTGGTATCCTGAGACTTCACTGAATTCATTTATCAATTCCAGGAGTCTCTCGGCTGAGTCCTTGGGATAATAGCATATCATCAGCAAAGAGTGAGAGTTTGACCTATTCTTCCCCCATTTAGACAATGTTAATTCCCTTCTCTTGTCTGATTGCTCTGGCAAGGACTTCCAGCATTATGCTGAATAGAATGGGGATAGTGTACTGGACAACCTTGTCTGGTTCAAGTTCTAAGCACGGATACTTTCGATTTTTCCCCATTCAATATAATATTGGCTGTGGGTTCGCATCCATATTCACGAGGGATATTGATATTTAGTTTTCTTTTTTTGCTACATCCTTTCCTGGCTTTGGTATCAAGGTAATATTGGTTTCACAGAATGAGTTGGGGAGGATACTGTCCTCTCAATGTTTTGGAATAATTTCTGCAGTACAGGTATGAGTTCCTCTTTGTATATTTGGTAAAATTTGGCTGTGAACCTATTTGGTCTGGGACTTCTTTTTTCTTTTGGAAGATTTTTTATTGTTGTCCCAATTTCTGCACTTTTTATTGGTCTGTTCAGGCATTCTGTTTACTCTTCATTGAGCTTAGGGAGGTTGTGTGCTTCCAAGAATTTGTCTATTTCCTCCACATTTTATAGGTTTTAGGTATATGGGTTTTTATAGTATTCAAAGATAATTTTTTGTATTTCCATGATATCTATTGTGACCTCTCCTTTTTTATTTCTGGTTGAGTTTATTAAATTTCTGTCCTTTCTACCTCTTGTTAATCTAGCAAGAGGGCTATCAATTTTGTTTGTCTTTTAAAAAAAAACCAACTTTTCATTTTATTATTCTTCTGTATCATTTTGTTCTCGATTTCATTTAGTTCTGCTCTGATCTTAGTTATTTCCCTCTTCTGCAAGGTTTAGGATTAATTTGCTCTTCCTTTTCCAGTTCCTGGATATGGTTTATTGGTTTGTTGATTTGTGAGCTTTCTGTCTTTTGAATATGAGCATTTAATGCTATTAGTTTTCCTCTGGAATGCTTTTGCTGTATCCCACAGGTTTTGATAGCTTGTGTCTCTATTATCATTTAATTCAAATAATCTTTTGATCTCCATATGAATCTCTTCCTTCACTCAGCAGTCATCTAGCAATAGATTGTTTAATTTCCATGATTTTGTGAATCAGTGAGTGTTTCTGTTGGAATTGATCTCTAGCTTTATACCACTATGGTCTGAGAAGACACATGGTACAATTTATATTTTTAAAAATTTGTTTGGGTCTCATTTGTGGTGTAGGATGTGGTTGATTTTGGAGAAAGTTTCATGAGCTGATTTGAAGAATGTACATTGAGGTTTATTTGGATGGAATGTCCTGTAGATGTCTGTTAGGCCCATTTGTTCTCGAGCTCTGTTTAAGTCCATTATTTCTTTGCTTATTTTTTGTTTGGAAGATCTTTCCAGTCTGGTCAGTGGGGTGTTGAAATCCCCTGCTACTGTGGCATTACTGTTTATCATGCTATTTAGATCATACAGGGTAAGCTTTAAATATCTTGGTGCTCCTGTGTTGGGTGCATAGAGATTAAGATGTGTTAAGTCTTCTTGTTGGATTTTTCCTTTCACCATTATATGGTGAAAATCTTTGTCTTTTTTTACTTTTGCTATTTTAAAATTTATGCTGTCTGAAATCAGAATCACTACCGACTCTCTTTTGGTTTCCATCAGCCTGAAAGTTTGTTTTCTAACCCTTGACCTTGAGTCTGAAAGCCTATCTGTGGGATAGATGAGTTTCCTGGAGACAGCAGATACTTGGCTTATAGTGTTTTATCCACTCAGCCAGTCTATGTCTCTTCAAAGAACAATTCAAGCCATTCACATTTATGAAGAGGATTGATATTTGGGGTATATTTCTGTTCATATTGTTGGATACATTCTTATTGTTTTGTTTTACCTCTTGAGCCATTGTGGAATTCTGGTTCTGGGCTTAAACTCTTTAGTGTTTCTAATTTGGTGGGTGTCTATTGTGCTGTTCAGTGTGTGTAATACAGGTCTGAGTACTTCCTGCAAAGCAGGTCTGGTCTTTGCAAATTCCATCAATGATTGCTTGCCTGGGATAGCCTTTATTTTTCCCTCATAGTTGAAGCTCAGTTTTGCTGGGTAAAGAATTCTAGGTTGGCCATTGTTTTCTTTAAGAAGGTTGAGGATGGATCCCCAGTCCCTTCTGGCTTGTAAGATTTCATTTGAGAAGCCTTAAGTTAGTCTAATAGGTTTTCCTTTGTAGGTTACCTATTTTTTTCATCTTACTGTGCAAAGAATTTCATCTTTCATGTTTCCTTTGGTCAGTCTGATTATTATGTGATATGGTGTTTGCATCTTTACGTTGAGTCTCCAGGAGTTCTGTGTGCTTTTATCTGTATATATAGGTTTCTGGCCAGGCCAGGCATATTTTCTCCAATATTCCTAGAATTGGATTTTCCAGCCCTTGTATACTTTCTTCATTTCTCTCTACAATGCCTATAATTCTTATATTTAGTTTCTTTACAAAATCCCACATTTCTTATATGTTCTGCTCTTATCTCTTGCTTCTGTGTTCTTTTTCTTCATCTGATTTGCTTAGCACATAGGCATTATCTTTAAGCTCTGAGATTCTCTCCTCTGAGTGATTCATTTTATTTTTCAGGTTTTCCACTGTGTCTTGAAGTTCCTCGAATGCCTCCTTCATTTCCAAGGTTTCTGTTTGGATTTTTTTTTCTGTATTATTTCAATATCTTTAGAGAATTTTTCATTCATTTCTAGTATTGTTCTCATGGTTTCTTTGGGTTGGGTTTCTATTTTCCCTTCAATTCCATTGAGTTTCTTTACAATCCATATTTGGAATTCTTCCTCCATCAATTTAATCACTTCATTTAGATTAGTATTCAAAATTGAGGGTTTCATGTTTCTTTTGGATCTGACATTTCTCTCTGCTCTTAGATTTTCCCTGTGTTCTTTCTCTGGTTCTTTCTCATCAGGGTAGTTAATTGAGAACTGGGAATGCTAGCACTGGTTTGTGCCCTTAACTTCAAGGCCTGTAGGGATGTTCCTTAACAGTGGTGGGAGGAGGCACACTAGTCTTGTATTGCCTTAGAGGTATTTTGGCAAGTTGGGTTACTTCTGATCTGTCTTCTGATCTGTCTTCACCTCTTATCATTCACATTTATTGTGAGAGATTAGTGGGTTTGGTTCCCCAGCTTAAGATCCTACATGGTGAATCACACTTGTGTGTATAACTCCACTGCCCTCTAATAGCTTCAGATGGAGGGCACTGTGTTGAGCGGTGGGGTTATGTTCTTTGTCATTGGGTCATTGGTTGTAGATTATGTGGAGGAGTCAGCTATCGAGGTAATCTGATGCCTCAGTGTTGATTTCTGGTCCATGGGTGAGGAATACTAATGTTCCAATCTTTAGGAAGGATCTTGCCACTCCTGAAAGTTACTTGGACCCTATTCCCCCTTAAAGTGGTGGTAGGATCAAGGCAGATCACAGCTGCTGCCTACCAGCCTGGTTGGTTGTGCTTCTGTGGTTGTTTGATCTGCCACTATGGGGAGCTGCTAATATGTTATTCAGGGTTCTTCTACCACACTTAAGAGGCTGCTCCTGATAGGACAGGTTACTTGGTGCACCTGCTATGGCCTCTGGCCAGGATTTTACTTAACTAACTTGGAACCCCACTGTTGGCAGTTGCTTCGATGCGGTGATCAGGACCCAGAGTTACAATCATACTAGGTGACATAAGCCAGTCTGATGGACCCAGTCACTGGGCTGTCAACTATTGATCTGCACCAAGGCCCTGCAGATTCATACCAGTTGCACAGGGAAAGTGGCTTTTCTTGCCTCTCCCTATGTCCATGTTTTGGTCCTACCACTTTCTGTGCAAATGTCACTGTACTAGGGGCAGGGGTGATGCCCAAGTCTGCCCAGCACCCCAGTGCCTGTGCATCCCACAGGTGCCTACCTCCAAAAATTGGGAAAATACTCAAAATTCACCCACCAAAATGGGCCAGGCTAGTTGACAACAGGTAATGGAAGAGCAGAGCTTGTCTCGAGAGTCCCTGGGCTGGGGGAAGGGTACCACCAGAAACCATAGTGCACCACAGCATCTGGGTTGTGGACCCCCAAAATGGTGGCTGCCAACCTGTAGGGTGCTAGCGCTAGGGGCGACTGTTCAGGAGTTGGCAGATGCCAGGAGCTGAGTCAAGAGGACTCTTGTGTGTCACCTTCCCACAATCTCATGCCTGTCTGGCAGGAGGTCTTACACTTTCTTACCCTCCCTGAGTCAGCCTAATTGCCTGCAGCAGTTCTCAGGGTAGAGTCCTCTTTTCAGTGTTCACCTCCGGTTCTGGTCCCGCTGACCACCAGAGGTGAGGTGGCTATTTCCTAACTCCCTCCAGTGGTAACTTAGACCAGTCCCTTCGCCACCTAGTACAGTCCTAGCACAGAGCTCTGGGGGAGTTCAAGATGCTTCCACTATTGTCTGCTCTCCAGACAGCCCAACGTTTCCTGCTTCGATTTTGCACTGACTTTAGGCAGGTCCCTATCTGAGCAGGTGTGGAGGTCACTGGGGAAGCAGGACATTCTCCTGTGGGTCAGATGCTACCACACTCACTGGCCTGGCGGGGGCAGCCATCCCACGCTCTATTCTCTATTGTTTATCTCCCACTCTCCAGACTTTGCAATTCTATTTCCCATTCACCTTCATTTTTCTCCTGTGTTGTGTGTCCCATGCTATTTCTTTGCAGTTTCACAGCACTGTTCTTGCTGCAGAACGATCCACTCGTGCATAGCAGACTGAGTTCTTCACCTCTTTCTCTGAAAGCAGGGGGCCAGGAGGTCACCTTTACTACACCATTTTTCCTCTCCCAAAGTGGTTTTTCCAGCAATGCAATGTGGGATTGCATCACTGGGACAGCAGCAATAGTGCTGATCAAATCTGAGAGCCCAGATGTTGAAGAGAAGTTAACCCTTCACAGCAGTCAGCTATCATTAGAAAAAAGGAACTTGGTGGCAACATCGCAATGCGGACGTACCCTATCCTGGTCAAGGTAGCCAAAATAGATCTTGCCCCACCATTCACTTCCCTCAGTTAAAAGTACGTATTTGTGCTGAAAAGTTTTAAATCCTAGATTTTAACATCAAACTTTTTAAATAGATCTAGTAAATGTTTTAATATTGAAATTATTATAACAGCAAACATTCTTTAATAAAATTTCAGGTTTAATTTTAAATCGTCTTTAGCCAAAAGGCATATTTGAGACAATTCTAGTTATAAATTTATATTTTTCATTATCCAACATTTTATTCTTCAGTTTTTTAAAAACATCTGTTAGCCATATAGCATGTATTTCATGAGCAAACTGGTTAAAAATTGTACCAATTTGCTTTTTTGTTTGATGAATGGGGATTTTTATTTCATGATAAACAACAGTACTCCATGTCTGCATTTGTTCTAATTATCTGCAAAGAAATAAAGTCAAGTCAGCATTGCCTTGGCTTTTTAAAACTTATAATACAGTTGAATTTATATCTATTATTAGCATTTTGTGTACAGAAACATAAGAAATGGTGTTTGTCTAAATCTATTTTGCATTAGACTTTATGCATAAAATTAAAGAAAAGTAACACTAGAGGCCATATAATAATGCCTTTGAGTAAGAGATTTATTTGTGGGCAAGGATGTCATGCCCAGGTTAAGAAAATAATTTTCTTGTATTTATAAGATGGTCATAAATATGAAGGAGTTGAAGGAACAATGATTTCTCTCAAAAATTAGATTGAACTGATTGAACATTTATGTTTATATTAGCGTCTAATATAAAATTAAGCATATAGGTTTCAAAAATCCTTTGTAACACATATAACACACATATAAATATACTTTATATTATATCATGCATATGTCAAGAAACAAAACTTTTCAGAAAAAATATATAATTTCTTACAGAATTTTAGAAAGTCTATCTTAATCTTAACACTAACATAGGGCTTGATACATTTTTCTCCTTGAATCTATTTAACAAAGTGAAGAAAATTTAGAAAACAAAGAATCAAAGAAATATGTAAAGTTAGTATGCAATATTCTTTCTACTTAAATGATAAGTAAACTTATAGGATTCTAAAATACTCTCAGGTCACTCTTACTTTAATGGATGGAATTTTTCTAATCACTGGCCCTGAACTTTAAAATTTCACATCTTGCTAAATTGGACCTCAGTTGGATTATTATTTTAAAAGGCTATTCAGAAAATAAGCTTTTTAAATATTTTAACAGTTTCATTTCTATTTAGATGGTTTGGTTGGAATAGGCACGAGTCTTTAAAATAAATTCTGATCAAAATTTCAAAGAATCAATGACCTCTTCTCCTCCTAAATAAGCACACAAAAATGTCAGATTCATTAAAATAGGTTCATGACTAACAAACATGGTTTTAGTCAGAACTCCAAAGACCTCAGAGTAGTGAGAGTTGTACTTTATTTTATTTTATTTTATTTTATTTCATTCTTATTTTATTTATTTATTTATTTATTTAAAGAAGTGTGGGAGACACATACAAACACCATTACAGATTATTGATACTTCTCAGGTGATCCTCCTATGAACTGCCAAAAGACAAAATTACAACTAATTTACTTTTAAGATCTTAATTGGCTTTTATTTGTGATTCTAGAATCATGAAACACCTCATTCTATAAATTAGAAAGAATGCTCTCAGGAGCTTAGCAGAGGAGTTTTGCTTCATAGGCAGAAGAGGACTGAGGAAATCAGAAACAGAGAACAAAAAGTGGATTCATCATTTCAAAGTTATTTTCCTTGTAAAGGTTAAAGCCAAAGGGACTTTCTTATCATGTAGGCTAAACCTGCTCTCTTTGGGGATTTGGCTATTATCTCTCTCTCTCTCTCTCTTGATTTCTCGGTCAGATAAACAGCTTAGTTCGGCTTGGTGGTGGAACTTCAGCGTGAGTAACCCCATTTTGGTTTGGTCTGTTGGGCCTAGTGCAGGAGCTCAATCCAAACAAATGGCCTCCCATAAGTTTTACTTAACAATAATAAAGTCAGCTGAGTTTACAAAGGAAAAGTTGTTCCATCACATAAAATGATGCGACAGGCATCATGTGCATCAGCAATCTTGCTAGTCCTGTGCATACATAAATTGTTGAGTTAGATGAAAATTCCTCCCAGAAGATTCTTTCTGGAGAGGATCTGCCCCCATAGTCCTGCTCTCCTACAGCCAGTCCTTATCCCCAACACACACATATTTTCATTTCTGGTACATTTGACATTACTATAGTTTAATTAGTCCTTAGTTATATTTTCTACCATAATATCCCTATTAGGATGACTTGGAACACAGCCCTGCGCCTCTGGTATTTATAGTTTTCATTTAGCTTTGCCTTTCCAAGAGAATTCTTGTTTAAAATATTCTACCCTATTGTCCTCATAAATGCACTCATACTTATCAAACCATGTGTCCTGGATTTTAGTTTCTAAAATAGCATCTTGGCACTCTTGGTTAGAATTTGAAATGTTTTTTTCTCATGGAATATTATCATAAATGTTGGTAAGACTCCCAGGCAAGCCAAAAGCTCATTTAACCCATAAATTGAATACAATGCAGATAATATAAATGAATTATTTCTCAATTAATCCACAAGCCTACACGAATTTCATACTGAAGAGCGGTCAGAGAGCATCTCAGTGTTGTGGGCTAAAGCAGATAATGGGTTAACACCAAAGCAGACCAGGACAGAAAACACAAAGAACTGATATAGTTGTACATACTGAGTTAGGCATTGTTAGATTGTAATTAACAAAAATATAACCAGTTCCTCTCAAGTAATGAAATTTATTTTATAGACTATCAGGGAAGTAAGCAAGGACAGAAGAGAATCCCAGTCACCAGAGAGTTGAAGTCATGGAAAAAATCTGGAATGTATCTGAGAATAGAACAGCACGGGTGGCTGTCCAGACAGAGCAACAGCTGCAGAGATCTGCTTGTCTTTTTATCTCCTCTGCAGCAGTGCTGTGCTGTTAGGTGACTCAGCTATTCCCTGTTTCACCTCTTTCAACTTCTCTTAGCACTACTTGATTCTCAGGTTATTTTTGCATTAACAATGCTCCAGTGAAAAAAATAGTATTTCTACAGATAGTCCCTACCTAATGCACTGAGGGCCACTTCATGGGCTGCTTTCCACTCAATAGACAACCTCTTTTGGGAATGCCACCAATCTTTAGTCAGTTGCAGTGAGGGTGCTAAATTAAGGTGGCCATATGTCCTAGTTTGTCCTGGTTTGTCCCAGCTTACATCTATTATCTTGGTGTCATTAATAGCCCCCTTTTCATTCTCAAAAGTATTTGGCTTGTATACAAATTATATGGTTGCTCTATGCAGAATCATATTGAATGAAAGCATGAGATATTTAGGTCAGAAAATGCTTGCAGGAAGGCAAATACTGGCATTTACCCCAACCATCTGTCCAGTTCAGTAGGCTATCACCTCAGAAAGGGTCATCCATTAAATTGCTAGATTAGAGGACTAATTGTTACCAATAACATGCAACTCATCAGTTCTACATGCAAATGCTACATGCATACATTCAGAATTTTTTTATGGAGTGCCTCCCTGTTCCAGGCACTATACTGCAGATGCAGCATTTAAAACACACACACACACACACACACACACACAAAATCCCTGTCTCTGTGTTGTTTACACACAAGTAACATAATTTTCTAATTATGGCAAATATTTATGTAATACTTCTATGTACTGAGCATTATTGTCATCATATTACATATATTATCTCAGCATGCCCTAAAAACAACTCCATTGTGTGGATCCTATTGTCATCATCATCATGAATAACCAAGCCAGAGTTGGTTTTCTAAATTTCTAACAGAAATTTAGAAACATGTAAAGGTAAGACAGATGATGAGTGGTGGACCTAGGACTTGAACACAGACAATCTAGTTCTGAGTCCCTGCTGAGGATAACTACACCATAGCACTTTTCTGTTTGCAGGAAGTACAGTCTCTCTCTTGAGAATCCCCAGGAATTGTAGAAGATTGCTATGAGTCCAAGCGAGGCCAACTCCACTTAAACTGCCAAAGAAAATTTGAAGTGGAATCTGGACAAACTATTATTACTCTTGCCTTTTCCTGTCAATTTCCAACACTGTTGTGGCACAGGGCTGATTTTTGTCCATTCCATGAAGAAATCCTTCCAGACCAGTTGCCTATAATGCCACAGGCTTGAAGGTTATGCTTTCCTTAGATCACGGGCATGGGCTTAGTCATTGTTTCCCAAGTCAATACCTCATCAGCTTGGCTGAGTTCTGAGACATTTCCAGATTTAGCCACACTTTGCTAAATCCAACTTTCCAGCTGTGTGAACACTTAGGCTCCCATCTTCCAACAAGGGCACCAGCTTAGGTGCTAATTTTCCTAGAAAATGAAATAATTAATTTAAATATATATGTATATGTACATTTTCTTATTTACTTCCTAATTAGAATTGCTCATTATCTACAAGAAGATGATCTCTAAGAACTGGAGGGCTTTTTGCCAAGAATGCAAGATTAGGTTTTATTTAAAAACTAATCAATCCAACTCACTATATTAACACAGTTAAGAGGAAAATTCTATGATCTTTTCAATAGTTACAGAAAAAGCAACTGATAAAATTCAATATGCAAAATAAAAATCTTAGTAAACTAGGATTAGAAAAGAACTGCTTCAATATGATAAAAGCATTCATACAAAACCTTTAGCTAACTTCTATAACAATAAATTGATGGATTTGTTTGGCACAAAATCAGAAACAAGAATGTTTGCTCTTTCCCCATCTTTTCAACGTTGTAATAGTGATCTTACCGGTACAAGAAGGCAAAAGAAAGGAATAGGCATAACAACTGAGAGGAAAAGAAGTAAAACTGCTTCTATACCAACACAATATGATTGTTTCTGTAGAAAATCCTAAAGATTCTATAAAACTATTGCAATTAAGTTTTAAATTTAACATAATTGTGGGATACCAGGTCAAAATAAATATATAACACCAAGTATTATAAAAATGCAATTGTTTTTTCCTCTATAAACAATCAAAATTAAAAATAACTTTGCAAAATAATAAATTTTATAATAGCAACAAAACCATAAGATATTTAGGAATTTTTATTAATGTGTAAGAACTCTACACTGAATATTATTTTAAAGATAAAGATAGAAATTAAGGAAGACAAATAAATGAAGGAGTAAACTATTTTAATGAACTGGAAGACTTAACTTCCATTGTTACGGTAGAAATTATCTCTGTACCACCAGTGACAGGCAGGATCAGTTGCTAAACAAGACTCATAGGACCCAAAATGGCAATGTTTACAAATCTAAAGCTTATTTCAGGTGAAAGGTTATAATATAGCAGCCATTTAAGAGACTTTTAGCCACTTTAAGTATCCTAGAGGAGCCAGGTGCAAACTCCAATTGTCATATAGAGTTCATAGGGAGATGTGCTTTCTGTCTTGGATCAGGAACCTCCTAAATGTTCATAGAACACCAAAGAACCAGGGAGTCTGAAGGAACTTTGGTTGAGATTTCTTATAAGCTGCTGATTGTATGTGCATCCCTGCTATTCCAACAGCAGAGCCTTTCAGGGGTCTCTCTCAGATAAGAAGTAAATCATTTGTTTAACTATTATCAATAAAGCAAGTTGGAAACCTGGTCCCTGCAATCATGGAATTCTTTGGGGCCACAGCTACAAAACAGAGCTAATAATTAATAAGATTCACTCCTCGACAGCAGTCAGCACTGTGCAGGAGCGTTAGCAAAATAGTTAAGGCAAAATCCAGAGCTGCTAGAATTAACCTGCATGGCATAATTCCTTCAATAACATCACCTCTATTAAAATCTTATAGGACATTTTATTGAAATTGACACATATTCTAAAATATGTATGGAAATTCAAAGAATCCATAATAATAAAACAATATTGAAAAAGAAAAATGAAGTTGGAGGCCTCACAACTGCCTAATTTTAAGACTTACTACAATCATCAAGACAGTGTGAAGTTCATATGAGTATAGATGACTAGATCAATGAAATAGAATGCAGAGTCCAGAAACAGGCCCTCAAAAATACAGTTAATTGATTCTTGACAAAGACACTAAGGTAATTCAATCAGGAAAGGATAGTCTTTTCAACAAATAATGCTGGAATGCCTAGACAAACAAGAAAAAAATGAGACTTCTGGTTCCAGGACAAGATGGAGTACATTTTTCCCACTAAGTACAGCTCAATCCCCTAGACATTATATACCCAAAACACACACACACACAGACATACACACACGCACACACATTCACCAACAACTCATTGATGAATCCCCTGGGCTTTCCTTTTGTCTAATCCAAAATTAAAAGGAACAAATTACTAATACACACCACCTGAGTAAACATCAAAAAACATTACATTGTGCAAAAGAAGCTAGACATAATAGAGCATACATCGAATGATTCCATTTATATGCAATTCTTAAAAAGGCAAATCTAATCTTTGGGGATAGAAATCAGAAAAGTGGTGCCTCTTGGGGCATAGCAATTTACTGGACAGGGGTCAAGGGAGTTTATGAAGTGATGTTTATGAAGTTTATGGAGTGATGAAATATTCTATATCTTAATTTGAGTGGCATTTCTAGGTATATACATTTGTCAAAATTCAATAAACTGTATAATTAAAATGTGTATTTGGTTGCGTATGTATGATATCCAATCAAAAATCCAACAGTAGAATAAACCATATTGTATAAAACTATATAATAACATGAAAATAAATTTCAGATATAGTGGGAAATATCAAATCAGTAGAGAATACTTACATGTATGGGGGCAGAGAGTATGCTTACAAATATTCATGAAAAAGAGTTCAGTAAAAAAAAGAAATATACCAAAACATTAATGATTGTTCTGATTAGTAAAATCATGAGGGATTTTAAAAATAAAACTTCATTTTCTATATTTTCTACTATATACATGTAACACTTTCACTTATAAAGAAAAACATTCAATAAGTTCAAGAGATCTATTGTACATCATGGTTACTATAGTTAATAACAATATATTGTATATTTGAATATTGCTAAAAGAGATTTTAGGTGCTGTCTCCACAAAAAAATGATAAGTATGTGAGGTAATGCTTATGTGAATTAGCTTAATTTAGCCATTGCACAATGTATACATAAATTAAAGCATCATGCAGCTGGGCAACATAGTGAGACCCTGTCCCTACAAAACATTAAAAAATTAGCCAGCCATGGTGGTAAGTGCCTATAGTCCCAGCTCCTCAGATGCTGCGGCCAGAGGATTGCCAGAGCCCAGGAATTCAAGGTTACAATGAGCCATGATCAGGCCACTGCACTCCAGCCTGGGTAACAGAGTGAGATCCTATCTCAAAAAAACAAAAAAACAAAAAAAACCAAAAAAAACAAAGCATGTTGTACAAAAGATAAAATATTAAATATTAATTTTTTCAAAAGAAATAAAATGCATAGTGGTTTTCCTTTCTATTTACTATTCCTTATTCACTAGAAACTTTTCAAAATCTTCTGTTCCAACAGTTTCATTAATCTTCTTGAATATTCATTTTGACAATTACAAATTGCATAATTTCTATGCCTGGCAATTCATCCCTATGTCCAAGGCCTTCTGTTTTTATGGTTCCTTCTTGCTGACCCTGCCCCCCTTCTCTTTGCCTTCTGGACTCTTGTCCCTCCAAAGCAGCCATGCGAGTCCTAGAGATTAAAATTTTCAATGTGGATGATCAAGATAGAGAAACATTATACACATTTTTCAGTAGCCTGTATTTAAGTTGCTTAACCTAATTAGGAAGGTTTTTCTCAAACTGCCTCCCCGAAATGCATGACTATTTAGTCTTAGCCCATGATGACTTCATGCCAAAGCTGATACCTGCTCCACTTCTCATACAAACTGTCACATTGTCAATCCTAAAATGAAGTTTCTTTTTATCATCTTAATATTTTGCAAGTTTTTGTTGTTTCATTTTGACCATTCACTTCACTTCATATTTCCATCTCCAAGATTTTTTTGTATATAATTATTGCCAGCAATCTTGACACACGATTTATCTATACTGTAACTGTAAGCTTCATAGTCAACAGAAGAAACACTGTAGGTGCGATACGTACCACCAGGGGGTAGAACACGCTTGATGGTTTGGTAAGATGGGGGGCGTGGGAAGGAATGGCAGGGGCAATATATGTAACCCTAACAATATTTGTACCCCCATAATATGATAAAATAAAATAAAAAATAAAAAAAAAACAGAAGAAACACTAAAGTTAACTTATTCTGGAATTTTTCAAATAGAGAGTTCATTGTTAGAAAGAAATTAAATTTATAGTAAGTCCTCAATGTCTTGAAAACAGCAGCTTTAAGTGAAACAATATATAGGGAAACCAATTAATTTTTTTCATCAACATTATAATGTAACAACATTGAACAAAATGATGTTATGTTGAGAATCTACTGTACATTTTTCACTTAAAGTTCTGGTTTCTGAGAACTTTTGGAGACGTTGAGAATTTACTGTACATGCCAGCTCCCAATATTCAACAAACATTAAACTCAATGTAAGGAGGCACAAAGGTGTACAAGATAGCCTTCAAGAAATTTACAGTTTAGCAAGATATACAGTATAAACAGGTATAAAGGCAATTAGTAGTATTTGCTAACATTTACCAAGTGCTTACTTAGTGTCATCTACTATGCTAAACATTTTACCTGTATTGTTTAATCGTCAAAACAATCATCATTGTTACATCATTCCCATTTTACAAATGAGAAAACTGATATTCAGAGTTCAATAATTTATTCAAAGACATTTAGTTAGTAACTAAAAAATCTAGAATTAAAACTCTAATAATCTAACTCCAAACACTGTACACTAAACCCCACACCATTACAATATGCCAGCCATGGTATATCCTTCTTAATCTTTTTTAATCTTTTAAGTCTTTTTAAATTAGAAAGATTTTAATGAAACCTTTTTAAATCTTTCTATTCTTGGCACATAGCATTTGGAATATAACATATTATTGATAATACTGAAGTATTATGGGTTTTCCTTTGATAATACTAAGTATACTTAGTATACTTAATACTTTAATAATAAGTATTATTAAAGTACATTAAGCTATTTACTAATAAATCAAAATAAAAATGTATTCAATATCTAATCTGTGATAGGTTCCATACTATCTTCTTTATATATAGTATCCAATTTAATCCTCACTGCAGCCTATGAAATAGTTATTATTATAACATTATTGCAAGTGAGAAACTGGCCAAGTTAAGAAATGCATTTAATGACTACTAAACTATTAAGAAGTTATTTATGTACAATTTGACAGAAGGACTTGAGCATTTATTTCCACCATGCTAATATTTTCTGAAACCTTAGCAAATTTCTAAAATATTTATATTCCAAAGAAGAATTTTTATACACTTTTTTCTTATTAAGCTGTCTGGAGTTGAGCTAGCACTAACAACATAAAGCATCCTTGTTTCTGATGGATCTTCTTTCTTTAGTTCTAACATTGCCCTGGAGGAACTCTTTCGGGAATTGTCAGAAGTATTTCTTCTCCAACATCTGATCTTATTCTCTTTACCTGATCTGAAAGATGCTAGGCAGTTCACTCTAGCTGCAAACTCAAGTCTCCTGCCTCAGCTTAATTTTCCCATTCTGAAAATAAAGCCACCACTAATACCATGTTGGGAATTAAAAGACTAACTTTGCTTTGCTTCCCCAAAGCTAAGTCCAAATGGAAGAATTCTTCCTCTAACTAAGATATTTTCTCCTAAGTGGGAAATTAAAGCTTGTCTCTTCTCAGCTAATTTTCCTAACTCTAACTCGTTGGTTATTCATTAAAAACCAGCCAGCAACTGCACTCATTTGAACTCTCTAGAGTCTTTTCTTTTTCTGGCTCAAAATAGAGAAAAAAAACATTACCTTAAATCAATGATTGCATTTTGTCCAGTAGTGTGAGTAGGAGATAGCTGGTTTTGCCACGGTGTTTATAGTGGTCCTCGGCTGCAAAACAAGGAGCAGGGCTGACAGACCTAGACTCAAAATCCAGCACCATCACTTATTCTTTCCATAATGTTAGGCCAAGTACTTAATAACATCTTTGAGTCTCACTACCTTCATCGATAAAATGAAAATTATATATTTCTGAATTCTTACCTCAAGGGACTATGGGAGGGCTTCTATGAGCTAATGTAAGTATAGTACTTAGCACATATTTAGACATAAAATGTAAATATATTCAAAAATATTAGTACTTCTTCCCTGTTCACTCTCTACTGCTGCAAAGTTGACAAATCCCTTGTGTCTCCAATCCAAAGCTATCAATTAACACAACCTTAGCTAAAGCTTTTTTTCTATTAATACTCTTTTCTGGAAACTTTTAAACACTGTCAAAATATCACATGTATCCTGTAAATATGTGCAATTATTATGTACCAATAAAATTTTTTTAAGCAGCTGAGTAATCAAGAAATAAAAACTCAAGTTTTAATATTAATTGTATTATTCCATGTGTATGAAAAGAGAACAAAAATACATTTTTACCAGTACAAGGAGAGAGAGAGAGAAAGAAAGAAAGAAAGAAAGAAAGAAAGAAAGAAAGAAAGAAAGAAAGAAAGAAAGGAAGGAAGGAAGGAAGGAAGGAAGGAAGGAAGGAAGGAAGGAAGGAAGGAAGGAAGGAAGGAAGGAAGGAAGGAAGGAAGGAAGGAAGGAAGGAAGGAAGGAAAAGAAAGAAAGAAAGAAAGAAAGAAAGAAAGAAAGAAAGAAAGAAAGAAAGAAAGAAAGAAAGAAAGAAAGAAACAAAGAAAGAAAGAAACAAAGAAAGAAAGAAAGAAAATGAAAGAAAGTATTAATAGTGATTATCTCTGGGAAGTGGGATAATGGGCACTTTAACTTTTTTCTCTATTATGAATTTCTATAATATTTTAATGTTTTACAATGAGCATACTACTTTTATAATTAATAAAAATATTAGTTTCGAAAGAGTAAAAAAATAAATTAAGCAAATGTGGATTCCTTTAAAATACAGATAAACATTGGTAGCATGAAAATTAAGTTCAACATAACATGAAACTATAGAGAAAACTACTATGCTGGATGCTAGATTTAGGAATTCAAAAGGATTTTATTAAGCTCTAATTATGGGTTAAATCTCACGAGAATTTAACATAGATAAATAAAAAACCTAGAGCACAAGTCCAAAAATATAGTAGCACATACATAGCCTTTGGAGGGTTTAATTTTCTACAAGATTCGTAAGAATCAACAATCTATCCACAATTTAATAATACACAAAAAAGAAACATGTTATTAAGGCACATGCTCTACTTTAATTCATCTTCAAAATGTGATTGTCCACAATTATTCTACCTCATCTGCACTACAGAGTATAAAGTACCAGAACAAGGAAGATTATGCTATTTTACCTGGAGCTAATCAGCACGCATTTAGGTGTAGTTTATTGGGGAATCTGAATGAATGAGATTTTGGACCACTAGAGTAATTGCTGAGGAGAAATGCCTGAGAAGGTAGGAGAATTCAATGCAATTGGCGTAAGAGCTGTGGTGGAAGTCCCTAAGGAGAGGACAGGCTTGTATGGGACATCATAATTGACCTCATATATTATGGTGAAGAGAAATTAGACTTTTTTTCTATATGCTCTAAAGAACAGCACAAAGAACAATGAGTATATTTTCTGGGAGCTAGATTTCATTTCAACATAATGAAATCTTCTTAACAATTATATCTATTATTAGGTTGAATTGACTGAAATAAAAAAATTCCAATCACTAGTGGTTTTAAAACAAAAGCATTAGGGTTTTCTCTCATCAGAAAATGACCTCAAGTGAATCTTCCAACTAAAAGTCTATTATGTTAAGATATGTGTTTTTTTTCTTTTCAGCCCCATCATCTGGAATCTTCAGGAAACATATACACTCTGAAAAGTTAGCCTAGAGTAGGGGGACAGTGTGAACTTCAGTGATTGGTTCTAAGTGAGACACCACCACAAGCCATATATTTTGCTTAAAATATTTTCTACTTTTTTTATTGTAAATCCAGCTCCTAGCAAATGATAATAATGTTAACAATGGCTAACATGTAGTGAGTACTTACTAAGTGCTAGGCACAACACAAACATTCTTCACTGATTATCCCACTTAATCCTCACAACAACTCTAGTCCTTTAACGTACACATAGTCCTAACTATATTCAGTGCTATTGTTATACCCATTTTAGAGATGGGGAAGCAAAGAAATGAAGTAAGATTATTATACTCATTGTTCTTTATGCTGTCCCTTGGAACACATAGAATAAAAGTCTCATGTCTCTTTGGCAGACTATATGAAGTCAATTTTGTCTCACAATTCAGCAACAGAAATAATAATTCGAAATATCAAGAGTCCCACTCTAGACACTCATACTCCAAAGTATAACTTTTTCATTTTTACATATATTAGGTATAAAACAATAGAACTGAAGAAATCACACAAAATTTTTTTTCTGTTATGGGAAATTTAAAAATACAATTTTGACTTCCCAAGGATAAAATAATTCTCCAACTAATTTTCAATGCATAATTTATTAATTCTATCCTTACATATATTAATGACCACTAATAAATTTTGGTTGATAAAAAACAATTTTGCAACACGGTTGACTATTATTCATTGAAGATGAGTATCTTAGATTTCTTGTAATTCATTGTTGGACTCTCATATCAAAATCCTAAACCACATTAAAAGAAATTAACAATCTGTAGCCAATAAAGTTCCACAAAGGTATTCAATTCTATATACATCTCAATGCTAAAATAATTTTCCAGGATTATTGCTTTTTGGTCTAATTTGGGTTTGCATTTACTAAGTACTATTAAATGATATGCCCAAGACACTCACTTTAAAATGCTGACTAAGACTTTGTCCTAATCTAGAGGAGCTCAGAGTCTTTAGTGATTACAGATATATAGAGAAATTATATCATCAAAATAAAAAATGATCAAATGGAGGTAAGTCTAGGGTGCTGTAGAATGCACAAAAATGAAAATTGTATTAGTCAAGACTCTCAGTTACATACATGTACAACTAAAAAAACTCCTTGATAAAAAATTTAAGTATTGTGGGACAGTATTAGAAGGATTCTGAAGTAACACACAGAATCTGAAAACAATATGCAGAAAGCAAAGCTATTCTGTATATATTAGAAGCTGGGAAGAGAACTCAGCATCATTAGAATTCTATCTCTCTCTCTCTTGTCTCTAATTGTCTTTAATTTTACCTGATGCAAGGGACTTTTTTTATATATTTTTTTCATCTTAAAGACCTGAGAGGCAAAAGAATATTTCCTCTTGAGTTCCTGTTAGAATAAATTTGGTGAAGACTCTGCCATGTCCCTTTTATTGGAGTCAGAACATCCAAAGCCATAGCAGAAGTGGGGAGTAGGGAAGGGTACCGGGCAGATAAAATGGCCGCTACCATAGGCACTTTCCTTAAAAGAAAGGTGCTGAAATCTCAGAAAGAAGAAGTGGGAAAAAGTCTTTAAAATTTAGTAATACTTAGCCAAAATCTTAGGCTAAAATTATAAGAATAAACAAAGTGATCTTAGCAATCTTCAACCTGATATTTAGCCTGGATACAGTTTGAAGTGGGGATTATCAGAGATAAGGCTGCAGTGTCAGAAAAGGGTCAGGCCGTGGAGGACCTTGTACGCTCTGCCCCCAATAAAAGATGATGGATGAGCCTACGGGACCCAGAAATCTAATTTTTAAATTTCCAATTCTGCCTAAGATTTTTTTTATACAAACATGTAAAAAAAATGCTCAACATCTCTAATCATTAGGGAAATGCAAATCAAAACCACAATGAGATATCATCTAACCCCAGTGAGATTGGCATTTATCAAAAAATCCCAAAGCAACAAATGCCGGCGAGGATGTGGAGAGATAGGAACCCTCTTACACTGCTGGTGGGACTGCAAATTAGTACAACCTCTGTGGAAAAGAATTTGTAGAGACCTCAAAGAGCTACAAGTAGAAATACCATTTGATTCAGCAATAGCACTAATTAGGCATGTACTCAAAGGAACAAAAGTCATTCTATAATAAAGACATCCGCATTCGAATGTTTATGGCAGCACAATTCACTATTGCAAGGATGTGGAAACAACCCAAGTGCTTGTCAATCCATGAGTGGATTAATAAAATATGGTATAAGTATACAATGGAATACTGCTCAATTATAAGAAACAATGGTGATCATTGATGGACCTCTTATATTTTCCTAGATAGAGCTTGAGCCCATCCTCCGAAGTGAAGTATCACAAGAATGGAAGAATAGGCAACACATATACTTGCCATCAAATTGGCACTGATTGATCAACATTAAGGTGCTCACACAGTATTAATATTCTTGGGGGGGCTTGTGGGTTGGGGTGGGTAAACTCACAACTAATAGATGCAGTGCGCATTGTAGGGGGAGAAAGAGCATGCCTCAAATCATGGTTTGGGTGTGGCAAAGTCATAACATGTAACTAAAACGTTTGTACCCCCATAATATCCTGAAAAAAAATGAAAAACCACATCAGACACTTCTCTGGCAATTCTGCAAAACAGGTGAGCATACTTACCGTCAGCTTAAAAAATGAGAAAGTAGGAACAATGAGTAGCCCTTAACTGAAACAATTCAGGTCTGTTGATTAACTTAATTGACTTAACTGATTGCACTTGAGTTAGAATCCAGGGATTCAGTTTGCTGAATTTTGCAAAAGAACCTGAAGCCGGTAAGTTAAATTGTTTTCTAATGATAAATCAAGTTAATATGAAGTTAAATTACTTTTTTACAGATAACTCTTTTATCAGTTGCATTTTTCATCAGTTGAATCACTAACTGTTGGATTAGAAAATACATGCACATGGTAAACATTTTAAAGGTATGAAAAGTTACCACTTTTTTGTGTATTTTCATATAAGAACTAATAAAAACTTGTTTGTATAAGAATCCAAGAAGAAAATATAAGGAAGACTCTTTCAGACATTGGCCTAGGCAAAGAATTTTTGAAGAAGACCCCCAAAGCAATCACAGCAGCTACAAAAATAAATAAATGGGACCTGATCAAATTAAAAAGCTTTAGTACAGCCAAGGAAACAATCATTAGAGCAAATAGACAGCCTGCAGAATGGGAGAAAATATTTGCTCTCTACACATCCGATAAAGGGCTGATAACAAGACTCTATCTAGAACTCAAAAAAATCAACAAGAAAAAAATTTGCTTAAGATTTAATGAGCTAATGCATGTTATGTCCCTCCTAGGCAAAATTTCTTTCTTACCCAAAACCACACATCTCTGTGCTTCATTTATTCACCACCCCTGTTCTTCCTCCATCATACCATTTGTGTCCTGTTGCCTCAGCCTTATCAACTCGGGTGGTGTCACACATTTATATGTTAACAAGCTTAGGGCTACACAACTATGGTGGCAACTCAGAGACTTTTCTTCCTGGCAAGGTTTAGCAACTTCAATCAATTTTCTTTCTACCTTCCCATTTTAGCCGAGGGCATAAAATTCACTGAATTTGCCAATCCGACCTGCGTCCTGTCACTTGAAATCTATTCATCATTTTATCCAAAGAATTTCCTAGGAAGAAAGTCTTTCTTGAGGCATGTACAGAGAGCTGGGGTCTAATATAAAATAAATGGAATCAGTGGGGAAATTAATTTGTTTCAGCTGCATTAGTAATCCACATTTGTGTTTTATGTATCCTTTCAAACTCAGCCTCCCTCTACCTTATAATTAATATTCCAGAGTCTTGATCGCAGAACGTATACCCATCACAGGAAAACTGGGCTGTTCTTTCTTTTGATATTTTTTTGTTCACATGCCAAACACTGCTGTGCAGCCCTCTCGGGGGAATTCTATTTCAACTCCAGAAAGTTGTTAACATAAGGCTGAGCCTGTACTGTGACCTTATTATGACAGCTTGTTGAAAACTACAAAAGACAAAGGACAGGGAAAAGTTTAGGAATCGTGTCTGTTACCTACACACATGGTCCCCACAGTATGCTAACTTTGGAAACGGTGGAGGCTACAGTCCTAGAAGAAAGCCAGACGCAGTTAACCATTCCTGATTCCTTCCAACCATTCAATAGGTAGTAGGTTTTCAGAAACAAAAATATTTCTAACTATTGAAATGTAGGGATGATAACTATTTAGAGAGGAAAGAGCCTATAAAAACATTTAACCATTTGATTCAAATTATTCAAACTTTTAGGTAAATTCTAAGTTTGGGTATGGAATTCGCTCTGCCTAGGACGGTGAAAGAACCCCTGTGTGATTCCACTTTGTGGAGTAGCTTGAAGCATCTATTGGCAGACATGATATATGCACATGATGTAATACTAAGATAAGAAAATAGAACTCAGTTGATCCGAGGGTTATTGTGGGTTATTGTTAAGCTGATTTAACATTGTCTCTCCTACAACTATGCTTGACTAGCTGTTAAAAAAACGAAAATAGAACTCAAAATACTATTGACACATTTATTAAAACTATTTAAAATATATGAATGTTATTTAAAATGGTGAACATTTAGAAGCAATTAAAATATTCAACAATGAGAAGATGATTTATGTGGCATATTTATCTCATGAAGTGTTTATAGCTGCTAAAAATTACATTAATAAAAGTTTATAATACAAAATGACATAGTTATATATTTAAAAAATAAGCTCAAACATTATATATACAATGTGAGCATATTATATAAATAAAATGCACAGAAAAAAATGTTCCATATAGAATACAGATACTTTTAGTGTTTTTTAGACTTTTAGTTTTTTAGACTTTTAGTCTTTTCCAATGTTTCCGGGTATCTTAGTGAGTATGCATTTTTAATAATAAAAAAGTATAAACTATTGGTAAAATCATATTTTTTTTATTCAGTCAGATTTGGATTTTTCTTTTTTTTTAATTTATTTTTTAATTTCAGAATGTTACGGGGCTACAAATGCTTTGGTAACATGTATTGCCTTTGCATTGCCTGATTCGGAGCTACAAGCAAGCCCATCCCCCAGACAGTACGCAGCACACAAATTAGGTGTGAATTTACCTATCCCCACCTTCTCCTGCCCACTTGCCCGATATCTGATGAATGTTATTTCCATATGTGCACATAATGTTGATCAATTAGTAGCAATTTAGTAGTGAGTACATGTGGGGCTTGCTTTTCCCTTCTTATGATACTTTACTTAGAAGAATGGGCTCCAGCTCCATCCAGGATAATACAAAAGGTATTAATTTGCCATTGGCTTTTATGGCTGAGTACAACTCCCTGGTATACATATACCACATTTTGTTAATCCACTCACGTTATTGATGGGCACTTGGATTGTTTCCACAGCTTTGCAATTATAAATTGTGCTGCTATGAACATTCGAGTACAGATATTTTTATTATAGAATGTCTTTTTTTCCTTTGGGTAAACACCCAGTAGTGGGTTTGCTAGATCAAATGGTAGTGCTACTTTTAGTCCTTTGAGGTATCTCCATATTACTTTCCACAGAGGTTGTAGTAGTTTGCAGCCCCACCAGCAGTGTATGAGTGTTCCTATCTCTCCACATCTGCGCCAACATTTGTGGTTTTGGGACTTTTTGATAAAAGCCAATCTCGTTGGAGTTAAGTGATATCTCATTGTGGTTTTGATTTGCATTTCCCTGGTGATTAGAGAGGTAAAATTGTATTTGAAGAACAACTTGTCAAAATCAGTTAAAGGTGAAAATGCCCACATGCTATAACCAAATAAGTCCATTCATAGCTATGTAGCTAGACGAAATCTTCACACCTGTACACAAGGATACAAGTATAAGCATGGTTCATTGTAAAATTGACTAGCTGCAAAAGAATAATGAATGAACTGTTATTTTAAACAACATTAAATTCAATAAACCAGAGCTGCATGTATCAACATAGGTAAATCTCAGAAGTGTAACGTTGACTAAAAAAAATAAATAAATAAAGCTGTAGAAAGTACATATATATGACATTTTTATAAAGTTTAAGACATTCCTACTACAACTCAAGAATAAGAAAACAAATGACCCAATTTAAAAATGAGAAAAAGACTTGAATAGATATTTCTCCAACAAAGGCCAACACGTATATGAAAAGATGCTCAAGATCATTAATCATCAGGAAAATTCAAATTAAAACCATGATGAGATATCACTTCACACCTGTTAGGGTGGCTGTTATCAAAAAAGCAAAGATAACAAGTTTTGATGAAGATATGGAGAAATTGGAACACTTGTGCACTATTGCCAGTAATGTAAAATAGTATAGTCACATAGGGCTTCTTCAGAATATTAAAAATAGAACTGTCATATGAACCATCAATCCCACTACTGAGTATGTATCAAAAAAAGTTGAAATGCAGATCTCAAAGAGACATCTGCACTCTCAAGTTTATTGCAGTAATATTCACAATACCTGAGATATAGAACACAACCTGAATGTCCATCGACAGATAAATAGATTTCAAAAAGTGATGAATACATACCATGGAATATCATTTGGCTTTAAAAAGAAAAAAATCCTGCAACATGCAACAACATGAATGAACCTGGAGGCCATTATATTAAATAAAATAAGCCAGTCACAGAAAAACAAATATTGCATGATTATATGAGGTATCTAAACTAGTCACACTCATAGAAACAGAGTAGAATGGTTGTTGCCAGGGCTGGGGAAGAAGAAATAGGGAACTACTACTGTTCCTTAGTTATAAAGGTTCCTTTATACAAGATGAATAAGTTCTAGAGATCTGCTGTACAACGTTGTGCCTATAGTTAACAATATTTTACACTTAAAAATACAATAAAAATTTAATTAAAAGATAAAACATTACTGTGTTAGCCCAGATTGCTATAACAAATATCATAGACTAGGTGGCTTCAACAACAAACATTTATTTCTCACAGTTGCTGAGACAGGGAAGTTCAAGACAAGGTGTCAGCACATTCAGTGTCTGGTGAGGGACTACTTCCGGACTTGCAGACAGCTGCCATCTCACTGTGTCCTCACATGGCCCTAGGAGAGAGCTCTGGTCTCTTCATCCCTTTATAAGGGCACTAGCCCCATCAAGGGGCCCTACCTCATAACCTCATCTTAATCTGATTACCTCCCAAAGGCCCCATCTCCAAATATCATCCCACTGGAGATTAGGGCTTCAGCATACAGATTTGGAAGAGACACAAACATTCAGTCCACAGCAATCACAAGGAATATTATGTATATTGTTTATGCATGCTTATATTTATAGTAAAATGAACAAATGAAAGAAATGCATGGAAAGGGTAGATACTAAGTTCAAGATAGTGTAAACCTCTCAGGGGAAAGGGAAGAGATTAAATCAGGAAGAGATAGACTTCATCTGTTGTTGTTATGTTTCACTACATTAAAAAAAAAACCTGAAAACAAATATGATAAAAATGATAAGATTTGGGAAAGTTAGGTGGTAGGGATTTGAATCCTTACTTTATGTATATCCATTTTAATGTGCTTGAAATATTTCATAATGACAAATAAAATAAACTATATTTTAATACATGTGGAGTGAGGATGAACAAATTGTATTATAAAAAAGTAGCTCATTTGCATATTTTCTTATACATGATAAAGTTACTATATTTTTATATATCATAGTTTGTTGTGTATAAGAGATTAAAAGTTTTACTTAAAATATGTGTTTAAATGGCCAGAAAGAGATGAAAACAGAAATACCTTTGCACACTGATAGAAAATCAAATAGTAAGTAGAGAGTTACTAAGTTAAAAAAAAAAAAAAAACAGTAGGAACCTAAAATACTAGGAGTCAGAGCTGTTTTTTATCTAGATAATGTTTAAATACCCAGAGGCCATATAGGGTGTATTCATGGGTGTGGACTCTGTAGTATATTGGTACTATTAGGGTATGAATACTGGCTCTATCACTTAGTTATGCAACCCGGGACAAGTTACATATTCTAAGTCTCCATGCTTTTGTTTTCTCTCATTTGTTAATTGTGAAGAATATTAATAATTACTTCATATGCTAAATGTGGAAAAATGAGTTAATGCACATCAAATACTTAGAATTGTGCCTAGCTCCTTTATCATTTAGACATTAGCTCAAAGCTCACTTCCTTAGAGAGAACTTCACTCTGTATCACATTACCCTGTTTACTCATCTTCATTGCACTTAACATTTTCTCATATTATTTTATGGACCAATTTGTTTATTTGGTATTATCTATCTCCTTCCAGTACAAGCTCCATGTACAAGCAGGGCCCTTCCTTGTCTTCTTCACCATTGTATTACCAGGACCTGGGTCAGTGCCTGGCAAAAATATTTATTAAATGCAGAATAAAGGGCATATCTCTAAGAGTGAGGAAATCTCATAAACTTGAATGTCTATTCTTGGATGTTCCTCCAGATGTTGTAGAAATCAGATATATCTATTCAGCTTTGTTCAAAAGGCTAACCCAGCCATAACTCATGTTGAATCATTCAATGCCCCCTATACCAGCAGCCCCTTCAAGAGAAGCTGTTTCCAACCCCTAGCCACTATGGAAGTAGCAGAACTAACCAGCCACATTGTATCATATGAACCTGTCTTCCAGCCAAAGCTGATTGGACCTGGGATGAACAGAAGGAATTTTAGATACTAACTATGCTTAGGCAATCATATCTTCTCAAGATAATTTGAACAAAATACACAGAGACATTTGTCGATTAATAGTGGTTGCTGAAACTAAGAATTCATGATGTAGTGAGAAGAATTTGGAGGCCATGTTGAGCCAGGTAAATTTTGAGCAAGCAGAAAAGATGAATAGAGCACTAGCAAAAGTAGAGTAAGAAAGACCACATAGCTCCAGAGAGATTACAAGAATGACTTTGCTTTCTGGCTTTCTGGTTCCCAATTCTACTACAATATAAAACATGAACTTTCCTTAGGATCATGAAGATCTGCATCCCATGATAAAAATCCCCTATCCTGCTAATGTAAAGGGTGAGTGTTCTTAGTAGCCAAAAGGATTTTGACTGAAACTCAATTGAAATTTAAATATTTTCATTTGAGAGCAAAAATGATCCAAACATATAAAAAAGAGGCGATCTCTAAAGAAACAGTCAATGAATGATAATCAAGTGCGTAAGTCAAATCCAATCAAAATGTAACTCTTACATTATGGATATACTCATGGTAGGAAGAATCACTGTGAAGTCAAATGGGCCTGGAAGTCCTCAGAAGCACGTAATATGCCTAAAACTTCTCTAGTCCCTTCTCTAGTCCCCCACACTCCAAAAAGTTCTGAGAACACAGTGGTTGCTCACTAAACACTTTTGATTGGTTCCAACACTGTGAATTTCTTCCACAGTTTTTTTTTTTCCCATTTTTCTCTCACATGCCTACTTTTCTATAGGAGATGAGATTTGCTTTGATGTTTTTTACAACAAAAAGTCTTAACCCAAATGTCACTAGTATAGCAGAACAATTACCACCCTAGTTCTTTTCATTCTACTGTTTTTCCCTCCCCAACAAAATATAAACCAAGAAATGTGGGGAGTATTGAGTGTGAATTATGTGTGAGAAATTAAGTTTAAAAGAGCATCAGCAGATTCTTTGAATATGTTGAGTTGAATATGTTAAATATTCATATTCTTTGAATATGAAGAGTAAAGGAAGCTTAAAAATTGTTTCCTTAGAAGCTGGGAAAGTAATTCCTGAAAGTCATAGTCTATTTTCCAAGAGGAAGAACAGAAAAACAATAGGTTTAGCATAAGGATGGAAATGGAGTGCCAAGGGCTATTTATTTTAAAGATACAGAGTATTATGGAATAGTCAATAAATATGAATGCAAATTGTCTGAGTTTTACTCTGAAACATGCCAATAAAAACTTGGCTGACTGAGCATTATTTCCTATCATCCAGATGTGAAAATGTAGAAGACATACAATAAAATTTTTTTAAATACAAAATCTTTTATGTAAATCTGGACTCTGACTTCCAGAAGCATCAGAAATCTTCTCTGACTCAGTAATCTCTGTTTCCCAGTTCTAAATTATCCAGAGAACACAAATAATTAGTCATTGCTTTTAAAAAATTTTGCATTATTATGCAGCAGAAAATGTAAATTCTTTGAAAAATGTTAAAAATGTAAACATGCTAATAACGTTTGTCTTTTGTTTCAAAAAGTTTATTATAAACTGTGACCTCCAGGAACATGGCTCATTTGAATGAAAACAAAATGACAAGTCAACATATTATATCTGGGTTTTGTACTGACTCCCATGCCTATCATGACTGGGTTAATTAGGTCCGAGGAATTCAAAGCCCAGGACACACGTTAACTTTTTCCAGGATTCCAAAGGTTATCCTTGGTCTTCTAAACTGTGGTCCCCAACCCCCAGGCCGAGGACCAGTACCAGTATAGTCTGGTCTGTCCATGAGCTACACAGTAGTAGGGGAGTGGTGGGTGAGCCAGTGAAGCTTCATCTGTATTTACAGCCACTCTCCATCGCTCTAATTACCTCCTGAGCTTCCACCCCACAACCCCCTGCTCTGTGGAAAATTGTCTTCCATTAAACTGGTCTGTAGTGCCAAAAAGGTTGGTGACCACTGAACATAATGGGTTAAAAAGGCAAATTCCTTTATATATCGTAACTTAAACCCTCGGCAAAAATATATTTAAATCCCTGTGAAGAAGAGGTGTTAGGCAAATCCCAAATATGATTAGCTAGGATTTGAGTTTAGTAAAGTAGAATGATTTTAAAGGTCTGTCTTTAATCAAATCTTTGTCCATCTGTAGAAGGAGACTTACTTGCCTTGTAGAAGACAATCAAAGCAAAGAGAAGCTTTATTTAGATAGAGTACAGTAGCTACAGCTTGCTTCAGCAAGTTTTAAAGACTTTTTTCTCCTTTCCATCAAATAACCCCTAAAGTGTCATATTCTTGTTAGTTTCCCAAGCAAAGGAAAGAAATACTCTATTAAAAATTTTATAGCTGAGTAAACCAAGTCCCAAAGCACAATAAAAAATACAGCAAAAAGAACAATAAGTTTTCACACTGCTACTTTATAAAATAAGTTTATTTCAGGTTATTTTCGGGCTTTCTTTAAAATAAAAATAGATTTGTGACCAGAATGGACCCAAATTAGGCTCCCAATTTTTCTCTGTTCAGGCTATAATGCTGCTTCATCGGTTGCCTTCAATAGAAAAGTCATAGTTATTCTTCTAAAACCTAAGACTTAATTAGATTTTTAAGGGCTTTTTGTATTTAGCCAAAGCTATCAGATTTTTTTTCCTGATAAAACATGTGAATTTATTGCATTTTAAATTCTTCCAGAATATCTCTTGCTAGAGGTTAGGGTGAGGGAAAGATTCAAGTCCTCAAAATTAGCCTCCCAGGAACCAAATGAAGACTGGCACATTCATTTATGGTTCCTTCTATATGCTGGCCTTTGTCATAAATCAGTTTAATCAAATAAAATAATTCCTCCATTAGAGAATATCATCAATTGTAAAAAGCACCATTTGCTTAATTTCAAGTATTAATAATTTACACACCAATAGAAGGCACACTTAATCTCAGATGTGGTAAAACATTTGCATTAGAGCCAAGAAGAAGATTTCAGTCCCCAGATTCTCTGTAATAAAAATAATGCCTAGAAGAATGCACTTAACTCAGTGAACATGTTGGCATCTGAATGATCTTCAACTAGAGACGATTCAAAGTATAAAAAACATAAAAAAACAGGATATTGTCAAGTGCTGACTCCCTGAAATACTATGTAAGCAACTTTTGATAAGAAAAGACTGAGTTTATTTGTACCATGGTAAGGGAAGTCACTACATTAACAGAGTCTTAGTTTTATCTCAGAGCAGGGAGTGCAAAGTTGGCATACTTATGGGGTTTAAGATTCTCTTTTAACATGGGTCTTTCAACTCATTAGCTTGGTTAGGTTTGGTAAGAATTATGATCTGTTAGTTTATTATGGATATACATAGAAAGGGATGGCTTTGCAGGCAAGTTCAAATAGTCTTGAGGAGTAAACAATCATTAGAAGCTACCCATTGAAGAGTTAAATAGTTTGGTGTTCATTTAAATGGATTTTTCAGGAAATTCCTGGAACAAACAATGAATTATTTGCAACTTTTGTCTTCCTAGGCAAGAATTTCCTGGAAATTGGAAACGGTGAAAGAGTAAAGTCACATTAATGTAGATAATAAGATGCATGGATGCAGATGATTCAATTCTCAAGGTCCCTGAAAGCAATAGCTGTACAATATACTATCCACACTGAGACATTTCTGAGATTAAAAATTACCTCTATTAATAATTGCATTGGGACAAAATATATAACCTGGGATACTCCCAATTAAAGCTGCTTGTATAGTTAACCTATCTACAACAACAAGACTCCGTACTTTCCAGGTATATAGTCCCCATTACTTCTCTGCCTCAAATAAGAGAATCGTATAACTTTCAATAAAGCTTTTTTGTTTCTTAGATGAATCACTTCTGGAAAATAAGACACATCATTGACTGAAGACCTAATGCCATGCCATGAACTAGCCATTGCAGCCAGAAATTTTGAAATTCTCTTCTTTCTTAGGTTCACTTCCTACACAGCTCCAAAAGTATTAGTAAAGGGAGGTTGGTTATGTCATCTGTAAATAGAATTTTTGCTTTGTTAGCTTATTTTCGTTCAGGTTAAGCACAATATGGTATAGTAATTAACAGTACAGAGTACCTAGACTGTGTGTATTCAAATCCTGGATATGCTACTTACTAGCTAAGTGAACATGACTTATTTAATCAATCTGTGCCTCAATTTCCTTATCTGTAATGTGGGAATAATAGTAGACATTATGCAATAGGTCGTTATGAGGAGAAAATGAGCTAATAAACATGAAGTAGTTTGAACAGTACTATAGCAAAGGGTCAGCAAACTATAGTCTGGTACCATTGCCCATTTTTGTATAGTCTGTGAGCTAAGAATGGTTTTCACATTTTTTAATAGTTAAAAACAAGTAAAAGCAAAAATAATAATTTGTAACATGAAAATTACATAAAATTAAAATTGCAATGTCTACAGTAAAGTTTTATTCGAATATAGATATGCTCATTCTCTTATTTATCGTTTATGGCTGCTTTTGCACTACAATGGCAGAGTTGAGTAGTTGTGACAGAGACACTAGGGCTTGGTCCTTTACAGAAAATGTTTCCTGACTCCTGCTATAGCAGATACTGCCAGTGCTGTGCTCAGATTTGCTTTATCAGTTTTCTGTGCCCCTTCCCTGACTTTTGTGTTAATTTTACATGCACTACAAATTCCCTCACTGTAACTCTCTTGGGAGGACTTCCTTTGAGCTATTAGAAACACTTTGACTGCAGACACAGAGGTCTAGAAATACCTGAGAGTTTACATTTCCCCGTCCTACTGTGGCACTACACCAATGACTACCTGGTGTATGAGTATAAAAGCAGCTTCCTTGCCTCAAGTTGGGATAAAATCTGAGGAGTGATTTATACTTTATAGCTACTTTTGTACTTCAGATATTTTTTATTAGGGAATGGCTTATCTTATAGCCTGCTACTTCAGTATTCTGCCATGATGTGCAGATGGCAAGGTTGAGTGTTTCCATTGCCACCATCTTTTTCCTTTTAAAAAACTATAAGAAGGAAAATGTTAAATATGGTACAATCTGAAAAAATTCTTTTCATTGCTTGGAAACAAGGGTGCCACATTATAATGTCTCCTCTTCTTATTGCAGTTGCTCAGAATTTGCTACTTAATTTATTGCTCATGGTTGGGTGATCTAGAGATGAGTTTCATTTCTCCGGGTTGAATCACTGAACAGTTTTGACTATTATATACCAGGATCTATGCTAACTACTGAGAACACAGTGAATGTAACATGACCTAGGCCTTAGAAAATTTTTACTTTTATGAATTACTTGTAATTTCATATGCTACTAGAGAAGGGAATGGATCTGCCACTATATTTCAAATTTTTGGAGTGCCAAGCACAGTGATGTGCTGAATAAATACTTGTTAAATGTAATTGTATCTCATCGTTCTCAAGAATGTAAATCTATCCAGCCATGGCAGCAGCTTAATTTCATACATAATTTCTAGTAAAGGAATTATTGACATATAACCCAGCATGATATAATATCACCAGGAATGGGCACTAGGCTGAGAACCTAAAGTCCTGATTCTTTCTTCCCACTCTATTAATAATTCACTAAGTGACCCTAGACAATTCTTTTTATTCTCTGAACTTCAGTTTCTTCAACTATAAAATTAAGAAGCCAGACTAGATTATCTATAAGGTTTGTTTCAGCTCTGAAATTCTGATTCTCTAAAGTCTCCAATTGTTTAGCAATGCCTGACTTCTCATGAACTAATAGACCTTACTTCAGGGCCCTATTCAATACTATTACAAGAGCTGAACTACAGGATCTTTCAATATGACAAACCTCATTTTTGAGGCAGAACCAATATATCCCATGATTCATTCTGTCTATAGTCTCAGGTATAAAAATAATATTTCCCCAAAATATCACTCTTAGATTTCAATCTTTTATAAAAAAAAAAAGTTTGCAATAAATTTTGAAAATATTTGCTAATTATTTTCAACCAATGTCATAATTTTCCATTCTAACAAATTGCCTCATTTATTCAGTTGTTTTTCATATTTAAAAATTGTTAACACATTCACACTTGTTACATTTTTTTCTTTGCCTCTTTCTTAGGTCCCCAAGACCTAAGAAAGTTCAAGTTTTAAAACTAGTAGGAATAGGCAGGGCACAGTGGCTCATGCCTGTAACCCTAGAGCTCTGAGTGGCTGAGACAAGAGGATTGGTGGAGCTCAGGAGTTCAAGACCAGCCTGAGCAAGAGTGAGACTGTGTCCCTACCAAAAGGAAAAAGGAAAAAAACTATAACAAAAAACAAATCAAAATTCAGCAAGGCATTGCGGCATGCACCTATAGTCACAGTTTACTGGGAGGCTGAGACAGAAAGACAGCTTACAGCCCAGGAGTTGGAGCTGCAGTGAGCCAGTGAACTACAATGACATTACTGCACTCTATCCAGGGCAATCTAGTGACACTCTGTCTCCAACAACAACAAAAACAAGGCAACTGAGTACCTCCCTCACAAACCCCTACCCCTTCATTAAAAAAATGAAAGAAAACTAGTAGGCAGAGAGAGCATCATCAAAATGGCAGAATAGGATTTTCTAGCACTCATCCCATTGTACAAATATCTCAATTTGGATAGCTGTATATACATGAATATACCTTCACACAAACTGGGACATCCAGGCAAGAGATTACAGCACCTGGGTGGAGCACAAAAACAAGGAACAATGAATTGAAGCATGTAGGAAGGACAGTTTCACATTACCCACATCACCCCTCCCCTAAGCTTGGGCAGCACAGTGCAAAAAGAGATAACCCTCCACATAGGAAAAGGAGAGTGAAGTAAGTACTCAACTTAGCCATGGAACCCAGCACCAGGACCACCCCAGTTAAACCTGGCACCAGGATGGCCCCTATGGCCCCAGGCTCCAAGCCTACCCCAGCACCAGGCTATCACTCATGGCCCCAGTGTCCAGGCCTGCCCCAGCACCAAGGCAGTCACTACAACTCCAGAATCCAGGCTAGCCTCTGCAGACTCAGGATCCAGAAACATTCCATCACCAGGCTGGCCCCTGTGAACTTACGATTTAGGCTCAGACCACAGACTCAGGCACCAGGTTTATCCACACAGACCCAAGCTCCAGACCTACACCTGCAGATTTATGCTTCAGGCCAGCACTGAAAATCCAGGCTCCAAGCTGGTTTCTGTGGACTCAGGTGCTAGACCTGCCCTCTCACTGAACTAAAATGGAAGCCAGCCCATCTGAGGACACCAGCAACAAGCCCATTAGTGGACTCCACCAGATGGCCCACACAGTATCTCTAGATGGGTTAACTGGTGAAGGGCTTTCTCTGACAAAGCCAGTCTGTATAGGTGGGAAGAGGTACCTAGTTCTTCAAATGCACAGACATCAAAGCAAGGCCACGAGGATTACAAATAATAAGGAAACACCACCATAGGAACAAAATGAAGCACCAGTGACTTATCCTAAAGAATTAGAGATCTACAAACTGGCTGACAAATAATTCAAAATAATCATCTGAAAGAAGTTTATTGAGCTACAGGAGAACCCATATAGGCAACAAAACAAAATCAGGAAAACAATAATGAAAAAATGAGTTCAACAACTAGGTAGAAACCAGAAAAAGAAACAAATTCTGGAGCTGAAGAACACAATGACTAAACTCAACAATTTTACAGAGAGCATCAACAACAGACTTGATCAAATAGAAGAAAAAATCAGCAAGCACAAAAACAGGTCACTTAAAATTGCCCAGTCGTAAGAATAAAATGATAAAAGAATGTTGCATTTTTATAAACCATCTTTTAAAAAATCTCATTTACAATGGCTTCTCAAAGAATAAAACACTTAGGAATAAATTTACCCAAGCAATTGAACACTGTATACACTGAAAATTATCAGATATGGCTGAATGAAATTGAAGAAGGCACAAATAAATGGAAAGATATTCCATGGTCATGAATTGGAAGAATGAATGTTGTTCAAATGATCATATTAACAAAGCAGTCTATAGAATCATGCAATCCCTACCAAAATTCCAATGATGTTTTTCTTTCTTCTTTTTTTTAATTTCAGAGTTTTATGGGGGCACAAATGCTTTGTTACATAAATTATCTTTGCACCACCCGAGTCAAAGTTGTAAGCGTGCTCATCCCCCAGACAGCATGCACCACACTCATTAGGTGTGAGTTTACCTACCTCCTCCTCCTCCCTCTCACCTGCCCAACACCGATGAATGTTACTTCCATATGTGTGCATAAGTTTTGATTGATTAGTGCCAATTTAATGGTGGATACATGAGGTGTTTGTTTTTCTATTCTTATGATAATTCACTTCCAAGAATGGACTCCAGCTCCATCCAGGATACTAAAAAGGGTATTAGTTCACCATTTTTTATGGCTGAGGAATACTCCATGGCATAGATATACGACATTTTATTAATCCATTCATGTGTTGATGGGCACTTGGGATGTTTCAACATCTTTACAATTATAAATTGTGCTGCTATAAACAGTCAAGTGCAGATGCCTTTTTTATAGACTGTCCATTTTTCCTTTGGATAGATACTCAGTAGTGGGATTGCTGGATCAAATGGTAGTTCTACTTTTAATTCTTTGAGGTATCTCCATATTAATTTCCATAGAAGTTGTACTAGTTTGCAGTCCAACGATCAGTGTATGAGTGTTCCTGTCTCTCTGCATCCACACCAACATTTGTGGTTTGGGGACTTTTTGATTCCCACTGGAGTTAAATGATATCTCATTGTGATTTTGATTTGCATTTCTCTGATGATTAGAGATGTTGCGCATTTTTTCATATGTTTGTTGGTCGTTAGTCTATCTTCTTTTGAAAAGTTTCTGTTCATGTCCTTTGCCCATTTTTTAATGGGTTTTTTGATTTTTTCTTGCTGATTTTTCTGAGTTATATATAGAATCTATATAGAACCCAATGATATTTTTCTCAGAAGTAGAAAAAAACTATCTAAAATTCATATGGAATCACAAAAAAACCTTAATCAAAGCAATATTGAACAGGAAGAACAAACTGGAGGCATCACATTACCCAAGTTCAATATGTACTATAAAGCTATACTCATCAAAGCATAATGGTATAGGCATAAAAAAAAAAGACACATAGACTAATGGAACGGAATAAAGATCTCAGAAATAAACTCACACTTATTCAGTTAACTAACCTTCGACAAAATTACCAAGAATACACATGAGTAAAGGAGAGTCTCTTCAATATAGTGCTGGGAAAACTGGATATGCACATGCAGAAAACTGAAAGTGAGTCCTTATATCACAGCATATACAAAATTTAATTCAAATGGATTGAAAACTTAACTGTAAAACTGCTAGAATAAAATAGAGAAGAAAGTTTTTTGACATTAGTATCAGCAATTATTTTTTTGGATATGACACCAAAGCACAGGCAAAAAAGCAAAAAGTAGCCAAATGAGATTGCATCAAACTAAAAAGTTTTTGTGCAGCAAAGAAAATAATTAACAAAGTGAAGAGAAAAATTTAAGAAAGTATTTGAAAATCACATATCTGTTAAGGGATTAATAGCTAAAATATATAAAATAGAAACTCAAACAACTCAATAGCAAAGAAACAACTCAATTAAAAAAATATTTGAAGGGCCTGAATAGATATTTCTGAGGAAAACATACAAATGGCCAATAGGTCTATAAAAAGATGCTAAACACCACTAATTATCCAGCAAATGAAAATCAAAGCCACAATAAGATATTACCGCTCATATGTTAAGAAGGTCATGGTTAAAAAGACAAAAGACAACAAATATCTGCAAGGATGTGGAGATATTTGTATACTGTTGATGAGAATGTAAATTGGTACAGCCATTATGAAAAATAGTATGGAAGTTTCTTGAAATATTAAAGATAGAAATACTATATGATCCAACAATCTCGCTTCTAGATATATATCCAAAGGAAATCAGTATCTTGAAGCACTGCCATGTTCACTGCAACATTTTCCACAATGGCCAAGATATGGAATCAACCTGAATGCCAGTCAATAAATGAATGGATAAAGAAAATATTTGTGTGTGTGTGTATATACATATGATATATAAAATAATACAAATAAAAATGCAGTATAACAACTATGTAGACAGCATTTACATGCATTAGGTATTATAAGTAATCCAGAGATGATTTAAAGTGTACAAGATGATGTGCATAGGTTACATGCAATTACACCATTTAATATAAGGGACTTAGGCATTGCAGGTTTTGATATTTGTGGGGATTGTAGAACCAATCTCCCATGGAGGCTGAAGGACAACTATATATTGAATTCTAAATTATATCATCCTTTTCCTAAGACATGACAGAAACAACAAAAATCCAAACTCTACAAAGAAGTCTGGTCGTGGGAGCCGAAGAAACTGCCAAAGCTGTGACAAAATCACAATTCTAATGAATGCTAAAATACCAACTCCTCAGATAACACAAGCAGAACAAAAATTGTCACAGGATTATGATTCCATTTCCACAGTCTCTGAGATGCAATCAAACCAAACTGAAGCAAATCTGTTGGAAAATAAATCATTATTACTCTTAACTCCTTAATCCTATAACTCTGGTTAGTCAGAATGCAGATCAGTTCTGCATTGTGTACATACAACAGTATTTGTATGTCTTTGATACTTGGTGATCCTATTCCCTGAAGATGAAGCCTTTGCTTTCATTTAATAAAATCACATCTTAAAATGTCAAATTAATGAATTTGGGGATTCCAGAAACAGACACTTTGTCTTTATAGAGTTTAAGAAATCATGTTGTGCAATAGTTTTAAAGTGTGTTAGAGTTTTAATGAGGGTGGTTTTTAGTTTTTAAATTAGAGAAACCGTGCACACATTTGTTTCTTCTGCCCTTGGAGATTACAAACACCCAGAGGCAACTCATTTTTGCAAAGTATTTGCTGTCAAGAAGCAATGAAGTGCAAATGGAAGCCAATTGAACTTAGCTATTTGTTTACTCAGAAAGAAAACAGCTGGAGAAAAAATAGACTATTTTAATAATTAGTCAGTCACATTAGATAAGGGGCATTCCAGTATATGATCTAGCATTATAATAAGGAGGCTGCCACTTTGGATGATAAAGAATTAGTAATTAACCTTCTTCTAACTCAAGAAAAATGTCCTCAGAAATGGAGAAAAACATAGAGAAAGAGCCTTCAGTTTGAATTGTATTCAGTAAGTGTCCAGAATCAAAATAATTATTTTTTAAAGTTTTACAAGATAATATGCTTTGAGTGCATTTACAAATAGAAGGCTTTTGTGAGCCAATGTTAAATGTATTCAAGAAATTATAAATTATTATAGTTATCATAGGGAACTATTCTCAACTATCTTATCCGAAGTTAAATTCTAGTAATCTTTTAACTTTAATGTGTATACCCATTGTAAACTGAAAAAAAAAAAGTGAGTTAACCTCTGGTGTAGTCCAATTATTAGCTACCTACTGGTATTATATGCAAAGTTAATTGTAAGCAGCACTCTCCTTTATTTACTATAATCTTTAACTAACCACAAAATCCTTTCATCATGCACCCAAATGAAACACCTCTTAAAAATATAAAAGACACAAAGAAGATATAGAATCATGCACCATTGAGATGTGACATCGTTACTATGGTCCAATGAGAATCTAGGCAATAGGAGCCAAGAAAGCTGACTTTGTCCAAAGCTCAGGTTTTCACCTTCTGGTCATCTGTCAGCAAATGGAGAACTTGAGCCCTCCCATTCCAATGAAGCTTGGCAATTGCCAGTTCAAAAGAATTGATCTAGATTTCAGATACTCTGCTTTCGTGTAGCAATATCTAAACATATAGATCAGCCTTTGAAGTCCTGATGAAGAACTGAAGAACTAAGCTAAATAATAGTTATATCATACAGATTCCAAGGAGTGTAAAATAACAAAGTAGTCATCGTGCGAAGTTGTGTTTGGTACCTGGAGGGGAGAGAAGAAAAGAGAGGAAGTACAGATATCCAAAGATCTCAAAATAGGTTTGAAGATAAATCAAGATGGCTTATGGTCTCACCGGAAATTTCTAAATTTGATTACAAATCAAAATAACTTGGAACAGTAGAGGTACTGAATCAGAACAACCTAAAAGCAAGGGCTCAGGAAATGCTGTTGCTACCATTATTGTGTGTTTATCTCAGTTGCTGTTGCTGTTGCTGCTGCTCATGGTCCTGCTATTCCTCAAGAGGGTCTGATAGAGCTGAATAAAAATATTTGAGAGGCTGTAGTCTTTGGAACCCAACACTACAAAGTAACTGAGAGTTGCCCAAGGACTTCCAACATCCAGAGAAATAAGACCATGTAACACCAACATATCTTTTCTATAAAATAGGCTCTTTTTCTCCTCCTTTGATCCCATAGATGTGAATAAAATGAGATTTTATCAAAACCACTTTATCCTATTGTTACTTCTGCCAGAAAGATGGTGCATTACACTCTCCTAGCTTTGATGCAGACAATGAAACTTTCTAATAGATTGCCAATTGCTTTGACACAAAAGCTAGAGAAAATGTAACTTACCCCCGAACCTTGTTCCCAATCTGTCTCCAGCACTGCAGCTGTCAAATTTGGCCCCTTAAAATGCCCTTGATTAAAGGAGCGAGCCAAAGAAAGAATAATAGTCTGCCAAGTTAGGTGGCTGTAATCCTCAATATCGGTAATTACACTTCAAATACATTGAGCTTTGTTGTTGAAGCTCAGAAAGTATAACTCTGATTCATCTAAACAAAAGATGATTCAGATCTTGCAAGACTCAAAAAGCTAAGGATGTTCTAAAGTATCTCCTGCAGCTAAATTACCTTCATTTATGATTTTGTCATATCTCCCATGAAAGCTTCTGCCTAATGTGGTCATCTGAGGAAATCTTAGGCAATCACAGAAAATACTACTTATGGCTCATTTTTCTAAGGAAGAGCATCAAGCGTGACACTAGGCTGTATTGATATAACATAAATCTGAGGCCTCTGACACTTGTGGTCAACAGCTCTGAGATTTCATCAAGAAGAAAAAGCTCATCTACATTTCCTTCTCCAAAGCCAGCCAGAATTAACACATCTAATATCACCAACCATTTGCATCACAATCACATCCAAAGCCTTGCTTACTGGTGGAGTTCTTGTATCTCTGTCAGTAAAAATGCATTGTCCTTCACTTTCACTCTGTCACAGACTCAAAAGTCAGAAGTATAATATAATGAAGGGCAAATGTCTCCTGTTGTTTAGCATCTGGGCTCTTCATTTTTATTAAAGGTTTCTTTTCTCATGAATAATAGGACGACTTTGTTCAACTTTCTATCCTGTATCAGTTAATGCATAATTTAATTGCTTCTACAATCAAAAATGTCAAAGCATACATTACAGCCTTCTGCTTGTCTAACTTGTAGATGGCCTGCTGCTGACATAGCAGCATTAAATTAAACAGCCACTTTCATAGTCCCTGAACAGGATTCATTCAGTACTTTCCACAGTCTGTCTTAATTGGCATCAATTAATTCACCCTTATGGAAGCATTTCTCAAATATTTAAGAGAGGAAACACAAGAATTCTCATTATGCTTAACCCCCTCCCAACCTAGCCAACCAAATTAAAGCTAGTTTACCTGAGACAAAATTTAAATCTTGATTATGGCTCTTAAAAACTCTTCTACCCAAAGTTCTCTTTACAATTTCAACTTTACTCCTTCAGAACCTCCTTCTCAATCTATTTAAAAATGATCTTGAAACCCAAGTTCACATTTAAAAAGCTACATCTAGAAACTCTCTTTCCATACTGTATTCTCCAAGCATTCCCCAAATAATTTAGGAATGGATGTGGTAAAATCCCTGGCTTAAGATGTCATTTCAGAAATTAATCCCACCACAAAGTAATGCTTCTTGTATTCTCACAGCTGTGACTAAATTACTTTTAGGCACTAATGACATATTAGTCTTGATATATATTTAGTTACAAACAGTGTTCTAAGAGAGAGGTTCTCTGACCAAACCATAGCCAGAGGAACACCTCTAAGTCGACACCATACTGCTTCATTTTTTTCATAATGCCACCCCATCCCTGTAGACTAGGAAAGAAATATCCAGACCTTGTGTTTAGAAGCCTGATACTTATTATTATTATTGGTAGTAGCAATAGTGGTAATAATAGTTGTAATTTAATGAGTACTTACTGTGGGCCAGATATGATGTTAAGTATGCTACATACTTGGTCCATGCACTTAATAATTGCATATTTGAGAAAATATTATTTTTAATATTAGAAATCCTGTACATCAAATATTCAAATGGAAAAATAGTTTTCCATGAAATATTTTTCTTAAAATAGCAGAGAAGAACTGGCCTAATTACACAGCTATCAGCCTTCTAGAAGAGTGAAAATAGATACGAAGTGTGTTGGGGGAATAAGTCCTGGTCACTTCTAATTTGGTAAACAGAGCTGGAAGTCCAAGGAAAATACTAAAAAGAAAAAGTATTTCAAGAATAAATCTTTAAGAATGATAATAATATCAAAGACCCAAGTAAGATAGATATTACAGTGCCTAAGTGGAGAGAAGACAGACAAACAAAATATATTAACGGCTGGGTAAGGAAAAGCATCTACCACATTCAAGTCAAACATGAAGAAGATTAAAGCAAAGTAGGTAGACGATTTGGGGCCTGCACAGCTTAACAGTGGCTTTGCACTCATTAACAAATTTAGTATTTAAATTGTAGAATACCTTCACATACTAATGTTTCATCCATGTTAAAGTGTGATAAGAGCAAAATTAGAAACGCCTGTTTTTCTTGTACACTGTATCAGCAGTTGGAACTTAAGTAATAACCTTTCTGGGATTCAGTTTCATCAAGTGTACAATGGAAATTAATCAAACTACTCTGTAAACATCACACATGTTTTAATACCATATTGTGTGAGATAATGAATAGGAAAACACTTTGAAATAATATAAAGCACTATACAAATGTAAATGGTATTATTATTTAGTGTCTGAATGCAATCAACTCCAAACTGATGGCTAGATACCACAATCTTTCATGAGGGGCATTGAACACAAAAAATATCTAATATTTACTTCCTCGATACCTGACAGTGAAAAGAGTATAATGGGAATGGACCAAAAGATCCACTGGGAATGGTATATGAATGAAGAAAAATCTTAACATTTTCCTTTTATCTCTACTAATTGATTTAATCATTCATTTGTCAAATCTACAATAACCCCCCTCCCTTGGGATGTTTCAAGCTTACTTTCTCTTATTTCTTGTTAAATAGATATGAAGAACAGAATAGTAACTCTCTCTGTATTGACCATAATAACATAAATACCAAGATTGTTCATCTTGAGGAAAAATAACTCTTAATAACTCCAATGTTTTTCATTCTTTCTGACCAAAATTCTGTCCTTGACCAACATTTAGTTAGGCTTCTCTGAGTCCAATAAGGCCCCATCCTTGAGAACTTCCTCCAAGAACCCAGTTTTAGCAACAATTCTGTCAGGTTGGTTTAGCCAGAATCTTCCTCCTTTGATATACATTCATTCTCCATATTTGATTGAGTTCCTCATTCTTCATCATCTTTCACACTCTGATCACCCTGGTCAACAAGAATTGTGTTAGTTTGGTTTAGCCACAATCACCTCTTACTCTTGATGTTCTCATACTATTAATAATTATCCACCAACCAACCCCTCCACCCCCAACCTGCTCCTTGGCTATAAAGTTCTACTTTTCCTTGTTGTATTCTGAGTTGACCCCAATCTCTTTCCTCTTCTGCAAAGCCCCACTGTAGAAGTCTCTAGACTAATGCGGTATTCCTGAATAAAGTCTGAGCTTTGTATTTTAACAAGTGTCATGAATTATTTTTTTCTTTAACCTCCCTCAATGAGAAATGTTTCTGAATTATTTAATAATCCTCATTGAAATTGGGTTCTAAAAGTGTGAAAACCTGTGGTCTCTGTTAGATTCTGTCAGAATGGAGAAAGATCTCTTTATCAAATATTATCCTGGGGAAAGCCTGCCCTGGCTTGAAGTCATTTGGATAACAAGAAACTTTCAGGCCTGAACTTAATTAAGGTCAACACTGATTGCTAGTGCCCTTATACATCTGCCAAAAGCAAATGAAAATCTTCTTTGGAGGAAAAAAACATAATGCTCAGTTTTGAATTATTTCAGCAATTAGTTTTTAAAAATACAATGTCCAGCATTCAAGCTAAAATTGTTAGAAATGAGTGGGGACAAGAGACCATAAGAAAAAGCAACCAAATAACAGACAATTAACTGAAATTCAAACTTGAAACGGTTTCAGGAAGTTGGAAACTACAAAAATTGATATAGAGAACTTAAAAAAAAAAGTGAAACTGTTAACAAAATGCTAGGATATTACCCTAGTCCATTTGTGCTGCTATAAGAAAATGCCACAGACTGGATAATTTATAAAGAACATAAATTTATTTTCTCACACTTCTGGAAGTTGGCGCAGTCCAAGATCAAGACCCTGATGTCTAGAGGAGAGAAACACTGGGTTCTCACATGTAAGAAGATGGAAGGGCAAAAGGGATGAATTTCTTACATCAAACCCCCCTATAAGGGCACCTAATCCCATTCATGAAGATAGAGCCCTCATGACTCATTCACCTACCAAAGGCTACAGCTCCAGGTACTGTTACAATGGGAATTAAGTTTGAACATGAATTTTGGAGATGACAAAAACATTCAAACCATAGCAGATATCATGATGGAATTTAAGAATTCAATGAACACAGCTGAAAATAGAATAAAACATGATAAGGAAGAGATGTAGTAAAGAATGAAGAGCAATGAAATATGTGGAAGGCTCTAGATGAGAAGTGTTTGTAGAAGACAATAGCAATGTTGTTTTAAAACATATATTTTATAACGATGCATTTTATATATTATCACCTGTTGTGTTATACAATTACTGTTCATTTATACTTACCCATATTTGCATATATATGTGTGTACGTGCCTATGTGTAACAAAATAATAGTATTTAAGTCTGTATAAATGAGTTGAGATGTTCGAATGTCCTTGTAATGTCCCGGGAAAATCAAAAGTGCATGTTGTAACTTATAAGACACTTCTAAGGTATGCACACCACACACGTACATACAGCGAGAGAGAAACAATTCTAACTAGAATATGAAAATTCAAAGTTATTACCTTGAAAGATGAGAAAGACATAGCCAGAGCTGATTGAACAGAAAGGAGAAGTATAAGGAAGGATGTAGTACTAATATGATTATTTTTACATTAAGGAAAATCAAGAGATACAGCAGAAACTGATAGAGAGAAATGGAGGTTTAAAGACAATAAAGGAACAAAATTAACCAATACAGAACCAAGAGAAATAATATAGCTTTCAAAATTGGGAGACATGGAAAGGTGACATGAGACATTACATAATAAATGAGCTAAATGTTCATTTTCATCATGGGGCAGCAAGTTGATAAATTAGGAAACAGTATTATAAGCATTTCATATTCATTTGAGGACAATTATCTGGAAAACTAAGATAAAAAATAGTTTGGTGATACTATCTTAAAAGTAGGACTGAGGGTGTTAGAAGATGAAGTAGGGGACTGCTGCTTTTTGTTTTCAGTTCATCTATTTGATTATTTTATATTCTGGATATATAAAAATTTAGATTATATATTTACATATAATTGTATGTCTTTATATCACATTAATATATGAATTATATTATATTAGGTTTATCTCTAATATATACTATGTGTTTAACATAGCATATATTTTATGTTAAATATAATTCTATACATTATATATTTTATCATATTACACCTTTTATTATATATAATATCCACATTTTATATAGTCATATATTCACGCTGGGAAGTTAAACTATTATTAACCTTACGAGCTAACTTTATTTTCACTTGCCTTTAATATGAGGTTGTTAAAATCTAGGTCATGCTTTAGCAAGTTTAATATCAGACAGATTTCTGTCATAATCAAGCTATGGAGCATATAAAAATTACCTTAACTTAGTTGAGTCTCTATTTCCTCATCTATAAAATAATAAAAATTATAGCTATTTTCAGAAGTATAGTGATAGTTGGACATAATATATTTTAAATGCCTACCTAGTGCACTTATAAGTAAATTAAAATAGTCATTATTATTCAATATTATTACTATTCCTTTATTTAACAAACCTTTCGAGGTCCTACCTATCATGTGTAATAATTTTGGTAAGACTGTCCACAAGAAGTTTGCAGTGTATGGGAAGCAATAGGCGGAGGATGCTGTGGGAATAGGACTATCAGAGATGGCTTCATTGAATCATTGACATATGAACTAAATTGTGACAAATAATAAGCCCCAGATAAGGAAAGTAAATTCCAAGCAGAGGAAATAGTATGGGCAAACAGCATAGACATAAAAGAACATGACATATTTTATATTTTAGATAAGAAATTTGGACTTGCACAACTCTAGAGAGAGCCATTGAAGAATTTTAAATGGAGCAATTACTATAATTGATATTAACAAGACCACTCTGTTGACATTAATAAAGATAAACTGAGAAGAAACTAGAAAAGATAAAAGTTATAACCAATTGAGATAAATGGGACAATTTGAAATAATATCACAGTAATCTGTGTGATAAGTGATGAAGACTTGAATTAAATCAATAGGAAAGTCAAGAAGAGAAATTAAACATTAAGAAGGTAGATATTAGGAACATGAACTGACAATGTGACAGGTGAATGAAAGGGAAGAATGTAGCATGGGTTTTGAAACTAGGCGAACAGTAGAGATTAACTGAAATACAAATGCAGATAAAGGAAAATTAGATTAGGACATATGAGTTTGGGCCATCTCTGGAACACCAACTATAAATGTCCAGCGAGTAGTTGGCTTTATGACTCTGGAGCTCAGCAGGAAACTGGGGCTGAGGGTCTATATTTTGCTTAGTACATAGATAGTGGCTGAAAATATAAATTTAAATTAATTCCCCAAGGGAAATCATAGAAAGTGAGAAGAGCACTTACTCTTTGTATAAGAAACAGCCCTTCTTATACTATTACATGATACAAAACTACACTTTCATTTACCCCAAATTTCCCAATTTAATGCCTATTATTGTCCAAATGCAGTGATATTTCTATATGTCATATGCTATATATGTTTGTTTCCATTCCCAAAGTAGACTAGCTTTTTCTAGGATAAAGGCTATGTCATCTCTATATAATCTCCTTATGAACAAATTCTTATGCAAAAAAAAAGAAAAACAAAAAGTATAACCTCCTATTAATAGCATAATTTGTGGCACAGAGAATGCCCTAAATACATTTGCTGAGTTAATTCCTCACACCTTTGGTAGTCTTATAATGCTATTCCCCATCTTATGTTTGAATCACAGCTATTTATATGACTTTAATTCAAGCTATTTTTCTGTTCTCTATCACCTACTTTACACCCACTGCATGTTACTACTCATGTTTCTTTTAATAAAAATATGTCAGTATAAAGCCTCTAGTCAACCATGTAGAGTTTACTAAGTCGTGAGTGGACAAGTGAAACTTTTAAAAAGCTCAAGGTAGCCACTTGCTTATGTCTCTCAAATTATCACTGATGTACACCTTCTGGGGCAGAAATAGAGAAGGAAGGATGGTATCATTGACAGTGCAACTATTGGGATAATTTTGATAAAGTTATTTTCTTTTAATTGTAATCAGGTCCCATAGAGAAATGCCCTGGTCTGTGGGAGACTCTTAGCCTATTCTAGGTCTATCCACCATGCAAAGATTTAATGGCAGATTTAGCAAAAACAACAATATTACTACTAGATGAAAACTTTGAAAAGAGTAACATTCAGTAAAACATGAGAAATATGTTCTTTGAACAGTTTTGTTCAAAAACAGACATTTTTCACAATGTTGAATACAATTGGAAAAAGAGGGTCACGTTGAAGCATTGAAGTCAGCTTCACAAAAACAATTATTCACAAAAACTCTAGCAACAAATAAATAACATTTAGGAAACAATTGTCTTCCCCTGACTATATACAAATGGAGAAAAGTTCTCAAATGCTCCAATATCTTCATTTTGAAATGACTGTCAACCTCAGAGGCTGTTTCTGGTGATGCATTACTGGCAATACTTGCACTTTGTTGTTTTCAGAGCTATTAACCAAATGTTAAATATTATGCGTGTGCCATTTGAAAAAATGTGTGTCTGAAATGCATTTATTTTGTAATTTATTATTTAATGTTCTCACAAATAAATAAGCAGAACAGAATATTTGGAACAATATTCTGTTTGTTTGAAACAATATCTTTTGTCAAACAAGTAAAAGTTTCAGAGTGAGCCTATCAAAAAGTAAGTGATTTAAAGTAAAAACAATTAAGAGTATGGCATGTAAGTAATATAATGAATTAGAGTGATGAAGGAGGGATATTTCCTAACTTTGACAGCACATTGAACATAAGTAGCAGTGCCCTATTTTCTTTCTTATCATCATTAATAATTGAAGACAATTAAGAATTGCCTTTCTGTATCTGAAATCAAGCTATCATCCTAAGGATCACCTAGGGAGAGTAGTGCATTCCAATTTTTTGCCAATGTAAGCATAGGCAGTGTTTATAAAAGTCAAAAACTTAGTTCATTAGAAAAAATGCAATTAGCCACATGGAAAAACAACCAGAGAAAGCATTCCCAGACTAGTCCTCCCATCTAGCCAATAAGTAGAAGCACAAGCACCACGATCTGCTTCAAGTGATAGTCATCCAGTATCCTGTTCAAGTTCAAGGACTTCATGAGCCCCCTCCATTGTTACTAGCCACAATGCCTAGTATCTTGCCCAAAAAGCCCCTTAGTTTTACTGATTAGCAGAAGTTGTCACCATGTACATTTTCATATAGGGAGAATATTTCCTTAGATATGACTTTAAAATGCCATGACCACTGTTGGCTTCAATAATATAGGTAGAGAGGTTTAAAATAGAAACAGAATAAATATAAAGGGAAAGCAATTTCTCCAAACCCTATTAACCCACCTAATAAATAATAACACAGTCACCATATTGCATAGCATTTCATTGTACATCAATAATTCAGTCACCTGATTAATAGGTTGTTTAATGCTGTATTTGCCGTGCCCCTTAGAAAAATTAAAATGCAAAGAAACAAGACTGCATCTTTGGCAGTGTGCCTATTGAATACCTTTGTGTGTTATTGAATATTATTGAAAAAAAGAGGACATTGGCCATTCCTCACAGGATCTGTTTCAGGGAGAGATGGACACTGTTACTCAGGAAGTCTTTGTCTCCATTCTTTAGAATAAGGAAAAGAGTTAATTAAATATTATCTGTCAAGCTCAATTAGCCTATTTTCCCCTCCATGCAGACAAGTTAGGTTTGGGACCACCATGCCCTTATGTGGTTTCTAAAGAAAGAAGTCTCCCTCTCCATGCCAGAGCACAGAGCCCAGCCACAATGTGCAATATTCTGCAGGAATATACTGGTGAATTCTGGAATGAAACTTCCTGACACTGAATCCCTAACTATCCATTTATTAACCACAGAGTCTCAGGCAAATTACCCAACCACTTTGTGCCTCAGTGCTCTTATCTGTAGTCCACATAGGTATAATAGCTACTTCATGAAATTATTGCAAATATTAAATAAAATAATGCAAATACAAAACCAGTACGATAACTGGCACATGATAAGAACTCAAGGAAAGGTAACTATCATTATCATCATTATTCCTGGACCTTAAATGCATTTGGCCTACAAAATAGGAGGTCTAGATTAGAATCAAGGCTCACACACATCCACTCTTGGGTGATGCCCCTTCCCTAAGCTTCTGTGCAAATCTATGATTTTCCCGGAGGCTGAGGAGGTTCCTACAACAGAAATTTGAAGTGTACCCACAAAGAGAGTTCAGATCTACACGAGAATGTGTGAGAACCTGGGAGGGGATTGAGATAGTGGTGACAGGAGGAGGGTTCCTCCAAATTTGCACAGGGGACAAAGGGCCCTGAGATGGCAATCACTTGAAGAAAGAACGACCTGGACCAGTAGGCCAGGAACAGATAAAGGGCATAGGATTAGAGGAGAGCAGTAACCTGGGTACAGAGGGTCATCATTATTTGGGATGATCATAATTCAACTGCTCTGGTAGAATGAAAAAAAAAATAAAACGCTGCAGTGTTAAACCTCTATAGTAATTCAGAGCCCAAGCAACAGTACTGGGGATGTGCCCTGCCCCCGACCTGCACATAAGGCCCAGGGTGGCACCAGCGTGAGATGAATCAGCAGAGATCTGACCCTCAGCAGGTCAAGACAGCTGAGGGCAGAGCAGTGCTGTTCAGCTGTCAAAGGCAGCAGCTGCAGAATCCAGGATCTGCTAACAGCAATGTCAGCAGATCTTCAGGGTGACGAGCGTAGAGGTGGAGGAAGGAGCCTGACCAGAACGCTCAAGGTGGTGGCACAGCCCAGAGCAGCAGAAATCTGCCCTGAGAGGCAGATTTACAGTGACATGTAAAATACCTCTTAAGCCAGCCCCAAACCACACAAGAGAATGTGCTATGCTAGGGGGCCCCATAATTTGAGCACGAATGCTATTAGGTTCTTCACATTCCTGTCGTCTGGCTGTGCATTCCTGGGACATTTGCCTCCATTTATGTCATGTTTTTGCCTTGCTCAGGAAAGCCTGTGGTCATTTTTGTGGCAGCTGTCTAAATTCCAAGTAAGAAATCAAGCTTGACAAGTTGATGCACAGATATTTCTTGTGATAACTGAGGCACAAAGCTCAAATGGGGGAGAGGCTCTTCTCACCTCCAAATTCCAGAAGACAGGTCCTAGTGGTTTTGTAGGTTTAGATGTGACAGCTGAGCTAAACACAAGGTTCTGTGCTTCCATTTGGGATAGGAAATTACTGGGCAGGGGCAGGAGAACACCCTCAGTGGATTTCTTCTCCTGTTCCTAACATTTTTCCTCTAGTAAATATAGTTAAAATGAGTAACAACTTAAATAGCAGGTGAAGAAGGGAGGTTAACAGAAAATTATGACCATCTCATAAATGCTTTTCAGTTTACAAACTAGGTTATACAAGAAATACCATTTTTTTAAATTTTCTTAAACTAAAACAAGAAAAAATTCACATTGTGAGCCCCTATCCCACCAGGCTGGGAGAAAATTCATTCTGGAATTTTCTCACACTTCTGCTCCTTACCCTATCTCCTCCTCTGGATTGAGCAAAGGTTGAGTATCTTATAAAAGAAAATCAATGCATTTGGAAGGTCCTTCTGGTCAAGACTTATTACCTTGAAGCCACATGTGGACTCTTCAGCTCCTGCAGCTTTGCTGTTGCTGTACCATCCTTGAGTCAGAAAATCTTTCAAGAGTGCTGGAACCTCCAGATTGGGAGCGTAGCCTCTCCAGGGGCCTCACTCAGCCTTTCCCTGAGCAATTGACTCCTTCCCATTGTGGAGTTACAGAGCAGGACAAGGGTCTCCACTACATCACAGCACACAAGCCCCTCTAGTCTTCTGCATAGAGATAAAATTTCTTTCTCCCCTTGCAGCCCCAGAAGTTTTTAGAATAAGTGACTCAAAAACTCAATTTTAATGTAACATTTGCTTTCTATAAGCCCGTGATATCCTGAATCCAAAAACCCATGGGCCTGACTTTCTACCTGAATAAAGGAAGGGAAAGCTTGGAAATACATGGAGAAAAGCAGAAATTAACTTGTGTCATGGTCTGAGTGCTTTTATCCCCTCCAAAACTCCCATTGAAACATAATCCCCAATGCAACAGTGTTGGGAGGTGGGGTCTTTTGGAGGTGTTTAGGTTATAAGAGCTTTGCCCTCAAGAATGGACTAAGGTTGCAATAAAAGGGCTTGTATGAGTTGGTCTCTGTCTTTCACTCTTCTGCCAAGTGAAGACACAAGATTTGTGCCCACTTGCCTTTCCACCTTCCACCACATGCAAATGCAGCAAGAAGACTCTCACCAGATACCAGATGCTGCTACCCTGATCTTAGACTTCCTAGACTCCAGAACTGTGAGAAACACATTTTTGTTCTCTATAAATTACCAACTTTCAGATATCCTGTAATAGCAACACAAAACAGATTAAGGCAATGCATCAAAAAATTACCCCGCTACAAGTGGAAAGCTATGGTGACAATTTACTTACTTGTCAAGCCCTTGCAAATGCTTACGTGAGCCAGCCACTGTTCTAAGCACTTTTCAGATATTAACTTACTTAATCCTCATAATGATTCTATATTCTCCTCATACTGTGTTGAAAAAACTAAGGTACAGAGATTAGTTAACTTGTTCCAGTTCACATAGTCAATCAGTGACAGTGTCTATGTTCAAAGCCAGGCAATCAGGCTCCTTAGACTTCACTCTTGCCCACTGCCATGTGCTCCTTCTAGAAGAATGAGATGGGTCTGCTGAGTATTATACTGTTCTGTTCCCTTGCTGTTCTCTTCTCCTGCTGCATTCCTACCCTGAGTCACTGCAGCTCCCTGTGATCCGCAATTCACCATGCCTGCGTTCAGAGTCTGACTTCACATGGGCCTCAGACCCTCTCTTCTTGTTCCACTCTTTGCTCTTTGCTCCCTGCTTTGTTCTTACATCGTCGTTGCCCTCTTTGATACTCAGACTTTAAGACATATTTGGTTTTCTGGCATTTTCCCTCAGAACCCTGTGACTTTTCCTCGGTGGGCTCTCTGGGTAATCCTCCTAACCAGGTTCTAACATCTGTGGTCTAGTTTGACATGAGGCTTCCTGATCAGTATCCCTGTTTAGCTTGCTCCAGCCTCCCTTGAGGAGGGGATTGGTGCCAGGTAGAACTCTAAGAAAATATAAATACATTCCGTATCCCTTGAACTCAAAACCCTGTTACAAATAAGACATTGTTTTTTCTTAATAAAATAAAGTTTGCATTTATAATTTTTAGGCACATATTACTTGGAAAGTCTTCATTTTTCAAACTGATATTACAAAACAATATGATTTTATTATAGCAAGTTAGAAAATAAAGCACTAAGTTTATAACTGAGTATTTTTTTTATTAAGAGGTTTTTTTTCATATTGTACACATTTTCGTATGAACCTTGTGACAATTTATTGATGTAGAATACTTAAAAGACTTTAATTGCCTTAGGCAATGGTTTTCAAACATTTTTAACTGCAGTCTATAGTAAGAAAAGCAAATAATGGTGCACATGTGCTAAAACAAAAATTTCCTGAACAATACTTAATTTTCCTATGTGTAATATACTTTGATTTTGTGTATATTATCCTATTTCCTTTTTTCAAATAAAGCCAATAACTCTGATAAGTTATGTTTCAACTTGAAAATAACCAATATGCTATTACTGGCATACTATTCTTTGATAAACCCATCTACTTCTTGCTCCTTACACACACACACACACACACACACACACACACACAGGCACAGCACAGAGAATACATATCTCAAAAATACACACCAGGAACAAAACACTGTCTCTCAGAACCTGGACGTTCTCACAAACCTAACAACCATCAGGATAGTGTGTGATCACATGGATTTCCTGTCCCTCTGGTCCACAGGATCAATTTATCAAATACCAAAAGGCTTTGTGTAAGACTCTATCCTGAAGCAAATGACACTGGTAGCACTTGTTTCCTCAGTCTAAATGAGGTAGTATTGACTGTGGGACATACATTATTTGTCCAAGGGGAGTTAAGTGATATTTGAGGTTTAAAAGGAGAGGTATTTAAATGTTGACAAGAAAAACTATAGCCTTTCTCTAAAATGTTATTTTCTGGATTTAAAAATCATACTGAATTGAGAATATGGCATATCTAACTCATTGTTCACTTTACTATGTGTACTTTTCTATGTCTGTGATATAAAAATAAACAAGTTATTTCACAAATGTATCATACGAGTATAGGGAAGAGCCTGGGACAACCTTAAGAAATTCCAAACAATTGCCCCCACCTAAGTTCTTCAATCTTTACTCATTTGACAAGATTGTTAACCAAGACCCTTTGAAACAATATTTTCAGCCTCCAGATTCAGCTCAGAGGATTTATTTCCACTGTGTAGAGGAGTTTCCAGACAAGAGAAACTAAACTAGTAACAAGGACCAAAGAGCCTAAGGAACTCTTCATCATGGTCACCTCACTCCTTTTCAGAGGACCATTATGAGGGAGGGACAGACACCATGTTTTCAAGGGCCTGATGCTGTCGGAAAGTAGGAAGCAGTTCAGTGCAGTACGTTACGTTAGACTTGATTCTGTATCTTAGCAACCGTGAGGGTATCAAATGGTAAGGATAGGATAAAAGCCAGAAAAACAAAAAGTACACAAAAAGTAATGGTGAAGAGGGCACTGACAGCACTGCTTTTGCTTCAGACAGGAGAGTTAATATGAAATTGAAATGAAAAGAGGAACTGAAATACTCCCCAACAAGTAACAAAAGACAGATTCTTCATCTCTCTTGGGGACAGACAATTTCATATTGATAGCATTTATGAATGTTTTAGTGTCATCAAAACTCTAAGCCTGTCATTGCCTAGCAAATTACTTAAATTATTTACTTAATTCATTTCAAAGATGCATTATTTGTCTCTCCTGGATTTAGTCACTCTTCTCTTTCAAAAATTCATTCAAAACTCACTGTCTTAATCCATTGTGTGCTGCTATAACAGAATACTGGAGATTGGGCACTTTATAAAGAACAAAGATGTATTTCTTGCAGTTCTGGAGATTGGAATTCCAAGATTGAGGACCCTGCATCTAGTGAGGGCCTTCTTGCTGTGTCATCTCACAGTGGAAGGGGAAAGGGCAGAAGAGCACATGGGGGCTGGAGGGTAAGGAAGCTGAACTCATCCTTTCATCAGGAACCCACTCCCACAAAAAAGCCACTAATCCCTTCATGAGGCAGAGCCCTCATGACCATTCACCCCTTAAAGTTCCCACCTTTCAACACTGTTGCATTGGGGATTAAACTTTCAACACATGAACTTCAGGGAACACATTCAAACCATACCCTCACCCACAAGGTAAAGGCCATCCCATCAGGGATCTCTGAATTTCCACAGCATTTATTGTCTGCACAGCCTATTTTTGCCCCTGTTCACACAGACAGATCCAACTCTTTTCACCCCTGTACCTATACAGGTAAACTTGGCTACAGAAAATCCCACAACCATGTGACCAGGCATTTTGAATTAATAAACATAAATCAAGGTGAACTCTTCATGCTGTCCAAAAATCCTACTAAACTTTTCTAGTCTATCTTCTTTTGCACTTTCCTAGATGATAATCCACATTTTTCTCCTCATACTTCAAACACCTTCTATTCTATCCTCACTCACAGTAGGAAACTGGTGCCCCTGCTTTCTTTATAGTGAGAAAATTAGAACAATACAAAGACTCCACCATCTGCTAACATTTGCACTCACATACTTGGCCCTTTCTTCCATTGTCATAGATGAATTATGATGCAACTACATAAAGCCAAACCTTCCATTTTTGCACTAGATTCCTGTGTCTCTCTTCTATATCATCAGAATTTCATTCTCTACTGAATCATTCCCGTCAGTATACAAAAATGACTTCTTTTTTACCCCACTATTCCTACCACTTATATGTCCATGTCTTTGATCCCCTTTGCAGAAAAACTTTTTGAAATGGTTGTCTGCATTTTTTGCCTACCTCTCCTCTGACCCTAATTCTTTTTTAAGCCCATCCCATCAGGCTTTTGATCCATCAATCTACTAAAATTTCTCTGGTTAATGTCACAAATGACCTCCATGTTGCTAAATCCAGTGGTCAATTTTTAGTCCTCATCTTATTTCCTATAACTGATCATTGTCTCCTCTTTGATACTTTTTTTCATAATTTCCCAAAGCCCACATTTCTTAATTTTCTGCACAAATCGCTCCCATTCCTTTTCAATCCCTTTTATGACCCAAAGCCTTCATGTTGACGTGCTTCAGGACTCATTCCTTAATTACCTCCCAGAGAAGGATTTACAGTGAAGTAAATAAAGTTTAATTGGCTTCAATACTATTTTTTTAATTCATAATATGATGGGGGTACAAATGTTTTGGTTACATGGGTTGCTTTTGTACTGCTTGAGGAAAAGTTAGGTACACCCATCCCCCAGATAGTGTACATTGTACTGGTTAGGTATGATTTCACCCATCCCTTCTCCCCATCCCACCAACTTGCTTGATTTCCTCTTCTTGTACCTGGATATCTAAATTTCTAGCAAGACCAGGGAAGTTTTCCTCTATTATTCACTCAAATAGGTTTTCCAAACCTTTTGTGTTTTTTTAGTTAGACCCTTGAGCCTTCACTAGGCTATTATCATTCATGGATAGCTGTCTATTTGTTGCTTTTTCTTGGGGGATGAAGGCAGGTACCTCCTATCCCTCCATCCTGCTGATGTCACTGATAACATAATTTTGGAATATAAAGTTGTCATAAAAGAGAACGTATAAGAGGATTTAAGTTTGTAAAACTAATTAAAGCAAAACCAAATAATATAGTTTCAATATGCATGCATATGTAGCAAAACAAGGAAAACAACAGACAAGGAATCAATCAACATAACATTCTGAGTACTGGTTCCTTGATTAACAAGAGGACAGAAAAATGGGATTAAGAGATATGCAGTTAGCATCAAGAGCATTGATAATGTTTTTTTTCTTAAATTGAGTAGAGAAAACATAAGTATGTGTTTCATTATTCTTCTTTTTAATTTAAATACATTATTTTATTCATAATAAAATCTCACAATTTTTAAAAAGATAAAATGTATGCATGCCAGAATTATTATAGCAACTATTTCTCAGAAGAGCAGGAAAAAAATTGGACTACAGACAATGGCTTAAAAGGACTTTCATCCTAGTCATTTATTTTTTTTTTAACAAAAGTGGAAGAAAATATAGCAAAATAAACAAGATATTCACAGGTATCAATTCTGAGTGTAGGTATAGGAAATACAGATTTTTGCTATATTATTCTTTGCGATTTCCCTATTTGAATTATTTTCAAAATAAATACTCGTATGCCCATCTCCTTTGTGCTAGGATTATAAATGTTATAGACAGATAAATAGATTTCTAGGCAGATAGATTATGGAGTAAGAATGTGAAAAGTAACAATATAGATATTCTCTTTTATCTTCTGAGATACACTAAGAGCAGCAACATGATGCATCACAAAACAGCACTTAGCTCTTGGCTGAGCTGATAGATAGACACTTTGAGTTTGTACCACATCTTTATACTGTGTATCATTTTAACACTGCCTAAATCACCACATGATCTTGGAAAACAAAACTAACAGAGGTGAGAAGTAAAATATGTTTAAGGGGAAGAAGTACTAAGGTATTTACTAGAAATCAGTAACACTATACCAAATATGAGCATTTACTGATTATAAATACATTTTAAGGGCTACATCTGCCATATAAAACCAACAAAATAACTTGAAGTACAATTGAAACCTACAAAATGCTAAAAGATATCATTTGAATTCTCAAAGGCAAAGCAGTCAGAAAGTGTGCTTTTGAAAGCTAAGGAAAGAAATTCACAAAATGGAAAGATAAAATCTTCAACTAAACAAGAGTCTTGTATAACCCAGGAAGAGAAACGAAATTGATATGTCAAAGAACTTAAGAGTGAAATATGGAAACTATCAAAACGAATGGAAGGAAAAATGTATGAGAAGATAAGAAAATTCAATGTGAAAATTGAGGAAAGATTCATTGAAAATGTCAAATGCTTCAAGATGGCCATAGCAAAGTACATGTCACTGTTCCAAGGAGAAAAGATTGCTTTATAGCAGCAGAAATTTAAAGATTTGCAAATACACGTGCAGTTTATAGAATTCCATTTAAATATATTGCCATTTCTTCTTCTATGCTTGAGTATTTGGAGTCTAGCTAATTGAGATTGAGAGACTATTCCACCAGCCCTGAAGCACACTGACACTCAAAGATTAACACAAGCTATAAGCCCCAGGATGGCAGGGTGGGTGTCTGATTCATCATTTTTATCTCCCCAGCACTTATTATAGTACTTTGTTCATAATAGGTACTTGATAAATTTATGATAAAAAATAAAACCAGCCCTGCTAAAGAAGAGACATGTTTTTCACCATCTTAATAATCAAATGTGCACTAAAGTAAATTAAATATTTTTTGACAGTTAGCTAATAGGAAACACCAGATTAACCACACCACTATACTTGGAGATATCTGTCTTGATATGGCTTTCTCTAACATGGTATTATAAATACATGTTGTGCTCGGTAAATGAAAGCTTTATCATCAGAGAATCAGTATGGAATAATAAAAGAAGCTCCTCACTAAGAGAATCAAGTAGCAGACTACTACTTCTTAGACCATTTAGTTGAGAGATCTTCAACAAATCACTTTACTTTCCTGGCCAAAGAATATCAAAATTTTCCTATTTAGAAGATGAGGCTGTTAGACTAGGTGATCCCTACAGTCCCTTCTAGGGCTTTCATTTTTCTCTGGTGTGAATCCACAAAAAACAAACAAACAAAAAAAAAAAACCATAACCTATGATTTCCTTAGACTACATTTCATTTAAAAGATCTTTCCTTCCTCAGTGTGATTTAACAACAAAAACAAAACAGGAAATATGATTTCCCACAACAGCCTAGCAGGGTTTTCCTAACTAGGTAGTGATATACTGAAAACACCAACAGAGGCATACGAACTTAGTGGAAGCAAAATTGTTTCCTCCAGAATTAGTGTGCATGAAAAGACCCATTAGGGAATAATGGAGTTCAGACATGTGGAACAGCATCATGCCTGAGCTGACAGAATAGGAACACCACACTGAAGCCATTCTCCCACAGACAGACATGCCAGACTGGCAGTAGAAGCAAGGCCCTGGAAATGAATAATCAATAATCTCTGCTTATGTTTGTCCTATCTCCAGCATGCTCCATTCTACAGAAATCACAGCCTCAACTGAGACCTATGGTTTGAAAAAATTATCTCTGCTAAGGCAAGGCAGAAATTCCCTGTCCTTAAAAGGTATGCTACAGCTAATTCCCCTTCAGTGAAAAGATACCGAAAAAAATCAAGGAAAATTGACAATGAAACCAAAAGAGTATTGACTGACATGAATGTGAAAATGCATTGCATGAATCTTTTGACTTGGAGGTGCACATTAATTCAACGTATCTGCACTCACAGAAATCTACAACCTTCTGAGAATTTCAACATTTCAAATTGCCTTTGCTAAATCATAAGCAGCTCCACAATATATAAATTAGATATAAACCATTAGGATACAACATAGTTGTTTCTTTTTTAATCCTATCTAATAGTGCATGCATTATGTACCCCAAATGAAGAAAACCCCATATGATTTTTCAGTACAGAATCATACCTTACTAAAAGATTCTTCTGGAATAAATAAGCAATTTGTGTGAAACTCAGTGCTCTGTATTGCAAATGAAGACTCTCTAGAGTCCAGACTTTATTTTTTAACTTTAATCATTAACTTTTTCTTTTACATGTCTGATTAGGCTTAATGAGTTAGCTAGGTTAATGAAGTGTGATGTCCCATTAAATACATCAACTGACAACAATTAATTCCTCAGAGCATGTTCTCTGTTGATTGATTATATTTATCAGTGTAGAAGAATTTAAGTGATGTAAATCTCTTAACAGAAAATAAGAGTTGCGAACTCTGAGAGTTTAATTCAAAGATAATGATTATTTTCTATAAGTGAACTTTGTTCATCAATTCAGAAAATGAGTCTGTTGACTTGTCGACAAATTAAGGAAAACTTCACAGGAATGAGTTACCAGTCAAGACAAAAATGTCCACTATCATTGAAAGTCTTTGCTAGGGGCTGGGCATAGTGCCTCACGCCTGTAATCCTAGCACTCTGAGAGGCCGAGGCAGGAGGATCACTTGTGGTCAGGAGTTCAAGACCAGCCTGAGCAAGAGTGGGACCCTGTCTTGCTAAAAATAGAAAGAAATTAACTGGACAACTAAAAATATATAGAAAACATTAGCATTGCATGGTGGCACATGCCTGTAGTACCAGCTACTCAGGAAGCTGAGGCAGAAAGATTACTTGAGCCCAGGAGTTTGAGGTTGCTGTGAGCTAGGCTGACACCATGGCACTGTAGCCCAGGCAACAGGGTGAGACTCTGTCTCCTCAAAATAAAAGTCTTAGGTAAGAGCTCCCTGGTGGTGCAAAATATTATCTGAAACTGTTACCTTAGATCTAAGAAGTACATCATTGAACTACTACATAAGAAGCAGTATGAAGTTTAGAGGTTTAGAAAAAAAGCTCAGAAATGTAGAAAAAATATATAAGTAATTTGAAATTTAGAAAAATCTCCAAATCCCTTTATTTATTTTTGGTAATAGAGCAAGTTCCCACAAAGCACCTGTCCTAGGAAGTCTGTAAACTCTCACAAATCATCTCTGTAGTAATGGGCCATCACAGAGACTTCTGAAGTGATCCTGATTGAAATTGTGTAGGATTTCCTGGAAGATTAAAATCCATTTAAATCACCTCAGTGAGTGAAGTTAACCAAGTTGGAAAGATCCTGGTTGGAAAAGACCAAAATATCTGTTTAAATATAAATAGCTCAATAATGAACATTAGAAAATGAAGTGTTAAAAACAAGCAAATGACAAAGGACTCAAAACTATCATTTGTAAAATATCTCTACAGTCAGGAATAATCTAAAGATTGGCATTAGATGTGGGATCGGTGAGAACATTCAATGGATACAAGAAGTCAATGGAGGGTAATGAGAAAACTCTATGGCATTTCCTTACTTATTTCATAGCAGTTTCCTCATGATGATACATACACAAGACTAAAAAGCATATGTCATTATATTCCTTGACTGAACATAGGAACACAGACCCATATTTGTTCCTGGGACATTCATATGTAGAGCTTTCTGAACAGAGAATCACTTTTCTTCGTTCTTATATATTCTTAAACAGCTGAGAGTCCTTAATAAAAAAAAAATTTATATTCAATTAAGTAGATGTTCTGTGTTTACAGGCTAATTAAAGAAGCATCCCTGAATCGTGTTCACTTAACTGGTCAATGAATATAAGCATCATTTGTTAACTAGAGTTGGCTGTTGTCAACAGTACATTTTTTGGTTGTTTGTTTTTATGGTGCCTAAAGCAGGACATAAAAGCAAATGATCAGTGACGGTCATTTTATATATTCAAGTAAAATATTCAACAAACACATTAATTGAATCAAGTCCTCCACATCTCATCCATAACCTTCAAGTATAAAAGGTTTTCACAATTGCCCAAGTGAAAAACAATAAACTTACAGAGGGAAAAAATATACCTTGTCTATTTTATATCTACATGAGATATGATTGTTGAATCCTGACAGTAAATTAAAGCAAAATATTTCCCTTTAAAGTAAGTAAAATTTGCTGGCTATCTCAGCCACTGAAATTACTAGATACCTGCTCATCTCAAGTGCTGGGTAGTGGACTTCCCCTTCATTATCTGAGCTGCCTCCCGTCGCAACCTGCCTCACATTGCAAAGGCAATTTCTGTAACTGCTACAGAGCTGGGTTGACATGAGGCAGATGAGGAAAGCATGAAATGAGATGATTCCTAGACTACCTATGACACCTCCCCTTTGTTCTCTTCCCTCCTCACCCCAAATCATTCTATCTGCTGGTATCTCCCTTCATCACCACCCCCTCCTCATTTCAGAAAAGTAGAAAGAAGCTTACACAATACAGATTTCACCATAAATATTTTCAAAGACTTTCTTTTGAAAACACAGACATATCTTTTTTTGTGTTTCACTTTATTGGCGTCCACAGATATTGCATTTTTTACAAATTGAAGGTTTGCGGCAACACTGTGTCAGGCAAGGCTATCACCATTTTTCTCAACAGCATGTGTGTACTTTGTATCTCTGTCAAATTTTTATAATTCTTTCAATATTTCAGACTTTTTCATGATTATTATATCTGTCATGGTGATCTTTGATCAGTGACTTTTTGATGTTACTATTATAAATTTTAGGGGGTGTGCTATGAGCTATGACTATATGAGATGGCAAATTTAATTGATAAATGTGGGTGTTCTGACTGTTCCACCAACTGGCCATATTCCCATTTCTCTTCCTCTTCTTTGGCCTCCCTGAGACACAACAATTTTGAAACTAGTCCAAAAAACAGCCCTTTAATGGCCTCTAAGTATTCAAGTGAAAAGAAGAGTCTCATATCTCTCACTTTAAATCAAAAGCTAGAGATAATTAAGTTTAGTGAGCAAAACATGTCAAAAGCCAAGATAGGCCAAAAGTTAGGCCTCTTGTGTCAGCTAGCCAAGTTATGAATACAAAGGAAAAGTTCTTGAAGGAAAATTAAAAATGCTACCCCAATGAACACACAAATAGGAAAAAAAAACCACACTTATCTAAGATGGAGAAAGTTTGAGCAATCTGTACAGAAGATCAAGCCAATGACAGTATTTCCTTAAGCCAAAGCCTAATCCAGAGCAAGGCCCGAACTCTCCACAAATCTATGAAGGCTAGAGAAGTGAGGAATCTTCAGACGAAAAGTTGGAAACTAGCAGAGGCTGATTGATGAGGTCTAAGGAAAGAAGCCTTCTCTATAACATAAAAAATGCAGGGTGAAGCAGAAAGTGCTAATGTAGAAGCTCAGCAAGTTATCCACAGGATCTAGCTAAGATCACTCTTGAAAGTGAATATACTAAACAATAGATTTTCAATGTAGCCAAAGCAGCCTTGTATTGGAAGAAGATGCCACTTAAGACTTTTATAGCTAGAGAGGAGAAGTCAATGCATACTTCAAAGAGGACCAACTTTCTCTTTTGTTAGGGGCTAATGAAGCTGGTGACTTTAAGTGAAAGCCAATGCTCATTTACCATTCTGAAAATCCTAGGACACTTAAGAAATATGTTAACTGTGCCTGTGCTCTATAAATAGAACAACAAAGCCTAGAAAGCACATCTGTTTACAGTATGGATTTACTGCATATTTTAAGTCCACTGTTGAAACCAACTACTCAGGAAAAAAGCTTGCTTTCAAAATACTATTGTTCCTTGACAATGAACATGGTCACCCAAGAGCTCTGATGGAGGTATATAAGGACATTAATGTTTTCATGCCTGCTCACAACATCCATTCTGCAGCGCATGGGTCAAGGACTAATTTCTATTTTCAAGTCTTATTCTTAATAAAGTCTGTTTTGTAAGGCTGCCATTCCTTATAATGGATTTGGGCAAAGTAAATTGAAAAGCTTGCAGAAAGGATTCACTGGTCTAGATACTATTAAGAACATTCATAGTTTATAGGGAGGAGGACAAAATATCAACATTAACAGGAGTTTGGAAGAAGTCGATCCCAACCCTCATGGATGACTTTGAGGGGTACAAGGCTTCAGTGGAGAAAGTAACCATAGACTTGGTGGAAATACCAAGAGAATTAGTTCTGAAGATGTAACTGAATTGCTGCAATCTCATAATATAACTTGAATAGATGAGGAGTTGCTTCTTATGGATTAGCAAAGAAAGTGGCTTTTGAGATGAAATCTACTCCTGATGAAGGTGCTATGAATATTGTTGAGCTGACGAGAAAGGATTTAGAATATTACATAAACATATGTTACAAAGCAGTGGCATTGACTCCAATTTTGAAAGAAGTTCTAATGTGGGTAAAATTCTATCGAATAGCATTGCATGCTACAGAGAAATCTTTTGTGAAAGGAAGAGCTGATCAACATGGCAACCCTCATTGTTGTCTTATTTTAAGAAATTGCCACAGCCACCCCAACCTTCAGCAACCACCACCATAATCAGTCAGCAGCCATCATCATTCAGGCAAGACCCTCCACAGCAAAAAGAATATGACTCTCTTAAGGTTCAGATAATTGTTAGCATTTTTTAGCAATAAAATATTTTTAAATTAAGGTATGTATATTATTTTTTAGACATAATACTACTTTATACTTAATGGACTAAGTATAGTATAAGCATAACTTTTATATGCAGTAGGAAACCAAAACAATCTGTGTGGCTCCCTTTATTGCAATATTCACTTTCTCATGGGGATCTGGAACCAAACCTACAATATCTCCAAGGTATGCCTGTAATTGATCACTGTCCTGGTTACTAAATAGAAACTGCTGTAAGCAGGTAGGATAAATCCTTTATCTGTTTAGTACAGGCTTCCATCCCTGTAAAATTCTCACTGTCATTTGCATGTCCCATTTAAATGTGTCAGATTTTGAATATTTAAACACTAATAAGCAAGTAAAATGTCATATTAATTCTCAGTATTATAACTGGTTCTAGTGTTAGCTTTCTCTGTCCAGCTCAGTGTCCAGAGTCAGGTGCAGATTCCAATTAGAAGTGCAAATTCCGAGGCCCCTACCTCATGGACCAGAAGATTGTGAGAATCTTCATTGTTAATAAACGCTCCCAATGATTATTATGCACCACTATCTGAATTTCATAGTCAGATCAATGAATCCGCAGCCTCTTTTTAAAAAGGAAGAAAAACTCTCTATGAACTATCACAAATGAGAGAATTAAAGATAATTTCATTTCATATAATTATAAATGAATGGAAAAGGTTAATTGGATGAAACATGCCGAGTTCTTACTACTTCACAGTGTGTCTTGTATGTACTCTCAAGTATAGTACTCACCACAATGTTTTACATCATAATATATTTGATATATTTATTTCCCTTACTTGGCTATTAGCTATTAGGGAGCAGTATCAGTGTCTTCCATTATTTTCCTAGTGTCAAACATGGCGTCAATTAGAGGTACTAAAAATAAAGGAATGAAAGAATAAATATTTGTTTAGTAAGTAAGCTTATTGAAATATAGAAGTTCCTTTAAGAAACTCCATTTAAACTTGCCGGAAGAGTAATACATCATATTCTACTGAATCTAGCATGTTGCTGATTACAAGACATGCCATTATTTCATGTATGAGTAAGAAAGAAAAACTCAGGAAAATAAATATGACACCACCATTGATTGTAAGATATACTCTACTTTCAAGGATGATAAAAATGTGAAAAAGTGTGTCTTACTGTTAATGAAATAGGTAACATATTGTTTGGCACTCTGGTAGCCATAAGGAGTAAACATACCTCTACAGGCAATTATTTTCTTAACTGTATTGTCCATTCATTCTTGTTTTGCCAAATTGCCATTGTTAGGCAAGGACCAAATCTGCAGGTGGCAGATACAGGATAGGAGGGCGTTCCTAGGTGCAGAGAAGCAGGGATGAAGAGTGGGGGACAAGGTGGGGGTACTTCAGGAAAAAGGAAAACGCAGCTAACAACCACAAAGAGCAGGAACTTAGGTTTTGAGGCATACTCACCTGCAAGCTGCAACTTTGTTATAAGAACACTTGTCAATCATGTATATCAATCACCTGGTAACATCCCACACCTCCTGTAGACCCTCTCCCAGAACCAGGCCAATGAAAGGAAACCACCTGGGAATCCTCCAATGTCTTTCTCCCCTCATGGAGACTGGCCCGTTCCTCTCTGGAACATACCCTCACTTTGTGTAGCCCCCTTCTCTTCTGCACTAAAAGCTGTTTGTGTGGAATTGCTTCCTGTCTGTGGTCACTCCATCACAGTGGCCCTGCTTTTGAATTTTCCAAGCAACGAACCAAAGAACCCGGACAACAGTCTGCCAAGAGGCTAGACCTGACACCATATTAAGCAAGTAGGGTTGATATAGTCTGAGAGTTTCTATAGAAAGTTACTTTTCCCATTGAACTCTGTCCAAAGTACATACAATAGACTGTTAAATGTGGGTCTCAACAGACACTGATTCATTGATCATCCAGACATATCACTTGTCTCTCCATCCAGCATGCATTTGTTTAGGCCACACAGCTCTAAAATATGAGCCTTAACTTGTGTTCAGTGTTTAAATGGGAGTAATAAAAATAAGTGGGTGGGCCAGGGATTGAAGTCATCTATTTAAATGAATTTTAAACCTAATTAGGTGACTAATTGTGCATCAGAACTTAGTTGTTGTACAACATGTCATGTATGGTTAATGGTGATTTATTCTAAAAGTCTTCATTCAAATCGCTTTGTTTTCCATTTTACAATGAGTCAAATCACTAAAAGACAGCTTTAATTTTGAGAATGTTCTCCTTCTTAATCATTCTCTATTAAATTTGCAGAAATTTGAAAACATCATACAATAGAATTCAATGTTGGAAAAATGAAAAGTAAGAAAACATGCTGTTTAAAGCCCTCCCTGGAGCCTCCTCTGTGGCACAGAATTGAAGTAGTAAATTCTGGGCCATATTTGCCAAACACAAAGTACTACACTGGTAATTATCAATATTGCAACACAAAAGGAGCATTGTGTGGGTAAAACCTCTCTCAGGCCTACATAGTATGGCAGTAAATATACTCTTCTAATATAAATAATTTCTCTAATTAAACTTTTGGGGACTACGAGGATAGAGACAGTAAGAAATTAAACTAGTTTTTACTCAACTGGCTCAATAAGGAGGTGAAATGAAAAGCAAGAAATTGATCTTTTTTAAAGTTCACATGAGTCAGCTGTAGTACACAAAGCTTAGAAGTTTGATCTCCTTATCCACCTTCCTTCTTAAATATTAATAACTGACTTTACTGGGATGCAGCAGGTCAGGGGGAGTGAAAAGAGGGTAGGAGTAACTCTAACATCCCTGCCTTCCCAGCTAAAGTCCTGACTACGTATTCAAGAAACTAAGGAGAGAATAATAGAGTTTCTTCTCCCTCTTTCTCTCCACTGTGGTCGCCCCACTCTTTCCATGGCTCATGGCACCAAACTTTTCCCCTCCTTTATCAGCCCCTCTGTCATCTCCACTCAGTATTCTGCATTCATGAAAGCAATCTCCTTCTCTTATTGCATAACCTTAGGAGGAAAACTGGAAATCTGAATTTTTATTCCAGCCTCACCACTGACCTTATTCTGTGACCTTAAGCAAGTCCCTTCCTTCCCTGAGCCTCACTTTTTTTATTTGCATGATAGTATCCACTTCACAACATTAAGTAAGATAATGTATGTGAACAACTAACATTATGCGTGGCACATAGATTGAAACGCATTCAACAAGGATTTATTAAGAGCCCCTTCTGTGTCACGGAGGCTGGGTTGGTATATATGATAGGTAGGCTAAAGGTAGAATAGTGAACCAAATAAACTGGGCACCTGCCCTTTTAGAGACCCTGGTAGGCCCTTTTAGACCTCAGGGACTAGCTGTGGGACAGTTAAACAAACAATCCTAATAAATCATGTTAGTGCTTTCATAATGGGATTACAGTGAGCTTTGTGAGGCACCTATCCTTGTCTAGCAGTACAAGTTACTAAATGCAGATAAAGTTGGCCCGGCCAGTTAGGGAAGGGAAAGATTGTTCCAGGTGGAGGAAATAGTTGAGTGAAGGCAGTAATTATTTCAGAATGTAAAAGAAGTTATGTTTACAAGGGATTGGCAGCTTCAATACATTGTGTGCAAGAAGAAAGGGCCACGGTGGAAAATAAGCATTTCTTAATGAGTTTAGACTTTGCTGTAGAACAGTGAGAAACAAATATTAATAAAAGGCTTTTCAATCAAAGAGGAGGAGCACAAATCAAATGCTAGAATAATCACTCTTATTTGGTTTGAAAAATAGATTACAGAAGAGCAAGACTGAAAAAGAAGGGATTCCAGCCAGAAAACAGTTATGTAATTCCATAAGGAACTGGATGGAGGCCTGGGGTAGGACAGTTGTGGACAGGTGGAAATAGATATGTGAAAATGATTGAGGGGATAATAAAAAGATAGTTGGTCATTTATTTGAATGTGTATAGGAGGAAATGGGGTAGGGAGGAGTTAGAAAGCAGTCGATGAAAATTGAGAAGTCAAGGAATCAGACTTCAGTAACTATAAACGACAGCCCATCCATTGGTTAACCAGAAGAGAAGCAGCCCAGCGGAGGGAGGAGGAGGAGAAGATCAGTTTTAGATAGTTTTATAATTGCCAGAATTCTTAGAATGCCTCTTAGGAGGCAGATGAGTTCTCCATGAGGAGATAACCAATGGCAGTTGGTTGGCAGTTAGATATAAGGGGTCAGAGTTTAGGAGAGAATAGGGGACTATGTCAACATTATTATTATTTTTTAAAATCTGTTTCATTCATTAACTCATGCTGGGTCTTTGCTTAGGATGATCTTTCTGAACCTAACAGTTCAACTCACACTGTCTTGGGTTACTGGGGTTCAAAAAATAGCAAACTGCTGCTATAAAGGGCAATGACAAAAGCATATAAGTGTTTGCCTGCTCTGATCCCAGGATACCTATAATTTTTCTGAAGAATGGTTTTCCTGATCTCAGTATGCAAAGACAGCAAACTACATTTGTTGTGTAAAAACCTGATTTTCCTCAATGCATGCTGCACATATCTGCCATTTTGTCACATTTCTCTACCTAAATCTGAAAAGGCAGCCACAGTGGGCTACCTCAGCTCACATGTGGCAGGCTTTTCTCAAATGTGGTCTGGAGGTGGGGAAATAAAAATTGGAAGCTTTCTATGTTGCATAACTTACAGAATAAGCTTGCTTCTCGGTCCTCTAAAACAGAAGCAGGTTTGCAGCACAGCAAGCTTGGTGGAATATTCTGCAAAGAGCTCTTGCACAAATGGAACAGAACATAAATGAGTGTGTGCCCATCGGTATACAACTGGAAGCAGAAATTGGAGCTTTCTTTATTCATTTTCTACTGGAAGGCTCTTCTGAGTGCTCTATAACCATGAACAACTTATTTGACCATGGCATCAGGTGTTTAAGAAAATATTTTTCATAAACATACTAGCAACAGTTTTCTCCCTGATGTTTGCTGTGTCCTTTTGGATTTCATCAATGCTTCACTTTTACAATTCATTTCCTGAATTTCAGTTCATGAATAGCACTTATATTCAAAATCATCCGACATTTCCCTTAGCAAGGCCTGTCCAGATTCTTCTTGGCCTCTCTGTACAGCATTCCTTCCTTCTGGGTATGGGGCAGGGACCTCTCTGGAATAAGGGGTCTTATGACCTACAATCAAACAAAGGAGGTCAGAGAATCTCTTTATGGCCAGTTCTTATATAGAAAGGAGTAGAGGACAGTTAGAGTAACAAGTTAGGTTTTATGCCTGGCTTTGGGGGAAAGGGGTTCTGGTTTCTATGACCCACCGTAGAGAAAAGGGATTCTAGTTTCTATGTCTTCCCTCAAGGGGGCATGAGGGATGAGAGACAGGAGGGCAGGAGAAGAATTTGTTTCTGAGGCCTTCACTTTGGCATATCATTTTCCAAGTCCCAACAATGGCTACCACTTACTGAGAGGGCCCTAAATAGCAGGACCTTGCAAGTTCTTTACTAAGACCTTAACATACTTAAAAAAAATTAACCCCATGAAAAATGCTATGAGATGGATGTTTGTTTTAATAATTTTCTTTTCACTCTGTTGGTGATGAAGAGATTTCCACCCTCTGGTTATGGGGATAGCTGAACACACAACACCCAACACTGGAAGGATGAGGTAGACAGATAGCAGGTTATTAGTCACACATACTCACAGCCCAGCAGAGAAGGAGACCACATGCCATGCAACCCCCCCATGGGGGTTGTACTCAGAAGCAGTGACTTAACCACGTGCTATGGCCAGCAGGCTTTGTAGTAACCAGAGGGTGAGATACTGCCTGGTTCTTATGGAGGGTGCGATTGGCTTCTTTGAATAATTCTGCAGGCTGGCAGGGAACTGAAACCCACAGGGATAAACAGAAACGGCACCTGGTCCATTTGACAAAGAAGGCTGTTTGGCTAGGGGGCCTCATTCGTGGAGCACAGTGGGGAGAGGAACTTGGAGTTAGGACATTTGAGATTATTCCAATTTCACCAGATGTCAAGGCAGCACATAATATTAAATCTTTATTTCAGGCTTTAACACCGTATTATTCTTCTCATTATCAGATGCAGAAACTGAACTTCAGAGACATTTAATAATGTCCTGGGGTCACAGAGGTGGCAAATAGTACGGCTAGGATTTGGGTCCAGGTCTCTGGATCTCCAAAGGTAAAGAAGTATCTGTTTCTTGTCTTGAATAAATATTGTGCACTATATTTTCAAGCTTGCTCTATTTTCTTTTTGAGATAAAACAGAATACTTTATATAGAGCTCTGATTACATTGCCTTTACTTTAAAAAAGATAAACACCTACTAATAAATCCTGCTTAGAAATTATGGACGGTAGAATAATGCCCACTCCCTGTCCCCAGAAATGTCCTTAATTCCTAGAACCCATGAATGGATTACTTTCCATGGCAGAAGGAATTTTGCAAATATGATTAAGCTAAGGATTATACAAGTGTGCCCATGGAGTCACATAAAGATCTTTCTAAGTGAAGAGGCAGGTTAGTCAGAGAAGGAGATGTGATGACAGAGGCAGAGGGCAGGGTCATGCAGTTGCTGGCTGGAGGCCATGAGCCAAGGAAGGCAGGCAGCCTCTAGAAGCCGGAAGAGGAAATAGATTCAGGAAACAGATTTTCCTGAACAGCCTCCAGAAGGAATCAGTCCTGCCAACTCCTTAACATTATCCCTGTGAGACCCATTTCAGACTTCTGACCTCCAGAACCATAAAATATTATAATAAACTCATGCTGATTTTTCAGCCGTTAAGTTTGTTGTAATTTGTTACCACAGTAATAGGAAATAATGCAATGATGGTAAGCAACAATGCTTGCTTCAAAATTCTTTTTTAAATTTTATTCCCACATATCCAATTTCTTCTTAGGAGATTTGGATACTCATGAACTTAGCCTCTTCTCTTATGGCCTTCGTAGATCCTTTCAATGTCCATTTCTGCTCTGTTTACCAAAATTCTATTTCATCTCCAGCACCATATTTTATATTATTACTCCCCCACCTCACCTCCTATTTTCTTCTCAAGGTTTCTTATTCCCATTTTATTTCTGCTTTCTACTTCCTTTAAAGCTCAGGTCTTTCTGTCTTCAACTTCTATTTCACTGATTCCTTCCATGCTCTGTGCTTCTTCTATCCACTTCAATGCTTCTTATCCATCTCTGATCTAACACTGTCTCTTATGTATCTCAGGACTCGGACTAAATGTTATTTCCTTAGCAAAGACTTCCTTATTTCCTACACAAGCTCAGAACTCCATTTACACAATCGTGTCCCAGTTTTTGCAGCAGTCACAATTTACTGAATATTTTTTGTTTAAGGTCTGTCTTTCCCATTAGCCACAATCCTTGTTCAAGGATGATCCATGTCTTGTTTACAACTGTATCTCTAACATTGGTCCAAATATCTGGTACATTGTATTTATTCAATAAATGGTTTTTGAACAAACGAATAAATACATATAAAGTCTCATTGGTAGTTCCTATAACCCAGAAGGAAACATGACCATTATTTATCCTAATACTAAAATGAAAATTTTCCCAATAATCATAATTAAAAGGACATAGTGTATAGCAATCAATGATATTAGTACAATATATGAAATATTTATATTTGCAAATAAAACATAGGCAACATTGATATGCATGTGTATGCACAGATTGAGCATCCTTTATCCAAAAATCCAAAATGCTCCAAAATCTGAAATTTTTTGAACACTGACATGAAGCCACAAGTGGAAAATTTCACCCTTACCTCATATGATGGGTCTTAGTCAAAATTCAGGCACACAATGCACAGTTTTTTCAGCATCCCCAAGAGAAAAAGATCGCCCAATCCCCCTTCAACTGCAATCTATCTTTTCCATGCACACTTAGAGTCCCCCACACAAGCAGGCCCACGAAGGGTAAAAAAATGCTACATGTGCAGGCTGGACATTCCACAGGTTCTTCACAATTCCCCATATGGGCCCAAGACCTTTATTCATTATCCACTGTGATTTTTTTGCTTATTCCCTACTCTATGGTGTCAAGATATTATTGAAAATGTCAAAAAGGCCTCCAGATACTCCTATGGGTAACAGTGATAAGAAAAAGAAGAAGCATTTGTGTTTATTTATAACACAGACAGTCAAGCTGTTGGAGAAACCAGATAGTGGTATAAGTGTGAAAGATCTTACAGAAGACTATGGTTTGGGATGGCTACCATATATGACCTGAACGGACAGCAAGATAAACTGCTGCAGTTCTATGCTGAAAGTAGTGAACAGACGTTAATGAAAAATAGAAAGACACTGCACAAAGCTAAAAATGGATATCTCAGTTGTGTATTGATAGATTGGATCCACCAATGTCACAGTGAACACATGCCATTTAATGGTATGCTGTTCACGAAACAAGCAAAGATCTATCACGATGACAATATCGAAGGAAATTGTGAATACCTAACAAGCTGGTTGCAGAAATTTAAGAAAAGGGCTGGGTGCAGTGGCTCATTCCTGTAATTCCAGAGGCCAAGGTGGGAGGATCACATGAGGCCAGGAGTTTGAGACCAGCCTGGGCAACATAGTGAGACCCCCATCTCTACAAAAAATAGAAAAATTAGCAGGATGATGCCTGCTTGTAGTCATAGCTACTCAGGAGGCTTAGTCAGGAGGATTGTTTGAGCCCAGGAATTTGAGATCACAGTCTCAAAAAATACATTTTAAAAAAGATATGGCATTTAATTTTTAAGATTTATGGTGATAAAGTATCTGCTAATCACAAAGCAGCAGAGAAATTCATTGACAAATTTGAGTTTGCCAAGGTCATTGCTGATGAAAATCTGACACCAGAACAAGTTTATAATGCTAAAGAAACATCACTGTTTTGGCATTATTGCCTCAGAAAGACACCAACTTTAGCTGATGAGACAGTCCTTATAAGAATTAAGGATGCCAAGGACAGAGTAGCTGCGCTGGAATGTGCACACCAGGCATGCATACCTGTAAACTTTCTATGATAGACAAAAGCTTGTATCCTTACTGTTTACAAGGAGTAAATTTCTTACCAGTCTGTTATTACTCAAAGAAAAAGGCATGATTCTCCAGGGTCATCTTTTATGATTGGTTTCACAAGTACTTTATACCAGTGCTCATGCTCACTGCAGAGAAGCTGAACTGGATGACAACTGCAAGATTTTGTTATTCCTTAATAGTTGTTCTGCTCATCCTGAAATTCTTGCCCAAAATAACAATCATCCATGTACTTTCCCCTAAATATGACTTCATTGATTCAGCCATATGCCAGGGTACCCTTAGATCAATGAAGAGTAAACATAAAAACACTTTCTAGCAACAGTGAACAGAGGTGTGGGGTGTGGAGGGTTTTTCAAAAGGAGTTTAGCATGAAAGATACCTTATATGTTGTTGCCAATGCTTAGAACACAGTGACTAAAGACACAGGTATGCATGTCTCTCACAATCTCTGACCTGCATCTATGTTCAGTGATGATGATGAACAAGGTGGTAACTTTGAAGGATTTGTAGTACATAAATTGAGAATCAGGAATTATGGTGATGTCAAACAATCACAGGTTGTCCTCATGAGGGGCTGAGATAGTGACACCTTTACTTATTGATGATTCAAGGTACACAAAGTTTATTTCATGCACAAAATTATTTATAATATTATATAAAATTATCTTCAGATTATGTGTATCAGGTATATACAAAGCATAAATAAATTTTGTGTTTATATTTGGTTTCATCACCAAGATGTCTCACTATGTATACACAAATATTCCAAAATAAAAAAAAATCCAAAATTCTTCTAGTCCCAAGCATTTCAACTAAGGAATACTCAACTTATGTTTGTGTGTGTATGTGTGTCTGTGTGTGTGTGTGTGTGTGTGTACAGTAAATAGCTAGAGACATATTTTATGCTGTTCCACTATATTGACCAGTGAAATATCAAACCAAACACCATTGAATAATATCAATTCTATATCTGGGTCAAAAAATAGAATATATATCATAGTGCATATCTTGCCAAATCCAAGACCAACTTCCCATCGAGGCCAACTTCAGGGTTGCAAAAGGCCCTGTACTCAGGCACGCCTCATGCTCAGTTTGTTGCTGTCTTAAAATTCCTAATAATTATTGAATAAGGGTTGCACATTTTCTTTTAGCACTGGAATCTTCAAATTATGAAGCCAGTCTTGCTCCCCATGACGGATTAATTCTACAACAGTTCTTAAGATCTTATTATATATCAAGCATCACTTATAGGAATATGAATATAATCATGTCCTCAAGACAGTCAAACAAATGTTTACAAATACTTACAAAATAATATGGCAAAGCCTATTACTGAGGCAAATTTTTAAAACTATGGAAATGCTAAGGGAAAAGTTTAAAATTCTGCCGGAGAGAAAAAGGAAGTCTTCTCAGAAGAGATAACATTTGAGCTGAATTCTTAAGAATGAATAGGAATTCTCCAGTGTGAAAGGTCATTACTAATGCAGTGATTACAACTACTTAGTAAGTGTACAAAAAAAAATGACAGGATATTAAGACTGTCCACAACTACTTTTGTGGATCAGAGGCTATCCACTTCATCACTCCCCAAGAACAAGTCCAAGGGTGCTTCCCTACAACCATCCCATTAGAAAACAGGCATGCCATCCACTTATTTGCAGTTTAAAAAGTCCTGGTCCAATGGAGTAAGGAGGAGACAATGAGCAGTGAGCACACAGGGAATCTTCTAGAGTTGCCCAACAAGGACAGAGCAGAAGCCATAGGCATTGGTGCAGGAAATGTGAGAGGCTGCTTGGTACACCTTTCTAAGTAGACAAAGAATCTTAGCCAGCGACACTTACAAGGGTCTTCTCTGGATAATTTCACTCAGATCAGTCATTGGCCTTTTGGCACTTGGCACCCCTCTAGTAACTTTCACACTTTCTCCCTCTTCTCCTTACCTTTTAATCTCACGGTAATCCTTTCCTCCTCTACAACATTTTCTAATGTTCCTCAAAGAGTGGCTCTCCTTTTCTCAAAACCTATTCACTTTTTTTTTTTTCAAACTGGAGAGTTAAATCTCCATATAAGAGAGTCTTCAGTGGATCCTTGGAGCATGAGGTGAGAAATTCTGATTCAAGATCCTCAGGTCAGGTCCCGAAGGTTCTTAATGAATCCATTCAGCGTCTATGAATTCGTATGGCTAAGATGGAAACTCTGGCTACGCCTTCTCAGAACTCTTCCATTCTCCAAAAGAGGAAGTTAAGGAGTTCTGATCATCTCTTATACATCTAGAAATTTTGGCTTCAATTTTCCATTCAAAGGCTTATTTCAGGGGGAATGGTGATGCCTAGAACCTGTTTGGAGAGATGTATAGAAATTTGCAATCCTGAGGAATGATATTATATTTTATAATAACCTGGATCAGTGGCAGGATTTTCCATTTCTAAGCTAAATAAATGTCATCTCCTTATTTGAGTAAGTGAAAGAGCCCTAGTTTGGCTGCCAGAGAGCTGAAAGGATGCCTGTACCCAGATAGCATATTGTTGCATATCATTTTTGTCCTACATTATTATGAATCTTCAACTTTTCATTGATTCTAGTATCAATGTTATGCTGGTTTCATAGCTGGTCTCACAAAATAATTTGGAAATGTTTCCTTTTTCTTATTCTACACAAGAGTTTATAAAAGATTGATTTTAGTTCTTTCTAAATTATAGATTGGTCAGAAGACACATTATTGTAAAAAATGCCAATTATTCTTCCCCAATTAATCTATAGATTCAGTGTAATCCTCATACAAATACCAGCAAGTTTTTGTGGTTTTTTTTGGTGAAAATTGACAAGCTGATTCTAAAATTTATATAGAAATAAAAAGGACCGAGAATATCCAAGGCAAATTTAAAGAACAAAGCTAGAGAACTTGTCACATATCAGGGCTTATAAAACTATAATGATGAAGACATGCAATTGTTGATGCAAGAATTTAAAAAAGAATAGATCAATGGTATGGACACAGAAGCCCAGAACCAGACCCACACATACATACACTCAGGATAGGATCTTTCATGTTGCCTGGACCCAGTGTCTATGCCTTCTATTCAAAAGGGGAACTGGGAGGTCAGGGAAGAAGTCGCTAATCAGTCCTCCTGATGCACTGGCACAAGAAGAAGAATCAAGTATTGCAGGGCTACCTGAAGAAGCTAGCATGTCCAGCTGCAGACATGAAGAGGAAACTTGTGGAAGATTTTTGGCAAAACATCACCTCCATGCACTACTACTACTCCTGTGGGTGCACTGCCAAGCACCTGGTGGTGGTCTAGGGTTGCTGTTGGTGAGCAGAGGCAGCAGTCAGGAAGCAAAGCTAGACATGGAGATAAGAAAAGTGGGAATGAGCTACAGTCCCCCAGTATCTCTGTGTCTCTCTGTTACCATATCTACCTGGGAAGACCTTCAAAGAGTAATAGCCACATCCTCATATTATTCTTCCAAATCTGTGGAAGTTTCTCTATTAGCCCATCCTAAAGAAAGATTATTCAAAGAAAATTCTGGTAAATATAGTTTCCAGCTTAACCAAATTAACACAGCACAAGATAACACACATAGGTGCCTGATTTATAACAAATGTAATATTCCAGTGCAATGCAGAAAGGATAATCTTGTCAATAAATGTTTCAGGATCAATTGTTTTTCCATGTGGTAAACAATAAATCCTGATACCTAGCTTGCACCATAAACATAATCAATTCAGGTAGATTATAGATCTAAATGTGAAAGCCAAAATAATAAAGCTTTTAGAAGAATATATAGATCAATATCTTTATAACCTTGAGGTAAGCAGAAATTTCTTAAAGTGGGCATAAAAAATGTTAAAGTCTAAAAAATTTTGATAATTTGGGCTATGTTAAACTAATAAACCATTCTAGGAATGAAAGGACAATCCACAACATGGGAGGACATATATGCAATATATATGTTTGAAACTCATGCTCAAAATATTTTAAAAATTCTTATAAATAAATAATCAAGCAAACAAATAAATAAGGAAGGCTATAGCTCAACATAAACATGGGCAAAATATGTGTACAGGTATGTCACAAAGGAGTATGTCCAAATGGTCAACATGTTAGTTATCTATTATGGTGGAAAGTTACTACAAAATAGTAACTTCAAACAACATATACTTATTATAGCACATTTATTTAACTCACAAAGTCATATTGTTATGCTGTGTCAGGAGTCCAGGTACTTAGCTGGGTCCTCTGAATCTGTGTCTCTCACAAGGCCACAGTCATCTTAAGTCAAAACAAAAAATGGATCTGCTTTTAAGTTCACTCCAACGGTTGTTGGCAGGATTCCCTTCCTGTTCACTGGCTGTTGGACTGAAGGTCTCAGTTCCTCAGTATTTTGCCACATAGGCTGCTCCATAAAGCAGGTCACAGCATAGCAACTGGCTTCATCAGAGCAAGCAAGCAAAATGGCAAGAGTGCCAGCAAGACAGAAGTGTTAATCTTTACAACCTAATTTCAGAAGTAACATCCCATCATGATCACCATATTCTGTTGATTTGAAGTAAGTCACTAGGTCCAACACAAACAAGGCAGGGAAGCAAGTTACACAAAGACATGACTGTCAGGATAGAAAAATCTCTCAAACACTGTTGATGGGAGTATAAATCACTACAACCATTCTGGAAAATGGTTTGGAAGTATTTATTAAATACTGAATATACACATAACCTCTGACACAGAAATTTCACTCCTTTGTAAGTGCCCAAACAAAATGTACATATGTATTTCTGCAAAGAAACGTAGGGGAAATAAAATTCATATCAACACTGTTTAATATAGCCAAGCCAACTTACATGTCAACCATTAATAAAATGCATAAGCAAATTGTGGCATCTTTGTAATCATTACAACAGTGAAAATGAGTAAATAATGACTATATCACTACATACAATAATATGGATGAATCTTTCAAATATAATTGGAGTGGCCAGCACTGTGGCTCATGCCTGTAATTCTAGCACTCTGGAAGGCTGAGGCAGGAGGATTGCTTGAACTCAGGAGTCTGAGACCAGCCTGAGTAAGAGTTGAGACGCTGTCTCTACTAAAAATAGAAAAATCAGCTGTGCATCGTGAGGCACACCTGTAGTCCCAGTTACTAGGGAGGCTCAGGCAAAAGTATTGTTTGAACCCAGGAGTTTGAGGTTGCAGTGAGCTATGATGATGCCACTGCATTATACCCAGGGTGACAGAATGAGACTCTGTCTCAACAACAGAAAAAGGAAACAAATATAATTTGAGTGAAATAAGTTGAACACTCAAGAGGGCATGCTGCACAATTCCATGTATATAAAGTTCAAGTGCAAGCCAAACTAATCTACGGTCATAAAAGTCAGTGTAGGTGCTGGTGTTAGAGTAACGACTAAGAAGGGCCGTGGGGGGGGGGGATTTTGCTCAATATCCTTCAATGACTTCCCATCTCATTCAAAATTCATTTAACTACAAGACCCTACATAATTTGTCCCTAAACTCCCCTGTATCACTTTATCCTCACCTATGATTCCACTCCCTCAGTGCTGGGTTCCTTGAACCCTTCAACCATGCTTCCACTTCAAGGCATTTTCTCCTGCTGCTGTTAGGCCTGGAACTTATTAGCTCCCACCGTCCCCCTATTGAGGAATGCCTTACATCTTCACCTTCTTCAGGCTTTGTTCAAACATGAGCTCATTAGAGAAGATTTCTCTTATCACTCTATAGAAAGTTGTTTTTAACCTGCTGTATATCTCACCATGGCGGTCATCAGTTTATGACATGTAGCTGTAATGCATTTATTGAATATCTTGTCCTCCTCCACCAGAGTATAAACTCCATGAGCGGGCACTTTTTTGTTTATTTGTTTGTTTGTTGCTATTTACATGGAATCTAGGACAGTGCCTTATGTGTAATAGCCGTTCTTTAAATATTTGTTAAATGAATAAAGAGACCAGAAATCTCAGTAAAGAGATGAAGAAGGATCACAGAAACTGAGCTAGAATCAATATAGATAGGGACTAGGGAAAGTCACAAGTCACAGAAAGACTGTCCATTTGGGTTGGTGAAAAGAAAGCACTAAACAGTCCATGTTCAATATCTTAAGGCCAAAAAGATGTAGAAGGTAATATCCACTTGATGCAAGTGTTAATGTCCCATGAATCCATTCTGAGAAAGATGAGAACAGGGATCAATATCAACACTTCTGGGTGACAATAGTTCTTCCCATATGACATTACTCTGAGCCTTGCATCAGGGTAATCCTAGACTAGAGTAGAAGATACCACTCAAGTTTCCTAAGTGCTTTTTATGTCAAAAGGATTCATTTCCTCTGACAGATGTGTAATGTAAGAGTTCATGGGTAACTCAAAAGAAAAAGTAATTTATGTAAACAGAGAGCAATGAAATCAGCTACACAGTCAGATTTTCAAGGAGCTTGTAGTACATCAAACAAATTGACTGATTTTGAAACCATTAGGGTAAGCTACTGTTTATTCATAACTACTATTAAGATTATTGCTTTGGTAGATGAATTTGCTGAGAGTGGCAGCTTTTAATCAGCTGCCAATATGTTGGCCACAAATACAAATTATATGGCAAAATATTCCTAATGAATGCTTAGTTCATATTTCTTTTTATTCTATATTCCCATTTGTCTTAGGTCATTTGACTCACAGGTTTATCAAATTCACACGAGCAGTTCATATGCCCACATTAGCAGTCTTACTTTATATTTTCCATTATTTGTACTCTGTGTAAATTTTATCTTCCTCATTGTTTCTCTGGATTAATGACCACTTAAAATATTAAATTGAAATATGTTTTTTCTTGATTTTTCAACTCCTAAAAGAATCCATTGTACTTTAAATCAATATTTAGCATAAGTACATCTTATAATAACAATATTTCTGTAATTTGGTTATTAGAACTTTATGATAGCATATGTCCTCTAATGTTATTTTTAATGATATTAAGTCTGGCATTTCATTAATTGGAAAAACTTAAGAGATGATATAAACAGATATTAATGAATGGAACAAATCAACATTATTAGTTAGGATTAAATAGCCCTGTATAACCAGAAAGAAATAGCACTTCTAATCTGACCTTCAAACTTCTTTTCAGGAAACCAAAATGCTTATTTATGTGTGGCACAGAAAATGATGCATTTATCTATAATCCGACAGTTTACATATATTTCAAGAAATGCCTAAATCATTTAATATAACCTTATATATATATATATCAAGGAAGATAACATGAAAAAAATATTATTTTCTTACTAGAATATTAATTTCAAATGAGCCAGCCTTCATGAATCAACTATATAAAATTAGGATAAATAATCTCCTTAGGAAAATGTATGAGTAAGAGTGAATGAGCTCCTATATATATGCAGCATGAAAAAAATAATTCTCATTTTGCTTATGTTTCCTTTTTCAAGGAGTGCTTCAGGGAAAAGCAAGTGGTTTGGGGGCCTAAAATAAGGCCTTTGGGCAGTCTCTGAGTAGCATGAGGGACACCAGGGACATGGCAGGCATAAGAAAGAAATTCTAAGGTGAGGTATGTATTAGATTCTCAATAAATGAAAAAATAAGCGAGTGTACAAAATACGGAAAGGAAGTTGGAAATGTCGGGAATAAATTTATTTGTTTCTTTTGAGAAAAGATGTATGACAGGAAGGATACCATTTTAGTTTTATGAAAAAGATTTTTTTATCTTGAGCAATTGCTGAACTAAAGCTAAAATTGATTCAGTAGTGAAAGATCAAACTGAGTTGCATGTACTTATTATTTCCCATTTGTAGTATTACAGGTTCAAAAATTTGGAATAGGAAACATAAGCAAAATGAAAATTTTTTTTTCTTTTTTTTTTTAATTTTATTTATTTATTGGTGTGTTGGCTGGGAAACAAACCGGGGTCAACTTCTTGGAACTCCTTGGTTTAAAATTTCTATTTTCTTCCCTTTGCCTCCATCTCTCCATCTATCTATCACTCATGTTTGTCTTCAGTGATTCCGATTCAGGTAATATAAACAAGCAATCTACTTATGCTAATGTGCTAAGACAAGAATGAATAAACTATTGAATTCCAACCATTCTCTGTGTATTTTCTACTTAAAAAGCCAACAAGAGTTAAATAAAAAAACTATAATTTAGTGAGCTTGACAATAAAATGATAGCGAAGATGGGCAGGTGTTAGGAATTTGAGTGGACATGTCCTCCAGCACAATGAAATTGTGTGATGTGGGTTATATTCCACTACATCTGTCATTGATCAAAGGCAGTTTCTGGAACCCTGTGCTGTCTTCAGAGGCCAAGTGTGTTCCTACAACCAGAAATAAAGCCCTGGGATACAGTCTCAGGCATTAACAGTAATTAGGCTTTAGTGGGTAGAGTTTAGAGCTATGGGAGTATGACAGAGAGTAAACAAGCAGTATCTGCTACCAAAAGGAAGAGTGGCAGTATTATGAAAAATCCCATTATTACCCTCTTTCCTACCCAAATATTCACAAGTAGGAATGAATCATAGTCAATGTAATGACTCATCAATATTATTCCAATGAACCATCATCATCTTCATTCAAAATATATTCAAAATACCTCAAAGAGCTACAAGTAGAACTACCATTTGACCCAGCAATCCCAGTACTGGGCATCTACCCAAAGGGAAAAAAGACATTCCGTAAAAAAGACATCTGCACTAGAATGTTTATAGCAGCACAATTCACAATTGCAAAAGATGTGGAAATAACGCAAGTGCCCATCAATACATGAGTGGATTAATAAATGTGGTATATATATACCATGGAGTTCTACTCAGCCACAAAAAACACCTAGCACCTCTTGTATTGTCCTAGATATAACTGGAGCCCATTCTACTAAGTGAAGTGTCACAAGAATGGAAAAACAAGTACTGCATGTACTCACCATCAAACTGGTATCAACTAATCAACACTTAAGTGCACATATAGTAATAACATTCATCGGGTGTCAGACAGATGGGTGGGGGGAGCAGGGGGTGGGTATATACACACCTAATGGGTGTGATGTGCACCGTCTGGGGGGGTGGATGACATGCTTGAAGCTCTGACTTGGGTGAGGCAAAGGAAATATATGTAAGCTAAACATCTGTAGCCCCATAATATGCTTAAATTAAAGAAAATGTGCATATTTACTGAGTCCTCTGTGCAAATCCTTGACTAGAACATAAAAGCATGGAGAACCAGTTGACCACCTAGGTACTTACCACTCAGATAAGCGAAGAAAATAATTACAAAAGAATAAAGAGGTAAATAGCACTACAATATAATGTGTAATATATAGCCTGAGTATTATTAATTCATAGAAATTTTAGCAGCAATAAATCATAGAGATTCTGTAGCCCAACCTCATTACTGAGTCACAGAGAGGTGATGTGAGTTCTCCAACGTTGCATGACAAAACTGGCACAAAAACTCCTGATGTTGACAATAAGTGCTAGAAGTAATTAAAGAAAGTAACTTAGTCAATATAAAGCCAAGACAGAAAAAGAGGTCACTACTTCTCCTTCAGTATATACACTATGTTATATTATAATATCCAAAATCAATGACAGAGAGTGGGTCTGAGTTTATCCTGTGGAAACAACCTTCAGTAGAGTCAAAATGACCTCCCAGGTTTCATAATGATGAGCAGCAGGAAACCATAAACCTATGATGAATAAGCTATGACCCATTTTACTGGTCAGAATATCCAGTCATTGTGTAACAAATCTCTAAAATGATTGGCCTCCTGTTATTCATTCCTCATTCATTAATTGAGTTGGGGGAATTCTCACATATTAGTATTTATGAAGTAAAGCTGAAAAAAATTAAATGACTATTTTATTCAGTTTCCAAGTGGGCAATCTTCATTATGAGAGATCTTACACTCTTATTAAAAGTGAATACTATAGAAGGAAACAGCCAGTTCTTAGAACAGGGAAGCCATGTTGTATGCCACCAAAATACTAAGAAAGTCATTTTTCTTCATGCTCATAGTGGAAACCAGAAGAAAAAAAGTAAAAAATAAAGTCATATCCCAGGTAAGAAAATGAAAATTGCATTTGCTGTCACAATATTGTTGATTTTGTTGCAGTCAAAATCTCCAAGTATATACACCACCTCAGAGGCACCTGTGTTACCTCCTTAAATACATTCAGGAAAGACCAAAAAGAATTACTCATCTATTAATAAGAACGATATTTATCTCCTCAGAAGGATCTGAGAAGGAACCAAAAAGATCTTTATTCATTAAGAGACATTCAGTGGCCAGGCCCATACATTATCACCATGGATAGCAGTAACATGCAGGTGTAAGAGTTCAATAAAGTATGAAGTCACAAAACACACAGAAAAATATGAGATGGCTGAAAATATCCAGCATGCTTTCCTAAAGGGGAAATTCCAGGTAAATGTGGTGAGAATTTAAAAAGATAATACGAGTCCAATAAAGTGTATCACTAGGTATTAGCAATTTCCAAGTGTGTTTGACATTTGTACTATATAGTGTCCTCCTGTATACAGAAACCTAGTGGCCATGCAGTGGGGGGAAAGTAGTCTAATCAGTAATAAGTAACCAAGTATCTTATTGAAAAGAATTTGCATTACTTTAATTTAGCCAAATGCAAATTCTTAGGAATTTCCTTCTTTTAACACAGCTGGAAATGAAAATAAGTATGTAAGCAACTTTTATCTAGTTAAGTTTTGTTTTTCAAAGTAGAATTTAAAAAATAAAGAAATAGAAACGGCAATAGTGATTCTTATCTTTTACTGTTTTGTCAGCTTACCTTGAGCTTTATACTCAACTCATTATTTATATAGGACCCTCATTATTTTAGCGAAATATAACTATGAGTTTTTGTCTGTCCATCATACTTTTCATCTTCCCATAGCTGGGAAAAATATGACTCCCTTTTTTTTTTCAGGAACCATTTCAGTTGGTATAAATAACAGCACCCTGTACTTCTACAGCCAAGGCAAATTCACCTGACATAGTACTGCCTATCAACATACCCTATTCCTCTGGCCAGGAAGAGGTGCATGGCCTAAACCAGGTCTATAAGAAGCAGAAATTTTTCAGAAGTAGCCTGACACAAAAGGTATTCAATCAACATTGCTTAAATGAATGTTGAATAAAGGAATGAACAAGCTAATGGGAATATATTAGGCCTGTGTCTTTTTGTTTAAAGAGAATATAACCCTGGCCCCAACCTTTATTAACTTACTAGGGGAAGCTCAATCAAGATAAAAGAAAAGCAGTGACAAGCATAACCAAGAGATAAAGACAGAAAAAAGAATTTTCATAGAGCCCTCCAGGAATGTCTGGTTTTATGAACTAATAAATTTCTGTCTTCCTAAAGTTGATCTGAGTTTCTACCATTTGTTCAAGAAAGCTCATTTTAAATGAAATAATTGTTAGTAGTGCTTTAACAGATTCCCAGAGTACCTAGCAGAAACAGGGGTGAACAAACCAGCAATCGTTCTAAATTTAAATAAAATGTATATTATTATAGATGTAAACAAAACTCAAAATTATTGTTGGAATAAGCAGAAAATTTTGCTCACAGTGCACTTCTATTCATAGTTGCTTCCACATTAAGCCTAATAATATTATTTTAGGAAAAAAATAGATAATATTAAGTTCACATATGCTACATATTCTGCATAATATAGAAGACTCTAAAAAGTTAGATGTTTGCTATTTCATTTTCATAATTTAAGACTTTCATATAGTATCAGAAATATTAACAATTTATTTGAAACTCACTCTTTTCATTTTCCTTTTTTCTTATTGTTTTGGAAGGCTATTTTAAATTTACCATCAGTTGGTGAGTTTCATCTTATGAACATGAAGTTTTGGAATCATAAACTCAGATTCCTACAAGGCCACAAAAAAGACATTACTCTATGCTGAGCTAAAAAAGTATCTTAAGCTATAATTCTGGTGAAATTAATCCCCCTTTCAGCCTTTGGGAATCAAGCCACAATTGTAAATTCTGCCTTCAAGTGTAGAAGATGAATGTGAAGACAATACCTCAACTGTAAATCAACATTCATCCAATAAATACATATGGAGTACTCACCATGATAGAAGTATAGTTCTTGGTACTAAAGATAAAAGCATGAAAACTAGAAAGGTTCTTGATATTATGATTCTGATATTCTAATGGGAGACAAAAGTTAATAAAGTAACTATATGATATAATTTCAAATAGAGATAACAAATATGTATAAAATTTAACAGCTGTTATATTGGAGAATATATAATATCTCCACTCTGGGGAGATGATGTTTTAATTAAGATTTGAATGAAAATATCCTGGTATAGGAAAACCTGGAGGACAAGCATTCTAAGCAAAGGGAGCTAGCTGTGCAAATGCTCTAAAGAGGCAGTATGTCTGAAACGCACGAAAAGTAGATAGATACCTAATATGGCTGGAATGTGGGAAGCAAGAGGAAGTGTGGGAAGCCATAAGGTCAGAGACCTCTGTGAGAGCCGGTAAATGTGGAAAGCCATTGAGGAATTTTAGGCAGGGGATGACATGATCCAATTTCCTATTCAGAAAGGTCATGTTGGATCTGGTGGGAGGCTAGTCTATAAAGCTCAGAGTTAGAACTGGAAATAGCAATAGGAAGCTATTGTGATAGTCAAAGGGGGACATGATAGTAGCTTGGACTAAGAGTCTGAAATGAAGAGAAGTGAAATAATTCAGTATCTATTTGGAAATAGAGACTGTACGATTTCTATGAGGCAGATGAGGAAAAATAAAAAATTAATGAACCTCATAAATGCAGTTGACCATGAACTTTAAGAATGTTCCAGGATGATTTTATGGACTCTAACTAACATGATGCACTTATCAAATCTCCAAGTTAAACTAACTTGTTGAACTTACTCTCAATTTCAGGACATTTAATGTCATAAAGTGAAAATGATTAAGCCAATCAAAATGATTAAGTGTGTAATTTATGACATGATCTACTTTCCTTTGCAAGAAAAATAGTAGCCTTTAAAAGAGGTGTATTATTAGGGAGATGATGATGAAAGTTTAAATGTTTTAGGTCTTTAACTTGGCAACCTTATACAGAAATTTCCTATGACCTTCTCTGTGATTTAATATAATCTTTAACTATTACCTCTCATTTTTGTGTAGACTTTATACCTAATTAAATAGCAAACCTATTTTTATATTAACATATCCTCTATCATTTAACATATTTTCTTTCTCATAATAATGGTTCAAAAATGCTCTTAGTCTACAAATCAATATATTTTCTTTCTCATAATAATGGTTCAAAAAATGCTATTAGTCTACAAATCAATTCCTCTTAAAGAAATGTTTCCATAATCTTCATGTCTTCATAGTTTACTTCATGTCCCACATTCTAAAAGCCAAAATCTCACCTAACAAAGAGAACCTTAATGTTTTAATCCCATGGACAGACATAGAAATCCCTTTGTAGACCTTGAATACTTTATTGAATACTTTACTGAACAAATTCAATAAACCATGCAATAGATTCTTAATGTTTTTCTAGAGAAAAATTGTGACCAGTATGGTATTTCACATGCTATATTTTGAATTCAAAATTTCAAAGGCATTTCTTTCAAATAAACTAAAGCTCACCCAAAAATCAGAGGATCCACTTTCCTTCTGCACCTGACCATTCACCAAATCTCATCTCCCCTACCCAAGTGCACGAGGAGGCATCTCCTTTCCTGCAGACAAGACAAATCTTGAAGAGGGTCTCTCACACTCAGGTATAAAAGAAAATCTTTAATTTGGAAGTGTTTAAGAAACAGCATGTTTCCCAGGGGCTGGCTGGTGGGTAGTCACCTCCTTCCTTCTTGCAGTGAATTTCTACCAAGGGCAAAATCTTCTTTCTAGATTTGAAGCTATACTTTTTCCCCATAATATCTTATCTTCTCTACTAAACTATCAGTTCCTAGACCAGTGCTAGTAACCACCACAAGGTATTTAGCCAATATTTGTTTAATAAATGACTGCATACATTAATTAACAGACAAATCAATGAATGAATAAATGAACAGCTGCTTTGATGGCTAAAACTGTACTTTGAGGGCACTCTCATTTGGGCCAAATTACTTTTTAACTTTCAATTCAGTTAGATTTGCATTAGAAAGCCTCCTTTGTGCAAACACTGCAGGGCAACTGTGCAAAGTTGCTTTGAAAGTAAATGCCATCAAATATTAATAAGATAAGCCAAGGGAAATAAGGTTGAAGTTTATCCCAGATAAAAAGAGCATTTTTCCCCTGAAGTATGAAATCATAAAGGAATTGAAAACTCCCACCCAGACATCAGACAAAGACATGTGGGTGACAAAGCTGAGAAAAGCAGATTGAATATAGCATTCTGTTAAGATTAAATGGATGGAAACCCTTTAAATGACTAACTAAGACCTTGAAAAATGCTGCTATCTTTCTTTTGGATTTTCTTTCCAGAATATACAAATCTCCATATCTAATCTAAGGGCAAAGTGAGTCTAAATAATATATATTCCAATAATCCTACAGTCCCACTCTAACCTACCATAACTAAAGCAATCCAGGATCTCTGCTCTTGGGTCTGGAAAGGCCTCATATATTCTGACCAAAAAAAAATTAGAAAGGATGCCCTGGCCTGATAGAGCTCCAGCAACCCTGGCTGAAAATGGAAGAAAGGGGATCCTACAAAACTCACACTGAAATGATCATTTCCTTTGTGAAATATATGTTATTGTATTGGGAAAGTAAATATGCAAAAAAAAAAAAAAAAAGAAAAGAAAAGAGCCAATTCATCATTAAACAAAAGCTATTCACCCTGGATCCTCCCTCATAGCCTACTCTTGCTAAGCACACAAGAGCCATCCTCAGACTCAAGACTGATCTTACATGTAGACCATGTGTAGTAGTCACAAGAGCATTAGATTGAAGTCAGAGGAGCTGGATTTTAATTTTAACTCTGCAACCCATTGGCCAGTTGAGTTGAGCCAAATCATTCACTTCTCTGGGCCTCAGTTTACTCATCTGAAATAAAAATACCACTAATATCAATGTCACATGTATAGTATAAGCAGAATAAACTACCACCTTCACAGTGTGTTGCGTAAGCCCTTTGCCACCCAAACCTCTTCCTTCCATGCTTAGATAAATTTTGATATTATGTAAATAAAGAAGCCTTGCATGTGTAATTAGTTGTAAACTTTTAAGAATTAACTACTACTAAATTATATGGTATAACTCACTGGTATCACATTTTCCCTGATAAATCTATTATAATTCCTCATCTGGCAGAAAGCCCAGGTAAAGAATGTCCCAAGCGGACCCACCATGAAGTAAAGAAAATTTTACACTGGATCACAAAGAAAATATTTAAATCTATATGAGAAAAAAATGTCAAAAATCAAGTTGAGATGTAAAACTTTGTCTAAAATGGTTCCACCAAACTGGTATCAAGTTAGTTGTATGATATTGAGGATTAGTGATACCAGTCTGCTATTGGCACCTCCTGGCTACTAAGAAGAGCTGGTAAGCCCTGCTCTATAAAAGGAAACAAGTCTTGTTTCAAAGCCAAGTGGGTATTTATTGAAAGGCAGGAATTATTTTGATATTATAGAGCCTTAGGCACTCTTGCCATCAAATTATTCCTCTGGGATATACAATAGATAGACAAGCATGGAAGTCTCCAGTGAGGAAGTAGTCTGTACATATATATGTTAGTCTCAGTGGAAACTAAAATAATTATAATTATAAAGTTATAAATTCATGAACTCCAAGGAAAAGAACCTTAAAAAGATTATTCTGTGCTCCCTAATATCTATGTAGATGTCTTGAAATTCCTGTTGCCTTTCCTAGTCTAGTCTTATGCCACAAGAATTGACTTCTTCAGTTTTCACAAGTTAGTTTTGTTCATGCATATTTTGGAGACATACACCGAAAAGGTACCCATTAATATTTCTTTCCCCAAGTGGAGAAGTCTGTTTACCACAACTTTCAATCCAGTATTTGTCTTTCTCTTAAATCGTACATTCTTTCTTCTCATTTATTTCTGAAGAGACAGCTCATTCCATTGGACTTCCTTCTACAAAGGAAAACATCAACACAAAGAAAATTTATTTTCCTTGACAAGTATTTTTATGTATTGAGCAAGTGCTGCTTTAATCTTCTCACTATAGCTAACCTCCTTCATATCCACTTGCATCCTGATGCAAAAAGTGAAAATACAGGAAAAGACACATAAAGTTTTCACCTTGAAATGTACCACATATTCCTTTCTCAGGATCAAATGTAGAGTCATCAGTGGAAGGAGTGGAAACATGTTTCAGTGGACCTGAGATAGATTAAGGAAAACACTCTTCCAGTATGGACATCCTTCCAGTATTAATTGGCTCTGTCTGGCTTTGAGGCCCCAGATCTGGTGGCCTAAGTAAAATGAAAAACAGGAGGTAAAGATATAACTACTTAGTCTGAGATCTGATGTAGGCCTTAGGAAAGAGTAATAATAATGTCTAGCATCTGCTGATAATCTACTATAAACCAGAAATTTAGAATATTTCATGTACTTTATATATACTAATTCATGTGATGCTCATAACATACCTGTGAGTTAGGTACCAATTGCTGGGGAAAAAAAATTGCAGCACATAGAGATTAAGTAAAAATCCCAAAGTCATGCAAGTCATGGAATCAAGTGCTATGCTGTTCTTAAAACTTCTTGAAGATTTTATATCATCCAGCCAGCTCATCAGGGCATGAGACAAGATAGAGATTTAATGTAAAACCCTAGGTTGACATTAACTATGAATTTCCCTAATTCTAGTGGTAGCTAAGAGTCAGGACAAAGCCTAAATCCAGCAGAGAAAAAAGCCTACTACCATATGCATTGTGGTATCCTAAACTGTAAGGAAAAAATACAAGAGAAATATACTACAGGGTTCTGCCCTCCAAAGTTTCACACTCTAAAGGTAAACTTAGATATTCATATAAACAATTAATTAGTAATGCAATCTAGTACCTATTTATTCTATTCAATTCAATAAACATCTGCTGAGAGTTTATTGTATTTCACAAGTTGACTAAATATGCCCCAAATCAGGGTCTGTAGTTATGAAGAAAAATGAGGAAAGTATAAAATCTACTTTAATGTATCAAAGTTTATGGGGAAACAACTTGTCAATTACCAATTACAATTTCAATATGGTCAATGAACTCAGGCACTAGGTACCCAAGAGGAAGATATGATTCACATTTCTTAGAAAACTAGGGAAGACTTGCCAAGGAAAGTGATGCTTAAGCTAAATCTTAAAGAATAAATCTTCAATAATTCTATGAATTGAAAATTTCTCATTTGAAAAATAAATTTTCATTCTTAAATAAAACTATCAATTATATTTGGAATTTCCTTGGTACATAATAAATATACAAGCCTGAGACTATAGTCCATTCATGGACACAATTAAACTCCACATGTTGCACATCAGTCTAAGTTGGAGCATGACATTTACAAAATCAATTTAGTGAAAGGCCAGCTGCCAGGGCAATGGACACATGTATCTTCAAATCAGTACCCTTAGGCTGGCTAATACAAAATCTATGTCAATGAGTAGATCAACACCATTTAAAAGAGAATTCTCAAGTGTTACCCATTGCAATGCCTTATTTTCATACATTTCAAGAATCTAAGAATTCTGAAACATATTGTGGGTTAATATCATATTTTTAAAATAAGATCAAAATCTAACATTTTGACGTATTTAACATTAGTGGGCCACTTCAGATGTATTTGTTCTTTCAAAACATCCATATTGAACACCTACTCAGTGCCAGGCACTGTTCTGGGAATGAAAGATACAGAATCTAACAAGGCAAGCATGACTCCAGTTTGAGGAAGCCTCCACTCTAAGAAATAGAATAATAACTATGTAAGAAATGAACAAATAAGCTAATTTTAGATAATGACAAGTGCTATGAAGAACATAAATAACACAGGGTACACATCAGGGAATTAATTGGGGGCTATAGAACAAAGCTCTTTTAGCTAGAATGACTCCGAAATTTCTCTCTGATAATATGACATTTTTACTGAGACCAGAATGATGAAAAGGGACCAACAATGAAAGATCTGGTAAAGAGAATTCCAGGCAATAAGAATAGCAAGCACAGGCTGGGCGTGGTGGCTCACGCCTATAATCCTAGCATTCTGGGAGGCCGAGGTAGGCAGACAGCTCAAGGTCAGGAGTTTGAAACCAGCCTCAGCAAGAGCAAGACCCCATCTCTACTAAAAATAGGAAGAAATTAATTAGCCAACTAAAAATATATAGAAAAACTTAGCTGAGCATGGTGGCGCATGCCTGTAGTTCCAGCTACTTGGGAGGCTGAGGCAGAAGGATTGCTTGAGCCCAGAAGTTTGAGGTTGCTGTGAGCTAGGCTGACACCACAGAACTCTAGCCTGGACAACAGAGTGAGACTCTGTCTCAAAAAAAAAAAAAAAAAAGAACAGCAAGCACACAGGCTCTGAGAAAGAGATGATCTTGGAATGTTTGAGGAATAGAGAGAAAACCAGAATGGCGGTAAAATAATGAAAAAGAATGAGAGGCCGGGTGCAGTGGCTCATGCCTATAATCCTAGCACTCTGGGAGACCAAGGCAGGTGGATCATTTGAGCTCAGGAGTTCAGGACTAGCCTGAGCAAGAGTGAGACCCCATCTCTACTTAAAAAAAATAGAAAGAAATTAGATGGACAGCTAAAAATATATAGAAAAAATTAGCCGGGCATGGTGGCGCATGCCTGTAGTCCCAGCTACTCGGGAGGCTAAGGCAGGAGGATCACTTGAGCCCAGGAGTTTGAGGTTGCTGTGAGCTAGGCTGACACCACGGCACTCTAGTCTGGGCAACAGAGTGAGACTTTGTCTCAAAGAAAAAAAAAAAAGAAAAGAAAAGAAAAAGAATGAGAGTGGTCAGAGGTAAGGCCCCAAGAAGGCTGTAGACAGATCATATAAGATTTTAGAAAATAAGGTAAGAAGATTGGGTTTTCTTCCAATTGCCATGGATAGCCATTGAAGGAGTATAAGCAAGATAATGATGTGATTAGATTTAAACTTTAAAAAAATAGTTCTGGCTACTGTGAAAAGAATTGACCATGGGAGAAAAGAATGAAAGCTGGGAAATCAGTTAGGAGGCAAATATAGTTGTGCAAACAAGTGATGGTGGTGAGCGAGACTAGAGTTGTAAGAGATGGTGATATGTGAGCACATTTGTGATGCATGTTGGAAGTAGAGCTGGCAACATATTTGAAATTGGGTTTTTGGTTTGTGGGGGGTATTTGAAGGATGAGAAAGATTAATCTCAGCAAGAAACTGGAAAAGAATTAGAAGGTAGAAAAATACAGAGTTTTATTTGCTATGTTAAGTTTGTAATATCTACTACATATCTGGATAAAGAAGCCAAATAAACTTATAGAAGTATAATTCTGGAATTTATAGAAAATATGTAGGAAATGGAATTTATAATTGGGAGTTACCCTCATATAGATAGTATTTAAATCCATGGAATTGAAAGATACCATAAAAGAAAAAGTATACAGAAAAAAAAAGGAGGGCTGAGTATAGACAAACTGCTATGCACTCAAACATTTTATAATCTGGAAGAGGAGGAAAGAGATTGAGAAAGAACATCAATGAGGCAGGAGAAGACCAAGTAAATGTGATATCATGAAGGCCTAGAGAAGAATTTCAAGAAGGATCATCAATTTGCCAGTGGTTGCCATGAAGTCAAGAAAAATTAGGACAGTTAATTGGCTCTTGGATGTAGTGAATTAGAGAACTCTGGTGACATTGCTAAGAGCATTTCAAACACTTGATAGCAAAGAAAGCTGTATTAGCAGAATATGTTAGCTAGCTATTGCTGTGTAACAAGCTACCACAAAAGTCATTAGCTTAAAAAAGCAACTATAATTTCTTACAAGTCTATAGGTCAACCAGGTGGCTCTGCTAATATGTGTCCCCACTCAGCTGATCTCATCTGGGCTAGCTCATGTACCTACAATCAACCAGTGGGGTAACCTAGGGGTCAGCTGCTCTAGAATGGCCTCAGCTATAAAAACAGCATTTCTGTGTTGCAAGGTGTCTCAATCTCCCAAAGGACAGCCTGGCTTGTTTACAGAATGGTGGTAGGGTTCCAAGAAAGAACACAGAAGGACACAAGGCCTTCCTGAAATCTTGGCTGGAAATTGAACACCATCACTTCCCCCATATCCAATTGGCAAAAGCAAGTTCAAGTCCATCTCAGAATCAGAGTGGGTAAAGACTACAAACTTAGAGACCAAAGGGCATGGATACAAGGAAGTTATTAATTAAATTTTATAATGCAATAAGTTGCCATAATTGGGCAAGAGAATTGAGAAGAGAAATACTTTGAAAAATTTTGCTGTGAAATGTAACAGATAGATGGGTGCAAAAGCTAGAGATGCTGTGGAGTCAATGATTCTATTTTATCTGTCTACTAGACTTGTTTTTTAAAATGAAATATGAAAAAGTCTGTTCATAAGTTGATTGAAATGATTCATAAGAGAAAAATAGAAAGCTCAAGAAGAAAAGGAGACCCATGAGAACAAAGTCAATGACAAGATAGGCTAAGATTAGAGTGACTGGCCTTACACTGGCCAGTCATGTCTTCAAACGTAATAGAAGGAAAAGAAGAGTATAGTATGGACAAACTTGATCTCCTTCATGTTCAATTGGATGTTAATTTCAGAATTCCTTAGGAACTAAGAAAATCCTACCAGCTGAGAGAAATCTTACTTTTTTAGAAAGGCACCTGCCTACAAATAAAAATTACAGAGGACTGTTCATACCAGGGGAATTTATTTCTGCTATTGAGATAAAGTTGTTGGGAGACAAAGACAAAATGAGTTCAAAAGAGGAATCACCTGGGATCAGTGTCTTGATTCCAAATATCAAAGTATTCCACAATGACTTGAAAACCTGTGGATGGGTATCTAGTGAGGTAAGCTGTTTCTTTAGAGAAGCCACTCTTCAATATAAAACACTGATTTGAATCCATTGTACAAACTTGCATTATTACCATACTCATAGAGTATTATATTTTGAGTATGCAATATTGCAACATCCTTTATTTCATGAATCACTTGAGGAATTGAAATAGTCATTCAGTTAAAGATTGCTTAAATTTACAAACTACGCATGCATAAAAAATTCATCAGCTCACTCTAGAGAGCTGTTCAACAAATTGCCCATGACTTGGGTCAAATGTCTTTGAGTGCTTAATACCATTTAGGAAAATTGGTGCATATGGATGTGGTTGGGGGAAGAAAACATCATAAAATTAAACTTTTAAAAACTTGAGTTTATTATGTAGTATTCACAAAATTTTAGGCATTAAATTGCGGAATGAGAGGGAGCTGTGTACGGATGATAATCAGCTTGACACGTGTAGTGACTGTTTCAAAATCAGAAGCACTTTTTCATTCAAACCACGTTATAATTTCACTGGGAACTCAAATCTAAAAATCTAAAAACTAAAAATCTAAAAACTAAAAATCTAAAAACTAAATTTTTATGTCAATTGTTAGGTCTTTATTTTCATGTGAATAGGAAATTGCTTCTAGGTCAAGAAGAGAAGCTTCCTAATTTCAAAAGCCTGCCTATAAAATCCTGCCTATAATGTCTTCATCCTACATAGGTGGGCTCAGGCTGCCTGTGAGGACCTTCAGGACAGGATCATGAGCAACCAAGCACAGTAGGCTTTTTAAAGGACTTTCTGACTTCCATTTGCCATTAAAGAAAACATTCCAAAATCAAAATTGTTTCAACATTCTTCATCTGGCTCTAGGGGTACCTAACTGTACCAAAAACAGCATACTGAGAGAGGGATAAGGAGGTAGTAGAGATACAGTAAGGCAGAGTCACCACAAATAGACCAATCAATGACCAGGAACTCACAGCATGAGGAAAGAGTAGGAACAAGCTGAGCAGACCAGAGGCAGGTAAGAAATTAGGTAAGATTTTTGTTTGTTTGTTTTTGGGTTTTATGTATTTATTTGTTTGTTTGTCTGTTTTGAGACTGGGTCTCACTATATAGTTCAGGCTGGTCTTGAACTCCTGAGCTCAAGCTATCCTCCTGCCTCAGCCTCCTAAGTAGCTGGGAGTACAGGTACACACCATTGTGCCCACCTAGAAATAAGGTAAATTTAATTTACTTTTGTAAATACTTATTGAGCACCCATCATGAATCAGACATAGTTCAGAAACAAAGATGAAAAAGGAGCATAAAGCAAGGGAGACACTCAAGCATAGAATACTGATGTGATACCATGGTAAGGCATGCACACTCAACCAAGTCTGGGACAGCCAAGGGATGTGATGAGAGATATATTGCCTGAACTCTATCTTAAAGGAATGCATAGGAACTAGTGAGGTAAAATAGAAGATTTTGATGCAAGGCAAAACAAAGTTCCAATGGCATGAAAAATCATAATATCTATAGGAAGAGCACAAACAATAAGGATAGTGTGGTTAGTAGACCAGGTCATGGAGAACATTGTTTGCTAGGTCTGAACTTTATCCAGTAGGTGATGGTAATTCCTTTCAGATTTTTAAGTACAGGAGAAACATGGAGAGACATGATTTGAAGGGACTAAGACTGGAGACCCAAGAAATCAGTGACGAGTAACAAGTGAGTTTATAAAAAGGAAGGGTTATACTGAAAAAAAAGATTATAAGTTGGTGGGATTTGGCAGCTTTATGGAAATACAGGCAATTCTTTGGAAAGATGGGTGGGACAGGAAGGCAGTCACTGCAAGAGGTGCAACACCAACTGAAACACACCATGCACAAGATGCTTGGCAGGTAAAGCAGCATTCAGACTGGATCTCAGCCCTGAAACTTGTGAAGTCCTTCCCCTGTAAGTAAAAGTCCACAAGGAGATGATCCCAGAGGGCTGTGAATAGAGTCTAAAGCAGATAAAAGGATGTCTTCTTTTATTGCACTTTTCAGAGCCAGTGTTATTTTTTACAAATTGAAGGTTTGTGGCAATCCTGCATTGGGCAAGTCCATCAGCACCATTTTTTCAAGCAGCATGTGCTCACTTTATGTCTCTGTGTCACAGTTTGGTAATTTTTATAATATCTCAAACATTATTATTATATCTGTTATGGTGATCTGTGATCAATGATCTTTGATGTTATAATTGTCACCATATAAGATGGTGACTTAATCAATGTGTATGTTCTGACAGTGCCACCAACCAGCTGTTTCCCTGTCCCCCTCTGCTTGGGTCTCCCTATTCCCTGAGACACAACAAAATCGAAACTAGACCTAGTAATAACCCTACAATGGCCTCTAAGTGTTCAAATGAAAGGAAGACTCTCATGTCTCTCACTTTAAATCAAAAGCTAGAAATGATTAAATTTGGCCGGGCGCTGTGGCTCACGCCTGTAATCCTAGCTCTTGGGAGGCCGAGGCGGACGGATTGCTCAAGGTCAGGAGTTCAAAACCAGCCTGAGCAAGAGCGAGACCCCGTCTCTACTATAAATAGAAAGAAATTAATTGGCCAACTGATATATATATAAAAAAAATTAGCCGGGCATGGTGGCGCATGCCTGTAGTCCCAGCTACCAGGGAGGCTGAGGCAGAAGGATCACTTGAGCCCAGGAGTTTGAGGTTGCTGTGAGCTAGGCTGACGCCACGGCACTCACTCTAGCCTGGACAACAAAGCGAGACTCTGTCTCAAAAAAAAAAAAAAAAAAAAAAAAAAAAAAGAAATGATTAAATTTAGTGAGAAAGGTATATCAAAAGATGAAATAGGTCAAAAGCTAGGCCTCTTGCACAAAACGAACAGCCAAGTTGTGAGTGTAAAGGAAAAGTTATTAAAGGAAGTTAAAAGTGCTATGAAGAAAGGTTTAGTGGTCAGGATAGCAGATCAAATCAACCACAAAATTACCTTAAGCCAAAGTCTAATACAGAGCAAAGCCCTAACTCTCTTTAATTCTATGAAGACTGAAAGAGGTAAGGAAGCTACAGGAAAAAAAGTTGGAAGCTAGCAGAGCTTGGTCCATGAAGTTTAAGGAAAGAAGTCATCTTCACAACACAAAAGTGCAAGGTGAAGCAGCAAGTGCTTACATAGAAGCTACAGGAAGTTATCCAGAAGATCTAACTAAGATCGTTGATAAAGGGGGATACACTAAACAACAAATTTTCAGTTTAGATGAAACTGCCTTACATTGGAAGAAGATGCTATCTAGGACTTCTATAGCTAGAGAGGAGAAGTCAATGGCTGGCTTCAAAGCTTAAAAGGACAAGTTGATCTCTTGCTAGGTGCGAATGAAGCTGGAGAGTTTAACTGGAAGCCAATGTTCATTTACCGTTCCAAAAATCCTAGGATCCTTAAGAATTGTGCTAACTGTACTCTGCCTGTGTTCGATATATGGAATGACAAAACCTGGATGATGGCATCTGGATGATATCTGTTTACAGCATAGTTTACCAAATATTTTAAGCCTATTGTTGAGACCAACTACTCAAAAACAAAAGCTCCCTCACAAAATATTACTACTCACTGACTATGCACCTGATCCCCCAAGAGCTCTAATGGAGATGTATAAGGAGATTAATGTTGTTTTCATGCCTGCTCACAACATACATTCTGCAGTCCATGGGTCAAGGAGTAATTTCTATCTTCAAGTCTTACTTTTTAAAGAAATAACATTTTGTAATGCTATGGCTGCCATACATAGTGATTCCTCTTAGGGACCTGGGAAAAGTAAATTGAAAAGCTTCTGGAAAGGATTCACCATTCTAGATGCCATTAAGAACATTCATGTTGGACACTGATACTTGCATTAAAAAAAGAAAAAAAAAAAAAGAACTTTCATGATTCATGGGAGGAGGATAAAATATCAACATTAACAGGAGTTTGGAAGAAGTCGATTCCAACCCTCATGGGTGACTTTGAGGGGTTCAAGGCTTAAGTAAAGGAAGAAGTAATCATAGATGTGGTAGAAATAGCAAGAGAACTAGAATTAGAAGTGGAGCCTGAAGATGCAACTGAATTGCTGCGATCTCATGATAAAACTTTAACAGATGAGAAGCTGCTTTTTGTGCATGAGCAAAGAAAGTGATTTTTTGATGGAATCTACTACTGATGAAGATGCTGTGAACATTGACGAAATGACAACAATGGATTTAGAATATTATATAAACTTAGCTTATATAGCAGTGGCAGGTTTGAGAGGATTGACTCCATTTTTCAAAGAAGTTCTACTCTGGATAAAATCCTATCAAACAGCATTGCATGCTACAGAGAAATCTCTCTTGAAAGGAAATGCAATCGATGGGACAAACTTCATTGTTGTCTTATTTGAAGAAATTGCGACCTTTAGCAACCACCATTCTCATCAGTCAGCAGCCATGAACATTGAGGCAAGACACTCCACCAGCAAAAAGATTACAACTTGCTAAAGGCTCAGATGATGGTTAGCATTTTTTAGCAAGAAAGTGCATTTAACTAAGATACGTACATTGCTTTTATAGACACAATGCTATTGCACCATAATTTTTATATGCAGTAGGAAACCAAAATATCTGTGTGGCTCACTTAATTTTGATATTTACTTTATTGTGGTGGTCTGGAATTGAATCTGCAATATTTCTGAGTTATGCATGTATAAGGCAGTTTGTACCATGAGAAAAAACCTGGGGCATTCATGGAAATATCAGGCAGTATATAAAATAAAACAGCATCTCAAAAATAAAATGATCTAAATATACTAGGATTATTTAAGTTAATAGTTACTACAGTTACATCCATATCTACAGACTGTAGATAAAAATATATAATCCTTCAGATTGAAGCAGTTTTTTCTTTGGTCAATCAAATAGCATAAATACAAAACCACTAATTTTCACATTCAGATTTTGCTGTCATCAAAATCACAGTAGGCTGGAACAGGTATAGTGGCTCACACCTGTAATTCCAGAATTCTGGGAGGCTGATGCAGGAGGGTCACTTGAGCTCAGGAATTCAAGACCAGCCTGGGCAATGTAGCGAAATGCTGTCTCTAGAAAAAATTTAAAAATTAGCCAGTTATGGCGGTATGCTCCTGTAGTTCCAGCTACTTGGGAAGCTGAGGCAAGAAGGATCACTTAAGCCCAAGAGTTTGAGGTTACAGTGAGCTACGATCACATCACTCCAGCCTAGGCAATAGAGTAACACCTCATCTAAGGAAAAAAAAATCAGACTAAAATTTGACAACCTCGATTCCAATTTCTCCTCCCAACAAAATCCAGTGTTTGTGTTTCAACTCTTCCTTAAAACCTTTCCACTAACCTTTGGTTACTCTGAAGCAGCCAATTAATTAAAGCCATTTAGGACATCGTTAACTAGGAAAAGGCATTCTTAAGGATCAGAATTCTGATGGTTTGAATAGCATTTGGAATGCTAATAATTAAAATATATTGAATAAGCCATTTACTATTGCTGTTCAAATATGGTAAATCTTTATAAAGCGCAGTCTAAAATTACTTGAGCCAATAATTCATGAGAACCCATTTATGAAAAAAAATCTTCCTGGGCTATAAAATGACCTAATTCTTTGCTTGGAATACAGAACTGAAAACCAGAGCTTATTACATAATCTGAAATCTAGTCCTTTCTGAAAAGCTTTAAAAGATATAGCTCAGATATATTTTTCAGCTATCCTGTGTTGCAGGATAAGCTAAATCTTTTCTTTATTAAATTATTCTCCATCTGTGTTGTCATGTTAAATACCCGAGTTCTGCTTCTGTAGTTATTACAAAGCCAAATTTTCAGTAATTAAAGAGACCACTACCCATGTTATAGCTCTAAGACCAGCTTTGTAATGGGAAAGTTAACAACTCACAAAGGCTGAAATCCTTTTAATGGGCTTTAACTTGCCTGGGAGGAGGAGATCTATTCCAAGCATAAACACAGCCTTCCAGAGATAGTCTTTTTATGTCGCTCTTAAATGTCTAATAGGTGTTCCACATCAGCTGTGAACTTGTGAACCCAGAAGGGATATACGGGTTTTTATAAATTCAGTATGGCATAGTACATACACACGCGCACACACATGCACACACACACACCTTCTGCAAGCAAAGCCATTGCACTATTACTGCTGTAAAACCCACTGTTTAGTATCTTTAGGTCCTAAAAAGGGATTTTATTTTTAAATTTAAAACCGAAAAGATAATTACAAAATGGATTGTAGTGACTGTACAAAATCAATAGCTAGCCACCTCAACATAAAGACATTTAAAAACTGAACAGCATGCTGTTTTGTACCATTGAATTTTGTAGTTGGATATATATTTTATTGTCTTCATTTAAGAACTCTACATAATAAACTTATTCCTCAATAGCATACATTCTTCATAATGTTGGTATTTTTAAAGAAGCATTCTAATTTTGAAAGTGCTGGTTAAAATCCTTTGTTAGCCCTTGGGGACTAGTAATTTCACAACTTCCCAATGAAGTATTTAAATTCTCATATTTAATTCTCTTAATGTAGCCATATATGATCTTGAAAAGGTCTATAAAGCCAGAATTCTAAAATAAATGACAATGTAGTAAATAACTAGGGAATTGGCTACTTAAGTAAAATATATAATAAATCCTTTTATATGGTGAATCCTTCAATAAATTGAAAAAATAAAGATCCTTTAATATAACCATTTTGTAAATTTAGATTTTGTGTATGAGATTTTCTTAAACTGGGGCAAATTTTTATACCTTCTTGTTGAGGAAGAAAGAATTCTAATTGCATGAGTTGGGACTTTGGTGAGACTGCTCAATCTTTTTTCAGGTAGGTTGCTTTTTTAAAAATATCACTCCTATGATGGCTGAAAATTAGATTAATACCTCTATTATCCCCTTTGGTGACCTCAAATATCCATGTATCAGGAACATTTTTTAACTGTAAATAACAGAGCCCATTCCATCCAACATATTTAAGAAAAGAATGTATTAAAGATCATAAGGTCACTCATAAAATATCAGGGAACTCTGAAGATATCTAGCCTGCAGACTACACGGCCAGGAAGAATAGTCACATTACACCCATAAAATGCTCCAGTAAAAGTCCCACTGCCACCACCATAGCCCGATTTACACTGCCCATCCAGAGTGTGGGGATATAACCCCAGACACCTTGTTTTCGTGACTTCTGAAAGCTCCTTGTCTCTCCATTGCCCTCACAAGATTTAATTTCCTATGGTGTGACCTCTCCGTGTCACTCTCTTCCAAACTGAGACCCAAGTGGATTCCCTCCAATCTGCATTTTGGCTTTAATGGAAAGTAGAAAAGCATTTCTGTCTTCTACCTTAAAATGATACAAGATGAGAGATTTTAGGGAGGATATTCAGAAGAGACTGGGAAGACCATAAACAAGACAAATATTCACTTCAGTCTCTGCATAGCTTCCATATACTCCATTTTCCCATGCCTAAACTTACAAACAATAGTAACCACACAACAAATGTTTATGTCTAACATACTGCAACTGCTGTTTTTAAAAATGAAAATACACTTGCTATTACCCAGAATCAGGGACAACCTAGCAAGTCACTGGTCACTGTATCCAGCTCCAAGTCCAGAACCAATTGACCATATCCTAATAGTCTACAACACATGGATAAAGTAGAAGAGTTAACAATCACCATTAATGATAGTGAAATTAAACAGATAAAATAGCAAGGGAAGTATAGGGAGAAATAAAGGTAAATTAGTTCACACAAAATTTTTAAGTATTTTCAAAACAATCATCCCCTGTGAACAAAGATTGTTCTCCACTACTAAAAAAATTAAGCATTCAACAGCGATGCTACTCAAATAGGTCCTAAGGGATGCCACTATAGCCTGCCACCATGACTACTTTGTTTATTAGCTCATTGAGCAAGCACTGGTGTGGCTGGGAAACAGTTGGGGACAAAATGGTCATCATGCACACCTAACTGTCAAGAGCCTCCTCTTCAAAGGATGGTATTTGCTGGGTGCTCAAATACCCTCACATTACCTATTCTAAAAAAATCATCTACATATTTTTCTCCTGGACCACCTTTATAGAAATCCTCCTTTCTGTCCACTCAAAGCCTCTGGATTTTTGAGCCAAATCATTAGCACCTCCCCATGAACATTATAAATGCATACCTCTAGAATTTGTCCTTCTAGACCTAGACAAATTGAATTTGAGGCATGATATTCAGCCGGTTATACATTGGGAGGATTTCCCTTTGCCCCAGTCCTCAGAGCCTATCTAGAGTGGGATTATACTGTTACAACAGTCCACTGTCAGCTGGTATGTGCATAATATTAGTGAATATACTTCTAGTTTTTGCCTTTTCAGTCAAAGATCACAAGGAAAATAGGTCACTGGCATAGGAAGATGGAGGAGTGTCAGCCAAGTGGGGAGATACTGTTAAGAATGTGAACTACCTCCCAGTAGAATTTACTCTATGTCACACTGAAGCATATTCTTGATTTGCTAGGGAAAATAACAACTTATTACAGATGTTCCAGTATAATTGTTAGTAGTGCCTCTTTTACTTTCAAAAGTGCCCTGGTTTGGACAATAAATTATATAATCACCCTACATTTATACTATTTCCACTTGATGATAAAGTGCTGTAGGGCATGCCTCATTTGCTTCTGGGCGGATTGACTCACCAAGTTAATCCAAATGCATGATAACGTGCAGCTCAAGCATGCCAATGATCAACTGTTTAAACTCTACCAGGACCTATTAGCAAGAAGAGAACAGTTACTTGTCAAAGAAGGCATGGCCTTGCTCCAAAACTCTAAGAATCTCTGCTGTGATTATTCTAGTAGTGATTTCCATAAGCTATGCAATGTACTACACATACTTCGAGTACCACTGTATGCACTAAGTCATAAGAACCAAGTGGTAGAATAAATTACATTGTAGCCTGGCTAAGCTGGAGATTCTTCCCTTGATCAAGGATCCTTCCTGTGATCTAGGATCTGTTTAAAGATGGCAATCTTTTGACAGTGTGAATTATTCAGAGTCTCACTCCCAAATGTGGTATGCAGTTCTCCGATATTCAAATAGGCCTACCCAACTTGTGCCTCTTTGTTAGTAATATGGTATATAAAGTACCCAAGTTGTCTTTTTTTTTAATTTGGAGATATTAATTAAGGGGGTACAAGTGTTTTTGTTATAAGGATATCTTGCATAATGCTTAAGTCAGGGTTTTTGGTGTGCCCATAACCAGAAGTGTTCTTGTACCCAATAGGTAAGTTTTTATCCCACACCCACCCTCCAGCCCTCTCTGCTCCTTGGTTTCTCATGTCCTTTATATCACTTTGTGCCTATGTGTACCCTTCTATGAGTTCCCACTTAGTAGTGAGAATGTATGGTGTTTGGTTTCCCATTCCTGAGATACTTCACTTAGGATAATGGTCTCTAGTTCCCTCCACAATACTGCAAATGACATTTCATTTCTTTTTATGGCTGAATGGTACCCCATGGTGCATAAATAACACATTTCTTTATCCACTTGTGAATATGTAGGTTGAGTCCACATCTTTGCAATTGTGAATTGTGCTGCAATAAATATTTGAGTGCAGGTATCTTTTTGATATGATGACTTCATTTCCTTTGGGATGGCTGAATTGAATGGTAGGTCTACATTTATTTCTTTGAGGAATCTCCATACTGTTTTCCACAGAGGTTGTACTAATCTGCAGTCCCACCAATGGTGTATAAGCAACCCTTTCTCTCTGCATCCAAGCCAGCGTCTATTATTTTTTGACTTTTTTAATAATGGACCATTCTGCATCTTGGCTCAGGTTGGTGATCATGGGCAGCAACCCTGAAGGGGCTGGCAGCCCAGTGCTGAGGCTCCCTATTCACTGGCAGTGGCAGCTTTGGGGCTCGTAAGGGCAGAGAAGCTCTCCAGCAGCTCAAGAGCCTCCTGGCTACCACAGGTGTGAGGGAGGAGAAACAAACCCCCCACCTACCCTTTCAACAGAACTCCAAGTTTCTTAGAGGTTAATCTCTGCTGAGATATTGCTCCTTCTTGTTTTGCTCTGCAACTTCTTCCCAAGGAATCTCCAGTAGGTTCTGGCACCTGAGCTATGCTTTTCTTCATCTAAAACTTTTCCTTTTTTTCTGAGATGATCTGGCGACCCATATCTCTAATCAGCCCTCTTAACCCATCTTAACCTTTATGAGCTTAACTTTTGATATAGTATTTTGATATAGTAACTTTTGATATAGTACTATGTATCTTAGTGTCTTTCATTTTGAAGAGAATATCTTCACAAGTCCCTTAATAGAAAATCCATTAAAAAAATAAATGGAGCGGAGAGAGAGGAACACTCATACACTGCTGGTGGGACTGCAAATTAGTACAACCTCTGTGGAAAGTAATATGGAGATACCTTAAAGAACTAAAAGTATAACTACCATTTATTTGATCCAGCAATCTCACTACTAGATATCTACCCAAAGAAACAAAATTCACTCTATAATAAAGACATTTGCACTCGAAGGTTTGTAGCAGCACAATTCACAATTGCAAAGATGTGGAAATAACCCAAGTGCCCATCCATGAGTGGATTAATAAAATGTGGTATATATATACCACGGAGTACTACTCAGCCACAAAAACAATGGTGAACTAATACCTCTTGTATTATCCTGGATGGTGCTGGAGCTCATTCTTCTAAATGAAGTATCACAAGAATGGAGAAACAAGTACCACATGTACTCACTATCAAATTGGTCTAATTGATCAAAACGTATGTACACATAACAGAAGTAACATTCATTGGGTGTCAGGCAGGTGGCAGGGGGTAGGAAGGGATGGGTAAATGCAGACCTAATGGGTGCAGTGCATACTGTCTGGGATGGGCACACTTGTAGCTCTGACTTCAGCAGTGCAAAGGCAATATATGTAATCTAAACTTTTGTACCCCTGTAAAATTTTGAAATTAAAAGAAAATAGACTGTGATTAAAAAAAAGAAAAGTAAATGGAGCTGTAGGCCCACATATTTTCATGCAATTTACCTGCCTCCCTCTGGCACTGCACACTAAGGCACTGGAACATCTGCCCTTGCCTGATCCCCTAGTTCTTTCAACATGACAGCATCAATGTAGTAGAATAAATGCTGTCCTGTGGGATAGAATATCAGGATGCCTAAAGACTACATTTTTTCCATGACTCTAAAGAGTTAACATGGTCCTGAGATAAGATGAGGGAAATGTATTGCTTTCCCTGTAAGATAAAAGAAAACTGCTTCTGTTGTTCTCTGTATATTGGCAGAGATAAAAAGCAAGAGCTTTATAGTAGATGCCAGAGACTGTGTTAATTTGTTCCAATAAAGAGATAACATCTGCAACAGCAACTGAAAATTAGTCACTATCTTAATAAGCTGATGAAATTGTGTCACATTTTTCAAGACCAATATGCCTTTTGAATGGCCAAAGAGGTAAGTTAAATGAAGTTTCCATTGATTAGTATTGGCTTAAAGTCAGTTCCAAGGCACTGGACAGAGTTGTCCTTTTAAACGAGTACAAGTTTGGGGAAGGTTAGGTGGAAGATTTAAGTAAACTCTTATGATATTATCACAGGACCTTTCCTCAAGTATACTATGCCTCCTGTTTTTCTTGTGTTTTGTTTTGTTTTATTCAGAGTGCCTGGTTCTATTAACTGACGTAGTTCTTGGAATTGAAGAATTCCCATGAATCTCACCATGATGTCTGAAGACAAGCCTCTTTTTACCAGTCTTAGAGTCTTTGTTTCTTAGTTTGGTTGGTTGGTTTTGGTTCTCTAGCTCAAATGAGACTTTAGTAACCTACCTATCTATTTCAATTCCAATGATCCCATAATCAATTATCCACTCCCAAATGTGCCTACAGATTATATTATTTTTATTATAACTATTAGAGCTAGGTGAAACAAAACTTTTTTTCCTGCTCTCACACTGAACAAAGAACCCTTCTGACACCAGTTATGTGGAGTCTTTTTCCCACACATCAAGCAGTTCTCCAGTAAACGCCAGCAGGTGTTCAATTCAATTCAGTTCTGACACTAACTGGAGTTAGAGCAGACCCCACAGGTTAAGGACTCAGTCCCACAAGACTGCTCCCCCACTTCAGATGCCAATCCAAGTAGTAGGTTCCCAGGTAAGCCACAAATTCTATCTGACTTGCCTATAAATTGGAGTTTCCCACAGCCCCTTTCTCAGATCTGATTTGCTAGAGAAGCTCACAGAAGCCAAGAAAACAGTTTATGTACCATTTATTTTAAAAGACACAAATGAACAGCCATATGAAGAGATAAAAGGGAAGATTCAGAAGGGTCCTCTGTACAGGATCTACTGTCCCTGTGGAGTTGGCATGCACAACCCTCCTAGCACATGGATGTGCTCTTTATCACCAACCCAGAAGCTCTCTGAAAACCACAGTTTGGGGATTTTTATGGAGACTTCATCACATAGGCATGATCAATTATTAAGTCAATAACCAGCCCCTTTCCCATTCCCAGAGAATGGGAGATGGGGATAAAAGTTCCAAGCTTGTAATCATGGCTTGGTCTTTCTGGTGATCAACCCCCATATAGGATCCCACCAAGAGTTGCTTCATTAAAACAAAATATGGTCCTATAACCCAGGGATTAGGGATTAGGAGTTCTATGTCAGCAACCAGGGTCAAAGACCACATATTAGAACAAAAGATTCTCCCAACACCCCTATTCCTCAGGAAATTACAAGGGATTTAGGATCCCTGTGCCAGGAACCAGAAACCAAGACCAAAGTATATATTTCTTATTATAAATCGCAATATCACAATGATTTCTACCTCTGCTGCCTATAATGGAAACCATGACCACCATGTACCACTCTAGGATCCATCGTTTCCATGGAACTCATAGAGCCCATTTCAGTGGCAGGTCAATGACATTGCAATGCCCTTTGTTTCAGAACAACAGAGAACAGTCACTACATTATTTTTCAAATAATCTGGTTTTCTGACACTAATACTGTTTTTCAATATGAATAATATATTTTTTCAATACCTTAGAGGATATGTCCTGTAGGCTTTCTAAAGGCAAATAGTTGAAGAGTGGGTGAGTGCACATGAAAAGTCACTCCAACATGTCTATTTCTTTGAGTTTCTTTTCCTACATTATGTCAAAAAATATATGTCATCTCAAGTTTATTTAGGATGGGTCACCAGAGTCCCAAGTTTCCCCCAACTAACTAAGCTAGTAATTAGAACTGTTCTCAGATGCTCAGAGTAGTCCATTACATCTAGAGTATATGGTAAGTGTCCCAATGCAATAAATTCAAATTTATCTAAAACTGGTTTCTTCTCTCACCTTGTCTAGCATCTCCAGAATCCATTTCCACATATATTCTCCAAGTTTTTACTGTTATAGATTAGAAAATGTTATAATTCTTTTGGTCTGGAAGCTTTCTTCCAGATTTGACATTAAAATCTGCCCAGTGTAAACTATACTGGGGTGCAAGTTTAGTCACAAGCTGGAGGCAATGAGAATAAAAGGGAAGGAGCACAAGGAGAATGGGAAATCCCTGGCAAGGTCATTGATTTGGACGAAGTAATTATAGTGTCTTCAAGCACAGGAGAAAAAGCATAACTATCCAGAAGAGGAAAGAGTGGTTCCACTAGCCAAGGAGGAACAGTAAGTTTTGGGGTAAAAGGTACTCTCAGGGTCCCCTGTGTCCTGTTCAGTGCCACAATTTTGATGAAAGAGAAACCTGATAATACTATGAATTCAATTATGATATGAATTAGGGACCAAAATTAAATTGTGATTTTATTTCACCCTATTGCAGCCCTAGAGTTGTAAGGGTAAAGATGTTCTATGAGCACATCATACAAAGTAGCTTGATGTCTGACCATGACTTGGTTAGGAATTGAAGGCTGAGCAATGTTAATTTTTCCTAAAACTCTGCAGCATAGCCAGACATCCTTTCCTTAGTCTTAATATTCCACATGCCCTTCATACTATTTGATATTAGGAGTCTCTTGGTCCTCGAAAGCCTGCCTTTAGTGGTTACGTCATTCAGATGACCATAGGTTAAAATTAATTGTTTTATCATGACCAGAATCTTGGACTCTGATATTAACTAGGTCTTCCTTGTTTTCTGGCCCAATCTTGTCATAGATCCATTTCCTTGACGATCTGTTGTTTGCAACCCTCTTGTTAACAAATTCTACGTTACTTTAATAGAAAATAATAGCACCCACCCCATCTCATTTAAGCATTAAGCAGAACAGAATCCATTAAAGAATATTAGAGAGCTTACAGAATCTCTGGAAGGGCCAATGAATCAGGCTTAGAGGCTCTGCAGCCAGGGAAAATACCAAAACCACACTACTGGGGTAGTGCTGTGTCCTCTGGCACAACACAACCACACCTTAACTTAGGCAGAGTGTTTTGTACCAAAGGCACTAAGCCTAGGGTCTGTACCATTATGGCTTCTAAAAACTGGATGTCTCCCCACCATAACCTAGCACTCTCATCAGTAAGATGTATTCTGTATTGAACCTCTTTTACATTCACTTTTTTTCTAAAACAAGCAATTTGGGGGTCTTTTATAAGAAAAAGATTACAACATAGCAAATATAAAAGAGATATGAAAATACTTAGGACTAAGAAAAGAAATCATAAAATTTAAGAAGACTGGCAAATGGCACAAGTAACAGCAAATCTGAGAAATGGCACAAGTAACAGCAAATCTTTAAAATAAAAATTTTTTTATTACATTATTTCTATAATAATTTTTTCTACATCTCTGGACATGTACACTTTAATTGCCTCTTCATATGAAAATGATTTGGTAATATGATTTTCTACCCAAAGAATAGAAAGATAATTTAGTCTTTTCTCTTGATAGTTAATTAAAATCTGTGAGGTTTTTATTATTGATGGTTTTTAAAAGTTTCTCTCAGTTTCACAACTCCTTTTTAGTAATGTCATGCAAATTTTTAGGTTGCTTTTAAATTAGGGAAAACCTCTACAAGTTTCTTTTTTATATGAACTATAAAATCTGGAAGAATTTTCACAGGCTAACTTTTGTCTCTGAGAATTTCAAATGTTGTTTCTCTCGCAACAACAACACACTTCCAGTGTCAGGTGCCATAGAATTGGTTTGTTTGGCAGTGTAACCTCTGGCCTTGTACCCTATGTCATTTACCAGTTGAGCTGGCTCCATGGAACAAAGGAAAAGTCCTGGCAACTATTCCTACACTGTAATGAAGAATAATAAATTAATTATACACATAAACATATTATATTAAACCCACATTTGATGTATTCTCAATTAAGCTTCTCAACAGTACCCCAAAGTGTTCAACTACTCCAATGGCATCCAATATAAAGAAAGTAAGGAAGATTTGGAGTGAAAAGATACAGTAAATTTAAACAATGACAGTTATAGTTTCCTACTTTTTCAAATTTTTAGTGACTGTATTGTTAGGTACGCCCTCTCCCTCCAACCAAAGCCTTGTCCTAGACGTGTAGAATTGTGTTAGTTAGTTTTGTGGTAAATCAACCTCTGTCCACATGCCCCCACTGCAGTTGCAAGAGAAACTGAGGAAATAAATTCTAGTTTCTACATGAATAGGGGTGTTCTATAAGGTAAGAAATTCCCCCATAGAGTGGATGTTTTAAGCTGCTATGTAGTCAGAAGGTAGAGTTACAGAGTCCCCATGACCTCCCTCATTTCTGGCACCAATTGCAAGTTTCAGGGTCTCCAAAACCACCCTCAGATTCAAGAATTCATTAGGAGGACTCACAGAACTCGCTGAAGGCTATTATACTCACAGACATGGTGTATTTCAGCGAAAGGAGACAGATTAAGATCAGCCAAGGGAAGAGGTGCATGAGGCAGAGTCCACGGCAGTTCCGAACATGAAGCTTCCAGTTGTCCTCTCCCAGTGGAGACGTGGACAGCACAAACTTCTCCCAGCAATGATGTCAGACAACATATACAAGGAGTATTGTCAACCAGGAAAGCTCATACAAGCCTTGGGGACTGCCCTTTGGCTGACCTTAGTTTCCAACCCCTCTGGAAGTCAAGGTAATATATGTGGCCCAGAGTCCCCACTATAAGTTACATTGTTAGCATGGACTATGTGGCGTGGCCCAAGGCCCCCAAGCAGAACATTCTAAAGGCTTCAAGATTACCTTTCAGGAGCCAAAGGCAAAAGCCAGACCTTGGTTTGGGCAAGGTTACTCCTTTACTATACTCTAAACCACTTCAATTTGTATAAATATTATCATACTCCAAAGATGGCAAGGGATAGTAGGGAAATCATGCACTTGAAACTTGTAAATGTATAATAGCTTCCCCTGTTATCTGCCTGTGTAATTTTAATAATTTTATTCCCATGATGGTGAGTTTATCATCTTAATTTAATAAAAATTTTCAAATATTTACTATGCACTATGCACAGATCTAGAAATCACTAGAAAACAACGACATATAAGACAGTTCCTTTCCTTAAAGATATTGCACTGGGTGGACGGAAAGCGCACCTTGGAATTCTCTATATTTCTGTAATGATCATGGGTCACACATTTTCTGAGATTGTGCTTATAACAAGTAATTATTTTTTAATGTATTATTTTACTTTGTAAAATTCCATCATATACAAAAGAATCATAAAATCAGCCCCTGTATATCCATCAACCAGTTTAAAAATTAGCAACTCATGACCAAGTTTTTTGTCTAAATTATCCATTTATCCACCTCCCTCCTTGTGTTAGTTTGAAGCAAATCTCAAGCATCATGACATTTCATCATCCTAGTATGTATTAGTATCTTCTTTTAATAACACATATTCTAGTATGCATTAATATCTTCTTTTTAAAAATAACTATAACGTCATTTTCATGCTTTGAAAAGTAACAATAAATCCTTTCTTTATAGAATTGGATATCAAGGCAGTGTCCAAATTTCCCTGATAATTTTTTTTGTAGTCTGTGTATTCAAATCAGGATCGAGACAAGGTGTACATTTTTAGCAAATAATTTAAACCACTGTCCCCTTAAGTACCTAAGTACTGTACTAGCAGGATCTGGAGTGGCAAGTGGCAGAAACTCAAACTTTTCTTTTAAAAAAAAAGTGGAGATGGCCAGGCACAGTGACTCACGCCTGTAATCCTAGCACTCTGGGAGGCCAAGGCGGGAGGATCGCTAGAGGTTAAGAGTTCAAGACCAGCTTGAGTAAGAGCAAGACCCCATCTCTACTAAAAATAGAAAGAAATTAATTGGCCAGCTAAAAATATATAGAAAAAATTAGCCGGGCGTGGTGGCACATGCCTGTAGTCCCAGCTACTTGGGAGGCTGAAGCAGAAGGATTGGTTGAGCCCAAGAGTTTGAGGTTGCTGTGAGCTAGGCTGACACCACGGCACTCTAGCCCTGGTAACAGAGTGGGACTCTGACTCAAGAAAAAAAAAAAAAAAAGTGAGAAAAAAAATTTTTTTTAAAAAATGGAGATGATGCTGCATGAATAGGGAAAACTGTGTATAGATTTTGCATGTGGAAAATTTTGAAGTAAGACTCCTCTCAGAAATGTGTGGCTAGAAAAGCTTTAATGACATAATGATTCTGCCATCCTTTCTCCTGGTACAGCACTGCTTTCCTAAATGTCAGCCTCTTCTCCCCATGAGGTGGCAAATCTGGCCACTGGCAGTTCTAGGCTTTGTTTACCCCTACAAATAATGATCCCAGATAAAAGAGTGCCTGAGATGCTTAGAAAACAGCCGTACTGTGGTTGGCCAGCCTGGGGCACAGGCCCACCCCAGGAGTCTGGTGCTAAAATCAAACTCCAGGAGAACTCTAAGATGAAAAATGGAAAAGAAATAATTTCTCTAATTGATAACAGGACAGAAGAATAAAAGTCTACCATAAATACACATATAATATTGTACTAAAGATCCTGAATTTCGTGATACTGATTTGTGATTCTGCAAATAATTTCTGCTTTGCCAGCTGACTCCCTGCTAGGCTCTGCCAGTGGACAGAGGCTACAAGGTTGAAAAGAGAGAAAGAGGGACTGCTCCTTCCTGCTTGCTTCACATTTCCTGTTTTTCCTTCCAATTCCTGTGTCGCCTCTCTTTTCACCCACCAGCAGCAATGCACTCTGGTTACAGTAGCTGATTACAGTTGGCCATTTTCTCAACAGTTATACATCCAGCATCATGTGCAGGCTCTGCTCAGAGGACTGAGTTTCAGCTCCAGGGCACCCTTCTTCCAACCTTGTAAGCTTTCATAATTCTAACCTCTTCCTCTGCTCTCCCAGCTGTTACCTGCAACTGCTATCTCTTCTGTACTTTAGTTTTCCATGTTTGACTCTTTGGTTCTGCAAAATCTAGTTAACTATTCCTTATACAAAATTTTCTCCTTTAAAACAACCAATGTGGTCTTAGAGATAGTTATTTCTTGCACTTGCTACTACCATGCTGCTTTAGCAAGACCTTTTTGGTCTTTTCAGTCTTTCAACATCTAGTTAATAATTTTTCATATTCAATTCTCTCTGTAAAAATATATGGTATGGTTTCTATCAGAGTTTTCTCTGAACTCTGACTGATACACCAGTTTACAACCCAAAAGTTTACATGAAATTAATCAAGGTACAAAATGATACTCCTTCCAACCAGTCCCTTAGCTTCCACGAGGCCTGTCTTTTGTACTTGGATTCAAATTGTGCTTGCTTCCTTACTCCTCCTTCTCACTCTATTCAGCTTTCAGACTCATCATTCACTCATTTATTTGACAAAATTGTGGTGAGATGGAAGTGAGACAATGGGATCCTACAAAAAACGTATATAAATATGACTAAATCTTCTCACCAGAATAGTGAGCAAAGTAGACATATAAACCAATAATGGCCATCCAGACTGATGACTGTGTACAACTAATCCAGAAGACAGCACAAAGCAAGTAAAGCTCACATTTCTAACAAAGCCAGAGAAGAACTGGTTTCCTTTCTCTACATAACAAGGTTTGGGACACTAAAGTCAGTAACCAACTCTAAGCTCACTCTTCTTATTTATAGTTTCAATTTATTCCTACCTCTCCTTGTGATAAGAAATACTGTTAATACATGTTGCTTGTTTGCCTTTTTCCAAGGCAGTGTAGTATACTGTCTAAAATTGTGAAGTTTCGGTCTACACTGCTTGTGTCCATCCTGGCCCTATCACGTAGGCAAGCTATCTAAGCTCTCTATTAAAATTACCAGTATGGTTTCTATAGTTGCTATTTCTTGCACTTGCTACTTCCATAATGCCTTAGAGTCATCATGAGGAAAATGATTTATAACACACTAAACATTTAGAACAATATCTGGCACAAAGTCAGGGCTCAATGTCCGCTATTTTTATCGTTACATTTTTTCTTTGAAATATTTTTCTGTTTTCTTGATTTCGCAATGGCTTAAATATATGACTGTGTGTGACACCCTATGTTAGCTGACTGCAGAGATTCTATCTATCCAGTTTAACATACACTATTTTCTTATTGAACAATAATATTTTTTTCATTGTCTAGGTTGACATTACTCTGTCTGCATGGTACAGAACCCAGAACACCAGGCAGTCATTGTGTTTCCAGTGTACTTGACACACTTAGGGTCAGGGTACACAACACAATTCTTCTGGAATTCATTGGTAATTATCTTGGTTCTTTACTAAAATAGATAGCTCTCTCCTAGAGATTCACTAGAGAGGTCATAAAGCATAGTGGCTTAGGAAAAAACTACAGTTCAAATCCTGGTCCTGCCACTTGCCGGCCATTGATCATTTAGCAAATTTCTTAAACCCCTTCAACTTTATCATGTGAGGATTGAATTTAATTTTATGTAAAATACTTGACAAAGAACTACTCAATAAATACTAACTCTTGACACTATTAGTAATAGCATTTCCAACATCAACACAAAATCATTTTTGATATTTATTACTCATAGAGTTATAGTGAATGTCCTTGAAAGAAAATGACAAATAATCCAGTAGAGGCAAAGTGAAACTAACAGTTTGAGAGTGTTACATAGAATGGCTTTAGATTACAAATAAAGGTGTCTTAGTCCACAACAGTAATTGATGATCTTTATTCACAAAGGGAGAAAAGAACATATTTCAGTCACACCTCACTAGGTCTGAATTATGAGGCATTCGTTATAAGAGTACCTCCCACCTTCACTACCATCCATGAACTGCTTTTTCACCTTGCACCCTTGACAATGGGAAAACTGCAAATACAGCTTCTAAATCCTTCACAGCAGTTAGGGTAATGATCCTTCCATGTACAGGACATTGGACTGCTCCCAACACCATACCATTCAGCAGGCTAGAAAGGTTTGCTGTAGGGTGCTCTTTTAAGGCCTCTTTCCTATGAAAGCTATGGAAAGAAACTGTTGAAAAATACCACGAAAAATTGAGCTTGCATCTGTTTTACCAAAAATGCTAATTTCTCTCAGGAGTTTTTTGAATTCTATTCCAAAGTAATATTAAACCATTTAAGACAACACTGCATAATTCAAAAGAAAACAAAAAAAGGATGTGCTGCAGCAAGGGAAATTGTATAAAACTGTGGTTTAATGTAATGGAAGTCAGCATTATTTGGATCTTACTAATCATAATTTAAGCCTTTAAAGCACCAGGGACCCCATCAGTATAGATACTATATTCTCATTCAATTATATTGTGCATTAAAAGTACCGGTTTACAGCATCTATTCAAGTTGTCATTACCCTCGTGCCATACTTGAGGGTGGGGCAAACCCCCTCTCCTGAGGGAGAAGAAAACTAAAAAGCCAATTCAGTGTAATGTATAATAGGCACTCCTTGGGAGAGTGCTTTAGGTTTCAGTTCATTTCGTCTTAAGATGAACAAAAGCATCAGAGTAAACATCATGCCTCATTACTCCTCTCCATTGTTCAAACACACATCTAGGTATAATGCTGATTAATGGAAAGAAATTATAATTTTCAATTGCTTTGAATAAGCAACGGAAGAGGCAAACATTTGCTGGACCTGTGAATGAAAAAAAACTCTCAAATAAAGCATACATGAGTGGATAGTGGCCCCAGCTAGCTTGGGGAAGGACAGAGTCCACTTTCCTATGGATAGCTGAGCTTGATATGTGGTGCTTGGAATTGCTCACCTCCATGTGTCACACTGAAATGGCAAAGCAAATCAATGGCAATTGAAAAAATAAGCTCTTCAGATATGTTCCACATGGAAAACATTTGATAATCTCAAAAAGTATATATGGGAGTTGGATGTACAGGCTGTTATGGTCTATCTCTTAAAAAAACAACTTTGATCTTACCAATTATTTTCTTCTCAAAACCAGGTTTATCGTATTTTCTGACAGAAGAACTCCCTAATATAATCAGTCTTGGTTTTCCAACAAAGCTTTTTCAATAATAATAATAATAGATTAAATAAATACAGTAGGTCCTCACTTAATGACATTAATAGTTTCTTAGAAACTGCGACTTCTAGCAAAACAATGTATAATAAAACCAATTTTATTGTAGTCTGGTTGACATAAACAAGAGTTAAATTCCTATGGCACGTTTCTGGTCACAAAAACATCACCAACTTTCTAAATAAAGACCAAAACATTTCTCATACTAAGCATTGAAATAAATGTGATACATTTAAGAAAGATTAACAAAAACAAGTAACATAATTATTTACCCCATTATTCCATTTCAGGGTCGCAGGTAGCCAGAGTCTATGCCAGCAGCTCAGAGCATAGGGCAGGAAGGAACCCTGGCCAGAAAACCAGAACACTATCCCACCGCAGGGTGTACTCACAACCTCCCACCCCCCGCACTCACACACACACTGGGATCATTTAGACACACCAGTTCACCTAATGTGCACATCTTCGGGATATGGGAGGAAACTGTAGTACCTGGAGAAGATCCATGTAGACATGGGGAGAACATGCAAATTACACACAGACAGTGACCCCAGCCAAGAATCCATTTTTTTTCTCATCAATGTTTGAATGAAACACATTGTTGATCCAAATGACATTTTTCAAGACCTGCTGTAGTAAATTTTTCATGAGAATATTTTACCATAACCTGATTCTCAAGATAACAAAAGCAGAACACCAAGGTTGGCTTTCGTAGCTGCAAAACTAAAGTAAAACCTGTTACATTTAATAGAATTGGAAACGTTAAATGCAATTTGGATCCATGATCTCCAAACCAGACTGAACTTCTGAATTATTTATGACGCTTTTGTCCTGCTCTATTTCCCCAGGCCCCACCACACACACACTGTTATGGGCTGAATTGTGTTCCCCACTAAATTCTTGTGTTGAAGCCCTGATCCTCAGTACTTCAATAAAGTAGGAATGAGGTCATTCAGGTGAGCCCTAAACCAATGTGACCAGTGTCCTTATGAGAAGAGATTGAGACACTGACATTCATAGAGGAATGACCACACAAAGACACAGGGGAAGACAGCCATCTACAAGCCAAGGAGAGAGGTCTCAGAAGAAATCAAACCTGTTGACACCTTGATCTTGAACTTTTAGCCTCTAGAATTGTGAGAAAATAGATTTCTGTTGTTTAAGCCACCCAGTCTCTGGTACTTTGTTATTACAGCCCTAGCAGACTAATACACCCACTAAATCAGAATTTCTATCACCAACTAATATTTCCCTTTAAAAATGTCCCTAGGTGATCTGGATAATTGGTTAGATCTAGATCAACCCCACCATCCAGAAGTTATATCCAGTTATTTTTATCTGTTCTTTTTGTTTCGTTCTGTTTTGATGTGCTTTTTGAGAATACCATTACAGAGCATCTGCTCTGAGCTAGGAATGGTTCCAGACGCTGGGGATACAGATGAATGAGACACATTGCACTCAAAACACTTGTCATTTGAAGTACACAGACATAAGACGTGGAACTAACACAGAGCAGAGGGTATCAAAGGCGTAGTGAGGAAGGGCACTTGACACAGTCTGCAGAGGTCAAGGGAAGACTCTTGAAAGAGGTGATGTAGGAGATGTATATTAAAATATGGTTAGGAGTAAAGCTGGTAAAGAGAACTGAAAGGAAAAAACACTGTGAGTGCAGGCACAAAGGCAAGGAACAAGATAATCAGTGCAGAGAACCAGGAGCAGTTCACAGCTACTAGAACCCAGACTATACTTGAACATGTCCTATAATTTATCCTAATCCAAGGCATTAATTTCCCCATCCATATTTTCCTGTTTACTCTAAAAGCAAAAAAGGCAATATTCATAGGAAGAAACATAAATAAATAACTGAATTCATTTAGTGTTCTAGGATATTTGTATTCCAAACAATAACCAACCTCTGATTTATAAATTCTATAAATAGAACTCACAAATATTTTCAGTGGAAGTGGATCATAGATTTTAAGAACAAGAATATAGCAGAATTCCCTGTATGAAGAATCTTCTAGGTCAAGGCCTTAATCTTATTTGAACATTGTTTCTATCAGAGTACTTTTATTTAAAGTGAAGAAAAATCCACTTAAATGTTATCAAAACACACTGCCTCTCCTTTATCCACCCTCATAGATCTACCATTCTCTCTGTTGGTTACATTCTCAGGATCATCTTCCCATGCAGTGGCAACCCAGCAATTCCAGACTTGTAGTCTATTCAATTAGCATGCTCTAGGGACCTATTCCAGACACTTTCAGTAACTTCCATGAGAAAGGCTTCCAATGGTCACAGGAATCGATTCTCATCATTGTACCAATCACTGTGACCAAGCAATGCTATAACAGGCCAGGGTTGGGGCTATGCATCTTCACCTAGAAGGAAGGAAAGAAGTCATAGTCATCTAAAACCAAGGAAAGAAATCATAGTCATCTAAAACACACACACTAAGAATGAAAAGAAAAAATTAGTTACCAAAAAAGAAATAAAACTGCTGCTATGAGAAATGGGAATGCTTTGAAGGTAAAAAAAAAAAAAAATTAGATATTCATTATGAACACAGAAATTTAATTAACCTGGGGAAGGAATTAGGGATATGGGAAGCCCATTCCTCTACTCAAAAAAATTTCCCTTGGGAATTGTTCCTAAATATAAACTTTGAAAAATATTCAAATTAAGGAAATAAATCCTGCTGCTGCAAATCTTCATCTCCTCACACTATTATCATCACTCTTACTAATGTCATTATGTGTAGGAGCCAGAGGCCATAATGCAGAGTATTGTCCTGAATATAACCCTAACTCTAAAATGGTAACATTGGCCAAGCTGTGCTAATGAACAGAACAGGAAACATGCAGAAGTATCAGTTTCCCCATTTACAACAACTTTGAAAGAATAGAACCAAAATATTCTCATTCATGACTCCCTAGGCTGTCAAGACCATGGGGCAAGTCTCCTGTGAGAAACAAAGGTAAGAACACACTGTTAGTTTATACCCAAGAGAAAGGACAACATCCAGTGAGTGCTAAATTCTCTTATCATGCTTCCTCATTTTAGGATGGAGGAGGAGCTCAGTCAAACTATCTCCAAAGTATGGCTTCCGTTTTTATACTTAATCAAATAAGGAAGCGCTTATTATCTAGAGCAATTTTGATTTTTCTTGGTTAAGACATTTTTCCAAAGAAAAAAATTTGACATTTTACCAAAGTTCTGTTTTTTCACAAAGAAAAGGCAACATTGTCAGTTACCGATAACGAATATATCTTATAGTTGATTCATAACAAATTCTAAAGCAAGTCTCCCATAGAAATTATTCAGTATTGTCAAAAATCTGTCAGAACCTCATCAAAATTTAAAGCTTCTGCTCTTTAAAATACACTATCAAATAATAAAAAGATAAGCCACAGACTATAAGAAAATATTTTCAGAACATATATATGATAAAAGACTTGAATCTATATTAGAATATATATTGGCCGGGCACTGTGGCTCACGCCTGTAATCCTAGCTCTTGGGAGGCCGAGGCGGGCGGATTGCTCAAGGTCAGGAGTTCAAAACCAGCCTGAGCAAGAGCGAGACCCCGTCTCTACTATAAATAGAAAGAAATTAATTGGCCAACTGATATATATATAAAAAATTAGCCGGGCATGGTGGCGCATGCCTGTAGTCCCAGCTACCTGGGAGGCTGAGGCAGAAGGATCACTCGAGCCCAGGAGTTTGAGGTTGCTGTGAGCTAGGCTGACGCCACGGCACTCACTCTAGCCTGGGCAACAAAGTGAGACTCTGTCTCAAAAAAAAAAAAAAAAAAAAAAAAAAGAATATATATTAATATATATACTATTCAAAATTTAACAATAAGAAAAAAAGTAGAAAATGGGCAAAAAAAATTGAACAAACACTTCACCAAAGATAATATAAAGATGGTGCTATAGAGTAGATGTTTCTGTTCCCCCAAAATGTATATGTTGGCGTCCTAATCCCCAATAGGATTGTATTAGGAGATGGAGCCTTTGGGAGAAAATTAGGTCATGAGGGTGAGGCCTTCATGAATGGGATTAGAGCCCTTATAAAAGAGACCCAGAGAGCTCTCATGCTCTTTTTCTGCCTTGTGAGGATGCAATAAGAAGATGGCTATCTGTAAACCAGGAAGAGGGCCCTCACCAAGAACCCAACCATGCTGGCACCCTAATCTTAGACTTTTAGCCTCCAGAAGTGTTAGCAATAAATTTCTGTTGTTCATAAGCCACCCAGTCTATGTCACTTTCTTATATCAGCCCAAGCTGACTCAGAGAGATAGCACATAAACACATGAAAAGATACTCAACATCATTAGTCATCAGGGAAATACAAGTCATCAAAGAAATACTATACAACCATAGTAGTATGCCATTACACCCACTATAGACATATGAGAATGGTTACAATTAAAAAGACTGATTATGCTCAGTGTTGGTAAGTACATGAAGGAACTTAAACTCTCATACACTACTAGTGGCAATATAAATGGTGCAACAATTTTGGAAAAGTTTAGCAGTTTTTTTAAAAGTTTTTTAAAAGTACATTTAATATTCGATCTAGCCATTTTGCTTTCATTTTCATTTTATTTTCACTTTCTCACCCAAGAGAAATTAAAGTATGCAACCATGCAAAACTTGTACAGCTTTATTTATAATGTCTAAAAACCACCGAATGTCCATCAATAGGTGAATGAATAAACAAATTGAAATATCCATACAACATAATACTATACAGGAAAACAAAGGTATAAACTACTGATACATAGTACAACATGGGTGAATCTCAAAATTTTGAGTAAAAGAAGCCAGACAAAAGAGAATATACTATATGGTTCCATTGATATAAAATTTTAATAAATGCGAACTAATCTATATGGACAGAAGGCAGATTACTGTTGTCTGGAGACTTGGAGAGGGGACAGGGATAAGTCAGGGGAGGAATTTACAAACAGTACTAGAATACTTTCTGAAGTGATAAATTTGTTCATTATTTTGATTGTGGTGATGTTTTCATGTATGCATATTTCAAAATGTATTACATTATGTGCTTTAAATGCGTGCATTTTATTGTATATCATTCATATCTCAATAAAGCTGCCTTTTTAAAAATTTGAGCAGTTTGAAAAGTTTCCAGGTAAAGATACATGGCTAAAAATCATAAAGACATAACTAATTGAAAAATAAAACTATGAAAGAAATGAAATTTAAGTATCTCATATAGTAAATGAATATGTATGCTATACAGATTAAGAACTGCATGCATAAATACATTAAGAAACAGTGAGCCCTACATTGTTTTTTATTTGGGGTAGCTAAAGATGCTTTGAAACTGCCCCAGACCAGCATCAAAGGAACCAAATTAAATCTGGAAAGCTGGTCTATATATGAACTTCCGTGGTAGCACTCAACAAGAAGGGGACCTGAGGACAAATCAAAGTGATCATTCAAGGCTAGCAGCCTTGTGATTCCTCCTAGTGCTAACAGGGAGGACACAAACCATAATTAAGCTACTAAATCAGGATGGTAAAATTTGAGCACCATAATGGGTGTGTGGTGGTTCATTCTACTATTCTCTCTATTTTGAAATTTTCCATAATAAGAAGTATTTAAAAATAATTTGGTTCAGCCACGCAGTAGATTAATATGTAGCCTCTAAAATTTCTCTTTTCAACAAGTATTTACTTTCCTGGAGAACAGCTTAACAATTGTAAAGGACAAAAGGCAGGGTAAAAGTTAAGTAGAAAATATGTTCCCAATTATTTATGTATGTGTTTATACACAAGGAGATAATCAGAATGTCTGCAGTGGTGACCTCCTTGTGAAGGGATTATGAGTGATAATTGTTTTCTTTTTACCTCTGTTTTTAAAATTATCTCCAATAAGCAGGAAATTTTAAATATATATGACAGTTAAAAAGTGTGTGTACATGTGGATGTGTATTTATATGTTTAAAAGATTTTATTATAAATTGCCAGAGCTGCTTTAGGAGTTTATACCCCAAAAAGGTAAAATAAAATAGTAAAAATAGTAAATAAAACTAATAAAAAGTAAAAGTAGAGAATAAGAGACTTTTAGGACTCTCTCTAGGCCTATAATATTCTAGTATGTCTCAAATCTGGCTGCACATTAGAATGAGCCCTATTGTTTTTTAAAAATACTAATACTAATGCCTGGGCCCCTCCAAAGAGCCTGATTTTATTGTTCTTGGGTAGAGTCCAGGTGTGAGTTTTATTAGTTTTTGTTCTGGGATTTTTGTTCGGTTCTTTTTCTTTACCTCTCTTCAGAGGGTTGAAAACCAATGTTCTATATGAATGACCCACTATTTTTCTCATTACATAAGGAAGAACTTTCTAACATTTGGTGCTATCAGCAAAAGATATGGACCGATTCTTGAGATTCTGAATTCCCCCATGACTGGAGTTATTCCAGCACGGACACCAACTTACTATTTGGGGGGAATGTTATAGGGTAGAAAGTCAGATGAAAATCCCTTCCAATTCTAGAAGCATATGGTTCTATTAGTTCCTGTGTCATTGTTAATGAAGCCCTGTGAATATTTCCTTGTGGATTTGAAGCCAAGGTTAAAGACCAATGTTCTATATGTATGAATCACCTATTATTAATATTAATGTTTACCAAGCACTATGACTTGCTAGAGTGAAATGTACATGAAAATTCACTGACTTGAAGAAAGAAGCATGATGGAGAACACTAGAAAATGTGCATACAAAACAAAAGAACATCAATATAAACCTCCCAGGCAGAAGCAGAGGAAATCAGAACACAATCAGCAGATATTCTATGCATATGAATGTGATCAGGTGGTATTAAGTGATCTGAATTTACTCTTAGTTACCTGCTAGAAATTTATTCAGGTAAATTCAGAAAACATGACAAATATTTCATTCTACTTACTGAAAATTTCAATTATCCAAGTACAGGGCAAGTATTGGTTCTACTGAACTCTATATTGAGACTATAATTTGGCCAATCTTCCTTCCTCATGTCCCTGGACCAATAGGCTGGAAGTTACTATATTAGCTTAGGTAATTGATGCTGATTATCAAGAAGAAATAAGGATTCAGGCCGGGCGCGGTGGCTCACGCCTGTAATCCTAGCTCTCTGGGAGGCCGAGGCGGGCGGATTGCTCGAGGTCGGGAGTTCGAAACCAGCCTGAGCAAGAGCGAGACCCCGTCTCTACTATAAATAGAAAGAAACTAATTGGCCAACTAATATATATAGAAAAAATGAGCCGGGCATGGTGGCTCATGCCTGTAGTCCCAGCTACTTGGGAGGCTGAGACAGAAGGATCGCTTGAGCCCAGGAGTTTGAGGTTGCTGTGAGCCAGGCTGACGCCACGGCACTCACTCTAGCCTAGGCAACAAAGCGAGACTCTGTCTCAAAAAAAAAAAAAAAAAAAAAAAAAGAAATAAGGATGCTACTGAGCAATGGACCAGGGAGGAGTAAGTCCAGAACTAATGGGCTCCTCTACACAGTGTTTCCTCATCCCACTTATCCAGTGACAAAAATTACAGCAACCCAACATAGACACTTTCAGCCCCAGAAGGGCTGGCCGAGAGCAAAGAAATTAAATAATAGACAAAGGCAGGAAAGGGAGGAATTACACCTCCCATATCCATTAACTAATTTTTCTTCCCCCCTTCTTTCTATTTCCTCTACTATTTTAAATAGGATGAAATGGTGATTGTAAATATTATAAATTTAGCATAGATTAAGTATATTGATACAGAATAGTTACTGAACAGGATAAGTTTTGAAGATTACCCAGTAGAAATGGATGCAATGACTGATGAGATTTTGAAACTCCTCTCTTGGGAGAAGTTCAGAATGTCTTCAATTCTGAAAAGGGTAGTTTCTTTTTTTCTTTCTTTATTTCTTTTTGAGACAGAGTCTCCCTCTGTCACTCAGGCTAGAGTGCCGTGGCGTCAGCCAAGCTGACAGCAACCTCAAACTCCTGGGCTCATGCGACCCTTCTGCCTCAGCCTCCCAAGTAGCTGGGACTACAGGCATGGGGCACCTCACCTGGCTAACTTTTTGTTTCTATTTTTAGTTGCCCAGCTAATTTTTTTCTATTTTTAGTAGATACAGGGTCTTGCCCTTGCTCAAGCTGATCTTGAACTCCTGACCTCAAGCAATCCTCCAGCATAGCCTCCCAGAGTGCTAAGATTACAGGTGTGAGCCACTGTGCCCTGCCAAGAGTAGTTTCTTTATATATATATATAGCATGCTGTTGGCTTCCATTGTTGTGGAGAAGTTTAAGTCTGGGAAGAAGAGTACCTATGCACATTAGGTGGCCCAAGAGGTAACTGCAGCAGACATTTCAGATTGATTAACTCAGCACCGTTCCAGCAGCCTTACAATATGCCTACCACCCTGTCCATTAGAGGTTGAAAAATGAAGTCTACATTTCCCAGGTTCCTGGCAGCAAGGTTATACATTTGGCTACATTCCACCAAGACTCACCTCATGAGACTTTGCTGGTGGGTGAAAACAATATTGTGCAACAAGGGCTCCTCAGATCTGACAAACAAGGTCAGTGAGGCTTTAGGTTTCTCAGAAGCAGCTCTGGAGGTTGTCGGTGAACAGGCGTGTAACAGCCAAAGGCAGCAGCAAGATGTTTTAATGCCTTTGGGAACAGCGTCATGACGTGTTTGGACATCTCTTCCACTTGTATCACTTCCCTCTGTGTGACATAATTTTGGTTCAATGCACATCTAAAAATCCTGTAATCCAACTAATACTCTGGAATAAATCCCTTTCCATTTAAACTAACCCTAGTGTATTTGACTGTAACTAAGAACACTGACTAGTACAAGGAGAAACTGTTGTAAATATGGCCAAGATCCTCATACAACAAAACTGTGTTTATATAACATTTATATTAACCTGATAAAACAGGACCACGCTTATACATTATTTTTATAAAATATAATTATAATGAACAAATTAAATTTATATTCAGCAAGTCAAAATGCTCTCTTTGCTTAGAACTGTTGGGGGGGGAAGGCATTACAGACTTGAAGTTTTTTTAAAAAATAAGACTTTGCTCTTCACTGAAGGCTCACATTAAAGATGAAATGAAGAAAGCAACCACCAGACAGAAGCTGGGCAAATACCACATAGCAGCTTTTAACACATCAAAATTACAGATTCTCTTTAATGTAAGAATGTAATCTAAGACATATGTCAAGAATTGCCTTAAGGACAGATGGGGAGAAAGGATCTCATGACACAGGTAGAAGAGAAAAGAACTCCACCACACTCAGGTAGGGAATGTGAGAGCTCTTGTTACTCAAGGGAGAAAAGAAAATAAACCTTAAGTTCTAAGTTATCTAAAGTCAAAAGCCTATTTAAAAAGAATACTAGTAACACAAATTTGAAAGGGGTCACAGTATTTGTAAAATATTGAACTTCCTTATATAAGTTACAATGTTTTCCCTTTTGAATAAAACATCAAATCTCTTTGCTGGTTGAAATTTAAAATTTTTAAAATTTTTAAATATGTGACATGAAGTTCTTTTAATTATGGAGGCTGCTTTCTTCTTTAGAATCTCTGGATGGAGAAGTGAGACATGAGGGCTAGCTGTTGTATGGTTACATGGATGTGTAGTTGATGGAATAACTGTGCTCAGAGAATGACATACCATAACGTTTTTTCATCTGCCTTGTTCTTTTCAGTATTTTACACACTGACAAGAAAGTAGATACAACTTTCAACTATATTGTATCTTTACAAGAAATAAATCAACATCTAAAGCAAATTTAAGAAACATTAAAGATGAATCATGTGTGTATAATAAAATTTAGTTTTTAAAAAATAAGAATTCTACAGCTATAGGATAAGGGAGATAAAAATAAAAAAGATGTTTTTCCTGTCAAAATAATGGGGTGTTTAGTTAAACCCAAGTTGAATTTGAGTCAGTGGTGTGATAAGGAATTCAAAAATTAATTGATTCCCGTTCAGTTAAGCACAGGTAGTAGAATCATGGGGCTCAGAAAAAGGGAGGTTACATGTCTTCATCTTTCATTGATTAAATCAATCAACACTAAGTTCTAGTCCAGGTACAGCATTTTAAGAGACATATTGAGAAACTGATGCATGCCCAGAGGATCAGGACCAAAGATGAGAGAGAATCTATAACAGAATCAAGGTATTTGAGGAATACTTGAAAAGGCTGTATCTGTCTGACGTGGGACAGGCAGTGCTGCTTTTAAATGTTTAAGGAATGTCCTTATGGAGATAGGATTAAACTTATTCTGGGACATTTCCAGAAATCAAAAACAATTAGTACCATACAGTGATAGGCTACTTAACCCAAATGACCCCAAGTCCCCTAGCTCTCTGTGATCATCTTTTTCTTTACTATCCAAACACAATAACATTCCTCCTTTCCCCATATTTCCACAATTTCCTAGAGGGAGGAGATAGTTACTTATATTCTATATCGTTTTCTCTGCTCTTACCTGTTGCTTCTGCTCCTGGCTTTTTGTCATAGATTTTCAGTTTTTCTGGTTGTCTCATCCTCTTCCTATAATTGTCCTAGATTTTTTCACCCCAAGTCACCTCTTTTTCATTTAACAAAGAAACATTCCACAGTGCTATTATGTCAGAGGCTTTAGCTAAAAGCTTTGGTTAATTGAGCAGCCTTACAGCACAAAACCAAAAGATATAATCAAACATTGAAAAAGAAATGTTCTTAGAGGTGACCTGCCCATCATCATGTTTTTGGACACCATTTGTTTATTCGTTTCTTCCCTGAGTTCCGCAACCTCAATCTCTAGCTTTTAGATTACCACCAAATCAAAGCCAAATTCCTATTTCTTTACTAAACTTTATCTCTTCTAATCATTTCCTCCTCATTTCATACAATATCTTGAGTCCTGCTTTTCCAAATGTTTTCAAAGTTTGTTTTCCTAAAGAAAGAACCTTCTTTCCAGAGTTCCTTCTTTAACTATTCAAAGAACTACCTAAAGACTTAAACTTTGAGTTTTTATTTATGACTTCTCAAATCCCCAATCAAATTCTTAGATGGGGCTTACTATAGTTTGAATACAGTTTGTTCTTACCAAAACTCATGTCAAAGTTTGATCCCCAATGTGGTGGTATAGGTGAGGCCTAGCCTCACCTGGGTCTGGGTCATGGGGGCAGATCCCTCATGAATGACTAGGTGCTCTTCTCCAGGTAGCCAGCTCTCACCCTGGTGAGACGGTGTTAGTTCTAACAAGAATTAATTTGTTCCTGTGAGAGTGGGTTATTGTAAAGCCAGGATATAACATCAGGTTTTGCCTCTTCACATGTGTCTGCTTCCCCTTTGACCTTCTCTGCTAGGTTATGATGCACCACAAAAGCCCTTAGCAGAAACCAGAGCAATGTCCTTGAACTTCCCAGACTGTAGAGCCATGAGCTAAATAAACATATTTTCTTTATAAATTACCCAGTCTCAAGTATTCTGTTATAGCAACATAAAATGGACTAAAACAGAGCTTAAGATCAAAGTCACTGTGCTCCCTTCCATCACTATTGAAAGAAGAGTGGAGAGGCAACAAAAGATTGATTTTCCTCCTCATTAGAGAAAACTCCATGTGTGTGTAGCAATAATTTTTCTTGTTACATAAGGAAGAGCATTCTAACATTTGGTGCTATCAGCAAAAGATATGGGCTAATTCTTGAGATCCTGAATTCCCCCATGACTCGAGTTATTCCAACACAGACACCAATTTACTATTTGAGGGAGTGTTAGAGGTAGAAAGTCAAATGAAAATCCCTTCCAACTCTAAAAGCATATGGTTCTATTAGTTCCTATGTCATTGTTAATGAAGCTCTATCAACATTTTTTGTGGAATGATAAGTCCATATAATATAAAAGAGAAAAAGTAACAAAAGCAAAACAAAGTCTATGTGGCATCCTCTGTTCAACTAGTATTTTGCCAATGAGTAATTTGAAAACAGTACATTTTGTTCATCTTTACTCGGTCCAAGGAAACTGTATTTTAATGAGTACTGCCTCATTTACTTCTTCATAATCATCTGCTAATCCTTCAGTTTGGGTTAATGACATTTCTCACAAAGAACACCTTCAATTTTTGAGCCACATTTATCCAACTCAATTCAAATCTTTAAAACCTTTTCCTCCCAGCTGTTTCTGATTCTAAGTAATTTCTGTAATTCTCACATTAATCCTCATTAGTAGAAGACTCCTCTTTGGGGACACCAAGGTCCCTTTCCTAATTATGATGGTCCATTTAAGCAGGGCTAGTTTTAATAGAGGGTTTCACTAAAAGAATTTTACAGAAACTCAAACTCTATTTTTTTATTATATATTAACTTGAAATGATTTGCCTGTGGTGTAGCTGTCACAATCAATGCTCCTATCTCAATAATCAATTCATCTCTCTACATAATAAAGTTAGCTACAGAAATTACTGAAAATCCTAATAATGGTCCAAATTAGTCCAATGTGGCATTGTACGTCAACACTTGTTCTTATATTTCTTTTCTCATGAATATAAAAGGATGTGTCCAAACATGGCACATTGTATTGAGAAATTCAAACCATTTGAGTCCTCATAAAACCCACCTCTCTATCACTTTTTAGATAATGTTAACCACAAAGATTTTCATCATAATCTCTTAATTACAATTGGTTTAAAGTTAAAGATCATATGTATTGTTTTCTGATCTCCTAAATATGGAGGCAGATTCTCTCTGAAGTCAAGGCTTCACCATAGCCATACTTCATACCTTCAATATCAGCCCGAAACACTAAAATATATTCTTTTTCCCAGATACTCTCATGTAGGGTAATCTCAATAAACACCTAATATTTCCTAGTTCCAGGCACATGGTTTATGACAATTAATCATTTCACTAGTAGATGAAGTTCAAGATGGACCAAGGTAAGGACTGATCACTGCTTCCTCAGGCACTACCACTAGTAAAGTGAATGTGGTGGTTGGTTGGGGTGTCAACTTGACTAGATTAAGGGATTCCCAGATAGCTGGTAAAGCATTAATTATTCTCAGTGCTTCAGTGGGCAATAAGCCCATGCCTCTTCTGCTAAAAGGGAAATCCAGGTAGCTTGGCATTAGATTAAAATGATTGGGCTGCTCCAAATATGTGTGTGAAGGTGTTTATGAGGAAGATCAACATTTGAGTAGGTGAACTGACTGGGGAAGATTGGCTCTCAATGTAGGCCGGCACTATCCAGTAAGCCGGGGGCCTGGATGGACCAAAAAGGTGGAGGAAGAGTGAATACTTGCTCTCTTTTCTGGAGTTCATCTCACTCTTCTTCTCCACTTCAGATGTCAGAATTCCAGGATCTCTGGCCTTTGGTATCCAGGACTCACATGAGCACACCCCTGGGCTCTTGAGCTTTTGGCTTCAGATGAACTGAGAGTTACACCACTGGTTTCCTTGGTTCTAAGACCTTTGGCCTTAGACTGAGCCACAGTATTGCCTTCCCTTACTCTTCAGCTTGCAGATGGCCCATTATGGAACTTCTCTGCCTCCATAGTCCCTTGAGCCAATTCCCCACTCAAATAAATCCCTTCTCAACTCTCTGTCTCTGTCTATATCTATATTATATCTATAGACATAGATATAGATATAGATATAGATAGATATAGATATAGATATAGATATAGATATAGATATATAGAGAGAGATCTCAATTCTATCTGGAAACCCTGACTGTAACAGTGAGTTATCCTGAGGGTCAATGGGAAAATGCTCTAATGCCCACTAAAGCCCTAAAATCTTATCACTTAGTCCACAACATCTTGCTAGTTCCCCCAAATTTCTGTTATTCTTCTACTTTCTGATGCTTCAAGATTTACAGACTCCTATCACTAAACCTCTATTTTGGCATCCAATCCAAGCAGCATTTTCTTTTCTTTGGTAGCTGTCATTATTATTAGGTGCATTTATGCTGTGTTGTTATTTATTTACATTACACCCCTTATTTCCCATAACAATCCTACCATATTGTGGTCATTGGAGCCTTCTAAAAATGAAGAAACTTAGAATGGTTAAGTACCTTGCCTAAGATGACAAAGCACAGAAGTAACAGAGATAGGATTCTAACCAAGTCTGTCATACCCTGAATTTTCTATTGTTCCTACTCTATCTCAAGTTCTCCTCTTTTCTAGCATTATTATCTGTAAGTGTATGTCTACCTGCATTGCAAAGGTTCAGAAACATATGTTGGGGGCAGTTGCTACTTTTCCTAGGGCACTTGTCTCCCCATTCTCACATCTTTATGTACCTAGAGTATATCTGGAGTACCAAAAATAAAAGCCAAAAACATACCACTAATTAGCTGGAAATTCCAATCCTTCCAACCATGAATCAGTTGTTCTAGGCCATTTGAGAAAGATGGCCTAGAACAAAAAATCTAATTGCTGGATTTCTATCTCCATCACAGTTTCACAAGCATTTTTGTAATCCTTAATCTGAGAAGTCAGTATTTTTGCAATTGAAAGAGAGAGCACAAAATGCTAACCACTAGACCACCAGAGATATTTTTGCAATTGAAAATAATTACATTCTTGCTACTTTTTATCCATATTGAGCTTTGTAAATTGCATAATATGTGTATGCTATTAAAGATAATTTTTTAAAAATATACTCAATTATGGCAAGTTTTTGTGAGAAATGTATTCACATGCACTGCAGGAAGCAGCACAGCCTTCCTTAAAAACTGTTTGGCTATACATATTTAGGACTTTTAAACCTCAAAGTATTTATAGCGTTTGGTCCAATCATCCCACATCTGGAAACTCCTCATATGGAAATAACCACAAATGCAAACAAAAAATATTGCTTCAGTGGTAATAACAAAAAAGTGGAAGAAATAGGAAAGGGAAATGGTTAAATTGTATTCATACAACTAAGTATTACATAACCATTAAAATTGTGCTTATGATGAATTTTTCTAGATATTTTTAATTTTAAAAATAGAGGGTAAAATTATAGAATGTAGCAGTTTGGTATTTTTTTTATGGGAAGAAATACCAAAGTTTAAGTAGTAAGATATAAAACTTAAAAACACATAAATAAATATAAGAAATTTTGCCTTCTAAAAATTTCTAGAGAGGGCAAAAAATGTGATCATATTTTCAACATATTTCCATATATGGAAATATGTTGAAAATTCCTTTGCACAATTTATGTACTGAGAAAGCCTTTGGATGGTGGAAGGCTTTTAAATCCCTATTGACCTAACTTAAAACTCCGCGCAATTGGGACATTATAAAATGTCATTTACACTTTTTTCCTTAGTCCACTAGGATTTATTATAATCAGGCTTTACAGCATTCCATTAGCAAAAATATGTCTATGAGTGTGTTCGCTGGTAATTAATACTCTTCATATTTGGTCTAATACTTCTTCTTGCACCTGAAGTATGCACTAAATGTCCCTAAAACACATGCCCTCTTGATCTTCACCATTAAGCTGGCAATTATAATTCTATCATCAGCCAAATTATAAGGCCTTTGGAATCTATCTGATAGATAGATAGTTCAAAGGCCTATTGAACTATATGAATCTAAGAAAAAGAAAGTGTCCCTGAAGCTATCAGTTTGGAGCCCTCACTTCCCCCCAAAAAGAAACAAATCTTGAATGATATTTGTATTGGTTACTCTTGCCACAATAATGCCGTTAGCAAACTACCCTTCAAATCAGTCTATAATTAGTTCGCAAGTCTGTGCATGAGCAGTTTAGACTGGGCAGGGCTCAGCTGGGCTCACTCACACTTCTGAAGTCGGCTGTCTGTCAGTGGGACGACCTGACTGTGCTCCACATGTCGCTCATGTCCCCCCAGCAGGCCAGCCAAGCATGTTTTCAAAACTCTGCGTACATCACATCTGCAAATCACATGGATGAACTCAAAATATAAGGAGAGGGAAAGAGATTCTGTTTCTTAAGTGAGAAGAACTGCAAAGTCACAAGGCAAGAGTCATGAATAAAAAAAGGAGTGAAGAATTGGGGCCATTAATACAATTAATTTACCACAAAAGTGAATCTAGCTTTCTAATCTCTTTTTCAACAAGATGCCTACATCAATGCCACCGTGGCTCACAATTGCCCCAGGGTTGATAGTGTCTTTCAAAAAACCAAAGGTGGAAATGAAATTGACCAAATGATATTTTAAAAACAAACACGAATGGATGGGAAAGGTTACTAAGGTCATCTCTGCAAAGAATCTATCACAAATGGTGATGATTATACCCATTCCACAGTGTTGGAATAAGGATCTGAGAACATCTAATTAAAACATTTTGTTAACTATGCACAATTAGAGTTTGAATTTGCAGATGGTCTAAGTGTAAGCAGACTTATCATTAGGTCTGCACTGGTGACCTTAAAACCCACGCCCTAATATCCTCATCATTCTTGCTACCGAGAATTTCCTTCTAAGGTATGTGGGGTGGTTTTGTGGGTTAGCCTAAGTATATTCAATTACATGTAGGTTTTCTCCATGATTTTGGTTTTGTCTTCGTCTATATATTTTTACTTGAAAGTAAGGGGGGAAAAAACTTCTTTCTCTACATTATAGTCAGAAATTCAGAAGTTTCTTTACTGAAATGATTGCTATCTATTTATTTCACACTATAGTTATTTCGATTTGCTTCCAGTTTCTCTCCTCATTTCATCACTTACTTTTTTTAATGAGGTCAATATGATTTTTGTCTCCTTCATTAAGCCTACAGAATATGAATGAGAATGAAAGTTCTCCTACAATGTGAGATCCATCTCACCACCATTGCTGTCACTGCTGCTGCTGCTTTAACTCAGCTGTAGACCAGCAAAGAGCAGCCTTCAAGGCTCTGAAGAATCAGCCACGACTGCCTGTGGAGAAATCTCATACTTGCTTATGTAGTGGGTTAAACAGTGGCTCCCAAAAAGATATGCCCAAGTTTTAATCCTCAAAACCCATAAAGGTACCCTTATTTGCAGACATAGTTAAAGATTTTGAGATGAGATTATTCTGAATTTAGGGTGAGCCCTAAATCCGACGACAGTTGTCTGTATAAGAAAAGGAGATGATACAGAGAGACACGGGGGAGAAGGCAGTGTGAATACAGAGGGAGAGATGAGGTTTATGCTGCCACAAATCAAGGAATACCCGAAGCCACTAGAAGCTGGAAGAGACAAGGAAGGGTTCTCCTGCACAGTCTTCAGAAGTTGTGTGCCCTGAGCATGCCTGGATCTGGGGCTTCTGGCTTCTTCCATAACTATAAGCCAGTACATATATGTTGTTTTAAGTCATTCAGCTTATGGCACATTGATATGGTTTCCTTAGAAATACATACACTTTACTTGAACATTGCCAAGATCTATATAAGCAGAGACAAACAAAATAATCCCTGAATTTGAGCTCTCTATCCTTGAATGAGAAGATTACCTCTATGCCTTATTGAATGCCCCAGTTGTATGATTCTGAGTTACTTAATGATTCATTCCATCCCTGAAGGCAGGAGATATACTGGCAGGGAGTCTAGTCTCTGCACAACAAATCCTAACATTATAACATTCATACTTCCTGGCCTCCACTTTCTGAGCTGCTAACCCACAAATGCTTGTAATGAAATTGATTCTTTATTCCCCCTCTTATATCTTATCAGGAAGGGAAAGTTGAGAGTTCCAAAAGCTTGAAAATGTAAGCAATGGAGGATTTTTTGTATCTTTATGAATGTACAAGTATGTATGTGCTTGTGTAAAGCTGTGCACAACCAATGTAAAGTTCCTGAGACCTTTTATACTGGTGACCTACTCCTGGTAACCACTTGTTGCAAAAACTCGGGGGCTTAAATCAACACTTATTATCTCACCTTATCTGTAGATCAGGAATTCTGAAGCTGCTTGTCTGAGTGGGGTGTCAGGGTCTCTCATAAGGTTGCAATTCAGATGTCAGCTAGAGTGACCATCATGTGAGGCTTGACTAGGGCTGGAGGATCTGCGTCCCAGATGGCTCACTCATGCAGGTGTTGGTAGAAGGCCTGAGTTCTGAACTGGCTATTGGCCAGAGGCCTCAGTCCCTCCCCACATGGGCACTCCTCATAACACAGCAGCTGACTTGCACCAGGGTGTGTTATCCGAGATAGAGAGAGAAAGAGGGGAGGAAGGGAGAGGCAGAATCAGTGATGTCTTTTATAAGCTAGCTGTAGAAGTGACATACCATCACTTCCACAGTGTTTTCTTGGTTGCACAGACCCAACCTAATACAATGCAGAAGGGACTACACAAAGGCTTGAATATTAGCAGTGGGAATCACTGAGATGCCATTTTAGAAGCTGATAGTCATTATTTTCAAAAGTAGGTATTAACTCCCAGATCAGCTTTTTCTAGCCCACATTTAATTTAATTATTCTCTTCATCCCCACCCTCAAAGTTTGGGTTATATTTTTCCAAATTCTTGAGGATTAAAAAACATAAAATTAAGCTGCACATGGTGACTCATGCCTGTAATCCCAGCCCAGCACTCTGGAAGGCGAAAGTGGAAGGACTGCTTGAACTCAGGAGTTCAAGACCAGTCTGAACAAGAACAAGACCCTGCCTCTATCAAAAATAGAAAAAATTTGCCAGGTAGGGTGGCACATGCCTGCAGTCCCAGCTACTTGGGAGGCTGAGGCAGGAGGATTGCTTGAGTCCAGGAGTTTGAGGTTTCTGTGAGCTATGACACCACTGTACTCTACTTGGGGCGATAAAGCAAGACACTATCTTAAAAAACAAAAAAAAATTTAATTAAAAAAAACATAAAATTAAAGTCATTATTATTCTTTCTATTGTCTGACATTCTATGGGGATTAAGAATAGACAACAGTTAGAGGAAAGAGGAAAATCTGAGTTACTTTCATGATATAACATTTCATATCAATAGACTGTGCGATGGTATTCTTTATGAGCTAAGTAGGCTCATCCTACAGATATTACTCATTGTCAGAATAGATAGTAAAAAAGTACTATCATTAATTACATGAGATATGGCACCAAAGTGACATGCATTTAAAATCATTGCCAGACAGACTGACTTATAGACTAGACATGGACCTTGGTGCCTAGTTAGAGAAGGGACAGGATTAGACAAAATGAATACCAGATATCTGCAGTGTTCAAAACAAATAGCACACAATTGTTGAGAGGACTCAATAAAATGTCCTCTTAGAATGTTCCTTTCTTTGGGGAAAGTTTTGTGACATCCCTCTGGTTCTCAAAGGCAAATCATGCCCCTCAAAATATACAATCATAAGCCATAATTACCCAAGGTAGTATGGCAGTGTGTGTCAACCCTTTCTCTAACACTAGCACAATAAAGATATTCTGTACAATAATTTCACACATGACATTATAATTTTACATCTTTTAGCAATCATTTCCTCACAAATTTGAAAATATAACAGAAAAAAATTCCACTTGGTATGCATACTCAACCCCCCATATTTTTGCCAAATACAGAACTACAAAATAATTGGTAACATCTGTTTTTATTGACTATTTTCATAATTTGTGTGGTACCTAGAAATTTATTATAAATAAGAAAAGAGCACACTGACTTTATTTTTGTTCAAATAATAATTCCAACAATGCAACAACAGCATCTGTGATTGTCTCTAATCAGGAAGTTACTCAGTAGAAATATGATACAATTACATTTGGTTGATACAGTGAAAGTTATAGTTAAGCATAAAACACTAATTGTTTTCATTATAAGTCTCCAGACTATAGCCCACTGGATTGCTACGGAAACATTGGAAATCTCAGACAGTTCAAAGCAAAATAAAAAACAAAAACAGGAACTTGTCCTCACTTATCTAAATGGTCTAGAGTCAGGGCCCCCCTTTAACACTTTAACACCAGCAAAGACTCTGTGAAAACATGGCTTTCCACAGTAGAAGACACCAAAGTAGCAACTACTGAACTATGATGTCTGATATCATTATGTGATCTAAATCTTTTGTTTGTGTGAGTAGTGAGGAGATGGTGTAGTTTTTAATGACAACAGAAACCTTGATTTCTGTTTTTAGATTACTCATTCAACTTGTCATCTATAAGCATTTCTGATAACAAAATAAATGCCTTTTGCTATTTGTATTCTCAGGATAGTTGAGGTAGTGATTTAAAGCCACTAATGATGAAGAATGAATTAGGTAAGTTAAATAAATTGGCAAGACTAACAAAAATTCTCCTAAAGTTGCCTCAGATTTCTTAGTAGCTTCAATAACATGGATTTATGCTTATAGGATTTGTAAAGGAGGAAAACTATCTCTTCCTTCTACCTATCTTGTGTTCCTTGGCTAGATAGACTCCCTGTATTAAAAGACAGATTAACAAAAGAAAAGCATGCAAATGTATTTAATATAAGTTTTACATAACATGGGAGCCTTCATAAAGAAATGAAGACCCACAGAAATACTTAAACCTATGTATCTTTATGTTATCTCTGAGAAAGAGTTGATAATCATGGAGAAATAATATAGAACAAAGAGTCTACAATCTAAGGATAATAAACTAGGAGAAACTTAGCAAGGTCTGTTTGTTCATATTCTTCTCTGTGACCCTTTGTCTTCATAGATAAGAATGTTCTCTTCCTTTGGCTTTAGGGAGAGAATGGATAATGTGAGGGTCTTATGAACCACTTTAGGGGAGAAGGGTAGGAGAAAATCAGAAAGACCTTCCTACTTCTGTGGTTTTCTCACATTCCTTCAGGTTAAAATAGTCCATATTTATAGGGGCCACATTTTAGGGTAGCATGTCCTAAACCCCATCACGTTCAATTTTTTTTTTTTTGTAGATCAGAACATATTATTAAAATCTTAGAACTGTTCCCTGAACTTCATCTATTTTTTTCTCATAAGTATATACTAAGTACCTTCTCTGTTCCTCTCTTTAGGCTAGTATGGAAGCTCCAACAGTAATCAAGACATTGTCACTAGCATAAAGAATATTAAAGTCTAGTGAAGGTAATGGATAAGGAAATAGGTATTTAAAATACAGTGTTATAAGCACTATAGGAAAAATATAGTTTGTGGGAACACAGAGGCACCTAACCTTGGAATTTCAAATCAGGAAAAGCTTTCCAGAGAAAATTTATCTCAGAAGTAGGGGCAGGTTTTAGTATTTCAGGTTTAAGTACAGGTTTAAGTACAAAGATTTCAGGTTTAAATACAAAGATCTGAGGGCAAAAGACAGCCTGGTGTACTAGAGAAATGTATTTTGTTCCATACAAACTGGAGCAGAATGAAGAGGAATGTAATAAAAGAATGGTGCCTAATGAGCAAGATAATAAAGATGTGATAATAATATAATAAGAAGGAAGAAAGAATTCAATCAGACAATTAAAAGACTTGTTTACTTTAACCCTGGAAAAAACAAATCAACTGCAACCAGTTGAAGGAGTAATTCCATCTATCAAAATTAGGGAATGAAAAGTAGAAAGAAAAAAAAGCAAAGACATCTGTGATACACATATCACACACACACACAAACACACAAAATATGACTTGAAAAAAATCCTTAAAAGCTGGGCAGTGGATAGGAAGTGTTGGCATCTTTACCTGTGGCTTGGGCAAAGTCATCCTAGGTGTCTACACCAAGCCAAAGATGGGCAAGTGAGTTTACAACCTGAGGAATATTAGGAATAATTTTTGAAAACATATGAATGTAATCTTTTTATCCAAAACTGATCTGGAAAAAAAGGTTTCCCATGCTATAATTCAAAACTTCTTTCTGCGGTGGCTCACGTCTGTAATTCTAGCACCCTAGGAGGCCAAGGCAGGGGAATCATTTTAGCTCAGGAGTTCGAGACCAGCCTGAGCAAGAGCAAGACCCCATCTCTACTAAAAATGGAAAGAAATTAGCTGGACAACTGAAAATATATAGAAAGAAATCAACTGGGCATGATGGTGCATGCCTGTAGTCCCAGCTACTTCAGAGGCTGAGGCAGAAGGATTGCTTGAGCCCAGGAGTTTGAGGTTGCTGTGACCAAGGCTGATGCCATGGCACTCTAGCCCAGGCAACAGAGTGAGACTCTGTCTCAGAAAAAAACAAAAAAAACCAACAAAAAAAACTTCTTTCTGTGAATAAGCCACACTTTTTATAAAATGCATAAGCAATTTTCTGATGAATTTTACAGGGATTGTGTCTTGTTCTCTTAGGTCACACTCACCATGTTGACTATCAGTTGTCAGTCAAAAGGCTTTTAATCAAACATTCTTTTTAAAACTCTGACATATTAGAGTATCATTTTACAAAGAGTTTGGAATATAACTCTCATAAAAAATGAATGTAAAGATTTTATTTAACTTATTAATTAATGAGGAAGCCAATAAAATGTTAAAGCTGGTTCAAAGGAAAATTTGAGGAAATTCTGGTTACCAAAGTAGGTGGCACAGAAGCAAGCTGGCTTTACTCCTCCCCACACACACACTCATAGAAAACCAAAACAAATATACAGCTCTGAAATTGTCACCAGCAATATCCCAGAACTCAGCTATAATAAGGAGGCAGTTTGTAGGGCCATAGTGAAGTGAAAACGTCAAGCAGAAGGTAAGAGATCCAGATTTCCATATTCACAATGCCCCTCCCCCCAATCTACCCAGCATTAAACCTACAGAAAGTTTTCCCCCAACCCATGGTTTCTACACTAAAAAAAGTGAGATCAAGGTGGACAACTAGCTCTCCAACCATCTTCAGCTTCCTGCGGGACACCTCTCCCTGACTCAACCCAAAGGAATCATCAGGAGTACCTGAAGGAACAAATATTCCTAAGGAGAGTCAGAGATAAAGTGGGGAAATGGGACTACTGTCTTCAGCCCTGGAAATTCTGCTGTATAACTTCAGCTAAAGGAGATGCCAAATAAGAGTGGCTGTTCAACAGCACCACTCTATAGGAGGTTTATCCCATGGGTCCTCTGGGCACAAACTCCTAGCAAACCTTCTCACACTACTGGAATATCTATCTCTTTTGGGACCTCATCAATTTGAGATGGGTGGCACTCTGATTGTTTACCATAACCTAGGAAAAGCTAGGCTTGAGGCACCATTTAGCACCAAAAATGAGGCAGTGATCTAGCAGGGAAGTATAGAAAGAAAATCAATAGATAAATTGCAAGGAATCTCTAAGAAAACATATCCAATAAAAACCCAAACAAACCAGACAGAATATTGGAATGAATAACTAATCCTTTAATGCAAAGATACATATGTACATCCATAAGAAAAAACAACAAACAAGGAACTATACCCTCCTCATATGGACAAAGCAAGGATCCAGTGATTGACTCTAACAAACCAGCAATACGTAAACTCTTTGATCAAGAATTCAAAATAGTAGTTTTAAGGAAACTCAGTGATCTCCAAGATAACACAGAAAAGCAATTCAGAAATTTATCAGGGAAATTTTAAAAAGAGATGGTAATAATAATTTTAAAAATCAGACAGAAATTTTGGAACTGAGAATACATTTACTGAACTGAAAAATTCACCATAAGCTCTCAACAACAGAATGGATCAAGCAGAGGAAAACATCAGTGAGCTCTAAGACAGGCCATTTGAAAATACACAGAGGAGAAAAAAGGAAGAATGAAGATCACTTAAAAGATAGAGAAAATTATCTCAAAAGACCAAATCTAAAATTTACTGGTGTCCAAGAGGGAGTTGAGCAAGAGCAAGGGGTAGAAATATTATTTAAAGAAATAATAATACAAAATTTTCCAAAACTTAAGAGAAAGATAAATATCCAGGTACGGGAAGGTCAGAGAACACCGAACAGATCCATCTCAAATAAGACTACCCCAAGTTATATAATAATCAAACTCCCAAAATTCAAAAAAAAAGAGAGGATCCTAAAAGCAGCAAGAATTAAAAAGCAAATAACATATAAAGGAGCTCCAATTTGTGTGGCGATAGACTTCTATTCTTCTCTTTGAGATCTAAGATAAGATACCCACCTGTTTAAAATAACCTATTATATCTGTAAGGTGGTTTTTGTAAGTCTCATGGTAACCATAAGCTATTACAGATTCACTCAAGATAAAAAGTAATGAACTAAAATATAGTATCAGAGAAAATAACAACCACAAAAGAAGGTAGGAAGAAAGGAAGAGAAGAGTTACAAAACAACCAGAAAACAAGCAACAAAATGGCAGTAGTAAGTCCTTACTTATCAATAATAACACTGAAAGTAAACAAACTCAATTCTCCAATTAAAAGACATAGAGTGAAGGAACAGATAAAGAAACAAGACGCAATCTACATTAAGGCTTTCAAAGGGCTCTGTCTTGCCAAAGGGAAATGTCTACAATTTTCAGGAAAAAATATTCAATTGAAGGAAGTATCAGGAAGCTGAATTTGTCTTAACATTCATACCACTAATTTTGATTATATCAGTAATAAAGTTGATATTTTGATTTCTAAAAAAAAAAAAAAAAAGAAACAAGACCCAATTATATGCTGCCTTCAAAAAACTCACTTCACCTATGAAGACACACAGACTGAAAGTGAAGGAATGGAAGAAGATATTCTATGCAGCTGGAAACTAAAACAGTGCAGGAGTTAACTATACTTATATCAGATAAAATGGACTACAAATAAAAGATTTTAAAAAGAGACAAAGAAGGTAACCACATAATGATAAAGGAATGAATTCTATAAGACTACATAACAATTATAAATATCTGCATATCTACATACCTAACAACAAAGCATCTAAGTATATAAAACAAACATTAACAAATCTAAAGAGGGAGATAGACTGCAGTACAATAGTAGCAGGGTACTTCAACATCCTCCTCTCAGCAGTGGAAAGATCATCCAGACAGACAATCACAAATAAACATCAGAGTTAAACTATACACTAGACCAAATAAGCCTAATTGAAGAATATTTGCAGAATATTTCACCCACTGCCACAGAATTTGTAACCTTTTTATTAGCACACAGAACATTCTCCAGAATAAACCATATGTTAGGCCACATTACAAGTCTCAATAAATTAAAAAATAAAAAGAAATTATATCAAATATTGTTTATGACCACAATGGGATAAAACTAGAAATCGATAACAAGAGGAACCACAGAAAATACACAAATGCTTGGAAATTAAACAACATGTTCCTAAATGACAAATGGATCAATAAAGATTAAGAAGGAAATTTTAAAACTTTGTATAACAAATGAAAATGGAAATACAACATAGCAAAATCTATGGGATACAGCAGAATCAATAATAAGAGTAACATTTACATCAACAAATGCCTATATCAAAAAAGTAGAAAAAATTCAAATAAACAACAATGTACCTCAAGGAACTAGAAAAGCAAGAATAAACCAAACCCAAAATTAGTAGAAGGAAAGAAATAACAAAGATCAGAGCAGACATAGATGAAATTGAGGTTAAAAATATACAGATCAATGAAACAAGTTGGTTTTTGAAAAGACACACCAAATTGAGAAACCTTTAGCTAGAAGAAAATAAGAAAGAAGATTCAAATAAATAAAATCAGATATGAGAAAGGAGACATAATAACTGAGGTGATAGAAATACAAATTATCATCATAGACTATTACTAATAATAATGCCAACAAATTGGAAAAACTAGACGAAATGGATAAATTCCTGGACATATACAACCTACCAAGATTGAAACATGAAGAAATAGAAAATCTCAACAAACTAATAATGAGTAATGAGATAGAAACCATAATAAAAGTCTTCCATCAAAGAAAACCTGGGACCTGATGGCTTCTTTTCTGAATTCTACCAAACATTTAAAAAACTAATACCAATTCTACTCAAACTCTTCAAAAAATTTGAAGATGAGAGAACATTTCCAAATTGATTTTACAAGTCCAGCATTACCCTGATACCAAAATCATACAAAGACACAACAACAACAAAACTCCAAGCCAATATTCCTGATGAACGTAGATGAAAAAGTCCTCGACAAAATATTAACAAATTAAATTCAACAACACATTAAAAAGATCATGCATCATGATCAGGTGGGATTCATCCCAGGGATGCAATGATGGTTCAACATATGCAAATCAATAAACATGAAACTTGACATGAACAGAACCAAGAACAAAAACCATATGATCATTTCAATAGATGCAAATAAAAAGTATTTGATAAAATTCAGCATCCCTTTATTATAAAAACCCTTGACAAACTGGGTATAGAAGAAACACACTTCAAAATAATAAAGCTATACATGACAAACCCACAGCTAATATTGTACTGAACTGGGAAAATTGAAAGTCTTTCTTTTAAAATCTGGAACAAGATAAGGATGCCCACTTTCACTAGTTTTATTCAACATAATACTAGACTTCCTGAAATAGGCAAATAGGTAAGAGAAAGAAATGAAAAACATCCAAATTTGAAAGGAAGAAGTCAAGTAAGACTTGTTCACAAATTACATGATTCTTAGAAAAACCTGAGGACTCCAGGAAAAAAAGTGTTGGAACTCATAAACAAATTCAGTAAAGTTCCAGCATACAAAATCAATATACAGAAATCATCACTGTTTATATACCACAACAAAAATCAATCTGAAAAAGAAACCAAATAAGCAATTCCATAAAATATAGCTACAAAGAATATAAGATACCTAGGAATCAATTTAACCAAAGAAGTGATAGATCTAGACAATGAAAACTATAAAGCACTGATAAAAGAAATTGAAGAAGACACAAAAAACAGAAAGATTTTCTATGCTCATGGATTGGAAGAATTAATATTGTTAAAATGCCAATTCTATTGATAGCATTCTACAAATTCAATGCAATCCTTATCATACTAATGTCATTCTTCACAGAAATAGAAAAAACAATTCTAAAACTTATAGGAAACCACAAAAGACCCCAAATAGCCAATGCAATCCTTAGCACAAAGATGCGAAGCTGGGGGTTTCACATTATCTGACTTCAAATTATACCACAAAGCTACAGTAATCAAATCAGCATGGGATTGGCATAAAAACAGACACATATACCAATGAAACAGAATACAGAATCCAGATAAAAATGCATGAATTTATAGCAGACTCAGTTTGACAAAGATGCAAAGAACATCCAATAGGCAAGACACAGTTTCTTCAATAAATGGACTGGGAAAACTAGATAACCTTATGCAGAGGAATGAAACCAGACCCCTTTCTCACACCATATAAAATAAAATCAAAATGGATTAAAAATCCATTAAAAATGTAAGGCCTGAAACTATGAAACTACTAGAAAAAACATTGGGAAAGTGCTCCAGGACATTGGTCTGGGCAAAAATTTTTTTGTGTAAGACCTCAAAAGCACAAGAAACAAAGCAAAAATGGATAAATGGAATTACTTCAAGCTAAAATTTTTCTGCATAGCAAAGACAACAATCAGTGAAGTGAAGAGACAATTCATAAAATGGGAGAAAATATTTGTAAACTATCCATCTGACAAGGGATTAATAGCCAGAATACATAAGAAGCCCAAACAACTCAATAGCAAAAAAAATCCAATTTAAAAATGGGAAAAAGATATGAATAAACATTTCTCAAAGGACAATGGCCAAGAACTATATGAAAAAGTGCTCAACATTAACTAATCATTAGAGAAATGCAAATCAAAACCACAATGAGATATCACCTCACCCCATTTAAAACAGCTTTTATCAAAGACAGGCAATAACAGATGCTGGCGAGGATGTGGTTAAAAGGGAACCCTTGTACACTGTTGGTGGGAATGTAGATTAGAACAGTCCCTATGTAAAATGGTGTGGAGTTCCCTCAAAAAACTAAAAATAGAACCAGTGTATGATCCAGCAATTCCACTACTCCAAAATAAAGAAAATTAATATATCAAAGAGATTATCTGCACTCCCATGTTTATTACAGCACTATTCACAATAACCAAAATAAGGAATCAACCTAAGTGCTCATCAAGAGATGAGTAGATAAAGAAAATATGTTATATATACACAACATGATATTATTCAGCTATAAAAAAGAATAAATTCCTGTCATTTGAAGCAATATGAATGGAACCAAAGTGAAATAAACCACACTCAGAAGACAAATATCACAAGTTCTCACTCGTAGGTGGAAGCTAAAAAGTGGATCTCATGATGATAGTGAGTAGATTGGTGGTTACGAGAACCTGGGAAGGGGTAGTGAGGATGGAAGATGAGGAGACATTGATTAATGAGTACAAGTATACGGTTTGATAGAAAAAATAATACCTAGTGTTCGGTAGATCACTAAGGTGACTACAGTTTAAAATAATCTATTGTATATTAACAGAAAAGTTAGTTTCCAGCATAAAGAAAAGACAAATATTTAAGGTGATAGATATCCCAATTACTCTGATTCATTCTTTACAAATTATTATGAATATATGAAATTCTCACATGTACCTCCAAAATATATGCATCTATTATACATTATATATCAATAAAAGATAAAATTAATTTTTAAAAAGTAAAATTTGAAGCTATACACACACACACACAATCAAGGCTGCTATAATGAATTTGCTAAGAGATGAAAACTGGTTAATAATTTAAAATTGAACATTTGAGATTATCTCTTCTACATAGTGGAAATGAATTGTATCTCTACAGGACACAATTCATTTGTATTGACATGAATGAGAATCATTTGCACGCTATCATTTTCTACAACTTAATTTCTACTTCCACAGAGTTATAAAATAGCCTAGTTATAGAAAGGCAAATGTACATACCCCTATAAAATCAGATAATCCCTGAAAGGAATCTCCTTCAAGCACTCCTTTAAAAGAACATTCATTTCTTTTGCTCATTTCTAAATCTTTGAATTTTTTCTTGACATATCTAACATTAATTATGCAATCATTCTTTTTCCTGTATAATGGACTTAAAGAAAATGAATGTTTTAATTAGCCCACTAGGCCATTTTCCTTTGCATCAAGATGGTAATAAAACTTTGGTGTAATCTCACAATTAAATTGTCTAAAACATTTTCTGCTACAGAATTTTAAGGATTTCTGAATGTTTAAGAACATCTGACATAATAGCTTTGTAATTTAACATCAAAATATCTAATTTTTATTTTAATTTAAAAGATAAAATTAAATTAAGTTTATGAACAGAACATGAATTTTATGGAAAATCTATTTATAACATTTATAAATCTGAGTTATCAGATTTTATCAGATTTATAAAATGTGTTTAAGTCTATAAAAAGAATATTTTTAAAGCTTTAGTTAAAAGCACTTTTGTATAACAATGTGTATGTACTTAATAAACTATACAAATAAAAATGGTTAAAATGGTAAGCTTTCTGTAATGGATATTTTATGATAAAAAAAGCACATTTACTTGTTTTTAAAATGGTATCTTAAGTGTAGTTCAAAACATTTAAGGAAACTTAAAATAACTAAATTTATGAATGAAGTTCATTGCTGAGGAGAATTTAATCCACTAATTTATTAATTGATTATTAATCAAAAAATAAGTTAAAGGTAGTAAACCTTAGTTTTAAGATTTATTTATAAATAAATTAAAAGATTTAGATATTGACCTAGAGAAATTAAGAGATGAGGCAGGAGCACTAAAGAGAAACCAGATCATAATGAGTTTAGATTGTATCTTGTAAGCAACAGGGAGCTATTAAAGTAAAGCAATAGGGAGCACTAAAGGAGTAACATATTTGCACCTTAAAATGATCACTGTGGTTTGTTTTGTGAAGAAAAGACTGGAGGAAGACTAGATTGATGGCAGAAAAGTTAGTTAATAGGTTATGCTGTTATTCAGGTGAACTATAATGATCAGGACTGAAGCAATGAAATAGTAATTATAGCCAATTTATATCGACCATCTTTATGTGTCAGAAATTCTTATAAGCACTTTATACTACCTCATTCTTATCCTTGTATCAGTATACTGTTATTACCTTACACAACAACAAAAAACAGTTTTCCACTCAGTATCATAGTTCAAAGCCACCGGGAAATTCTAAGAATAGATGATTTAACAAATGCTTTATCAACCTGAATGGGAAGTGGGGGATGGGAAACTAATTAATACTAAAATACAAACAAAAAAATAATCCACTCTCTACTGCTTGGGGTTATAGCTTCAAAGGATATTTGGTCAAATATGGGAAAGATTTTGTCCAAATGGCAGTTAGTACTGATGTAAACAACCAATTATTAACCTGTAAAGAACTCAAGTTGCAAAAATACAAATATTGATTTAGAAAGAAACAAATGCATTTTTCATGATAAGGTATTTGAGGGAAGAATTATTGATTGATTGATTTGTGCATGTGGTGGTTGTGGTGTTTTATCTCCCAAGAAATCTTGTTTCACTAAATGACTAAACAAATGAGTGTAACTTGAAAAATGGGTAAAGTTTTACACATTCCATGAAACCTCACAGATCATATTTTCTGTCTCCATGATAGCTTCAAATTGCTGGCAATAAAACAAGAGCTAAATGGCTTGTCTCTTACAAAATGTGAGATTATAAAATCTGCATATGTAAAACTGATCTCTCAACCCTTCAGATTCTTCATCTTAGCTCAAGGAAATGTCAGGATTCCATGATTTTGTTGTCTCTAAATCCACTCACCAGCCAACCCATCTCCAACATTATGGCTTGCTCAGTTGCATTTATTAATAAAAGCATCACACAGGTACTGAAATGCTTAATTTTCATGCATCACATGGTAAGGAAACACACAGTTTACCTTACATGGGCAACTCAACACAATAAATTCGGGTAAGAGAGAACAGAGTGTCCCTAAATAGGGCTGACTCATACCATTATGAACACATAATATTAATTTGACTCCTTCTGGGTATGACTTTAAAGGAATGCTATTCTAAACTTCTACCAGGTTTTTCCTTTGCTATTCTACAAATTAGGCAGAAAGATTCAAACGTACAATCCAAAGGCAATGTCTGCTGCCTCATTGCCAGTTGAACAGCCTGTTCCACAGACCAGTTCATGCATTGCAAACCATCCCAATGATACTCAATTATAGCATGGTCATTTTCACCCATTCCTACAGTAGCGTCTGCATCAATTGACGAAAACATTCTTCCTTTTCTCTTAATTGAGATTCCCTAAAGCAGTCTTACCAGAAATTCCTGGAAATAAATTACCAAAAATTTTATATATTCCCCAGTGAGCATAATTTTAGACTATCACATTTCAGCATGTCCTCTTTAACAATAAAAAGCATTTTTGAGGAAAAGAGATTATGAATGTAGTTTTAAAGTATAATCATAATGCCTGTCCGTGTTTTTGCCTTCTTACATAACTTCCCTTGCATTATCAGTACACTGGATCTGACAGTAAACAGTAAATCAATTGGGCTTAACACAAAGTCTAGAAATATTCCAATGCACCAAAAATGAATAAATAATCATTATGACTTCCCAACTGATTTAAAGGGACTATAATAGTGAAAGTCTAATATTAAATGAAGAGTAGTGTCACATAGTAGAAATAGCCTAATTTTGTTGTGACAGACTTGGGTTCAAAACCAGATTTTTTCATTAATCAGCATTTTGATCTTGAAAAGTTCACTCAAATCACTGGGTCTTGTTTTATCATTAACAAAATGGGAGCTATAATAATTGTCCATTAAGTCATTTTGAAGTTTATAAGAATATATGTCAAATACCTGGTATGTAGTAGGCATTATTATCACTCTCATTGTCAGGATTCTCAAATAACTGCTCTATTGCAAGCAAGTAAAGAACATGCAAGCCAAGTAGGAAACACATTTTGATAAACAATAGGAAACAAAAGAAAAACATCTCATGTATCTCCATTAAAGAATGAATTCACTCCCTTTTAGAAGAGCCTTCAGAACCATCAGCTATAGGAAAAAAAAAGAGTATTTTCAGTGAACGGATTATAGCTGCAAATAAAATGCCATTCTTCACACTTGCAAAATCTGGACATAAAGGTTATTGCAGCTATGTTTATAGTCGCGTCGTTCTTTAATTAGAAGAGATTACAAAATACATTATATATATGGTCTCTAGAGATACAAACATGAACAGCTAAATGACGTGCATGATTTTGTAAAATATAGCCTTTTCCCAAGCACCTACTGAAACTACCAAGTGATCCTTATGACTCACCAAATATCCTACACATCACTAGAAACTATTGCTAAAAGTCCAGCACATTTGCTAAAAGTCTTCTGTGAATTAGAGCCTATTTTTACTGATAATAGAATGCTCGCATTAATGCTTAGATACATTAATGCTGTTTTCCCTGCTTTAGACACTTACATTCACTCGATCATAGTTTATAACTCAGTGTTTATGCATAATAAGTATTCCATAATTACTTCACAGAAAATAGCTACAGTGAAAACAAATGCAATTGTTTAATCAAACAATGGATAATTTCAACTTATAGGGTGTGATACTATTGAAACATCCGTATTAAACGTGAGCTTTGATTTGGAGAAGATTACAACTTGTTAGTCAAACATCATAGGTTTCATATCTTGCATATGTATTTCCAAGTCCATTTTCCCTTCATCTTTTGTCTGCAGAAATTTTGAACTCATTTGACCATGTAAATACCCTTGAATTTCTTATACTTTCCAGCTACCTCCAACAAACACACACACACACAAAAGTAGATTTTATTATGGAAGTCATAATGCTATAAAACAGCTTTCACAATAACTTTCAATAACTTTACACATATGAAAACATTAATGAATTGCAAATATCGAAATCCAAGTTGCTCGTCTGAACGCATAACGAATGAGAGTGTGTCCCATGATGAATCACCCAGAAATGTGCACCATAGGCATCAGGGAAGCGGGGGAGGCAGCTGCTTTCTTGGCAGCAGAAGTGACAACATCTGGAGCATCTGTGAAGGCAGGCTGCACTGCACTGAGACGCTCCCCAGCGATGCTGCTGAAGTGACTTATCCCTTCCACATGCAAAGTGCCATAGTTTATTTCTACATGGACTACAAAGTGACTTGCAATAACTTGTGTTTACCAGAACATTAAGAGACTGTATAGCCATATATATATATATATATATATATATATATATATATATATATATATATGCCTTTATAAAGACCCAACAATAAGTAAGGCTCTCCACCAAAATAGCAGCAGTAGCTTCAACAAAATAGATGTTTCTTTTTCACATAAGCAAGCAAGGGCTGATACAGTAGCTTCATTATTCCTGAAACTTGGACTGCTTTCAGCTCTCCCTCATGATTCTTTTATACTTGGTTTAACATGGTGCTCCGATCAACATATGCAAGCTCTAAATGTCAGGAGGCAAGGAGGGGAAGCAGGGTCAAAGTACACCTACCTCCTATCTTAAGAAAATTTCCCAGAAGCTGCCATACACTTTCACTTACAACCTTTTGGCTAGACCTTAGGGGTATGACCATAATGAATTGCAAATGTAGTCTTTATTCCAGCCAACCGTGTGCCTTGGCAAAACTTGAGAGTTCTGAAAAGAGGAGACAGATATTAGGGTGGGCAACACTAATCTATGCCACAGCAGATAAAATGCCTAGAATCTGAGTAGATTAAAAGATAAAGAATAATTTTAAAACTTGAGGGTCATTAGAGCACTGATCCAGAGAGAAATGAAATGCTATGGTGTTTGGATTGGCTACTGACCCATGAATCAATGAAACCAGAATTTGCAGAGTTCTCTTATAGCATTTCTGAGGTCCTCGCACATTAGAAATTGTTTTCAATGCTGGAAGTTTCATAGCCCTAATCTCTAATCAATCACAGTGGCCAGAACCCCTGCTGGGACTTACATTGCTTTTACTTTTACAAGTAGAAGATATTCTTCTACTTGGTCAAGAAATTGTTTATATATCAGAATGTCTTTGGTCACTGACAGTGAGATTTATCGCCAAGCAGGTGCCAAGGGAGTAGAAAAGTTGAGATGGGTGATAAATGGAATCCCGGAAGAAGAAATTTAGAAGTGGGAGCTGACAACAGTGGACACCTTGCCATCCACTCACTCCCCCATCCCAACTCTCCATCATCTAAATGCAGGCCAATTAGTCATCATACACTAGAATATAAGCCAGCAAAGTACAATGCCGACCTAAACCACTAATCAACGAGTGCAGAGAAACAAATGGCTCTATTCGGCAGAACATGACAGTTTCAATAATACAGTAAGATCAAATGAGGAGTACAGTTTAATCACTGAGGTACTTGGCAGAAAGCAGAATAAAATGTCTTGGCAATCACTTGTGTCATGTTTTTGCAAGTTCATAGACTATAAGCTTTTTCCTTTGTCTTTTAAAGTGAAAGATATATATATTTTAAAGCAGGGCAGATTTTTCATATCAGTCTCCAATATAAAAAGTTGGCAAAGATTTTTAACCATTCTAAAGTTATCTGTTTTTTATTTGGATTGCTTGTATTTCCTTTTGCTTTTTTAATGTGGCAGTACAATTGAGGTGAAGAATTTTTTTTTCTTCACTACCAATCTTTGATAGTAATTCTAGCATAATTACTCCACAGGGAGATCACAATGGTCTCTTTCTTATGTCTGCTCTTCTACATATGATATTCAGCATCACAACCTAATGACAAGTATTCGCAAGAGCTCTTTAGTGAACACATGTTCTACCCCAACTATTTGCAAAAGGAAAGTTACCTTCTCTCAACAGACTGTGATAGCCAGCCTCCAAGATGGTACCCAATGGTTTCCACTTCCTGTATCCATTCCCATGTGAGACTCCTTTCATATTGAATCAGAGCTGGTATAGGTGATCACTAAGTATAGCAGAAGTGACAGTATGTGACATGCAAGGCTAGACTATAAATGGTATTACAGCTTTATTTTTTTGGATTGCTCACGTTGGTGGAAATCAGTCATCATACTATAAGGACACTCAACCATGCCTACAGAAAAGCACCCAGGGAGAGGAACTGAGCCCTCCCCCCAACAATCAGCTCCAATTTTCCAGCCATAGAAGTTAGCTACTTTGGAGGGGGATCCTCCAGCCTCGGGCAAGCCTTCAAATCACTGTGGCCCCAATTGACATCTGTCTGCTGTCTCATGAGAACCTGGAAGCCAGAAGAGTCTAACCCAGATGCTCTTAAACTCCTAATTCAAAGAAACAATGATAGACAAATGTTTATGTTGTTTTTAAGCCTCTAAATTTGGAGTCAATGTGTTACACAGTGATAGATAACTAATGTACACACCATCACACATAGCTGACATCACTTCAGAGTTTTAGCCACTGACTAATTCCTAGGGCAATACATTGACCAGCATCTCCCTATAAATACCCCTTCAAAATACACACACACACACTCATACACACAATAAAGTGTAATCAGACTGACCATTTGACAACAATGAGTTAAATTGCATTGAGCACTCCAGTAATGCTAATATAAGACTAATCTGGCCTGACTAATGCCACTGTTATGCCTTTATACTCTCTCATAAATCTTAGAAAATATCTCCATTATGTCATATTTTAAAATAGTTATGTCAGTCCAATGACTCAAGGAGACAATATAAAGTTTGGGGAGATATAGCCTCCTCCAACTGAATTTAAACTTATGAGTCTGTAAAAAAAAAAAAAAATGCCTCTCATTTGTTCAGATGTCTTCACATATCTGCCACATCTCAGCCACTTAGTTCCCTCTTATTTGGGAAGAGCTAATCAATCTTCTCAGCTGGGGATGTGCCCATATTCTTAATTGTTGCTCACTACTGTCACCTCCTGGACACCTGACCCTTTCAAACATCTCAGCGTTTGAAAGTATCCATCAGTGCTTGTTTGTGTAAGGACATTGAGGAAAATGTTCACATTTTATTCATTTGTTTACATAAGCAATGACCACTTATCCCTACATACAGAAAACCATGAGATTACAATATGGCTTAGCTAATAATTGAAGCAAAAGAATGGGCGTTTCTGTTCATAGATTCTCTCAAAATCTAATCCTCTTTCTAGAACCACCCAGCTGAGTGACTTGGAATGGACCACTTGAGTGCCACAAACCACAATTCTAAATAAATACAATAGGGTTGATCTACTGATATAAAATAAGGAGAAAAATAAAATGATTTTCAATTATAAGGTTAAATTATTCTAGCAAAAAAGAAAACTCAGTGGGGTGATTTAAGAGAAATACATACTTAAGGGAAATGCGCACACACCCCTCTTTATGCTATATATTCTGAAAGTTAAAAAGTCAACTAATAAAAATTATTCTTAATGTTTTACAACCTCATTGTCATATTCTCCTTGTAATTCTTTTGTTGTTGTTGTTGTTTGTTTGTTTGAGACAGAGTCTAGCTTTGTTGCCCAGGCTAGAGTGAATGCCGTGGCATCAGCCTAGCTCACAGCAACCTCAAACTTCTGGGCTCAAGTGATCCTCCTGCCTCAGCCTCTGCAGTAGCTGGGACTACAGGCATGTGCCACCATGCCCGGCTAATTTTTTCTATATATATTAGTTGGCCAATTAATTTCTTTCTATTTTTAGTAGAGACGGGGTCTCGCTCTTGCTCAGGCTGGTTTTGAACTCCTGATCTTGAGCTATGCACCCACCTTGGCCTCCCAGAGTGCTAGAATTACAGGCATGAGCCACCACCACGCCTGGCCTCCCCTTGTAATTCTGAACAAATATTGTGACTCCCTTTCTTGTCAGATGCAAACCTAAATCAGAATACTTTACTTTGTCCCCTGTATCTCCTTTTATTTATATCTGCATCTCTGATTAAATTTATAATTTACCCATGTTTGCTATTTTCAAAATATTCACTCTAATTGCTTTTCAATGTATATTGTATATTTGTTTACTTTGTGAATACAGAACCTCCTTATAAGGATTACAAAACAATTCCTAATAAGTAGCAAACAGGGGAGGGTACACTTGGGTTGTATTCATGTGGAATACTAAAAAGAATTTGTAAAACTAATATATTCAAAACTGGGATGAACAGTCACCTGGCTTCTAACTGGTGGATGATCTCTCTTTTCTTTCTGCATGCAGATCCTGAGTAAATGTTAAAAGCAATGTTTAAAAAATGTCTCAGTCTATGGCCTTATTTCTACGACTGGAAATGTTGACAACTCGCTATTAAATAAGTGCACAGCCATTATCCTTTCAACAAACAGTCCATCATCATGAATATTATATTCACTTGGCATACTTCTTCTTCAGTCATCCCACCAAAACCAAATATGTGTGTGGGGCAGGGGGAGGGGGGAATTTTCTAAGTACAACTTCTCATGGAATGCAGATATTGGTAGCTGTTTAAGTCCTATTTTAAATTTTTTTTTTTAATTCTTTAGCTGTTCTCATCAAATCTTTAAGGAATTATGCTAGGCATAATTAAGGGAATCTAAAGGAGGGGGAAGTATTTCCACAGTGGTTTCCAGAGGTTAGCAACCGCTCTTTAACAAAATACCAGCAAACAAAGGGAAGTATAAAATCTACAGCACAAATACAAACTCTAGGCCCCTCCTTAAGTCCATCCTTGCCCATTCCGGAATGCCTAACTAAGGGGTCAGTTTTATTAGTTTTATTTCAATAAGACTAAAATATAGTATCTTAATAAAGGAAAATCTCCAGAGTGCTACAGCCTTCAACTATGTCCAGGTGCTTTGATGGACAGACCACATCTAAAATGAATGATTCCCCAGGGTGAGGAGGAGAGAGTGGGCAGTGGGATTGACAAGGAGCCAGCTTGTGAACCATATGCAAGTGGAACAGCATGAAGTCAGGCCTGCCTGTTCCTCCTACTCTTCCATCCTCTTTAACTTGCAGTACAGCTGCCAATGCAGCCCAAGCCACCTCTATGCAAGCCAGAGAACACCATCTAGATGGCCTGGCCTATTTTTCCCTCAATATCCCATGGAGTCTCCATCTCCCCACTGAGTAAGGAGCAGACACCCCAGGTACTTTATTATTTTGCCATTCACCATCTCATACTGCTCATTTAATTTTAGCAGTGTACATGTGAAGAACTGTCCATTTATATGCTTAAAAAGCAATAAAGGCAGTTGGACTTGCTCACATATTGGAATTTTCCTTTCCAGTAACAGAGTGAGCTGTCTGGTTTGATGGATTTTTGGAGCTGCCATCTTTGACATATAAAATGTCATACAGAGACTTTAAATCCTAGGACTGAATTATTTGGGAGTTAAAAATAAAGCACCTTTCCAGTGGGTAGTATTTCTTGATGATTAAATGCTTATGAAAAATAAAAGGTAATATTATATAAAAATAAATCAAGCAAAAAAAATGTAGCTCTTCATAGGTATTACAGGAATTTTATTTTTATTCTGCCCGTACCTCTAATTCCTTCTCACCATCCCCCATTCCACCAAGGAAAGCATTAAAATGGGAAGAGGGAAAAGACCAATATGATTCTTTTATTCAGGCCAAATGATAATCGTCTTCTCCCTCTTTCCCACAATAGCAAATCAGCACACAAACACACACACAATTTCTTTACTTTCTTTCTGCTTAGGGCTTTGTGAAGAAAGTGGAGAAGGATAGTTGAATGGAACAAAAGAAAAGATGCTTATGAAGGTAGAGTAATTAGTACATAACCGGATTGCTGCATCTTACTCCAAAGAGAGAGCAGCCATCATTTCCAAAGAATACTCACCTCCCCTTGTTACTTTCCATTGCATTTTTTAAAAATAGACTTTGTTTTGTGTAGTAGTTTTAGGTTCCCAGTAAAAGTGAACAGAAGCTACAGAGATTTTCCCTCTATCCCTGTCTTAGTCTGTTTTATGTTGCTCTAACTGAATGCCACAAACTGAGTGGTTTATAATGAACAGTAACCTGTTTGGCTCATGGTTCTAGAGGCTGGGAAGTCCAAGAGCATGATGCTGGTATCTGGTGAGCATCTGGTGAGGGCCTTCTTGCTGTGTCATGCCATGGCAGAAGGTGGAAACGCAAGCTAGTGCAAGACAGAGAGAATGGGACTGAACTTTATGCTTTTACCAGGAACCCATTCCTGCAATAACTGCCAACTCTGATAACAGTATTAATCTATTCTTAAAGGTCTTACCTCACCTCATCGCTGATACAGTCATGATGGCAATTAAATTTCAACATGAGTTTTGGAGGGTCATTCAAACCATAGCAATTCCCAACCTCTACACATGCATAGCTTGCCCCACTATCAACACTTCCTACCAGAGTGGTACATCTCTTATAATCAACATAACAATGTGAACCTATATTAGCACATGATTATCACCCAAAGTCCATAATTTACATTAGAATTCACTCTTGGTGTTGTACATTCTATGAGTTTAGGCAAATGTATAATGATACATATCCAACATTATAGCATTATACAGAATGATTTTACTGCCCTAAAAATTCTCTGTGCTTTACCTATTCATCTCTCCCTCTGCTAACCCCTATCAACCACTGATTTTTTTTTTTTTACCATTTCCATAGTTTTGCTTTTTCCAGAATGTCATATAATTGGGATCATACAGTTTTTAACTTTTCAGATTGGCTACTTTCACTTAGTAATATGCATTTGCATTTCCCCCATGTCTTTTTATGGCCTTTCTACTGCATCTTCATTGATTTCAGACATGGAAACTAACCAAATCCCAGGGCACATTTAAAGTGAACATAGGATCCAGGGAATAGATGACAGTTTTGAAAAAAAAAAAAAATAGAAAGAATACAGTGAAATAGTGTGTTCCTCTGCCTTTAATACTATTTTATTTTAGTAATTTCAGAAAAAAACATCAAAAACAAATCATGGGAGGCTGAGGGACACAGTGATATAAGCCCAAAAGACCTTGCTATAGATCCCAACTTCCACTCTTTTCTATCTGTTATGTCTTTGGCAAATTTCTTAAACTTTCTGACCCTAACTTTCTTACTTATAAAAAGAGGCTGTTTTTAGAATTTCAAACAATATTAGCATATTATATATCACATCATAAGCACTCAAAAAATTTGCATAGTATCATAGTGCATATTCATGGCAGTATATGATGATTAACAAAGCTATGGTCTCTCCTCATGAACTTAAAAATGAAGACAATGAACATGCCCTCTGAACTAGAAAAATATATATATCATGATCATTGATTTAGCTATCTGTAGAGTTTAACTAATAGACCTGAAGAATTTGGAAGAGCTTAAAACTGAAATCAAAGTAATTATAATTTGGTAAGCAAGAGCCATTTTGATTGAATTGTATCATATCTAAAGAAGGACTAAATAAACTGAAAGTGAATGGTCAGATAAAAATAAATCTAACATACCAGAGCTTGGTAGTAGCTTCCAGCCTACCTGGGGGATAGGCAGGGAATACAGAGGATGTGAACTCCCCAGATAGGTTACCCTATTGTACAGCAAGTACATCGTGTTAGGCATAATCTGGCCTGGATGAAAGAGCCCTTAAAATTATCCCACTTTCTCTGCACTAATTACATGCTTACTGGTAAAAAAAAATTAAAATTATTTTAACAGAGTTTATTTGAGCAAAAAATGATTTACAAATTAAGCAGCCACCAAAACCAGAAAGGGTTCAGAGTACTACCCTCTGCAATGCAGACAATGTGTATTTATTGGCAGGAAAAGGTTAGAGAAAGCAGAAAGAAGAAACAAAGCATGGATTGGTCATTTCAAAATTAGTTTCCCTATATGGCTAAAGCAGAGGGGATTTTCTTACCATGCCCCTTCTGGTTGGTTGTTGCAAATCTCCTATTTTTTTGAGAACTGGTCCATTTTAAAGTTCTATTTGATTACATAGCACCTAGCATGAGTGACTGCATTCTGATTGGGTCTGGTCTATTGGGCTTAGTGCAGGAGCTCAATCCAAAACAACTTATCATAAATTTTATTTAACAATTCACCCCTTTTTCTCAGGGTCTCACCTAGGGAACAGTGTGACCAAAATTTAGGGAGTCAGCACTACACTCAGTTACCATTATTCCAGGTTTTTGTCTCAACACATCATTCATAGGTTACAGTGTCCTTGGTGTCATGTGTTTCTTTGAGCTTGTCATTTCAGCATGAGAGAACCCATTTGGCATTCAGTGGATGGTTGCACGCAGGCGTTTAAAATCTCTGAAAGAATACAGTGCACCAGGGAGACTACTATTATGACTATCGGGAGGATAATACCAAGAGTTTGGAGTAGGTTCCTTAGCCAGGGCCCACATAAACCAAACCAACTAAAATAAACAGAAGGAAAAACAAAGTTTAACGGCTAGAATAAACTAGAAACTCAGTCTCTGAGTCCAGAAGGCAGTCAGTAGAGAAGATTTTTAGTTTGGGGTCTCAAAGCATCCTTTGTAGTTTGAATGTGCCCAGTGATGTCTGAAACATCCCACACAGCAATGGGCACAAAGATTATTCTTACATAAGCTGTTTTGGTAATTTCTCTGAAATCTACATCTCTGTATCAAGACATCCAGCTTCAGCTTGCAGGGCTTCAGGAAAAGGGCAGTTTTTATTCTCGGTGATTCCAAATCAGAAAAGTGGGAGAAAATTGGAAATGTTACTTTGGAGAATTATAGCCAGATATTGGAGGAACCTAGAAGAATTCAGGATCCAGTTCAGTTTATAGGCAGATAATACCTCAAAAAACAATGAAAATGGCAAGAATATGATAATGGGTACACTATAGTTTTCTTCTGAAACATAATTTTTCTCTCTACAGTCACCCTCATCTCCATCAAAGATAATCGCAGCAAGATCAGTCAACCTGCAAATAGGTCGAGTCTCATTTAAACATGGCCTGATCACTTAACCAAGTATTGCAAGATTAGTAATTAACCACACTGGCTCTTTCATTCTGCTTTGCTGGAACCTTTCATAAGGAATCTCAGATTTGACTGTTAAAAAACCTCTTAAGGCTAGGAAGCCACCATCAGACTTGTTTGTCTACAATACCTATAAACTTGGGTAAATCTCTCTCTTCTCAAGATTCCCAAGGTATTTTTTAAGATTCCTGGGCCTCCTTTTCATAAGACCAGGAAATCCTTGAAGCCAGGTTTTCTATGCACATTCTTAAATAAGACATTCAAGTCAAAACCTTGGTAATATAACTAATATTTCCAACTGTCCTATTGTAAAAAGAATACAATTTAATTTAACTTATGCAAATAACTATATTGCCACACAAATAAAAAGAATAGTCAGTGATAGTTTTCAAATTTGGGGGGTATTAGGTAGAGGAAAAGTATTTGTTTTGTCTCTATTTACAAAGGTTACTTTACCAAATTGCTATAAGCTATGGATAGCTTAAAAGAAATGTTTTCTAAATCTGGAAAACAAAACATTAAAACAAAGAACAAGCAAATAAAAAATCATAAAAACATTATCCTCATCTGTTCATTCAGTCTCATGTAATTAATTCTTGTTCTACTTGATCTTGGTTAGCAATTTCATGAACCCATCAGTTTCTTCATTAGACTTCTGGAAATTCTTACCCAGTGTCTTAGTCCATTTGTGTTTCTATGAAGAAATACCTGAGGCTGGGTGATTTATAAAGAAGAGAGTTTTATTTGTCTTATGGTTCTGCAGGCTGTACAAGAAGCAGGACACTGGCATCTGCATCTGGTGAAGGCCTCAAGCTGCTTGATTCATGGCTGAAGAGGAAGGCGAGCTGGCATGTGCAGAGATCACCTGGCAAGAGAGAAGGTGAAAGAGAGACAGAGAGAGATTAAGAGAGAGAGTGAGCACACACAGGGAGGTGTCAGGCTCTCTTTAACAACCAGCTTTCGTGGGAACGAATAGAGCAAGAACTCATTCAGGACAGCACCAAGCCATTCATAAGGCATCCACCCCCATGACCAAAACATCTCCCATGAGGGCCCACTTCCAACATTGGGGATCAAGTTTCAACATGAGGTTTTGGGGACAAACATCCAAACTATAGTACCCAGTCCAGTGGTATAATCTTAAAGTTAAAAGAAATCTGTACTTCTCATAGTCCTTTTCATGAATCTCTTTCAAGACAAAACACATAAGGATTATAGTTGATCATAAAAGCTTTTAGAAAAGTATTATAGAAAAATAACTGTAGATGGCAAGACTTAAAAGGGCTATGGTTAAAAATCTGATGAGATAAGCACCACATGTACTCACCATCAAATTGGTTTTGACTAATCAACATCTAAGTGCACATATAGGAATAACATTCATCGGGTGTTGGGCAGATGGGGGAGAGGGGACGGGTATATGAATACATGATGAGTGCGATGAACACCATCTGGAGGATGGACATGCTTGAAGCTCTGACTGGGGGGACGGAGGGGAGCAAGGGCAATGTACATAACCTAAACATTTGTACCCCCATAATATGCTGAAATAAAAATAAATAAATAAATAATAAAAATCTGATGATAGTCCATTATAATGCAATTGATAAGAGAATTTAATTATTGACAGAATTATTTCTGTGGCATATAACATTTTAGTATAATAACCAAAATTATGACTAACAACATTATACCAGAACAAATAATATTTCTAGGAGTTTCATATAAATTCTGGAACACTCATATCAATAACATACCCATAAATACAACTTAAAGAAAGTTTAGCATCTCTTATTATTTGGCAATGTTTCCCATTTAATTTACTATGCCAAATAATTTAACATTCCTCCTTTTATAAGGAAAGAGGAAAAATTCTTTTGGTATAGTCTAAGGACCCTCTGGAACCTCCCAAAGTCAGTGGGAGATCCAAAGAGCTTAATTCAGAATTTGATTTGAGGATGTCAAAATTGTCAGAAAGTTTTTTAAAATGGATTAAATAGATCACAGATCATTGTGAAACAATTCTTAGGCGTTTATTTAACGAGAGTGACAAGTAAAAAAGACTTCAAAGGCAAGTACATAACGTTACACAGTTGTAGAAAAAAAAATCTTGTTCTTTCAGTAAAGAGGATTCAGTTTTCTTAAGTAATCAAACACCTAATAAAAGACAACATAAGACATAAAGACATTATCTTGATAAAACACAAAATCTTTGTTTTCTAGACAAATCACCCAAAAGGTAAAGAAAGCCTTTCACCAAGAAAACTTTGTTCTTTTAACAGAAAGAAAACCAGCTTCTGGTTGTATACCAATTACTTTTAATAGTAAAACTCATTTTCAGAACACAATAAATTTATCCAATTGCAGCCAACTTGGGCACACATGAAGTTTTCTTTTTCCTTTAACCAAAACATATCCTCATACCTTACAACTTCTATTACCAAAAGCATATCTTATCTTCCTCACATACAGTTGTTTTATTATTTATAATAGTTTAAATATATCAACTTAGAATTTTAACTTTTAGTAACTTTAACTTATAGAAACATATACTTTTTCATAGTCCAATTTTTGTTTGTTAACAACCCAAATATTCCAAGCTCGTCTATTCTGTAAAAAAAAATCCAAAAAGTATATAAAATTAAAACTTGTGGTTAGCAATCAATGTTTCAGTATTTTAATTGACTTAGAAATGACTCAGACATTCAATTAATTTCTACAATTTAATTTGACATAACATAACTTTAATGTTTCAAGTTACTAAAAAAAATTTTTGTAACTATTTTTAAGTCAATACGTTTTAGAAAACATTATTATTTTTGAAAAGTCTGTAAACTTTTATTCCACATATATTTATCTAATTCACTTGTTCTTATGCTTGAATTGCTCATGAAAAATTTCATAGCACATTAAACAAAGCTAGCCATGGAAGAGTCCAGGAAATGCCACCCCAAATATGCTGCTTTAGTATATTGATTACTTCAAACTGAAGATACATGAAAAGTAGCAACTATAGTGATAGGCTTTTGCTGAGCTGCCTTATCTAGCTAATGACAGACCCTCCAAAGGAACTCAACTGTCATCAATTCCCTTTCTACAAGTTTCATCAACCAGGGAAGACCAGCTCCCATCACAGGAGAGAAGACTAGAAATTGACACCACACCCACAGAAACTTCATCACAATCATCTATTCTTACAATGACCCATTCATCTTTCCCCAAAATTATTTATTCTTCTCTAATTTCCCTGTATTTTCACTCTCTTCTTTCCTATGTAGAGGGTATATAAGCTCCTAAATCTCACCACTGAGGACAGTGAGTATTTACTTTGCTTTCCTGGGATGCCCCCAAGCACATAAGAAATTTGGACAATTTTTCTCCTATTAATTTGCTTTTTTTTTTTATTTCATAGACTTAGTTATCAAACCTTTAGAGGGTGAGGGAAAGTTTTCCCTCACCTACATCATCATCTTATTTTGTTCTTCTTAATAAATCAGTCAAGTATTAAAAATATACAGAAGCAAAGAAACTAAAAAGTTAAAGACAGTTCTTCCCTCTCCTTTACTTTCATGACTAACACTCATCAGGCAATTTATTTTTACTATGCATTCTTCTCTTAGGTTGAATTTATAGTTTTGTGGTCCTAAACATCTAGGAGATAACATAAGCTTGTTTGACTAGCAAATCCAGGGGGGAAAATGTATGTCTATAATATATTTAATGCTGACAATTTTGAAAACATTTCTATTTTTATTTTATTAGCAATTTTAAAACTAGCTTTTATTTACCAAAAGATTATCCCAGATCATGTGACCTTAAAAATATTTAGATTGGTTTCTATTTTTCTGAGAGTTTTAGGGATACTTAATTTGTATGAATGCTCCTTTATCTCTAAACCAATTTAAATAGAACTGCCTTAAGGAACTTTATAAATTAGTTTGGTAGTAACATCTGGAGGTAGGAAAATGTCACATATTCATAACAATGCATACATTCATACAAAGACATGCATAAACATGCAGACAAAATCAGATAAATTGCTGATTTAAGCGTCACTTATTAGAAATCCAAAGGGCATTCTAGGGTGGTGGTTGCTCTGGAATTGCTGTAATTACAAGGCCATTAATTTGGAAGCCTTTTTGTTTCTTACCTTGTTCTAAGATCCTTTCCAAATGTTCAGCTAACTTAGCTAAACCTGTAGCTTCCCTCCAAATCTCTTGTAGTTTTTTGTTTGTTTTTTAATAAGTCTGCTATTACTGGGAGAGTGTTTACAAAGAAGGTGGCTGAGACTGGGAGTGTCGACCAGAATGCCATAAGAAAAGGGGCCTCCAAGCAGGCTTTGAAATCAGTAATAGAGTCATCTTTCTTATGTCTACAGGTCTACATAAAACCAGTCAGTATAGTCAGAAAACACTTTAGGGATGGCTTTCAAAGGGATATTTGCAATTTTTCAGGCTTTTCCTGGCTCATATGGGGAAAAAAGGGGACTCACGGGCCACGGGTATCATACTTAGGATAATATCACTTTGTCTCTTGATCTGTTTTTGAGCTTCCCCCAGCCTAACGACATGTGTTTAACTAGATTACCACGTTCAGGGCAGAACACATTAACAGATATAGGGCAAACAAAGTATTTTCTATGCTGGACAGAGATACATTTCATTATGATCTGAAGTTAAGATTTTGACCAAAGCATAAGATTGGTTAAAGAAGCAAACCTGTTTGATCTGAGGGAGGGCCTGTTAAAAATGCTTATCTACCTTTGTTTGTCTTTTTGTGTTTGTTTTTTGCTTGGGAGGGTGGTTTGTTTGGTTTTTTTGGTCATGAAGCCGAGAAGATAACTAAGTGAAAAGTCACCGGGTCCAGAGTAAGCAGAAGAGGATAGAGAGAAAGATAGAGAGCTTGAAAACCTCCATATACTAGTCAAAAATATGTCCCATTGTTTCTGAGGCATTCAAGATACATTTTTTTTCCAAGGGGCCCCATAGATGAGCAATTCTGTTTAGGTTAAAACTTCCTCATTGTGACCACCCAAATCCTAAATTATTTTTGATGTGATTCATGAGTTTTTCTCGAAAAGCACAGGTTCTGAGATGGAGCCCCAGACTCTTTGGATTTAAATGAACACACTATTTTCTGTCTGCCTGAAGCCTTTCCCACTGGAGGTCTTTAACTGAAGCCAGTTCAGTTCCTGTTTAAGCCAATCAGACACCAGAAACCTCCTTATAGGGCCCAGTCCAGTTTCTGTCATGACTTCCAATCCCAACCTGGGTCAAAAAAGCTCAAACTCAGAGAACTTGACACAAGTTGTGGAGTTTGTATCTGAGAGGACTTACCAGTGATGACCCCCAAATGTACACGGAGAAGTCGTGAGCATACGAGGCTCAGTGGGACAATCATGCCTGTTTGCTTGTTGCCTCCATAGGTCATCATAGGGGAAAAGGGGGGCTCCTTTGGATCTCAATTTTGACACAAGATCTGATCAAAGGAAAAGTTTAGACAGAATAAATGTAGCAGCGTTTATTTAAGCAAAGAATAATTCACATACTGGTTGGACCTCAGAACCAGAAGATGTTTAGAGCGCCCCCTTCTGCAAGTGGGCAGTGAGTGCTTATTGACAGGAAAAGGCTGAAGAAAGCAGAAACAAATGTGGATTGAACAAAAATGGCTTGGTCATTTCAAAGTTACTTTCCTTATGCTGTTAAAGTTGAGAGTACTTTCTTATCATGCCAGCTCAGGTAGACCAGGCCCCTTCTACTTGGATGCTGTGGATCTACTGTTTTTTGGAAAACTGGCCCATTTTAAAGTTCAGTTTAGTTACATGGTACCTAGCATGAGTGACTTCATTCTGGTTTGGTCTGGCCTATTGTGGCCTAGTACAGGAGCTCTGTCAAAAACAATAGCCTCCCATAAATTTTATTTAACATTACCAAACAACTTTCTGATTATGCATTTGACTTCTGAGTCTACTGATTCCAGGGGTGAGAAAGTTGTCCACAATAGCAAAGCACCACTATCCTACTTTAGAAAATAACATCTCATTGTATATTCATAAATTGTCAGTATAGGTTATCTACTTCTGTCTCTTTTGAGTTTGATTGATATTAGCTTTTCCAAGTCCAGTGAACACTGAATACTGAATGAATGATTCAGTAGTAGTCTAGATCACAGTAAATTCACCAGCAGAGTAGGTGTTTAGGTAGTCAGCCAGCCTTTTCTTGGTGGCATGCTGCCTTGCTTTCTCTACCCCTGTGCCTTCCCCTTTTCTACCTACAATATTAATCAGTGTTGATTAAATATATTCTTTAATTCCAAGTTGAAAGTAGAAGGGATTTTTCAAGTGAAGACAGTGCTCTCACAAATGAAATGAAGAAGATGTCCCTTTAGGTCAACAAAATAGAAAAAAATTGCTTCTATTTTTCGGTTATCTTGGCAGAGGGGAAGGGGCAACAATTCTCAAAGCAAAAAGTCTCAAATAAATTAAAAGTAACACATTTTAAGACAAGAAAGTAAGAAATATGTCATAAAATGAACAACATAGGAGACATTCCAATTATCTCAGAGGTATGGTCAATAATTCTCAAAGAAAAATAACATTTAAACATTTTAAAAACAAGAAGTAAAAGATATGTCCCAGAATTAAAGAAACAGTATTTTCAGCAAATATTACTATGAAACAGATACAAAGATCTCCTTGATATTGTGCTTGCCTATTGGAAATTTACTGAATTTAAGATAAATGGCCTTGAAAACTGAAACAGATTGAATCCATTTTAGTGGACTATACAAGATAGAGAACTATTTCCCAGGTCCTTTGGAAAATAATGGAACTCAAGTGCAGCACTAATCCAATAAGAATTTTCAAGAGTCAATATCAGCTACTTAATATGGTGATAGCAGCAAAGCCATTACTGTTGACTCCACTTCCATTACGCAAAAAGTATTGCTTTGCTATTAAACTATGGCTTTAGGGGATATTTAGACCTTTTCCCCCTAAGCATCCCTCATAATTTATTCCATCTGGAAGATTTGCATCAAGCATAATTTAAAATCTGCAGGCTCTATTCTCTCCTGATACAGAAGTGTAACTCCCATTAGCACTAATGAAAGCTATCTGTACATCTCAAGTAGTGTACCTCTCATAAGTGTTTAAGAACCAAAATGTTTCATGCCCTGTGAGAGAAGCAGCATTAGAGAGAATCTGGATACAATTTAACAAGGTTAAAATGTAAAGTTTAGATTGTATTCCAAATGACAGTATTGGTTAAAAAGTGTGTCAGGTTTCTGTCAAAAAACAGCAGGCTTCTAACAGACTCACTGGGGAAAAAAAAAAAAAAAAAGGATTTCCAACTTTGAACATACACAAAGAATCAGAAATAGTTCTATTTTAGAAAAGAAAGTTTAGAGTCTGGGGTTGTTATTATATTTGTTTGTTTTAGGGAAGATAAGGGTGTTTGTGTTTTAAGAGTACACTGTATGCTACTTTATATTCAGAGCACCTCTTTTGCCTAAGGTCAGAGGCTCACAAAGTCTTGTGTGAGCCCAATATCCCCTGATTGTTAAAAGGTCAGATTTCTTTTTGTAAATTCATACTAAAAGTCATTTTCCTAGCTCCTTCGCACTCAACTGCTACTGTAGTTTTGTTTTTCTGACCAGTGTGCTGCTGCGTTTCTCCATAGAATGTCCCAAATCAAACTCTTAGCAGCCTACAGCCCTTTCTTCTAACAGCATCACCTTAGAACTCCCTCCTGCAGGTTCTCCTGGCCAGTTTGTAAGCTTGTGTGGAATATGAAAACCTCTGGATTGCTGCAAGAGGAAATCAGTTAAGTCTCCTCTCCTCACCCCTTATGAAACAAAGGGGATATTTAATGCTTCCTGAAAACACAGAAATAATCCTGAGGAAGATTAAAGGATTGAAATCAAAAGGCTGTTCCAAAAACTGGGATTGTCTCCAAGTTTTGATGTGGGGGGAAATTTGGTTATCATAACATTATCACTGAGGCTGTATGCCTCACAAAACATTGATATAAAGCAAATTCGCTGCTGATTAAACACTATTAGCATATTCTGTTGGAAACACAAATGTAAACACAGATTTCCAATGTTTGCATCAAGTACAATTGCAATATTCATCTTTGTGCAGAAGTGGGTAAATAGAGACTCAGAGACAGAAGAAAATCTAGCATACACACCAAAAAATGTGTAAATGAATACTTGAAGTGGCTTAGAAGGTATTATTTATCTTTAAATAAAACTAGTTCTCTTTTAATTTTTTCTTTACAGCTTGTAGCTATTATGCACTCATGATCTTGCCAAGTGGGATGTGTCTGGGAGCATATGTTTAATAAAATGTGTGTGGGCACACACACAAACACACACACGAAGCATTAAAGCAATGTTGTGGTTTCCTCTTAAACTGACAGATGCAAGGCACTTTGGGAATTAAGGCACTTCTGTATTTTAACTCTCCACCTTATGTTTAGGCACTTGAAGTCTGAGTATATTTGAGCAAAGGAAAATAAGGAAGCCTTATGTACATCAAGAAGACAAAGAATTGATGGGCAGGCTAGAGTAGTTATTTTATTTGTCCAGAATTTTTTCAGTGTCTTCTTGTCAATGGAAAAGAACCCAAACTCTTTATAAAATAATTTAAAGAGGTTTATTCTGAGACAAGTATGAGTGACCATGGCCCAGAGCCATGCCCAAGAAGCCTTGAGCAAGTGGACTCGCCATGGTTGAGTTACAGTTGGTTTTAAACATTTCAAGGAGACAGGAATTATATGTCAAGTCATAAATCAATACATGGAAGGTGTATGTTGGTTTGGCCAGAAAATGCAGGATATCTTGAAGTGGGATATTATAAGTTATAGATGAGTATAAAGATTCTTTGCTTTGTAATTGTTTAAAGACATAAAGCTTTGTTTAAAGACCTGGAATGTTTTAAGTTAAGATAATGAAGTCTGCTAATCAGAAACAAGTCACTCAACACATATTCAGACTTACAAGATCTGTTAGGTAAATTGAGGACCTGCAGGTATGATTCAAGCCCTGCCCTGTATAGCCCTAGGCCTGTTAATGAGTTACAAAGACATCTCCAAGAAGGGAAGGGGCATGGCAAAGCATGTCTGACTCCCTTCTCATGACCAGGAATTCAGCTTTAGGATACTTCCAGGGTCTCCTTGGCCAAGAAGGGGTCCATTCAGTCTGTTGGGGGGCTTAAGATTTTATTTTAGTCCACATCAACCAGTAATCTATACCTCCAACTGCCAGCTGAAAATCCGTAATAAGAGAGAGAGACATGAGTCCATAGGGTCCTTTATGGCATATTGGAGTCATGCTATCCCAATTAACGGAAAACAATTTTTTGTATAGAGATATTGAAACTACAAGAAATGTGGGACCTAACTGATATTAAACTGTTACACCCCAAACTCGTGTTATATAACATTTATATAAGATAATATTAAGCAATAATAAGCAATAGTAGAGAACAAAATCACCTAGCTTCATTGTATGGTGAATAATTATGGAGCACCTTGTACATAATTACTGCTCTATATCCCAACTATTCTACAGATATTTTGAACACCACTTAACGACCACATTTCAATGAAATGCAATTGGGAATACTCTCCATAACCCTAAGTTATTTCAACCAAGTTTCAGCTGGTTTGGTTGGTATATTCTCTACTCACAATGAACAAGAGCTGGACTAGACCAAAGCAGGACTTTGAAAGGTGATGTTGTTCTTCACAGACCCATACTAGGTATTTCTATTGTTGACTACTGGTGAGTTTGTCTTTTTGATAAATTATAGCAGTTTATCTTGCCCAGTGATTATTCCTCTTGAGATTTGAGGCTAAGCAAGTACTGGAATGAAAGAGGTGGTGGCTGGGTGTGATGGTTAATTTTATGTGACAACTTGACTGGGCCACAAGCTGCCCAGACATTTGACAAACAATCTGGGTATGTCTGTGATGTGTTTCTGGAAGAGATTAACATTTGAAATGGTAGACCTAGAAAAGCAGATTGGCCATCACAATGTGCATGGACTTCATTCAACCCATTAAAAGCCAAAATAGATTAAAATACTGAGTAAGAAAGAAATTTTTCTCTCTGCCTGACTCTCTTCAAGCTGCGACCTCAGTCTGCTCTTGTCTTCAGACTCAGACTCACACTGAAACTTACGTCAGCAGCTCCCCGTGGTCTCGACTTCTTAGCCTCCATCATCATGCGAATCAATTCCTTATAATAAAAACATATAATATCACATAGAGGTATATGTTTACTAATAATATATCACTAATAATCATTAATATATTATTTTATGTTATATAAACAGATATACACACATTCAATTAAGTCTGTTTCTCTGGAATACTCTACCAAATACACTGAGGTTATTTACAATTGAACTCTGAATTTTTCAATTAAACTGGAACAGGGATTCTAAAAAAGTTGTGTCCTTTTCATTCATCAGATCTCAGACATCCAGGATGTTTGTCTCGAGATAATTTATATGAAAATGCTTACTAAACTAAAAGTCCTTTGTAAACACCATTATTTTTTATGTATCCTTAGTATTTCTTTCTTTAAAAAACATTATCCTAATAAGGAATAAAAAATGTTCCTAATGAAGAAATAGTAGCTAAATATTAAAACTAGATAACTTGTCCAATATCATATAAGATGATAAATATCTTACATAAAAACCTATTAAAATTAATGTGACTACAGTGATCAATTAGCTGAAGAATTATCAAACCTCCATTCTATTTTATGACCCATAAACTAGGCCTAAATTGTAGGAAATAAAGAAGTCCAAAGCCAAAATACTTAGTATTTTAACTTTTTCTTTGTATCTATCTTAGGAGATGACAACAATTTTGAGTGTCAAAATTTAGTCCATTCATGGCCAAGAAAATAATAAACAAAACAACAGAAAATCTCAGGACACCAATAATATTTGTGGTGACTTTTAAAATATGTTTGCAAATTCTTTGATATTCCTCACTTCATGAAGGAGCTTAATTTCCTTCCCCTTGAATGTGGGTTAGATTTAGTAACATGTATCTAATGAATAGAACACAGGTGATGTAATGATATATTACTTCCTAGATTAGTTATAAAAAGACTCCAGTATTTTTATAACCAAATCAGTCTCTGCCTCTCTCTCTCTCTCTCTCTCTCTCTCTCTCTCACATCACTCCCTCTGGGGGAAGCCACCTGCCATGTTGCTTGAGCTACCCTAGAGAAAGAGGCCCCCACAGTGAAGAACTAAAGTCTCCTAATTAATAACCATGTCAGTGAGCTTGGAAATGGATTCTCCAATCCCTTCAGATAACTACAGCTCCAGGTGACATCTTGAGAAACATTAAGCCAGAAGTCACTAGCTGTGATGCTCTCTGATTGTTGACCTTCAGAAACTGTGAGAGATAATAAATGTTTATTGCTTTAAACTAATAGATTTTAGGTTAATTTATTACACGGCAATAAATAACTAATAGACTTGTATAAATCTTCAGCTGCTCCTGGATTGGGTAAACCATTTCAGGTTTAATACGTTTCCTATCACATTGAACATACCTTTATTCTCCCAAATATCAAATAGTTTAAAAATAAAGTCTTATTTTAGGTTCTCACCTATCTTCCATTTATTTTAATTGATAGGAACAGAAAACTATTTCTATTCCCATTATGGTTTAACACATGGGCAAGAAGTATTTTCAGCCACAATATAACTAACACAGGGACAGGAAATTACTGGTGGGTTTCAATTCTCAGACCCTTGGGTGAACAAACTATAAGGTGTCCCCCATGTCCCCTCCCTCCTGATATTCATGCCCTTTGCAATCCCCTGCCCTTGAGTGGGGACATGACCCATGACTTGCTCCTAACCAATAAAATACTGCAAAGATGAGATGGAATTAAAATGTCCCTCTTTCTAGATTTTATCTCTTGTTAGCTTTAAGGAAGAAGGCAGGTATGATGAGAAGGCCCTGTGATAAAAGGCACTGTGGTCTCCAGCTGATAACCAGCAAGAAACTGAGGTCCTTAGTGCAGCTACCCACACAGAACTGAACGCTGCCAATAATCATGTGTGCTTTGAAGCATATCCTTCCATAGTTGAGCCTCAGATGAGACTGCAGCCCAGCCAAAAGTTTGATTACAATGTTGTGAGCCTCTGAAGCAGAGGACCCAGCTAAGCCACTCCTGGATTTCTTACCCAGAGAAACTATGAGATAATAAATGTCTGTTATTTTAATCCTATAAATTAGTATTAATATTGTTATGCAGCAGTGGAAAACTAATACAATCCTCCTTGAGATCATTCTTCCTCCTATGATGAGGATAAACAATCATCATCTGTACATATGGTTAATCCAGTTCCTTACTGCTAGATGGCATGCTTTAGTTGTGTGTAGACCTTCCAATGGTATTCATTCCAATACCAATAAGTGTCATATTTTCTTATTATTTTGGTGGGAAATTCATTTATTGGATCATTTGATAGGACAGTGACTTCTCTGACACATTTAAGGCTCTGAAGACCATATATTTGATCTAGACAAATACTAACTGAAGAATAATAATCAAAGCTTATAATCCATTCATAATACAGGAGTCAAGACTACCCAAATTAAACCAAGAGAAAAGACTGCATCCCAAAACCAAAGAGCCTAAAACACCAGATTTGGGGGTGTAAGACAAATTACCTAATTTCATTATTCCTTTATTTGTTTCCTGGATAGTTTTAGTAATATGAAAGATTCTGGAAAGGTCTGTAGTGATGTAAGCATGACAGTCTTCTCTTAAGACAACGTGCATGCTACCTCCAGATACCAGTATCCTAAGCATTTTATAATACCACCTGCCTAATTTCAGAAACCTTTCCCATAAGTCCTATATCCTCAATTATATTATCTAGCTCTCCTCCTATACTTTGAGCCATTGAATGTGGGATTATCTATATACTAGGGGGCTTTCATAAGGTATAAATTGAAGAACATTTGGGGCAGAGGAAAGTTGCCCCAAATTCTCTTTTAATGGTTAACAGTTTGGATGCAAATCAAGACCCAGTTTTTCTCATTCTTAAGTTTAATTTATCTAAATACCTGTTTTCTTCTGAGAAGAATTATTGATGGGCCAAAATGGACCCTGTGTTATATCATGGACCATTCTAAAGGCAGTTATAAGACTACCAAAATAATATATCTCTAAAAAATTTTCAGGTATAGTCAGTAAGTTTTTGTGCTACAAATCCAATGCCAGTCATTAGAAAACAACCAATGATATATTTTTGGCTGCAATGCCTTATGGCATTGTCACATAAAATGGCAATATTTTAATACCACTCATCCAGAATGGTCCTGTGCCAGGCAATCAGATTTGTCATACAGTGATCATCAGGTAGGTCTACAGCAAAAAATCTTACAATTGAGTAAATGGTACACCTTTCTTATAAGACCTAAAAAAGTAAATCAGCCTCTGAATATGAACAGCTGTTCGCTAGCTCTTTTCCAAGTTGTAATCCTATGAAAGTTCTAGAGCCAAGTATAGTTCTTATGAAGAGCCTCGAGTGTAGTCTCTTTGGGGAAAGGAACCTCCATTTTCAGCTGTAGTGAAATATCAGGTTTTAGATTTCTGGCTGTCTGGCCTGTTGTGGTTTCTATGAGGTTTTTTGTTTGTTATATTCTTATATTCTAAACTGCTTTTTTCATTAATGTGATTAGATCATGGGACAGCTGAGTATACAAGGGTTACAATTATATCTATAAACAGAAGATGAAATGTACAGGTATAGAGAGATAATTACAAACATAAAAACATACATTCATGTTTTATGATTAGAAAAATTTATTTAAGAATAGACATCAAACTTAACAGCAGTTACCTCTACAAAGTCAGACTAGATAAGAAAAATATGGACAAGGGGATGTTTTTAAACATATATATATTACATATATATTACATATGATATATACATATTATATAAAAATATACACATAATATACACATATAATATATACATATTACATATATATTACACATAATATATACATATCTGCATCATGTGCAGATATGTATATGATTTTTTAGCTGAAACAAATGAATAAACTAATAAATATAAGATTTTACCTCTTTCAAAAGTGACATTTCCTTATTTATGACTATAAAACTAAACCTTATAAGTGACTTGGTTTTTCTTCATGTCATATCTCTCTCCTAGTCCATAGAGACTGCTTTCTTGTTTATATGTGTATGCAGATCACAATGGCCAATCAATAAAACATTGAAGTAATTCAGGAAAAGATGTTTTCTAAGCTAAAATAAGCACTACTCGATTTTCAAGTATGGACACATACATAAAGCTCAATTTGCACTAAGAATTTTTTTTTCCATTGAAGCTCCTTCTGGGCATGTTTAGTCTTCTACTCTCTAAACATGAATATTCAAAGAAAATGCTTTTATTTTGTGTTGTCAGATCTTTTCGTGTAAAGGCTAGAGGAAAATGACTGGTCTTAAATTATCTCAGAAGAATAAAATTCTGCAGACACTTAACAAATAACATTTTTAAAGTGGTAATTTTTTTAATCCAACAATAATAACTCTTTTAAAATGAAGAACTACTTTGCAAATACTTTGAGAGAGAGATGTGTAGAGAGAAGTCTGGATAAGAGACATGAACTCTAGTGCCATCTAGCAAACACGCTGGGTAACATCACTACCTTTCTCTGTTGGGATCTAACAAAGCAAGGTTAAGTGTCCTTGAATTCTGTGTTGACTGTTGACCTTGGAAATCCTATGTAAGCATTCCTTAGACTTTCTAGAGATTTTGAAGTTGGTATATAGTTTTTTAAAAGGTAAGGGGAAAAACACTTTTCAATTACATCAGGACTGGTATAGAACAAATACCAGCTAACTATAAATTTGATAATACATAACTGCCTTCACCCTCATAAAAGCATTGATATCATTCCATTTCTTAACAAAGACAATTATGCTAAATTTGATAATTTTTATTCTGGACTATTTTTTGTCATTAAAGTAACAAGGAAAGGAAACATTTCTCTTTTCCAGCTTCCCACTCAATACACACACACACACACACACACACAGACACACACACTGAGATTTCTAATATATCTCCTTATGCATTATTTGTCAATCTATTTAAACATCAACTACAAAGTAATTTTCAAGCAAAAGAATGTATTTTGTTCACAAGTCTGTGAACAAATGAGTTAATCTCAGAGATCTCTTAAGGCCTTTCAAGACCGTCATCAAATGCGCATGAAATGCAAAACTTGATACTTTGCTGCTAAAATTCCTAAAGTAAGAGGGTACAAACGTGATAAGGATGAAACCCAATGTGTCATAATCCCTGATATATTTTAGTAACAACTCACTTTATAACAGAAAAGATATGAATGAGTGAATGAATGACTAGTAGAATTAATAAATAAAATTTCTATCAACCTGTCATCAACTACAAAAAAAAAGATTTGAAAAATAATATTAACTTATTGCTTTTTATTTATAAAGAGCTGCTTCAAGAAACTCATTGTGTTGGAGCCTTCAAAAGCTTATATGAAAAGAAGAAAAAAAAAAAAGAACCTTATATGATGTTGCTTTTATTGCTTTCCAGAAGCAAGTAAAATATGGGTAAATACCACAACCTGCTTGGACTAGAACATAGCCTTTTATGAAGATTCAGATAAAGAGAGGTGTGGAAGTTGTTCAAAGATGTGCAAAATTGAATGCTATTTGTATCAGTCAGGGTCTAATCAAGAGACAGGATTTGAACAGGGAATGTTTGATATAAGTGTTGTGAACTTCAACAGGAAATTGGCTAGTAAGAAGCAAAAGAAGTTATAAGGAATACAGAAAAAGCAGATAAAAGGAGTAGCTGCTACTCTTAAGACTGAGCTAGGGCCCCTAAGGAAGAGTCTCCCCCCAGCCGGACTCATATCCAGACCAAGAATGTTAAATCTTGAATATTCAAGATGTTAAATCTACTTGCCTTATCTAATCTTGCCTAACTGCACTTAATAGTCTACTTCTCCCTTCCCCCCTTTTTTATACCATCAGGTATAAAATAATGTGAAGAAATATACTTTAAAAATGAGAAGAAGGATAAAGCTTTTATCCTTGAGCTATAAACATATCTTTTCCTATTTCTGTAAATCTTACTGCATTGAATTGAATAGTGTCCTCTAAAAATTCATGTCTATTTAGAAACTAGAATATGACCTTATTTGGAAATAGGGTCTTTGCAAATATAGCTTAGTTAATGACCTCAAGATGAAATCATCCTGGATTTAGGGTGAGTCCTAAATCTGATGACTGGTGTCTTTAGGAGAAGGAGATACAGAGAAACAGAGGAGAAAGGCCATGTGAAGACAGAGGCAGAGATTGGATTATGGTACCATAAGCCAGTACCTGGGGCACCAGATCTGAGGAACAAGGAAGGATTCTTTCCCCAAGAACATCAGAGGAAGCATGGCCCTGAGGATGCCTTGATTTTGGACATCAAACCTCCAGAACTCGGAGAGAACAAATTTATGTTGTTTTAAGCCACTCAGTTTGTGATACTATGTCATGAAAACCCTGGAAAAACTAGCATTAGCATGGCTGGTACTTTTCATGAAAGTCAAACAAATTCTATAGACATAAATGAATTAAATTATGAGAAAGTTGATATCAACTGTACATGGGGCTAAGCACAACATATTCCTCATAGATGACCTCTCCTCTTTCTTTAGGACCACCTTTAGGGATGTAAATAAAGTATCTCCTGCTGAAAAGACTTCCTGGTTAATAGTTTATTAGGAAAGTCAGTTGGCTATTTGACATTTGAAGTTGGTTTCAAAGACAGAATTATCATAGTAAAGTTAAGCTATTTTCCACCGTCTAAAGATAAAGCTTCAGTAATTATAAAAAACATGAAAATTTAGTGAAGACATAATTCTTCTTTCCCGTGGGCAATAGAAAAGCTGGAAACAAATTACACAACCTATGAGCATATGTGCTTCTCCTCCTGAACACGTCACACATCCTGAGGATTGTGTGCTAGGAAACACTCTAGAATACAAATCTTCAGGCAGTTAGTCACGCCCTTGTCAGTACTTCACACTCTATACACAGCTGTATTGCATCACTTATCACATTATACTGTTATTATTGGTTTATCCAGTTGTCCTCCCAATAGACTGAGAACTCCACAAGGGCAGGAGTGTGTATAACTCATCTTCACACTCCCAGGCCCTGGCACCATGCTTGGCAGTGCTTGGCGTTTGATAAATGCTGAAGTAATTAAACTTGTTGACCTTGCTATATTCATAACAGAGTAGAAACATTTAAAATGCATTGCAAAATTGCAGCTCTGAAATTGAGCATTTATTCTCAAAGCAGATGCAGCAGACATATTTTTATTTACAAAATGGATTTTATACACAGCCCTTTCTCAAAAGAAAGCAGCAAGACTAAGCAATTGATAACTCAAAGCTGATGAGGGAAATGTTCACGAGTCATTGCAGTCTGGTATTTATCAGAAAGATATAACAGCCTGGTGGCAACAATTCCAAGACATTTTTCCTCTTCATGTGCCATCCTCCTATAAAGCAGCTTTCAAGAACAGCAATAATGTGGCTGAAGGAGAATGAGTTTTGCCTAAAAGTCACAGAAGCCTGAGGTTAAATATTCCCAATTCTCTGGCCTGGTGTCAAAACCACATTCCACTCCTCTGCATTTAATATTGATAATGAAGGTGAAAATATTCTAAGGTGATACTAGAGTTTTTCTAAATAGAATTTGCTATGTCAAAGGAACACAGTTTGTAGCCAGTATGCTTGTCTCTGAGATGACACCACCAGCCTAATTTTAGGCTAATGGCTTTAAGGAGAAGATACTCAACAACAATTCCAGAGGGGGGAATAATCCCTGAAAACTAAAGAAATTGGAAATGTCAGGATAGGGATCCCAATGAAGCATATCAAAAATTTTGGTTTCAGTAATTTGACTAAAAGAGACAGGATTTAAAGGAGGACTTATATTTCCCAGCTTTTCCAGTTTGCAGTAGGCATCCTCTAAGATGGCCCCAATAATCCCTACTATTCAAGCTCTTATATTGATGTCTCTCCTTGACTGTGGGTTGGACCTAGTGGCCCTTTTCTAACAAATGGAATACAGCAAAAGTAATTGGATGTCACTTCTGAGATTAGGTTACATCCATCTTGAGCTGCCCTCTCTCATTCCCTACCTTACTCTGAAGACAGTCAGTGGCCATAACATGGGCTGCCCTATATAGAGAGAGTCTCATGTGACAAGGAACTCAGGCCATCTGTCCAACAGCCCACTAGGAACTGAATTCAGCCAACAAGCACATGGGTCAGCTTAGAAGGGCATCCTCCCTGGTTGAACCTTGAGATGACTATAGATAGCCCTGACTACCACTTTGATTTCTCCCTTTTGACAGACCCTAGCCAGAGGCACCAGTAAATCACACCCAGATTCCTGCTCCACAGAAAATGAGACAACAAATGTTTTTTGTTTTAATCCACTAAGTTTTGGGATAATTTGTTGCAGCAATAATAACCAATATGTTGCTCAACTCCAGCCTCTAATATTAAGAACGTTCTTACTTTTCAAAATGCATATTTTGATTTTTGTTTGAGAGATGATCACTCAACCGTTTGGATGAAAGTAGAGACAAATACTGTTTAGATGAGTAAATTCAGAGAGCAAATCATTATAATCAAGACCTGGGCTGTTCTGTCTTCTCAAAAGGCCAATCAGGCAGAATGTAGCAAAACTAACCTTAGGATAGTCTCCCTAAGGCCAGAAACCATAGGATCCAGAATGATGTCAGCCCATTCAGTCATCATCTTATGACCAGTAGTGGAAATAAAATCATTTTATTCTTTAAAAACATATGTGTTTTGTTGTTGTTGTTGTTTTTACTTATTTTCAATGCAATAGTTATATGGGAAGTAGAAACCAACAGGACCTGCCGCTCTCTCTCTCTTCTGAATCATCAGTGAACTCCTCTACATGCCCCAAATTAATACTAAGCACTTGTTCTGTGGAAGGACATAATTGCCTGGCTGCTACGAAACAGCATTTTATTTCAGATTCTATTCATTGCCTACTCATTTCCCCAAACGATTTCCCTTTTGCTCAAACTTTCCAATGCAATAGCATACTTTATTAGAAAATGTTTACTAATAAACTGAAGGCAAGGGTAACTATAAAAAAAAAAGATAAAGTGTTCAATTAGAATAGCTTAATTACAATGTGACTTTCTGTAGAGTTGTAGCTTGTAATTTTATCTGATAGCAATGTCAAGTATCTCATTCAAAATAAGACATCACACAGTTGGTTCTTTTTAGATTTAACTAGATGAGCTGGAAATCACAGGGCTTGTACATAGATTCTTGGTCTCTAGACCTTCACAAATCATGCCGATATTTTCTGTTTTATTATGGAAAATACCATATGAAGATACCCATTCAAAACAAACATGTTTTTAGGTCTTTTGACCTGAGGTACCATGTGAAGTTTTTTGTTAATGGCTCTCTAGTAGAGAAAAGAGCAGGACTGGTCATGTGAAGTCTATTCTGAATTCTCTTTTGACTTTCTCAATTTCAATATACCTGTATATTTAAGGCTGAGAAAACACACAAAATCTTCTCCTCAAATCTTCTTCAAAATTCTCTCTTTTAATAGATACAATGTTCTGAGAGCTCATTTAATTTCTCATTCTCTCTGTATCAATCCTAACTGAACCAGTGACATTATCAAATGATGGTATTGTCCAGATGAAAGACTGATTGGATGCTTGCCATAATCTACAAAATTGTCATTATCCCATCTCTTGGACAAATATTGAACAAATCACTAGCTACCAAATATTACCAGCTGTTGAAATAAAATTGGGGCTGTCACAAGAGCTCACCTTTGCTTATTAACAATGATTTAAGTCAAGCTTCTCTCAGCATTATATTTTTTATTATATCTCACATAATTGATAAAGCATTATAGATTTCTTTCTTTGAAATGTCATACACTATGCAAAGAAAAAATAAAGGTGATTTTGTTCATATAAACTCTATTAAATTATCTACTACCTTTATATAGGTCTATGGCAGGCCAGGCAAATTAAAGTAGCAATAAGCTGAACATTTTTCAAATGAAAATTTAAATTACTTAGATATTTGGAACAACATTAACTCTTTAGTCCTGAGTTATTTAATTTCTTCCATTTAGTGCTTTCAGTTCTGCCTCTGGACAACTGGCCTGACACCAAAACACCAAGCTTCAACCCTATGATCTCTTCTCCACATTACCACTAGAGAGGTCAGGCTAAAATACAAGTCTTTTCTCATATCTCTACTTAAAAATTTTCAGTGGCTTCCCATTACTTTCAGGATAAGGTTGATATCCTTAAAATGATATACAAGAGCTTTAATTACCTGGGTTACCTGGGTGCTACCCACCCTGTCAGTCTCATTCTCTGCCTCTGCCTCCCAGCCAACTCTTCAGCCAACTGAACTACTTGCAGCCCTGGCTTCACCACCCTCTCTCACACCCTCTGCGGTTGCTCCTTCTGCCTCAGTTACCATCCATCCTATCAACTTTACCTTAGGGGCTTGGGTTTTCACCTTCTTCATATCTCAGTTCAGATTACTTTCACCTAGAAACTCCTCCATTTTTACTTCCTAGATCAGCTAATTATCCTTTCTATTCTCTTCCCTAGCATTCTATTCTAACCTCTATCATCTCATTTATCACCATACCTTCATTGACAATTTATGTTTCTCAATCCTCAACTAATCATAAGGTCCTGGAGATAGGTGTTGCATGTTACTGTTTTTTCCCCCCTATGAAACTAGCATAGTGCCTGGAACCTAGTAAGGCTCTCAGTAAATATTTGTTGAATTAGCTAATATGCTTATAATCTCTCAGAAGTAGTTTTGGAAAAGGATCTCCTATTTAATAGAATACTAAGAGAAAACAGCCATAACAGGACAAATTATTCAGAAATCACCATTTATAGTTAATTTATATGGCCTTAAAAGAGCATTGGTAAACATTCAGAGAAAAATATCTCATGAAACTTTCAAAGGATTAGTTGTCTTGTCAATCAAAAGCTGAAAGGTTCAGTGGGATAAGAAATTAAGAGTCATGTCATTTTTTGTAATCAGGAAAAAGCCAAAATTACCAAAATCAAAAAGAACGAATATACATCATTAAAATACAAAATAAATAAACAGCATGCATTTTACTATATATATATAGAGAGAGTAAACCAAATGTGCAAAAATAATTTCTGTTCAAGAATTTCATCCTATGGTCTTCTTCAGGTCTATCCAATGAAATTCACCATAATATTTTATGCTATTGGAATGTAATATTTCTTGGGGAAGGCCAGGCATGGTGGTGGTGGTTTATGCCTGTAATCCTAGCACTTTGGGAGGCCAAAATGGGAAGATTACTTGCGGCCAGGAGTTCCAGACTACCCTGGACAACATAGCAATATCCCCATCTCTTAAAAAAAAAAATAGAAAAATTAGCCAGGCATGGTAGCACACACCTATAGTCCCAGCTACTTCGGAGGCTGAGGCAGGAGCAGTGACTGAGCCCAGGAGTTTGAGGTTGCAATGAGCTATGATGATACCACTGCACTCTAACCTGGGTGACAGAGCAAGACCTTGTCTCAAAAAGAAAAAAATTTCCTGGAGAAACAGATAATTCAAACACTTTCAACTTTCAAAGTAAAAAGCAACCCAAAGTCGATAGTTTGAAATAGCAGTCATTTCAGAGATATTCCTAGAATTGAGTTTCCTTTTACATTTCACTATTTTTTTGAAATTGCCTTTTATAAAGAAAATTATTACAGACATCTCTTTTCTCTGTACTGTGCTTCAAATGAGCTCTGCTGAAGACAAAGTTAAAATCTGAAGGAATCTGAAGTGGTAGAGACATCTAAGTACTTACCTAGGTAAATACTGTTTTATTTCCCTCCTAAAACTTCTGTTAGTTTAGGAAGAAAATAAGAACTCAACATGGCCAAGCTAGGTTGAACTGCCCGTATAGGTGCAAATTTGGGAAAGGTGAAGCTCCAGGTGGCATGAGCCGGCATGAGGAAAACCCATATAATCTAATAGATGTTACATCAGCAAATACATTAGATTTGGTCTATTTTAGAGGAGATCAAGAAGTAAATGTCTACAATGATACCGGGATCCCAAAACATTCAACCTACTCTGCAAAATAAAGAGATGCTTATAGTAATCTTGTGTGAATCACAGTTAATGAAACCAACTTAGTCTTGTACACCGTTGTGGCCTCCGAACTTTGTGAAGTGCAAGGCACATAGTAGGTGCTTAGAAATTGTGAATGCTGAGAAATTATTTTTTTTGAATGAATGGATAATAACTGAGTGAATGAAGCAGAGATATCAGGCAACTAAACCATATTGCTCAGATATGTGCTTAACTATATCAGTTACTTATGGACATTCAAATGGTTTGATTTTTTTAGCCAGTGTGTTCATCACCCACATCTTTCCACCTCCATCTGCACCCCTATGTATGGCCAAGCCGAAATGATCTCCCCAGTCTGAATATTCTAATAAGGAAGTAAGTATGTGAGTGTGAGATTAAAGACTGAGGTGATGCTCCTGACCCTACAGCCACTTCCAAATATCAGCTCAAGATAAACCTTTTCTCAGGAGCCTTTCCTATGTGCCCCCACCATAGAATTGGCTCTTCCCTTTTTTGTATTTCCTCTATATCCTACATACATTTAAACATTTTGTGAAACTGGCAAACATAACATGCAGAAAAGTATTAAAATATTTTCTGAGCTGGGCGCGGTGGCTCACGCCTGTAATCCTAGCACTCTGGAGGCTGAGGCGGGCGGATTGCTCGAGGTCAGGAGTTCGAAACCAGCCTGAGCAAGAGCAAGACCCCGCCTCTACTATAAATAGAAATAAATTAATTGGCCAATTAATATATATATAAAACTAGCCAGGCATGGTGGCGCATGCCTGTAGTCCCAGCTACTCAGGAGGCTGAGGCAGAAGGATTGCTTGAGCCCAGGAGTTTGAGGTTGCTGTGAGCTAGGCTGATGCCATGGCACTCACTCTAGCCTGGTCAACAAGCAAGACTCTGTCTCAAAAAAAAAAAAAAAAAAAAAAAAATTTCTGTACAGCTTAACTAATTGAAACAAACAGCACAGTTTAACAGATTTTAGTCAGGAGGATTCATGCATAAACCCTCCCAAAGTCAAAATATTGGGCTTCCTTAGCATCAGGGAATGCCCCTTCCATGTCCCTTCCTGATCCCAAACTCCTCCCTCCCCTAGGATAACCCCAGTCCTGACTAGTATGATAATCGGTCCTTGCTTGGCTCTATGCTTGTGGTATAAGCAGGAAACCCTAATCAATGTGGTTTACTTTTGTGTCTTGTTTCTTTTGTGGAACATAATGTTTTTAGAATTTATGCTCGCTGCCTATAGCTGTAGTTTGTTCATTTTCATTGCTGAATGTGTTCTATTACATGAATAAACAATTTGCCTATTCATTTTACTGTCGATGGATGTTTGGGCAAGATTCCATTCGGGGCCATTATGAGCAAAACTGCATATTCTTGTCAAGTGTGCCAAAGTGCATGTAAGTATACATTTCAATAATAAGGCATATCTCTGAGAGAGGAATTTCTAAGTCGTCACATCTGCACTTTACTAAATAAAGCCAAAATCTTTTCCACAGTGTTTGTGCCAATGTACATTTCCACCAGTTTTTGAAAGCTTTTATCATTCCACATTCTTCCTTTGGTATTGTCAGACTTTTAAATTTTCTTCAATCTAGTGGGAATCCAATGGTTTCTCATCAAGGTTTTGATATGCTTTTCCTGATTCTCAATGAGTTTGAACACCATTTCAATTGTATAATACATTGGTCATTTGGATTTTCTCATTTGTGAAATCTTTTCCCCCATTTCTATTGGATTGATAGGGTTATTTTTTAACTGAATTTTTATTAAAATTAAATTAAATCTATAGGTAAATTTAGGGACAAGTGATATCTTGGAAAATTTAAGTCTTAGAATCTATGACCATTGTATATCTCTCCATTGGCTTTCTCTTTTAAATTTTAATTTAATTAGGTTTTATATTTTCTCTGTAGATTCATTTCTAGGTATTTGAAATTTTCATCCCATTGTACATAGTGTCATTTAAACTCCAGTTTATGCTTGTTGCTAGTCTATACAAATAATGACTTTTGTGTATTGGTTTTTTAGAATTAGAATTAAAATTAAAATTTTTTATCTGTAGATTGTCTTAAATTTTCTACATATAGTATATCAAATAAAAATAATAAATTTTATTTTTTTAATTTCAAATTCATATAAGCTCTATTTGTTTCATTGTTATTATTGTTTTGGTGTTTATTTATTTGTTTTATCTTTATTGTATTGAATAAGACCTCCAGGTTGCATAGAGGTAGTGGTAGTGAACAATTTTGTCTTCTCCCAAATTGACAGGAATATACTACAAAGCTTCAGCATTAAAAATAATTAAACATTAAACATGATGTGCTATATTTATAAAATGCTTTTTATCAAATAAAGTAAGTTCCATACTATTCCTACTTTGCTGAGTTTTTTCAATTTAATAAAGATACAGAATTTTGACAAATATCTCTGTTCATCTATTAAAATTAAAATAGGATATTTCCCAAAAATTTACTTGTAAATAATAAATTTCATTAATTTTTATATCAATCTTATGTTCTTGGAATAAACCCAACTTGGTTATAATATATTATCCATTTTATATACTGATGTATTAGATTTACTAATATTTTGTTTAGAATATTTTTGTTTATGTTTATAGGAGATACTTACACATACTTTAATTTTCTCATTACATATTTCTTGAAATTTGTTATTAAAGTCATGATAGCCTCACTAAATGAATTGGGGAGACTGATCTTTCAATTCTCTGGAAGTTTGTGAAAGTCTGGCACTATTTATATTCCAAAAGTTTAGTAGAACTCAATGAGTAAGCAAACTAGGCATAATATTTTCTCTATGGAAAGTTTTTAAATTATTATTCCACTTTTGTTAGTAGTTATACAGCCATTCATATGTCCTATTTCTTATGTCCATGAGAAACTGTAATTTTCTAGGAAGATATTCATTCTATTCAAATTTTCAAATTTTTGTCATGGGGTATTCATAATATCTTATTATCATCTTTTTTGATACTATAGTATATGTGCTAATATCCTGGTTTTGCTTCCTCATTACTGTTACTCACACTTTATTTTCTTTGATCAGTCTTGAAAAAGAAGAGGGACAAAAAATGAAATGGAATCCCCTGAATTTGATATTTTTAAAGTATCGAATAAACACTTACAGCACATGGTGTTTAATGAGTTTGGAAGACTTCCATCATGTATTGTACACTTCCAGCTTCTGTCATGGTCTTATCTTATGTGTGAGACATAAGTGCCATAATCTTTAACACATGATTACAGCAGAAAGACAGCTAACATTAATCCCTTTCTCTTTTTCCAATTCTCTCTTTCCAATTTCTTCTCATACACGACAGAACTAACACTTTCCAAGAAAGCTTGCAGGAGCTCACTGGTAAAACAACTACACTCAAACAAGAAGGCTGCTGCCCTGACACTATCTGGTCCAGAAGTTAATTGGCCCATGTCCTAAGCCTATGATAACCACGAAGCCACAGGATGCCAATGAGCAGAGTCAGTGGGAAAGTGGGAAATTCTATGTTAGGACTACAGAAATGTGTGTGTAAATAGATGATGAAAAGTCCTGCTATAGAGTACAAAGTGAGTAGTTTGAGCATACTTTCTACAGTGGTTTTGTCATTATTTTCAGTGTAAATTATAAATGTATAGCTATTCATTTTATTATTTTTCATTGCTTCAATTTAGAATAAACCCTATAGGCAGCAATTTGTTCAGAAGAATGGAGCTGTATGCTTAATGAAAAAGTAATTACTGCATATCTATCTCTGAGAAAGTTAATGATGATTGTGTAACTTGCAACAAATGTTTTCAACATTTACTATCCAGTATGATGTAGTGATATTGCTGAACACATAAAAAGGCAAAAATCTGCTGAAGAATTATCAGCATCAATTTCAAAAGTAGCTAAGAAAACTGAGGAAGAAGATACCAATTCAACACATGCAGCTGTAGAAAGTGCATTTACACAAGACTCTATGAAGCATATCTTTTCATTTAAAGTAAATGACTGTTCTTCTAATTAATTTCACTCATTTTGATTCCAGGCTTTCTTTTGCACATACAAAAAGTGAAGCAATAGCTATAAATGTGTTGGCTCCATTAGCAGCAACGGGACTTTGCAAACTATCAAATGATGCCAGTTTTTACAATAGTATTTTCAGTCAATTTAAAGAGAAGATCAATTAAGTTAATTCCAATGATTTGAGTCTTTTCATTCAATTCAGAAAATTAGAGTCAAACTTTTGGAAGATCATTATGTTACAAGAGAATGATCTGACATTATTGTAAATGCAGTTGTAAATTCTGTATCACAATTAGTGATGATTAAAAGTATTTGCTTTATGGTGATAACACATATACAAATTTTAGTGCAGCATAGCAGCATGGTAAAAAGGTTCTTGCAAAATTAAGAAATATATAGATATTTTCATGTGTGTACATATATTAGCAAACTTCCTATTTCAAATATATACATAAATATGCAAACAAACGTAGCAAATAAAATTAGATAACTTGACTATATATACATATTCATATTTGAGTAACAAACTGGAATAACAAATTTAGGAAACAACATATTATATACATTCAACATATTAAATATTAGAGCGATCAAGATTGTCAATTAGACACAGGCAGTACAAAATCAACATACAGAAATCAGTAGCATTTTTATACACCAACAATGATCTAGCTGAGAACCAAATCAAGAAGGAAATCCCATTTACAATAGATACAAAAAAAAACCCTAAGAATATATTTAACCAATGAAGTGAAATATTTTTATAAGGAAAACTATGAAACACTGATGAAATAAATTGTAGATGACACAAAAAAATAGAAAAACATCCCATGCTTAAGGATTAGGAGAATTAACATTATTAAAATGACCACACTGCCAAAAGCCATCTCCAGGTTCAATATAATACCTATCAAAATACTGACATAGTTTTAGCATAATTAGACAAAAAAAAAATTCTAAAGTTCATGTGGAACCAAAAAACAGAGCCCAAATAAATGATCAAAGTAATCTTGATAAAGGAAAAGAAAAAGAAAAAACAAAACAAAGCAGGAGATATCACATTGTCTGACTTCAAATTATTGCAAGGCTATGGTGACCAAAAAGCATGGGACTAGGATAAAAATAGACACATAGATCAGTGGAACAGAATAGAGAACCCAGAAATAAAGCCACATACTATCAACTGATCTTTGACAAATTTGATAAGAACATTTATTATTCCATTTTTCTGTATACTATTTTGAAAATTCTGTACTATTTTTCTACTATTTTTGTGGAAATGTCAACATAAATTAACTCACCAAAATTAAATATTAAAAGATAGATTCCCCTCTTCCCATATATACATAATGCAAGGACCTTAGAGAACTTTAATACATCTCCCTCCTCCCCATTTATTATTTATAAATGCACATGTTATATATAGATACATATATATAATTATAAACCTCATGAGATATTTTATTATTATTTTAATCAGCCAATATAAATTCAGACTTACCAAATATTTGCCCTTTTATTATTTTTATTCCTTCCTTCATCTCTGACTTTCTATGATCTTTTTTCTTTTGCCTGGTGAACACTCTTTAGTATTTCCCCCACTGCTGGTTTACTTCTGGCAAACTATCTCAGTTTTTGTCAGTTGTGAATATCTATTTCAGGATGATTATTAGAGGATATTTTCATTAGGTATAGAAAAAATTTTAAGTTGGCTGATACTTCAGCACAGTAAGAACATTATTTTATCATCTTCCAGCTTCCATTAATGCTGTTGAGAGATCAGCTCTCAGTCTTATTTACAGTTGTTTTAAAGGAAATTTGTCTTTTTTCTCTGCTTCTAATTTTTTTTATACTTTCTCTTCATTTTTGATTTTCTGAAGTTTCACTCTGATATGTCTAGGTGTGGGTTTCTTTTTATCTATCATGCTTAGGATTTGTTGGAGTTTTGAATATGTTTATTTCACCAGTTGCAGAAAATTCTCAGTTATGTTCTCTTCAGATATTCCATCTGCCACATGCTCTCTCTCCTTTCCTTCTTGGACTCCAGTTAAACTTATTACTACATCTTTTATATCAGTTACCCTTCCTTCAATATTTTCCGTGAATTGGCCTTTCTATACTTCATTGTGATTAATATCTCCGTCACATTATCCAGTACTAATTTTCTCATCAATTTTATGTAATTTATTATTGTGCTCATTCATAAAGAACTTATTCTGTATTCTTTATTTTTTTTATTTTTTTGAGACAGAGTCTCTCACTTTGTTGCCCAGGCTAGAGTGAGTGCCGTGGCATTAGCCTGGCTCACAGCAACCTCAATCTCCGGGGCTCAGCGATCCTACTGCCTCAGCCTCCGGAGTAGCTGGGACTACAGGCATGTGCCACCATGCCTGGCTAATTTTTTGTATATATATTTTTAGTTGGTCAATTAATTTATTTCTATTTTTTGGTAGAGACGGGGTCTCGCTCAGGCTGGTTTTGAACTCCTGACCTTGAGCAATCCACCCGCCTCGGCCTCCCAAAGTGCTAGGATTACAGGCGTGAGCCACCACGCCCAGCCTGTATTCTTTATTTTTAATTGTTGGAATTAGTTCTAGAATTTATATTGTTAATATACTGGCACTGCTTATAATTTTCAGGTATTTATCACATTTTTTATACTTCAGTTTTATTTCCTGACTAATAATCATAGTTGTTTCATAGTCTATGTCTGATAATTCCAGGACAGGTTGAGTATCCCTCATCTTAAATGCTTGGGACAAGATGTGTTTTGGATTTGGGATCTTTTTGGATTTTGAAATATTTGCATATACATAATGAGATATCTTGGGGATAGGACCCAATTCTAAACACAAAATTTGTTTCCTTATACACATAGCCTGTAGGTAATTTTGTATAATATTTTTAATAATTTTTGGCATGTAAAACAAAGTTGGTGTACATTAAACCATCAGAAAGCAAATGTGTCATTCTCTCATGTCAGTGAACAAAAATTTTAGATTTTGGAGCATTTTGGATCTCAGCTTTTAGCATAGGGATGTTCAATCTGTATCTAAAATCCTGGCCAGGCATGGTGGCTCACGCCTGTAATCCTAGCACTCTGGGAGGCCAAGGCAGTCAGATTGCTCAAGGTAAGGGGTTCCAAACCAGCCTGAGTGAGGCCCCATCTCTACTAAAAATAGAAAGAAATTAATTGACCAACTAAAAATATATATACAAAAAATTAGCCAGACATGGTGCCACATGCCTGTAGTCCCAGCTACTTGGGAGGCTGTGGTAGTAGGATCACTTGAGCACAGGAGATTGAGGTTGCTGTTAGCTAGGCTCATGCCATGGCACTCACTCTAGCCTGGGCAACAAAGTGAGACTCTGTCTCAGAAACAAAAAATAATAAAATCCTTACACATCTGTTTCTTTTGACTGTCATTTCTAATGGCTCTTGCCTAGACCTTATTTTCTTTAGGTGGATCTAGATGTTTTTATTGCATGCTAAATATCTTATTTGAAAAATTATTAGTAGCACTTTTATCAATTTCTAAAGAGGACTTTCTAATGCTTATTCCGAGCACCTGGAGAAACCAGCATTACACGATGACTTTAAACCAAATCCTCTCATCTCTTTTCCTTTCTCTTTCTCTCTTCCCTCTCCCCGTCTCTCTTTCCCTCTTTCTCCCTCTCCCTGCCCCACACACATTATTAAAACCTAGACTTTAGTCCACTTGAGAAATAATTTTCTTCTGGTTCAACTTTACTTTTGGGATGCTATCATTTATTTGGAGGTTATCATTATACCCTGTATATGATTGTAACACAGAAATATTCTAAAGCACTCTTTTTTTATGTCTCTCTTTACTACTGCTCTTCAAGAATTTAAGAACACAGTTTATATCTTAGACATCTTGTATCTGTAGCATCTAGTATTCTCCAGATAGTTAGCATTCAATAAATCAGTCCTTCAATGAATGCTAATCGAGTTTTTTCCTACAGACCAAGTTCCATGATAGACAAATAGAATATATTGATGAAAAAATTATACATGTCTTGTGACACTCAGTCTGATTGAAGAGACCAATAGTTAACAAGTTAAATAAATAAATATATCTATAACAAATGTTAATAGATGCTATAAAAAATCAGGGAATAATGATTAAAGTTCACCCTGTGGCTCACTCTGGAGACAGTGATGAGGAAAAGTTTCTGGAAAGAAGGAACATAAAATGACAGAGAATCTTTCATTTGAAGATCAGAAGGAAGATTGTTCCAGGTAGAAGAAACAGCACTACAAGGGATGAAAAAACATTTGGTAAAACTAAAAGGAGACCAATGTGACCGAAGGATGAGATATGAAGTAACACAGATGAAAATTTAAAAATCAGCAAAAGCCAACTCGGGCAAAGCTATGGAGTCATAATAAGAAATCTGATTTTTGTTTGAGATGCAATTGGCGGTCTTCAAAATATTTTAAGCAAGGGATGACAAAAGTGAAAAAGCATTTTAAAAGTTACTCTGTTTTAAATAGAAGATATTGGAGAAACAAAGAATAAAAACAAAGAGACCAGGCCGGGCGCTGTGGCTCACGCCTGTAATCCTAGCTCTTGGGAGGCCGAGGCGGGCGGATTGCTCAAGGTCAGGAGTTCAAAACCAGCCTGAGCAAGAGCGAGACCCCGTCTCTACTATAAATAGAAAGAAATTAATTGGCCAACTGATATATATATAAAAAATTAGCCGGGCATGGTGGCGCATGCCTGTAGTCCCAGCTACCCGGGAGGCTGAGGCAGAAGGATCACTCGAGCCCAGGAGTTTGAGGTTGCTGTGAGCTAGGCTGACGCCATGGCACTCACTCTAGCCTGGGCAACAAAGCGAGACTCTGTCTCAAAAAAAAAAAAAAAAATAATAAAAATAAAAAACAAAGAGACCAAATGGGAGCTACTTCAGTGATCCAGGCAACATGAAAGTGGCCTGTTCTAAGGTGTTATCAATGGAGAGGGAGAGCAGTGGGCATGTGTAAGATGTCGTTTACAGCTTAAAAAGAGAAACAGGACTTGCTAATAGGTGATAGAGAAACTCAAGGGAGAAGGAGAAGTTACAGTTGACCATCGATACTGTGTTTTAATAATTGGATGAAGCCAGTTGCTGAGATGGAGAAACCCAGAACTGCAACAGATGAAGATAATAAACAATCCAAATTTTGCCATGCTACTTTGAAGTCCCTGTGAGATGACCAAGTGAGATGTCAAGTTGATGTCACATATATATGAGCCTGAAATTCAAAGAACAAGTTGGTTTTGAAATAGAAATTTAGTGTTCACCAGTGTAATCGATGGAATTTAAGGTCATGGGTATAGATTCTAACACCTAGGAAAATAGTATAGCTGGAGCGAAGTTCCAGGACTGAGTCCTGAGATGCTCCAAGATTTAGATAACAGGTAGAAGAGGAGGAGACCAAGAAGCAGACAAAGAGGAATAAAGAAAATCATGAGATTGTGGTGTCTTAGTAGCCAAGAGAGAAGAATTTCCGCATGGAGGGGATGTCCAGTGTATGGAACTATCCCAGAGGCCAAATAAGTCAGGGCAGAGAAGCAATCTATTAAGTGGGTCACACAGAGGTCCTTGGTGACCTACACAAGAATATTTTTAATGGAATGAAGAAGAAGTCAAACTAGAGTTTTTGTCTTCAGCAAATGATTGAAGCAAAATTAATTTTATTCTCCTACACTATCGGTATTACCTTGTGATTACCTCTATCATAGCACTTCTTATTTTACAATATAGATAATCATCTTTCTCTTTTGGCTGTCATGTCATATGGGCTGGATCCACATCTCATATATAACTCTGTCCCTCCACAACTGGCACAGGATAGGTTTTCAATTCATGTTTGTTAAAGTAATGAATTCGACATTGGCAAAGTCCCCCGGGTCAAGCTTCCTGGGGCAAAATGGAAATTGAAAGGGCAATTAAAGGTGTGTGTGGGTATCTTGTTACAGGCTTGCTTCGCTAGGTCCCTTCAGGACCTTTGAAAAATAGATAAAAACGCATCTGCCACTAGGGGGCGCAGCTGTACACAGGTGTGCAGCCGAAAGCACTGAGTTGTCCAGATGTCTGAGATCACAGAAGGTGTGTAAAGGGTCAGAGAGTCAAGAAGCACGGTGATATGAAATCTCCTGCTTAGCTGTTGGGAACTTCTCCTTACGGGAGTTGTCTTTAGGAGAAGAAAGTGAAGTTTTCGAACATTGGAGTTCTTTTCTCTCTACCCTTGATGGAGAAAGTGATCTGCACTTCTTATCAGAGAAGGGTTAAGATTCTTAGATTCTCCTCAACCCCCTCAATGAGTGGGAATAGAGGTCCTGCAATGTAATATTCAGCTCAATTTAAATAAATAAATGATACTAAAATCAGATTCCCAGGGGGTGATATTGCAGCCACGGTACAAGAGCTGCAGCCACAATCCCACCTTACATCCATCGGAAACTTTCTTGTCATCAAAACACTTTCTCATGCATGATCCAACTTTAACCTCACAACCTTCTCTGACATTCTCTTTTACAGAAAAGCAAATGTGGAACTAGAGATAGTGACTTGTTCTCCATCAGAAATCTGATAGATGATAGCTGGAACTAGAATCTATGTGTTCTTTCTCCTACTCCAGCAGCACTATGCAAGGAAGGGAACCAACAAATTAGAAATCATGTGATACTGAAGAAAGGCAATGGAATGTTTCTTGAAAATTGAGCATTTGAGGTGAGTTTGATGGCAAGAGTATCCACAAATAACAGGGAAGTCAAACTTGAGTATGCAGAAATGTAACTTCTTCAGGAGCAGGGGCACATACCTGTAGCCACACCTGCTTGAGAGGCTGAGGTGGGAAGATCGCTTGTGCTCAGGAGTTTGAGACCACCCTGAGCAACATAGCAAAACCTCATCTCAAAAAAAAAAAAATAAATCAATCAAAAGAAAAGAAAGAAAGAAAATGTTGATAGTGTATATATAACTTCACTTTACTATAACCAAGACGGAATTTCTTTTTTTAGCCCCCATCCCACCAAGTGGTATATATGATTCAGTTACAGTTTTCTCCTTGTCTTTCCAAACATGCTGTCACTACTGAGGGGAAGGAGCTTGCAGGATGTCAAGGCTGGAGGCTGGGGCAGGAAGTGTGTAGAAAGTTGTTGTCATCTATCCATACTAGCATCTGCTGAGATGCCTTCTTTCCTGTGATTTCAGGAAGAACACTCCTCCATATTTTCTCTTTCTCCCTCCCACATTTCATGCTACTCCTGGGGACACAGGGAACATTTGGCTGCAAAGGAACTCAACAAGCCACCATCTCCCCTGCTCCTACACTAAGCCGCCAATACAAAACTGCATAGAGCTCATTAATTAACACTCCATCTCACTCAGAAAGCAAGGCACAAGCTTCTGCTGTGATCCTCAAACCCAGCTGGGGAGCGGGTCTATCATTATTCCTCCATCAAGATTCAGCCCCAAGAGGACAAGGGAAGAGTATTGATCTCACCTCAGAGATGCATCGTAATGTCTTATGCTTCTCTTCTGATTGGCTTCTTTCAGTCATCCCACAGAATCTTTATCTATCTGGATATCAGAAACCTACCTCTGATGAACAATATATTCTTCCAAATCTATCACTTAGGGCATAAATTCTGCCCAATGATCTCAGGACTAAGGTCTGCCCAAAGTCTGGGTTTTTGTAATTCACAAGCCAAGAACTTCACTCATTCTCAGAGCTATGCTCTAAAGATCCTCTCTGGAGCTAATGTATGACCTTGAGTAAATGGGAGAAGGTCAAGAGGTTCAAGGTGCTAAAAAGAGATAGGGAGACTCTTAACAAATCAGTCAGTACATTTATTGGCATATATTAAGTTTACAGTTCTCAGACCACATTCTATAGACATTTAAGTAGTTATGTTTTGAAAAAAATGTTTTAAAAATTGTCACATTATTTGCTAATATAAACTTAATGTACATCATTTATTCATAGAAATAAAATACAATGAAATCTGCTTTTGTGCTGTTAAGATGAATTGCTAGATATTGACCTCAAGAAGAAAATTGTTGGAGCCCTGTCAGATCCTCTCTGAGAATCTCTCAAACTGGCTTAAGAAAGAGCCTCACCCTGGGTAGCCATTCAGCTTGGAGCACCAAGAGGCTAAGTGGAAAGGACTCAGGCACTGCCACCAGGCTTACCTGGGTTTCAATCCCAGCGTATCATGTACCGACTGTGAGAAACCAAGAGAATTACACAATTTCTCAGGGCTTCTTTCCACAGCAATTACCAATAACATGAGGATAAAAACCCCTTCTTCTCAGTATTATTAGAAAATCAATGGTATAACATGTGCAATAGAACACAGCAAAGCACCAGACACACAAAAAATATGAGTCATTTGCCCTTGCCTTTCTTTTAACCACAGAAATGACTAGTCCAGCTCATACTGAATCACATGTTCCACAGAAAACACTCTCTCTCTCTCTATCTCTATCTATGCAGCACTGAGAAAAAGGTATGCTTTGTGCATATGTTTGATGCCCTTAATTGAATCTTCTTCCTGACGGCTTCTTTTCATCTTCCCCTGTCTTCTCATCCGGCGGTGCTTTACGGGGTTCGAGTTGGCTCTGACCCTAAAACAACTTACTTTTGCTTCCAATAGTCCATAACAAGAAACATTTTTATGGAATATAATGGAGAGGCTGGCAGCAGGTTGAGAATCTAGCACAAGACTTAAAATGCTGCAGTTATCCATCAGTCACACTGCAGAGCAGGTCATGCATAATAAACAGCTGCTTTATTAGCGTGATTGAGTATGCAGCAAATACGAAATGATAGAAAGCAGTTACAGACCAGAAGCTGAGGAGTTGCAGGAATATGTGCCGCTGTGGGCCAAATCATGGGTGCCACTGACAACAATGGCAGAGATCAATTCTGACCAGCACACACCTCTTGATCGGAAAGCCCGTGTGACATGACAAAACCCAGGAGCCATCCAGCCCTGCACAGAAGACAACCAGTGTGCAGTCTTTGTCAGTCGGGTACTCAATCTACTTTCCTCAGCACTGGGATGCCGCTACATAAACACGAGATATGAATAAAGACAACTATTAAAAGCTTATTTTTCATGTTAAATTAGCAAAGATGTTTGGGGATTTGTTTCACGGCTTTAATCCAGGTATATTTCCTCCTCATCTTTTTTTGAAACAGACTAAGCTTCTGTCTCTGACTGTATCCATCCTAGGAACATTTGTTTGTGGCTTGCAGAAAACAGGAATTGGTTAGCCAGCGAGCCAAAAAGGGCAGATGATGTAAAGCTCATAGGGCAGAAGTGGATATGGGGAACAATTAGAGGGCTTGAATTCCTCTCCTTCTGAGCACCACTGCATTTCCTAAAAGATATCAAAAATGCATCAGCTATACTGGCATTGGGGCTCAGAAAATAACACCCCAAAATGAAGGTCTCAGAAGGAGCCTCAGAAGCAAGAATTTTTCTCTGACCTCCTCCTGCCCTCCTGACTCTCAGTCCCATTCTCCCTCAAGGCTAGTCATACCGTGTTTCCCTGAAAATAAGACAGGGTCTTATATTTATTTTTCCTCAAGAAGACACCCTTATTTTCAGGGGATGTATTATTTTTTTAAGTACAGTACAACAATCTACATTTATTCAAATATAGTTAAGTCGTCTTCTTCTGAAACATCGTCATAACTCTCCAAATCCCGAATTCCATCCTGAATTTCTTGCGACTCTATTTCTTTTAGAACCATTGGCCCCAATCTCTCATGTTGAGCAATAAAGCGCTCATGGGGCAGATGAGAAGGGCTGCTCATCTTCTTTACCGCTCTGTGACGACATTCATGGATTGTGCAGATACAATGCGTAGCCACGCCTATCATTAGGTCTTATTTTCGGGGTAGGGCTTATATTGCGCAAATGCTTAGAAATCCTGCCAGGGCTTATTTTATGGGTAGGTCTTATTTTCAGGGAAACATGATAGAAACCAGAATCCCTCTTCCCCAAGGGGGGGTCATAGAAACCAGAACCCATTTTCCCCAAGCCAGCCTTAAAACCTCAAACTATTATTCTAACTTTTTCTCAGTATTACTATGCAAAACTGGCCATAAAGAAATTATCTAAACTATCTTGTTTGACTATAGGTCACAGGGGCCCCATTTTAGAGGGAGTCTGGCTCTGTACCAGAAGTAGGAACACATGCTTAGAGAGGCCAAGAAGAATCTAGACAGGCTTTGCAGGGTTTCCCCACTCAGTCTATCAGCATTAGATAATACCTTTTTGTCCAATCATATTTCTACATGACTGTCCAAACTCTACTGAACCTAATAGTAAAAATGGACTATTTCCTCTGTATCTTTGGGTCTTCATTCTGAAGGCTTTCATATATACATGATAAATAAATTTGTATGCCTTTTCTCAATTAATCGTTCTTTTGTGAGTTGATTTTTCAGTGAATATTCAGAGAACCAAGAGTTTGAGAATAGTAATCCCCACATACCAGCTGACAAAAATGTAAGTTTTAAGGAACATGCAAATTTTTACTGCTCCTCCTAATCTTACTTCACCTTTCTTATTTAGAATACATTTTTAAATGTCATTCCATTTTGGCCTGTGCCAGAATGACTTTTTCTGACCCATAAGGATGTCACAGAAAAACAAATTGTTGAAATCAACAAATTACAAGAGCATGCGCCTAAGACTATGCCAAGCCAAATTAAAGTTGAGCATTTAATGGAAAAAAAACACCCTTGCTCAATGACCCAGGTATTTCCCATCTTAAAACTTTTTATGTCAGTATTTCAAGTCCATTTTTGTTTCCCTGCACAATTCAAGTAATTGTTACAATTTTCCATTTTACTATGCAGGTATTCACACATTAGGCATAATATTTTACAGTTATCCACCATAACCAGTTAAGTCTATTTCTATATACAGTGACCTTATACCTTCTCAACCACAAATAGGACACCCATGCTGCCAGGAGGGCAGAGTGCTTTATGTTCATCCTCTACCCCAATTCACTCTCTCCCCCATCAAATGAGTCCTCAAGACTGCCACTGGGGTGATCTTTCTACATCTAAAATCTGATCAAGGCACTCCCATGCTTCAACCTTTGAGGTTTTATCTTTTCCTAAGGAGAAAATCTAAACTTCTTGGTTGAGCAAGCTAACCTCCAAACAGCCTGGCCCAAGCCATCTCTTTCACAATTCTACTTCATAAAGCCTTCCATCCAGCCATTCTCAAACTTCTCAAGATGTCTTAACACAGCCTTTTCTAGACAGATTCCATATCTTTACATTTCTATAGAAATCTATCATTTCTGTAGAAATACTGTACCCCACTCCCAAACCCCGCACTCAGCCACATACACACACACATGCATGCACTTCTATTTATTCTTCAAGACATAGTCAAATGTCCCCTCTGAGGGTCTTTCCAAGACTCTCCCAAGCAGTTAATTGTTTCTTAACAACTTATTTATGCCTATATCAAAACACTCACATTTTATATTAATGTATCTGTTTATATATTTATGTCCCCTTCTAAGATAAAGGTCTTTATAGTCTTAAATAAACTGTTTTGATAGATAACTCCAAATCATAATTGTCCACTAGAAGCTGGAGTCTGTTTCTTCCTCAAGTTGATTAGGTAGATTCTCTAAGAGTCAAGACTGCCACTTGGGGGAGATATTGTAAAGATGGTACCAACATTGGTGGGGGAGAGTACAGAAAAGGGATCTTTAATACTTCTTTAATAACTTAAAATATTATTAATATAACTCTACCAAACCTCAGATGATGAGTATATGACAACAGAAATAATCAGCATCAGAATAATCTTTCTGGTTAACCAATAACCAGCGGCTGTTAAAGCCAAGGCGGCCATGAAATCTCACTGTGTGGAAAAGTAGCATACTTACAGCTCGCTCATGAGGTTGAGGCTCCACATTAGATGTAGCTTGGGGCTAATAGCTGTGATTTTTTGTCCATCTCTAGAAAGCTAATTACAGAGCCTCATCATGCCCATTTTTGTTGGTAACTAACGAAGTTCAAGCAGTGTACCTATTGGGAAAGTATTCAAAGTTAGAGAGGGTTAATTTGGATAGTTGCTGATTCCAGAGAAAAGGGAACATTATAACAAAAATGCTTTTTCCCTTACACAGAAGTTCTCTTTGAATTACAAAATAAGCTCCAGGCAAAATGCTTTAGCCAAAATATTTAGACTCCTGCTGATAATCAGAGTCAATAGTGGACTGATGTCATGCCAAAGGACTGCAGTGTGAGCCTTTAACTGAAGAATTTTCGGGCTAATTAGAAAAATTACACCATGCCACATCCAGTTCCAGAATCTGTATTTCAACTACAGAATATGATAAACAATAACGTGTGGTAGCACATCTTCAGATCTGACCTAAGACAAAGAACAAAATATTTTCAACTTAATTCCTAAAGAACAGAACAGGATTCAGCCTTGTTTGCCCCTCATAAATCCCTTTAAAAAAAAGAAAAGGCTAGCAAAACTTTCTCATTCTCAATTTTCATCCACCTTATTCACAAGTTATTTTCTCCCCTCTCCTCCTATGGGTTGGTGGGCAGTAAGACAATAAAAGCAAGCCTCTTCTATGGAGTCTCTAGTATTGTGCAGTGCAATGCCAACCTCTGTTCCCAGAGCCGAAGACACTGTGCCAGCCACAGGAAGCCCGCATTTGTGCTCTCCAGCATCCGTGAATAGCATGGACTTGGGAAATACGCTTCCAGGTGACATGCATAGACTGTCTCTGCCTTGTCCAGAGTCTGAGGCCAGTTCTGTCCTCAGTACTTCTCCTCACACATTGGGAATTCTAACTCTGTTTGGTTCTAAGCCCCAGTTTGCTGCTAGCTGCAAAGACATGAAGCTAGAATCCCATCCCACCTCTTGCTCCTCTGGGGTCTCTATACACTGTGGAGAGGCTAACACAGTTTTCCCAGAAGCAATCCTCTAAGCCAAACCTATGTCGTCAAAAAGCAAAGCCAAGAGGTAAGCAGAAAATGCGTTTCTAGGAGAAGAAAAGTATCAGGGAAGAGTGCTCACGGCATCTGATGGGAATTTGGCATCAACTCCAGGTAGTCAAAATTATCAAAAATAACAGGCCCATTACACAGTTGCTGTCTTTCCTTGTCAGTAAAATAATAGACCTTGGTTCCACGATGTTCACTCAACTGTGGAATTCGGTTCACCAATTTGTGTTTTCTAATTGCCCCTTTCTGGAATCAACGAAAATCATTTGGTGCTGATAAGCGAACCAAATGAAAGTTGTTCTGAGAGAAATATTGCTCAGGCCGAATTAATGTCAAGCTGTTAATAATAACAGCTTTTCAAGGTATTAACATGGAGAGCTCAGGTAGCAAGTTGAAGCAATCCTTTTGTTGCCGCCCAATCAGGCTCATTTGCCTGCTGCCCAAGAGGAAGCCAATATGCTGAGACAACAGGGTTTGCAGCAGAGAAAGAGTTTATTCTGCATAGTGCTAAGTGGGAAGATGGAAGAAATTTCTCAAATCCACCTCCCCAAGAATTTAGGAGATAGGGTTTTCTTAATTATTGTTATTTTAGCATATTACAGGGGTACAAATGTTCAGGCTACATGTGTTGCCTTTGCCCCATCCAAGTCAGAGCTTCAAGTGTGTCCATCCCCCAGACAGTGTGCACCGCAACCATTAGGTGTGAATATACCCAACCCCTCCTTCCCCCTCCCACCTGCCCAATTCACTATGAATGTTACTACCATACGTGCACTTAAGTGTTGATTAGTTAATACCAATTTGATGGTGAGGACATGTGGTGCTTGTTTTTCCAATCTTGGGATACTTCACTTAGTAGAATGGGCTCCAGCTCTATCCAGGATAATATAAGAGGTGCTAAATCACCATTGTTTTTTGTGGCTGAATAGAACTCCATAGTATACAAGTACCACATTTTATTAATCCAATCATGTATTGACAGACACTTGGGTTGTTTCCACATCCTTGCAATTGTGAATTGTGCTGTTATAAACAGTCAAGTGCAGATTTCTTTTTTATAGAATGTCTTTTTTTCCTTTAGATAGATGCCCAGTAATGGGATTGCTGGATCAAACGGTAGATCTACTTGTAGCTATTTGACGTATCTCTATATTATTTTCCACAGAGATTGCATTAGTTTGCAGTCCCACTAAGAGTGTATGAGTGTTCTCTCCTACACTGCTGGTGGGACTGCAAACTAGTTCAACCTCTGTGGAAAGCAATATGGAGATACCTCAAAGCAATACGAGTAGATCTACCATTTGATCTAGCAACTCCACTACTGGGCATCTACCCAAAAGATCAAAAGTCAATTTACGAAAAAGACACCTGCACTCGGATGTTTATAGCAGCACAATTCACAATTGCAAAGCTATGGAAACAACCCAAGTGCCCATCAATTCATGAGTGGATTAATAAAATGTGGTATATGTATACCATGGAATACTACTAAGCTTTAAGAAACAATGGCAATATAGCACCTCTTGTATATTCCTGGATACAGCTGGAACCCATTCTACTAAGTGAAGTATCTCAAGAATGGAAAAACCATCACCACATGTACTCACCAGCAAATTGGTATTAACAGATCAACACCTAAGTGGACATAGAGGAGTAATATTTATCGGGTGTTGGGAGGGTGGGGTGGGTATATACAACCACAACGAGTAAGATGTGCAACGTTTTGGGGATGGACATGATTGAAGCTCTTACTTGAGGGGGGAGGGGGACATGGGCAATATAAGTAACCTTAACACTTGTACCCCCATAATATGCTAAAATAAAAAAATACAAAAATACAAAAAAAAAAAAAAAGAGTGTATGAATGTTCCTATCTTTCCACATCCACGCCAACATTTATTGTTTTGGGACTTTTTGATAAAGGCCATTCTCACCGGAATTAAGTGATATCTCATTGTGGTTTTGATTTGCATTTCCCTGATGATTAGAGATGTTGAGCATTTTTTCATGTTTGTTGGCCATTAGACTATCTTCTTTTGAAAAGTTTCTGTTCATGTCCTTTTCCCACTTTTTAATGGTGTTGTTTAATATTTTCTTGCTAATTTTCCTGAGTTCTATAAAGATTCTAGCTATCAGCCCTTTTTCAGATGTATGGCATGCAAATATTTTCTCCCATTCTGTAGGTTGTCTGTTTGCTCTCATGGTAGTGTCCTTGGCTGTGCAGAAGCTTTTTAATTTGATCAGGGCCCATTTATTTATTTTTGTTGTTGCTGTGATTGCCTTTGGGGTCTTCTTCATATATTTTTTCCCAGGAAGAGATGGGGTTTTTAAAAACAGTTTGGCGTAGGCAATTGAGTCCGTTAATTGTCCGGGTTCATGGCAGAACCATAGGATTGTAGAAACTGTCTTCTCTCTTGACCAGATTCTTAGGTGGAGGGTTCACAGACCAGTTGAGTCAGTTCCTTGGTATGGGCCATTGGTTTGGGCAGGTCAGCTGTTCCACTGGAATGTGGGACCTGGAAAATATCCCAGAAACTACCCCTAGGTTTCACAAAGGTGATGTTATCTATAGAGAAAACTAAGAATCTTTATGACCACCAGCTATGTGGCTCCAGAGTGGCAATTATAGAGAAGCAAATGGGGACAGTGGCTGATTATTATCATTATTTTTACCTAGGCCATTACCACAGTTCTCTCCTTGGACCCCTTTTTATCAATTTGTAAAGGTAGTTTCACTTTATCAAACAAATAATCTTGTACTTTGGCTCATTATTCCTCTGAAACAACCAAAACCCAAGAAAGATATACAAAGAAAGCTTTAGAGGCCATGACATCATTTGCATCTCACACCCAGCCTGTTTCACTTCCTTCTCACAATTATGGTTCTGCTTGCCTTTTCCTAGTGATAAAAGCCAAAAATAAAACCTCAAAATCAGATATTTAAACCCATGATTATTTATAGCTGCCCAATTTCTTCCGACACAGCTACATTAAATTTGATCCAGTTCTGCATGACTAGGAAAATTAAGCATGAAACATCTCTTTCAACCTATTTCTCGAGCAATGGGATGCCTTGCAGCAATTCGACATGTGTGTGCTTTCTCTTCAGTGGGAACAAAAAAATACAAAGATAGATGGCATCACCTGAAAAGCAAAAGAAGTGAGGACCTAGGCCTGTGGAGGCAGTTTAATCACTTGCAAGCAGTTTATCATTCAACATAATAACACAGGGCCTTAAAAAGCCTGCTCTGACACTCTCATTTGTCCTGTGATAAAGTGCTCACTGCATGGGAATTTAATATCCCCAATGCAATCAAACTTTGCAGTGCAGAGAATGTGCCTATCGTCTATGTGCCAGAAGTCACAGTTACAACTCACTTCACTCACCAGTGCAGGATGCTGCAAGGGGTCAGACTCTGTTACCCACAGGAAGTTCTTAACCCAGTTCACACATAAGACTCACTTGCGAATGCCCAGGCCCCACTTCAGAATGCATGAGGCCAGGCCATGGGCACTTTTTTCAAAGCGGCACAGATGATGGTGTCAGAGAGCTGCCTGGAGAATCAGAAGATGCAGTGTTGACCTTTCATTGTGATTATGGGTGCATTGTTTAAAATTTGTTCCAAGGGCTGGGTGTGCCCTACCTTCCAGAAAACTAAGGCAGCCTCATTTGTGGAGGCTACGTAACAGTTTTACCTGTAGGTAGGCAACTCCCCAGGGAGTTCTCTGATGGGGTATAAATTTCCTTTTTCATAGAAACAAGGGAATCTCCTGGCTGTTCTGCCCTGATTACTCTGGGACAAAATCTCTTCTTGATCCAGACAAAGTAGATGTTACTATCATTATTTTATAAATAAAGTAATGGAAAATCTGAAAGATAAAATGGGTTGCCGTCTTTAATATTGCTGGTTAAAGCAAAGATTAAGATTTTCTATCTCACGCTTAAAGCTCTCACTCGGGTAGGGCAAAGGCAATATATGTAATCTAAACATTTGTACTCCCATAATATACTGAAATGAAAAAAAATATTTTCTATCTTAAGAGTTTTTTCTAATCTTAAAATATATTTTCTATTTTGTTATCTTCAGGTATGAGCAAAATGTCAGGTTTAGGAAAGCAGGATGTACTAGTAAAAAAATAAAAATCAGTTTATTTTAGAGCAGTGGTTTTCAAAATGTTGACCCTGAACCAGCAGCATGAGAATCACTTGGGAATTTATGAAAAATGCAAATTCTCTGCCTCCACCCCAGGCCTGAAGAACAGAATATCTGGGGGTTGGGCCAGCCCTCCAAGTGATTTACATGCTCCCTAAAGTTTGAGAACCACTGTCTTTGACAAAAGCCAAACTATAAACCCTTTCCCCAAAATGTTGTTACAATAGAATCCCATAAAAATATTTTTTAAAATAACCCCAAAGGTAAAGCCAGAGGAAAGTAATTTGAGGGCTTGATTTGTAGAGGTTGGGTCTTCTTGACTGAAAGGTAATCGTGGAACAATCATGGGAAATCACCCCAAGTCATGTTTTTTTCTCCCTTAAGGAGAAAAAGCATTTAAGTAAAAGTTGAGATAAGCAGGCTGTTTTGCGGTAAGCAGTTCTATGCAAACCTACCTCCAAAGGCCAAGGAAGCAGAGAAGCAGAAGAAAGAGACTCACACATCCAGTTTCTCAGAAAGAAACATTTAATAGGGACTTACAAAAACCATGTCCCAGGCAGCTGCAAAACAGTTTGGTAGATTCCCGGTGCCATGACCTCTCAGACCAAGGGTTTATGTACCATAGGGAAGGAATAGGGTAGGACAATGGAAGTTGCTATGTGAATCTGCCTAAAGGCAGGATTTATTGTCAAAGTTGTAATAGTAAGTAAGGTAGAGATCTTAGAGACATTCCCAGAACTGGGGTTAATCAGAAGTCAACATGGCAGATTAGCATCCAAGATGGATTTGCTTTAGCCTTCACAAAGACAGAAGCAATTTAAAGAAAATATGTTAAAGAAAGAAAGATAGTGCTCAGGCAAGGAAGGGACTCAGGCTTAATTAGGTCCTTAAACTAGCAGAATATAGGGGGAAAGGCTCTACAAAGAGAGATGAACAGGTCTAATAGACCTGTTTTCCTCTCCACATGGGTACAAAACCAGACAAACTATCCAGCCTCCCTGGCAGTGAAGTGTGGCCACAAGACTGTGTTCTGACCAATGGAATACGAGTAGAAGGAGTAGACTCCACTTCTAGCCCGGCCCCGCTAACATCCCTCATAACGCTCCATGTTCTCTCTTCCCCCACTGGCTGGCTGGAAGCAGAGGATTCAGCAGAGGCCTCCACAGCTCCAAGGATAATGAAGCCACAAGATAGAAGGGCTCTGAGTTCATAAATCACCCTAGGGAAGACCACCCTCTAAACACCTGCATAGAAGTACTTAATGAATAAGATTTAAGTTCCACTGGGCTAAGCCAGTACGGTTTGGGCATTATTACAAACAGCGCCTACTATGTGGAATTTAAGTCTTTGCTAGAGTAATTAAAATAAATGCATATTTAGCCGAAGAAGCAACATTTCATGCCAGGTTCTGAAACCTACATCTTAAAATAGCTACAGAGCAATAGCTGTGAAATTCCCTGAAGACCAGAGTCAATGAGGGCTCCATAGAGTATAAACCAAGCACAATCGTGCCTTGTTTTCTCTGAGTCTTCCCTGGGGACGCAGGATTCTACTCATCCTCTTTACCATGTTGCCCTTTCTGGAATTTGCCACCATCTCCATATAATGCTAAGAAGGAGGAAAGGTGATCTATTTAGGGTTTTTATTTTAAGTCTAACCCTAATAATTGATCACAAACATCAAGATGGATACGTTTTTGAGAATCTTCACTTCTTTCCTTAATCTCACCTTTTATTATGGCTTCTCCTATTTTCCTTTAAGGATCTATATCTTCCTTGAAGATTTCACCTCTGTTGTTCAATATTCATTTACTGATTCAAAAATTATTTGTTAAAATCCAAGCATGAGCCAATTTTGTTAGCTTCTCTTGGTACAAAAATCAACATAAGAACTTCACATGCTGGTGGGGGAAACAGATAAGTCATTTTTTCCATCTCTCCACCACTTTTGACATGAGTGAATCTTGCCTTGACTTTTATCACACAACTGACCCCTAGTTTATTTCAATTCTCTGGCACATCCTTCTTTTTTCTGCTTTGCATGATCATCCTCTTTATCCAATAATTATATGGTATTAAATGGTGGAACTTCCTCGAGTCTCTGTCCTGGCCGGTCTCTCTTCTCAATTTCTATATTCAGACAATTATACCTGTATCAATGGCTACAATTTTCAACTATTTACACGAGTCACAAATTTGTTAATATTTCTCTGGCATAGACCTTTCTTTGGAGTTCCAGACTCATATAACCAATTACCTACCAAATGTCCCCACTTGGATAACTCAAAGGCACTTAAAGCACAGCATAACACAAAACTGAACTCATTGCATCTGGCCCCACATTCTACTTCCTTATCTGTTTTTCTTCCAGTGTGACCATAATCAGTGACAATGGCAAACTTCCATTCCAGTAAGCAAACCCCAAATCAAGGAATCATCCTTGACACCTCCTCTGTCTCTCTCACACCTGATAGCTACTTGAAAACCACATCTTGTCAATTTGACTTCCAAAATATATTCTTAATCTGTCTACTGTACTGTATCTCCTCTATAGTATCCTAATCCAAACTATTCACATCTCTTGATTGAACTGTGGCAATATTTTTTCAATTCAAACTATTCGTATCACTAGTTCATTCTCTACAATGCAGAGTGATGTTTTTCAAAGTGCAAATCTGGTCACAGCATTCCACTACTGCTTAAAACTCATCAGAGGCATCCCATCAATCTTAAGCTAAAGATCAAAATGCTTAACATTGTCCACAAGATCGTGCCTTGGTCTGGATTCCACCTGCCTACCTAGCTTCATCTCAAAACCATTCTTGCACTTTCCCTCTGCAACCCAACCACACTGGCTTTTTTCTTGAATTAGCATATCCCCTCTAGCCATGTAGCCTTGAAACATACAACGCCCTTGGTCTCATACAATCTCCCGACATGTCCCATACCCTTTTTACCTCTTCTTTCAGATTATCTCACCCTGTTGCCCTTTAACAGGAATCCCAGTGTGGCCTCCATTTTGTGGTCAATTGCCCCTTTCTTCAGTTATCCTAGAGCTTCTTCATCTCCACATTTATCATAGTTGTAAATTTGCATTACTTTGTGAGACTCTTTGACTAATGTCTATTTCCCTCACTAAACTACAAGCAGCCTCATGAGAGCAGTAACTAGGTCTGCTTTTGTCCCACCATTGTATCCTAAGTTTCTCACTCATTTAACAAATATTTTGAGGATACGGTAATAACAAGACAGACAAGGTTCCATGTGTTGTGGTGCTTACACTGTAGGGATAGACGATGACAAATACAAAGGACACAGGAAGAGAGCCAACACCTGGCACGATGCCAGGCTCATTATGCGTGTTCGATGAGTACTTACTGACTGTTGCTATACAAGCAATAGTAAACAGAACATAAGCAGAACCCCACTAAGGGGCCACTAACCCAGGCTTCTCAAGATAGAGAGAACAAAGGAGAAATGGCAGGCAACTTGAATGGTTTCTGTTGAAGTTGCTATTGACTGATAGCTCTTCAATGCTGCTTTCCAAGGAAGTGAGGTGTGACGCATTGATTTTTGGAATTTCTATTGTGAGACGAGGATGACTGGTTTTATTGACAAGAGTGATTCAGTAACTTTTGCACAATAAGACACTGAACAGGCTGAAGGAAAAGCTGCATCTACTGTAGCTATTACTATTTTTGTTTTTTTTCCCCAAATTATAGCTGACTCCAAGACATTGCTTTGAACTAGGCACAGTAAAGTTAAAACTATTTTCTTGATTTAAAGTTGCCCTTTCAAAGTTAAGCTAAGTGTGTAAACAAATTCATAATATCTAGAGGATATTTTGAACATAAAATATATTTTTCAAGTCTAGAATAATCTCATATCTTCTTCCCAGCCCTTGGGTACCCTCTCAAATCGCACTTGTCCTCACTTATTTTTCTCCTCCTCTAATTCTGGAGTAACAATAAAATTTTACACATTAAATGATGAATGAGAAATGTTCTTCCCCAGGCAGAAAATGGGATCAAAGCAAAGTGTGTAACTCCAAGTTTCAGCCTTTTTAAAAAGCAAATGTTTCTTCAGAGGATGAACTAAAATATTTAAAGTTTGAAGAAAATATGGTCTGGAAAGTCCTTTAAAGTTGTTGTTCAATTACATAAATAAATTGTTCTACTAAATAAGAGGTTTAAATCAATCAGGTTTCAGATTTTTTTTAAATGATGTGTGTGTGTGTGTGTGTGTGTGTGCTCACATGTGTTATGAAAAAGAAGGGACTTTGGAAATTTTATAAATAAAATTATTTAAATGAAAAGATCTGTGCACCTTCCTTTTTGAAAGGTAACTCTGAATGGTAAGACTTGAGATGCTTCAGTTTCTCCATATCACTATTACTAGTGAACTAATAAGCATCCTTATGTTAACCAAATCAACTTATTCAATGGCAGTTATTTTGGAAAAGTTACATATTCTCCCTGAATCTTAATATCCTCACCTGTAAGATATTGATATTATGCTTCCCTTATGCTTAGATAATGCCAACAGCATCAGATGTATCACCTGCAGATGAAAGGCAATCCGAAAAGATAATTATTACTAGCACACCATCTTTGTAAAAACAAGACTTTATAACTGAAGAAAGGCCATAGGGAATAGATTTGGATCAAACACACAACCCAAAGTGTAGTGACATCTCCAGTCATTATTCTCTGGGACGGGGGTCCAAGAAGTTGTTCTCCATTCTAGCTGATCATCAGAATTATCTGGGGACCACTGTAAAAAGTATAGATTTACAAGGGAATCTGATAGTCGGCCGGGTTTGGAAGCACTGACCTGGAGAGCATATTGTAACAACTAATATTCTAGAGCAGGGGGCCAGTTCACTGTCCCTCAGACCGTTGGAGGGCCGGACTATAGTTTAAAAAACTATGAACAAATTCCTAGGCACACTGCACATATCTTATTTTGAAGTAAAAAAACAAACAGGCTAAAACACCCGCATGTGGTCTGCGGGCCATAGTTTGAGGACGCCTGAGCATTTTTCACCTATTACTCCTTACAAAAGCTCATGATGACTCTCACTGTATGGAAAGAACTGAATTTAGAGTTGGGAGGACTGGACTTTTTTTTTTTTTTTTTTTTTTTTTTTGAGACAGAGTCTCACTTTGTTGCCCAGGCTAGAGTGAGTGCCGTGGCGTCAGCCTGGCTCACAGCAACCTCAATCTCCGGGGCTCAGCGATCCTACTGCCTCAGCCTCCTGAGTAGCTGGGACTACAGGCATGCGCCACCATGCCCGGCTAATTTTTTGTATATATATTTTTAGTTGGTCAATTAATTTATTTCTATTTTTGGTAGAGACGGGGTCTCGCTCAGGCTGGTTTCGAACTCCTGACCTTGAGCAATCCGCCCGCCTCGGCCTCCCAAAGTGCTAGGGTTACAGGCCTGAGCCACCACGCCCGGCCAGGACTGGACTTTTAATTCCCATTTTATCACTCAACTTTTGTGATCCTTACTTTGCTCATCTATAAATGGAAATAAAATATACTTATATAGGCCTTGCATGCCTACTTGGCCTTTTGTAAGTGTGAAAGCACCTGCAAAATAAGGCATAGTTATTACAAATGAGAAATTGTGTCTTACTGTTGGGAGAGTTTGTGTGTCCCCTTTACTATTTTTATTAAACAGTAAAAGTGAATAAAAATATGGGCATCTGAAGTAAGAAGGTGTCTAAGTGTCTAAGGTGTGCATAGGATGTGTGGAGTGTGTGTGTTTATGACAATATTAGAGATAAGTTGGGCCAAATAAAATTGTGATGGCACTGGGCTCTTTTCTTTCTAATGTTTCCAATTGGTAGAATGAACTCAGGTTGAGTGTTAAAGGAAATATCTTAGTTTTAAGTCTGAACTCTGGAAGAAAATTCAGTCTGCTATGATAAAAGACAATATCTATTAACTTAAATAAAGTATTTGGGAAAACTACTAATATTCTTTAATTTTATAGGTTGCATTGTGAACTATTCTAAGCATGCTTATTAATCAGAAACCATTAAGGAATTCTCACCCCTTCTTTATAAAATATATATAATTTTTAGTTGGTTTTACTTTAATAGTTTCTATTCTAAATAACCACCTAAATTAGATTTTTATTATAGAGGGGAGAACTTATAAAAGAAAAGAACAAAATTAAAAAGTCATATAGTTTTTAATATATATGCTAAGAAATGTAATTTTTTCTATGGTTATATGATGAACTCTCACTTATGAGCCTATATTATGGGTTATAAAACAATTCAATAGTTATGTGAAATGAACATATAAACATAGTGCCAGCTTTAAGAAAGATGTACATTATTCCTCACCTAGAGAGTAGACAGTGACCACTTAAGGTACAAGAGTAAAATGGTCTTCCATTATTTTCTTAACTATGGATGTTAAAAATTAGAAAACAGAAAGATCAAGGGCATTAAAAGGGCACATTCTTGGAGACTAAAAATAATCCACACAAAATGAATAAGATCCATTGGCACCTAGAAAACATCCTAGAAGCAATTAGGAGACAGTCCATTGAAAAGGTACTCACTGTAAAATTGGATATTGACATTGTAAAGATGTTTGGAAGGTATTGTAGTGAGATAGAAAAACTGAAGTAGGAGCTGAGTTTTGGGCCAATGCAGGAACTATAGAAAAGAAAATGGGGAGAGAGTATTTTAGCAATGTGCCTAAGCCATGTCCTACAGATGACATAATCTAGTTTATTTTCAAAAATCCAAATTATATAATCAAAAAAATTCTAGAAAAGAGAAAGGGACTTTATCAGGCTAATGTACATCCATCAAAGTTATTTCTAAAGATGATCTATTCCTTTTGCTTTCAATCTAACTTCCTCATGCTATATTTGCATATGCCATTTAGTTTCCTAAGTGGATACAGCCACAGAGAAATCACAAATATAATGGGCCAAAAATATCTCCTATTGTAAATCAATATTAACTTTCTGAATTACAAAGCAGTCTCTTGCCAGTTTGGTTGGCATCAATAAATCTCCCAGAGGTTGACAAAACCGAGTATGCAAAGAGTATCCTAGAGGTAACTATGACAAAATACCACCTACCTCCCCACAGACATACACAATCACACATACAAACACATAAAAGGAACACCCTCAAATCTAAGACCCTTGGATCTCATGAAATCTACCCTCAAAACTGATTGTCTGACTTAGTAAACAAAATACAAGATTCCAAGTTAAATTTGAATTTCAGATAAACAACAAAATATGATTAGTATAAATAACCCATGTAATATTTGGAGCATACTTATATTTAAAAATTATATGTCGGTCATCAAAAATTCAAATGTAATTGGTCTCCTGTATTTTCTCTGGCAGTCCTACATAGAGGTCTTTGTACCCCACTTTCAAAAACATACTAATAATGTTCTTATTAGTATGCTTATTAGTATGTTCTTATTAGTTCTTATTAAATTATCTGGGCATGGTGGTACATGCCTGTAGTCCCAGCCATTTGGGAGGCTGAGGCAAACGGATTGCTTAAGCCCAGGAGTTTGAGGTTGCTGTGATCTAGGCTGGTGCCATAGCACTTTAGCCCGGGCAACAGAGTGAGACTCTGTTTCAAAAAAAAAAGTGTCCAGTGGTATTACCTAAAAAGAAAGAGACTCAAATGACTTTAGATACTCAATTAGCCTTAACAATCATAACTCAATTACAAATTTCATTACTGAAATCATGTGATGGTTCTCTGATAGAAAGTAGACATCCAGATGATCCTGACCATGAATTTTTATTAATATTATCATTAAATGCAAATACAAAATTTTAGAATTCTCATTCTGGAAACCAGAGAATGTGTCCTGAAGATCCCCAGGGGCTTTCTTATACTCCAGTGTGTTAGTCAGGGTTCTCCAGAGACATAGACCAGTGGGATTTATAAAGAGAGAAAAAGGTTTATCTTAAATTGGCTCACACAACTGTGGAACCTTGGTGATATGACTGAATATTTATGTTCCCCCAAAATGTATGTGTTGAAAATCTAATCCCCAGGGTGATGGTATTAAGAGGTGGGGCCATTGGGAGGTAATTAGGTCATTAGGTATTAGGGATTAGGTAGAACCCTTATAAATAAGATTAGTGCCCTTATAAAAGAGGAAAAGGAAGCTTTTTGCCCCTTTCACCACAAGAGGACATGGTAAGAAGTTGCTTCCTATGAAAAGAAAACCCTTGCCAGACACTAAATCTGCTGGTGCCTTGATCTTATACTTCCCAAATGCCAGACTGTGAGAAATAAATTTCTGTCATTTATAAGCTGCCCAGTCTGTCGTATTTTCTATGGTATTTTGTTACAATAGCCCAAACAGATTAATAGATATGGTTTGTAAATATTTTCTCCTATTCTGTAGGTTTTCTCTTCACTCTTGGTTGTTTTATTTGCTATACAGAAGCTTTTTAGTTTGATGTAATCCCATTTGTCTATTTTTGCTTTAGTTACCTGTTCTTTTGGTGTCATATCCAAGAAATCATTGCCAAGAGCAATGTCAAGGAGGTTTTTCCCTACATTTTCTTCTAGGAGTTTTTATAGTTTCAGATCTTAGGTTTAAGTCTTTAATCCCTTTTGAAATAATTTTTGTGTAAGGTATGAAATAAAGGCCCAATTTTATTCTTTTGCATGTGAATATGCAGTTCTCTTAACACCAATTATTGAAGAGACTACCCTATCTACATTGTACACACTTGGTGTCCTTGTCAAAGATTAGCTGACTGTATATGCATGGGTTTATTACTGGCTCTCTTATTCTATTCTATTAGTCTATGCGTTTGTTTTTATGCCAAGACCATACTGTTTTGATTTCTATAACTTTGTAATATAATTTGAAGTCAAGAGCTATGATGCCTTCAGCTTTGGTCTTCTTGCTCAAGATTGCTTTGGCTATTTGGGGTCTTTTGGGGTTCCATATGAAACCCAGGAGATTCTGATCCAGGTAGACTGAGAATCACACTTTGAAAATACTGCTATATTGAGTCTTATGCTTCACAATACTTGGTATAAGAACAAGGTATGGGGTAGAGTTGATGAAATTCCATGGTTTCCACATATATATCTGTGGAATCAATAGCTGAGCATTCCCTGTACAATAAAATTCAGTAAGAACATCAGCAAGGATCTCCATAACTACTCTCTCTACTAACCTCAATCGCATTCTAACCTAGCCTTTAAGAACCTAGCTAGTCTGAACAAAAGTGTCCATTGAAGCAGGGGGCAGTGGATCACGCCTATAATCCTAGCACTCTGAGAGGCTGAGGCAGGTGGATTGTTTGAGCTCAGAAGTACGAGACCAGCCTGAGCAAGAGCAAGACCCCATCTCTACTAAAAAAATAGAAAGAAATTAGCTGGACAACTAAAAATATACAGAAAAAATTAGCCGGGCATGGTGGCACCTGCCTGTAGTCCCAGCTATTTGGGAGGCTGAGGCAGAAGGATTGCTTAAGCCCAGGAGTTTGAGGTTGCTATGATCTAGGCTGGTGCCACAGTACTCTAGCCCTGTTTCAAAAAAAGAAAGTGTCCAGTGATATTACCTGAAAAGAGAGAGAAAGACTCAAATTATTCATGATTTGGATTCCCATACAAAGATCCTGAGTGGAAGGAGTCATTGACTAAAATAACAAATTCAGGTTAGGCATATAATTTTTACAAGAACATAGAATTACTCAATTAAGGCATATTTCTCTATAGTAATTCCAGTCTTTAATGAGATTTAGTCTGCCTCATTTTTATAATGTTAATGTATTAAATTCCAAGTACAATATGTAAATTTCCTAGTGTAAAAATTTTACAGCCAAAAAAATTTTGACAGAATTAGAAAACCATACCTAAATACTTAATTTTAGAAGATAAAGATTAAATTTAATACATTGGATGGAAAGACACCCTTTCAGCATAAGCAGTGTTAGGAAATGAGAAAAATTAGGGATAAATATATGTGTTAGTTAATATGAAAATGATCATATAAAAGTGATAATGAAATCCTGAACTATAACAATTATCTTAATAATTTCAGTAGAGTTTTTACCCACTATACATTCCACACCCTCACCCTAACATTCTGAAGTTTTCTATTACTTACTACTATATTTATACTTTCCTTCAGCTGAATCAGAATCAACTTGAAAAGTACAAAACAAAAAAAAATAAGACTATGTAAGCACATTCTTAATGCAAGGGACTAATTTCCTGTCATCCTCTTAAAAAAATTATTTATTCTGATGTCCTAGAGACATTTTGCAACTTTTTTAATGGTATGGATGATTATAACAAACAATAATTTTGAATTTTATGATGCTGTAATCAATAATTTGCACTAAAGGTATTTTACTCCATTTCTCCACACAATGAAAACTTTAAAAATTATCAATATTTAAGACAAGATTAATACCAATCTTTAAGCTATAAATATTATACCAAGCCTATACAGAATACAGTGACATGATTTGACACATAGCTTGTTATTGAAATATAGATAGATAAGTGCATAGTAGTAGTAATGAGATACTCATTTATCCTTTATCAGTTTCATAGTTTACATTTTAAAAATTATAAGTTATATTGCAAATATTTATATACTAGTTTATATATATTTATTTTTGTTTTTATATATGAATATATTTATACATAATTTATATAATAATTATTATACAACATGCTAGATTCAGGAGATTTGGCAGTATGTATAATATGTGTGCCTAACTTTATGCAACTTACATTTAGCATAGAAACCAAATAACAAATATTTTGTTGGGAGACAATTCTCCATGGATCTCTCATGTTTCTATCATAGGGAAGGAAAATTCTTCTACTCTCTTAGGTTCTGCAGCTAGGCTTGCAAAAAAAAAACAAAAAACCTGACAATAGACAGATTAACAGTAGAAAAACCTTGCGAATTTATTTGATGTTAAACATTTTATGTGATTGGTATCAGGGGCAGCTTCATAAAAAAAAGTGAAAACCCCTAAAGCAATGGCTAAGGATGGAGGTTTTGATATAATTTGGACAAAAGAGGATAAAATTAAAGTGACAAGACAAAGAAAAAGAACTTTACACTTCTAGAGGTGGCAAATTGTAGGAAGGCAAATATATGGGAAACTAATGGTAGATAAGGGCTGGTTAGTAAGGCTTGCTTGTGTAGACTGACTCTGTCATGGTGCCATCTTGTCTTCAGTTGTTATTCCCTTCCCGGTAGTGGTAGTAAGTTTTTTGGGGAGGTGAGAGTGTGAACACTTTCACAAAAGAAATTTAAAACATTGTTAGTGGAAAAAACCCAAACTGTGTAAAATAATTTAGGGAGGTTTATTCTGAGCCAATGTGTGTGACCACAGTCCAGAGAGCCATGCCGAGGAAGTCTTGAGCAAGTGATCCCACTGTAGATGGGTTATAGTTTGGTTTTGTTTCTCTACATTTTAGGGAAACAGAAATTTCATATAAAATCATAAATCAATGTATAATACCTGGAAGATGTACATTGGTTTAGCCCAAAAAGGTGGAACATCTCAAAGCAGAGAGGTATTATAGGTTATAAGTGGGTTCAAAGATTCTTTGATTTGTAATTGGTTAAAGAAATAAGCTTTGTCTAAAGTTTTGGAATGTTTTACAGAGACAAGCCACATTATTCTGAATCAAGTGATCTGTTAAGCAAAATGATGGCCTGCAGGTGATTTAACCTTCTCTCTGCATGGCTTTAGGTCCTGTTAATAATTCAGTATCTTATTGTCTGAGGCTAGTCTGACCTCTCTTCCCTTCATGGCCAGGAACACAGTTTTTAATACACAATCTTGTTTTCAGGTAGATGGGGAGACGGCAGAGAATTCATTCTGTGCCTACTTTTTATCAATTACCTTGAGCTCACAATAATCCTTATGTCAGACTGGAGTTTTGGGTGTGACATATTCAGATCTCCTCCACCATGCATTTCTGCAAGTAAAGGTACTAAGAGCCTTTGCTTCAGACTATCTTTAAAGGATGCTTGTACAGAGATAATGTCTTTCTTTAGAGCAACGTGCTCACTGCCCATTATAAAATTTTGAGATCCCTAAATTCCAGGTTCATCTTTTAAAATGCAATTCACTGCATATGTATATTTATCCAGGCCCATCCATATCACCTCCATGGGACTTGGGAATAAGAAGAACTGATGCAAACATGTTAATGCTCCTGCTACTTGCCATGCCATGAATAATAAAGATCTTTGTCTTTGAGCCAGGATTCTCATATCTTCTACCAGCATCCATGAAACGGTGTCTAAATTGTTAGCTTGCAAGTAGGTTAAAATCTCAGGCCCTTCAAAGTTCTAGACACACATGACTACTATCTCCATCAGAATTCTCATAGAAAAGCTGATCAATTTCTTAGTTCTAAGGTGCCAACAATTATGAGATGCTTCACTGATTTAATAACAGCATTTGACAGTGGATTAAGAAGGAGAGGAAACTATTACTTAAGATACATTTTTAATGTGCAACATATCTCAATTTCAAAATAAGTGTGTAAAAATGTCAAAATCAAGCAAAAATGGTATTCATTTTGAATATTTAGTTTGAAAATCCATGTGGAAATCTAAAAAATGATATAGACAAATATTAATTGATCACCTGTCATATCCTAGGTACTATCCTAGGTGTTGGGAATATAACATTGAAAAAAAATAGAAAAGGACTCCAGTTTTCATGAAACTTTCATGCTAGAGGAGAAATCAGATGGTAAACAAGATAAAAAATAAAATACATAGTATAATGGATTATGGTTGGTGCTAAGGAAAAAAATAAAATAGAGAAGGAAATAGGAAACACTAGAAGGGGGCACTGAATTTTTTAAAGAGTGACTAAGAAAGGATTCACTGAGAAAATGATAGCTCAGTAAAGACATGAAAGTAAGAGACCCAGCCATGTGAATATCTGAGAGAATTAGCATTCCAGTCAGAGAGAATTACAACTGCAACAACACTGAGCTAGACATGCTAGGCAGCCAGTGTAGCTGAGTCAGTGTGATCATAAGAGAGAGCTGGAGCATATGAAATCAGAAAGCTATTGGTGGGGGTGGGGATTAGCGGTAGATGAGATGAGAAGAAGATCATTTAGAACCTTGAGGTCATACTAAGAGTTTGGCTTTTTCAAGGTAAGGTGGGAAGCCAGTAGATGGCTCTGAAAAGAGAAGAAACATAACACATCTGCATTTTTTAGGGTTCTCCAGAGAACTAGAACCAATAGAGTGTATGTATATACAGAAAGATATTTATTTGAAGGAATTGACTAACGCAGATGTGGAGATTTGGCAAGTCCAGAATCTAATGGGGGAGGCCAATAGGCTGGAGACTCAGGAAAATGTTGCAATTCAAGTTGAAAGGCAACCTATTGCATAACCAGTACAAGGTGATGCTGCAAATGTAGTCTGGGATAGTCTGCTGGAGACTTTCCTCTTGCTCCAGGAAGGTCACCCTTTGGTTCTACTTAGGCCTTCAACTGGAGGCATCCAATTGGATGAGGCCCACCCATATTATGGCGGACACTCTGCTTTATTCAAAATCCCCTGACTTATACATACGTTTCATCCAAAAACCCATCACAGAAACATTCAAAATGTTTGACTAAATATGGGGAACATGGCCCAGACAAATTAACACATAAAATTAACCATTACAGCAACTAAAAAGACAAATCAAGTAGAGGAAAGAACAGAATTTTTCTCTCAGGTAAAGAAAACAGAATTTGTTCCTATGGATGGAAGTTACAATTAGGTAGATTTAAGTTTTATATAAAGAAAAGTTACATACTAAATAATTCAAGTAAGGCCTGTGTGATATTTGAAAAAATTATTACTGTATTGGTAGGGGGTTGAACCAAATGAACAAGTTTCTTTATCACTGTCAATCCTATGAGTCTGTGATTTGTTCAGGTAATGTATTAATAGTTACCAGCAGAGTTAATCACAACTTTTCAAAATTTCTTAACTCTCAAATGGAAAACTTTTTTCGTGTTTAGCCAAATGAATCATTTTTTGAGGGAAAATTCTGATACTTGGTTGTTAACTATATCAATAATATACCAACTCTTTTAGTTCAAGCTGACACAAGCATTCAGCCGATAGCATTCCACCCTTGGCTCCTCAAAATTAATGTCCTTCTTGTATGCAAACTACATTCATTTTGTTGCAATAGCCTCAAAAGTCTTAATTCATTCCAGCATGAACTCTAAAATTTAAAGTCCAAAGTTTCATCTAAATATCATCTAAGTCAGATATGGATGAACTTGAAGTATAATTCTGAGGTAAAATTCCTCGCCAGCTGTGAATCTATGAAACCAAATTATGTGCTCACAAAATATGATGTTGAGACAAGCACAGGCTAAACATTGGGGAAAAGGCAGGGATGATGGGTCCCAAGCACATGTAAACCCTAGCAAGGCAAATCTTATTACATCTTAAAGCTCAAGAGTGATCCTGGTTGGCTCATTGTTCTACCTCCCAGACCTACTAGGGTGGCAGGGTCACCTCTGTGTTCAATGAGGCTGCCCATTCCTTTGGCTGGGCATGCCACTCTGGTGGTCCTGCCTTCTGAAACCAGTGAGAAAATAGCCTTGACTTGGGCCTGTGGTGGGAATGGAAGCCCTGATGATCTCTGAATGGACTTTGAAGTCACTCTTCCCTTTCTTTGAAGAATGGCATACCTTCACAGCTGAGTAGCTCTATTTTTCCATCCTTAGAATCCAAGAAGTGGCTTTCCTTCATCTATCCTGCTTTCTCTGGCCCCTTTATTTCAAACTAGCAGTGTCACTGCTGTTATAATCCAATTCCTATTCCTGGCTTCTGCTGAGACAGCTGATTAAGTCCACAAATCACACCCATGTTCTCCATGTTAGTCTGGGTTCTCCAAAAGAAACAGAAAAAATAGGAGCTATACATATAAAAGAGAATTATTATAAGGAATTAGCTCACATGATTATGCAGACTGAGAAGTACCAAGATTTGTGGTCAGCAGTCTAGAGGTCCACAAAAGCCAATGGCATGGTTCCAATTTACATCTGAAGGCTTGAGAACCATTTACAGTCCAAGTGTAGGTCCAGTCCAAAGGCAGGAGACCAATGTCCCAGCTTGAAGACAGTCAGGCAGAGAGAATAAATTCTCCCTTACTCAGCTTTTTGTTCTAGTCAGGCCTTCAATGGAGTAGATTCCCACATTGGTGGGGAGGTGGCAATTTGCTGTATGCAATTTACCAATTCAGATGTTAATCTTATCTAGAAACACCCTCACAAACATACCCAGAATTATGTTTAACCAAATATTCAGGCATCTCATGGCCCAGTCAACTTGACATATAAAATTAATCATCACAATCTCTTTATCAAATGTGTTGTTCAGCCACAGCCTTGCTGTTCTTTTTAGAATAAGCTTTCTCATTTTTTTGCAATAGAGATAGGCTGAGAACTTTCCAAATCTCCAATTTCTGGTTCCTTTTTGCATAACAATTCATTCTTCAATTCATCTCTCTCCTCTTGCATTTTACTATAAGCACCACGGAGGGTCTAAGTAGCACCTTTAATAATACATGGCTTAGAAATTTCTTCTGCCAAATATCCCATTTCATCATTCACAAGTTACCAGTTCTACCTTTCACAATACACCATAATGCAAATTAGTCAGAGTTCTTTGTCATTTTATAGCAAAGATTACTTTCCTCCAGTTTCCAATAACCTCTTCTTGTTTTCTCTCTGAGCCCTGACTAGAATTCCTTTAAGATCCATATTCTACCAACATTCTATTAATGATTATTTACATCTTCTATAAGAAGATGGAAGCTTTCTTTCCAGCCCTCCTATTTCCTCCCTGAGCCCTCACCAGAACCACCTTTAACATTCATATTTCTATGAACAGTCTCTTCATGGCAATCCTAGCTTTTTCTAATGTGTACCTCAAACTCTTCCACCCTTTACCCAACATCCAGTTTCAAAACCACTTCCACATTTTTAGATGCTTGTTACAACAACATCCTACTTCTTGGTACCAAAACCTGTCTTATCAACTTGGGCTGCCATCACAAATATCATCGGCTTGGTGGCTTAGACAACAGAAATTTATTTTCTCACAGTTCTGGAGACTAGAAGTCCCAGATCAAGATGCCAGCCAATGTGATTCCTGGTGGCAGCTCTCTCCTGGGCTTGTATGTGGCTGCCTTCTTGCTGTTTTCTCACATGGCAGAGAGAGAGTATGAACTCTCCCACATCTCTTCTTATGACAACACTAGCCCTCTTGGATAAGGGCCCCACCCTTATGACTTCATTTAGCCTTAATTACTTCTATAAAGGCCCTATCTCCAAATGCAGTCACATTGGGGCTTGGTGCTTCAAAAATATGTATTTGGAGGGAATGCAAACACTCATTCTATACCAATAATCTATCTCTATTTTTGCAAATTACCAACTCAGTAGGATTCATAGAATACTACATAAAATAATTTACTATGTCCATCAATGTGAAATGGATTCTAATACCTCTCTATTCCTGCTTTGGGCAATAGGAGGACCCCCAGAGACAGAGTGGCCTAGACTTCACCAAGCTTGTCATCTCCAATCAATTATTTGTAGCTACCTGGATTACTGTGCTGAGAGGCTCACCATGGCACTATAGTGTCATGACCTGTTAGTAGCACCTGCCATGACTGTGGTCCCATATGAGCCCCATACCTGTCACAGGTGTAAAGGACTCTAAACAAAAACATAAATAAGTATACTGTTACCACCCTAGTCTCTACTGTAATTATTGCAGTTCATATATGAAAAAGAGCAAGGAAATAATTGGGGGTGGGTTACATAAGTTATATCTCCTTAATGTAGTAATATTCAACCATTAAAAGTATGATCTATACATTTATTAGATGATGTGGTAAGATGTTTATGATGGATTTATTATATGAAGAAATGGGTTTCAAATTGTATAAAAGGCAATCACATCTTAGATTATTGAGATAGGCTGTATGTTGAGATAGTATTTCCATATATAAATATCCTTCCTCACCTCCTATTTCCTCTTATATTCCTTCCTAGGCAAAATCTTGAGTTTTGTTCTTTCTTATATTGTTATTGTTATTATGGTTATTGTTTTGTTTTGTTTGTACCTTTTTAAGGTAGGAAAAAAGAGACAGAAACTTTTTTAACCTAGAAAAGTATTGAAATTATTCTATAAAACACATCAATATACTGAAAGTTTTGTTTGACTGTAAATGTTTGATTCTGAATTTTGAAAAAATGTCCCTTCCAAGCAAGCACAGGATGAAAGGCCCTGACACCACCTCTCCATGAATGGAAAACAATAGAACCAATAAAGTAGGAGGAGACAGGAAACAAAGATAAAAAGGAGATTCAGGGGCCATCCATCTGAGGCAAACCTGGATGAACTGACACATAACTTGGAAGGAGAAAGTAAAGGACTATTCTATGCATCCTCCAAACTCAGTATATCCTGAACATCTAGTAGTGAAAAATTATTAACGCACTTAACCTTTGTACCTTTCTAGATGTCACTAGCATAACTAAAGGATGTGCGTGCATGTGTGTATGTGTGTGTGTGTTTTCAGAAAAAAAGTCAGAAGCAATATATATTATGATGTTAATAGTAGTTTTCCAAGAATGGTGAGATTACACATAGTTTTTTATTATTTTTGCTTATCTATATTTTTTAGCGTTTTTCTACAGCAAATGTGGGATTTGAATAAGATTTTTAAAATTATAACCATGAGTTTGAGAGAGAGAGAGAGGGAAAAAAATCTCTCCTGCAAGGAAGTTTTCAGAAAGAAAGACTCCAATATTCTCCACATATTTGCTCCTGCATGGCAAGCAATAGAGGTGTTGTGCACTTCAGGAAATTGCAAAGCTGGAAGGGATCTTAGTGGTGATACGGTTCCTTGCTCTCATTTTATACATGAAGGAACTCAGACCTAAAGATGCTGCGTATTGCTGCCAGTAAAGATTCATGGCAGCATCGCAAAGAAATAATTTAGATTTAGATTAGAAATAATTTAGATGTGATTCTTAATCAAATACTTTTGTGACGTGGCAGAAGCAGCAGCATCATAACAGTTTAAGAATCTACAGTGTCTCCAGTTAATTCCATCTAAAAATTAAAATTAAACTGGGAGGATTTTTTGGACCAACAGAAAAAGAACAGTCAGTAAAGTTTGAAAGTACATGTCTAATTAATTTGGAGAGGGTGTCTTAAATCAATGGCCAATCTCCCAGGATACCTTGAACAGATATGCATCTATAACCTGCCCATCTTTAAACTAAATGCTAATCTCTGCACTATGTTCTTCTTGTCCTTTATAACAGCCTTCTGGGTGAAACCAGCCTGTGACTGGATCACTGATGACCTCCCCATCTCATCCCAAGATAATGAGGCAAAATTATTATTAAAACAGCTTTTTTCAGTGTCTTCTTTTTACATATGTGTGTTCCTAACCGATAGGCAGCATTTTCCTTTTATCTATGTCCTACACATAACAGTGGAGCTTTAAAGAAAAGTTTACAACGCTTCATGCCTCCAACTTCCCCCAGGTAAAATGAATGTGACAACATCTACAGAGTACTTTGAGCTTCCCCAGACAGGGACATCAGAAATGAGCAGTAAGTAGTCATGCTCTCATGAAAGGTATCTGCTGAGCCTGGCAAGACTCCAAACCATAAAATAACCTTCCTGACCTCCCCAACTAGATACAGAAATTGAAAATAGGAACCAGTCGTTTGGGTAAATCATATGCCAAAATAGTTCCACAGCATGAGTAAGAAAAAAGGTGAGAGGTGCAAAGGGGAAGCTCTCTGAAAGCAGAGAGAGTAATTAAGTCGACTTTCAAATTTACTTCTTCCTTTCCCACGTGTCCTAAATCGAACCTGTTTCCCATCCGCCTGCACCTGGTGCCTCTAGGGTTGGCTGTCACTGATGTCTGAAGGGTGAAACTGAACTGAAACCCACAAGCCTTGCACCTGTGGGGGCAGCTCCATTAACAACTTTGGCCTTTGCTGTTTTCTGAGAGCTACTCTGACAAATGTCACTGCAAACAAGGAGCACTCTGACCCTTCGGTGATACATCACCTTCTCCCCAGCAGGCCAGTTTTCAGTCTCACTTCATGTTGATCCAGGACAGGTATCTAATGGCAGTCTTGAACTCTCTTTGTAAGACTTGAGGGAAGTTTAACTACTAAATTGCATCTTGGATCTCCATTTAACATCTTTTTAAAAATTACTTAAATTGCCACAAAGTAATTGTTCTACCCTTGTCAGACAGATTCAATCACCTTGATTTTCCACTTTTTGCCCTGACTGCAATGAAAGCATGGAAAGGACACATGGGTAAGGCCAGCTAGAGGGCTCATCACACAAAAATTGCCATTTTCTGTTGCAGAAGCTGTGCCTATCTATGGGGAAAACCTCCTGGAGAATCCTGTGAATAGCAGAAATATCAGACCAAATCTGTGGTGAATAGAGGAAAGCTGTGAATTAGAAATGGAATTATCAAGAATTACTAAAAATTAAAATGACTGTGAGGCTTATCCACAATACTTGTCCCCATTTTACAGAATAAAAAACCTAGACACAGACAGGTTAATGTGCTCAATTTATACAACTAAATTATAAAGATTTCTATAAATACCTTCTCAATATGTGAAGCACATTATACATTTTATTGAAGCATTTAGTATTTAGTAATTATCATTCTAACAATTTAGGAGCACATGCTTTCAGGAATAAAGAACAGAATCATTCACATTGAGCAAGGCATTGAGTTGGCAGTGAATCGAGAAGACAGCTTTACTATTTGAGAACAGCTTTTTGCATAATAGAAATAGTCCTTAATCACAAGACAAACTGGGTTCTGGGGTAGAAAAGACTGTTTTATTTTGATTTCAAGTATCTATTAAGTACCTACTATGAACTAGTCCCTGGGCTGTGCTGGTATGCTGAGAGATGTACCCATCCCTTTTTTCAAAGTTCTGAAAATCTAACAAAAGTAGAGAAATAACCAGTGATAACACAATGCAGAATAATGAAATCTCTGAATACAGCTACAAGGGAAGAGCATTTGGAACCCAGAAGAAGGAGCACGTTGACCGAGGAAAATTTTAAGAACTATTCGTTCAACATTAGCTTTTCAGCCACAACCACAGATGGGAGCATTGTCTTCCAAAACAAAGAATAAGCTATAATTACAGGACTGAGTTGGAGATAAAAATTGGCCCCTAGATGGTTCTGGAAAGGTGCAAATGGTTAGAAGAAATGTATGAAGATTACCTGGAGGGTAGACAGTCAAAGCACAGTACGGAGCAATAGGGTTTGGTGTCCAGTCACAGAGGAGGGAATGCATGGTGGATAGCCAACAGGAAGGAGAAAGAAAAAAGGAGGGAAAACAAACAAAAAGCAACATGGTCAAAACATTGTTTAAGCAATTTAATCAGTGGTTTAATTTGATCCAGAGATAAATGGGGAATAAAACAAAACCATGAGAAGGACCAGAACAGAAAACAATTGAGCAACATTATGATCTCATGGGCATCAGTTTTCTAAGTGTTGACTGTGCATAGGATGTTACACTTACTGCTAAGACAGTCTTGGCCCTCAAAGGACATTCAGTTTAGTCAGGGAGGCAGGAAAAACAACAGAATAAGCCCATATAGATGCCAAATGACGGTTATATAAAATAAGTGCTTTGGGGCTTAGAGGACAAAATAATACAGCAGCCAGAGGCAAGGAAGAAAGGAGTTGTGGTGAAGAAAGAAGTTATGGTGAACTGAGGATGGATAACTGGGGCTTGAGAGAGGTAGGGCTGTGGAGCACTCTGCAGTGAAAACAAAGAGCCATTTGAGGTTGTGTTAAACTGCCGTAAAGACACCCGCATGAAGTATGATGTTCTGTGGGACGTAGTATGTTCACCCACAAAACACTGAAGCCATTTGATATCCAGGGACTTTTCCTGGATGTAAATTTGCAACCAGGCCCTCAGCAAGTAACTAACACTTCACTGAAGGTATTTTGTGCATGCTAAGAAAATCTTTGTTTCACTTACATTTTCCTTACTTACCCTATTCTGGCCAAAAATTAAGCCCCATTTTAGAAGCTGGAGAAAGATGCCTCTGGTACAAGTGATATAATTAATTAGAAACTTCTTCTATGGAAGAATGGTTATATATAAAACTGTATATTTTGTGTTGAATTATTCGGATTTTTTAATTTATGTAAAGATAACTTTCAGAAAGTGCTTTACGCCTAGCATGTGGTAAGAGTGGTCATATATTTAGAAAATGTGAAATCAATCTCTTTTGTTTGGAAAATGCAGTGGAAAGTGACTATGCTCATTTGGAAAGGGCTCTTTTTAGGCAAATATGCATTGTACTTACAAAGTAAATAATTCATTTACTTTCCAATGCAATCAAAATTCAATCATCTCCCAAACATCCTACTGTCCTCTGCTAAATGTACTTTAATGCTTTCTATCCAAAATGTAAATAAAACACCTATAAGAACTTTCAACCCATTGTTTTAGTTATATCAATATATATACACACACACACACACACACAAACATATCTTAGTACTCTCTGCTTGGCAATTGGTAAAATCGTTATGGTAAATATCTCTGGGCAGAGGTGAAAGTAAGCATTTACCATCTGTAGTAGACAGAATCATGGGGCCCCAAGGAAGTTCACATGCTAATCCCTTAAACCTGTGAATATATCACCTCATATGGCAAAGGTGACTTTGCAGATTTGATTAAGTTAAGGATCTCGCCATGGGTAGATTATCTTGTATTATCCACATGGTCCCAATATAAGGGTTCTTGGGCAAGAGAGGCAGGAGGGGCAAAGTCAGAGAAGACGATGTGACGATGGAAACCAAGGTCAGAATGATGAAAGAGGGGCTACCAGCCAAAGAATGCGAGCAGCTTCTACAAACTGGAAAACACAAGGAAATGGATCCTTTCCTGAAGTCTCCTAGAGAGCACAGCCCTGCCAATCCATTTTAGACTTATAGCACTGTTCAGCAAACTTTCCGTAAAGGCCAGGTAGGAAGTATTTTTAGTTTTGTGACTCACATGTTCCCTGTTGTAACTAAATTATGCTGTTGTAGTGCAAAAGCAGCCATAGGTAATATTAAAATGAATGGGCCAAGAGGCTGTGCTCCATTAAAACTTTATTTTCAAAAAGAATGGTAGGTCAGCTTTGGCCCATAGTCTGACACCTAAACTAAGGTATTGGCATCAATCTGCAGTAACAACAAGGAATTAATATTTGGAGAGAACTGGAGCTCATGAAGGGAGACTTTTGCCTAAGCAAATGAAGAACACTGAGACTTGACATCAATATGTCAGAAGAGATTAAAAGACCAGTATGAGAAGTTGTTATATGGAATTAAAAATGCATTTATTGCCAGGTCTAGCCAAGGATTAGAGGAATCTGGATTTGTTTCAGGACTCTGTCTGTTAAAATGCATTTCTTCAAAGCATTTCCATTCCCCACACCCCTCTGCACCCCAGTTCATCTCAGATTTTCTCTGATGAGAGCACTTTTAGCCGAAAGAATTCTTTACTTTTAGTGTTATTATGGCAAAGCTTAATTTCAGCTCATATATTGTGCTCATAGCCACTATATGGAGAAAATTGACACATTGCATATCTTCCTTTGTTCTTTGTATACAATTTAGTTTCTGCATTTTCTATTCTAGACCATATGTTTCAACTCCAGTTATCTCCACGGGAATAAAGTCTTCCCCCTTCCCTTATTTTATAGGTCAGAGTGGACAGCATATCCATTGTGATGGCAAAAGATTTTTTTAAAAGAGGTGGAAAAACTCTCTACAATAAATGAGTTCTTGGTAAATATTAATAATTCCCCCCAATATTTTTTGCTGTTGTTTAGTGTCCTTCACTCAAAAAAAATCACATGAAGAAGTCAGAAAAACAATGCAAAGATTCTAATTTTAATTTCAATTACTCTTTTAAAGCCCTAGAGTCATTGTAGGGTCCAAATTTGGGCGCGATGGCTACTCATCTCGCTTCCCACCATTACTTTGCTTCCAAGCACTTGTCCGTCATTTTCCATCCGGACTGTTGCGCAAATCAATCCTTCAGTGAGAAGGCAGCGTCGTTTATAACGCATTCTCATGGGAGAGGAATTTATGTCATACCCAGACTATGATGCCTTGCCACTGGCTTCTCTGTTTATGTCCTGATGTGCCTTCTTAGAGTTTAGGTTTCTTGATATGATATTAAACAGGGGGAAGGATGAAAGGATATGGAAGAGCTCTGTGAAACAGATGTACCGAGGGTCTGAGATACCTGCCAATGTGTGGGAGAAGAGAAATCTCTTTATGTTCTAGCACATTAGAATGATGTCAGGGAAAGTGCAAACTTGCAATACTGAACTGGGAAAGATTTGAGATTGTACCTATATCACAAAGAAATGTTGAAAGGGTAAGAGATGCCCAACTGGTCAATTTAGATTAAAACAAAACTACAAAGACAGACGTTCAATAGAGAAGTCTATGGACTTGGGCTGATTGAAGTGACTAATGCATAGAGATTAAATCTTAACAAAAACCTTTTCTGCCCATACAAAAGTGTGTGTGTATGTGTATATTTTTACATATACACATACACACACACAAACATACATATAAATACATATACATACATATATAGACATATATAAAGATTAAACTATGTTTATTAAAACCCCTACACCTTGTTTTAAAATGGAATAAAGGAATTTATCCCAAACTATTAACAGTAGCTAGGGGTGATTTTCATCACTATATATTTCTACATTTCTAAATGTTCTTTAGGGAGTAAATGTAACTTTTCTATTAAAATAGAAACATCAGTAAAAACCCTCCTCTTCATTCCTTTTCTTAAAAAATAGAATAGACTCTCAGGAGTGCTCCCTGAGATACACTGTTAAGGGAAGACCAGCAACAGAAAGAAGGGCTGCAAACAGGTTGCCCTGTTTTCTCCCGTATGTAGGGAGAAAACAGAATCCCCCAGAGCCTTACTCCTGTGCACAGAGGAGGTGAAGCCAGCGCACAGGAAGACAGGGGGGAGCTTGCCAGATCCTGAGAATGGGCAGAGAAGCATGGGAGCCCAGGCACGGCAGGAGGAAGGCAGGGTGTGGCTTCGGGCTGCTCATACTTCTTCTGTCCCCCCTACCCTCTGTTCCAGGGCTCCTCCCTCTCATCCAGTGTCCTTGGATTCTCTCCTGACCATCCTACAGTTCCAGTGAACTTACTCAGACTGAGTTGTAATTCTTACCAGTCAACCCCATCCAGTGGTATTCGTATTATGACAAAATTCCCTTATGTGACCAAAACCAAAGGAATAAAGACCACTGTGAGGAAAGTCACATATTAAAAAGAAGGAAAGGAAGAATTTGAAGAAAGAAGTATTTGGAATGACACAGGGAGCCTTCCAGGACTTTTCCCTCCCTCCTATATGTACATGTGTCTGCTAAAATAGTGTAGGTAGTATCTCAGAAGATGGGTTCTGGAGCCAAATGGCCACAGTTCATATGCCTGGTTCTACCTCTTCCTCGCAGTGTAAACTTGGATAAGTTTTCAAGCTCATTTGCCTCAGTTTAATGATCCATCAAATGGGCACAACAACAGCATGGTCCTCACAAGTTTGACCATGAGGATTAAACAAGCTAACTCACGCAAAGTACTTAGAACAGTGCCTACCACGGAGGACAGAGACAACGAATGCTAGCAATCACTATTATCACGGCATTTACACAATGCACAGTTTCTATCTCCCAGAGCAATGAGATTCCTTGAGAGTAAGACCCACGTCCAGTTCATCTCTGAGCCTAGCTCACTTTGGGCAGTCCATAAATATTGGTTGAATCAGTTCATTAACAAAGTTTCATCACAAGAAAATGCTTCTTGAGAGCAGGGACCATGTTCTTTATCATGAAATTCTAGATCCTTCTACAATGTTGGTATGCATAGTAGATGATAATTATTCTTGAATGAATAAAATAATAATATTATAGTAAGTCCTCACTTAATTTTGTCAATAGCCTCTTAGAAACTGTGCCTTGAAGTGAAACAACATGTAATAAAACCAACTTGTTTTCTCATCGACATTATAACAAAACAGCAATGACTGAAATAACATTATTTGAGGACCTGCTACATGTGTCATTTCACTTAAGGTCACAGTTTCTAAGAACCTATAGACAACATTAAGTGAGGACTTACCTGTATTACTATTTCATGAAGTCTTATATTGTACAACATACTCATTTAGTCCTCATAGCCTGTGACAATTTTGCTAACCCCATTTTACATGCCAGAAAAATTGAGGTTCAGAAAGGGAAATTATTGCAGCCATACACACAGAGGGTGGACACCAGTTCTCTCTGGCTCAGAATTTACTCTGTTACAGAAACTTCTCTCTAAAGAGTTAGATCCAGCCTCATGCATAGAAAACCAAATGGAAAAGTAGTATTCAAACACAAATTCCTTACAAGCTCTATTATTTATATGCTCCAAACCTAATTCTGTATTTTAATTAAATAGTGGATTTGATGGATATGTTCTGTGTAAATCTTATTGCTAAGGAACTCTGAGGAAAGAAAAGAAGTCAGCATATTTTAGCAGCTCTGTGTTAAGCAATGTTGGTGACAAAGGGAAAAAAATCAATAAAGAAAATTGTGCATTAGGAAGGAAACATCGAGCTAATGGTAAATCATAATGTTGTATGCAAAAACCAGATAAAACCGGAACTATTTCTGCCCTTCCACCATTTAATTCCCCAGAATCTTTGTGACAAAATTCAAGAGGCAATAATATACACAACTGGTTTAAGTGAGAGAGAACAGGTGTAAGCCATTTCTTTCATATTTGAGTTTGTACCCAAGAGCTCTAGTTCTGACCTTCTTACCTGTAGCCCTGGTGCATTGTGCTATGAGGGTGCAAATGTGTCCAGCTAGAGGGATACAGCTCGCAGCTTGCAGAAAAGCTTCAAAAGAGAGGTTCCAGAGAACCGTAATGATGAGGCTGGCGCCAAAAAAGGCTGCAGTCATCAGGGACCTTTTGAAGTGTCCCAGGAATTTGGTGGGTTTCTGAACTAGTGGGCAAAACACTGATTTCTTTTTGGTTGTTTTACAATGACACTCTATAACATGATGTAGCATGCATGTGATATGATTGCATGTGTGGTTTTATGTGTGATATGATGTGCATGTGTGTGATTGTGTGTATATAATGTGGAGTGTGTGCAATTGTGGTTTGTGATTGTGTGTGGTTGTATATATTTACATAATGTGCCATACGTGTGATTGTGGTTCATGATTGTGTGTGTATAAATATAATGAGAATCCATGAGACAGAAAAGCAATTTCCCCTGTGCTCGGGTAGAGGAGTAGACTGAAGCAAAAGACCAGCAATGCCCAGCAGCACACTGAAGAGTGGGAGAAGGAAGAGGCTGGGAGCACGGGAAGATTCCCAAAGCCAAACCATGCAGTCTTTTACTGCAGAAAACACAGCTAGATCTCGATTCAGAAAAAGCACTTCTTATATAAATTATAGCAAAATGAGATATTGGTCTTTGCCTATCAGTTTGGCAAAAGCTAAAAAAAAATTGACAATGTCCAGTGTTGGCAAAGGTGTGGGAGACTTTGCACTCAAGTACGCATCTGGAGGGAGTGTATTCTGCACATTTCTGGAGGGCAGTTGGCAGTATTGCTACAATGTAGATCATACTCTTTGGCACAGCAATTCCTCATTGGAGGAATTTATCTTAGGGAATTGATAGGATAAGTGTGGAAAGATGTAAATGAAGTGATATTCCTTGCAGCACTGTGTGTAACAGGGGCAATGTCCATCAACAATATTATTTATTTGTCAAGTAAATAATAATGCTGGTGTTTGAAGGATGAGCTTTAGGGCTATCGGTAATGACCCAGAAAGATGTCCAATGTATACATAGTGTCAAGGTAAAAGATAACTTTGTTGTATGTTTAGTTTCAGGAAAATAAAATTGTATATACATTTATAGAAAATTTGGGGGATGATTTATAACAAAATGTTAATAATGCATTATGTCTGGGAAGTAATGACATTGTGGGTGGGGAGAGAATTTCACTTTCTATTTTGTAAATAATTATTTTTTCCCCAAAGAGCATACATTATTTCTACACTTGGGACAAAATAACAATAACAATGTTTCCATTTAGGAAGGAGGAAAGCTTTTTCAAATACCCAATGGTAGAACAGACCCATCTCTCCATTCCTGATCTGTGGCCATGACCAAATTCTCAGGCTATGCAACCAAATAAAAATTCAAATCCCCAGATTTCTAAATCTGTTTTCCCACTGATTCATAGCCTGGTATTTCCCATGCCACCTGTGCATCTGTAGCCATCTGGGCAAAACAGAGCTGCCCTATATAGACAAGCCAGGCAAGTCCTTTTCCAAGAGCCCAGCTTGTGCTCGCCGACAAATAGAAAGAAAAGGAGAGCTTTGGTTGTATTGGGCATTATAGATGGTTTAATTTTCTCTGATAGTAAAAATGAAAGCAAGGACCGAATAGACTCTTACAACAAAATCACCAAAGACATTAAAAGGGCATGCTATTTAGCATATAAATGTGCAATTCACCTTCTTATACATAGCAATAATGTTTAGATTTCAAAGTACTTGTAGAATAATGAAACAGTATCCTACTATCAACAATGCTGTAGCTCTATCCAATTGTTTGGGGCTTGTTTTCTGCCTGTGAGTTGCTGAAATAGAGCCCTTCATCATTCATAGCATGTCTCGTTTTCAAAAAAATACTGTAACACACCTCTTCTCTGTGCAAAAAGATAGCTTCTATTACAAGGAAAAAGACAGTCTGTCTCTTACAAACCATAAAAATTTCATTTTGTAACACATTTTTTTAAACTTATTATAAATTTAATATTTTCCCATTGGCCTAACAATTTTCCAAGTGTTTTTTTTTCATTTTTTATTGATCTTTAATCATTATTGTTTCCTAAAATATTTTATCTTCCTCTGCCCTCTCTTCTCTACCACCACCACCTCCTCTTTCTTTGTAACCTATAAATAAAATCCTAAGTACATTAGATCTGTTCTATTTTAAAGAATTCTGGGAGAAAAGCCTTTTGGAAATCAAGAAATTATTCAGGCCAATGTTCTAACTTATCCATCTTGTAAATTTCTCATTTCAAATGTGGATTCCTTCTGAAGTAGATACATCTAAATTTTTATTTTCTTTGTTGTATAACTATAAAAATCAAGCAGGGAAAGAGAAGGAAATAAGTATTTTGAGACAATTTGCAAATTAATGGCAGTTGGATCAGTAGCCCTAATTCTCAGTTACAACCAAAGTATGTTCAAGACTAATCTATAGAATTTTTTTTTAATCCTAAAAATAAAACTTCCTATGAGAAACATGAATCCATTGCTAGCGCTAATTCCTCTGAGAAGATGATTGGTCAGGTCAACCCAACACACAGCTTCCTTTTCTTGGATAACACCAAAGATGTTTTTAATCTTCCTAGCATCAACGCTTTGTCAGGAACCCCAAGGAGGACATGAGGAAACAGTAAGCAACAGTAAATAACTATTACCTCACACGCAGAGCCTAGAATTATAAGAATACAGTCAGAAATACAGTCCATATGGTCTTCTTTCTTTGTACAAGCTTGTATGTGCAGCGTACAAGATGGGCAAAAGTAGGTTCTAGACAAAATACACTACGTATGATTCTGAATTATGTCCAGCTTTGTGACTTTGATGGCTAAGTGACCTTGAATCTGTCATGCAGCAGCAGCTCTCAGACTCAGTTCCTCTCCATTCTTTGAAGTTTTATTGTAAGAGATTCAAACACTACAGAAGTTTAAGAAAAAGAGCTGGAATTTTCCTCGACTACTTTTATACTTTTACCCCACCAAAGGAGAAGTGGACTTAAACTTCACTGGGTTTCTGTACAGTCTTTTTTTCTATGTCACCACTTGGGATATAAACAAAGAGAAAATGTTGATCTTCTTGTTGTATTCATAAAATAATACAGCTTTGGTGATTGTGGTAGATTGCATTACTGTTTAGTACTATCGGCTCCTCTTCCTAAAAGGATAGCACACATCTTTGACCATTGCCGTATGATTTGCAGTTCCTCCCAACAGGTACATTTGAGACAGTGGAAATTTACATAGGCAAATGAAACTCCCCATCTGGATCTCAGAGAAGTCTGGAATAAAGTGATGTGAAAATTTGGGGACTGCCATATGAATGATGGTACTGTTCTCTAAATCAGGGAACCATGGAGAAGGGCCAGTATCCCAGTTACTGTGTCTGTGTTAGAGATAGAGAAAGAAGTGTTTTTCCACCTCCATTAACACTCGACACACTCCCCTTCTAGCACCAGATATGCGTGGGGTTTTCCCCACAGCCCGGCAGATGCCATCTGGTTGTCCAATAATTTAACTCGATTTTGACACTATCTACCTGGAGTTAGGGTCAGGTCCCACAGGTGAAGGGCAAGACTGCCCCTCCCTTCAGATGCCAATTGCAAGGAGTAGGTTGATAACCTACCCTTTTGACCAACCTGCTGTAAATCAAGGGTCTCATGACCCCCTCTTCTGGTTCAATTAATTTGCTAGAATAGCTCACAGAACTCAGGCAAACACGTGTACTGGTTTATTACATTGATATACGATATGATAGAGAATACAGATGAACAGCCAGATGGAAGAAATGCCTAAGGCAAGGTAGGCAGGAAGGGGTGTGGAGCTTCCAGGCCCTCTCTGGACACACCACCCTCCAGGCACCTCCATGTGTTCAGCTATCTGGAAGGTCCCCAAACCCTGTCCTTTTGGATTTTTATGGAGGTCTCATTACATAGGTATGATTGATTACATCTTTGGCCATTGGGGATCAACTCGACCTTCAGCCCCCTAAGCACATGGTTGGTTCCCCTGGCAACCAGCCCCCATCCTAAGGCTATCCAGGAGCCACAAAAGTCTCCTCATTAGAACAAAAGATCCTCCTGTCACCCAGGAAGTTCCAAAGGATTTAGGAGCTCTGTCAGATGTTTCTATTACTGAGGAAATTACAAAAGCCTCAGGCTCTCTGAGTCAGAACTAGAGTCAAAGACCAAGTATGAGAACAAAAGATTCTCCTAGGACGCCACATACAAGGGTGTTAGGAGCTGTCTCAGAAACTAGGGACAGAGACCAAATATATATTTCTTATAATAAATCACAAAATCAGAGGCTGCATAATATGATACCCCAAAATTTAGTACCTTAAAAAAAGCACATTTTATTGTTTTCTCTCATGCTTTTTTGAGTTGACCAGGTCCAGCCAGGCAGTCCTCCCTCAGGCTCGCCTTGCAGGGTTGTAGGCAGAGGGTGGCTCATCCACTCGAATGTCTGGTACTCAGACTGAGAGACTGAAACATCTGGTGGCTGGAGCAGTTGGGGATCTTCTGACAGTTTTTGCTGTCTCCATTTGGGGTCTCCACATGATCTCTCCAGCATGGTCACTTCAGAGTAGCCACTGTCTTTTGTGACAGCTTAGGACTTCCAAGGTACGTATCACAAGAGAGAGAGTCACGCATAAGCTGCATCCTCTCTACGGCCTTGGAAATCATGAAGCATCACTTCTACTGCATCCTGTTAGTACAAGAAGAGTCACAAGCCCCCTGGAAACAGTAAAAATAAAAGGGTAAAGAACACTCCTTCTCTTAATGGGAGGAGTGTCTCATTCTAAGAAGCACACAGGGGATGGGAGATTTAGCTAACCATCTTTGGAAAATATAATCTACCACAATCACGTTTAAAAGGCTGGTAAAACAAGCTGGTAGAGATCTTGTCAAAACACCTGTGAGTTAAAAATTATCGTTGCCATCATTGAAATAACAACTTAGTTAAATATTTTCACCTAACCAACTAGTAAAATTTGAAATGATTAGTATAAAATTAAGTTATAATCATGCATTTCTTTGTCATTAAGGAGAAGTATTTTACTCATCTTTATATCACTTTAATCTGTACATTAATAAACATTTCTATGAATAAGTTCATTGATCTCTACTACTCAAAGCTTTCTCCATGACCTTTTCAAAAGATGATTACTAAAAACATGGAAAGTATAAATAAGATTAATGAGAAGGCTCTATTATAAATACATTGATAAATTGTTTGTAATAAACTTAATTTCCTTACCTTCTGGGGATAAAGATCTAAGAGAAGAAAATAGGGTTATAAACCAAGTTATTTATTTGGAAACTGGCACGTTTCTGGGATGCATGTACCATACAAAAAGCAAAAGGCCACATACATAAGAAAGTAATCAGGTAGAGATTTTTGTCAACATTTCTGAATTATTTACATCATATTGATCTTAGTTATTCTTTTAATGCAATTCAAAATATTCGAAGAGAGTTATAAAAATAATCATGTTTTCAATAATAAAGATAAGAACATCTGAATAAAAATACCAATAAGGGATTTATAATTATATGAAGGCTGATGTATAAATTCACAGCCATAATTTCTAGTTATTAGCTGTTCTCTCAGCTACTGGTTTGTGATATAAAAATTGCTATATCTACTCTGTTGGATTAAATTTTAATGAGCAACATAATAAGGCATTAATAGACATAGTAACCACTTTGCCAATTTTGTCAAATTTATCTAACTCCTAATAAAACAAATAGATTTACTATTGAGGGTAAAATTTTAATCTTTATATTAGTATTGTGTAGGAAACATTATTACAAGAACTAAATATCATATTATTTCATATTTTTAAGAGTTGATATCAGAGTATAAGAAATTAAACATTTCACCTATTGGATAACAATAGCATAAAGAACAAATTTGTTTGGTAATTAATCTAATTTAAGATACTGTGATCTTGACAAAAATGTTCTGAAATCATTTTCCAAAACTCCTAGTCAGCTTGAAAATTTCACACCTGCCAGACACAACTCAATATCCCTTGAAAGTGTGAGGTCTTGGTTCACAGAACTGAGAGATCCAGGATACATCTTCCAGTGAGGCTGGAGTCTGCAACTCAGACGATGCCCTCAGAGCCTGTTTTTCAACACCCGTGTTCAGTGTAGTCTTTCTCTGGGGGCAGCCCACTGCCATGTCCTGGCTGGAAGCAGAGGTTTGCTTTTAAACACTTCATCAAGGAGACAAAATGAAGAGGAAAGGAGAGAGGAGAGGGGATGAGAGCAGAAGAGAAGGGAGGCGAGTAGAAGGGAGGAGGAGAGGTAGGGAAGGAAAAAGAGAAGAGTAAAGAAAAAAGGAAAAGGGGACAAATACACTAACTGGGGCACACCTGTGATAACTTTTGAATCTGAATGATAGGTATGTAGGTGTTCATTTTACTCTTACTCTTCTCCGTGATGTTTTACAGTTTTTTTAAGTTTTTCAAATCTTCCTTGAATTTCAGTTTTAATTTATGAAGCATTGATCCAAAAAATAAAGGAAAAAAGTAAAGAAGGAGAAAGCATACGATCGAGAGATGAGAGATCCTGCACAGAAGACTGCTGAGGTCCGAAGAGGATTATGTGCCACAGGCACAGAGAAAAGCAGGTTGGCATGGAAAGACCAATGCACCAGAGGGCAGAGGCAAAGACTTTAGGGGGAATAACTGATAGATGACCAGACATTAAACCATTTGGGGAAAGCTTCTTAAATACCTACAGCAGACCTAATGGAGCATTTGGAGGAAATAAGATTAGGTATATAGAAGATGAAGGAACTGAAACACATAAAGTAGTTTTTAATTCCAAGAACATTGTTAAAAATAACAAGAAAGGGGACATAGAGTATAATAAAGGGAATCATAGTATATTGGTAGGCTATTCAATAAAATATATTTATTTACATACTAGTAATGCCATAAGGACTGATTTTTTTATTTCACTAAAATTATGGTCTTATTATTTATAATGGGAAAAGGAAAGGAAAAAATTGAACTAGCTGGTAGAGAGTTGTCATCAATCAGCACAAAAAGGAGCCAATAGAAAAATGTCTGAAATTCAGGAATCAAGTAATTTTAGTATATTTAAGTTTCTACCAGAAAAGAGAACAAAAGGAGTTAAAAAGTGGTCTTCTTAGGTGTGAGAGGGGTAGGGCAAAAACTGCCAATTTTCATTATAAGCCTTGGATAATGTTTATAACAATACATGTATTATAATGACAATTTTTTTTAAGTAAGAGCAAAAATTTTTAAGTTGATGATAAAAAAAAACCCTAAAGTTTTAAATAATTTTTAAAGACGTATCCTTGGACATGTCTATAATAGCTCAGTTTTATTCTTTAGCTTAAGAGTTTGGCAATTGCCAAACATACTGGGAGAAATCAGTCTTGATGTATCCCTTTGACCATGGTGAGGCAGGGTCTCCAAAAGATCAGCATTAAGGCATTCCTAAGTTTAGGAAAGAAATGATTCCCTGAGGGTTATTAATTATCCTACCTCATAGTGGGAAATGAGGGTGTGGTCATAGATGAAAAATGTATTCTGATAAACTAATCAGCCAGCCTATAAAATGATTTATAAATTTGAGAAAGTCTAACAAATTTGAATTAGGTTTTACAGATAGTGTTATAATCCCAAATGTGTCTTACTAAATCCTTTCAAGATTTTAGTAGCTACAGAATGGGGGTAGGAAGGCAGAGGTGTTGAGAACTTGCTGAAATAGAAAATCCATTGAAATAGAAACCATGAGATCTGGTTTCTGACGCCATTTAAATAGGCAACACTAGTGTGTAACTTATTAATAAATGCTATGAGCCATAGTTTGCTAGTTTTAATTCCCTTCAAGTTTGAAAATACTATGATTTTGAACTTGGTTCCCACCAGAAATGCCAGAGTACATGAGTAAAAAATAGAACGTGGTTTGTTGCTTTTGTTTTGTTCTCATTTTGAATTAATTTAGGCCCGTTGTCTTATGTTTATTTGGAAATGTGAATGTTCAGGGTCCATAAGGAAAATATATTGAATATATAATAACCTTAGCAAGAGCAGTTGCAAACAAAAGCTAGAAAGGGTTCTTTCAAGGGCAAAAGTAGTAGAATATCTTGTCCTTTAAATTCCAAGTACATTTTGACATGAAAACACACACAAAAAAAATCTAAAGGACAAGAGAAAATAATGGCTCTTGAGAAGCTATTTGGATCATTTGAGAAAGTTCAGTTGAACGGATGAGGCCAAAACATTCACTTACTCTCTGTACCATGAGCCGTCTGCTTGGCCTTGTGCTGCAAGGACTCAGAAAAACAATATTATTCTGTCTCAAGGGTATGAGCAGACAGATACAGAGAAATAAAATGTCAACAACATGTTCCCCAGTTTGGGGAGCCATGCTTAGAATCTCCAGGCTTTATTTGACTTCATGATCTGTTTGAGTTTCAGAAGCATTTTCCTCGTTTTGCCTGACCTTCTTCTAGCCCCTCTGAGTCTCCACCTCCAAGTACGTACAGTGTGTACACCCTCCTCCAGCTATGCACAAACATCCACTGCAGACAGAGGCCTGGTATGTACCAGGGTAAGATGTGTGGCATTATGATGAGGACAGGAGTTGTGACCAAACAAGGTAGGAGACAAGCTCCCAAAGAAGTCTCACTGTCTACTCACTTTTCACCAGCACTATCCAGAGAACAGTTTTTCTCTTTCTGCCTTTTAAGTCCCAAAGTTCTTTTTCATCTTTTTCTGCAATGTTCTTCTCCTTGATTCAAGTCAATCAGCATATGAAACTGCCTCTGGCAAGATACATCTTAGTGCGTCAATTGGCACAACGCATTGCTTGGAAGGGGAATATGAGGACATCACTGAAGAGCTCCTGTTTATTGAGGGCTTACTAAGTATTGAACATTATGTTAAGTGACTGCTACATAATACTTGTCTCATTATTCCATCTTTCAGATCAAGACCTTGAAGCCCAAAATGGTTAAATACCTTTGCCCAAGGTCACCCAAATGGAATATGGCACACACAGGACCTGAACTCTTCTCTGTCAAGCTCCAAAAAACCCAGTGCTCAATTCTATGTCATCATAGTACCAACGAAGGGTGATATGTCACTGCAATAGCCTGCTTACTACACAGAGCATATACGGGTGAGCAATGGCTTAAAAGAGTTTCACATGATTTAACAGAGTGGTTCACAAACCATGTGACATAAAAATCACTTGGGGAACTTGTTAAAAATTATATTTTTAGGTTCTTCTCCAAAGCTGCTAACCCAAACCTCTGGGAATGGGGCTTAAGGGAATTCTTAGCAGGTGGCCCTCATACAGTGCATTGAAATACACTTGTTTAACAGCCCTCAACAGGCTGTTCCTCTAATCCAGTGATGCTCAAAGTGAGGTCCCCAGACTGGCAGCAAAAGCAGCCCCTGGAAACTTGTTAGAAATGCAAATTTTCTTTTTTTTTTTTTCCATACTAATCTTCTGTGTATCATCCCAATTTTTTAGTATATGTGCTGCCAAAGCAAATACAGACATGCAAATTTTCAAGTCCTACCCCAGATCTACAGAATCAGAAACTCTGGGGTTGGGAGCCCAACGACTATGGTTTAGCAAAGTCCTCGAGGTATTGCTAATGCATATGAAAGTATGAGGAGCAATGGTCTATTCCACCCCGACCTGGACATTTTCAGGCCTGACCCACATTTCCAACGTCATGGGAAAATGGGCATCATAATGCTTTCATGATTTTATCCTGCCCACCGTGGGCAACCTATGACCTCAGGGCCACATGTGGCCTTCTGGCTCCTTGAGTGTGGCCTTTTGACCAAATCCAAATTTTACAGAACAAATCCTTTTAATAAAGGGATTCGTTCTGTGAAGTTTAGATTTGGTCGAGGGGCCACACTAGGAATCTGGAGGCCCACATGTGGCCTTGAGGTCGCAGGTTCCCCACCCTTATTCCCCATCTTCCTGGATTCTAACCTTGTCATTTATTCTCTACCATCCTTTGTCTGACTTTAGAATTCTCTGACTTTATTCATTTGTATCCATCCCTTGCTAACCATAATGTAGCTGGGTAAAAAAATCATCTAATTCTCATGTCCCTCAGAGCGGGCCCCAATGACATCAGTTCTGATAAGTGCTTTGGGCCCTAAACGGGGTAGCAAGTTACACTGTTTCACTCTGACTTCTGCTTAAGAACTCTTGAACTTGATACCTGTGGACTCAGTCTTGTGTCAGTGGACTCTGTTGTCAATGCTGCTGTAGTCTCTCCTTCCGCCTTCACAACAGAACTCCTTCTTTGTTCAGATATTCACCCCACTTTCACTTTCAGAGAATATTATGGATCAACCAATGTGCCAGTTAGCACATAACCCAGGGACGGTTTGGGACAATAGATGAGCATAAGATCTGTTTGACCAATCAGATGAAAAGGAACAAATTACAGTCCTTGCCTGGGGGAAATGTTTTCCTCTTTCTCTTCTGCTGGACATAAACAAGGAAGCAAGCAGCTTCCGTTGCCACTAGCAACCATCTTGCTACCAAGAGGGGATTCACCCTTAAGATGGCACCCACACTGAGGCAGCAGAGTGGAGAGATAAAGATGCCAGGTCCTTGACAATGTCAGTGAGCTCCACACTGTCCTATTCTTCCTCCCCACCCCCATCCTTCCATCTTCCACATCTCCAATGCTAGTTCTATGAGACAATAAATTCTCTCATTCTTTAAACCAGTTTGAGTCAGGGTACTTTGGCATTTATAGCCCCAAATAATATTTCCCCATTAAAAAAAGTTGTTCTCTAAGGCACATAATTTCTAACTTGTGCTCCTCTGGATTCAGCCCAGCATCTCTTTGTCCACTGCATCCAGACTCCAGCATCTGCCTGGACAAAATTCCCCATGGTGGCTGCTATTTAAGTTATTGTGCTTTGCCTGGCTTCCTCGGTCTCCAAAAACTTATGTAGCATGAATTCATCTCTTCTCAAAGTTTCTTATGTTTCCTGAACTCCTGTCTTTTTCTCAAAGCTCCTCTACACGTTGTAAATTATCCCTACATCTCTTGGATGACCAATCAGTATTATCAACATAGAAATCATGGTCACATTTTTATTTCACACCTGATGATTTGGGAAGAGTAAAAGATCTGAAAGATTAAATGTTGGTTTAATATAACTATAGAGGTGCTGTAAGACACATACCAGCTTCATAGGATGATCTACTGAATTTTATCTGAGATGCCAAGCCCCTCATAGATACTCAAGTGTCTTTTATTAAAAATTAATAAAAGGTCATCTCCTTAAAACTAATTTCTCTAATAGAAAGATATTTTCATTTGGCAGCTTTAATTTGTATTTGGCAACCAGAGGTAGAGAATTACAATCTGTTCCAATTTGGGAACAAAATTTTTGGAATTTTGTCTTATGTCCTTAATATAATATATAAATCTCTCTGTCAAACTAGGCTGGACACTGAACTAAGCATAATTTTGAGATGGGAAATAGACTAAATAAATTTTAACCATACTATAGTGTGGCATTAGAAATAATTAATGTCTTGTTTGGATCAATTTTAGAAACTTTGGGGAGCAACATTACAGGGCATTGTGTCTTTGGCTGAAATGCCCATTTGAGCAGCATGGATGAAGAACCCACCAGATGGAGCTGTGGGATGGATTTTTCTCCTGCTCTGATGATTTCTTCCCCCAAAATATCACAAGTCTGGATTGGCTGTTAAATTCCCGTGGATTAAAAAAAAGAAGACGACTAAAAATAAAAAAATATAAAGCAGAAAAATTTCCCAACCCATTTAGGGCCCCACGCTAGGCTATGTTTCCCTCAGAGTTCTGCTGGAGGGCTATGGACACAGCTAACAACAAAGTCACATCCTGTCTCCCCTCCATTATGTTTTTTATATGCATCATTTTCAGGAACTTGGTAGAAGGTGTGACCACAGTTTAGGGTCTGATTTGGGACTTTCCTGTATTCCCTGTCATTGATAGAATCTTAAAGTCATCCTAAAACCCCAAAAATTCCCAACACAAAGTCTATGTTAAGAGGATACCACACAATCTAAAAATATATCAGGAAATTCTATCAACTGGGAAAACTTTTTTAGATAATATATTTACCCCTTTCAAGTAAAGTAGCAACTAATGTTCAATAATGCCCTGAGTCATTACAAGATAATAGGTTCCCTGTAAATTATCAGAGGAAGCTGAGATTAGCTTTAGTAGTGAGAAATTTAGTCATTTTCTAAGGGAATAGAAAGAGTAAAGACTCTAGAGAAAGTACTTCTAGGTATTTAAACCTATGGCTCCTCCAGTAACTAACTATGTGATTATAAACAATTTATATTACCTCTCTGGGCATTAACATCTTCACAATAACATCCCAGGGTTGTTGCGGGAATTTAATGAGATAGAATTTATAAAGTGCATAGTTCAATACCAAGCCCATTAAACATGCTAAATAAACATCAGTTCCTTTCCCTCCTTTGCCCTTATTCAATTAAAAATGTATATAAGGATCTTTATTAACTAGAATATTTTATTAATCAGATTACCTATTCCCCAGTTATGATGGAAAAGACTTAAGGATTATCATATAAAATTTTAAAATGTATTTACCCAAACTCTGATATGTCTATTACGATCTCCCTTTGTATAGCAATACCTCATTGCCATTTTTCTTAAATAAGAAATCAATTATTTTCCATCCTTCCTTCATCCAGCCCATTCTTCACCGTTGAATACAGTTGCTGTGAACATCAATCAGCAGCACCATTATCAGGAGAGTCCTATGCTGTGTGACAGAAGGGCCACCATTATTCATTTAGCAAATGAATGTGTTGGGCCCTGGGGCATATAAATTGGCAGCACACAGTCTCCCCACCCCAGGAAGCTACATGGACAGGGGATACAGGTAAATCTAGTGACAACTGTCATTCACTGTGTGATACTACTCTGATAGCATAAGGAGAGGAGTCAGCAAGGGTTTCCTGGAAAAAGTGGTGGTCACCTAATGGATGAGAAGGAATAAGTAAGGCAAAGAGGAAGGAGAGGGTGTCCAAGGCAGAGGGAGATGTGATGTGCTCACTTTCTGGAGTCAAGCGAGCACACTCAAGGAACTAGAAGACATTCAGTCTCACTGAGGGCGAAAAGAAGGGGCCCTATCATAAAGTCATGCTTAAAAAAAAATAAATTAGAACATTAGCAACTACTCAAAGATTCTAAGCCAAGGAGTGAATCAATCACATGTACTTTCAGAAAAATCAGAACAGAATAGAAATCTATATAGACATAAGTGATCAGTTCATTTTCAACAAAGGCATCAAAGTCATTCAATAAGGGGAGGATAGTCTCTTCAACATTGATGCTGGAAAAGTTGGATATATTAATTAAAAAAATAAAATGTACCCTGAGCCTTACCTCAAAAGCATACACAAAAAATAACTTGGAATAGATAATAAACCTAAACATAGTAGTTAAAAAGTATGAAACTTTTAGAATAAAATATAAAAGAACATTTTTATGATCTTCGTATAGACAAAGATTTCCTAGGTAAGATGTAAAAACCATAAATCATAAAATAAAAAAAATTATAAATCAGATGTAGACTGAATAACGCCCCTCCCTCGTCCCCTGCCCCCTCCCACTGCAGAAGTATCCTTGTCTTATTCTGCAGAACTTGCAAATATGGTATTTTACATGGTAAAAGGACTTTGTAGAGGTAATCACATTTAGGATTTTGAAATGGGGAGATTAGCCTGGATTATCTGGGAAGGCTTAACATAATCACAACGGTTCTTGAAAGAGGGAGGCAGGAGGGTCTGAGTCAGAGAACATTTGACAACAAGTAGAGGTCAGGGCAGCACCACTAGGCAAGGAAGGAATGCAGGCAACCTCTAGCACCAGGAAAAGGCAAGGAAATGATTCTCCAATGCAGCCCTGCCAACTTAGTTTGGTCTTCTGACCACCAGTACTTTAAGATAAATTTGTGCTGTTTCAAGCTACTAAATTTGTGGTAATTTGTTATAGTAGCAATAAGAAGCAAAGTAATACATTAGACATCAGCAAAATTAAAAAATCAATGTTAAGAAAATGAAAAGTCAAGCTACAAACTGGGATAAAATAGCCACAATCCACATATCTAATAACATACTTGTACCCAGAATATATAAAGAAATCTTACAACTCAATAATAAGGCAACCCAATTTAAAAAAAATGGGCAAAAAATGTTACCAGATACTTGACAAAAGAAGATACCTGAATAGCCATAATCATATGAAAAGATGCCCAAAATGATTAGATATGGGAAATGAAAGATTAAAACCATAATGAGGCCTTATTATACCCCCATTTGAATGATTAAAATTAAAAAGATTATAATACCAACTGTTAGGGAGCATGTAGTGCAAATGGAATCCTCAATGTCTGTAGGAATATGAAATGGTACAGCTACATTGGAAAACAGTTTGTCAATTTCTTATAAATTTAAACATACACTTATCTATGGCCCAGCAATTCCATTTCTTAGCATTTACTAAAAAAATATAAACATAAGTCCACATAGTTGTGTACACAAATATTAATAGAAGCTTTATTTATGTTGGCCCCAAACTAGAAACAATCAGTATTCATCAGCTGGTAAACAGGCACACAAAATGTGGTAAATCCATACCACAGAATACCATTCAGCCTTAAAAAGGCACAAACTATTGATATCCACAAAACAAATGAATCTCAAAAACATTATGCTAAATTAAAAAACAAAAACCGGACGCGAAGGAGTATATACTGTATGATCCTAGTTGGATGAAATTCCGGAAAAGGAAAACTCATCTATAGGACAGAAAGCTGCTTGGGGTTGGAGGTGGTAAAGAGCTGACTGCAAAAGAAGAGAAAATTTTTTGTAGGAATGAAAATGTTCCATCTCTTAATTGTGATGATGGTTCCATCTACTTATGTATTTGTATATAAATGATAACTCACTGAAATTGATTTTTAAAAATACATAGTGATTAATAAAATGCTGGGAATTGGGCGAGATGAACATAAAAAGGCCATCACACTGAGATGGGGGCCACAAACAGAGCAGCAGCAACAGGGGGTCACTGTGTCCAGTGGCTGTATTAGTAGCGGGAGTCACCTTAAATGATGCCTAAGGTAATAGAGCAGATTTGTGATTTTGTTTATAGGGCAGGTGGCGTGAGAAAAGTGCTTTTCATTGTGCAGTGTTTGATGACAATTTTCTAATGGGAAGTTGTGAGGCAATATATGAGAAAGTCAATAATACACATATGGGAAAAATAGATTCTACTGGGATAACTTTATAGTTCTTTATAATACCTTATACACCAGAGAACTGGATTGAACGGACTTAATGAGAGAGCTACCTAGAGATATTGCAAACAGGAAAGAGCTTTCCAGAATTGTTTGAATGTCATAACTCTATAACAAAAATAAACAAGAAAAAGAACAGTCTTTGTCTGAGCTGCGGGTATCCTCCACTTATTGTACCATTACCCCTCTGAAAATGAACAGCCTTGGGTCAGAAGAGGATCCCCACTGATTCTGTAGTAAGTAAATGAAGAAATAAATTACTTCTTATTGGTGTTTATCTGAACTAGCTCAAGGCAACATTAGTGTTGTATCCTGCAATGACAGTAGAAGATTTGTATATAGGCTAAGCAGTTGTACCGGCATTATAATTAATTGAGAAGTTGTCCTTGCAGATACTGATGCTTGGTTATTTCATCAAGAGCTAAAAAAACGTATTTGTATATCTTCATGGCCCTACTGACTTGGGGATAACTAGCCAAACTACTGTTCTCTTAGAGAGCTGCCTGTCAAGACTCAAGGTAATGACCAAAACTAGCAAACATCCCTAATCCTGTTCTTGTCTAGCTCCTTGCTGGCCTCTTTCAACCTACGCATGGGTTCCACTCATTCATTCCTTTAACTAGCAAAAGAAAATCTATAAACTAGTAAAGGACAGTCAGATAATGTTTAAATTAAAATGAGCTGCCTCAGAAAGTACTTAAGAAGAGATGTGTGCCTAACCATCAGAAAGGGATGATTTAGGGGGGCGTGAAAAACTGACGTCCACTTCTTAAACCCCAGAAAATGTGAATACATTGCTTTACATGGGCAAATGGACTTTGTAAACATGCTTAGAGTAAGAATCCTGGTTTACCTGGGTGGGCCCATATAAGAAGGTTTGTTTTAGAGGGGGCAGCAGAGAAAGAGTAAAAGAAAGATATTGGATGACAGAAGCAGGGGTCGAAGTGATTTGCTTTGAAGGTAGAGGAAGGGGCTGTAAGCTAAGAACTTCGAGTGCCTCTAGAAGCTGGAAAAGGCAAGGAGACAGATTCTCTCCTAGAATCTCCAGAAGGAATACAGTTCTGTTGATATCTTGATTTTAGCCCATAAGATCCATTTTTTAGACTTTGACCTCCAGAACTGTAAGCCACTACATTTGTGTTGTTTTAAGCCACCAAAGTTGTGGTAATTTGTTTCAGAGGCAATGGGAAACTAATACAGGAGAAATCCTACATTCTATGAGGATTAGACTAGGAGATATGTATTTATGATTCTAAAATATTAAATGTAAAGTGCTAATATATTAAGACCACCTGCAAATTCTACACCCACCGAGCTCTGTCCAAACCCAAAGGATTCTGTCTCTCCTTTTTCTCAATCACTTTCTTGGTGTTCCTGTGTTTCTGTTTGTGTTTGTGAGTGTGTGTGTGTGTTTTCAATAAATGTACAACCCACTTCGGTTTATGAAATGATGAAAAGAAAGACAGAGAAATAGAAAGTGGATAAAAGCCACCTCTTTCCCATTTGCCCTTTCTCTTTGCCCCACTTTGGCCACCAAATGCTTACATGCATCCATTCACTTCTTGTGGGTCTGTTACGTGCCGTGTCCTTGTATCCTCTGCTCTGTCTTCATATCACTCACAAGGTCTCCCTCCCTACCCCCAACCCAGAGGTGACTGCCCATTCCCAAAAACCTACCTCTTATTTCCATTACTTGGCACAACTGGTAGTTTGGCACAGAAGGGATCTAGCATTTCTTATGAAATCTCGAGCAACAATTCTAGTGCCCCATTGCAAGTGGGGTGAGAATGGGCTTCTGGAGGGCCAGTCTAGTGTGGCTAATACGATTGGCCCTTAAGACATGAGGAAAAAAAAATGGGAGGAGGGGGAGACACTAATTGAGCATTACTATGCACCAGAAGCATTACATAAACATTCATTTTTATCTTTAAATAACCTTGGCAAGTATTTTTTTCTCTTTAAAGAAGAAGAAAGTGAAGCACAGGGTTGTGAACTTGCCCGAGGCTACTCAACTAATAAAATGGCAGCAGCAAGAACCAATCTCAAGTCCCCCTCAACATGATTTTTAGCTAAGTAAGTAACAACTGCACAAGAACATTGGGTAGAATGAGGCATTTCCACCATCTCCCTTATGTGACTTGCCTTTGGTTCCCACAGCCCCAGGGTTGGCCACCTGCTCTCCAATGATGCAGAGTCTCCAAATGCTCCCTCATTCCAACCCCTGATTTTAATTCCACTATTTGAGCATGCATTTGTTTCCTGTCAGCCAGAGAGCAGTAAAAGAAAGAAATCTCATTTAACACTTAGCAATTCGGTGTTTTGTAACAAATGCAAGCTCTGTTGGGTTTTCCTCGGGCTCCTGCTCTGCCACCACTTTGTCACGGTTCCCATCAACCACAGGACGCAGGATGGAGAAACCGCTTCTCTGTGGGACACTGAGCCTGAAGGCCCGAGTCATTTCCACTGGCCCATCAGGAGCGACTTACAAATGAGGGAAAGCTCTTTGCAGTTCTCCACCTCCGTGATTCTCTCCCTCAGGATCACTAGGCCAAGCGTAAGCCCTGAAGAGATGGGACAAAAATGAGTCTGGATGTCTGGGAGAGACCTTGAGGCCAACCAGAAAACAGCTTCCTATTTTCTTTTTATTTATCCCAGAGAGACATCAAGAGAAATATACTACTCTTCCTAACCCCAAATTCCCAGCAGAGGCAAAAAGATTCCCAAGTAGCCATTGCCTAAAAATCAATTTTGAAATAGTGGCCCTGCAAAATATTGAGCATGCAATTTTGTATTTCTTGATAAGTTGAGGTCAGAAAGTGCTACCATAATAGATGCATTGTTTTTGTGTCCCCAGAGCCTAATGTATAAGGCTAGGGGTAGCAGGAATCGAGCACTCTTGTGTCTGGAGCTGGCTTTGCCGGCAGCCAGCTCATTTATGCCTAATGACCAGACCCGTCCGCATATGCATGTGAAGTTGTGCCTCTCTAATGCTTCCTGACACGCTGTTGATTTAAGGCTAACATCCCTCACAATGGAGAATTTCATTGGTCTCTAAAGGTTCAAAAATAATGATGTGTTGAGGATAAAGACACGCCATTTATTTTATTCCTTCTCCAACAGAGAACCCAAAGGGGGAAAAAAAAGTTATTTAAAGGCAAAGATAAGAAAAAGGCACTTTAATACAATTACAGTTTTAAAGGGCTTGCCAAGAAAATATTTTCAGCTGCCAAGTCAGCAATTTCCCTAAGATTTCTTAACAGAGAAAAAATGGATTAATGGAAAAGAAATTATCAGGGGAAATTTAACTATAGTTTAAAGAACAGCAGGTGGTACACAGCACATTATTACTTTTTTATTTATTACTTGCCTCAGAGACTCCAAAAAAATCCAGCCAAACTGACAGACAGCAGCTGGGTACTATGACCTTATGAATACCAAATCTGTGCAATAATAATATCAATCTGACCTTCTGCGTTTTGCCTCCCCACATTTATTACCATTCTTTAAAGCACACAGCAGCATCCTCCCTGATTTGCAGATAAGGGACTCTGGAGCTTCCGGAGACAAAGATCTTCTGGGGAACACAGGAGGGGCCAGTGAGGAGAAGGATGTCTAAAGCCCTCCCCTCTCCCACTCTCACCCTACTCCTGACCTCCTCACCAACACTCCCATCAGCCCGGCTCCCTCCACCCCCCACCAAATGGATCCTTAGTTAAATTTAGATAAGGGGAAACAGTGACCAGGTTTGAGCCATTGGTTTAATGTGGTCCCTGAGTTTTCCTTGGAGATTTTGATTGCAAAAGCTAAGAAGATTTATACCTCGGGACGAGTTGGTAAACATTTTTTCATTACAAAATGCACAAGAATTTTGGTAAATTGCCATGGGAAAAACGGGAGTTCTGTTCCTGAGCTTATCAACTTTCAATTTATTCTAGAGCTGCTTATGCAGTTTGTGTGTTATTTATATTTTTAATTCTCCTCTGTCTTGCTATTTACCTTTTTAGCCATTTTAATGTTCTCAGAACTTTCCGAAGAGCATGGCAAGGAATATATTTCACCATTTTATAATGCCTCCACCAAAGTATGGAGAGAAATTTAAAATCCTAATTACTTCACCTTTTCATCAGTTTGATGTCATCTATGGTGGGAAAGAAGTACAAGTCACTGCTATAGTTAAAAGTTGAAAATTATATGTAAATTTTATCTATTTTGCTATTAATCTTTTAAATATTATTTGTTAAGAGCCTACTATATGCAAAATATTCTGGAAAAAAATTATTTGATAGAAGAGAAAGAAGAAAAACATACATGGTTTGCAACCTAACAATCACATTTCAGATTTTGTTAGTGCAGTTTTCAAAGTGTTGTCACTTTATTCCTTCAGTAATATATATTGAATGTCTACCATGTATCAGACTCTGAGATAGGTTCTGCTCATAGCAAAAATTGAGTCCTATCATTTTCAAGTAAAGGTCCAACTCTTAATAGCTACTATTTTATGCAGTACTTATTACATGCTGAGTACTACATTAAGTACTTTATTAACAATAAAGACAGCCAAAATTCATTGAGCTTATCAGATGTCCGGGATCGTGTGTTGGGAGACAATCTTCAATGGTTCTCTTGCATTCCAGCACATCTTGCAAACAAAGGCACTGACTGCCTTTGTTCTGGATTGTTTTGGGGTTTTTTGGGTTATTTTATATGATATGTGTATAGCTAACAGCCTTGAAAGATAGAGATTGTCTTCTTCCTGAGCAGAGGAAAAGGTTTACTTACTGCCCATTATAAAAAGTTGGGGCTCCCTAAGATCAGCTTTTTCTCTGTGTAAGGTAACCCATTGCATGTGCAGACATCATCTGGCCCTCAGAGCTTCACCTTGTGGGAAGTGGAGCTCAAGTCACCAGCATAACTGCTAATCTTCTGGCTATTCCTAGCGTGTTTCCCCGAAAATAAAACAGGGTCTTATATTTATTTTTCCTCAAGAAGATACCCTAGGGCTTATTTTCAGAGGATGTGTTATTTTTTTTAAGTACAGTACAACAATCTACATTTATTCAAATATAGTTAAGTTGTCTTCTTCTGGAACATCATCATAACTCTCCAACCCCCAAATTCCATCCTGAATTTCTTGCGACTCTATTTCCTTTAGAACTCTTGGCCCCAATCTCTCATGTCGAGCAATAGAGCTCTCATGGGGCAGATAAGAAGGGCTGCTCGTCTTCTTTACTGCTCCGCCACGAAATGCATGGGTTGTGCAGATACCCTGCAGAGCCATGCCCGTCACTAGGTCTTATTTTCCACATAGGGCTTATATTGCACAAATGCTTAGAAATCCTGCTAGAGCTTATTTTATGGGTAGGTCTTATTTTCAGGAAAACACGGTATGGCTGTAAGTATTAAAGTTATTTGTCTCTGAGCCAGAAGTCTCATGCCTTTTGCCAGCAACCATGAAACTGTAGTGGCTAACTTGTTAGCTTACAAGTAGGGTAAAGCCTCAGATTCTTCACAGCTCTTGACACTGCAGAGTATTTTACATTTGTGATTTCACTGAACAGTCTCAACAACCTATTCATATTAGCCTTATTTTAGGATAAAGATTTCAGGCTTAAAGATGTTTTAAAAAACCTGCTCAAGGTCACATAGCTTGTCTTCCCCCTCCCACTTTGCAATGTTTTCTGTTCAACCAGGTGAATGCCCTGGTTGCAACTCAGGATATAAGAATCCGAGGGTATGAGCATGAGAAATGTCTCTGAGATGTTATACTGAATAAAGTCCTAGAGCCAGCAGGCCTGGCGGGGATGCCATAAGACTTTTCCCAGTGAAATTAGTTGTTTTCGGGTCTGCAGGCCAAGCTCCAGGCCTTGATGGAACAGACAAATCTAAAATACGAGGTACGCCTGTAATCCCAGAGGCTGAGACAGAAGGACCACTTGAGGCCAGGACTTTGAGACCAACCACCCTGAGCAACATAGCAAGACCCTGTCTCTAAAAAAAAGTGTTTTTAATTAACCAGACATGGTTGCACGCACCTGTAGTCTCAGCTACTCAGGAGGCCAAAGCGGAAGGATTGCTTAAGCCCAGGAATTCAAGATTACAATGAGCTATGATTACACCACTGCACCCCAGACTGGGTGACAGAGGGAGATCCTGTTTCTAAAAAACGAAACAAAAAAAAAAAAATTAAATAATAAAAATAAAGTACTGAGGTAGAGAAATGTTGGAGAGAGTTGTATTTTTTTAAAGTAATTCTATTAGAAGAGATGTCATAGGGAAAGGATCTGGCCAGCCTTAGAAGGAAGAAAGGCAACCAAAGTTAGAGAAAGGCGAGATAGAGGCATGGATATAATCAGGGAGGCTATCACTATAGCTCAAACCTCAGCTTGACAGGACTCAAGGAGCCCCCACCAACAAAATTCTCACTTCAGAGCTGAGAGTAAGGTGACCTACCAAACTCCCAGAGGTGACTCATACTGGAGATAAACAGAACCCATCAGTTGCTAAATTTTTTAGCCTAGAGTTTTGTTCCCATTTGACTCAGAGAGGTGACAGAGGCCACATGGATGAGTCTCTTAAACTGACCAACTACACAGACACTTCCAAAGCTAATGAGCATTGTGTGGGCTGAGAGGAACCCCATGCCCATGAGAAAGGAATCCCTTAAGATTCAGACTTATGCCACTAGGAGACTGTCACTGAGACAGATAGCATGGGTTATCAGCATAGCTGTTCAGTAGGAAAACATGGGCATGCAGACAAATCAAATGATTTTCCTCAGATCTAATGACTTAGTGTGTCCAAAATTTGGATTGCATCCTGGCTTGAGCCAGAATCCTAAATAGCATATCTGAAATGAATTAACATTTTAAAAAAAAAGTTATGTAGCATCAGAAGGCTCAGACTGCCAGTCTGAGTCTGCTCAGATCCAAAAGCATGGACAATGCTGATTTCCACACAGTAGACCATTTTTGTGCTCCTTTGGGAAAAATTCACAAGTGCTATTAATAGCCTTTAACCTTAGATATATATCATGGCAAAACAGAGAAGTTATAATTAGGAAGTGCAGTCTAAAAGGTAAAGGTCAGACAATCAGTAAAACATTGCTTAATATACACAGCACTGTGCAGAAGTGCTGATGCAGGAGAAATGACTATTGATTAAATCTTGTGCTTCAAATCCCTGCTAATGCCATAAAATTTAATGGATTACAAAGGGAACACAGAAAACACAAGGAAAACTATGGGAAGCACAGCTTCAGTGATTTTCCTAATTAAGGCAAGTTCAGAAAACATACGCTGATTATTTTTTTTAAGCCAATCCTTTAAAGATTAGATCAAAATGGCATCTTTATTTATACTTACCTAATGCAGCTTTCTGCCCCTTTTGAAGAGAATTTACTATTCACATTAAGAAACAGCCCTGGAGACTGCAGGGCTGTTGAGCCTTTTCTTTATGGCCAGCATAATTTGGGCTTTGAAAAGTTCAAGCCAAATGTCCCTCCAGTCCTCTTTCTGACTCCCTGCCCTGTGCTGTCAAGGAGCCCAACAGCAGCAATAGAGGAGCAGCTGGGGTCACCTCCTACCCATTGTCATTCTTTGTGGTTACACAAGGCCTCCAAGAAGACACTGGAGGGAGGGTCTTGTTCTTTTTATACTCTGCTCAGTGGGGAAGGTGACAGCGAACAGTCCTAACAGCGCCTCTCAGAACATGGCAGAAGGCCGTGCCACCCAGTGACCCAGTGACAGCAGTGTGTCCAACTGCCTCTCTCATTTCCACCCTCCGCACAGCTGCCAGGGTGGTCAAACCAAAGCAAGCCTGAGCTGGGACTTCACAAACAGAAGTTCTCAGCTGCACAAAACAGACACCAACTCTGGCTTTACTTGATTAGAGAAAGAATGTACTGGAAGGATCACAGAGAGGTCAGAGAATCAATGTGCAACCTAGAGAACCAGGCTCAGAAAACAGACATGTGTCAACAGAGGCAAAGAGCAACCGAGATCCGGCCACAGGAAGAGGCTGCTTGGAACTCTGCTCTAGACACCGCCACCTCTAAGGTACCACAGCTCACCACCGTACTCACAGACCCTTCTGTTTTCACCCTCAGTACTTAGAATCCCAGGCCAGAGCATCCAATGGACAGAGACTGGGTCACATGACTGCCCCTGATCTGCCCGGTAGCTGTAGGAGGGAACATCTATCCCTACAGGAGGGAATATTCACCTCCATGAACAGGAAGGTTATGCAGACCCCAAGCACCCAGAAACTCAAACTCCTCAATAAATCTCCACTGCCTGCAGCATAGAGTCCCAGAGCCTTAACTTGTCATAGAAGTAGGGTGAGGATGTGTCCCAAATTTACTGAGACAGTCCTCGTTTTTAATTTGTGTCCTAGAATAATTATTAATCAGACTTCTTTCACTCTCCAAAGTGTCTGGGTTTAACAAAATGATCTGATCACCCTTCGTGCCAGTCCCTGCCTATCTTTCCAACTTTGTTATTCCCTGATTCATCTTCATCCCATGTCTGGCATAACAGCAATGCTTACAATTCCTTATATACAGCATGCCGTCATTTGTATTTCCGAGTCTTTGCTCCTATGTGCTCTCTGTCTGGCATCTCCTTATGTTATATCCATCCTGTCCTTTAATATCCAAAAGTCTTTCTTGCCTTAAATGGGTTACTGAGCCATGTGCCCATCCCCACTCACAGCTTTCTGTTCATACATGTATCCATCCTTGTGCTTTACCAAATTATATTTCAACCTCTATTCAGGAGTGTAGCTGCTCCCTTGACTGTAAGTTGTTTGTGAGAAGCTATGATGTGCTGGTCTCTGATCCATCAGCGCCTAGCACAGTGCTTGGCACATGGAACGTCCAGCTCTCATAAATAGCTAATGAGTGAATGAATCACACAAGTGTGGAAAAAGAGATGAGCTGGGGAAAGACCAGAGTGAGGCAGAAAGTGGAAAGGAGAAAGAGAGGTAAGAAAAAAATAGGAAGGAGAATAAAGCAAACCCCTGAGCTGACCTATCAAGGCAAAGGTGGCTGTACGTCCAGATCCCAGCCTCCCAGTCATTGCACACATTGAGCTCAGAGTTGAAAGGGCTTCCATCTAAAGAGTGGGATGGGGCAGAAGCTAAAAGGTAGAAGAAAACTGTTTTCGGTTGATTTGTCAGATTTTTAGAGCAAGACGCAGCCAAGATTTGAGAGCACAGTAGACAGGTCCAGACCCTCAGCAGTTAGGCAGTGTCATCCCTAGCAGGGTCACCGGGATGCGAGCAGGGCATGTGCACTGGGGGGCCGGTGGTGGTAAAAGGATCCAGAGGCCTGGGACGCTCACTTAAACCCTGTTTACTCCAAAGATAATAAGCCGCCTAGAGCAAGACCACGCCCTGATGTTCTGGCTGCCATGGTGAAGTCTGATTCCAGGCCCTGGAGCAGTAGCAACTTCAGGTTAAAGAGCAGCAGCACCCACCATTTAGCAGGGCTGGAAAAGGCAGAGGCTGTCACCTGCAATTAATGGCAACCCTGAGCACAGCTTTAGATAAACAAGATTTGGAGGGGGTGGGGAGCATCCATATGCTTCCTCTCTGAAGAATCCAATACATACGCTTTGGTCTGTTAAACTGCATGTTTATCTTCCTTCAAGGCAAAAAGGAACATCTGTCACGGGGCCCTTGTACTTAATTTCCACTGTAAACACTGGGCTTCTTCAGATGCCTCAGTCAAGTCACAGAAGACGGAAAACCTGCAGGCCAGGGCAGCAGGAGAAGCCCTGCAGAAATGCCCTTCAACATTCACAATGGGTCAGCGGTGTGCCCCGTGCATGTCTCTGTCCCGCACGTCTTCATGTGAGCCGGGCCCCATTGGTACTCAGTTTGCTCTGCGTTTGGGTTTCTTTGGGGACAAAAGAGCGCTTTTCTCTCTCACTCCTAGCATCACTGCTTCTTGTTGGGGAGGACCTTCTGGGGAGGAACCAGAGACAGAAATGGTTAGGAGACTGCAAAAGAGATACCGGAAACTTCTGTTAGTTGCTAGCTGAGTCTCGTGATGGGTTTTAAAGTCCAACAGACCCGTGCACCAGTCTCAGCTCTACTGTGGCTGGCTGAGTGCTTTTGAATGAGCTACATCCCACAGCCTTTTATGTGACTGACTTTGCATTAACACAGTTCTTAGCACACACACAGTAGCGTGCAGTAAATACTAGCTATTATAGCAATTTATGCCCAAAATGTATTGGGGAGTGTTGACCCTGAAGTCATGCAGCTAGAAGAACAGTCCCTCTTCTAGTGCTTCCAGAGTCTGGAATGGTGAGCAGAGGACTGGGACATCACCATAACTTTGGGCTTTAAGCCCCTGACATCTTAATAACCTTTCTGTTTTCCAAGATGTTTCTTTATTATTTTAGGAGCTTACCCAAAGGAAAATAGCACGTCTAAGTACCTCCCTAACATTCAAAGCTCCCTTGTGGACAAATCATAAACTTTGATTCAAAAGAGATGGTGTCTGGTTGGGCAGAACCAAGCTGTCTCCCTGGCAAAATTCCATCTGCCCTGAATAATTTTTTCTGCCTGGAAAAATTACAGATGATTAACTTGTCCTCTAATAAATGCCAGCGATGCTTTCCTATGGAAAAAACCTAAAAAGTGAATTTTGAGTTATATTGTAATTATGACAGCAATCACTCTTGTGCAAAATACAGAAGTGCATGCTGTGTCTGAGCCTTGGTTTCCCCAATATAACTGAGAGTGGAGCAGTCTGAAGACAGACCAGACCACAGCAGCGCATGCACACTGCCATATCTGGCTTCTCTCTGTGCAGTCTGCCTTCTGCACAGGCCACCACCTCTGGGACAGCCCATGCGCCTGCCCATGGCGCGCTGCTGCGTCACACGTGAGGCACTGACTCCTTTATGAAATCAAGGCGCTCTCCTGAGTCAGAGCTCCGGAGCTTTCTGAGGGTCTCTTCTAGCTCTCTGCTTCCTACCTTCTGACCTTATAAAGTCACATGATTCTTTATGCTCCTGGTCCTCACACACTAACTCAGATAGGTTAAACAAACATTAGCCTTCAAAAACAAAAAAGAATCATACAAAGTCCCCTGGTAAATTACTAAGCACGTTTCGAACTACGCAGAATCTACTCCTGAAATCCCATTACACAAAAGTCAAGATTAACAAGCCCACCCCTAATGTCCTTACCCACCAACAAGTTCAGGTCTCCTTATTTTTAAGAAATTAACTATTATTCTCCATTCTTCCAACCTCTTACATTTACCAATATTACATACTTGATAACACTGACAAAGAAAAAGTCTTAATCACTAGAGAGTTAAAAATAGGTCCTGAGACAAAAACTAGCCTTTTATGTATCAGTCTATCCACTTTGGGGTCATATTCTTACATAAGCAGAATAACCCAAGCACATCTGGCCTCTTGGAAGCTCAACCAGACCCAGGTCGGACTGGCGGGAAGCAGCATTCGCTGCCTTAATATTCCAGTTAACCCACATAAAGACAGAGCTTTACACTTCAAAGGTCAGTCAGCCATTTGCTTTTTATTTTTTTAAATCAGCGGTGGAGACAGAATTGCTGCTATTTTCACCCACTTTTTTTATTCCTAGCACAGTAGGAGGTAAGTATAGTTCCAAGGAGGGTGAGGTAAAGCCCCGAGGCCTGAAAACTCTAGATGCCCAGCACAAAGCTACCTCTTTCCAAACTGGGTTTCAGAGCCCAGGCTCAGAGCATCCGGCTGTCCCTTTGTAGCTTTGAAGTTCTGGCACCTTCTCTTAGATCCTCCTCCACACTCAGGACTGAGAGCTACGCTTTGTCTCAGTGAATTCCTATTTTCTGAAGCTAATATCCTCATTATGGCTTTTACATCCTGGCATCCCCTGGCATTCCCGCCAAGCTGCCTCCCTTCTCTAATGTCACCATGTGTCCTGTGTCCTCCCTCTGGGGGAGTACACATTCTTTGAGCTTCTGAACCCAAGCAAACAGACTTCCTAAATGTTGAGGGACTTAGAGTCCTTTTCAGCTCACCTAACTTCCACCCTTTCCTCCCAAAAGCTTCTCCTGCTGAAAACCCTTCACGGAACTAAGCCAGTCTTGCAATTGAAGATGCCAGGCTGCACAAGAGGAGGTGTCAAGTGACAACAGTGGAGGGAAATTGGAAGAGCTCTTGGAGGAAGATCCAAATGGATCCTTAATCCCTTCATCTCCTTGTATTCCTGTGATCCTTTTGTCAATGTCTGGGCAGTTTCCCACTATGATTACACTGCATTTCAGCATCAACTAGCATTGTTCTTTTTTAGGAAGAACTTGGGGGATATTGTCCTTCTATGGTCCCTGCCCAGGCAGGTCCCCAGGCCCTGGAGCTCCTGCGTGGTGCCCGATCAAGAAGGACCTGCAGCCAGAAGACTCCTGAAGTTCTCTCTAACATTGTCTTTTCACTCACTACTGAAATAACTCCTCTTTCAGCATCACATATAAGTCTTCCTGGCAACTCCAGGATTTATCTACAGAGGCGTCTACTTGAAAAGAGAGCTATGCAACTGGCCTTGAAGCTACATTTGCGTAGCAAGTCCATGATTAGGAGGTGGATTATATGTTCCAAATGAGTTTTTAAAATAGTTTGTTTTTGTAAATATATACTCCATATAATACATAACATTATTTTAATTGCTCTTATGAAAGAATAGGTGGTTCATAGGGATTATGGGGATAAAAGGCCCTAAATCATCCTTTGACACCACCAAGGTTCCAGTCTTCTCTTAAACACCCTAACTATACTGAGTGAAAAACAGTGTTTAATTTCTCCCTACAGTCTGCGGAATTTCCTCAGTGCTGAAAGTTGTAAGGCAGCTGGTCAGTAAACCACTACGGAGCTGCCGTGGAGCTGTCTGATGCAGTAGTTCTCAACCAGGTCCTTACATCCACCCATAGATCTTTAAAACACAGGTACTGATGCCCAGCACCCCAAACTTACTGAATTTACTGACTCAGAATCTCAAAGGCTGAAGCACCGACACAGGACCACAGATGATTCCAGTGCCTAACCCTGGACAACAGGCCTGGTCTAATGAGATAAACCAGCTGGGGTACCTACGTTCAAGTTATACTTCTGTCACTGATCATTTATGTAGCTCAGAGTAACTCATTAAATCTGAGCACAACGTCTTTTATGAGTAAAATGAGAACAGTAATAATATCTGCTCTCCTGTCCTCGAAGGTCATCATAAGGACCACATGAAATGACAACTGAGACTTGTCAGTTGAGCTCCACAGCTCATCCAGATGTCAGCATTACCACTTGAGGGACCTGTGTTCCCACCATCTAAGGACTTGGAGGCCTTTCTGGCCTTTGATCCTGGAATTCCTGCCTTCTCCTTTATCTCTGCTGAATCCCAACTCTTTCCATTGCAAGGAAGAGACTCATTCAATTTATCTCAGAAATAAGTTTGTTCATAAACGCAGATGTGGAGTAGAACTAGATCTGGAACTGGAACCTGGAAGCCATCAGGAACTCAGGCAGCTCTAGGGACCCTCATCTGTCTCCAGCACTTTACCCCTAGGCCATATAGTCTGTGCAGAAGGAAATCTGTGCCATCCCCTGCTTGTTCTCTCCCTGGTTACTCCACACAGATGCTCACCAACCTCGTGCAACCAACCCTACCTCCCCTCAATGCACCCTTTTAGCTTCAGCTACAGTTACTGGGTATTTAACATTCTCAGTATTTTCTATTTCAAACACCTAAAAGAAGAAAGACAACTGGCATGGCAACCCCTGGCTAGTCTCGAGTCAATAGTCTAATATTACATCATTAGACAATCATGGGTCAAGTGCTCGCCCTTGTCCAGGTAATAGTTACAAAGCAGGCAGGAAGGGAGGAAGACAGAATAGTCCCGCTGCACCGGGAGGCCTGCTCAGCAGCGACTCCAAACCACGCCATTCGCTGAGGAAGAACTGACCCCAGGCGTGAGTGACATCTCCAGGGCCATGTCTCAGCTCTTTTCTCCTCAGGTGTAAGGCAACGAGAGCAAAATGTTCATTTGGGCTCTCATAAAATCACAAGATTACTTTCCTGGAGTGTGAGGTTATAAAAGGTTATAAACTATACCCAAGTCAGCAATTTTAAACACAGGTAGAGCCCAGCTTCGGACTGCTCGGGTTTATTTAGAGACTTTGGGCTCCAGATATCAACGTTCAGACCCTTCAGCTACCTGAGGTGCCTCCAAGAACCCAGTGCTCCGGTGCTGGCCCTTCTTCACCTCTGCCCTCTCTACTCCCTAACCGCTAGGTGGATCTTTCCTAAGCTTTCCAAGCTATCGGGGATTGTTGGTTACGGTCCATGAACCTCACTCAAGGATAAACACTAAACTCAAAGTTTTCCCGGTTGTCTAAAGAATGAGCTTCTATTATACCATCTCCACCTTCAAGAAGAACCCTTCCCTTACCCGGACTCGGAAGCAACTAAAGGCTCGGGTGACCATTCCAATATAATCCTATTTCCCCAAGCTACACTGTACTAGAAAAATAAGGTCTTTGTCCACTGCACTGTCACCTCCGGGTGCCTCCTCTCCCCCAAATTCCCAGTGTCCCTGCAGTCCACTCCTGTTTTTGAAGGGCCATTTTCCCAGCTGTTGCTATTTCCTAATTCTACCACATGATGGCACTGTTCTCCGGCGGCTTCTCCCCTGCCCCTGGATTTAAAAAAAAAAGTTTACCTTATCGTCCTCAAGAGTTTCAAGAGGGTTTCTTCCTCAGTCTGGTATTAGAATGAATATTGCTCTGCATTAAACTTGTAGCCTTTTATCTCTTTTTTCATCCCCCCTCTTTCAAGGATCTTAACAAGAAAACGTCTGAGAATATCTGAGCTTCATCAGCCTGCATTACACATATAAGTGCCCCCTCCCCACTGAACATGAGCCAAGACCCAAGGACAGGTCCTAACTGAAACTTAATCTGGTCTCCTGCTGCTGGAGGGCATAATTGCAAATATCCTAAAGTTCATCCTTTAGTCAAAAGGATGGATGGATAAAGAAAATGTGGTACATATTCAACAGATGAATGGATAAAGGAGATGTGGTATATATACAGAATGGAATACTACTTGGCTTTAAAAAAGAAGGAAATTCTGTCATTTGCAACAACATAACTGGAATTAAAGAACAGTATGCTAAGTGAAATAAGACAGGCGCAGAGAGACAAATACTGAATATTCTCATTCATATGTGGAGTCTGAAACAATCTAACGCAAAGAAGCAGAGAGTAGAATGGTGTTTATAGAGGCTGGGGAGAGGGGCAATGAGGTGATGATGATCAAAGAGTATGAAATCTCTGTCAGACAGGATGATTTTTTTTATGCACAGCATGGTGAATATAGTTAATAATGATATACATTGCAAAATTGCTAAGAGTTAATTTCAAATGTTTTCACCACAGAAAAACATAAGTATTTGAGGTGATAGATATGTCAATTAGCTTGACTTAATTGTTCCACATCGAATTCATAAATCATAACATTATGTTGTACCTTGTAAATATATACAATTATAAATTGTCAACCTACAATTTTTGAAAAAGTCATTTGTACCATTCTCAGGAATTAAATGGGGTGCCATGTGCAAAGATCTGACATAGTACTCAGTGTCTAATAGATGCTCAATAAATGCTAGCTGCCTTTTCTTGTCTCCTCTTCTGCAAGCCTGGATCTTTTATTCTAACATCTTTGTTTGTACAGGCTCCAGAGCTCCCCAATCTAATCTACTCTCAATATATAGCTCTATTTGTTTATTCAACTAAATAGCAATTACCAATATGGTACACAGAAGATAAGGGTTTAACTACAAAATTATGAGAAAAAGGCAAACCTGTTGTATGTTTTAGAATACAGTTTTAATTGATAAGACCTATTATCCAAAATAATAGTGGCTTCAACAAGATTGAAGTTTTTCTGCTCACAAACCATACTCATAATGGTAGTAGCTCCATATGTGGGGACCCAGGGTCCTTCTATGTTGTCACTCATCTATTCCATCCCTAGAGTGTTGTACTTGTCTCCATAGCCCAAGGTGCCTGCTACCAGATCTGCATTGCATCCATAATAAAACTGGAAAAGCAAAGAAGATGGGCAAGCCACCTCTCCCTAAGGACACACAGAAGTTGCGCAGGTCACACTTCTGTCATTTAGAACTCAGTCACATCCAGCTCCAAGGAGGCCGGGAGGTTAGAGAGGCTAATATGGATCAGCTGAAAATGTCATCACTATAGAGGAAAGAGAGAACAATGTGGGAGAAAACTGGCAGTTTCTGCCACAGCGCTAATCAGGAGTTCCTCCCTACCAAAACAAATAGCAAAGCCAGGATCATTCATGTAAGCCAAAAGCTATCCAAGCTGTAAGTAACAACCCATTTATTTCAAACAAATCCATAAAGAAAATTTAACATCAGCCCAAACGCATACATAAATGACAAAGACTTTCAGCTAAATCAAGGGAATATAGCCAAATAAGAAAACATTAAACATTTCATCCTATAAAATCACCAATCCTTAGAGCTGGTGGGAATCTTAAAGGAGATTTAGTACAGTCTTCCTCTCCATGCAAGAATTCCCTCTACAGTCATCCTTACTAAAGCTATCGCATCTCTGCCGAGCACTTTCAGGGGATGGTTGCCTATGGCTTGAAGGTCCAGAGTTAGTGGGAGTCGTGGACAAAGGCAGACACAGGGAGCCAACGGGAGACAGGGCTCTGAGCCTCACTCAGGGCACGGCGGAGGGCAAAAACCCCAATCCTAGGATCAGCCAACAGTACCAGGTACGGTGGAGAGCAAGGGATTTCCCCTGGTTCAGGCAAGGAAAATTTGAAAAAAAGGACACATCTTTCCTGCAACATAGCTTTGGAGGCCCCGGAATATAAAACATTGCCACAGCTATTTATGCCTGAAAGGAGTGGCTCCCGGTAATACTGATTGAAGGGGCCGATGAGAGACACATGGGTGGAGATCTAGGAATGTGTATCTGAGGCTCAGGGAGAAGGTCGAAACGACATATATTTATTTAGCTGCACAGTGGCTGGACTCAAAGTAGCGAGATAGAGCAAAAAGACATAGAGGGTAAGAGAAGCAGGGAAAGAAACTGGTTTTAGAGAGTGGAAAGCAGAAATTCCAGAAAAGGAGGAAGATGGAGAAGAGTTTTTTAAATAAATAAATAAATGGAAGAAGGAAGGGAGAGAGGAAGAGGGAGAGTCAGAGATAAGGAGAAGGGGAAGCAGGTGGTTATGTATGAAGTATGTGGGGAACAAACTGCAACCAGCAGAATCTACCTTCTCAGGCATTGGTTCTGGGTGAGGTTGTGGATAAAACCTGAAATGGACCCCCGGCTCAGAATGACTCCACATCCCTTTGTTCCCATGAAACCGCCCCTCCCCCTGCCGCCCCACGCACCCCTCCTCCAGACCACACTGTGGGACATCAATGGCAGATATTGAGGCTTTGCCACAGTGACTGGTGCTGGAGTGGGCTCATGACCCAAGTGACATCAATATCAGTCTTTTGGGAGAAGAGGGTCTTTTTAAACTGAAGCTGCTTGTCCCCACCCAACTGTAAGGGGGCATAAGTGGATGGGGACTTTTTTCTCAGTCTGAGAGATCTGTGTTTCTTTGATTATACAATGGATGGGGGTCCACTCCAGGGGTGAAAGATTCCTGGGGAAGTCTAGGCTTAAAATATGTTCAAATTACAGTAAATAAACAAACTGAAGCTGGAATAGAGAAGTTCTTTCTCTTCATTCTCTATGATCTAAGAGCACAGTCCTGGAATGGCCAGTGGACCCGTCACCTGCCCATGGCTAAGCCGGAGCCAGTCCAGCCACATGGCAGAAGCAGAGAGGCAGAAACAAGAGGTGGAGTCAGAGCCATGAGCAGGGATGCCTGTGGCAGCAGTGAAGGGGAAACATTCCCACAGGAGTCCGCCTTGTGGGGCAAGGTGCTCCCCGAGGGCCAGCCTAGTAAGGTTTTCTGGGATTGGCTTAGACCTACATTTGGACCACAAGAAAAGTCATGTTTAGTAGTAATTGATGCATCTGTCCCATGCTTTGGAGGAGCTATAGGTTAAGAGAAGGGAGAGTCCTCTCTCTCCCCAAGGCTGATCAAATAAATAAGCAGGAGTCACCAGCAGAGAACATCACTCAGGAAAATGGGATCTCACCAAGGTCACTGGCAGTGGAGGTGGCAGTATGGTAGTAAGACAAGAAAGCAGGGGCCGGAGAATGGCAGCAACCTGGGATAACCCAACTTGAGATGCTAAGAAGGGACGTGCTGAAAAATGACACAGCAGTGTCACCTGAGTTGCCAGCTTATGTGACTTATGACAACCAGTATAAAAACTATGGAACATAAAAGCATTCCCTGAAAATTTCCAAAGATGTTGGGAAAGAAAACTCAAAGAAACACTAGACTTCCCATAGGCAAACCATAATAATTTAATATAAAAGGTTATTTTTGTGATTGTAGCTTAGTAAGGGACATACAGATATCAGAGAAGGAAAAAGTTTTCAAGGGTTGTTATAAACAATATCTTACACTTTAGACAGAATGACAAGTATGAAGATCAGGAAAATGGCGTTAGGTAGGATGACTGCTTTTATCAGTGACGCTCAAGAGAATTGCCTAAGTAAAATGATGGGGCAGAAAGCAAATTCAAGGAATTAAGAGGTGAGTAGATGGCGAGAAAGTATAGGCAGCAAGAATTGATTATGCTTTCAAGAAGCGTGGCTGTGAAAAGAGAAAAGAGCTAGAATCACAGAAAATAGGATAACGAGGTGGAAGGGACAGTTACTGGCACGGGTAATGGGCCAGGCGATGAAGGGGAGCTGTAGAGAGCCATGAGGGGCAGGGCTCAGCCTTGGAACCCAGAGCCCAAGCCTTGGGTCCTGGCTCTGCCCTTTAGGAGATCCAGCACCCTGGGCTTGAGCCTTGCCCCTCTGCACGGGCGCTTCAGGAAGCAAATGAGGTTCTTCAGTAAACCACTTGGCACAGCGCTGGTGACAAACATAGACATGGAGACCTACAGACACAACGATAGGAGCAAGAGACAAGTGGGGACAGAGGGAGATTGACAGAGACGCAACCCAAGCAGTCGGCTCCTCGACTTTGGGCCACAGGAGGTCCTTGTAAGGAGGGAAGACAGGCATCAACCTGCGTCTCTGGTCCAGGGCCTTCGTGAGGGGATTGCCACACTGCCATCCACCATTCCCTCTAAAATAGAGCAAGAGACAGAGACAGAGCCTAGTAAGTGCTCGTGGTGTGGGTGGAGAAAGATTTCTCACTCAGAGATTAAGATATAAAAGCAAAAAGTTTATTTTGTCCTTCTTAGAGGAGAAAGGGAGGGGGGAAGATGGGGGTGGGGGGAGGGAAAGAGAGACGGCGTGGCATCTCAAAGAAAGAGAAGGGATGACACCAGCAGCGAGGCCAAGTGGCTTGCTGAATTCAAGGGAGGGGGCAAAGAGGAAAAAATTGACAGCAATTGATAACAAAACTGTAGCAGGTAGATAACAAAACCTGGGAGGATGTCAAAGTCCAAGACTTGGTTTCCTGCCTCTTCTTGCAGAAGGGATTCTCACAGGAGATGTGGCTCTGCTCTTGAGATATGGTTGAGGCTTACAGCTTGTTCTCCTACTGTTTACTCAGGAACTCTGTAAAAGCAGATTCTCAAAAAAACAATTTTGAAAGAGAGATTTACATCTCTTTTCTGTTCATTCAGCTCTTTCCAGAAGTTGTGCAAAACAGAACTCCTGCAGGGTACTCATTAGTGAGAGAGCTCACAGGATTGATCTTTAACTGTTCCTGGGGAAATGGTGGGATTAGGTACTTCCCTGTCGTTTTTGCAAGGCCGCCCGTCAGTTTCCTCGCCCCCTCTACCGAAAGAACACACACACCTGTGTTCACATTCTCCCAAACACAACACATGCTCCCAAAGGCTCAAAGAGCATTTTCCTCAGAGATTCCAGTAATAAAATACTAAATGTGGAGGGATTAGAAAGTTGGGCAATGGTCACTAGATGAATGGATAAACAAAACACGTTGCGGACATATAATATCATTCTGCCTTTAAAAGGACATAAGTTTTGATATGTGTTATAACATGGATGAACTTTGAAGATATTATGCTAAGTAAAATATTCCCAACACAAAAGGACAAATATTGTATGATTCCACATATATGAAGTACCTAGAAGAGGCAAATTGATAGAGACAGAAAGGAGATTTGAGGTTACTAGTCCTGGAGGAGGAATGAGTAATTATTGTTTAATGGCTATAGAGTTTCTCTTTAGGGCAATAAAAAAGGTTTGGATGTAGATACTGGTGACAGTTGTATAACATTGTAAATGTAATTAATGCCACTCAATTGTTTACTTAAAAATAGTTAAAATAAAAAATGTTATATGTATTTACCACAATAAAAAAAATTTAAAGATGTGTATTAGGTGTTGTACCCCTAATCTAATCAGTTTGTCTCAGTGCAGCATGAGAGAACCAATACATCAACATCCCGATGTTCAGGAAGTCCCTGACAGACATCGGCTAGGCCAGCTGAGAGACTTCCACTTGACCTTCTCTGTTTTTATTCTCCACACACTAGCTTTCTTCTCCCAGTTGGTCCCTTGGGTCTTTCTAACTTGTTTTTTTTTTCTCAGAATTCTCAAATGTCCTTCCATTTCAAAGCTGCTGCATCTTCCCCAACAAAAATACTAAGTCCATTCTTGAACCTTGCAAATGTGTGCAGCCTCTGGCACGGCTCGGAAAACACAGCCATTCTCACCTGCCACCATTCGCAGTGCTCTGTAATAAAAGGAAAGGCATCCAAAAGTAGAGTAGTGATTGCAATTTCTCCCCAAATAGCTTAATAATAATAATAGCGCACAGCCCACACAGTAAAATTTAACTGTGCTGGAAATAAGCTCTCATTGCTTTTTCTTGCAGGATCATGGCTTGCCTGATGGCATAATTCTCAGATGATTTTGCCAGTGTTCATCCCCTGCTTAACCTCCAGTTGTGTTGTGATGATCTCTTTCATCACCTTAACACTGACAGAAACCACTTCCCCTGTTTAACTCCTGAATGATTAGCGGTGGGGAGTGGGACAGGGGAAAAGAATGGGAGGGGAAAGAGTCTCTATATGTTTCCAAGATAAAAATGGAAGGAGACAGGATGAAAGTACAAGTACAAGGGTTAACTGTGGAGAGAAAGTGGGATACTTGTTACTCTGAGTTGAGTACTCTGCATTGCAAATGTTAATTTAAGAAGAAAATTAATGAGGTTTATACTTTGGAAAAGGGAGAGTTTTGTTTCTCATAGCAACCTGCTGGGTGGTCATTACAACAGGTAGGGAAGCAAAGCCCCAGCCAGAAGCCAGGCACACAGTACTTCAAAGAAGAGATGAAAGGGAACAGGATTTTATACTGAGTAGGGGGATCAAATATACATATTCAACGAGCTATAGGAGGAGTCATGAATATTTATGAAGGAAAACATAACATAGGTAATTGTGGTTTCTCTCTCCCATCCAGTCATGGCTGGGACCTCAGTTTTAAGGTATTTCTGGGGTCCGGTTGGCCGAGAGGGGTCCTTTCAGTTAGCAGAGGGCTTAGGATTTTACTTTTAGTTCACAGAAAGAATGGATGAAGATAAATAGAAATCTCGAGGGGGAAAGGAAGTAAAGTGCAGGAGATCGGGTAGCAGGGTCTCAATCATCCATTAAGCCAGCAGTCCCCAACCTTTGTGGCATCAGAGACCCACTCCATGGAAAACAATATTTCCACGGCCGGCAGGGTGGGCGCAGTCCCGGGATGCCCCAACCGCACAGCATTTATTGTGCAGTCAAACCTCTCTGCCAATGACAAGCTGCACTTGCAGCTGCCCCCCAGTGCCAGCACCACCGCCCCCGTCCACCCCAGATCATCAGGCACCTGACTCTCACAGGAGCTAGATCTCTCCCATGCACATACACAGTAGGGTTCGGCTCCTGCCACTGGCTGATCCGACAGGAGGTGGAGCCCACGCATTGCTGCAAATGGTGGGGAGCGGCTGCAAACACAGATGAAGCCTAGCTGGGCCCTGAGTTGCTGGGCCCCCAACGGGCCACAGACCCCCACCGGTTTGCAGAGGGAGTGGGGGCAGCGGGGTGTTGGAGACCATAGCATTAAGCCATATGCTCTGATATCACCGTTAGGCTAACTATAAATATAAATTTCCTCCATCTTGCCAACAGAAACAATCATTTATTCTTTTTGTTTTGTATTGTCTCGCTTTTGGAGGTTGATTGAACGTTTGTATGCAATGGTGGAAAGAGAAAAAGTGTATTTGGCAAAGTCCAGGTCTTCAAAGATCTCAATGGCTAGAGGAAAGGGAAAAGTAAAGAAGTAACTTCTATGCCATCTGATAGGTGCACTAATAAAGATACGAATAAGCTGTTTTATGAACATAAAGAAGGGAATGGCTAGCTCTGCCTTAGGGAGTCAGAAAAGGCTTTACACAGGGGTGACTCTCGCCTGGCTTTGAAGTAGGAGGAGGAGCTTGCTAGGCGGAAAAGGAGACCAGAACACAGCAAACAGAAAGAAGAGCATCTGTAAGGGCAAAGAATCGAAAGTATGGTGTGCTAATACAAAAGAATAAGGAAGAGTTTAGTGTAGCAAAATCATAGGTTTATGCAGTGCTTTGGAAGGCGAATGTTTTGCTAAGAAAGCCAGAACACACCCTGAAGGTCCTCGCAGGTCAAATTAGAGTGCTGGGATAAACCTGTGAACAAACATCAAATAGCCAGCAAGGTTGTAAGTACAATCAGGTCTACCAGATCTATTTTTAGATAACTCAGGAAGCAACATAAAGTATGGTCCAGAGCAATGAGAAAAAGGTAAGATATTATCATGACAGTCATGGAGAGAAGAGGAGCAAAGCACCAGGAATAGCTAGAGGCTAGTATCTTAGGAGACTGGAAATTTGGTGGGCTCACTAAGGCATAAAGAGGAACATCTTCTGTAGGGGAAGAGTATAAGTTCAGCTCAGGTCATGCTGAATTTGAGAGAATGATATATTCAGTGGGCAGCTAAAAAAGGGATCTCATTAAACACAAATACCTTAATAAATTAAAGATCAAGTATGTCTCAAATGCTCCTCTCATCGTCCAGTTGGTAGCTTTCCCAAAAAGCAAATGAGGCTGATTTGGTATAAATTACTTTTAGTGGCATAGATGTCAAGAAAATGGATGCAACAATGGGTGGTGACAATGGATGACAGTGAATGACCACCACTTTTTTTTTCACAGAGTTTAGAAGCCATCTGCTTAACAATCTGTTTAGTAATAAAAGAAAATAAGAAAATCAATGGTTAGCTCGGTCGTGCATAATTTTTAGAAATTGTCTTTTGCCCTTTTTGGAAGACTGATACAACATTGCACATCTCTAAACGTCTTCATTTTGTCATTGACCGTTATTCCTTAAAGATGAATGACAGCAGTCTGGCCTTCCACCTGGACATCCTCTCATGGCCCAGGCATGTCATCCATCTGGACCTGAGATTTTGTCCCATTGAAAACAATTAATTCTTCTCTTATTATCCTGACGTAGTAAAGATTGCAACTCCCTTTTAATGTTGCTTGCCTGGGCTTTCCAATTTAGAAATTATTTTTGTGGGGGAAGAATATGGCAACAAAATAGGACTTGAGCAGTTTTGCCTTCTCTTTGTCATCAATAGTTAGCACTACACCATCTGTTTCAAGAAGCAGGTTTCATGCAGGTCAGAAACATTCCTCGCTTTTGTGTGTCCAACATGTTAAATCAAAATCGAAATATTGCTGTCCTTGGCATGTTGGGGAGTCTCAGTACATTCTTGCCTGCAGGTTTCCTAACACTGCTCTTATTGATTTACGCCACTCTTTTGTATTCACTGTAAGCTGTGTGTCCCTCCCTCCGTGCTTTGTGAATATGCTGCCTGTGGATCCTTTGTCTGAGCTCCTCTCTCCAGCCTCACTGAAGTCCGTTGTAATTACAATATCAGAGTTATGTTTCTTAGACCCGCCCGTGTGTCTTGCCAGTTAGTGTTTTTGATAATGGAACTAATATTTCTCTTCACAATTTTCAGTCTGATTTCCCCAAGTCCAGTGTGTAAGTCTGAAAATAATCAGCAACCTTGACCATCCCAAATACCAAGACGACAGGGTCACTTTCCTTTAAAATTCATATCGCCATCAGTTTACTCATACATTCTCTTCTTTTCTGGTGATAATTAAGCCCCAGGTTAGCAGTGCATTGTTTTCTCAAGCTTCTGAGAGATCAAATGATCTTCAAGCCATGAAGACAAAAGCCATTAAGGTACATTAAGATTCTGTTTTTGTCAGACTGGGGCTCCCAGCGGCTACACAGAGTCCTGTTTTACTCTCCTATCAAATCAAGTCCTGTTTCTGTGCTAATTTTGGAGTTTGTATTAAGAAATCATCTATGTTTATTTTCTTTTGAGACAGGGGCTCGCTCTATTGCCCAGGCTAGAGTGCTGTGGGGTCAGCCTAGCTCACGGCAACCTCAAACTCGTGGACTGAAGTGATCCTCCTGCTTAACCCTCCTGAGTAGCTGGGACAACAGGCATTCACCACCACACCCAGCCAATTTTTCCTACTTTTAGTAGAAATGGTGTCTCACTCTTGCTGAGGCTGGTCTTGAACTCCTGAGCTCAAGCCATCCTTTCTCCTTGGCCTCCCAGAGAGCTAGGTTTACAGATGTGGGCAGCGTCATCATCTATGTTTCTTTTCTGAATAAATAGTCAACAATTTTACTACCTTTTATCTTTGCAAAAATGTTCCATGTCATTTATTTATTAATTTAACAATTACTTATTAAAAACACATGTACAGTACTATATTAGTTTGCTAGGACTGCCATAGCAAAGTACTACAGACTGAGTGACTTAAACAATGAAAATTTATTTTCACGCAGCTCTGGAGGCTGAAAGCCTGAGATCCAGGTGTTGTCAAGATTTTGCTTCCTTCTGAGGATCACGAGGGAAGGGTCTATGGCCAGCCTCTCTCTCTAGTTTACAGACCACCATCCTCTCCCTGTGTCTTCACGTCATCCTTCCTCTGTTTTTGTCTGTGTACAAATTTCCTCTTCTTGTAAGGCCACCAGTCAGATTGGATTAGGGCCCACCCTAAGAACTTCATTTTAATTTAATTAGCTCTGTAAAGATCCTATCTTCAAGGCCAGGCATAGTGGCTCATGCCTGTAATCCTAGCACTCTGGGAAGCCCAGGTGGGCGGATTGTTCGAGGTCAGGAGAGAGTTCGAAACCAGCCTGAGCAAGAGCAAGACCCCGTCTCTACTATAAATAGAAAGAAATTAATTGGCCAACTAATATATATAGAAAAAATTAGCTGGGCATGGTGGTGCATGCCCGTAGTCCCAGCTACTCGGGAGGCTGAGGCAGGAGGATCGCTTGAGTCCAGGAGTTTGAGGTTGCTGTGAGCTAGGCTGATGCCAGGGCACTCACTCTAGCCTGGGCAACAAAGGGAGACTCTGTCTCAAAAAAAAAAAAAAGATCCTATCTCCAAATATGGTCACCTTTGGGGATTAGGACTTCAACATATGAATTTGGGGGTGGGGACACACAGTTCAGCCTAAGGGCTGTCCTATGGACATGAGCCTGTTCTAAACCCTGGGAACATAGCAGCGAACAAAACAAAGTCCCTGCCCTCACAGACTTTATTTACATGAACAGTAAACAATAAAGATATGCTGTAATGCCAGTTAACAGCATTTAAAGACAGAGAGGGTGCCAGAAAGAGGATGGAGCTAGCAGGGCTGTAATTCTAGATAAAATCACAAGGGAACGGAGACAGAGATAAAAAGGAGAAGCCATATAGCTGCAGAGAAAGCCTGCAGTCCAGGCAGAGGAACAGCCAGTGCAAAGACCTGAGCAGAAGTATAGTTGGCATATCCAAGAAACAGGAAGGAAGCGGTGATGAGTCAGGAGAAACTGAGTGGTAGGAAATGACATCATTGAGAAATGGGGTCTTGTAAGGATTTGGATTTTATTCTAAGTGTTATGGGAAGCAATTTGAGGGTTACAAGCAAGGAAGTGACATGAGAAAGAAAATTGTACCAAACCTGGATTTTACAAGCTATAATTCACAGTCCTTTCTGAGAAATATATAGAAGCCTTGATAAAAATGGCTAAATAATGTTCTGGTAGACTATACTGAAATTAAGAATTCCTTCTGGGAAGGTATTTACTCATCACCCACCTCCCTGACTGTGGGAGCCTAATCATCTTATGGTCTTTCCTTAAATATTCATATAAAATATCTCTACTAAGAGGGAGTCTTTGAGTTGGCTTTGGCAACTTTGAAATTAAACTTTTACACATGCTTGTCATCAATTTGTCTGAGAAGTTGTTTTAATAAATGAAATCATTTCTGAAGGATCTGTGTACTGTAGAACTCACTGTAGGATTTCCACTTGGCTGTTTAACTTATTCTATTATATCTGTTTCTTTTGCAAATTCCAAGCATAGTTCTCATCATTGTGCTTTGCAAACCTAAATTTAATACTCAGGTCCTCTGTCTCTAAAATAATCTATTTAAATTACAAGAAGATTAATGATTACAAAATATCTGAACTTCTAAAGCAAGTTCATTTCTGGTACAAACTGACCTTTCTGCAGTAATAAATAAGAAGAGAGTGATAAGTAACAAATAGGAGAGCAAGAGAGAGAGAAAGAGAAAGACTTCTATCTGACTTTCCTCTTTATAGTCATAGTTAAATATATATTAAGAGCCAATGATATTTTGCAGACTGTGTAACTAATCAAATAAAACTGATTGTCCTTTTCTTACTTAAAAAAAAAAGCAAAAGACTGTTTTACTTATGTGATTTATGTTTTCTGAGCCAAAGATAACATTAGTATTCACCAAAAGAGTCCCAACAAACATCAAGGAGAAATCGCATTGCCAACAGAAGTAATTTCTTATATCATATGATAATATTGAGTGTTTACAATTCCAAATTTTAGAGTAAGTGTTGTTAATGAAAAAGGGCAAATTAGAGGTCTTTAGATAAACTAGGGCTCTACAGGGTTTTGTTTTGTGTGTGTATGTAGAAACATAAAATTGTCCCTTAATAAATGAAATAGGGAAAAGGTAATTTTTTTTTTTTAAAGTCAATTCAAATCCAGATCCATTTCCTCTCTCACAAGGATGGGCAAGACAGTGTCAGTAATTATTAGAGCTTTCTCCCTACCCAGGGCTTGCGTAATCCTGGGAACCAGGCAGAGGCAGGCTCCTGAGTGCCATTCTTTATCACACCCACCCCCCCACTTTGCTTGTTGAAGACCAAATACCCACTGGAAACATGAATTTGGAAATATGAATATCTTAGCCAGTTGAAATTTTACTTAGTTATGAAACCCACAGAGAAAAATGAGTGAGAGACACAAGGGATGAGATAGGAAGGGAAGACAGGAAAGAAGAAAGGAGGGAAGAGAAATAAAGGGACAGAGAGGAAACATAAAACTTAGAATTGTAATACAGCATCAGTATATGCAAAGTAGTTTGCACTCAAGAGATTGTTTATGATAAAAATCACATGAACATATTTCAAGTTAGAAACTGTTAGTGCCACATTAAACAACTGGGAAATTTGGGGCATGCACTGACAGGTGGCACATAGACTAAAAATTGGAACTTGGAAATTAGTAATTAATGTCACAGTAGTGACACATTTTCTTCCAAATGAAATGTACCATTTTTTGCATAGAGATTTCAAGCTTTCTGTACGTGATGTTACTGTCAGTCTTTGTTAATCCAAGCTAAATATTGCTAAAATGTATTATACGATGTGCTGATTCCTCCACTGATACCAAATTTCCAAGTAAGAGCATCACAGAAAATGCCTTCACTTTATGGCTGTTCTTTATTTGATGACCCTTATTTGGCAATCAATGTTTCACAAAATCACCTTACATTTGACACAGTCCATATTGTGGAGATAACATGGTCATTTTGCTCCCTCAGTCTTCAGTTAAAAATCTACAGATCGCTGTGGGTAGTGACAGCTGAGTGGGCAGCACAACTTTGCATGCACCATCCTTCTTTGAGTTCAAACACTCTACAATGTGCTGCTGTGATTTCCAAGAACCTGGCATTCTCCCTCCACAAAGCTATAAAAGTGGATCCTTTGGGTTGTAAACTCACAGTGTCTCCAAAGACTGGCGCTGAGTTAGGTTAAGAGGTCATATAAAAAATTGTTCTTCCATATACGTAGAGTGCACAGTGGAATTCAAATAACCATTTAATCCATGGTTTTTAAGTTTGGTGAACTGAAATTAATTAATTAGTTTAAAAATAAAAAGCTAAGTGATAATGCAAGATCTGAGTAATAATCTTAAAAATGCTTTATACTTTATTTGAGCTAAGTCATTTGGCATATGAAAGGTTAACGGAAGCATTTGGAAAGGTTTAGCGTAATACTGCCAGGCTTATCCTAGCTCAAACACAGAGGAGGGTTTTTTTGGTATTGACTAAAGAATTAGGAACTAATTATCCATTTTCAAATGTTCAGGTAATTACAAAGTAGAGATACTGAAAATAATTGCTTCGTTCATGTGTTGTCAGTCACCCTGAGTTTGCTAGAGCCTCAACTGCATTGGTTCCATGTCAGATTGGGATGTAAGCCCATCTCTGCATGAACACTCACTTATTCCCCCTTTGTTATGCTGTAGAAAGCTAAGTGGTAGATTCATTAAACTAAAATAGTGTTGATAAACACTACCAAACTCATTCTAAAAATCAATAGGAATCCAGCAGGCATTTCTACTGGACATTCAAGTGAAAATTTAAATGTGAGGCAGGGGTTCTTCTTCTTTTATTCATGTTCTTTATGTAAATGTTACATTTATAACCTAACTGTTGTTCCCCCACCCTGAGTCCTAGCTTGAGAAGTTGTCACTCAGACAACCAATAGCCGCAGGGCCCCAAATTAGAATCCTCTCTCCATTTACAAGGAAAAATTGATGGTCATGTCTCATCAAATAATAAGGGATTTAAATCTTCCTTCTACCTCCATCTATCTCCAACTCTTTTTCAGGATAGTTGTTCTCCTGTTACAGCAAGTGTTACAGCGGGTGGTCCCCAGGACAAATTGAGCGGCACACAGAGAGTTAAAGAATCAAGTTTATTTCACCGGTGGACTCAGAGGGGCCTGGCCACCAAATTCTGAGCACCATCTACCCAATTTTTCCCACTTTTATTGAATTGGGGTAGTCTGAGGGGTGGGGTATCAGGTTGCTAATGCCTGCCAGGTAATAGGTTAGTTGGGGGGCAGGGTAACAGGTTTAGTGTTATGCTGATACCAGGCAATAGACTAGTTGATGGGCCAGGTAACAGGTTAATATTATGCTGATGTGGGTCTTCTGTGACGGGTGGGTATCTCAGGTGCCTGAAACGACAAGTAATAGTTGGGGGTTTCCCTTATCAGTCAGAGCACAACACTACTATCAACCTCTCTAGCTGAAAGTTGAAGAGTCAAACACACCTGACTATGAGAGGCCAGATGCAACAGCTTTTCTTTCCCCTAAGAAGAGAGATCTTCACATACCCTACACCACTGTATTACTAGATTTCAGGGAGATAGAATGTTCCTGAAGTTTAGTCATATTTATTTCTCACCTCCTGACATGCAAAGGTCTTGTCAATAAAGTCTGAAGTAGTTGCTACTTCTGACTCACTAGGTCCAATCTCCATAATATCATCAATGTAATTGACCAGTGTGACATCCTGCGGAAGGGAAAGGCAATGGAGATACCTGCATTTAAAATTAGGATGAAGGGTCGATATGTCCCTTAGGTAGGGCAGTGAAGGTCTATTGCTGCCCTTGCCATCTAAAAGCAAATTGCTCTGATGGGCCTTATTGACAGGGATGGGGGAAAAATTAATTGCCAGATTAAGAGTAGCATACCAGGTACCAGGAGATGTGTTAATATGCTCAAGTAATAAAACCACATCCAATACAACAGTTGCAATTGGAGTCATCACTTGGTATAGTTTACAATAAGCCGCTTTCATTCTCCAAGCTCCATGTGCCTTCTGCACAGGTCAAATAGGACAGCTGAATGGGGACGTGGTATAAATCACCACCCTTTAAGTCCTTGCTGGGGGCTCTAATCTCAGAAATGCCTTCAGGGATGTGGTACTTTTGATTTACTATTTCCCTAGGTAGAGACAGTTCTAATGGCTTCCATTTGGCCTTTTCCATCATATTAGCCCTCACTTCACTGGTCAAGAAACCAATATGGGGATTTTGCCAGCTGCTAAGTATATCATTCCAATTATGCATTCTAAAACTGGGGAAATAACCATAGGATGGGCTCAGGGACCCACTGGGCCCACTGTGGGATGGACTTGACCTAAAACTCCATTGATCATCTGACCTCCATAAGCCTCTACCCTGCCTGGAGGGCTACAGTGATGCTTTGGGTCTTCTAGTATCAATGTCAGTTTAAAGATTGTGTCCAGTAGTCCCCAAAAGATCTGATAATTTCCTTTTCCCCAAAGCACAGTTACTCTGATAAAAGGCTATAGGTCCCTTTGGGGAAGACCAGGAGAAAAATTAACAGTATAAATTTTTGGTAGGGTGCCATGGTCCTTCTTAGAGGGGATCTGATCTTCCCTTTATTCAAGAGATTCTGGGTCTGTAAACTGGCTCAAGTCTGGTAATTGATTGAGGAACCATGATTCTCTGATTTGACTTTTGTTTTTTTATTTTGTAAGGGATGGGGTCTTGCTATGCTCTCTAGGCTGGACTTGAACTTCTGGGTTCAAGTGATCTTCCTGTCTTAGTCTCCTGAGTAGCTGGAAATATAGGCATGTGCCACTATACCTGGCTTATTTTTTATGATCTGAATTTAACTTTTGTTTCCTTCTCCCGGAAGTTTTCTGCATACACTGATCAAAGTAAGAATTTAGTAGGCTTCTTCCTATTGAAAGGTGTGGCGTTGCAAAAGTAACAGGAAAATATCTAATTCCATAATTTCCCCAGTGATAGTTAAAGATCAATCCTATGAGTTTTCTCACTATCAGGCACCCTGCAGGAGTTATGTTTTGTACAACTTCTGAAATGAGCTGATTGGATGGAAAAGAGATGTAAATCTCTCTCTTTCAAAATTGTTTTTTTGAGAATCTATTTTTACAGAGTTCCTGAGTAAACAGCAGGAGAAGGAACTACAGCCTCAACCATATCTTGAGGACAGAGCCTCATCTCCTGTGATAATTCCTTCTCTAAGGAAGGAAGGAAACCAAGTCTTGTACTTCCACATCCTTTCAGTTTTTGTTATCTACCTGCTGCTGCTTTTGTTATCAACTGACAGCCATCACTATTTTTTTTTCTATTTGTCAGCATAAAAGCAGTGAGCCACTTGGCCTCACTGCTGGCACCTCCTTCTCTTTCTTTGGGATGCCATGCCATCTCCCTGCTCTCTTTCCCCTCTCCCTTTTCCTTCTCTCTCTTTTTCCCTCTTTCTCTCTCTCTCTCTTCTAGAAGGATAAAATAAACTTTTTTTTACTTTTATATATCTTAATCTCTGCATGAGAAATCTTTCTCAAAACCCAAGTGCACCAGCATTTCCACCCTAACATTGTTTCATTCACTTCCAGGAACACCATGATTAACTAGCCAGTGCCATAAGTCTGTGCAAGGCAGACCATTTTGACGGCTGCTTTAATGCCACTGTCTATCACAGTGACTAAGCCCACCTTGCCTTTGGCAGTTGAGTGCTGCCACTTGGCCCATGCTGCCCCAGAATCCCAATTGCCCCGTTGCATTTAGGTATTTCAATTGAACAGCTGTGGTTTCCACTGGTAGGTCTGGCCTACAAAGAAAAGTGATTATGGAGCATTTCAGGGATGCCAGGGCTCCTCTCACAAATTTATTTCTGAAAGTGCTGGTAAAGGGACATCTTCTAGACCTTCCCAGTGTTGGTGAGTAAGTCTTAAATTACAAATCCACTCTAACATTCCAATCTCCAAAAGCCTTTGATTCCCACCATCTACATTAAACCAAGGGAGATTGGGCATTTTAATTTGTTTACAGTGGGCCATCTTTTGATTCATGTCTTAGCCAATAACCAAAACAGCCCATACCTCTTCCTGGATTTCTACTTGTATAAACGAGAAAACTCAAGTGGTTCTTTTGGAGCGTTGTGCACCACCTTATGGGTAATACTTTGTACCTCACCTTTAGGGCCCTACTGAGGCTTGAGTCTAGTTATAGGCCTAGAAAGAAAGACAGGTGATGAAGGCAGGTTCTGAGGAGAATCAGCATTGTTGTCTCATAAGGCAACAGCCTGGAGGGAGGCCATTCCCATTTCCTCAGGCAATGCAGGGTCGATCCCCTCAGACTGAGGTGGAAAGGCCACTTTTGCTGGGATGGACAGGCCAATTCTATTGGGAGTGGGGAGGCTGTTTCCACTGGCAAAGAAGACTCATCAGCACTTAGGGGCTCAGTGTCTCCAACTTCACCAAGATCTTCCCACACATCCCCATCCCAGTTTACAGGATCCATTCTTTCCCAATCAAGGCGCTCACCTTGACGGAGAGGCTATAAATTCAGCTAGCGCTGTACTTTAGCCAACCACAGAATGAGGTCCTACCTTTGATTTTCAGCAATTTTAGCCCTGCAGCTACAGGAGGTAAGCCTCTTTCTCAGGGCAGACCTGGAAGTTCTTAGGTCATTTATGATCTAAGCTTAAATTTATGACCATTGCTTAAACTGAGAATTCGAATCTCTGAGCGCATCCCTTTCTTTCACCACTTTGGTCAGCAACATTAGGAACAACCAATTGATGTTATTATATTCCTTAGTTTTCCAAAACTGTTCACAAGTATTGTACACTGTGTCACTTAGCTCCTTGCTTCTTATAAATAGGAGTATTTAACGCAGATAATTTGTGTATCTCTATAAATAGTTCACACTATGGACTGTCAGTGCTTTCTTTACTACAGGATATGGAGTCATTAGAGTCTTTAAATCTAATCAGATTAGAGATCCAATTCCAGAAACCTCTAACCCAATTCAAAAAATTCATTCTTAAAATTATTCCTCTAGAACCATTCCTGGTAATAAATCTGTATTAGTCAGGGTTCTCCAGAGAAAAAGAACCAATCAGAGTATATATATATAAAATCTCCTGTTGGCATATGTATGTATATAATATTTATTACTTATTAATATTTATAATATTTATTATGGGAATTTGCTCATATGATTATGGAGGCCAAGAAGTCCCATGATCTGCCTCCATCTGTAGGCTGAAGATCAGGAAAGTCTGGGGTGTAATTCAATCCAAGTGTAAGGTCTGGAGAACTAGGAGACCCAATGGTATAACTCCCAGTTTGAGTCTGAAGGCCTGAGAACTGGATGGGCTGCTGGTGTAAGTCCCAGGGTCTGAAGGCCAAGAACCATGAGCAGGACAAAATGTATGTCCCAGCTCAGGTTGGAAGAAGGAATCCACCTTCCCTTAGCTTTTTTGTTCTATTCAGGCCCTCAAAGGACTGGATGATGTCTGCCCACATTGAGGAGGGTGATCTTTACTCAGTCTACCAGTTCAAATGATAATCTCTTAATCTCATCTAGCAACACCCTTACAGACACACCTAGCAATACTGTTTTACCAGCTCTCTGGGCATCCCTTAGCCCAGTCAGGTAGACACATGACTTTTCTCATTTGTTGGGCTTTAGAAAAATTTCTCCTTCATCTAAGCCTCACTATCTTTAAAAAAAAAAAAAAAGTTCTATATGCTTGAAAAATAATTAAGAAATATTTAAGGTATACAAAATATATAAAAATAGAATATAATGATCTCATGTGAAATTATTACCTGGCTTTAAAAATAGCATCACCATTGTACTTGAAGTCCCCTGATTCCCCCCCTGACAGTTAGGGAAGATAGCCACTATCTAGTTTGTTATCTTTTACATGCATTTAGTTATACTTTTCATAAGTGTCTATGCTATCCAACATGTAGACTATAATACTGCATATGTTCTTTGGCAATATATTGTTCTTTGCCTTTTTCCATCAAAATTATGGTTATGGTTCATATATTGATATTTATAGTTATAACTCATTATTCCTCACTATTGTGCAATCTCCCATTTTATTTCACTATACCATGATTTATGTATCCATTCTCCTGCTGACAGATGTTGAAGTTACTTTTAATTTTATGTTTTTACAAACAGCAATGCTACAAAGAGTCTTATATTTATCTCTTTCTCTAAAACAGTATGCTGACCACTTGGGCCACAATTGGGTTACCAGTGTGCCAAGGACTGTATCTCTCCAGTCCTCAAATTAGCCAGTCAGGAACTGACCAGAGTCCTTCTCTGGTCCACTCTATCCAGGAGCTGTTTAACCTGTTTGTGCCAGTGTGTGATATGAAAGGAGAACCTAAATAATCTCAGTAGGGAGACTAAAAATGGAAACCAAACCTTACTGTCTGCATGCACATGACTTTGCTATTCCACTGCATTAACATGTTTTACTTTCCCAGGACTCCCTTGCCTAGGTAAATGCATTGATTGTTCATTAAAGAAACTTCCCAAAAGATGCATCAACAGTTTGTCCCCTAAAAGTCTTTGAATCTCTTGCCTCAAAATCCTCACTTTGCTGTTTCCACCAATCCTGGACTGTTGTATCATGATCCTTACCCAACCATAATCAAGTCCCCAGATGGAAGTACTTGTCTTAAACTAAAATTACAACCACCATTAAATTCTGACCTTGCCTTTCCCTTTCCGAGATACTACCAAAGTTCTGTGTAGGCGATAAACAATAAACTAAACTTTGTCTTATCAATAGATTATGTCTGAGGAGCCAGCATTCACATTCAACATGAATACTCATATTTTCAACATGTGACAGGACAACAGAAGCTTTGAGAAGCATGGCTCTGTTGATACTCACCCTCTCCCCATCTAGGATGTCCCCTTCTCTCATTTTGTCTAACTTCCTTCAGGATATTTTCAAGGTTAAACTCAAATCCAGTCTCCTCTGTGAAAGCTTCTCCTGCAACTTTACATCCTGGTGCCCTGGTCCATTCATAAACTCTAGGAGAACTTCAGCCTGAAGCCATCCTCAGTGATTTGCCATACTCTAAACATAAATGCTCTTTAGTGCTTTTGTGCCTTTGCCTGTGTTTTCCTTATACCTGAAACCTCTTATCCTTTTTCAGCCTGACCAACTCTCACTCTTGCTTCGATATTAAGTCCAGGTGTCATGTCATCTGCTCCTTGAAGTCTGATAAATGCCTCCTTCAAAAGTCCGGCATTCCTTTTACTCATCTCCCAAGGCATCCTGAGCTTTCCTCCATAGCAAGGAGCACATTGTCATGCAACTGTTTGTCTTTCTTCACCAGGAGACAGTAAGTCCCTGGAGGGCTGGGATTTGCATTCACAACACCTATCACAGTCCCAGGTGCAGTGTTAGTAGTCAAGGAATGTTTGCTGAGTTGAAATGAAATAAAATAAATTAGATTTACTTCAACCTATAAAACTAGGCCAGCATTTTTAGGAAAATCTCAATTTCACAACATTGTATTATTTTTATTGAACGTAATTCAGTAATATAAAACTGTGGTTTTATTTATAGAATTCTGTCAGGCTTTTGTCATAAATAAATTCATAAATGAGGAAAAAATTCTTTTGCCAGATTCTGTGTCCTCGTCTTGGTGGAAGTATTGTCACTGAATACCACATAATTGCATTTGCTGCTGGACCAACTATTCCCTAGGAGCATGACCTGATCTGCTCTTCCATTTCCCAGCCAGTAGACTCGTTGGTTGTGATTTGATATATCTATTGTCATCAAAGAGGAATGGAGAATACAAGATGACCATCTAATGCAGTAAATAATTGAGAAAAATCCCAACTCAGTGTAACTGTAAAAGTATAGGACAGGTAGGGAAGAACCTAGCATTTTACTTGGTGCAAAATGTTGGATGCTTGAGAGAACATTCAAGTAAAAACTATGGGATGATGAACTCTTTGGAAATACATCGCATGGTTGGTCAAGAGTAGAAAGGAGATGGAATCAGGTGTCTCTCTGAGTAATTGTTTTTTTGCAGTCAGGTCATGTTTTAAAGAAAACAGTGTGGGAATTGGTGATATAGAGTAGCTCTGACGGAGAACATTTCTATTCCCCAGGGTTTATTTTGCAGCCTGTTTTTCAGATACTGAAGTTGGAGAAAGAGCATGATATTAAAATTAAAAGCTTTCTCTGTAAAGATGATCAGCAGACAGGGTTCACCTGGGCTATAAAGTTTTAGGAATTATATACAGCTACCCCTAAAGTGTGAAAACCAAGGAATCTCCAGGCAATTGTCAGATCATGGTCCATCAATCTAATTTTACCATTAGGATAGTCAAAGCAACTGGATCAATAATTTTAAAGTCCAACTCTTTGTTGTCTTGGAAACAGAATGGCTCTCTCCTGAATGGAGCTGATCAGTTGCTCAGCAATCAAACTGCAAATAATGCTCTGACTAGATTGTATACCTGGCAGTTTTTTGACACAGAGTAATTAGAATTCTAGGCGAGTTTTCCTATCACAGAAGGTTAAGGAGACTTCACCAACACAAAGGGTTGAAGTGTTATATATGTGAAATTACTCAATTTTCTAATTCGTTTGTCCTTTCCTAAACTCACGGTTGCTTGCAATAAAGTTACATGTTTAATTGGTTTCTCTGAAACCAGTAAAATTGCTTATTTTAATCTAGGACCTAGAGGTAATGATTACAGATATAGCATTTTAATCACTCGTCAGTATATACAATTTCTGAAAAGCTTATACACATCTTTCTTGCATTTTATCCTTTTGAAAGAAGCATAAATATTTTGTGAGAGGGTTTCATTTTGAGGTGTTGGGCAATTTGCCTCAGTCTCATATAGGAGATTAGGAGTGAAAATTTGAATAAAGGAAAATGTTAATGAATCTGTTGGAAAGCAAAATGAAGGAAACGGAGGGCTTACGGGGCTAGATGCAGTGGCTCATGCCTGTCATCCCTAGCACTCTGGGAGACACAGGCAGGCGGATTGCCTGAGCTCAGGAGTTCAAGACCAGTCTGAGCAAGAGTGAGACCCCGTCTCTACTAAAAATAGTAAAAATTAGCCAGGTGTGGTGGCGCATGCCTGTAGTCCCAGCTACTAGGGAGGCTGAGTCAAGAGGATCACTTGAGCCCCGGGAGTTTGAGGTTGCTGTGAGCTCGGCTAACGCCACAGCACTCTAGCCCGGGTGACAGAGTGAGACTCTGTCTAAAAAAAAAAAGAAGGTTTAATGATACTGTTAGTGCTCTTTAAAATAAGACAGAATAATTTAAAAAAACAAAATGGGGAAAATTTCTTTCTTCCTTAAAAGTCTAGGACTAAAAGAATTGCAATGAGTAGATAATTATGAGAAACAAATAACCAGTTAACTCTCAAAGATGTATACCCACATTCTGTGTCATCCTTCCTTTTATGTTAGAGGAGGTGACCTTCCTCCCAGGCTAGTTTCTGTACCTATGCTTTGGAATCCTCACTCTCCCCATATTTGGAACCTTCTCTCTCCTATATAAATCACTCTCTCCCTTTTAATTGGATCCTTTCATCAACAATTATACATACTCAAGATTATCCCTTCTTAAAGAAAAAAATCTCTTAACACTCTATAGCGTGCAATTTCTGTGCTGCTCTTCAGAGTTAAACTCTTAAAAGAGTTGTCTAAATCACAGCTTCCATTTCTCATCTCCCACTCACTGAAACTCACTCCCATATGGCCTCTGTGGCCAACATGCCATTGAGACAGCATTTGATTTACATGTCCACAAATCCGAAGGACACTTTTACTTGTTTAGGACAATACATGGCACTCCCCTCCAACTTAAAACACTCCTTCCCTTGGATTCCATGACACCCTACTGCCTGGATTTCCCCTCTCATCTTTGATTTCTGTGCCTCCTTTGCTACTCTTTTTCCTTTAATAGGCCCCATGATGGAGTTCCTCAAGGCTGTGCCCCACCATCTTGCTTTACTCTTTGCTCTCTCCTTAGGCAATTTCATCCAGACCCATGCATTTGATCAGCACCTCAGGTCGCTGAGATCCTCAAATACATACTTACTGCCAGACCCGATCTCTCCTCTGAGCTCTCAAACACTATGCCAATCTCCAGATGGATGTCTTGGGGGCATCCCAATCTCAACATGTCCAAGGCCGAACTCATGATCTGCCCCTAAAACCTAATCTTACTCCTGTGTTCTCAACCTCAGTGTGCAGTACCAAGCTAGAATTCTGGCTTAACAGAATTCCCCAACAATTAATCTTAAACAATTCCCCAACAATAGTTATTGTGCTCAATGCGAGAAGTTACTAATGAGAATGTGTTAGGACTATGATGTCTGGAGGAAATAAAAGATTGTAATCTTTTTTTGAGTCTAATCCTTTCCATTTACAAAGTAGATAACTTCCAGAAAGGTAAAAAGACTTGTCCAAGTCCCTATAAGGTAAAACCTGATAACACCACTGCGTTTGTGTCCTTCCATGTACCTAATGCTGGGCTCTGTTCTCAGAGGACATATGATAAAGGATGCTAATTAAGAGGAACATGGTAGCTACAAAATAGATATAATTCATTCAACAAATATTTATTCAGCACATTCTATTTTTCAAAGCCTGGATAGGTGATGCTGAAAACAAAACAGACATTATCTTCTTTTATGGATGTTACATTAATTAAGATAATCATAGATTGTGGGAGCTGCTATAAAATATATAAGTAAAGCAAGGTGACAGACAGTGGGGACAGGAGAGGAAAAAGTCTCAGCCACTTCTGATAGACTGGACAGAGCAGATCTCTCCAAAGGGCATTGGCAATTAGACATAAAAGATGAGAAGCAGCCTCCCCCTTGAAAGGAACATGGGGTAGCTGCAGTGAACAGAGACCTCCCAACTGGGGCAGCAGCACACGCTGAGGCCCTGAGGAGTGAAAGGACTTGTCTTCCTCAAAGAGAATAAGAGCAGTGTGGCTGGAAGGTGATGAGAAGTGGGAACATCACATGGGATGAAGCTGAGGAAAATGGCAGGAGTCAAATCACAGAGGGCTTTAAAGCTTTTGGCCAGGAGCTTGTCCTTTGGTCTAAGAGCTATGAACAGCCATTGAAAGGTTGTAGGTGTATTATGTGGAAGAGAGTGGTGGCATGATTTTCATTTTTAAAAGATTACTCAAGCTATTGGGAAAAAAAAAAAAGGATTTTAGAAAACCCATTCAGGAAACTATTGCTATATTCAGGCAAGAGATACTGGCGGCTTAGGCTAAGGTGATGGCAGTGAAAATGAAGAGGTAACTGTTTGTGCAGTATGTTTGGGAAGGAGAAAAACAGGAAGGAGTAGAAATGGAGGTGAAAACAATGGACAAGAAGCTAAAGTCCTCAACAAAAGAGTGACCAGGTCGATAGAAGACAGCTTCAGAAAAGGTTGGGGGGGGGGTGGGGAATGTAGCTGAACTTCATAAAGTAAAAGGAACTTGGGACTTTGAGTACGAAAGAAAGAGAAATTATTTAAATGTAATAATGAGAAGCAAGGAGGATATTTACAACCTACCATGGGGCATGAGAGGGAAAAAAAGAAAACGGCTTTCAATGGAGAGTGTTCCAAGGGAAGTGGTGTTGGAAGGAGACTAGGTTTCAATGAAGATATAGGGAGGAAAGGGATGTTCACATACAAATGGTGTCTGTGGGTCACAGATCAGGAGTTCCAAAGGACTCAAAGAACTTCAGAGGAAGGAGGAGGGTGGGGAGTGAGGTTCAACCCCATGATGGGGAAATGCACTTCCTCAGAATAATGGTTGACTCTAGAGCCTTAGACTCCTGGCAGAGACTGAGGTAAACTACGACCCAAGGCATGACAGTATAAATCTTGATAGCCTCTTAAGAAGGAGGACAATAAATTCAAGCTGTGATCCTGAACATGTGGCCTGAAGGTTTCCAGGTGACTTCTTCCTCCTTTAACTCATGCAACAGTGATCTGGGCGATGAAGTCACTTGGTGCCACCTCTCCATCTTCCAAAGACAATGAGGCATGTGACCACAGTCCAGAGGAGGACTCCCTCAGACAGTTGAAAAAGGTGTTTTAGAGCTGCCGCCTTCTTACTGTATCCCAGCCCACCCAGACACAGTTGACTGGAACATGGATAGACACCTTCCACAACCTGGGCCAATTAGAGTCTTTTTCTAGAATCTTTCCATTTCCAACAGGGAGCCCCTCACTAGGGATAGATGTCATGAGGTGTAAACCGTGGTATCTGTGGACAGGCATTTTTCCCATCATGCAGAAAAAGCCAGTCTAAATGAGAACTGTTTGATTCTTTCTTGGATTTCATGAGCCAATAAACTTATATTTGTGTCTAAGATTGATAGGGTTGGATTTCTGTCACTCAAAACCAAAAGGAGTATTAACTTGAAACCAAAATACTAATAGCTAATGCAAGAATTCTATAGTCCTCTGCTATTGACCATAGCAAGACATAGTGTGGTAACCCCATAAAATAAGCTAGCAAATTCCATACACATCAGGGTCAGACGGCCATAAAAGTGGGAAATATTTAATACCAGCTAATGCTACATGTACTAGTCAGAGCTCTCCAGAGAAACAACAGATAGGCTGTGTGTGTGCATAGGTCTGTGTATGTATGGAGAGCTTCTTCATAAGGAATTGGCTCACGCAATAATGCAGGCTGATAAGTCCAAAGGTCTGTAGTCAGCAAGCTGGAGACCCAGCAAAGTTGATGTAGTCCTGTCTAAAGACTGGCAAGCTTGAGATCCAATAGGAGCTGATGTTTTGAGTTCGAGTCCAAAGGCAGGGAAAAAAAAAAAAAGGAAAAGAAAATGGCCCAGCTCAAAGGCAGTCAGGCAAAACGAATTCTCTCTTTCTCAGACTCTTTGTTCTAGTCAGGCTTTCGACTGATCGGATGAGCAGCCCCCTACACGTTAGAGAGAGCAATCCGCTTTCTTCAGTCTCACCCAGGAACACCCTCACAGACACATCCAAAATGATATTTGACAAAATATCTGTATACCTCATGGCACAGTCAAGTTGACATGCAAAATTAGCCACCACATTACATAATCCTACAAGTCTGCCTTCCAGATAACGACTACTTTGCCTTGTGTTGAGGGCTGCAAAATACATTAATACTGCTGTTGAATAGGTCTAGATGCCAGGATGTCGTGTTCAAGCTATGGTGACTTTGGACTCTAAGGCTTGGAAAAGCCCTGATGAAGAAATAGCAGAGGTAGGGAAATTGTGGGAGTAGAAAAAGGAAACACCCTAAACCGAACTGGCTGGGATGCTCGAGTAAGTAATCTATTTCAAAGCCAGAGGAATTGCAAGCATTCAGAAAACTCTAAAAGTAGTTCGCAAATGTCCATAAAACAGAATTAACTCAAGGAAGGTTAATTGGAAGAGATTATACATTGGGAAAGCCAAGCTGATAGAAGGAAAGTTTTACAATCTGTGCAGAATACAAAAAAAAAAAACCCACCAGGGTAAGGACTTAGAAGTGGTATCAAGAAGAGTAGGAATCTGGCTCCATGGGATAAACCATAGTTTTGAAAAAAAATCCTCAGTTTACTCATCTGCATAATTGACATCATAATAGTGTGTGACTTATAGGATTGTTGGGAGGGTTGAATAAACCCCACTTTTATGTCTCTTTCCCACTCATGTGTAGGGAATTTGCTAGCTTATTTTATGGGGCTATTGCACTATATCTTGCTATGCTCAGTAGCAGAAGGCTACAGAATTCATGCATTAGCTATTACTTTTTGGGCTGTGAAGGTTGCATAATGCAAGGAACTATTAATATTAGCAAGTGCCTGACAGAGTAGGGGCTACTTACCTTTGCAACACTATGCCATTCTCAAATCATGTTGCTACCCTTTCCACTGAGAAAACTCTTCAGGAAAGGGGCAACACAGAAGATGTAAAGGACAAGCTATGGGTTCAAGAACAAGGGCTGGGAGCCCAAGGTTCAAGCCTTTAGGAAACACTTTTCCCTAATTTCTAGAGTAGTGGCAGCATTAAGATCCCAATCACAGAGATGTCTTCCAGTGTTGAACTTAGAAAGCTCCCCTAGGCCCAGTTGGTTACCTATCTTCTTTTTAAGGTTCGACATTCTTTCACAGCAATTATCTCAGCTGATTCCTGAGAAGATTGCAGAGCAGAAACCATGGTCTTCCTTGTACAAAGCGCTAGAGCAGTTTGGGACTTCCTTAGCTCAGGCAAATCATCATAGGCAGAGTCAAGGCCCAACCCCAGGTACTTTGTCTCCCAAGTCCCACTCTATGCTTTTGCTCACGTAGTAAACAAAGCAAAATTTCATTATTTATTTATTTATTTATTTACTTTTTAGAGACAAAGTCTCACTCTGCTGTCCAAGCTAGAGTACAGTGACACAATCATAGCTCAATTATAACCTCAAACTCCTGGGCTCAAGCAATCCTCCTGCCTCAGACTTCTGAATAGCTAGGACTATAAGTGAGCACCACCCCATCCAGCTAATTTGTAAAGTTTTTGTGGAGATGTGGTCTCACTATGTTGCCCAGGCTAGTCTTAAACTTCTAGTCTCAAGTGATCCTCCTACCTCAGCCTCCCCAAGTGCTGGAATTACAGGTGTGAGCCACCATGCCTGGCCAAATAAAATTTCGATGTTTAATACAGTTCATGTATTTTTGAGCATTTGCTATATGCTCTTGCTAGATATTATAATGAAAGCAAAGGGCTGATGTAGCTAATCAAAGAAGCACTAAAAATAACTCCAAAATATCTGTTGAGTCTGCCTGCCTCTACAGAGTCACTGCCCATTCCTCTGTTCTAGCCACATCTCACATGTTGCAAGACTTGCCTATGTGGTCTCCGTCTCTAGTTGCTCCAATCCTTCATCATTTGTACACATTTCAAAATTTGTCATTGTCTTCATTGAATTACCAGGGCCTTAAATGCTTAGGCCCTGTCCCAGAGATGCTGACATTAATTGGTCTGGGTGGTTTTTGGGGATTTTTTGTTTGTTTGTTGTTTTAATCTCTAGGTGATGTTAAAGTGCAGCCAAGGTTGAAAGTCCCTAGCTCTATTTGGTGAGCTCTAATTTGGTGAGGACCAGCTTACCAAATAGAGCTGGACCTCCTGAGCATTGCATTTAAGGCCCTTTGCAATTGAGCAATAACCTACCTTTCCTGTCTCACCTCTGCCTATTTGTACTCTTACCAGTACAGTACTTGTTATCATAACCACATCTTAAGGCATCTGTTGTAGTCCCTGTTAGACTGTGAGCCTATTAAGGGCAAAAATTCTGCCATTTATCTCTGTATTCCTAGGATCTGTCATAGTGCCTGACAAATAAGAAGTACTTAAGGGATATTAGTTGAATGAGTAGAGAGAAAAATGGTTAAATAGACAAATAGGTGAGGTGACAGATGGATAAATTCTGAATAATCCAATCAGGGTCCCATGGGGCTATACTCCCATACCTGAATTATCAGGGCTAAAAATGAAGACTCTTAGGTTTAAGTTGAGACAAATTGTCATAAAAGAGGTGGTAGATATTGTCAATATCACAGTACTTGCTGGTTATAAAATGACAATTCCCGAGGGCTCACTATAAATATTCTATGCCAGGAGGAAATTCAAGGACTAGAACAAGGACAAGATCATGCCAAGTTGTGAGTTTTTCTGCCTCCAGCAGTATTCATTCATTCTGCATGTGTTCTGTCTAAATTGACTTATCTATTTATACAACCCTTAACATTACTAATCTATCTATAATAGTATTTTAAGAAGTTTATCAAATTGATACTTTATAAAAATATAATTCAGAATGACTCAGAATAAAACCACCCAATGAAATGAAACAGTTAACAAATATATTTGTATACTCAACAAAATATGAATATGATTATTATTTGCCAAGCCTTCCTTGATAGACTACAAAAACATCTAGTAAACTTGGAGGTTCTATAGAAATGGAAAAGATGCTGGGATTTTTTTGCCCAAAACCTAAAGAATAATTGTCAGTGCAGCTCCATTTTGATAGATATGTGATCATTATAAAAATAAGCCCATACTTATTTTTCTTCCCAGTGTCACATGCTCTAGATAATTTGTTTGAAGTGAGTAATTTATGTAGCTTAAATAAATGAGATTTTAAGGAAAGGTAAAGTAATTGTGTGACTACTTTTTTTTTTACAATCAGGATAAAATATTACTTCTTTAGAGTTAAGATTAATAACCTTTAAAAATTCCTTTTAGTTAGAATGAACTCTGTAGTATTAATACACAAAAGACAAACATACAACTGTAAGTAAGGAAGTTTGGAGACATCACATTATCCATATTTAAAAATTAGTAGTGATGGTATTAATAATTAGTCTGTTTATAAATTAATATAATTTGAAATTCCTTTTTTTTTGTTTTTCTTTTATTTCATCATATTATGGAGGTACAAATATTGTTAGGGTTACAAATATTTCCCCTGCCCCCCCACCCTCCCCTCGATGTGTCCAATCCCCCGGTGGTGTGCATCACACACATTTGAAATTCCTTTTCAAAAAGATATCTCTATGTCCATGTTTATTGCAGCGCTATTCACAATAGCCAAGATACAGAAGCTACCTAAGTATCCATCAACAGATGAATGAATAAAGAAAATGTGGCAAATATGCACAGTGTGATATTACATAGCCTTAAAAAAAGAAAAAAATCCTGATATTTATGACAACATAGATGAATCTGAAGGCCATTATGTTAAGCGGAATAAGCCAGGCACAGAAAGACAAATACAGTATCACATAATCTCACTCATATGTGGCATCTAAAAAAGTTGATCTCATAGAAGTAGAGAATAGAATGGTGGTGTCCAGAGGCTGGGGTGGTTAGGCAGTGTATATGGAAGGGGTCGAGGTGATGGGGTGGGGTCAAAAATATATATTTATAGTTACATAGCAAGAATATGTTCAAGATATCTATTGTACAACACGTGACTATAGTTATTGGTAATATATTATATTCTTGAAAAATGCTAAGAAAGTGGATGTTAAGTGTTCTTACCATAAAAATGATAACTATGTGAGGTAATACATTTGTTATAATCAGCTAGATTTAACCATTCCACAAGGTATATATACTTGAAAACGTCATGTTGTACATTATGACTATATACAATTTTATTTTGTCAATTAAAAATTTTTTGAAAAATAAAAGCAAAGAATCTTATACCAACATGCCTCTACTATTTGTTCCAGAAAATTCTTGCCCAGAGAGATAAGGGTATAAACTCTTGGCCTACCAAATTCTAAAGTATTACAACCTGAACTTTGATCTCAATCAGACTCCCATATTGAAATTCCATCTACTTTCAACCAGACTTCAAAATCTTATCAATTTCTGCCCCTAACCTCTATCTTCTGAGATCCTGGACATTGTCAAGTGGGTATTCTCCCTATTTCAGTAAGTAATAAACTCAGCTTTGTTTGATCAATAGGTTGTTCTAGTGGACCTTTGAGGGTGTAGAGTCAACACCTATATTCTTTTCCTATCTTACAGTGTGGCTTTGAGTAAGTCAGTTACATTGCCAAATGTCTCTAGATGTAAAATGAGTCCAATAATACCATCATATGCCTTCTCACAAAGTCTTTAAAAAAATAGCATGTGCTATAATTTTCAACAGCACTTTCTATCCAAGGATCTCAAAGCATTTTATTTCTGCCCAGTGCAAATATATTACATGAGTAATAGCACTGCTTCTAAAAGTGGCAGAGAAAAGGATTTCATAGCTCCAAGTACTGTGCTGTCAAAGTGGACATTTTCTAAATGCAATGACTTTGTTATACCATTATATAAGAGCAATACAATAGGGAGAATTGCATGAAAATTAAGACTATTAAACTTGCTGCTAGTTTCCTAATTAAGAACTAAAGAATGCCTCCCAACTGCTGATTTCTTTATTTGACTTCATTAGAAAATCACAAATGGATGGATTCATAATTACCCTTAAATTACAAGCACTTGTTTATTAATGTTACCAAACTGAGGAGCGGTACAACTGTCTATGGCATGTTAATTTCAAAATGCTGCGAAACAAACTGTTACTGCTTCACATTTTGTATTCTAAATGACATTAATGCTTTTACAAGCTTGGAACCTTCTATCTTTATGTTTCATAGGGAGAAAAAAAAAAACCTACCCACTGTTCATTACCTAACAAATGGGTAGATAGAAAATAGTTAATGCTATTTTTTTTTAAAGAATCATAAACCAAGCTGTATTAGACTTTAATAAAATCTCATTATAGATCAGCATTAGAATTTCTATGCAAGAAAAACAAAAATTTGCAAGAATGATTTTAAAGTCTTCCTTTATCAATTCTTGTTGCCTGAGTGCTTAAGATGCAAAGAAAAGGTTTAGAATGTTGGAATTCAGAAACTGACACCCAAAATATAGTGCTTTGTACATGCTAAACTGAAAAAGAGCCTCAAGATCTTGCTGATCTCCACCTCTCACACTTCCCCACTCCCCCATCATCTCTCCCAAAGCACAGGATTCTCTGAAGTTTCCTTATCTACCTAAGGTCTGGCCCTACCAAAGAAGAAGACAAATACCTGTGGTACTTTCCCCGAGTTTTCATTAACTGAACCCATATTGTAAGAAGGAAGACAAGGTTTGTCTGTCAACAATCCTGGACAGACTTTTGTCACAAACCATTGTTCACTCTGCAGGCCCAACAGACTTTGTCCCAGACCATTGCATGTTCTCCAAGCCCATCGATTTCTCCCCAGTAATCATTTATGGGCCCCCTCCCATCACCTGTTTCACCAGGATCTGAACCCCCATTCTTTCTATAACTTCAGGGTGGCGTAAACTTCTGCACCCCATCGTGGGGTTGGATCTTCATTCTGAAAGCTTCCTTCTCATGGAAAACTATGATCAAATAAATTTGTATGCCTTTTCTCCAATTAATCTGACTTATTGTGAGTTGATTCTTCAGTGAAAGTTCACCTCAGAGGGCCAAGATGAACTTTCCCCTTGGCTTCAACAAAAGAGTTAGTGAACTAATTCTTTAGAGAAGGACTCTACTAAATTTCTAAGTTTATCTATGCATATGAGGGTGTGTATAATTCAAAAGATATAATTTGGCATTCAAATAATAATACCAAATTTACTGGACATTGAAACATTGAACATTGAAAAACATGAGAGAAATGTGAGGTTTTGGATGGACTTGAGATAATTGCTTTAGCCTTGTCAAGATTCACCGAAACTGGATTACCAAAAAGGATTCCACAAGGACATAATTCTGCAGTCTATATAGGACCATTCTAATTTGTACTAATTAACTAAAACACCCACGATGAATTATAAAATTTTGTGAATTGGAGAAATAAATAATATGACTATTAAAACCACAAGGCAATGAATCTAGCCAAGTGTCTTCATTGTACATAAAACTGTGCCCTTCAACAGTGACTAGAATATTTCCTAGCAACATAATAAGCTCTTCACTGGTAACGAAGAACATATAATAGCTAAAGCAAATAACTGCTCATCCCCAGTTTTGTATTCTATTCTTGGTTTTACTACTAATTTATAGATCTAGTAAATCACTAATCTACCTTCATGTCTCCAGGTCTCTTTCCATAAAATTAAATGAAACGTTATAGGATATTTAGCAAGAAAAGCAAAGATCTGGACTAGGTTAAGTAATATTAATTTAACTCAAATTTAAGGTCAATCTGAAAAGGAAGAAAGGTAAATGTCAAAGAAAGCTCAAACCTCCTCTTACCTGTCAACGCTTGATTTTGCAAAACACTGCTTGTTCTTTGGATGGTCTGCAGAGACCAGCCTTTAAATTCTCAGTATAAAGATTCATTAAAGCCCAGCCACATGGAGCAGCAGTGATTATTTTCTCTTTCTTCATTAGCCCTCTGGCTCCCTATTTTCTTCTTCCTGCCTTGACAGTAGGATGATTTTAGGAGCAAGTTAGGGGTAAGGAAAAAGAATCTGGTTTCTCATCTGCCTCCCTGCCAGCTCCTCTCCTTTCCTACTCTTAATACAATTTTGTTAGAAAAAGGGTAAACAAGACTCTGGAAAACTGCCACCACTAATGCCTCCTCTGCCCCAGCCCACCCACCTATGGATCCTAGGAAATCCCACTGCATGAGGAATCCACTCCTGGCTGTGACATAAAAATAAACTATCAGAAAGCATCAGTGAATTCTTTCATCCCTATTAAGGGAATATTATTAATTAATAAAACAAAAACAAAAACTTCACTTTGGTCATCTCCAGAGTATCTATTTTTCACTGCTAAAGAATCTAAGTCCAGGACAGGTGTGTGGACTCACGCCTATAATACCAGCACTTTCAGAGACCAAGGTGGGAGGATCATTTGAAGCCAGGAGTTCAAGACCAGCCTGGGCAACATAGCAAGACCCCATCTGTACAAAAAGTTTAAAAATTAGCCAAGTGTGGTGATGCATGTGCCTGTAGTCACATCTACTTGGGAGGCTGAAGCAGAAGGACAATTGAGCTCAGGAGTTGGAGGCTCCAGTGAGCTATAATTGTGCCACTATTCTCCAGCTTGGGCAAAAGAGTGAGACCCCATCTCTTAAAGGAAAAAAAAAAAAGAAAGAAAGAAAGAAAAAGGAAGAATCTAAGTCCAAACATTGCAATGAGCGCAAGACAATGCAGCTATTAAGAGCTACACTCAAATCTTAACAAAGTTGTCTCCATGGTGGCCTTTCTCAGCATTTCCTTCCACAAATGAAAATTCATCTCAAAGAGAAGCAAAGCACTCATTTACAAATTAGTTCCTTGCAGTTAATATATTGTTGCTAGGATTTAATGCTCTCATTATTTTTCATTATTTACAGCCAATGTTTTAATATCCCATGAAATGTTTCTTCTGAAATGATTTTAATCTTCTTATTTAGCTTGTTCTAAACTCAACCACTTTGCAATAATAAACCTACTCCCTCTAATTAACTATTCATGGGGAATGTGGAGGAGAAAGGAAAACTTCCCTTCACCCCCAGAAGGTTCACTGAAAGATCAACCCACAATAATACACATTAATAAGAGAAAGAAATTACAAATTTATTTATCATGTGTACAGAGAGAATCACAGAGTGATTACCCAATATCCCAATGGGGTCCAGAAGTTTATACATCTTTATTTTAGAGGGGAGAGGAGATGAGGAATTATAGGTAATTCTCTTTAGGTAAAACGACAGTAAATGGTTACTAGGGAAAATGGAGAGATATTTTGGAGAATGAATAAAGGGAGGAAACAGATTGACTTGTAAGTGATTCTCTTTGGAAATTAAATTAACCTGAGAGACAGGTATTATCTTTAAAATGAGTTGGGCCAGCTCTGATTGCATTCTTGATCTTATTTCCTGCAACATATTCAGATAACAGGGAGGGGAAGGGAAGGCAATTGTTATTTTTGTTGGGTCCCATCTGGTTTTATGCAGATAGAGGAAAAGCCCCTTCCAATGCCTATCAATCTCTAAGGTCCTTTAATTCAAAACACACTTTATACTCAGGAGTCATATTTTGGGGTGAAATTCTCTGAGCTCCTTCAGAAACCCACATTACTCTTCAAAGAAGTTATTATTAATATGAAATGTTCATATTAGTAGGGTCAGGGGGTCAGGGCACAAGATGCCAGCAGGCTCTCTATTCATAGTTCCATCAATTCCCTCCTAATTATGAGCTTGAATTCTCATAATTATGAGTAGCAATACCTTCTAACTGGTACCTTAAAACTTGCCAAATAAATATTTACATATCCCAAACATTATCCATTCACCCCATGGCCAGGACTACAGCATGCTGTACTAGAAATGTATTTATTAAATTCAATAGCTCTTATTGATATGCTCACCAAGAAACCATCACTGTGCAGGGCACTGGAGATTAAAAGATATATAAGCCACAGTCACAGGCCTTCAAATCTCACAGGGAAGCAGAGCAAACTCCACAGGAAAGTTATTTCCAACAAAAGATATAATTAAAATTCTGTGCACACAAAAATATCAAAACCATTACTAGATTAATTGCCAAATAAGTAGATTCAACAGTTTAGAACAGTAAGAGATCACTTTGGGCTAGAATGAGTTGGGAAGGCTTCACAATTTTAAGGATGCTTAGGCAAAACCTTGATTAAAGTGTAGAGGTTGAGTGGGTACAAACAGAGGAGGGCATTCTTAGTAATTACAAGTCACTGATTAGAATAGCTATTATGTGAGTACCAATCAACTCAGGGCATTACCTATACAGTCGACCCTTGAACAACTCCCTAATGCAAGAGTTAGAGGCACCAACCCCCATGCAGTCAATCCAGGTATAACTTTTGACTCCCCAAAAACATAACTACTAATAGCCTACTGTTGACTAGCAGACTTACTGATACAAAATAGTAGATTAGGCCGGGCACGGTGGCTCACGCCTGTAATCCTAGCACTCTGAGAGGCTGAGGCCAGCGGATCGCTCAGGGTCAGGAGTTCGAGACTAGCCTGAGCAAGAGTGAGACCCTGTCTCTACTATAAATTGAAAGAAATTAATTGGCCAACTAAAAATATATATAGAAAAAATTAGCCGGGCATGGTGGCCCATGCCTGTAGTCCCAGCTACTTGGGAGGCTGAGGCAGGAGGATCTCTTGAGCCCAGGAGTTTGAGGTTGCTGTGAGGTAGGCTGACTCCATGGCACTCTAGCCTGGGCAACAGAGTGAGACTCTGTCTCAAAAAAAAAAAATAGATTAGCATGTATTTTTGCTATATGTATTATATGCTGTATTCTTATAATAAACTAAACTAGAGAAAATAAAATGTTATTAAGAAAATCCTAAGGAAGAGAAAATATATTTACTATTCATCACATGTCAGTGAGCCATCACAAAGGCCTTCATCCTCATTGTCTTTAGGTTGAGTTGTCTGAGGAGGAAGAGGGAGAGGAGGGATTAGTCTTGCTGTCTCAGGAGTGGCAAGATGGAAGAAAATCTGCTTTAAGTGGGAAGTTCAAATCCATGCTGTTCAAAGAAAGGTAAACTGTACTAACTTATGTGTACTTCAAAACTTGCAACAAGTAGGTTTTATATCTTGATTTAAAAAAATAAAACAGGCATAGAGAAATCACACAATTAGTGGCAGAGCCATAATTAGAACACACTTTTACTCCTAAGTAAATCTTTCCACTCTGCTATGCCACATTCCCACTTAGCATTACGTGGAGGAAGCTAAGTGAGAACAAAGCTGAAGACAAGATATTTAAGTCGATCAGTTTGTACGGAAGGGCCAGAGAAGCTGAACCAAGAGAAATACAAAGATAGACTTTAGAGGGCTCTGAACACTATGCAGTATGGAGTCACTGAGTAGTTTAAAAAGCTCACTTTAGTTGTTAGATCAAAATGTATTAGAGGAGAAAAGACAAGAAATAGGAAGACAACTAATTCAACAAAGATTGCAATATTCCATGTGCAATGGGATAATGGCTTGCACTAGGGCAGTAGCAGTGGAAATGGACAAAAGATATGAATGTGAGAGACACTGTAAAAGAGCAATTGGCAGGATATGGCAACTAGCTGAGAATGGCCAGCCTACCTGCCTTTGCTTCTTCTCCAGGACATTTCTCAAACACCTTTGCAGTTACATTGGTCAGGTGCCTGAGTTCCAACCAAAGGAGCAGGAGATTAAGTGAGGGACAGGGCACAATTTCCAGGTCTAACCCCAAAACCTCCCACATCTCACCTTTTGGGTTCTTTTCCCCTTCTCTCACCAACCACAGAACCCATAAGATGATAGAGCCAAAGGATGGAAAGAGCTCAGGTCCCTTCTACTTATTCAAAGAAGAACCACCCAGTGTCCAGGAATACTCATTTGGGACTTAATATAATTGAGAAAGGTACTGCTATCATGAGCCATTGTCTGTATTTTTATTTGTTTTTTATATCAGTTAGCATTATCTTAACTGACATAGCAATAAATCAGATGGAGAGATGAGATTAAGCAAGAAGAATGATTTGAACCTCAGTGTCAGGAATGACCATTTTTAATAGGGAGTTGGTAAAAGGTAAATAAAGATGCGGGAGTATTAATTAATTAGTTGACAGTTTTCACTTAAAGCATGTCAAAGAGAAGGCAACAGCAGAGCAGCTAAATTGAAATATCTGGAGGCCAGGCGTGGTGGTTCATGCCCATAATCCTAGCACACTGAGAGGTGGAAATGGGGGGGATGATCTCTTGGGGCTAGGAGTTCGAGATCAGCCTCAGCAAGAACGAGACCCCGTCTCTACTAAAAATAGAAAAAAATCAACTGGGCATGGTGGCACGTGCCTGTAATCCCAGCTACCCAGGAGGCTGAGGAAGAAGGATCACTTGAGCCCAGGAGTTTGAGGTTGCTGTGATCTAGGCTGATACCACGGCACTCTAGCCCAGGTAACAGAGACACTATCTCAAAAAAGAAATATCTGCCCAGTGATTCACATATAAGGAAGATTGACCAGGGCTAGACATAAATATTTGGGCGTTGCTGCAAAAGAAGAGAGTTAACATCGTGGAAGCTGTTGAGCTCCCAGGTATGTGTAGAGAAAAGGAGGCGAGGGAACCAGTGGGGAGGGAACCAGTTGAGTTAAACTTCATGGGCGCCCAGTGAGGAGAGTTGTGAAAAGAAGATGGTTAAGAGCTTGAGTGGGGTAAGGGGGACACACAGACCTAACGTAATAAAAATAAGACTTTGCTGATTATAAGGACCGAATTGCATGCAGGGTGGAAGAAGGCTAGGGCTCACCAGTCAGATTCCGGGGTCACTGCACCCCAGTCCTTCACACAACAAAAGCAGGAGCTTTCTTTTATACATGAATATGACTTAAGGCCCCCTCTAGGAGCTATCTTTGGATCAGAAGTGGGAGAGAGAGTAAAGATGAGACCTCATGACACTCAGGCAGTAGAGATGAAGACGGAACTCAGAGCCATAAGCTAGTGAACCTCAAGAGAGGCTATTTAGCAAGGATCCTCTTCAGGATCATTTAAAAGAGATCATAGTATTTCTTCAATATAGGATCTGTAATGGGGTTACAATATTTGACTATGGGAGGAAAACATTAAATATCTCTTTGTTAAGCATTTGCCTTTTAGAATATATGATGCAAAGTTCTATTAATAACAGGTGTTCCTTTCATTATCACAAAAGGTCACAAAGAGAGTGAACTACAAAATAGCTATTGGATTTGGTAGCTAGATGTCAGTAAAGAAGATACCCTGCAAAAAAGGGGGGAAGTAGGGAACCTGTCTGCAGTAGAGGAGTAAGATACTCCAAAACCCTATGCATCTACAAGTACTGACATAGATAGAATTGAATATTTGTGTATGTATAAATATGGAAAGATATATGCAAAGGTGTTGACGTGGGGGTGAATGTGGGGAAGGAAAAAGGTAAGACAAAAAAAAAAACGTTGCACCAAAAAGGCATGTATGATATTATTGCTTTTATGCACTTAAAAATAATTATATATGCATAAACATTGATAAAACGAAATTAAATTTAAATTAGAGGTAGCAGTTACATAGTACTCATTGCAAATGTTTGCCAAATAAAAAAAAGAGCAAACTAGGATGCTAATTATAGGGGGAAGATTGGTTAAATTGAAGGTTTTAGCGATTCCACAGATGAACTAGCAATATTTTTATATCAATTCTTATGAATAACATGAAGAACATAAGTTTAATATTAATATGACTATTTTTCACCTGAGGGAAAATAAGCCAACAAAAATTGTAAATCATTTTTTTCAACTATCTTATTTGCTGTATCATTTAGATTGAACTGACTTCACAAACTTAAGAACAGGATCATTTATTGGGCAAAATGTTTTTAAGTTATAGGATGCTACTCACCACCACTTACCTAAAGAAAGGGTCCCTGGCTTCAATCCCATTTTACAGCAAACACACAAAGGTCATTCAATAATTTATTTAGAGCCTTTCAGAGCACCTCTGCCCCATCCTTTGCAGAATCTGCTGAGCATTCTTGGAACTAAGGGGTTTCTGCAGTCTGGAGGCCCCAAGCAATGTTTGCTACTCCTAATATAATTGCAAATTTAAAAGCAGGGGTGGGGGGAGACAAAGGCTCCTTCTGAGCAGACCCCCAACACACTGTTATAAAATGAAGATTCCCAGAGAGTTCCCTAGCCACAAGTTCTCCAACCAAGTGCAGGTGCCACTTAACCTGGGTAATTTTGCTATTATTCCTTCTGTGGGGGAGAAGTAGTATCTTTTACCCACCCATGCTAAGGTTCACAGCTGATACCTCTTTTAGATTAACAGATTAACAAAAAAGAAAAGCATAACAAACTTATTTAATAAAACTTGTACAGGGCATGGCATGGGAGCCTTCAGGAATGAAGACCCAAAGAAGGAAAGGAAAACTGTCTTTTTATACAGGCATATAGAAGTGTGATTGGAGGATAAAAAGGTATGATCTGGTAATAAACTGGGGGAAATTTAGTAAGGCCTGTTTGTTCAGATTCTTCTTGGCTTCCAGGTATAGGGCAGGATCTGTCTGGAATGAGGGTCTTACGAATTACTTTCGGGGAAAGTAGGTTAGAGAATTCTCTTATGAACTGCTTCAGGGGAGACAGGCAGAAGGTCAGAGAGTGACCTTCCTCCTTCTGCAATTTTCTTAATTTCCTTCAACTTAAAATACTCACCATGCCAAGGTGCTATATTTTGGAGTAGCGTCCCAAAATACCTACCACATCACTGCCCTTGCAGCTCCCCAAAGCAGTCAGCTTAGATAATTCCCAGCTGCTTGCTATATGATACAAACCCTCAGAATATCAAAGCTAGAAGGACTCAGAGAGTCCTCTAAGTCAAACCCTTTCATTTTCTGGGCATGCAAACCTTTATATCACCTGCTGAAGGTCAAGAACTGGTTGCCAAATTGCCCCCCTCTGGCCATGTGATCTCGAACCCAGGACTTAACTTTTCTGTACCTAAATCTCTCTAGCTGCAGAATGATCACTACAATTGCTGCCCAGACAGCACATGCAATTTCTAAACATCTCTTCAGATGTCTGATATCCCAGTCCCCAGAATGTTCTTGGAACTTCTCTACCCAGCTGGGGAAACCATATAGAGTAATTTCCAAAACATTCTGCCTATGAGAACCCTCACCTAACATTAAAAAATGATTGAGACTTCTCCCCCATTATGGTAGATTTTTTTTTGTAACTGTTGACTAAAAAGATAATAGCCAAAAGCTTCTAGTGATTTTAGCCACTTTTGAGATAAATTTGCTATTTGCAAGAGTATCTACAGGCAGTTGAAAAATAAAATTACCAATCTGTGGGAGCCACTGTGGGCATCACTCGTTGTCTGATAGATTCGCCACACCTTGCATTGATGTTAAATCCCTTCTAAAGATATGTAGCCCTCAGACTGGGAACCACTAGTCAGCATATTTAACTTAATTAGGTAATTATTATCCTCAGAAAGTTAATTTTTCCTATAGTTTCCCCATTTAATGAAATAGGGTATTAAATGCCACTGCTGTTAAAGGAGCCACACATAGTCTGACTTGGTTGATGTACGCACTGTAGATTACAAATACAGAAATTCTTTACTCACCTTCAAACTACAACTATATTCTGATAAAGATTTTAGAAAGCAATTGCTTAAAGGGCAGAACTCATGTTTTGTTGTTTGCTAGCTTTCCCTTCTGCAAAGCCTCATTAAGCACAAGAAGCTGAGCAGCAGTTAAAAAAAAAAGAAAAAGAAAAAAGGAAGGAAACAAAACTGCCTTCCCAAATCCAAGAGTTCAAATGAGATTGCATACAAATTGCCGGGGTCTCTCTTCTTTCAGCCTAGCAGCTATTATTCCTACATCTATGTGACTTGCATTGCAAACAATGGAACAGAACTCAGAGACAAAGAGCCATGACTGGTGAAGACAATAACATCTTGGTGTGCGTTTGCTTGGGCAATCTACCAGGGTAATCGCTGTCTCACAAATTTCTTCCACATGCTGCTGTCCATCATACAAGTGGCTTTTATGAAATGGGGGGAAAAAGCCATCAGTTGTCATAGAAACAATAGCAATACGTGCCACCTTTGTGCAAGCAAATAGGGCACGCCTGCTGCTGCTGTTTGGCCACTGTCCAAGGACCCAGATTGAGAAATACCGACCAGCTTAAAAGGGAGCCCCTGAATGTCTGCCAAGCAAGCCAATCTATACCTTTCAATTGGGCTGTCAAATATTTGCTTGGGATTGAAGGTTAATTAAAATACAACCCTGGATGTGGGAACACTTTGGGAAAGATGAGTTACTCAACCCCAAATTCCCTTCTCCGAGGTCTAGTGAGGCAACCATAACCTTTGTATAGCAGGGTCATCCTATGGGGAGCAGCAGGGTGCAGGGTGTTCAGCCCTCAGCCAATGGGATCTGTGCTCATCGGGAGACTGTAATCATTTCTAAGTGATTGTAATTAAGCTCGTGATTAAGGTTAGCTTTGGAACAGGAAACGTCCCCAGGGTGAGGCCGAGTTGCCAGAGATCACGCTAATGGAGTGCAAGGCCGAGTGGCTGTGGCTTTCCTTCAATTGATGGCCTCTCTCCAACTGCTGCAAAATAGTTTCCCTCATAAATCAGTAACCCCCACCCTTCAACAGTCTACTCTGAATGGCTGGCGGTCCCCGGTGGCTCACCCAACACAGAAAGTGTCCGCTTGACAGAAGGGACACAAGCAACCTTAAATATGTTAAGCTCATGTAAAAATACACGTCCTACAGGCTCGTGGAGAAGAAGAAATCTCTGTTAGCAGAACTTCTGGGAGTCTCTCTTCCACTCTTCGTGCTGTTTCTATTTGTCAGTCCTGACACTGAGAATATCCAAGCATTGTGGAGACAGATCGGTGAGCCAGACTGAGTGCTTTAGGGTTTGTAAGTAAAGTCATGGTGGTACAAGGTGGGCAGTGGGTCTGTCACCAGGCAAGAGGTGAAGGTGACAGCATGTAAATTACAGGTTAAAAGACAGCATGATGGTAGGTGTTCCTGGTGTACAATGGCAGATTCTGCTCATGTGGGAGGCAAAGGAAGGCTTCCCCCGAGAAGAAATCCTGCTGGGTTTGGAAAAACAAGTAGAGGTTAGGCCAGTTTCATGCAGGTGGAACATACACAGATCTAAACATAACACAGGATATGTTCAAGAGGAATACTGGTGGTTCAGTCTAGATGGAGTATACGGTAAAAGCAAATAGCTAGACTCAATCTTGAAAAACAATAACAGCTAAGAGTTATATAATGCCCATTATCTGACAAATTCTGTTCTACATGCTTTAGATATATTAACTTTTTTAGTCTTCATGACAACTCTATGAGTAAAAATCACCATTTTACAGATAAGGAAACTGAGGCCAAGAGATCAAGGTCACAGAGTTAGCACACAAAATTACCACTATTTGAATGCAGTCAGTCTGACTCTAGGGCCTGCGCTCTTAATCACTACACAAAACTGTACCATTCTACACCTGTGGTCCCCAGCCCCTGCCTGCAGACCAGGTCTATAGCCTGTTAGAAACCCAGATGCATTGGGCTCCACCTCCTCCGCAACTCTGTGGAAAAATTGTAAATTGTCTTCCATGAAACTTAAGAACCAAAGCACAGCAGGAGGTGAGCGGTGGGTGAGTGAGCAAAGCTTCATTTGTATTTACAGCCGTCCCCCATCACTCACATCACTGGCTGAGCTCTACCTCCTCCCCCACATCCCTTCTGTGGAAAATTTGTCTTCCATGGAACTGGTCACTGGTGCCAAAATGGTTGGGGACCGCTGTCTACAGTCTGGTGAAGGGTGACCACAATTTGGCATTTGAACTTTACTCCAAAGATTGATGAGGAGCCTTTGAAAAGTTTTAAGCTGAATAGGAAGAAATCATTGTCCTAAATCTTTTCTAAAGACAGTCTGCCCAGAGGTGCGTGAAAAAGGTCGAAAGGGGTTAGACTGGAGTGACATGCCAAACCTAGTACAACTGGGACCTGAAGATGGACTTTTTTGGTTTAAGGCAGTACGAAGAGGAGGTCCATGAGTGTGTCCACATCATGAGGTCTGGTTGCACCTGCCAGGCTGGAGCACTGCCTCAGAGGACCGAGTAATTTGCATCAGGAAGACCCAGAGGTAGTACCCAGAGCAATGTCCAGAATTCAGGAGAAAGACTCTGGTCCCAGGATAACTGAGGCAGGTGAGAGAAGGTGATCAAAAAATTCCTGAAAGTCTGCGAGTCTTGAGCAGGGAAAGGAGTGAGGAGCCCAGGCCTTGGGAGGGGACAACACCAGGACTCAGTGACCAGAAGAGAGGTGGAAGCATAGCTTAGACACAAAGAAAGAGGCAAGAACCCAGTTCCAAGAACTGAGTCTTAAAGTCTTATAAAGCAAAACGAGACCAAGAGAGACTGACTCTGTGCAGTAACATCTAAACTCTCAGCTCAAGGGTCCCACTGTTAAGGATGTCAGGCGAGCCTCATAAATTGGTGAGGAGGAGCCTTAGTGGCCTTGGTTGGGCTGCAGGAGAAAGCAGCAAAGCGGCTCGTTATCCTGAATCTGTAGCACAGACCTAGAAAGCGCATCCTACTTTAGACTGGAACAGGATCCGCACTTTTCACCCGTCTCGCGCATGCGCGCCTCTCATCCCTGGGGATAAGCAGCCAGAGGGAAGGACTGACACACGGAACCCCCACTTTCCACCTTTCACAAAGGCCAGCTCCAAAAAATTATTCGTGACAGGAGGGTGAAAGGGGCCACGGTTCTTGAAGTAATGGTGAGCGGTGGGGAGGTAATTCTTTGAAGAATAGTTATTTTAAAGGCTCTGGGACCGACTTCTTCGAAATAGCCCCTTAGCTAGGCATCGACATAGAAATCTCTGCGAGAATCACCTTAGGCTGTGAGCCTATGGTGATTTTTTTTTTAGGGCATATAAAATATTAACTTACATTTATTTTTGTTTTAGCTCTTAAAACCAATTGTGTGCTGATTTATTAGAGGCAGATGTGGATTGACAGAGACAAATGTGAATAGGACATGCCAGAGAATGTCTCAGTAATTGACGTTTAAGTGGAAGAGACACTGAGAGAATCTGTCTCTCCTCATGCTTTCTACAGTTCCCAGGGTGAGAACGGGTGCCACAGAAGTGGGCTTCTGTCCCCAAGCACAGAAGGGACGGTCCCAGTGTTGTGAGCTGCAGCCTGTGGAAGTGCAGGGCTGTCCACGTGATGGCCAGAGTCCACCCCACAGACCACACACTCTTCCTAGTCCCTCTCATACAACTGCCCATAGAAAGCCACAGTCACCAGGCCAGAGGACAGCTCACTCTTTCTCAAGAAATAGTGGTCATTCTCCCAGCCAAGCTGGTGGGGGACTTCCAGGGTCATCCCTAAGGTCAGAAACAAAGGAAAGATATAGGATGTAGTGAAGTTGCCCCACAGGTAAAACTCAAATATGCCTGTGGCCCCTGTGATCTCCTGGCCACAGGTGTCAAAGCCAAGAACCCCACACTTGACCAGGGCACAAACTTGAACATAGTAAGTGCCATGTACCATGTGAATTCCATCAAAGACCCCCAGGGCATACAGCTCTTTGGACTAGGTGGGCCTCTTGTAAAGCAAGTAACAGCAGAGGCTACTGGAACAGACTTGAAGATAGCCCTCCTGAGCCAGACCAACCCCCACACCCAGATGTTCTTGCCACAGGGCCTGGACACATGGAACAATGATTTCAATAGATTCTAAAAGTAATCTGAATGAGAACACTAGAAACACACAAATGTCTGAGCCTAAGAAATTGTCCATAGTGAGGGTTCTCCAGAGAAATAGGACCGATAGGATCCACACAGAGGGGTTCATTACAAGGTACTGTCTTACACGATTACGGAGGCTGAGAAGTCCCATGACCTGCTGTCGAGATCAGCAGGAAAACAGGTGGTGCAATTCTAGTCCAAGTCTGAAGGTCTGAGAACTAAGGCAGACAATGGTGTAAATCGCAGTCTAAGGGCAGAAAAAGACCCATGTTCTCACCCAAGCAGGCAGGCAGGAAGCAAGAGGAGGCGAATCTCTCCTTCCTCCACCTTTTGTTCTATTCAGGTCCTCACCAGGTTATTGGATGATGCCCGTCCGCTTTGGAGAGGGTGGATCTTCTTTACATAGTCTACTGGTCAAATGGAATATCCTCACTGACACACTCAGAGATAATGTTTATCAGCTATCTTAGCATCCCCAGCCCACTCAAGTTGACACATAAAATTAGATCATTACAGAACTTAAGGCCAACAAATGGATTTTGGATGCTGCTGTCCAGTCATAGTCTGAAATGTTGGTTCTTGGTACGCTCTTGGCCAAAGAATGACCAGACACACTGAAAGCAAGGTAAACATGAAAATGAAGTTTATTGAGAGAAAGACAGGATTATAGAGCAAGAGCAAAAATAAAGGCTTACAGAGTGAGAACAAGCAAGGCACATATGCCACGGATGATGACCAGACCCATCATCATAGCAAAAAAGACCTTGGTTATGGTCTGAGTCTTGTTGTATAGTGTCTAGATTGGACCTTCCTCATGGCCTCACCATGGAACCACTTTGATGGACAGTTGAGTGTTACAACCTAAGTCTCATTACATAGGCAGATCTCTCATGAGCCTCTCTGAAAGCCAGTTGTTCTAGGTCCCTTTCCAGACTCTTGTATTTATGCTGCTTGGGTTGTGGACTAGAGAGTCCTCAGCATTCTTTTGCAATTGTCGTGCTAAGTTCTGATTGGCAGATTCATGGGATATTCCCTCCACCCCCAGGTGTGGCAATGGCCTGCCTTGTCCCCAGGAGGTGCTGGAGGTCCCCAACTGTCTACCTAACACTGCCATGCCAAGCAGCCTTTCCTATCCCAGGTCTGTCAATTGAATCTTCATCTGGCTTTTCTCGGTAGGACCGCCAAGTCCACGGGAGCAAGGCTGTCTCAGACGTATGGTGTATAAATGGTCAGGCAGGGAAAGAAGTTGGAAGAAGGCCAACCAGGGTATTCCACTGGGATTTTGACAGGTGGAAGCCATGACAGAGCTCTGTTGAGAGCTGCACAGTACAAGCCTTGTGGGTCTTGAGCAAGCAGTGCAAGCTCCTGATTCCCAAAAGGAGGTTGAACCAGGGGGTGATCAGAAAAGGCGTTGCCCTGTGAAAAGCATCAAGAAGGAAAATGAAGTAGAGAGAGCACAAGTTTGGGGATTGTTTATTTATTTAGGAAATATTTCTTGAGCTTCTACTATGTGTCATGTACTCTTGTGGGGATGCAGCAGCAAGCATTAGCTGACTGGCATGAAGAGGAAGGAAAGTATCTTAACACTCAATTTTTGGAAATGAAAACAAAATGGAGGTAAGGAGAGGTAGTTCCCTCTTATCCAGAAAACAATGGAGCAGCTTCAGAATTTTAGACTATTGTGAAGGACTGGCAAAACCCCAAAAACAAATAAACAAAGAAACTCAATTATGTCATAATGACAAATCATGAACAGCTGTGGAGTGGCCCATGCATCTTCTGTATTTTCTTTCTTATTATTCTAAAGTAAAGATAACAACTCTGCAGTTACCAGCCATCATTTAAATATGCATGCACTAAGAACTGGAGACAACCTGGCCCCAGGAGCAAAACATCATAAGCATTCATTGCCTTGAATCTGTCATCAAAACCACGCTTAAATGATTTCACCCTTCCTTTGCCTACCCTTCCTCCGCAGTGGAGCATTTTCCATTTGAATTCGTTGCTTAGAATAAATATATGAGTATCTCGGTGTAAGCTGAGAAACGGTGTCCCTTGTGTATTTTTAAAATTATAAAATATGTCTTTCTTCCATCCATAGGCATTTGTTTCCTAGTACAGATCTCCACACAATCCCCCACTCTGCTCCCGACCCCCAAGAGTAGAAAATGCTCTGAACATTTAAAAACTAATGAAGCCTCATTATTCTGAATTACACTTTTTTGGAAGATGCAATCTTTTAACTTGCGTTGGGATGAAATTTATAGAACAAGATTGCAGAAAGGTGCGTGCACCTCCCCCACCCCATAAGGCAGGTGATATATTAATTATTTTTGGATGTTAAATATCCCTTTTGGGGGGTAGCTAAGACAAACGCAAAACCCCAAATTATCCTGTGCCCACCACCCCATCCCCAGATTTCCTAATGTGGGTGTGACTCACTGTCAAGAGGAATATGCTGTGCCTGAGTGAGAGAAAAGGAAGAGCGGGGAGGTTTTGTTTTTCTCACCCCACCCCCCTGACCTAGTATTCGAGGCCGAATTAAGTTGCGGCCTTCGCCCCTCTCTTTGCAAAACCCCGCCGTGCAGGAATTCGGGCCCTGCTCAGCTCAACAATGAGGGTCTCCGGGGGTGCTGGAGTAGCCGAGAAAGAGGCGGAAGGCAAATGCGGCCGAGAGATCAAAGGTGGTCGGCCCCCTAAAGGTGGTGGGGTCGGAAGGAGGAAATGGGGGGAATTCCCTGCTCGCTCGCACTTGGCCGTGAGCTCCGCGCGCGGCCCCAGGAGCGCAGTGCGGAGCCGCGAGGGCTGGTTCAGCACTCAGGGCTAACGCCTTGAACGCGCTGCAGCTCCTCGCCTATAAAACCTGACGTGTGAAAAAAAGAACAAAGCCAGGCGGAAGGCTAGTGTATATCAAAGGAAGGGGGCTGGAGGAAATGCCAAAAAGAAATGCTTCAGCCCTAAACGCTTTCGGAGTTTGAGATGCTGATACAGCCGCCGCCGCTGCACCTGCACCTCTGAGCGTTGCCTTCTCTTTAACTGCCACTTTGATACCACAGCCTTTTGAAGTCTCTTTTTATACATGTATTTGTAATTTACTTCTGCAACAGATAGCACTTCCTGGGGCTGCTGTTTACTCGCTAGTTGGGGCTCTGCTGCCAGGCGGGAGAATAGGCAGGTCCGCCTGCGCCCTCTCATGGTGACGCTGCGAAGCTGCAGCCAATAGAGCTAAGAGGAGAGAGCTGGCTACCCCCCTCCCCCCCAGTTTGGTGCGGCAAATTTTCATTAACGTTTACCCCTTATTTGTGGTTATCAAACTTAAGTGTTTACCAGAATCGCCTGCGGGGCTCATTAAGACAGGATGTCTGGGCCCCATCCCCAGAGTTTCTGTTTCAGTAGGTCTGGAGTGGAGCCCAATAATTTGCATTTCTAGCAAGTTCCCAGGTGATGCTGGCAGAGGACACTCCCAGAGCCTCTGCCATGTGCAGAAATCACTGGGTGAGGTAGGAAGGCATGTCACTCAATCAGTGAACCTTATTCTACAGCAGAAAGGGCACTTAGAGATGAGTGGACTGAAGAAGGTTGCTACTTGCCAGGATGTTGTAGGGAGTGAAATATTTTTTCTCAGCCACCCCTATGTTCATGGCTGAGGCCCATTTAACAAAAGACAGATCAATAGGAGAAAAGCATCCAAGTCTATATCAAGTAAGTTTTACAGGACACGGGAGCCTTCAGAAATGGAGACCCAAAGGAACAAGAAAACCTGTGTGGTTTTATGCTTAGGTTTGATGGAGGCCCATTTCAGGGGATAAGGGACAAGGGAATTCTTTCTGAAGTCTCTGGCCTGAATCTGCCATTTTCTCGAGTGCTGAGGTTCCATGTTTTGGGGTGGCGTGTCCTGGATCCCATCAGCTCCCAGCGCACCCAAGCAGACTGTGACCCTCATCATCTGTACAGCAGTTAGACGTTCATGGTGGTCTCTCCCACTAAATTCCTAGGCGGGGCAGCAATTATGTTCTTTTACATCTTTGTCTCTTCAGATTTAGTACAGCATCTAGAACACGGTGGGTTCTCAATACATAGGCTAGAGGAATGAAAGCAGGGCATGGAATGGAGAATGTCTATGTCACAGAGCCACATAAACTGAAAAAGAACAAGAGTCCATGAGACCAAAGAGCATCTGAAGGCCCTGGACATATCACTGATCTCAACCCTTGGGCTAGGCAAGAAAAGCTGCACTTCTGAAGAGATGACCACAGAATCCTGGTAATCCTGGAACAAATCATAAACTTTGAATCGTCATGGTTGGGCAGGACCTTGGAGATTGCACAGAAACACAGAAAGGTGGCATGAATTGTTTTAGCTAAACAGTAGGAATAGGACTCAGGTCTTCAGACTCATGCAATGGTATTTTCACCACCCATTATGATAAAGATACTGGATAAGCCCAAGGATGAAAAGGTGCGGCTGAAAACAGGAAGAGAGCCTGTTTCTCGACAGTGCCAGCTATGGCCACCGTCGGGGTTTGCTGCTTACATTTCCCTCCGATAAATAACTTGCTGACAGCTGACAAGCAGTGCAGGTGGCTGACAGCCTACAGCTGTTAGAAACTCCAAGCCTCACCTGGGCTTTCACGTCTTGGCTGCACTCATCCTCAGGCCCCCAGCCTCAGCGCAGCAGGTGGACTAGGACTTGGTCACTTATGCCCAATATGAGACCGTGCTAATGGGCAATGCTGAGAATTCCCAATTGGGTTAGCTGAGAGAGTTTAGAACTGGATAACAGTCTGAGGCTTTCCCTGTACAATTCTGCTTCCCTCTATCTTTTGCAGGCCTTACCCTTCATTAAATCTCTTACACTCTGAACCCCATCTTACTATCTATTTCAGGGACAACTTAACTGACACATCAGCCAATGCCACAGTGGACCTCCTAAGGCAACAGTGGGAACCCCAGGGGAAAGGGGGTTCCCACTGCTGATGGTGAGCACCAAAGCCAGAGGTCCCCACAGTGATTTCTCGCGAGGCCATACGGAGGCTTCCTTGGAGATAACAGGAACTGCTGAGGGCATCTTCCATGCCACTAAGGATCAGGTATCATTTTTTTAAAAACCTGAGTCTCTGGAGCTATATATCATATGACCTTGCTTTCCTACCATAGAAGAATTTCTGAAACTCTTCCTTCCTATGTGAGGGGAATTTGGATAAAGAAAGGGAAGTCAGGGGTTCTAAAAGAGAGATCCCCATCATTTCAATTTTTAAAGGCAAGTTCCCTTAGCTCCAAACTTCATGCTACAATCATTCACACAAAATCATATCCTGATGCCCAGTGAGCACTCCCAGTGAGCAAAGGGAGAAAGATCAGGCCCTCCCTCTCACAAGCATTGACTTTCACCCACATATCCTCTTCTGACCCATTGCCAGCATCAGAGTTCTTTCTCTTTTGGTGAAATATTCTTAAAAATGCTAGGAGAGTTGAAGGATTGTCTACTCTTACAATTTCACATGTTCTCAAATCTACTGACAAATTTCAAATTTTCTGACATCCTAAAACCTATTGGTTAAAAAGCCTGAGATGAGTTGGGTGAAAAGGGAACAAAATGAGGAGGCTTATCTTGGAAGATCCTGCCCAAATATTTCTTCAGCCTTGGCCACCAGCAAGCCACCTTTGAAGCAAAGCCTGAGACATATGAGAGATGGCACATGTACCTTAGACATATTTTCCCACCAACTCCAACCTCACAAGGCTAAATCCCTTCAAGGTTGCAAAGAGAGAAGAAGAGTGATTCACCTCCAGTTGAGAACAATGAGAGGAGCTACCCTTTGGGAATTTACTGGAAAATTAACCATATTTCATACTTTATAGTTTTTCTTAGCCTACCATTCATTATCGCAAATTAATTTTTAATCCAACTTCTTTAGCAAGCTCAAATTCCAGATGCATGCCTAAATGTGTCCCTACCCACCCTTGCACCAGTCATAACCTCTCCAAAAGAGTACCCTAAGCATGCCTTTAACACACTGTCTTCTATCACGACCACCTTTGTTATCCCACCCGGCTTTCAAAAACACATTTCCTTGATAAGTATTTCAGGTGATAGATAGGCTAATTGCTCTGATTTGATTATTATCCATTATAACATGTACTGAAATATCACACTGTACCTCATGAATATGGATAATTATGTGTCAACTAAAAATAATAATAAAAACCAAAAAAAAAAAGAGAGACATTTTCTTGGTCAGAATAGATCTAAGGACATACACTGGACTAGATAGTAACTCTAGTTTAGCTGTTATTATCAAAGACAGTTTAAAATTAGGTCCATTTTCTTTGCCTCCAGCCTTTTATAGAACCCTGGGAATCAGAGGGCCGCTTAACGAGGCACCTGGCTCATCTACCACCTTTAATCAGGGTCATGCTTAAACCTTCCAGACAGAGGAGAATCTGTGTTTAAAAATAATTCTCAAGATGCTCAATGAATAAAAGAGGTCATTTCATTAATTATGTGGTGAGTAACGGACATTTGTGCACATAAACGATCTTGCCGTTGGCTGTGCTGCCCGCACAGATGCAGACTGCACAAAAGCAAAAGCACTGCGCGCAGGCCTGGGAGCTCATCTGGGACGCACTGTCAGGAGATAAGTACATAATGGGGCAGAAGTTAGAAAGCATTTCCTAGTTTGATAAATGAATCAAATTGACTTTCCTAAGTCTTTCGGGAACACGCGTAAAAACCTGGGAAAAGGAACATCCATCTCTAAGCAACTATGATCAACTGTCTGGGTATTTCCTGGGAATTCACAGCCAGCGAGGCCATTCACTGACCCAGTTGTGCATATCATGCCACTGACTCGAACAGGACACTCATTTCCGGGAAATCTGTTGAGCTTGAATCATTGTCACTGTGATAAGCATAAAAGAAGAGGGCATGAGGATTTCACCTAGATGAAGCCTTTGCCCTCGCTCTAGAGCGTTGTTTGCTTAGGCATCAGCCTGGAGTGATTCTTCCAGTCTTCATGACTCTTCTTGAAGGAAGATAATGATTTGTTAATAGAATATACTGGAAAAAAACTGAAATCTCATGTGTGCTCCTGTGGCAATTAATAAAACTGAACTGGAATTCCAGGTCAGTAATTTACTACGTACACATCTATGGGGAAGCTGTTTAACCTTTTGGACACTTAGTCTTCTCATCTGTAAAATGGAAGTCACATCCACTGCCTTATGGGTGGCTGCAAGGATTGTATGAACTTCAGCACAGCAGTGGGTTTAAGAGCTGCTCTTTGGCACCAGATTCCTTGTGTTCACAATATCTTCTTACCAGCTGTGTGATTTGGGGCAAGTTACTTATCTGTGCCTCAATTCCTCATAATAATATTAACACCTACTTATGGTGTGAGAATCGCATAAATTAATAGAGGTAAAGCATCAAGAGCAGTGCCTGGCATATGTTAAGCGCTCCGAAAGTCTTCATTGTTATTATTATTATTGTACATAAAAAACCAAGCACAATACCTGCACTGCACATTCTAGACACTCGAGACTCTCTCTCCAGGATTGGGCAGACTACAGGGGGAAATGTTAGGCAACTTTATTCAGTACTAGTTATTTGCCAGCCCCTCTCATAAATCAGGATTATAGCAAAGAATGATCCCCTCAGGCTCAGACTTCTTTGCCTCATTTCCCAGTAGAAACATTTCAAACTCTGCTGACTCTAAACCTAACAAAATTGACCTCTAAAGCTCTCCTGACAAAAAATACATATCCCTTCAACCCACCTGGCCCCTACCAAAAATTATACCCCCCACACCTCTCTGACCTACCCACATGCCTCAAATCCCCATGAGTCCGTAACTTGGCAAATATTTGGAAAGCTCCAGCCATATGTGAAACAAGAAGAAGCCAAAGAAGAAGAGGTCATGGCTCTGCCTCCAGGACATGATAGCTAGGAGAGGAGAGGAGAAACAAAGGCCTCGAGAGAGAAACTAAGTGCTAAAGGAGAAATGAGATTCAGTAAGGGGAGCAGAAAGGACTTCAGGAAGGAAATAGAAGTTGAACTTCATCTTAACTGATGTGTAGAATTTCAATGGAAGTGATGTGAACAGGGAACTCCAAATGGAAGGAAGAGTGGGAGCAAAGGTTTAGCTGCTAGGAAGATTGAGGCATACACCAGGAAAGGTATGTCATCTCAGTGTTTGTCACAGCAGGTGCGAACTTAGGATAAACAAAAAGTAAAAGTTGGAGATAAAATTTTAAAGATGTTCAATGCAGAACTGGAAGAGTGCCAGGGTATTGATAAAATGGGGAGAGCCAATGAAGGTTGCTGAAAGGCAAGGAAGTGACATGATCAAAGCTGGTTGATAAATCTGAATTTGAGAGAGGAGAGACAGCAGTTAGGAGACTATTACAATAGTATAAGTGAGAAATTAGGCTACTGGTGGGGGAGATGGGAGAATGAGAACAACATGGAATGCAGTGGTCACAGACCTTGACCAATGATTGGATTTGAGGTGAAAAGAGAAAGAAATAAAAAATGCTCCTAACATCTTGCGCCAAGCTGTCCGATGGAACAATGTCCCCTGCAGGGTAGAAAAAAAGATTCTGGCTCTGGCAACCAATGATGACTTGGGTTCATACCTCCAACAGAGTTAGTACTGCCTCTTTTAGGCATCCTTTTATGAAACTGCAGTGGGAATTCCTTTCTCAGCTCACTCTTTTTTTTTTTTCTTTTTTTTTATGACCATCCCCCAGATGGTGCACATCTCACTCCTTATTATATACATACCCGGCCCCCCTCCCCCCTCCCACCTGCCAAATACCCTATTACTGTAGTACCTATGTGTCTACTTAGGTGCTACTCAGTTAATACCAGTTTGCTGGAGAATATATCTGGTGCTTGTTTTTCCATTCTTGGGACACTTCACTTAGTAGTATGGGTTCCAGCTCTAACCAGGAAAATATAAGATGTGCTATATCACCGTTGTTTCTTAGAGCTGAATAGTACTCCATGGTATACATATACCACATTTTAGTAATCCATTCTTGGATTGATGAGCACTTGGGCTGTTTCCACAGCCCTGCAATTATGAATTGTGCTGCTATAAACATTCGAGTGCAGGTGTCTTTTGGTAGAGTGTCATTGGATCTTTTGGGTAGATGCCCAGCAATGGGATTGCTGGATCAAATGGTAGATTCACTTGTATCGCTTTAAGGTATCTCCATATTGCTTTCCACAGAGGTTGAACTAGTTTGCAGTCCCACCAGCAATGTAGGAGTGTTCCTCTCTCTCTGCATCCATGCCAACATTTGTTATTTGGAGACTTTTTGATAGAGGCCATTCTCACTGGAATTAAGTGATATCTCATTGTAGTTTTGATTTGCATTTCCCTGATGATTAGAGATGATGAGCATTTTTTCATATGTTTGTTGGCCATTCTTCTGTCTTCTTTAGAAAAGTTTCTGTTCAAGTCCTTTGCCCACTTTTTAATAGGGTTATTTGATTTTTTTTCTTGCTGATTTTCGTGAGTTCTAAGTATATTCTAGTTATCAGCCCTTTATCGGATACGTAGGATGAAAAAATTTTCTCCCATTCTGTAGGTTGTCTGTTTACTTTCATGACTATTTCTTTGGCTGTGCAGAAGCTTTGTAGTTTCATCATGTCCCATTTATTTATTTTTGTTGCTGCTTTGATTGCCTTTGGGGACTTCTTCATAAACTCTTTGCCTAGGCCGATGTCTAGGAGAGTGTTTCCAACATTTTCCTCTAGAATTCTAATAGTTTCATACCTTAGGTTTAAGTCTGTTATCCAGCGTGAGTTAATTTTTGTGAGAGGTGAAAGGTGTGGGTCCTGCTTTAGCCTTCTACAAGTGGCTATCCAGTTTTTCCAGCACCATTTATTGAAAAGGGATTCTTTTCCCCAGAGTATGTTTTTGTCTGCTTTGTCAAAGATTAGATGGCTATATGAGGATGGTTTTATATCAGGATTCTCAGAGCTGTTCCACTGGTCAATATTCCTATTTTTTGTGCCAACACCAGATTGTTTTAATTACTACAGCTTTGTAGTATAGTTTGATATCTGGCATATTAATACCTCCCATTTTTTTGTTGTTGCCTAGAATTGCTCTTGATATTCGGGGTCTTCTTTGGTTCCATACAAAGTGTAAAATTATTTTTTCTATATCTGTGAAGAATGCTGATGGGATTTTAATAGGTATTGCATTGAATCTGTAGATCAGGAGTAGTCCCTGTGAAAATCACGGAGCCTTGGGGTACTGAGTAAAGAGGAAAGGATGGCAAAAAAAAAAAAAAAAAAAGAAAAGGAGGCAAAGATAGGAAGAAATAAATCTTCTCTTCCTTCCTCAGGTTTGTCTGACAAGCTTATCCTTAGTTTTTTTAGGAGAAAAAAACAGATGACAGGAGGACCTTCCCCGCTATGATGTAAGTTCCACAAGGTCAGGGATTTTGTTTCTCTTGTTTTGGTCACTGATGTATCTCTAGTACCTAGAACAGTCCCTGGCAATGGTAAAAGCTCAGTAAATGTTTGTCGAGTGAATGAATGATGCCCGTTTCTAGGCAGATGAAGAAATAAGAAATAGAGATCCCTCGCAGCTAGCTCAGGATCCCTCTCCTACCCCAGTAATCTACCCTGTTCATTCTTTTAATTCTTTTTCATCCTTGCCCAAAAAATGCCTAGAAATAATTCTCAAAGAGCCCTACTTTGTATTCCTACACTCTTGCAAAGCTCTCAGGAATTACAATTGCAGGCATATTTAACCAAGGAAAGGCAGCTCTCTGATGAGCAGGCAGCTGTTTGTGATGCCAAGCAAATCTGATCTCTCTCTGGGGAAGGAAGGTGGATTTGGAAGTATGCAACTATTTGACTTCTTTTCTGATTGTATTTCCTATTTATAGACTCATTGAATTATTTTCATCCATGCCCTTTTAAAATATGATTGGTAGAAATTTGCCATATGGAGACTGGAATGCCACCCTGAATAATGAATCTCTCTTGATGTTATAAGAGGACATCTTACGACCAGTTTTGGGAAATCTGAGGAATGGGTTCTTCTATAGACTCTCACAGAACATCACAAGGTCCAGGACTAGGTGTAGGAAAGAGGACATCAAGGTAAAATAATCTTCAGTGGTTGAAGATAGGGAAATAAAAGGATGTTATTCAAAAGAGTAGTTGATGATTCAGGTTGATCTTGACATCAGAGAAGCCTTTAACATCAGACCCACCCATCCGGACTCATTAAGTTAAAAATGTGTCTTATCTTCCTTTTCTGTTTCCTGAGACTTAATCATGGTTTCCTCAGTGAGTATTATCAGCTGCCTAAAATTTATAAGATAAAAGGATGTTTTCTTTTTTGGAAGCTGCTACTCAAGGGCTGAGACTGACTTCCAAACCTACAACTTTAAACTATGTAATATTTGACACGAACAACTCACCCCACTCTTGTCAAATGATGCACTAGGGTCATTTACGATGTGCCCATTGCATGCAAGACACAGTGGGAATACAGATACACAAATGAGTAAGACTGTCTCTGCCCTAAATAAACCACAATTCCCGAGTGTTGAAAGACACACAATGGACTCTTCCATCACGGACCATGCAAGTGCTGACAGAGAGTCAAGGTTTTTGAGCAGCGATCATTCAGGCTTAGCCTTTGTAGATGTGTTTTACTTTATCTCTGTCGTGACTAACTTCATCCCTTCTAAGGAGGTACAGGTGAGAAGATACATGCTTTTATTCATTTTATAAATATTTATTGTTGACTTCATTCTGAGGAATGATATTGACACCACTTCTTGTTAAATCTTAATGAGGTCTGTTGAGAGCAGCATAGCAGAGCTAGAGCTGAAGGCAGGGGAAGTAGTCGAGTTCAGGGGGAAAAAAAAGTTAACCGGGTGAGGAAACCAGGAAAAAACAAGGAAAATGGGGGTAGTGGAAGAAATGTGGGAAGATTGAATCTAGGAAAAGGAGAGACAAGGGAATCTAATTTAGAGACATGAAAACACCAAGACACATCAAGATGCAGCGACAGAGGCCTCACACATGGTATTAAATAAATATTTGTCGACGAATGTACTAAGAAATTATTAATCAGATATGTTCCTTTCTAATCCTTATACTTATGAATCATATTTGTTCTCTTTGGAAACTCGCTGCAATCTCTATTTAATTTTCCAGATCATCGTACACGTGCTAGGTCGCCATATCGTAGAGTATCACTCAGGCACTTTCCTGCTGCGAATAACTCACATCTTAGATTACTCGCAGTGTTTGATGTTAATACTGTAAATACACAAAGGAAGGCAAGAAAGTATCTCAACGTTGCAGGAAAAGACCCCATGGGGAACCCAAAAATAAATAAAGAAGGGTTCTTTGCTGGTTTGGAATTCAAAAGCAATCCTGGTGACCTGCTTATGCATCTCTGGTTATTAGCATCAGATTTCCTCATGGGAGAGAACGTGAATGGGTTGGTGAGTACCCAGCGAGGGCTGCTCCCGCTGGACAGAGTCCTTGCTCCTGGGATCCACAGGCGGTAATCCACAGGACCTCGACAGCTGGGTCCTCACTGCAGTATGTCCACAGCAGCAGTTGTGAGGGGGACTCCCATAGGCTGCCTAAAGAGCTCAGAATGTCACGAGCACTTAGCGTTCCATGGATTTTCACCAAGTTTATACGAATATAAGACAAATAAGTATCCACAGATAGCTAGCTAGCTCCGTGAGCAAAACATTGACAACATCACACGTCCACATCTGAACTCCTGAAGTTCCAGCTCACCACCAGCCACGACCTGCAGCAAACCTGCCCTTCCCACAGTCCTCCCAGTCTCCAGTCCGTCCTCCCAGCAGTACTCAGTCCATAAAACTGGATTCATCCTGATTCCTCCCTTTCTCTCACATCACACATCTGATCTGACAGGAAACACTACTGACTCCACCTTTAAAATATACTCAGAAAGGTGCCACTTCTCACAATCTCCACCACTGTCACTGTGGTCCAACCACCATCATCTCCGGCCTGGATCTATTTGCAGCAGCCTCCTAACTGGTCTCCATATATCTACTCTTGCTTACCCCCGAAACCCCACCACCACCACTCAACACAGCGGCCAGAATTGTCCTTTTAAACATGATCAGATCCTTTTGAACAGATCATGTCATCTCTCTGTTCAAAATTCTCCAGTAGGTCCCCATGTCTCTCAGAATAAAATCAAACTTCTTAAACAGCCCACAAGACCTGACATGACCTGGTTCTTTCTACCTTCTGTCTTACTCTCTCTCACTCTGTGTCAGCCATGCTGGCCTCTTGGATGTTTCTGGAACATACCAAACATGCTCTAGTCTCCAGCCTTTGCACCACTACTTTTCCCCTCCTTCTAGAATGCTCTTCCCCCAGAAATCCACAGGACTAACTCCTTCAGTTCCTTCAAGTCTGCACTCATAGGTCTTCTTCTTGAGGATGCTTAACAAACCACCCCACTTAAAATCCTCCCAGCAGTCCCAATCCCCATACCTGTCCAATGTGGGATTTTGTAACATACCATATGATTTACTTATTTTCTATCTTTTGGGAATGTGGTTGGGTTTTTGTTTTCTTTTTAATTTTTGGATTCAAGGTTTTGTTTTGGTTTTATTTTTAATCTCTCTCCCCTACTTGACTGAAAGCTCTATGAGAAAACCTAGAACAATCTCTGCAACTTGTAGATGCTCAATAAACATTTGTTGTAGATCATCTGATTTATAGGACAACTGAAGCAGGATCCTACGCTTATTAATTTAGAGATCAAGTATTGTGAAAATTCAACTGCAGTTTGAGGTTTGGTGTTTTGGGATGAAAAAAAAAAAAAACACTACAAAGCGAAGTGCACTCTCCTTTTTTTCCTACTATCTCTCTTCTAATCACCAATCTGCTCTGACAGTGATTTATACAGAGATACTGGTGTGCTACTTCCCATAAATAACTGCAAGCCAGTGAGTCAGTCCCTTAGTTTATCAACAGATCACTATGGGCCAGGGGAGATGAAAAGGTGTGGCTGTCACCCTCAAGGAATTTACAGGTAGTATGCATGATTTATTGTACTACACAGTACTCAGGTGTAAGAAATGTCATACTGTGTGTGCTGCTTTTTTTTTTTTTTTTCTGTCTCTAATCAAATTAAATCTTCTCCATTCTCCCTGAACCAAACCTAGTTGGAAATTTTCTACTGTGAGTCCCAAGGCCACCATTGTTAGTGTTCACCCACCCTGGCTTCTATGTGTCCCTATCAGGGGCCCCACTAGCTCCTGAGGTGCTGTGAGGGAGTGTGACACAGGTCCATGACACTCATGAATTTTATAGAAAATTCCACCAGCCATCCTTCCTACATTTCAGGGAAGCTCATGCTCTGTGGGGTCCCCTCTTTTTTAAACAAGGGCAACTCCTAGTCCCTGTCTCTCAATAACCCTAAACTCCCAAAGATTTGTTATTTTAGCATGAAAAGGGTGTGGGGGGTTGGAGGGGTGCTCCATGGGACACAAGGAGTCTTAATTCATTTCTTTACCCAATAATATATATCTGATAAGACAAAAATAGCTTCAAAGCAATTTCAGCAAACGAAAGCAATTTCAGCAAGCTTTTAAACAAAAATATATAAATTCTCAGATGATAAAAAAATTAAGAATCGATCCAATAGGGTAGAATTTATCAGAGAAATGTTCCTGGAAGAAGTGGATTTTGAAACAAGCCTGGAATCCGTGGGGAGAGATAGCAACTTTCCAATAAAGAGGGGGCAGTTTTCTCCTTGGTATATCGTAAGGAAATTAGGGAAAAGACAGCAAGTCAGGAAACAGTGAGTCACAGTGTGGGAAGAAGAGCCAAAAGGTCACAATGTGGGTACCACAGTCAACAGAGAAAGCTTCATTCACCACGGCAGAGAGTCACGGCCATGGCGTGGCAAACTCGCCTGGAAATTGGAGCACGCCGAGCATGACTCAAGACCAGTTTAGATTCTGGGAAGAGAAATAAGGGAATGAAATGCTGTCATGAACCATTAGTAAAATAAGACCCACAAAAATGGAAAGGATGACCAAATACCACAATAAAAAAATCCTAAGTGTAGCATTGTGTCCTCCAATCCAATTGAGGCATATAATATCCACAATATTGCTACTTCATATCCCAAAGCTATACTTCATAGTAGCTTGATAATATCCCAACCCTACCTCAACCACTGGGTTCATCAATTTCACTTCCTCCTTTTGGTGGTCAAAAATCTGAAGCCACAGAGACTCACCAACGCAGGGAACCCTGAGGCCATCGGTCCCAATTTTCTGAGATGGTGTTCCACTTCACAGCACTTCTTTCTACTTCAGGAGTTCAGAATATTTTTTAAAATAGAGCATTAATATTACAGAGGGCGTGCTTCTAGCAAAAGGAAGCACTTCTAACAAAGAAAAGGAACACCGCCCCCTTCAAAGTATTTTATATACTTAGTTCCAGGTGCTAGTGCTCAGGCATATATCTGTTTTTATTCCTAAAATTCATCAAATTTTTATCTTTTGAAGTGGATGATTGTGTGAAATAGCTGAAAGTCCTTTGGTTCTATTAGTTCTGGTGATTAAGGTGTGTGATCAGACTGAGTATAATGCAATTTTTTTTTTTTTTTTTTTTGAGACAGAGTCTCGCTTTATTGCCCAGGCTAGAGTGAGTGCCATGGTGTTAGCCTAGCTGACAGCAACCTCAAACTCCTGGGCTCAAGCAATCCTGCTGCCTCAGCCTCCCGAGGGGCTGGGACTACAGGCATGCGCCACCATGCCCGGCTTATTTTTTCTATATATATATTAGTTGGCCAATTAATTTCTTTCTATTTATAGTAGAGACAGGGTCTCACTCTTGCTCAGGCTGGTTTCGAACTCCTGACCTCGAGCAATCCGCCCACCTTGGCCTCCTAGAGTGCTAGGATTACAGGTGTGAGCCACCGTGCCCGGCCCATAATGCTATTTTTATAATATACTAAAATAGACTGATGTTCCCATGTGATACCTTATGGAAGCTCACTGTGGAGAGCTGTTGATCTCTTACCCTGTGTTGGGAGCTGCAAGGGGAGTGGATGGTTTCCATGGACCCTGCTGTCAAGATGCTTACCTTACAGGGCAGTGCTTACTCAAGCAAACATGCTTAATACCAGCAAATGTGACATGCCATGCATGACATGTGATAAAAGAACAAGCCATTATTTAGATTTGAGGAGTAAGGAAAGGCATCTAGGAAAAGTGGAGTCTTGGCTGGCCACTGAAGGATAAACAGAATTTTAATAAGCAAAGAAAGGCATAAAAAGAGCATTCCAAGCTGAATAAGAATAACAAAGTCACAGATGTGTGAAAGTGCAGGGTAAGTTCAAGAAATATAAAACTGTTCTGTGGTTCGAGCAATGGGCACTTGGCAGATGAAGGCTGAAGATGCAACTGGATCCTGGAATAGCACAGACCCAGGAGTGCAACAGACCCAGAGGGCACTTCCAGTCATATTTTGAAAATGACAGCCTTGTTAGAATAAGTGGGTAGCTTCCTGTCCTTCAAAGGACAATATTCACTGGGATATTCTAGGACCAATTAAAACCAAATCACTTCCCATCACTGGATAATCACAGCTGATACTCTCGTGTCTCGGTGGAGGAAAACATAGCACCACTTAGGTAAGAAATCAGGCTTTAGAGCACAAAATGAGTCATCAGCGGATCCAATGAGGGAGAGGAGACTCAGTCCTGCCAGGCAGTCTGTCAAGGGAGGTTACCAAGTGTAAAGATAAACTCTTCCAGGCAGCTCCCTTGGCAAAATCTGTTTCTGGCTTGGGGGAATTGGAGTGGTCTCTCCTAGAGCCAGGAGTTGCAGGGAACGAGGATGGCAGGGGTGGGGGTGCATGGACTGAGTTTGGGAAGGACCCAGCACAGTGGAGTCCTGAGGTGCAAGGCTGAGAAACTGAGAAAGAAACCCAGTTTATTCTCCAGCACCAAGGCAGGATGGAAATGATGGGGCGTTAGAGGAAGACTGCAGCTTGCTCAGCCTCTGGGTGCCAAAGATGCATTCCAAGGGCGCAAGATAGAGTATCCATGGAAGCACAACCTGAATGCCACCAGCTTGTCGTCCCAAACTACCAAGTTTCTGATTCAGAAACTAGATCTTGGAGGGGCTGAGAATTTTATTTTCCAGGGACTTCCAAGGGGTACCACCTCATGCTGCTGGTCTGAGAACCACTGATCTAGAACTTGGGATCCACAGCACTCAGGTGACATCTTCTGTAGCTAAATCTGAGGGGAACCAGAAAGGGTAGGAGTTAATAGTTTCCAGCCCTGACTACCTTAAGGGATTTAATATGCTCAGGAAACTGATAAGCTCAAAGCAAGCAACTGCCCAAGACAGATACTGATAACGCAATAGAAAGAGGGATAGAAAGGAAATTTATAGGAAGGAGGTGGAGAAGGAATCTGGCCATTTGCCCAGAGACAACCACCCATTTGGAGGAGGCAGGAACTGCATCACTGGCCAGTCTCTCAGAGTCTACAGCTCTGTTGTCACCTGGAGGGCCCTAGAATCATCTATGGAGCTTTCCAAAATATCAGGCACTGGGCCTTGCCCCAAGAAAAATTAAATCAGAATCCCTGCAGATGAGGCCCTGACTGCAGGAGTTTCCAGAAGCTCCCAGATGATTCAAATATGCAATTAGGGCTGAGAGTCCCTGGTTTAAAAGAAATCCAATCCTGTCTAAAGGAAGAAAAAAAGAAACCTAATAGAGGATCTATGGAATGAGGAGTCCATTTCCAGTTTGCTTAAAATTTAACAAGGTTTCTAAAGTAACTGGTCCTCACTTCCTTGCGATGTCCTTCCCAGACCTTCACATTCGTTTGCTGCTGTGGATATGCCCAGCCCTGTGCCTGGGCAGTGTCATTGCTGTGCCCCACCATCGCCACCATGCTTTGTTGACTGTGGACCATCATTGTGGATCGTGGTTAACAGTGGCCAACCCAGCCTTACAGCTGAAAATGGTGCAAGAGGCCTTCTCCTAGTGCTCACTGTCTTCCTGTTCCTCAGAAGCCTGATACCCAGAGTAAGCTCAAATGGTTTTTGTCTCTGCAGAGCTACAAGTCTATAAATCACTCATTTTATATCAGTTAAAAATGTGAGTTTGTCAATGCCCTTGCAAAAAAGATGTATAGACCATCTAGTCAAATTATATATATATATATAATATGTACATACCAAAGTATAGGTGAAATTTTACATAAAACTCTAATATATAGATACATAAAAAAGAAGCACTATAGAACAGTATGTATAATATACTGTTATCTGTATTAATAAAAGAAAGGAGGTGGGGCAATATGAGGGGTTATCCCTAGAAAAGATAGACAAGACATTGTGACACTGATTTCCTCTAGGGTGAGAAACTGGGGACAGATTGATTAATAAGGAGACTTTTTGCTGTATGCTCTTTTCTACCTCTTGAATTTTGAATCATGTGCATGGATCACCTATTCAAAAATAAATCTATTTAAATTAACTTAAAAAAATTTTTTTACAGGTGGGGTCTTGATATATTGCCCAGGCTAGGGTGCAGTGGCTGTTCACAGGTGTGATTATAGCTCATTGCAGCCTCAAACTCCCGGCCTCAAGCGATCCTCCCACCTCAGCCTCCTAAGGAGCTGGGACTCCGGGAGCACACCACTGTGCCAGGCTTTAAAGTAATTTTTTGTAGTGGAATTGTTCTTAGCTGGAGAGGGCTGGACCTTCCTTTGCCACTTCTTTTGCCACACTTCCTTTGCCACACTTTGGGTGTTAGGGGAACTCACACCCAAAGACCCATTGAGGTTTCTAAGCCCATGAAATTCCTCAGAGCCACCCCCGACATGGGATCTGGTGGGGAACCACTGAACCAGTTTCAACCCCACATTTTTTAGCAGCCAGAATTGATTCATAGAGAGGCCGAGTGACTTGCTCAAAGTTACACAAATAAAAGTCTGATTCTTTCTCCAGTGTTTTTTTCCATGCCCTCTCAAGTGTTTAATCCCTTCAGCACAGCATTTCAGATACGTGATGAACTTCTGTAGCTATGCCAAGCGGATGCCACTACTACACACATCTGTAGCTGAGAAAATTTATTGACCAGACACCAACTAAATAAACATAAGCCTTGCGATCACAGTATTAATTATATGATAATAACAACCATTTGTGAAAAGTTGAGCTGTTAACAACTGCATCATTAAAAGGATTATGTGGCTTATTTGAGCATTTTGTGGCATGAGTCACTAGACAAACATTTGCAAGACGAAAGTTCCATATATAGAAAGCAACTGCCTAAGATGGTTTTGGTGCTGGCACAGCCCCAGTGACCACTAGGTGGCAGTAATGACCAAACAACAGAAAAGCCACTCAGGCCTGGAGCTCTCAGAAAGTGAAACAATGAATTTATATCACACAACTGGCCCCCTGACTACACAGCCTTAGTACAAAAATCCAAATAATTATTCAGTCTCTTGATAAGCTGTGTCCTCAATTGTATTATCACAGCCAAAAATGTTTTATCTTATGTCCAAAAGTAGGCTCAAATCAGCAGCCCTGTGCAGAAGCTGGTCAATAGCAATGTGTTTGCCTAGTGTAGTGTTTGGTTTGGTTTGGTTTTAATCTAAAATCCTTTCAGTGGGGAAGGCCATCTCTAGTTTGCCAGAACTCTCACCGCTCTTTAATGTCTTATTCTATGAGGCACAAATTTGCACAGCCCCACAAAGGTATTTGAGATTGGGATCCCTGCTAACATACCTTCTCAAATACACAATGACTGCATTTCAGCCTAGCTAGTGTAGTCAACTCTTTTGCGCTTTTCCACCTCCATTTATCTTTTCCCAAGTCACTCTCCATCTACAACGTCCTTCCCCATGGTTTCCCTTTTTATTTTTTTTTTGGCCCAGATCAAATGTCACCTCCACCTCCCTCAATTATACCTGCTGAAGTGCATTGTCTCTCTCCTCTAACCTCCCATGGTACACAGAGCCTCTACTATTTAATTGGTGTTTATTTTCCGCTCCATATTGTGAGCTATCTTTCATCTGTCTCAGCTCTTTTTTTTTTTTTTTTTGAGACAGAGTCTCACTTTGTTGCCCAGGCTAGAGTGAGTGCCGTGGCGTCAGCCTAGCTCACAGCAACCTCACACTCCTGGCTCAAGCAATCCTCCTGCCTCAGCCTCCCAAGTAGCTGGGACTACAGGCATTCGCCACCATGCTCGGCTAATTTTTTGTATATATATTAGTTGGCCAATTAATTTCTTTCTATTTATAGTAGAGACGGGGTCTCGCTCTTGCTCAGGCTGGTTTCGAACTCCTGACCTCCAGCAATCCTCCCGCCTCAGCCTCCCAGAGAGCTAGGATTACAGGCGTGAGCCACCGCGCCCGGCCTGTCTCAGCTCTTTATAAGTTCCTAAGGGAAGCAAAGAAGTCCGCTATTTCTTTGTGTGTGTCTAATGGTTTCTAGTATGGTATCCACCCATGCTTATATTTCTTCCAGCTCAAAAATCTCTGCCAGCACCTCCTTTGTGTGGACTATGGGAGGCAGGATGGCTTAGAAAAAGTCTGTTAAGGAGCATCACTAAAGAAATATAATTTACTGACATAAGTATATGACAAGGAAAACTAAGCTCACAGCTCCATGGTCTCCTAGAAGTACTAAGTCAGCCTGGGTGCATGTCATTTCTCCACCCTTACCAAGCTGAGTGACCCTGACTAAGTCAATGGATCTGATAATAAGATAATAATAGCAACTAGTTCAGAAGGTCTTTGTCTGTTTTTTACTGTGGTAAGAACACTTAACATGAAGTCTAACTTCTTGAAAAATCTGTAAGCGCACAATACAGTACTATAAATTAGAATCACAATGTTGGACAGCAGATCGCTAGAACTTACTCATCCTGCATAACTGAAATTTTATACCTGTGGAACAGGAAGGTTTTTTTATTTAAAAAAAAAATTCTACTTTGAAATAACTTTAGACTTACACTAAAGTTGCAAAAAATGGTACAATTTCTGTATACTTCGCCCAGCTTCCCCTAATGATAATATCTTACATAAATATATTAATAGTACAATTATCAAAACTAGGAAATTGACATTGACAAAATACTATTAACTAAATCTACAGACCTTGTTTGAATTTAACCAGTGTTCCTACTGATTTCTTTTTTCTGGTCCAGGATCCAGTTGAGGATGCCATATGGCATTTAGCTATCATGTCTTCATCTTCTTCAATCACCTATATATTTGGTCCAGGCTGGTTATTTTCAAAACATCCCTAACGTTTTCTCATGAGTAGATTGAGAGTATGCATTCTGGGCAAGAACAGCCCAGATGTGATGTGATGAATAGCCCAGATGTGATGTGTGCCCTTCTCAGTGCATCCCATCTGGGGGTACATGATGTTGATATGTCTTCTTATTCGTGAGGTTAACCTTGACTACTTAGTTAAGGTGGTATATGCTGGGTTTCTCCACTATAAAGTTACTATTTTCCCCATTGTAATTAATAAGTATCTTGCAGGGAGATACTTTGAGACTGTACAAATATCCTATTTCTCATACTTGCACCAACTAATTTTATTGTCCATCGATGCTGCTTGCCAACAACAGTTATTCCTACAGTGTTTGCCCAAAGGCAATCTTCTGTTTTTCTCATTCCATACACACTTACTAATTGGAATTCTGCTGTAAGGAAGAGCTGTTTCTTTTCTCCCACTTATTTATTTGGAGGGGCTTTATGAGGCTCAAGTGAAGTAAGACATTTACAGCAGTGTCTGGCACATGGTGAAGGCTCACTAAGAGTGAACCATCTTTTTTTTATTTTTCAGGGACAAGGTCTCTCTCTGTCACCCACGCTGGAGTGCAGTGGCATGATTATAGCTCACTGCAGCCTCAAACTCCAGGACTCAAGCAATCCTTCCACCTCAGCCTCCCTGGTAGCTGGGACTACAGGCACTGCAGCTCGTTGTCTTTAGTATTATAATTATTATTATTAATGAGACAATATGAAAGTTATGTAGCTAATGTTTTCTGGTTAGAAATAAGTACTTCTAAAATGTTGAAAGATGTTCCAAAATAGTCTAGTGTATTAGTTTGCTATAGCTGCCGTAACAAAAGACTACAGAGAAGGTGGTTTAAACAACAGAATTTTATTTCCTCATAGTCCTGGAAACTGGAAGCCCAAGATCAAGATGTTGGCAGGTTTGGTTTCTCCTGTGGCCTCTGTCTTTGGCTTGCAGGTGGCCACTTTCTTGCTGTGTCCTAACCTGGTCTTTCCTCTGTGTGTTTGTGCCCCAGTGCCTCTCTTTGTGGGTCCTAATTTCCTCTTCTTGTAGGGACCAGTCAGACTGAATTAAGACCCACTTGTGAGGGCCTCATTTTCATTTATTCATCTTTTCAAAGGCCCTGTCTCCAAATACAGTCACATTTCGAAGTACTGGGAGTTAGATCTTGAACATACATACGAATTTGGTGGGGTACAAAATTCAACCCTTGTCTACCTATTTACTTCAAAGAACTATTGTGAGGAAATAATTGTCCATGTCAGAGTGTTTTCAGAACTGGAAAGCATTGCACAAATATAAAGCAATGTGTAAAAGTTGCTGCAACTCTTGGTAACCTTTCATATACTTCACCTTCAAGTTGCTTAGGCCTTCCCTGACCATATTATTAGCACTATTAATTTGACTTTCGTTTCACACTGCCACAGATCTCTGGAAGGCCAACTTCAACCCAGCTGCTATCTGTGTTATCACACAGTCTAGGTGACTGGCACTCACAATCAGTGTGTTTTGCTTGATTTTTTTGTCTTTCTGGGGCTTGGGGCTTCCAGCAGCTCTGCCCGCAAGCCCTGATTGCTCCATCCACCAGCTGCGTAGCCTTGGGCCAGGCCCTTTTGTGCAGCACTTTGTCCCAATTCAGGCTGAAAAATAAGGGTAACAATCCTCACAAGGATGCAATGAGGATTAAAGAGTTAATCTTCATAGAGCATTTGGATAATACAAAATGGGCAAACTCCTACTCATCTCCATCTACAACTCGCCTGCAAACTAAACACCTGCTAGGAAACTAGGACCCTTTCATATAATGTTTATTTGAAGGAGGCAATTTATAGATTTTAATAAATCTTAGCTTGTCAGAAGTAGGCAAAGGGCACACCCTTCACTATATCTAAGAAAAAAGTGGAATAATCTGTGCCCACTGAAGGTTTTGCTTATCAGAGACTACCAGTGGCCAGGGAGACATTGTGACTCACGGGTCTGTCTTGCCTCTCATGAATAAAAGAGAAGAACCAGAGACTCTCACCCCGGGCTGGTGACTATTTCTTATCTCCCTGTCATCCTTGCTGTCCGCAGCCTCCTAACTCCCAGAATGTGGGAGGAGGGAATGGATAAAATTTGATGGCTTCCTCCAACTTGCCAAGCCTGCTGCTATTCTCCCCGGCTAGCAGTAGCCATCCTTTGCTTCAGAACAGTGCTGTGAAACTCTCCAGAGTCAGGAGTACTTTAGCAGCCCAAGCAAGAAATCCTTCCAAGTCCTCCAAGTCATTTGGCTACTTCCAAAGCACCCCAAGGGAGTTTTTCTATAGGAACTGAACTCTCTGTTTATCCTGTTGCATTACCTCTTTGCTCAAAAATCAGCACTCCACCTGTGATTCATTGCCAGTGAGCACCAGCACTGTTTTGCTGAAAAGCCTGTCTCCATACCATGTCCTTGGGCAGCAGCCTTCTAGATGGTCTCCCTCACTCTGCTCCTCGTCCGGGCATTCTGCTGCGCCATCTTCCCTGCTCCTCCCCACCTATGCGACCCATAAATTTGAAACAGTAAAATCTTTGAATCCCACCTCTGTTCTCAAATACCTTGGAAGTTCCTTGTTTAAGGGGTCAGACAAGATTAGCCCGACAGAGAATGCGTGTGTTTGAGATGGGGCAAAGACGAATAGGAGGGGAGACATGGCCAGGGGCTGGCAGACCAACACATAGGAAGTTGTGACATTGAGAATGTGGCCTATTTGCAGAACTATGTGAAACTCAGTAAAAATGGGACCCAAGGAACAAGCGACAGAGAAATAAAACTGCCGAGGGTGAGCAGAGCAGGGTCACAAAGAGCCTTAGGTCCCACGTAAAGGAGTTTGGACTTATATCTTGGAGACTGTGGGAGCCATTGAAGAGTTTTAAGCAGGAGAGTGTCACAAACAGATTTAGGGCAGATTAGAAAGATTTCTCCAATAAAAGGGTGGAGATTGCATTGGAGGAAAAGAGCGGAAGCAGGGAGACCGTTTGAGAGGCTTTTGCAATAATCCACAGTTGATGGCAGCAAGGGACAAGGGGAAGGGATGTTGAGCAGCGTCACTCCCAGTGTTGTCCTTGGGCCATTGCCAACTTCTGGACCAATATCAGTCCTCCAACTGCTTTTACAGATCTACTATGAGATAAGAAACTTGTGCCAGAATGTAAACCCAAGGCACTTCTTGCTTCATCGAAAAAGTTTTGCTTTAGGGGGAAAAAAAAGGTCAGTTGAACTAAACACTCTGCTTAGTGAAGTATTTGATTTATATTCTGGCCCAAGTCCCTTATCTTCATGAACTCATAACAAATTGTCTGCAGAGTGGCTATAACTCACGGTACTTTCTGGGCTGATGATGATTTGGGCCAACATGAGAAGTTTATAATCATGGTGGATTAGGAAAGTGAGGGAGACAATACATGTTTATAAGAAAAACAAATAACCCAGATGTGGAAGGGGTGATACACTGAATGAGTGATACATGAACTAAATAGTTGAGGGTTCAAATTGAGACACGGGCTCCAGAATGGAATGACCACAGGCTTTTGCATAAGGCAGAACTGAGTTCAAACCCCAACTCCATGATTTACTGTGCCAATTGATGTTAGCTAACTTCTCCAAAGCTCATTTTCCTATCTATAAAATGGGAGAAACAATACCTGCCTCATAGGGATGCGAGTTCATGACCTAGCACATGGCGGGTGTTTGTTAAATGTTCCTAAGATGTGGCACATGGTAAGTGCTTGTTGAAAAAAATGTGTGGAATATCATTGTTTTAAAAAAGCAGAAAGGTGATGAGATGACAAAAAAGAGTGATATAAAGACAGAGTTTGGGAGTAGGTAGGTAATTAGCTCTTCTGGAATATCAAACCGTAAGAAGATAGTAAAACCATGCAGCTAAGATCTGTCCCCAGTAGAGTTATAAAGTCTACTTTTCCTAACCAATATTCCTTTTCTAGACTCTTCTTCCTGCCTCAAGCTCAGCCCCACATTGTGGAGCCCCACTTTGAGTCACCTTGGCTAAGGATTTATCCCCAACCTTGGGTCTGATTCTGATAACAGTGCTCTGTCTTGATTCCTATTTTGGTCCTGTTCATGTTGAAGGTATCCTCCCAGGACTCTGCATCCCTCCACTAGACCACTGGGACTGCTCTTGCCAATCCCTTCCTGCAGAGAGTCCCAAACTCTCAGCCCTATACCTGTTGCCCTGGTGCCTGCCTGCAGACAGCTGTACTTGTGAACACAAGAAACCCATTGCTACCTTGTTTGGATCTCTTCACAATTTGTTTGCTGGACTCAGATATAGTATTGACATCCCCCATAGGCACCAAACTTTGCAGTCAGATGGAAACATTCTAGAACCCAATGAGTCCAGTATCCCTCCACCCCTCAGTACCTGCCTTACCTCTAATGTGAAAATCCACTTCTATATCCAAACCCTTTGCTACACGTACCTGGGACAAGCAAGCAAAACATACAGTAGGTACGTTATGTTTATATGGCAGTTGACAATTTATAGAGTCCTTTTGCATTATCTCATTTGATCTTCACACCAAACTTCTGATACAAAAAAGAATCAATTTCCCTATTTTACAGATAAGTGCCAGTGACTTAGTTGGGATGATCAATCATCTCAGTTTGCCCAGGATTGAGGGGTTCCAAGACCACAGGACTTTCAGTACTAAAACCAGGACATTCCTGGGCAAACTGGGATAGTTAATCACCCTAGGTCACACAGCTACTAAGAGTGACCGAGCAAGGATTTGAACCCAGGTCACCTAGCCTATACTATAGTAGTTGGACCCAATAACTATTTAAGGGAGTGGCACCTACCAAGTCTGTCTCATTTCCGCTGAACCATGTGCTCCTCATAAACAGCATCCTCTCAGACTAATACATAAAGGTCTCGTTTACTTTCTTCTTGAAATAGCAGTCAGTGGAAAGGATAGGATGGGGGAAACACTGCTTTGCATGAGAAAAGGATCTTTGCATTAACTCTCATGCAGGAATAATCACTGATAGTAATAATTTCTAGAAAAGGATTAATTAAACAGAGTCTGTGATTATCTTAACAAGAGCTTGAAATCAAAAGTGATTGTGATGGGCCACTAACCCAATCAATATACATACTCTGCCCTGAGATAATCAAAGATTGATTGCATATATGAATATTCAGTACATGTAAATTTTAAATCCTATCAGATAACAACACAGGGTTATAGGAGATTTACTGGTCAGTATATGTCCTTAAATTCAAACTTGGCCTCACTGAAACCATCTCAGAAAAGATGACAATCGGTGCTTCTCTTAAAGATTTCCAAATAAGAAGAGCTCAAAAGCTTCTTCAGGTAATGCTTTTAACATTATCCATTGAGGAAGAATAAGTACAGCTTGACTTCTTAGATAGTAGAGGGAGGGCCAGATGTCAGTGCCTGCTGACTTCCCTTCTGCCAGACTCTCTGTGCATAGCACAAACTCCAGTTATCCGCCCTCTCAAACCCCTTCCTGCTCAAGCCCTCCTCTGCCACCCAAGACGTCACTATCCTCTAAGACTATGTCCTGTCTTTCTTTCTTCCTTACTTTCTTTTCTTTTTTCTTTTTTCTTCCTTCTTTCCCCCCTCCTTCCCTCTCTCTATTTCTTTCTCTTTCTCCTTTTCTTTCTTTCTTCCTCCCTTCCTTTCTTCCTTTCTTTCCTTTCTTCGTTTCTTTCTTTCTTCATTTCTTTCCTTTCTTCTTTTCTTTCTACAGAGTCTTGCTCTGTTGCCCTGGCTAGAGTACCGAGGAATCAGCCTAGCTCACAGCAACCTCAAACTCCTGGGCTCAAGCAATCCTCCTGCCTCAGGCTCCCAAGTAGCTGGAAATACAGGCTTGCACCACCAGGCATGGCTAATTTTTTTCTACACCTAGCTAATTTTTTTCTAAGTGTCCAGTCTTTCTTTTGACATTTTCTTTGTTAGCTTATGTCATCTTTTGGGATAATTAATTCCAAAGACTCAATCTCATTGTAGGACATCCTTTGTATGCACCTAACATTTAACTTTTTCACTATTTACAATCTCCACATGCATCAAGAAACTTCTGAATATCCATCCTTCATTCGACAAGCATATATGAAATGTCCATAATGTGTCAGGCAGTGTGCTGGTTACTGAGGTTAGTGCTGGAACAGTTACAGGGAGCAGAAGTTCTCAAGTTAATTAAGGGAACAGGGAATAGAAAAGCCATTCCTGGGCCAGCCTGGTGACTCATGCCTATAATCCTTAGCACCCTGGAAGCCTGAGGTGGGAGAATTGCTTGAGGCCAGGAGCTCAAGACCACCTAGGCAAGAGCAAGACCCCATCTCTACAAAAGACAGAAAAATTAGCTGGGAGTGGTGGTGTGCCCCTGTAGTCCCAGCCACTCTAGTTGGCTGAAGCAGGAGGATAACTTTAGTTTGAGGTTGCAGTGAGCTATAATAATGCCACTGTACTCTGACCTTGGTGACAGAGTGAGCCCGTGTCCAAAAAAAAAAAAAAAGAAAGAAAGAAAGAAAATCCATTCCTGGAAGAAACAACAGCATCACACAGACAAGACAATCTGCTCAGACAACTACATGTGAGTTCAAAAGGGTTGGAGGCAGGAAGTCTTTAGGAGTTGGCAGACGTGGCCAACTGGATAATTCGGTACTTTTCCAGGAAGTCTTCTCCGGCTAATCCCTGGAGAAACAATAGCTTCTGCCCCTCACCTTGAATAAACATAAAGCAATCAAGTCCTCCTAAGGCCCTTCCTCTCTTATTTTCCAGTTTTCATTGCATTTCCACTTATGAAATTATTTTAAGTCCTTTATGCATTTTCTGTTCCATCTGCCTTCTGTATATAGCCCACATACCGATCCACATCAGTGTTTGCTGCCAGCAACCACTGGGAAGGGTGGAGTAGCCATCACTTCCTGTGACCCAGGAAGAAGAGAAAACATGAGGTTATCAGCTCTGTGCCATGATGAAGCCACGGCATGTTTCCTTAGAAGTCCGGTTAACCTATCTCGACGCAGCATCAAATACCTGTCTCTGCTAAGCAAATTCTGTCAACCTAGAGGACAGAATCCCTTATACTCCCAAAGATGCTTTCCAGTGTCAGGAAGGGAGCTAAGCAGAGGACTGGCTTAAGGCAGGCGGTGTTAAGAGAAATACCAAGAATGGGAAGGGGATGGAAAAAAGCAGAAAAAAGCAAGGGAGAAGGAGAAGTGTTCCTGGCTTTGAGCACTATTAGGGACGTGACAGTCACCCGCCAGCCCCGCCCACAGGCTCAGCTAGAAGGTTTTCCCCCAGGCCTCCCTGCCAAGCCTGAGCTGACTGGAAAAGTGATAAAAATCTGATCCAAGGACTGTCACTCCACAGGCTGGACAGTGGCCTGTCATGCAGCTGGAGAATGACGATAACTATGGCCATAGTGATAAGAGCTCTGATGCCTTGAGGGGTTACAACATGGTAGTTTATCTCATTTAATCCTCACAACAACTCTGTGAGGTAGATAATATTCTCTTCCTTTTACAGAGGACAATACATGTTTTCAGAGGTTTCACAAGTCTCCCAAGGACAGAGGATTGAGTCAAACAAACTCTGGTCTATCTGATTCTAGAACCAAACTCTTCCTCACCTTTCAGTATTGTCTTTCCTTTGTTTGTTTGTTTGTTTATTCAAAAAAAGCTTCTGAGCACCTGCTGTAAACCAAGCACCGTGCTAAGTACTGAAGATACAACAGAGGCCAAGACTTAAAATGCACCTGCCCCGATGGAGCTCATACTTTACAAGGGAAATAGAGAAACAGTAAACAAATAATCAACAAAAATAAGTATAGGTTGCACTAAGTACTATAAAGACAAAGGGTTTGTTACGGTACAGAAGTACAGGGGAGGCCTACTTAGAGATCAGGGAAGGCCCCTCAAGCAAGGGAAGGACATCACACTGAGATCTGGAGGATGTGACAGAGCCAGTCATGAGGTCACCCAAGGAAAAGTCCAGGAACAAGGTGCAGAACAGGCCTCTCAAAGAACAGAGGGTCAGTGTGGCTGGGTGTTTATAGAGAGTTTGGCAGGGGCCAGATCACACAGGGACTTAAAGACCATCACAGGAGTTAGAATCATCTTCCAAGTTCAATGGCAAGCCATCAGAAGGTGTTAGGCAGTACAGTGATTTGCTTTTTTTTTTTTTTTATTTTTTTTATTTTGAGACAAGGTTTTGTTATGTTGCCGGGGCTAGAGTACAGTGCAGTCATCATAGTCCACTGCAACCTCAAACTCCTGGGCTCAAGTGATCCTCCTGCCTCAGCCTCCTGAGAATCTAGGACTACAGGCAGGCACCACCATGCCCAGCTAAGTATTTTTTATTTCTTGTAGAGATAGGGTCTCCCTATTGCTCAGGCTGGTCTCAAACTTCTGGACTCAAGTGATCTTCCTGCCTCAACCTCCCAAAGTGCTAGTATTACAGGTGTAAGCCACTACACCCAGCCGATATACTTTTTATTAAAAAGAGGAGCATAAGTAACAGTTAAGAGCATAGACTCTGGACCCAGAATGTCTGGATTTAAATCCCTGAATTGCTGCCTAATAGCTGTATAACTGAGAGTAACCCCTTCTTTGCCTCATTTTCCTGATCTTTAAAAGGCAGATACTAACATTATGTTCTTCAGAGAGCTGTTAGAGGATTAACTTATTTATTATTTGAAAACACTTAGAATAGTGCTTGGTACATAGTACTACAGGTGCCTGTAAAATAAATGAGTACACTGGGCCTGGTGGCTAATGCCCATAATCTCAGCACTTTGTGAGGCTGAGGCAGGAGAATCACTTGTGGACAGGAGTTTGAGACCATCTGGGAAACATGGTAAGAACCCTTCTCTACAGATAATTTAAAAAATTAGCTGGTGTGGTGACATATACCTATAGTCCCAGCTACTCAGGAGATTGAGGTCTGAGGATTGCTTGAGCCCAGGAGTTCGAGGTTGTAGTGAGCTATGATTGTGCCATTGCACTCCAGCCTGGGCACAGAGCGAGACCCTGTCTCAAAAAGTAAATAAATGAATAAACAGATTAATAGATGTCTTTACACATATAATCACACAAATTTTTTTTTACATAAATGCAGACACATAATATCAACAGCATGCTTTTCTTTTAGTGATGTCTTTTGCTATGTTCTTTCTCTGTCTTCCTCTCTCTCCCCCTCCACTCACATCAGGAACTGCTCCCCCTAAAGCAGTTCATGTCAGGAATTCGATGTGTTTCCTACCACACTATCCTAAATAGGCATACATAAGATTTATGTATATATACGTATATGGTATTCTTTTACCTTTGTTTTACCAAAATTCAATGATGTTCTATACAGTTGACCCTTGAACAATGCAGGGGTTAAGGGTGCAGTTGAAAAGTCCACCTATAACTTGAGACTGCACAAAAACTTAACTATTCATAGCCTACTGCTGACTAGAAGACTTACCAATAACATAAATAGTCAATTAACACACATTTTGTGTGTTACATGTATTGTATACTGTATTCTACCAATAAAGTAAACAAGAGAAAAGAAAATCATAAGAAAGAGAAAATATTTATTATTCATTAAATAGAAGTGGATCATCATAAAGGTCTTCATCTTCATTGTTTTCACATTGAGTAGGCTGAGGAGGAGGAGAGGTTGGCCTTGATGTCTCGGGGTGGCAGAGGCTGAAGAAGTGGTGGAGGTGGAAGGGGAGGTAGGAGAGGCAGGCACATTTGGTGTAACTTTCATTGAAAAAAAAATCTGCTTATAAGTGGGACACCTGCACTCGAATGTTCATAGCAGCACAGTTCACAATCGCAAAGCTGTGGAAACAACCCAGGTGCCCATCAATACATGAGTGGATTAATAAAATGTGGTATATGTACACCATGGAGTACTATTCAGCTTTAAGAAACAATGGTGATATAGCACCTCTTGTATTTTCCTGGATAGAGCTGGAACCCATTCTACTAAGTGATGTATCTCAAGAATGGAAAAACAAGCACCACATGTACTCACCAGCAAATTGGTATTAACGGATCAACACTTAAGTGGACATATAGGAAAACATTTATCGGGTGTTGGGCAGGTGGGAGAGGGGAGGAGGGTATGGGCAATATATGTAACCTTAACATTTGTACCCCCGTAATATGCTGAAATAAAAAAAATCTGCTTATAAGTGGACTCATGCAGTTCAAACCCGCGTTGTTCAAGGGTCAACTGTGGACATTTTCCTCACTCAAAACTAACTTCTAGAAATCCCTTCCAGACAGCTGGTATAACTCTACTTCATCATTTAAATGGATGTATCCTGGTCCACAGAGGCAGATGTACCATAATTTATTCAGCTGTTTCTCAACTGATGAACACTGATTAGTACCCAGTTCTTTCACTATTTCTAACACCGCCTCTGTGAACATCGTTCAAATGACCTTACATTCTGGTACTTTCACCTCTAGAGAGAAGATGTCTGGGAGTGGTGCTGCTAGACTAGATGACATAAGTGTTATTTTTTAAATAGATATAGATGATAGGTTGTTTGTTAAAGAGACTGGTACCGTTTCCATTTCCTGCAGGAGGTATGTGAGTGCTCATTTGCCTACAGCCTTGCCACAACAGGTCATTTTTAGATGGGTGCAAACTTATGTTATTTTCATTTAAAAATTTGTATTTACTGAAAATTTGCATATAATAAAATACACATAAGTATACAATTTGATGAGTTTTGATAAATGTTTATGCCATGTTACCAATACTACGGACAATCAAGATATAGAAAATTCCATCACCCCAGAAAATCTCTCTTCAAGCCAAATCCCACCCTCCACTGACAACCTCTGTTTTGATTGATGTCTATCACTATAGATTACTTTTGCATAAACTTCCTATAAATAAAATCAGATACTGTACTTCTTGTGTCTCGCTTCTTTTGCTCGACTTAATGTTTTTGAGATTCTTTCATGTTGTTGCATGTATCGGTAAGTAATCGGTAGGTAATCAATAGGATTTTTTAGTTATAATTTAAATACAATAAAACCTACAGATTTCATACCTTCCATTTAAGGGGTTTTTATCATTGCATACAATGTTTCACATGCAAAACATTTCCATAATCTTAGGCCCTCTGGGGCCTTTGTGGCCAATTCCCATCCCACCTCACTCCATCCAGAGGCAAACATTTATCCAATTCCTATTATCATTCATTACTTTTGCCTATTCTAGAGTTTCATACAAATGGAATCATAGAATATATACTCTTTATATCTGGTTTCTGTCACTAAGCATAATGCTTTTTTGATTCACTTGTGGTGTTTCAGTTAACAGAAGTTTGTTCCCTGTTATTGTTGATTACTGTTCCATATAGCACAGTTTGTTTATCCATTGCCCTGTTGCTGGACATTTGGGTTGATTCTCATATTTTAGATATTACATATAAGACTACTATAAACTTTTTGTGCAAGTCTTTTTGTAAACATGTGTTTTTTGTTTCTTTTGGATAAATACCTAGTATTGTAATTGTAGGTTGTAGGTTTGGTGTATAAGTTTGTAAAAAACTGACAGATTTACAAAATGATTGTAACATTTCACACTCCTACCACAAATGTATGAGTTTCAGTTCCTCCACATCCTTAACAACATTTGATGAGTTGTATGATTTCTTTGTATATTTTAGAAATAAGTCCTCATGTGTGTGTGTATATATACATGTATATATATGTGTGTGTATGTATGTATATACATGTATATATGTATGTGTGCATATATATGTATGTGTGTATATATATATACACATATATATATATAGAGAGAGAGAGAGAGAGATAATTATTATGAGTTTTATCTCCTGGTTATAGGTTGCTTCTTCATTTTCTTATTCTTTTCTTTCAATGAACAGTTTTTCCTTCTATGTTTAGTGCTTTTATTCTAAATATTTGCCTGCCTTAAGTGACAAAGGTATGCTTATTTCTATACTTGCTGTATTTACTTCAGGAAGCATTATACTTTTAGTTTTACATTCAGGTCTTTGATTCATTCTGAATTAATATTTGTGTATGGTATGAGGTAGGGATCAAGGGTCATCTCCCTTCACATGTTTTTATAGTTTTTCCATCATGATTTGGTAAGAAGACTTTTCGTTTCCCATTAAAATTGCTGTGGCATTTTTTACTAAAATTCAATCATGCATACAAATATTTCTGGACTCTATTCTATTTTATTCATCTATTTACCTGTCCTTATGCCAATACCACACTGCATTTATCATTGTAGTTGTATAATAATTCTTGAAATCAGATTGTGTATTCGTTCTTTTTTATTTTCATCAAGACTGTTTTTGTTATTCAATATGTATTTCCATATAAATTTTAAAATAAAAATGTCAATTTCTACAAAAAAATCTATTTAGAGTCTGACTGGAGTTACATTAAATCTATTAATCAATTTAGAGAAAATTGACATCTTGACAATATTTAGTATTCTGATTCAATTATTTCTATCTTCTTTAATTGCTCTCAGAAATATGTAGCTTTCAGTGCAGAGGTCTGCCATGTCTTTTGCTAATTTTTTCTCATGTATTTTATGCTTTTTTGTGCTATTGCAAATCAGATTGTTCTTTTATTTACACTTTCCAGGTGTGGTGGCTCACGCCTGTAATCCTAGCACTCTGGGAGGCTAAGGTGGAAGGATTGCTTGACCTCAGGAGTTTGAGCAAGAGTGAGACCCCATCTCTGCTAGAAATTGAAAAAATTAGCTGGGTGTGGTAGCAAGTGCCTGTAGTCCCAGCTACTGAGGCAGGAGGATAGATTGAACCCAGGAGTTTGAGGTTGCTGTGAGCCAGGCTGACACCATGGCATTCTAGCCCGGCCAACAGAGCAAGACTCTGTTGCCTCTGACTCAAAATAAATAAATAAATAAATAAATAAAAATAAATAAATAAATGCACTTTCCAATTGTTTGCTGCAAGTATATAGAAATCAAGTTCATTTTTGTATTTTGACTGCGTATGCTACAATCTTGCTAAATTCCCTTAGATTCCATAGGTCTCTGTACACAGGGTTTTCTATGTAACCAACCATGTTGCCTCCAAATAAAAGACAGTTTTACTTCTCCCTTTGCAGTCATATGCATTTTACTTCTTTTTCTTGTTTTATTATATTGGCTAGTACCTTTAGTACAGTGTAAAACATAAGTGGTAAAAGCAAACATCCTTGCCTTGTTTCAAGACTTACAGTACAAGCATTCAACATTTCATCAGTAGATTTAATGTTACCTATAAGTTTTTCATAGATGTCCTTTATGAAATTAAAGAGGTTCTTTTCTATTCTATTCCTTTAGTGAGAGTTTTTAATCATGAAGGGATATTTCAGTTTTTCAAATGTTTTTCTTGCATCTATTAAGGATGATTATCATAATCTTCTCCTTTTTTCTTTAATGCATGAGTTATATTGATTGATTTAAATAAGACCTTCAACCAAGCTTGCATTCCTAGGATAAACTTCACTTGGTAATAATATACTGGTATTATCCATTTTAGATATTGCTGAATTTGCTGTATTAATATTTTGTTCAGAATTTTTGCATCTGTGTTCATGAGGGATACTGGTCTACAATTTTTTTCTTTTTTTCTTATCTATATTTTTATTTCTTTGGCATGTTTTGGTTTCAATGTAATTCTGGCCTCACAAAGGAAATTGGAGGCAGTTCCCCTATAATTTTTAAGAAATTTGTATTAGATTTACACTATTTCTACCTTCAATAGTTGATAAAATTTATCTTTGAAACTATCTGGGCCTAGGAGATCATCTACTTCTGGATGATGTAACATGAGAAAAAATAAACATATGTATGAATGCCATATTCATGAGCTCACTCCCACGCCTCCTTCTTTGAAATGAGACCACTGGTCAGAGGCTGTGTTGAGTGAGATTCCATTCCTAGACAGCAGTAATTCTGTAAATCCCCTGTATAGTGGGTACTAGCTAAGGTATGGATTTCCAGAATTGGTATATTTCTTTGGAAAATAAAATTCTGGCCCAATGTAGTTGACTTGCCACCAAGTGACTGGTTGTTCTCCTTGAGAAACAGTACCATATTGCCATATTAGGGGTAGAGCGTTGATCTATGCTACTGAAAGTTTTAATATTCAAAAGCAGCAATAGCTATATTGAACATAGTAAGGGGAAGTCCATGCTGTTGACCTATATGTAGCTTCCATCTCTGCCACCATAGCACTTCTTATGCCAGTTGCAGAGAAGTGACAAAGATTGGCCAATGACAAAGATTAGCTGGCATCAACTGGCCATGCAATTTTGAATAATTGGTTTGTTCAGCGCCTCTTTACTGGTTGATGTTTTCTATGGGTATTAATGCATGATCAAAAATATTTATACTTTGTGCCTATTTTCAAAATTTATCTACCAGAGACCCTTTGGTCCTCAGTTTTCTAATCCTTTTCCTTCCAGTCCCCTTACCAGAGAGCTAGGCCATTTGCCACTGCCCAGGATTCTTTACATATTCTCATTTTACACCTTTCCTCTTCTACATAAAGTGGATGACTCAGTATACTTGTAACAGCTGTGCCTATTAGGAAGATTGGCCATCTCCACTTTCAAGGCCAATCTTGATTGTAGCTATTATGTGACCACTGTTTATATTTAACTTGCACACGCATACCAAGACCAACCATTGACAAACCAAGCTCAGGTTTCTTCCTCCTCCCTCAGCTGGTCATATGAGACCCCTTATGTGGCCATAGGTATAAGCTGGAAGAGAAGCACTTGTACAACTATGGAGAGTGACATATAGTTTACCCATGACCTCTGGTCATAACTGAGTTTGATCTCAGATAAACCATTACGACAGACTGTGGCTAGACCTGCTCAAATTTATGATTTCGTGAGTCCCACCACTGACATTTGCAACAAATTAGGTGTTTGCCATTTGGCCCAAATGACAGGGATGCTTGCACCACAGACTTAATTTAGTGCATAGTTCTTTCCTGTTCTGGTTCCCATTCAAAGCTCGTGATATTTCTAGGTGTATTTCTAGGTGTATATGTGTTGATCCCAGAACCCAAAGATGCCTACCAAGAACTGAGCTCCCTTCTTTGTGGTAAGAAATGCAAGATGATGTGTCTGTTAATTTGGAGGAGATAGTCTAGTACACCTCAGACCACTAGATCCATAAAAACTTCATTAAAGTGGCAAGTCTCTGATCTTCATAATGTTTATCTTGTATGTATCTTATGAAGTCTTCTAGAGCACTGTCCAATCAGCTTGTCATTGATGGAACGAATCAATACGATTTTCAGTGGGATTTCAAGATGATTCAAATACCTTCAGACTATATTATGATAAAGGAAAGAGGGTCAACATATCCCTGGATCAAAGCTGCAATTGAATATTATTCATGTCACATGAATGCAAACTAATCTCTGATCTTCTTCCTAAATGGAATAGAAAAAAATCCACTTCTGGCCAGGCACTATGGCTCATGCCTGTAATCCCAGCACTCTGGGAGGCCAAGGCTGGGGGATTTTGAGACCAGCCTGGTTGCAACACAGTGAGACCCCATCTCTACAAAAATAGAAATAATCAGCCAGGTGTGGTGGCACACACCTATAGTCCCAGCTAATCGGGAGGCTGAGGCAGGAGATTGCTTGGGCCCAGGAGTTTGAGATTGTAGTGATCTTTGATGGCACCACTGCACTCCATCCTGGGCAACAGAGAGAGACTCTTTCTCACACACACACACACACACAAAAAGAAAGAAATAAAGAAAGCCATTTCCCAAATTAATGATGGCATACCATGTACCTAAAGCATCATTAACCTATTTTATCTTATTTATCTAGCAAAAAAAAACACATTTAGCACAGTAGCCACAATCACCGCTATCACTTGTTTGAGCTGGTGGTTTTCTGCAGTTATTCTCCAAAACCATCCAGTTTCTGCAGAAGCCAGACTGGTAAATTAAATAAAGATATGATAGTGAGTAGTGACCATCCCTCCTGCATTTTTTAGGTCTTTAATAGTAGCACTAATTTCTGCTATTCCCCTATTCCCAGGGAGTAATTTTTCTTTATTTGCTCTCCTGCTGGGGGAGGGAGATGCATCAACAGTTTCAGAGGTTTCCACTTGGTCTTCTCCACTAGGCCAATGACCCAAAGTGCTTCTAACTGCCAGTATGTCATTCCTAGTTATGCACTTGGATATTTGAGAAATAATCACTGGGTATGTCTTTGGACCCAGTGGACACATGGTAGCTGGAATTTACCCAGGTATTTATTTGTTTCTGGCCCCATAAATCTCCAGTCTAACAGGGCAGGGGAGGACCATGGTAAGACTGGGTCTCTGGGGATCAGCTCAGACCATGTGTTGAGTCATGGTATTTCCTTTCCTCAAGGCAAGGGGCTTCTGAATAAGGTGACCCTTCAGTGCCTCCCAAATCAAAGTGGCGTAATAAAGCCTTGGTGTCCCCACTGGATCAGTCGTTGGATGGTAGCTGCCCTAAAGGGCCTCCTGTCTGAGTATGTTTGCCCAGAGTGCAGCAGCCCCTGAAGGGACACTGGGGTGGTGCATCACAGTACCTACCACAAGAATGTCTTGGAAACAATGTCTGTAAGGGAGTAGGGGAAGCGTGATTGGGCAGGGAAGGAGTTGAACTGTGATACAGTTGTAACAGACTCAGCCAGTCCTACAGGGAGCTTTGGAACTGGCATGGATGGCCCTTGGGAGTTGTCCTGAACTGAAGGCCTTTGTGCTCTTGCTTTGGTTAGCATTAAATGAGTGCTGCTCTTGAGGAAGGGGTGTGATCTTGGACAGAGGACAATACCCAAGGAGGGAGCTGCCAAAAGCCAACATTCCCAACAGTTGGAGAAATAAGTACTTTAGTCCTCAAGAGAGTATCTGGGCAGTGTACTGTAACACAGTAGAAGTCATCAGCATATGGATGAGATCACTAAAGAGCAAATTCAGAGAGTAAAGAGAAGAGCACCCAGAACCTAGCCCTAAGCTAAATAATTAGAAGCCAGCTAGTGGAGGAGAGCTGGCAAAAGAGACGGAGAAGGAGCAGTCAGTATGGCAGAAGAAAACTCAGGAGAGCAAGGAGTTGCTGAAACCAGGAAAGAAAGATAGAATAATCCATCATGTAGAATAATACTGAGAGGCTGACAAATACTAGACAAAAAGCACATCCATTATTTTGTCAACATTGGAGGCCACTGATAAATTTGATTGAAGTTATTTTAGCAAATAGTAGACACGGAGGCCAGATTATAGTGTGTTAAAGGATAAAATGAAGTTTAGGCAGTAAAGACAACATATTAATATTAAAATTTTTTTTGAGTGTTACTGAACATAAAAATGGGGGAAGGTGCTAGCTAGAGAAGACAAGGGCTCACAGAGGATGTCAGAGTTGTTGATTTGTGCTTGTTTCTTAATTGATAGCTTTTAGAGTATGTTTGTGGTTGAGGGAAGGGATAAATGATGATGGAGAAAGAATAGCAGAAGAGACAGGGAGCACATTTAGCAGGCAGAGTCACTGGGTCCCGACAACACTGGAGAGGATAGCCTTTGGTAAGAGCAGGACCAAGAGAAAAGAAGATGAGGGAAGGTACAGGCACGATTGCTGATTTGGTGGTGGGACAATAAAGAAGTTGCCATCTGATGCCTCTTTTTTTTTTTTTTCTTAATGAAATACAATTGCGTTGGGTAGGTATCTGCTTACACATTGCAGATCTGTTTCCACCCTAAACTATGATGGCCCAAGGCCCTGGTTATCATCATGACACAGGAAGAGAGAAACAAGGTGTGGCTCTGCAGAGCTGACAGCCGCTTGGCACATGTCACTTCACTTCTTTGCCTTCTTTTTTTTTTCTTCCATTTCGAGTCATGTATGCCAGCTTTCAGACTGGTAAACAGAGGGTGGGGCTGAAGGTCAAAAGGTGATGTGATCTCAATCTGAACTTACTGGCGTGATCAGCTGTGCTTCCTCATTATAATCAGGAAATCCTGGAGTGACCCAGCCAGCCAGCAAGAGGACATCTGGAGAGACACGGGCATGAGTTGGGGGTGGGTAGCAAGGAAGGGAGGGGCTCATCAACTCTCTTTCCTGGGCCCAAAATGGAACTTCATTTCTTTAGCTCGTATCTTTGCACATATTCCTGTAAATACGTGGCACATTCAATCTCTGTCATATTTTTTTCCCCTTTAAGGCTCTGTTGTTTTTATGATCTCTCTGCTGACTAGAAGAGATTACATCGCATCTATAGATAAGGTCTGTTGATTTACAGATAGACCAAAGATGGTCAATGTTCTATCTTACTATGTTATAAAGCATACATACGTTAATGGTAAAAAAAAAAATAAAATAAAATGAGATTTATTTATATTCTGACATTATAAATATTCCCAATATATTGCTTAGCAATAATAGTAGATTTTTAAAGTTCATATATACATTTAAAGTATATGTATACACTTTTAAGAGGCTGACATTTATGAAGTGATTATTATGTGCCAGTTATAATATTAGCTCTGGGTATTGAAAATGAAGGTTAAATTTTTATTTTTAAATTTTAGCAGTACTTATTAATTTTTTGATATGCATTACTTTTGCAAATAAAAGTTAATTTTAGAGCCAATATCTGGTCGCTACTGGTAGGATTTGCTATTTACAAGTAGATTCTGTGGCTCCTCCTCTCCATTTGCAGCCTATAACTGTATTAGACATGAGGTTTGGGAGTTCTGTCCTTTATTCTGTTCTACCCTAATTGAAGCTTTTCTCTGCACTTTGTAACATTTGCCATGGCTCTGGGGCTGAGTGTGGAATGCCCTGTAGAAGCGGATTATTTCCTGGGCTCCGTAATTTGCTAACAACAAATTTCACATGTTAAACAACATTAGCTTAATCTAATTCCTGTTCTCTTCTAAAAGAAGCTCTCTAACTTTTAAAAGCCTATGCAGTGGCTTCCCATTACTTCACTGTTTGTGGCTTTGACCTCAAAAGTCTCTTAACTACTTGAATGCCAGAAGCAGTTCCATCCTGTGACTGCTTGCTGCAGTTTATCAGAAGGAAGGCGGTAAGTGCCTCCTCAACACTCTTAATTGTCTCATTTTCCATTTTACAATGTCTCTTTTTGTGCAAGATAGAAAACTTTGTCCTTTCTTTCTTACGAAGTCTGAACACAAGGGAGACCATAAAAGTGTGTTCACAGGAACCGAGTGTGTTTTCTCAATGTCTGTCTGTCTTACTCCAATCAGGAAAAGTTACCCTGACAACCAAATAACTGTTGTTTTATTTTTTAAAAACCCTATTCTTTGTCTTCTGTAAATTTAGTCTCTTCTTATGGAGTTAGCTTGCCTCCGAAACTCTAAGAGCCATAGGATTCAGTTAAGCCTGCCGACGACAAGCATATCGTTAAAATTGCTGGAAAACTTGGTTTGATTTTCCACTCTTGAAGTTGAAAATTATCTGAATATGGGCAACGCACAGTTCCTATTAAATCTCTGTGTTTCCTTTGGAGATCACAGCCAAAGGCAAGGGGCTGGCAACACAATCCTGAAGGTAATATTTTAAAGAGAGTAATCCTTGTCAGGTAAAAAAGAGAGAAAGAACCACCACAATCATGTTTCCTGATCGGTCAAGAAGGTTTTCTGGCCACCCTATTAGTTGATCTTTCTGGGATATTGTGCTATTTCACCATAGTTTCCAGGGGAGTATTTTCTTGGACTGATTATGCTTATTTTACTTAACAGGAAAAGAGTACTCTTTTTATAATTCTAAACTTTTCTTTTTGAAAGCTACTCCCTTGACACTTAAATCCTCTGAATAAGACCCTAATTTGAATTAAAAAGAAAAAAACGTAATAGTACAAGAAGACTCAGTCAGAGGCTAAATTGCTGTCTTTTATTTCCTAGCTTTTATCTGCTATGCATCCCTATTCCTGATTACTGATTTTCCCTGCAGTTATTTGGATCCGATTACCCCTCCAAGTGAATTGATTTTCCTCAACTTCAATTCAAATGCCAATTATTGATTAAGGGCAGGCCTGGTCCTGAGGAATAGGAAACACAATGGTTAAAGAAAAGTCTTGATCACAACTAGAAAAATGACTCCGAAAGTATGCCCTTTTCCATGTGGTTGGTGACCACTTCTTTGTCTGCAAAAGTCAGCATGTTCACAGCATTCTTTTTTTTTTTTTTCCAGGCAACTCTGGCAGGGGGAGAAGGCATTGCTTTCCCCCCAAAAAAGTAAAGCAGAATAATTGGGGAGAGTATCAGAAGCAGGTCTGCCAGGACATCTCACTTTTCTGCTTGGTCAATCTTGAGAGTAAAGAATCTCAGCCATCAATGGGGCATATGCACCACTGTCTGTCATCTCAGGCTGACGTCATGACTGTTCTAAACATGTAAGAGTCTTCATGGGACCCGTGCTCAAATGACATGTACACAAATAAGACAAACTCAGAGATACAGATGCTATGTGAGTCAATAATATCCCTATGTTATACAAACTATTCCTTAAAAGTTAACAATAAATATGACATACTGAAATCCGTTATTGCTAATACTTTATGCCCATCAATACCAGTAGTATTCCACACATATCAAAATGGAGTGGCAGGGTTCCTTTCTTCCAAGTGCCTCAGATATCACTGAAAAGTTTCCTAAAAGTCACAGCAGCCTGAAGGCAAAAAATCTGCATCTCAAAAAAAAAACAGAGAAATTCTAGGAACTAATGTTACTTTCTCCCAAGATAAAAGGATCTGCCCTCCTAACTCTGAAACAGGAACCTGTGAAAATCTTTCTTATGAAATGGAGAGCTCAGAAAGAATCCTCCCCATTCTCCCTTAGGGACAAGCCAGTCCTCAAGGAAATAGGAAACAGGGCAGAAGAGGATGTTATAATGAGAGGAAAGAGATTAAATATGCTTTAGTTTATAGGGTCCTTTGAAAATTCTCCTTCTTTTATTCCTCTCTCCACCTCCTTCAAATGTCAGTCTCATAACCACTCTAAATCATCATTTGAATCTGATAGGAAAGTCTACCTTGATTTAAGAGGATGCCAAGAAGTAGCTCATATCAAATAACTTTACATTCTTTAGAGAGAATTCACCTCCCTGCTCTTTCCCAAAGACACACACACAAGCACATGCATCCCCACACACTCGTCATTCACTTTTTTTCCTAGAGTGAGTGCTCAATCTGGATTTTTCCTTGACTTGCCCATTATTATTATTATTATTATTTTTAGCAAAATCTCACAGAATAAAAAAATCTACCAGCAGGGCTCTCCATACCACCTCCAATGCCACAGCAGCACAATTGTGAGAGCTGAATGGATTGGCTGTCCATGAGCCGAGGTTGAAAGCAAACTTCAAAAGACCCTACTTGCAATGGCCAGGGTTTTAGAGATTAGAATTTCAGCATATTTTATTTTCAATAACCTACTGGGGCAGAGCACTGTGAGCCAAGAAGCACAAAACGACGCGAGAGAGAAAGAGGGGAAAAAAGTGAACAAAAAAGGGGAGAAAATAAGGCCAGATGATAAAAGATGCTTAAAAAGTGGGGAATTAAATATGATCTTAAAAATTAATAATAACCTAAACAGAAAAAGGAAAAATAATTTGGCCTGCAAGAACAAAACAGAAGAATAGAAGAGGAAGTGGTTAAATTAGCCCAGAAAAAAAAAAAAAAAAAAAAAAGCTGGAACCACAATAATATGGAGACCTCCACTGTTAGCAATTTTGAGTGGCTGAAATCTGTGTGTTTCTTTCCACTTCCTGGCCTTAATGCCCTCTTTACCAACACCAAGATCAAAAATAAGCAGTCATCAGACCATTAGTCAGCACTTCTAGTAGAATTGCATTAAGCATTAATCATCTCTGAAGAGGAGTTCCCCATTCTTCCTTTCAAAGTAATGGTTTTTAGACCAGTCATCATAAGACAATTTTGAGTTTCATATTTCTGTTATTATAAGATAATTAAATTTGCATAAAATCTTTGTTCAAAAGCCTGAATTTTTGTTCATAACGATGTTCCTTTGTGGAATGGACTTTGAGGCCACTGAAACCTGGGTTTAAGGCCCAGCTCTGCCAATTACTAGTTCTGTAGCCTTGAACATATTTTTTTAAACCTCTTTGAGCCTCAGTTTCTTCCTACATACAATGGGGAATCTAAGAATTAAATGAGAAAATCAATATAAAAAGACCTTTCTCACCTCTAGTGTGTAATAGATGCTCAATAAGTTGTAGCAATGATTGTCATCATATTAAAGAATCAATGCTCACACTTATAGAAGGACAAAGGAGAAAGTCCTGAAGAAAGAGCTGCAGCAACAGGGGACTGGAAGTGTGCAAATATGGACAAAGAGAAAGGGGTGATGTAAGCATTCGTGCATGTGCACGTGCCTGTATATGTGTGTCCAGTGAGAGAGCAAAGTGCAAATGTGGGAGCAAGGACAAAGAGAGAGAGAAAGAAAGATCCTACAGCAAGAATGGAGAAGAGATTAATGGAGAGTAAGAGGAAGGAAGACCCCTTTAATAGCAAGGAAAGTGAGGAGCACATTGGGAAAAAGAAGAGAAATTTGAGACAAAAGCATGCAACTCACCATGAATTCCAAATCAATGGACAGGGCCATCAACACCTGGGTGCAGTCCAATCACCTGGACAGTCGAAGAACCATAAAGCTAATAAACAATGAGTTTTTTTGAAGGCAACAGCCATGGTTCTGTAACAGGGGTAAACTTTTACATTTTAAAGTGCTCTTCTCTTTTTGTCTCCTTAATTAGAAATCTTCATACCAGTCTGCCCTAGGCAATGATTTGCCCAGAAGGAAGGTTTGAATTTATTATAGAAGGAGAATAAGAGTAATATTCTGCTTCTATCTTTCAAAAAGTAGGTTTATGCAAGTCTCTTTAAAAGAAATTTGCTAAACTCCTGTGTGAGGTCTTAGTATTTTAACAACCAAGCATGGGAGAGAAAAAAAATAACCTCCATGTCATTAAGATTTAGCCAAGGGAAGTCAGGGAAAAGATACTCTCCTTTGTGTGCAGAACTGTGGGAAGTGGAGAGAGAGAGAGAGAGAGAGATGTATAACAGTGAAGTCTGTCCTAATCTCCCCTTCCCTAGCCCTTCTGAGTTTGGCCCAGGTAGGGAAAGGTATACTAGGAAAGCAAGGTTAAGTCTGAAAGCAGAGAGGGGATCTACTGAAAAGACTCCCATGGACTATAAAGAGGTGGTCCTGTGTGTGGTACGTTCTTATACAAATCTAGGGACCAAGCCCACACCTAGGCAGTGCAGTGTGGTCAGACAGAAGGACAGAAGGCCCAGAAAGAGCAAGGCTCTCTGCTTGCTAAAGGCAGGTTGGATTCAGGGCTGGGTCAGAGGCCAGCCAGACTTCAAAGGGATCTCCAGCACCAGGGGAAGCAAAAATGAGGGCAGGTCAGCCAGAGCACACTAGCGGACTTTGATCAGACCCAGCAAGACCAACCACAGGCCACACCCACTCAAGCATCAGCCACTAACACGCCAGGGCCAGCAGCACTAAGTGGAAAAGGGACCACAGGCTGGAGGATGGCCAGGGCAAACAGGGAACCATGCCTGAGGACACCAGCTCCTCCCCACCACCATGAGGTTGCATAATACCTCGGCCTTCTCCCATATGCTGGGCAAGCAGAGGAGGAAGAGCCTGGGAGACTGAGCATTTTTACCCAAAGGAGGCAAAACAGTATCCAAGCAAATTAAATTACTGATTGGGACTACATTGGAAACCAGGCATTTAGTTAATGTTATTTTCCTTTCTAACCAGAAGGGCTAGTAAGGGATTGGGAGAGAAGCCAGAATAGTATAGACTAAATAAAGTTCATTTTTCTGCACATCCAAGTTGTAATGCAGATTAAATTGTTCAATTCCATCATGCATTCTTTCTTTGGTCTCATTCAAGAAAGGAGTCTAAGCGCAAGACGTAATTGTTGACTAGCAGAACTTCTAAAGGGAGGAATTCTTTCAAAGAGCAGGACTATTCATCCTATATGATCTGGCTTTAGTGGGGCGGATCAGTGGAGAGGAGGAAAAAGAAGAACGGAAACTGGCTGTGGCAAGGATTTTGTATATTTTATTCACTGCTTTATTGGCAATACATGGAGTGTAGTGGGTGCTCCATAAATATGTGTTAAATGAAGGAGCAAATGAACATTTATTGGGTATCATATACCTTATGCCAGGCATTGAAAAACATGATCCTGTTTTATTCCCACAACAGCCTTTGAATTTAGTGAATTTTGTTATCACTATTTAATGGGTAAAGAAATGAGTTCAGATAGGTTGAAGAACTTCCCCAGGGACACACAACTACTAAGTATGTGGTGGACACAGGATTCATACACAGGACAAACTGACGACTGTGACTTCTCAGTGTATTCCTCCTATGGGGAGAAAAACCTTCATATAGAAGAAATTCCGATGATATTTCTGCCCTCCACTTTATATTACAAGAAAGACCCTGATATTTTCTGTGGTGACCAGACTCTCACTGCAAAAATGATTCTTCCTGCTGCAGTGATCATACCACAGAAGGTAACACTGATACTTGTGGCACTTGTTACATCTAAGTCAAAATGCTAATAATTATCTGGATAGAAAGAAATCACAGGAAAGTAGAAAGAACTGTGTGGGAAACCAAGATGCAATCCCAGAAAAAGGAAAGGAAATTTAAAACAAAGGAAATCATAACTTTAATCAGTACTTTAACTGAAATAAGCATTTTTAATGTCAAAAGAGTCTTTGAGCTTCGTGTAATCAAAATAAACAACAAAATGGGCCGAATTGCATAAAATAGTTCTTTCTTGGGTTTCCAGTGACGTTACAAACCACAAAAAAATTCCACCATCTATTTAAATTATAGCCTGTTATTTTACCCTCTGGTGGGTTGTTTGGTCAAACGCCACCATCTACATTGACATTTGCCACGCCCTTCGGCTTTGATCCGCAACTCCCTCTAAATTCAGCAGACATTTACATTGCTGCAGAAGCAAAATCATTGTAATTTCAAAGACTCGCATTCCACTTATCCCAGTTATAAAAATTAGCAAGGGCCAATAGCCTAAGGGTCTAAAGAATAGCTGGCTGGATCTAAAAGAAATGGAACTGGAGGCATAAAAATGGAAATGTAACCAGCAATGATCATTTTTGATCATTGCTCTTGCTAATATAACTATGATTTCAAAATAGTACAAGGAAAAGAGAAATGGCTAGGAGTCGGGAGCAAGCCCTTATCTCTAAAATGAGATAGCTGGACAGGTCAATCTCTAAAGTCCCTTCTAACTCCATGTATCTCTATCTATGATCGTGGGTCTGGGGAAGTATTCCTGGCCTCGCTATGTAATAAAAAAGCAAAGCCCAGCTTCACTGGCTACTTGCTAAGTGGAGAAGATATTTAACCTCATTACCCTCAGATTCCTCATCCTCAGGGGCAAGAGAGTAATACACCCTGCACAGAACTGTTGGGTAGAGCTAGTCGAAAAGTGGGAAAGTCCAACTTGCTAATACATCTTTTTTAAGCTTTTAATTTTAAAAGAAATTTTAGAATGGGACGATGAAGTAGGGACCAGCATTTGGAAAGTGCCTGGTATGCAGCCTACGATGTGCCTGTTTGATCTTCCCATGATGCTGCCACATTGTGCAAGATGGTACCTTTTAGAAGTGTTGAGATGCCACCGTCTCTGTGCCCATCACCACCACACAGTGGAAATTCAGGAGCTGGAGATGGTCCATCAGACACGTGGCAGCCTCCAGTGATCAGCTATGCCAACCAAGAAGTCTCCCCAGCCCCACAGTCCCTGAACCTGAGCTAGCCTGTCCCCCCACTCCACCCATGCCTCACTCCACCCTGTCACACTCCAGGTCATCAGAAGGAAACTGTTCCTTTGTGGGATTGATTTAGCACCCATAGTGGACCCGCAAGGGAACAGCTTAGCTCTGAGAGCTCAGTTGTTCCAATTTATATCAGGTAGCAAAGTGGGATCCCTGAGGTCAGGTATGGCTACTATCATGTCACATTTGGCCTGTGTAAGATTTTTTTAACTGAATTAGTTACCAGCATTTAAAAACTAGGAGATTACACAACAAAACCCTTATTTTCAGCACCCTTTGGAACACCTAACAAGACGGGGCCCACATTCTCAGCTGGCAACAAAGGAAAAGAGCAGAATAAAGCCTTCTTCTTTGAGATGGATGTCTACTCTCAGGTTTATCAGTCTTTACCTGGCCTCCTTCACTCTACTAAGTTCTCGTAAGTTCTAGTAAGTTCTACCTGGTTCCTAGGGGTATTTGAGCACAATGACTAGTTCAGAGCATCTAAGCAGGTAAGGAAAACTACATTTGAGTAGTCTAGGAAAGCTTCTGAAGGCTCATCAACTTCCTGGATGTAGCAGCCTCAGGATTTAAGTGGCTACTTTGACATCTATCATGAAGCTGATCTAACAAGAGTTCTATCCTAAGGACCCCTGAAAACCAGCTGAAGGATGCACACCGGCTGGGTCAGTGCTGGGGCAAACAGGCTGGAGATCATTACAAGACCCTAACAAGGACTGGGGGCCAGGCCAGAAGCCCTGTTTTAATACTGTAATTGCTTTTCAATTGCTCTGCCATGCATGGTATATAAAATATCATTTTATAATGGATGTTAATTAACCAACAACTATATGGGGACATTTTCACAATATAAACAGATATTTCAGCCTACTTAAAGCTGAATTCAAATAGTGCTTCCCTAAAGTAAATACTTTCTAAATCCTACAATTCCCTTCAATAAAAATATACCCAGTTCCACGGGAAACACTGTAAATCACAGAGATGCTAATCTTAGCAAAGCTGAACAGACAGATCCTTATTTTCCCAAAGCCCATAACTTGGCTCATTTCAGTGAAATAACTTTTGTTTTCCCTATTACTGTTTCCTGGTATATGATGGTTGTCACCCTGAATGTCAGTCCCTGAATCACGTCCTACTTGTGGGAAAGGGCTTGGTGTACTTAGACTTTTATGTTAGTTCATCCCATTAAGGAGCTTATGCTTTGTTTATCCTTTTCTGAACCTTGGCAGGGACTCTTCATTCTCTTACAAGTTAAGTGAAAAGCAAAACTCAGCCCTGGGCTGTTAATGATTCCTGGTGAGAGCCATGAAATGCGAATGGGGTTCATCCTAAGAGATTATGCAAGTAGGCCCCCACAAGATCCCAGGGACACACTGCCAGTTAAAAAATATGGGAGATAAAATTGCACCCTCAATTCGTGCTCCTCCTTAAATTTGCCAAAAAAAGAAAAAAAGGAATCTGGGAAGGAGAAATGATGCTGCCAACTTTATTTGCTTTAGCCCGGGTGTTACAGCCTCTGAAATAGGAGTGAATGCTATGGATTTCCTCCAAATAAAAGAAAAAAGTTCATGGTGTGACATATAAAGAATGTGGGTAGTTTATAACACAGAGAAACTATAGTAATCCCTGATGTCTAAAACTTCTTTTGTATGGAATACAAAATCCTCTTTTTCCTTTAGATAGATTTAAATGAAAGTAGGGAAGAAGTAAGAATACTTTTAACTATAAGAAAATGTTCCGATTACTTTGCTTTAAATAGCAGTTTCCTGCCAGCTACCAGTGCATTCTTAATTGATAATGAAATGCAAAGCCTAATGTGAACTTACTGTGGTAACCCACACACACAATTCCATATGGCTCAAAGTTCGGGAAACCACCAGCAACATCACTGGCAGTGCCAGAACTCAACCCTGACATGACGAAAGGCATTTGTGGTAACCTGAAAACTGCCCTCACCAGGGAAGAAATCATAGCATTTGAACACAGCATGACTTTTCAATAAAACTCATCTCTTGTGTACTTTTTTTAAATCTTCAATGTTTATTTAATTCTTCCAAATTCCCCATAGGTTTATTCTATCCATTAGGCAAAAGTTGTGTAGAAAGAATTGTTTCTCATAAGAGACTCCAATCATTAGAGAATTAGAAAAATCATATATTGCTCTTAAAAAGCCACCTATCTGAAGATCAAGAAAGTATATTCTAAAACAAAAGGAAAAATAATTGGCCATTCCTTAAGTTAAAAATATTTTAGGTTTTCAAACAATTTTGAACATTGCATTGAATTAATATATTTATCCTAAAGTTTTCCTTTAGGGAAGAAGTAGTTAGTTAATTCATTCCTTTTTGGAGAATTCGAACAAAAAAAATGAGCATTTTTTTTCTAGTAGGAAATCTGATGTGTTTTTAGGTATCCAAGATCCCATTCTACTAAACCTCCAGTAGTTAGCTGCTCTCAACATTTAGGTATTAACACAGGAACTCCAAATATACACTCTAGTTACTTGATCAGCATATAACCTAGACTTTGTGAGAATACCCAACACTGATCTTTTTACAAATCTAATAGGAAATCCAGATGAGTGCAGAAAGATACCAAATAAACAATCCTAAAAATCCAAATCTTCTCATTATCTGCAGGCCACATAAACCTCAGCACAGCTCCTGTCCCTGTATTACCTCTTTAAGGACAGGACAGTGCAATCCATGTGTCTCCTTTACGTTTATTTTGGTATCAAGTTCAGCAACTAACCCGGCTGTATCAAATTCCATAGAAAATCAACAGAGAGCAAACTTGATTTGACACAAATTTCCTACAGATGTCTAAATTACTTAAACATACTTTAATTTTTGGTAATTAGGACCACGATTCAAAATCACTGATTACGTAAAAAATAAAAATAAAACACTGAATGAGCATAGTTTTTAAAAGAAACATTAATAACCTGAATATATAAAATGAGATGATGTATATAAAATTGCTTTTCAAACTATGTGTTATTATATGGGATTATTTTGTTTCTTTAAATTAGAAGGTCCTTGTGGCTACGTCTTGTAAATTCCTTATAATTCTGCAACTCCTGTGATGGTGCCTATTCTAGTATAAATATTCAGCTGGAAAGAGTGTTGACATAAAATATTCTGTTGAGGCAAAGGATTTTATTGATTGAATAATCTAGCTATTTCTCTGATACCCATTGCACGTGTGAATGGGAATATGAAAATCTGTGTTTTTCTAAAAGTTGCCATGACCAGCATCTAGACAAGGAAGAGAAACCAAGAACTATTTCTGCAGGTGGCCACATGAAGCTCGCTGAAGCAGAACAGCATGTGAGAGCTAACCACTATTTCTGGTACTAGGAAAGATCTGCAGAAGCTTGGTGAGAGAAGAATCTTCAGGCAAATGATAGTTAATGTCTTTACAAGTGATTTAGCATAAGTCTTCTCTTATTTTAGAACATAACTTTACTGGTGACCTAAATATGTTTTTCTCCAAAGTGTCTAGACAGGAGCAAAAGAAACCCTAAAATTAGAAATAAATACATTCTCCTTTGTACAAAACATTGAAGTCACTCATCTTCCTACCAGTAGACCTTGTGCTTTGAGGAGGGTTAGATCTGACAATAGTGAGCAGGTATCTGAAATATTGGCATTCTCCAGGGTCTTCCTCATAAAAATGGCACACAAATGTAAGAAGGCCAGCTCAGATTCAGGAGGGCTGGTATATAAGACTCAGGTGCAGAGTAAGTTTTTGGGCTGCTCAGGGTGTTAGCCCCAGCTCCCTGGCATCAAGCAGTCACTGAACATGCAGCACACTCAAGACCTCCCTAGGCACCTCTCTCAAGTCCTGTAGATGATTTGCAATAATGGCTCACCATTAGATAAGTCTGTTTATAGCTGTTTGATCGTTAAGTGCGTGGTGTCATGTTTCCTTTAGAGTTGTGCATTTTTGTCTCTTTTGTCTTTCATCAACTTTGTCTTTCAAGTTAAATAAGGACACCACTTACAGCTTATTCAAATGTAGACTTCATTTGCACATTATAACCCAAGTGGTTCCTCCCAACAGAGTTCACAGTAGTGCTCTAGAAAGAAAAGAACAAGCTAAGGCAAGATAGAAACTAAAAACAATGTTGAATGCTTTGACTTCACAGAGTTGCTTCTTTATCACATGTGGCCTAGAACAACCTGAAAAATAGAATACAAATACTCACATTTACAACAACCTCCAATAACATAAAGAACTTCTCTCCATTCCAAATATGAGTGAGTTAATTGCTCATTATTTAATTTTAAGTTACTTAGAGATATTGTTGCCCCAAGTGTTCAGCTAGTGTTACAGCTCTTGACCTGGGAAAGATCCCAGCCGCACAAGAAGAGATGGAGAACAGCTTTTATTCAGCCAGCAGGCTCAACCAAGCAAGCGTTAGAGCTCTCTTCCTGTCTTCTGATCTTCTGACCTCCATTCCTTGGTCTCCTCCTGCTTTTATACCCTTGGTAGGACTCAAAAAATGTCCAATCAACTACAAGCTTTAACATCCAATCAGCATCAAGCTTTAACATCCAATCAGCAACAAGCTTTAACGTCCAATCAACAACAGTGGGATTCAAAAATTACCCAATCAGGATCACGCAAGCAGCACAGCTGGATGACAGGAGCAGGCGCCAGCACCCAGCGGCCCTGACAGCAGGCCTCAGCAGAGCACTGGCGGGCAGGGACGCAATGCCCGGCCCCAGTAGCATGCACCCGCCACGGCCCACCCCGCACAGCACCGGCCCTCGGGGAGCGGCTGGGAGGTGGCCAGCGGCAGCCTCCCGGCACCCGACGGTTCCCCTTCAATATCAGTTAAATAAAGGCCAATGATGAAAAGCTGCCCACATTAATCATATTTATTGAATGAAATTATTTTACACTGCTAAAAAACTCAGTATATAAGGAGAAGTGTAAAACAATGAGCAAATTCATAAGGGGGAAAAAACCCAAAACCCCCCCAAAAACCAAAACACTATGTTTTGCCATATCGGGATCCCTGGACCCTAAAGGGAAGGAGTGATTCAAGCACCAGAGCTGGCGAAATGAATCCTGCAAACTCTATGAAGGCAGTGCTCCTATTAATGTTTGCCCCTATATCCACAGCACAGAGCACAGTGCAAGCATTCTTGTTGAATGCTTAGGTGGGTGGGTGAAACTTTCAGAAGGTGTAGGAGCAGGAAGCATGAGCCACACCAGTGCTTCCTCCACAGTTGTTCTTTCTGCCCTGGTATCAACAAAGTAGCAGCAAAGTGCAGCAATAATAGGATTCGAGTTCTAGGGAAATAGAATAAGCAATTTACTACCTCCTTTGCTCCTTGTAAGCCCAGGTAACATTGCTCCTACTTTCCTACTTCTGTTCCTGCTTTGAATCTTATCAGCCTATCCAAGGACCAGCACAGCACCTGAGGCATTGCACCTCTCTGCCCAGTGCCTCCCAGAGCTGGCTGAAAGAAGGAATCCTTAGCAGGGAAGAGCACATGCAAACGATATACCTGGCTGTAAGCTTATAAAACCCACAGTAGCATAAGCCTGTCTTCCATATCCTATGTGTCTCTGCCCATTACTTCTAACAATGCTGGGCTTACATCCAGGGCAGGTGTTATTATCTGCCTGAATGCCTTTTATAGGTTGGTCAGGTGCTTGTGGTAAGAAATGGTTGGGCACACTCCAGTTTGTGTATCTGTAATACTAATACATTTCCATAAACTTGCAGTAAATAAAAGTCCATTCTTCAGAAGGTTATTTATAACCCACCATATATTCCTAACACTGAAATCTGAATGTCAACAAACTTTTATTGTGACAGTTTCATTACATCTCTAGACTCTTCCAAGACACAAAAATTCTTCAGGGATTACAAATACCAATAATAAGCCAAATTCTCATCCTATAGAAGCAAAGAGTATCATCAGGACACAATTATTTAGCATTTTAATGTTTTCGTTCTGGGGCATGGGATAATACTTAAAGAACATATGTTCCTTTTATGGAACACTTTGGGACTTTTGCCATATTCTACTGAACTCCATGGAACCTTCTCATAATTTCACAAAGAAAGTCCCATATAGGCCCCATACTCAGAAGTGGAAAACTAGCAAATTGATTTTTTTTAAATTTCAGGTCCTAAGAATATGGTTGGATAAGTTTAGACAAATATGCATATCTGAGTAACCCATGTCCTAAAAAATTAAGATATAGAGCATTGCTAACAACCCAGAAAGTTCCCTCATATTCCTTTCCAGTTAATCCCCTTACCCCAGGCAACCACTGCTCTGATTTCTATCTCCATAGGTTAGTTTTGCCTAATGTCAAACTTCACATAAATGGAATCATGCGGTATGTTCTCTTTTGTGGCTGGCTTCTTTTACACAACACAGTAAGTTTAAATTCATGCAAACTGTAGCAAATATCAGTAGTAGTTCCTTTTTTCAATGCTGAATAGTATTCCATTGTATAAACTTACTTACGGCAATGTGTTTATCCATTATTAACATAGAAGCTGCTGGTTGGGTACAAAATTTTGTCAATAAAATGTAATAAATTCCTGTTCATTCAAATCTACAACCCGTACTTAGCTTTTGCTAATGGCTGTAGCCAGAGCTCACTCTGATTTTTAATTCTTCAGTCCTCAAAGGATCCTTCAGCCCTGAAAAAAAGTGAATGAGGAAAACAGGAATCTCTTGAGAGTCTGTATCCAAGAAGAAAGCGTTGGGAACAAGAGATAGAACATATTAAGGGAGATATCTTCTACATGAACTAAAATTGCTCTGGGTTCTGGATCTTGTCAAAGGTTATAAAAGACTGAATTAAATGTAGATCTAATCCCTCACTATTATCTTCCTCCTTATCTCTCCTAGCTCTTTTGACCACTGGTTAAAATTTCCCTTTTCTTGGTGGACAATCTAAAGGCTTTTAGTTATTTCAGTAAACCTTGCTCGCTTGAGTGTCCTAAAAGGTGACTTTAGTTCCAATTAATATGGCAGTGAGAGCAATAGTATATATAAAAAAGTTTTTTGAATCTCTTTCCTTGGACCATGTGAAGCACACATCAAAAGAGCAGGAAGGAAGGTTGGAGGAAATTATGTAATTTATTATGATTTTACATCATCAAGAATGTGCTGTGTCCATGGGGAAAGAACAGCTCTAATAGATACTACAAAGATTTCTCCTGGTTACCTGTGATTCCTCCTTAAAGGTGTTTATAACCTATTTAGAGAAAATGCAGACAAATCTGGTCTGGAAATAAATGAAATAAAATCTAGTTTGATCTAATTAGTAGGTATCTGCAGGAAATAAGACCATTCGAGCTGAGGAGTATGGGGCAAGTCATATAAAAAAGAACAACTGAACATTATACAGAGATTATACCAACTCATTATTACAAATACTGTAAATATTGTACAGTGAATAATGGTTCCTAATTAGAGATTAATTTTTGAGCCAATAACTATTTACAAGGTCAAATCTTTAATAGTTTCATAGGTGGGATATCTTTTTAATGGGTCACTTCAGTACTATCCTATGCTTCTTAACTGAAAATGGGATTGCTAATATTCATAATTACTGAACTGCAAATCCTTACTTTGTGGATTTCCCCGATAGAGCCTAATACTTTTCTTGAAGTTGTTCTTTCATAGTAGTTCCCAAACAGAGCTACACTTGTAGTGTCTAGAAAATATGATAGATCTCAGTGAAGTACTGAACAGAGTCATGAAAAGTCAAAATCATATAAAAAGGGCAATCTAGATTAGAAGTAACAAGGATATGCACCGGGAATGTCTTTTAACATAGGCAATGTCCACAGCAGAAATTAATCCAATTTGAAAAGAAGTAAAATTAAAATCTTTATAATATGACTTTTTACATTGGGGAAAAAATTAGAGATGCCATATATCACAACTGAAATGCTGACATTACTAAAATAGAATTCAATGTCTAATAAACACAAATGCAAAATTTCTATTACTGTTAACTTCTAACTTTCTGATAATATCACTAGATTAGCTTTTATTAAATAATTAGATTTTTCTCCTTATAAGGACATTTAAAAACAAGAGTAAGAGTTTGTCTTACATAAGATTTTTATTTGAATGTTCTATAAAGCTGTAATCACATTTAATGTTGGTGGGGGTAAAGTGTTAAGTGATGTCATTTCATAACTTTCTGGAATATTTTGAGCCAATTGAACTTTTTACAAGAATATATCAAGTATTGCCCAGGTTGTCTGCTTTACTCCTCTTGAATAGCACTACATGTTTTTTAATCAAAACCTTGTATGTGTATAGTTTTATATAAACATATAGTTACTGATATTTTTTTTCTCATCCTCACTTCTCAGAATATACTGAATTAAAACCAGATATTCATGTTGGGATATAATCAAGGATTCCTTCATCTTAAATCTTGGTTTCTTGGCCAGAACTGGTGCCCTGCCATACATCTGCACAGGAAAACCACAGTCCATGACTGTCCATCTTTGTTGGAATGAAATGCACTGCCTGGAGTTTCCAGGAAGAAAGCACATCTAATCATTGGATACTGTGCTCACAAGGGGCAAGTGAGGCTGTCCTCCCTGTCACCAGTGAGCTTCCCATTCCTGAAGGCCAACCACCCTATCCCATTTTCCCCCATATAATGAGTCATCCCTGTGCTTATGAAGATAAGTCTAAGAGTATGAACATTTTATCTGTCACACAAACACAAAATGGACACACTTTTCCATTATGTTTGACTCTGTAATGAAAGCCCTAGGAAGTGAGTGTAACATGAAATCATTCCTTCCGCCTCAGCAGACAGATGGATAGAGACATTCCAGTTTGTTTCCAGCCTTTTGTCTTTGGAGCATTTTTGGCATTTCCTTCAGGAAACTGGAGGTTGTGACCTAAGGTTTCCTTAGTGAACATACTTCTGTTTCCCACAGTTAACCTTACCCAGAAATGACATCTGCTCTATTAGGTGAGGTTTATCTTCATGTCCCAACTGTGTCCTGTGCATATGCAATGACATTTGAAAGCACAAATTCTGAAAGTAACAATAGAACTGGAGAGCCAACCCACTTACTTTAATCCTCCAAGATGGCAATAATATCAAAACAAGAATTAACTATTACAGTAATTCTGTGATGACTGCAAAGTACTTTGCTTTCATTTTGTAGTTGGAGACATTAATGACTGGGAATGTTAAAGCTTTTAGATACTATGAATTGAAAGTTTTCAGATGAAAGGTGGTATGCTACTCACATTCTACCACTAGCTACTTCATCAACATTGTATACTTGTATAGGGTTCAGAAGAAAGGCTGGGAGAAGCCAAGACAGTGTCCTGAAAAAAATAAAATGATTTATTATCTCCTATATTCATACCTCTACTTCCCTAGCATGTCCGTGGAAAGCCAAGAATGTATGCTTTTTTGAACTTATCATTGAGTCTCCTAATTTAAATTAGCTTTTCAACCACATTGTTATATATTATTTCTTTAAAAATCCACATTTTAGGACAGAATTTTGAACTTAATTTAGTTTGACTTGAATGAGATTTAAAATTCAAACAATTACATTTACTTGCCAATGTGGTATTCAGAAGGTTGGTGGTTTTAATCTCATTCTTTACTACTCTTCAGTGTTAACTTATTGAAGTTTCTCTTCCTGAAAAAGATAGAGCGGTTTCTAAACAAACCACATTCTTTTCACACCCTAGTTAATCAAGGTAAAAATGCTTTAAAGAATAAGAAAAACTTGCCCTTAACTTTGATTCCAAAGAGCCACAAAGTCAAATAGAATGAATGTCTCAATAATTATTTTCAAAAATGCTCTTCACAAAAGGATCTTTAAAAAAAATCAATTTATTAATGTTTAAAAGTTGATAAAGCTATGTGCAAAATGACCCACAAAAGTCAGAAACCTATTAAATACTATTTTTTAAAAAAACAACACATTTCTTGGTTTAATTGCACTGAAAACCATGCTAAAGAGACAGTAATATATTTTTATTCTTTGTAATATTTATACATATCTTCAATTACTATCTAATGAACAGCTGAACTGAAAAACTTGTGGTATTCCCTATCAGTTAAAGTAATGCTTTTTTTAAGGGCACAAGAGGGTGGTATTTTCTTGAGAAATACACATTCAATGGTGTTAACACAGGTTAGAAAAAAATCCAATAAAATGATCTCCACTGAAACAAATACATTCAAAAATCATAAAAAGTACTTTTCACACAACGAAATACATCTTGTTGCTCGAAATGAATCACACAACACTCTGAAATAAACATCAACAAAAAGTGCCAAAGACAGATTTTGCATTTGTTAGACTAATTCATTAGGAAATCTCCCTTGGTTTACGAAAGTTAACCTGGTTGTCAGTTTTCACCTTGTTTTGCTTATTTGCTTCTCCTATGACACTAAGGATCCTGGCTGGTATCATTTAGATAAAGTGGAACTCTTTACTGCAGACTTCAGCCACAGTGAATATGAAACTGCAACACATTTCATTGAAAGACTGTTTTTTAAAAAAAATAAAAATAAAAATAAAAGTGCCTTCAGCCAAATTCAAAAAATTGATCCTGCTTACATCCTTTGGCCTCAGCAAACGAAAATTGCTCTATACCTCCAAACCTCCTCCATCTCCTCGCCGCCTACCTCCTCCACGCAGCCTCCCTGCCACAGATAATCAGGAAATGGACCACGCCACAGATTCGGGTCTGATGAATGCCAGGTAGTTAAAATATAAAGTCAAAGAGTTTTGAGGAGGGAGGGCGGGGCACGCAAAGCATCTCTAGAGAAGCAGAAGTGCACACACTCACTTGGGTTTGGAACTAAAGTGAAAGAAAGCATCTTCTCCAAGCTCCAGACAAAGAGACGCTTTCACATGGGGATACCAGTCTTTGAGGAGGGGCCAAAAGAACCCTTCAGGAGCTTGACAATGCTAGACCTTTGGCTCAGTGCAAAATCAAAGCTCCAAGGGGTGGGTGGGGGCGGGAGGAAATATATTCCAGGCCGGGACCTGATCTCCACCCTTCCCAGTGCATTGTTCACAGGAACTAACGCTACCCACCGACACCCGGCACCACCAGGCCGTCCGCGTTCTCCCTCCTCCTCCCTCTGGCTCGCAGCAGCTCCTCCCTGGCAGCGGTGGAAGCCCAGAGATTTTTTTTTTTTCCCCAAACGCTGGGGTGGTGGGTGACCTTGCAAGAGCTTCCGGTGGGTCGGCAGCTTCCAGTTTTTTAAGAAGAAGAGTTGACGTTTCCAGAAGACATGATGGTCTCTGGGTTGTCCCCGTCGTCCTTCTGGGGGTGGGACGAGTTGTCCGATTTGCTGCGGCTGAACTCCACGCCCGCGATGATGGGCCGCTTGAATTTGCCCGCGGAGTCTCCGCTGGGGCACTTGCAGCAGGACATGATCCGGATGAAGGCCCTGCGCATCTCCTTGTTGGTCAGGGTGTAGATGATGGGGTTGGTGCCGGAGTTGAGCACCGCCAACACCAGGAAGTACTCCGTTCTGAAGAGGATGTCGCAGGTCTTCACCTTGCAGCCGACGTCCAGCAGGAGCAGGATGAAAAGTGGGGCCCAGCAGGCGATGAACACGCTCAGGACGATAATCACCGTCTTGAGCAGCGCCAGCGACTTCTCGGAGCTGCGGCTGGCCTTGGAAATGTTCTTGCGGAAGGTGAGCCTGCGGCTCCGAGTCCGGACCAAGGAGTAGATCCTGCAGTACAGGATGACGATGGAGAGCAGGAGCAGCGTGAAGACCGTGGTGCAGAAGAGGATATAGTGCTTGTGGTAGAGCGGCAGCACGGTGGAGCAGCTGGGCAGCGCGCCGATGCAGTTCCAGCCCATGATGGGCAGGCCGCCCAGGATGAGGGAGATGACCCAGCAGGCGCTGATCAGCAGGAAGGAGCGGAAGCTGTTGCTCCCGTTGTGCAGTTTCATCTTCAGCATGGTGATGTAGCGCTCAATGGCGATGGCCAGGAGGCTGAACACCGAGGCAGACAGAGCCACGAACATACTCCCTTCCCGCAGGAACCACTGCGCGGGGGTGAGCTTGTAGGTGGTGGCCCCAGACAAGAGCAGGTTGGCTATGTAGGCCACTCCTGCCAACAGGTCTGAGAGGGCCAGGTTGCCAATAAAGTAGTACATGGGGCGGTGGAACTTCTTGGTTTTCCAAATGGTCAGCAAGACAAAGATGTTCTCCAGGATGATAAAGCAGCAGATGAGAATGAACACCACCGAGGTGGGTTTAATGGCGTTCTCCTTGTCCGCGCTGATATTCAGCTTCCCCGTGTAGTTGTAATGCCGGACGATGATGTCATAGTTGCCATAATCAGAGACGCTGCGGAGGGCCTTGAGCAGCGGGCTGCTGGTGGACCCCATGGTGGCACACTGTGTCCCCAGGAACCCGGGGGTGGCGCTTCTCCAGACGAACGCTAGAGGGCGAGGCCGAGAGAGACTTCAGTCGCCGCCGCAGGGGTGGTTCAGTGGGAGATCCAGGCTTTTTGTGTAGCTTTTCCTTGGCTGGAGAGGGCCTCGGAAACCGCAGCCTTAAATAAGTCACAGAACAGAAAGTCAGGGAAAAAAGCCACAGTACACTGGCATAATTCATTCTAGCTAAGGCATTGCTCCAATTTTGTTGTTGTTGATTTGTCTTAAGGAAACTTGCGGAAAGCTCAGGGAGAGGGAATTTTTTTTAAAAAAAAATCTAATTATTATTTCTTGCAGAAAAGGAAGAGGAGGAAGAAAGAGAGGAAGAAAACCCCAAAATCTCCCTAAACGCAAAACTCCGACTGGACAAGAGGAAAACTCTTCTCTAGAGTCATATTCACTCCAAGGGAAATGGGAATCCTGGAAATGAGCGCCCCACTTTAACTTCACTCTGGCCCTCTCACCCCACCCTCACCCACCCCCATCCCCCCACTGACCCACCATCCCCCCACTCCGATTCCTAGCGCGGAGATTCTCTGAAGCAGTCACCAGCTCAGCTGCGTTCTCACCACCAGCCCACGGGCTCTCTTCCGAAAAGACCACAACTGCCAATCTGAGGGCGGGACGCACACATCTGTCTCCCACCTCCACACCCCCCAGCCCAAAGAGGTGAGCACCTCCTCCTGATTGCCATGCAAGAAATCATATTTGCACGAAAATTATTTGACAGCGTAAGTCACTTTTTGGGTTCTATTAATAACTCTCCAGGAGCAGATGTGCCGAGGGTCGGAGGGCGCAGTGAGGTGTGGGCAGCCCGCCCCGCCTTGCGGTAAACAGGAAAGCTTAGCGCCTCAGTGAAGCAACTGCCTTTTTTTTTTTCTTCTTCTTCTTCTTTTTTTTTTTTTTCGAAAGCCAGTGCAAGTAAACTTAAAGGTATTCAGTGAAAACCATTCACACGAGATTGCAGCAAATCCCAGAAGTCTCGAACATTAATGGATTGCATAAATATTTTTAGTTTAGTTTAGCCAGAGCACACACGTAAAAGAGAGAAGTCGAACTACTAATGGTAACAACACATGCCACCACGTTTCTAATTTCGAGTGCAAAACCACTCTCCAGAAACTCACATTACGGACCTTTGGTGCATTGCTAAACTTGCGTGGGCAGTTTTATTTACTGCCCTTCCCCAACATGGTGCCTCTTCTCATAGAACGATAAAGTTCGAAAGGAACGACACGCGGCACTGTCAGCAGGAGTGTACTTTTAAGTTGTTTAAATATTTCCAGGTAATGCAGCAATGTGAGAAAAATGAAGTAATAGAGGCAGGAAAAATTCCAGCAATTCCCCGAACAGCAGGGGCTGCTCGAGCCAAGAAGCTCCGCATTTCCCCCACCCCACCCCCACCCCCACCCCTCCGCCCCACTAATTCTACACTCCGCTCGCCGGCAGTGCAAGTTTAAGCCATTGCCCCTACTCCTATATTCTTTGTCTATAGGGTTCTCAAAAATAAGCTACTTCCCTTCTCCTCCTCAGACCTACCGCAGCTCCCGCTCCCCCTGCCCCAGTCAGTTCTACAATTGGGAATTAACCCTTTTCCAAACTCCATAAATCGCCAGCGCCCAGGCACAATCCCATCGAGTGGGGTTTGTTCCTTACCAGCCCAGAGATGCAAGTTTTCAGAGCCCAGAGACGGATGCTTTCAAAGTTTTTGTGTGCTTCGTTCAATTTAAAAATTCGTTTCTGACCCCAAAGCCCTCCCGCAGCGGGGCTCCCCGCGCCTCCCCGGCACCCCCGGCCCGCGCGGCTCGCAGCCCCTACCTCGCTCAGGCCGGGCGAAGTTGCGTTCGGAGAGCTCCGGGTCTGCACCGCGCGCTCCGCATCTTGCTGCTGCCCCCGACTGACTGCGTCGTGCTCTTGCAAACTTACTGGAGTCGGGGTCCCCTCCCTCCGCAGCAGTGCACTCCAATGGCCTGTCCCGTCCTCCGCGGCCCGCTCCTGCCCGCGAAGCTAAGTCGCCTAGCGCCGCCGCGCTAAGGCAGGGTGGCTTCTTTAGGGAGAGACTGGGAGGGGTTAATGCTTTAACCCCCGACGCCCTCCGCCTGCGGCTGGGGGCTCCCGGATCTGAGCTGCTGAGAAACGCGGTCCAGAAAAGATCTGGGGCAGAAAAAAACAGAAGGGGCGGAGCCTGGTAACCCTGGATTCTAATGTATAAATCACTGCCCTCGCCCCGATAGCCAGCGCGCCTGGGCGGTGGAAGAGGCTACTCCGGAGCCCTGCAAAAGAGAGGCGGTGGAGACCCTTTGGAAACTTTTCTCCCGAAAAGTCTTAGGGGGCAGAGGACGACCCGGCGTCCCGTAGCGCACCGCCCTTGTCCCCCGTCCCCGCAGCCCTGGGAGGATCCGAGTCCCAAGACTGTGGCCAGGCGCCCCCGGGACCACTTCCGAGCGGGCAGGGCAAACGGGGGGAGCCGCGGCTCAGCGAGTCTCGGCTGCGCTCTGGGAAGGAGAGGCTGGGAAGGGGCTGCGAGAGGTATGGAGCCGGCGATCTACCCGGGACGGAGAATGGACTGGAAGTTTCCTGTACTCTCCCATCCCTCCACCTCTGATCCCGGGGCTGCCTCGAAACTTGCGGTCCGAGGGGCAGAAAGCGGCCTCCCCGGCGCGCACAGCGAAATGGGCCAGCGCCGGCCTTGGTGTTGGGCGGGGGTTTCCTTCGCTCATCTGGGCACTAAGTCAGGCCGTTTGTCCCAGATTCTGGCCAATAGTGAGGCCTTTGAGGAGGTGGGCTGCTGACGGGGCCTGAGAGATTTTTAAAGCTTGGGCAGCTCAGGAATTTCCAAAGGGGAAGAGCCGCCCTGGCCAGCCGTGGTGCGCGCCCCTCTCTCACATTCTACTTGGGAGGCAACTCAGAGGTCCCCAAATCTCAATGCTCGCACCTCGCCCATCTTTACCTTTTGCCTTGATGCTACTTAGGAACGTGAGGGTGAGAGCTGGCCTTGGTCAGATCTGCCTGAGAGGCGAGTTCAGGGTTCTTCTGCCCCTGCCCTACTGTTTGTTACAAAGAAGGCTTCCACCCAGTCCGGATCGCACTGCCTCACCATCCCGGCAGATGTGAACTCAAAACTTCCTCCGCTGTGCAGTTTCAATTGATAGACACACCCTGTACCTGAATGACTCAGAAGGAGGCTGAATGAATAAACAACAGACCCCTGGCTTCTGGGATTTTATGAGTTTGCAAAAAAAAAAAAAAAATGAAGTGACAGTTAATTCACACATACCCACATGTTCAACAACACTAAGTTCGTACAATGTGGAAACTAAGATAACAGTCCTCTAGACTTCACAATAGACCCTGACTGTGTTTGAGGACTTATTTCACTTAAAAGGGAGGATATATTGTGTCTACCCAGTATAACAAAAGTGTGGACTTGGCAACCTCTCCATCCACCCCGCAAACCATCCACCCACCCACCCACACACACACACACACACACTAATTTATGAGTTTTTTAAAGGGAAATAAATTAATAAGAATTTCACACCTGGTCTGTGTCAAGCATGTGATAGATTCATTTAACACTACTGCTCTGTGAGGCAAGCAAGCATTGTTGCTCATTTTATTGTTGAGGGAAATGTCACTCAGACAGCTTAAATAACTTGTCGATTTCTCAACTAGTGAGTGCCAGGGTTGTGTTCTAAAACTTAAATACTGCAAATGCCTTGTCTCCTAGCTCATACGCCATCAGTCAACGAACAGTTAAGGGATTGAAACGTATGTTCCTGAAGGGAAGCAGACCTCCAGATTTAAAGTGTTAAATTAGTACATGTCGATATGTACATAAAAGTATCGTAATGAATGTCCTTTTATATCCATTTTCTGTATATGTATAAAAAGTGTATACATGTGTATATTAATGAATGTTTTTGGTTTGTTTTTTTTTTTAAAGAGATGGGGTCTAGCTCTGTTACCCCCGCTAGAGTGCTGTGGCCAGATCACTGCAGCCTCAAACCCCTGGGCTCAAGTAATCCTCCTACTTCAGCCTCCCCAGTAACTGGGGCTACAGGCACAGTGTGCCACCCCATCTGGCTAATTTTCTCATTTTTTTAGAGACAGTCTCCATATGTTGCTCAGGCTGGTCTCGAACCTCTGGGCTCAAGGGATTCTCCCACCTCAGCCTCCCAAGTCACTGGGGTTATAGGCATGAACCACCACACCTGACTTTTAATGAATGTTTTCTAAAACCTCTCATTGTCTGCCTAGGATATCTAAGTAAGGTTGTACTCTTAGTATTTGTGTACCAGATTGTAAGTGTTACACGTATTAACTCAATTAGTCCTGACAATGGCCCTACAAATTAGGTGATACTAAATAAGAACACTGAGTTGCAAACATATTAAGCAACTTGGTTAATGTGGAATATGCCTATAGATAGGCTTCAGACTCTTAACCACTACTCCAAACCACGATGATAAACCTCAAACAGGTTAAAGAATTTCATTGGGGAAATCAGTACTTTTCTTGTGAATACTATTGGTGAGGACAACGTTCAATATTGATCCAATGTTTTTAAGAGTCCAAATACTTTGCAGATAATTATTTAGTAGTATTCATTTTTAGTACACATCTAGGGGCTATAAAACGTAGAAGACCCACTAAGGCAAAATTAGAAAGTAGGCAAAGCTGTTTACAGCAATGACTTCCCTGCCAATTCCACATCTCCAGTTCCCACACACATCTCTTCCCAATGCTCTCAAGAGAGGCCCTAAGAATTGCATCCTCAAGCTATCTCCTGGCTGCTAGCCCAACTCCCTTTCCGCTGTTGCCTGGAAGCCAAGCTCAGTGTTCTTACCTTATTTCTCATCACACGGAGTTTACCTTCTGATGCCTAATACATGTTAAGGTCGCTTCATTCCCAATTTCTGATTTCAAAGTAGCTTTGCTATTCTTTATGCATGCTTTAGTGTCTCTCTTTCAGGGTTGCCAGATAAAATATCATGCAATCTTTGGGGTATACACTAATAAAATACATATTGTCAATCTGCCCTTCAAATGTAACTGTGCAAGCTGGCTTTTATTTGCTGAATCTGGCAACTCTACTCTCTTTCCTAATTGTTCCAGTCACTTTATAGCTCCCTTTTCTCCCCATTAATCGCTGGTAAAGATTCCGCTTATCCCTCATTTATTTGCAAGAGAATAACTAGCCTCTTCATGGAGAAAACAGTATGACCACCTCAATTTCCCTTCTCTCCAAGTTCCAGCCTAATAGCCACTTCACCCACCCTTACCTCCTTCCCACCTGTTTCAGAAGTCAAAGCAATCTTACTCCTTCTCAAGGCAAACTCTTGCCCATGTCATCATTCTGTGTCTTCCAAACTTTCTAAGATGCGGGTCAATTATTCCTTCTCTCTCTTGTATTGTACTTTCAATTATTGGCTTTTGATGACTCTTTGCCTTTAACTTACCTGAATGTTTTTGTGTTTCCTCTACCAAAAACTTACTGTCTTCCCCTCATTCTAGGTCCCAATCTCTCTCTCTTCTCTTGTTTGCCAACATTCAAAACTATGTAGTGGAAAGTGATTGAGAACCAGACTTGGGTTCAGCCTTAATACTGCCAGTTCCAAGCTGTTGTGACTCTGGACAAATTCCCTTAACTTACATGAGCCTCAGCTTCCTCATCTCTAAAATGGGAAAATGATATTTGTCTCTCTCAGTCATTGTGAGGATTAAAGAACTTCATATGTATAAGAGTTCTCTATGCAGAAAATGCTTCATTCTCCCACCACCTCTATCTCTCACTTTGTTATAGTCATTGCTTTCATCATCTCAATGTCTATCTTTTCTCTCACTTTCCTTTTGGATTTTCAAATAAAATTATTTTTAAGACAAACTAATATGTGCACATCATTTAAAAAAAATCAAATAGTACAAAACTTGCAAGGAAGAGCACCAGTCTTCACAGGCTCCCTGGTACCTCGGTTCTCCCAATCACTAAGTCTTGTTGATGTTTCTTCTGGTGGCTACTTGCAAATCTCTAAATTCCATGTCTCATATTTTTATGTCTTCATTATCAGTCTTAGATGACATTTATAGATTTTCTGCCATGTTGAAGGCATATTAAGTTACTCAACTTTGAGGCATATATATGTTATAAGCTTTCTAAATTCTTGCATGTCTGATATTTTTAAAATTCTATTTTACACTTGACTAACATTTCGGCTGAGTATCAAGTTAAAGATTATAAGTAATTTTCACTGAGAATTTTGCAAGCATCACCCTCTTGGCTTTTAATTTCTAGGGCTACTGATAAAAAGTCTAAAGCTATTCTGACTCCAAAACTTCGCATGTGACTATTTTTCATTTCTGAATGTTTTTGGAAACTTCTCTTTCTCTTCAGTGTTCCAGAATGACACAATGATATGCCTTGATTTTTCAAGCCTTTTGTAGTTCTGGAATTATCTGAAATAATTTCTTTGATAACTTCATCTTCTCTGTTTTCTCTAGTTTCTCTTTCTGGAGCTCCCACTATTCAGATTGTAGACCATCTGGGTTGGTTTTTAATTTCCTAATATTTTATTTTCACTTCTTTGTTGTTGTTGTTCTTTCAACACTTCAGTTTCTATTTCCCTTTTCATTATCGTACTTTTCATTTCCAAGTGCTCTCTTTTTCTTTTCTGAATGTTACATTTCTACAGACACTTGGTTTTATTTTAAGGATGCCACATGTTTACCTTTGAGGATATTAGAATGTTGTTAGAATGTTGATGTTGATGATGATGTTTTCTTCCATCTTCTTTATGGTCTTATTTTCCTATTGTTCTGCTCTCAGTCCTTTGTGTCAAAGGCTTTCCCAATTGTCAGGTGATCTCTGGCTGTCTGTTCACAAGTAAGAGAGAGGCGCTAAAAGCTAATTAAAAATTTTGTGCAGGGGCTTGTCAACGGAGGGGTGGAGGGTGATCACACTGCACACTTTTGTTGGAGGACCCTAAATTTCAATATCTGGAGATCTTTCCTTCGGGGCAGATTATTTTCACCAGACAGGACTTCTAAAATCTCTTGTGTGCCCTCTCACATTTTCCTAAGTGAACCAAAGAAGAAGAGTGGGGGAGAATGGGAGGGGGAACCTCACCATTCAATATTTAGATTTGAACCCAATCACCGTGACAGGGACCCCTCTACACACGCTCAGCTCTACCAAGAGTCCCTGAGTCCAGAGACTCTCTGATTTAACCCATTCAGAAAATAAACCTCCAGTCTTCTGCTGGAATGGGGTTATTGACATTTATCCTATTATACAGGTTGGAGATGGAGGCTGGAGATTTGACTACTTATGCTAATTAAAATAATTGTATTTTAAAATTAAAAAAGAAAATAAATGGAAAGTGAGATATTGAAAGCCATGAGCATAGTAGAGTGAGAGAATAGTGGTGCAGTGTGTGTGGAACATTTTCTCACTATTACAGTGGATGCTTCACAATCAGTCTTCTTATTTTCAGATCAGTATTTACTGCCACTCTCCTAAATACGCGGAGCTTCTGATTTCTGATCTTCCTTGAGGATCTGCAGCGGGAATTTAGTTTCCTTCTAGGATCCTCCTGCTACTGGCTCAAGTCTCAACTTTCTGTGGTTTGTCAAGCCCGTTATACACATTAATTTGTTTTCTAAAATTTTATTGCTATTATTAGAGGCAAATTAACCTTAAAACTAATGTCCTTCATTAGTTTTAAGGCTAGGGCTCCTTCCAGGAACTTGGAGATGAAGGACATCTCCAAGTTCCTGGAAGGAGCCCTAGCAATATGCCCACATGGTTCTATGTTTTTGTAAAATATTAAAAGCAAGGTATTTTAAACAGAGTTGGCTAAAGTTAACTAAGATTGCTGTCTTGTTCCATTGGAAAGTTCCTCTATTTCATTTTGCCTTGTGTAGGGGTGATTTTGGAGTTGCTGAAGGCATTTTTGGGATCTGGCTAATAGGAAGTTGAATTTGGGCTACATTTAGTTTGAGTTTAGAAGGATATGTGAATGATATTCACAGTCACTTCCATATCATCACTAACCATCCTAGTGTAAAATGGTTTTCACGACTGCTTCAACTACCCTCCACAGCTGTCATGGTACAAAAGTGAAGGTCCACTGTCATGTGACTCTGAGCCAGAAGCTAGTCTGGGAAAATTCTTTCAAATATACCATTTATAAATTGTAATTTGAGGATTTGATTCTCATTGACACCTTATTAAAACAGAAGTTCTCTTCTCCTCAGAATTTATTTAATAACTCAGTATGTATAATTATAAACACATCATACATATTTTCCATTTTTCATAGGAATTACACAAAAAAAGAATTGATCAGAATTTTCATGTATGTCTGGTATTTGTAAGGTATAGCTATTTCAATTTGGAAATAAATTTAGGATTATTTAAATAAAATACATAAGAAATTATAGACTCCTCACTTAGCCTTACATAAAGAATATTCTCTTGTCTATAAATTTATTTATTAAAGGGCTGACAGAAAATTCATATTAAGAATTAATGGAATATGAAAAAAAATAATAAAAACTTTTCTAAGCCATCAGTTAAAAAGAAAAAATTTGATCAAACATTACAGAGGGAAGACCTTTCCATTGTCTCCAAAAAAATTATGTTTTAATATTTTATTCTATGAAGAGGAGAGCAAAAGCTATATAGCCAAAGTATATAAGAAAAAAGTATTATAAAATGTTTGTTAATAAAAATATTGTTATTTTTATGATTTATGGCATTTGTTAACGTTTTAAAATTAGTAATTTGTTGTAATGTCTTTTCATATTCTAAATACATATTTACTTTCATATCAAATTTTGTGTTCTTTTTTTAAATGAGGGCCCTCTGTCCTCAACCATATAAACTTCTACCTAGCTTTTGTGTCTTATCTCTTTTTCTTTATCATTGTAAATTTATTTATTGTATTTAGTAGATTTGGAAGAATGAGAAAACATGGTTGCAAACCTACATATTTTGGCAGAAATTTCCATTCATGATATCTCTAAATGGTAATGATTTCTATTTTAATCAAAGATCTATGACAGTGTAGTTGATTTTTACCCATAAGCACCACCTGCTATCTCAGAGATTAAACTGGGCATGCCAAAATAATCCACATGGTTAAGAAGACCACAGGGCTGGAGAAAAAGAAAGGATTTCAAAGACCTCCATTCTCCTTCATCAAAGAGAGATAGGGAATCTGCCCACACACATACCTCACCACTGCTACAGCCTACAAACAACTAGCGACTGAGAAAATCACCACATCAAGTATATCTATAACCAAGCCATCCATCCAGAACCTAGACCTCCATCAAAGCACTCACAAGCAAGGGCAAATGTTCTTACCCAACATATGCTACAGGTATATACAAGTAAGGAGGGAAGAAAAAAAAGCCCCACCTAAACAAAAGAAAATCAAAAAATAAGAAGTGACAGCTGCCCCAGATGAGAAGGAATCAATGAAATAACTACAGAAATATGAAAAATCAGAGCACAAGGACACCCTTAAAAGGGAACACAGCTCTCTAGCAATGAATACCAACCAAAATGAAAATGTTGAAATGACAGATAAAGAATTTCAAATATGGATTCTAAGGAAGCTCAATGAAATCCAGGATAAAATGGAAAAACAACTCAAAGAAACCAGAAAAACAATCCAGGAAATAAATAAAAAATTCACAAAGAGATCAACTTATTGAAAAAAGAAAAAACAAAAGAACTTTTGGAAATGAAAAATTAAGGAAATACAAAAAACAGTGGAAAGTTTTAAGAATAGAATAGAGCAGACAGAGGAAATAATCTCAGAGCTTGAAGACAACTCTTTTGAATAAACTCAGTTAAAAATAAAGAACAGATTATTAAGAAGAATGAACAAAGCCTAAAAGAGATATGGGATTATGTAAAACAGCCTAATATAAGAATCATAAGCATCCATGAGGGTAAAGAAGAAAATGCACAAGGTCCGGACAAACTATTTGAGGAAATAATTGGGAAAATTTCCCTGATCTTGCTAAAGATTTAGACATCCAGGTACAAAAATCTCAGTGAGCACCCGGGGAATCATTGCAAAGAGGCAATCACCAAGACGCACTGTTGTAAGACTGGCCAAAGTCAGCACAAAGGATGAACACGTGCAAGCTGTGAGGCAAAAATATCAAGTAACTTTATTTTATTTATTTATATATTTTTTGAGACAGAGTCTCATTCTGTTGTACAGGCTAGAGTGCCATGGCATCAGCCTAGCTCACAGTAACCTCAAACTCCTGGGCTTAAGCAATCCTTCTGCCTCAGCATCCCGAGTAGCTGGGACTACAGGCATGTGCCACAATGCCCGGCTTATTTTTTTCTATCTATTTTTAGTTATCCAGCTAATTGTTTTTTATTTTTTAGTAGAGACGGGGTCTCACTCTTGCTCAGGCTAGTCTCGAACTCCTGACCTTGAGCGATCCTCCAGCCTTGGCCTCCCAGAGTGCTAGGATTACAAGCGTGAGCCACCATGCCCAGCCTATTTATTATTATTATTATTTAATATCGAGTAACTTACAAAGGAAAACTGCAGATTTCTCAACTGAGACCTTCCAACCCAGAAAGGATTGGGGCCCCCATCTTTGGTCTTCTTAAATAGAACAACTGCCAGCCTAGAATTTTGTATCCTGCAAAACTAAATGTCATATATGAAGGAGAAATAAAGACTTCCAAACAAGCAAACACTGAAGGAATTTGTCAAGACCTGACCTGTCCTGCAGGAAATACTCAGAACTGCATTATACATGGATCAGCACAATAGACACCCATCAGTATAAAATCACCCAAAAGCTGAAACTGATAGCTCATATAAAACAATAGTACAAGAGGTAAAACAAAGCAAAGGTACTACCCAACAGGATGAACAGAATGGCATCCCACATATCAATTCTATCAGTCAACATGAATGGTCTGAATGTCCCACTCAAGAGACACAGAATGGCTGAATGGATGAAAAAATACAATTTAAGTATCTCCTGTCTCCAGGAAACATATCTAACTCACAAGGATTCATATAGACTCAGTCTGAAGACATGGAAAAAATATTCCATGCAAATGGAAACCAAAAGAAAGCAGGTGCAACCATTCTCATATCAGATAAAATTGACTTCACATCAACAATAGTAAAAAGAAAGATAAAGACAGTCTTTATATAATGGTAAAGGGAATAATTCAATAAGAAGACATATAATAACAATCCTAAATATTTATGTACCTAAGACAGGAACACCCAGAATCATAAAGCAAATCCTATTAAATCTAAGCAAAGAGATAAACAGGAGCATTGTAATTGCTGGGGACTTGAAGACCCTCCTGACAGAACTGGACAGATTATTCAAGCAGAAAATAAATAAACACTGGACTTAAATGGGACTCTAGAACAAATGTGCCTAACAGATATTTACAGAACATTTTACCCCAAAACTACTGAATATACATTCTTCTCATCAGCACATGGAACATTCTCTAAAATTGATCATATCTTAGGCCACAAAACATGTCTCAACAAGTTAAAAAAAAATAGAAATTATATCATGTGTTTTCTTAGACCACAGTGGAAAAAAACTAGAAATCAATTCCAAGAGAAACACTCAAATCTACACAAATTCATGGAAATTAAACAACCTGCTCCTGAACAATTATTAAGTCAATAATGAAATTAAGATGGAAATCAAGATTCCTCAAACTGAATGGCAAAGGGAACTCAAGCTACCAAAATCTATGGGATTCAGCAAAAGCAGTCCTGAGAGTAAAATTCATAGCCTTAAAATGTCTACATCAAAAAGACAGAAAGATCATAAATTAACAGTCTAATGACACATCTCAAGGAACTAGAATAGGAAGAGCAAACCAAATCCAAAGCCAGCAGAAGAAAAGAAATAACTAAGGTCAAACCAGAAATAAATGAAATGGAAAACAAACAAAAAAGAATACAAAGTATCAATGAAACAAAAAGTTGATTCTTTAAAAAAAAACAAATTTGATAGACCTCTTGCTAGATTAACCAGGAATAGAAGAGAAAGGAGCTAAATAAGCTCAAGCAGGAACGAAAAATGAGATATTACAACTGATACCACAGAAAACAAAATATCATCTGTGAATACTATGAAAATCTCCATGCACATCAACTTGAAAATGTAAAAGAAGAAATGGAAAAATTCCTGGAAAGAACAAATCTGGAGGCATCACATTACCAGACTTCACACTATACTATAAGTCTATAGTAACCAAAATAGCATAGTATTAGCACTAAAATAGAGATATAGACCAATGGAACAGAACAGAGAACCAAGATATAAAGCAATCTACATACAGCCAACTGATCTTAGACAAAACAGACAATAATATACACTGGGGAAAAGAAGCCATAATCACAAATTGTTCTGGAAAAATTGGATAGCCACATGCCGAAGAATGAAACAAGATCTATTACTATATCTCTCACCACTCACAAAAATTAATACAAGTTGGATAAAAGATTTAAATGTAAGGCATGAAACCATATGAATTTTAGAAGAAAATGTTGGAAAAACTCTTCTAGATATCAGCCTAGGCAAAGAATTTATGAAGAAGACCCCAATGGCAATCACAGCAACAACAAAAATAAATAAATGGAACTTGATTAAATTAAAAAGCGTTTACACAGCTAAAGAAATAATCAACAGAGCAAATAGACAACCTACAGAACAGGAGAAAATGTTTGCAAATATTCACAAGGGCTTATTAATAACCAGAATCTACAAAGAACTCAAGCAAATCAGCAAGGAAAAAACAAACCCCATTAAAAAGCGGGCAAAAGACACGAACAAGAAACTTTTCAAAAGAAGATAGATGAATGGCCAATAAACATATGAAAAAATGCTTAATGCTACTAATTATCAGGGAAATGGAAATTAAAACCACAGTGGGATATCACCTTATCCCAGTTAGAATGGCTTTTATTAAAAAGTCCAAAAACAACAGATGTTGGCATGGATGCAGAGAGAAAGGAATGCTTATACACTGTTGATGGAACTGCAAATTAGGACAGCCTCTATGGCAAACAGTATGGAGACTCCTCAAAGAACTAAAAGTAGACCTACCATTTGATCCAGCAATCCCACTACTAGGTATTTAACCAAAGGAAAAGAATTCATTTTATCAAAAAGATGCCTGCATGTGAATGTTTATTGCAGCACAATTCACAATTGCAAAGATGTGAAATCAACCTAAGTGGCCATCAATTCAAGAGTGGATTAACAAAATGTGGTATATGTATACTATGGAATACTACTCAGCTACAAAGAAGGATGACCTAATGACTTTTGCAAAAATTTGAATAGAACTGGAGACCATTATCCTAAGTGAAGTATCTAAAGAATGGAAAAACAAACACCACATGTACTAGCTATTAAATTGGAGCTAAGCAGGCCAGGTGTGTTGTCTCATGCTTATAATCCTATCACTCAGGGAGGCTGGGGCAGGAGGATCAGTTTAGGTCAGGAATTCAAGACCAGCCTGACCAAGAGTGAAACCCATCTCTTTCTACTAAAAATAGAAAAAATTAGCCAGGCATGATGGTACACACCTGTAGTCCCAGCTACTCAGGAGGCTGACACAGGAAGATCGCTTGAGCCCAGGAGTTTGAGGCTGCTGTGAGCTAGGATGATACCACAGCACTCTAGCTCAGCTGACAGAGCAAGACTCTGTCCCATAAATTAATTAATTAATTAATTAATAATAAATTGGAGCTAACTGATGAACATATGGGTGCACAAAGGGAAGTAAAACTCAATGGAAATCAAGTTGGGGGGGGGAGGAAGAGGAGATGGGTGAAAGCCTACCCACAATGAACACTGTCTGGGTGATGGGCACACTTATAACACTAACTCAAGCATAACAAAATCGATATCTGTAACCAAAACATTTGTACCCCTGTAATATCTTGAAATAAACAAAAACAAAAACAAAACAAAAAGTTTGAACAAAAATTTCTACAAATATATATACATAATTTTAATGAAAGATTTCTATAAAACCTTAATCTTGGCTGGGCGCGGTGGCTCACGCATGTAATCCCAGCACTCTGGGAGGCCGAGGCGGGCGGATTGCTCGAGGTCAGGAGTTCGAAACCAGCCTGAGCAAGAGCGAGACCCCGTCTCTACTATAAATAGAAAGAAATTAATTGGGCAACTAATATATATAGAAAAAACTAGCCGGGCATGGTGGTGCATGCCTGTAGTCCCAGCTACTTGGGTGGCTGAGGCAGGAGGATTGCTTGAGCTCAGGAGTGTGAGGTTGCTGTGAGCTAGGCTGACGCCACGGCACTCACTCTAGCCTGGGCAACAAAGCAAGACTCTGTCTCAAAAAAAACCAAAAAACAAAAAAAAAACCTTAATCTTATGAATGATTTCTGCCCTTATTTTTGCTTCCCCATAGTAACTACTTTTACCTCTTTTACTTTTCCTTGGTATAGTGCATTTGCCTCCCTGTTTTTTAATTATGTTGACATTTTTTAGTTTTTCAATTTTGGATATTACGTATTGACTTTGTCCTTTGAATATTAGGATTTAGCTTTCTTAAACACACTGCTTCCCCCACACACACAATTTTCCACTGTCTAAATATTAAATACCAACTTTTATATTTTTATGACTGTGTAGGCTTTATTCACAGTTCAGAGGTATATGAACTATGATATATTTACTTTTGTGTATATACCTTTTGGTATTATCTTTTTCTTGGTTTGCTCAGTTTCCTACGTACTTATCACTAATTCACCCACACACTCCCAGGACACTCAAACATCCAGGAAAACATACCAAGTTCATGAAAACATCACTCCTGAGTCCTCTGTCCTCTCCAGTCCCAACTGCTGCTTAGTTGACACCTTCGGGGTTCCATTCCTCTCTCTCCTGGTTGAGTCTCATTTCTTGGATGTCCTTCGTTCTTTAATCCTTCCTATTGATGGAGCACAGCTCCCAGGAGTTTCCTGTTTAAGGGAATATGGAAAGTAAATTTCTTGAGAAGTTAAACAAATGTCATTATCCTGTCTTCACTCTTTATTGAGTTTTGCCAAATATAAAATTCTAGGTTAAAAGTTATTTTCCTTGGGAATTTCTAAGGCATTGTTCCATCATCTTTTGGCATCCAGTGTGATGCCATTGTGATTCTCTATCCTTTGTGTGTGAGCTGTTTTTATTGTTTTTTCTGTTCCTCCCCACATGCCCTTCTTACAATGTAGCATTTACACTCCTCCATCAAGGCTGGGACCTATGTTGCCTCTACTTGGACCCCTGTAACCAGAATGAGGTACAAATGATGCTGAGTGACTTCCAAGGCTAGATCATAAAAAGTGGCATGGCTTCTCTCTCTCTCTCTCTCTCTCTCTCTCTTCTGTAGGGCTCACATCATGATTTCATAATTATAATTAGTCTGTTCCTACAGTTATAATAAAATACCTTAGACTGGGTAATTTATAAACAACAGACATTTATTGCTTATAGTTCTAGAGGCTGAGAAGTCTAAGATCATGGTACCAACAGATCCAGTGTCTGGTGAAGGCTCCTCTCTGTTTCCAAGATGGCACCTTGTTGCTGGGTCCTCACATGGTAGATGGGGAGAATGCTGTGTCTTCACATGGCAAAAGAGACGGAAGGGCCAGGCAATCCTCTGAGGTCTCTTTCATAAAGACGTTCATCCCATTTATGAGGACTCCATCTTCAATCACCTCGCAAAAGGTCCCACCTCTTAATACCTTGGGGTTTAAATTCCAACATACAGACTTCAGATGAACACATGCATTCAAACCACAGCAATGATTTAGACACCATATGGAAAGAAGGGAGATAAAGAGAGAAAGAGAGAGAGAGAGAGAGAGAGCGAGCGAGCGAGAGGGAGAGGTATGCACAAGATGTCCCAGTTATTTCAGCCCCAGCTGTTCAAGTCTTCCAAGATATGGGAGAGAGGCCTTTGAAAGGTTCCCAGCCCATGCCACTATCTGACTAAAACCTCTTAAGAGACCCTGAGCCAGAACCATCCAACTGAGCCACCCCTGGATTCTTGTCTCTCAGGAACCATGAAAGATAATAAGTATGTTATAGTTTTAAGCCACTAAATTTTAGAGCAATTTATTGTTACAGAACTACAGTAAATGTAATAGTTTATCATCTCATTCTCTACGTTTACCAAAGCTTTTGGGATTCTCTGTCTTGAGTTTTCTGAGAGTTCACAATGATCCGCCCTGGCATGGCTCTTTGACTCTTTTTCCACACATTTTCTTAGTCACCCAGTGGACACTTCAGCTTAGAAACATAGTTCCTTCAGTTAAGAAGAATTATTTAAATTAATTAAATCCCTGTATTATTTCTTTGTTAATTTCTCTCTATATATTTTAACTAAGAATTTATATTATTTATATATTGTATTATATTATTATATAAATAATATAAAATAAATAAGTAATATATTATTTATATATTATATTTTGATGGTAGAATTCCTGAACAGATCACATGGGTCTCTTTTCTATCTGCATGTGGGATTCCCTTGACTTTGCCCTGCATTCCTTTCTTCACTCATTCAACAAATATTTACTGAGAACCTATGCTGCTAGGATGCAAGAAAAAACAAGTTAACTGAGATCTTAATTTCTACTATCAAATATTTAAGTTCAAGTACTCATTTTTTGTTTTCTGAATGTTCCATTTCATTTTTTCTTTTTCTCTTTTTAAGTTTTCTTTATCCTGCATTTGTCCCATTTTTTGTTTGTTTCCTTTGGTCTCTAACTTTCATGTTAGCAGCTTAGCTGATATCACTGGTGATCCATGGCTACCATTTGTTAAGATTTCAGACATACCACAAAAAACTGTGGGAATGCCCTGTGCCTGAGCAGGGCTTGTTAAGTGGTGGGCATGGCTGTAAGATGATTTGGCTAAGCCATTTTATTGGGAGACCCCTCTATGTCAGTATCTGCAGGTCTTACCTTCTTAGGTATTCATTTATCCAGAGAAAAGTCTTCTACTCTGCTTCCAGAAGATATAAACCCAATTACAGAGTTCCAGGAGAAGAGTGAGAGAATAGGAATGGGCTAGTTCACCATTCAGCATATAGACTTCCACTTCACCCTCCTGTTTCTACTGTTGTGTTCCACAAAGTCATTCTGTTCACTCTCTCTGCCCCCAATCTTCTGCCCTGATGGGGGAAAGACAGTCCACCATGGTGGGGCAGAATGAAGGAGGGAGAATAGTTCCAACTGCTTCTTAAGCAGACTCCATTTTCATCTTAACTTTCAACCCCACTTTCAGAGGTAACTGCAAGCCCCAATTTCTGGGCCTTTCTGAGGCTCTGTTGAGCAACTCAGCTTGCTTCTGTGCTCCTTTCATTTCAGCTTTAATTTTAATTTTTCTTAGGTGCTTTTCAGTTTCCCAAATTTTGTTGTTGTCATCTCCTGTCTTTTTCTTTTCACTATTTGCATATTAAAAACATACCTTTACTATTACATCAGTGAAGTGTTAAGAGTGGAGGGAAGTGAGGCCTATAATCTTCACACCTGCAATCCTAGGTGTGAGGATTATAGGAGGCTCAGGCAGAAGGACCACTTTAGGTCCAGAGTTCAAGACCAGACCACCCCATCTCTACAAAGCACAGAAAAAATTAGCTGGGCGTGGTGGTGTGTGCCTGTAGCCCCAAATCACTCTGGAGGCTGAGGCAAGAGGATCACTTGAGCCCAGGAATTTGAGGTTGCAGTGAGCTATGATGATGCCACTGCAGTCTAGCTGGGGCAACAGAGGGAGACTCTCAAAAAAAAAAAAAAAGAAGAGTGGAGAGAAGTGAAAGTGTTCAATTCATCATCTCTGAACAAAGGTCATTCTCTCTTAAACCCATGCAGTTCTCCTGACCTTGCCCTTGCTTAGGACACAAATGACTCCCTAACCAACACATCCAAGGGCCCCTGATGACTTCTCATTCTGAGAAGCTCCCTGTAACGTTTGACGCTGTTGACTACCCCCTTCAACCCCTTGTTCAGACTCTGCGTGCTGTCTTCTGTAGCACTGCTCTCTCCCATTCTCCTCTGACTCAGATCACTCTTTCCCAGTATTCTTAACTGGCTTATCTGTCTATATTACTTTAAATATCCCTGTTCCAGTCATAGAGAATAAATGTATAACCTGGATTATGTTGCCAGGCACTATACTAGGTATGTACTCTGTGTGGAATAAATTCATCCTCTCAACAACTCAGGTAGTTACTATTAACTAACCCATTTCACAGATGAAGAAACTGAGGCACGGGAAACTTAAGTAATTTGTACAAAGCCTCACAGCTTTTTACCACCTTGCATGTTGCACCTCCAAATGCAGTATCCTTGCTCTTCCCTCTTATCTGTTTACACTTTCCAGGATTTCCTCATCTACTCCCAGGGCTTTATCGCTCACATATGCCTATATTCAGACAACTCGGAACTGTACATATCCAGTCCTACTTTCCTCCTAAGGTCCAAACTCAATTTCTAAATATTTATTAAAAACCTTCATGTGTAAGCCCCACAAGCACCTCAAGATCAAAATATCCAGGGTCCTGCTGTGCCATTTTCACTTCTTTCTCTTCTCAGAACAACTCAACGTGTTATACGTTATGAGTCAGTGGAATCACCATCGACCTCATCAGAAAAGGCAGAACATTCAGAGTCTGTTCTGACTGCTCCCTCTCTCACCCCCATATGAAACTTACTGCCAAGACTGTTGTCCTCTGTAGGGGCTTCAGATTTCATTTCCTTATCATCCTGCCACTGTCCTTGCTGGACCCTTACTCACTCTTCATAGCAGCTTCCTCCAAACTGGCCTCAGCTCTAACTCTCCACGTCACCGTGGCGTTAGAGTTGCCTTTCCAAATACCTTTTCAAAATCTGCTCACTGTCTGTACTTTGGGTTGACTCTCAGTCTTGGGACAGAGGGGGCCCCTCATATGCAAAAAGATGACAGGGTCCCTTTAAAATAAAATCTCATGTATATGTTTACAGGTCAATAAACACATACCAGGAGAAATGTAATTAAAAGCTGTAATGTTCCAAACCATTGGTGATTAAGGACCAATGAGAAATTAAGATAGAGGAGTTCTGAAACTATAGTGATAAAAATGGACATTTGTTTATTTGTTAACAATTATTTATTGAGCACTTGCTGTGAACCGGCAGGCATTCTTCTAGGAACTGGGGCTGCCGCCATGAAAAAGACAGATAACATCCCCGATATCGTGGAGTTTATATTCCCTTAGAGAAGATAAATAATATAAAAATAAATAAATACATAAGAAAATATTTGATGACAATGAGTACAATGCAGAGAATTAACTCAGGATGATTCCCTTAAGTTGTCCCTCCGGGTGGCCAGGGTTGGCCTCTCCAAGTGAGTGACATTGGACACTAGTGTACCACGACAGGCTTGGGGCTCTCTAGCACAGCACTGGCAAGGGCTGAGAAGTCCCCTCCCCCCACCAGAGGCAGCAGGGTTAGCAAGGGAGCCTCGAAGCAGGCACCCTGACACTTATCCAGGGACTGATTCAGTGGCCAACGGCAGGTTCCACTCTGGACCTGTAAAGTCCTTCCCACCCCCAGCACACGGCTACTTGCCTTCCTGGGTCCTGCTTTCCCTCAAAGTGATCTTCTGCCACTGCTGCCTCTTGCCCATCCCCAATTTGGGATTCCTTCAAAGGCCTGGCTGGACTTCCATCCTGTCTATCGTGGAGCCTTGCTTGCCTAGTGGTTGGGAGAGGTCCAGGCAGCCAGGGCGCGGGGGGCAGGTTCCAGGGAGCAGCTCCAGGCAAACACGTGGCTGTGGCTCCCTTAGCCATACTAGGCTTGATGGTCAATGGAACCCCAAGGAACAGCCCTAACTTTCAATAAGACCACCTTCTCCTCAGGGAAATTTTGTAATCTCTGCCCAGTTGTGGGACTAGACCTCTAGAAACTAACATTTTGGCAAGACCTAAGCTTTCTTGATCAAATTTTTAAAAATATGGCCGGGCGCGGGGGTTCTCGCCTGTAATCCTAGCTCTTGAGAGGCCGAGGCGGGCGGATTGCTCAAGGTCAGGAGTTCAAAACCAGCCTGAGCAAGAGCGAGACCCCGTCTCTACTATAAATAGAAAGAAATTAATTGGCCAACTGATATATATATAAAAAATTAGCCGGGCATGGTGGTGCATGCCTGTAGCCCCAGCTACTCGGGAGGCTGAGGCAGAAGGATCACTCGAGCCCAGGAGTTTGAGGTTGCTGTGAGCTAGGCTGACGCCACGGCACTCACTCTAGCCTGGACAACAAAGCGAGACTCTGTCTCAAAAATAAATAAATAAATAAATAAATAAATAAATAAAGGATGAGAGATGACAGCAAAAATCTCTCTCTCTCTCCACCCCCGTGTGTGTGTGTGTGCGTGTGTGTGTGTATTCACAGTGAATAAAAAATACCAGAAGAAATTTTGGTATATGTAAAATAAATAACATTTGTCAGCTTTGAAAATCTGCTCAATAGATAGCCTTTCCCTTGAATCACTTCTCTAGTTATTTTAGAAACAGATTGGAGACAAATTCTCCAACAGACTTTATGTTACATAGATACACTTTTTAAAGTTTCCAAACTAGCCTTTCAGTTTTGAAATTTTATGTCTTTTACATTTGCATTGTATTTTATCATGTCATTTTCAGAAGTCTCAAAAATGATCTAGTTCTTCACATTAATTACTAGCATTAGGAGGGGCCCTTTGGACTATCAGCATCTCATTCTGCATCGCCCAGCAAACCAGGCCATGTGGAGGAAAGAACAGGGACTGCTGCTGGCACATTTATGTGTCTAAGGAGATCAAATGAATGGTGCGATTGTGCATGCATAAAAAAGAAAAATTTTTAATTAGTAAGAAATACAAAGATATTTTAATATCACAACTTTGGTTGGCAAATAAAATGGATTACTATGCATTTAAGTAAGTTCACAGTTTTTAATTTATTTGTCCCTCTCAACTGAGTACTGGGTAGGGATTTTCATTCCTGTTTTACAGGCACCAAGGGGCACCCCTAAGAGGGAAGTGAGTTGCCCAAGGTCACACAGTGAGTCTACAGCTAAGCAAGATGAGAAATTATAGACTCCTGGCTTCTTGCTAGTGCTCAAAACACAGTTCAAATAAAAAATGTTGAAAGTAGGAAGACAAAAGAAAGAAGGAATGAAAGAAATAAAAGAGAGAGGGAGAGAGGATTACTCAAGTATTCATTCTTCTGTAATGCTTACCTATTTATTTATTTATTTGTTTGTTTGTTTGTTTAGAGACAAGGTCTTGCTCTGTTGCCCAGGCTATTGTGCAGTGGTACAATCATAGCTCACTGTAATCTGGAACTACTGAGCTCAAGTGATTCTCCCACTTCAGTTTTCCAAAGTGCTACCTATTTATTGTCTGACCCTCCTACTGTAATTGAATTTAAGTTCCATAAAGACCGACATTTTGTCTGTCTCTTTTACTACTGTGTGTTATAGATATTTAATATTAGTACTTAGCACAGTGCCTGGCATATAGAAGTGCCCAATAAATATTGATGGAGGTGCTCAATAGAAGGTGCTCAATAAATATTGATGATTGGATGAATGAATAAATTAAATGTTTCTCATACTCTTCCTGACTTATGTCAAATGGAGTAAACTATTTAAAAGCAGCTAGATTGTGACAGTGTACTTTTGATTTCTGATTGAATTTCAAATTACAGAGGTATCATTTGTTGCCTCCATCTATAGCTTGTTCTCCTGTAGTCAGTAACCATATTCTCTCCTTGGCCTATTGTTTCAGTTGCACTGAAGGATGCTTATTCAGTCTTTCTGGGCCCCCCAAAACACTCCAAGTTTTTGTCTATACAGTTTGTTTATTTATTTATTTATTTATTTATTTTTGAGACAGAGTCTTGCTTTGTTGCCCAGGCTACAGTGAGTGCCATGGCGTCAGCTTAGCTCACAGCAACCTCAAACTCCTGGGCTCAAGTGATCCTGCTGCCTCAGCCTCCCGAGTAGCTGAGACTACAGGCATGCACCACCATGCCCAGCTAATTTTTTCTATATATATTAGTTGGCCAATTAATTTCTTTCTATCTATAGTAGAGATGGTGTCTCACTCTTGCTCAAGCTGGTTTCGAACTCCTGACCTCGAGCAATCCTCCCCCCTCAGCCTCCCAGAGTGCTAGGATTACAGGCATGACCCACCGCGCCCAGCCTGTCTATACAGTTTAAGTCAGACCATCTTAATTATACCTTCTCACGTTGAGAAAAACTTGGCCAATAACTTTTGGATGATGAAGTAGTAGAAAATTTTATTTACATAATTATAATTATTAAAATGCAATTATTAAGGTAATTATCAAAATCAACATTGCAAAATCACATTAATCCTTATTACCCAGAACAGGCCAAATCAGATTGGTGAGACATTTATATTATTAATAGAAAATATTTAAAAAATAAATTTAACCTAATTTCTCTAAAATCTCCCAAATTATAACAATGAGTAAGCAAGCCCTGTTCAGGAGATGGCCTTTACTGAATGAAAGGAATGGGTCAAAATCAGCTCTCACAAAAGTGAAACAAACAAATACTTCTCAAGTGCTGAAGGGATCTTAACATGTTTACTTAGAGTCCTTAAGTCTTTTAAAGATCATTAAGTATTGTTTACACTCAATCGGCTTACTGAACTTTGTCATCACATGTTATTCTGCCTCCGAGTCCATCCAATTTCTTATATTTAAAAATTTTTTCTTTTTTTAGTTTTTTTCAATTTTTTGTTCTTTTTTTTACTTTTATTTTAAAATAATTCTTACATTTTCTATTGTTTGCAATTTTTTTAGTCTCTTTTCTTTGGCAGGAGGAGAGTTGACAATTGAACAGAAAAGCAAAGGGATAAACAGATCAAGTGGTTTATATATATTTCAATAATTCAGACCAGGATTCCAGTCGCTAGAGTTGTATCTCTATCACTAAATGCAAACTGCTAAAAACAGGAATTTCAGAAGGTAATATTATATGGTATTAAATAATCACTCTCCTAGTGTCCTGCTTATTTGAAATGCAAGTGTCTGTTTGAAGTAATAAAAAGGAAAATAACTAAAGCTTGGTTATTTAAATATACTCGAGAATAATTATATGCCAGTCTTCAAGTAGGCCTTTGCATTTACTCTTTTTTTTTTCATTTTTATTTCGACATATTATGGAGGTACAAATGTTTAGCTTACATATATTGCCCTTGCCCCACCCGAGTCAGAGCTTCAAGCCTGTCCATCCCCCAGACAGTGTGCACTGCAACCATTAAGTGTGTGTATACCCATCCCCTCCTCCTCCCACCACCTGCCTGACACCTGATGAATGTTACTACTATATGTGCACTTAAGTGTTGATCAGTTAATACCAGTTTGATGGTGAGTCCATGTGGTGCCTGTTTTTCAATTCTTGGGATACTTCACTTAGTAGAATGGGCTCCAGCTCTATCTAGGATAACACAAGAGGTGCTAGATCACCATTGTTTTTTTGTGGCTGAGTAGAACTCTATACATATACCATATTTTATCAATCCACTCATGGATTGATGGGCACTTGGGCTGTTTTCACATCTTTGCAATTGTGACTTGTGCTGCTATAGACTGCACTTAACTCTTCTCTCTGTCTGGAATCTTCTTATTATCCTCAGCTCACACCCTCCCTTCATGCTGGCCTCAGATCAAACGGAGTCTCAGAGGTGCTGGCCCTGACCCCTGGCTAAAAATGCACATCTCCTCTCTATACTCCATCTCCTCAGACAGACTTTATTTTTTCTCTACAGCACTTAAATTATCAGCCCACATGTGATTTGTTTGAAATTTGTTTGTCTTCTCCCACCAGAGTATAAATTCTAGAAAATAATTGTTTTATTGGTGGCCCAGAAGAGTTCATGGGATAGTAGGCACTCAAATATTTGTTGACTGAATAAATTAAAATCACAAAAATTAGTGATATTTCTTTTTCTTTAAATACAAAGTGACTTTTTTTTAAATCTAGAAAGCAAAAAATTCTTTGATTTAAAAAACACAACTCTCAGTAAAAGCCAAAAAGAAAGAATCAAAACCTCTAAATCTCTAATGTAAAATCTAGAGCTTTCATCAGTGTTATGGACATCCTCAAACTTTACCAACACTGATACTGTATCACCCTTAGAAGAAAACCCTCTGCTAAATTACTACTAAATTACTAAGTTTAGTCAATTCAGTGCAAGAAATCAGTCAAACTGATTGGCCTTGCATAAACAAAACAACTGGTTGCTTGGTTACATTTTTCCCCATTGACTTGGCTTCAGGTAAGACAGCTCTGGATCTCTAACTGAAAAACCCAGTGGCTCTCAAAGTTGAGTCCAGGGGACTTTCCCCTCACATCTCATTTTTTGTGCTTCACTAATGAGTTGTGTGTTTTATGGCATCAAGAAAGATGTGTTTATATATTAATCCAATTCATAAATATCTGGCACTGTATATATGCTCATACTAAGGATATAAATTCCTATTCTTAACCTGGTTATAGTATAGTAGGGATGGCTGAGAAATAAACAAATATTTATCATCCAGTATAGTAGTAAGTCATGCGTTCCTGGCTGAGCTTGCACTCAAGCACACAGGTTCTGAGCAGGTTCCTACAGAGACTACTAGAGGGAAAACTTGGTACCTGGGCCTGAGCTGTCTGACTCGGCTTCAAAATCATTTAAACCTCAGTGGGGTTACAAAATGGAGCTGGAAAAACTCATTTCAAAACCGTTAGCAGTTTTCTGGAGAATTTGACACTTGAATACATCTTTGAATCAGATGATTCTTTTATTTTTTAAAAAACCATCTAAATGGGCCTTTCAGTTATATAAGTGAAAAATTAAAAATCAAAATCAGGAAAGGTCACTTTTGAGAAGATTTTAGCTTTAGGGAGCTAAATTGCCATTGCCACAAAGTAAAAATAAAAACAGACAAAAATAATACGCGTATTTGAATTTCTCAGATATCTCATACTCAACACAACTACAAGGGAAGTCATGATTTCCCATTCCAAAACCCCCCTGTGTTTGGCAGCCACCTACCACTCACTCCTGTCTTCTAGTTCTCAACAAACGGTCCCTTTCCTGTACCAGCAGAGCCACTCTGTCAGTTTCATCAATGCTATCCCCAGAACACATCTCACGTCTGTCCACTCGCTTCTCTCTTTCCACTGCCACCCTGGGTCCAGGCTGTTATCAGCTCTCACTGAATTACTGCAGGGGCAGCCTCCACTTTCACTCTTGCTCATCTCTGGTCCATTCTCCATTCAGGAGGCAGAAAGAACTTTTTAATTTTTTTAATTTTTTTTTACTTTTTAACTTGGTAATTCTTTTTTTTTAATTTAGTAAACTTTATTTTTCTAGAACAGTTTTAGATTCATAGCAAGATGGAGTGGAAAGTACACACAGTTCCCATATGCTCCCTTTCCTCCGACCACCCATAGTCTCTCTCATTACTGAAATCCAGCACCAGAGGGGTGCATTTGTCACTACTGATGAGTGTACATTATCACCCTAAGTCCACAGTTTACATTAGGGTTCACTCTTGGGGTTGTATATGCTATCAGTTTGGACAAATGTATAATGTATAATGACTTGTATCCGGCAATATAGTTTTGTACAGAAAAACTTTCACTGCCCTAAAAGTCCACTGTGCTTCTCCTATTCATACCTCCCTCTCTTCTAATCCCTGTAAACCACTGATCTTTTCATTGTCTCCATAGTTTTGCCTTTTCCAGAATGTCACATAGTTGGAATCAATATGTAGACTTTTCAGATTGAATCCTTTCACTTAGCAATATGCATTTAAGATTCCTCTATGTCTTTTCATGGCTTGATAGTTCATTTCTTTTTAGTATTGAATAATATTCCATCATCTGGAGGTCCCACTTTTTATTTATCCATTCAACTACCGAAGGACATCTTGGTTGCTTCCAAGTTTTGGCAATTTTGAATAAGACTGCTATAAATATACATGTGATGATTTTTGTGTAGACATAGTTTTATTTTTATTTGGGTAAAACCAATGAGCATGATTGCTCCTTGTTTGGTAAGAGTGTATTTATATGTACCATATGGTACAGGTATGTTTAGTTTTGTAAAAACTGCCAAACTATCTTCCAAAGTGGGTGTACAATTTTGCATTCCCACCAGCAATGAATTAGGTATCTTGTTGCTCCACGTCTTTGCCAGCATGTGATGCTGTCAGTGTTCTGAATTTTGGCCATTCTAACAGGTGTATAGTGGTATCTCGTTGTTGTTTTAATTTGCAGTTTTCTAACGACATATGATGTTGAATATGTTTTCATATTTTCACTTCCCAACTGTATATCTTCTTTGATGAGGTGCCTATCAAGGTATTTTAGCCCATTTTTATTTATTTATTTATCAACATGTTTGCATTTATTGAATCCCAGGTCAAAGTAATTCTACAACAAACAACAGTTTTGATACCAGACTGCTTGTATGCATGTCAATTGTGGCTCTCACGAAAGAGGTAATGAATATAATCTCAGGTTTCATGAGATGAATCAAAAAACGGAAAAACTAGTAGTAGAGTTCTCATAGCTCAGATAACCTAAGTCAAGGTATCTTTCTTCTTCTCCATAAAACTAGCTTCTGATATTTAGACATGAGGTTTTAAATGTTATGAAAATAAATCATACAGGAAAACTCTGAGACTGTCTCCTATGCAATTTTCATTTTTTAAAATAATTTGAATGGTCTCCCTGCACCATAGATAATTTACATCAAATCCCATATTCCTGGAATAACAATTATACCCAGAAGATAGTATAGCATTGTTTAACCCATTTTTAAATCAGGGAGTTCATTTTCTTAATGTTGAGTTTCCAGAGTTCTTTGTATATTTCAGGTAATAGTTCTTTATCAGATGTGTCTTCTGAAAATATTTTCTCCCAATCCGTGGCTTGTCTTCTCATTCTGTTGAAATTGTCTTTCACAGATGGAAGTTTTTAATTTTAATGAAGTCCAGTTATCCATTATTTCTTTCAAGGATTGTACTTTTGATGTTGTATCTAAAAAGTCACCATCATAACCAAGTCACCTGTATTTTCTTCTATGCTATCTTCTAGAAATTTTTATAGCTTGGTGTTTTAAATTTAGGTCTATGATTCATTTTGAATTAATTTTTATGAAGGGTGTAAGGTCTGTGTCTAAATTAATATTTTTGCATGTGGATGTGTAGTTGTTCCAGTATCATTTGGTAAAAAGACTACCCTTGCTCCATTGCTCCTTTACTACCATTGCTCCTTTACTAAAGATCAGTTGACTATACTTATGTGTATTTATTTCTGAAATCTCTGTCTTGTTCCTTTGCTTTATTTATCTATTCTTTCACCAATATTGCTGTCTCGATTACTGTCACTTTATAGTAAGTCTTAAAGTTGGGTAGTGTCAATCCTCCAGCAGAAGGAGCTGTTAAAAACATTGTCTTTTAAAAACACAAATCCTTGAAAGGCTTCTTTTTGTTCTTAGTATAAAGTCAAAAATATTTAACCAGGCCTCCAAGACCCTCTGCCAACCTCTGCATTTCTGTCTCCTGCTCCTCTACATCTTCACTTTTTATTTCCCAATCATGGGGACTTCTTTTGTTTTCCTAAATGTGCATGCTCCCAAGCACCTCAAGACTTTCACACATGCTGTTTGGGTTTTTTTGTTTTGTTTTGTTTGTTGTTTTTTTGACATAGTCTAGATCTGTAGCCCCAAGAGAGTGCAGTGGCATCGTCATAGCTCACAGCAACCTCAAACTCCTGTGCTCAAGCGATCCTCCTGCCTGAACCTCCTGAGTACCTGGGACTACAGTGTGCACGCCACAATTCCTGGCTCATTTTTCATTTTTTAGAGAGCTAGGTTCTCGCTCTTATTCAGGCTAGTCTCGAACTCCTGCACCCAAGTGATCCTCACAGAGTGCTAAGATTATAGGCGTGAGCCAACAAAACATGGTGTTTTGTTGCAAGAAATATTCTTGCCAACCCTTCCCCTCACCCCCACCATTCTCCCTGTGCCAGGCCAACTCCTTTTTTGTCCTTTACATGTCAGTTTAGACATCACTACTCAGGGAAGCCGTTCTTGAGTGGCCCAAGTCCAGCATCACATGCTGCATTTCTCCTGTATTCTCTTTTGTAGCACATATTAAATGACACTTAGTTTATTTGTGTAGTTATTTTGCATAAAGGAGCCCCCACTGGATTACAAGCTGTATGAGACCAGGGACCTTGTCATCCTGTTCGCTGTGGTCTCCCTGGCACAGCGCCTGGCACATGATGAGGAGTCAATGGTGCTATTGAAGAAGCGAGGGATTGAAGCCTCGACATTCACATACACGTCTGAACAATGTAAGGATGTTCGAAATTAGATATGGAGTCTTTTCAATACTAGAATTCATTCACAAGAATAGAATTCATATGTAAACAGTCATTTTATCTATTTGATTATTAATTAGGTAACATAAAAAAGTTATTTTACTCCGGTTTTCTTACTTGTAAAATAACTACAGAGCTATAACAACGAAAAGCTAATGTACTTTTCTCTGAAATTGGCATTCTGCAGAGAAGAAAATTATTCTCATTTATAATGCTATCATTGGAACTTTCAGGCCCCTTAGGAAAAAAATTCATGAAAAATCCACCCCTTTGTTAATTATACAAGGAGCAGGGCTCCAGCTGCTACTCAGGTGGTATTTTTTTACCTATGGAGACAGAAAAGGAAACTAGTTGTGGAGAATGATTTTTGTTGTTGTTCTGCTTCTACGTTACTTTCTAATACTTTTTGTATTTTCTGTAGCTAATCCCCAACAAGTTAACTGATCTTTGGAACATAAGCCCCATTGGCTCTTATTTTTAATAGGGATTAAACCTAAGTAGGTATTATATAAAGATGCAGTTTTAAAGAAAACTTTTGAAGTTTTATTAAATACTGTAAATAACTTTTTGAACTATAATCTTGAGAGGGTAGAGGCTCAGCCAGAACCTACTCTGGAATTATTCTTGGAATGAAATAGGTTTCACTAGGGCTCAACTTTTCTGGGAACTCTGCAAATAACTAAGAATATGGTCCTTTAGCATATATTCTTTTTCAAAGTTATCTTTAATAAGGAAATACCACGCTAAAGCTTACATTGGACAACATTCTAAATAACTTATAATTATGTTTCTATAATTTGGGGACAGAGTTCAATTGACTTATATTAAAATATTTCTTTTATTCATTCATCAAATATTTATTTAAAACCAAAAACGTACCAGCCCCAGTTCAAGGTACTTTGGATATATCAGTGAACAAAACAAACAGCACTTTGTCTTTGTGGATAATTATGTTCTAGTAGGGGAGACATCCAATAAACCATCAATATAATAATAATTAAATTATGTAGTATTAACCCATTCAAAGTATTTACTGAGCAGTAAATAAAACAGGCAAAGATCTCTATTCTTCTGTAATCTCCTTTCTAATAGGGAAAGATAGACAGACAATGAACATAAAATGTAGGTAAATTATATAGTATGCTGGAAATAGTGAAAACTAATAAATCTAAATCCAATATAGGAGAAAATAGTTAAAATATATTATCTTTCCTTCTAAAAGTTTCAAAAGTTTTGCATACTCTGAAAACAAAAACTACTCACTTTTCAATGAAATTTTCTACAAAAAAGTCCATTCATATAAAATCTTTTTAAATAGTAGGTATATTCATAAAGTTGTTGATCTCTTTGTTCCACAAATCTTTATCAAGTGTCATTTAAATACAGAAGATATGGCAGCAAGCAATATAGACACAATCCCTGCCCTCATGAGTGAATATTTTATATTCATCCAAGAATTTCATGGCACAGAAGCAGACCTGAAAGAGCACGTATCATCTACACAGCACATTTACCCTGAAGTTAATAACTACTTTTTGAAGACAGTGTCATGTTTGTTTTGTCAACTGAGAGGCTCCTGAAATCCAAACCATTGTTTTTAAGTAGAGGGGTGGAGATAGGATAAAAGCCTTTGCTGCTGCCAATACTATTTTGTTTTCACTGCGACAAGGAAAACTTGCTGGTAGCTGTGTCCCCATTACTCCTCCTTATCCCAGATGTGGTAACTGAGCCGTGGTGGAAGGTGTCAGGGAAAGTGTTTCCCAACTGCACACTCCGCAGGGCCATCCAGGTGAAGAAACTATGGTTTCTACAAGCATTTTTCAGAACCACCTCTGTGGCCTCCTTGTAACCTTGGTTTCATGTAATATTCTTAATGTTCCAATTGTGGAATTTATTTTGAACAAAAGAACGTACTATATCCAATATCTTAATAATATGTCATAAAATGCTCCAAAGACTTTTTGTGGTATAATTTGTTCTTTTTAGCAGCCCAGAATCTCTCCTCCCTTCTCTTGGTCCTACCACCCTCTTTTTCCTCTGGCAAAGCACCTCTTTCCATCACATGCCAAAACTGCCAATCAAGTGACCCAACTCCCTTGGCCAAGCTGTATGCCCGGGACAGAAGCCAGGCCAGGCTGATTCGCCTAAGATTTGAATCTTGAGCAGGGTGACTCAAGGTCAGAAAACATTTGCAGCCAAGACTTTCTAATAGCAAAATCCTGAAGGGATCATCTATTAGTTCCTGCCAATTGGATCCCCAAGTTTAACTGAGCTACTTCATATATTCTTCCAGCAAAATTCCCTTTTACTTACATATGCCTGAAATGTTTCTGTTGCTTACAACCAAAGGACCCTAATATATCTACTCCTCTAAATAGATTGGAGTATGTAATTTAAATAATTATTAGACCTTTAAAAATATAGTATATATGTTGAAAATAGCAAAAATTAGAGTTTACTTTGTTTTTCCTTAAGAGTCATCCAAAAGTTGACTCTTTGGGCTACAAAAGTACAGTTTAAATATGTGAGTAATAACCATACTTTTTCTTAATGCATTGAAAAAGGTTATTCTTATAAAAATTATTTTTAAAAAGAAATTATAAATAGCCAAGGACATTTGTATGAAAAACTGGTGATGTTCAAATAAACCTTATAATGAATATAAATTTCTACCTCCAAATTGAGACACTTATAGCAGAAATAAAATGAGTCACTGTAATAGCTGTGTGTGGGAGCAACTGTCAGAGTCTTTTCACTAAAATATGCCATATATGTGTATGTATGTATAGACAGATACACACACACACCCCTATTTAGATGTATACAAAAACAATATCTACTTATTCTACATTTAGGTACCTGTTTCTTGAGGATGGAGAGTTTAATTATGATAAAAAATCCTTCCATTCTGATAGCTATTCAACTCTATGATGATTTCTTAAAGAGAAAGCAAACGAGATACACATGCACCTTATTCAACATAACCTTGTCCACAGGCTTCTGGTTTTTTTTTATTTCTGGGTTAGTGAAATATTTAGATATAACCAGGAAAGTTTTGCAAACTTCAGAATATAGTATTGATGGTGAAAGTATGGTAAAATAATAATAAATAAGAATAATTTGATGGCCTGTATTTTTCTAGACAGTGCTCTATAGCTTTCAAACCTTTCCATGTACTATAATAGTTTCCAAGCAAGAAACAGAATTTACTCAGAGGATTCAATGAAGAGACTTTAAAGAAGGGGCTACCTGCAGAGTGTGTGAGCAGGTTAAAGAGCAAACCAAGGATGTTGAGGCACCCAGAGTGGAGTAGGAAGCCAAGACTTCCCCTAGAACCCAAGGGTGAGGGGTGGAAACCATGTTGCCTATTGTCCCATGAAAGGCTAGGGCCAGGGAAGGAGGACCTCCCAGCTGCTTCCCAGTATGTGGTGCAGAAGCAGTGAGAGATGGAAGAATTATCTTGCTCCCGTTCTCTTCCCACCCTCTGATCTGCTGCAAAAGTGAACCAGAAGCCAGATGGCAAGGAAGTGCTAACAATGCAGTTAGTAGGAGGCACAAAACCCTCAGAATATAGAGATGAGCAGAGAAGTGTGTGTGTGTGTGTGTGTGTGTGTGTGTGTGTGTGTGTGTGTATGAGAGAGAGAGAGAGAGAGAGAATAAATCTGCAGGGAAAACCAGAGAATAGCCAGCCACATACATTAACTCAGACTACAATAGGCTCAGAGAGATTAAGAGGCTGATTAAATTTACACAACTCATGATCCCTGATTGAGACTTAAATACAAGTTTCCAAACCCTATAAAGCCTGTGCTTTTACCAGTATGCTTTAGTTAACATCTTAGTTGTTGACGATGGAGGAGTATTGTGTTGCTTGAATCAAATATAAAATTTTGTTTCAAACTGGGCCAGCCCAGTGAGGGTCCAATGTTACATATCTACCACGGGAATTTGGCCCATCAGGTAGATTGTCCAGAGAACCAGGTGAGCACAGTGATGACTGTCCTGTCCTGGCAAGGTCAGTAGAGAGACTGTGGGAGTCATGGAGCAATAGAGAGAAGAAGGTGGCCAAGGAGACCCTGATACCATCAGAGAGAAGCAACCTGGTGTGGGTAAGAGCCTGGCTATAGAGAAGTCAGCAAGCCTGAGTTTAAATTTCCTCTGTTTGTAAAGTGCTTAGTGTGGTGCCTGGTATACTAGCTCTAATTAACAATAAAGCCGGCAGTCCGTTCATTGCACTGCAGCATGCAGCTAAGGCAGGGCTTAGTATCCCTCATTTTACAGATGCGGAGATTGGGGCTGAAAGAATGACTTGCCTAAGATCGCAGAGCTAACGCAGGTGTTGAGATCTAAACTTAAAAGCACATGCATCTGCCCCATTATACAGACAAGACGGGGTTCCAGTAGTTGAGCCGATAGGGGCTCCAATCAGGAACTTTTAAATTGTGCCTCAACACACATTTTCTTGAACTTTACACCGGGGTGGTGTAACGTGGGGGCCATGAATTATACACCCTGTCCTGGCTATTCCTCTCATCAGTTCACTGTGTCCATTGTGACATCTCATGGCCAGCATCAGCAAGGTTACTGTTTTTAAATAAAGCACAGCGTGCCCTTGACAAATATGCCTTTCACCGTGGGGTAATTGGTTTGGAATCCCAGTGCCATTATTTATCATCACGTGGAGCTGATTTGCAAGGAATATGGCTTTGATGCTCGCGGATTGGCTTTGCGCCAAGAAGTCATTGTTGGGGATTCTGGCTGTTTGATGTTAAGATGCAATCTGCTAAGGAGCTGACTAGGCCTATTAATAGAAGTTCAAACACAGTGTCACATGCTTAACTAGGAGGGCCTGGAAGGAGAGGCCTGAATAACAATTCTGACAGAGCCGGGAGGTGTCATTAGACAGGACAGCATGACCTCTTAACACCACGTTAAGAACTCAGGAAGGTATCTGAAACAGGCCAGCAGTTCCTCTCCACACTCGCTCTCTCTCTCAAACTCACTATTTTGGGCGCATGATATGCCCCAATTAGGTGTCTGTCTTTCCCACAGGATAGAGCTCCTTAGATGCAGGGATTATGTCATTAATTCAAAAAGCATTCATGGAGTGCCCCTTGCCACTGCCAGGCATTGTGCGGGGAGCCAGGAGTCTTATTCATCTGTGTACCCAGCACCTCATCCGGGGGCTGGCGCATGGCAGGCGTTCAGTCAGCGTTATGGATAAAATATTACTCACTGAGGAGGCCGAACACAAACACTCGGCTCTTGAACGTATTTCGAACGTGTTGTTTCCTCAACATTTGCCCCGGCGCCCAAGCTTTTTGAATTAGGAAAATCAACTTGTGGCAAATATGACAGAACTAGTAAATATATCTCTATTGATCTTGGGGTTAAAGGTTACAGCATTCTAGTTGATCAGATATTTTGGTTGTTTGAGAGTTCAGTCCATAATTTGGTGCTATCAATTAGAAAAATCAACTCAATACCAAACAAGACATTAATCATTCCTGGATGATCAAAAGGCAATGTCTCATGACTATCGCTGTGGTATAGGCTCTAGCTGTACAAGAGCCTGGATTAAAAACTGCTTTCTCTCTGAGTGGGATTTGTTTTTTATACTCAACTAATGATACGTACTTATGATGAGACTGCCAGGTTACAGCCAATCATTTAAAAAATCATTAAAAAAAGGAACTCTGTGTCAATGAAGGCTGTTTGTGAAAGCAACAGAAACTGACTCTGACTAACTCAAACACAAAAGAAATTCATTTGAAAGATAATGAGTAGCTCTCAGAAGGGAAGGCTGGAAGCCCAGGTTCAAAACTAAATGGCAGGAACCGAGGGAGGTTAGGCAGCGGGAAATGCAGCCAAGGAGCTGGATGGATACACTGCCCCGACCCTCCCCGCCACTGCCCGATGGTGAGGAATGTGCGCTGGAGCCCACGTAGGCTGAGCAGAAGCCACTTGGCCACAACCTAAATGCCAGGGCATGGTGAGAGCAAGGATTTGGCCCCTTGAACCTCTGTAGCAAAAATTTGAGTCCTGCCTCCCAACAGGCTTACCCATTGGTGGAGTCAAAAAAGGCAATGTCTACTACATAGACTGCATGATTTGAAAACAAACCGAAACTATTTTTTTAATAACACCTTATGTACAAAATATAATGCAATGGGATAAAAACAATTAAGTAATAAGGGCATGATAGGTTGAATAATATCCTCCTCCCCCAAAGATGTCCACGTTCTAATCCTTAAAACCTCTGAATATGATGCTTTCTAGGCAAAGGGACTTTGCACGTGTGATTAAGTTAAGGATCTGAAGATGGGGAGATTAACCTGGAGTGTCTGGGTGGGCCCAATGCAATCCTATAAGAAGGAGGAAGACAGATCAGAGTCAGTGGGAGGGTGTGTGACCCTGGTGGCAGGAGGTAGGAAGGAAGCAAGCAAAGTGTCATGAGCCACAGCATGCAGGCAGCCTCCAGAAGCATGAGGAAGCAGGAGACAGGTTCTCCCCTAGAGCCTTTAGAAGGAACCAGTCCTGCTGTCACCTTGAATTTAGCCCCATAAAATACAATTTTGTACTTCTGACCTACATAACTATAAGAGAATAGATTGTGTTGTTTTAAGCCACTAAGTTTATAGTAATTTCTTATAGCAGCCATAGGAAACTCATACAAATGGTAAAGGGGAAGTTCTAGCCATTTAAACTTTCTAGTAGGACAGGCGTGGTGGCTCACACCTATAATCCTAGCACTTTGGGAGGCCAAGAAGGGAGGATTACTTGAGGCCAGTCGTCCAAGACCAGCCTGAGCAAGAGCAAGACCATATCTATAGAAAAAATAGAAAAAACAGCCAGGAATTGTAGTGGTTGCCTGTAGTTCTAGCTACTCAGGAGTCTAAGGCAGGAGAATTGTTGGAGCCCAAGAGGTTGGGGTTGCAGTGAGCTATGATGATGCCACTGTATTCTCGCCCAAGTGATACAACAGACCCTGTCTCAAAAAAAGAAAAAAGAAAAGAAAAGAAAAGAAAAAAAGGTTCTAGTAAAAAACAGAATTCCAGAAAAATTGAAGATTTCAGAAAATAGAAAATAGAACCCAAAGATACTTTATGTGCATTGGTTACAGTTGTTCAGTATCGTCAATGCAACTGTGGCTTACTTTATTCTATCAGCCAAATTCTTTGATAATAGGATCAACATGGTTACATTTGGGATACAACTCTATAAGCTCATATGTTCCTATGACCTAGCAGTATGACTACCAAGTATATAAGAAATTTGGTAACGTGTCTATTACCAAACACAATACGAAGGCAAAAGTTAGAAAAAGATTACTATGTACTATGCTTAATTTTCACCTGGCTTTGATAGTCCTTTTAATATTACTAAGTTTCTTGTACAGTGGTTAAGCCTTGACAATGTACTAGTTTGAGCATGTAGGAGAAACTAAGAAGGGTAGATATTTAAACTTCATATATTTTTAAATAACTCAATAAGCCCTAAAAAGTAAAAGTGAAACTGATCATTAAGAGAGGCAGTCTTCTTTTTCAAGTATGTTTTTCAATATTTTTACAGTAAAACAAGTTCTATTTAATAAGCTATTTTGAGAAGGCTTCTCATTCTATAATAAAATTTGTATTTTCTTCCTCCTCGGGAATCATTAAAAATGATTTTTATCTAGAATACAGTCATCCCTCAGTGTCCTCAGTGGATTGGACCCTCCCTCACCTTCATAAGGAAATCCATGCACACTAAAGCCCTGTAGTGGTTGGCCCTCACTGTATGTGGGTTTCACATCCCCCAATACTGTATTTTCCATCTGTCTTTGGTTGCAGTGGCAGAACCCACAGATATGGAGGACTATGTATCGGAAAAAATCCACATATAAGTGAACCCACACAGTTCAAACTCATGTTGGTCAAAGGTCAATGATAATTCCTACTTGTTTTAAGAGATCTGTCCTCCCTACTCCTATCCAGTAGCCTTAATAGAATCTGTAATATTGATTTATTTTAATCCAGTGTGATGTTGGAGCATCGTATCAAGGTCAACTGGGTCATGGAAAGTAAAATGTATCTCTGCGTGCCAGTGCCCTCCTGTCATGTGCCATGATTATGTGTAGGGACTTCCAAATACAGTAGTCTTTTACCACCTATGGTAGATGAGCTAAGACTAAACACTGACAATAGAGGGTTTAGTTCTTTAATAGTAATTTGATAGCTGAGCATGGTGGCTCACGCCTGTAATCCTAGCACTCTGGGAGGCTGAGGCAGGAGGATTGCTTGAACTCAGGAGTTTGACACCAGCCTGAGCAAGAGCGAGCCCCTGTCTCTACTGAAAACTGAAAAATTAGTGGGGCATTGTGCCACATACCTGTAGTCCCAGCTACTTGGGAGGCTGAAGCAGGAGGATTGCTTGAGCCCAGGAGTTTAAGGTTGCTTTAAGCTAGGCTGACACAACGACACTCTACCGGTGGTAATAGACGAGACTCTGTCTCAAAACAAAACAAAACGAAACAAAACAAAAGAACAAATACCTACTTCAAAGCAAAAAAAAAAAAATGTTTAAGTTACATTTGATTGACTAAATCACATAAAACTCATAGAGTTACATAGTGGCTTTAATGAATCAAAGTCTAGTGTTAACTTTTCTCCCCCAATTGTAACATTTTTAAAAAGCACCTGATCCCATCATTGATAAAAATTACAGTTTACAAAGAATAAAACAATTATGTTCATTTCTCTGAGCAAGACTTCACTGAAATAGCATTTTGACTTTTAATGAATCTTGGAAGCAATAGTTTAACTTTCCTGGAATTATTTTATACATTGATCGATTTTAGTGCAATGTAAATGATTTCTTTCTATGATAGTAAAGTTAACAGTTTATATTTCCTTTTGATTCAACAGACCTCAATTTCCTAGAATTAGGAGCAAGCTCTGTCTATGCAGTTTCTTGCTCCCCAGAGGCTCTCTCTTGCTCCAGAATCAATTAACTTGGTGGCAGGCAGTGTACTAGGAGCACCAACTCCACAGTGAGCGGGAGGCCTGGAACTGAGTGTTGCTGAGAACAGCTTGAATAGCTGGCAGCTCAGTCATAGGCCTAGGTGCTGGGGAGTTCTCAGTTCCTGTGTTACCTGCATTAATCTATTTATACTTTACTGGCCTTGTCTTGACTAGCTCTCCATTTACCCCAGAGGACTGGAGTTTGATCCTGAACATCAACTTTACAGTTGCCTATCTCTTATTAATCTTCTCCTTTAATCCTATACTCTGTATCTCTCAACTATGGGGTCCATCAGGAACCCCAGGTCAACAGAGAGACATGATACAACTACCTCCCTGACTTATAGAAAAGTCTTCCTCCTGATCCTCTATCTGGCTGTAGGAGCTATGACAGTGGTCTGAAGAATACTTTTTTAAAGTAGGGTAACTTTATATAATTTATTGTCCAACCTGGGTGCGTTGAAGAAATATCATAAGATTTGTGTTTTTGAAATAATGTTCTGGTGACATGTGGCCGACAGATGGCCAAGTAGGTGGGTAAAGACTGAAGCAAGAGTCGCTTGCAAAGCCTTTAGAAAAAACCTGATGAGGGCCTACCTGAATGAAGGGAGATATAGTGAGAATGGTGAGGGGAGACAGACGCAAGTGATATTAGGAAAATATTTAATAGAACTGCTAGGACCTGGTCACAGAACATATATAGGAAACAAGGGACAAGTTGAGAAAAGGTAAGTTTTGGTTTCAATTACTTACACTATGGAGATGCCATCCACTGGGCTAGGAAATAAGGAGAAAGGTCAGATTTCAAGAGAAACTTACATTTATTTTGATAAATAAATAATGGTGGCCCTAGGTGTTTAATTTTTAGGTTCTGATTCTAGACTATGGAATATGATAAAGTTACATTTGACGAAAATTGATATTTAAAGTTATTTGTTAAAAGTGGAATAAATTTACAACTCCTCTTCGAAAAGATTAATTTAAATAATCAGTAAAATAATGCCCCAACTGTAATTTTATATTACTCAAAATTTCTTCTAGGCAGTAATGATAAGTCTCACATTTAGATAGCTTATGTTATTAATTATTTAGAACCTAAGAACATTTCCCCCCACTGGGGATGCAAACTATCCATGCATGGTGCAGACGAGGTTTGGCAATATCAAGTTTTGGCTGTTTAGGGTGACAGGAAGATTTGGTCAGTCAACCTTGAAACCAGTTGTTCACTTGCTTCTTGGATGATTGGTCATTAAGATCTCCCCTTTCTCATGATTCATTAGCTTTTCGGTAACTTTGTCAACAGAAGTCCTTCATTGATCCACTCAATACATTGATGCGATGATCCTGCCTGCTACGTAGAAGTCACTGCTAGGTCTGGGGGACACAAATTTAAGGAGACGACTATTGTCGTGAGGTTGCTCAGCCTGTCATGAGGGAACGGGTAAGACAATCGATGGTTTTGGTTAGTGTGGTGATTGCCTTAGCAGAGCTACACACAGAGCTCTAGCAATCCTTAGACAAGAAGCAGGGTTACCTCTCAGCACCTCAGGCCTACCACAGATTCCTATTTTAAAGAACAGGCTCATATATCCTCATTTGTCTTAGTGGGATGACAATGATAATGTCTGAAGTTGATTAAAGAAGCAATAATGATAATAGACATTATTTAAAGATATGGTGCTAACCACCAGAAGTACTAAAAACAGAAAAACTTTCAAACAATAGCCCCTAGGGATAGGAACTGGCAGTGAAGAGGGGATTGTTGTTTGCATTACAAAGCCTTTTATTTTATCTTTCTACCATATGCATGCATTTGATAAAAATAAGAAAAATAAAAAGCCAATGTAGTTCTTTCTCTTTAGTCCTTTCTTTCCCTATGGCTTCCACAACTATCCCTTAATTGTTAGAATAGGGAACACACTGAATCAATTCACTTCGACACGTATTTGTGGCCTGCTTACTATGTGCCAGGCATGGTGGCCATGATGGTGGGCACCATGGAGCGTACCGGATTTTTTTTTTAAGGCTATTCAGAGCTAACCCTATTGGGAAAGATGAATACAGCCAAGTAGCTGTTTAATTTTAGTCTCATCTCCTTCTCAACTTATCTAAGCTTGTATCTAAGGATACAAGCTCTGGAGCCAGACTTCCTAGGACAGAATCCCAGCCTTTCTACTTACTAGCTGGAAGCCTGACCCTAGGTTCATTACCAAACTTTGGTGGGGCTACAATTTCTCTCCTCTATCACAATTCCTCTGGGTAATAACAGCAACTACGTCATAGTTGTGAGAATTGAATAACTTAACTGAAGCAGTTAGAAGAGTGCCTGGTAGAATAAATGCCTAATAAATGCAACATTGTCATTAAGTATGTGTATATACTTAAAATGATTAAAATCACACTGCTTATGACTATTTTATATCCATCTGTAAATTGATTTTAAGTTTAGAATTCAGCATTCTTATTTCTAAGTATATTGACTCATCACTTATGAATGTAAATATTTCTTTGTATAGGGATACAAATGCACAGAGATGGATCTGGAAAGACACATGACTCAGCTTACAGTGACCCTCTTTGTGGAGAACTAGAATGGAGATGGTCAACAGCCTTTAGCTTTTCATCAAGTATTTGATATCCTTTTTGTGATGAAAATGTCTTTGTGAATTAAACATAATTTTTAAAAGGTAAAAAAAAATTCTATAAAAAGAAATGCCAGAACTCCATTGGAGATGTAAAAGAAGGTATCTTTACATTCAGACAATGTCAGGTTTTAGTCTGAAAATGTTGGTTCTTGAATGTGCTCATGGCTGAAGAATGACCACACAGGCCGAGGTTAGACAAGCATGAAAATAAGGTTTATTAAGGAGAGAAGATAGGATTATAGAACAAGAGCAAGACATAGATTTACAGAGCATGACATGTACGCCACAGATGACGACCAGACCCATTGTTGCAGCAAAGGGAGAACCGAAGGAAGGGTGCAAAAAAGGCACCGGTTATGGTCTGCATCTTGTTTTATAGTGCCCGGATTGGGACCTCCCTCATGGTTCAGAGGTCTCCATGGAACCACTGTGATTGGGCACTTGGGAGTTGCGTGGCCTGAGTCTTACTGTGCACAGGATCTCACATGAGTCTCTCTGAAAGCCCATTTGTGGGAGAGTGAATTGCAGCACACCCACTTTTGTCCCTAGGAGACCCAAAATCCCTCACTAACTACCTAACAATAATAACTCCACATTCATTGATTAAACACCTAGTTTGCATTAGGCATTGTACTAGATATTACAGAGTATGAAAAGTACATGTAGAGATAAACACTCTCTTAAAAAGGCCCTTTTCCCTCATTTGTGGCTGGTGAGACTTGAATTTGAGCTAGACCTTGGGGGATGGATGGTTTCAATTAGGAATGACTAATCATGACAGGCAGTGTAGACAGAGTGCAGGTTATAGGGAAGTGTGGGAAAAATGTTCACAAAACAGAAAGTAGTTGAGTTTGTATGAATCACAGGATACCGGAAAGAGAATGGTACCACATAAACTTGGAAAGGTAGATTAGATTTAGTGTACCAAGAGCCTTGAATGCTAGGGTAAGGCATTTGTCTTTATTTCTTTGAGTAGAGGAGTAACACAGTGTCTTAAGAAGACTATTTTGGCAGCAGTGTATAGGGTGGATTCAAGTGAGCTTCCTTAGGGAATTTGAAATGGTCAGTGTGAGAGAGGATGAAGGTTTGATCTAATGGATAATAGGGAAAATGGGAAAAAAAGAGCATAGATGAGAAATAACATGTAAGAGAAAGGACAGAATGTTAATTGGCTAAAAACAAAAAAGAAATCAAAAAGTTGGAAAGAAATGTAGAGAAAAAGGATTTGCAGTCTACTTCAAAGTTTTCAGTAGCAAATTTTTTTTTTTTTTTTTTTTTTTTTTTGAGACAGAGTCTCGCTTTCTTGCCTAGGCTAGAGTGAGTGCCGTGGTGTCAGCCTAGCTCACAGCAACCTCAAACTCCTGGGCTCAAGGGATCCTGCTGCCTCAGCCTCCCGCGTAGCTGGGACTACAAGCACGAGCCACCATGCCCGGCTGATTTTTATATTATATATATTAGTTGGCCAATTAATTTCTTTCTATTTTTATGGTAGAGACGGGGTCTCGCTCAGGCTGGTTTTGAACTCCTGACCTTGAGCAATCCGCCCGCCTCGGCCTCCCAGAGTGCTAGGATTACAGGCGTGAGCCACCGCGCCCGGCCTCAGTAGCAAATTTTTAGAATATGATAATGCCATTTTCTGGAAGCAGGTAAGTCAGCAGGAAGGGCTACTTTAACAAAGACAATGGCTTGTTTTAGGACATGTTCGGACTGAATTGCTAGACATGCATCTGAGCGAAAACACACAACAATCACTTGATGATCCATCTTTAGAGTCTTCTGTGTGAAGAAGATAGTTGAAAATGTAGGTGTCGATAAGATTGCCTGGTAGAAAATGTAGAAGAGAGTGTGATGAAAAAAAATACTATAAAAAAAAAAAGAGAGGGTGATGACAGAGAGTTTTGAGGAATAGTTTGCTTTGAGGATGCTAGAGGATTAGAAAACCCAGTGAGAGACGGAGGTGGTCACCCAGAAGCAAGAGGACAACCAGGGTCACACCTTTCATGGATTCAAGGGAGAAAAGTATTGCAAAGAAAGAGAGGTCGACAATATTTATTGTTGAAAAAGAGTTAAGAATAATAAGGACTAAAGGACTAAGGGGGTTGATTCCTTCTCTGTTACCAGGAATGCTTTAGGGAAGGCAGTTAGAATAATAGTTGATCCTGAGGGGCACTTGACAAAGGTCCCCACACATTTTAAAGGTGGAAAAGTCAAGTCAAGAAGAAAATGTGAAAACACAGTTGATATAGAGCTCAGATGAAAGACAGAAAAAGATCTAGAGTGAAATGAAAACAGGGCCAAGGCTACCAGAAAAGCTTAATGCACAAACACAGCACTGGAACATTTGTCTTTGGCTCCTGTCTCCGAAGGCCTTGTTAAAGAGCATATATCCAAGGCATTCCATGTCTCAGACTGAGTCGCATTCGCCATTTATTCTGCGGTGGAATACAGGAGGGGATCAGTTTCCTTTAAAAAGCACGGACTATATCCTCCCACTGCTCAACCACTTTTGATACCTGATTACAATATTGCATCGCCCACACAGTAGTTTCTAAACTTCTTATCTTGGCAATCAATAAATTGGATCCCTCCCAATATTAATTTTCACCGTTTCCCAGAACAAATCCAGGCTGGCCCACTCACTGTCTCCCAGAATTTCTTTTAATTCCCATACTTACACCTGGCCTTGTACCATTCCCCTCGCCCTGTATCCTCCTCCTCTCTCTGGTTTCTTCAGTCCACTAAATTCCCAAGGTTTAAATCAGCATCCTCTTCTCTGTGAAGTTTTGCTTTACAAATCCAACTGCTGTAACATTTATTTCGGGGTTACTTACTTGGCACTTAGATATTGCCTGCTATTGTTCAGCATCATGCGTTCTTTAAACTATAAGCTTCTTGAGGGAAAGAAGTGATTTGGAAAGACCCTGGCATATTATTTTTAAACTGAAGTATTTTTAAGCTGAGGTGTCTATGTATATAGTTTGGTGAGTGTTGAAAGTCACTGTGTGACCACCAAAGTAGTCACGATTGACGGCATTTCCAGCACACTGCGTAGCACCAAGTGGCCCCCAGACACCAGGCTCAGCACAGGAAGGAGCAGGGTGAATTTGGTCACGCCGGAGGAGGAGAGTAAATCTTAAACTTGAGCCTGCCCGAAAGTTTGAATTATCAGAGGTCAGATGAAGTAAAAAGTCAAATACTGAAGGCAGGGGTGGCGGGGACAAGAGGGCAGTATTTTGTAAGTAAGAGCAGGTTTGGGATTGTGCAATTTTGTGTGTTATGCAGGTAAGGTTCAGTGACCCACAGACAGAGGTGGAGGCAGGGGCACAGGGTGGTGACATCAAAGTCAGCTTTTTCTATTTGGGACAATTTGCCCTGTTAGAAAGTTAAGGGCTGTGGGTATTTGGTGCTCCTGCCTGAGGTATGAGGTGATGATATTTCCGAGAGCTTCTTATTAAAAACTTTTGCTCACCGACTGACTACTAATGAAAGTGAGATCCGGGTGTTTTGCTGTTGCTATATTAGCAAATCATTCCACTCAATTCCCTAAATGGGAATTTCATTTAAATGAGAATATGTGAAAGGGCTGATAAGCATTGATCCCAGCAGAATATTTCTCTAGCCTAATGCTAGATTGTTTCTACTTTACATTTAAACAGAGCTGTCCACTGTCAGGTATCACAGGGCTTGGAGTGACTGCTGAATGTCTCTACCTGTCTACTTTTCTGTGGCATCTTGAACTTACTGTGTTCTAAGCAGAAGTTTTGATTCCTGCTCTCCTGCCTAGTCTTCCCCAATTTAACAAACGTCAAATTTTAACAAATGTCACACAATTGCTCTTGCCAAAGTCCCAGGAGTCTCCCTTGATCCCTGTCCTCTTCTTCACACCCAACATCAAATCCATCAAGTCTGTCAGCTGTATCTTCCAAATGTGTCCTGATTTTTTTCTAGCGCTGAGACAAAGCAGGCAAACTCTAGAGGCAGGTTGCCCAGGTTTGAATTCCGGCTCTAACATTTACTAGCTGTGTAATCTAGCCAAGTTATTATACTTTGCTTTGGTTTCATCATATGTAAAATGGAGATAACAATAGCACCTACTTCATAGGGTTGGTTGAGGAAATAATGTTAACACATATAAAGAACTTAGAATTAAGCCTGGCTACAGTAGGTACTCAGTTAAAGTTAGTTAGTACTAGTTGTCAACTTGCCATTTTAATACAACCCTCACCTCCTCTTAACTGGATTAATGAAATCATTGACCTCTATCAAATTTCCCTGCATTCACTTTTGCCTTCTATGGTCTACGTAGCTACGAAAGTGAACTTTTAAAAACATAAATGAAATCAAGCCATCCACCTGTTCAGCCCTCCAATAGCTTTCCAATTGCAAAAGAAATTCCAAGTTCTTACCATAGCCAATAAGGCCCAAGCTGGTCTGGTTTCTGCTAATAACTCATCATCTGCTGCTCCCTCTTTGCACTGGCCTTGCTTAATTTTGCCGAGTCATTCCTGCTGCCTTTGCAACTTGCTGTTCCCCTTTCCAGGAATACTCTTCAGTAAGCCCCTTGCGTTAAAGCATCCTCAGTTCATTCATTCAGCTCTCACACAGATACTGAGCGCAGCCTGTCCAAATCACCCTATTCCCCCCTTTGCCCATTTTACTTATCTTTGTAGTTCTTATCTTACCTGAAAACACACTATAACTTAAATCGTTTACTTGCTCATGGTCTGTTTTTCTCACTACGGTGTCAGCTTGCATTGTGTGTCTGGTTCACTATGATGTTCCTGTGACGAAAACAATACCTAAACATTATAAGAACTCAAGAAATTTTTGTTGAATATATGAATGCATGGGTTAATTTTTACATCTTCCCATATTCCCCACCCATCCACTGTCTGCTCCAAATTAAACACCGCAGAGATCATTTAGCTCAACACACTGATTTCACAGGGGAAGCAACCCCTCCACAGAGGTGCAGGTTGTCCTGGGACTACCTCTTACCCCGGCTGCAGCACTCTTTAGCGTACTGCTCTGTGCTCTCTGTCTTCCTTCCCCACTCCACTGTGCCGCAGTGTTGTCCGTGAGAACTGTAACTAAAGGAATTTTTCAATGGCTCTTCTCTTTTACCTTCCACCTTCCTTCTTTTCTTTTTTTTTTTTTTTTTTTTTTTTGAGACAGAGTCTCACTTTGATGCCCAGGCTAGAGTGAGTCCCATGGCATCAGCCTCGCTCACAGCAACCTCAGAGTCCTGGGCTCAAGCGCTCCTTCTGCCACCATGCCTAGCTAATTTTTTCTATATATTTTTAGTTGGCCAATTAATTTCTTTCTCTTTTTAGTAGAGACGGGTCTCGCTCTTGCTCAGCAACCTCAAACGCCTAGGCTCAGGCCATCCTTCTGCCTCAGTCTCCCGAGTAGCTGGGACTACAGGCATGTGCCACCGTGCCCGACTGATTTTTTGTATATATATCTAGTTGGTCAATTAATTTCTTGCTATTTTTAGTAGAGACAGAGTCTCGTTCTTGCTCAGGCTGGTTTTTAACTCCTGAACTTGAGTGATCCTCCCGCCTGGGCTTCCAAGAGTGCTAGGATTACAGGCGTGATCCACGGCGCCCGGCCTACCTTCTACCTTTCTGGAGTCTCTGTCTCCTCTTTCCCTCTTCTCCCTCTGCCTTTCATACAGCTGATCCTCAGAGTCCCACTCCTGACTTGCCTTCCCCTCTAGGCGCCCAGGGAGTCTCATCCATTGCCATGACTTCAGCTAATCTATGTGCTGATGAGTCTGTACTTCCAGCACAGAGGTAACTCCTTGTCTCCAACTCACACTTCTAAGTACTTACTAGGCATCTCCATCTGGATGTCCCTAAGCATCACACATTCACTGTTTCCAACGTAAAATCTGCTCCCCCCAACCCCCATCAAAATAGCTGTTTCAAAAGTGCTCTGTCTCTGATGAATGGTAACAGGTTATCCAAGCTGGAAACCTCCTCACTCTCTGTCACCTTCAAACAACATTGCGGACAAGTTGATTCTACTTCTCAATTAATTATTACATCTATGTCTCCCATTTCTACTGCTACCATTTTAGTTCTACCTACCATCATCTCTTACCTGGATTATTATAACAATCACTTAATTATTTTTCAAAACATGGATTTTGACCCACTAGTGAGGTATGAAATCAATTTAGTGGATCATAATAAACTTTTTAAAAAAATCTTAAATTTATGTGTATGTGCAATCCAGAACTAGCAGGGCCAAAATTAGTAGCAACACAGAGGCATTTACTGGCAGTTTTTCCTTGTTTGTAAAGGTCAAAGTACTCAAAACATTTTCAATGAGCACAAAGACCCATCTAACTAAGAAGCCTGCCCTTGTCCCCATACACTTACCCTGAGTAAAGAAATGCTTTATGTGAATGCACTTAGTGGATATTATCAAATGCAGTGGCAATTTAATTTTAATGTTATTGACTATATATGCATCATGATTGTGAAAGACATTTAGTGTGTTCCACTGTAGTGCTACTCTAGATTGTTCATACTCTTCATGTCTCCTGCCCTAAAGAGGTTAGCTGCCCTGGGATATCTACTTGGAATATATCTTTTCTCCTTTTCTGCATATTGGCTCTAGCAACCATCTTGGATTTGAAATAGCAGTAAAGCACTCTTGTTTAGGGTTGGTCATACAGTTTCACTCTGCCATTCAACCAACTGGTCAGGAGTTAAGTTCCCTGGACACTGTGAAATTTTGCCAATGTCAATGAGTCCAGTAATCACTCCTCTCTCAAATGTTTCTCCTTCCTGAATCAACTTCTGAATGTGAACAGGAGTCATTCCAAGCCTCTCCATCTTGTGAGCAATGTGCACAGCGTTCCCAAGACGGTTCCCGTGACTGGCTAGTGAAGGATGACAACGAGTCTCCAAAGTCTTGAGTTGGCCTAAGACAAAACCAGCATAGGCTGCAGGGAGGAGAGACAACCAAGTTTCCTCTTCCTTAAGCTGTCCGGCCCTTCAGTATGACTCTTGTGCCTGCATTGTCTTATTTTATCGTTTTCTTGTTTGTTGCAGGTTAGCACCACTGGGATAGAGATTGCTTTGTTTACCACTGTATCTGCAAGGCTTTCTGCTGTATACTTCTGGGTACTATTTGCATTTCTGACCATTTTCTTGAATTACTTGCTTTGTGGCCTGAAGAGGAAGCACTTTTCTATTTGTCTCAGTTCCAAGGATGACAGGGCAAATAGCCACTGACACAAGCGGTCCCTACTCCCTGTGGCCAGGGCCCTGTCTCTCAGCCTCCTGACCTACCTGGCCTGCAAGTCCTGGCTTGCTGGGTCAACTCAGGCCTGCAGGCATGTGAGGACCAGCAGGGACCAGTCCTCAGCCCTTGCAAAGCCCAGGTGAGGACCACAGCCAGATGAGGAGACTAAGGCTTCAAAGAGAGTGGGGAGCTTTGCCTGGTGACCTGTGACTGAGGTTGTTAAATGTCCCATGTGCCCCAACACCTCCCAGACCCCACCCCTTAGTCTGCTAAAATTAGAATTTTTAAAACATGAAATAGAATAGAATGGGGTAGAAAATATCTGACAAGCATGTGCAGTAAGGTTCAACTATTTTACATAGTTGCTTGTATTCAGGGTTTACCATGTAATATTGTGGGTCACAATAACAAAGAATGAAAGACACTGTCCTCATTTGTTACCCTGCCTTCATTTTTGTCCTCCTCTTATTCATTTCCTATGCTGGAAATGGCCTTTCTAAAAGGTGAGTGCAATATAGGAAATGTTAAGTGCTATATATATATTTTTGTTGTTGTTGTTGTTGTTGTTGTTTGTTTTTGAGACAGAATCTCGCTTTGTTGCCCAGGGTAGAGTAAGTGCCGTGGTGTCAGCCTAGCTCACAGCAACCTCAAACTCCTGGACTCAAGCGATCCTGCTGCCTCAGCCTCCCAAGTAGCTGGGACTACAGGCATGCGCCACCATGCCCAGCTAATTTGTTCTATATACATTAGTTGGCCAATTAATTTCTTTCTATTTATAGTAGAGACAGGGTCTCACTCTTGCTCAGGCTGGTTTCGAACTTCTGACCTCGTGCAGTTGCCCGACTCCACCTCCCAGAGTGCTAGGATTACAGGCGTGAGCCACTGCGCCTGGCCAAGTGCTATATTCAAAGTCTGACAAAGCTGGGGTTGAAACCCAACTCTGGCACTTAATGACTGTGTCATGTATGAGTTACTTCAACCCTTGTTCTTGTCATCTGCAAAGTGGGAATAACATAATTAACTCAAGGCTGTGGACCTGCCCCATGCCAGCCATTTTGAATCATTTATCTCTAATCTTTGCAAGAATCCTCAGGTACTTATTATTATCCTTAGTTCCTTAAAATAACTGAAGCTCAGAGAAGTTAAATAACTTGCTTGTGGTCACATTGCTATTATGTTCCTGAGCAAGAATTCATTTCAAGATTCCCCATGATCTTCCTACTGAGCACGAATTTCCATCCATATAGAGTCAAGGTTTGTCAGTTCATGGCTAGTATATTGACTTCTCAACATTCACATAACTCAATCAGTAAGTATTTATTAAGCATCAATTTTGTACATAGCATTGATTTGGGGAATGTAGGGAAAGGAGAAGAGTAAAATGTGGTCTGTTCTCATGGAATGCATATTTAACTTAGAAAACACTGATAGACTCAAATCAACAACAAGTTTATCAATGGTGCTGGGTACCTAAAGCCCATTAGATATTTAAAATTTATAACAGGTGTTATTCTATTATAAATTTAAATGACACTTAATGAAAGACATCAATGTATATTTTATACAATGTATAAAAGATCTAGTTTATAGATCTAATTTATAGATGAGGAATCTATATGGATATGAAGGGGTATAAGTTGCTTATTAAAATTTAACAGGAGTTGTTTCATTTTAGAGACTGTGGCTGTTGGAATAACATAGTCTCTTTTACATCATAAAAATTAACGCCATATATTTTTGCTTTACCTAATTATCAGCATCTTTGCAAACAAGTCGGTCTCCAGTTAAGAATAGGGAAGAACATTTTTCAAAAAATCGTTCTTTAAAGGGCTCACAGGAAGCTGCCTACTTAGTCACTCATCGGAATAAGCCTCGCCCTTCCACATTTTGTTTACTCTTTCTGCTTTCCCTATTTATTGTTTCAAATTGATTTTCCATTCCTCTAGTGAGCACCATGTTCCGAGCAAAGCTGGGAAATTCTGTTTATGTACACAGTACTGACTTATCAGTTAGAAATATTAAAAGTTTTTTTTTAATACAAATAAGATGTATGATACAATGGAAATGGATTCAATGGGTGACCAAGAGCTGAACATGTGGACTTATGGGACAACCCCAAAAGGGTTCTGGAACCCTTCTGTAGCCCATGTCTGTAGTGTGGAGGAAAGAGGAGAGCCAACAATTTGCCCTAGGACTTTTGCAGTGGTTGATATGAAAGAAAGAGTCAGACAGGATACCTCTTTGAAGTATTAAAAAATAACGCTGATGTGAGTTACATCTTTACCTTGGGTTAACTGATACTTAAAAATTATACTCTGTTGTAACAATTTCTTGAAACTAAGCTCTACAGTTTTTTAGCCACAACCTATGAGGAAACTCTAAGAAGAAATCCTAGGAAGAATTAAGCTTTCGATTTTCTTTCTTTTAATTTCTTTGCTTGAAAATAAAATTAGTATTAAAGCCCCAAGAAGAAAATCAATATTACTCATAACTAACCTGTTTAGGTAAACCAAATGATATATATATTTATCCTGAAACCCAAAGTTCATTTTACTATTATTATTTTCCACACTAGAGTTTCAAAGGATCTTAGATTATTTCTCAAATAGATGAGAATTTGCATGTAGGTATGCACATGCAGAGATTTACCATAAATAGGATTGTCTGGTTACTGAACTGAAGGGCTCAAGTTTTCAAAATTTAAAAAATTATTAGATCCAAGATATACAGAAAACATCTTTAAAAACATCATCAGAAGCATGAAAACTAGACAAAACATTTGACAAGAAAAAGAAAACTTGAGCTATACAAGAACTCCCAGCTGCCGCAATGTTCCCAGCCAACACAAAATAACAGGATTATGTTCTCATGATATGTGGGAGTTGATAAATATAAAAGAAAATAACAATTATGGTTAGTGAAGGCACAATGTGAAAGTTTACAAACTATATTATCTTTGCCAGGCAAATAATCTGGGTCAGGTTTAATCCACTGTGAATTTATTATAAGGTATATTCTACTAGGCCTTGTGGGACTGTGAAATTAAAATGCGTCCTCTCGTAGGCTGTGTTAGTTAAATGTGCAAAATAGTGAGCCAGGGACTAAAAACTAAAAAACAGCCATCCACTTCTCCAAAAAAATATAAAAAGGCCTCCGCTGAATGGAATAGAATAAAAAGGTAAAGATTTTTCTTTTAAGAAAGAAAAATATACTAATTAACTTTACAGAAGTTACAGCCAGATGAAGAATATGCTATCTTAAAGGAAGCAATGACATTGGCGTCTCAGGTATACCAAAGTGAGGTGACACGATTTCAGAGAAAGTACAATCAAAGAGCACAAAGCTTTGTTTCATTCACCTGAGAAATATATACTGAGTGTGGCTTTTGTATCTATCTTGATTCTGTATGTGAAACAATCTTTTTAAAATGTTAAAAGAAGTGATGTTTTGACCTATTCTAAGGTTTGCATTTTACAGGTACAATTAAATAGTGCTGAGATTTGCCTATAAATATTTGCCTATTTGCCTAATGATATTTTTAAAACTATCTTTAGTTTTCATCTGCTTAAAGATATTAGAAAATTAAAATGGTAATGTAAAGCAACTGATGAACTAATCTGGGCTAAAAGCAATTTATGGAAGAAAAAAACCTGTGCTGTTGTTTGTAAATGTATGTGTGAGCATGTGTGTGTGCACATGTATGGGTATGTGTTGAGGGGGGTAGCCTCTAGTTTAACTGAGTATTTTATTTTTTTATTTTTTTGAGACAGAGTCTCACTTCTGTGCCACCATGCCCGGCTATTTTATGTGTGTGTGTGTGTATATATATATATATATATATTTAGTTAGCCAATTAATTTCTTTCTATTTATACTAGAGACGGGGTCTCGCTCTTGCTCAGGCTGATCTCCAACTCCTGACCTTGAGCAATCCACCTGCCTCGGCCTCCCAGAGTGCTAGGATGACAGGCGTGAGCCACTGCGCCCATCCTTAACTGAATATTTTAGAGAAATTCTGCAGATTCTCTCGTGTCCTCTAATTCCACATGTCACAATAGCCACTCTTCAGCTTCCAATTTTCTAGGTTATTTGGCCACATATTTTGGTGAGAGGAGAGGCTTTTACCTCAAAAAAATGTCTTTTTTGTGTTTCCTTTAAATACAGGCTTATTAAAGAACTTCACAGATCACTTGTTCTGGTTTATAATTTAAAAGGAAAATTGCTTTGGTCACTAGATCAAAATTTCAGTTTGAGGCACAATGAATAATTATACTTCAAAAGTTCACTATGACTTTCATTGTTGATATTTATAATGCATATAATATCATGTAAATAAGTACAAGGTTTCTTATGTGGAACAAGTTTGATGACTTATATAGAATGCAATTTAATTGAATATTTTATATCTAGTTTTCAAAGTAATTATGCTGCGAGAAAGAAGCCAGACAAAAAAAGAGTACACACTTTATGATTCCATTTATGTAAAATTATACACAATGCAAAGTAATCTATAGTGACAGAAAGTATGTCAGTGGTTGCCTGGGGGAGGGGCTGGGAAGAGGGAGAGAGAGAGATGACAAAGGGACACAGTGGAACTTTCGGGGTGCTAGAAATATTTGTTAGCTTGATTGTTATTGATGGTTTCGCTGAGGTATATGTGTGTTAAAACTTATCAAAACCATACATTTTAAGTATATGTAATTTATAGCATGACAATTACACCTCAACAAAACTTTTAAAAAATCTAATCTTGACTATCAGGTTATTCCTGTCCAAATGAACTGTGCTAATATAACTACTGTATATTACACATACCTGGAAATTAAGGTGAAAAATAAAAATTAGAAAACAGAGACACAGACATATGATTGGCAAGAGGACAGACAGGTCCTTCTTCAGATGTTGTATCTGGAGGTCATGTCTCTAGTGCTTAAGGCTTCATGCCTTAAGCTTTGCCAGCAACCCAGAACAGTTTGCTTTCATCGCCACAGAACAAATAACTTGCCAAGTCTTCACATAACACTGTTTCCTATGATCTCTCAAGAAGCCATTAAATAATATCCCACAGGACTGTAGCTGCATAAAACATGGAGCAGATTCAATAGCTTTTATTGATAAGAGGAAAGGGAATGACAAACAGTGATTCAAGAGCAGGAAAGACAGTTTGGTACCTTTATTTCACCATTAAGATCTACAAGAAGGAAAATGATGTTTGAAAGCTATGAGTTTAGTGTTCAAAGTACCCTTCTAATCCATTATATTTGCACTATAGCCAAATGATATTTCAAAACCACAAATCTGATCTTGTCTTTCCTGCTTAAAACCTTATGCTAGCTTCCCACTGGCCACCACTTGTAGGAAAAAGCCTCAGTCTGGTTTACCGGGTGCTTAATGGTTTGATCCTTGTCTGTGTTTTCAGGCTGGGCTCATCTCAGTCTCCCACTCGATCTGCAGCCATGCCAACTGCCTTTGCGTATCTCACACGCCAAGGCTTTTCATGTTGTAATGCAGTTTGGGTTCTCCAGGAAGCAGACTCTGAGGCAAAGGTTAGTGTTCAGGATGTTTGTTAGGGAGTGCCCTTCCTTCCAACAATAACTCTGTGAGGATAGGAATAACTTCTGCAGTATTAACCGCTGTATCTTTAGCGTCTACCAAAGTATTGGCACATAGTAGTTACTCAAGTAATATCGACTGAATGAATGAATGAATCTGAGGCTTAAAAAGCATTGCAAGGAGCAAAGGTCCTTGCTGATCTACTTTGTCTATACTGAGACTCATGGCGGTGTGATGTTGAGGCCAAGACTTTGGGCTCCATGGTCGGACGGCCCAGCTCGTCAGTTCCAGCTGAACCACATCCTAGCCCTGTGACCTTAGATATATTAACTAATCTTCTAAGCCCTAATTTTTTTAAATCAATAATAACAATAGTAATAGTATTAATGATAATAATGTTTTTCCGTAAGGCTGTTGGGAGGGTTCAATGAAATAATCTGTAAAGGGTTTATCATAGCACCTGGAATATAGTAAGGCATCTATAAATGTTAGTTATAAATTCTATTATTATTTGACCTTTTGCTGTGAATTCTTAATACGCTTTTTAAAAGATAAGAATGTTAGGAAAGACTGTTTTATATTTGCTGTTAAAAATGCATCAAAATAGTAATCTTAGAAAAAACTAGAACCTTGTTGTATTTCCCTGCACTTACTTTACAGTTTAGTAGTTTTCATTTGGCATTATACACAGGAGGTGGGGGATAGCATTATCTTCCCATTACTTACAGTCTCCTGATGCTTTAAATAAGGCCTACATCTGTACCCTCCACCCACACAACCTAGGAATTTTGGCAATACTGATCTACTTATAGCTTACAAGTAGTGCTGTGCATGTGTGTGTATGTGTGTGAAACATGCTTTTGCCTATGTCCAACGTCCCTTTTGCTACATTAGGAAATTTCTGCTTCAGTACAAGTTGGTTCATTGGCTCAAAAATCAGCTTCTAAACAAAGCCTTTCCCTGAGTTTTCCATTCTACTCCTGATTTGCCATTTTTACTATGACAACTTTTACACACCTGGACTCATGTCCTGCCCCCTGTGTATTACATCTCCCCATTTGACTGTGAGCTTCTTTTTAATATTTTTTTTTATTTTTATACACTTAGGGTATACAAGTTGAATTCTGTTACATGTTTATATCACATAACGGTGATAGACTGTGAGCTTCTTGAAAGCAGTTCTTCTTCATGTTTTTGTATCTTGCACATCCAGATACTCAATAAGTGTTTATTGAATTGACTTGAATTAGAAGAAAACCACCAGATCTCTTCAGAAAGACATAAATGATGAGTGGTTTAGGTAATCTGTGCTGGGCTCAAAGAACACAGTACAGAGTTTAATAAGATAGAAGTCAAATATTTATTCTTTGTTACCTTTTTATTTTTAATTGCAATATAACACTCTCATAAAAAAAGTGCCCCAAATATTAGTGTATTACTCAATGAATCATCACAAAATGAACACCTGACCACCAACCAGGTCAAGAACTAGAACATTGCCAGAAGCCCCTCTCATGTCCCCATAAACATCCATCTTTATAAAGTATTTTTCTTTATACTAGAAACCTTATTGGAGCCTTTAGAGGTTATTCCTCCAACAAATAAATAATCGACCGCTCTGCTTTCTTTCTTTTTTTTTATTTCGGCATATTATGGGGGTACAAATTTTAAGGTTTCAATAAATGCCCTTTCCTCCCCTCCCCCCACAAGTCTGAGTTTCCAGCATGACCATCCCCCACATGGTGCACATCTCACTCATTATAGCAATGGATTGCCAGGCAGTTCCATCCACTCTTTCACTGACATGTATTTTCAAATTCTGTCCTCTTCTTAAAGAAACACACACATTTAACACTCCATCTCTACACCTTTGTGACTCTTATTTCCATTGGGCCTCACGTCTTTCTTTGTCTTCTTTTATTGTATGCTCTTTCCCCCCATACTCTTCCTAATTGAAACCCTTTACCCACTTCCTGTTAACTGTCTGACCTCTCTTCCCCTTGTCACTCCTCCACTATAAGATGCTTTCAAAAAAATCTCCAAAAAGAATCGAATTTTTGATTAGTACTTACAAGATACAAATGTGAAATCTTCATTTAATTCAGACTGCAAAGATTAACAGAACATAGATATTAGGATGAGTCGATTAACGGAGTAGAAAAGATGACAAATTTAGAGAAAATGACTTACTTTTCTGGGTGATAGGCAAAAGAACATGAAGAAACTGAAACCACTGGCAGTCTCAAAAGGATTACTAGTAAGAGTTGTACTCAGGATGCTTATGTCACCGTGATATAAACAATGCTGCTACCGAAAGTTTCAGAAGGTAACTTGAACTGAAAAAGCTATTTATTAGTCAGTCTAAAAAGAAAATCAATAATCGCAAGAATTAACTACTTTGGAAATGGCTCATTTCCTTATATGTCACTGTAAGTTAGCTTTTTCTTTTTTATTATTCTTAACGGTTCTTTCCATTTCTTGTCAATCTCGTGTCATTTGAAGAACTGGTATTTGCTGAGATTTGTAATTATAAGCCATTGCATGCAAGGGATATAGGGTTCTCTTAAATCTTAACGAGATGCCTCTAATATTCTGAAGGTAAAAAAAAATGTACTGGTATCTATGTTTTAGCTATTATATAGAAAAGATAAAAGACTTATCTGGGATATTCAGTGCTGAGGATTTATGTGACTATAATAAGAATAAATTCTGGGGTTTGATAGCACTCACAATTTAACAATAGTTCAGTCAAGTGTCCACAGTAAACAATTCCTCCCATTTGGAAGAGATATAACAGGTGATGCTGACATAAAACTCCTGCCTAGAATATGGATTTTTATTTGATTTTATTTATTTTTTAATTTGCTGAGATGAGGTCTTCCTCTGTCACCCAGGTTGGAATACAGTGGTAAAATCATAGCTCACTACAGCTTCTAACTCCTGGGCTCAAGTGATCCTCCTGCCTCAGCCTCCAGAGTAGCTAGGACTACAGGTGCACACTGCCATGGCTGGCTAACATTTTTACTTTTAGTTTTTGTAGAGAAGTGGGTGTTGCTATGTTGCCCCGGCTGGACTTGAACTCCCGGACTCAAGTGATCCTTCTATCTCGGCCTCCCAAAGTGCTGGGATTACTGGCACGCACCAGCACCCTGGCCAGACTTATATTGTGTCTATCCATGTAAGTATCTGTCTCCCTGGTAGATTTTGAGAACCTCAAGGAAGAAAATGTATCTTATTCATCCACAGCACCAAGCATGGTGCCTAAAACATAGAAGGGTTTCACGCCTCCTAAACTAAAAACCTCAGGGTCAATCTTAATTCCTCTCTCTCATTGAGTAATTCTGAGAGTCACAAAATTCAGTAGATTTTACCTCAGAAGAGAAATATCTTTTAAATTCCACCTGTCTTCTTCACTCCTAATATGGGTAAGTCCATGCCCTTGTGGTCTACCTGCATTGGCCTTTTCACTGATGCTTCGTTTCTCTTATCCATGCATTCCAGACTACTTTCCACAGTGCCTTGGAGATGCCGGCTCATATTGCAAGAGGAGAGGAAGTTTTTTGAGTGTCAACTATATGCCAGGCTCGATGTCGAGCATTTAAAATTATGTCCTTTAATACTTACCGTACCCATCTGCAGTAGGGTTGGGTTGTATCGTTACAGTCATTCTACAAGAGGAAATTAAAGGAGATTAAATGTCTTGCTGACACTGGTTGTCTTCCTGATGCTGTCCCTCTCATGCTGGTCATGTTATCCTCTGGCTTAAAAAATCACAAATGAGAAAGGTTTTCACTACTGGCTCCCACTTACTTACAGAATAAAATATAAACTCTTTGGCTTGGCATACAAAGAAAATAAAATTCTCCCCAATATAACTCTAACCAGTTTTCAAGGCTTTTTTTTTTTTTTAACCTCCATCCAGTTCTGTGTGTACTGTAAGCTCCAGCAGGTCTGGACTTCTCACAGCTCCTCAGACTTCCAGGCCATTCCGTGACTCTCTTCCTTTGCATGTGCTAGTTTCTGTCTGGAGGGATCGTTACCTTCTTTGCCCAGCACATTCCTATTTTCCCTTCAAGACTCAACTCACATAAGTAAGTCAGTTCTCAGGGGTTTCCTCGACGTTTCCGCGTAGCTGGTTGTTTTCTTTTATCACGTGAGTATAACAGCACATTCCACATCACATTATAACCCACTAGAAAGATCTTAACTTGTCTTTCTGACTCCCTCCCTGTAAGACCTTTAAAGCTGTGTATTGTGTGTTTATTCAAATTTGTATCTCTAACTTTATTAAATGTTATTAATACAGTACTTTAAAAAATGAAATTTTCCTGCCTTTTTTTCATACCCAGAAAGCAGTTTAGAGTCAAGCTTGTTAATGAAAGCTATCTGCTTACATAGTTCTCAAAATGTGATTGTTTCAGCAGGCATTTAGCAAAATCATTACAAAGAAGACACGTTAGCAAAGAATGAAGACTATTAAATCTAAATAAACAATGCAACAGCTAACAATTATTGCTCAATTACTAGATACTAAGAACTATTCTCTTTGTTTTCATAAACAAACATTTAATCCTCACATCGACAATGCTATTAGGTAGTTATTATTATTTTGAGCTCTTTTTTGAAATTGAGGAAACTGAGGCACAGAAAGATTTCTCTGTGAATAAGTAGAACTAGTAAGTGGCAAAACTAGGATTGAACTTAATCTCTAGACTATATTAATAAAAAGCCATGAAAAGCTGGATGATAGAGTGAGATCTTTTCAGAAAGAATAAATTTTCCCATCTCTGTTTTAACTTTTAGGGGAAAGATTCAAATCAGAAAGTCCTTATGCACAAATAACTAGTAATGTTATTTAAGACTAAGCCACATCATAGGAAAGTCTATAATGTTTCTATCGAGTATGGTTAAGGAAGGCAAGTAAGACTCCAATTATAAGAATTAAATAGAAAAAATACAACATAAACACCCATTTATCAAGTGAGCATCTACACTATATGTCTAGAACTATGGTAAAAGTTTTAGGAATACAAAAGACTGTAATATACATTTCCTGTCCCCTAAAATAAACACTGCTATTACAAAAAAAATGCAGCTCTTACAAAGTAATTAGAGTAGATAATAAAAATCTTAAGTTATGTAGTACCAGTAATATTAATAAATGCAATTATAGAACAATGAATATATGTTAAATAGTGAAGTTATTTATTTTTAAAAATAATTTTAAAAGGTGAACTGGGAATTCTTTTTCTCAAATGCTTCCAAAATCATGCCCCTAACAGGAGAAGTTTTATAAAATAAAATTATTACAGCTATAAAATTCCATAAAAATTAAGCTTAAGAAACAAAGAACAAAACTTAAATACAAAGTTCTAGACTGAATTCTGATTAAAAAGAACCAACAATAAACGAGCAAGCTCTCTGTTTCATGGTATGACTAAAATGGAATAGCATTAGGAAAACTGCCTCAGGAAGTCAGAACACAATATAAATCAGTAAGAGTTTCCATACCTTTCTAGTCACAGGAAATCTTAAAATATCAGTCCATTCTGCCTGTGTGTGTGGCAAAGACAAAGTTTCTAAAGCATTCAAAATATTTCATAAGGTAGAGATTATACATTTTATTTAACAACTTATGTGTTAACCTTATTTATAAATGTCATTTCAAAGAAGGAGAGTACATTATAAAAGATGTGGGAAATCTTATCAAAATTGAATGAAAGAAAAAACTGTAAGAAAAGAAAATTAACTAAAGAAAAGAAAACAAGAAAAAAACAAGGCCTTTTCTGGCCATTCAGTTTTAATACTGAATGTATTAAAGGTTTCATGTTTGTTGAAATGAAAATTACGGAATCAGAACTACATCATAGATTTGCAAGGATGAGACTGGAGGGTAGGAGCCAGTGGACTTTAGGGGCCATCAGACAGGAAGCTGACTGGGAAAAACAGAGACAGCATTGAGAATATAAGATAGAGGTTACCTCAGCCAAATAAATTCTGGAACTTTCTTCTTGAACTAAATGAGAAGTTCACAGATGCTTTGGAATAGGAGGCCAGATAGTTTGGAATGACTTGCTTGATTAACAGTTTCAAAGGTCAGTGAAGGTGTTCAGCCTCCATCTCCTGAGAAGCCTTGCTAAAAATATTCGGTGTCTTTAATTAGGACTCTAGGAGTTTATCTTATTTCCCACCTTAATTATTAAGATGTTACCTTTGCATATTATTTTATACTTGAACATTCATAATAATTCTTAATTTTTTTCCATAGGGATATACTTATCTCTGTGTGTGTGTGTATGTGCGTGTGTGCGCATGCACAAGTGTATTTATAAATAATCCCCAAATAGATTGTGGTAACTTGTTTCCAAGATGGCTACCATCAATTTCTTTCCTCCCTGTATCTGTGGCTTTACTCCCTTGAATCTGGGCTTGCTTGTGACAGTTTTGCCTAATAGAATATAGTGGAAGTGATGCCACATGACTTCCAACACTTCCCAGGCCTTGAAGCTTCTGCCTGGGTCTCTTGGAACACTTGTTCCTGAAGTCACCATGCTGTTTGAAGCCCAAGCCAGACTGGTGACTATGTAGAGAGGCAAAAAAGAGAGCAATCCCTGACCAGCCCCCAGCTATGCCAGCTATTCTAGCTATCCCAGCCTAGGAGCCAGATGTGTGAGTAAAGAAGCTTTCAGATGATTCCAGCCTCAGCTGTCATCTTTCTGCAATCATTTGGAGGACTCAAGCTAAGTAATTCCCAGCTCTTTCAACTCCCAGGAAAATGAAACATAACAATAAATCATTGTTTTAAGCAACCAGTTTTGGTGTGGTATGTTACACACAGCAATAAATAACTGGAACAAGCAATAAACATCTGAAGACAAATCTAATTCTTCTTAATTCATTAGTAATATTCACTATAAAATTTATCACCACCCTGTCATTCCAGACTAAGTTCATATATCTATCATATATTTAACTGAACAATTTCACTATATGCCACTTAAATATTTCACTGGGCACAAAAACAAGTTGTTATATTTCGTTGACATTTTCAAGGGCTATAAAATGATGCAATAAAAGTGATAACATGCATAAATATAACACAAGTTTATATTAATGAAAAAGGATTATATAGTCTTTTGTAATAGACTTCTTTTTAGAGCAGTTTTTTAGAACAGTTGTAGGTTCACAGCAAAATTAGTGGAGAGTACAAAGTTCCCATATTATAAAAGATATTATATCCCCACCCATATTATACCATATTATACCCATAATATACTATATATCCATATTATACCATATATCCCATATTATACCCCCACCCCCATACATGCACAGCTTCCCCCACCATCAGCATCCCCTCCCAGAGCGGTACATTTGTTACGACCAATGAACCTATATTGACACATCATAATCTCTCAAAGTCTATAGTTTACATTGGGGTTCATGATTGGTGTTGAACATTCTATAAGTTTTGACAAAGGTATGGTGACATGTACCCACCGTTACTATATAACACAGAATAGTTTCACTGCCTTCAAAAGACTGTGCTCTGCCTATTCACCCTTTCCTCCCCGCAACCCCTGGCAACCATTGATCTTTTTATTGTCTCCATGATTTTGCCTTTTCCAGAATGTCATTTAGTTGGAATCATACAGTACGTAGCCCTTTTAGACTGGCTGCGTTCACTTAGTAATATGCATTTAAAGTTCCTTCATGTTGTTTGATGGCTTCATTATCTATTTTTTTTTTTTTTTGAAAGAATACTCTGCTACATTTTTTCTTCCCTCACTCATTCTTTTAAATTTTGCTTTTGGCCTTACCCCTCTATGAAACCCTGTGATCTTTTAAACAAATTTTTTTTATCCTTTTTTTAGAGACAGGGCCTTCCTCTGTTGCCCAGGCTGGAATGCAGTGGGGTGATCATAGCTCACTGCAGCCTCAAACTCCTGGGCTTAAGCGATCCTCCTGTCTCAGCCTCCCAAATAGCTGAGACTGCAGGTGCACACCACAAGGCCTGGCTAATATTTCTTATTTTTTGTAGAGATGGTGTCTTGTTATGTTTCCCAGGCTGGGCTTGAGCTCCTGGCCTCAAGTGATCCTCCCACCTTGGCCTCCCAAAGTCCTGGGATTACAGGCGTGAGCCGTGATGCCCAGAAAAAGACTTCCTACTCATAAAATCTAGAGCTTTTCCTGCAGCATTGAATATCACTGCTCACTACCTCTTTAAACCCTCCTTGCCTTTGGCTTCGACTGCTCTTTTGTTTCTCTTCTCTCTCTCTCTGCTCATTCCTCCCTTGTCACCTTTCTGCATACTCTGCAAGTATAGGTATTTCCCAACAGCCTGTCGTTGGCCTTCTCTGTCCTCTCCACTACCATCTCAGCTTGTCTTTTTCTCACACCCACATTATCCTCTATTTAAAACATCTAATGAGCATTGGTAAAATCTCTGGCTCCTTACATTCAACCAGTTAGCCGAACTCACCACTCCTTCCTCCCTACTACACCTTGAAACTGTCCCTTCTTTCCATTTCTTCTGTCCCTTGCCTAGTTGAAGAACTCATTAACTCTTGTTTAGACAATGGCAGTAGAGTTTTAGCCAATATATTTGTGCCATTAGCCTGCTTTCTGCAAGTGCACTTTATTCAATCCTGCCAGATTCATTTTCCTGAACTGCCTTGCTGATTAATGCCCACTTTGATGTCATTGGAAGTACAGATGCATATTTATTATTTTAATAACATAATGTTGAAATATTTAGTGATGATTAAGAAAGTTATTATTTTTATACATAAAACAATTACTAAGAACGTTGACCCTTGAACAATGAGGGGGTTAGGGTTTGCTAACCTCTGCAGAGTCAAAAATCCACATATAACTTCTTACTGCCCCAAAACTTAATTACTCATAGCCCACTGTTGACCGGAAGCCTTACCAATAACATAAACAGTCAATTAACACATATTTTGTATGTCATATGTATTATATACTGTGGTCCCCAACCCCTGGGCAGTGGACTGGTTACTGGCCAGTGGCCTGTTAGGAACCAGGCTGCACAGCAGGAGGTGAAAAGCGGGTGAGCAGGTGAAGCTTCATCTGTATTTACAGCCGCTCCCCATCACTCACATCCCCACCCGAACTCCACCTCCTGTCAGATTAGCAGCATTAGATGCTCTCAGGAGTACGAACGCTGCTTTTAACTATGCACGCAAGGGATCTAGGTTGCGCGCTCCTTGCGAGAATCTAATGCCTGATGATCTGAGGTGGAGCTGAGGCGGTGATACTAGCGCTGAGGAGCAGCTAAAAATACAGATTATCATCAGCAGGGAGGTTTGACTGCACAATAAATGTGATGCACTTGAATCATCCCGAAACCATCCCCACCCCCAGTCCATGGAAAAATTGTCATCCATGAAACTGGTCCCTGGTGTCAGAAAGATCGAGGACTGATGATACACTGTATACATACAATAATATAAGCCAGAGAAAAGAAAATGTTATTAAGAAAATCATAAGGAAGAGAAAATATGTTTACTATTCATTAAGTGGAAGTGGGTTATTATAAAGGTCTTCATCTTCATCATCTTCGGGTTGAGTAAACTGAGGAGGAGAGGAGGAAGAAGGGTTGGTCTTGCTGTCTCAGGTATTTTATGGTAATAAATAGTAAAAAAGATTAGTCTGTACATAATTTTATGTACTCATGACATACCTAACTTTTTAGTGAGTTTTTGATATTTCTAAGCTATGTAGTTCATCTGTGAGTTTTTCAAATTGTCACAAATCTCCAAAAGAATTTTCAATATGTTAATTGAAAAAAAAATGGTGTCTAACTGGACCCATGCAGTTCAAACCTGTCTTACTCAAGGAACAACTGTAAATTGACATCAAATGAAAATTCATCAAATGAAATAAAATGACATACTATTCAATAAATTGAGTACCAGAAGGGAGTAAATTAGATGACCCAAAGAATATTATATATTTATTGGCCAAACAAATACTTATAAAATTTTGAATTACAATGCAAGGCAGAAAAATAGTTGTTAGAGTGCATCATAATTCTAATGTTTGTAAGCAGTAATTGTATGCTTACATTTATAACTTCAACAAAATTTTTAGTTCATTCAATTTAGGTCATGAATGTTTTATGAAAAAGGTCCTATTTGGTAATTATTCATATCTTGAGAGGAAGAAGAATTTTACCCCTTCAAAATTTCCTCCAAATTTAGAAAAAGCTACAACTTTGTGTATAATAATACACATAATTTTTGTATATGTAAGCTAATATAAAAGCATGTATAAAGAAAAAGTGAAAGAATTAGAGAAACATCAAGTATTCAAAATACATTTACAAGTAAAGAAAGCTTCTGTGTGCTTGTGCTTGAGTTTGTATGTAAGTTGCTATCTCATCCCTTGGCTATCTGCCTTACAGTTTTATTTCTGATCTCTTAGTATTATATTAGTAAATATGTAGATGGATAGATATAGATACATAATTTTTTTCTAAGAGGGAGTTCTTAAATGTTTTCAGATGTGGAAGTGAGATGACTTTATTTTCAACATTTTTACTAGCAAGATTTCAATAGATCTTATTTTATTCATTCTTTTTTTTTTTTTTTTTGAGACAGGGTCTCACTCTATTGCCCAGGCCAGAATGCAGTGGCATGATCATAGCTGTTTTGAATCTGACCTCAAGCTTTCCTTCAACCTCAGCCTCCAGAGTAGTTGGGACTATAAGCTCTACTTTTGTACAAGTATGAATTTTCAAAAAATTATTTTTAGTACAGACAGTCTCCTTATGTTGCCCAGACTAGTCTTGAACTCCTGGCCTCAAGTGATCCTCCTGCCTCAGCCTCCCAAAGTGCTGGAATTACAGGCATGAGCCATGGTGCACAGCCAATTTCAATTTTAAAGAAAGTTGTTTCTCTTGACCTTAGAGTTATCTGGCATTCATAATATTAGTCTTATCTAGGTAAGAAAATTCTAATCTAAAACCCAGGAAACATGATATTATTTGTGGTTCTGTCATTGATTTTTCAATTTGACCACATATTTATATCTTCAGTTTAGAAAAGAAATTTTAAGAAAAGTGCTCATTAGCCCTACCTCTTATTTTCCTGAAAGTAGTAACATTTAAAAATAAGAACACTGGGTATTTACCCAAAGGAAAAAAAGACATTCTATAAAAAAGACACCTACACTCAAATGTTTATAGCAGCACAATTCACAATTGGAAAGATGTGGAAACAACCCAAGTGCCCATCAATACATGAATGGATTGATAAAATGTGGTATATGTATGCTATGTAGTACTACTCAGACATAAAAAGGTGAACTAATACCTCTTGTATTAACCTGGATGACACTGGCGACCATTCTTCTAAGTGAAGTATTATGAGAATAGAAAAACAAACACCACGTGTACTCACCATTAAATTGGAATGAATCAATCAACACTTATGTGCACATATGGAAATAACATTCATCAGAAATCAAACAAGAGGGAGGAGAGGGGGGCCTGAGTAAATTCACACCTGACAGGTTCAACGAACACTACCTGGAGGATGGGTACACTTACAACTCTGACTCAAATGGTACAAAAGCAATTTATGTAACCAAAACATTTGTACCCCCATAATATTCTGAAATTAAATAAATAAATAAATATAAATAGAAACAGAGGAAGACGAAGAAATTTAAGTATGTTAAATTGATAATAAATATTCATTTGCTTATTCCCTGGTTCTACATTTGTTGAGACACCCAGGTACTAGGCAGGTAGGAGGAGTGGAGGCTGCCTCTAAAAAGCTCACCATCTAGTGGGGCACATCAATAGCTTTATGTCGGTTGAGGTCAAGTTATGCTGACAAATAAATTTTGGCACCAATAATAAAACAGACTTCTGGTTTCAGACTGTTTTACATTTGAGGATTGCAGATAAAAGACAGTAGGCTTGTATTATGGTACTATATGTGCATATTCTAAGATAGATATATATAGGTATAGTACCCAACCCAGCCTGCCAGGGAATAGGAGGGTTGGTGGAGAGACAATAGAAATTGACTCATAGGTGTCAATGAAATAAAAAGATTATACTGTATTATTGTTCCAGGGTGCTGTAAATAATATTGAGGAAGAAATTATGGCTTGATGGTGAAATTCGAGACTACTTTTGAGCTTTCTTACTTTATTGTTGTATTACAAATTGTCAGATACTTCTTATTGTTGTTACAAAGTTAATATTGAAAACTTTATGTAGCCTATTCAATTCCCCTTCCCCGACTGATGGAACAAAAAATATTACAAACAACACATTCAATAGCAGTGTCTTCATTTAAACACTCAATTATTTCTGGCATGTCTGGACTATAGTTCAAGGCTTTTATGCTTTCTTACACTTTTCAGATGGTCTCTCTGCGTCTAGCCATACTCTACCCTATCCCAGAATCCAGAGCTGATCATCTCACTGCCATGCCTGAAAACCTTTAAGAGGTTTTTAAGAGGCTTTTAAGAGGAAAAAAAAATTATATATCTATTTCTATCTATCTACCTATATACATATATACCAGTAAGATATCAAAAATAAAAATGTAGGGCACATAGACTTGGGGTGAGACAGCAACCCACACACAAACCCGGGCAGGAGTGTGAACACAAGGAAGCTTTATGAGGACTGCAAATTTGGTGGGAAAGGACAGGAGGCAAAAACAGAACAAGCACCAAAGCTCGAGAGAGGATGTGAGACATAACATAAGCCAGGCCAGTCAAGAGCTTATGCCAAAGATGCTCCCTGGAATTGAAGTGTGTGGAAAGCAGATCCAGACCTAGAATCCCTTTAACATGGACCTAGAATATCTCAACATGTTAAATGTTTGTGTGTTAACAGCCGCTTATAAAGCTTGGTTTGTTTAGTATTTTTATCATTTCTTTCCCCCTGCCTAACCTGCATAAATTATTTGTGCTATTTTTCAACATAGGCTTTACTAAACAAATGCAAATTCGGTACCTGATCGAGTTATACATTAATCACTCAAAACTACCCACTGGAAATCTATTTGAGAAGTGACCAGCGTGTAAGAGAAATCTTGAGGTATTCACCAGAAAATAAAATCAGGGGAATTTGAACAAATATGGTTTTACCAAATAGTCTTATGGAATATAAATTTTTTTTAAAACCCTAGAAATCTATAAAATAATTCAATAGCTGTACCTCTAAAACATTTAAAGGCTTTAGGACGTTACTTAGTTTCCATACCGCAATGCACTTAGAAATACAAAGTGCAAAGCATCCGCTATTCATTTCTCCTAGCTGAGACAAAATTAGGGCACGGAATATTAAAACTTGACAAATGGTCCTTTGAATTATATTATGACTATGCAAACCAGAAAAGCTTGGCTAAACATGGAAAATGCAAATTCTGTTTCATTTCTTGTTCTTTAACTCAAACTTTAACATGAGGGCAGGGATATAAAAAAAGCATTGAATGCGCCTGTCCCATTTCCGTCTAATGCATTCTAAAAGGTGGTAGAACTTAATTCTCCAAAGTCCCTCTATTACTTCCTATCTCTAGATAAGATGTTGGCTGATTTGGGCAATTATTTCAGAGACAGTTTTTAAAAAATGTGCTCATATGGTTCTAAATTTTCCTGAGGTAAGGCTTACAAAAACCATTGATTGTGAGTATATGGAGGGTAAGTAGGAATTAATTTTCTTCTTTGTGCAAGCATGGGATTGCACCCTCTAAAATAACCTAAATTTGAAGACTGTTACAGCTCTGCAAGGTAGGTTATAAAGATTAGGAAAATGAGGTGAAATAACTTATCCGCACAACCCTGTTCGTAGAAGGTCAAGTCAAAACTAGAATCCAGATTTCTAATTCCCTGCACAGTATGCTTTCATATTGTAATACCATACATGGTAGTAACTTTCATTCACTCATTTATTTTTTCATTCAAATAAATATTAGCTGAGTGTCTACTCAATGCCAGGCACAGGCCCAGGTGATACAACAGTGAACTTCCCTTATGGGCTACATTTGAGTAAGGAATACAGAAAATATACAAGATAAATAAAATAAACAAAATATAAGTTAGAAGATGGTAATTACTATGAGGAAAAGTAAGGCAAGAAGAGAGAGGAGGCATAAGGCAGAGGGATAAGTTTAAATAGGTTGGTCAGAAAACCCCTCAAAGACTTCAAAGAGATGAGGGGTTGGATATGTGGGTATCCATGAGAAGAATATACTAGGAAGGGAGACAAGTGCCAAACCCCAAATCTGAGAGTGTGTCTAGCATGTTCATGGAAAAGCAAGGAGGGCAGCGTGGCTGGGGCGGAACGAGCAAGGAGGAGAACACTAGGAGGTTAGGCCAGATTGGGCAGGGCCCGTCTGGTTTCACTCCGAGGGAGGGAGGGAGGGAGGGAGGTAGCCATTGGAGGGTTTTGAGCAGAAGAGCAGCAGGATCTCAACTGCATTATAACGGAGTCACATTGGCTGCTATTTGAGAAGAGTCTGCAAGGGCAATGGCGGAAGCAGGAAGGCGGTTAGGAGTTTCTAAGAATAATCAAGATAAAATGTGGGCTGACCAGAGTGACAGAGGAGAAAGGGTTGATCAGTGGTTAAATTCTGGATAGGTTTTGCAGGTTGAATCAGTAAGATTTCCCGACAGTTTGGTTATGGTGTGAGAAAAGATGAGAGGGGTCGAGGATGACTACGAAGTTCTTAGCTGAGCAACTAAATGAAGAGTTGGTGTTTACTCAATTGGAGAAGGCTACAGGTTTAGTTTTTGACATGCCAAGTTTGAGCTAAGCAGCTAAGGCATACAAGTAGAGGTCAGGCTGTTGGATATATTAATTCCGGCCTGGAGTTAATGGGGGAGGTCTGGACTAGAAATACATATTTGAGGGGTCAGTAGCATGTACCTGATAATAAAGCTCCAAGACCAGATGAGGTCACTACGGGAGTGGTTATGGATAGAGAAGAGGCCAGAGGACTAAGCCTTAGAGCACTCCAACATTTAGAGATTAGGAAAATGAAACGGAGCAGGCAGTGGAATGCAAGATTAGCTATTCCAAATGTGGCTTATTGCTCAGCTCAGATGAGGACTGAGAACTGGCTACTGCATTTAGCAGAGTGAATCCCATTGGTGACAAGTATGGAGGAATGGTGGGCTGCCTGACTGGAATGGATTCAGGAGCAAATGGTGGGAAGAGGAATGGGAGTTAGTTTTTATGTATTTGCTGTGATATTTCTATGTGGTTGTTAGGTATAAAAAATTGTAGTAGGTATAACGATAACTTTTTATTGATTACCTCTTATAGGCCTTGTACTATACATTTTATACATTAAAAAATTATTCATTACAACAAAGTGTAGTTAACAGATGGGGACACTGATGGTTAAAGAGGTGAATAACTTTCCCAAAGTCCCATGTGTGGCAAGGGGCAGAGCTGGAATTTGGACTCGGGTCTGTTTGATTCCTATCCTTTGCACTTAATCACTGTGCTGCTTTGCCTTTAAATATTACAATGACTACATGAGATTGATTCTTTCCTGAGGTTAAATAGTAAATTGGAACAAGAATACAGAAAGGCTAATGAAGATGCACTCTCCTTCTTGGTCAAGGTATTCTTAATCATGAGGACAGAACTAAACAGGGTTGTTCATCATTTCGGTTGTCAGCTAACTCACAGCAGATCACTCTCCATGAGGGCCCCCTTTTCGATATAAATTGTTTTGATAAGCCAATTTTAACAATCTTGTTAAATTCGAATAACTTCTATTGGAAAGAAATTCAGCTCAGCTCCGTAAGCATTAATAAAATAGGAAAACCATGGTCTGCGTACAAGTCCAGTAAGCCAAGTACAAGGAAAGAGAGTAGGTTTTTAAAGAAAACTTGGTCTTCTATTCTATTTGCATGAAAAGCCAAAGCCATCCTACTTACTCTGCAGTAGAGGAGGGTTTGTGTTAAACTGAGAAGGACAATTCTCCTAATAGATTGTAGGCCCACTCTCCTTCCATATTCTCCACTTTCCTTCCATATTCTCTCTCTCATTAATTAAATTTTAGCTGGTATCTTCACTTACCTTCAGACTCAGCTATTGAATTCCCCAAGACCCCAGCTTGGGCCTGGTGAATAAGACAAAGGTAACATCAAACAAAATTGTGATGGAACTTCATATGGCCAGGAGTCACATAAGATTCTGTTCTGCAAACTTGAGCCTTATAATTCTGTTACGGTGTGGTCCAATACTTAAGGAAGAAAAGAATTAAGATATTAAATGGACTTTCAGTAAGAACTACTGAAGAAAATTTTATCTGCCAGCTTCCTATTTTCTGTGTGTGGCACGATGGAGAAAAATCACTGCAGTTCAATATCACAATCACATATTAGGACAAGAAAACTACAAAGGCAATATAATAGTTTTGCAATCTTATAGATTAGGTAATGTATGAGACATCATTTTGGGAGTTCTAAAGAGTTTAAAAAATTAGTTAGTGTAACCGGGTAAAAAAAATCAAGGGATATCATGGTTATATAATATAATCACACACACATAGTTTTATGGAAACGAAGACTTACAGTAAAAACATTTGCATTGTACAGCACTCTTCATTCTTTTTAAAAAATTGTACATGTACAAGAAAAAAAATTTCAAATACAACCATAGTGTAAATTGTGCAATGTATTCTTGACACATAAACCCTCAATTCTTACCTCAAAAACAACCAGAACTTATAATTTTTATATATCCATCTTTTATAAATTTTATATAAATATATCTATTCACATTTATTACCCATATCTTTAGAATAAAAATAATTGGTTCTCACCAGTAGTTTTCTTTTATCTTTCACATTCTGTGAATTTTGGTATAGTAATTACACTTTATTCTGAAAAATAAATAGCATTAACTTTTTCCTGTAAAAATATTCAAGCAACTGATAAATATTTAAGTTATGCTTTCATCTTTCAAAGTTCACCTACACAATTTACCAAGGCAATCTGCCCAATATTACTAGAGATCAGAATTTTAAGATCAGTATTGACCCAGACAAATTCGTAAATGTTTACTGTTCAATGTTCTTCTGTCCACTATATTTAGTGGGAAATCAAAACACGGTGAGAAGCTGGTGCTGATTAATTTAACACCAGGCCTTTGGTAGAGCCTGCTTTCTTGCTTATATCTAACAGAAGTTGTGTTAGGTGAATCTTGCCTTTGATTCAGAAGCCTTCCTTCTTTATGTAGTCCCTAAATATTGTATGAATCCAGGGAACGTTTCAGTACAAAACTGAAATACACAAGCTGGAGAAGGAGAAGAAAAATGAAGTCCCCTTAGTCTTTGAATATGAAGTTTCAACTTGAGGCACAGAAATACACTGCATTATAGTTTTAAAATTTCATTTCTTCACTGGGTGCTGATACTCTGCTGCCCAACTTACCTGGATGCTCAGAATACACAGATCTGGGCAAAACTTTTGCTGTACTTCTTTGCCAGATGGAGAACATTTGGATTACTCAGGAGCTCTCTTGTGCCTAATGGGTAGCAGCATTCAAATGAAACAGTCTCTTTCTTTTTCTTTTTTTTAAAACAACAATCTAGTCGCTTTTGAAGTCTTTGGAAACCATAAAATTCAGCCTGTTAGAGTTGGAAGAGGGGGGAAAAGAATTCTGAAAAATAAGGATTTGCCATGATTATAAGTTGTCAGTTTTACAATTTAATGTGAGAAAAAGGAAAATGCAACTATTACAACTGGTTAAAATAACAGATTACATTTAAGCATAGCTGAGGTGCTGCAGGAAAATGTGCACAGAGCCCTCTGACATGGGACTTCCTCTCACGCCAGTGTCCCCACCATTCCCCTCCTTCCTAAAACAAGACACCCGCTGACCTCACTTTTTTCTGAGATGGCTATTTTTCAACAAATAAAATTGTTTCTTACTCAAAACTTTTTACTATATAGCTACATAATGAACACTCAACCATCAATGTACATGGAATATACACACAGTAAATCCAAAGAAATTCCCAAAATATACATATAGGCTGTTTGAGACCAGGCAGGCAAAAACAATAGACTAATTGAGTCTTTTTCCTTCTCACTTGATTGTTTTTGGTAGTGGAAAGACATAGGCAAAGCCTGGCTGAACCCCAATCATTCATTCTTTACAGCTCCACTTAAGAATTCACCCTGCACAAAGTGTGCTGGAATAAAGAAGTTTAAATTAACATTAGAAAAATACTATTAAAGGTAGTATTTTAACTGGAGGAAAGTATTTCGTGGATTCTGTAAATCTTAGAGAAAAAGGATAACTGAACAATGAAATGAAATGGAGCCTATCAGATGCATAAGATATAAGACGAGAAAAGATTGTGGATTCAAACAAATGTAAAACAAGAATATAAAGCTACTTAGGATAAACGAAAGAGAAAAAAAACCCATATGGTCACACCTGAACTATGCCTGAATATCTACTTCTTGATGCTTATTTAAATCAAATATCTCACTTTAGTTTGCTAGGGAACTAAGTAACTGGTTGGCTTCTGCTTTGCTCAGAACCAGAAGTGTACAGCGGTTGGGGCAAAGCTCATTAGCACCATTTCCTTTCTTTCACAGAGCACAGTTCATTGCTTTTCACTCCCAAAGAAGGAAAAAAAAAATGGATTTGTGAGGGTTTTTTCCCCCTTCTTATCCCTAGATAAGTTTAAGCTTTAATCCTTATTCATTCAATGAGTACAGCATTTCCTTTTCATTTCAAAGCATTGTATCGATGCTGATGAGAATAGGACCAAAATAAAAAAAGATATTAGTTATGCTGAGAAATGTTTATTGTAAGTACTGCAAGAACACTGAACCAACAGCCAGCATATACCGAAGTTGTTTGCTGCTGTTCAGAAGATATTGTATAAAGCACAGCTACTAGAAAAGAAAGGAATAGGGTATATGGTTATAGCCTTTGAGGATAAAGGAAGAATTTTCTATGTACAATAAATTAAGGACCTTCCAAAGGAAGTAAAAATTAAGACATACAAATATGTATATACTTCATACACACAAACAAGTGAAGCAAATAAAAAGAACTCCCTAAAACCTAATTAGAAAATAATACAAAAACCCTATCATGATATCTAGGTGCTCTATTCCTCTAAAAGAGAGATAAGCTATATGCTATGTCTGTGACAGCAAAGACAATTGTTCAGAGGACCTGGTCACTTTAAAGAAAAAAAAATTCTTAAAATAATTACATCAGCATATGGACTCTGGAAATTTTCTTCTACCGTAATAAGGTCAGATGGACATTTCCTGTTTCACATTTCTAGTACACGTTGTCTTTTAGACAATAATAGTGTGAAACAATAGTTTGGCATGAGTTCAATGCACACTAAGAAATGCCCTGGCCCTTGAAGACTGGGATGAGTCAGCCTCAAGTGGCAAAGATCTCAATGACGACAAAAAGGCAGAGATGGTGTCTGGGGAGTGGTAGCCACAGAGAACAAGATTCAAGAAGCAGACATGTCCCTGACCTCGATCTTTGATGTTTCTTGACCATTGAAGAGCTCTTATGTTTAATGTTTACATTTACACAGACAGCATTTATGCTTGTGTCTGAACAGATTGGCACTTTTATTTGTTTGCAAAGCAAAATTGCAATATAGAAAAAGAATGAATTGTCAGTTCCTCTTAGATTGATAACCAGAACTGGCTATTGCTTCCACTACTACACAGCTTCTCCTGCCCTGAAAGTCAGTTCAGAGAAGTATGAGGGCTGCCTTGCCACTCGTTAAATCTTGCAATCTATTGGGACACTTTACCCTAGCCCTGGACTTCAGAGTTACTTCAACTCTCCTCCTTTTTTACTCCAAGGGATAAAACACCTCCTGGTTTTTTTTCTTGCTAAATTAATAAGGTTTTATTTACTTGAAAATTATGTAAATAGTGCATGATATCTTTTAAAATTCTAAAACGATATAAAAAATACAGGGAAAAAGTAAAAGCCACCTCTAATTCTACCATCCAGAAATAAGCATTGTTTTAATCTTTTATTGAAAGCCTTCTAGATATCTCTATATATACACATGCATATTCCTGCACACAAAGACAATTTTACATAAAGTGGGCATGCTATAAAGGAGTTTAGTAATCTTCTGTTTTCACTTAATACTAGGTCATGGGCATCTTTCTATTTCAATATACAGAAAGCTATTAATACAATGACTGTATAATACTGAGGGAATATATCATAATTTATTTAGCAAATCTTCCATTGAAATTATTATTTCTTTCAACTTTGATTGTTATTAGCAGCACTGATTGAATACTTTGTACATATATATGTATATATCTATTAGTTTATGTGATCTTCTTCACTAATTTAATAATGAAGATTGTGCTTTTATTTCCATTTTTAAAATCTTTGGTGAGTGTAACATTTTGTAGGCCATTTATATTTTTTGATAAATTGCTATGTCCATTTTTCTATTGGAATGTTTTTTTCTTGTCAATCCATAAGAGCTCTTACTATATTAGGGATACCAGTCTTCCCATCTTTCATATCATTCTTACATCACAAATTTTTTTCCAGTTTGTCTTTGCTTTTTAAACTTAATTTTATGATGTTTTTGCTGAAACAAAACCTTTAAGTTTTTGCATAGAAAAATTTATCAATAATTTCTTTTTTTGGTTTGGGAATACTGATTTAATCTCCTAACATTCTTAATATCTCCAACCTAAATCAGATCCTTTATCATCTTTCACCCAGATATTTTTCACATCTAGATTAGTCTCCCTGCTCCCCATCTCTGCCTCCTGGAATCTGCACTCCATGTGGCTGTCAGAATGTTTAATTCAAAATGAAAATCTAACCAGGTCATTTTGCTTGAGACTGTCCAGTGCTGTGTGTTCCAACTTGGATATTCACACAGACAGGACTATATGTGGCTCTTCATATAAAACAAAATAAAATAAAATAAAAACTAAATACAGCAAATGTTCCTGGAGCATTACTTATTTGTAAAGATTCTTGAAGAAAGAAAGCATATTATTTTATTTTTAAGAAAATCACAGATATATTATGACACAGGATGCAAAATTCAATAAATGTTTAAAATATACTAGCAAACCTCAAAGAAATATCCAATTTAGGTGGAAATGTTCAAAAGGCAATGGGTGTGGAGGATGCAGTTTAAACACCTTAACATGTGCAACAGGAAGTGCCATGCATTCAACAAATCCATTGCCTTTTTTCCCCTCCCAATCACATAGGTTTCCTAGCTTCTCTTGAAGTTAGATGTGACTACATGATTGAATCCTGGCCCATGGAACGTGGAAGAAACTTGAGGAATCATATAATGTATTGTTCAAACTGAGACATTGTTAAGAGCGAAAGAGGACACTATGGATTGTTGGGCTGGAAATTCAGGCATACGCTGGGCCGTCTCACTGTGGGAGAAATGAAGTGTGCCACCCCGGATGGACTCAGGACTAACTCCTCTTTCTTTTCTCCAGTCTGTGGGCAGATGCAGAGGGTCTGGAAGAAGCCTCAATGCTCTAGGTAGAGCCACAGGCTGGAAGGCTTGGGCTAAACTGTCAGGGAGTGTGAACTCCACCTCTGTTATTTCAAACCAATTGTTCATTACCACAGTTCTTACCCTGACTGGTGCAACACGACATGAGACTTCCCACACTGGGGCCCCTCCCTAGCTCTCCAGCCTCCCCTTTCATCACTCTTCAGCTTGAACTTGAGCTCTAGCAAACTGAACTGCTCACATATTTTAAACAATGGCTATCTGTGTGTCAATTTCTCCCATTAGCCAAAAAGCACCTTGATGGCAAAAACTTAATAATCTTTGTAGCACTTGCTACCTGGCATGTAATAGATTTCATAAATATCTGTTGAATGAAGAAATATCTAGCCAAGTGAGAAGTAAATCTTTCAACAGTGGCTATTTCACTTTATGCCCAGAACTGAAAATACCAGAACTATATATCACATGGAAGATCTTATATCTGCAGACATACATTCAAATTCAAGCTTTTGGAAAAATGAGCTACACATTTTAGTAGTCCTAAAACATCATGAATGTAAAAAGATTCTTCCCCTTTGCCTTTAGTGTTTCTTTATTGTCACCTCCTTCCCACCCCGTTTACAAACACACACACATTCGCTCACCTCCTGAGGGAATATTTGACTTAATTAACGATAGAAGAATAAGTTGGAAGAAAAAGGAAGAATTAAGATTTTAAGTTCAGATCCTAATGCTGGACAATAATCCCGACACGAGGTGCGTTGGCTCAGCAGCAGGATTTACCTCTCCCGCTTCCCAAGACGATTAAGAGTTGATGTATAATTGCCAACGATGCACACTAGAGCATGTTATCTACTCAAGAAAGGGGCTTTGCCTGCATGATTTTCATTAACATTAATGGTAGTTAAGCTGCACACACACAGTATAATGTCCTCTTTGCTCTAAGAAAAAGAGGGGCTTTCATCACCTAGATTATGAAATATTGATTAATTCATGTATGCTCAGACATCCATCTAAAAATGGAATCATTCAATCTGTCACTCCTTCCCCCTCATCCACGTAGAAAAACATAATGGCAGTCCTGAGAAGAACAAAAGGAGTGACGAGGGGGTGGGAACAAGGGAGGAGGGTAAGAATAGAGAAAGAAAAAGGCTGCAAATGAAATATGTCAAACTATGCCTACAGACAGACATACCACACCCACACACAATCACACACACAGCATCCACTAGACTAATTAATGCAGCCTTGCTTTCATGCCAGATATTAGGGAAACATTAATTAGAGAGAAATCTCGTTAATCCATTTCTCAGTTCATTAATTATGCATCAATGCCAAATTTTTGTTGGCCTGCCGTAAGATAATTCTGTTCCAATAAAGATCCAATGCTGTGCATTCTACAACAGTTACAGAGTTTTCCTGACTCTTTCGGATGATATTTGGGATCTGCTCCATTCCTGTGTGGTTTATATTTGTGTTTCCTACTAAGTATTCTGTGATTAGGGAATGTCCTTTAAGCTGACTACAATTGCTTCTTAGCTAATACTTCATCCCTATCTGCCACAGACACATTAAGAATTTTATTTAGCTAAAAAAAAAAAAAAAAAAGCAGCATAACATTGTAAATGTACTTAATGCCACTGAATTGTGCACTTAAATATGGTCAAAATGATAAATTTCATGTGATGTATATTTACCACAATACAAAAAGAAAAAAATATCTTAAAAAAGCAAATGACCATATCTATAATACAAACTTTTAGAAAAGTTAAATTACATGGTGACCATACAAGTGAAAAACGAGTGTGAAAGTTCTGAGTCTCAAAGGACCTCAGAATGTCTTTCCTTTCTTGCAGAGAAAATATTATGAGATGAACCTCAGAGCCCAGACAATCGCCCATGTGCTGTTTACAAAAGGATTTGGGAAAAGCAAGGATGTGTGAATGGCCTCATCCACAAACATTAACTGAGCATCCAGAAGGGTCTTAGCGCTGTACTAGTTAGTTTGAAGCTAGCTATGCTTAATTACCTCCACCCTCCTACCATATTATTCCTTATGTTCCTGGCTCATTTCTTTATCGCTGACTTGATGTCGCAGCTCCCTCTGACCCAACTACAAGCAAGGGTTGACAGATTTACCAGAGTTTTTGAGTAGTAAGCACATGAAAATTAGGGGCTGCTTCCACTGGCGGATGGGTTCCCCTTTCGTCCATGGAATAAGTTTCACTTTTGAGAAGTCCTTCAGTTCCACAAAGTGCCTCATACGTAATGCCTGCTGCATGTCACACTTTCATTGGGGACACAGTAAATGTCAGCTGACTCAGGTACCTTTTCCCCACCTTTGCGTCAAGAGTGTCAGCATTGAATGTCATCAAAATGCTATCTTCACTGTGCAAATGGATTGAAACTGCAGTTGGAAACGTAATTTTTCACTCAGGACCACACAACTAAAATTATTTTCAATTTGTTGTTGTGTGACATTGATTTTAGGCAAAACTCTGATCACTAGACCAGAATCTTTCAAAATGAAATTTGAAGTAAATAAAAATAGAAAAAAAGATACAGTAAAGGCTTTGTTAATAAATATTTTATTTTTTGTCTAATTTTTCACCATGTAAATATTATTAATTTAGGTCTTTATTTAAATAAAAATAAACCATTTATACACCAAAGAAAGCTATACACTGTTAAATTCCTTTAGTCACTTTTCCTTATGTTTTCTTATTTTAAATTCTTAATTTATCTAGATTTATGTAGTGAGCAGGCTGAATCACTTAAATTCTCTTTTTCACTGTATCTCCAATTATGTCCATATTTATTCAATCCCCCCCTCTCCAGGGAGGGGGTGTGGGGGATTAGTCCAACCTGCAAGAGATCAAGAAAGAAGACAGGAGTGCTTCTTGCTGAATATACATAATGTCAGAACGAGAAGAAATATATACACAACTATATAATGTGTGGAGTGAGAGGAAAACATTAAAGGTTATGGAAAGGTAAAAACCTCTCAAGTGTCCAAATGCTCATCAAAACATGGAGGACTTAAGGTGGCTATAGAGATCCCTGCTGGAAAACCAAGTCTCAGAGAACAAAATGCAGTGGCAGGTCCAAATAGGTAGGCTGCATTTTTGCATATTTCTTAGCATCAGGTCCTGTGAGCAGACTCACATTATCTTGTGACAAGATCAAGAGGGCTGGGACAGGTGACGTTCAAATACTCTCAACATGGCACAACTAATATTTGCGTACCATTTTAAAGTTTCACATATTAGCATCTCAACAGAGCATCGAATCAACCCTATGAGGCAGATGTTAATAACATCCACATTTAACAGATGTAACAAATGAGGGTAGGACAGAAGAATGTGACAGCACTGAAGAAACAGCATCTGGGGCTCGGCTTCCACTCACCTGGTCGCCGAGAAGCAGCCAGATCTCTCTCTCAGTGCCCGGCCACCTCTCCAGTTGAGAAGCCAGTCCGTGGGCAGGCTGTCTGCTGGCCACCTACTAACTGGTTTGTGAGAAAAGCAGCAGAGACAGGAACTGCAGTCCGGCTGAGAGAAGCATCGGATCTGGGAGGTCTTGGTGAAGCTTTTGAGATCTCAGATTCTCACTTAAGAGGACCTAAAAGAAAGGACGTGAGACATGCTGGTCAAGTGTGAGACCTCATTAAGTTGCCCACCGATAGATCTCCGAATTATTTTTTGATAAAAGACTACTGAGTGATTTGGGACTATAACTCAGAAGCAATTCAAAGAGTTTATGCAAATTTTTATTAAAAAAACAAAAAGCCCTTATTTCAGTACCATCTATTTATATATATATATGAATAAGATTTTCCAGGAGATATATCTATAAAAGTAAAAGCTAGCGACTGTATTAATGCTGAACCTATCTCATTCCATTGTAAGTAATAACTATTCATGTATAGATAAACAAAGTAGCTGCAAAACCGAAGTCCCAAAAGGAAAAGAATAGCAGAATTTTTTTAAAAATTGAAAAGCCCAATTTACCTCGTATTTATCTCATTAAGAGATGCATTTGTTGTGAAAGTACATTTAATTTTTTTTTTTATTTCGGCATATTGTGGGGGTACAGATTTTAAGGTTTCAATAAATGCCCATTTCTCCCCCTCCCCCCAAAAGTCTGAGTCTCCATCATGACCATCCCCAGATGGTACACATAGTACATTTAATTTTTAAGTTTTATACTTGTCAAATATTATAACTCTTTTGTCATTTAGACCAATTATATAACAATAATAGTAATTGTAATAGTGAGTCATTTCAGAAGAAGTTTGGGCCTCAGGATTAAAGAAAATTTCAAAAATTTTAAATTTTCATTTATATAAAATAAATATTTTTATTGAAGTGGGACATGATAGGGTCATCAATTTTTTTCAAGCATAAACAAACATATATTACATTAAAATAAAATTCCATAGTGAAGTGGAACAGAAAAATAAGTTTAAGGGGGAAAATGATGTAAATGAGTATTAAAGAAAGCCTAATAAAAAAGAAAAATTTACTTTTCAAGTGGATGGTGGAGGGTGTTCAATTGCTATAATATTTAGATTACATAAATTACTATTTTAAAAGTGACATAAAAGTTTTATTTTTAAGTAGAATATTTACAGCACGAGAGGAATTATGTCCTGTGCAACTATTTGAACTCACAATAAAAGTTTTCAGCTGTAACGATGTATAAGGAGGACACACACAATTTTTCAAAATTCTATTAGGCGTTACAGGAGCAGGAAAGTTTAAAGGCCACTATGCTACAGGAACACATCCCTATCTCTAGTATTTGTGTAAGAAATTCAGATATTTGTTCAACTATCTCTAAAATCTGCTGCAGGAAGCAGAAGACAATAGCTTGAGAGTACAAAAATCATGGCAATTCATCATTAAGGCAAATGTGACCAACAGCAATACTCATATCTCAGTCAAAATCTCCACGGTTGTCTGTGAGAATCTTCTGCTGCTACATCTTAAAACCTACTGGCCAACTCATCATGCATATCAGGCAAGAAATATGAATGTGGGAAACCAATGTAAAATAATCACACAATTTTATGTGATTTGTAGTGATAAGCCACAGTATAACTTTCCAGCATAAAGGAACACACATGCATTGAATCACATAATTCTTGTCCCCCGACATAACTCACCTGGCCGATCTGTGGGATTATATCACAGTTTTCCAGGAGTTTGTCCTTAATGACTACTTAGGAAGTTACTTACCCTGATGGAATGTCACAGACCTAAATAAAAAAGACTTGCCATTGTACACAGGAACAACAACACATCAAATAGGAAATGACAGTCTCTCTGTGTATTTCAATTTACGCTTGGAGCAGATTGACAATAAACCAGCAAAGTTAAAATTCAATTGAATTTTCATGAAAATTCATGGGGGGGAAGTAGTAAAAACAACTTTGCTGGGACCACTAGAACATGGAGTTCTGTTACAGAAGTCCTCAGAAAAAGTTTTACAATCTAAACACAGTGGAACTCCCTAGTGTAAAACCCTGTAAGCGAAATTATGGGAAAAGTCAATGTTGTATCAGCACCGAACAATCGCCCTGCATCAGAATGAAAAGAAGGAAATGTTGTTCTGGATAGCTTGCCAAGGCCAAAGAAAAGTAGAACAGTTGCTGAAGACGAATTGGTTGTGAGTAATAAACCAAAAGGATGTATTCTAATTTGTGTTTGCCACTTAAATTTTGAAAGAGGTAATTATCTTCAAACTCAGGGTAAATATCACAGCATTAAAGAAAAATAGAGAGAGGGAAAAAGAGGGAGGGAGGGAAAAGGGCTTAACGGGTAACTGAGAAATGCATTTTAATTTTTAGGCTTTTCTCAGTCAATACAGCTTATCACCCATTATGGGCACATGGATGCTATTTGCTCTTTTTAATATTTAATGTGAAAGATCAGAGTAAGTGTAAAAACAGTAGATCTGGGTACCCCCATAGTAAATAAGTGATTAACAATGTATCTCTTACATAGTCTTTAGTAACCCACTTTAATCTTTGCTTTAACAACTTGACTGCTCTCATATTTGTTGTCGATTGGATACCATTGCAAGGGTTTTTACGTAAAATTACTTGACAATTTAGTATAAAGCAGTAGTTTCCAACCATTGTGAGTATAATAATTTTAAGCTTATTATTACAAAAAATTTCAAAAAACACAAAGATAGAGCCTATAATAAATCTCCATGTATCCATCATCCAGCTTTAACAATTATCAACCCATGATCCATCTTATTTCATATGTGCTCTCCCTACTCTTCCCACTCCAAATTATTCTGTAGCAAATCTAAGCTATGAGATGATTTATTTCTGTTATTATAAAATATTTTCAGCCCCTCCTCATCACATTACAGTGGTTGCCTTTTTAATAATACTTGATTAAGAAAATCCACATGAGCATATGAATTAGTGCCCTCTCTCCCCATGTCTTTGCTGTGACTTTGTGCCACCCTCCCCAGCCCAAGGGTCTGTAGCCCATGGGCGAGGAACCCCTGGTGGAATGAAAATAGCTGCTAACATCGCTTAGAAATATGCTTATTTAATAGCACCTTTACAGAAACTCACAACACAAATATTGCTTCTATTGCTTTATTCCTCAGGAAAATATATCTGTCATTATAAGTTTACAAGAAGATTGGAAAAGCTAGTATTAGAATCTCCACAGAACTTTTTTCTCTTTATTCACCAAATGGAGGGTTTTTCTGCTAAAATAGGATAAAGAGCTAACACAGGCCACCGCGTTCTAAAAGTTCGTACTCCCTAACAGCTCTTTAGAGGGCTTTACGACACTGACGTTACCTATGAAAAAAAAGTCCAGATCTTTGTGTGCTAGAAATCTTTGTACAATACAGCTTGAGAGCTGGCATGCTTGTTGGCAGGCCCTCCAAGGAGCTCAGGAACAAATGAGTAAAGACTGTGTTCACACACTTGGAAATGACAATTCCACACCAGAGCCACAGGGCTGAGAAAAATCCTTGTCTTGGTACATCCTGTACATTTCCTTTATATAGAAGACTAATATTTAATGTTATTAAGCCAGGACTTCTCTTGCGTATGAAATTCACTTTAGTAGAAAGAAAGAAGAATAAAAGACTTCTCTTTTCTTGGTATGAGACAGGTCATTTCTTTAGTATTCTTGGCAAGGGGCACCAAAAATAATTCTTTTCTGATTTCTGCTCAGTGCACACATATAACACTGATTAATGCTAATAGGATTCAGACATTTGAAAAAGTATACTCAATCTCTGGATTATAAATATCATTCAGAAAGTTTGTGATTAGAATTTATTGGTATGCATTTAATCCAGGTCAATTTAAACTCTTAAACTTTTATGTTTAAATGGACAGAATTATCTCCATTAAATCATATTTGACACTGTAGCTATGTAAAGAGAAAAATTATAACAGTGTTATATTTATATTTTATCAGAGAAAAAGCAATCATCTCTAAATGAAATTTTCTTTCTCTGCTTTCATGGAATATCCTGTTTTGTAATTATATCTGAAAAAAGATGTCATCATTTGAAGATTCCAGTTTTGGCTTTATTTTTCCAAATATGTCCATTATGGGGCCAAGCAAACAGAATACATAAGATAATGCAACCTTTCTCACATAAAACAGTGTTTTTCTAAGCCATAGTTCAAACATGAAATAAGACAATCTAGTTTTCCACCAGGGAAATTATTATCTGCTTCATATGTACCGTATTAATTAGATTAGGCCCAAATCCTAGTAGTTTGCATAATTGTATTTAATTTGCCAGAAGGGGTCAAATTGTAGCATTGGAACTCTACTAAGAAATAATGCTGTTTAGTCAACAAAAGCATATCACATTCTAAAGAAAGTGAAAAGCATTTGTAATTTTAGAATAATAAAATGTACACTTCTCTTCAGAGGCCCAAATTTAATAGTAAAAACCCCAGAAATGCACCTGGTTAAATATTTATAATCATGAAATATGGTTAACCATTAGTAAGAATCTCATTTATTTCACCCCCTTCCAGTTTAGTGTTATTTCCTTAAGTGTACTTTCTGGTCATTTAGCTAAACTGTCATTGAAATATAAAATTTCAGACACTGAACTTTTGTCCATTACTTCTTTCTTATTGTACTTTCTGGTCTTGGGGTTGATATGTTTTCTCCATATCGAATAAATTTTTTCACTCCTTTTCTCTACCTCTCAGAATAGTGTACTCTATTAACAAACTTGCTATATAAAGAAATCAACTCATTTATAATGAAGCAAAAAGGATCATCAAAATTGTACAAAAAGGAAAAAACCTGGTGTACAAGAATCTCAAGGTGTTTTGATGAAACAGCATTTTTCCAGAGTCCATTGGAGCTACTTTCCTCTTAGGCAAAAAGTGTCCAAGCAAACTTTGTAATGTTCAGTGACTTTGGCCTACTGCAAGTCATTTGGGTATTCTTCTAGCCACCCTGAAAATCAATCTGGTGGCAAAGTTCTAGGTCCACACTGGAATTCTGGATTTCAGTAAGTTTGGCCCAGTTCTAGGTTAGTTCTTGGCCAGCCTCCCCCCTTTCTGAAGCAGTGATAGCCACACATGCATTATCACAAGAATTACACAGGATACCTTTGGTAAAATGCAAATTTCCAGAAAACCAACCCAGAATAATTGAATTGGAATCTCAGAGGGCAGAGTTAGGATAGGGGTATGGGTGGGGAGTAAAGTGAACTTAGAAATCATTATTTTTTAAAAAAATTCCCCAGAGGATTTTTTAAGAATAGCTTTATTGTGATATTATTCATATACTATAAAATTTGCCCGTTTAATTGTACCATTCAATAATTTTTAGTATATTCACAGACATGGGCCACCATCAGCACTGTCTATTTTAGAACATTTTTATGCCCTCAAAGGAAATCCTATCTTCTATTACTTTGCTGACCCCCTCCTCCCCCATGTCTAAGCGACCACTTTTGTCTCTATAGATTTCCCTATTCTGAACCTCATATGAACGGGATAATGCATTATGTTGTCTTTTATTGACTGCCTTCTTTCACTTAGCATAAGGTTTTCAAGGTCCACCCAAGTTGTAGCATGTTAGTACCATACTTCATTCTTTTTGATGGCCAAATAATATTCCATTATATTAATATACCACATTTTGTTTATTCTTCCATCTGTTAAAGGGCATTGGGGTTCCCAGAGGATTTAGATCATTAGCCATTTCTGCTAACTATTGATAGAGCAGGACCAAGTGTTGATGTCAGGGAAGTTCCCTGCTCTCTGAGGTCTTAATAGTGCAGGAGGGGTGGAGAGTGTGGCTGGCAAGGTGGGGCTTGGGTGCAATTCTGGTTCTGAACTTCTTGGCCACATGACTGGGGCAGGGTCTTTAATTCTCTCTACCTCCATTTCCTCCATTTGTAAAATGAGGAATAATGATCTCTACTTCATAGATTTGTTGTGAGGACACATGAGACAATCTGAGTAAAGTACCTAAAATAATTGTCTGGCACACAGCTGTTTTATACATGAAAACTATTATTCCTATTCTTATTTCCCTTGACAAATTAAGCCAAAACAACCACTTAAATATAGAGTTATAGAAACTGGATAGATTATTTCCATATAGAAAATAAATTATTATAAAATATATAAAATAATTCTTTCCAAGTTATAAGAGAGCTGAAGGACAGACTGGAAAGTGTAATTACTTCATTTGTTTTTGAAGTAATTTATTGATTTTTGTCAAATCAATAAATGGAAGTCCACTCTTTCACTTTGGAAAAAAAAAATTGCCTCAAGTTAAGATTATAAATAGATTTTCTTGTTTTATTGCATTTTCAAAGTCTACATATTCTGTATACTCTGTGAATCTTCTGAAGTTTCTAACCATGTAGATGTGTGTATGTATTATGTGTACACACACATACACTCACACATAATTATAATTAATACTTATTAAGCCTTTGATATGTGCCAGGTGATACAATTTATATGCATTAATATATGTCTTCCAACAACCTTACATGGTCAGCTAGGTAACTGAAGCATAGTACAGTTAAGAACCTCGCTCTGAGTCATATAGCAAGTGAGTAGGAGAATGCAAGTTCTTAACCAGGATACTCAGAATGGTTTGTCTTCTACGTTTGTTTATAAGATAGTGGGAAAAAAATTGTTCGTAAGCTACAGAATGATGTTTCTACAGCTTGAAGAAGCTTTTAGTGGTCACTGGTGAAATCCTTTTAATTTATAAATGAAAAAATGAAAAATAAGACATTGAAGTGGCTAGCCTAGCATGGTTGGTTCTAGTCTCCTGTCTTCCAACCTTGTCTCTTTTCACCATACCACCTGTCTAGGCACCGAGTTTGCATTTTTCTTTTTAAAGGCAATGCAGTTTGAGAATGCCAAAAATGTTCAAGGTATTTATGCTATTTCCTCCGCCGTAAGAGTTCTTACTGCATTCTCGTACTGGAAAACCCCTACCCATTCTTAACATTAACATCAAATGTCAGCTCTTCTGTGGAAATTACTTTCCTTTTATAAAGTTCAGTACTGGCTTCTTTTTTATTGTTGCTGTTCCCGAAGTATGTTGCACACCGTACGCTATTGCGCTTTGAACATTGTTGAAAGACCAAACCCAAGCAAAGCCGCACTGTGAAGCGCATTGGGTCTCAAACTGAGCTCTGTAGTGGCCCTTCACTGACCCAGGGGTGGAGGAAGCTAGGGCAGAGGGCTTCAGAGCAGTTCTGCTTTTATCTGTTGGGTTTATTTTCATTTGAATTTTTATCTATTTAGCTTATTGTCATTTCAATAATAAGTTTCTTGAATGGGAAGAAAAATTTTGAAAACCACTGGTATTACAGAGGGAGCATGACCCTTGGAGAGAGGCTGGAGTCTAAATCCCAGTTGTCCCACTGCTGTCCCAGATGCAAGGGGCAAACAAAATGTGTACGACAGCACAGTGCCTGGCGCATCAAGGCTCAATAAATTAATTCCCTTCGCTAGTTATGACATTTATTTTTTTATTTCCCTGCTATAGTTTGAAGGGTGTTTATACCCTTTCTACTAGATAAAAATAGGCACCCAATTCGTGTTCACTGCATGGAAGCAAATGCAAAGGGATACCAGGAAGGAATAGCGAGGGTCAGTTTTGAAATGAGAGGTGGATAAGAAAGAGCCTTGAATGCTTTGCTAAAATTTTAAACTGAAGGTTTTGAATGGTAGACATATGACAATATTTATATTTTAGTAAACAGATAATCCTAGATTCTGAACAGAAGGTGCTGGGGTACAGTTTGGCTTAGTGGTGAAGAGTGTACAATCTGAGTGTATATCATAGCCCCATCACTTGTTAGCTATTTGACTGTGGGCAAGTTACTTAACCTATTTTCTCTCATGTGTAAAATTGGTTTGATAATAGCACTTCCACAGATTGAATGAGTTAATATACATAAGGCACTTAGAACAATATCTGGTACATAGTAAGCAGCAATACGTGTTATGGTAATGGCAATGAAAAGGTTTATTATTATGATGATCACATGCTCCCTTGAAGTATGTAAAAGAGAGGTTGTGGAATCATTTGGCGTATGTAACGGAGGCTTCAGAATCATCTGAGATTCTTTTATAAACTTAACAGAAGCTTGAATTGAAAAGCACCACCACCATGAAGCGCTGTTACTGACGGAAGTGTGTTGGATTCCTCATGTATGTTTGGACAAGTGAAAAGTTGAGAATTTCCACAGTCCTGATCATATAAAGGATGGGTTGTAGTGGGGAGACACTGGATGCAGAGAGATGAGTTAGCTTACTGCAACGGACCGGGAACTTAAATCAATAGTTCAGACCCCAGTAAAAAAAAATGACCACCAGAGAAGTCTGAGTTAGAAATATCTGGATTAAACCAGATCCTCAGTGGAGTCCTAAAAGTAACATTGAGGCCATAGATAGGACATATGACTAGCCTGTTCTAGTGTTTGGATTCTCCAGAAAGGCTAGATACTTCTGGATAACTGCTCCGGAATGCTTAGTTCTATTCGAACATTTAGGGCAGGCTCTCTGGTCCTCCCGTTCAACATACAGCTGTGTCTTCTCTCGCAGCGCGAGCACCGTCTCTGAGACACCATGGTGAAAGTGAAGGCCTGAATAAATGGCTTTGGCCGGACTGAGTGCCTGGTCACCAGGGCTGCTTATAACTTTGGCAAAGTGGATATTGTTGCCATCAATGACTCCTTCATTGACCTCAACTACATGGTCTACATGTTCCAGTATGATTCCACCCATGGCAAGTTCCATGGCATGGTCAAGGCAGAGAACAGGAAGCTTGTCATCAATGACCATCCCATAACCATTTTCCAGGAGCCAGATCCCACCAAAATCAAATGGGTTGAGGTGGGCATTGATTACGTTGTGGAGTCCACTGGCATCTTCACCACCTTGGAGAAGGCTGGGGCTCACCTGGATGGGGGTGCCAAGAAGGTCATCATCTTTGCCCCCTCCGCTGATGCCCCCATGTTTGTGACGGGCGTGAATCATGAGAAGTACCAAAACAACTTCACCATCATCAGCAATGCCTCCTGTACCACCAACTGCTTAGCCCCCCTGGCCAAGGTCATCCACGACAACTTTGGCATCATGGAGGGACTCATGACCACAGTCCATGCAGTCACCACCACCCAGAAGACCATGGATGGCCCCTCTGGGAAGATGTGGCGTGATGGCGGTGGGGCTCTCCAGAACATTGTCCCTGCATCCCCACTGCCAACATGTTGGTGGTGGACCTGACCTGCCCTCTGGAGAAGGTGGCCAAGTATGATGACATTAAGAAGGTGGTGAAGCACGTGGCGGAGGGCCCCCTCAGGGGCATCCTGGGCTCCACTGAGCACCAGATTGTCTCCTCCAACTTCAACAGTGACACCCACTCTTCCACCTTTGATGTTGGGGCTGGCATCGCCCTCAACAACCACTTTGTAAAGCTCATTGCCTGGTATGACAATTAATTTGGCTACAGAAACAGGGTGGTGGGCCTCATGGCCCACATGGCCACCAATGAGTAAGACCACCAGCCCCAGCCAGAGCACAGAGGGAGAGAGAGGTCCTCAGTTGCTGGGGTGTCTCTGCCTACTCAGTCCCCCCTCCTTACTGAGAATCTCCCCTCCTCATGACACAGTTTCCATGCCAAAGCCCTTGAAGAATGGAAGGGGCCCAGGGAGCCCCACCTTGTCATGCACCATCAATAAAGTTCCCTGTACTCGGCCAATGAAATAAATAAATAAACATTTAGGGCAATTTGTAAAATCCAGATATTAGACCATCAGATCATCAACAGGAAGCTCTTGATGTTGGTTGGCATAATGCCCTTATTACAAGAGGCCAACAGACCTTCTAACAGCAGAAAACACTGCCAGTGTGCCATGCTTTATGATGGATGTCTTCTACAATCGGCTTTAGTTGTGCTATAAACCAGTAAGCATGCCTATTCAAGAGCTATAAACCACCTACAGGGGAAATGTCTGGGAAAGATTTTGCTGGAAAAAAAAAATGTGTTAAGTATAGTTCTCTCTTAGAGCATTATTCTCTCCCCCTTCCACTCATGTGCTTCCTCACATGTGGTAGATGAAATAACGGCCCCCAAAGATGCCCATGTCCTAATCTCCAGAACTTGTGAATATGTCACCTTACATAGCAAAAGACAATTTACATATGTGATTAAAGTTATGAACCTTGGGATTGGTAGATTATCCATTCAGATTGTCCCAGTAACCCAGGTGGGCCCAATCAAACCACAAGACTCTTTAAAAGCAGAGAACTTCTTCCTGCTGTGGTTAGAAACAGATGCAACAAAGACTCAACCCACCATTGCTGGCTTTTAAGACAAAGGAAGAGGACTGTGAGCCAAGGAATACAGTGGCTTTTAAAAGCCAGAAATGGCCCTCAGTTCATAGCCAGGAAAAAAATGAGGGCCTCAGTCCTTCAACCATGTGGTACTGAACTCTGTCAATACCTGAATGAGCAAGGAAGTGATTTCTCCCCTAGAATCAACAGAAAGGAATGCAGCCCTGCTGACACTTTAATTTTAGCCTGGTAAGACACAGACTGGACTGCCGGCCTACAGAACTGTAAAATAAGAAATCTGGGGTGGGCACGGTGACTTGTGCCTGTTAGCCTGGCACTCTGGGAGGCCAAGGTGGGAGGATCACTTGAGAATGTTAGGTAGCTAGTGAGGGACTCCAGCCCTCTTGGGCACAAAGGCAAGTACTCAGAGCAATTGCTACATCTAGGAGAGGAGGGAATACCCTACCAGTCTGCCAGTCAGAACTTTGCCTGCCAATCGCAAAAGAATGCAGAAGTACAATGGGTTTGGAAGGTGACCTAGGACAACCTAAGGGTAATTATCATGTCATTAGCTTAAATATATATATTGTGGTTCACCCCTGCCCCCATGGGCTTTCAGAGAGGCTCATGGGAGATCAAATGTGCAATAAGACTCAGGTCATGTAAGTCCTCAACTGTCCATCAAAATAGTTCAAGGGTGACATCTGAACCATGAGGAAGGCCCAATGCAGACACTGTAAAACAAGACTCCAGACCATAACCAAGGCCTTTTTTTGTTACAAGAGGCCTGTTTACTGTTCTGTGGTGAATGTATCTTGCTCTTACTCTGTAAACCTATATCTTGTTCTTGCTCTGTAATTGTATCTTTCTCTCCTCAATAAACCTCATTTCATGCTTACTGTGCTTTTGGTGTGTCTGGTCATTCTTCGGCGAAGAGCATACCAAGAACCAACATTTCAAACTGCTGACCCAACAAGATCAGGAGTTCAAGACTAGCCCAATCAAGAGCAGACCCTGTTTCTACAAAAAAATAGAAAAAATTAGCCAGTCATGGTGGCATGCACCTGTAGTCCAGCTACTTGGGAGACTGAGGCAGGAGGATTGTTTGAGCCCAGGAGTTTGAGGTTGCTGTGAGCTATGATGACGCCAATGCACTCGAGCCAGGTTGACAGAGCAAGGCTGTATGAAAGAAAGAAAGAAAGAAAGAAAGAAAGAAAGAAAGAAAGAAAGAAAGAAAGAAAGAAAGAAAGAAAGAAAGAAAGAAAATTTGCTTTGTTTTAAGCCACTACATTTTGTGATAATTTTAAACTACTAAATTTGTGATAATTTTTTACAGGAGAAATAGAAGAGCTAAAATTTCATGCTACTATAATCTGGTATAAAAGTGATTTCCAATGGACTGTAGAAAACACACAAAAATGCAATTTAAAAGTAGTTATTTTAATTAAATATTAATCTCTTATTGCTACTATGTGACTTCTATTCATTTTAATTAGCTTATGGTACTATGGGGAGCTTTTAACTGTTACAAAATAGGTTCCTCTTGTTTCATGGAAGACACTCATACAATGTAAGTGTGTGCTCTTCCCTGAATATTTGGTTAACTAAAAAGGTAGCTGAACAAATATCCAAAGGTTTGACAAATAGGATTTAACTAAAAAGATTTATTACAAGGGGGATTGTTATGACATTAAACAGCTACAACATGCATAGTCTTGGGCAACACACTGATAAGCTGCTGACGCTGTTTGAAATGGTGATATAACCAGAAATATGAAACACACGGGCACTATGCCAAGTTGAGGAAAATAAAAATTCATTATGGTCTGAATGTTTATGCTTCTCCAAAATTCAACCCCCAAGTTGATGGTATTAAGATGTGGGGCCTTTGGGAGGTGATCTGCCCTTGTGAGTGAGATTAGTAAGGGAACCTCCTACCCACCCCACCCCCACATGAGGACACAGCAACCAGGCATCATCTACCAAGCCCTCACCAGACACTGAATCTGCTGGCGCCTTGATCTTGGACTTCCCAGGCTCCGGAATAATAAGCAATAAATTTTTGTTGTTTATAAATGACCCAGTCTAAGACATTTTGTTTTAGTAGCCCAATCAGACTAAGATATGTGAAGAAATCGATTTTAAAAGTGATGCTTGGGCATTTCATAGGATTGTAGTACTTTACTTCAAATATTACCAGTTCCTATTAATTTTCCTGATTAGTATCTCACACACCTGTGGACTATACCTTACAAAATGAACTCTATGGTCCTATCCATTATTGGCTGATAAAATGTAACAAATATGATTTTAGCTAAATTGACTATCATTTCAAAATTAGGCTTAGAAATGATGTTCTTCTATAGAGGATTTTCTTGTAATAACATTGTTGGAATCAAATTTGAACTGTAATGTTCATTTTCATAATACTCAGCATCTGATTGCAATTCCCTTGTTTAAAACAGTTGACATTCCATACAGAATTCTGTCCGTTTTTTATAAATATTTCATCATGGATTATCCCGCTGCTTAAGCGTATTATCTGATCATAGTTTTCATTGTGATTTGTCAGGACATGGCCCCACAGGACTGCTATGCCCAGCTTTTCTTTGCCTGTTCTCAGATGAAGACAAACAGTGCAGAACCATGAATAAATTGCATAATTGGATAAGGTCATCTTCCCTGCCTCCAGACTGCTCTGTCCCCTACTAAAGACGCAGTGCTTTCTTGCCTTCCAACTCTCCTCCCACGTCAAAACAAGAAAGAGTTTGATATCATCATTTATAGCTAAAACTGATTCAGATATTTGTTTTAGTAAGCTCCTTATCTTTAATTGTGGAATGAAGGAATTTATCTACAGATAAAGTGGTTTCTTTTTTTCTTTTATGCAAACAAAGTTAGTGAAAGGGAAATACTGGGTTAAATGCTAACCCTGAGGACCAAATTATTTAGTTATATTAGGGTGCTGTGTGCATTGGGGCAGAGGAAAGTTGTGCTGAGAGAGGTTTGTGTGGAGAGAAATGATCATAAAGAATACCAGGCTACATCCCTCCTTATCCCATGCCTTCTCGTAAGCCTGATGTCTCTCCTTTTATTCTTCGGCTCAAGAGTCTCAAATTTGGGGGCTCCGGAGTCCACTCACCTTGATCCTCTTTCCTCATTGCATGTTTCATAACATTTTCGAAGACTAGTGATTTAGACTATTGGCTTTATGATAGGATTTGAATCCTGGCTCCTGTAGGAGTAAGTTGACCTTGAGTAAGTTATTTAACTTTGCTATGCTTTTGTTTACTCATAAGTAAAATGAGGGAAATCGTAATATATATAAATCTCATAGGACAGTAACTGGCACTTAGCAAGTAGTCAGTAAATATTAAACATTCTTGTTATTATTCAAGGTCCAGCTAAATTAATCTTCTCTTCCTCCCCTAGGTCCCCAAAGTACTTCTAATAACTGCATTAGAGAGCTTATCAGAATATACCTAATAGTTCTACTCCTGTTTATCTTAGCCTGAGTTCCCTAGAAAACAGAGCCTGAGGCATGGATTAAGTGATGAAGCACTCTATGGAAGGTACTATCTCAGGGCAGTGAGAGTGCTGGGGGAGGAAAGTGAGTCTGGGAAAGATGAGGAGTAATACAGGGTTTCTGTGGGAGCCACTGTTTCATAGTAAGCCATGGAGAGACTGCATCACTTGCTATGTTTACTTCCTCAGAGACATTGGACAACTGTGCCAGGGAGTGGCTAGGAGGGAGGGAGGAGAGAGAATTAATCTGTTTGTCTCCCCTCATTGGTTCAAGTTGGCCCCATAGGGAGTGAATTCTCTGGTACTTCCAGATGTAATATCTGGCTAATCAGGAAGCCAAACACCATGCCCTCTGCTGAGGTGTTTCATCTGAGCCTATAAATGGCAGACTCAACCAGAGACCCTGGGCATGTGGCTGGTTACCTGATTGCACAGTGGCAATCAAGGTAGAGGGTCAGTATTTTGGGACAAAGCAATTAGTGGGCTCCACGCTGCAGGACTACATGAGACATAGAGGAACCGAACCACAGAAGCTTCCAAGGAGGAGCCGGGGAGGTAGGGTAAGTGAGATCAGTGGAATCCCAGGGGCTGTGTAAGCTATATCTGATATGATATTTTATATTTTTATAAAGATTAAGCATTCTTCTAAGGAAGAGCTATTTATTTTCACTTTTGAATCCTCTGTTGTTACAATAACATATGCTATATTTTAGGTGAGATTTTGACCTCAAGACCTGTCGGGATTTCAAAGGCAGCCAGCAGGAAAGGGCAAGAAGCAAGAATTGAGAAGCACAGAGAAACCACTCAGTACTTCAACCTGGAGTTAACAGAGGAGTGTGTTGAACTAGAATTTGATCCAAAACAGAACTAAAGGTGTCTAATTTGCCTGGGCTATGGCAATAATGGAGATACAAAAATCAGGTGGTAGAACATGCTGGCTCCAATGAAAGTGAGTGCAGTATAGCAACTAGCCAGCAGCTGGGCAGCAGTTGGAGACAAGATTCAGTCTCCAGAAATAAAACAGGCTGCTAAGGACCCAGACAATTGGACAGGGGTTGAAAATAGAGTTTTAGTTCTAGGGAGGGAACTGGAGTAAAAAATAACAAGCCAAAGTAAAATCCCTCATGGCTGGGCAATATGAACATGGTGGGGATCTTACAGATGTATGAAACTATTAATAGTATTTGTATTAATAACAATGATCATTTATAGCCAATATTTATTGGGCACACTAGCCATTTCCTTAAATTATGTTATTTGATTTTCTCAACAACTCTCTTAGATACTTTCATTATTTCCATTTTTACAGATGAGGAAATCAAGAATCAGGAAAGTTAAATAATGTGCCCACGGTCACACAGTTCATGAATAAAGGGGCTAGGACCTAACCACAGGAGAGTCTATCTCTAGAGCATACACCTTTGGCCGCCTTGCAAGGGTTAATTGAAATAAGGCTTACAAAATTCTTAGCAGAGCTCCAGCCATATAGTAAGTACTCAATGAATGTTATCAATTATCTTTATTGGTAATAGTAATATTGTAATAAAAGTAGTACTGCTAATTGTAGCAGTAGTAGTTACAGTAGCAGCAGTAGCAGGAACATGGAACTCGGGATCAACTAATAAACCCTCTTAACTGTCTTGGTTCTTAGGAGAGGACTGCTGAAACGGAAGTGTGCTGGGACATAGGGACTGCAATTCAGGTGTGATGGAAGAAATCCAGATATAGGGACATCTAATGCAGAGTCTTGCCCTTTTAACAAGTGTAACTGAGAGGTAACATAGAATAGAAGCTAAAAAACATGGACTTTAGAATTACAAAGGCCTATGTTCTGTTATTTATTAGCAGTGAGACCTTGAGGAAATCAGTCAACAGATGTGAGCTTTAAATAACTCACAACTGTACCTAGCAGAGTGCCCTGCATATATTAATAGCAATCATTAAATAAATGTTTGTAGAATTGACTTACTGCTTCATTTCCATACTTTTCCACACTCAACCCCCGCAAAAAAAAAAAAAAAAAAACTATCCCCAGTACACAGCTGTTAAGTAAAGTTGTTAATACCCAGGCATACTCATCCCACTGAGTGTAGCTACTTTTTCAACCAATGTAATTTGTCATCCAAACCTACCTAACATTTCAGCAGCTTCCTGATTTGTGCTCAAAAACTGTAGCATAACTAAAGAAAAATGTATGATGTGCTATTTCTGGCATCCTGATTCTGTGTTGCTACAGTGAGTATTATTGTGGTATTCATTTATCTGAAGCTATTTTGATTTGGCAAGGAGGAGGAAAATTTGGAGAAAGTGCCTATTTCCCCCCTAAATCAGATCAATTTAAAAGGAAAGATCTCTCATTTTAACTATAGTGCAATTATGCAAGAAAATAAATATATATTAGAGGAATAGGTCATCTCTTTCATTGGTAACTTTCACTGTAAATTGGAATTCTATTTCCTGGGGCGCAAAGAAAATAATGCTTTAATTCACAATTGAGAAAAAGAGAAGAAAGAGAGAGACAGAGAGAGGAAAAGATCATTACTGCCACCTCTCGCTCACTTCTTTAGAACTGAGCAAATGTTGAGGAAACCTGGCATTTGCTTGCCAAAGGTTCACACAGACAGTCTGACTTTTGTTTTTACTTCCATGACCTTTAATGGCTCTCAGTGCAGTCAGACCAACTTTGCATGTATATTGACACTATGGAAACCACACAGATAAGCAGTCTTGGGTTTGCATGCTCTGTTTACTTTGGCTCTTAACAGTGATGCACATATTTCCCTGTTAGAGCTCCCAAAGGCTTTGTTGCGATGTTGAGTTGTTTTTCTCTTTTATTCAGGCCTTGGATTGCTTTGTAATTACTCCACAAATGCATGTCTTTTAAAACTTTTTCTTTTTGCCTAGGTATAGTTCTGTTTTGTTATTGAGTGCACTGTATTAACATTTCCTTTAACAGGAGTAGAAAGAGTCCTGTTCAAGCTGGTAAACTCACACTCTACAGCTGGGCCTCTGGAGAGACACAAATAGACAAGGAAGGACGGAATCTCTGCAGTCACTGGGGGGACAGACATCCTCACATCTATGGCACTCTCATTTCTTTTCACTCAGGGGTTTCAAAGTACTCTTTAACATCTCTGATTCTGGCAGGAGACCACTTGTTTCAGTTAGTTCACCTCTTTATATCACTTAGGATAAGGTAAATTCTCCTGGAATGCTAAAGAACGAAAATTTTGAAAAATCTGATAAATATATTCTAATTTTGTATTGTTATAAAATATATATTACACAAAATTGACCGTTTTAAGTGTACAACTTAGTGGTATGAAGTGCATTCACTTTGTTGTACAAATATCACCACCATCCATCTCCAAAACATTTTGTCAACCCAAGTTGAAACTCTGTACCCAATAAACAATAACTTTGTGTTATCTCTTCCCCCTGGCTCCTCAACCACTATTCTACTTTCTGTTTCTATGAATGTAACTATTTCTGGGTACCTCAGACAGGTGGAATTACATAATATTTGTACTTTTGGGTCTGGCTTATTTCACTTAGCATAATGTCTTCAAGGTTCATCCATATTGTAGCATATGTCTGAACTCAAATCCTTTTTAAAGTGGAATAATACTGTATTGCATGTATATGCCACATTTTTTTGATACAGTTATCCATTGATGGACATTTGGGTTGTTTCCACTTTTTGGCTATTTTGAATTATGCTGCTATAAACATTGGTATATCAAAATCCGTTCTAATCCCTGCTATTACTTCTTTTGTATATATACTTAGAAGTGGCATTGCTGGATCATGTGATAATTCTGTGTTTAACTTTTTGAGGAACCACCATACTGTGTTCCACAATGGTAGCACTATTTTACATTTCCACTAGCAGTGCAGAAGTATTCTGATTTCTCCACATCCTTGCAAACACTTGTTATTTTCTGATTGTTTTGATGCTAGCCATCCTAACAGATGTGAAGGGGTATTTCATTGCTATATTCTAATTTTAATAAAATAAAGTTTCTAGCCTAAATTTTCAGATGTTCTTATAAAAGATTTGGAACTCACCAGAGAGTTTTATGGTAAACAAAGGGTATTATATAGGATTCTTAACATGGTACTATTGAAAAATGATCTCGAAGAGATACTTTAGTAAAATACACAGGGCTTCATGCCTAATTAGTTCAGAAATTTAGAAAAATGAAGATGATAGACTGTCCTCTATATTTTTGGCATGGGCACTTGATAGATGGTGGTGCCATTTACCAAGATATGGAAAACAGAGGTGAGGGGGCAGCTCCAGGGAAAGGGAATTATGATAAATTATGCCACATTTCCAGGTAGACATTTCAGCGTGCAAATGAGTTTAGAAAATGGGAGAAAGCCGAGACTGATGGAGAGATTTTGGAGTCATTAGCCTATGACACTACGATGATGTCAGTTTGGAGTCTTCATCTGCATGTAGGCTGAGAAGGGGCCATGAAGGACAGATGAGTGAGATGCACCAGTAGTTGAGGGTGGGCAGAGGAAAAATGAGAAGGAATGATTATACAGTTAGGAGAAATGGCTCCACGAAAGCCAGAATAAAAGAAAGGCCAACAGTGTCAAAACTGCAGACAGATTGGATAAATACATAACAAAAACTGCCTACTGGTTTTGGCACCTAAGCAGCCACCAGTAACATTCATAGAGAGTTTCAGCAGAGAAATGGGGGCAGGAGTCTGGGAGAGGTGGGAAGAAAGTAGAGACAGCAAACAGAGCACAGTCTTTCAAGAAGCTTGAGAAGGAGTAGAAAGAGAAATGCAGGGTGGTAGCTTGAGAAATACACTGTTTTGCTTTTCAAACTGGGAAAGATTTGAGCTTGTTTATAGGCTAAAGGGAAGGAGCTAAAGGAGAGGAAGAGGCTAAAGACACAGGAAAGAAAAGAGACAGCTGATGGATCTAGGTCCTGGCGGAGGTGGGAGGGAGTGAAATCCAGAGCACAGGTGGCTGGATTAGCCTTGGCTATGAAATAGGGATGTGAAGCCTCTCCCACTAGAACGGGAAAAGAAGCAAGGTTACAGCCTGTAGAGATGTTTGTAGAAGTGGGGGGAAGGGCAGGAAGTTAAGGGTATTCATGCTAAATAGGTAGCCTTTTTTTTTTTTTTTTTTTTTTTTTTTTGAGACAGAGTCTCGCTTTTCTTGCCTAGGCTAGAGTGAGTGCCGTGGCGTCAGCCTAGCTCACAGCAACCTCAATCTCCTGGGCTCAAGCAATCCTGCTGTCTCAGCCTCCCGAGTTGCTGGGACTACAGGCACGAGCCACCATGCCCGGCTAATTTTATATATATATATATTAGTTGGCCAATTAATTTCTTTCTATTTTTATAGTAGAGACGGGGTCTCGCTCAGGCTGGTTTTTTGAACTCCTGACCTTGAGCAATCCGCCCGCCTCGGCCTCCCAGAGTGCTAGGATTACAAGCGTGAGCCACCGCGCCCGGCCTAGGTAGCCTTTTTGAAATAGAAAGTAAACTCATCTACTAAGAAAGGGTGATATTTTAAAAAGTCAATATGGTTGAATAGTGTAGTATACATTGAATGAGATAAACGTGGAAGGACACTAACATAATTGTTTAGGCATGAGGTTATATGGGACTTAAGTGGAACTTATAGGATAGCAGTGGGGTCGGAAAAGAGAGACGGGCATCACACCTTTTTCTCATATTCTTCTGAAAGTTAGAAACATTACTTCTTTTCTGAAATCCATGTCATGGCAATTGCCACATGACAACAATATTTAAAAATCTCTAGAGCTAGAACAAAGCATATTTGGAGAAGTACAACTCTCTAAAGACAAGTTGTTAGATTGCAAAGAGATGAATATCAACATTAACTTTCCCTACCTATTTCAGTCTTTGGATTATCCATTTTAGTGCCTTCACACACACACACACACACACACACACACACACACACACACACACACGCACACATCATTTTTGTGTGTGTACAAATACGGACAGTGGAACAATCGATTTGGGAAGAAGTAAGGTAAAGGCACAAAGCAGCCTGACAAAAACCCCATGTATAAACCAGGAATGCAGATCACAATTACGAACAATTCACTTTTTTATTGTAGCAAAATATACATAACATAAAATTTATCATTTTAATCATTTTTAAGTGTTCAGTTCAGTGATATTTAAGTATATTTACATTGTTGTGCAAACATCACCACTGTCCATCAGTAGAACTTTTCATTATCCCAAATTGAAACTCTACCCCTTAAACATTAAGTCCCATTGACCACACCCCACCAGTCCCTGGTAACCACCATTCTGTGTTTTGTTTCTATGAATTTGACTACAATATGTACTTCATATAAGTAGAATCATACAATATTTGTCTTTTTATGTCTGTCTTATTTCATTTAGAATAATGCCTTTATCATAGCTAGTAAGAAACTAGTTAAGTTCTTTTGATTAAGGAAAATTTGCGCTGAAAAAATACTGCGACTTTTTCTAAAAATTGCCATAAATAGAGAACAATACATTTGTTCATTCATTCATTCATGCATTCAATAAGTATTTATTGAGCCCATATTGTTCCAGGCTTTCATTCTTATAAGCTGTTGGCAGAAGATGGTAATCACACTGATCTCCTTAATTAGGCCATGATATTCTTCAATCAACATGACCCAAATTATCTGTCCCAGATTACTGATGCCACCAAGCTGTGACTGCCCAGATTTTCTTCTTTTGGCAATGGCAGACTACAGGCTGAAGAGAACAATGGCCAAGAATCAAAAGCATCTAACTGGTTTCTATCATGGTACTCTTGGATATGGAACTTTTGCTGTTGTCCTTTTCTTCCAGAAGGACTGACACTCAATTAGCTCCTAAAATCAGAGAGACAACTGACCTATATTTTTCACCCTTCCTAATATCTCACTTAACTACATATTAATCTCTTTTACCTTGCACTGATGCACTGGACACAAACCATGCTTCATCCTGCCAAAATGTCGAAAAAATTCACATAAATAATTCCAAGTGTTCAGTTTCTCTTGAATAGGTAGCAGATCTGGTACTCTTGGGTCCATGTACTCATGTGTCAAGACATGGTTAGAGACAAGGAATAGCTGCCTCCTATAAACTAAGTGTGACCATAGTCCTCACTACTGCCTATGGAGATATGTATACACACACATATGTACACATACATACATTTATACATAAGTAGATGTTCATTTGTCCATTCATTCATGTTGAGTATCTACTAGGGGAAGTTGTTGTGTTAAGCATTAATGATTATTAAATATTGTCACTGGAAATTTAGCCCCAGGCTTTTCAAAGAAGGGAAAAGTGTAAAACAGACATGGCTGACCATGGACAGGAAAACTAAACTGGCTATAAGATAATCCTTCTGTAACATGGTGGTAAGCAGTTCAAACTGCAATATTAGGTAGGCTCTGTCTGGTTCAGCACTGATCTCTCAGGTGGGGTAGAAATTCTAAGAACAGAAAGATATAGTGTTATGATTCCTGCGAAGTCCTCTTATTTGGAATAGGCTTCCCAGAGAAGCAGATATGCAGGTCCGGTTCCCAGATAGAGACGGCCGGCAGGTAAAGATCTTAGAGCTCTAAACAAATAGGAGTTTGTATTGTTGTTATTGGTGATGGTGATGGGTAAGACACTTATTGGTGGGTCTGAAACCATTGCAGCATTGCTCCCTTGGTCAGGAGTAAGCCAAGGCACTAAGCAAGGCTGAACCTACAAACTAAAGGCCCTCAGTTCTACACCGGAGCAAGGTAAGAGACTGGTGTAACTGATGCAGTAGACTTGCGAATGAACCACTATGTGTCATAGAAGGGAGAACTCTCCCTGACCTGAGAGAGTCAAGAGGTTTTCCAGAGGTGACATTTCAACCAGATCTTCAAAGACCAAGTCCAAGTTCCACATGCAGAAGTGAGGATAGAAGAACAGTCATCCAACAAACATATATTAGCACTAACTAAGAGCCATATGCTGGCTATATAAAGATGGATAAATTAGGAACCTCGCTTTCAAGTAGCAAGTCTAGTGGGGAGAAAATATATTAAATTAATTAGAATAAATTGAAATGAGTAAATTCATGTTCAGTAAGGTAGCAACATAAAAGCAAGAGGAATGAATGCTAGGAGGAGTGAAGGGAGGTTCATAGAGAAGTGAGATTTAAGTTGGTTCTTGATGGATGTGGAGGAGTTCACCACACAACTGTAAGGGCATTCCCAGCTGATGGTAACATGTGACAGGGTATTGAAGCTTAGAAATGCATTTAAGAGAGTTTCAAGCAATTCTTCCCTGCTGGAGCCTCAGGTAAGAAGTGGGACACAAGGAGAGAAAGGTGCAGAAGGACTGGGCTTAGGAACCACCACATGTTGAAAGAATGCCAAGCCGTCTGCTGTGGCTAGGATGTATGGTACATGGGGCAAATGGCTGTTGCTGAGAATGTAAAGATAGCATAGAACAGATTAAATCCAATGTGTGCTACAGATCTGTGGTTTTTAACTTTTTAAAAAGTATAGTCCCCTTAAGAATAGATACTTTCTGTGGACCCATTCCCAGAAACGTATGGAAGACCTCTAATATCCTACTGCCCATACATTGCTCTCTCCAAGGGTTCTTGGATCTCAATTAATAACTCTGGGTTTATAGCAGTGCTTTCAAACCTTTTAAGTAGTGCCCTAAATACAAAAGGGTAATATTTGAATAGCACAGTGGAGTTACCAAAAGAAGCTGCTTGAGGTTAGAGGCAATGAACAGGAGTTCTGGTTACTTCCTCACACCCAGGTGCTTGAAAGGCTTAAGTGATTAAATATCTTGCTATGAACCACTGAATGTTCCTAAGCAGAAGAGTGAAATTACCAGTGCTGCGATTGAAAGAGTAACTGTAGCAGCAATGTAGATAGGAGGAACCCCCACAGCAGTTGGAAACTTTCCTAGAAGAAAGTGGCTAGAAAAGCTTATCATATGCCATTGGTAGTGAGGATAGAAAAGAGGAGATTCTAGAGATTTTTGAATATAGAATCAAAATACTTGATGTCTGTGATAGCTTCAGAATTTCTATATTGCAAGAACTTAAGTGTACCAATTGGGTTAGTAAAAGGAGTTTGGGGATTTGGAGGACCATCAAATATGTCTACATAGATTTTTCACTGCACAAGTAAAGGCTTATTGGTATATGCAAAAATAACTGTTCAAATCACTTACCTAAAGCCTGTGGAGTTTTAAAAACTTAAATGTAAGCATGATAGTCAGTGAGGTTTTCTTTTAACTTAAATGCTGCAGAAGGTTTTAACCAAATGAAAGGTGACTTGATAAGGAATAATATTGTTACAAATGTTGTCACAAACTTAATAAAAAGTCCAGCAAATAGATTTCCATTTTAGATATCTATGTCTTGTATATTTTTATAAACACTGGTTAATGAACATAAGAGCTTTTCTTTCGCCCTTCATCATCATATTTCAGTTTTATCTGATCAAAAGGGTGTGGTTCATGATCCACCATAACCACTAAACCGCCCGAGAAGGAGGAGCACTGTGTGTGAAATTCTTTTAAGTATGCAGCAGTGAGTTTAAATCAAGCGGATTATGTCCAATGCTCTTGTACTTGATTCTGTGAACATTAATGATCTAATTAAAAATATGTCCACCAAGTTCTTCTGCATTTTTGTCAACATGGAGGTGGCATAGGTACAATTTTTTTTTCTCGAAATAAAACTGTTGAGGGGATTTCCTTTTCACCTCTTTTCTTTCTTTCTTCTCTAAAACAGAGTTTTAGAGGTTGGGTTTTTTTTCCCCCCCATAAGTGATTACATGGGTGCTTTGAATTTTAAACTGATTTTTTTCACCTAGTGGAGTCAAAACATGGTCAGATTTCCTTGAACTCTAGCGGTTGAGAACTCAGGGGACCCTGAAAGAAGCAGACAGCAGCTTAGGAAAGGAAAGCTGACCACACTGGTCTGGGACCTAGTGCTTTGCTGTTATCTGTTACAGGCAGCTGCTGTACGTGTTTCATGCGCAATTCATTTGAAGACTACAAAAAACACAGTGAAGTCATGTGCATGAGAAGGCAAAGCTGAACATGTCAAAAAAGAGAAGGAGCTTGATCTATTGCATACCTCACAAGGAGTGAAAAAAACAAGGCAGGAAGATAGAGTGGTTTAAGAGAGATCCCCGCCCCCCCCCCCCAACACACACACACACTTTACAGCAGGAAGGAAGCCCAACCCTTGGAGACTTGAAGGAAAGCAGCACTGGATGTATTTTCCTGCATAAGTGCTCCCACGCACAGAGTCATGCGAATTTGCATAGAAATACAATGCGTGCAGCACTTCCTCCTCTCATAAAAGCTGTTGTGAAGATGTGCTTCTACGCCAGGCTTCTTGTGGCCGCTCTTCATGTGATTCAAGAATCAGAGAAGAGGAGACTCCCAAACGGAAGGCAGTATGACATTGTGCTGCCCCAGCCAAAGGAGATGTGCAGAACAGTCGCAATCATATTCCCTAGAAGCCTAAGTCCTGTCAAAAGAGGTTCTGAAAAATCTACCATCTTTAAAATCTAGTATTGACCAGATTGTTACCCCCACCGCTGGGTTTTCCAAATTGCCAATATCATGCCATGGTTGAAAACAAATGTTATTTAGTGTATCAAAACTTTTAGTTCTAAAATAATCTCATCCAGGTCTCAGGATGGGATTGATTTCCATCAGAAACCCTTAATTTTGGTGATACTTATAGGTTTACCACACAGATTCCATTAGAAGCAGTGGGATATTAGAACTACATTCATAAACAGGGAGCATATAACTAGCAATGGCACAAACTGCCAATGGATCATAAATAATCATAATTTCATTGCAATGGAAACTCAAGCTTGATTTTTTCCTCCTATTTTCCAGTCCTATTTATGGCATAACCTGAAAGCAGATCAGACATCATAGCCAGTAACACAAATAAAGATCTGATTTTTTTAAAAAGGAGAAAGAAGAAATATGGTATGTGGTATGTGCAATTTGAGTGGTACCTTTTCTCTGATTAATCAAGAATTATCTATTGCACCGTTCATCCATTAAATCAGGATATTCTACTATTGCTTTGATATGACAAACATAATCATAAGTTAATCTTGATTAAAAGTATTATCTGTTAGGTAACTCCACAGTATGTAACTGTGAACAGAGTTAGGGAAAAGATGACCAAGAGGGAAATCTGAAATATTAATGTAGATTGGGCTACACTATTATTTCAACCAACTTTATTAATCTTCTTTCTCAATGTGGCTGAATTCATAGTTAAAAACACTATACATACAAGTATATGTTAAATTTTGGTAGAAACTTTAAAAACTAGAATTATATGTGTATTTTACCAGTATATTTGGAAAACAAGTTGTTTTGATTGAATGAATTTTCTAGTTTAACAAGGATAGGAACACTCTGTTTTGACTTCCATAGTGGAAAATCTAGCTATGATATATTAGTTCACTATCTTCCCTTAGTAGGAAGATATACAACTATAAATAAATGATTCTGGATCTTAGAATGTGGAGGGTTTTACTTTTCCCATTCCTTAATTTATTCATTTGATAAATATTTACTGAGCCAGGTACTGTTCTGAGCCTAAGCTCTATTTAATGGTTATTATACATGCCAAAGAAAACATTATAGACAACGGAGCTCAATGTGTAGAGATTCCAAGTTATACCTTGGAAATATCTCTTTAAAAGTCCTATTAGCTTGTTTTTGGTAATATAGCTATTTTGCCTAAAAGTTTATAATGTCTTTCCTCTGTATGCTGTTAAAACGAACTCTGCTTAATTGAAGATTCTGGTCAATCAGTTTTGCTGCAGTACAAGATAATTCTGTAAAGCAATTGCTACCACATTATTGGGACCGTGCATGACTGGCAGAAATCTACTATGTAACGGGCAGTCTTTCTTCACTGTCTGCATGAAACAGCCATCTCTGAATAGGAAGAATAGGCATGAAACACGGAAAGGACCCAACCTCAGGAGCCAGACAAATCTGGCCATTTGACTGTAGCTCTTTCAGCCTTAGTGCCCTTACCTGAAAATGGACTAACATCGAACCTATAGTTATTCTGAAGACTTGACATGATAAAATTTGATCATTAATTCAACAAATAATGACCAAGTGATTTATTCTGAGGGCAATAGGGAATCACTGCAGGTCTTCAATGGGAGTGAAGACATAATTAAATTTGAACTTTGGAAATATCAAAAACAAGTTAGAGGCTTGTTATTATTTGGGGACAAGTATAGCCTTCAAATAAAAGTAGAGGCAATGAGGATGAAGAGAAGCCAATGGATTCAAGCATTATTAAGAAATTTAAAAAGTAGTATCAACAGGAGAGGGGAACAGGCTGGATGTGGGTGGTAACAGTGCAAGGTATAAAGCAGAACATCTGAGTCTATGGTTTGACTGTCTGAGTGGATGGTGATGCCGTTCACTGGGAGAACACAGGAAAAGCAGCAGGTCTTGTGGGAAAGATGGCAGATTCTGTTCTAGCCAGGTTGTGTCTTAGGTGCCTGTGGGACCCCCAAGTAGTGCTACACAATGTGTGATTAGAAATACAGGTCTGGAGATGACACAGCGAGACATGACATAGAGTAGAAGCTAATAGTCAGTGGCCATTACTGTGCAGACGTCCTAGCTGGTTGAGCAGATCTCTGCTCCCCCAACTAGTCTGAAAACATCCACAGCTCAAGGGCCACCATCAATTCACTATTGTGTAGTATAAGCAATTCATCATTTCAAGCTGTTTTGTAGCTACCAGTACCACCTGAAAGACCTGTCTCAATTCTGTGTCACCCCCTTAGTTTTCTCAATGCTGCTCAAAAAGAGTCTCTTTCTTATCTCATTTCTAGTAATTTGTGTACTAGTTTTCCACTATGGTTTCTTAGAATTTCAAACTTTTGTATCTATATTTTAAAATATGCTTAAAGCATATACTGTCCTCATTTTGGTTTTTCCATATAGCTGTTCAGTGTGACATGCTGTAGTCACATAGATATGCTTCATGACTATAGGAAAGCAATTAAAGGGGAAGGGCATACCTCTAACCCTTGCTAGGTAAAGGCAAAGTTACAAAATCTAACCAAAATGTTAAAAACAAAAACAAACATTTCTCGGGTGTCAGGCAGGTGGGAGTGGGGAGGAGGGGATGGGTATGTACATACATTATAAGTGTGATGTGCATTGTCAGGGAGATGGACACTCTTAAAGCTCTGACTCCAGGGGGGAGGGAAGGCAAGAGCAATGTATTGAACCTTAGCATTTGTACCCCCATATTATGCTGAAAAAAAAAAAAAAAAGAAAAGCATAAGTCCAAGAAGACACAATCAGCCTTGAGACAGAATGTGTTTGAAGCATTCAAGACCAGTGTAGAGCAATGCCCCAACTGGGTGACAGTGCAATGACACTAGGGAGGCAAGCAGGAGTCATGCAGGGAATGTGCAAAGATCCAAAGGTAGGAGCATCACTTATTCAGGGAATTGCCATTTCAGTAATTCAGAGAGGAGAAGAGTGAGGCTAGGGAAGTACCGTGTTTCCCTGAAAATAAGACCTACCCATAAAATAAGCCCTAGCAGGATTTCTAAGCATTTGCACAACATAAACCCTACCCTGAAAATAAGACCTAGTGATGAGCGCAGCTACCCAGTGTATCTGTACAACCCATGCATTTCGTCATGGAGTGGTAAAGAAAATGAGCAGCCCTCTCATCTGCCCCGTGACAGGTCTATTGCTCGACATGAGAGATTGGGGCCAATGATTCTAAAGGAAATAGAGTTGCAAGAAATTCAGAGTTTGGAGAGTTATGATGATGTTCCAGAAGAAGACGACTTAACTATATTTGAATAAATGTAGATTGTTGTGCTGTACTTAAAAAAAAATAACACATCCCCTGAAAATAAACCCTAGGGTGTCTTCTTGAGAAAAATAAATATAAGACCCTGTCTTATTTTCGGGGAAACACGGTATGTGTTGAGGGAAGACATGTAGATCACGAAGCGCCTTACAAGCCACGTGAGGAAGTGTGGACTTCATCCTGACAGCAGTGGGAAATTATCGAAGAGCTTTACATGAGGGACATTTGCAATTTAAGAGGATCACCTTAGATGTCACCTTGGTTGACATCACCTTAGTTGTGGAGAATAGACTGGATGAGGCAAGAGTGAGGGCAGTCGGGAGGCTGTTACCACTTTCCGGGTGAGATACATTGGTGGCCCAATCTGTGTGAGAGCGGCAGGGAGAGAGAAAAGTAGACAGGTTGAAGAGACACTGAATAGGCATAATTTGCAGACTGGGTTCTGTCTCAACGTGGGGAGTGAGGGAGAAAAAGAAAGTAAAGCATCGCTGTCACCCAGGTTTCTGTTGTGGGCAACAGATGGTGGCATGGTTTCACTCTGTCCCTTCTGTGATAATGACGGTCCCTGTGTTGTCTCATTTTTAGGGAAATAACACCAAAAGGAGCAAACCTTGTTACATTTAAGTTCCCTGTTCCTTCTATCAAAGTATAATTTACAGATTGACATTTTCTTTGACATTATTAGAAAATGTATTCCTTGTATCACACACTATAAAATTCTACAAATTTAGTTACCCTGTAGAGAAAAATACCTGTGATCAACAGTTCTGAGATTTACTGAAACCATAAGCATTTCTAATTTCTCACATACTGACCACTAGGATGAACCACACTTTCTGTTTAACAGGTATTTAAAAAACGACTGTGGCTCACCACAGCACCTCAAAGAGTTTTTTTCTATTATCATACTAAACGCTGTCATCTGTATGCACAGAACTACCTTTTTTAAGAGTAATGTACTTTTAATTCATTTACGCTGAAGTTCTTCCTTTTAGTTTGTTAGTAATTCTGCTTCAGACAGGATGTACCTCATTTGAAAATAAAAAGATAGTAAAGGAACTTCCAAGAGTTTACATCTCTGAAGCCATTTTAAGAAGCAGTAAAGATTCACTAATTTTTTCTAAGAACTCAGAATAGTTTTTAGTAAATATGATAAAGAAAATGTGCATAATTTTATGAAAACAGTATTTTAGGACATATCTGCTAATAACTGACAGTTATTTTGGTGAGGAAGGAAAATACCATAAGGGTCTTATATAAACCTTTTGCTTGCCTATTTAGTTTGAGAGTGAGACAATGAAAACTCATTTCAGTCCAATGTGCTGTTTATTTATTTATTTTAAGAAGGATGGTGTTAATGATGTTGACACCACAAAAAGTTTTTCTACAGCTTTACCTATGCATGTCATGCTTTCCAGTTTTTATTAAATAGTTTTTATAATGAAGACAGCATATATCTTCAATGCTCTCATTTCACTGATAGAGGCAGTAGATACATAACAAGTTAGCTTGGCCATTATTAATGGTTTTGGTACATTCAGCACTTTTCCTATGTGGCAGTATTTTAAATGTTTGTTTGTTTGTTTGTTTCATTTTGGGAATGCAAAGCAAGAACTCTTGACACATTTTACTTCCACTAACAGCACTTTTTAAAAAAAATCTGCTAACATTGGAATAGAAAGTTTTACATTTGTTAAATATAACCCATAGTTATCCCAAATTTTGAATATCAAAGACTTAAAGTTCTTTCTTTTCTTAGAAAAGAATCCCTTCTAAGTGTGCAGTGACTACAACTAGGTTTAAATATATGACATTATTTATATTTACTATATCATTTGGCATTGTGTCCAGAGGAACTTATGTAAGAAAATTCCATGTGCCCTTAGGATATTTTTTATGAAGAAATAACTGACATCCCAGGAATGGCGGACCACCAGGTTGTCTAAGGAGGAGTGAATCAGCCCAGGTTAGAAACAGAGCAGGTCAAAACTCTGGTGCTGATCAGTAGTGGGATTGCGCCTGGGATGAGCCACTGCACTCTAGCCTGGACAACAGAGTGACAACATAGTGTTTCTTTAAAAAGAAAAAAAATAGAAAGAAGTAACTGATAGTCAAGATGATTTTCCTCATTTTAATCCTTGATATTAGAATATTTGGTAAAATGACTTATATCAATAACTATCCTTTTTTAACTCAAGTATTTCCTTTATAATCTTTGATTTTTATAATACACAGGAAAGCCCTGATATATATCTGCCTATTAGGAACTCTATAGATGGGATCCCTTGCACGGAAAAGGTTTCCCTAAGACTCAGCGATGACAAGGAGATCACTGGGTTTTCATATATTATTTTACTCATTCTCCTAATCTTCCTCCGAAGTAGAAGAGCAAGTACAGTAGTACACTTACTCTCACCTTATATTAATAGCTGAAGAAAAGAGCTGTAACTTCTTCCAAATCACATAACTATACCCTATAGATGTGGAACCTAAATCTTGATCTTCTGACTTTCTATCCTTACAGAATAACCATAGTAGCATATGATCAACTTCTCTTTCTATTTTCTGAACCATCTTAAATGATCTCTTGCTTCTTAAACACTTGGGATTTTTTCATCAGTAATGCTATTAGCGCTATAATATTTGATAGAGATATGAAGCTGAGCTAATCTGACTTTAGATGAATCATCAAAGCAAACTAGTGGAAAAATATAAAAAATAAATTTTAATCTTCAACTTAAAATCTGTGTGGTTATCCATGCAAGTAAATGATTTATCACATTTCTTTGGGATCACTGGTTTAAATCCTCATGACAGTTAACACTGTATTTCCTTTTGGTAAGACAACATTACATTTTGAAGTTTCTTACCATAAATTTGAAATCAAAACATGTAAAAATTGGTTTCTAGGATCAAAAGAGTAGTAGGAACATCAAAACACATTGCAGGATAATTATTCAATGTAGTTTTGGCATAATTTTACAAATATAAGCTATTCGTGAAACTATACGTTCTTTGTAATCTAATGCATTACCTTTCAAAACTTAAACTAAACATTATAATAATAAAGCAGCAGTGCTGTTCTCTTATAAGTAGAACTTTCTTTGCTAGAAATTGTTTTTTTCTCTCAAAAGATATACCTAGAACAGGGTCTAGTACACAGTCATGGCTCAATAAATACTTGTTGAATGAATAAATGAATGAATACATGATTCTCAAATTCTGAACAGAAGTCTGGAATGCAAAATAGATTTGAGGATCATATCTAAAAAGGAGAAAGTTGCCTTCATGACAAATGAAAGAAGAATGTGTGGAGAGGTTCTCAAGAATGCACATAGATAAGAGGTATGAACTTGGAAGGGAGAAGGTAAATTTATTACAAAAATTATATCATGCCATCTATCACTAGAGTTCAATAAGACAATCAGTGCAAAAAATATATAAAAATCAATAATTGTCAGACACAAAAAATTACTTAGAAAATGTAAAGGAAAGTGTTCTATTGATGATAGCATACACATATAAATAAGTAGAATTAAATTTACTTAAATAGGCCGGGCACGGTGGCTCACGCCTATAATCCTAGCTCTCTGGGAGGCCGAGGCGGGCGGATTGCTCAAGGTCAGGAGTTCAAAACCAGCCTGAGCAAGAGCGAGACCCCGTCTCTACTATAAATAGAAAGAAATTAATTGGCCAACTGATATGTATATAAAAAAAAAATTAGCCGGGCATGGTGGCGCATGCCTGTAGTCCCAGCTACTTGGGAGGCTGAGGCAGAAGGATCGCTCGAGCCCAGGAGTTTGAGGTTGCTGTGAGCGCGAGGCTGACGCCACGGCACTCACTCTAGCCTGGACAACAAAGCGAGACTCTGTCTCAAAAAAAAAAAAAAAAAAAAAAAAAAATTTACTTAAATAATCAGGACTTATAGGAAAAAAACTGCAAATCTCCACTGAAGGAAATAAAAGAAGATTTGAATAATGGAGAGTTAACCCCAAATTAGATGATAAAATTTGAGACAAGATTCCAACAGCCAACTACACATCTATGAGAATGGCCAAAATCCAAAACACTGACAACATCAAATGCTGGAGAGGATGGGAAGCAACAGACACTCTCACTCATTGCCGGTGAGAATGCAGAATGGCATAGCCACTTCAGAAGACAGTTTGGCAGTTTCTAACAAAGCTAAACATACTCTTAACCATACCATCCAGCAACCATGCTCCTTGAGGTTTACCCAAATGAATGAACTGAAAACTTATGTATACACAAAAACCTGCACACAGAAGTTTATAACAGCTTTACGCATAATTACAAAAGCTTGGAAACAACCAAGATATCCTTCAGTAGGTGAATGGATAAATAAATTGCACTACAACCAGACAATAGAATATTAATCAGTACTGAAAAGAAACGAGTGATCAAGCCAAGAGAAGACATGTAGGAAACTTAAATGCATATTACCAAGTGAAAGAAAATCTGAAAGGCTCTATGCTGTCTGATTCTAACTATATGATATTCTAAAAAAGGCAAAACTATGAAGATCAGTGGTTGCCCGCGGCTAGAGGGCAGAGAGGAATAAATAGGCAGAGCACAGAGGATTTTCAGGGCATTTGAAACTATTTCATATGATAATACAATGGTGGATTTGTGTCCTTATACGTTTGTCAAAACCCACAGAAAGCACATCAAGAGTCAATCCTAATGTAAACCATGGACATTGGGTGATAATGATGTGTCAATGTAGGTTTATCAATTGTAACAAATGTACTATTCTGGTGCTGCCTGTTGACAGTGGAAGAAGTTGTGCATGTGTAGGGGCAGGGGATATATGGGAAATCTCTGTGCCTTCTGCTCAATTTTGCTGTGAACCTACAACTGCTCTAAAAAATAAAGTTTATTTTAAAAAACCACTAACAACCTTAATAAAGACCTTGAATAAGAGATTATATTTATCTTGTATAATAAACGTAAGAATTTCCAGGAAAATTCTGAAATGGAAGCATTCTGGTGGTGAAGAATTGAACAGGTCAACTGGTTCTACAAAACATCAAAGCATAACATAAACCTACATTACATAGAAAAGTATGGTATTGGAATAGAAAGAGCCAGATGGAATTCTGGGTCAGAACAGAAAGCCCAGAAAAAGACTCAAATGTATATAAGAATATAAAATATGATTAGAAGAGGCATTTCAAATCGGTGTGTCAAAATGGATTAATCATTTAGATACTGGGGTAACTGGATAGTCAGTTGAAAAAAGAAAAAAATATATAAGTGATTCTCTCTGGGGATTACAGGTAAGCAGGAAAGAATATTTATACTTGAGGATCCACATATTTCTAAACTCTATGCTATATTTATAATTTAAAAGATAAATGACTGTGGGAGTGTTTTTATTTACATAATCATGATACTCTGATATGAGATAGGTGCTAGCAGGGGTCCTTTTTAAACAGGGGCCCAGTTCACTGTCCCTCAGACCGTTGATGGGCCATTGGAGAGTGCGGCGCACATTCCACACATGCGTACTGTGGGCCCAGGACTAGTCGACTGCTAAGCAGGACAGGCAGTGGTGGCAAAAATACCCAGCAGGCCAGATAAATGTCCTTGGAGGGCCACATGTGGCCCGTGGGTCCTAGTTTGAGGACTCCTGGGCTGGGGTATCAAATTACAAAGCACTAAAAGGTTGATAACACAGGTAAAGCCAGACATAAAAACCTAGGTTGTAAATCTCGGTTTTTATATTCCCCAGTTCACAATAACAAAAAGATAAAGTCTAAGGAACACAGTCCAATGATGATGATAATATTGGTGATATTATGTGCCTATCATGTGCCAAGTGTTGTGCTAGATGCTTTGCATAGTTTCTCTGATTGAATAATCACAATCATCTTTTAAAGATTTATAAATGAGGAAGCTGAAATTGAGAGAATGTCAGTACCTTGACCAAAGTCACAGTTCAGGATTATCTGACTCTGAAATCCACACTCTTTTGTCTACAACAGCCTGATTGCCTGTTAATAAAAGGTAAAATAAAAGGATATTTCAATAAAATACATACTTTCAAAGAAAATTTGATTCTAATAGTAAGAAATTTAGTGTATTAAATAGTGAATACAATTTAATTTTAACTGTAATAAGCGTGGAAAACTAATCTCCGTTGTATAGTTCTTCCATGGCTGCCTATGCTTCTGCTTGAGTTTCAGGGCAACTCTTGCCAATAATCTGCCCTCTAGGCCTACATATCAAATAGAGATCTAAATGCAACATAAAATCACTTTTGTATCAGTGAAGGGCTCAAAACGGAAAAGAAAAAAAAAGAATTATCTTACCTCACATGCATGTGAGATTTTATATTTGCCCTCCTCATTCCTGCATAAGAGCTAATCCAAGTTTCATTACTTTACTGTCAAGCTTCTGAACATTTACATAAATGATAGGTTTGTTATCACTTATTACTGGATTCAGCAGATTACATGGAAAATGTGCAAAGACATGATTAAAAAATCTTTGATCTTTTAATCAAAAGAGTAAGCAGTATTAATTCATTTGGCAAGTATAATACATATACCTTATTGCAACACTACTTTGCATTTGAGATTACCACAGTACAATAATTACTGTTTATTAATGAAGGCTTGTTGCAATGTAATTTCACTGTGGCTCTAGATGATAAAATCCTTCCTAGAGAATTAGTTAAAATTGATGTGAAGTTATTTTATAAAATAATCATTTTTATGAATAAAATAAATTTTACCACCTGGTATTTGATTCTGTAAAGCTCATAGAAATATCACTGAGAATTATATAATGAAAAAATGGCATAACCTTCAAATAGAATAAGAAATAAGCTTCAAATTCAAAATCCACTGTCTTTCAGTTAGTACTCATTTTGTGAAGCCAAAAAGAAAAAAAAATCCAAAACCTCCCAAATCCTTTTCTTGTCCCAATCTAATAATGGAGAGAGATGTGTACATAAATAATTATAACACAAAGCAGGATGCATATTAATATTGTAACAAAAGAAGCAATATGCTAATTATTCCTAGAAAGATCCTGAAAGACTTCATGGAAAAGATATTTTAATTAATCTTGGACAAATGGGCAGGAAATCAGGAATAAATGGAGGAAGGGAGAGGGGTGGAATAGGTTGTAAAAAGTAGAGTCTTGACTGCTAGGCTCAATGGTGAATTTTTATTCTGCAATAAATAGGAAGCGACAGGGTTTTGAGCAAAAAATATTAATATGACCACAGCTATGAGGAGTACTCTGAGGGTACTGTGAAGGGAACGTTAGATTAGGAGAAAATTACGGGATGGAAAACCAGTAGGGAAGTTACTTCAGTGATTGATCTGTTTGTCTGTCTGTCCCCCTAGTGAGTTGCCATGGGCTCCTCCAGGCCAGACATGTTTTCCACAACTTTATATTCACCAAACCACACATATTTAACAAATGTCACTGGATGCATAAATAAAAAGGAATAGGCTCTTGTACTATGCTAATGGTGGTGGGGATGAAAAGAAGTCAAAGACAGACACCATGATTGAGGAGGTAGTGTTGTAAAGAGATGTTAACTAGTTGGGTGTAGCTACTACAGGAGACAAAGGAGTAAAAATGTTACTCAATTTATCACAATAAAAACATACTGAGAACTTACTATGTGCCAGAAGTGTGGTAGGCACTAAATATACAAAGGTGAATTAATATTTGATCCCTATTATCAAATAACTAGGGGTGACACTTAAGTTAATAGGTTTACAATAATATAGATAAATAAAAGGATATGCAATAATATTATATATAAGTGCAATAATGTGTGTGCAAAGTTCACAAATAATAAGGAAAGATATAACGTGTTTTTTCTGAGGACACTGAGGGAAAAAGACAGTTGTATAAGGCTTTGAACAATAAATAGAAATTTTCCAGGTAAGAAGGTGCAGGGGGCCGTCTCACTCAGAGGAATTAACATAACGTTTTGTAAGTACATAAAATCTCAAAAATTGTGTTTGTGTGTGTGCATGCATGTGTGTGTGCATAAGCACTTTGATATTGCAAATTTATTATATTGATAAAATGCAAGACAGAACTGGGAAATAATGAGAAGTCAGATGGGAGAACAGAGTAGGGGATAAAAAGTCCTTGTGTTGCAAGCTAAGGAGCATGAACTTTATCCTGGGGGTGAATGGGAGTCAGTGAAGTTTTTTTAAACTGCATGGCAGCTGGCAGATCTGCCCTTTAGAAAAGGGCAGATGAGAAACACGTTGCTGAAAACTTGGTGAATGGATGGGGGTGGGAGTGAGGAAAGAATGGGAAAGAGGCGGCTGCAACAGGTGAGATGAACAATAATGAAATCCTAGCCTAAGACAATGATAATAGAGAAAGAATAGATAAAATAAAATCAAGAGATATTTAGATGGCAAAATCAGACATGCTCAGTGACATGGAATGTGAAACAGCGGACTCCCAGCTTTTTGGCTTGAATTACTAGGTTGAGAGTGGTGCCACCAAATGCAGATCCAGTTTGGGATACACAGAGCCTGAAACACCTGTGGCACACCCAAGGGAACATTTCTAACAGGGGAATGTACGTCTGTGACTCAGGGGAAATGTTGTGCTAGTTTTCAAGTTATATATGTCAAAGGATGGTGACACTATTAACCAGGATATGTAATACCGTTTAGAGACATGTAACAGTTCAGAAAGAAAATTATAATTTGGGGCTTTGTTTGCTGACTTTGGTTAGCTCATGGGATAACCCTGTGAAGATGCCCACAGAGAGTTTAGAAGTATGGTACTTTCACACTGTGGAATACTAAGTAGCATTTTAAAAGATTAGATAGCTCCATATGCATTGATTAAGAAAGATATCCATGATTTATTATAAAGAAAAAATACAAGTTGCAGAGCAATGTTTAGCATGATCCAGTTTTGTAATAGCTGTACAAAATATATATGTAATACATATGAGGGCTATCCAGAAAGTATCCAGTCATTGTTAATATAATGAGAACATATTACATGGATGCTTTCCTATCAGTCCTTGTATATGAATGAATATATTATATACATATATGTAAATACAAACATATAAAAGTATACCTGCTTATGTATGGGAGGAAGAGAAGACAGTTAATCTTTTACTGGATAGTCCACTGTATTCTTTGTATTGTTACAATGGATATTCATAATTTATGTGTTTTTGAGTTCTTTTTAGAGTTAAAAAAAACTATGGAAGGAAATAAGATTGTCAAGGGAGAATGTAGAGAAAGGAAAGAAAAGGGCCAAAGATAGGAACCTGAAAAATGCTGTCAGCATAATATAATTTGAGTCAGATAGAGGGGAGAAGAGGATTGGAAGATACCTGAGAGTTAGACAGTCAAGAGAAGAATGCTTAGATAGTGCTGAAGACTTCAAAAAGAGATGGATAGAATGATGACCTGAATGTGGCTAATGGACATGGGAAACTGACAAACTTAGATTGAGCAGTTTCTTGAAAGCAGAGCCAGGTTGCATTTGCTGAAGCATAAGATTAAAATGCAGACATAGAAGTAGCAAAGCAGTTAGTTACCAAGGAAAGTGTTTCAGGCAAAGAGAAACTGGAGCGTGCTCCTAATCTAGGGAAGAGCCAGTGCTCTGATAAAAGCTGAACACAGAAGGGATTGAGGGTGTAACTGTGCTGTTCAATTTCTTTTGAAAGGAATCAATACTGTATATGCTTTTATGCTTGATTTCAAAATCAAGTAGGCCTTTCCTTACATGTACATGTGATTACAAAGAATCGCATTGGGGCCTTTTATAATTAATTGTTGATTCCCAACTTTGCCACTTTTCAGACAAAAACAGGAACCGGAAAGAAGTGGCTGGGCACGCTGTCTGTGGTGTGACGCACGCTGCCAGCCCAGACAGCTGTAGTCGATGTTGACTTGGTTCTCATGAAATGCAGTCTTCTAACACTGGATCAAACAACCTTGATTGTTCAAAGTGACAGTAAGTGTTAGAATAAACCACAGCAACTGAATCCGTTGGTGGTAATGTAACTCCACCCAAAGGTGTGCCCTAATGTGTTACGAGTGAACACTGCAACTGCATGTATTGTACACCTCTTTGGTATAGGACTTAAACTATTTTTATGTGTCTGCAACACGCATGTGAAAAAAAATGTGCCATTTGAACATATATCTAATTATTAATTTGGGAATAATGCAAGACAAATTTTAGTCCTTATTTTCCTTTCTCATCATCTGTCAGAAACTTATAAACAGTGGCATGTGGTTAGGATATGTATGTTAATTTTAATTTTTAAATGTTGACATTAGCCTAAAAAATGGAAAAACTATAGGGTATACCTCCTAGGAGAGATAATAAAGCAGAAAATCAGCAAATGCATTCTAAATCTAACTATACATGATTTCAGATTATCTGTGAAACTAAATTGAGAATATTTGTCATTTGAGGTTATATAATACATAATGCTGGTAGAGGGTTGACTGTATTTAACATAAAATTATTCTATCAAAGTGCTTCCCCAAAATAAATCAACCTTACTTCACTACCTTGAATTACAAGACTTTACAGAAAGTATTAATACAAGCTGTTGCCATAGCTCTTTTGGTATTCACTGAACTATGAGAAAATGTCTCCCTAAAATAAACTCTAAACTTCCTGATGGTAGTCTCACATATGGTTGGAGTTTAGAGTAGAAAGAAATAAGGCTGGAAAAGATAGGGTGGGGCTGGTTATGGAAAGCATTGAATGAAATATCTAACTTTTTTGGTCTTTGTCAGGCACTAGATGTCACCTTTAAGACTGCATGCCCTCTTCTCTGTTACTAGTGCACCTGTGTATATTTCTATTGACACATTTACTTTATTATTCTGTAATTATCACTCATGGAACTATCTCTCCTTCCCAGATTATGAGCAATCTGAACAGTGGGGAACATGTCTTTATTCTAAAATTTTTTATTCCAGAGCTTAGCATAGTGATGGGCGATCAGAAAGAGCTCAACAAATGCAAAAAGGAATAAGGGAATGTGTGTACGCATGTGGTACATATACATTAGTCTATGAAAAGTGGCCTTAAAACAAAGAGATGTTTTTGAATAAAATTTTCCAGGTTGTACTCTGGACTCTCTCCTATAACTCTACTTTTCTTTCCCTTCCTCCTTCCTTTCCTTCCTTCCCTTCCTTCCTTCCTTCCTTCCTTCCTTCCTTCCTTCCTTCCTTCCTTCCTTCCTCCCTCCCTCCCTCCCTCCCTCCCTTCCTTCCTTCCTTCCTTCCTTCCTTCCTTCTTTCCTTCCTTCCTCCCTCCCTTCCTTCCTCCCTCCCTCCCTTCTTTCCTTCCTTCCCTTCTTTCCTTCCTTCCTTCCTTCCTTCCTTCCTTCCTTCCTTCCTTCCTTCCTTCCTTCCTTCCCTCCTTTCCTTCCTTCCTTCCTTCTCCCTCCCTCCCTCTCTCTTTCTTTCTTGAAATTAGGTTAATATTCCTTTTGACACTGCCTAATGTATCTCTCCTTACATTTAGGGGTGACCCCCGCAAAGCAATGTAGATTATGTGGAACACTGAAGCATGGTCCAGGGGTCAAAGCCTGAGTCAGGGTATAGTCACTTGGGACAGCAGGGAGAACTAGAATATACTCTGTGTAAGAAGGAACGCTGAGGCCCACAACTGAATGGACCAAATGCGTTATGAGGTCTTCGAGGCAAGTCCTGGGAGCAGAAGGCAGCGTTTATATTCTAGGTAAATGCAGTGAGGTAAGAAAAATAGGGGAGAGTAAGAGAGAAGAGGATCCAAAGCCAGGGACGTAACAATGGCTGCTTTTCTGAAGTTCTTCTGCTTTCAGTGTATCTTGGGTAAAAAGGCATGACAGAGCCAAAGTACAAAGGCACCTTCTTGTCTTGGTTTCCAGAGTTTCCTACAGTCTCATTTTCATCTATGTGCTCCATTCAATGATGCATGCCTCATTCATTTGTCCAACCCACATGTTTCTTTGCATATAGCATATCAGGTACTAAATGAATGTGGCGAGTGGAGAAAACACAATTGTGAATGAGCAACAGCCCTAGCATTCAAGGACATCCCAGTCCAAAAGGAAAACAGACATATGAACAAATTATCAGTCGGTAAACAGTCTAGGAAAGTATGTATAAATGCCGTCGGAGCTCAAAGGAAATTTCTGAGTCTACTTGGGATGATGATGGTTAAGATGGGAAGGTCTTCAGGAAAATTCAATAAAACTGAGACTAGTAGTTCAGCAGGCAAACAAGGAGGACAAGAGCAGGTAGAACAATTAACTAATTAAAAAGCATCATATTAAAAACCTGAGTTGCGTAAAAAACAGGGTACATTCAGAATTCAGGTAATTCAGGTAAAATGGAAAGAAGTGGTGGGATATGTGGATGGAATTGTAGCCAATGATCTAAATTTGATAACGTATAGAATCTACTAAAATTAAGCAAAACTAGTTAGATGGTGAGAAATACAGATGCCATGAATTTGAACCAAGACATTGGCAAAGGGGAATGGAGAGAAAGGCGTGCATTTTAAAAGCAAGTTGGAGGGAGAATTGACAGAATTCGGTGATGTGACTGCATGCTAGGGTGAAATACAGGATAGTCAGATGAGTCCTGAGTTTCTGGATTGGCTGGCTAGATTGCATAGTGGTACATTTATCAAGATTGGGGAAACAGAAGAAGTAGCAGGTGTGGAAGAGATGAATTCAGTTTTGGAAATGTTGAGCTTGAGTTCAAACTCAGTATGTCCAAAATTAAATGCGTGGCCATGGAAGACCATGCGAAAAGGACATGGCTGGGTCATGACCTGAATGCAGCGCCCTGCTCCACCTCTGCGGAGTGTGGCTGCACGCTTTCCTTTTGATTCCAACAAGGCCGTTTCACATTTCACACATGATTTATTCATGCATGTTCATTATATACTTTGCTCTTTAATGACAATGCACACTTTCATTTCTTGCTTAATGCCTAGCTCAAAATACGAGTTTGTACTAGAGGAGGAGTAAAGTCTCTTCTAGTCTTCTGATCTGTACGCTTGGGTAAAATCTACGCCATTAACAAAATTCAAAAATTAAAAACAAAGGTGAAAATATGTCTGTTTCTCCTTATATAAAAGGCATTTAGCCCATTTCCTTTTTGGGAATTAACCATATATGGTCTTTAATGTGAGAATTAAGACTTGGGTAGCTTAACATGAGCTAGGCTCATCAAATGCTTTCTCATGGATTTTTTTTTATTTATGAGCAGAGCAAGAACAGGAAGATAGTGGCAGCAGTGGTGGCAGCACCCTAATCAGGGCGTGAGCAATGAAGCAGTCACTGCAGGACTGCTTTTTGGCTCTGGTGACTTTTTGGTTCCTGTCTACTAATCTCAAGCGTCCCATGCCCCAGTCTCCTGTAGGTGCTGTGAGCCTGATATCATCTAAATAAATTCCCTTTGGTGCAAGTACCCAATTAGTTTCTACCACTTTTGATAAGAAACTTGGCTGAACATCAGGATAAATTAAGTCATTCAATCAGTAAGAAAATACTATTTATTTCCCAACTCTCTAATAGAAATAATCATTACTACTAAAACCATTGAATGTAGCTCAGAATTAGAAAAGATCTCAATAGCAAGTGTTTTTTATGAAAAGAGAATTTTATTCATTTAAAATATTTTTTTTTTTTTTTTTTTTTTTTTTTGTAGAAATGAGGTCTCACTATGTTGCTTAGGCTGGTCTCAAACTTCCGGCCTCAAGCAACCCTCCTGCTTTGGCCTCCCACAGTACTGGGATTACAGGTAGAAGTCACTGTGCCCAACCTGAAAAGAGAATTTTATTAGCTTATCTTTAATTCAGAACTAGACACATTTCTTCCTGTCTGTCTGGTTTATCCTCTTTACAGTACTCTTTACAGTAAATTACAGTAATTTAAGCACAGGTAGGTGGTTTCTGGTAAAACCCGCTAAGTTGATTGAAGAGTAATTTCAATAGGATTTTTTAAAATTTTGTTTTAAGTTGTAAAAGATGTATTTTTCTGCGAGTGAGCATCTAAATAGGAAAGGGATATTATTTTTATAAATTTAGTAAACATCTATTGAGTGATTATTGTGTGCAAAGTAACATGCTATTAATGGATGTTAAAAGGGTGTTCTTTGTCATCATTTTGTATTTTAAAGTGTCTAGCATACTGGTACTTGTATAACAAGTTCCTGTCCTCATGGAGTTTACATTCCAGTTGAGGAGACAGGAGACAAAAGATAAGAATAATAAGAGTAAGTTGTAGTATGCACTCTGGGGACACAGGCTAGGAGGCGAGGGGGCGACCAACAGTGGGACCTACCTTAGATAGTGTGATCATGAAAGGCCTCCCTGAGCATGGAACTAATATGCTGAGGCCTGGAGGATGAGAAGAGGCTACTGTACAAAGAACGTGAAGAAGGTCACCCTGGTGTCACCAGTTACAAGTTGGGGGCACTTTGGGCAACTTATGGAACCCCTCTGTGCCTTTGTTTCCTCGTCGGTAAAATGTGGAGAGCAATACTGTCCATTCCAGACAACTGTTATATGGATTAAATGTGTTAATGTTTGTACAATACTTGGAACAGTACACAGCACACAGCATGAACAAAATAAATACTAGTTGTAGCTATAAGATCGTGCTTATTATTCCACAAAAAGGGACCGGCATGCATAAAAGCCCGAGGCAGAAAAATCTTCGGAGAATTAATTGAACTTGAATAAGATTCGTGCAGCTAGAGCAGAGCGGGCAGATGCAGGAGGCGTGGATGAGGCTGGAAACATAGAGTCAGATCACGCAGGGCCTTGTGGTTCACAGTAAAGAGTTTGGATTCTTTTCTAAGTAAAATAGGAAGCCATTGAAGACTTTAAGCAGGGGATTGGTGTTATTGGATATGTGTTTTAAGGTTATCCCTTCATCTGCTATGCGGAAAATGGATTAAGGGGAGCGGGAGTGGAAACAGAGTGACCAGTTAGGAGGGTGCAGTAGCCAGGGTGAGAGATGATGGTGACTTGGACTGAGGTGAAAGGAGTAGAGAGGAAGAGAAAAGAGTGGTTTCTAGATACATTTTGGAGATAGACTTGGTACTAATAGTATTTGTGAATCAATTGAGTTTGGGGAAAAGGGGAAGATTAAAGCAGGGCTGCCATATACAGTTGTGCAGGTTGTTCACTGCATAAAGAGTACCTGACTGAGAAGGGCAGGTAGGGGCTGAAATGCAGCTCACACTTGGCTCACCAAGTCTGTCCCCTGGCCTGGGCTACATCCACTTCCGAGAAAGAGCCCCTTTTTCTAATTTGTACAAAGGCACTGCATAGACTAGAAGCAGTCACACCCTTTAATTCCAGCTTGAGTAACTGGGTAAATGGTGTTGCACTGACAGAAATGGGGACATTGGGATGGGGGGAGATAGGTTTTCGAAGAAAGAAATTCAAGAGTGTGGGCCCCTGTTAAGTCTGAGATGACTCTGAAATACCTAAGGAGAGATTGCAGATTGCTTGCTGCTTAATCGTGACCTTCTTGTCATCAGCTTTGCTATATCTACTAATTTATCTGTAGATGTTTTTGGATTTTTATTCAGCATGATCATATTCACAAATAATGCCAATTTTATTTATTCCTTTCCAATCTGTGTTTTTGGTTTTTTTTTTCTGTCTTTTTTTTTTTTTTTTTTTTTTTTTTTGAGACAGAGTCTCGCTTTGTTGTCCAGGCTAGAGTGAGTGCCATGGCGTCAGCCTAGCTCACAGCAACCTCAAACTCCTGGGCTCCAGCGATCCTTCTGCCTCAGCCTCCCGAGTAGCTGGGACTACAGGCATGTGCCACCATGCCCGGCTAATTTTTTTTTATATATATATATATCAGTTGGCCAATTAATTTCTTTCTATTTATAGTAGAGACGGGGTCTCGCTCTTGCTCAGGCTGGTTTTGAACTCCTGACCTTGAGCAATCCGCCCGCCTCGGCCTCCCAAGAGCTAGGATTACAGGCGTGAGCCACCGCGCCCGGCTTTTTTCTGTCTTAATGAACTTGCTCAGGTCTTTTTTAAAGACTGAAGGCTGAAACAAGTGGCGATAGAGATAATCCTTTTGCTTTACTTCGGATCTCAAACATAAAGCTTTTGGCAGATCTCCATTGAGTATAATACTTGCTAATTGTTTCCCTGTAGAGACTCTGATCAGATTAATGAAGTTCCTGTCTATTCCTAATTAGCTACGTGTTTTTGTTTACCAAAAGAGGATGTTAAATTTTATCAAATGCTTTTATATGTCTATTGAGATAATGATGTTTTCTGTCATAATTTTTCTTTCTCATAATTTTCATTTCTCATAATATCCTTCAATTTTGGTGACAAGGTTATGCTGGCCTCATGAAGCAAGTTGCTCGCTTTCTATTCTTTGGAAGAGTTTGTTTTAGAATAGATTCTAAGAGAAGTTATCTCTTCCTTAAATCTTTGATAGAATTCACTGGTGAAGTTATCTGGACCTGGACTTTTCTTTGTGGAAAGGATTTTGAATATGAAGTCCTTTTCTCTAAAAGTTATGAGGCTATTTAGACTTCTACTTTTTCACCTTTTTTTTACCATTAGTAAATTATATTTTCCTAGGAATTCGTGTATTTCATGTAAATTTCCAAATTATTGATAAAATTATTCTTAGTAATATAATAATACTACTCTTTTATAGCTTTAAAGTTTGCATTTGTTGTATGTGCCTTCTCTCTTGTTTTTCTTGGTCAGTCTAGTCGAAGGCTTATCACTTTTATCGATTATTCCAAAGAACCAACTTTGGGGGGTGACTGCTAATGGTATGTACAACTCTGTGAATATACTAAAAATCACAGAATTGTTCATGGTAAAAGGATGAATTTTACGTATATGAATTATATCTTGACAAATCTGTTATTTAAATGTATATGTCAACAAAATAGCATGGCCTATTTCCAGTAATGCTGCTTGTCTTAGTTTTTGTACATTGTAATATTCTTTATATCACATAATTTTAGCAAATTAGCTACATTAATGGTATTGCTGGGAAGGTTAGAATCATTAATATATGACTTCTTTAAGAGCTTCAAATCTTAAATAAAAGCTGTTAATAATCTCCAGAGAATATTGGTACATGTTAGGTAGAGACCAAGCCAATCTAAGGAAAGTAGGTCACAGAACACAATCCAACTCAAACTTGGCACTGGGTGACCCAATGTTTCTTTCTTCACATAATCACTATGTTCTAATCAGTCTATGATTCTGACCTTTGAGTCAGTGGGTAGTCTATTATTACTTAATGGCTGCTAAATCCAGAGTCAACATTTTGGAAGCTAAAGAATGCCATCTTCTTTCAAAATCTTTTGGCTTACTAAACGCTGAGCCCAGCTAAAATCTCTTGCCAACATTTAGTTACTTCATGCATCTGAACTAAAAAACAAACAGGATACAATTAGCACGGGATGAAAAAAATAGAGAATGTATTTATTTTCTAGTATGTTAAACATATGAAAATCACATTAAATGTATTAAAACATATTTAAAAAGAAATTACATACTGTGAAGCACAGTATAGTCTTAAAAAAGCATAGATGAGATTTTATTTCTCAAAATGTTATTTATTTTTTGTACAGTTACTAAACCAAAAAAATTTTAGCTAAAATTAGAAAATATCAATTTTTAAAACTTCAAGTGACAGAATGGTTGTTCTATCTACAGCAGGGGTCCTCAAACTTTTTAAACAAGGGGCCAGTTCACTGTCCCTCAGACTGTTGGAGGGCTGTTGGAGAGTGTGGCGCACATTCCACACGTGCACTGTGGGCCCGGGACCAGTCGACTGCTAAGCAGGACAGGCAGCGGTGGCAAAAACACCTGGCGGGCCAGATAAATGTCCTCAGCAGGCCGCATGTGGCCCACGGACCATAGTTTGAGGACCCCTGATCTACAGGCTATCAAAAGCCACTTTGCTTACTTCTCATAGGTATATAACCCATATATTTGAAAGGAAAAGAAAAAAATGTGGCTTTGGTTTTGATAACTTTTGCAAAAGTGTGTGTATATTTTTTTAGAAGAAGAATGCATTAAGGATAGTTTTCTCCCTAAATAGAGCGATTATTCATGTATATTAGTAATATATAAAGTGCTCAAACTATTAATAAACTATCAATTTCTCTAGGATCTTTCTCACCTTTCTATCACATCTCAAAAATAGTTTCTTTCTTAACAAAAACATACTAGAAACATAAGATCCCAAGAGACACATGGGAGGCACATATAAGAACCTTGGTTAAGAAAAGTGATTTGAAGTCTTGAGAACTCATTTAACTCTCTAAGAAGTAATTTCACTTTTACTGAAGAACAGGTAGCTTCTATATAATGATTCATTTGATATAGCAATACATTGTCTCTTTGGAAAACTAGATACACACCTCCAAAACGGTGCCCAAGGTTCTTAGCAACTTAATAGTCTCTATCCATGAGAACGAAAAGAATTAAGTGCAAATGACTTAATATGCAGGTGGATATCCATAAACAGAAACCAAAATGACAAATACAATTTTAGAAGCAGCAATCCATTTTCTTCTGTGAGATTTTAAAATACTGTGAGAAAATGTGTGGAAAAATAGCTTATTAAATATTCATTCTTGAACCTCATGGTATCTTTGCCTTCATGCATTCAATGATATATAAAAAATCTTAAACATCATACCCAGAAGAAAATCATGGTGACTCATAACAGACAAAGGATTCATATATATGTTTTATAAAGAATTCCTACAAGTTAGTAAGGAAACAAATCAATAGGATAGTGGGTTTGGAGCATGAATGGACAAGTCACCAGAGAAGTATGAATAAATAATAAACATATGAAATGATGTTTCATAAACTTCACCAGCTAAGAAACATAAATTAAAATAAATCTGACACTTTTTCTAATCAGATTAGAAAACTCAAAAAGATTGATAACAGTAACTATTGTATTGGTGTCAAGTGTGGAGAAATGAACTCTATTATATTGTTAGTGGAAGTATACATTTATGCAAACTTTTGGAGGATAACTTAGCTTTCCCTGTTAAAATCTGAAAAGTACACATCCTATGACCTAGTAAACCCACATCTAGGAAACCATCCTACAGAAACAATTACATGACAATGTAAAAGTAAAATCAAAATTATTGACTACATTATTTAGTAGCTGCAAAAAATTAGAAACAACTTAAATATCTATTGATAAGGGCATGTGAAATGAGTGAAGGTATAGACATAAACTGGAACACTATTGTAGCCATTAAAATAGAGTTTCTGACATACTGGCAATGTTGTTCTTAAACTGAGTAATGTATGTTTGGCTGTTCACTATATAACCACATATATAATTGTACATATGTGTTTACATGCTTCTGAATTTTTACAAAAAAATAAATAGGAAAGAATAAGACTAAATCAATATGTCTTAAGCAAGTAAAATTTATGTGGTATGTTAAGAGAAAAAACATAATAGAAGACCCTTGTGCATGGCAAATCCCAATTTTATGAGAAGTCTTGTGCATGCGTGTACATGGACATGTAAATATGCTTATATGGCATGTAAAAAACCTTTAGAGAATGTAATTATAGGGATACTTACAGGAGGAATTAGGTAGCATTGGAGAGATTTCATATTTTTTATAACATATTTTTTATTATATATATATTTTTTACTTTTGTGTGTGTGATTCAATTGACTAAAAGAGAAAGCTTTCCCAGGACACTTGAGCAAGCAAAACAAATTTAAAGAAAAGAAACCAAAATTGAACACATTCCAATAAAATTGTATACTAAATTGGCAGTAGCAGGCATATATTGAGCATGTAATAATGTACTATGTGCATGGTGAAGGAGAATTTATAAAGAAGTTTACAGCATTATGGTTATACTTATGTTCCTTGCATTGCAGTTAGAGAAATAAACTATTTTATCAACCACAATTGATCCATTTTTTATGTAAAATTTGAGGTAATAAGTTTTAATTCAACTAGAAATCATAACACACTGAAATTTCTCCCAAATAATAATAAAAGCGGACACTTATTCAGTGCTAATTAAGTTCCAAGGACAATTCTAAGTGTGTTATATGTATTAATTAATTTATTATAACCAATAATTATAATCAGTTCTATTTCACAGATGAGCAAAATGAGGCACAGGTTAAGTAACTTGACAAAGGTCACACAGGTTGTAAGTGGTAGGACCAGGATCCAAACCCAGGTACCCTGATTCTAATATTTCCACCATTCTATATTGTCTATCAAAGAATTCCAAGTAAAACCTAATATTCATTACTAAAAGATGTTATAACACCAAAGTTTGTTTTGTGCCTATCTCCAAAAGACACATAAAAACATTTTTGAAAAATGTAGAACATTGTAAAATATCTTGACTGCAAAACTTTAGTTATTGTCTCATTTTCCTTAACTCAAAGGTTCTTATGTTTTGATACTACAGTGGATTACACTCAATGTTATATGTATCAGGACAAGGTTCTTTTCTGGAGGAAATAGTATAGAATTCTCAGAAACTGATTATAATCAACTGTTTCTTGTTTACTTAAATAGATTAATATGAATCGACACTGCCATTATGTTTATATATTCCAAAGCAAAGGAACTACAGAACAAGTTAAGTCTTGAATGATTTATTAAGATTTATTCTGTGTTAGAAGATAAGACTTTCAGAGTAAATGAGACTATACAGTCCTTTTTTCCCAGCAAATTAAAATTCAGTTTAGAAGATGGAGAGAATTTAAGAAAATTCTAAAGAATAATAACAGCAACACTATAAAGAAGTTTAGAATGTGTGTCATAAGATATATAAGAGAAATAACAGTTCTGAGAAGCTGGAAACTGTTGGAATATGAAATAACTGCAGTGTTTTTATGCCTAAGAAAGAACTGAAATTGGACCTATAAGGGAGTAAAAGAATCAAGGAGTCGTAAAAGAGGTGTAAAGGAAAATAAAAATCTCAGAACCCCACCCCCCAACTTCTTGTGCAAAAGAGAAGGTCAAACCTGGAGGCTGAGTCATGCAACACCCCCTTCCAGATAAAAAGCTGCTACTAGCATTATGCACCAGCCACACATTCCCACAGAAGAAAGGTAAAAGGCCTCAGGCTGTTATGAAAGGCTGCCCCCACAGATCATTCATAAGGAAATTCCTTGCTGGCCTCTGAAAAGAAAGGACATGCAAATTGTAACTTGAGTCTGCAGATTAAGTCTAACAGCTAAAACTATAGTCTGTTTAATTCCACACTATTGATGGTGATTACAAGTTTATCTTCCCAGGTGCAGAACAGAGACAAGACAAGATTAAATATTCTTCCACTTACCCAGGGACATCTACACAATTGATGCTTCTTCCTTCACTCCCTTTTTCTCTTCTAATGTTCACCTTATCTTATGTAAAATATAGATTTCCTGGGCCTTACAAGAATGTAACCATTTGTCTCACTGCCCACTCCCCTCCTCTCTTATTTTTCTTTCTGTATGCTCTATCCCCTTTAAAAACTGAGTTCCCAAATTCTGCTTCAAAAAAACTGTCACAGATTTGTCTGTGGTTTATGTTTTTCCCAGGTGTGTCCTAAAACTTTAGCTTAATAAATCTCCATTGATTGAGATCTTTGCCTCAATCACTTATCTTGAGTTGTCAGAGGGTACTGTACTTTTTTTTTTTTTTTAGATATACATAATATTATTTTACCTACACTCTTAGTGTTAAGTAGATAGCAAGGGATTCCCGGTCTCCTAGGGATGAAAGTGAGTGCCATTGCCTTGGTGCAATTGCCCCACCTGGGAAAAAGAACAAGGGTGGGCCCCAGGCCTCCCTTTTGGTCCTGCTCCACCCTAATTCTCTCCTAAGCAACTGCTATACCTGGGGGAGGGAATACCCTATGAATAGGACAAATATAAAGTAGGGCACCCGCTGCAAAAGAATTCAGAAGACTCTCTAGCCCACAGGCCAACCAGCATAGGTATGATCGAGTCTGGAAATCAGCCTAGAACAACCTGCATGCCTAGTGAAACTCAAGTCATGCATTCCCAACTGTCCAGTCAAAGTGGTTTCTTGGTGACCTCTGAACCATGAGGGAGGTCCCAATCCAGGCATTATAAAACAAGACGAAGACTATAACCTGGCCATTTTTTGTGCCCTTCCTTATGCTCACCCTTTGCTGTGACAGTGGGTCTGGTTGTCACCTGTGGCATATGTATCATGCTCTGTAAACCTGTATCTTGTTCTTGCTCAATAATCCTGTCTTTCTTTCCTCAATAAACCTCATTTCCCTGCTTGCCTTACTTTGGCGTGTCTGATCATTTTTCGGCCATGAGCACACCAAGAATTGGCATTTCAGACTGAAACCTGACATTAGGACTGCTGAAAAATTACTATTATTATTTTACATTAAGTACATTCCGAAAAAATACACTACACAGCAGGAAGGTCTTGTTAAGCTAATTGTGTTAAAATGTTTGAGAAAACTTCTTTTTCTTTAATCCAAGTCAATTAAATGATGAGAATCCCTTCCTTTGCAATTCTTTTATGCATTAATCACCCAGCACTCTTTCTTTGACTTTAGCTATACTAGTCCAAACAGAAGTATAGAGCAGTTGATTTCTAGTTATTATACCTGCATTTTGCCAATAAGAAATGAAGATGTCACTGATTGGTAACAGATTATCTAGTAACATTCAGGACCTCTAATTTGCATTTCAAAGCTACAGCATACTCAAGTTATCATTAGATAGAAATATGAATGCAAAAACACTGAGAATCTGGACACCCAAATGAATAGTGGGATGCAAAAAAGGAGTGCAGTACTAGAGTGGGCTACATCTCCCAATTCCCTAAAAGGCAAATGTTTATACCAGGAAAACTCATTTAAATAAAATACTTCATGCTATCGAAGGGGAAGAAAGTTGCATAAGATTGATTATTAGGGAAAAATTCAAGATAGAGGCAAATTTAATGATGGAAGAGCAAGGAAGTACTTTAAAAATATTTCATTTTAAAAAATGGTAAAGCAACAAATTTCATTATCCTTAATAAGTTCCCTAGGCCTTATCTATGTCTACCCAGAAATCTCTATAAACACTTAAATTTACAGAGATTACCATAAGAACTCCCACCCTTCCCACTACACAGGGGAGAAAGTGTGGGGGTATGTCAGTCATACTGTGTAGAGGAGAGGGCGGGATGGGGGTGGTAGGCAGGTATGAGTGCCAAGAGACTGAGAACTTGTCCCAAAATAAATGCCTGGAAGATATCCAAACTTTCAGTCATCAGCATTCAGTCCCTTTGCCACATAAACAAAAAGGAATAAAATACACAATAAGAAAGCAGACAAATTAAAAGAGAAACTATCAGAGACTCTTCCCAAATGGTTTCATTTAAAAGTGGGTTGAAGAAGAGGTCAAGGTCAGTTCCTTTATATACAAATTATCCTTTTGGTGTTGTAAGGCTACAGCAAAAGCAATATAGAGCAATCACCTAAAACACTCATACAGGAAATGGAGGAACACATTGTTTATTAAGGTTGTTCATATTTGGGTTCCTCAGGAAACTTCATAAGATTGACATTTGAGTGCATTGGAGCATGAACTCAAATGCAAACTTCACACTAAAAATTTCAGCTTGAACTAGCTAGAGCACTCAAATTAGCCATCAGGATTTTTCTTCATGTGGATTTTTCAGTCAGGCTGTATTATTTTAGTCAATAAATGGACTGCTTGATTTTTTGAGGTTTGTATATGATACATTATTATCCACCAGCTATGTCAATAGGATAGGTAACAATTAAAATGATTGTTTCCTTGAACTCAGAGTGTTTTCAATCAGATTTATTCTTTGTCTACTCTTCCTTCAAATCTCCTCCTTCCCAAAGGCAGAGGGAAACATGACCTTATTGACTGTATTGAATAAACAATAAAACTTTTTTATTCTCTCAATTGTGCAGATGTGAGTGTGAAAAGGACATCCTGTAGTGTACAGTGGGGACGGGAAAAATTATTTATTAATGAATGAAAAATTGGATACTATACTTTATGATAGATAAGGCTTTAAAAGATTAGTGAAGAATATGATACAAAGCACAAAGAAACTATTAATAGAAACCAGGAAACTAGTCCACTGTCTAGTTTTGTTACCATGTAAAGATGACTCTTTCTGGGCCTTAGTTTTGTCATTTATGAACCTACTTTAAGGGCAATTGTGAGGAACTAGATGAAATTAATATCTTGAAATAAATACAGAACTGTATACAAAAGCAGGCTGTCATTGACTCTGTGTTCTATTAATAACATTACTTGTCAGTGAGTGTGTAAATGCAGTCTCTTATGGAGGGCACTGACATAAAATCTGAACTGAAACTTCTCTGGCCCTTATTTTCTTTACCTACAGATAGGGCATAAAACCATATATGGTTTCTTTGGTACAATATCCTTGATAGGGACTAGTTATTTGTGGCAAGCAACATGCTTATAGCAACTTTCTTAGGCATTGCTGATTCAATATCTGTGTTAGATAAGGTTAGGTTTTTCAGCAAGTCAGAAAAAGTCTTGTTTAAGCGATTGTTCTGCCACACAGGAATGCCCAGGGAGTGGTCCATGGCTGGCATGGTGCTCCGTGTTGTCAGCAGCCCAGACCCCATTTGTCTGGATTCTCTGTCCTGCAAGGCTTCAACAGCACAATCCCAAGATGGCAGCATCACATTCCAGAGGAGCAGAACAGGGAAAGGGGCAGAAGACAAGAGAGAAGGGGACCATACCTTGCTCTCTCCTGAAGAAGGTTCATGAAAACTGCTACAAAATATTTCCAGTTAGGTGCTATTGGCTGTATCTGGCTGCAAGCTGGAAATGGCGTGTCCATTGCAAATGGCCACAAATCTGAGACCCTCCCACCACGGGAACAACTACTGAGGACAACCAGCAGCTTCTGCCATTTGTCATTTAATTTAATTATTTTAAGTCAGAAACTTTTTCTTCTTGAATGAGTAAAAAAGAATGGGCTGAGAAATAACATCAGCAAAGTTAAAGCTGCTTTGTGAATGTCTTTCACTATCTTTTTAATTTTAAAACTTAATAAGCTCAAGACTTCTAATTTCTGATTTCACATGTAAGGAGCTTAGAAGTCGACATTCTGTTCTAACAAGTAAAAGGCTGAACAAACTGAAAAATCAACATCTCTTCTTGGGTTCATAAGAGAAGTGAGATCACAGGGCAAACTGCCACCCCAAAAATTGGAGAAACAGACAGGCAGATACGGAGAATCACAATATACTGGAGAAAGCTTCATGGGAACCAGTGCTGAGGTAGGAAAACCTAAACTATAATTGATGCATTGCTGGAGACTATGTGTGATAAGCCTGAGAGACAAGAACTCTGGAAGACTTTCTCATGAAGGGGACCACTATGCTTTTGTGTTTTACCATCAAGATCCTGACCAAGTTATCAGACGAAATATTGGAGAAAAATCCCATCATGCTCTGGCAGGGGGAAGGGAAAAGAAATAATTTTGATAAATACTAGCGCTCTCAGTAGAAACTGTTTAATCAGAACCTAACCTGCTGGGGTTTTATCAGAGTCTAACTGACCTGGGAGATGTGACAGTCCACTCTAGCCATTCTATCTCACCTGGAAGGGAAGTGCTGAGAAACACTTGTGATTCTCACATCCCAGAGGAATGGCCCCATCAAAAACTGAGACCTCATCATAGGCTTATATAAAACTTCCCCCACCCCCATACCTTACCACTACATTAATACAGGCTTTTTTTACAGCAGTTCCTTTTACCCAGTATGCCATGTCCAGCTATCAAGAAAAAATTACACGGTATATTCTTTAAGCCCATTTTTCACTGTTATAACAGAATACCTGAGACTAGGTAATTTATAATGAACAGAAATTTCTTTGGCTCATGATTCTAGAGGCTGGGAAGTCCAAGATCAATGGACCAAATATGGTAAGGGCCTTCTTCCTGTGCCATCCCATGGCAGAATGGTGGAAATGCAAATGAGCACACATGAAAGAGAAGGAAGGGGCCAAATTCATTCTTTTTTCAAGAATCCACTCCAGTGATAATGACATTCATCGCTTTGTGAGGGCAGAGCTCTCGTGACCTAATCACCTCTTTTGGTCCTTCCTCTCAACATTATTTCACTGCGGATTTTCTTAGTCTATTTTGTGTTGCTGTAAAAGAATACCTGAGCCTGGGTGATTTATAAAGAAAAGTTTTATTTAGCTTATGGTTTTGTAGGCTGAGAAGTCCAAAGGCATGGCCCTACTTCTGTTGAAGGCTTTTGTGTTGCATCACAACATGGCAGAGAAGGTTAAGGGGGAAATGGACATGTGCAGAGAGAGGGGTGTTCTGACTTATAACAACCCACTCTCTAGGGAACCAATCCATTCCTGTGAAAACTCACTACCACAAGAACAGCATTAAGTCATTCATGAGGAATCTGCCTTCATAAGCCAAACACCTCCCACTAAGCCCCATTTCCCAACACCATCATTCTGAGGGTCAAATTTCAACATAAGTTTCGATGGGGACAAGCAAACAATATCTAAACTATAGCAGATTAATTAAGGTTCCAACATATGAACTTTGGGGAACACATTCAAATTATAGCATATATTAAAAGGCAAAAGCAATGTTTGAAGAGAAAAAGCAAGCATCAGAACCAGACATAACAGAGATATTGGAACTATCAGACAAGGAATTTAAAACAACTATATGATGAAGATGCTAAGAATTCTCATGGATAAATTACACATGCAAGAATAGATGGGTAATGTAAGCAGAGAGATGGAATCCAAAGAAAGAACAAAAAGAAATTCTAGCAATCAAAAATGCTGTAAGAGAAATTCAAAATGCCTTTGATGAGCTTATTAGTAGACTGGACATGGCCTAGGAAAGAATCTCTGAGCTTGAGGATATATGAATAAAACCCTCCAAAACTAAAAAGCAAAGAGAACAAAGACTAAAAAAATAAAAGCAGAACAGACTATCCAAGAACTGTGGAACAATTGCAAAGATAAGACATAACATATGTGTAATGAAAATATAAGAAAAAGAAGAAAGAAACTGCTATAGACTGAATGTGTTTCCCCAAAATTTATATGTTGAAACCTAATTCCCAATGTAACAGTATATGAAGTTGGAGCTTTGAGGAGGTGATCAAGTCATAAGGGTGGAGCCCCTGTGAATGGGAGTAATGACCTTATAGAGGAGACCCCAGAGATCTCCCTCACCCCTTTCGCTATGTAAGGACACAATAAGCAGAAAACCATCTATGAACCAGGAAGTAGGCCCTCACCAGATACTTAATCCCCCCCTGCCTTCATTGTGGACATCCCAGTCTTCAGGAGAGTGAGAAATAAACATTGTTTAAAAATCACCTAGTCTATGGTATTAGTAAGACAGAAATTGGTACCTAGAAGTGGGTGCTGCTGTAATAATTACCTAAAAGTCTGGAAGCAGCTTTGGAACTGGGTAATGAGTGGGGGTTGGAAGAGTTTGGAGGTGCATGCTAGAAAAAGTCTACATTGTTGTGAACAGACCTGTAAAGGCAATTCTGGTGAAGGCCCAGGAAAAAAAGAGGAGAATTATAGAGAAAGCCTCAATCTTCTTAGAGAATTCCTAAACAATCCCAAATAGGATGTTGGTAGAAATACGGACTGTAAAGGCCGTTTTGATGAGGCCTCAAAAAGAAATGAGGCCTGTAATCCTAGCACTTTGGGAGGCCGAGGCGGGCGGATTGCTCAAGGTCAGGAGTTCGAAACCAGCCTGAGCGAGACCCCGTCTCTACCAAAAATAGAAATAAATTAATTGACCAACTAAAAATATATATACAAAAAATTAGCCGGGCATGGTGGCGCAAGCCTGTAGTCCCAGCTACTCGGGAGGCTGAGGCAGTAGGATCGTTGAGCCCCGGAGATTGAGGTTGCTGTGAGCCAGGCTGACGCCACGGCACTCACTCTAGCCTGGGCAACAAAGTGAGACTCTGTCTCAAAAAAAAAAAAAAAAAAAGAAAGAAATGAGGAACATATTAGCAGGAACTGTAGGAAAAGTCATCTTTGCTACAAAGTGGCAAAGAACTTGACTGAATTATATTTGTCTTCTAGTGTTTTGTAGACAGGAGAACTTGTGAACGAAAAATTGGATATTTGGTTGAAAAAATTTTCTAAGCAAAATATTGAAGGTTGCAGCTTGGTTTCCTTTGAGTACTTACTTATAGGAAAATTGGAGAAGAGAGAAATGACGTAGAGGCAGCATTATTAAGTAAAAAGTAAGAAGAACTTAAAGATTTGGAAAATTCTCTGCCTATTCATACTGTAAAAAATGAGAAAGCATGGTCAGAAGAGAACACTAAGGGTGTGGCCAAGCAAATATTTGAAAAGGGTATTACTATCTATTAGCCATTGGAATGGAAACCAGAAGCTATTCTAAAAGATAATGGAAAGATGACAACATTACAATTCAGAGATCATCAGGGCTGCACCTCTCATCACTGGCCCAGAGTGCAAGAGTCTGGGGGAAGGGGTAGAGTGGTTTCAAAGGGTGGGACCACCCCTCCAATCCAGGTGGGCCAGAATACCCTTGCCTAGAACCTCAGGAGTGGGCATCCCACAGAGATCTGTGGAATGAGATATACCCAACAAAGCCATGAGGGCATGGCTGCCTCTAGATTTCAAAGGTAGGACTTCCCAGCACAATTGTGGACATAGGACCCCAGCCAAAGAGTTCCTAGAGGCCTAGGCAGAGAGCTGCAGCATGGATAATGCCCAGTGGAATTAAGAGGTTGGGGCCACCCCCATGACCCCAGACCAGCAGAGTCACCAGTGCATGATTCCAGCCCAGGGGAGGTACAGTCATGGAACCCCCAGTTGGGAAGAGCAGTTGAGGCAAAATTGCTGCCTGAGAGAGCTGCAAGCATGAGATTCCAACCCATTAAAGCTGTGGATTTGGACCACAACAGCAGTGGGCCTGGAAGGCAGAGCATTGAGCCAAATAGGATTATTCTCAAGATTTAATGTTTAATGTTGTTTGGCCCATTAGGTTGTGCATTTTCTAAGACCTGTCACTCTTTTCTTCTTTTCTATTTGTCCCTTTTGGAATGGAAATGTCCACCCTATGCCTGTCCCACCATTGTATATAATGCACATAACATATTTGGTTTTACAGGTTCACACAGGTGGAGAACATTTTACCTCAGGATAAATTGTACCTCAAGCGTCAACCTTACCTGATTTAGATATTTAGATGAGACTTTTGATTTAGATTTAAAGTTAATGCTGGAATGAGTTAATACTTTTGGAGATATTGGATATCTTTTGCATGTGAGAAAAACATAAATTTTAAGGGACCAGGGAAAGGAAGAGAGTTTTATTTCTTTTTTTTTCCATCTCTATACTTTTTATTTTATTGTCTTGTCTTATTGTGTTAGCTAGGACTTCCAGTATGATGTTGAAAAGAAGTAATGAAGGGGACATCTTTGCATTGTTCTTGATCTTAGTGGGAATGCTTCTAGTTTTTCATCATTAGTTATGATGGTAGCTACCCGGATCCCAATAGCCATCAATACAGAGGCAAAACCCTCCACTAGCAAAAAGATTGATTTGGCGAATGCTCAAATGATCATTAGCAACTTTTAGCAATGAAGTATTTTTTCAAATTAAGGTATGTACTCTTTTTAAAGGCATAATGCTATTGTACATTTAACAGACTACAATGTAAACATAACTTTTATATGCATTGAGAGACCAAACAATGTATGTGACTTGTTTTATTGTGATATTTGATTTATTGTGGTAGTCTGGAACCAAACTTGCAGCATCTCCAAGGTGTATCTGTATATAATTATTATTGCTATATTTCTGAATGTCTAAATTACCTATTTCTCTATCTTTACATTGACCTAAACATACTAAATAAAACTAAAAATAATGTAACCACAAATAACAAATAATGAAAATTCCCATGGCATATAAAGGAACTACTAGGAAGAGGCAGTATGAAAATGTGAAAAGAGCACAGGCTCTTTTCTGTAAAGAAAACACTGGAATGAGAGACCACCATTTACTCATAGTATCTATTGCTGTTGTGTGTATGTTTCAGGCAATTAGTGTTAGGCATGGAATTTATAATCTACTTAAGAATATAGGCATGAAACCTACAATTATTAATTACAGGTATGATAAGTAATTCAAAAATAGGATTATAGGGTACTATAAACATCTAAAAGTAGGATCTAGAAAAACAGAATAAAGTAGATTTATTTTTGCTCGTCTTGAAAAATATTTTGCACTTAGAAGTTTAAATACACTATTAAGTGAGAAAAAGGAAATTGCAAAATAGTATGTGCAGTATGATTTCATTTTAATGATTGCACCAAAAAATTTTAACAATATTATTATGTGTGAATAAATCTATAGAAAAAACTACAGGAATATACTCTGAATTATTAACAGAAGTTATCTCTGGTATTTCTGTTAAATAGTTTTAAATGATTTTATTACTTACACTGAGCATATATTACTTTTATGCTAAGAAAAAAATAAATAAAAATGGATTTAAAAATAAAAGGTAGGAACACAAAATTGCAATATCAGCGTAGCTGCTGTACATTGACATTAATCTGCAAATGTTCACTGAAAGCTTTTATTAAACTGGTAGAAAAATATATTTTAAAAGTCTAATATTTTTTCAATAAAACAAAGAATGTTTTTAAAATATTTTAACTAAATTTATTTCTTTTATAGTACAAATTCAAGATTTGGCATTCATGATTAAAGCTAATTATATTTTTCAACTTACAAAAAAGGGAAAATAAATCCTGACTTCTTTTAGTTTTTAGAAATACTGAAGGAAGTAAAGTAAGATGATGTGGACTCTCACAAAACAAAAACACATTGAGTATGTATGTATATATTGATAGATTGATTTAGACAGGGTCTTGCTCTGTTGCCTAGACTGGAGTGCAGTGGCATCAGCCTTGCTCACAGCAACCTCAAACTCCTGGGCTCAAGAGATCCTCCTGCCTCAGCCTCTGCAGTAGCTGGGACTACAGGTGCACACCACTATACCCTGCTAATCTTTCTATTTTTTGTAGAGACTGTCTCGCTATGCTGCTCAGGCTGGTCTCCAACTCCTGACCTCAACTGATCCTCCTGCCTCGGCCACCATGTCCAGCCGACACTGAGTATTTATTATGAACAAAACACTATGCTTAATACTTTTGGGAAAATCTTGATAAGAAATAGTTTACTAACTGAACAAATATGAATTGTGTACTACTCTGTACCAGGCCCTGTGCAATGCTCTGGGGAATCAAAAATAAAAAGGACAGTCCCTACTTACCTTCAAAATACTTTTGATTTAGTGATAGAGACAGACGCATACATAACTTTCTCTATATATTACTAGAATAATCAAACAACCACATGTAATTTTTAGATCTAGACAAATCTAACAGGCTAGCACAAACACACTCTTCTATGGAGTGTCACAGAGCTATACACCTTACAGTCAGGAAAACCAAGGGCAAAGAGCTTGAATGGCTTCCCACATTGCAAAACCACAGAAATAAATTTGGGGGCTCTGGAACAGGAAATAGGAGAAAAATACATTTTTGCTTAAATGTCTATCATACTTATAAAATTTGGTGGCTGTTTTAAATATAGTCATTTTTCTGGGCTTTATGTAATAATCCTGAATTGTGAAATAGTTTAGCTGTTGACAATGTAAACCATTACAGAAAAAGGCCTTTCCATATCTCATAATAGTTCTGCTTTTCTCTTTTTGTCAGTTTTTTTAGTGGTGACTGTGGTAACAAAAGAAAACCTTAGATCCATAGTGATAAAAAGGAATGGTTATTTTTGTTTCTAAGCAGTCAGCATGGGCATTTATACTGAGAGCTCACTAATAAGCATTTTCATGAACAGTGTAATGAAACTCCTGTGTAGTGGTGTTTGGAAACAGAACTAGCTCTCATCCAAACATCTACTTCATTCATCCAACCAACATTTTTCTATCATGTACAATATGCCAAACAATAACTAGTCACCGGGCAGAAAGAAATGAGGAAGGCATAGTTCAGGCCCTTGAATTCATACAGAAGCTTTTATAGGCAAGAGATTTCCTTTAATCTAGTATTCTATGGTTAATAGAATTAATGATATATCATTAACCATATAGTCTTCATTTCTTCATTCATTCATTCAATAAATATATACTGAGCTCCTTCTAAGTACCCAGAACTGTGCTACACATAAAACAGTATATGAAAACAGATGCAGCCTCTCTTCTCAAAGAGCAGGTAATCTATCTGGGACAGACTGAGGTAGAAATTGGTCATTTCTTAAATAATTTCCATTCTCCCCTCCCACTTTCTAAAAGAAGACTAATTCTTGTGTGGGGAGTGATGTGTCCAGCCCCAGATAATGAACGATGATTAATCTAAGCCTATGGTTCCCAAACTGTATACCCAGTCCCCAAGGATGCCAAAGTAAACTCACTGGGGGGCCACAGCATATTTCAAATTTTCAAGGGAAATAGAGTAGGATTCAACATCTGTCAGAAAGCATATAAACTACTAGAGCTTAAGGTGATTCACAGTTTCCACATTAGATCACGCTACATTCCTTTAGCCTATCATATCATTGCAAAGCTGGGTTTCCAGCGGTGGTTGTGATAAAAAGCAAGTTCCCTGTGAGAACTCTGAAATGAGTTGGTAGCAATGGGGTCTCTTCCGGGACTCCCTTTTGGTCAACCTCAGAGGAATCCCTGAGGAGTAAGTTTCTTCTGGGAGAGGGTGGGTCTTCAATGCAGGCACTTGCTTTCCATCCATGCACTCATTTAGTTCTCACCAAAACCTGAAAACCACACAGGGCAAAAACCATGATGACAAACTCTATTTCTTCAAAGAAACTAAGAATTATAGAAAACCCATGATATACAAAGTATGAGCAGTATTGGACCAAAGTAACTGAAACCAGCAGAACTGCACAGACAGCGTCCTGATAGAAGGAAGGGTGGAGGGCCCTAAAAGTGATAGATCCTGGAAAAAGACAATAGGTATTTGTGCTAAGAATGAAAGTGCCTCACCATGATTAAAGACTTATAAACAGAAAAAAAATGGCAAGAAATGAGGGTGGCACTGTCCAGTATGATTCTAAAGTATGAAAAGTTGTAGAGTGACCAATAGGGGTGTGTGTGTGTGTGTGTATGTGTGTGTGTACGTGTATAACAACTGTAGTTACCTAAGAATGAAAAAGGTCTTACTTTTCTTTCAATTTACGTGTTATACTGCAAGTGGTTATTAAGTTGTAAGTGGAATTTGTATGTATTTCTTTTGGCACCCTGAAAAAAAATTACTGAGAACCCAAGGGAGCTGTGAACCAAGAAAGTTTGGGAAACTTTGGTCAAAACCAATCATGTCATTCCTGTTTCCCGTTTCCCCAGTTTCCTTGCATCTAGGGGTAAACATATGATCCAATTCCAGCCTAAGAAGAAATATGTTGGTGTGGGGCAGGGGTGGAGGGCTCTGAGAGAGCATTTGCTTTCCTGATAAAGGGGAACAATACGCAGGACTGCTAGTTGTCCTTCAATAGTCCTTTTAGTCATAGAATTCTGCGAGTTTCAGCTAAAGACTACACATTCCAGCCTCCTTTCCTACTACCTGACAACTGACTAAGCTCTGGCTGAAGGTACCTGAGCAGAAATGATACACAAAAATTTTAGATCATATTCTTAAAAGGAATGAGTGTGCCCTCTACATCTTTCTCCTTTCTTGCTAAGGCTGAGGATTTAAATGATTAATCTCAAATATGCATAGATAATACATGCAGAACTGAGATAAGAGGGTCAGGCCTCCTTGTTCCTAACCTATTGCTCTTTCTAGATACCACACTCATTGAAGTCCTGAAAATATCTTTGCTATAATTTTAAATACTATATTTGATATGTTAATACCATAAATTCTCTTTGTTTGATGCCATATTACAGACTGAAAATTATAATATGATGAATTTACATTGTTATAATGCATAGGCCATAGTGTTTTTGTTAAGAAACAAGATTTATTTAGCGGGTCAAATCAGTTTCTTAACCTACCCAGCTAATGACTAGGCCCTGACATGTAGTAGGTTTCCTCTGCCAGGTGCAGGTCATGTGAGACTTGGATAGTTCCTATGACTAGAAACAGCAGAAAGCCAGCTTTTTAGCCATTGCTCTGTGAATGTGGGTTTCTCTTAATCGGGGGTGGGAATATGAAAACTGATTGTCTCTTATGCTGTAAGATACAGGAAATTCTTGTTTTACTTTACACAAAACAGCTCAAATAAACATAACATACAGAGACATAAAGACAAATGGACACTTAAGGACAGACATGAATCATAAGATTAAAAATGGCAAAAGAATTCATAAACAGATTAGCAACGACTGAGAAATCACATCTGAGACAGTTGACTTGGTGATTAAGTTGGGAGTTTTGTAAGAAAAATAGTTAAAGAGATTACAAAACACAGCACATTTTTATTTTTTGAAAAATATATAACAAAATTCCTTCTATCATCTGCCATGTTCAGATTTATATCACATTATAATATTATTTAATTCCCTAAAATATCAAAAGAATGGTTAAATTTCCAAAGAGCTGGTAATGACTGAGGTTGTCTACAAGGCATTCTTATGCACTCTACTGCAAGCCATCTACAGGACTTCAAACAGGACTGCATGGTGCTTGCAAAGCCGTAGTCACTGAGCCACAACTTTGTGTGATCCAGAGATCCTGTGATTCACAGCACTGTCTCTCATGGCTTCTCTGGCTGTGTCAGTATGACAAGCACCACATTCTTTCAGTAAATATACCACAGCTTCATTGTAGTAACCACCTTAGGCAGTACCTAGGAGAAAAATTAAAGGAAGATGATGATCACTAACACTAACATCTAATTAAAGTTATATTTTTAATATTATTCTCAGTAACTTTGGGTCTCCTGTATCATGTGGATGACTTCTTCATGCAATCAAAGTTTTTCAACATGAAGTTGAAAATCAACGAATGGTGAATTTATCTAACATCTAACTGAGACAACGGGGACATCTGCCTGTATATGTATACAGTAAACATACAAAGAAAATACAAATGAGGGTCAATGAATTCAATGTAGGAGAAAGACAAATCTGTGCTTGAAAGAGACTTTAAAGTGAAAAGTACCTGATCTTATTTTTTTAGGTTATAATATTAGTGATTACTTCCTGAAAATATCTCAGCATACATGTGTATTTGTTGTCATGTGTGAAGCAATCCCACTGGAATGAAAAGAAGTTCTGAGTGGAGGAATGAAGAGAAGTTCAACAACTGGGCTAACTGTCAAATGTACTTAGAGGCTGGAAATCTGATCTCCTGACTCCTACCACTAATTTTCTGCTCCCTCCTTTCTGCCCATTCTTCTTCCAATACTGTATATGGATCTAGACTTACTAACACTTCCTACATTTTGAAAGAGAGAACTCTAGAAAATAGCTTCATTAATTAATTCCAGAAATTTTAATTGTTTTGTAGCTTGTAGTTTGCTTTCTTGGTTTTGGTGCCTTTCTTTATGCTTGCTAGCATGTCATGTACTCTGTGGCATTCAGTATTTGCTAAATGACATATAGGGTAAATTCATGAATAAGATGGAAAAAAAACTCCATTTAATGATCAAAGAAAGAAATAAGAATAGCAATAAATAGTTATTTACTGGTAAAAATATGCCATATTATTGATAATAATATGGTTGTTAACCCATAAGAAGTACCCAGGGAACTTATACTTTAGTATAACAAACAAGACAATTATATAAACAAGTATCAAACATAATAAGATATAAGAGGTGAGAAAGTATCAAAAGGTTTAATGAGAAATGAGATGTAGGACTCACTGACTACTCTTCTGGCTGGCTAGTTCAACTCCTATCACCAGTCTTTTCTTCAAACTCATCAGGGTCTCCAAGCACTCTGTTTCCTCCAGTCTCTCCCCATTTTTATCTATTTTGTCTTCTTATTTCAGTTCCAATCCACCTTCAATCCCATGGGTCATCAATCCCTCTCTTGTTAATATCTCAGTTTGCCCTGTCCAGTCATTCACGTCACATCCTGTCTGGCTGACCACACTAGCCTTCTCTACATTCTTCAAATGTTCCATGTTCACTCCCACTTCAGGGCCTTTACATAGGTTGTTCCCTCGGCCTAAAACACTCTTCCATGTCTCCCAATTCCCTTAATACCCTCCCACTTCACTTAGCTAGTTTCTCTTCATTCTTCAGATCTCTGTCTAATCCCCCTATTAGGGAAGCCGTTCTTGACTTCCAGCCTAAGCACAGACCCTTGTAAAACCCATGACACTTGGGTTATTAGTTATTAGTTATGAATTCTGCTTTTGTGTTAATATTATAACTTCCATTATAATTGGTATAGGTACCTAGTCTGTCCTAGTCATTGCTAAATCCCTAGCATGAGTTTATCACTTGATACATGTTAGGCATTTCATAGATATCTCTGTTCCATGAATGAATGCATGAAAAAAGAGATAGACACCACATATTCAGTTGGGATGATCAAGGAAGGAGCTATGGAGGAGGAGGCCTGTGAGATAGACTTTGAAATGTGCATACAATAATGACAGGCAGTGGGAGTAGTTGGTGCTGAGGCTTGGAGACAAGCGAGCCAGTGGGTGCTCAGGAAAGAATGGATGGCGCCGTTTGGCTATAGAGGATGGAAAATATGGAAGAGTAAGACACTATTAGACTGGAAAGGAAGGTCAGCATAATTTGGTGGAGGAAAGCCTGTTTTAAAAATCAATACTTAATTTTGTAGTTGATAGGGAGACATTGAAGGAATATGGTTCATAGGCTAAATGAAAGGAGAAAGAAAGTACAGATAGGAAACTTGTTCTTGAACTTAACAGTGGCACTACAGGCAAAAAATAATAAAAGCCTGAAAGGGAATGCCTACTTCAGGACATAAGTAGAAAAAAAAATCAGTGATAGAAAGAATTATGTGTTTAAGGTAGATTCTGTAGAGAAAGACCAAAATGTTTAACTAAAATATTTTGGGGGTGATAAGGAAAAGAGATAAGCCAGCATGTCTCTTTGAGGTTTCTGTGAGAGTAATTAGAAAGGTGGGATAATCTGAATTTAAGGATGTGAGGGGAAGGGAAATGATGATTTTATTTTGTAATGTTGTTCAGCTAGATTTTTAAAAATTTATCTAGAATATAATATTATTGCAGTGAACACTATAAATCAGTAGCTGAAGATTAATGCAGAACTTTAGCTCTAATGAGATTTTATATTTACATTTCTGGCAATTTCCCTTATCTGTTCACAGACTTTTATACCATAAAAGATGAGATTATTGTATAAGAGAAAAAAAGGTTAGTGTGGTGCTTCCTAGTCCGTTTCCCACTAATTAGATGGTTATGTTAAACATTCTTTTGAGATCCAATCCATGCTCCAAACCTTTAAAGCACAGAGCTGACATCATTTTCTGCTCAAAACCTTAAAAACACAGTCAGAAAGTTTTTCACAATCTGGATCTAAACTATTCTTCAGCAGCTAATCCCCATACAATCTCGGCTCCAAATACATCACACTATTAACTCTTTCATTAGCTAATACAAGCAAAAGTCTTCCTGAAAAAGTAACCTCAAGACGAAGGCTTCAAGGTAAGTAAGGGTTGGTCACATTAAAGGGGATAAACAGGGTTGGGAGGGAGAGTTCCACCCAGGGACGCGCAGAAACAACAGCACATAGGAAGAAGAGCCAGGCCAGCTGAAGAAAGCTCAGTAAGGGAAGATGGCAAGAGACGAGGCTGAAAGACTGAAAAGCAAAAGCCAAAAGCCAGAAAAGCGGATTTTGTAAGGCATGTGGAACACAGGCCTTCCATTAGGGCAATGGGAAGTCAACAAAGGATTTTAAGCAAGATCACTCCATGCTCAGATCAGATCTGCATTGAAGAAGGTTCACTCTAGATACCACTTGAAAATCATATTAACACACATCTTACCACTACTACTACTTCCAGATGCATGCCCTCTGCTGACTTCTACAGGTAAATGTGGAAACTGATGAAGGGATTTACCTAACAAAATTGTAGTTGGACAATCTCATCAGATTTTAAAATACAGTAATGAAAAACACAAAGGCTCTCCTCTTAAAGCCTTGAGGGGCATGTTAGTGTATTTTTTTAAATTTTAATAGCCACAGGAAGCAAATAACTCCGGAGTACTCCACTTTAACAATGTTGCTTAATGCATGAAATGTGATATTACAGCACTATTGAACCACTTTATAATCTTTTAAAAACTGTACTTATTTAAATACAAAAATATGATCAATGAATACAGAATTACATAATCACCAAGAGAAGTTACTAGAGTTTTCATAATGGTCTCTTGGCTTTTCCTCTGCTGATCTTGGCACCAAAGAAATTAGGTTATAACTATCGTTTCTTTTTGTGGCTGAAGAGACACTTCCAAGTACAGAATGAATGGAGTTCATTCAGAAGCCTTGCAAATGGGCTGTGGCCCCTTTTTTATGCATAATTGGCCAAGCAGGGATATTTAGGACAAAACCAACCTTGAGTTTTTAACCAGTTGACAAGGTCCTCACATTTTAAAGGAGTACCACACTCTGGATTTACTTAAGCTTATCTGTTCTTTTGCCACAATTTCTACAGAAGACTATTAAGGATGCCAGACAGTCTCCCACTCAAGGAAGGGAGCTAGCTTTGTTTTTTTTTTTAAATAACAGGGTAAATCATATGTTACTTAAAACCTAAATTACAGAGGACATAGGAATTTCCCATAGACTAAACTAAAAACAATAACATGAAATAATAACATTTGAGGGGGAAAAAGAGAGAGAACGAGCTTAGTGGAGAAAGCAAGTCCCTATGAGAGGGAAAACAATGAAAGAGTCATGCATACTTTAATAAATCTAGTCTTTTGTTGTTGTTACAGCTGTACATGAGTACATGGTAATTAAAGGACAGAGTCTAATGAACTTTTTTTAACTGTTTTTTTTTTTGAAGGCACAACAGTTGCGAGAAAAAAGAAGTTGTAACCCACTTCCTCCACACCCTCTTGATACTTAACATTGATACTTTGTGTGGTCTTTGACTTATGCAGTATCCTGTCTCATTATGACTGGACTATTAAGAATCAAGAAACTGTCGCAGGGCGCAGGGCGTGGTGGTGTGCATCCATAGTCCCAGTTACTTGAGCAGCTGATGTGGGAGGATTGCTTGAGCCCAGGAGTTCAGGCTGGGCAATATAGCAAGACCCTGTCTCTAAAAAAAAAAAAAAGAAGAAGAAGAAGAAGAAAGAAGAAAGAGGAAGAAAGAAACACCCCCACACACACACACACACAAAATGAATTAAATAAATGTCATCAACAATACATTATCAAACTGAAGGTCCTATTTTTTTGGTTAAATTGTCAACTTACTCCCTCTTTCTTTTTCTTTTTTCTTTTTAAACCACAGAACAACTCCTGACAGGGCCAAATTCAAAGCTGGTAAAGTAACAGAGAAGCAAACTGTAATCTAATGCTACGGCTTCAGAACAACATAGTCGAAAGATTTTAATGTGAAAGGAAAGGGATTGCAAATTATTTGACCTTCAAATTCAATATTTAAAGGTTCACTAGTATTTCTTCCCTACTTTAGCCAGGGAATGAATGTATTCCCAGATTGGCCCAGAGGTGTATCTCTCCTTCTCAAAGGTATTTGCAGGTTGAACTACAAAAGAGACACAGTAAGCCAGTGAAAAGAGAGTGGAAAGGGACAGGTTACTGGCATCTGCTTCCATTCCGGCCTGTATTTCTGCCCACTCTGACTCGGGCCAAACAGCAGAGTCCAGCGGATGGCAGAGGAACCCGTGTCCTCTGCACTTGGCTCACCAGCAGGATATTGTAGGCATTTGAAGCACTTGATAGAAGCTCTTCTTAATGGAGATGTTAATGGAGATATTAAGGATATTAACAATTCTGAGAATGAATCATTCTGGGGGTAAAAAACACAGCTGTCTAATTGAAAGCACCTCTGACAGAAGTTCTGCAAAAAGCGAGGACAGCTCCTCCTTTTCCACACACTTCTCCGGGGCTAAAACCTGCAGAGAGAGATCATTGCCAATTAATACCTTCATGTTTTCATTAAACAGATATTTTTAAATTTATTATATATCTAGAGCTATGTTTTTATTGTATGAGCATTGTGTAAACACGGTGCATGTATTCTAAGCATTGTATTAGGTAATGATATGTAGTTACAGTGGAAACAGTAGTTTTTACCTCCCTGGGTTGTGGAGAGTATCAACCTCACAGGGCTGTGAGATAATAAACAGAAAATGCTCATAAACCATAATCCTGGTGCATTGCAATTGCTCAGTAAATGGTCATTTATTATCATTGCCATGTAAACACTGCCCATGTAAAGCTTTATTTCTTGTCCAAATAGAAACCACCTTTAATAGGGATACCAAGGCTAAATGGTAACTCTGAGATTTGAGTAGAATCTGGAAAAAAAGAAAAAAAATTGATCCAGAGGGATATATAAAATTTTGAACCACCCTAAAACTCAGATTTCTTATAGGCAGCTTAATTCCTCAAGTTTGTAAAAGGACTTACACTTTCAAGAATTTAGGCTTTAATGTTGAATTAGGGAATTTGAATCTTGGCTCCACGACTTATTCTCTCTATACCTTAGTTGTCTTGTGTATAAAATGGGTTATTTTATAAAATGGGTTATTATAAAATGGGTTATTATATAATACCTATACCTCTGGGTTTTTTTGAGGATTAAATAAGGCAACATATAAAAATGCTTAAAACAGTGCTTGGTACTTAGTAAGTGCTAAACATATCTTAACTCAGCATCATCATCATTAACACCAAATGGCAGAAATTAACAAATGGGATTTGTGTCTCAATGCCTGAGATTATCTTTGATTTTCTGTACTCTTTGGTGTCTAACATAATTTTGATTCCAATTATTCTGTAGCTAAGTATTCCAAAACATGAGGCAATTACTATCCTTCCTGTTTATAAATTGGAGGGACATCTTAAAGCACAATAGTTACAAGGAAAATAATCACACATTCCTCAATAAAAGGAGGAAAAGAAACCACCAGGAAATGAAGCCACTCGGTCCATTTTTTAGGGAATGCATGGCCACTCTTCTTATCTCTCATATTGGCTTCCCTTCGTCAGCTCTGTTTCCTCTGCTTCCCCACCGTGGCCCCCAGTCTTAGTCTACATGAGCTTTAAGCTAAAAGTCACTCATAGCCTTTGTTTGTTTGCTTATTTTTTGGTCTCTAAATTCACCTACTTGAAAGAGAATCTTGGTGGCTTGGTCCACCCTCAGATAGATTACTGTGATAACACTTGTTTTCTTTAGTCTACCACCACTCTCCCTGCATCTTCTTAACTCTGATTTTTTATTTAAAAGAGAAGAAGAACCCATTTCCTAATCACAGGGTTGAATTCTTGAATCCACTTTGCTTAAACAGATTCTTAGGAATTTGAATCTTGAGTGGAGGTGTCTTGGGGTGCTCTGGGTCAAGGGTTCACAAGCTCTCAATGCTCTAGTCTTCAGAATTGTCCTGGTTTCTAACCTCCCTGAAGCTTGCTCATTCAGTGATATCTTCAATTCTGAACTCCTCTAATAATTCTTCTGTTTAAAGATGGTCTCTGTTGCCTAAGCACTTTTCTGCTTCTTGTAACCCAAAGTCTCTAAGTGGCTGAGCTCCCTTTGGGGAATTTAATCAGCTGTGGCAAACCAAGGGTTTGGGCAAGACAGATTAATCTAAAGGAGGTGTGAAGTATAGTAAATAGTTTGATATACCTATAACAAACAAAAATGGTGGTTGTAAGAAAAGAGTCAGACTTGTGTCTATAACTACCACAGTTTTAGCAGGATATAACACATTCCATTTAATGAAATTCAATTTAAGTCAATAGGCATTGGAATTAGGCATTCTGTTATATAAGCCTTCAAGGAATATTTAGATAAGTAAGGCTAAAACTGTACTTTCATATAATGTCCAGTCTAGGGGGAAGAATACATGTACACATGCAACTGTAATATAAGGCAAGGTATGCCGAGTACTATGATAAGATAAAATAAGAACACGGAGGAAAGAACAATTAATTCGGGCTATGAAATTAGCCAAACAGGTCAGCCTGTTTAGAAACTCAAAAATCATGCTGCAAGCCACAGATACAGAGGAGAGAAGGATCCCTTTTCAGGAGATGTGGCTTTTTGAGGTCTTGAGTAACACACATGGAAAGATTCTTCAGGCCTGTAGGCACTTGGGAGATAATTGCTTTCTCACTTTTCACCTCGTTTAATTACTGCTCTAAGTAAAGGTCTATAGTGGCAAAACTCCTTTCTCACCCATTTACTGGGCTGGTAGGAAGTATCCCTATTGGGGCCTCATTTCCCCACCAAAGCTTTTCTCCATTCCTAAATTACTTCGACAAGGGGAAAATCTGGATTAATGGTCCTCACACCTCTAGGGTGGAGGAAAGTATGCCATTTTTCTCAGTCTTGAATCTGGGACTCAGTACGAATTCTAGTCTGGAGTGGCTCCTCCAACCAGACTGAGTATCCATTGCATGAACAATGACCCACAAACACCAGTGAAACCCCTGCTTTCTCAACTCCTGCACTGAGATTCTGCCCTGGAGGTAGCTCTTTTTGCCTGAGAACTGGGTATCCTAATTCTTGACTGTCTTCTCCAATTACGGCAGTGGAGTCTAGATCTTGTTTTTCAAACCCTAGTTCAATGAGCAATTCTTTTAGAGCCTGACTGATATGCTCTTTACTCTGGAACAGGTGTTGACAAACTTTTTCCTTAAAGGGCCAGATAGTAAATATTATAATCTTTGAGGGCCAGAGGGTCTGTGTCACAAGTAAGCTGGCATTGTAAGTGCTAAAGCAGCCATAGGCAACACTTAAACGAATCAGTAGAGCTATGTTCTAATAAAACTGTATTTGCATGGAGAAATGGAATTATATCACACTAAAAACCCTCTGCACAACAAAGAAAACAATCAACAGAGTAAAGAGACAGCCTGTTGAATGGGAGAAAATATTTTCAAACTATTCAACTGCCAAGGGACTAATATCTGGCATATATAAGGAACTCAAACAACTCAACCATTAAAAAAATAAATAATCTCATTATAAAATGGGCAAAGGACATGAAGAGTCATTTCTCAAAAGAAATACAAATGGCCAACAAGTACATTAAAAAAATTATCAACATCACTAATCATCATGAAAATGAAAATGGAAACCACAATGAAATACTATCTTACCCCAGTCAAAACAGCCTGTATTAAAAAGACAATAAAGTAACAGATGCTGGCAAGACTGCAGAGAGAAGGAAATTCTTATATAATGTTGGTGGGAATGCAAATTAGTACAGCAACTATGGAAAACAGTATGGAGATTTTCCAAAAAGTTAAAAACAGAACTACCAAACAATCCAGCAATCCCCCTAATGGGTGTTTATTCAAAGGAAAAGAAATCAGTATATTCAAGGAATATCTGTGCTCCCATGTTTATTGCAGCATTATTCACAATAGCAAAGACATGGAATCAGCCTAAGTGTCTATCAATGGATGAATGCATAAAGAAAATGTGGCATATACACACAATGAAATACTATTTGGTCACAAAGAAAAAGAATGAAATCATGTCGTTTGCAGCAACATAGATAGAACTGGAGGTTATTACATTAAGTAAAATAAGCCAGGCACAGAAAGACAAATATCATATATTCTTACCCTTATATAGGAGCTAAAAAAGTTGATCTCATGGAGGTAGAGAGTAGAATGATACTTACCAGAGGCTGGGAAGGGTGTGGGGGAGCAGGAGAGGATGAAGAGAGGTAGGTTAATGAGTACTAACATACAATTAGGTAAAAGGAATAATGTTCGATGGCAGAGTAGGATGACTTAACAACAGCGTGTTGTTTCTTTCAAAAGAGCTAAAAGAGAGTACTTGAAATGTTCCTAACACATAGAAATGATAAATACTTGAGGTGATGGACACCCCGAATACCCTGACTCGATCATTACACATTCTATGCATGTAACAAAATATCACATGTACCCGAGATATATATATATATATATATATATATATATATATATACACACAAATATTATGTATCAATAAAAAATAATAACTTTATTTATAAAAGAGACAATGATTTGGCCCCTGAGTGTAGCTTGCAGACTCCCTGCTCTTGAACACCATTCCCCATGTATTCAAGGTTACTTATTGGGCACACGTGGTGGCTCATGCCTGTTGTCCTAGCACTCTGGGAGGCTGAGGCAGAAGGCTGAGGCAGAAGGATTGCTTGAGCTCAGGAGTTTGAGACCAGCCTGAGCAAGAGCGAGACCCCATCTCTACTAAAAATAGAAAATTTGGCCAGGCATTGTGGCATGAGCCTGTAGTCCCAGCTACTCAGGAAGCTGAGGAAAGAGGATCGTTTGAGCCCAGGAGTTTGAGGTTGCAGTGAGCTATGATGACGCCATTGCACTCTACCTGGGGTGACAGAGCAAGACTCTGTTTCAAAAAAAAAAAAGATAGCTTATTAACATGATCCATCTAAGAGATAGCTCACCTCAATCTTTCCCAATCTCCCCTTTATTTGCAAAGGTGTAGGATTGCTCACGCCACAGTTACAGCATCTAAGACGTCCATGCACCTTACTTCAGTTGCGAGCATACTCCAGGGCAATAAACAGCTCTGTGTACTCTATAGTTCCATCTAGAGTCAAAATGTAAAAAGAGAAGCCAGAAGTCATGGTGTCTAAATAGTTACTAGCAGTTAAAAAATAAATAAATAGGAAATAACTTAGAAAGCCTAAAAGAAGTAACCGTGTTCTTGCTTCTGGAACAAGAAAAAGGGAGAAAAGTTATGAGACAACAATCTGTTATATTCTTCTGGAAGCAGAGATACCTTGGTCAAAAGTAAAAAACAAATGGGTGGGTAACTATCTAGAAGACGAGAAGAAAACTGAGGCTTATAAAAGTTAAATGAGAGTTCCACATAGGTATGTTATGAAATTCCTACTCATTATGTCCACCTTGAAGGTGATGCATCATGACAACCCAAATTGGAAATCTCAATATATTTTCCTGGTAAAGTTGTTCAATAGAGTAATTTTTTAATACAATGGGTTTAATAGGATTTTGTAACTGGCCCCCAAATATACATTCATATGAATAATAATAATAACTTGCATTTAAGTGATAGTGTAGTGCACATTTTTCTGATTTTGCCATCAATATTCATTCTCTTTTCTTTTAGTAGCACTACCTACATTTTTTTTTGGAGGAACTATGCTTCCTGTACCTTCAGTCCTTATGCTTTGGATTGAGCTGAAACCATCCCTGATCCAGGGTGGGTATATGACCTAGGTTTAGATAGTCAAAATATTGACCCTACCCTGGACTTTCAGGGCTAGAAATATGTAAAAGTTGCTCTAACTAAAATGAGGCCAAGACTTTTGTTGATATTTTGTGGGAGAGTTGTTCTTTTTTTATGTTAGATTTGAAACTGATAAGATGTAAATTTAGAGTTTCTAGGGATCATTGTTAGGGAAAGAAAAAACTTATTTGAGAATAAAACAAATATTAAGAAAAGCAGGCCAGGCACAGGGGCTCATGCCTGTAATCCCAGCACTTTGGGAGGATGAGGCAAGGAGATGTGTTGAGGCCAGGTGTTTGAAATCAGCCTGGGCAACATGCAAGAATCTGTTTCTATAAAAAATAAGAAAAATTAGCCAGCTGTGGAGACACCGACCTGTAGCCCCAGCTACTCTAGAGGCTGAGGCAGGAGGATCACCTGAGCCCAGATGTTCCAGGTTGCAATGAGCTATGATGGTGCCACTGCACTCCAGCCTGGGTGACAGAGTGCAACCTCTGGCTTTTTAAAAAAAACAAACAGGCCGGGCGCTGTGGCTCACGCCTGTAATCCTAGCTCTTGGGAGGCCGAGGCGGGCGGATTGCTCAAGGTCAGGAGTTCAAAACCAGCCTGAGCAAGAGCGAGACCCCGTCTCTACTATAAATAGAAAGAAATCAATTGACCAACTGATATATATATATATAAAAAATTAGCCGGGCATGGTGGCACATGCCTGTAGTCCCAGCTACCAGGGAGGCTGAGGCAGAAGTATCGCTCGAGCCCAGGAGTTTGAGGTTGCTGTGAGCTAGGCTGACGCCATGGCACTCACTCTAGCCTGGGCAACAAAGCGAGACTCTGTCTCAAAAAAAAAAAAAAAAAAACAGAAAAGCAGGCTAGAGGGCTGGAGAGATGCAGAGAGATCAGGCCCTGAGAATATTGTTTGATTCCTTAATATTCCTTACTAACATTTTAGTAATGAGTTATTTGTTTAGCCAGTTTTCTTTTCCTATCCCTCTTTTCTTCCTGTCCCTCTTCTCCCTCCCTCCCTCTCATCCTTTCTTCCTCCCTTCCTTCCTTCCTTTTTATGCCTGCAACTGAGAGTTCTAGAAGAAAATAAAATAATACAATTTATTTCATGTAAGCCAGTATACACAGTTTTCCTTTAACTCACAAAACAGTCTATGGGCAGCTATAATTATCCTCATTTTCAGAAGGTGAACTAAGGAATTGCATAGTATGCCTGTGGTCATGTAGCTAATATACCTCAAAGCTACAATCCAGCCTCAGACCAGTATGACTCCAGAGTGGGTGATCCTCACTGTACTCCCTGCTCTATGGTAAAAAGGCTCCTAAGGGAACCAAGCCTTGAGGTCTCAACAGTTCGTATCTGCTTATAATTTAGGGGCCATCTCTATAGTACAGGCATAATGTGATGATAACAGATTTGCTCTGATCAGTGATGTGAAAATAAATTATTTACTTTTGAAAATATAGTGATGTCTTGACCAAGCCACAGGTAGCTTTTGGACTATTGGTGTAATGGCTGTTATAGAAAAGTAATTTATGAAGATATTTTTTAAAGTAAATTGCATTTTCCACTTCTTGCCTAACGTCAGGAATACTTTCTAAGAGAAAACTTTTATACTTGTTCATTCTGCAACAGACATCTAGAAACATGTAGACTTTTACAACATTCCAGGCACTAAGCCTGGCAACAGAGAATTGTACTGAGCTGCCTATAATAAAACCTTGGTTTGAAAGGCAGTCTTAATCTGATAGGCCATCTTATGTTCCCAGTATCTGAAGTAATTATATCCTGAAAGCTCTAGCAATGTGAACTTTTCCCCCACACATGAAATTTCATGGGGAACTATGTTTTTTAAACAAAGTCAAAAGAGCCTGGGAGACAGTATAGAATAGTGATTAACAGGGCTGGCATTGAAGTTCAAGTCCCATCTTAGCTGCATGGCTTTGGAAGAGTTATTTAACCTCCCTGTGTTTCATTTTCCTCATCTGTAAAATGGTCATGATAATAATAGTATCATTATTATTAGTTCCAATCCTCCCCTAAGTTTCTCAATTAAATGAACTCCTGACTTACTATCTACTTTTTAAAGTTTTAATATTTATATATTAGATTTTTCATAGAATATGATTCACTTACTTCTCTAATCTCTCTAATACTCTTTCTCACACACACAGGCAAATATGCTACATAAATTAGCTCCCAAAATGAGCAAGTTGGAGTACATGGCCAGCATTGTAATATAAGTTAAGTGATATTTTATTAGGCAGCAACAAATAATCATTACCACATAAAATGAATAAGAAAATATAATAAGAAAATTTTCATTATAAAAATATGTTGTTTTAAAATACCTCCCTTCCCAAATTTTCTATTAAATTTGATTTAGTTAGCCATATGGATTACAAAAGCTGTATTAACAAAAACTGAAACCAATTATCTTGAACCATTTAAAGTATGGTGATTTCAGAACAGTGATATGATTATCACTTAAACAGTGTTATGTGTATGTACATTTCTGTCTTTCTATCTAATTCAGAGGCAGACGAACAAACTGAGGCAACAGGGAAATCTCTCCAGTTATTTTTGAAATCAGAAGAATTTACCCTTTTCATCATAATAGGTTAGAATAGAGCATTGGAATCTATTTCAAACAAATCAAAACTCTCCTAGTGTTTTTGGAATGCAAAGATCAAAATGTCAAAATTGTCATCCTAGAGCAACAGATAATTTAGATAAGAAAAACATATTTATTTTAGTGCCCAGACAATAGTGAATATACTGCACAATGAAGCTAGGTGGTATGATGGTTAAGAACAAGAACACTGGTGCAAGACAAGCCCAGATTCAGATCTGAGTTCTGGAACTCACTGTCTAACTCTTGATGAGGTTCTTAGACTAAATGTATTACTATATGTAAAGTGCTTAGTGTGGTTTCTGGCATTTGGTAAGCATTCAATCAATAGTAGCTAAAAAAATGACTTGAACAGAAATTTTTCTAAAGAAGACAGAAGAATGGCCAACAAACATATGAAGAAATGCTCAACATCTCTAATCATCAGGGAAATGCAAATCAAAACCACAATGAGATATCACTTAACCCCAGTGAGAATGGCCTTTATCAAAAAATCTCCAAACAATAAATGCTGGCGTGGTTGCGGAGAGAGAGGAACACTCCTACACTGCTGGTGGGACTGCAAACTAGTTCAACCTCTGTGGAAAGCAATATGGAGATACCTTAAAGCAATACAAGTGAATCTACCATTTGATCCAGCAATCCCATTGCTGGGCATCTACCCAAATGATCCAGTGACACTCTACAAAAAAAGACACCTGCACTCGAATGTTTATAGCAGCACAATTCATAATTGCAAGGCTGTGGAAACAGCCCAAGTGCCCATCAATCCAAGAATGGATTAATAAAATGTGGTATATGTATACCATGGAGTACTATTCAGCTCTAAGAAACAACGGTGACATAGCACATCTTATATTTTCCTGGTTAGAGCTGGAACCCATACTACTAAGTGAAGTATCCCAAGAATGGAAAAACAAGCACCAGATATATTCTCCAGCAAACTGGTATTAACTGAGTAGCACCTAAGTGGACACATAGGTGCTACAGTAATAGGGTATTGGGGAGGTGGGGGGGGAGGGGGGGGAGGGGGGCGGGTATATACATACATAATGAGTGAGATGTGCACCATCTGGGGGATGGTCATGATGGAGACTCAGACTTTTGGGGGGAGGGGGGGAAATGGGCATTTATTGAAACCTTAAAATCTGTACCCCCATAATATGCCAAAATAAAAAAAAAATTAAAAAAAAATCCAAAACCTTTTATTTCTCAGTCTTTACTCTCCACTTACTCTTCTGCTACTTATTTTATACCTCCTGGGTAAGTGGCAAATTTGTATCAAGTTTCCTTTCCAAGTTTGTATCATCTCTGCTGCTTCCCTGGCTTGCTGGTTTCTTGAAACTCCAGCAAGAATGCATTATGTAAAACCATTTGAAAAAAAAAAATGAAATAATTTTATATACAATGTTTCCCCGAAAATAAGACAGGGTCTTATATTTATTTTTCCTCAAGAAGACACCATAAAGCTTATTTTCGGGGGGTGTGTTATTTTTTTTTTTTTTAAGTACAGTACAACAATCTACATTTATTCAAATATAGTTAAGTCGTCTTCTTCTGGAACATCATCATAACTCTCCAAACCCCAAATTCCACTCTGAATTTCTTGCGACTCTATTTCCTTTAGAACCATTGGCCCCAATCTCTCATGTCGAGCAACAGAGCTCTCATTAAATGAGCAGGGCTGGCTTATTTATCAGAGATCCAGTGAGCACTGGGTCCAATCTGCACAGTGGAGCAGAAATAATCTCTCTGGGCTCAGTAGGAGATTGCTTGCTGAAGCTTTTGCCCTATCCCCTGGTGTTTGCGGGGGTGAAAGAGGCCCACAGTGCTGAGTAAAATGGCAGCCACAGCTTTCCTTCTTCCCCCTGGGGACACACAATACCTAAAGCAGAGCATCCAGCTCCTCACTTCGCTGAGGAGACTTTCCCCTCAGAGCCTCAGCTTGCAGCACGCACAGGATGGCCGGGACCTCACAGGGGGTGCCAACCTTGTTGGTGGGGCTCCCCACACCTTTCTGGTCACCTCTGGGATAGTAGCTGTCACGATGGGGCAGATGAGAAGGGCTGCTCTTCTTCTTTACTGCTCTGAGATGAAATGCATGGGTTGTGCAGATACGCTGCGTAGCCACGCCCATCACTGGGTCTCATTTTCGGGTGGGGCTTCTATTACGCAAATGCTTAGAAATTCTGCTAGGGCTTATTTTATGGGTAGGTCTTATTATCGGGGAAACACGATATGTGTATGCATATAAATATATAAAACCACACTAGACCTGCAAAATAAAAAATCTTCATAGAAAAGACTTCACTGATAAAGAAAATATTAAAAGCAAAAGCAGAAACAACTATCTCCTTAAAGCTTCTTTACTATTAATAGTAACACACAGAAAACCATAAATCTTAGCTTCCTAATACAGCTTTATGAATTAAGAGCTGAATCAGTTTGTCAGATAAAACGAACTAGATAAATGCCAGGGAAATGCTATACCTCTGGAGATTAATTATTTTATTTCTGTTTAGCTAAATTGTCCTAATACATAAATAGTTCAAGTGTGATATTAACTGGCATGTTGTATGTTGCTCCATACTTGATTTTAAATGAATCATAATGCTTAAAGGATTTGGGATTGTTACTTTTTAAGGCTTTTATATACTTAATAGTAAGCTGAACACTTAGGTTAGCTTCAGTTACACAATTATAAGATCTGTTTCATCACACAATTATTCTTTTAAAATTGAATGTGCTCATACAAATGTTCAGAGTGTGGACAGCTGTCCAAACAATAAGAACTCTATGTATCAGGACAGGTGCCGTTATTATCCCCCAAATCCAAAACACAAGTGTTGGTTTATAAAAGATTTGGAGGAAAAAGACTTAAACATAAAACAATAAATAAGTAAATAACCCAGTAGTAAAACAAAGCAACAAATTTTAATCCATTCCTTGCACAAGAATTAACTCTTCAATGAAAAATTTAGAGAAAATTATAGAAGGTTGTCCACTGCTTTGGAGGTATTTTGATATGATATAATAATTCCTAATTTTGGACATTTATCACAGCTACCTAGAAAGCTCAAGGTAGTGCTTCAAAGTGTTACTAAGAATCAACTAGCATGTTTCTAAAACCTAAAGAATCAACTCAATTTACAAATTGTTAGGCTATGAGTTACTTCAAGGCATGGACCACCTTACTACTCATGGCTTAATGGTACCTTGCAAAACTTATGCACTGAATATTTGAAAGAGCATGGAAGACTGAAAACTTAGACTTGTTGGAAGAAAGACCATACTATGGACACATTGCACCATCCCATTGGCTTAAAATTAATAGAAAAATGATCGAAAGCAGTGGTTCTCAATTGCAGGTGATTTTACTTCTGAGGGGTGATTTGACACAAGTCTGAAGTGATTTTTGGCTGTCAGAATCATGAGGGTGCTTTCATCTAGTGGGTAGAGGCCAGGGATGCAGTCAAACATCCTATAAAACACAGGACAGCCCCCCACAACAGCCCAAAATGTCAATTGTGTGAGGTTGAGAAACCCTGATCTAAATGTTAATTGAATATTCATGATGGCATCAGACAGTCACCCCAAGCAGAACTCACTAAAACACTCACTAAAAGGTTTCATTATACGATTCAGGACTCATCTTCTGAAAAATAAAAGCTGCTGGAATGGAAATGTGGAAGTAGAATGAAAAGATTTCTATTTTTTGCTCAGCTAATAGATAAGTTTTCATACATCTTTGCATTTATCACATGTGATATTTATAAACTATGCAGGAACGTAGTGTTACAATGGTATGCTGACACATAAGGAGTCTCATCTCACCTGAAAAATGAACTGACTTTCACTAGTGAGACATTTAAAGAGGTCAAATATGGAAAGGATAGATTTGTCTTTAATAGGCAAAAGAATACTGAGATAGGAAAGGTAAAGGTGATAAAGATAAATATCATTAATGTCTTTTGTGTGTGTTCAATATACCAGGAACTATGCTAACTTGTATTCTCATTTAACTGGTAAGATCTATCAACTTCAGAAATTAAGAGTTCCAGAAAGAGTATGATTCACTCATTTATATAAAAACTCTATTATGATTTCTCTTCTACATGTCCCTTTCCTCCACTAGACTGAGACTTTCTGGAGGGCAGGGTCTCTTGTCTTATTCATCATCGAGACTTACTACTTTACCACCAACTAGGCCATTCATTACAGGTTTATTAGGTAAATAAGTGTAACACTGTCCAAAAAAACCACAAATCTAGGGAATCTCTCTAAAACCCTCCAAAGTCTGAGGCAAAGAGAGATTGTTACAAGTCTAGGCTATGAGCTCTTCCATGAGCAAGATATCTCATTTATCTTTGTATTCACAGTTACAGGGGAAGAGTCTAGCACATAGCAGGGACTTAATTAGAATATTTTAAATTGAATTTATCTTGAGACTGTAACGATTTCCAAAAGTTTTTCTAAGACAGAGAAATGTGATCCTCTCCTTTACATGAATCTTGACTCAACAAATGCAGTTATTCCTTTTTTTCACGTGTACTTGTTTATACCTCTTGTGTAGTTCCTGCCCTTTACGCGTTCAGCTCTTATAATAACAATTGATGGCACTCAAACAGGGTCAAAGGGATGAGATATTTCACTTGGGCAATTTTTTCATTCAGCTATAAATGTGTCAGTGTGAGATGCAGAGTGGGTTATGTAAGTAAAGACAAATACTCCTCTCTAAGTCTAACACAGAGATCTACAGCTGCCCCATTGGATCGCTGCCTTATCTGGGCAGCCATCCTGTGGTGCCACAGTGGATACTGTCGATAAAGGAGGAAGAAAAGAAGTAGAAACAAGATAAATGTGCTAAGGCAGAAACCACGTTCCAATTTGAGGCATATTATTCAGATACCACCATCAATCGATCCTCCTGATATTTTATCAGTGAAGACAAGAATTACATCTCTTCTCTTTTTAGGACACTCAAAAAAGATCTCACTAAACCTCAAATATTAAGCATATTGGCATGACAACAGCAAATATAAAGTATTTGCTTGCTGTTCTTTTGATTCAGAAAAGATTATTTTGTTCATTCTCTTCATGAATTAATATTTATGAAATGCTCTCCTATATGCATGCATGTCTATCATATACCACTCTGAAAAAGTTACATAGAGAAGTTTCTGCCCTCTGAGGTTGTTTGTGCTGCAGGGAATGAGGAAGAGTAGAACAAAGGTCATAGTCCCTCCCTCTCAAATGTCATAATCACATGTACAATTAGCGTAACTTGACAACAACATAGATCTGACCAAACAGAATGGTAAATATATGCCTTTAGAATATGGAGTGGGTGAATAAACATAATATATGACCCTCCCAGTTCTTTCAACACAAATGATTTCTGAGTTTATTGATTCTAAGATGAGGAAAAAAAGTCTCTAAGATAAGCTTTGCTCACTTAGGGTCAGTGTCCAACAGCGGATCCCTTCTCAGTGGACTCCCTAAGGGGTGAGGAGACCTCAGAGCAGACAGCCAGAGAGCTGCAACACATGCAGAACACTTGCAACCCTTCTTGTTTTCTTATTTTTCCTGTTTTCATTGGCAGAATTTTTCCCTGCCCAAAGCAGAGCAAAGCAAATGAAGGCAGCTGCCCAAAGTGGAGGAAGTTCAAAGACCAGAGAAGAAAGAGAAAGGAGGTAGGGGTGAAATGAGGAAAACAACTGAGGACAACAAGAAGGCTCTTGGCAACTCTGCCTTGTACAAAAGTCTAAAGCAGAAAACATACTCGGGGACAGCTGGACTGATGGCTGCCATGGGCAAAGTGATGCGCCAACATGCTTTCAAGTGACTTCACAACTATTATATTTTTACACAGACTCGAAAACTTATAACACTCTCTGGGCGAGAAATATTTCTAAATGTTTTCCTCTGAATTTATGATGGTCACTTTTTTGGTTTCTGTCATATATTCATTCATGTTTCTGAATCATGCTACAGATGAATATCTATTACTATTTGAAATTACTATATGAATTTCTTTTAGTATCATTACTTAAAGGTTATCAAGAAAATATATGAATGCTTATTTTGGAATCTGACTTCACTAGGTATATTTAGAGGAAATAATATATATCTATCATTTATTTTTTAACTACAAGATTTAGTGCATCATGAGATATTAAAATTTTATCTTGAAATTCTTATAACAGGAGTATAGTTAAAACATGTGTTACAATTAATTACTTTCTTTTGAGGGAGAAATTAAAAGAAGTTAATAAATACAATTTATGGGATATTTCAGAACACATTTTAAAAATGGATTTAAAAAAAATATATAAAATAGCCTGCTGTATTTTAGAATTTTTAGAAATATTTTATGCAAAATAACTTAATTTACTTGTAATTCAATGCTAATATATGAATTCTAGATTGTTGGAATTCCAAAACAGATTGAAAAACTCCGTGGAGTGCACGGATTCTGGAAGGCACCTTGTTTGAATATATTTGCAAGTTCAAGTATCTACATTGTTAGCACAAAGACTTTTCTTTTACCCTAGCTTCTTTAAAAAATATATTTATAAGCAAGAATAACTGTGAAATAGGACCTAAAAATGTTTCCTGTATGTGGAAATTTCATAAACATAACTGTAGAACAGTAAACACTTTTTGCAGACTGATGGCCAAATCCAGAAGCCTTTTCTTTCAGTCAACGCTTTCCCACCGTGAGAACTATTTCTCATTAACAACCAAATTGTTTTCAGATGCTGTGCTATAAGGGGTTTCCTTAGAAACCATTTGGTAAAAGACTGTGGCTTTCTTCCATAGAAATCTCAAGCAGTGAAAAGGCAGATTTTCTGGCATAAATCAAACCCAATTTCTAGGGTTCACTAAGCCCTTTCTCCTCAAAATAATGTTTTGTGACTTGATCTTAGCAGTTAATAGTACACGCAGGAGAGCTGGTGTGAACCAGTTTTAAATGAATTTTATTCCATTTCTTTTGTCATTCAGTTGAAATCACTTCCAGGGCTTGTTATACCTTGATGAAGGTTTAACTGCACAAATAATAGACAAAATAATACATGTTACTATGTGGCAAAATCTGTAATTTTATTTCCTACCAAGTGTGCTCAAGTGAATCAATGTTTGTATTGTTAGGGCAATGTTATCTGTTCTGATTTCAGAGTTGTTCTTGCTTGTAAATAAACTAATTAAAACAAGTTGGGACAACAAAGAAGTTTCTGTGCTAAAAATGTAGATATTTCAACTGGCCAATATATACAAACACATACCAATAACGTAGTAGGAAGTTTCTCGAGGCATACAGCTTCGTACAAAATACACCAAAAAGAAGCATATGTACCAACAGTTATGTCTTTATTGTGGACTTGATAGAGTATGTTAAATGGAAATCTATAATTATTGCTGGGTTGGAATCAAGCATTTCCACATCTTTATACCTTTCGCATACATTGTTCTCTTTGTCAGCAATGTGCTCCTGCCTTCCAAATAAATCTTATTCCTCCTTCAGGCTCTGTTCAACCATCTCCACGTTCACTCATTCATTCATTTATTCGATAAATTTTTACTGAGCACTATTTGCCAGATTCTGTGCTAGATGCTAGGGTGAATAAGATACACAATATCCTTTTCTCATGGAGCTAATGGTCAAAAGTGAATCCTTCCTTCTTCCCTGACTTCCTGGAAGATAATCATGTCATTCTTGGTATTACCATCATTCATCAGTTTAACAAGTATCTAGTGAGCACCTATCATGTAGGATGCACTTGCCATACTATCTTGCAATTATTTACTTACAAATCTGCTTCCCCTATTTGACTGTAAGCTCTTTGAGGAAAGAGCCTTCATGTATGTATCTTTGCATTCCCAGTACCTAGCACAATTCCATGGGATATGGTAAAGACAAAGTAAATGGTGAATAAATAATTGAAGTAAACTAAAATATTCCAGCAAATAGAACTGAATTTCTGCTATTTGAAAACTATCAATAATGTACCACAGGTTTACAAAAATATCATCCCTGCTTCACTAAAAACTTCTGACAAACATTTTAGAGATGTGAAAGATGGAAACCTGAGAAATGGACAAGCTGTTCTAAGAGCCCCTGCCGTAGCCCCAGGCAAGTCTTTCCCAAGATCGAATTAATAAGCTCATAGGATGATCCATCTAAATTCAAAAAAGAATACAAAGTAGAAATTAGTCTTAATTGGTTAAGACAGGTGTTACGGCAATTTGATTTGGGGATATTTGAATTAAAAAATACAACTCTCTGTTCCAAAGGCATTTGCCCAGTAATGAATGCCCCAAATCTCTACTGTAACTTGTAAACTCTGTAAGATCTGCCACCCTGTCCCACCTCCCTGACCTCATCTCTTGCCACTCTCCCCTTGCTCCTACATATTGATGTCCTTGCGATTCCTTCAATATGCCCAGTAATTCTCAGGACCTTGGCACTTGCTGTTCTCTCTGCCTTGACTGCTGTTCCTCAGATACCTTGAAGGCTCACTCTCTCATTTCCTCATGTCCTTCAGGTCTCTGCTCAAATGTCAACTTTCTAGTGAGACCCTCCTTGACACCATGTCTCAAGCAGCAGACCTGCTCCCTTTGCTCTGAGTCATTCCTTAACTTACTTAGCCTGCTTTAATTTCTTCATTGTACTCCTCGCCACCTTACATACTATGCACTTACTAATTTTTTGTTTTGGTCTGTCTCCCCTACTGGAATCTAAATTCTACAAGGCTAGATATTTTGTGAGTTCTACAAGCTAGGGATTTTGTAAACTCAACAAGGCTAACATTTTGACAATATTTCTAGTGATTAAAAATGTGCCTTACGCATAGATAAATATTTGCTTAGTGAATGGATTTGACCAATCTATCAATAACTGTGTATTCAGCATTAACTCTCTATATTATACCATGCTAACAACTGAAGACTACAAATATGATAATAGAAATCCCCTGAATTTGTGCATGCAGAATTTACTCTTTTGATATCTGATCTGCACCCTGAGACTGATTCAGAAACCCAAATCTACCTAGTAAAACTGTATTGTTGCATTTTTTTGTCTCTCCAAATCATCTTGTTTCATAATCATTGCACTAGAAAACGTATTTCTGTGAAGAACAACAGATTTCTAAGCACTTAGCAGTCTATATGAAAATGGGGATAGAAGTAGGGACATGATTCCTCCCACAAGATAGTTCTATTCTACTGGGGAACCTCAAAGTGAAAGTACCATTTCCTCTATAGAGAAATTCTCATGAGAAAGTCTCAAGCATAGCTAATTAGTTCTAAGTGGAAAAAAAAGAGCTTTAAATTAAGAAATTCATTTTATTGACTATTAAGGGAAATTTTCATTTTATAAAACCAGGTATGGAAATAAATCAGTGGTAATAATGTGTTTAGTCAAAGTCATCAAATGCATAAGATTGTCAAGAAAAAGAATATTAAAAATTTCTAAGACATTTAAGATTCATTAAAAAATATCAATCATACAAAAGTTCTAAATAAACACATCTATCATCTCCTTTCCCTATTTCTGATAATTATCCAATGCATCTCAAAATTCTTTGTGAAATATTAATGTATTGAGTTGGAAATAACCAATTATCTGCTTTGGGTTTATACCAGATATTACTTACCCCAGGTTCTCATAGAAATGTAATAAAAAGCACCAAAGGCTTATTTAAATTTATGATAAAAACAAAATTGAGAATATTCTATTAATTAATTAATTATCCTAGTTACTAAGCTGACCTTACATCTCATAGACAGTTACTACCTTAATTTTACTAATTTTTCCAAAATTTTTTCATAGTATTTTACACTCTCCCCTATACACAAATATACACATACATGTGCACATATACTTACACAAAAAGGATCCTGGTCAAAACCTACTTTTCAGTTTATATATGACATCACATAAACCTTTCACTCTAGCCATCTGGCTTTCTTTCCTGGGCCCTAAATATTTTTAAGCAGCAAGATGTTTTCATTTGCAACCTGGTATTACTTTTTAATTTGAAACTGGCTTGGCATTCTCTCTCAGTACTAATATATTTCAGGAACTCAGCTATAATATGTATGATATTTTGACCCTCAAAATACTGAGACAAGAGCTAGGCATAGTGGTGTGTGCCTATAATCCCAGCTACTCAGGAGGCTGAGGCAGGAGGATCACTTGAACTCAGGAGTTCTAGACTAGCCTAGGCAATATAGTGAGACCCTGTCTCCAAAAAAATTAAAAAAAAAAAATTGAGATGACTGTCAAACTTTGGATTAGGTTAAGCTGCAGATACATTGAGACTTCAGAAATAAGGGCTGGGAGATAGGTCTGGACCAGCTGGTGGTAGGATGACCAACACATCCTGCTTCACCTGGGATTTTCCCAGTTTGGGCACTGAAAATCCAATGTCTCAGAAATCCCTGGAGTCCTGGGCAAGAGGAGACAGTCATCTCATGAGTGAGAGGTTGAAGGAAATTGAAATCACAGCACCTTCATATTTTAGGGTTGTCCAATGAAGTACTTTGAAAGGAATGGTAAGTGTAGATGTGGTTCTGAGAAGAGTCAAGAAGGGCTGATGGAATATAATTCAGCTGGTGAGGCAGGATGGCAATTGCCTCCTGCAGACAGACAGCAAAAACTGAAGCCCAGTAATCTGGACTGGGTTAATGTGGCCTTTTGGGTGTTTATGGAGCAACAGGATACACAGCCTATGGTGGGAAAGACAGCCCAGGCTCCATTTAATTGGTAGTACAGCTGGTAGTGAAATGCTCTCTGACCTGGGGAATGACTTTGCTGATGGAGAGCTACAGGTTATATCTGTGAAATACAGGAGAAGAGAGATACAGATGAAATTAAGACTCCAGGGGTCACAAGGTTACATAGCTAACAAGAGGCAGAGTTAAATTTTAAACCTATATCTTTTGGTCCAATGTTTGTTGCTTAGACAACTTTTAAATAAATGGTTATGATATTTTCAAGCTATACATCTGATAAAGGGCTGATAACTAGAATCTGTATAGAACTCAGGAAAATCAGCAAGAAAAAAAATCAAACAACCCCATTAAAAAGTGGGCAAAGGACATGAACAGAAACTTTTCCAAAAAGATAGACTAATGGCCAAGAAACATATCAAAAAATACTCAACATCTCTTATCATCAGGGAAATACAAATCAAAACTGTAACGACATATCACTTAAGTCCAGTGAGAATGACCTTTATCAAAAAGTCTGCAAACAACAAGTGTTGGCGTGGATGTGGAGAGATAGGAACACTCATATGCTGCCGGTGGGACTGCAAAAGAGTACAACTTCTGTGGAAAGTAGTATGGAGATACCTCAAAGAACTAAAAGTAGAACTACCATTTGATCCAGAAATCCCACTACTGGGTATCTACTCGAAGGAAAAAAAGACATTCTATACAAATGACATCTGTACTCGGATGTTTATAGCACAATTCACAATTGCAAAGATGTGGAAACAACCAGAGTGCCCAGCGATACATGAGTGGATTAATAAAATGTGGTACATGTATACCATGGAGTACTATTTAGCCACAAAAACAATGATGAACTACCTATTGTATTATCCTGGATGGAGCTGAAGCCCATTCTTCTAAGTGAAGTATCACAAGAATGGAAAAACAAACACCACATGTACTCACCATTAAATTGGTACTAATTGATCAACACTAATGTGTGCAAATAGGAAATAACATGCATAAGGTGTCTGGCAGGTAAGAATTGGAAGGAGGGGATGGGTAAATCCACACCTAATGGGAGATCAGGTGCTCTCTGGCACACTTGTCAAGTGATGCAAAGGCAATTTATGTAACCAAAGCATTTGTACTGCCATAATATTCTGAAATTTTTACAAAATTCTATTTTTTAAAAATCCATTGTCTCTCTCTTGTGTTAATGTCATCTCCCATTTCCATGATTATTAAATTCTTGGAGGCTGAAGACTATTCCTTATTTATTTTTTTCATCTTTTAATTAGCAAAATATTCAAAAGAGAATAAACCTTTGATGAATGTTGAATTAAACAAAATTAAATGAGACTTGCACATTCCTACCTTATTACTTTTACTTTTGCTCAGTGTTTTTGCTTGCCTCATGGAATGCCCTTATTCAGATTCTATTCAACCTTAAGGCCCAGCTCAAGTTCTAGAATCTTTACTGGAGGTCACAGAGATCTCTCCCTTCTCGAAAATGTAGCTCAGCATTTCTTTTCATGTATTTTAATATTATTATTCTAAAAGGTATTAGTATCTCCTTTGTATTTTTTACTATTGTGCTTACAGCAGATATCAATCAACACTGATCCTTGAAATCTGAAGCAAAAGTCTGTCAATAAATTTGTTCCCTTTATCCACAATTCAAAACAGGAATGAACATTAAAAACAGGAAAAGGATTCTAAACTTCCTAACAGCAGCCAGACATCACTACTATAGGCTCGGTGCTGCTATTTAGTGCACAAAAGAATTCCTATTGTTCTTTATGAGGAACTAAGCTACACCACATCTGAAACATAGTCATGTTGATAAGCTTATCTTTAAAAGAACAAAAAACTGTCATATGAAAACAGATTCTAAGCATTTTTATAAAATAAAAATATTAATATACAGTTGATATCGAAGTTGTTAAAAGTGGAATACTTGTAATAAAATGAAACCCAATAATGAAATAACGAAACCCAATTACTTTGAGTGTGTGTGGGGTATATTACAGCAAACCAAATTCTGAAAATCAGGTTTACATTTTCATTATTTCTAAGTGACAGACTGGGGAGACAGCTGAGACAATAAACAAATAAGAACTATACCACTAAGCATAAAAGTAAAATCAAATAAACACTTTCTACTTCTGAATAGAATTTTTGCTTAACTTGCTTTTGTTTTGTAATCATTAAGACCTCTAAATTACAAAGGGATTTTTTTTCATTAGTCCAAATCCCTACTAACCCAATTTTTTTTTTTTTTTCACAAGGCTGGGGAAACTCAGTATGTCCTGAGAACTGACCTGGTTTATGTCAGCATCAGATGGCTGAAGTAAGAGTAACACCAAGAACTGTTACCTAATCAGTGTGTTCAGTGACAAAAAAAAAATTCTATCCCAGTCCAAAGTTATAGTTATAAATGAATAATTCCAAAATCTCCATTTGATATGTGGATATAGAATGATTATTCTTTTAAAACACTGATGGTAATGTCAGAGGCAGAATTAGTGGAAAGTGAATGAAGCACAAGTGACAGGGCTCCTTTGCATAAATCGCTTCCAAAGCCCAAAGAAGAACCCTAGCACTGTATTTAATGATCATTACATTTTGTACAATTTGTAAAAATAAGATACATTAACTGCAATCAGTTAAGACCAGTGTCCCCTTTCATTATGACTTCTCTCCATTACCACTCCTCAAGATAGGTGTGTTGGAGTGGCCACATGCAACTTAAGATCCAGCTGAGTCAGGGATATATTTAGCTTGGATTTAGTGGGGCAGGTTTATGTGATCTGCAGAGTCTTGTGTATGGGTAATTAACACTAGCCAAGCAAGATCAACACTGGCTTCCAGCAATACTCCTGTGTACTGACTCACCCAGAATCATGACATAAAGATACAGGTCCAGAGGTATATTATGGTATGAATGTGTCATAGGGTGCCTGGCACTAGAAGTATGTGGCCAAGTCAAGAAATTTGAAAGAAGTTTTCTCAAATTTGACAACAATCCCAAAATTTTAGAAGACATTATTAATAACAAGTTGTAAAACTAAAAAAAGCTTTTCTTCTATCAATAACAACAGAATCGAACTTCAGATTCCACACATAAAATATTACCTGCTCTTATGGTCTGAATGATTGTGTTCTCCCCAAAATGAATATGTTGAAACCTAATCAGCAATGCGATGGTATTAGAAGTGGGCCTTTGGGAAGTGGTTAGGTCATGAGGGCACAGCACTCATGAATGGGATTTTTGGTGCTATTATAAAAGAGGCCCAGATAGCTGCCTTACCCCTTCCACTATGTACTATGTGAGGACATAACAAGAAGACATCATCTATAAACCAGAAAGCAGGCCCTCACCAGACATCAAATATGTCAGAATCTTGATGGTAGACTTCCCAGCCTCTAGAACTGTGAGAAATAAATTTATGTTGTTTATAAGCTACACAGCTTATGGTATTTTGTTATAGTGGCCCAAACAGACTAAGACATCTGGCATGGCATTGCTCTCCTACCGTAGACAACTAGTAAATCAGAAAGAATATATGAAACAACAGTTTTCAGATATTGCACAAAAGGTAGTGCTAAAAACTATGATCTCTAAAAAAAAGGTCATGCATTAGTTGTGGGGTTAAATTTGTTCCAAAATAAAGGCCCACAATAACAAAGCTTAATGTCAAGTCTTGAAAAAAATAAAACTAATGTGCAAGTTACTTAATTGCACACCAGAACAAATCCATCACTCCTTCAAAAAGGGCAACAAAATCCAGTAACCAAGAATAAAATCTGGTATGTAACAGTAAAATTCACAAGGTCTGGCATCTAGTCAAAAGTTACCAGACATACAGAGATGAAAGAAATTACAATACACAATAAGTAGAAAAATTAATCAATTAGAAATATACCCAGAAATGAAACAGATAATGGAATAAGCAGACAGGAACCTTAAAAACATCTATTGTAGGTATTATAAATATGCTCAAGAATGCAAATGAAAATATGGAGATGCTGGGGAAAAAATATCAAGACATAAAAATATTCAAATGAAACTTACAGAGATTAAAAAATATAATAACTGAAATAAAGACTATACCAGATGGAATTAACAACAAATTAGACACTGTAAAAGAAAATCAGTGAATTATAGAAACATCAACTATTGAAAATAAGGCACACAGGGAAAATAATTGGAAAAAATAAACAGAGCACTGGTGACCTGTGAGACAATATCAAGCAATCCAACTTATCCACAATTATAATTCCAGAAACAAGGACATAAAATATTTTAAAGGACATAAACCTTTTTGAAAAATAATAGCTGAAATTTCTCCAAATTTGATAACAATTATAATCCTACAGATCCAAGAATCTCAATGACTCTAAGAAGAAGAAACAGAGAAAACTACTCTAAGGTAAATTATAATCAAATTACTGAAAACTAGTGATAAAGGGAAAATCTTAAATACCCAGAGGAAAGAAGACATATTATATTAGAGGGACAAAGACATAAGTGACAGTAGATTTCTTATCAGATGGAATGCAGGCCAGAAGATAGTGAAAAGGCCTCTTTAAAGTGCTTATAGAAAACAAAACAAAATAGAACAAAACTGTCAACCTGCAATTGAAACCCAGCAAAAAATATCTTTCAAAAATGTAGGCAAAACACAGACTTTTCCAGATGAACAAATGCTAAGAGAATTAATCATCAAGAGACCTACACATGCAAACTAGTTCAACCTCTGTGGAAAGCAATATGGAGATACCTTAAAGTGATACAAGTGAATCTACCATTTGATCCAGCAATCCCATTGCTGGGCATCTACCCAAAAGATCCAATGACACTCTACAAAAAAGACACCTGCACTCGAATGTTTATAGCAGCACAATTCATAATTCCAAGGCTGAGGAAACAGCCCAAGTGCCATCAATCCAAGAATGGATTAATAAAATGTGGTATATGTATACCATGGAGTACTATTCAGCTCTAAGAAACAATGGTGATATAGCACATCTTATATTTTCCTGGTTAGAGCTGGAACCCATACTATTAAGTGAAGTTTCCCAAGAATGGAAAAACAAGCACCACATATACTCACCAGCAAATTGGTATTAACTGAGCAGCACCTAAGTGGACACATAGGTACTACAGTAATAGGGTATTGGGCAGGTGGGAGGGGGGAGGGGGGCAGGTATATACATATATAATGAGTGAGATGTGCACCATCTGGGGGATGGTCATACTGGAGACTCAGACTTGTGGGGAGAGGGGGGAATGGGCATTTATTGAAACCTTAAAATCTCTACCCCCATAATATGCTGAAATTAAAAAAAAAGAGAGAGAGACCTACACAAAAAGAAATGTGAAAGGAAATTTTTCAGACAGAGGAAAATGATGGAGCCCAAGGAATGACAAGCACCAGAAACGGTAAATATGTGGATATGTATAAGACATATTTTTCTCATTTTTAATTTCCTTAAGATATATTTAAGTGTTTATTTAAAGCAAATAGTAATGATTTTGAGGTTCATAAAATACATAGAATAAAACATATGACAATAAGAGCACAAAGGATATGGAGAAGTATTACTATAATATTATTTGAACATTGATATATTAAAGATACTGAAAAACATAAACTGACAACTAAAAAAATCAGCCAATAGTGGAGACTAAATATTCAATAATTTTTTTAAAAAAGAATAAAAGGGGGAGGGGGTTAAATAGGATAAATACAAAACCAATAGTGAGATGGTAGATATAAACCAAACAGTATCAATAATTATATTAAGTATAAATGGTCTAAACACTATAATGAAAATATATATTTCAGATTGGATTTTCTAAAAAGTAGTATCCAACTATATGCTTTCTACAAGAAATCCAACTTAAATATAGAGATTTGTTAAAAGCAAAAGAATGGGAAAAGATATACCTTGTAAATACTACTCAGAAGAATGGTAGAGTAGCTATATTAACATAAGCTAAAGTAGACTTCAGAACAAGTGATATATTAGTTATAAAGAGAGACATTTCACAATGATAAAGAAATCAATTAATCAAGAAGATATAACAATCTTAATGTGCATGCAATAGCAGATCTTTAAAACGCACGAAGCTAAAACTAATAGAACTGGAAGGAAAAATATCCAAATCCAGTTACAGTTGGATATTCTAACACTCCTCCCTAGTAAATGAAAAAAAAATCATTAAGCATATAAACATTATCAACCAACTTGACATAATTGACATACATAGGACATTACTCAATAGCAGAAGACTATCCATTCTTTTCAAGTGCCAATGAAATATTCACTAAGATAAAACATTTTCTGGGCCAGAAAATAAGTCGTAATGAATTTTAAAAACTAAATCAAATAGAGTATTTCTCTGATCAAAATAGCATTAAACTAGAAATTAATAACAGAAAGATATGAGAAAAAATCCCTAAATACATGGAAATTAAACAAAACACTTCTAAATAATCAAGGACCATAGAAGACATCATCAAAAAATTTTAAAATAATTTGAACCAAGCGAAAATGAAAACATCAAAACCTTGTTAGCTATAGCTATCCAGGGTAATACAAGGGGTGCTAGATCACCATTGTTTTTTGTGGCTGAGTATGTACTCCATGGTATACATATACCACATTTTATTAACCCACTCATGTATTGATGTGCACTTGGGTTGTTTCCACATCTTTGTAATTGTGAATTGTGCTGCTATAAACATTCTAGTGTAGATGTATTTTGTATAGAATGTCTTGTTTTCCTTTGGCTGGACGCCCAGTAATGGGATTGCTGGATTAAATGGTAGTTCTACTTGTAGCTCTTTGAAGTATCCCCGAATTACTTTCCATAGAGGTTGTACTAGTTTGCAGTCCCACCAGGAGTGTATGAGTGCTCCTATCTCTCTGCATACATGCCAACATTTATTATTGTTTTGGGACTTTTTGATGAAGGCCATTCTCACTGGAGTTAAGTGATATCTCATTGTGGTTTTGATTTGCATTTCCCTGATGATTAGAGATGCTGAGCATTTTTCATGTATCACTTTTGCACCCCTGCAAAGTTGAAAAACCATAAGTTGAACCATTTTAAGTCAGGGATCGTCTTTACTGACAAGTACTCAGGTGGAGTACTTGAAGAAAGGGATCACAGAAGTAAAAAAAGCAGAGATCATCAAGATGACTAACACTATCAAGCACTGTTAAGGGGTCACATTGGATAAGAGCTTAAATCTGTTCATGGACTTTGACAGTTACTTGTGACCTAGCAAGATCTTTTCCAGTGGAGTTTAGGGAAGGGGGCAAGGTTGCAGTGGGTTGAAAAATAAAAGGGAGTTGAGGAAGTATAGACATGATTGCAATATATTCATAAGAACAATAATTGAAATGTTCTAAAAATCATTTTCCCTTCCTTCAGCTGGGGCTTCCCCACTACCAAACTATTTGGGTCTTCCCCAAGGCTAAAACCACTCCCAGAGGGGCTAGCCCAGCAACAGGTGCAGTCACGGCTGTTTAGATGCCAAGCATTATGGAAATTAGTTTCATGTCACAGATGACAAATTAGTATTACAGTAGAAATACTAGTAATGCTTTAACATATATAAGGGGATCCCCATAACATTTTTAATTTTTTTTGTAGAAATACATGTAAATGTATTCATTATTAAGTAATATTACTTAAAAAAACAGTGAAATTTATACACTTTTCTGATATAAAGAAAGATTCAAACTTTTACATGCCCAATTTTGTTAAGTTGCCATACTTAAAATGTGGCTGACTAAAAACAAGTACAATTAATATAGAGTACATTTAAGATAAATGGGTGCATAGGATTATTTCATCATGATAATTAAATAGAACTTAAATCAGTTGTTTATCAAGATAAGATTAGTTTGTTTCTAATAAAGGAAAGAACTATTAATTAGAATAAAAATACCATCTAAAATACTTGAATTTCACAATTGGTGGAAATTTGTTTGACATATAATGTTATTATTTATTTAATAATATAATAATCTTATGTGTATTTCTTACTAAAAATACATACACAAATTAGAAGTCCTGAGGGACTTCTTCCAGCATTCAGGAGAAGGCCCATTGTGTCCATAAATTAAAATAAAAATTTTACAAAATATTTCTTTTTGACACTAATATTGGAGTAGAAGACTTAAACCTATTATAAGTTAATCATGATGCATACAGTTTTATTATTGATGAAGTTCTTTTATTATTTTTGTTTTGCATATTTTGTTCTTTTTCCTTACTTCCATTGTGGAGTATATTATATCCATGAAGATTCTGCTTAATTCAATAAATATTTCTGCAGATACAACATGTACAAATATTTTGGTAAATGGGCTGTCTTTTATTTCTATTTTCCATTTAAAAGAAAAATACTAAGTAAGATAAAATTCCTAGAAAATAGAAGCAAACTTTTTTTTTTTTTTTTTGAGACAGTCTCACTTTGTTGCCCAGGCTAGAGTGTCATGGCGTCAGCCCAGCTCACAGCAACCTCAAACTCCTGGGCTCAAGCTCTTCTTCTGCCTCAGCCTCCCGAGTAGCTGGGACTACAGGCATGTACCACCATGCCCAGCTAATTTTTCCTATTTTTAGTAGAGACAGAGTCTCACTTTTGCTCAGGCTGGTCTTGAACTCCTGACCTCAAGTGATCCTCAGTCTCCCAGAGTGCTAGGATTACAGGCATGAGCCACCTCACCAGGCCTGAGAAATATTTTTGGAAAGCAACAGTAAAAACAAATACTATTCAAAAGCACAATCAAGGGCAAGGCAAGAACCACTGTAATGCGCAGCAACAGGACACCTTCTCAATAATGCAGGAAGGACTTTGTTATCATTGCTGAAGGTATCTAAAAATCTCACCATCAGAGAGACTAAGAAGTGTCCCCTGAAGGAGGCACATACAATTTTTATTGCAGGCCCATGCACTGACAGGCAGCATCAACTGTTCTTCCTCCCGCCATCATCATCATCATCAGCAGCAGCAGCCTCCTCTGGTTCTGAAAAGTCACATTTGACCTCAAACTCTTAGGTATTAATTATCAGTTTGCCCACATTAAGCTTTAGATGAAAGCTTTAAGTATAATTTTTTTTACCAAGAAGAATCGATCATTTTTTTTTTTTTTTTTTTTTTTTTTGAGACAGAGTCTCACTTTGTTGTCCAGGCTAGAGTGAGTGCCGTGGCGTCAGCCTAGCTCACAGCAACCTCAAACTCCTGGGCTCAAGGGATCCTCCTGCCTCAGCCTCCCGAGTAGCTGGGACTACAGGCATGCGCCACCATGCCCGGCTAATTTTTTATATATATATCAGTTGGCCAATTAATTTCTTTCTATTTATAGTAGAGACGGGGTCTCGCTCTTGCTCAGGCTGGTTTTGAACTCCTGACCTTGAGCAATCCGCCCGCCTCGGCCTCCCAAGAGCTAGGATTACAGGCGTGAGCCACAGCGCCCGGCCTAAGAATCGATCATTTTTGAGCCTTTTGCTACTTATAGTCGTTCAAAAATTACTGAGTGTGTATCATGTGCAAAATACCATGATAAACATGGTGGAAAGAGTGAGCAGTGGTCACCAGGGTGCAATGATAAAATACAATACTTCTCCTCCAGAAGGTTACTATTATTTTGTTCTTTTCACTTTTATTCAACCAAGCCTAAAATCTGCTTGGCAATGGCAATAAAGAGAAAAGTAAGACACTAATCAAGCCCTCTAACTTTCAAGGATTCACATCTAACTCTAGGTCTGTTTGTTGATCTAAACAAAGGCATAGAATCTTAGCATATTAAAGTTGAAGGACACATAGATAAGTAGGATAACAAAGTGGTTAAAAACTTTGGAATCAAGTGGAGCTTTTGAATTTTAATTAACAAGATAGTCAATATTTTATATATATATAATATCATAAGGTGTGCCAATTAAATGAGGAAATTTACTTTCTAAGCATCTAGTATGGTTCCCAGTGTATGGAAGACAATCAATAAAAGGTAGTGATTATTATTATTAGAATATCTAGTCTAAACCGCTCATTTAATAGACAATAATAACATTGAAACTCCAAAGAATGTTTAAGGCTAGTGAGCAGACAAACTAGGAATAAAACCTACTGTGCTTTAACTGGGGGAACTGGACTTCACTCAGAACTAGGCATTTCCAGAAAGTGTGCTAATGCATTTTTCATATATTTCGCAACAGTCTAAGCATTCAAAAAATGTAATCAGTGGATAATACTTTTACTAAAATAACAATAAGCCACAATTTTCTCTACTTCCTTTTCAAGACCTGTACAAATATCAATATTCTATCTCATGTCAGCAACTATCAGAAGTCTTTCCTTTGCTTTTCACTAGAACATAGGTTAAAAAAAGAAAAAAAACTAAACTTTACAGGAAAAGACACCTGTTTCAGTACACCTTCAATTGCCTTTGAGCTTACTTTCCTTTTTGTCCTCTGTTTCTCTGGTCTCCTCTTCTACTACTCTTTACCACACTATAGAGACACAGTCTCTTTTCCCTGCTTTTGAACACTGTGTTGCACTGTTTTACCTGCAGTCTTGCCCCTGGCTCATCTCTATTTTCAGTGTTGATGGATCACATTGGTAGAACTATAACTCAACTACTGACATTGCCTGACTTTCACAGGAACTAAAGCAAAGTGATGAGGTACAGAGATTAGTTGGAGGCCTGGGTCTGGCAGTAGAAGAGACATCTGAAGGGGCAGCCAAGAAGTCAAGGCCCTTAGGCCTCACTGAAGTGATCAATCCATCAGACTGTGTGGTAGTCCAGCCTGTAAATCTTAAACTGCTTTTCTATCTCTTCCTTGCTGATTTCTGAAACAGAGGATGCTATGGAAAGAGCTTACATTTTGAAGTCAATTGAACTACGTTCAAAAACTGGGCTAGACACTTACTAGCTTTGTGTCTGTGATTAAGTTACTTAACCTTTCTAAACCTCAATATACTCATCTGTAAAATGGAGCTTAAACCTATTTGCCAGGATTATGATAATGATAAGGGTTAACGGAAGGAATGAACATGAACCACCTGATAGCAGACTATTAGCAAGACTCCTCCTATGATCCTGATTTTCACTTGACAGTCTGTTGCTGATCTCCTGATTCTTTATTTCCATTACTCATTTAATAATAGGCATTTAATTTATGATGAAGGTAAATTTGAGAGAACACAATTGAGTTATTGGTAAGTTATTCTTAGACAAATGGCTTTCCATTTGGAAGTGATCTTAGATCCTATCACACATGTCATTTTGAAAAATAATGCAAGATTATTAAAATATTATTAATGGTATTCAGAGGTACTAGTAACTAAAGTGTTAAGGAAGAGAATTGCTCTAGGTAAGTTCTATGAATGTACTATTTCTAAGTTACACAGATGCTGAGTTTTTACTTTATTTTGTTCAGTAAATTTCTACAGCGAAATGCACAGATCTTAGGGGTAAAATTGTACAGGTTTTGACAAGTGTGTGCACCATGTAAACAACAACCGATAAAGATTATCTCCCCAGAAAGATCCCCAGAGAGCCTTTCTGGGCAAACCTCACCTCTCATAGGAAACCACTTACTCTATCGCCATAGATTAGACTTGCCTGTTTTTAAATTTCACATAAATGGGATCAAATAGTATTTATTCCTTCATCTGGCTTCTTCTGATCAATATAATATTTCTGACAGTCACCCATCTTTCAATGTGTATCTGTAGTGCATTTTTAAATTGCTTACAGTATAGCATCCCATTGTGTGACTCTATCACAATTTTTTTTTAAATCTGTTCTCCTTTTGATTGACATTTAGGTTGTTTTCAGTTTGGGGCCATTATAAAAAAACTGCTACAAACATTTTTGTGCAACTCTATGTATTCATTTATTTGGATAAATACTAGGAGTCAATAAATCATAGAGTATATGCATGTTTAATTGCCAAACACGTCTCCAAAGTCCTTTTGACATTTTATACTATATCAGGAAAACATGAAAATTCTGCATGTTCTATATCTTTTCCAACATTTGGTGGTAATATTTTTAATTTTAGCCATTCTAATGGAGTGCAAAGTGGTATCTTGTTTTAATTTGAATTTTTCAGGTGACTAATTATACTGTATATCTTTTTTCTGTGCTTACTGACCATGAATAAATCTCCTCTGGTGGAGTGTCATTCAAGTTGTTTATAAAATTGGGTTGTCTTCTTATTTTTGAGTAGTAGGATTTACTTATTTGGATACAAGTCCTTTGTAAGATTTAGGTGTTTTGAATGTTTTCTTTCAATCTGTGGCTTGACTTTTCACTTTCTTAACAATATATTTTGATAAATAGTTTTTAGTTTTGATGAAGCCCAATTTATTAATGTTTTCTTTTAGAGTTAGTGCTTTTTTGTGCCCTCTGTAAGAAATTACTTTTTTTTTTTTTGAGACAGAGTCTCGCTTTGTTGCCCAGGCTAGAGTGAGTGCCGTGGCGTCCTAGCTCACAGCAACCTCAAACTCCTGGGCTCGAGTGATCCTTCTGCCTCAGCCTCCCGGGTAGCTGGGACTACAGGCATGCGCCACCATGCCCGGCTAATTTTTTTATATATATATCAGTTGGCCAATTAATTTCTTTCTATTTATAGTAGAGACGGGGTCTCGCTCTTGCTCAGGCTGGTTTTGAACTCCTGACCTTGAGCAATCCGCCCGCCTCGGCCTCCCAAGAGCTAGGATTACAGGCGTGAGCCACAGGGCCCGGCCAAGAAATTACTTTTTGATTTGTTCTTTAGCTTTAAAAAATTAACAGTTAATGAATAAGAATATATTTTAATTGTAAAGATATTAAAATTCAGCAAAATATTTCATGCACAAATTTTACACTAAACAAAAAATATTATGCTTTATAGTTTGTACTATTTATTTTTAAGTTTTAAACACAAATATAAACTCAAAGTGGTCACACAGAATAGTTTCCTAAAGGGGCAACAAAAAAGATGTTCAAGGATACCAGTGGAACCAAGAGGCCTTCTTCCACCTTTTTCTTGTTCTGTTCTGAGTACAGCCCCAAAATCAAAGAACATCCCAGCCTATCCAATGGCGATGTTGCAAAGAAACTGGGAGAGATATTGAATGACACTGCTGCAGATGACAAGCAGCCTTATGAAAAGAAGGCTGCTAAACTGAAGGAAAAATACAAAAAGAATATTGCTGCATACCAAGCTAAAGGAACACCTGACACAGCAAAAAGGGAGTCATCAAGGTTGAAAAAAAGCAAGAAAAAGAAGGAAGAGGAGGACGATGGAGAAGATGATGATGAATGAATTGGTTCTAGTGCAGTTTTTTCCTTGTCTATGGACAATTCTTCATAAAGAATTTAGCCCCATTATCCACAATTCACTCACTTTAAAGAAAAAAATTGAAATGTAAGGCTGTGTGAGATTTTTTCTTAAACTGTACAGTGTCTTTTCGTGTAGTTAACACAGTACTGGATATGTCTTTAGATAGCCCTATCCTGGTGGTTATTTTCAATAGGCACCAACCTTGCTTGGTACAGTACAGGAGTTATAAATTGGCATGGAAACTTAAAGTAGGTTCTTGGTAGTACATGGCACAAATCAGTTATATATGGAGATGGTAGATTTTTTTTATCTTCAGTTGTCTCTGATACAGCTTACACAAAATAGTTGCTGTTCTGTTTACTAAATACCATTCTGTAATTGCAAAAAAAAAAAAAAAAAGTTGTGGCTGTTTTGTTGACATTCTGAATGCTTCCAAGTAAATTCAATTTTTTTTTTAATTAAAAAAAAAAGAGTTGTGGGGTTTGAGAGAAACACTGGGCCCAGATCATAAAATGATTTATATACACTGTGTATGTATACTTACATACATTTTATCTTCAATGTAATGGGGAAGCACTGAACGATTTCAAGCAGGGGAATAAAACAATCAGAGATGTGTTTCAGGAAAGAAAAACATTTTGGGAGCATTGATAAAGATGAATAGATTAAATTCCGGTGAGATTAGAATTAGTCTCAAGTGAGACAAGAATCAGGGAATTCCCTGTCCTAGTAAGTAGTTTATCTTTGATTTGTAATTTCTCTCTTTATGATGCCCTCCCTCACCATTGTCAGGTGAGATTAGAATTAGTCTCAGGAAGGGAATGAGGCAATTCTGAAGGAAAAACATAAAGCCTGGGAATTAGGATAGAACTAAGGGTTAGAATCAAGAGATACTAAAAAGGTAAAATTGGACTGGACTTCACTGAATTTGAGAGGGTAAGGCCTAGGGATGCATCAGTGATTTAGATGTTGGTTCTCTTCACTAAAGGGAAATAAGAAAGAAAACTCTACAGTGGGAAAGGGAGAGCTCAGTTTTGCACATAGGATGTTGAGGTGCTGTGGAACATCTCAGCGTAGCGGACATGCAGTTGAATGTATGGGAAGGCAGCTCAGGAAAAATATCCCAAATGAAAATTCAAATATGAAAGTCATAACTTTAAAAGTGATTTTGGAGCCATGGGAGTGAATAAGATCACCAAGTAGGAATCTGTAGAGTGAGGGAAGAATAAGAACTAAAAAGGAATGCTGGGAATAGCAGTATTCAGGAACAGACTGAATTAGAACAGATAGAAATTCAAGAGAAAATGGTGTCAGAAAAACTGTGGAAGGGATTGGTCAACAGATTCAAAAGTTGCAGAGTGATCCAGTAGCAGAATGTCCTGTTTTAATAACATACAGATCATTAGGAGTCATGGCAAGAATGGTTTCATGGTAATAGGGATAGAAGTTAGATAAAAATGGATTAAGAAATACAGCAGGGGTTAAGAATGAATTTGGGATAATCTCTGAACATATTTTCAAATTATGTGTGTATGAAAAGAAGTGAAAGTATTGAGAAATAGCTAGAAGGGGGCAATGATTATATTCTAATATACTGAAGGGAAAAAGCCAGTGGGGAGTGAAATTATAACAAATGATAATAGATGAAGCAAGGTCTCTGTGAAAGTAGAAGAGATTTAGAGAAGAAATTCAGAAAAGGCGTAGAGGGATTTGTGTTCAATAAGATGAGGAATACTATATCCTGAGTGAAAACAAAACAAAACAAAACAAAACAATGGTGAGGGAGGGCATTACAAAGAGAGAAATTACAAATCAAAGATAAACTACTTACTGGGACAGGGAATTCACTGACAATGGAAATCTTTGAAAATGATACATAAATGTCAGGCCCAAAAAATAAAGAAATATTTCCATGCCATGTTTCCTTTTCTTTCAACTACTGAAATGGAGATGTAGGCTATGAAAACGGTTTCATAAAAACAATCTATGAAAGCCAAACGAAGTAATCCTATACCTAAAGTTTTACAGTAGAACTTTGGCAGTTTGCATGAAGAAAAAAACAAAGCCACTCTGAAATGATGGTGTTAGGTAGCTGGCAAGAATCCTTACAAGGTGAGTGGCTCATTCCTGCACACCAACCCCACAGAGCACTTGATTCGAATTTATGTCTCTGCAAATTACAAATCACCACATGTGATGGATCTTCAAGGTTGTTTGCAAACTAAGAAATGAAATCCAGAATATCAAATGCCTACTCTCTTTCATTCATTCAAAAGAAATATTATTACTGTGTTCCAGGTACTGTGCCAGTTGCAAAAGTCAAAAGAACATTGTCTCTACTTCACAGGAGTACAAACTCCATTGGTGAACCTGCGAATAATTACTGTTAAGAGGGTATATGCTACTAAATGTAGGGAAGGGAACATATAGAAAAGGTACCACTTTATACCTGAGTCTAAGGAAAACTTCCTGGAGCAAAGCACATTTCTCTTGAAAATAAGCAGACTCTAAGAATCCATCTGGTACATGATTGTGGAGTTTCTCTAGAGAGTGGGAGCAGCATTTGCAAAATGTGCAAAATGGTGATGGCAAGAAAAACCTGACTTCTAGAAAGTGAGGTCAGCCTGGCTGGAGTAAAAGACAAGCAATGGGAGAATGGAGAAAGGATCGGAAAGATGGGCCATATCTAAAGAAGAAGAGTCTACATATTATTCTAAGGAATTTGTACTATTATGTGATATTACAGAAGAACTGCATATTTTTACAGAGACTACATAATGAAATTTACTTTTAGAGAAAACACTGTTGCAGTGTAAAGGATGGTTTAGGGCAATACTTGAGATGGGCAGACTAGTTAGGAGGCTACTCCATAGTGCAGGTGAAAATGACAAATGCCAGAATTAAAGCTTGAGCTACAGAAGGCATGGAGAGTATTGGAAAGATTCAAGAGATATGTAGGAGACAGAAATGACAAGACATAGCAATTAATTGAGGGGTAAGAGAGCACCCAGTGCGACTCCAGTCTTTGACTTGGGTAACTAGATGCATCCTTGTACAAGTAAAGTGGAGATCGCAGAAGTGTTATATGAGTGCCACTGTAGTTCCAGCCAACAAACTAACCTGAAACACATTTTTTTGTGTAGTAGCTAGAATCTTTTTTTATTATTAGTAGTAAAATTATGGTATTTTTAGCAGTACAAAAAAAGAATAATGAGAAAACATCAAAACTTAAAACACAGACTACAATAAAGGGATGAACCTAGGAGGACTGCCAGTTGGTCAAATGTATCCACGCATGGGATGAGGCTGAACTCTTCCACACCTTCAGAAACAGCACCCCGACTGCAGCTTAAACCGTGCTTTCAATGAATAGAAAAAATACAAAAAGGTCGGTCCATAAAACAGGGTTCAGAAAGGCTCATTAACGATAATAGTCTGCTGTACAGAAGGCAGATATTTTCCTCATGTCTTGCCAGCATCTAGGTGATTATACCCATTTGTCTGTTTGGATTTTATGCTCATCAAGTAATCTTCGATCTGGTATCTGAAAGAAGGGATGTCTCAGTTAGGAATACATATTACTCACCTTTCTCCAGACTCTAGAAGTGGACAAAATGGCTGCCAGATTTTGGTATACCAGAAACAGGTAAACATAGATATAATAGTATCAGACCATTACTGAGAAATTGGTATGGTGGGTATCCTAAATAATCCACTTAACATGTTTGTAAGGATCAAGGCCATCTACAATGCTGTCCCATCTTCAACATGTTGAGCTCCCTGGAAAACATTCCACCAATATAGTCTCTGCAAACCATGACATAAATAAACTTTAGTTATCTGGTGACCAATTTTCTAAGCCATCAAGCATCCAGAAAGAGCTTCCAGGTGTTACCTAGATATAAAAAGAATAGAATAAGACCAAGCTATTAGAGGAATATCTAGTTTAACTAATTTTTCCCCCTGTTCTCCAGCTTTACCGCTTATACCTCTATTACAGCATGTATCACCGCATATATTGTGTTATCCCTACAGAGCACAGGTATTGATACTGTCTTCTCTACTTGAACATAACCTCCAGATGGTACGGATGGTGACTTATGTTTCTCTTCACCCCTGAGAATACAGAACACATAGCTTTATGCATGACAGACACTCAATAAATATTTGTTGGATTGAACACGTCACAGTTAAGGCCAACTAGGTATCACAAGGCTTCAAATCAGTTGTGGAAAGAATTAAGCTAAATCTCTACATGTGATGACTACTCATGAATATGCAAGAATCTGTCAAAATGTGATCCTCGAAAATTAAGTTACTCTAGTTCTCAGGTTTTTTGGGAGAGGAGTTTAAAAGTATTTCACATGATTTGCATAAATGAGTAATAATCTCAACTCTGTCTGCCTATTATTTCTGTGTCTAGCTGGCTATAAAAATAAAGGAAGAAAATCTCATGGCTCATTCTAGTTTTGTTGAAATTTGACCATTAATTGGAGTGTATGTTTATAGTCATCACATATTATGAAAGCCCTACAAAGACTACATGAGAACTTTTTCAGGATCCATTCCTTTGTGGTTTTCAACATTATTAACCTGAATGCTGAGTACTGTTAATGTAGATCTAAACTTATGTTTATTTTCTTGACATTTGATAATAAACTTCTAAAAGTAAGAAGTAGGTTCCAGTTTGGATTATCCTCAGGTTTTAATCAATCCCTGCCCTCCCCTCCCCCATTTAGTTATGTTCATAGTCATCCACATTGATTTATATAATCAACATATCTCAATTTATTTTGCCATTGAGTATACTCAAAACTGATTATCATCTCATGTACAGATCACTGCAATAGTTTATCAAATCACTTTCCTGTTTGTAGCTTCTCCCCTCTCAGTTCATTACCATATCTTTACTTGACTGCTTTGGTTAACTAGCACTTTCACTAAGACATTCTACACATATTCATTTAACATGTATTATGAGCAGAACACCCAAAGGGGTGTTACAGAGACTATAAAGATAAAACATTGTCCTTGCCCTTAAAAGCTGCAGTCTAACTAAAAAAACAAAACAAACAAAATATATAATAGCAATAAAATATTAAAGAAAATCAAAAGAAGATGGAAGAAAAGAAATTGCAGCTTAGGTGAGGCAGGAAAACACTATGGATAAGAGGCTTCTGAACTAGAATTTTAAGGATAAGATTTTAAGGATGAGATAAAGTAGGGAAAGAATATCCTAGGTAGAGGCAATAACATGGAGCAATGGGTGGCCATGAAAGGTGAGACAAATTAACCAGAAGCAAAATACAAAGCAGATGAGATCACATAATTAAAGAAACTGAAGACTGTAACACTGAGGCAAGAATCTTAGCACATGCTGTCCAGTGAAGACCACCAAGCAGGTGGTGAACAACAGCTCAAGATATAGGCAACTGGCCACTGGGCCACCATGTACAGTTGAGCTGGTTGTATATGGTCTATGTGAATTGCATCTCTTGAAGTTGTGCCCACATCCTATTCAAAAGTGCTCAGTGATCCTGACAGTTTCAGACAGGTGAGTGCCAACCTTTGTGGGGGTCTAGCTTTGTAAAATGGAACTTATTCATGGGGCAGTGGGGTGAAGGGCAAGAAGTCAAGTCTCTCAGAAGACTGAAATCAGTTGTAAGGTTTAATATCTTGAAATAACAAGGCAGAGATGTAGATTCTGATGACTAGGTGCAAGGCAAAGAACTCTATTACTGAGAACACAGGTAGGCCTGGCAGAAGAACAGATAGCAGGAAAGTGAGTAATGTCTGACTGATGCAAATATCAAAATTAGTGTAATGTTTAATAATTTCTCCATGATATTTCTTATAGCTTCTCTGCCTAAGGAAAGAATTGGCTCCAGAGTCTCATACTACCATGCTCTAAACACCTCAAACCTACTGGTGGGGTTTAATTGGCTATAGGACAAAATTATTAGGAACTAAAACATGTCATCACATCATTATTCAAGAAAAAAATGTCAACCTCACTGGCATTGATGATATAAATGTAAATAAAATTAAAAATATATAAATATAAAATAAATAGAAAAAATGTTTAAATTTATTTATTTTTTAAGTTCTCGATACCAATTTCTGTTTCCTTTCTTTGCAAACAACATTTCAACTACAATATAATGTTTAAAAGCTCTGAGCTTTAGCCTGAAATCCATGTTTTCTAAGCACCAAATACTCTAATTACAAATTTTACTTTTTTATGGTGTCGAGGGGAGAGATGGCCCTAAAGTGCAATTTTACCTAGAACACACAGAAATTGCGTAAAACCAACAGGTCAGATAATATTTTTGGTAGTAATTCTAGCTAACGTTGATGTGTACTACACTGCAGGCCTTTTGGGATACACTTTACTTGTAACATTTAATCCTCACAAAAACGCTAAAGGTATTAATAATGATAGTTAACATCCATTGAACACTTACAAAGTGCAAGACACTGTTTATACGCAGTACTTACCTCATTTCCTTCTCATTATGGTCCTCTGAGATAAACACTTTTATTACCCACAGTTTACAGGTAATATAACTAAGGGTTCAGGAACTTTCTTAAGGTCACACTGCTAGTTGGAGGGAGCCAGAATTCAAGTCCTGTAGTCTGACTCCAAAGCCCATGACATTAAACCCCAGGCTTTTAACCACTGCAATTTACTGCTTCTGCAATTGGTAGGCATGTAGTAAATGATATTTTTGTAACTACTGATAGAATTTCATTAAGGTTTATTTAAGAAATACCAGAAAAGAAGCAATAGCTAGAAGTAAAGATATGATTAAAATAGATTCTATATGAATCTAAATCCCAATAAGCCATTGTTTTCAGAAATTGAATGATCTCTGATAGTGAGGTGTTAAAAACTGCTGAAAAAACACAATGCTACTCAAAGTTTCTAACAGAAAATATTACTGCAAAGCAAACAAAAAGCCCAAATAAAATACAGTAAAATGCAAAGAAATATGGTTAGGCTGAATCATATCCTCTGCCTGCCTAGGATTTAGAAATGCAAACCAAATCCACTTCAAGAAAATTAAGTTTGCAGAAATTCTGCAACTTGATACAGATAGGGGTTTAATTTTGGTTGAAAAAGTTTCTAAATTTATCATGAAAAAAATCACTGCCTGTAAGTATCATAAGTATCCATATTACTAAATCTGAAGAATCGCTTAAGGTCTACCCAAGTCTATTAGTGTAAAAATTTAATAACAACAATTTACGATTTTTAAAATTTATATTTTGGTTATGCTAATTTCCAAACTTGAGGAATTAATGTATCGCTCACTGTTTCATATCAAAACCTATTAAAGGAGGAAAGGTAGGAAAACAGGAGGAAGAAAAAGTGACTTATTGGGGTTTAGAAACATGAAACAAAGCAAAGGTCCATAAGAGCAAAAGTGCAAAGAGCTCACTGTAGTTGATTCCTTGTCTAGTGTTCCTTCCATTCTAACCCACTTCTTCCACACAAGGAAGTTACTAAATCCTACAATGTGTCTTAGAAATCATCTAACTAAAAGCATTCATTTTATTAACAGCAAAAAATGCTCCAAACTCTCATAGTCACTGGCAACAGAGCCAGAATGAGAAGTAGGTACTCTGACCACAGGTATTCTTTCCAGGTACACTATATTCTTTAGGCATACATATTCACTGCAGCACCTATTACAGCCTCTTTAAAGAGAATACCTTATTTGCAAATGGATTTATTAATCTACAAGTACAGATTCCACACTTAACATTCTGGGAAGGGAACTAAATACTTCTGCCTTAAAAATTAATAAATTTACTTAAAAGAGGTTTTAATTAATACTAACTTTATTTTATTTTATTTTTGAGACAGGTTCTAACTCTGTCACCCAGGCTGGAGTGCAGTGGTGTCATCATAGATCACTGCAACCTCAAACTCCTGGGCTCAAGGGATCCGTCTACCTCAGCCTCCTGAGTAGCTGGGACGATAGGCATGCACCACCACACCTGGCTAATTTTTTTATTTTTTGTAGAGATGGGGTCTCATTCTTGCTCACGCTGTTCTCAAACTCTAGGCCTCAAGTGATCCTCTGGTCTCAGTCTCCCAAAGTGCTAGGATTGCAGGCATGAGTGAGTCATCGTGCCTGGGCCGATACTAACTTTAAAAATACTTTCATCTAATACAAAAAGTGATACTGGTTCTATTAATATTAAAGAATAAAGAAATTAAAAACAACTCGATGAAAAAATAAATTATATATGAGGTGGTTAACATCATTAATCATTAGAAACTGTAAGTTAAAACCACGATGAGATACTACTACACACCCACTAAAATTAAAAAGACTCACAATATCAATTGTCAGCAAGGATACAGAGAAACTGGAATTTGCATCCATTGCTGGTGGGAATGTAAACTGTACAAACACTTTGGAAAACTGTATGACACAAGCTATGAAAGTGAAAACATATTATATAATGCCAACTCCTAGGTCTGTAACCCAACAAATGAGTACCAATGTCCAACAAAAGACATACACAACCATGTTCACAGCAGATTTATTCATATTAACTCAAAACTGAAACAACTTAAATGTTCACCAATAATAAAAAAGATAATTGTAGTACATTTATATAATAGCATACTAGCGCACAAAGAAAAAGAATGAACCGTTGCCACATAGAACATGAATGAATAAAGCCAAGGCAAAGAAGTCAGCTATGAAAGAGCACATATTATATGAGTCCATGTATAAGAATAAGCTAAAGTACTTTATGGTCTTAGAGGTCAAATAACGGTTACCTTGGGAGGGGAGGACATTTACTGGAAGAGGACAAAAGGGAGGCTTCTGGGATGCCTGGTAGGTCATTTTTAAGAACTTTGGCTTGTGAGTGAAAGGGAAACCACTCCCCTTCTCTCACCAAATCTTGGCTACTTTAGATACATTTCACCAAATAAAACTTAAAGGGACACTATGTAGTTTTTTAAGCACAAAAAGAGCAAAGCATGTATCTCTGATTCTACCTTTTTAGCAACAGACTTTGGAGGAAGGAACAGCCAAGTATAAAAACAGGGTAGAAATAAACAACAAATCTACACACACACACACACACACACACACACACAAAAGGGAACATCATGGGGAGCTACTTTACACAAAAACATGGGCTGTAGGAGACTTCTTTTACAATCAAAATCGCATTGTTATTCTCTCAATCTATTAAGCAAGGATTAATGACAAAAATTCCCATATTTTTCACAGAAAATAGCTCTATATTTGTTTGTTTTATTATTTATACATTTTACATCATCACATGATTAATGTAAAATGTGTAGACGGGTAAATAAAATCACTGAATTAAAATTTTTTTCCATGTCAACAAATGTACAATGAAGGAACTTCAATTTTTTTTAATCTTAGCAAATGTAACTCCTTCTCCTAAAGCAGTGCTATCTTTATCACTTGTTTATGAATTGTTAGAAAATAATCACTATAAATCAATTCAAGGTCTTTGAGGTCTATTAATATTAATCAAGATAACCTGTAACAAAGGCAATCTCTGGAAATACGTAGGTTAAAAGGCTAGCTTCTGAGTAAAATAATATTCTCTGTTCACAATGAGGTCAGATGGAGTTTAGTCAGTCATCCTTATGTCTTCTTTTCAATAGACAACCAAGGAGCTCAAATAAGAAAATTGAAGGATGACTTCTTTTAAATGTAAGGTAATTTCAATTTGTCCATAATGTAATGCAGTGTCTCAACTACGTTGTTACTGCTTCAGAATAAAAGTAGTATATGATGTGTTTATGACAATGGAATGGAAAAGCCATCAGTATTAACTTCTTATGACTATCTCCATCTCACTCACATTTTACAACTACCGCCTGAAGGTCTCAGATATAAGGAAGAATTTCCGACAGTGAGGGTACTAAAAATGAGTTATTGACAAAAGCTATAAAAACATCTTAAAGATCTTTTAGTAAAAGCATAAATGTTCACCCTCAGGGATGATTTGGTATCATCCTACCTGAAAGCAAGAATATAAAGTAGAAAACTCTTCAGGCTTCGCTTCATCTATCCTTGTTATTCTTTAAACTAAAAAAGGCTTTTTACCTCATCATTTTTATTTTTATTTTTTGGCCCTATAAACATCCTTCTCCATAATCACCACCTCTCTCTTCTGGTAGACATGAAACTTCAAATTTGCTATGACATTATAAATAAATTTGTAATCTGACTGCTCTCATTATCATTAAAACAATGCTACAATGCTTATTAAAAACTAATTTGAAACTGTTTTAAAGTAAAATTTTCAAAGCCCAGCCTAAATTAGGTGAAATAATGATATAATTTAATTGGCGATATGCTTAGGTACGTTTTGTTAATCTGTTACCTAGATGAAGAGTTTATCTTTCAAGCAAAATGCGATCACATGTGTATCAATGGCTGCAACTTCTTGGAAATGCATCAAAAAATGAGATGGGTTGATGACTAGACAAATGGATAAATACATGAAAAAACAAGCACAGCAAAATGTCAACAAGAGTAGAAACTAAGAGGTGACTATATGGATGGATGTTGACTGTGAGATTGTCTCAACTTTTCTATACATTTGAAGTTTTTCACAATAAATTGTTGAAGAAAATGTAATCACTTTTGAAATTTGTTTTAAATGGCAAGGGAGAAAATGTCCAAATCCCACAGAATAATTCTACAAAAAATACTAGCGCAAGACTTTGCTACTTATGTTTGTTGAGTTGGGAAAGAAAAAAAAAACTGCCATAACTTCCTCCAGAAAATTCCAAAATATTTAGACTCCTATTGAGAAATGAATGTAGGTAGAAATGTTTTTTAAGAATTCTATATAGTGAAAGCCAGTTCCTCTGGCTGAATTTCGAAGAGTAAAAACTGATATTTACGTATTTCAGATAATGTTTCACTTCCCTGCCTACCCAGAATAACTTTATTTTCAATATTGATTTACTTCCTGAAAGAAGATAAAGCACATCTTCCTTTGAATTACTTAATCATTTTTTTTGTAATGTCCTTTCTCTGTAAATCTACCTAAAATTATTTTTTAAAAATCTGAAAACAAAAAACACATAAAAAAAGTCAGCATATTGGAAAGTTTACCTACTCAACAGCATGCATATGAAGTATATAAGTGTCATAAGCCTTAACATAAATGACTTACTAAAGTGGCATGAGCAAGACATGTTTATGTTTGGTATTCCATTAGAGAATTTATTGTAGTTATTTAAAATATACCACCCTCTGTATTTCATAAATATAGAAAAATACATAACTCAAAGAAATTGCTCAGCTACTAGTATGTAATAATGATCTATTAAACAAAATTTATTGGATACCTACTATGTGCCAGGCATAATGCTAAGCCTTAGGGATGAGAATATGAATAAGACTTCATGAAACTGATGGTTTGGTAATAAAGAATCCAAATGAACAATTATAAAAACACTTAAATTGGTTGATAAGTATATGCAGAGTAATACTGTAATAGGGAGGAGACATCTAAATTAGCTTACAGGGTTGGGGATCTCTGGGAAGGCTTTCTGAGCTTGGTATTAAAAAATGAGTAGCAGTGACTTAGGCAGGAGAGAAAGGGAGCTGGCATTCCATGCTGAGGTGGCAACATAGAGGAACAAAGCAGCATGTTGTGGCCACAGATCTGCAAGCAATTCGGTACTGCCGGAAAAAAAGCTCATGGCATGGGCTGGAGAGAGATCAGGCTAGGGAGGCGGGCAGTGGCCATTCCATGAATACTGCTGTGGGCTATGTTAAGAAGTCTGGACTTTCTCTTGGCCTCAAAAGGATTTTAGAAGGGGAGTAGTATTTTCAGATTTTATATTGGCTAGAACTCCCTGGTCCCTGAGTGAAGGAAGAATGAGACATGGACATGTTGATCAGCTAAACGAATGACAAAGAGGACCTGAACCAGGATGGTGTTAGAAGGTATGGTCTCTGCAGAGACACACAGGCAGATATGACAGATTGGATGTGGAGGTGGCTCCCAAGATTCTGGCAATGCTCCCCCTTATTCTCCCAGGAAAGTAGATAATATAGAAAGAAAAGCCAAGTTGAAAGAAAAGATGATGGATTCAGTTTTGGATGTGTTGAATTTAATACACCTCTGGGTTACCTAGGTGAAGATTTCCAGCAGAAAGTTAATATATGAGGACAAGGGAAAGAGGTCTGAATTGGAGTGGAAATTTGAGTCTGCAAAATATTGGAGATATCTGGAATTATGAGTGAACAGTTTTTTTGACGTTTTGTTAAATTTTAGCCATTCTAATAGTGGTAGTTCATTGTGGTTTAAACTTTTATCTTCCTAATTCCTAATGATGTTTAATATCTTTTAAAACGGTTATTTGCTATTCGTATATCTTCTTTTGGTATCCATTCAAATCTTTTGCCCATGTAAAAAGATTGAACTGTTTTCTAATTATTGCATTTTGAGTGTTCTTCATGTATTCTTGATACTAGTCCTTTATCAGATGTATGTTTTGCAAATATTTTCCCCCAGTGTATGGCTTCACAGTGTCTTAGTGTCTTTTAAGAGCAGTAAGTTTTTACTTTGTTGAAGTACAGTTAATTTTTTTTTTTTTTTAAAAGAGACATGGGGTAAAAAAAAGAAAAAAAAGACATGTGGTCATGCTCGGTTGCCCAGGCTGTAGTAGTGGCTGGATTCTAGCTTACTGCAACCTGGAACTCCTAGGCTGAAACCATCCTTCTGCCTCACCCCCCCTGAGCAGCTGGGACTGCAAGTCTGCACACCAGCTTGACTAATTTTTCTTTTTTTTCTAGAGATGGGGGTCTCACTATGTTGCTCAGGCTGGTCTCCAACTCCTGGCCTCAAGCGATCCAACTGCTTCAGCCTCTCCAGTGGCTGGGATTACAGGCCATGAGTCACAGTGCTCAGCTCTACAATATTTTCTTTTCTGTATTATACTTTTGGTGTTGCACCTAAGAAATCTTTGCCTAAATAAGATCACAAATATTTTGTCCCAAGTTTTCCTATTTACATCTATAATCCACTTTTTTTTAGGGTATGTGTATGATGTGAAAAATAGATCAATGTAATGAGAGGGGATAGAATCAGCCAATAAAACGTATAGACTGAGAAGCGCAAAGGCGGATGGAAGCCAGGAATAAAAACCACCAAGGTTTATGTAAAGGAGATGGGCAAAAAGACACACGGCATTGTAGATGAAGCACCAGGAAAATTCTGAGTATCAACACTAAGATAAGAAATGGGAACTTACTTTTTTTTTTTTTTTTTTAACTTGGATGAGGTCACTAGCGACCTTCGGAAGAGGACTTTCAGTCAAAATAAATCTTTCCAGTATCAAACCACATCTAACCAACCACTTTATAGGAATTCCCCCTGTGGAAGCACTTGACACTTTGAAATCTCTGCGCACCCTTAAAGGTTACTTCTTTAGGCATGAGAAGGTCTGGGATTCCCCAAATTGAGGATGACTGAGGGAGATCCTTGGGGCATTCAGGCCTGAGGTCTAGGGGTCAAACCCGAGGAGTCACCGCCCTGCTGGGAAATCAGAACCACGGTTACCGCCGGGTTTGCTAATCTGACGCCTCATCAGGGAGGCAGCTGGTTAAATTACACCAGGATGAGAAGGCGGGGATTAAAGTCTGTGCATGTGGGCAGACCCGGGGCAAATTAGGGAAGTCCCTCCCACGTGCGCCCCCTCTGTTGTCTGGAGGAAGCAGAGTCGCAGGGTACAGCGCCCCTACTGACTCTCCCGGAGCCGCGTGACCCTCGACTCAGGCTCCTCCGGGCCGAAGAGCTACTGCATTTACTCGGGCCAAGGAAGGGGAAGTTTAAACCTTTGGTTAGGGGGATCGTGCGCACGCTGGGTCAATTCCCCGATGCCACGCAGGGGGCGCTTGACTGACTCATCCCGGCCCACTGACCTTTACTCTCCCCGCCCCAGAGGCCCGCACGTCTTTCCCAGTGGAGCCCGGATCTGACCTCTCTTACCCGGGAGCCCGCTCACCCACCTCTCCGGCTAGTCGTAAAGTGCAGTAAATGCGCCTGCGTTTTGCGGCACCGTAGGTGAGGCTGGCGGCGTGTTTCCTTGCTCGGTGCGGATCCGGCTCTTTGACAGTTGCTTCTGCGGGAAGGTGGCAGTTAGGAGTTTGGGGAGGACGGGCAACCAGCTATAATTCTCTCAGCGGGTAATTAGTTGCTCCTAGATTTGCATATCGAGAGACAAAGCTGTAGGGTTGTTTTAAACACTTGATATAAAGTTCCCAGATCTCACTCGTTATGATATGCCGCTCCTCGTGTGCTTTGGTTTTCATCGTCGTCGTGTTGATCACTAGATTTTAGGTATCCTTGGTGTAGCTGACATTGTTTTTCTCGTTCACTTCGTTCTGTAGTCTTTCCTTCCCTGGAGTTTGAAATGCTTTACCTCATCGGCTTGGGCCTGGGAGATGCCAAGGACATCACAGTCAAGGGCCTGGAAGTTGTAAGACGCTGCAGTCGAGTGTATCTGGAAGCCTACACCTCAGTCCTGACTGTAGGGAAGGAAGCCTTGGTAGGTGCTTAACGTTCCCCAGCCTCCTGAGAAGAAAGCTATCTAACATTTGGTTTTCGTACACTAAGCTGAACAGAATTTTAAGGTGTGCTTGTTTAAACCCTTTAAAACACATCCCCTGCTTGTTAAGGATCTGAGGAGTTGGAGAATGGAAATTGTACACCAATGAAGTGACTTGGAAAATAAAAGGGTGCTTGTTCTACTTTACAAGTCCAATTTTGCAGCTTTCTCCAGCAAATAGAAAAGTTATTTTACCCTCTTGGGGATAGTTATCAAAACCCCTTATTTCATGAGATAGCCAAGAAATCCTTTCTTTGTTGAGTGCTAAAGAGGTGCTGACCCAGCCTTAATGAGTTGATTATATATTCAAAAACCAAGCTGAAATCTTCCCACTTTGAAGTATTCCCATAGAGAATGGCCATTGCCTTTCTGTCTGTATCATATTCAGAGAGCTCTTACCTTTAGATAGACATCTCCCAACAAGGCTTATACTCATATTGGCCTTTCATTGAAAGGAATTGGCCATTCATTGAAATAAAAGTTGTATTTAATGACCTGCTTTGATTTGGCTCCCACTTTTGTCACTGTTAGTATGGAACCAAAATATCTAACCTCAAAATGATGGAAATATGCCTCTCTAATGAGTGATCATGGAAAACTAGAATGGACTTCAAACTATCTAAGAGAATAGAGACACATAAAACAGCTTTATAGAGACACATAAAACAGTTTTATAGCATAAGGTGTCAGCATGGCACAGAGGAAAGTTTGGACCTTGTTTTATCTTTGCCGTTTTACCTGTTAATATGACCTTAGACAAGTCATTTAACTTTAATTTCTTACTATGCAAAATGGGTTCAAAAATGCCTATTTTGTATCTTCTTAGCATAGTGCCTGGCACAAAAGTATTTAGAAATGGTATTTGTCGGGCAGGCGTGGTGGTTCATGCCTGTGGTCCTAGCACTCTGGGAGACTGAGACGGGCGGATTGCTCAAGGTCAAGGGTTCGAAACCAGCTTGAGCAAGAGCGAGACCCCGTCTCTACTATAAATAGAAAGAAATTAATTGGCCAGCTCATATATATAGAAAAAATTAGCCGGGCATGGTGGCGCATGCCTGTAGTCCCAGCTACTCGGGAGGCTGAGGCAGTAGGATCGCTTGAGCCCAGGAGTTTGAGGTTGCTGTAAGCTAGGCTGATGCCACGGCACTCACTCTAGCCTGGGCAACACAGTGAGACTCTGTCTCAAAAAAAAAAAAAAAAAAAAAAAAAAAGAAATGGTGTTTGTTGTTTGTCAATGGTTACATTTCCAAACTTCTCTGAATCTCAGTTTCTTCATTTGTTAAATGGTGATAACCAGTTGGAGGGTTATGTAGGGTTTCATTAAGGTGAATGTGTGAAAGTGCTTTGTAAATTTTAAGTGCTAGCTAAATATTAATTTTGGTTGCTATAATTTTCTAAAGTTTTTTTCCCAGAAATATACTTTAATGTTATTGCTTATGTAGTAAAGGTTTGGGGCTGAACCCAACGTCACCTATAGGTAAATTATGTGTACTTTTTTAAGGTGCTAAAATATCTGTTCCTCCATAATAAGTTTTATAGAACATTTATGTATTGTTTTAAATGCTTTATATGTTGATTAGGATTATTAATCTATAATTACTGTTCACATTTTATACATATAGAAAAGTTAAGAAACTTGTCCATAGTTATACAGATAGTGAGTGATAAAACCCCAGGATATGAACCAAAGCAGCCCTGAGTTGAGATCTGCTACTTTTGACTTTTTTACTGTACTGTGTCTCTGTATTCCTAAGGATAGATAATAGCTGCACAAAGTACAACTTCTTAAAGAGAAAGTAAGATTCAAGCAAAAGGGTCAGTCCTGGATCTTGCTCTATTACAAAATTCCTTTAATGTGCAGTGCACATCCTCTTCTAGTTCCTCAGTTGATGTTCTTTCCTGAGCAAATTACCATACAACATCAGCCACCTTAAATGAATCATTTCTGGACTAAAGTATATAAAAAAAATTAATGCCTTATATTGCCTAGTAAAATCTCAGAGCCACTTTCTATTTAACCACTTCCTTCTTCCTTTCATTTCTATCTTTTCTTTTTTAAAAAATTGATTTTTAGAAATTGTTGACAAGTGTTTACATACCTATATATATAATCTGATCTCAATAACTACACGTAACTATTACACAGTAAAAAAATTAGAAAATTCTATTTTGTATAATGAACATGTTCTTTTTTTTTAAATAATCAGACAATATTTTATAAAAGGCACATGAGTATTGCTAAAGAAATCAGAAATCTATCTGCTTTTACACTGAAAACTATTGTTTTCAAATTGCTAAACTGGTAGTATTATTTATATGTTCTCTTTATTCAAAAGTTAATCTAGAGACAGTGAATCTAAGAAACAGTTTTAGTTTTGGTATATGTACCTTGAATTTTTTTAGGCACTTTCTGTGGATACATTATGACCTTTAATACCTATAATGCACCTGTGTGCATTATACAAAGAAGCATAAGCGATGGCCTTTGTAAATGGTTCATGATTCATCTGCGTTATACCCAGGAAAACTTAAATAATAATGGAGGATTTAAGTAAGAATTCATAACAGCAATGGAAGGAAAAACTATAAAATATATATGTTTGTAAAGAACCTACAGGATCTTATCTAAATCCAAACCCTAGCTTTCACCAACAAAGTAGTAGAAGCTGCCCCAAATATTAAATAATTACTAGTTATTAATTACTATGGGAATACATGTGTGAGAGAAGATCATTTCCAACTGTGGTGGTCAGATAATACTATGGACTTGATGGAATGGAATTTGAGCTACATTTTAAAATAGTGAACCCCGGTCTTTTTTTTGTTTGGTTTCTTTTGTTTACATCATAGTTCAAATAGAAAATAGTAATATTTGTACAGCCCTTTAGGGTGAATGTAGGAAGCTGCTCATAGCCAGACTATCTAACTGTGGGGCCCCAGTTACCCTGCAGAAAGTAGAGGAGATCACTAAACTTTCCCTATCTTTATCCCATTTGTAGCATTTGTGAAGCTGTGCAATATACCAAGGTTCTGTGATCTGGAGCAGTCATTTAACTTTTCTGTGCTCTGTTTCTTATCTGTAACATGGGGATAGAAATAGTTCCTATCTCAGATTGAGGAGAAAAGTAAATTAATTCATATGCATAAAGTTCTTAAAACAGAGCTTGACCACAGAGTAAGCCCAATGTAAGTGTATTAATACAAAGATTGTTATTATATATAAGATTTGGTAAGGGGAAGAGAAACAACATTCCATCTTGAAGGAAAACTAACTGTAATCAAAAGCATAGAGGGAGAAAACACAAACTTTTGCTGTACTTGTTATTGGGCTTCACTGAAATAGTTCTTTTATTTTCTCGCAGTGTATATGTTCCCTTGTGACTCTTCCTAACTTATGTCACCTGGATGCCAGCTCCCTCTATTACCTTGTCTTCCTGTTCAACTGCTGTGGATTGAGATCAGGGAAACAGAGGAGAAGGACAGTAAAGGAGAAATATGAGGCCATCAGCTATGAACTTTATAAACTTCCCATCTGCCCTTACCGTAAATCTGAGTCTGTCTTCCCTCCAGCCTTAGAAAATGACTTGTGAGATGAGGTTCTCTTCCTGTCCAAAATATAACTCCACCTAAATGTGTTTTGTAAAACCCGTTCTACTCCCTTCCTTAGAAACTTTACTTACCAGTTTTTCTTTCTTAATGTTCAACCTGTATTAACGTCCTTCTCCCCTCATCCTGAAGCCATATTTAAACACTATCCATTCTGAAGATTCTCTTTTAAACCTCTTTCACCATAGTTATTATTCTGTCTCTATCTTTTCTTTATCCAAAACTCTGGAAAAGCATGCCTTTACAGTTTCCACTTCAACTCAGGTCTCAGATCCTTGCAGGTTGACTTTCATTCCTTGAGAATATTTCTCTACTTTTTTAACATTTCTTTACTAGCCAAGAATTTTGGATAATGGTTTTGAGTTATTACCTGTTTTACCTCTTTTGATGTGGTTAACACATTCCTTGAAACTGACTTTCTTGGTTTTATTCCTACTTTTCCATTCTTCTCAGTCCTCCTTTTAAGTGACTTCTCTGTTCCTTCTTTAAATGTAGTATTTTTTAAAGATTTTGTCCTCGCATTTGTTTCCATATACTACTTTGAACTTCTATTCTTTCATTTTTTTTTTAAATTTTTTAAAATTTAAGTGTATTATGGGGGTACAAGTGTTAAGGTTATGTATATTGCCTATGACCCCCTCCCCCCTCGAGTCAGAGCTTCAAGTGTGTCCATCCCCCAAACTTTGTATATCTTACTCATTGTGTTTGTATATACCCATCCCCTTCTCCCCCCTCCCACCTGCCTGACACCTGATAAATGTTATTCCTATATGTCCACTTAGGTGTTGATCTGTTAATACCAATTTGCTGTTGAGTACATGTGTTTGTTTTTCCATTCTTGAGATACTTCACTTCGTAGAATGGGTTCCAGCTCTATCCAGGAATATACAAGAGGTGCTATATCACCATTGTTTCTTAAAGCTGAGTAGTACTCCATGGTATACATATACCACATTTTATTAATCCATTCATGAGTTGATGGGCACTTGGGTTGTTTCCACAGCTTTGCAATTGTGAATTGTGCTGCTATAAACATTCAAGTGCAGGTGTCTTTTTTGTAGAGTATCATTTGATCTTTTGGGTAGATGCCCAGTAGTGGGATTACTGGATCAAATGGTAGATCCACTTGTATCACTTTGAGGTATCTCCATATTGCTTTACACAGAGATTGAACTAGTTTGCAGTCCCACCAGCAGTGTAGGAGTGTTCCACACTAGCATTTAAAAAATATGGAACGCTTCACAAATTTGCATGTCATCCTTGCACTGGGGCCATGCTAATCTTTTCTGTATCGTTCCAATTTTAGTATATGTGCTGCCGAAGTGAGCACTACTCTTTCGCTTTTTGACTAGGTAATCCATTAAACAGTTTGAAATTTAAAAGGTTCTAAAAGATATATGCATCAAAAGATTTCTATCCCAATTTTTCTTACTGGAGGCAGTTATTACTAATTTCTTGTATGTCCTCCCAGAAATACTTGAAAATAATTTTAACTTTACCCTGTCTTCCATATAGAAAAACTGCTGACTTAGAGTAAGAATAAATTTTTTTTCTGAGACAGAGTCTTGCTCTATTGCCCAGGCTAGAGTGCAGTGGCATGATCATAGCTCACTGCATCCTCAAACTCCTGGGCTCAAGTGATCCTCTTGCCTCAGCTTCTCAAGTCTCTGGGAGTACAAGTGTGCACTATCACACCCAGCTAATTTTTCTTATTTTTTATATAGATGGAGTCTCCTCATGTTGCTTAGGCTGATCTTGAACTTCTGGCCTCAAGCGATTCTTCTGCCTCACCCTCCCAAAGTGCTGGAATTACAGATGTGAGCCACTGTGCTCAGCCTAAGAATGAATTTTGAATTTTACCATAATTTTTCATGAATGGGAGATGATTAGGGCTGAGGTTGTATAAAAACTAGCTAATCAGTCATTGGATATATATGATGCAAATTAAAAATCATTTGTTAAATGGTACTATTTGTTTTTTATTTTCCTTCCCTGATCCCTGAGTAGGCTTGATGCTCCTATAGTACATATGATGTGGTAGTTAATTTCCCACTTGACAGTGTGCTCTTCAAGGGCAGGGGCTATGTATGTCTTAGTCATCATTGTCTTCCAATATTAGGCATAGAGTTCAGCACAGAAGATGTAAGAAATATTTTTATGGTGATTAAGTGAATGAATAAATAAGTGGGTAAATTAAAAAATAATGTAGTACCAGTCTCTTATTGCTTTTGCTATCTCTTCCTTTTTTTTTTTTTTTTTTTTTTTTTAACACATGAACTGCCATGTGAGTTGCATTTAACTCCCACTAGTTTTGAGCCTAGGGCCTTGTGAAGCATATGTAACTCACATATCTCTTTACTTTGGGAGCCATGTGGTGTGCAGGCAACTCATGCTGCCATGCTATAGCATGCATGTTACGTGACAGGTGGTCCCCTGGACAAAACCCTGCAGTTAGTTCGTGAAAATCTTACTTGTTGATGTTCTTATTGATATAATTAACATTGACAATTTAATTGCATATAACTCACAGAAAACAATAAAAAATAACAAATTTTTCATTAAATTAAAAACAATTGTTTTGTTTTTGAAGTTTTTATTCTAAATAAAATGCTATGACTTGAAGGAAAAATTTTTTTTTCTAGTGTGGCAGTCAAGGTGTTAAACATGATTTCAGGAGGATCAGCTGTTTGATTATATTGGGATATTTGAGTGTGTGTATAAACATTCTGTTGTCTCAATTAGTGAAATATTTCTTAGGATAAATGTTAAGTGAGCGATGCATGATAGAATCATCTTGAAGAGAGAATGGTTTTTGTTGTTGTTGTTGCTGTTAAATCCTTGATAAAGTATGGGATAGCGATAGCATTGCTACTAGCATTTAAACTAGTAGCCTGTAACTTCTTGGTCTTTTCTAAGGAATGTTAGAAGTTCAGAAAAAGCCATAGTTTCCTTTAGTTTCCAGTAAACATTCATGTATTTTCTTAGATATGTGAATATAAATGTTCTGCAACTATTAAGTTTTCTGGGTTCATAAAATCAAAGTAAAACATACAAATTAGTGATTAAGGGAAGAGTGCATGGTAAAATGAAAATAAAGAGAGCATTTTTCATCTATAAAAACATTGTCATTGGGGACTTCTGGAATGTTACTCTTAAAATATGAAGAGAAAGGAAGGGATCTGTTTCACATTTTAGGAACAGACTTTGTTTAAGTATTAGGAGATAATTATTAGAACTATAGCATTTATCTTTGGATGCTTAATCATTTGTTCATTTACTCATTTGTTTGACAAATTTTATTGAGTATCAGATACTCTGCCAGTATAGCAATCCTTATAACTTTTAACACTTCACAGAAACTTATCCATATGTACGAAATAGTATTATTTATCTATGCATCCATTTTTACTTCATTTTAATTACATATTACTTCATGGGAAATCAGTGAGAAGATTCATGATCTTGCATAATAGCCTGTAACCACTACCATATGACCACCAGCTTACTAAGTCACTCTCTGCTGGATTTTTTGTCTAAAGTTGAACTGCAGGGCATTAATTCAAAAGCAGTTCGTGTGGAAACTTCTTATGGATTTAGAAGTCAGTTCTTTCTCCTGCAACTCTGCCTTTTTAGCAGTAACTAGGGAATACAGTTTTTAATTAGTTTTTTCTGCATTTAAGTAGAAATGTTCACTGGTTCTGTAAATAGCTAAATCTTAATTTTCTATTATTTCTCATTGGTGTTAGTTTTTATTTTAGCTGAGATACACATATTTTTCCACAGGAAATTTACTAAAATCTAAACTACCATATTTCTTTATATTTATTGTTTAATATATTTATTCTGTATTATATCATGTTTCTAAAGTGGGGCTCATGAATACATATTCTCTGTTCATCCTACAATGTTCTTCCCAGTCTATCAGAACCATATTTAGAGATACATTTAAAATGCAAAAAGCCTCAGATGTTAAGAGGTCTGCCTCCTTTGGGATATTAAGATAGCCCCAAAGACAGAGTTTAATTGCAGTGTGATATAGAGTGCTAATATTGAATGAACTGTATTTGGATGGTTGCCAAGATTCGTACCAGACAAAGATTGCACCCAGACAAAGATTGTTGTGTATGTGTATTGATATGGTCACCTGCTGTCTCTCATTTTGATCTTGGACTTGAATCTGTAGGAAGAGTTTTATGGAAGAAAATTGATTCTTGCTGATAGAGAAGAAGTGGAACAAGAAGCAGATAATATTTTAAAGGATGCTGATATCAGTGATGTTGCATTCCTTGTGGTGGGTGATCCATTTGGGTAAGTCAAAGCAGATATTTTTCTTGAGTTTTTAATTCATTTACTTTTTTTTAAATCAGTAAGAATTATTCTATTATATTTAAAATTTTTACCTGCCAGATCCTGATAAGGGACTCTATCTAAGCTCTGTCTAAAATTTCATAGTTTAAACTTTTGTTACCTTTGAGATTAATGGGGAAAATCTGTTTGGTAAATATATCATCATAGGTATCATGCCATTATCAAGTGTTAGTATAAAGTTTGTATCATTGCTTCTGCTGTTTTTTTTAGAAGATCATGTAGGGCAACAAATGTCTTAATTAGTATATCATTATCAAATATCTCATTACATTATCAAAAACCATGCCTGTCATTTGCTTAAGATAATTACAATCATATTTGGTTGTCTTTCTCCTGGCTTTCCCCCCTTTTTAATCATCTAATATTTGATAGTACTGCTGTCACTTTTTTGCCCTGAATTTATCATTTATCAAGCCTCTGATTTCAATTTCTTATATCCATTGGGAGCTCTGTTATTTCTCATTACCAAGAAGATGGGCATCTACTTGCCTAGTCAAGCATCATCAATCTCTAATGTCAAGCCAAATAGAAGAGTTCTTAGTCTACAGCTGGTGACCCAAGATTTATGTCACAGATTTAAGGAACATAAGGACAATTAAATCACTATGAGCCCACTACCAAAAATATTTTTCAAAAGAATGCAGTTACATGTGCATGTGTCTGTCAAAAAGAAAATAATTTATATCAATTTATATGAATATGAGGTGCCAGAGATTCTGTATGTTTATTATACTTGACTGCAAATGACAGTGGGTAATCATACATTTAAAAATATTTAAATAGTTTGTTTTAGGCTTTGACATTGTTTCCTATAAACTTAGGGCTTCCTTGAAATTAGCTGTACCTATCTTCTTTTTTTTTAGTAGCTATAGGATAATAAAATAAAATAAGGATAATGAAGAATCCTGTATAGAAAATGTCTTGTAACTCTTGTAGGATTTTCTCATGAAGACAGTGACTCCTACTGCATAAAACTCATTTCTATAGTGAAACCTCCTCCCACCAAACTTCTGAACTTTATGGTACTGCAATGCTTACAGTCACTTAGATGAGCAATCTCAGAGTCACTTTTGACTTTCATGGCATCCAATCACTGACAATGTCCAATAAACAACAAAAGTGCTATTCAAAGTGAGGTTTGCAGACTGGTGCTAACCTGCAAACTATTACCAGTCCATAATAAGATAAATATAGAAATTGAGTTAGCATTTAGAAACTTTTGTAGCCATTTTTAAAAGTATACTTTATGTGTGCTGAATTTAAAAATAAAAATTGGGGGCTTGGGTTTTGTATTATTTTATATTTTATTTTTCTAATATAGTCATGCATCACTTAATGAAGGGGATACTCTCTGAGAAATGCATCGGTAGGTGCATTTCTACCTAGGTGCACAAGATTTCATCATTGTGTAAACATTATAGAATGTACTTACACAAACCGAGATGGTATAGCCTACTACATACTTAGGGTGTCTGGTATAGTCTGTAGTTTCTAGTCTACAAACCTGAACAGTATGTTACTATACTGAATACTGCAGGCAATTATAACACAGTGAAAAGTATTTATGTCTGTAAACATATCTAAACATAGAAAGGGTGTAGTAAAAATATGATATTATAATGTTATAGAACCACTATAATATATGTCGTCTCTCCTTGACCAAAATGTCATTAGGTAGCATATGACTGTAGTTCATTTTTATTGCATTTTACAAAACTATTGTTCTGTGACAATTTAGGACCCCCCCAAATATTGTCTTTTCACCATAGATAGTTTGAGAAGCACTGCCATTGACTTTTGTTTTATCAACTTTTCATGTCCTTTTATTCCTTTTCACTCTGGTTGCTACCATTCTACCTAATCCTTTGGAAACTTCACCTGGACTCATACATAAGAACTTTATTAGCTTCATCATTAGCCAGACATTAAAAATACCACCCAACTTGCCCTTCTACCCATGTTCTGCCACTCTTATACTAAAGCCCACATCATACCAAGCAGTTTGCCCTTCCCTAATCATCACAATTTCTCTCCTTCCTGCCTTTGTTGAAACTGCTTCCTTCATTTCTGATGCCCTCTGACCTATCTCTGTCAGAAGCTTTCCCATCTTTCAAAACTCAGCTCAAACATCACATTCTCTGTGATGTATTCCCTAATGACCCCAATCTGAAGTTATATCTCCACTTAACTGCTGACATGTATCATTCATGCTAGTTTTCCTATAAAACCTCACAACGTATTTTTTTATAACTGTGTACATCTACTCTTTCCTTAGATTTATAGGTTATCCTTCACATTTTATCTCTCTACCTTTCTTCACAATATGTGACATTCTGTACATACTAAATATTCAGTACTGTACATACTGTACATACTAACTAAGTATGTACATACTGTACATACTAATTAAATATTCATTGAAGGAGTTTCTGGGGTTTTTGCCTAAGGTCAAAAAAGAAAGACCAGGCATATCTTGAACTGACATTTATCTGTCCAGTAAATATCTTTTAAACACCTATCCTGTGATAGGAACTTCTGCATGCTGAATGATAAAATACATGAGTTTATAGTTTAGTGGGAAGGTCAACAATAATCAAAGAAAAAAAAATTACGTTTCAATAGGGCTGTGAAGAAAAAAAAGAAAACAACAGGAAGAGGCTTCTTATTGAAGGGTCATATGGGAAAGCTTTTCTTTGAAGGTGGTATTTAAGTAAGTATTTGAAGAATAAAAAGGAGTAGGAGAGGGCAAGAACATTCTAAGCAGAAGGAAGATCAAGAATATGTTCAAGGAACTGAAAGGTCAGGGTGGCTAGGGCAGAGTGGGTGAGAGAGAAAAGATGAGAAGGTGTTGCAGAGGTAGGCTGGAGCCAGACCATGTAAGGCCTTTGATGGATTGGGAATTTTACTTGAAATACAGTGGTAAACCTTTGGAGAATTTGAAGCAGGAAAAATCTCAATCAGATTAACATTATTAAAACAATCACTCTAAATGCTTGGGTGAATGGATTTTAGGGAGGTAAGAGTATTTTTGATGAAAGAGAGAAAAAGACAGTCTGGAACATATTTATTTAGAAGGAAGAATGCTGGGATGGATGTGGTAAATGAGGAGAAGGAAAGAAGTAAATCTGACTTCCAGGTTTTTAGTTTTATAATTGAGTAGTTGATCAAACCAGCAGAGAACAGAATTTGAGGTAACAAGAATTTGTTCTAGAAATGTGTTGAATTTAAGATGTCAGGTAGGCATTTAGATAGTTGCTGCTGGAGCTTAGGGAATGGGGCATCCTAAAGATGTGGTTTTTGAAGTCAAAAGTATGGAGATGGTATTTAAAGCAGGAAGAATGGATAAAGTCACCTTAGGAGAGAAGAATAGAATGAGAAGAGGGTCTAGGATCAAGCCCTAGGAACCTCTGGCATTTCATAGTCTATCTAGAGCTAGAGGAGGAGGAAAACACAAGAGTATGTAGTCACAGAAGCCAAGAAAAGAGACCATGTCTAAAAGGAAAGACTGGTTTACTTTCTCTTTGCTGAGAGTTTGAGCATAATGTAAGGATGGAAAATGTGCATGAATTTAAAAGCACATTTTGGAGTTCATCAATGGTGGCTTTATGAAGGAGTTGGTACGTGAGTTGGGTCTGGATAAGGTTTAAAAGGGGGATTATGGGGTGGGCCAGAAGGAAGGGGAAGAGAGAATTCCATGTAAATGAAAAAACTGAGGCTCAGAGAAAGTGCCTTGATTGGTTACTGCTCTGCTCAAAAACATTCAGTGACCTTTGATAGCCTCAAATCTTGAAGTCTTTCTACTTTTTCCTCCAGATACTCTTTGTGACTGCTATGCTATTAGCAAATTGTATAACTTTCCATTTCATAAGTGTTTTGTAATATTCTTCCACCATGTTCTTGCTCATGCTTCTTTAAAACAGACTGTTTTTCCCAATTTCCAATTAGTGACATGTAATGTTACTAATTATAAAATTAGGACCCAGCTCATATTTTAGTCCTATTTTATTGAGAAGTAAGTGCTATTTTATTTATTTATTTTTAAAAATTCCTTTGGCAATGAATTTGCCCTATCTCAGTAACTCATATATAACCCTGTATTTATATTCAGATTTAAGTAATATTTACTGTACTTCAGTTATTTTTTATTTACCACTGGATTACTATTGGGATGTAGTAGTTAGAGGATGATAGGGAATGAGTAATTTTAATTGAGCCTTGACGAATTAGAATTTGAGTAGATTAAGTAGAGAAACCAGGAAAGGAATATTGAATGAAACAAGGTACTGAAATTCTTTCTTATATATGACAAAAAAGTCCCTTGTTTAAGTTTAAGCCCCTTTCTACTGAATAAAACATATTAAATAAAAGGGAAGATTGTTCAGGATGCTCAATTTTATTTTTCTTTTATTCTTAAACTTTTAAAAATTGTGGTTAAATACACATAACAAAAAATTTTACGTTTTAACCATTTTTAAGTATACAGTTCAATGGCATTAAGGACATTAATATTGTACAACCATCACCACTATCTATCTCCAATAATCATAAGTTCTTTAAGAAAATAATTAAAGGTCATAATAAAGTAAGTTGATGTAGTTCTCATCTTTGCCCTTTATCCTTGTTATTGAAAGGAATGTGGAAATCAATCACATAAAGAATATGAATGACTCTAAAGAAATACTACATTAATAGCTCTCATGCAATTGTTGTGAGAATTGATAGTCTCAAACATTCTATCCCTAAATCTCCCAAAAAGTTTATCAAACAAACTCTTTCTAATGATAGTTGTGTTTTGTTATTCCATTGTGTATTTTAATATGCTCCTTAACTACGTATATTGTTATAAATGAACACATAATTTTTATCCCTACATTGTGTGCCTTTTCTTCAGTGCCATACACGTACCAAAAATATGCTTTTTTTTTTTTTTTTTAACTTGTGCCCTAACATAGGCCATTTGATTGCTTCCATTCCATGTAATGTGTTTAAACAATGCTTGGCACCTAATAACTATCCAGTGAATGTCAGCATTATTATCATTAGGCCACTTTTATCTCCAATATAAATAAAGCCTCTATGTATGAATTAATATGTATAATCCCTTCCCCCTCTTCCACTTCTTCATTCTCTCATTTGAGATTCTTTCATCATGGTAGATCCTACAAAATAGATTTTAAGATACAAAATACAAAAGGTGTGGACATGGACATTTTCTCGTATAAAGCATATTGTCAAATTATTTTTCAAAAGGCTTGTACCAATTTACGCTGTTTCCAGTAGTTCATGAGAACATGATTTTCATGGTATCATTCCAAATGTCAGTGAATTTTTGGGCTACCATTAATATCTAAGTCAAATAAGGTGGTATTATATCTGCAAACTAATGTTATTGTAAAATAAAATTTAAAACAAACCTACCTAGTCATATATATTTAAATTGGTCACCTTTATATATTTGATTTAATGATTCCATTAATCAAAACATTTTTGGATCTCCTTTTTTGAAATTGCCTTTAGAATAATTCCAAGTAACAAACACATTATTAATTAAGACAAATTTGTTACTATTTCTGGGCATATGTACATATATATATATATATATATATACACACACACACATATGATTTTGGTTTGAACTACATGCTTAGAAATAGTAAATTTGTATATGTATGTAATCAATTTAAATGAATTTGTTGACAGAGATATAATTTTAAACCAGTTTTTCTTTTTCCTCATCTATTTAAATAACTTGCCAAATAACTAATTCAGTTTTGATTATTCTTAATGTTAAATAGCAAGATTCTGTTGAAAGTAATACAAAAAACATTCTTTATAATTGGCATTCATGTTATTTTTTAAAAGCTTGCTCTAAATCAATTTAATGATTATTTTTCATACTAGTTTTTATTTTATGTATATGATTAAAAACAGACTTCCCTGGTGTATATTTGCTAATCTGAGTCTGACTGCCTCATGGGGTGAGAGCCCTTGATCTTCCTACTTGGTATGCATTGATCGTTGACAAGTTCTGCTTGTTTATATGTAATTTCTCAAACATGCAAATGTTGCTTTACCCAGTAGGGCCTGAAATTTTTACCAAGAGGGAAAAAGGCCTTTAAAATGCGGTTGTAAATTGATGTGGGGATACATTTCACAGTATCCATATTTATATACATTTTCTTTCTATCCCAGTCTACTTAATTATAGTCATGAGATTTATCTCAAAAAGGGAAAGGCACCAGGCAGAATATGCACATGCACACACACACACACACACACACACACTCTAATTAATCATGCACAGTAACCAACTGAAACAGTTATAAATAAAATGACTGTTAGATGTAAAATCCAATTAGGATTATATCAGGTAGAACTCTCATATAAAGACTAAAAGAGTAACAGGCTATGAAAATTTCTGTACAGTCATACCTTGTTTTATTATACTCTTTTATGCCTCACAGGTACTAAATTTTTTATAAATCATAGGTTTGTGACAACCTTGTGTTAAGCAAGCCCATCTGTGTCATTTTTCCAACAGCATGTTCTCACTTTGTGTCTTTGTGTTTTGGTAATTCTTTTAGTATTTCAAAATTTTTCATTATTATTACATCTGTTATGATGATCTGTGATAAGTGATCTTTGGTGTTACTATTGTAATTATTTTGGGTTACTAAGAACTGAATGCATATAAGATGGTAAACTTAATTGACAAATGTTTGTGTTCTGACTGTTCCAACTGGCCATTCCCCATCTTGCTTCCTTTTCTTAGGCCTCCATATTCCCTGAGACACAGCAATATTGAAATTAGGCCAATTAGTAACCCTACAATGGCCTTGAAGTGTTCCAGTAAAAGGAAGAATCACACATATCTCATTTTACATCAAAATCTAAAAATGATTAAGCATAATGAGAAAGGCATGCTGAAAGCCCAAACAGGCTAAAAGCTGGGCCTCTCGTGCCAAACGATGAGCCAAGTTGCAAATGTAAAGGAAAAGTTCTTAAAGAAAATTAAAAGTGCTATGCCACTGAACACATAAATAGGAAAACATAACAACCTTTTGCTGATAGGGAGAAAGTTTTAGTGATTTGGATAGAAGATAAAACCAGCCATAGCATTCCTTAAGCCAAAGCCCAATTCAGAGTAAGGCCTTAACTCTCTTTAATTCTATGAAGGCTGAGGGAGATAAGGAAGCTACCAAAGAAAAGTTTGAAGCTAGCAGGTTACTTTGTGAGGTTTAAGGAAAAACATCTTCGTAACAGAAAAGTGCAAGCTGTAGCAGCAAATCCTCATGTAGAAGCTGCAGCAAGTTATCCAGAAGATCTAGCTAAGATCGCTGATGAAGATGGCTACATAACAACAGATTTTAAATGCAGATGAAACAACTTTACATTGAAAGAAGATGTCATCTAGGAATTTCATAGATAGAAGTTAATTCCTGGCTTCAAAGCTTCAAAGGACAGGCTAACTCTCTTGTTAGGGGCTAATGCAGCTGGTAACTTAAGTTGAAGCCAGTGCTCATTGACCATTCCAAAAATCCTAGGGCACTAAAGAATTATGCTAAATCTGCTCTGCCTGTGCTCTATGAATGGAACAACAAAGCCTAGATAACAGGATATCTATTTATAGCATGGTTTACTGAATCTTTGAAGCCCACTGTTGAGATCTATTGCTAAGGAAAAAAAGATTCCTTTCAAAATATTACTGTGCATTAACAATTCACCCAAGAGCTTTGATGGAGATTGCAAGATTATTTGCTTTTATGCTTGCTAACACAACATCCATTTTGTGGCCTAGGGATCAAGGAGTAATTTTGACCTTCAATCTTATTATTTAAGAAACATATTTTGTGAAGGTATAGCTGCCATAGATATTGATTCTTCTAATGGATTTGTACAGAATAAATTGAAAACATTCTGGAAAGGATTCCCCATTCTAGAAACCATTAAGAAGATTTGTGATTCATGGGAGGAGGTCAAAATATTAACATTAACAAGAGTTTGGAAAACATTGATTCCAACCCTCAACTTTGGATGACTTTGAGGGGTTTAAGACATCAGTGGAAGAAGTAACTGCAGATGTGGTGGAAATAGAAAGAGGACTAGAATTAGAAATGGAACCTAAAGATGTGGATGAATTGCTGCAATCTCATGATAAAACTTGACAGACAAGGAGTTAGTTGCTTCTTATGGATGAGCAAAAAAAATTGTTTCTTGAGATGGAATCTACTCCTGGTAAAGATACTGTGGACGTTGTTGAAATGACAACAAAGGATTTTGAATATTCTATAAACTTAGTTGATAAAGCAGTGGCAGGGTTCAAGAGGCTCAACTCCAATTTTGAAAGAAGTTGTATGGGTAAAATGCTGTAAAATGCATTTTACAGCATTGAGTGCTACAAAAAACTCTTTCATGAAAGGAAGAGTCAATTGATACAGTACACTTCATTATTATTTTAGTTTAAGAAAAATGCTTAAAAGGGTTAGGTGGGAAGATTGCTTGAGCCCAAAAGCTTGAGTCTAGCCTGGGAAACACCAAAACTCCTTCTAAAAAAAAAAAAAGAAAGAAAGAAATTGCTACTCCAATACTCAAACCTTCAGCAACTACCACCCTGACCAGTCAGCAGCCATCAGCACTGAGGCAAGGCTCCCTAGCAGCAAAGGACTGTGACTAACTCAAGCCTCAGATGACTAATTCAAGGCTCAGATGATTGTTAGCATTTTTTAGCAATAACGTATTTTTGAATTAAGGAGTACATGTTGTCTTTTTAGACTTGATACTGTTACACTTTCAATAGGCTACAGTATGGTGTAAATATAACTTTAAATGCACTGGAAAACCAAAAATTTAGTGTGGCTTGTTTTATTTTGATATTGGCTTTATTGTGGTGGTTTGGAACTGAACCTGCAATATCTCTGAGGTGTGTCTGAATATTCTGTCTTATATTTCAAAATATAAAAACAAAGTCCTCAGAATATAGCAGAAATAAAGAAGTAAGGTTTAGCTGTTTCATAATTTAAAACTCTAGAGCTGTAATTTTAAGAATTTAACAGGGCCGTGAGACCAGACCGAAGAGTTTAAGAATTGTTGTTTGAGTTAAGTTGCTGAGCTTATATTCCACAGATGTCTTTTTCGGATATTAATAGGACAACGAGCAAGTCAATGTCACCCTTTTCCAGTAGCTGCCAAGGCTGCTTAAGAGTGTTATAATTGGAGTTCAACATTGTTAAGGGCATGTGTAGTGTTGACACTTTCTTGCTAAAAAGCTCAGGCAGAAAGCCTTCTGCAGGCATCTAGAAGAATTTGAAAAAATACAGTACTCTTGATTCTTTGATTAACTTGAACTCATGGAATATTATGGCTTTACTGTATTATTTTTTTTCATTTTTTTTCTTTTTTCTAATTTTTGGGTGATCTAGAACTGGATGGCTTTACTGTATTAAAAAGTCAGTGTTGTTTCCTTTAATCCAACCTGTTCTTTTCTCCCTGCAGGGCTACAACACACAGTGATCTTGTTTTGAGAGCAACAAAGCTGGGAATCCCTTATCGTGTTATTCATAATGCTTCCATAATGAATGCTGTCGGCTGCTGTGGTTTACAGGTAAATTTTTTAATGGAATTAAGCAAAAATATTTTGTTTTTCTACAAATGCAAGTAGATTTTATTGTATTTCTTTTTTTTTTAACTTCTACTTGAAGAGAATATTGTATTTCATGAATTAGAAAACATACTATTATTTGATACTAGACTACTTAGTATATACTAATTTTTTCATACTAGATTTTCCTGTAACTTAGGGGTTTTTCCCCCTCAGTGGAATAGGCTATTTAGATTTAGCTAGAGAATGATTTTAATCTTATATCCAACTTTTACATACATAAAAGGAAAAATATAAGCTAATTAAATTGGCTAAATATTCCCCAAACCTTTTTACATTATTCCAAATGATTTACTTAGCACTGTTGAGGTCATGTTTTTCCACACAGTATTGTTTTCTGTGCCATAAAAAGCATTGTGATTTCTGTATTTCTTAAAAAAATCAGTAAAGTGATATTAGACTTTTAAGCCAGCTTTGCAATTATTGATGTATTAATTTAGTTATTTTTATCTACAACGATCTTTGTTCTCAGGAGTTAAAAGAGTGTTCCATACTTGTTTCCAAGATTTTCTTCCAAGCTGCCGATGTTCATTTTCCAAGTTTGATGTTTGTGTTCTGATGTTCACACATGCATAATCCATGACAACTATGACTGCTGCATGGCCAACATCTTAAAACATGGTTTTAAGATTTCAGTGGTTGTTAAGACACATTCCTATTTCAGATCTATTTAAATTGGAATAAAATGTGCATCTTAGAATCTATGAAATAAAATATGTGTGTCTTTCTGACACACAATGCATAATTTAAAAATAGATACTTACAAGAAGAAACATGAGCATCAGGCATCATTGCTATGTGTATAGCTTTAGAGGAGTCTGTATTTTCTCCTTGACTTGGGAAGAATAGCTCAATTTAATTGACTAATACTGGCCATCTCACAATATTGCCTGTGATTGTAAAGACCAGAGAAAATGTATAAATGATTCATCTTTCAGCATTCACCACTCACTCTTGGTTGTTATGTTTAAATTGGCATAGAATTTTGTAATTTTTTTGTCTAATATGCATACTTAAAATTTGCTAGTTCAAGTCTTTTTTTACAATTTAAAACCCTTCTGAACATTTCTGTGATGGAGTAAGTTGAATGCTATTCATAGCACAATAAAATGTTAGTGCTACAAGGAACGCTAAGGATGGAGAAAGTGATTCTAAAAAAATGTTCCCAAGGTCATTTGGATAGGTAGTAGCAAAAATGGAGTTAAAACTCTTGATTCCTTAGTCTAGTAATCTTCGCTTTAGACAATGCTACCTTTTAAGAATTAATTATTGCTGGAAGGAAGGAAAAAAGAGGGGAATAAATTATCATGTGATAGATAAAGATGTATAAACCTTAAGGTAATGGAACATATATCCTTTTCATATTTCACATAGTTTTATGTCTTGTGAGGAAAATTAACTAGCCCTTTCTTCATCCTATTTTGCTCTTAATTGTAACTATTTTTATTTAAAATTGTTTTGCCTTTTTTTAAAGCATAAAAGTAAAACACATCCCTTGTAAATATGTTATATAGACTGGCTAGAACTAAACCTGGGTGACCCTATCCTTCTGATCCTCCACCCTGATAGATAAAGTGTAATTTTTCTTGTATCTAAAATGGATGAAGGTATTTGAGGGGGAATCTACTGTGAGAATTGGCAGTGTCTCCATATAAGCCCCTAAGGTTACATGCACATTTAACATATTTTTCAAAAGATTTAACTTTCTCACCAGTGTATATGGGATTTCTCTAAGCAGTCACAAATCATTTTTCTACTATCTTAGTTTTATTATCTAATCTAGATATGAAATGACTTACTAGTGTGAAAAACAGGAAATACCTTTCTAGGTTTAGTCTTATGTCTTGATGAAATTTCTGTGAAAGTATATTTCTATACCACTCAAATTCATCATATCCCAAGAGAAAGAAATAATTATTAATTCATTTTGTATAGTTTTCTAATGTAAAAGGCATTTAAAAATAGTTATATGCATAGCACACTTAAATTGTAAAATAAGTGTATAGATATCCTGTATGAGGTAAACACTTTTGCAAAGTCCCCTTCCTTATAATAGCTGACCTTTTTATCTTTACGATTTGATCTAGTATTTCTGGAAGAAAAAAAATCTATATTACTGGTTCTCAGACTATAGCATCCATCAAAATCACCTGGAGGGCTTGGAAGACAGATTGCTGGGGCTTACCCTTAGAGTTTCTGAGATAGTAGATCTAGGATGGGTCTGAGAATTTACATTTCTAACAAATTTTCAGGTGATGCTGAAGCTGCTGATACAGGTACCACACTTTGAGAAGCACAAAATTAGACACATAAAAATCTTAGAAAGTGAAAGAACTGTAGTATCGTTCTTTTAGCATGGCAGGATTGGAAGACTAGATTTTAATTTTCAGAACACACTTGGTAAATGTAGAATGTTAGCAGGTTATCTTGCCATGCTCTCTTGCACAATTTTTAAAAAGGGAAGTGGGCACTACTTTTGAAAAGCATCCTGTCATCTTTGTGAAAGAGCTTTCTTCTGAGTTCAAAAGCACCCATCGAATCACTGAACAGAAGTACTACTTTAGATGCTGTGACAGACAGGAGTAGTATACGCTTTCTAACCTTTTTGCCTTAGCAGTATGAAATTCCTAACCTAGAAATGGTCACAAACTTTTAAACCATCAACTTATCAACCCTTTTGGACTATGGTGGTGTTTTTGTTGTAGAGAGCCATTTCTCCCTTACTGATAATCCTAGGAAAGGAAATGGGCTCTATATGCTAATGGGTCCTCTCCCACCATCTACACCACCACTTATTATAATCCTTACCCTCAAAGACTTGTCTATGGGGCTAAACTGTTCTATTACCATTGCTTGATTGGATTCCTATTTTGGTTGGTTCTATTAACTTACCATTGCCAGAGGAGTTACCTACTGTCATTAAGAACCCTGTGCCAGTCTTTCTGTGCTTTAAGGACCATGATTAATCATAGAATTGATTATGTAGAAGCATGTGATTAGGTTTATCTGACTCCTAGACCCTTGAGGCTATGGATGTTGCCCTGAGGTCTCTACTATTTTTTTTTTTTTTTTTTTTTTTTTTTGAGACAGAGTCTCACTTTGTTGCCTAGGCTAGAGTGAGTGCCGTGGCGTCAGCCTAGCTCACAGCAACCTCAAACTCCTGGGCTCAAGCGATCCTTCTGTCTCAGCTTCCCAAGTAGCTGGGACTACAGGCATGAGCCACCATGCCCGGCTAATTTTTTTCTATATATATTAGTTGGCCAATTAGTTTCTTTCTATTTATAGTAGAGACGGGGTCTCGCTCTTGCTCAGGCTGGTTTCGAACTCCTGACCTCGAGCAATCCGCCCGCCTCGGCCTCCCAGAGAGCTAGGATTACAGGCGTGAGCCACCGCGCCCGGCCAGGTCTCTACTATTGTCTTGTGAAGAGTCAGTAGTTATGACATAGATGTTAAATACATGTATGTTATGTGAAAGAAGCCAGACACAGAAGACTATATATTATATGATTCCATTTATATGAAATGACCCCAAAAGGCAGATTTATAGAGACAGGAAGTAATTAGTAGTTGCCTAGGACTGGACATTAAAGGAATTAACTGTAAATGGACATAAGGGGTCTTATTGGGGTGATGAAAATGTTCTAAAACTGGGTATAATGATGGTTGCACAGTTTGGTAAATTTACTAAAAATCATTGAATTGTACACTTAAATTGGGTGAATGTTAGATATGTACATTATAACTAATTCTAATCAATTGGTTAAAAAAAACGAATTACAAGAAGTTTTCTAGATGAGCAAAAGGACTGAAGATGTTCCCAACAGAGAGAAAAGTACAGTTAAAGGAGAGAGTCACGGAATCACTTTGGGGGATCTGTATGATATTATAGAAACATATATACACTTGCACAAATGCATGCATACAAACCACAGAAACCATGGCTGTCTATTGTTAGTTAATGAAAGACTTTTATATGTTGGATAAAAATTGACTGACTATTGGGTAGAATTGGTAGAGGAAAAATATAATGGAAAAGATTTACAATTTAACTAAATGAAAAGGTCTTGGTTTTACTTTTTGCCTAGGCAGCAACTGAGGAGTCAGCTAACTTCCCTGAATCTTAAGGTCCTTAACTATAAGTGTATGTGGTAAGGTTGAGGAAAGTTGAACAAAATCATTGATTTTCAAACTTCACCATGCTTTATGAAGATGCTTTAGGGATTCTGCAGATGATGAAGTAATGACAACACCAAACAATGAAGATGTAAATCATGTAGGAGCCCAGCCATTATCTTTAACTCCATTGATGTTTTACTTAAGAGTTCATTTGGAAAAAAGATTTGGCACTAAAATGTATGAAAATTACTAAACTAGATAAACTCTAATATCCTGTAGATTTGGAAGCTAAAAAGCTGGCCTGTTTTCTAACATTTGGTAAAGATTACCTTGACCAAGATACATTAGGTACTCAAATTCTTATTGAGTAAATTTTAGGATTTTTCACAATTAAAATATTTGTTACAAACATGTAGACTTCAGAATCATGTTATTTTAAATTCCTAAGTGGCAGATATTGTTAGTACTTGTATTATTCAGTATTTTACAGATGTTTTTAATGGAGAGGTATTCATTTATCTAGAACCACGCAAGTTGGTTGTGTTTAGACTCCCTGATAATGAAAATTTGCTGAATAAATTGCTGATAAGTCTTAACATATCAGGGACTTTTCTCAATACACAAAAGACAGGAAGAATAAAGTCTTTCTTTTCTTGAATTCTTTGAGTTTAACATTTCTGCAGAAGCACTAGGAGCTTAGTCATATAGGATTAGAATTACATCCATTTTGCATCATCCCTGGTTTAGAAGAACTGTTTAAAAAATAACAGTTTTCCTTGGTAATAAATGACTTATATTCTTAGAAAATTAGGAAAATGCAATCAGTATAAAGAAGAAACTAAAAAGCATTTATAGTCCTATTTCCTAATGGTATCCACAGTTACAATTTTGGTATATTTTCTTTCAGTCTTCTTATTCAATATTTAGTTATGTGTACATTTACTTGACTCTATAGGCCAAATTTTAGAAGAAATTACAAAATTCTGAAATACTTTGTGTGGTATTTATCATTTTTATTAGTCATTTATATGATATCATATCTTAATTCCTTTATAAAAATTTGGTGACTGAAATGGTTCTGAGATATTTTAAAGGACAGATAAATGAGACAGTTCTGAAACCAGGTAGCAATGATTTCTGGATAAAAGCTGTGTTATCAGTTGTGGTTGACTTCAGGGAAAAGGTTGTATAATTTTCTCATCGTTGCGAAATGCTTCCACTTTCTCTGGCTATTGCATGAGTGACCTTGAGTATTGCCATATGTTCCTTTGTTTATATAATACATTTCTACTTTGGAAAAATATTACTTTCAAAAAGTAACAACTCATTTCCTTCCTATTTTTCATACCACAACACTCATCATGATAATCAACATTGTTGACCTTGTAGTAGTTCTTATTGTTAGTTTTCAGAAGCATTGGTTTCACTGTTGTCCAGAGACTAATGTAGAAATGATAAAACCTAGCTTAGTACAAAGACCACTAAACTAGGTAATAAGGACATCAGAGCTCTAAGATGTTCAGTAACCTTAGAAGAACTCATCTCAGCTCTTTCTGTTCTTTTAGTCACTTAGGAACTATTTTGGACCACCTGCTAAATCATGGACATACTAAAAAAATTTTTCCCTTGCTTTCCATTTCCACTTATTACTGTTTATAATCACTGTTTTAATATCCACTTTATCATCATTTTTTTCCACTTCATAGTGTTATATTCGAGATTCACAAGGCCGCAAGACAGAGAGACAGAGTCACCGAGGCTGTAATTATCAAAAGGAGTTTTATTGTCTAGCTCGAGCTAGGGTCCGAGCCCCCAGAATGCCAGTGCAGTGGCCTCTTCTCTGGGCAGGGACCCTCCTTTGTGTGTTAGTCCCCTTTTTATAACTCAGTTGTTTACACACTGGTCATGCATCCGCCCCCACAGTGATTCTTACTTCATCCTGCCCCTGATAGGCTCTAACCTGTTCCGTGTCCTAGCTGAGAGACTCCGGTTTCCGCATTCTTTGTCTTTTTCCTCTGCATCCCATAATGTACTCATAATGCCTTGCGGTTAGCAGACAAGCAGTAAACAGAAGCTGGAAGGTGTCCATTGTCCTTATAGCCTAGTATCTTACAATAGTTTTCTTTTTCTTTTCTTTTCTTTTTTTTTTTTTTTGAGACAGTCTTGCTCTGTTGCCCCAGTTAGAATGTAGTGGCATCATCACAGCTAACTGTACCCTCAAGCGATCTTCCTGCTTCAGCCTCCCGAGTAGCTGGAACTACAGTCCTGAGCCACTAAATTGGGCTAATTTTTTCAGTTATTACTAAAGATGGGGTCTTGCTCTTGCTTAGGCTTGTCTTGAACTCCTGGCCTCAAGTAATCCTCCCACCTTGGCCTCCCAGAATGCTAAGATTACAGGTGTGAGCTACCGCCCCTGGCCCACTTCATAGTTTTCTTTATAAAATTTAGATCTGATTGTGCCATTCCTCTAAACATACAACTCTGATAAGTCCCCATCCTATCCAGAATGTTCAGTTATATGTATATGTTTGTTTTTCCCATATGAGCTCTTTGATTTACTCAGCTTCACCTTTTCCATTCACTGTATTACAGTGTTGTGCACATAATCAATATATAGCAAATATTTGCTGAGTTGGATTTCTTATTTGTTTATTTTCTCCCCCAACCCCCACCCCAGAGTTGGACCTTATCTTTGGAGTTATATGCTTTAAATTGTAATTTTTTAATTTAATTCACAAATGGATTCTGTCATATATCTGTAAGAATATAAATCTTATAGCTCTTCTGTCTACGTAGCCATTCAGCTTTATCTGTTTACCTAGGGTATGGCCATGTGCATAATCTTTCTTAGTGTCAGCAAAAATCAGTGCTACGTTAATGTTAAGCAAAATGCATGTGGGAATAAAAACGACAACAAAAAACCCCAACCTCAATACCAGTGTTTTGTATAGGAGAGAGAATTAGTCACTCTTGATTATGTGGTTTTGTGGTACATTTTTTGACAATTCTGCTGGCTCAGCTTTTTTTCACCTCACAGATTTAACTGATTTGATTTAGAATATAGGTATATATGATATTTGTGGGGCTTAATAGAGTTTTTAAGTTTAATTTTCCAATTTTTCTATATATGTAACATTTCTTAACAGATTTTTAAACAAATATTTTTATTTGTAGTATAAAATAACAAAGACATTAAAACATAAAGTGAATTTTTATAAAGCATATATGCTTCCAAAAGGAAGGAAATAATGGTGGTGTTAAGATGAGTTAGGAGATTGTTAAGGTCATTCAGGCAAGTGGTATTGAGAGCTCAAGCTAAGGTGGTAGGGAAAGAAATGAATAGTCAACTTCTATATACATTATACAGCTAGAATTGACAGGAGTTGGTACTTGGCATGATGCCAGGAATTAGAGACACATATTAGGGGCAAATCAGGTATAGTTGGCTATTGCTAGATAATTGTTTAATGCCATTTTAAACATTGCCCAAGACTTCCCATCTCTGTTACTTTGTTCATACTATCTCATTTTTCCACTATGCTCAACTTCCTGGTCTCAATCTTATCTATCCTTTAAGGTCTAATCTATATCTTATCTCTTCAGAAGTTGCCATGTCAGGTGCTTGCTAAGTGGGAGAAGTGTTGAGCTCTTAAAATACTAGAGTCTATATCTCATATTTGATATGAGATTATTACTACCTAACACTATTTGTCTTTCTTGTGCATCTTTCATTTTCTTGTGCATCTTTCACTCTAACTAGATAGTGCCTTATACATAATGAATGGATGGTTTTCACTTGCGTTTTTTTTTTTAATTTGTCTTCAATAGATTAAATGTAATCCAGTATCAAGTTTAGTAAATTGCTTTCTGTATGTGTTATTCCAGGTTAAAATTAAAAAGGCATGTATTTACCTACTGTTTCTTAGAAAACTGCTGTTTTTGTAGTCTTTAAATTTAGATTTGCAGCAGTCATGTTTTAGGGGAAAAACGATCCCAGCACAAAAGGCTTATTACATTATAAGACGGCTCAACATAGGCTTCTGCAACTTCAGTTCTCATCATTGTATGATTCTGTTCCAGTTTCTTTTTATAGTTTACTGGTAAGTCCTTGGATTGTGAAACACAAAGAACTGATTCTTCTATTCTTTGAAGTACTAACAACTAAATGGTGAAACTGTTTGCATAATGTTCCGGGATTCATTGAAGAAGTTTGTACCACAGCCACAGGAGTGGTTACAGTTTATAAATCAAGGTCCTCGAAAGTAGCACTTGCATAAGGATTTCCATAACTACCCAAATTAGACAATTCAAAGATACTTTTTACACAGAATTCTGCAGTTAGTGTTTACATGTGATGAGCATCTCAATTCTCTTTTAAATGGTCTATCACTTTCTTTTTGAATGAAGAGCTTAGTTATTATTTCCATGACTATTTCTGTGACTCTTAAAATAGTTAAGACCTATTTAAAGTATTTATATATAATTACATATATAATTTTTTAGCTTTGTTTTCCCTTGAAGCTTTTTCATTGAATAATATTAATATTTCAAAATTTGATCAGAGATGTGAATAATTCTTTTCAGAATATAAATAGTTGAATTTATCAGAATTAAATCATAAGTGTAGTTTCAAAAATTCAGTAATATTTTTGAGCTCATTGCCATAAGAAAAGCAGTTGGATTATAGCAGGACACAGCATTTTAGTACATCTTCCTATCGTTTGTTATACATTGTCATTATTACATCATCAAATTTCCAACATTTACTGAATCTTTGCTGTGTGTAAGGCACCATTAGGCATTCTGCATACTTTGTAGCATTTAATTATTAAAACCCACATTTTTATGTTTATAGTTATTATACACATTTTGCAGAAGGGTTCCTCCTGAAGGTTAGGAAGGTTACTTGACTTGTGCATGGTCACCCAACTACTAAGAACCAGTGCCATGACTTCAGAGCCTTTGCCTGCTTTATGAAGTATGAGTAAGACTATAAAATCTGTGAGGGCCAGAGCTGTGTTTTGCTTATCACCTTAAACCTGTGCCTAGCATATAATACCTGGCACATAGTAAATAATCCATAATAAATATTCATTGGGTAAATTTGCTTCTCATAGAACAATTATATTAAATAATAGTAATAACAACCCCTCCGTAGGGCCAGAGCCATTCCTATTAGCTTGGCACAGGGTGAATATATTCTAGGTATCTCACATTGGAGTTTGAAATACATTTTTCACAGAGAAACCTTGTTACATGTGATGCTGAATACTTGGAGTTACATGAGTCTTTGTACATTGACCTGTGAATTTGATTGCTACTGGATGGCATGCTTCTAGGAGAGAATACATTTTTAGACAGCTTTCAAAGGGACTCTGGGAAAAAGCCCATTGGTAGGTAAGTTGGAGGCTGTGGCCTATGATGAACCTTCCCTTTATAACTCAATGTCACCATTATGAGTATTGGTTATAGTTTTTAGGACCTCAGTGTATACAAACCAAGAATCGTTGAGCTTCTCTAGGGAAGTAGAGGTGAAGAACCTTGAGTGCCCCACCTTCTCTGTTTCCTTCCTGTCTGCCTTCCCCTCATCTCTTGCTGCAGCCTCTGAAACTGGTCTCAGACGCCTTAGGCTACTGGAAGCTTAGGATGACGAACCCTGGCTACAGTTTCTTCATTTTAAAATGGAGAACCCAAGGTTTACAAAAGTTAGGTGACTTCCTGAAGTCACACAGCTATTTTAGGCACACAGTTAATTTGTGGCAGAGGACTAGATGGGTTTTCAGAGTCTAGTGCTTTCCAGCTCTATTATAAATTCTTTCAAGCACTGTTTAAATTGAAAAATTAAGTCTTTACATAACAACTTTATTATGATGTCTTTGAAAATAAATGTCCTTTGCACAGTGCCTACAAAAGAGCTAATATTAACATAGTACTTAACAGTTTAAATAATTTTTTACATGCTATTTGATCCTCACAACCCTAGGGGTATGAAGGACAGTATTTGATCACTATTCCTCTTTTAGAGAGAAAGACTTAGAGGAATGTCACACAACTGACAAGTCGTAAAGCCAGAATTCAAAACTAGATTTGCTCAGCGTTTGATTTTGGAGTGAGACTTACTTAAGTGAATTGGTTCAGCCAGCCTGAATCAGAGAAGTATGCTTCTTGGGTGTAGTGATGGTGAAGTGGAGTGGGCAGTGGAGAAAGGAGGATGTTTGGGAAAAAGCCCTCGTCGTTGAACTCTAGTGAGGGAGCAAATAGAATCTTGCTAAATTAAGAGAGTATGTGTGTGGAGCAATGGCTGGAGTAAGTATACATTTCTTGCATTTCATTGAGGTGGTGTGATGGAAAGGAGCATTCTCTCAGACCTAGGTTTCAGTATTTCTTTTTTATTAATCAGTTGTATTAATATAACTTTAGTTGATCTTTCTAAGCCTTTGGTGGTCTCATCTGTAAAATGAGAATAATGTTAACCTTGTGAAATCTACTCTAACTGCTCAGAAGTCTTATTCTTTTCCCTTTTCTTTTCTTTTTTGCTTACTTTTGGGTTCTTTGTATTTTGGTGTCTTTAGCAACTATATAGCTAAATTATGAATTTGTTACATATGTTTCTATACAGAATACAGAAATACTAGAAGCTTACTACTGAAAGGGACATCATAAAGACACCACCTACTGTGAACTCAAGATAATTTTTGTCACTATTTTTTGTATCAGATTCAATCCCCAATTCATCTCAAATCTTGTTCTCATTTTTTGGTTTTGGTTGCAAAGGATTAAATTCTCCTCTTTTCTATGAGATTGTAGTTAGTGAATTGTCCCATCATTAATTAATGTTTTTTGTTTTTTTTTTATTCCTAGTTGTATAAGTTTGGAGAGACAGTTTCTATCGTTTTTTGGACCGACACTTGGAGACCAGAAAGCTTCTTTGACAAAGTGAAGAAAAACAGACAAAATGGCATGCACACATTATGCTTACTAGGTAAGGTTTTGGAGTTTTTTATTTTTTATTTATTTATTTTCTTTTTTTCTTTTTTCTTTTTATTTAAATTTTTTTTATATTTATTGTTCTTTTTTCTTATTTTTTTCACAGATGACCCCTTCATTGTAGAGTTTCTTTAAAGTCATAATGTTGAATCATCATAGTGTTCTCATTTTGATTTTGCGTTAAGGTGAAAATTGTTGTATTGTAACTAGCTAGAGGTAGGAAGGGACAATGTCTAGCCATTCTGTGCTTGCTACAATCTTTGCCATATTCTCAGGGAGGCATACATCTTCTGCTTCAAATAACCACCTGGTTGTTCCTGCATACATGCCATAATTCATGTTATTCCTCCTTAAGCCCTAATATATCCTCCTCAATATCCCATGTCCATCAAGGCCCTCTTCTTGTCACTTTACTGTAGTTCAACTGACTTGTATTAAATATTTATTCTTATCAAGCACCATCCTGCTTCTTTCTAGGGGTATTCTTTGAATACTGCAGTATTGATGCTATCAGAATCACGGAATGATAGACCTGAAAGAGACTCTGGAGATCATCTTATTGAAGTCTTTTTTACAGGTGAAGTTGAGGCCCAGCATATTGAATCATTTTCCTAATGTCACCCAGCTAATTGGTGGCAGAACTGGTAGAAACAGAGAGCCTGTCGTTCATAGCTCTTTTCACTGTACCATCCCACCCAAATTCTATTTTCTGTTTAATGTAGAAAGAGCTGAGAGCACTGTCTTAATACCAAGATAATGGTACTGAGCTTCAGAAGGGCATGGGGTTTGCTCTCCAGCTGATGCATTGAAATTGCACTGATTCACTTTTGCTAGTCAGCTCTATTCTAATAGTATATGTTATAGAAAACAATACTGGTAACAAAGTTTTAATCTGTGATAGATGAACAGAAAACAGCTGACATCTTTGATAACTTTGAAATGATACTTATTTGTGGAGTCAGGAGACAAAATCTCAGTGCTACTACTTACTAGCTAGAGAATATTGTGAACATTCCTTAACTTTTGCCTTCATATTCTTCAAATAGGAATAATCCCTCCTGCCTCATGGAGTTGTTTAGAGCAGTACTTCTCAATCTGTTTATGGTTAAGGACTAGGGTTGGGTGTTATTTTTAATATGTTTGTTTTTTAATTTTTAATCTTTTGTGTCAGTGTCAAGTTACTATAAATGTTTGTATTTATTCTCATTCCTGTAGTTAATTCATCATTTACTGGTAACCAAAAGTTCACATACTAGCATCGTTCCTTGGATCATACTTAGAATTGTACTGTCTCAGTGATACTGTGTGTGAGGTCACCCAGCAAAATGTCTACCACATAGCACAAGATAGGGGCAGATAATGAACCCACAATTTTGGCCTCTTATAGTAAGTACAGATATTCAGAACATTAGAAAAGATTTCTGTTTGCCAAAAAAACTTTTACATTATTTGCATAATATAGCCAATTCTCCATCAAATTATTAGTTAATAATATATAATTTTAAGCAACCCAATCAGTATGAAACCCAGTCAGTATGTCTTAATAGAAAAGATAACTCAGTTTTACTATTGATGGCTTTCTTATGGGGTAGAAATTGGAAATTAATATCTAGAGTAGGAGCAAGCTAGTGCCCAGAGATCACATCTGGCCTGCTGCTTGTTTTGTAAACAAGATTTATTGGAACATGAACACACACATTCACTTATGTATATTGTTTATGGATACTTTTGTGCTATAGTGGCAGAGATGAGTAGTTGTGACAGAGACCTTATGGCCCTCAGAACCTAAAATATTTACTATTTGGCCTTTAACAGAAGTTTGCTGACTTCTGGCATAGAGTCAAATTTTATCTAATGCCATGTGTTACATCTTGAATCCCCTCAGTGACTCTTTTCCATTACCATACATTATTTTTGGCTTAGACTTACCACCCATCTGAATTATCTTACTAACTTGGTAGACTTCATCCTTGCTTCATAAGAGCAAGGCCTTTATCTTGCTCATTGCTCTTTTTGTAATGTCCAGAAGTCTGGCACACTGTAGCTGTTCAATAAATATTTATGGAAGTCAGTTGGTTGAAATTTTGCTTAGTTTATTTTCTCAGACTTGGTTATATTACCCATTGGCACAGAAAACTTTTAACTCTTGCTAGTTCATTCAATTTCAGCTAGAATGCAATTTTTTTTTATTCTGTTCACATTGACATCTAATTAATTCTACATCTAGATCAGGCCATAAATGCTTTTCAAATACATTTACTTTTGGCTTATGCCTATATTTCACAATTAGCTGATATAATGGGTTTTCTTATTTTAGTATATTGCCAGTATGATTTAGTGCTTCATTAATAATTAATCAGCTTCATGATTTTGCCCTTGGATTTTTTTATGTGAAAAGAGGCTGATCTTGCTTTTTTGTAGTCCTTCCTAACAAGAACGTCACTATAAGACACTTGTGAATCTGTATGGACTATGCCTTCAGATATATCCATCTTGTTATCCCAAACTTGGATCCAATTAAAGCCAGCAGTTGGTAGAAGGTCAAAGTAGAATGATGAGGGAAAGACAGCTGTTAAAAGGACTGTTGTTTGGATATAAAAATGTCTGTGCAGGCTGGACATGGTGGCTCATGCCTATAATCCTAGCACTCTGGGAGACTGAGGCAGGAGGATCACTTGAGGTCAGCTGTTTGAGACCAGCCTGAGCAAAAGCAAGATCCTGTCTCTACTAAAAATAGAAAAAATTAGCAGGGCATGGTAGCCTGTGCCTGTAGTCCCAGCTACTGGGGAAGCTGAGGCAGGAGGATTGCTTGAACCCAGTAGTTTGAGGTTGCAGTGAGCTATGAAAATGCCACTGTACTCTAGCCAAGGTGACAGAGTGAGACTCTATTCCCCTCACCAAAAAGAAGTGCATGTCTGTTTTACAACTGGACTAAGAGTTTTTAAAAACATAACAGGGAGTGAAAAGTCTGAGAGGCAAGCTACCTGAAAACCTCCCCATATATCTGTTAAAAATGGGAGGAAGGAGAGCAAGCAGCATTTATCTTTAGGAAAGCTTTGGAAAAGCAGGTTGAAAATCAGTTTACAGGTATTTATTGAGGAATTAGTCTATGCCCAGTGTAGCTCTTTTGGAATACTATGAAAGTATTAGATTCAGGTCCTGCCCTCAGAGTTTCGAAATCTAGTTTGGAACTAATTTGTTATGCACATGAAAGTTTAAAGAACAATTAAGTTCTATTGTATGGAGAGGCAGGAAGGACAAACCAGAACTTTGGCTATGGAGTTCTCTAAGAGCTGCCTCTTTTCTTGGCTTTCCTGGGAAAAGACAAACAAGGTTAAACAATATATCTTCCTTGTTCTATTAACAAAAGCAGGAACAGAGTATGAAGTATGGGATGTCATGATTCCAAATCCTCAAACCATAGTTCTCATCATTTAATCATCTGGCATTCTCATTTTTTAAGTTAGTAGGTATTTACTGAATGCCTGTTATGGGCCAAGTCCTGTAGGGATTAATGAGAATAAATCAGGGTAGGAAACTACAGAGAATTTAAAATTTACCTAGAGAGGCAAGACCAATATATATGATGTAATGAGAGATTAATAAAATTAATTGTATAGATTGTTCTAGGAACAAAAAGCATTTATTTGAGGGGAAGTCAACAACAACTTTCTGAAGGAAATGGGACTTACGTTGCCTAAAGGGTGGATAGTTTAAGATGTGCTTGTAGATGGGTGGTAGGAGAGTCATGTGAGTAAATTTATTCAGTAGACATTTCTGAAGTATCCTCTGGATACTTCACATTATGCTAGGTCCTGGTACTAAGATGAATAGGTGTAGTTAACCTTCTAGCAAGTAGAAATAGAAAAAATTATGGGCCGTGTGAAGACAAGGGAAAAGTGGTAAGACTGGTCTGGCTTGAGACTAATTCACTAATGCAGTCTTATGCTTGATTTAAAACTTGTAAAAAATTCTCCTCAACCTTCTTCACTTTTAAAATCAGATTCTTTAGAGCATGTCATTAAAAAAGCAAAAAAAAAAAAAATGGAAAGTATGAAAAAATCTTACTATCACAACATTTCAGAAACTCAAGGTAAATGAATTAGTAAATGTGTTAAATTTTAAAAAATCTTACATAATTTAAAGGAAATCTAAAAGTTGACTTACACCAACAATTGTATTGGAGGCCACATTTTCAATAACATACATTCATTTTTTTCCCCTTGTGTGCCAAATAGAAATATTAAATAGGTAATGATATTTCTAACCTGAAAAATACTGTCAATGCTGGTTCCAAGAACATTTAAAGATACACATATAAGATTAATCTCTGGTATAATTTCCAAGTAATTACTATCCTTTATAAGAAAAACTTTTATAATCACTTAGGAAAGCTGCAGAAGTCTATCAAGGACTATCAGTTACACTGTATTTATTTTTGCAAAAACAAACTTTGGCTGAACCATTTGTTTCCAGCATGTAAAACAGGAAGCAGCTGTTGCTCTTGCTGTTGTGTACTGAGTTCCTGTGAGGATGTAGAGTAATTCTGCTTTTTTACCTTTTACCAAATAGCTCAGCTGAGCAGTAGTGATTAAAAAGTGTCAAGAATCAAATATATGTGATGCTTGGACTATCAAGCTTCATGAGAGCGGATGTTATGCCTGGTCATGTCCCTGTGGTATCCCATTGCCTATGCAGTGTCTGACACACAATCAGTGCTCTAAAGCCCTGTTAAAAGTATGAATACTTGATATTAATGTATTTATTATTCATAAGATTAAAAAAATCTCTTTTCAAAATGTGATAAGAAGATTTTTTTCTATTTATGTTATATCCACTGAAGCTTACATCTGGTGCCTGAAAAATAAGTAGTAATAGGAATATATTATAACAAGGTTTTCCAGTTAGGTCTAGGCAGTTACCAGCTAATGAAAATGAAAACAGAGAGTTTGATTAGCTGTTAGGTGGTGTATATGCCAATATTTATCTAATTCTTTCCTTTGTCTTCTTTTCCAACAGGAAATTAGATCCCAGCAGCATGGTCTCAGGGCCAAGCTTATGTTTATTCTCTAACTTGTGGCCTTTATACACAAGCTCAAGCTTCCATTCTTCTCTATAGTTCTATAAGAAAGTGACTAGATACAAGTGTGAGGAAAGACTGTCATAAACTATCAGATGAGCATTTTGGAGACTTGGGAAGAATGTTTCCCCCAAATTTAAGTAACTCTTAACTGATGTTTATGTATAGGGTTTTGGATAAAGTACTCAAAAGAACTGTTTTCTACTTCCTATAGACATCAAAGTAAAGGAGCAGTCTCTGGAAAATCTAATCAAGTAAGTTCTTATTCTGAGAATGTTTACATCTATTTTAATTCCTTGAACAATTCAATAAATTCTACTTAAATGAGTTCTAAAGATTGTTGAAAATCAGCTTTTGTTAATAGTTTAAACTCTAACACTTTTATTTTTATGAAATGATAAGCAGTATGTTAGAGTGGCAATAGATTTCATAGATTTCAATACTGAGAACAGTGGCTAGCATCTAATAGACAGTAAGTATTTGTGGGATGAATTAATGCATTGGGATTCTGAAGTCATGAGTTTGAGACCCAAGTCTGCCTCTACTTGTGTGCTCTTGGGCAAGTCATTTCCATCTCTGAGCCTTATTTTCTTCATATGTATACTGTAGTACTAATCGTTTTTTGCTGAGAGAGGCAGTGTCCAGTATAGTACCCACTATCCACATGTGACCAATGAGCACTTGTAAAATGGCTAATGTGACTGAGGAACTGAATTTTTCATTTAATTTTAGTTACTTTAAAACTGATATTCAATTATTGGAAAACTTTTAAGTCTGTTTGGAACAACCTCAATATATAAATATACTTTTACAACCATAAATTTTATGAAATTTAAATGCAGATCAAATATTTCCAGTGAACTTACACTGTTGGTGGAACTGCAAATTAGTGCAACCTCTGTGGAAGAGAATTTGGCGATACCTCAAAGAGCTAAAAATAGAAATACCATTGATCTAGCAGTAGCACTATTAGGCATCTACCCAAAAGAGCAAAAGATATTCTATAATAAAAACATCTGCACCCGAATGTTTATGGCAGCACAATTCACTATTGCAAGGATGTGGAAACAACCCAAGTGCCCGTCAATTCATGAGTGGATTATTAAAATTTGGTATATGTATACAATGGAATATTACTCAATTATAAGAAATGACGGTGATCTAGCACCTCTTATATTTTCCTGGATTGATCTTCAGCCCATTATCCGAAGTGAGGTATCACAAGATCGGAAGAATAGGCTCCACTTGTACTGGCCATCAAATTGGTACTGACTAACACTACAGTGCTCACATGGTAGTAATATTATCCAGGGATTAGGGGGTTGGGGGGTGGTAAACTCACAACTAAAGGAAACAGTGAGCATTGTGGAGGGGAAGGGCATGCCTCTAACTCTTGCTAGGGTGAGGCAAAGATATAAAATGTAACCAAAATGTTTGTACCCTCATAATATCCTGAAATTAAAAAAAAATATTTCCAGTGAAAATTTAGTATCCAAATTAAGATGTGCTGTAAGTACAAACCAGATTTCAAAGACTTAGTATAAAACAATTTCTTTAATAATTTTTATATGAATAAATGCTAAATTACAACAGTTTAGATATATTGGATTAAATAAAATATATTATTTAAATTTTTGCCTTTTTTGAAATTTTTTGTTAATGTGACTACTAGAAAACTTAAGATTATGTTTGTAGCTTGCATTATATTTCTATTGTGTAGCCCTGATTTAAAGAGTTGTTTTGAAAGCCAGTAAAATAACCTATATGAATTGTTTTGTAAGCTGCAAAAGCTATATTTTTATTATTATGATTATTGGGCAAATCCAGTAGGCTTTTGAGGCATACAGAAGTAACCATCCAAGATTTTAAAGAATCCAGGATGATTTAGTTTTTCTTTTTTAGAGTAAGAAGTAAAAAGAGGAATATGTAGATATGTGGTTTAGACATGGTAATAAAAGGAGTATTATAAAACCTGATTAAGTTGGAATATATACCAAGTTGCTACTTATTTTGAATTATTTTTGCATAAGGCATCACTTTGAATAAAGATAACTTTGATTTAGACATCTGTGTTTAAATTGTTGCACTTTTAAACTTGCCATCATTTCAGTGAGATCAGAGGACAGATGGAGTAAAACAATGAAAAAAGCTTATGCAACTTAAACAGTCATTGTGTCCATGTTTTATAGTGTATACTTAAAGTGGTTGTCATGTAAAAACTTCAAGCAGAATGTAGGCTCTGGTACTTTAGTATATCTGGGGGAGTAAATGTATTAATAATGTGTTATGTAATTTCATGGGTAAGAACAGTGACATCTAGTTTTTATACTTACAGAGGAAGGAAGATCTATGAACCTCCTCGGTATATGAATGTAAATCAAGCAGCTCAGCAGCTTCTGGAGATTGTTCAAAATCAGAGAAAACGAGGAGAAGAACCAGGTACAACCCTATAAGGGTTCTCATTATTCCTCTATTGCCTCATTTAGATGTGTATATGAATTAACATGTGACACAGACATAAACACACCACCACTGAAGCAAGAAGTGCTTTTGCATTGTACTATTTCCTGTCATTTTTTCGAACTTTAATTTAAATCTCACAGGCTTCAAGTTGTACTAAAAAAAATAATGGAGTTCTCTATCATGAAATTAATACCATTCCAGAAAGTGAGGATTTTTCACAAATTAAATACAAATCAAATTTGATGTATGATAATATGAATATTTGAAATATGGTAATATGAAATTTGAAATATGGTAATATATATTTTGATAAAATATAGAACTTTCCTTTTAGCTCTAATCAGTGGTGAGATCTGTCCTGCAAAATATATTTATTCTAATTTTTATCATTCTCAACACTGAGACTAAGAATAGTTTTCTTCAGCTTAAAGATAAGAGAATTTATTTTTATATTCTTAATATGTAGACATATTTTGTGGAATATAATAAAATGTTTATTGTTAGTAAATCTTTATTAAGAAGTTCTTTTTTTTTTTAATTTTTTTATTTATTTATTTTTTTGAGACAGAGTCTCGCTTTGTTGTCCAAGCTAGAGTGAGTGCCGTGGCATCAGCCTAGCTCACAGCAACCTCAAACTCCTGGGCTCAAGCAATCCTTCTGCCTCAGCTTCCCGAGTAGCTGGGACTATAGGCATGTGCCACCATGCCCGGCTAATTTTTTCTATATATATTAGTTGGCCAATTAATTTCTTTCTATTTATATTAGAGATGGGGTCTCGCTCTTGCTCAGGCAGGTTTTGAACTCCTGACCTCGAGCAATCCGCCCACCTCGGCCTCCCAGAGTGCTGGGATTACAGGCGTGAGCCACCACGCCCGGCCATATTAAGAAGTTCTTAAATGTCACGTTCTAGGGGAGAAACAGAAAGAAAAGTTCTTAAATGAACCTGTAATTATATTCTGTCATAAGGTACTGACTGCCTTTGGGCACCTGTACCTTAATAGAAAAGATACATAAGAGATTCTTGAGTGGCCATTGCTTATTTTATTCTCATTAGTAGGCCCTGTTATAGTTGGGAACAAGTAGTCTGCAAGGGTGTTCTGTATCCATAACTTTGTATAGAGTTCCTTGCATTCCTGCTTGTTCTTGACTGAATCATTTGCCCCCTTTGATCATTATTTAATCAGGACTTTTCCCACTAAACAATAAAATCATTAAAAGAGTGTGTCCTTTAGCTGTAGTACCAGACTAAATACTAAAGTTCACTAAGGTTGGCTATTTTGAACTTAAAAATATAAGTAATGCCAAATGCTCATTATTTGTTAAGGGCTCTATAGTTTACTAAATACTCTCATATCCATCATCTTAGCTCACACAGCCACCATCTAAGGTAGTATACATTTTAAAAAATGAGAAGACTTAAGTTTGTCTAATGTGGCCAAGTAGAAACTCAAATCTGTGTGTTTACGATATGAATATATCTCAAGTTATTAAAAATATAAGTATGTAATAAACATTGTTTACTCAGAATCTAAAGATAAATGCCATGCAGTTGTAATGAGTATGGATATAGCTTATCAAGTCCTAAAAACTTACACGCATATAAGCCCTTGGAATTCTGAAAGGGTAAGATTAGGAAGTACTTTTTTATATGTCAAGTAGTACAAATGATTATAAAAAGCCTTAGATGAATCAGTGGATAATTGGTTCATCAGTAGCTAAGGATATTTAAGATATTTGGGGCTTCTTTAAATGTACTTGTGGTACTAATGTAAGTCTGAGTGTAGATTGACAGGATGATCTATTTGCTGAATTGAATGGCAGTATCTTTTTGGTTTTGTTTTTTTAAAATAGCAATTACTGAAGAGACACTCTGTGTTGGCTTAGCCAGAGTTGGAGCCGAGGACCAGAAAATTGCAGCCGGCACTTTACAGCAAATGTGTACCGTGGACTTGGGAGAACCATTGCATTCCTTGATAATCACAGGAGGCAGCTTGCATCCACTGGAGATGGAGATGCTAAGTCTGTTTTCCATACCAGAAAATAGCTGAGTCCCAAAGCATGGATGGATTCTGAACATAGACATTTTTTATAATCTTATGTTAATTTCAGCCCTATATGGATGTAGACATATTTGTATAACAAATTAAACAGGTATTTTGGTTTATCTAATAAGTATAAAACAAACGACAAAAAAGAAAGAAGTTGACTCAACAGTGCTTGGTTTGCTGTGGCAATGAGTTTTTCCCTGTGATATGATTAGCTGTCGTTGCTGTTTCGTCAGTTTTTCAGGATACACACACAAGGAGCACACCAACCTGGAAAACTTGTGGATAGACATCCATTAACAAAATCATTTAAAAGCAGTTTTTACTTATGAAACCAGTTTATACAAGGTGGTTGTTACAGAGTATAACTTAGAGGTTAACTGGAATGTGAATCACTTGAATCCCAGTTTTAAAGGATAAGAAATATGAAGAGTGGCAAGAAAAGCAAATAAAAGATTGGTAACAGTCCACATAATATTTTTATAATTTTCTTCTTTCTTAAAAAGTCAGCTGTCCTGACTTCAAGACACATTGTCCTGATAGCAGCTGGTGTTTTTTGTTGTTTGTTTTTTGTTTTTTAAAGAAGAGAAAGGTTTATTTACCATGTACATGGGGAGAATCACATAATGATTACCCAATATCCCAATGAGGTTCAGTTTTTTTTATACATGCCTTTTAGAGGAGAGGGGGTCGAAATGAGGAGTATAGGTGGATAAGGGGTTGCTAGGGAGGATGACTGGCTGGGGAAACAGATTGACTTGTAAATTAACCTGAGAGACAGGAATTTTGTTTTAAATGATTTGGATCCCAGTCTGGTTTTTGGTCTTCTTTCCTGCAAGATAGGAACAGGTAGGAAGGATACATCTCTACCCAGCAGTCCTACTTACTTAAAGCTCAGCTGAGTACATGCCACAACATCACACCCTTCTGAATTGACTGTCTTGGTTAGCTGACATCCTAATTATGTGGCTCATATTCTGCTATATTTTGGAGGTTATGTAATTGTTTAATTATAAGTGTTTAGCCAGCCATGTATAGTTGCTATTTGGTTTTAAATAGCATCTTTCACATCCAAGCAGTTAGATGGAAAACTTACAGACTATAAAATAAAATCAAAAAAACAAATTAAGTTTGAAGGCAATAATGGATTAGTCAAGATTTGTCATATCACTTATTTCAGTTAATATGTCATTTATATATTAATAATATACACACACACAAAATGGTCATACTCTTCTTACATTTTTAAATAACACTCTGTTATATTTCATGGTCATAAAGTTTTATACTTTTTGTCAGTTCAGAATAAAATAGCTTTGTTACATGATAGTTCAGTTGGTCTAACTCTGAGTATTTACATGGCTTCATCAATTTATCTGAGCTTTTTGCTTAGTAAATTTGTTGAAAGTTGAACAAAATTTTCCTGCTTCCTGGGATCACCAGTAAGCTAAAGATTATTTTGATTAATTTTATTTCATTTTGGATAAAATATATTTTAATGTGTATGAAACATTCCATTTTTAATTTGTTAGACACAAAAGGGGAGAGAGCCACATATATTTAAGTACCAGTTACATATTTTCTTCTGAGGTATTAACTAAACACTTAAGAGTTATGGAATGAAGGACTTCTGATTTTGGAAATAGTGGAATGGTTTGCAATGTACAAACCCTCCCAGTTATAAACTCTGAACCAAATATAATAAAATATAATAAATAATTGTCTAATGTCACTAGGGAGTCACTGGAAGCAGGCTGAAAACTATGCTTGTATGGCTTTTCTCCTCAGGTCATTCCCAGGCTGTATGGTGAGGGGTGGCTAGAACTCAAGATGAAGTTGCAGTTTTACTGGGCTTGAGCTATTAGAGAATAGAATTGGGAGCTGCTAGAGGAGCTGAAAGTTGAAGTAGCAGAGCCTAGAAATGAAGATGCCAAAGATGGAGGAGACTTCCAATCTGCACATAATCTCTCCTTAGATCCTTGGCTAACTCCTGAACTATACATACCCAGGGAAGACTCCAAGGACCCTGGTGGAAAGCCACAGCTAGAAGATTCAAGAAGCTGAACAGAGATTGCTGCTCTCTATTACAAGAGAAAACAATTTTGAGTCTGAATTCTGACACGTTGGAGAAGGGCTAAGACCCTTGATAGTTGGTATCAACCTTGACAAGTTGATAAAAATCTTGAGCTTGCCATCAAAACCCCAGAATGCCCATCTATTAATAAAGACTATGCTGAGGACTAGGGATTTGTGGACAAAACTTTTAACATAATGTAAAATCAAGCCTCCATAAAATCAAGGTGATTAATCAAAAATTTAAATTAGAACAGAGCTTAGTAGCACTATTTAAGAGTATAATAACAAAATGAGTCTCCATATCAGTGACCTCAATATAACAAAATATTAGGAAGTATCTGAAAAAACAAGAAATTATGATGTATTGGCTAATGGCTAATGATGTTGAACATCTTTTCTTGTGCTTATTTACTATTCTTATATCCTATTTGATGAAACATCTCTTTATGTCTTTTGCCCATTTTTTAATTGGACTGTTTTCTTGTGGTTACATTTTGAGTGTTCTTTATATGTTCTGGGTAAAGTTCTTTGTCAGCTATGTGATTTGCAAATATTTTCTCCCGGTCTGTAGCTTGTTCTTTCATTCACTTAACCGTGTCTTTGGTAGAGCAAAAGTTTTTAATTTTGATGAAATCCAATTGATCAGTTTTTTATTATATAGAATATATTTCTGATACCATGTCTAAGAATCCATCACTAAAGTCAAGGACACAGATTTTCTCCTGTTTTTTTCTAGAAGTTTTATAGTTTTATATTTTACATTTATATCCGTGGTACATTTTGGGTTAATATTTGTATGAAGTGTGAGTTTTAGGTCGAGGTTCATTTTTTGCATATAGATGTCCAGTTGCTCCTAACACCATTTGTTAGAGACTGTTCTTTCTCCATTGAATTGTTTCTGTGCCATTGTCAAACATCATTTGGCCATATTTGTGTAGGTCTACTTCTGGACTGATCTGTGTCTCTCCCTTCCCTTTGCCTGTCCATATAAATGTTAGAATGAGCTTGCTGACATTTTGTGAGCTTGTGAGATTTTGATTGGGATTGTTTGAGATGGTGTCGATGTTTTGGAGTTTATTCCATTTTGGATTTGCTCAAGTTTCTTGAATCTGTAGGTTTCTATCACCAAACTTGGGTTTTTTCAGCCATTATTTCTTCAAATATTTTATCAATACTATGTACTTTATCCTCTCTTTCTGAAACTCTGAAAACATAAATGTTAGACATTACTTATTGTCCCATAGGTTCCTGAACTATGTTTATTATTTTTTTTCAGTCTGTTTTCTGTTACTCAGAGTGGATACTTTTTATTCAGTTGAGTCCATTCTATGTTTTAAAAATTTTGGTGACTGTTCTAAAATTTCAATTTGGTTCTTTTTATATATGCTGTTTTTTATTTTAACATTTGTTGCAAGATTATTTATGATTGCTTGTTTGAGCATTTTTCTATTGCTGTTTGAGCATTTTATATAGAATTTTTTTTTTTTTTTTTTTTTTTTTTTGAGACAGAGTCTCGCTTTCTTGCCTAGGCTAGAGTGAGTGCCATGGTGTCAGCCTAGCTCACAGCAACCTCAAACTCCTGGGCTCAAGCGATCCTCCTGCCCCAGCCTCCTGAGTAGCTGGGACTACAGGCACGAGCCACCATGCCCAGCTGATTTTTTATTATATATATTAGTTGGCCAATTAATTTCTTTCTATTTTTTATGGTAGAGACGGGGTCTCGCTCAGGCTGGTTTTGAACTCCTGACCTTGAGCAATCCGCCCGCTTCGGCCTCCCAGAGTGCTAGGATTACAGGCGTGAGCCACTGCGCCCGGCCTATATAGAATTTTTATATTGCTTGTTTGAGCATTTTAAATAGCTGCTTTAAGGGCTTTGTTAGGTAATTCCAACATGACATTTTCTTAGCTTTGTCATGTGTTGATTGTTTTTCTTCTGCAAGTTGAAACTTTTTGTGGTATTTTGTTAATTTTGGATTGTAGCTTGGATACCTTGAATATTATTTTATGAGATTCTGGGTCTTGTTTAAATTCTATGGAGAATCTCAATCTTTTTGTTTTAGCAGGTAACCAGTCAGCTAGATTCAGTATACAGTTACCAGTCTGCCTTCTGTGGGTTGTGGTTCCAATGTCAGCTTAGTTTTCAAAGACAGCAGTTCTCTTTGGATCTATCTCAAGTTTGTGCTACCCAGTCTGGGACTTAGGAAAGTAATCTGTTGGATTGTTTTGTTCTCAAGGTTATCATGGCTAAGTAGGATCAGGTCTAAGCATTAGCGATTTGAGGATGACCCTTGGGGTTCATAAATAACATTATGAGGGTGCTTTCCTAGGCTCCTCCCTCTCCATGATCTCCCTGCTACTTCCTGGTTCCTTGAGTTCCCTTTTTTGGTTAGTCCTCTGGCTGGTTCTGGTTACTCTACTCTGTTGCTGTCTTTCATATCTTCATGATTGGGCCTGCATCCTGACCCATGGCAGGTGGGAGAGGGAACAGAGAGAAAAAATCAAGGGGGTTTTGCTCTATCCTTTTGAAACTATAGCTATTCTGAACAGAAAAATTCCTTTCTCTCAAAGTTGTAGATCCTCTGGGTTTTTATAGTTGCTGGTTGCCACTACAGGATTGCCTGGGGGAAGTTTTTAGATGCCAATGGGAATATTGCTCCAACTGATATAACTACAAATGTAGTAACTTTGCCTTCTTTGAAGTCTGTAGAAACCAATATGACTTGTGTACAAATTATTGCTCATGGGGAAGTAGTCTGATGCACATACAGGACAGATAACCCTTACAAAGTTGACAACATTACGCTCTAATTCATTGCCTAGGATGGGAAGACAGTGATGGCTAACCAGACAGACCTTATTTTATTTATAATTTTGGAAGTGATTATGACATTTTCAAAAGCCCAAGACGAATGGTAGTTCTAAATGCTTTCAAACTGTACCTGAACTTATATGTGAATCTGAATTTGTTTACTTATAAAATGTCATGTTTTCAAAATACTATCTCGTGCCTACATTCAGGAAATACTTTCTGGAATGCTTTTGTTTTTGTATTGTTTTATTTTTAATCCTTTAGTTTTAGCAGTGGCTCTCACAAGAAGAGTACAATTCACTTTAATGATTCATAGAGAACCATTTTTCAAAGAGGAGTTAAACTTTATATTAACATAATTCATCCATTTTTTATAAATTTTAATTGCCCACGGTGTGCCAGACTCTATGAATGTATTATCTTGCTGTTAACGTTAGTACTCTTGGTTATGGGAATTTAGCAGATAAAAGTTGAATTGTACATTTAAATGTTGGCAGTATGTGCTATGCCTGAACTTTGTGGTAGATTTTTTTTTAAAGCCTGGAAGTGGAGCTAGATTATCTGATGGTGTTTGAATGAACTAGAATCCCATTAAAGTGCTTATTTTCTTTTTCTTTCTTTCTTATTTTTTTACAGAATGAAAGACAGTAAATTGCTGTCATTCTATCAACAACATCAGCTGCACCTGTTCACTCCGCCCTGCCTTTGCTGTTTCTGTGGTCTAGACTAATGAAAAGTTTGCTTATTGCCATATTGAAAGTAAAGAGATTGAATAAGGAGGGAAAGAAAAGCTTTATGAGTTTCCAAAGTTGTTCAGAGGAATTTTTAATTTATAAGCATTAGGGAGCCACTCAAGATTCCTGAGCTAGAAGGCTGAATGTGGAAACTGGGAAGCTGACTTATATTGTCAGTGTAACACAGGATGGCTTCTAGGGGGAAGGAAGCAAAAACCCTAAATAAGAAAGATTGGTTAGTGCAGTATGGTAACTTGCCTAAACACGTGTAAACAGAAGAGCTCCTCTAAAGGAGTGTTGATAGCCCACTGTAGAATTAAGCCAGAGGCTAATTCCAGAGAATACTGGAAAGGCAGGGAGTCTAGCTCTAGTAAGTCAAAGTGCAGTATGCAGATGGGCCAGGGCATGGTAATCAGGAAGCCATGGTAGGACAGATGTTTTAAAAGGGCCTGAGCAAAAATTGTATTCAGCAGAAATTCCTTGTACTCCCTGCCAAAACCAGAATTGTTTATGTGTATGTGTGGGCAGGGAGGGCTGAAATAGAGATGGCCAGAGCTGGGCAGGGAAAGTGGTTCTGCTCCTAGTCATCAGTGAAGTCCTGGAATAGGGCAGTGGAAATCAAGAAAAGGTGGATTTAAAGATTTCAAAGGAAGGAAGAGAACTTTGCGATAAGGGATTCAGGAAATGGAGGTGGCAAAGGCAATGTTGAAATTTCTAAGAATTCTGTAAGGAATTCTGACAGACATTGGTAGTTGAGAAGAGACTTGAGTAGGAAAGATAAATTTACTTTTTCTCTATTTAGAATCTGAGATGCTGATAGTTCTGCCATGGATGTGACAAGAAGCCACTGATGGCCTCTGAACTTCTACAAAATAGGGAGGAGTGAAGGTATATACTACTAGGAACTGTAAAAATGGTTAGACCACATATGAGGAATCCGACAGCAGACACTGAGGTTTGGCAGAGGTTGATGGTATAGAGGCTGCTTTAGTAACAGTAACTTTGGGAAGGTGGGATGAATGGGGCCTGAGGTTTTGTGGAAATTACTTTAAAAAGGAATTGCTTCTGATGAGAAGGAAACATTGGAAAGGATAATGGAGGCTCATGTCAAATGCTTTGGTCTTCATTTCATATAAGATGAGATCATCCATAGAGAATGAGGTAAGAGAAGAACAATTTGGGGTTAATGAACATACCAGGAAATAAATACTTTGAGATGTGTTTCTGAGGTACAACAATGAGTGAGAGCCACAATGAGGCTCTTCATAATGAAAAGGCACTTCCAACCTCCTACCATCTCTTCTCTCCTAATAAGTTCTCCTATTTCCTGGCTCTGAGAATCATTCTTTCCCCATCAGTTCTTAAGTCCTCTAGAATCTATTCCAATAACTGTTAGGTCCGGAGTGTTCTTTTCAGTTCATCAAAATGATAGACACACTTCAAGTAAAGATTTTTAAACAGAAATTTTATTTGAAAGAATTTTGATACAGTTCATGATTCTTTTAAATACATGAAAGGTTAAACAAAATATATACATGAATGTGTTCAAGTAGAAAAAGTGAAATATACAGTATGGACTTGTTGTATTGCACATAAGCAAATCATAATTGCTCACTGCAGCATATTCAAACCAAATTACAACATAGTCTTTGAGATTTGAGATTACAACCTAGCCTTGTAACCAAAACATTTTTGGAAACGTTCTGATGCCATAATCTTCACCGAAGGAATGAGACCCAAATAACTTGGCCATATGTTTAAAAACTACTAAAAGCAGGGAGGTAATTGGTGTAGAGGTGTTTAGAATATACTATGAAGGGATTTGCCAATTTTTCATTCACAATATTTCCAATATAAAAGAGACTCATTCTTTTTTATCAAACTCACAAAAGATGGGGGAAAATATTACTTAGGAAAAAAATCACTGAGGAAGCAATGAAATTACTTGATGTACTGTTGACAGGATATGTCTAGTTCAAAATAGGATCTTCATTGAGGCTAACTGATGCACAATATGTGAGACATAAAATTCAAATACTAAAATTCAAAATAAATCTTTTTTCCCACTAGTATCAAGTGGAAATTCTACAGTGAAAGCAACAATGAAAAGAGATGAAAAATAAGTGAAAAAAATAAAGGGAGGCTCTACTAAAATTTAGTATTTGGAGGGGAAAAGAAAAAAGGTAGAAAGTATTGTGGGAATATTTAAATCACTTAATGAATGCATACATATAGTGTTGTTTTTATACAAGCACCTTCAAGAAATACCTCTGGAAGAGTTTCAGATGATAATACATCTGGGATAAATGAAATAGAAGATACATTATAGTCCTTAAAACATGAATATGGCAAATTTCCATAATAACAAAGGAGACTGTGGGTCCTGGTTTGGTCATACAAAATATAAAAATTCAAGTGGTCCAGGTTGCACAGTCCCAGTTCTGCCTAATTCCTGTCCAACAATATACAAAATGAATAACATCTGTTTACTTCCACTGTTTGTGTATTAAAAAGAATGAGCAGCTCACAGGACTACTTGAAAATAAAATGGCCAAGGTGATTATAAAGTCACTTATTTGTGCAGAAATACCAAAGAAACGCTGAGATGTCTTCTATAATAAACAGTAAATTACTGGTTTTACCTGTTTCTAACCCTTATTTGTGAGTCCACTACTATCTATAATACTCACTAGTTAGCCAAACATTTATTGAGCAGGTAAGTGTAAGCCCATGCTAAGTTTGGGAATAAAAGGATATATAAGACAAAGACATTCTCTTTTACAAGTTTTCCAACATCATGATCATAATTACAAATAAGTTTTAAAAGCTGTTATAACAGTTCAGTTAAAGTTTAAGCATAGATTACTACTATTAATGAAATAGATTTCCTTTTGAAAAGATACATATAAAATGTATCCTTCTCCTGCAGTGCAAAATTGTTTATACTTCTTGGGAGATAATTCCCTAATAAACTAAGTTAAAGTCTTCTGGGCAGTTAGTTTCTCTCCTCATATTAGCACAAAGGGTGCTATCTTTTGAGTCAATCCCTTAAGCAGTTCACTCAAAGAGTATCAATAAAACTTTTAACATCTTTTTTTTAATGGTCTTAAAGGTACCTAAAGGAGTCCTGATTCCTCTTTTTAGCCTGCACAGTTTAAGATGAATGGCAAAGATAGGAAATAAGCATAAGAGAGAATAGAAAAAAGGAATGAGTCTAAATAATGTATAGTGACTGTTCCCCCATATCAGTTTTGTCATGGTGATTGTTCACTAATTTTATAGGAGAGTCTGTTTAGATCTGCGACAACTTCTTGGATCTTTAAAATATTGCTGAATGACATATGTAAAATAGAGTAAGCTGTCAGCACTGGATTAGAGAGTGCTCTGCCACTGCCTATTCCCTATGCAAGTCATTTAAACAGCTTCCTTCTGTAAAATGGGGATAAGAATTCCTTTCCCACAGGGATGTTGATGAGAATTAGAAGAGAAAATAAATTTGAAGAAGCTGTGTTAATCATAAAGTCACACAAAATTCTTTATAGAAATTTGAGGATTAAATATGATAACATGAATAAGGCTACACAAAGTACCTGGCACATAAATCATTAATAAAGGTTATTCTCCCCACACGACCCCCTTATAATTTAGTTAGGAAATGGTCAAATATAAACCAAAGATGCCCTCATCAGAAAGACTCACATACATTTGGACTTTAAATAGAACTATAATTCTCTGTTCCTTTTCTCCAAATATTTTTCTGATACATAATTTTTCACTGTATTTGAGTCTGTGGTTGAGATCTGGACCACTAAGCTTCTGGGAGATCACATCTTGAAATAATCCTTCCACTGATAAAACTTTTAATGTATGTTCTTTAGAGAATAATTTCCTTTTCTACCAAAGTTCTTGTGAATTGGAAAATAATTTTGTTTTGAACATGGCGACGAAAAGAAAAAAAAAAGTTTAATTTTCCCAAGGTAATGCTTTTATGAAGCGCTGGAAGTTGCAGTTTAACATTTTGGGTTCTGCTTAAGACTTCAAAATTTTACCTTACTGAATTAAAGGATTTCTTCTATACAATGTTTAATGTTCAATTTTGCATGGCTCTGAGAATCTTTAAAATGCAAAACTCTCCAGTGGCTGGAAACCAAGGTGGCAAAACTGAAATGATATGACCTTGTGAATTAACTTTGTTTCTAAAAAGTACCAATTCACAGAATATAAACAAAATAAAAACTAAGCAATCCTTAAATTGCTAGATTTAGCCTTGGGCAATTAACAGAAAAATCCACTCAGAAGTTAAAAGGATCTATTGTATAGGTGTCATTTTTTTAAAGTCAGGAACTGGTTTTTAATAGTAAAAAAGTAAAAAGTAAAAAAATTAATTATAAAATCTTCCATAAAGAATACTATGGAAATATTCCAAACTTCATAATTATAAATGAAAAATGAGACAATAAAGCCCCATTTATAAAGTGCCTTAATGTACCAAAAATGGAGGTCAAATAGCCTTTATTTACAAATGATATTTAATCACATTTACAGAAAGGCAAATATTACACTGGAGAGGCAGAATAATAGAGTATAAAGAATTGTGGACTTAGAAGATCTGAATTCTAGTCTTGGCTTTTCAGTCTGAATTCCAGTCTTGGCTAATTATTTCTGTGACCTTGAGTAAATAACAGCTTTTCTGGGCTCCAGTTTTCTCATCTGTAAAATGAGAGGTAGACCAGACTGTTTTCTAAGGACAGTTCCCGCTTAGATGTAAAATTCTATGTTAAGCAATGTAGAATACTACAAGAGCAATAGTTCTTAAATTCCAGCATTATCTAACAAGGTGCTGCCATAGTAATAATCTCCAACTGCATTTTGAGTTAATGATTTGGCTGCTTTACAAAGGTGCACAAAATCACAGTATTTTGGTTACTGATATATATATATATATATATATATAGGCTTTCAAGAATGCTCAAACATTCTGGATACAATGGAAGTCACAATGCCAGTGAATGACATCTGTTACTGACTGGTAAGGATGACAGCATGAGGAACACTGACCTACAGGTACACTAGATACTGTCCTTCACAAAGATACACAGGGAGTTAGCAAAATGAGGAAGTTGTACATGTTAAGCCCTTCATCTTGAATAATCTAGATTAAAAAAAACAAAATAAATATAGTATTTCTGTTTGGGAAAGTTTACCAAACAAGGTAAACTTTCCCTGGGCAATACAAATTTGTTCTCCAGAGAATATTTTGGTTTTTAAAATATTGGCAAAGTTATGCTCAGATATAGACTGTTTTTGGCTTTTTTTGGGGGGGGCATTCTAATTGTATATTTGATACATTCTATTTTATAACAATAATCAGGTAGTACTTCTCTGTGAAATTATCACGTTAGTAATACGTATGTGCCAAGAACACTAATAAGACCAAGTATTTCCTAAGAATGAGAAAAAAGCTGTTTTTTCTTACATTAATTTTTTACTTTTGCACACATAAATATACTGACATTTAAAGAATGAATGTTAATTCCAACCATGAGCTGGCCATCTCTTGTAACAAATGCAAAATTAGAGTTTCATATCAGCCTAACGCTCTATATACTCTATGCATTATCGAAGGAAGAAAAACATACGCATGCATTTGTGTACTCAGAGTAGTTAAATAAATATATATTTTAAAGAAACCACTTAGAATTTTGGGCCCAGTGAAAGGCAGAACTGGGTCTTCAAAACGCACTGGTAAATTTATAGACCAGTGTAATTATCTCCATATGTGAAATATCAGTATAGTTATAATTAGTTTTTAAAGGCACACATCCAAAATTTCTGCCTTCATCTGAATCTGTCATTTTCTATAATATGCCAAACCCACAGAATATCCAAAAGTTTTAACAGACTTGGTAGTGGCTTCAAAATTCTAAATGACTACTTATATTTGTAATGAAAAAGCAATACCATAATCAGAACATTTCCTTTTGTACTTTCCCTCTTAGAAGACCTCAACAATTGTTTTAGTCAACACATTCTATTGCAGGAATTCTTAGCTTTCAAACTGCCTGGCAGTAAGCAAACGTGTTTTGAAAACACTACTTTATCTGCAAAATAGAGACTTACTGATAGTTCATGGCAATCTCAAGCACTTTATGATAGAATGAAGAAAGTGGTCTACTTTTCTTAATACAGAATAATTCATAAATTGTAAGAAAATACTCCAAAACTTGGACAAAATCAACGATTTCTGCCACCTCACTGAAAAAGACTTATTATTGCTATATACTCTTAACAATCATTACTATCCTGCAGTGTTTTTCCCCCAATACTTTCAGTTTTTTAAAGTGAAAAGAAAATATATGTTGTGATAAAATGAAATAAAATGGAAAAATGTATATACAGATATCTCTTTATAAAGCAGACCATACTTAGAGTATTCAAGCACTTGTCATCTCCAATGGAAATTTTATTTTTAAAATGCACAAGGACCTAAAAAAATCAACTTATTTACTTCTCAGACACCTGTGTTAGGAAGAGTTCCACACAACCACATTTGCTCTGTATGCTTTAATAGTTCAAACTCAGTAAAATGCTTCTTTAGGATTCCTGAAAGCAACTGTATGTGTATAAAGCTTAAAAAGGAAAACAAACTGTCTGACTTGGCATTTGAAGAATGGAAAAGCAAAATAACACTGTCACAACCATTTCTGCTTTCAGTCTACATTGCCTTTTCCTTTCATTATAAAATCCATAAAAATGGTAAGGAAAAATACAGGAAAGTTTATCATAGACACAGTAGCTTTTATAGAAATTTGGAATTTAGCACGTTTTAAGTTAAAACAGTTTTCTATATAACAGATGCATATGCAAAGTTATAAAAACACAGGCCACAAAGTAATTGAATGTAGTAATTGAATTTGTTTTAAAAAGCAAATTAATACCTTTTATTTTTTGATGAGATAAAACAATAAAAGGAAAATTTTCATATATCTAAACCTATGCTAGAAGGACACAAAAAGACAATATACATTACTAGCAAAAGTCTTATTTTGTACAGATTACACACTATCCATTTAAAAAATAATATACATGAGCTTTGATGGTACATTTCTATGCTGGCAAATACATTTTCTGATACAAAGGCACTTTGAAAACCCAATATGGTTTGGTTCTTAAGTTTGCAAGGTACAAACAATTTTATAAACATATGATTATACTGAAGAACGTCAACAACTGTGACATTACATATAAAACAGATTTCCATTTCTTTCTTTTTTTCTTTTTTTAAATAACACTGGTTTCATGGGAATGAAAGCATTGGTTTCCAGAAGCTTCAGTGAAGACATTTCAGATGATTGGAGGCCCACAATCTGAATTTCTTACTGGCTGGGATGAGGGGGTGGGGTGAGGAAATTCAGCATGAAAACAAACAAAAAACAAAAACACAAAATAGAAAGGACAAACCAACACCCTGGAACAAAAAACTGAAACCTCTGTAATGGTTTGGAGGGAAGAGCACAAAAGAAAAGATCAAAAGTCCAGGAGATGTTCCCTTAGCTGTGAACTCCCCCGCAGAGCACAAACGTTTGGCTGACTCTACCTGGTCTACTTGGTGCTGGGGAGTTGTAGTGATAATTTCTCTATTTTAAAAAGCTGGGTACAATGTTTTGGATTGTACAGTACCAGAAAAATTTGGTCCAAAAGAAAGCATAATTTCTTTTCCTTCATTACATGGCTGCAAAGTCAATCTGTACATAAAGCTGTCTCACTCCGGCCTGAAAAGTGAAAAAAAAAAAAAAAATTAGAAAATTAAACAAGCCAATAACAGACTACACATTTCAGGAAAGTAGGAAAAAAATCTCATTTTTTGAAAAAGCAAAGAATTATTTTTCTCTTCTGCCTCTGGGAACTAATTCTTCATTTTTTTTTATCATAAAGCACCAGAAAATTATTTCAGAAACAAATGTACTCATAAGTTACGAAAAAGAGTCATCATTTACCACTCCAAAAAACAAACAAACAAAAGCCATGCTACCAGTCACATGCCCTGACCAAGTGATATTTAGAAAAATGAGGTTATGCACCTGCCATTGCTCTGTTAGAGGACACCATGGGGCTTGACTGATTGGCTACTAATTAAAATCAATAAATCACCCTGGTCTAATTCCTCCCATGACAAATGATTAGTAAACACCTTAATAAGTATAGCCATCTATTGGTTATTTAATTATGTCGTACTCCAACTCCTCTCTTTAATTTTGGATATGAACTTGCTACTCAAGGATACTGCTGTCTAAATTGTCCCTAGTCTCTTCTGTGTTATCAATTATCCCCCTCACCTGGATCACTTCTATCAGCATAAAAACAACATTGTAATTTCTTCCATTTAAAAAAATCCTTTACTTAACCCTACACATCCCCTTCTGGGCTACAGTCCAAATCTCTGGTCTTCTTTGTAGCAAAAAACCTCAAAAGAGTTGTCCATATTTGCTGTCTACCAATTCCTTTTCTCTCTTCTTCAAATTCATTTCAAGCAAACTCGTGCCTCCCACCAATTCCCCAAAAACTGTCTGTTAAGGTAACCTCTAGGCTGCTCCCACCAGTGCTCAATTCTCAGGCCTCATCTTACTACTTAACCTATCAAGCAGTAGCACAGATGATCACTCCCTCCTAATAAACACCTTTTCCCCTTTTGGCTTCCAGAGAGTATTCACTGGTTGCCCTTTTATCTCACTTATCAATCTTTCTCAGTTTCCTTTGCTGGTGCCAAAGTCTACAGATAAAAAAAAAAAAATGAAGCTTGGTACAAGAGCTGGTAAATGCTTCCCAATCTTCCTACCCACAACATCACCTTGTGATATATATTATAAACTTATTTATTCACTGTGTTTATTGTTGATTTCCCACTATATTATAATCTCTCCAAGGTGAAGGATGTGTCTTCTGTTTTTCATTGCTGACTCCCAGAATCTCAAGTAGTACCCAGCACATAGTAACTGATAAATAAATATTAGTTGACCAAACTGAAATTCTACTAATTTCTTTCAACCCCAAATGATTTATTTTACTAAAGCAAACCGTCAGTCACAATAAGCCCTTTCTTGTCAGTACCACAGAATGACTGGTAGATTGGAATATTTAGTAGAAAGGAAAAAACCAGAGTGAGGGATAAAAATCCATTAATAGTACCTTCTTACAGCAATTTTTGAGCTCCTCAAAACACTGCTTTCTAGCATGGCCTTTTTCCTCTCATTCAGATAGGAAGGCTCTGCACAACACTAATGAATACTTGAAAGGAGTCAGGAACAACTCTAATAGATAAAAAGCTGGACAGATGCTAGAAGCTTGTCAGCAAAGAAAATATATTTTAATTTTGCCTCATTTAAAAAAAAAAAGGCAGCTGGGTGCAGTGGCTTGCACCTGTAATCCCAGTTACTGGGGGAAAGAGGAGGCGAGGGGAAGATTGCTTGAGGCTAGGAGTTCCAGACCAGCCAGGTGCTTTGTAGGGAGACTATCTTGTTTAAAAAAAAAAAAAAAGACTTCCCATGGTAAGTAAAAGCTCTCTCTTACTCAAATTTACAGAAAATACATTTAATAGCATCCTCTCCTAGGTTAAGAGGCTTGTGGCAGAAAAGAGACAAAACTTAATATCTGTATATCCTTGAGCTAAAAATTAAAACCAAATACCAGTTTTTCTCATTTTAAAAGTGCTGATAAATACCAACCCTACTAATCTCACAGAATTACATATTCATCTAATATTTGACAAATATTTAATAAATCCTTGCTACATACCAGGCACTGTTATAGAATGCTGCTGTAAACAAATTATAATTGATTACAATAATATTTGGTATACTCAATCTAGATGACCTTGAAATAATTAGGGAACTCTTTTGTAAGATTATTGTACAACTAACCTTAAGAGAAAACAACTATTGCCCAAATAAACTGTCTTAACTTCTTTTCTCTTTCAATAAAATTGTTAATGAAAGTAAAAAGGGCAAAATGAGTTGGGCTCCTTTTGTGTCTGCCATTTTCCTTAGCCCCAGCCCTAACACAGAGAGGATGGTAATAAAAAGTGAAGTAGCCCAAGGCAATAAAAAAGAAAGAGGAAAAACAAAGAGGCTAGGTAAATTATCTTTGCATAATCACGAGTTAATTACTCAAGCTGATATTCTTCCCCTGAGGGGGCTACAGCTTGCCACAAAAGCTCAGTCTAACAGCAAAAAAACATCATTTTGCTTCATCCATCTGTCCCAATAGGCAAAGCTTCAAGTTTTCCAGCTTCCCATTTTCCTCTTTCAATTCCCTTCAAAATGGACAGAAAAGCAGTATTTCCAAAGAATTTTATAGTGAGTCACCAACTCCTAAATGCATACTAGATTTTCTATAGTTTAGTCACATTACAAAGACGTGGCAGATACTCCAGCAGATAAATACAGTAGTGCTCAGGTTCATCAAATATTCTACCACTGGAATGATACTAGGAGCCTGAGGCTGACTGAGAGGTCCATAAAATGTGAAAACCATATAATACTAATTGTGTATGCTGAGAATAATGTACAAACTATACTTCAGTCAACACTTTTTACAATGGGAAAGACAGCTAGTTATTTTAAATACTTATTTGCTCCTAAGAAAATAAATGTTAATCTGGTGCCACAGGCTTAGAATATCTTCAACAAATATTCACTGTTGTGGAAAGGAGAACAAATCAGAAGTATAAATTTAGAAAAATAAACAAGAATATGACTGTAGAAGATTATTTGGTTTGCTTGTGTTCTCTACCAATCAAAAACTACAGAAATTTCCTACTTTAGTTTCTGACTGAACATATACTAATCTTTACCCTTTTAAAATGAAGTCTTGACAAACTGTCTTACTCTTCCATGTGAAACCTAAATCACTTCAGAGTTAGCGAAATAGTGAGTAAATGTGACTAAATTACAAGTGAAGACCAGTAACTTGGGTCTGGGTTTCCTTCTCTATAAATCGTCTTGTGAGGATTGATTAACATGTTAGGTACTATCACAGTGCTTGGCACATGGTGGGCTCAATAAATGCTGCTGTTATTATTTCCACAACTATCAACCACCCAATGAACACTTAAACCATGTGGAGCAATTAAAAACAACAATCCTAGGGGTTTGCTGGCCACACTTCTAGTGACTGTTCACGTCAACCTCCTAAGGAGGTTGGATTCTGGTGGACTTCAAGTACATAAAATGCAGAAAGATAATGGAAAGATGGATAAGGAAAGAGTGCAGGGTGAACAAGTAGAATCAATACTTATGAAAGATTAAAGCTCTCTACAGAAAAGGAAAATAAATAAAAATGGTAGAAAAAATAGCAATCCACCTGAAAAAGGGTAGATACCTTCTCCCACTCCTACCCTCACCCTTAAGCAGACACAACAAGGTTGGATGAGAGACAGGAAGGGATTATGACTGGGAGTCAGAAGAGTGACGGAGGTGGAGGATTTCTGAAACTTGGGGCACTCCCATTTGGGCTTTTGAGGAGGCTTTTTGGTTCCTTCCTGGGTATCAGTGTTAACTTCTATTTTGAGGCCAGAGAACAGAGCACAAAAAGCTGAAGCAGGAAGTTGGAGGCTTAGGACTTAATAGGCATAAGGGAAAAAGGCAGAAGAATAGGAGAGATGAAAAAGAAAAGGGCAGAAGTTCTGTTAGGGAGTAAATATGTATTAGGCTTGACTGTCTTTTGTGCTTTGTGGAACTAAGGAGGTGAATGAACTCCAAGCATATTTTAGATTTTTCTTTAATGTGTTTTCTTCAGACAACATTATTTCTAACAAAACAAAATATGTTAAAATTTTTAGGATTATAGTTATAATTATGAAATGTGTTATTAAAAATAATTAGCAGATAATATTGGCCATTTTAAAATAAAAACAATATATATAAAATGTTAAATTGCCTTCCTAATCTAGCATCCCACTTTCTCTTCCTGTTCATAAGAAACAAAAGATAAATTTTCCATTTTATCAATCTGCAAACGATAACTCATTTTTTAAAAAATTAGTGCAAGGGGAAAAGGGGAGATAGGACTTGTTCTATGCCAATAGAAAACCTTGTAGCTTAAAAACCGGATTATCCCTTATCCCAGAAGAATCTCCAAACTAGTGAGTTGCAGCAATTCACTTATGTTACTCTATGCATAACACAAGCCACTTTCTTTAGCAGTTAAAGATTAATTGGTAACTCTGGAAAACGAGATTTAAAAGGATAATGCCTAATATACAGTTTTACAATAGTCACAAAGCTATAGTTTTACAAACACAACAGAAAGTTATAATTCTCAAACTTTTGAAGTTGGTCTTTTCAATTTAAAGTTATCCTCATAGAAGCTTTAGCAAGAGCAATTTTAACCAAAAATTATTATGTAAATTCTAATTAAGATCAGCTATAGGAAAGATAGCTAAAAATGTAATGTAAAGCAAAAGGGATAACTTATTATTCAAAAAAATCTTTCTTTTGGTCTTTTGGAACTAAGGTCACCAGTATTTTTAATCTTTCTGCAAGAAATATACCTAAAGCATTAGTGTGATTTTTTTTCCTCAAAAACAGAGCTATTTAAGTTCTTTTATTTGTGATAAGTAGAAACTATAAACAAGATATAATTTTAAATTTAAAAAATAATTAAATTTTAAATTTCATTTCATTGCATGAAAATGCTCCTGCAAGGCCTGGCATATACTCATAGCATAAGGACATGGATATAAGCAGAAAAGTAAATAAATTAATAAAAAATTTCAATTTTGCATATGTCAGAATAATAAAACAGTGGTTATAAAAGAACTGTAAATCATTAAATGTAGGAATGAAAGTCATTATTAGTAGGGTGATTCCCGCCACCTTGGGAACAATGTGTTGAACCATCTTCACCGCAGCCTCAAAAAAATCTCTAGTCTCTGCAACAAATAAAATCAAATTGACTTGACTTTTGCTTGATAAAAAGGCTTAAAATATTTTTCAGGGTTTAAAATATTCAAAGCTCAAATGCAGTTTCCAAAACCAAAGAAGCAGCTGAATAAACTTTCAGCTTCAGCCATTTAAAAGCCAAAATTTCTAAGGTTACCAGAAGAACCTCCCTCCACCTACTTGAATGACAACTTCAGCAGTTCCTAAGCACAGCCACAGCCACTTGTACACTTCTAAACCTAGAAACTGCATTCCTTTTCAGAGGAAAAATTGTGACTAGGTGCCAAAGTCTTAGGAGAGTATGGGGTGTCCTAGAGGTCAACAGAAGCTTACACTATGAGCGTGGCAGGACAGGGCATAATTAAGAGAAAATTCAGAGGAAAAGAGAGAAAAAAGAACTAGAAATAGCAGTGACAAGAAAGGTTACTGCCAGCCTCCTCTTTTTGTCCTTGAAGTATGTAGGGGGTATGAGAAAGATTCAGACATGCTATGAAGGTCTTGCCTGCTTCATTACGAAAGTCATAATGATACTGACATAGAATGTCTGTTAAGAAAGAAACCTAGTTGTTAAAATTCTGGAATAAATAAGTGGTACCAGTATATTGTTTTGTGGTAAAGTCTTGAATACACATAAGTTTAGAATTAGAGTAAATCCTAATTACACATAAGATTAATTTATTCCCAAAGGGACTAACCACACATTTCTCTTTATTAGAGAAAAGAGATTCTGTATCTCATTAAGATCTTTTTGTGTTTTGGGTTAAAAACATCAGTGGGAACCCAATAATTTTTTTCCATACTCAGCATATGTAAATATGTTTTTGGTCAAATACAGTTTTAAGAATTTGTTTATCCAACAAATTCATTATACAAATATACTCTTCTAAGCATTGGGAATGCAAAATCATGATGTCTGGTAGGAACCTGCAAGCAAATATAGTGTGTACAAGGTGAAATGCATGTCACAGAATAAAGTAATTCTGCTTTGAGGGACCTTTATGGCTTCAGAGAGAAAGTAACAATTGAATTAAACCTTTAAATTAGAGTTTTTGTCCCTCACGGAAAAGTGAACAGTCTGGTAGATTTGGTACACGAAAGTACACAGCAATGAAAAGTAGGAGAGAGACTTGACAAATCAATTGGATCATACTAGAAAGTTTAGGCTTTATCCTGGTGGCAATGAGGAGCTACTAAAGTTTTTCTTTTTTAACTTTTTTTTCCAAAAAATTTAAAGTTAAAAGAACAGTAAAAAAAAAATACCTGTATATCCATCACATATATCCATTTCTTAACATTTTGCCATCTTTGCTTTAATCTCTCTAGATATATTAATATATTTATCTGTAATCTTTTTATTTTTGCCAAAACATTTGAAAATTAGATACCTCAACACTTTACCATTATTAAATCCTTCAGCATGTATCTCTTAAGGATAAGAACATTCTTCTATAACCACAATGCCATTATCACACCCAAGAAATATAACACCTATATAATTATATGAATAATTATTATACCATCTATATTCAAATTTTCTTGACTGCCCAATACTTTCCTTTGTGGCTGTTTTTTTCCCCTAGTCCAAGATCCAATCAAGGATCACACACTGCATTTAATTGTAAGGGCTCCTCTAATTTAGAATTATTCCCCACCTTTTCTTCCTTTCATGCCATTGATACTTTTTAAGAATTGAGGCTAAATGTGTAGAAGTTTCCACAGCTGGATTCATAGGGCTGTTCATGATTAGATTCAAGCTAAACCTTTTTGGCAGGAGTACCACACAGGTCACGCTGTACTATCACCTGTGCCATCACACCAGGAGGCACATAATCTCAGTTTTCAATCACAGATTTTTTTAAAGCATGGGACCAGTTTCTTCATTAGATTTATACATTAGATAACGTTGGCAGCAGTGTGGATGCCTAAGTTTTTGGCCAAATGTTTCTAGCAAACTAGACTCAAAAAAGAATTTGTGTTCTCTCTCTCTTCTTACTCTCCCAACATATACACAATCATTGTGTATGCACAATGTGTGCTACATCCCATAGCAATCACTCTTACTTTGATTATCAATCCCATGATTATGTTAACTCATCATGGCACAAACATCAACTGAAAGAATTTGGTTACAGATCATGCACTAATTCATAATTCTAAATACACTATTAAGAAAAAATCAATAGCATATTAAGCTATTAATTAAATCAGACAGAAGGTAAATTGTGGTTGTGCTATCACACAAAAAAATTAACATCTTCTTTTAGCTAAAACCAGTATACAAGATAGTATACTTATTCCAAATGCCATTTTGGAACTCTTGGCTTCAAATAGCACCTAACATGTCTTATAAGGAGTGTGTAGTAAAGGAAAATCTACTTTTTCTTGAAGGAACTCAAATCACTACAACAAGTCAATAGGAACTATCTTCCTTAAGAGTATTAACTACAATAAGGATCTCCTAAATTTGACTCTGCGATTGAAAAAAAAAGTACTTTTATGGTTACCTCATAGTTTAGTAGCATATGTATTTAATATGTTAGATAGTATTTTTAAAACTAGTAGATATAATACATTTTAAGGCCCTTAAAAGAAGTTAGTAAAAAAGTCATACCTGAGTAAAAATATTATGTGTTTGGCTTAAAATCCACCTGGCATCAGCGTCAGGTGCTACTACTAATTTCAAAGTCCCAACATAAACGTCAGAACATAAAGTCCAAAAGTGCTGTTCTTGTAAATTGTAAACTCCTTGTAACTGCTGCACCTGAAATACAAAGGGCAGATAAGAACATCATAATCAGGTTAAGTGCCCCCTCCCACTTAAATTATTACGCAACATATTAATGACAGTAAACATGGGTTCTATCCACTAGTTTAAAAAAGGGGAAGAGGATGTTTGAATTAAATGATAGAATGTACAATATCAAAAAACCAGTTCTTTGAAAACATTAATAAGCTAAAGGAATGTTTCTTAATGGGGTGTATTTTGGATAGGACAATTCTTTACTATGTATAAATATCCAAGAAACTATAGGACTATCCCTGGGGCCCAGGGAACTAAATGACAATGTATATACCCTTTCCCCAAATCATATGACAACCAAAAAAGAGGGAAGTCTCTCAGGTTTTCCAATGGCTCCCTAAGTTTCCATAGCCTTAGGCTGACAACCACTCGTCATTAGGATGAAACCCAGTGTTCATAGAAACTTCGGATCAAAGTAAAAATGATAAAAGAAAATGCAATTAAACAAAATACAAAATAAAAAAAGGAATAATTACAAACACAAAAGGTTTAACAAACCGTAAAAGGGAATACAACTATTATGGGAATGTATCAATATAGAAACATAGAAAAGATTATGATCAAGTAGAATCCAAATATTTCTCAATACCTATACTGCTATCAGCCTAGTCCAAACCAACAGTATCTCTAGTCTGGATTATTATATTGCTTCTTAACTGGTCTAATTCTAGCCTTGCACCTCTTCCATCTATTCTCAAAATAGTAGCCCAAGTGAGATCCTCTTAATTTAGGTTAGATGCTGCCACTCTTTTGTTCAAAATCTTCCAATGGCTTCCCATCTCACTCTGAGTTAAACCAATGTGTTTACAATAATTTACATGGACTCGTGCCTTGTGGCACCCTTGTAACCTTATTTACCTCATCTCCTCCTCCTCCTCTTCCACCCTCTTCATCAGAACCCCAGCCTCCTCGCCATTCTTTCAAAAGCCAGATAAACTCCTATCACAGGGTACTTGCTAATCCCTATGCCTGGAATGTTCTTCCTCCTAGATTTCTACATGGTCCACTTTGGGTCTTTACTCAAATGTCCTTTTTTTAGTAACTCCTGTCTAAAATTACAATGTTTTCATTTCTGCATTTCTCTGCTTGGTTTTACTTTTTTAGCATAATAGTACTTTATCTAGCTATCATTTTGTTTTTATATTGTTTTTTTGCCTGTCTCCTCCAGCGGAACTTCAGCTCAATAAGATTAGGGATTTATTTTTGTTTTATTTTTATTTTGTTTTGTTTTTCACATTTTGTATCTTCAGCACCTAAAATAGCAGCACCTTCAGCCTGGTCCAAGTAAGTGTTCAGTAAGGATATATGTTAAATGAATAAAAACACAAAAACCTAGACATCTAGGTTTGTGAAAACCTAGACAAAATGGATAAATTTCTGGAAAAACAGAAAATGCAGTATAAAAAACAAGAAAATAGGAAAGTGGGAGGACCATTTAAAACTGAAATGGTGGTCGGTGCCTTGGCTCATGACTATAATTCTAGCACTCTGGGAAGCTGAAGCAGGAGGATCGCTTGAGGTCAGGGGTTCGAGACCAGCCTGAACAAGAGTGAGACTTCCTTCACTTAAAAAAAAAAAGAAAAAAGTGAAATGGTAACAAAGCTTCCTTTGAAAAAAGCCCCAGACAGTAAACTTTCAAGGAATAGTTGAAACTAACTTCTTAGTTTTTCCTGAGAATGGGAAAAAGTTGCTAGCTTATAATATAGTAAATCATAAGCTAATTCCTCTGATGAATTAAATAAGCTAAATCCAACAGTGTATTAAAAAAAATAACATATCATGACTAAGTTGGGTTTATCCCAAGAGGGAGAGAATGGTTTCATATAAGAAACTCTATTAATGTTATTCCTCAATTAATGAAGTAAAGGAGAAAAATCACACAGTCATTTCAATAAAGGCATTATAATTCCTTAATAAAGTTCAACATGATTCAAAAAAATTATTACAAGGACACTTCCTTAACTTCATAAAGTCTGTCTACAAAAAATGTATAGAAAATAAGAATGAAACCCTTTATGTATTCTTGAAGGATCAGGAAAAAGACAAAGATGCCCAAATCACTGCTATTGTTCAACATCTTTGTATAGATCTGGAGTAGATGAACAAAGATCAACACCCAAGCTGAAAGAAAGGCTCAATGTGAAAAGATCTTTAAAACAAATTACAGCAGTTTAAAAAGAAAGAGGCTACTCTGGGAATGTGTTAACCATCTATACTTGGAAATGGTCAAGAATCTGCATGACCAACTGGAAGTCACAGAGCGAATTCTTGCAACAGAAGTCTGGACCAAATGAACAATAAAATCATTTTCAATTTTGAGTTTCTGATTTTTATGTAATCTACTTGGGAAGTCAAGACAATATTGATCTTATATCAAAATATTTATTTTTATAAGAATTTGATGAATATAGGCATTATTTTCTATTAATATAAACTTCAAGACAGTTGGTGAGAAATTTGAGACAATATCCACTGTGCCTTCTTTAAACACTGCTTTTACTGGGGAAGGAAATCAAAGTGTACTTTTTCTTCCTCTTTTTGAACTCTGATGACATTGTGATTTTAACCTGATATCCCTCCACATGTTTCTAAATGGCATCCTCATAGAGTGATCCACTGTTATTAAAACAACCTGACTGAAAAGATTTCTTCTACCTCCATTGAAGTAGCAGTACAAGTACATTCTTGCAATTATCCTAAAACATAGATTAAGGAATAATTCTTTGGAAACTAGCTTTAACTCCCCAAATTAAAAAATGCAAGGGAAGTGTAGTTACAGATGAAAATCTATTCCTACTCTGGCACTGTGGTATAGTAAAAAGAGCATGATGATGACCTTTATAGTCAGAGTGACATGGATTAGAATCCTGAATCAGCCACTAGCATTCGTGATTTAGGATGAGCCTCAATTTACCTAGAGAAAGGAAGATGATACTTACCCTGTAGTTTATTGTGAAAAAGAGAAACTGTGTGTATCTATATACACACACACATACACAAACACATGCACGGCACTTAGTATAGGGGCCAGCTTACCCTAGGCATTCAAATTGTTCCTCTCACTTCCACAATTATGCTGACTGGTCTTACCTTAAAATGATAATTACAGATCTTAAACGAGCAACACTTCACTTTCCCTTTCCCAAAAGCCTAGTTTATACCTTTCCCCTTTTATTCTAGCCTTCTAATCTCCGCATAATGATACTGCCTTATAAATTATAAAGAAAACAGAAGCACACAGGAAAATCCTATACCATTAAAACTACCCTCATCTATGTAAGTCCTTTCTGCCTTCCCTCAAGGAAAGCTGTATCCCTGCTCCTGTCTATAATGAATCCTTCCATTGTGCTTTGGGTTCTATCCATTCTCACCTTCTCAAGAACTTCATTCCTTTAATAATCTCCTTCACTATACTGTATCACCCATTCCGTCCTCTCAGTTGGACTGTTCCTATCAATAACACACGTTCTAGAAATATGATGTGCAAAACAAAAGTCACTAGATATATGTGACTATTTAAATAAAAATTAATTTAAAAAAATCAGTTACTCTAGCTACATGTGGCTTGTGAGTTCAATATTGGACAGTGCAAGCTGGGTGTGGTGGCTCATGCCTATAATTCTAGCACTTTGGGAGGCCAAGGCAGGAGAAACTCTTGAGGCCAGAAGTTCAAGACCAGCCTGGGCAACATAGCAAAACCCATCTCTACAAAAAAATTAAAAATTAGCCAGCATGCACCTGTAGTTCCTGCTACTCGGGAGGCTGAGGTGGGAGGATTGCTTGAGCCCAGGAGTTCAAGGTTGTACTGAGCTATGATCATGCCACTGCACTCAAGCTAAAAGTACACTCCAAAAAAAAATGGACAGTGTAGATTATAGGACATTTCCATATTGGGAAAGTTCTATGCAATTATACTGCTTTAAAATATCTTATTTTAGAAGCAAATACCTTCTCTTCTGATACTATATCCAAAAAATATCCTCTCTCCTGATACAACATCCATATCCAGGCTATCAACTCACTTCTCTGCTCCCTTTAACATTTCTTAAAAGAGTTGTCTGTAGCCACTGTCTCTACTTCCCCAATTTACTTTCTCTTTAATCCATTCAAATCATGCTCTCCTTTCCAACATGCCAATGAAACTGCTCTTATCAAGGTCATTAATGATGTTCACGATGCCAATCAATGATCACTTTTCTATTCCTACCTTGCTTGACACCACAGAAGTATTTGGCAGGCACAGTTGATTACTTCTTCCTTCCTCAACTCTGTGATCCTATACTTTTCTGGTTTTCCAGCTCTCTTACTAACCATTTGCTTTCCCACCTGTGCTCTAAATCCTGAGTTGAAATCAGAGCTAAGAGAATAGAACTATAATCTCTCCAGAGGTAATCTCATACAATATTAATGTTTTTAGATGCTATTCATATATTGATGACTCAAAACTCTTTCTAGCTCTATTCTGTCCCCAAAACTCCAGATCTGCATATCCAACTACTTAAGTAACATTTCCCCTAGAAATATAATAGGCATTTCAATTTTTACATATCTAGGATAGAACTCTTCATTTGGGGGAATGTTCTGTCCTCAAACCTATACCAACTCAGCCTCAATCTTAACAAGTAGCATTACCATCTACCAAATTGTGAACCAACACTTTACTCTCCTCTGCTAATATAATCCACCTCCAAAAACATATCCCAAGTATATATTTGTCTCCATCTTCACTGCTACAACTTTAGTCTAAGCCATCATTTTTTTTTTCACTTAGGTAACAATAGCCTCATAACTGATTTTCTTTGTTTTCACTCTCCATAGAATTTGTGCTCTACACAGCAAACAGAATAATCTTTTTAAAACATATGATTTATGACACTTCTGTTGCCTACAAGGTTTCCAATGCTTCTCATTGAATTAGAATTAAATCTTAGCCTATTAGTATGGCCAAAACCCTTATATGATCTGGTTCCTTCCATTTTCGCCAGCCTTTCAAGCTACTCTTCCCTTTATTTATTATGCTTCGGCCATAATGGCCTTTTTCTCTGTTCTCCAAAAACACTAAATTAGTTCCAGCCACAGCACTTTCGCATCAGCATTTTCCTTGCCTGGAACATTCTTCTCCAGGATTTTCATACGGTTAGCTTCTTCTTGTCATCAAGGTTTCAATGTCCTTGAATATAACTTTCTCAGTGAATCTCTTGTTGCCATCCATGCCTATCACATCACCTTATTTTATTTCTATATAGTAATTATCACTGATATTTTCTTATTTATTCATTTACTGTTTACTGTCTGTGTTTCCCCACTAGACTATAAGCCCCATGAGAACAGAGACACTGCCTGTCTTGCTTACCATTATATCGCCAGTACCTTAGAAGAGTGTCTGGCACAGAGTGGGAGCTAAAAAATATGTCATATAAATGCTTATATCATCTGCTATCCATATTCTATATTTTAAAAGAACTGCTCAATTTCTAGACGAGGACAATTTCTACCACATTTTCTTTCATAAAGTATACAGTATTTTCCAATGATTTTATTCTGGTTTGTATAAATGGCTTTTATGGTTAGCATTCAATCTTGGAAAAAATATTCAACTATATACACATGCTACCCATATTTGTAAAAGCTGAAAACCCTAACAGTTTGGAAACAATATAAAATTCAATAGTTTGGAAGCTTTGAAACTTACCCTCTGATAGCACTGAGGCAGAGTATTTTCCAACAGAGGAGGAGTTCTCTGCATTAATATTCCAACAGACTCTCTTAAAAGAGGAATAACACTAAGGAAAAGGAAGACAACAAGTTTATTGAAACCACATTCTGATAATCCCATCCTGTAAGAAAGTAATACTAGATCTCTCTATAGTAGAATATAAGATTCATCAGAATGAGAAAAAAGGATAATTGTTTCAAATTTTCCATGTGATCAGTAAGTTATCTAATGTAAAAGTTAAAAAAACTAGAGAAAATGTATCAATGTATGAAAGGCTAAAGTTAATAAAACTGAATAATACTGGATCATCTAAAAATCTAAATACAGTACATGTTCAACTATTATTTAAAATATGATTCTATATGGTAGAAACCTTCCAAGTAATCATAGACTATCATGCTGACTGGCCTTTAATATTTGCCAAATATGTAATGCATTTATCTGAATCGTACTGATAAGCAAAATACAAAAAAAATTAATATATCAGTCCATTCATCTAATATTTCTGAAACCTGGTTATGAGTCATATTTCCTTATATAAAAATTATAGAATCCTGGCTATAATCACAGATGTAGTCAACTCAACACCTCTAAAACGTCTATAGGTGTTGATGTAGCTAGTCCTCAACCACTATTTGAAACTACTGCTTTAGGCTATTTGGATGATTAAATGTACACAAAATAATTTATCATGTAACTGCAAGGGTGATTCCAATGCAATGGCTTTCTAACCTAGCTACACATCAAATTCACCTTAGAGTTTTATTTTGCTTTCATTTCTTAGATAATGAAGCAGAATCTTTGAGGAAATGTTCAGGCATCTATGTTTTTAAAAAGCTCTCCTAGTGATTCCAGTGAGTCAGCGTGGTAATGCATTATTCTACTGCTTGAAGTAGATTAAGAGAAGAGGTCTGAAATAGCTTCATTATACTTAATAGCTTAAACCAAGGCTCACTTTAAAACTTATAGAATCTCAACATTTTCACAGTAAAACTTCTCCTGATAATAACTGTAGATGCAGAGAAGAGGAACATATACACCTTTCAAGGAAGGTCTCACAGGAAGAGTAGAAGTGGAAGTGTACCTTAAGGATTGGTGGTATTTCTGACATACGGGAAGGAAAGAGAAAATACTAATAAAGACACAAGGAAACAGAGGCAATGCTTGTCTTGCTCACTATTATATTCCCAAGGAGGTCTAATAAAGTGTTGCTCATAAAGTGGGCCCATGATAATTGCTGGTTGAATAAATGATAGATATACAGATATCAGGTATTTTAGAATATGTCTTAAAGAAAGGAAAAGGGCCCCGGAAAGAGATCAGGAGACTTTTTCCACACATTAAGTGAAAAATAACTGGTATCTAACTGGATACAGTGAAAGACATGATGAGAGCAATGTTAAGGACAAACCTAGACTACTAAAAGTGTGGAGAGGATGACTTTGGCTCTAGTCTCAGGCAGCTGCAATGAGGGCTTCCAATGACCCCTGTCTACCTTGTATCATGCCCTTGTGTAATGCCCTCCCTTCAGTGTGGGTGGGTGGGGGAACCTAGTGGCTTGCTGCTAATTAATAGAGTATGGCAAAAGTAACAAGATGTCACTGACACAATTGGGTGAAAAGACTTTCGCTTCTGTCTTGTATACCTTCTTCTTTTGCCCTCACTTTCTTTCTTTTTTTTTTTTGTTTTTCTTGAGACAGAGTCTCGCTTTGTTGTCCAGGCTAGAGTGAGTGCCATGGTGTCAGCCTAGCTCACAGCAACCTCAAACTCCTGGGCTCAAGCGATCCTCCTGCCTCAGCCTCCCGAGTTAGCTGGGACTACAGGCATGTGCCACCATGCCCGGCTCATTTTTTTCTATGTATATTAGTTGGCCAATTAATTTCTTTCTATTTATAGTAGAGACGGGGTCTTGCACTTGCTCGGGCTGATTTTGAACTCCTGACCTCAAGCAATCCGCCCACCTGGGTCTCCCCGAGTGCTAGGATTACAGGCGTGAGCCACCATGCCCAGCCCTCACTTGCTTTCTCATTGCTGCTGTGTTATGGGCTGTACTACAGAGAGGCACAGGTGGCAAGAAACCGAGAGATCCCTCTAGAAAGAAACTAGACCCTCAGTCCAGCCCAAAAGGAACATAATACTGTCAATAACCACTTGAGAAACAAAGTCTCCCCGAAATGAGCGTTGGAATGACTGTAGCCCTGCCTGACACTTTGATTACTGCCTTGTGCAAAATCCTGAGCCAGAGAGTCCAATTAGCCTCTCCCAGGTTCCTGAACCACAGAAAGTATTAGATAATAATGTATGCTATTTTAGCTACTAGGATTTTGTGTAATTTGTTATGTATTCATAGATAATACACCATTTTTATAGAGCCATTAGACTAATCTATATAAAGTAAGTATGTTATTCTATCTCCTTCCACACTAAAAAAGGTGCCAAAAGTTTCCCACTGCCTAGGGGAGAAGTCTAAGCTCTTTAACATGGTATATCTTTGGATCTGTCCCCCTCTAGCTTCACCTCCTATCAATCCTTCCTCACATTTTAAGCTCTTCAAACATAAATATACTTGTACTTACTGTATGCTGTTTCTTACTTTCATGCTTTGGCTCATGCTATAACCTATGCCTAGTATGTCCCTAGACCGCCCTTCAGTCTGGCTTATATTCCTTCTTTAAAATCTAAAGTGTTAACCACTTTAGGGTATGTTTCCTGACCCCAAACTGTCCTCCATACTATATGAAATGTCCTCCTGAGCTCCTATAAAATGCTGTGATACCTATGGCATTATTACCTTACATGACAATTAGCAGCTTGTGTTTCCCTCTCTCTCTAAACTGAAAGCTGCTTTAAGGTAGGGGTTGTGTCTTATTTGTGCTTGTGTCCCTAGCATCTCAAACAGTGTTTGGCAAATAAATGTTTATGGAACAGAATTCAGAGTGGAATCCATTAAACATAATTAATTAATTCATCCAAAAAGTATATTTAAGGCCAGGGATCAATACTAAATCTTGCAGAATGTATGAGGTTTTTAACAGTTGGGAAAAAGCACTACTAAAGACAATAAAGGTATAGTAACCAAAGCATCAGGGAAAAAAGGAAACCTAGTTCCAGCAGCAGTAAATGTCTAAATGAAGAAAGAAAATACAAACAGAAAAAGGCCATTAGATTAAACAATAAAAATAATGTTAAGAGCCTCCCACTGGACAATTTCAGGAGGAGTAAAAGCCAGCTTGGAGAAGGTTAAAAGAAAAAAAAGTGGATGGACAACCACTGGAAGTAGAGTTAAGGATTTTGAATAGTGAAAAATATTGGTTATTCATTCATCTAAACCAGGGGTCCCCAAACTTTTTAAACCAGGGGCCAGTTCACTGTCCCTCAGACCATTGGAAGGCCAGACTATAGTTAAAAAAAACTATGAACAAATTCCTGTGCACACTACACATATCTTATTTTGAAGTAAAAAAACAAATGGGCAAAAACACCCGCACGTGGCCCGGGGGCTGTAGTTTGAGGACGCCTGAAACTGAAGCATGGTATCTGGTTCTATCTTATTAAATAGGTAAAGACTCCCTGGCTTTACAAAAAAAGCAAAGAAAAACATGACGGTAGACTAAAAAGGTACAATTCAGTCATTATGACATTTTTCTTTACTCTCTCCATCCCTACTTCTCAGGAAAAAGAAAGGATCTGTCACAGAATTTTTTTACACACAGAGCTTAGAATTTTTATGCTTTCCTACTTTCCTTACTATACTTCCTGGAAAATGAAGCACAAAAATGATTCTCCTTGAAATATTTGTTTGAGAATAAGAGACAAGGTCTTTTTCCTAACTATGTGCCTCCCAAATTTAGGTATTTTGCTAATTTCTTCTTCAATCTTATCCTAAGGAACTGCTAATTATGTCTAAATATGTGAGGTGGAAATCACACTCAAATGAAAACCATGACACCTAGGTTCTAATTCTGTCATTAAATAGCTTTGGGAAAATCACATAACCTTCCTTCCTGAGTGTCCGATTTCTCATCTATTAAATAAACCCAGGCAATTTCTTCTATCTTTAATATATTTTCATTCAATAATAAAACATGGTTAAACTATAAGGAATACTAGAGGGAGAATACATTTGGAAATGAAAGAAAATGTAACTTGTTTTTATATACTAAGGAAAAAAAGGCAATGTAACCAAATGACCATAAGAAGTATTTGGCAAACTGATTTATTCCATCACTAATTAGATAATCCTGAAAATTAATTTTATTAAGCAATTGCTACAAAGGAAGCAATTATTAAGCACCTATTACTATATACTTGACATTAGATTTTCTCAAACCAGGTGGGACCTTACTCTGGAGTTGTGGAAATAGAAGCCCAGAGCACCAAAGTAATTTGCCTAAGGACACAGCTAATGAGCAGGAGAGCTAGAGTAACACAGAGTAACAGACCAATTCTTTTCACTACAAGTTCAGTTTTGAAGATTTCAAGTTAATAAGCATTTATTATATGCCTACCATCTGCCAAACATGTGCCAGACCTGGAAATAAAAAGATAAATAATACACAATACCTTACTTCAAAGAAATTGATAACTTTGTTTTTAAAAGCCTATAGAGGGGGCCGGGCGCTGTGGCTCACGCCTGTAATCCTAGCTCTTGGGAGGCCGAGGCGGGCGGATTGCTCAAGGTCAGGAGTTCAAAACCAGCCTGAGCAAGAGCGAGACCCCGTCTCTACTATAAATAGAAAGAAATTAATTGGCCAACTAATATATATATAAAAAATTAGCCGGGCATGGTGGCGCATGCCTGTAGTCCCAGCTACCCGGGAGGCTGAGGCAGAAGGATCACTCGAGCCCAGGAGTTTGAGGTTGCTGTGAGCTAGGCTGATGCCACGGCACTCACTCTAGCCTGGGCAACAAAGTGAGACTCTGTCTCAAAAAAAAAAAAAGCCTATAGAGAAGGCAATGGAAATCGGGCAACAAACTTATTTAAGACCCATCATTTAAAAGAAGGCATATATGGATTTAAAACAACTATAGATTAAGCCTATATCCATTTTCACTTTCCATTAACTTTTGACGAATGGTTCTCTTTATTGGTATGCTAATACCTTACTTTTAGATATATCTTTAAAAAGGAAGGAGAGGAAAAAAAGGAATAGAAGAGGCATTCTCAGTATGGGCAAAGAAATTACTTCAGCAACAGGTATGAAATATCTTTTCAAATCACTTTTAAAATATTTATCATTTTAGAATACTTAGGCTTAGTCTAATTTTATCCTCCAAAGAGCTAAAACACAGTAAATAAGAGATGGTGAGCCTCATCTATAATAATTCTTGAGGAGATCAGCCTTAAAACATCAAGGACATTCCCTTAGGCAGTCCTGCAGTTTCTTAATAAGTCACCCAGAAGTCATCTACAGATTTATCCAAATCTTTGTTCAAATTCATATGTGTATAGCCTCCCAAAGTCTGCTATTCTCTGCTCCCACTTTTGTAACAAAGAATCCAATACTTCCCCTTTTCTCCTAAAGTTCACTTTAACATGAGGCCCTTACTTTGAGGATTCTAGAATTGGTAAAGAAGTTCCATGATCACAGATAATGCCTTATTAGAATTAAAAGGGGATTTAGAGATCACAAATTTTAACATTCAATTTAAGGACCATATGCAGATAAATATTTGAATAAAGTTAATGTTAGAAGCAAATGTCTATTTTAAAATAACTAAATATAAGACAGGACATCATAACTCACATAAGGAAATAAAATAGTGCATTTCTTTTTTTAAGTAAGGGTCAATTGTGGCTTTTACTGATTTGGCTATGCTATGAAATTTGGAATGGTTGCTTTCTTTGGTAGAATTTTAATAAAATGTTTACATTCAACAGCAGCAAGTATTTCAACAAAGCAAATGAGTCTGTCACACTAATTTTCTCCAATAGCAATTTAAAAATAATGTAAGAATTTCATTATAGAAGCTATAACTAGGTAATAAAACTGTGACTGGGAAAAAGTACCTGCTAAATCAGATGGTCAGATGCAATTTAGAACCAAGGTCAATTTCTATAATAATTTTGAGGGTAATAAAAATATAAAAGAAACCTGGAGAAACTCTAGGTTTTGACTTTTAAAATTGTGTTTAGCTCAGGAGTTTGTGTCCATATTTTTCTGATTAACTATCGTAATGGGGAATTATAAAACAGATTTTAGCATGGATCTATCTAGCCATAATGAAAGGATATGTAGAAAAAGACAAGCGTAGCAAATTCCTCACTGAGCTAAGACTTAGAGCTGCATCCAAACCCAAAAAGTAAGCATTTGGAAACAATTAGAGGTTCGCTTCTGGTTGACTAACCCAATTCTAACTTTCACAATGAAACACCATTTTCCTATCATATATAAAAAGAGATGAGTCATTAGGTATGAGTTTACCACTAAAATAGGGTAATGATTTTATTCTTCAAAAGGTGAATATAAATCAAATTTATAATCATACAATTATAAACATAAAATTGATTTGAAAGCTTTATCCTTAAATGTTAACAGATTAAATGAGCGAGTCAGTTATTATTCTTTACTGCCAGTAACTTTGCAAATGAAAATATATTCAAATCTTACTTCAGAAGGAGTTTTTAGTGAAAGAGCCTCACTATTTCAACAGTAAATAAAATTATCTAGCAGTAATTATAAACAAACCAAAGAAAAAGGCATACATTATGAAAATTTTTAAAGAACAGACTACTGACAATCATGTTTAACAATAAAAAATTTCAAAATTAAAACTATTACTCATATTTGAGAATATATGTCAAGTAATAATTAAAATGTGATTATTGATTCATCTTTATGAATTGGCTTACGGGCTAAATCCTCTTGCATATTATCAGTAGTATTGATAATCTACAAACACAGATAAAGAAAACTATGTTTTTAAAAATAAATTTGAAGGTCTAGTATATGTCATATACTCAAAAATTTTAGTGGCCAAAAACGCCAAAGAAAATTGACCCATAATTATAATCCAATCAACATTTAACTTAAATATTTAGTAACATTTGCAGAAATATAATTAATCCACAGTGATAATTACCTATTAATCTAGAATTCCATAAGCCTAGTATAGAACAGATAGCCCAAAATCCTACCACCTGAGATTGTGGCTTACTCTGTAATTATACAGAGTCTCCGAAACTTAGAGTTCAATGAACATTTATAGAGTTCCTACTTTACCCAATAATAGGAATAATAAGATACCCTAATGTACCCCAGGAACTTGGTGTCAGAATCATGAAAAGGTCACTCTTTTCCTTAAGCTTCTGGAACTTAGTTATAACACGTAATGTATCTGATCTTTGGAACAAAACACCAGTGTATGTCAAGTTAGTAAATAATTAGTAATGTCTTTGTTTAGATAGCACTTAATAGTTTTAAAAGTGGTCTCATAAAATTTTCTAATTTGATTCTCACAACAACCTTAAGTAACTTTAAGAAAATGCTGGAATCACAGAATATCAGATGGAAGCAAGATGGTAAGAGATCATTTAGGCCAACTCCCTCATTTTACAGATGAGAAAACCAACTCAGAGAGGTTCCTTGTTGTACACTGTTAAGAATCAGATGTGGGAGTGACACTGCCAAGACTAAAGCCCTCTGCATGCACTGCAGTATCTCATCATGGTTAAGTCCTTCACAGTCAAGGTCAGGCCACATTTGTTTTATTCCTAGTGCCCAACACAGTGGTTGGAACATAATAACATATGAGTGTTGAAAGTATTATTTATTTGACAATTTCAAATGCTAGCAGAAGACTATTGGAATATAGAATAGCCTTCCCATCGCTTCACGGCCTTTTGGCTAAGATCAAGTGTAGAATAGCCTTCCTTTGACATGACTTTCAACACTTCACACTAATAGCTAAATAGCAAAATAGTAAAGAGCTTTCCAGTTCAGTCACATACAAAAAAGAACCTCTAATATTTATTAGAAGGCAAAGTATCTTATCCTCATTCAAACGTAGATTAGAAGGAATTATGTTTAGGCAGAACAATCAGCATTCTCAATTTTCAATGTGCAATTTATTACCTTAATGAACACTCTTGTCTTCATTTTCATAAGAAACTAAAATCACACCAGCAGTGTAAGTAAAAAATAAATCTTAAAATGAGAAGAGACAAGGAAATCAATGAAGAACGAGGGCAAAAAGCTGCACAAAATATACACAGCCTAGACAGAGATTAGGCAGGAAAAAATTCATATTATTTGCATTAAATATGGTTAACATTTGTATTACAATGTTAATGAGACTTGGAGGACCCTCTCTACTCCCTCTGTAACAGACTGAAAGCAGTGGCTAAGCCAGGGTGGACACAAGTAGGAGATGAACCTTTTTGGGGAAATCTGCATTTTAAAAAGTATATATAAAGTAAGGAAACAGGACCCTGTTTAGAAAAATAAGATGGGACAATAAGAGATTTATTAATACTATCAAAATCAAATTAATTACCATTTAGGTAACTTCGGAGATCACAAGTTTTAGCCCAAAACAGAAAGACCTTATGGTCAGCAAGAAAAACCCAAGAGGACTGGGAACGATGTGCTAATTAATCTCTAGGTTCAACTGGTTATTAGGAATCTGACATAAACTGTATCTATTAGTTTAAGATAAAAAACGGTACACTTATAACTGATACAATCTAAATGGTGTTCAAACATCATCATTTTCTCACAATACAGTCATAGAGCTTTGCCTCTTAATGGCTGAGTGTTGCTCTGAAGAAATCCAACATCCAAGAAGAATACTGTAGAAAAGTAGAAAGGGGCATCACCAAAAGTGTTGTGGCCCTTTTGTCCTCTTAAATGATGGAGGTAGAACCTATGTAGGGTTTGGTTTGGGGCCTGGCCCATCATAATCAGTGGCAGTGGTAAGATGTACCTTTCCAAATAGCCAGGAATTAGTCGTTCCAAAGTTCCAGGGCAGATTAACAATGAACTGTAGTTCTTTTCTTCTTTTTTCTTTCCCTCTCTCTCTCCTCATTTGATGATGAATGAGTAAGAATCAGTTAACATGAAACAAGAGCATTTCACAATAGTAAAAGAAGAATACATTTGAGTGGATGGTGTCTACTTTCTCAACAGCCTTCCTCTAGAAAGGCAGGCAGGCTAGTAGGCAATTAACACTTACACTTCCTATGTAGCAGGTGCTGCTCAAGACTTTATACAAATTAATTCATACACAACAAACTATAAGGTAGGTATTATTTTCACCCCCACTTTAAAAATGAAAAATTGAGGCATGGAGAGGCTAACTGACTTATGCAAGGTCAGTCACACAGCTACAAGTAAAAGCAGGATTTGAACCTAGGTAGTCAAACCTAGGCTGCATGGTGAATGCTCTTAACCAGTCTGTGATACTGCTTCTAATGAAGTCATGAAAGTGGCTTACTGGCTCTCCCAAAGCACTTGCTTACAGGAAAGTCCTGACTGTAGAAGAAGCTGATCTTCAAAGTATATAGGAGGCCTGGGCCACAGAAAGAAATGAAAAAGCTCAGGAAAAATATGAACAGTAAAAATGACCAGAGAGAACCTAGGCAAGAGACAGATAGCTAACAACGTGAAAGTTTTCCACCCTCTAAGAGCTGACTGGTATAGTCAAATGACATACCCGAAACAAATCCCTGACACCTAATTTCCATTCTGGGGCCATACTCAGTGCTGACTTCCAAAGCCACATATCTGCTAGTAGCAAACCTAACAGATGAAATAAAAAGCAAAGAAAATCCTTATTTGTTTTTCCAAATAAATTTTTTAAAATATCACTGCAAGAATATTTATATATATTTATCGACTATCTCAAAGTAGATTTCTAATTGCTACATTACACTGGATGCTGACTACATTAAAATATTTAGTGCTGAGAGGTACAAGTAGAAATCACGTTTTTCAAGAGATTAATTAAGCAAAAGAACACAGTGATTTAAATACAGCTGTAGCTAGTGGTGGAGAGTTTGAAATTAATTACACACAAATTAAGAGTGAACATTAAAACTAAAGAACCATAAGAGGCTGAATTTTCTTTCTTTTTGCAGCAAATAAATTAGAATCAAAAATCTTACTATGCTTTCCACCTTTTTTGATTTACTTTTGTTTTTTGGAAGGGCTAAAAATATTGATGATTCCAAGGTCAAAAGTATATTAAAAATATATTTGAGTCTCATTTTTAATCCCTTCCTTCTCATTAGAGATAACTTTATTTATATTTGCTTTTAGTTCATTCTGCCAGTGTCTCTTTGCAAAATTATATGAAAACACATGTAGATTATATGCTTATCTCTTCTCTTTCTTATATAAAAGGTAACAGTGGTTTTATGTAACTTATGCTATACACCTAGATATGATGTGCTACATATTAATTGCCATCTTGTTTTCTTAATATCGTATCTTGAAAATCACATATTATCATATAAAGATAATGCTTACTCTTTTTTTTAGGGTTGCATAGAGCTCCCTTATTGATGGTATCATATTGTAAAATATAAATTTGATCTTCTACCCCATTTCTTGACATGTAACTCCTAAAATCCTTGGAATCTCCAAAGTGATGTCTTTTTGTATGTTAATGAGTTAACTGATAGCTGGCAGCCTCTGGTAGCTTCAGTATGGGGGCTGGTCATCTGAAAGATCAAGGCAGGATTAGAGAGTTGGGACTTTCAGCCCCACCTCTAACCTCCAGGGGAGAGAATGGGACTGAAGGTTAAGTGGATCCCCAATGGCAAATGGACACCGGTTTAATCAATCATGCCTACACAATGACGCCTCCATAAAAACCCAAAAGGAAAGGGTTTAGGGGAGCTTCCAGACTGCTGAACACCTGGGTGTTCCTGGAGGGTGGTGCAACCAGGGAGGGCATGGAAGTTCTGTGCCCCTTCCCCCATACTTCACCCTACGCATCTCTTCATCTGTGTTCCTTGTAATATTCTTTATATAATAATAAACTGGTAAACTATTTCCCTGAGTTTTGTGAGCTGCTCTAGCAAATTAATTGAACCCAATGAGGGGGTTGTGGGAACTCCAATTTATAACTGGTTGGTCAGAAGCATAGGCAGACTAACCTGGGCTTGCAGTTAGCATCAGAAGTGGGGACAGTCTTGTGGGACTGAGCCCTCAACCTGTGTGGATCTGACACCATCTCCAGGTAAATAATGTCAAAACTGAATTGAATTAGAGGAGGTGGTATCTGCTGGAGATCGTTTGCTTGGTACGTGTGGGAAAACTCACACACATTTTGTTACAGAAGTCTTCTGTGTTGACTGTTGTTGAGTGAGAGAATAGAAAAATCACTTTGAGTGTGTCTTTTCCACACAGATGGACATTTGTGCTCTTTCCAATCTTTTGCTATTACAAATAAAGCCACAAAGAATAACCTTATAAATATGTCCTTTTTTCTTCTTTTTTTGTTTTTTCTTTTTTTTTTTCACCTGTACTTCTCATTTCTAATTATGTCCTTTTTTTTTTTTTTTTTTTTTTTTTTTACAAGAAAAAAAGACAGGTCTCACTATGTTGCCCAGACTGGATTGTGGCGGCTACTCACAGGCATGATCATAATCCACTGGACTCAAGTGATCCTCCTGCCTCAGCCTCTCGAGCAGGTGTGCACACCACACTCAGTGCTAAATATGTCCTTTTATATTCTTACAAATTTATCTTTGAGATATATTCCTAGAAGTGGGATTATTTAATCAAAGGTAAATGCATATTTAATTTTGCTAGATATTGCTAAATTTCTCTCATAGAGATAATACCATTCTCATCCCTATCCATAAAGTTTGAGAATGCCTATTTTACCCATAGCCTTGCCAAAAGATTATGCAAACCTTTGGATATTTATCCACCTGAGAAGTGAAAAATTGGAATCTCGATGCAGTTTTAATTTACATTTCTTTTTTATGAGTGGGGCTGAACTACTTTTCTTCGTTTAAAAGTAATTTGTATTTCTTTTCCTGTGAACTAAATGAACTTATACTTCTGCCTGTTCTATCAGGATGTTAGTTTTTTAATTAAAATAAATTTTTATTTTTAGTAGTTCTCTCTATTTTGGTGAGTTTAGCCCTTCATGATCTAAGTGGCGAATATTTACCCTAGTTTATTGTATCTTTTGATTTTCCTTATGGTGCTTTTTCCTATGCCAAAGTCTTTTTTATTCAGTTTAATTCACCAATTGTTTCTGTAACTGATTTTCTAAGTTTTGAGCCAGTTACCCTCTAATGTTCTCACATTGTAAAATAATTCAGCCATGCCTTTTTTTAGTACTAGCACAGTTTCATGTTTTACTTTTAAAACTCTAATACATTCATTTTTCCAGATATAGAATATGAGGTACAATTCCAAATTTATCTTTCCCCAAATGGCTATCCAGTTACTAGAAAGACCACCTTTTTCCTCAATGATTTGAGGTGCTGCCTTTATCATTTCTAAACATCTACATGTACATATAAATCTATTTCTGCACTTCCTAACCTGTTTTAGTAGCCTACTTGCTTTTTCAAGTATCTCACCATTTTAATTATAAAGGCTTTACATTTTACATCTTATTTTCCAGGGTTTTCTTGGCTATTCCTATTTGTTTGTTCTTCCTTATAAATTTTAAAATCAGTTTTTACTACCTCCTCCTCGGAAAAAAACAACCTATTGGGATTTTTATTAGGATACTTTTAAATTTGCAAATAAACATGACAAGAGTTGACATGTTTATGATGCTGGCTCTTCAAATTGTCAGGCTCTGTTCAAGTCTACTTTTTTGTTTTTTTAAGTGATTAAATTCCTCATATAAGTTTTAAACATTACGTAAGTTCACCTCTACATTATCTTAGTTGTTACTACTGAAAAGGTGTCTTCACTTTAATTATATCATGTAACTGGACTTTGCTTATATATAAAGGGTGTTGATTTCTGTAACTTTACTAAATTATCTCTCATAGTTCTCCCATCAATTCTCATGGGCTTTACACAGTAAGAGCACTGGATTATTTAAAATGCCTCTGACATCTATGGCAATGATGACATGATTTTCTCCCTAACTTGTTTAATATAATGAATAATATTCTGTAATACTGAATTATCTTTGTATTTTTGGAATGAACCTCAATTGGACATGCCATATTGTTTACAATATACTTCCTTAAAATAGTAAAATGCATTTCTTAAAATATTATCAGACCATAGATAATTCTTATAACTTGAAAGTCAAATTATTCACATTTCAAATACTTCAAATTTAAGATCTTCAGTTATTTACCAAACCTTTCTAATGGCTTTGACAAACAAAAAAATAAGACTAAGTTGATTTATTATTAGGAACTAGAATTAGACTAGTACTGTAACAAGAGAACATCTTATAATAATATATGCACTTAATAGGAGAACATAGTACAATAGTGTTAGTAATAGTATGACAGAGAGTAAGAAAACATGACTGAGACCTTCAGAAAGCCACAGGTAGCTTATGCTTCAGTTTTCACATCCACTCATTTACCTCTCCAAGCCACACTAACCAATATTAGCCTTTTCTAGGCACTAGGTTAGGTATTCAGAATACAGAGGAGGAAGACAAGGTTTGGCTAATATACTTCAAAAGTGATCCCCAATGAGTCACTCCCACATATTATCCCCTCCCCTTAAGTATGGGCAGAATTGAGACTTGATTCTATCTAACAGAACATAGCAAAGATAAAGGGATTTTGTAGATGTAATTAAGGTCCCAAATTAGTCAATTTTTAATTAACTCAAAGAGAGATTATCCTGGGTAGGCATGAGTCAATCATATATGTGCCCTTAAAGGAGGGACTAGAGCCCTCCCTGAGGTGAGATGCTTCCTGCTGGTCCTGGAAAGGTAAACAACTGTGAGTCACACATCTGTAGGAAATTAATTCTGCCAGTAACCACATAAGCTTGTGAGATGACCCTGAGCCTCAGATGAGACCATGGCCCAGCCAACACCTTGGCTGCAGCCTAGTGAGGCCCTGAGCAGAGGAGCCCGCTAAGTTGTGCCCAGACTCTTGAACATGGAAACTGCAAGATACTAAATGAGTATTGTTTTAAGCTGATAAAACTGTGGTGATTTGTTATGCAGCAGTAGAAAACTAATACATATGCAAATTCTCCAGTTTATTAAAAGGAAACAAGGAAGTTTAATGGAGTGTGATAGATGCTATAACAGAAGTGTTTAGGGCACAAAATAAAAAAGTTAATTCTACATGGTACTATCAAAACAGACTTCACAGAGGAAATGCCCTTTCAGCTGAATTTCACAAGAGGTATCCAAAGGATAGACATTAACTCCTTATCAAAATCCCAATGACATTTATTCCAGAAACATAAAAATCCATCTTAAAATTCACATACAATCTCAAGAAACCCCAAATAGTCAAAATAATCTTTAAAAAGAACAAGTTTGGAGATTCACAGTTCCTGATTTCAAAACTTACTACAAAGAAACAGCAACAAAAATAGTGTGGTACTGGCATGAAGACAGACAAATAGACCACTGGAACAAAATAGGGAGCCCAGAAATAAACCCTCACATATGGTTAAATGATTTTCAACAGGGATGTCAAGACCTTTCAAGGGGGAAAGGACAGTCTTTTTAATAAATGGTGATGGTAAAACTGGATATCCACCTGTCAGATACTTATACCATCTATAAAATTTAATTCAGAATGAATCAAAGATCTAAATATAAGACCAAAAACTGGAAAACTCTTAGAAAAAAACATAGGGAGAAAGCTTCATGACATCAGATTTGACAATAATAGCTTGGATATCACACCAAAAGCATAGGCAACAAAAGAAAAAACAGATAAACAGTACTACATCAAAATTAAGTAAACCCACAGAATGGGAGAAAACTACTTGCAAATAATATGATACAGAGTTAATACCCAGAATATATAAAGAACACCTACAACTCAACAATAAAAAACCAAACACTCCAATTAAAAATGGGTAAAGCACTCGAATAGATATTTCTCTAAAGAAGATATCAAAACAACTAATAAGTATAAGAAAAAATGGTCAACATCACTAATCATTAGAGAAATGCAATTAAAACAAGATACCGCCTCACACCTATTAGGTCGGTTACTATAAAAAAATAATAACAGGTTTTAGCAAGTATGTAGAGAAATCAGAAACCTTGGACATTGTTGGTGAATGTGTGAAATGGTGTGGCAGCCATGGACAACAGTATGGCAGTTTCTCAAAAAATTAAAAGTAGAATTACCAAATGATCCAGCAATACCACTTCTGGGTATATACTCAAAAGAACTGAAAGCAGGTACCCGAAGAGATATTTGTTGCGAACTCCTGACCTCGAGCAATCCTCCCGCCTCGGCCTCCCAGAGTGCTTGGATTACAGGAGTGGGCCATCTCGCCCGGCCCCCGAAGATATATTTGTATGCTCATTTTCAGAGCAGTGTTATTCGCAATAGCCAAAAGATGGAAGCAATTCAGGTATCCCTAATAAATGAATGGATCAACAAAATGTGGTATATAATATATATAATATACACAATGGAATATTATCCATTCTTAAAAAGGAAATTTTTCCTGCTAATATTCTGATACATGCTTCAACATGAATGAATCTTGAGGACATTATTTTAAGTGAAATAAACCAGTCACAAAGGAACAAATACTGTATGATTCCACTTTTATGGGGTATCACTTATATATGTCACAAATTCATATTTGATCAAAGATAGAAAGTAGAATGATTGTTGCCAGGAGCTGAGGCACAGGAGGAATAGAAGCTATTGTTTAATGAGTACAGAGTTTTAGTCCTACAAGATGAAAAGAATTCTATGGATGGATAGTGGTGATGGTAGCACAAAAATGTGATTACACTTAATGCCACTGAACTGTTCATTTAACAATGGCTAAAATGGTAAGTTTATCTACATTTTACTACGATTTAAAAAAGGTATATATTAGCAGGAAAAATTTTCCAAGACGATAGTTAGTACGCAGAGATATAGAGGCATAAGCTAACCTAACACGTTCTAAAAAGCACAAGCAATTTGGTACCATGGAAATTTAGTTCTGGAGTCTTCATACTAGCATACATGTAGGAGTATGTAACACATCCCACATCTGGGGACATCAATCACAAAAAAATACCTGAAGGGATACCCAAAGACTTTGCAAAAGATGTTGGGAATAGTTGTAAGAGAACAAAATACTGGATCCTCCACTTTTGCAGGTATTCATTCCTAAAACTGACCAGAATGAGACAATTTGTCTAGTAAGCAGTTCTCTATTGCTCCCCTCCTATTTCACAGTTACCTTTTACCACAGTGAAAAGACGAGCATATATTTAATCCATCCTAAATATTACTATGGTAAACTGTGCCAGGAAAATCTTTGGTGTAGCAAAAAAAGAAAAAAAAAGCCAGTTATAGTATTAGTACCTGATTAGCCTTTACTGAAAACAACATAAACCTGAGGCACAGTTTTGTGCTGCCTGTCTTGTATAATTTCTGTTAAAGGCAAAGAGTGATATGAGAAACAAGGTATTCTGGCCCACATTAGGAATGTTCTAGGTTCAGACATATTGTAAAGGAGGATGACTAAAGTGATGATAGTTTAATAATCTAACCTCTACTGTCCCCTAAATATTGACAAAGAATGTATCGACCTTAGAAAAGTCATATAAAACTTTTGTCAAACAATAGTAAAAACCTGTATCTCTTGCAATGTCATTTACAAAAATTTCTTTTTAGAAATGGGGTCTTGCTATGTTGCCCAGGCTGCACTTGAACCCCTAGGCTCAAGTGATCCTCGTGCCTCAGTCTCCTGAGTAGCTAGAACTATAGGTGCATGCCACCACACCCAGCTTGCAATGTCATTCATTTATATGCTATATAGACCTTAAAATAAAGCTACTAAGTTTTTTAATAAAAGAAAGCTGGGAATGTTAGTTTTAAAAAGTAAACACTGAACAATTTCAAGATATTATCAATGTTGGTTTTAGAAACCCCATGTAAAGTATAATTGCTCACTATGATGGTTAAGAAATCATATTTGATAGTCATCATATCCAGTCTATAGTGGACAGTAAAGAAAAGTTAGATGCCAAGTCTATCACTACAACTCAATTAATTCCCTATTCAGATACCAACCACTCTACTTCATAAAATATTTAAAATGGCAGAAAACATAGTTCACCACATTGTGGCAAAAATTGTGATAGATAAAATATATCCCTGACATACTGATAAATCCAGAGGTGTTTCCAATCATTTCCAGTAAATTATTATATCAGCTATTACATCAACAATGAAAAAATGGCATTACTAACATAACTTTGGTATGTAAAAACTTGCCTACGAATATCACCCGAAGAGACTTTCAAAACTTTGGATACTTTCATTCCAGATTTTGAGCAACACTGGGAACCTGCAATAACGTGGCATAACAGCAGGTTCATTGTTCATGTCTATGCTTTAAGCCTTATTTTAATTTGTAAACATTTCCATTTAAAAACAAAACTCAGAAAACTAGCTTTGGTTACTGAAAAGTTTAAACTGACTTGAATATAGCCTTGGATGTCTCTATTAAAAAGGTATTAAAATTCATTGCTTTAAAAAGTGCTATGTGAGGAATCTAGGTTCTGACACAGTCAAAAGTTGTCATGGGGATGAGTATTAATACTTTTGTATTAAGTGAAATACCTAACGAATAGAAAAACAAACATCACATGTACTCTCTATTAACACATTGACTGCCACACCAGGAAAAAAGAACATTTTTTTCCCTGGGGCCACAGTGTTTTATTAAAACAAAATGATCCTTTCTAATTTGTTATTTTTTATTGTTTTCTGTGAATTATAGGCAATGCAATCCACATTTTTAGAATTAAATTGTCAGTATTAATTGTAACAATAAGAACATCAACAAGTAAGATTTTCACGAACCCACTGCAAGGGTTTTGCTTCATGAGGCCCTGGGGCTCAAAACTAGCCTGAGTTAAATACAGCTCACACAGCAGTCTTAATGTGTTAAATTGGAACAGATCAGCATTTATGTGAGATGGAAGTAAAACTCAGTGGAAATCGTGCAGGTGGAAGGGATAAGGGGGGATTGGTGAAATCATACCTAATAGGTATAATGTACATTATCTGGTGATGGGCACACTTATAACTTTGACTCAAGCAGTACAAAAGCAATTCATGTAATCAAAACATTTGTACCCCCATAGTATTTTGGAAAAAAAAAAAGATTATACCATTGAAGAAAACAGAATAAGGAGTATCATTTAATAATGACTATCCATGTAAATCTAACAGCTATTATAAATTTTTGTTTCTTATGTTACATGAATTTTAATAAAATTTCTAGGTTGGGATATAGTAATTTCCACAGTTCTTATAGTGGCCCATTTGTCTTATCTTCAAGTGACTGACACATTTAATGTTTATAAAACCCATAAAATCTTTAGCTTAAAAAAAAACAGAAAGAAAACTGAAGACTTTCTCTGACCGAAAGGACTTTCTCTGACATTCTGATTTGACTGATTAGGTTGACAATGAAAACTAATTTTACAGTTAGGTTATATAGGGGATATTTCCATAAATCAAATGAGCTAAATCTGCAGTGTGAAGTTTTTGATTAAAATACATTAAACACAAATAATTTAAAGTTTTAAATATGAGCTACAAGTAGAAAATCACAGCACTGGATGCTCTGAATTACAGGCATAGAGTAGCAACTTAGCAGCTTCTTACCCAAGCATATAGTACACTCTGTAGGCAGTAACTGGCAGATTTTTATTTACTTTTAACATTGATTAATATTTCCCCAGCAATCCTGGGAAGGTCAATAAAATATGAGAATACGTAAAATGCTAAGCAAAATACACATCCCTACTGAATGAGTCCTGCTTCTCCCATTTACATGACGATAGTTTGAATAATTTCTCAGGGAAATAGTCTATCTCAACACATTAAGAATATGTAACTTCTGACTTCCTTATTTTTTCTTTTTACCATAATATGAAAATATCTAACTGATTAATCTATGTAAAAGAGCAAAGAAAGATGAGAGTCCTACATTCTTACAGGTTGTAACCTAAATGGCTCCTGACTGCCTCTATTAAAATCTGCAATGTCTAATTAGTTTCTACCTTCTAGGAATCTTTGTTCTCAGGTTCTAATAACTCACTAACTCTCTATCTTTGAAGTAGGCTACAGTCTGCAAATTCTAACTTTTCATTATTAGTCTTGGCTTTTAACACGCTACATGTGTCATGTGTCAACACTCCATGAAGAAGTACTTAATTATACAACCATAAAAATTATTATAGAGTCCAAAATCTACACTTGAGGAAATAGAAGGTCCAGAAAGTTAAATGGCATAGAGGCAAGACTATAACCCAAGCCTCTTGATTCCTGACCTAAGCCACCAGAATTCCACAAATATTACTGTATACAAAGCACAATGACAAAGCTGAACAAGACCCAGTCCTATTCTCATGCACTGGCACATATATATATGTAGATACAGATGACACTACTATATATAGTGCTATCATAAAGAAACAATAACTTGATAAATTTGGAGGTATAAATAAATAGTTTAGGAATGGAAGAAAAAGCTTCATGAAAGAATCAGCATTAGAGTTGAGCCTTAAAGAATTATTAGGAATGTGATAGGAAACAGATTAAAGCTAAAATAAAGGGTGATGTGATATATATGAACTGCTATGGAAAAAAAACACTGCCTTGAAAGCCAGGTTAGAGTCAGATAATAGAGCACTTAGATCACAGTATTTATTCTGTAAGCAGAGATAAGCATGAACAGTTTTAGAAGAGGGAGTCTTCAATCAAATTACCATTTTTACTCATACTGTGCCTTGTTCAGTTTTATAGTCTAGCTCTGCATTGTTTTTATTTATGTACAGGTCTATCTCTCATACTACTTGTGAGATCTTTGTATTCTGTTTCTCTAGAATACTGAACCACATTCCCAACAAATTTCCTTAATTCAAAAATGAACCTACCTAAATCAAGTACTTCCATGGTATAAGATAGTAAGGCATAAATAAAAGGGAGAAGAAAAAGGAAAAAAAGTTGATTTGATTTTTAATTAAAGAATTGCACATGTATGCCATTATTATACTTTAAAATTATCACTTATATATACATATATGTCTAGTTATACCATTAATTTATTTTCGTTTTTTGTAATAGAAATATTAATTGCAAATCACAAAATAGATATGCATAATATTCTGATATTGAATTTTTTCCTTCATTTTAGCTTTTATACTTCAATAAAGTCAATGATGACACATCCAGTATGTCCTTAGAAAAGCAACAGTTTAAATATACCAACAACAAAAAATGGCAGAGTTAGACTAAAAGCAGAAATAGCATACTCTGCTGTTTGTCCATAAATTTTCCTTTTAACAAAATAAGCATAAAAATTATCTTAGCATAGTTACTGATTTCCCTTTAAGAATCAAACAATAAAGTCAAAGCTATTCTTCTGTTTCTTTTATTAAAATTCGGTAAGTAGCTGTTATTATTTGACATTTGGTAGAGCTTTTAGCTTTAGGATAAGGAAAAAAATAGAGTATGCTTAATGTTTAAGGAGATAAATACATGTCAATAATGGATTCCTGAATAACTCAGATTAGAAGATGGTATCTCAGAATACTTTTAACTTCAGTTAAAGTGACTCATAATTTACAAATTGGTTGCATTTTATGACATATTTAAATGGCTGTTTGAAAACCACCATTTTCCCACAGGAAATAATGTAAAAAGTTCTTAGGTTCTACAGGAGATAGTTTAATCAGAGCATAATGCCAAAGTCTGGTACTAAACTATGATAACTGAGTGGTAAAATTTTTTTAAAGAAAAAATTCAGTGAATTTCAAATGAGAACATGGAAAACACAACCCCATCAGTATTGCAATCCTAGTAACCAAAAAACCTACCCCCTCTACACTGACCAGGGGATGACATCTCTGGAATAACCAACCATCTGCTAGAAGTAGCAATTGCAACCTTTTGAAGGCATTGACAATTAAGGCATATTTATGAATTTGTGTGTGTGTATGTGTGTGTGTGTGTGTGTGTGTGTGTAGTGGCAGAGGGGAGGAAATGAGGAGAGATCTTAAGTTAGGAATATTTCAATATATTTATGAAGGTTTATTAGTAGTTGTGAGAACTGCATTCATGCCTGGTACTGTATCCTTAAAACCTAATGAAGTTATCAGGGACAAAGCAGGTATTTCAATAAAAACTACTGAATTTTTGTTAAATGATATTCTTACATAATTTGGTTACTACATTCAAAAAAATCCTTACAGCATTACAGCACTTGTTCTGTTCCTTCCAATATTTCCAAGACCCCCTGCAAGCCCTTCTTAACTAGGGTTCCTCATTAGAACCATGGACTACACAAAATGATCTGAACGACTATTTCTCAATTCCCCCAAGAATAGTGCATAGCCGGTACTCTTCTGGATGCACAGGTGAGAAGTTAACAATTCCACACAAATGGATGCCTTATGGCTGTGGTCCCCAATCCCTGGGCCAATCCAGGGCATGTCAGGGACCTGGCAGCAGAGCTCTGCCACCCCCATCAACCACCAGTCAGTGGAAAAACTGTGTTCCGGGAAACTTACGAAATGTGGGGTTGGGGGTGGGGGTGGGCACACAGCAGGAGGTGACTGGCAGGCAAACCAAGTTTCATCTGTATTTACAGCTGCTCCCCATGGCTCGCATCACTGCCTGAGCTTCACCTCTACCTCCCCTAGGGAAAACTGTCTTCCATACGACCAGTCCCTGGTGCCAAAAAGGTAGGGCACTGCTGCTATGGTATTAGGGCATTCTCTGTCAGTGCCAGCTGAGAAAGGTTGTTAGACTAATTGGTATTTACAAATACTCTATGACGGTTTTATGTATGATTTAAAAAGACACTGTGCAATAATGTTCCCATATGTTCAATTTTAGAATAGGGGTACATATATATGCAGCAAGTTCAAAATCTTGGCAAACTGTTTACCTTTTTCTTAGTCCCCAAAAATACAGTTCACGAATTGTAACCACTTGAAAGGCAAACCACAACGGAAATTGTCAGGGAACACCCAAAAACATTTTTGAAAAAAATAAAATCTCTAAAATTTCTCATATATGACTATATGAAGTTATGGTAGCTTCTTAAACGTTAAAAATGCTTACTTTTTATTTAATATTGGTGACAAATAATTATCTATTTAACCACAAAATCAATAAGATTTCTCAAAATCAGTATATGGTCCAAATCCTGTATTCATGATAATGATGATTATATTTAATTTCAAATTTGAAATTTATGCTTTTGTTTCCATTAGCATATATTCTATTTCATATCTTTATGACTCTTACTTGTTAGCCATAAAGGCTATACATTAGTTTGTCTCTAAAATTTTTTTTCCTTCAATATGACAAGAAATTAATATATCATTTGAAAACCTTTTGTGCCTAATGAAAAGACTTTCTGGTGGTTAAAAAGCTTTTCTTTGTATTTACAAATAATGATGGTAAAAAAAAAAGTACAAAGCACTACAAGATGATAACTGGTAAGTGACAGAAAACTAATTAGAGAGAAAAAAAAAATCTATCAAGGATTCAGAAATACCACACCAGTAACAAAGGGTTTTCTGTATCCTGTTTAGATTTTTCATTTTCCACCATACACAGATATCCCTTTCATTTAAGTGAATAAAAAAAAAAAATCAAGCTATAGATCTATATAAATGGCATCATTTTTAAATTGCGGTGAGATTCAAAGCTACAACTTTTTGTTCAGATTTCTGCATTCTAAGTTATGAATTCATTTCCATTCCAATTCACCTTACTAATGGGAAAAAAGGAGCAAAACTACTGTGCAACTCTTATAGGAACTATATTTTCAGAAAATTATACTCTCACTGTTAAATTCAATCTCCTGCTTTTCATTTAGAAACAAAATTTATCACAGGACAACCCAGTTTTATCCAAAAATTTATATCATCCTTTGCCTGTATTAGAAAATGCTGAGAGACAAACTGTCTTTTTCTAAGAAATCACTTTCACTGAGGAAGTGAAAATGGAACGTTGGGCAGCCTAGAAGGAATAGACATATAATTCCAGGGCATGTTTTCAATTGAGCAACATTAAACCCAGACAATATATAAACAGTGCTATTATTACTTCTCTTGCTCTTGATGAATTGCAAATGCAGTGTATATATATGAATTAAAGGTAGGGAAAATTACTTCTTTATACTCTATTTTGTTGAATCTTTAAGAGTTTTCATCTATTTCCTAAAATCAACCTTGGCTAATTAGGCAAAACTCTTAATCAATTTGAAATACTTCTCAGAAATACTTCTCCTTGCAAATACTTCATTATCAGGTGAACATTTAAGTATATTCAGTTTGCTTTCTTAATAACAAAATAAGAGACTGAGCTGGAATTTCTTTATTTTGTACTTTGGAGGTAATTTTTTTTTCTCTCCTTAAAAAAATGTATGCTTTTAAAAGACGTAAGTCAGAAATGTTGGTTTACTTTAGGAAAATTAGGCAAGAAGCATAATTTAAAAATTATACTACCCAGAGAGATTCAATTAACATTCAGGGACATACATACACTATAGTTTCCCTTCATACATGTAATGAAAAATACATATTTTAGATATGGACCTTTTATAAGAAAGAACTATTCTTATGTGTTGCTCCATACCTTTGCCATTTATTGTCATTGAATTTAAGCCTTTGCTACTAAACAAATCATCCAAAACTTTATTGATTTAAAACAATGACTATATTATTACTTTTCATCTGGAACCTGTGAATGCTCTCATGCTGACCAAGCTTAATAATTCATATATATAGTAGAAGCTCAGTAATTTTTTTTAAATAGGGCTGTAAAGAAATATTGTTAACAGTAATTATGTGGCCTAGGGTTTTGTGATCCTGAATGATTTTTCTCTACTTTTTAATACTTTACAGTATTTTCCAAATTTTCTGTAAATGGCTATACATTACTTTTATAATCAGAAAAGGCTAAAAATTTTTTCTTAGCATATAATTCTATATATATACACAATATAAACAAAATAAAACATTATAAAAAAAAACAAAACATAACAAAAGAAGCTCAGAATAAAAAAAGATCTAAAAGAAAGCCCACAAAAATATGAACATGGGTGTCTTTGCCAGTAAAAGGATGGGTAATATTTTCCTTGTCTTCTTCTATATTTTATTATTTCTTTGGCAACATAATTAAGAATTTTTAAAAACTACTTTTAAATATGCGATTTTCATTAAGTCTTCTGCCTCTTCTCTAATCATAGCATGTTCATGCTCTGTCTGAAAACTGGGCTTTACCTGAGGGCACTGTCTTCCCTAGAGTGCAGCTGAGAAGTGCTATTTTCTCTTCTATGCTCTAAGCCAGGGGTCCTCAAACTTTTTAAACAGGGGGCCAGTTCACTGTCCCTCAGACCGTTGGAGGGCCATTGGAGAGTGCTGCGCACATTCCACACATGCGCACTGTGGGCCCGGGACCAGTCGACTGCTAAGCAGGACAGGCAGAGGCAGCAAAAACACACTGCAGACCAGATAAATGTCCTCGCTGGGCCACATGTGGCCCGCGGTCTGTAGTTTGAAGATGCCTGCAAGCACTACTGGGGCTTGTGGTGAGGTGTATGTTCCTCTTTACTTATGGCTGCTACTTCCAGATCACGTTCCTCCTACTTCCTTACCAAAACACAGTTCCCTTAAGGCCCATGTCACCAGATTAGGCCACCTTCTATCCATCTTGATTACCACTGTTACAATCCTTGATTATTCCCCTTCAGTTAGTAAAGCATTCAGGAATAGGCTTCTTATCTTTCCACCTCTACCCTTTTCATTACTCTTAACTTTAATGTCCATGGGAACAATCCAATACCTGGCCTCTATATGATGATTTTATCCTCAGCCCTATCATCAAACCTTCGACCTAAAATCTTAATGTCAAGCATCTCACATCTGCATAACCCTTCCTATTTCTGCATTACTTCCCCTAATACTTTCACTCTAATACTTCTTCAGAAGTTCCAATCCATTGACCCTATCACTTTTTTTGGTGAGCATGTATCATTACCTTTAAATCTTAATTTTCCTGCCTTGTTTCTTTCTCACTGTCAGTACTCACCTGAAAAAAAATCCCAAACCTGTTAAATCCAACTCTCTGTCTATTCCATACCTTTTACCAAGTAGCTGAACAAGACTGAAGAAAAACATACAACTGTGTTGGTTGTTTTCACTTTAAATTCATGACCACAAACCTCAAAGTGGGCCCTCAATGTTGCCAGGCAATCACACTGCTATGCTACCCTTTATAGCAAAAGGCTTTGAAAGCGAGTTGACTGTAGTTGCTATCTCCATTTCCTCCCCTCACATACGCTCAAGAGGCTACTCTGATCAGGCTTTCATTCTCATCACTCCTCTGAGCGTCTGATCTAAATTACCGAATTATCCATCCAAGTAGCATTTAACAAGATTGAGTATTCCTTTTGTTTGAAACACTTTCTTTACATGGATTCTAAAAGAATGCATGCTGCATGCTTGTGTCTTTCTTCCCACCTCTCTGGCCATTCCACTGTACCCTTTTCTTCGCTGTATTTCCCCCTGACCTCCTCCAGGGCTCAGTCCCCAGGCTTTTCCTCTATCTGTATTCATTCTCTGGGCAAACTCACCCAATCTCATGGCTTTAAATAACATATATAAGTTGATGACACCCAAATTTGTATCTTCCACCCCAACCTGTTCACTGAACTTTAGAGAGGTAGATATATAATTATATGCCTATCACTTTGCCCTGCTCATTGTACTCCAGCTACATGGCTTTTCTTTCTGTTCCTCGAACATGTCAGGCATGCTCTTTGCTGCAACGTGTTTACACTTGAAGTTCCCTGTCAGAGAGGCTCTTCCTCTGAGCAGTCCCATGCCCCTCCCCTTCACCATTCACCTCTCTGCTCAAATGTCACCCTATACAGAGGGTTTTCCAAGCCATTCTAAAATAGTATCTCCTTACTTCACTGCATAGCACTTGTCACCAATTGATATTACACTATCTATTTGCATATTGATTTGCTTTACTGACTGTCTCTCCCATTAAAATAAAAGCTCCATGAGGATAGGGTATTGGCCTATGTTGTTTATTGCCTGGCACAGAATGAGCACTACTGCATTTAATTTTATATGATTTTAAATATTTTTAAAGTACATTAAAGTTTTCTATTATCTCCAAGGGGTGATATTATGAGAACATTTCAACAGATAAATTATACATTTCAGTAATGTTTGAAATGTTTATAATCAGCATGTATTACTTTGGTTATCAGGGGGAAAAAAGAGCAAATAGTAAAAATATTAAAGCTTAACAATAATAAAAAGGAATCCAAGTATATGGCCTAAAACCACATATGTCTGTAAGCTACTGAAAAAAGTTTTATAAATAGGTCAGTAGGACCTAGACAAGGATGACAAATAGGTTTCACCTTGGAAGCTGATTGTAGCTGGCTAGTTGTGGCTGCCTGAAAGCACTATATTGAAAGGGATTCTGAACCTAAATCGGTTTTAGCAGGAAGGAATACCATATTGAGGGATATTTTCCAGGAAAATGGAAGGAGGAGGAATGCTGGAGAGATGAACCCACTCCATGATTTTAAGTCTACATGTGGGGCTGGGTGCAGTGGCTCATGCCAGTAATCTGAGCACTCTGGGAGGCTGAGGCAGCAGGACAGATCAAGGTCAGGTCGGGAGTTCTAGACCAGCCCAGTCAAAAGTGAGACACCCATCTCTACAAAAAAAATAAAAAAATAAGCTGGGTGCAGTGAAGCATGCCTGTAGTCCCAGCTACTCTGTAGGCTGAGGCAGGAGGACTGCCTGAGCCCAGGAGTGTGAGGTTGCAGTGAGCTATAATGATACCACAGCACTCTGTCCAGGGCAACACAGTGAGACCCTGTCTCCAAAAAAAAACCTACATGTGAACTATTTTCAACCAACTGCTCCCAAGAATCCCATATGTATATATTCTCTACCTATTAATATTTGAAATCTCCATACAAATGACTAATGAGTGATCTCAAGCTTACAATAACTTTACATCTGCAGTCCCCTTCAAGAGCAAACAGAAATATTATTCTTCTCCCAGACTTGTCTCTTCCAGTAACAACACTTTCATTTACTCAGTTGCCCAGGTAAAAACTCTAGGATCCATCCTTGATTGCCTTCTTTCACTCAATCCTGATCCATATATTCATATCCATGAGCAAATCTAGTTAGCTCTATCCCAAAGCATTTTCTAATTTTATCTGCTTCTCTCCATTTCTAAGATTAGTATCTTAGACCAAGCCACTATGGCCTCTCACCTAGTCTAACTAGCTTTCTAGATGGTCTGCCTGTTTGCACTCATACCCCCTTATAATCTATTAATATTACCCACACAGCAGCCAAAATCACTTCTAAAACTATAAACCAAATAACATCACACCCTTAAGGCTTCCCACTGCACTTGGAATAAAATCTAAACTCCTAATCCTGAGCAATTTTCCCAAGTTTATTTCTCCAACTTTATCTCAAACCACTATTCTCTTACTCCTTATGCTTCAGCCATACTGGCCTCCTTTCAGTGCCAAAGCTATCTGCAACAAATGGCTTTTATACTAGTTGATCTTTAGACTAAAATGCTCTTCCTCTGACAAGCTCTCCTGTAACATTCAGCTCTCAGCTTAAAGGCCCCCTCTTCAGAAGTCTTCCCTTACCACTCAATTTAAAGTGGCAACTCAGTCACTATTACATAATCCTATCTTAACTCTAAAATATTAACAATTATTTGATATTTGAGTGGTTTATTTATTAATTTGCTTGGTGTCTCTCTCCCCTATTACAATATAGAATCAAAACAGTAGGGATCTTGTCTTTTTCACCACCCTGGTGGAGGGCCTATTTAATAAATATTTGGCGAAGATGACTTGTGCAGTTTCTTAAATGTGTGTTATATTAAGTAAATGAAAAGTTTTCTTTGCATTTATTTATCTATTTATATTTGTGGGAAAAAAGGAATGAGAATAGAACCAAGTAAGAATTCCCTATTTGGGATTAGAGAAAGTAATTCTGAGGTTGAAAAAAACATGACTTGATTTGATTCGAATTCAAAGTTTACCAACTTTTTTTGCCAGGCAGAATTAGGTGCTGACTTCAAAACAATGAAAAAATAGTTTGTCCTTACAGAGCTTGAGAGAGACAATAAAACAGGCTATTTCAATATAGTAAGGAAACGCCATGAAAGGGTACTGTAGCAGAAGGTGCTATAGGTACATTTAACCCAGCCTGGGAGGTGAAGAATCAGAAAATGCTTCCTGAAAAAGTGGCATTTAAATGGAATCTGATCTGAAGATGAGTAGTGATACATAAACAAGTGTGTGTTGATGGGGAAGGGGTGGGATGTGGGGAGGAACGTGCAAAATGTATGAGTATTTTGTATAGAGACAACATGAGCAAAGCCTAGAATTCAGAGAACTCGTAACATATTCAGGAAACTGACCATAATTTACTGTGGCTGAAAAGCAAAGTATGAATTGAGAAGTATTGAGAGACAGACTGAAGAGGTCAACAGGGGAAATATCATGAAGTGTTATTCAGGAGTTTGCACTTGATCCTGAGGGTAAGAGTCACTGAAGGATTTAAAGCAAAATGATTTTTATATGTAACATAATCCTTATTAAAGAAAGATAATTTTAGCCAGTGTAAAGAGTTTAGAGGGAGACAGATCAACTTGGAGATCACTATAGTTTTCCAGGCAAGACATAATAGTAGTCATAATTAGAATACTAATAGTGGAGACAAAGAAAATACTAAGATCCTACTCTAAGAAGTGTGAGAAGCAACTAAGAATTACAATACATTAACAAAATGAAATGAACACTGAGAGCACGAATAGTTATAGTTGTTAAGAGTGAACGAATCTATCAAAAGCTAAGTTTCATCGAATATGGGATATCTAAGCTGAACTTTCAAGGAAGTGTAGTAAAATTTCCAAAGAAGAAGAAAAGGTATTCCAAACTTTATGCAAAACTTACATAGCAGAGTTACTTTCTTATAAAAATTATTTGAAAAAATTAAAAAATAATCAGCATGTTTAAAATGTATACCCTACTTTTTAGGCGGAAACTTAAAAAAAATCTCTGTTTATGATTAATTTCAACATTACAATTTCATCATAATCCATTAAATCTACTCCATTCTACAAGCTATAAAAATCACCATACTCTGACCTCTAGTGGGTCTTTGTTATCATTACAACAAAAAAATTTTACCCACAGTAAAATCATACAGAAAAATAAATAAAAATAGTCCAATCAAGGCATATGCAGTATAATTGTAAAATTTTAAGTATCTAAAGACTTTAAAATGAAGGAACATATTGCTCCTTTATTATTCTCATAAAAATTAAATCAATAATAAAACATATCTCAGAATAAACTTGAGATAATAACTATACAATCTAATAGGCAAAAATTTACTGAGAATTTATACACCTAAACACATATATACCTTTACATATACATTGGCACCATGGTAGGCAATAGAAAGATAAAGAGCTAAGAGGCAGACACTTCCTCAAGAACTTTATAATCAAAACAGGATGACAGGCATAAATTTATTTCAGTAAGCATTTTTTACAAGATTTCTGCAATAATAATGTAATTTTATAATTGAAAATAGTTCTACTAGAAAAGACATTGGTATTCTTTTGTATTTGATAATACAAAATATAGATGTCAAAAGAATAATATTCTACCTATAGTTAATATATTTTATACTTCTAATATTTTACTCTATAGATAGTGCTAGAGTCAAGAAAACTACTACTGATTTGAATTATGACTAAAAAGTTCAATTACCAAATACCAAGAAGAAACATCAAATTCTAGGCAAGAAAGAAATGGCAAATGCAGAAAAAATATGAAGATGAAAAAAGAATCCATATAGGAATTTCTGAAATACCAAAGGAAAAGCAATATAATAATTTATATTTTAGACCTGTAACTTAAAAAACATATTTATCACCTATCTTTCATTTTAATACTTGAAAGTAACATAACACTTACCTTATAACTATAAGCATGGCTATAAGGATTGAACAGATAGGATCTGCTATCATTAGGCCAAAATTTTGCATCATGATGGCAGAAGCAATTACACCAATGCTCCCAAGTGTATCTGCTAGAATGTGTAAAAATACGCCTAGAAATAAAGCATAATAAGAATCAAAATCATATCTTCTGGTTAAAGTACAAATATTTCTTAGAACTATACTTAGTTTTATATTAAAAACTAGATATTAAATTGAAAAATCAGTAAGCATGCATATTCACTGTTTAGTAAATATGAAACAGTACATTTTCTTTTTCAAATCAACAGGGATTAAAATATCTGATTAGTAAATTATATTTGCTCTTAATGATATAAATGAAGAAGTAGAGAAACAAATTGATTTCAATAACTGCAAACATTCATTTCTAACTAAAAGAGTCCAAAAGTTAATTAATAATTTGTTAGGGGAAGGAGACTGCATTAGATAAAACAACTGGTCAAGAAAACACTGTAACTACAAATATATGTACATACAGAGCCCTCTGCTGGTGATTAAAATTATACCATTTAGGACTAGAATTTTCTATGGACCACGAAATTCTATCCTGATGTAATTATTAATTACCCTAAAGGTTTTATTACCTAAATAAGTTACATACTACATTCAAACTCAATGTGAAAGAAAGCAGGGATTTGAATATTTTTAAATGAATATAAAAATATGTTAACCTTTTAATAATTAAAGATTAAATTGTCAGGATACTGATATTCTAACTGCCTAAGAACCTAGATGTAATATTAATTTTTAACAAGTGACACTTGCTTGAAACATCATTAAAAGTGTTAAGAACCAAGTTGCATACACTGTATTTTTTAAAGAGACTCAAGACAATAAATTATTCAGCATTTAGCTCTTCAATAGGTAAAATTTACTATATAAATACTGTCAGACAGCAAAATACTCTCTTAAACTTTAACCATACCTTGCTAAAAATAGAATATTCTTCAATAACATTAACTACCCTATCTGAAAATAAATAACTAGTGTGTAAAAAGCATTTATGTACTTTAGAAATACTTATTTTTTGCTTTTTTATTATTTACTGGAAAATAAAAGGTAAACTATGATTAGTTTTAGGCATAAAAATACAGATTTACTTAAACAAAAAAACTTTTCTAGTAATTTAAAAACTATTAATGAACCCAATCAAATCCTGCATTCTAGGATTAGATACTTAAATTCATCTACTGTAGAATTTTGTATCAAATATTATACCAAATATAATTCATCCCTCACTACCTACATATATTTTTTCATTTACATTGAGTTTTGACTTATTACAATCATTCTTCAATAAGCTAATGGCTCTCTCAACAAAAACTTTCCTAAAATAAAAATATTTTGTCAGAGCATACTTATAGAATATTCAGTTTGTCTAAGGTATTTCCAATAGCAAAGAATTGAATAGATCAATCATGTTGGGGCACTTTAACTTTTAAAAATAAAACCAGAAACAAACACACATTAAAATGTATTGAAGGTCCTTAAACTACAAACTCTTATATATGATATATGCTTTTATATCTTTATATTCTTTAATCAGTGTTCTGGTAGAATCAGAAATGAAAATAGCTATAAACATTGAAAGGAAAAAAAAAATCATGTGTTCTTGATATTCCTTAAGTTGGAAAGTCCCTGGCTACATGTTATTTGTCAACCTGAAAATTGGTTTTAGTAGCAAGTATCATTAACTATGTAAGTCCTCCTTCCTTTATAGTAACTGTTTAAGAAGAAAAATTCCTGAAGAAAGAAATATAAATTAACATATTTAACCTGTATCAAGCTAAAAGCCTTAGAAGACTTGATAGAATACTGATAATCTAACTCCCCAAGAACTCGGTAAGCCAGGGGTCGTACTCAAGATGTAGCAAATAACTGAAAAATTCAGTTAACTCATAGTTTTTCATGTGTGAGTATCTACACAGTTGTTCTGCAGGAAGATTTTAATACCAGGCAGTTATCTCTATCCTTCAGCTATCTACTGGGCTTCTTCAGCCACCATAAATTGATGGATATTCAGAAAACAAACTTATTTTCACAGGAAGGCAAATCTAACTTCCTTTCCTCCAATCTGTGATGATTTTCAAAACTAAAAATAAATTCTTATTATCAAAGCTAGTTGACAGCACTTGATATAGACACATCAAATATGCATGATTATAAACTATTTCAGCAAATGTTCTAAAACAATTCTATGTATTTTGTAAATGAAAAATCAGTGACTGGAAGACACATTTAAGCCTTCTGAAAATAAATTCCTCAGTATGGAGGAACATATTCACAGTGAAAAAATAAAAAGCAAGAGTTATATCAAGGAATAGTGGAGAAAAATAGGTGCAGTAGAAATTGGATCAGAAGCCACTGGGAAAGTTGGATTGAAGTCAAAAGTTAATAAAGGTAGAAGACAGGGAGCTGGGAATTAGGAAACCTTGACAATAAAGTCTAAATGGAAACTTAGAGTCAAAGATTGGTTCACATTCCAAAAAAAGAAACTACAATAGTTCAAAGACAAGATTGATTTTCTCTGGCTTAGAAAACTTTGTAATACATATCATTTTATACAACATGTAAGCCCGCTTTGGTATCATCTACTGATACCTAAACCTACAAATATAATCGAGTTTTCACTTTGCATTCCATTTTTTAGCTCTAAATTTTCCCACAACACAAAAACATATTGGGTATTATTCTTGGAAAAACTATGTAATAATCCTATGAAGGCAAACATAATACTATACACAGTCCTCAACTTACGATGAATTGACTTTATAACTTTCTGAATTTATGATAGTGTGAAACCAATATGCGTTCAGTAGAAACTGTACTTTGAATTTTGATCTTTTCCCAGGCTAGTGATAATGTGGTATGATGCTCTCTTGTGATGCTGGGCAGCAGCAGCAAGCCACAGCTCTCAGCCAGCCATGTGATCACAAGGGAAAACAACCTGTGCTCTACAATGTACTGTATTCAATAAATGGCATGAGATATTATTTGACACTTTATTATAAAATAGGCTTTGTATAAAATGATCTTGCCCAACTATAGATTAATGTAAGTGTTCTGAGCACATTTAAGGTGGGCTAGGCTAAGGTATGATGTTTAGTAGCCTAAGTGTATTAAGCGTATTTTCAACTTACAGTATTTTCAATTTATCATGGGTATATCAAGATTTAATCCCATTATAAGTTACGAAGCATCTGTATAGTGTTACTATAGTCATAGGCATGGGTGTTACTTATATTTAAGCAGTATAGTTTCTGAATATTGTGTGTTTCTTATTACATCTAAGAAAATAGCCAAGTGACAAAAGAACATCTGCTCATATATTTAACAGTATATATAAAATAATCACTACATTAAAAAGGCTAACATTCTAAACACAAATACTACGTTATATATTTTTCTTAAAGAAAAACTTCAACAACTCAAAACTATGAAACCAATTTCATAAAAGTGAGAAATATACAATTACTTTACATACCTTGTAAAATCTGTCTGCTAGGTCCTGTTGTTTCTTTTAAGGAAGGACCATCTGTAGAGAATTAAGTTAAATTGTTTTACAACATGTTTTCAATTCCTGATTCAAATTTTTACAATTCAGAGTCCTTTTCATTCAAATGCATGACTGTATAGATACATCAGACCTACAAAATTATTTTTTAACATTTAATGAAGTAATTGAGTGGAGGAGCATAGGAAATTAAAAACACTGTGAAAATCTTTTAATATTCATAAAATATCTTCTAATATTTTACAATTGGAAAATTCAGGGGAAAAAAACACATGTACTGCTTGAAATTATAGGAGGTCCAAGAAATGAAGGCAGGACAGAATCCAGGATAACTTGACTATAGCAAACAGTAGTTTTCAATAGCTTCTAGCTAGATGTAGCAAGCTTTGCATACAGAAGAAATAAAAATAACTTTCTAAAAATTGTGCCTTTATGATAAAAAGATTTAAAAAATATTATCATTTCTATACTTAAATACTTTCAAGATTAATCAGCTTTAACGTTAAAACAGAAAATATAGGTAAACAAGGCAAAATATTAGCAATATTTGTTTAAAGGGATCATCAGGAAACTGACAAGCTTTCTGATCATGACTAACAAGGTACCTGCCTATAGTCATTTGTTTCTTGGCCCACAGCACCAAAAAGATCTACATACCCTTTTCACTACCGCTTGGATACAGCATTTTAATAATACTCTGCTATAACATAACAAAGAAATATGAAAGCATAAACATAAGGCTGCACAATACTTTCTGTCCAGATATGGCACTGCTGTGTCAGAAGGAAGATGTAGCTACCCTGAAAATCCCATTGATAGTCTAAAGTGTGAGGGATACATAGTTTTTTAAAATTATTTTATGATGCATGTGAGCAAAAACATGGGAAAAGTAAGGTTCTAAAGCATACCAGTGTAAATTATTACAAAAATACAGCAAATTTTAGAGACTGACACAGGCAACAAGCAAAAATAGACAAATGGGATTACATCAAATTAAAAAGCTACTTGCACGGCAAAGGAAACAACAATATGAAATGGCACCCTACAGAATGGCAGAAAATATCTGCAAACTGCGTGTCTGATAAAGGGTTAATATCCAAAATAGATACAGAATTTCCACAGCAGCAAAACAAATAACCTGATTAACCTGACTACATGATACCAATTATCATGGTATCTAAAATAGTAAAATTCATAGAAAAAGAAGAGTAGGAACAGTGACTGCCAGGAGCTGAAGGGAGGTGGAAATAGAGACATATTAGTCAAAGGGTATAAAAGTTTCAGTTATGCTAGATAAATAAGTCCTAGGGATCTATACAGCATAGTATCTATAGTTAATACTATATCATATACTGAAGAATTTGCCCAGAGGGTATACTTTATGTTAAGTGCTCTTATCACAAAAATAAATAAGAATAAGATTAAACAAAGAGGGCAGGAGGAAACTTTTGGTGGTAATGGATATATTTATGGCATGAATTGTGGTGACAGTTTCATGGGTGTATACTTATTTCTAAACTCATCAAATTGTATACATTCAATATGCACAGCTTTTTATATGTCAATCATATCGCAATAAAGTAGTTAAAAAAATTTCAAAGATTGAAAAATTAGGGTCTTGGAATGTTCACTTTCTAAGGACCCTTTCATATTTTCAAATCTAAAGCTTTAGCGCTCTGTGTGGCAAATACAGATAATATTTAAGCATACTCTTTATTTAAAGAGTAATTGAATTGTGTTACCTATGCAGCTTCTATTAATCTATACTTGATAAACTATTTTAAATGTAATTTACAATAAAAGATTAAGTTGGTAAATACCTAATGCTATAAAAGTTAGCACACAGAGATTTCTAAAGAAACACAGAGGTAAACATCAGCAATAAATATAAAAAATTACAATAAAAATGTGAAAAGTCAAAAACCCTTATCATATTTTTATATGCCTACATAGTACAAAAGCCTTCATCAACTTAAATAATTATGATTTTGATTTGCTAAATTCCAATTGTTCCTTATTCACTGACACTCATTTAAAATAGTGGCATTTTATTATTATATACTCACTGGAAAAAAGCTACATCCACTGACTTATACTGAGTTAATTTCATGATATACTAAAAATAAAGGGGCCCTAGGAAACAGATTCATTAGAAAAGAAGTTGATCGCAGTATCCTTTTAATAAACTATTTTAACTAGGAAAAGTAACCTACACAATTTCTGTTTATTTGGAGGCCGTCAATTTGAAAGTCTTTAGACTGTACTCACCATGAGAATGAAAGTGTCCATGTCCATGAGCATGATCATGGCTATGTGCAGCACCATGTTTCACTTCGTGACTATGGCAATGATCTACATGGCCATGTGTCTGATCTAGAGCACCGTTAAAAAGGGAATGACTGTGTCCATGGCCTAGAAAACAAAGTGTTAGAACAGAAGGTATGTAAAAATATATAAATGGTAGCAATAATACTGATACTGGTGAAAAGATTCAGCTCTAAACTCTGATTCAATTTAATAAGCATTTACTTGTAAAAAAGTGTTCTAGATTCATTAAAACAATCTAAGTTTTTGTTACAGAGTACAGGAAGAAAATGAAAGCCTAGAGGGAAGTGATAGACCTTACTAGAAATGAGAGTAAGTACTGATGGGAAGTACAAAGAAATATTTGAAGAGGTTAATGTTATTTGTTCCTTCAAGAAATATTTACTTGTTAATTATACTATGTTATATGTACCATTCTAGACACTGTAGATAAAGCAGTATAAAACACAGACAAAATTCTTGGCCAAACTTTTGCAAAGGACTACTATACACACTAAAAAAAGATTAAACAAGATTTATGTACATGATTGCATCGAAGGTGAGAAAGGGAAAATGTTGCATTTGATAAAACAATCATTAAAATTATACTAAAGCAGGTAGAAAAAGCCAAACACAAAAGAATGCATAATCCTCTCTTCATAGCATACCTAAAAATGACTAAACCATCAAAAAACATGTTATATAAGCTATTCCAAAGCACAAAAAAAGACTGGATGTTATCCAATTCAAAAATATCACTTAAGTTTGCAAAAATTCTAAATACCAGTAAATCAAATCCAGCCCTACATTATATGAAAAAATTATGATTATGGGGAGATCACCTTCCAGAATGATGGAGATAAAAATACAGGAAATGCAACTAAAAATCAACCATTTCAGAACTGACAACTAATCAAAGCCGGAGAATGAACTGAAAATTATCTACCCAAGAGAAACTACTGAACTTCTTTAAGACTTACACATGGGGCTATTTCCACTTCAGCTCCCTCCCCAGCCAATGGACAAAGTAGCCAAAAGCCAGCAGGATTGCAGACAATGGAGAGGTCTCTTTTAGTGTTTTGTTAAAAGCATCATCTTCTCAGCAGTTAATATTTTATCCAAACTTGAGTTCCCTGGGAAAATCTCTATTCTCAGGGATGTGGACATTAGAGATCAGCTCAGCCTGGTGGAGTGAGGATAAGCACAATGGCCAAAACAATGGCAAATTCCTAGTAGTATCTCAGCTGCAGAAGGCTGTGATTTCAGATGGGGCAAACAAGAGCCTGGCTGAGAACTAAAAGGAAATCCTGGGACTGTAAAGAACTTTGAACTGCCAGTATATTCCTGGGGATCTAAAAGGTTTCATGCACTCTGTTTACATGACCAAGGAAGAACTGAGAAAAGATAAATCACATGTTACTCATTTTTCACTGCCCTTTATGCCTGCATATGAAAGCTAAGGCTGTCTTATAAACTGCTAGTTTTCTCACAAAGATCCCTCTGACAATAAGTGGAAGATTGAAAGGCAAGACATTAAATCTTCTGACTAATCATTGGCTGACCACTTAATTATACCAGCCAAGGTGTGACTCCTAGGAAGACAGGTTAAAAATGAAAACAAGAATTTAGAAGAGTTAGCAGAGAACTCCATGGCCACACCCTACAAGAAACACACAATCTACTGAATTGGTCCAGGAAAGACTCAAAAGAAGAACAATACAACAACAAAAACACCAGGAACAATAAACTTTGGAGGGGGGATATTATCTGATCCCAGAGTCATTATAATATGTAATCTAAACTGTTCAGTTTTCATCAAAAAATTTTATAAGACATACAAAAAAACAGCAAAGTATGCCAAATACAAAGAAACAAGCACCTAACAGAAAATGTCTCTGAGGAGACCAGATTTTGAATTTAGTAGAGAAAGACTTCAAATCAGCCATAAAAAGTATGTTCAAACAACTATAGGAAATCATATCCAAGCAATGAAAATATTCCAACAATGAGTCACCAATAGAGAGTATCAGTTAAGAGATAGATATTATTTTTTAAAACCAAACAGAAATTCTGGAGTTAAAAGCATAACTGAAATAAAACATTCAGTAAAGATCTGAGCTACAATAATAGCAAACTTGAAGATAGGTCAACAGAGATTATCTACTCTGAGGAGCAGAAAGAAAAGAAAATGAAGAAAAATGAACAGAGCCTCAGAGACCTGTGGAAACATCAAATGTATCAAATTAAGCATAACAGGAGTCTTAGAAAGAGAAGAGAAAGAGGCAGAAAAAATATGTGAAGAAATAATCACTGGAAACTACCCAAATTTGATGGAAAATATTAATCTACACACTCAAGAAACTCATCAAACTCCAAGTAGAATAAACTCAAGCAAAACCATACCTAGAGACATCATAATCAAGTTGATGAAAGTTGAACACAAAGAGAAAATCTTAAAAGTTGTGCAGCCACAGAAAAATAACTTATGAGCAAGGGAACTTATGAGCAAGATTAACAGCTAACTTCTCAACAGAAACCACAGAGGCCAAAAGACAGTGGGATGATATCAAAATCCTGGGAAAAAAGACTAAATCAAGAATTCTATGTCCAACTAAACTATTCTTTAAAATAAAGGAGAAATTGAGATATTTCCAGATTAACAAAAATATGTTCTTCAAAAAAGAGTCTTTCTGGTCAAAATGAAAGGACACTAAACAGTAACTCAAATCCACACACACACAAAATGAACACTGGTCAAGATAACTACATAGGTACTATGAAAGACAGGATATACATACTTTTAATTGTAACTCTTCTGTTTTAAAAGACAATTGCATAAATCAATAATTATAAAGCTATATATGTTGGTAGGCTTGAATAAACATGTAATTTGATATTATTAATACCAATACAAAAGAGGAAGAAGGGAACAGCAGTACATTGGGCAAAGTTTTTGTATATTATTGATTTAAATTACTATTAATATAAACTAGATTGTTTTAAGACCCTACTTATAATCCCCAGGGCAAACTTTAAGAAAATAAAGGACAGATTAATAAATAGTGATTGGAAAATTGCTTATTCATATACTTAGGAAAAAAAACAAGTTAGGCCCTAATTCATCCCACTGCAAAAATAAATTATATAAAGATGAAAGAACAACATGGGTGGGAAAAAATTATCAAACCAAAATTTTAAAAGCATTAAAATATAAGAGATTATGTTGGAATAGGAAATTGTTTAAACAAAGGAAAAAATATACCAGAAAAAGTATAAGACAAAAAGACAGAAAAACCAGAATATACACACTAAAAACCCCATATAAAAGTGTAAAGACAAGCCACAGACTAGGAAAAGATATTTGCAAAACATAAAACAAAGGATTAGAGTATAAAATGTGTTTAAAATGATTATAAATAACACAAAAGCAGGAAAAAATATGAACAGGTAATTCTACAAGAGAAAAAACCTGAATGGCCTAAAAATATACCAGAAAGATGTTCAACTTCACGACCAAATACCAAATAAAATGAGATACCATTTTTATCAATTATTAGCAAAAATGTTTTACACCCACAATATTAAGTGTTGATGTAAGTGGGAAGAAATTAGTACTTGCATTGATTCCCGGGATAAATGAGAATGATAGTCATTCTGTAGAGTAATTTGCAAAAGCCTATGGAAACTAAAAATGTATATATCTATATACCTGCAATTCTACTTATACTCTAGTACAGTGCCATTCAAAGAACTTTCTGTGAAGATGGAAATGTTCTATACCTGTACTGTCTAATACAATAGCCCCATGTGGCTACTGAGCATTTGAAATGTCACTAATGTGACTGAGGAACTGAATGTTTACTTTTATTTAATTCTAATCAACAAAAATTTAATTTAAATTGTCATATGTGACTAATACATACCATATAGGACAGCTCTGGAAAAACATTTGCACGTGTTCACAAGGATAGGCTTTATATGAATTAGTGAAAAAAAATGGAAACAACTTGAGATCTATCCATAGAACGTTGGTAAAATAAACCAAAGTTACCCACACCTTGGAGTTTTATGTGGCTGTTAACAAGGCAAAGTAGACGAATGTATACCAAATGAAAGGTCTCAAAGACATATTACATAATGTATATAATTATATAGTAAATTTCATACACATACAGATAAAATTTTCTAATAACTAGATTTGTTTTGTAGTTTTCTAATTTTACTTACTTGTTTTATATAAATGGTATCATACTGAAGGCATGAGCTACAGAGGTCTGAAGGGATCCATACCAAACTGATAATATGAACAGCCCTGAGAAGGTACTGAGATGGAGGGGCACAGAGAAGTGGGAAGGATGCTTCAGGAAGACATTAATAAGAGTCTACTGACATACTACTTTTGTTACTAAAAATCAATACATAGTTTAAGTTTAAAAAGTAACAATTTTCTAAATTAAATAATTATGACAGAAACCTGGTAGAAAATGAAGAAACAAAGGATTCTAACCATCATACCAGAGCCATGAGAATGTCCATGACCTCCATGCTTGAAAACAAATATTCCTATTAGGTTTACCACAAACCCAAGAATTGAAACAAGTAGTAGTCTCTCATGGTGCACATCTGGTGGGGCTAAAGCTCTCTAGAAAACACATAATACAAACAAATAGCATTGATTTAATTTCTGATTAGTTATCTGGCAAAAACATAAGGCAATATTAAATGTTTTGTTATTTTCAGAATTAAAAGCAGTCAAAAAGTATCTGCCAAAACAGTTTATAGAAATAAAACCAGTGCTTACAAACCACAGAAAAAGTAACCATTACTACTTTTAAATAAATATAGACATTTAAAAGTGTGACTATTTGGTCCAAAACCTGTTCCTCTTTGGTATCTTAAAATACTGCTTTTTATTTTAAGTTCATTAACCTTTAAATTTTCTTTCTTTTCTTAAAAAAAATTTCAAACATTAAAGATTCATTGGAAAAACTCTCAGGTTCTATTTTCTTGTTAAGAACACATCCCAACTGACCTCACTATCCAGATTGTACCTTTACTTTTCATAGTGTTAACACTTCATCCATAGCTTATCAAGTACCCTCTTTCAATTCTAAGAAGTTTCACATATACTTAATTTTGTCAACTATTTTGTAAACTCCTCTTATACACACATAATATCTTATCAAATCCAAGACGGCCCTAAATAAATACTTAATGATAGTTGAAAACAGGTCTATTATATGTATCTTTAATTAAAAAACATTTTCATTACAAAAATGTAATGTACTTAGTCTAAACATTATTTACTATACCTCAACTCCTTCTGAGAAAATAAAAAAAGCAGTGAAGATCAAAAATAAGCCATTGACAAAGCCGGCCAGAACTTCTGCTCTAACATACCTAAGGAGGAGCAAAATAAACAACTGAATTATTAAGTTATTTCTTAAAAATTAAATCATAAATTTATATATGTTCCGAGATTCTAAACCATATTATATGGTTATAAGTAGCCAGCAAGGTCCTAGTATAGTACATTTTATTTTACAAATATTGTAGAAATGAAATAAATTTAATTATCATGAATTATTTTTAATAGGAGAATGCCACAAAACACACAGATTTCTAGAAGCCAATCAAAAGACCTTCTTAGAGTAAGTAGGTTTAGAAAGACCTTTTATAGAAATTTAAATCTCAAGTTGCCACTGGAAAAGGAAGAATAGGACCAGACAAGTGGACAAAGACGGATCCAAAGATAAAAAGCAGAACAGGTCTGGTGAAAGGGGTTTTTAGAACTTATTAATTCCTCCTTTCTAAGAACTCCTTATGCTTTCTGCTTTGTTCCTTTCAGTTTTCAAATTTGGAAAAGTGGAGCTTTGATCTGAAGGCAAATAAAATTATTTCTCAATTATCGCAGAAACAACTTGAGATTTATACGTCTAACACTTATTCTAAGATTAATAAATTTAGGATACACTTTCAATTACCTATTTTTAGAATCAATTCTAGCTTCACATATTCTAATTAAACTATTTTTAAAATACCTGTCTTTTGCTCCATGGACTTCTGAAGCTTTCTGCTTCCTACCTGTGTGAAGCATTGGGGAAAGATTTTATTTTTTCATAAGGTATACTTGGCTTAGTTAAAGTCATCAGAAACAACTTTAACTTAGCATTTTTACATGTTGAAACATTATTCAAAGGGTGCTGACAGCTATTAATCCCTCTGATCCTTCAACATAATGGGAGTATGAAAACTACTGCTTTTCCTAGCTTTCTATTGTTAACTTCTAAATAATACAATTTTTACTGTAAAACTGGTTTTAAAGTAAGGAAAACTCCTTAAAATGTACTCTATCCAGTTATGTTGGAGTTTGTCCTGTCGAGTACATTCCAACATAGCATGTATTTCTATACTCAAAAATAATGCCTATTTCTAACTTTCTACTTTCTAACACATACAAACAAATTACTATTTGTCACAGAGTATTTTATTATGCTGTGACAAATAATAGAGCTTTTCTAATGAAAAGCCCATTAAATTCAAATAATTGCAGCCAGCTTCCTATAACCTACACTTAGGAGTTTATCTCATTAATCAGCAAGGTTGCTGTCTGAAAAATAAAAAGCATTTCCTTTTAAACTACCCTTCCAATCCCATAGCTAATGCTTGACTGAAAGCCTTTTGTGCTTGAGTTCCACTAGATTTCAAGATCAAAGGCAAGAAAGTTTTTCAGGCACCTTTGTGTTTCTAATTCCTAGCTTAGTAGGTATGCTCCACAAAATTCTGATAAATTGTTGGACTCAAGAGATTTAATTGGCTTTAATATATTTGCTAAGCTTGGATGCAGGTTTAAAATGAAAACTTGTGAAAACTAAACACACTTGCCTTTACAAATGACTATGTTTACTTGAACAAATGGTGTGCATCTTGGAATTATTAAACAGAACATTTAATTCATCAATGTACTGCTGCCTAATTAAGGATAGTGTTTTGATTCTTTGGCCAGGACACACACACACACAATTCAAGATTCAAATATATGTACCTATATATATATATATAAACATGTATGTGTGTATTTATCTACCCATTGGATGTATATTATTTTTATGCTGGCTTTGCTGTTTCAAAAATAAGAGTGTGCTAAGACACAAAGGTAACTTTTACATACAGAAACAGTGAAAAGTCTTTGCTTGCTCTCAGATACCCCTACTGTTTCTTTTACTGCAGAGTCAGCCTGCTATTATAATCATCTTGAATTGGGGGTTTATAGGGATTCATCCCTAGACTTAACATGAATTAATCAGTGTCACTTTGATGTACTAACACCAGTAGTTTACAACTGCTGCTACTTACTACTATAGCAATTATTCATAGTTTCAACTATTACACCAACTTTTATTCTTTAATCTTTCCCAAAAGAAACAAGAAAACACATGAGGAGAAGACAGATTAAGAAATAAAAAAGTGGCAAGAATATTAGTCTCTTATATCCACTAGCTGAATATTAAAATCTCCCATGGTACTGAAGGTATTCATAGGTATTCCTAAAAACCATCTTATAGCAACAGACGATGCATTCTAAATGGGAAACAATAGATATCTAATCATTAAAAACTGATTATTTTTAATAGGCACCCACTGTTTATACAGAAAGATTGTTGAATAAGATATTCTAATTATAAATTCTGATATATAATACACATGAATTACTAATTTTCCAACAAAATTTATAACTTCAGATATAATCTTTAATGATTTAAAATACAATCTTTCAACAGTTATTGTTCAAGATTATTTGAATATCACCAATACAGTGCCACATTTTCTGGAGTTTTACTGGAGTTTTCAAGCTGTTTGAATTTATAGATACATAGAATTTATTGTTCTATACTAGAAAAATAGTATAATTAGTATTTTGTCCCATTTCTTAATTTTATAAATAATCATATCATTTTGGTTAGAACTAAAATCAGCAAGTTCTGCCACATAACCTCACATCTCTCCTTTAGCACCTGTCCCATTACATAGGGCTATTATTGTATTTTTACAAAAGTGTCTCCCCATCAGGCCACAAGTTCCTCCAAGGTAGGAGTCATGTCTTATTAATCTTTATATCATTAGAACTAGCGAAGTATTCAACTCATAGAGGGCCCTGAATAAAGATCTGAAGAGAATAAGAGTATGTGAAAGAAAAACTATGTGCTTGCTAAAGAACAGAAGTAAAGGTGGAAAGAGGAAGCAGTGAAGGAACAACAGTAAAAGAGACGCAAGGGACATTAAGAGACAGTGCTTACAAGAAAGTGCATGTAAACAGGAGAGGGAAAGAATGAGAGCAACTGCAAAACAAAAGGACAGTGCAGGGAAGGAGAATCAGTGAAGGAAGACTTAGGGAGAGGAAAAAGAAATAGAGCTGAAGGGGTTAAGATAAGGGAAGGAGAGTTAGACTAAAGACTTAAACAGTAGAGGAAAAGAGCAGGGGAAAAGAAAGAATAAGAGGAGAAAGGTGTGGGGGTACTTAGGAGAGGATGAGAGAGAGTGAGTATGAGGATGAAAACAAGACAGAGAAAATAGGAAAGACAGATGTAGAAGGAAGAGAATGTGAAAGAGTATTCACAGGGAAAAGGGGAGAAAGATGGAGGGAAATAATCAACAACAAAGCAAAAGAGGGAATAGGAAGGAAAAAAGAGGAGGGAAGAGAGACAAAGAGGATATTAGTCCTGAGATCTACTTACACATAAATATAATTACACTGCAAAATATTCCATGAGCTCAAAAAAGGAAACACCCAGTGTAATGAAATCATAGAAACTCCACTTCTTTTCCCAATCAGAAATGGCAAAAGGCAAATTCTGCCTCTAAGATGATCCAATACAGTCCCTTTACATAAAGATACCCTCCAAATATTTGATTAATTGTCTAAATTAGCAAAAGCATGAGAAGTATTTTATATAAAAGCAGAGCCAAAGAGGATAAGTTATATAAAACCATATCAGGAAATGATTTTAAATAAATTAACAGCAAAGTATCCTTTCTAAAATAAAAAGAAGAAAAGAAAGAAACATGACCATTTTTATAAACTGGAATTTTTTATTCTTCAAAAAAAAAAAAAACTAGGTTAAGAGTTGAGAAATTCACCTATATGATAACAATCTCACCTAATTTTGAGGGGTAAAATCAAGATGTCCTAACCACTAAGAAAAGAACTTAGAAGCAAATAAAAATACATATTGTAGATTCCACTTATATACTGTTCGAAAACAAGCAAAACTAATCCATGAAGTTATGACAATGGTTACCCTGAGGGTGGTGGGTAGGAACTTCATGGAACCTGAAGAGGCATGAGGAGTGTTTAAAGGTTCATGTTACACAAGCATGTTCAATTTATAAAAAGTCATTGAGCTTAAGATTAGCATATTTTTCTGTGTATGTTGTACTTCAATAAAAAGGTTTTTAGAAAGTCTTACCCATAAGAGAAAGCATCATTATCTCTCCATTTTGAAATAACAGAAGCTGCCAATCCAGCCAAAATGGCAGTGCTATCGAAAAACATGTGAAAAGAGTCGGAAATCAAACCTAAACTGGAAAAGAACAAACACATTGGCATATTGTAATAAAAACCAAATAGTAGGCATCCTTCTCTAAAAATCTAAGATTCAGCCTCTGTTCACCAGAAATTAACCTTCTAAAAAGACAACATTTAAATACAATATGTAGAAAGATTCCAAGAATAATTTTTAAACATCTAAAAAGGAAACCCTCACACCCCCTGCACAAAGAAAAGCCCAACTGCTGCTGACAGGGGTAGAAACAAAGCTATCTTCTGTTGGTCAAAAGGTAGGAATCCGCCTACCCTTTGGTCATTTGTAAAGTCAGCTGCCACTGAAAGAAAGGTAGGAAAAAAACAGCCATCTGGAACTGGGGGCAAGGCTGAAAACTACTTGGGCCCAGGATCTTACAAGAATACAAAGCAAAGGTCTGATATTGTTGGGTATCCTGCTTCTCCCTTTTGAAACCAGGCTGCAGATAGTGGGGGCAGGTAAAGAGAGGGAAGGTGCAGGACATTCATACTCCCTCTGTACCATCCCACCCCTACCAACCCCTGAATAAAGTGTAGGCAACAGCAATCTACCAGTGAGAGCACAAAGAGAGATATGCAGGACTTACTGAAAGCCAAGAATGGAGCAGGAACCCTGAAAAAGCCCTCCGGCACTCCAAATTCCACACCTAATCACAAAGTAGTAGGAACCACTAGAAAAATTTGAAGTTTGTAGTTTGTTGCATTTAACTACCAACAATAAAACACAGTTCAACGTTTTCTGTGTGTTTTTTTGAGACAGGGTCTCACTCTGCTGCCTAGGCTGGAGTGCTATGGCTCAATCATAGCTCACTGCAGTCTTGAACTCCTGGGCTCAAGCAATTCTCCTACCTCAGCCTCCCAAATAACTAGGACTACAGGTGCGTTCCACCACATCCAGGCAATTTTTAAAATTTTTTTGTAGAGATAGGGTCTCACTATTCCTCAGGCTGGTCCCAAACTCCTGGTCTCAACAATCCTGCAGCCTCAGTCTCCCAAAGTGCTAGGATTACAGGCATGAGCCAGTGTGCCTAGACCCAGTTCAACTACTGAACACATCAAATTTAAAATCTCCCACACTAATGGCCAGACAGAAAAATAGGTGTGCCCATTTCTGGACATATACACCATTAGTTCAGTCTCTATTATGCTTTGAAATACAACATCCACTACTTGATATTTACAAGACACATAACAAGATCGAGAAGGAAAAAAAAAAAAAAAGACTCACCATCAAGAGCTAAGACAGTCAACAGAATCAGAACCAGAAATAACTCAGATGTTGGAACAATCAGATAGGGACTTTAAAACAAATATAATTAATATGTTAAAGGATGTGGTACGCAGTAAAAAAAAAAATCATGAGCAAATAGGGAATTTCCAAAGAATTAGACACTATAAAAGAATATAAAGGAAATAATTTTTAAAAATTATAATATTAAAGATAAAGACTAACAATCATGAGCTTCTGAGCAGACTAGACAATCAGGTCAAAAGAAATTATACAAAGTGAAACACAAAAAGAAAAAGGAGTGGAAACAAAGAACAAAGCAACTAAAACCTGTCAGAGGACATCAAATCAACTAAATTACAAGTATTTGGAATCTCAGGAGTGGAGAAGAAAGAATGGGGTAGAAAAAGTATTTAAAGAGAAAACGTTTGAGAATTTTCCAAAATTCATGAAAGAAAACTAATCACAGATTAAAGGAGCTTAATGAATCCCACACAGGGAGAAAACTCTACACATTATCAAAAACTGTTTGACACCAAAAAGAAAAGAGAAAATTCTTGGAAAAATCAAAGGAAAAATAAAAAAAAGAAAAATAAGATTAAAAAAACAAAGATAAGATTTATAGAATATTTTTTCATCTGAACCATCCAAGCCAGAGCAATGGAGCAATATCTTATTGAAAGAAAAAAAATACTGTAAACCTCCAATTGTAAATCGAGCAAAATTTATTTCAAATGTGAAGGCAAAATAAAGACTTTTTCAGACAAAGCTGAGGGAATCCATTGCCAGACCTGCATTAAACAAAATAATAAAGAAGTTCTTCAAATAGGAATAATACCACAGTAAAACTTATATCTGTAAAAAGAAATGAAGAATGCTGTAAATGATAAATGTGGGTAGATATAAAAATTAGTTTTTCTTACCTTTAATATCTTTTAAAGATAATTGAGAATAAAATAACAATAGGAAAAAAATCAACAAAACCAAAAGTTCGTTCTTTGAAAAGATAAATAAAATTGGCAACTGAACAAGAAAAAAGAGAAAAAACTCAAATTACTAAAAATCAGGAATGAAAAAGAGACATTACTATTGACGTTACAGAAATATAGTGGCCCGGCATGGTGGCTCACGGCTGCAATCCTAGCACTCCAGGAGGCTGAGGCAGGAGGATTGCTTGAGCTTAGGAGTTTGAGACCAACCTGAGCAAGAGCAAGACCCCATCTCTACTAAAAATAGAAAAATTAGCCAGGCATTGTGGCACTCGCCTATAGTCCCAGCTATTCAGGAGACTGAGGTAAGAAGATTGGAGGTTGAGGTAGGAGGATCACTTAAGCCCAGGAGTTTGAGATTGCAGTAAGCTGTGATGATGCCACTGCACTCCACCCAGGGCAACAGAGTGAGACTGTCTCAAAAACAAAAAAAAGAAAAAGAAAAAGAAAAAGAAATATGTTGTGATGATTTTACAACTCTGTTGCTGAAAGCCATTGAACTGTACACTTTAAATGGGTAAATTGTATATGTGAATTATATTTCAATGAAGTTTGTTTTGTTTTTTAAAGATAATTGACTGTCTAAAGTGAAAGATAGCAAGCCATGGGATACAGGCCAAATCTAGGCCACTGTCTGTTTTTATAATAAGTTGTACTGGAACACAGTTGTGCTCAATGGTTTATGTATTACCTATAGGTGCTTCTGTGCTACATTAGAGCTCAGTAGCTGTGACAGAGACCTTACGGCCTTTAAAGTCTAAAATATTTACTATTAATATCTGCTGATTACATAAAGTTTGCTAACCTCTGGTATAAAGTAAAAATAGGAACACTGTATTATGGGGTTTATAACACATAAAAGTGAAATGTATGATAATAATAGCACACGGGAGTAGAAGAAGAAAATGAGAGTATTATTGTAAGTTTCTTATAAGATACGTGAAAGGACGTATTATTTGTGATAATTTAAAGATTCATATTATATACACTAAAGTAGCCACTAAAAAAAAGCCACTAAAGGAGGAGCAGGAAAGCCTGCACCAACACAAAGTACATGTTCTGGGGAAGGAGCTAGAAATTTGTTCCCATCCAAAACCGTGCACATATACATGGCAGAATCTGGCTATCATGGGAGGAGAGGTAAAAATGTTGGAAAAACCCAGACCCCTGAGGTCCAGGCTTATAGGGTCTGCCTAAGACTCAGGCCAAGTCAAGTTAACAAATACCCCTCTGCCCTCACCATAAACTTAGCACTGAATAACAAGCAATAGCAATCTGTAACTTAGATAGGGGTTGGGGTAAGAGCTTCTGTGGCACATCCAGCATACAGAGGCAACTGAAAGCACAAGATCTGACCAATGAATGAACAGATAGATGAGGCATGTCTATTTCAAGTCATAAATACTATTAACTCAATATCCACTGCTCTTTACTCACAATGTCCAGTATTTGATAAAAAAATTTCAGGACACAAAAAGAGCAAGGAAAAAAACTCATCATGGAGAAAGCAGCCAATAGAACCAGGCCCAGATATTGGAACTATCATAAACTGTGATTAACATGTTAAAGGATCTATGGAAAAGGTGGACAGAATGCACGAACCAATGAGGAATTTCAGTAGAGAAATGGGAAATATAAATGAAAATGCTAGAAAGAAAAACAATGTGTCAGCAAAGAAGAATTCTTCTAATTGGCTTATCAGCAGACTAGACTAGACTGAGGAAAGAAATCAGCGAACTTGAAGAGAGGTCAATAAAAAAATATTATGAAGGCAATCATGTATCACCAGCTCAGTCTTTAAAAATAAGCTTCTGGGCCAGGCGCAGTGGCTCATGCATATATTCCCAGCACTCTGGGAGGCCCAGGCAGGAGGACTGCTTGAGGTCAGGCGTCAAGACCAGCCTGAGCAAAAGCCAGACCCTGCCTCTACCAAAAATAGAAAAAAATAGCTGGGCGTGGTGGCACACACCTATAGTCCCAGCTACTTGGGAGGCTGAGGCAAGAGGATTGCTTGAGCCCAGAGTTTGAGGTTGCTGTGAGCTAGGCTGACGCCATGGCATTCCAGCCCAGGTGACAGAGTGAATAAATGAAAAAGCTGAATGAGAAAACTGACACCTGAGGACAAGGTAATGGGCATGCATGCTATTCATGCAATTTTCTCAGATTTAGTATTTTAAGATATATCATTGGATAGTTACATCATCAGAAAATTAAACACATGAAACATAACAGGTAGGTAACACTGAAAATAACAACTTAACTTTATTATATTTTGAAGTATGAAAGAGACATTTGAAGAATTTCTCTGTATGATTATAAAACTACTAATAAAGAGATTGTCTATGATTTTGTTTTTTATCTCCTGGGAAAAAATTAATAAGGTAAAATACGGTTAAAATTTGGGTTTAGAAAACCATATTTCTATTCTGATTAAACACTATAGTTGTATTCACTTATGGCATGTTATCACTAAATTTAAAAGTCAACTTCATTAACTACATTAGACTACATATTTAATAAATCTTTTTCCTCCCCATGCATGGTTTTTAAATGTTTTCATTTCTTAATGTGTTATATTGTATATATAACTTTTATTTTAAATAACTATAAATCAGTTTTAGAAAGCTAGATATTTTAAATAAATATAAATGAATAAACACTTACTGATTTATTGATCTACACATAATATTTAATAAATAACACTATGTTATGGGTTGAATTGTGTCTCCTGCCGCCACCCCCAAATTCATATGTTAAAGTCGAACCCCCAGTATCTCAGAATGTGATCTTATTTAGAAAAAGGTTTATTGTAGATATAATTAGTTAAGATTAGGTCATTAAGGTGGGCCCTAAACCAATGTGACTCATGTCCTTATAAAAAATGGAAATTTGGTGAAGACACACATATAGGAGACTACCATGTGAAGATAAGGCAGAGATTGGGTGATGCTTCTACGAGCTAAAAAAATGTCGAAGATTTCCAGCAAACCAACTAAAGCTAGAGGAGAGTCATGGAACCAATTCTTCTTCAGAACCCTCAGCATGAATCAACCCTGCAGATGCCTTGATCTCAGACTTATAGCTTCCAGAATTGTGAGACAATATAGTTCTGTTGTTTAAGCCACCTGGTTTTTATTAGTAATACTTTGCTACATCAGTTACATTAGCCCTAGCAAACTAATACTCACTATTTTTTTCAACAAATTTACTTACATAAATTTCAATAGACACCAAATATTGCTTTAATGGGGGGGGAAGGCAAATCCCTTGTGCATACTACAGCAATTAACCCTTTTAAAGAGGTTTAGATATATTTAATAGCATGGCAATTTTAAAACCCTTTAAAATGAAATTTTATCTAAATTTTAAGTAAATCTGATTTTCATTAAAATATTATTTTATTTTTAGTATTTAATAAAATGTGACTCTACCTGAAAAATTACTCCCTCTTCTGAGATGGAAGAACATCATAATCCCTTAAAGCATTGCAATAGTTTTTTTCTCTTAAACCTAATATCACGATTTAAAAATGCTTAGCTGCAAATATATAGACAAACTCATGTGAATAACAGTTTACTTTTAGTTCTCTGCTCACCTATTATAAGTAAAAATATTGCTCATGACAAGTGTCAATTTTATTGCTCATCTTCAATATTAGCAAATGTTTCTGATTATAAATTATCATTTAAACTATATGGCCCTAATGTCCTTAAAAAAAAAAGGTAACATAGAGACTATCTAAGGTTATATGATTTAAACACCAAAGTAACTTTGGTAAGCCATGATAAAGAAAAACTAGTTGTTAAAATCAACATACTTTAGACTCTTCTTCAAGCACTACTAGTTTCTGTAAAATATACTTTCTTAACTTTTTTAAGTGACTACTTTTTAAAGACATTTTAATATGGAAAACTATGAAAGAAACTTTTGACAAGGATTGTATTTAAGATCTATTGGAAGCAAAAACAAAGAAAGGGAGAAAGAAAATCTATAAATTAAGAAAGACTTAAGAGACATATCAACTAAATACTACATGTGGATCTTGTTTGTATTCTGATCTATAAAATCAAATAAAAAAGAATTTATGAGACAATGAGGTATAACTACTCACTAGATATTAATGAGACATTAATTTTTCTAGGTGATAATGGTTTTAGGTTATGTTAAAAAGGGGAACTCTTATCTTTTAGAGAATCATACTGATATAGTTATGGAGTAAATTATATATGTATCTGTTTTAAAATTTTCCAAGATAAAAAGTTTTTAAAAAGGTCTATTGGTAACTAACCTAACAGTATATTTACATTGCTTGTTAAACATCAATTCAAATTTGAAGATATGGGATCATCCTAATTCACAAAACCCCTTACCAGCTAGTTCCCATGATTTAGAACAAGGGGGAAAAACACTGACTATCAATTTATTATCAAGAAATTAGAAAATTCTTAGAATGCTGATATTAGTAAAGTCAATAAACTAATTAGTTGCAGTGAAATAACCCATAATTCCACTAGATTCCATTATATAATCCCTTACTTTAAAAACTTTTCTGAGCAAAATGAAATGCTTATCTAAATTTTTAAGATAAAAAATAAAACTATAGCAAAGCAAAAGATATCACCATAAGCTTGTAAGTTATGCTGCCTTTTAAAAAGGGAAAAGTTGATTTTAAAAGACTAAGATATGTAAAAATTTTAATTTAGTAGAAAAATATGTGATTAATGAAAGCATTTTTCTTTACCAAGGAATTACTTTGCAATTCCTTGTAGGAATTACTTTGCAATACCTTGCAATATCTGCTGTGACATATTATATAGAAGTAAAACCAAATAAATATCCAGCATTGCCTTAAACATTTCTTGAACAAATAAATATTTACTTTGTTAACACAAAGACATTTACCTTTAGAGTTACCTGAATTTCTTCTATAGTCTGGGAAAAATGGTTGCAAACAGCTTTGGTAAAGAATACTACTAAAATTAAATTTCTTAATAATGAAGTAAAAATAAAACAGAAGAGTATAAAAACAAAGCAAACTGTATTGAAATACTAGTCAAAAAATCATACTATGGTGGGAAAAAACACTTAGATGACAACTGCTATAGGCTCTGTTGCTGATTTGGGAAGTAAAAAACTTTGGGTCTCAATTTTCTACCTCTAGAAGATGTTAGATTAATTTCTCTCTCTCCAGTCCCACTTCTACAACCTACAGTATCCACATAGTCCCTTTCTTCCTTTGTAAACCATACTTGACTTTCAGCAGAATACATGGTTGACTGGGATAAAAAAGACCACATTTGCAACCAGGTATGACTATGTGATAAAGCTTTAGTGAAAGTATTATGTTTTAGCAGCCTGATAAATCTACTTAAAAGACAATGTGTACAAATTTTGCCTTTTTCTCCACATTCCAGACATTATGCTGCCAGGGATGGCTCATGTTGGAAATAATGTTTTATCTTATTTAAGCAACCATTATTTTGAAGTTTTTCTGTAATTTGAAAACAAACTTAGTCCTAGATGGCATAAAAACCACACTCTTATACTATGCTACCTTGAAATCAATCAGTTACTCAACAATAAATAAGTGAATGAAAAATAAAATGCTAGAAGGAAAAATACCCTAGAATGAAAGAAAAATTACTACAATTTTACTCCTAATTTCAAAAAATGAGAGAAAGGAGTTCAAGATTTTGTTGGGTACTTTTTCCTCCCCTAACAGGGGTAGTTGGCATGTTTAGTGTAGGTAAAGTAATTCTATACATTAATTATTCCCTCATTTTTCATTCAGCAAATATGTATTTAGCATCCACTATGTACCATGTATTAAGAGTGCCTAAATAGACAGAAAAGATCCCTACTTTAATAAAGTTTACATTCTAGTGGAAAGGTGAAAGGTAGTCTATATTTAATGGCATAAAAATACACAAAGCACTTAGCTATTCTTCTATTGAAGACACTTCCTCACCATCAAAAATATAAATTAACTATAATTAAGTTCTTCCTTTAAAATGAAGACTCTGAACAAAAACCAGAACAATTTAACATTTGTCGCAACCAGATCAATTGTTTTTATGAACCTTTATTTGTGAAGAGAGTGTTTTCTCCACATTTTAATGTCCAATGGGGAAAAAAATTCTTGATATTTCATGTTCTCAATAACTTGAAACTTATTTTTACAGAATGAAATTAAACATAAAAATGACTATGACAAACAAATTGGCCTTTGGTCAGAAATTTAATCAAGGAACTTAACTAATTGAACCTACAGGAACAGAGATAATACAAAGAAATTACTGATTAGCCAACAAAAGGAGCTAAAAATTTTGATGTCTAAATAAAACATAGAAAGCCAGGTTATAAAAAGGCCAGAGTAATTCTAAATCTGGTCAAATATCAATGGGAAGAGATTTGGAAGAGATCAATTTGGAAGAGATTATTTGGGGAATAATTGGTTTTGGATATGGAGTATGCCCAACATACTTAGGCATAAGAAGATGACTATCTACCTGCTAAATGATCTAAGTGTGACAGTCACTAGAGCTAGAATTCAAATCTGGAAGATATACACAATGAAAGAAAATAAACTAGAAGGGTATTGAAGGAAATTCCCCTAAAGGGCAGAACAAATCTCCTAAGGGCAAAAGAACAAGAAAGTCACATACCACTGATGTTTTCTTACACACTGATGAATACTGACTTGTAAAACAATGGTTTTAGTAACCTCCTCAATAGATCTCTATAGATCAAGAGTTACTATATACCTAACTTCCCATAAAAGAGGTGGTTTAGGCATTTCAAATATGAATTCCTTGAACAAGGCACTTCACAGAGTGATTTATGCAATGGAAAGCCATGTATTGTCATATTAAGTAACTGTAGGAAATATGCATATGTAAGCTATGCTTTAGTCTTGATATAATCAGCACATATGCCAAAATTATGGCATAATTTATGAAGAGAAAAATGTAAAATATATATGTTTATGATAAAGTATAATTATTCAAATACAAGTTAAGACTATAGTTCTTTTAACCTCTTTAAGACATTAAAGGGTGTCAGTATTATAAAATTTAAAAAATTAATATATGATGGGGTATCTGTCAGATATATATGATTCCCAGAGTATTCAAAATGATTATTACGTATTATTATTAAGATTTCACTATGTCAATATGCCTTTTACACCAAGTTGGCTAAACCAATAACCTTCATAATCTGCTGGCTATTAAGTATTTTTGATATAATTGAAGTGATAGTTGAATTGAAAAGAAGCCCATATTTTTCACATAAAAATATACTATCACAAAACCTGGTGAAATTATTGGTTGACCTTAACAGAGATAAAGATCAAGGACAGTAAGTAATTCTCTTTGAAAGTAGACCTTAAAGGGCAGAGACTACGTTTATTTAATTGATAGAAAATAAAGCATAGATGCCATAGGTTCTTAATCTGGGAACAAAGATCTATTTCAGAGAACCTTGAAGCTTTATATAAAAATCTGAGTCTTTGCTTTCATCTGATTCTTAAATGGGTATGAAATCTAAAGACAGAATTAGTACACCTACAAGTGTGATGATCTTATTGGTTAGCAGAACAACTCCATGTCCTTAAGTTATTCAACAGCATATACCTGAATACTAGTAACTGCATTTCCATGGAGTTATACTGTATTTTCCTCTTCCTAAAGCAGTTTCAAAACAAAACAAACCCCAATTCGACACCAAAAACCAACAACTCATGAGATTCAAGCTTTAAGAAAACTATATGGGATTTTTCATTGCAGTCAAGACCAGAGGAAAACCATGAGACAATTTCAGCATTAAAGAGAGAAGAGAATGACACACATTTCTCTGGATATCCCTTTATAAACCTCTTCCCCATTCAAAGACCTAATAACAAATTAAATAGAACATCTCGGATATGCCCTCAGAATCTTAAGGGTGAAATCCAAATGCCACTCCCACACAGAGGCAGAGATCAGGTTTCTTCCAATTCCAACAAAGTGTGCAAAGCTAAGGAGTGCAATTAGAGATGAAAGACTCTCCATTTGCCAAAATGAGGAGGGGGCTTGTCAGTCTTGCCTGACGTAGACAGGGGAGATGTCAAGGAGGTCGGCACGTGATCGGCCCCGGATGTTAAGAAATGCAGCCCTACCAGAATGCTGTGGCCATGAGAAAGCAACTCAGCAGCAGAGGTGGTGGCAAAGGTAAGACCTGAACCTCCTAGTGAAGAGCTACGTGGCACTAAACAAACAGTGCTTCGTCTCCCCAACCCCCTGCTTCCGCCCCAACCATTTTCCCTTTTGGTTACCAGTTGCTCCAGATGCCATACAGTAGTTCCACAAAAGCGAAAGAGAGGTTCAGGCACAGGAAGAAAAACAGGTTCCGGGACGTCTTGTCCGACAGGATAGACCTGGTCATAACACAAGTAGGAAAGAGCAGGGAGAGTCAAAGGGGTGCCAAGACCCTAAAGCTGGGTCCCCTTTTCAAGACCCTCCCATCCACAGGCTCCTTTCCTCACAGCGGGGAGTTGAGGGGGGAGTACCTGACACTCCCTCCCTGGACCTCGGGACATTCTGAGGTCTGGGCCCTCTCCTCTTCTGCCAGCCACCCCCTCCCAGCAAAGAGCACCCCGCACCTAAACCAGCCCGAGATCTTGCCGAACAGATTGAACTTCGGTGGTTTGTATTCATCGTCCTTGATGGACAGGGGCAACATCTTCTCTGCCCGGCGAAGGGCCGGGTCTACTTCCCTCTAGAAGCGGCTCCGTGAGGGCGATGGCAGTGACAGTAGTGACGCCTAAGACGGGAATCCCCAGTGCCCGTTCCGGATCGCGCGCCGCTGCGAGACACAGTCAGACCCAGACACACACCCCGGAGCTCGCTGACTTCCGGCCCGGGCCGCGCAACGGGTCCTGGGACGGGAAAGGAGGGAGGCGGGCCCGCGGGCGGGGCCTGCGCTGCGGGGGCGGGGCTTACGGGGGCGGGATGGGAGCTGTCCCGGGTCTGTTGAGGGTGCTGTGGAAGGAGGTGGCGACTGCGAGGGGGTTGTCTAAGTTACTGACCTGGGGTAGGGTCCGGTCACCTGGACTCAGGAACAAAATCCTGAGGTGGCGACCTGCAGACTGGGATGGCAGGAAGTTGAGAGCCCTCTCACGCCCACCCTAACCGCCTCCCGCCCGTGTTCCCGGATGCACGGTGCCCAGCCCCTACCCTTTCGCCCCCGGCCCCCCACCTCCCGATTGGCATTAAATCCCCGTGCGGTGCGGTGGGTAGCAATGCCTAAGACTCCCGGCAGCCACGTGCTCTCTTGCCCTCAGTCCGCAGGAAGCGCAAGTGATGCTTTTGCTGGGTGAACTCGATGGGCACCCAAATCCTAGGGCTCCATCCCACCCACCAGCCAGCCTGTACGGCCACGGAGGAGGCGATCAGTCGACGTCTTCCGAAAGAAAGACTGTGAAAGGTGTTATGTAAAAGAAGCCCTTTAATAGTAGGTCCTATGAGACCTGAGGTTCGGTTGATGCATTGCTTCCCCTACAATCTCGATCCGCTGAAACCCCCAAACTCTAGGATTCGTGCGCGTCTCTTTCGCTTCCAGGTCATCGCCGGGGCAGCAGCTGCCACGGTCGTTCTAGTCGGAACCTCACGGCCCGCCCGCGTCGGGGAAGTGCTGGCAGAAGCTGACTCGGCGGCGGCGGGACGCGGGGCGTGCGGGGCGCCGGGAGGCCAGGCCGGCCGGCCTTTTCCCCGGCCTCCGCGGTCGTTGGAAACGCTGCTTCGGGCGCATTTCCGGGAAATTATTGGGGTAAGGGCAGGTGGTCCGTCACGTGAACGATTAAAAGTTGCTACCCTGGGTGTGGGGGGGAATAGGGAAAAGAAGGCCTGGCTTTAGGAGGTGGGCTGGAAACTACAAAACCGAGCTTCTTGGGAATGCCTGTTAGTCTAACAGGAAGTGAAGCGTCACCGAAAGGGAGGGGCGGCCACTCGGGGACTGTGCCCCGCTCCAGGCGCTCACTTTGCGGGCGGCGCTTTTTCCAGGTTGTTAATCCAGCGCGTGAGGAGAGGTAGGTGCAGGCTGCTCGGCTTAGGAAAGAACGAAAATGAGCGAGCGAGACGGCCCTTCCGTTTTATGATAACCACGCTGCAAGCAAATAAATTGACTAGCCCCACTGCAATCTCCTGCACTCAAGGTAAGGAGACGGCAAAATGCTTGCTCTAGTGGGTTTTTTTGTAGTGAAGGTAGGACCGTGTTTTGCTCTCGTTCTTGGAACTTTGTGTGCGTGTGTGGGGTAGTAATTCGGTGGTTTTATTTTTGAAAATACGTACTTATTCTACCATTTAAAGAAATGTTCATGTTAATAAAAACCTGCTATGTAAAAACAGCTAGGTTCCAGAAATTAAGTTCTGGGAAGATTATTTTTGTCTTTGCCTTTTTAGCATATATTTTATTAATTTAAACATAGAAATATTTTCAATTAGTAGCATTTACCTTTTTTTTTTTTTTTAAGGAAGCTTTTATATTAAGGCTTTGAATTTTGCTCTGCTGCACTGCTGAGGAACCAAACATTAATTGGGTGCAAACTAGGTAGTTTAAAGATAAATATTTCCATGGAAATTGGGTTTTTCTCCCAAACTGCTTTATTTCAGTATAACTTGGGGTGGGGGGAGATATATAGAAACAATCAAATTTCAGAACTGATTTCCAGCATTCTCCTAACTCACAAGGTCAGCTGCAATTTGATCCTGTATTTTTGTATTGTGCCTTTGAAAATAAATTTTCTATTTTATCCAGTCTTAATACAAATTAGAAATTGCTCAACTGGTTTATGGAAAAACCTACATTAGCCCATTTCAAACAGTTTTGAAATCTGTTAGAGAAATTGAAGTTTAATTTCAATTACATCAGTTTCAAGAGACTCCCAAATTACCCTACTCCACACCCCCAAAGATATGAAATAGTATATAAGTATTCCCATGAGGATCTTCTTTCAAAAAACGGCAATGCTACTTCACATATTTCAGTCTTGGATAGTGTAATGACCAAATTCAAAACTAAAGGCATTTTATTTGCAATATAAACGTGTAGATGGACACTATTTAAATCAGGAAAGGTTCTATGAGTGGAAAATGTTAGACTGTGCCTCACTTCTTTTGTCATTTTGAAATAATATTTGTCCCTTACATGTTAACCTATGTATGTTACCACATCAAAGTTTGTTTCTTTCATTCACTGAGTAGTCATTTAATGACTGTCAACTATGTGCCAGGCTTTGTGCTGGGCACTGGGAGTACAAAGCCAGATAAGTCGAAGTTCTTTCCCTGGTGGAATTTTACAGAGAGAAGCTGATATGAAGAGAGGGGGGTTGTGACAGGGATATCAATCCAGTGTTTTAGAACTGTGTATGTTTAAGATCTACACAAGGAATGTCCTTGCAGTAGTGAGGGAAGGGACATCTATTACTCAATGAGTCTTTCTGTATATACCAAGCCATTCCTTTTGCCTCTACAATAAGTCATATCATGGAAGAACATGACTTTGGAAGACCAAAAATGATTCTTCAGCTCTACTCACATGGTCAGTATCTTGCAAGTCTCCGGTGAAATGCAATATTTTGAAAGTCTCCAATCAGAATTCTTAATTCCTTTATATATTATAAGATTAAGTGAGTTTATAAGATTATAAGATATATATAGTAATAGATATTTTTAAACTAATAAATGGATTTTCTACCCTGAACTTTTAAACATTTATTTATATCATCTCCTACCAATTAATTGCATTAGGTTAGCTATGCAGACTCTATGGGGGACAAAAAACCCCAGCTGCTCAGACATGTGATTGAGGACTGTGAAAAAGGCAAACAGAGAGAATTAAGGGGCAGAAGCTCATCTCCGGCCTTGGTTCTAGCTCCTTTTGGGCAGTAATCAGCAAGCCATTGGAAAGACGCCATCTGTCATTTCTCAGTAATCAACCCTGGCATTTATCTGCAACCTTCTTTTAGACCCCGTGGTTTTTTCAGTGCTTGAAATTGAATGCCCTGGGAACTGTTGGTGAAAAAATGAGTTGTAATGGGGGCTAAGACTACTGGTACATATAAATCTAGAAATTGAATACAAGTGCAAATTGCTAACATGTTCAAGGTTTTGTTCCAAGGCCTGTATCCTCTGGTTACACACGTGTAATCATTAGATAGTTGCGGTGATGTGAGTTTATTCTGCTTCTAAACCCTCAAGAGAAAGGCCTAAACAAAAATAAAGCAGTGTTAGCATCAACCTCATGGGAAGCCATCATCTACCTCTAAATTAATTTTTAAAACACAGAATAGCAAATTTTAATTTTTAAAATAATTCAAAGCTTATGAACAATGGCATTAAAAATATTGGTTTTTTTAAAAAAATTTCCTGATGTTTAACAAAAGCATCACAGAAAATTGTTTGATTTCCCTTAATAGTGCCAAGAGAGCCTGTTCCTATCATTCACTGAAGCCACAAGGAAAATTTTTTAAAAATTAAACTTTAACGTAATGAGGTAAGTACCAGTATTTTTTCGGGGGGGGGGTTGTTTAATTGTGGTAAAATATATGTAAAATATGTAATCTTAATCATTTTTAAGTATACAATTAAGTAGTGTTAAGTATTTTCACATTGTTATGCACTCAATCTCCAAAACTTTTTTATCTTACAAAACTGAAACTTTATATCCCTAAAAAACTGTCCATTTTCTCCTACCCTCAGTCCTGGCGACCACGATTCTTTCTGTTTCTATGAATTCGACTGCCATAGATACCTCATTATAAGTAGAATCATACAGTATTCATCTTTTGGTGATAGGCCTATTTCATTTAGCATAATGTCCTCAATATTCATCAATGTTGTGGCATGTATCAGAATTCCCTTCTATTTTAAGACTGAATAATAATATTCCATTGTATAAATATATCACATTTTCTGAATGAATTATCCATTCATCCATCAATGGACATTTGGGTGGTTTCTGCCTTTTGGCTATTGCAAATAATGCTACAGTTAACATGGGTGAAGTACCAGTACTTTTATCTAAGAAAAATTATTTCCTATAGAGGTATTTTTGTTTCCTTGGACACAAAAGTTCTTACTTGAACCAGGGTCTTAGAAAATACTGTAAGACCTCTTTTAAGTTCTTTGGAATAGTAGTCCAGGTTATAGAATGAAGTCAATAACTATAATGTTGAAATATTCTTGTAGACTAGAACAAAGCTGAAAATAGAGACTATGTAGAAGACACGGAAAATACAAAGTGGCTCAAGTGTGAGAGTCTGGACTTTGATTCTGACCTGCCACTCTTTCTGTGGCTGAGGAAAAATTATTTAATACTGTATTCTTGAGTTCAGCTGTCGCATCTACAAAATGGGTGGATATATTTTATTTCTTTTCTTTTTAAAGATTTGAAACCTGGATCTCTGAGGTATTGTGTAACATGAAGGGAGAAGAACTTTGACGACTTTCGACTTCCGTTGCTGTTGCTAAGCTCTGTGAAGGCAGAAACTGGGTCTGCCTGCCCAGTACCAGCCCAGTGCCTGATGGTGCTGGGCACTTGGTAGGCACCTCAAAATATCTACTGACATAGATATTGTCCTTCTCCTAATAAAGTGAAAAAACTCACATGAATTGGGATTGGTTCCATCTTAGGTTTGATATCTAAAAATAGTTATGTCATAATTCATATATATGAAATCTGTTTCCGTTAGAGAAATGATTTTGGAATATGAGCTTTTTGCTGAAAACCAATATTGGGTAAAAGGGAGAGGGTTACATAGAATATTCTAGGGATCTGTTGCCTAACAAAATAGGGTTTCAAATGAGAAGCTCCAGTATCTGGAATGGTAAAAGTGAAATATTTGCAGATGTACTTGGTTTCTTTTTGACCCATTTCTGGAACTCATTTTGCATGGCACTGTACTGAGCTAAAAATGCCTTTCTATTTCTAGGCTTTCTTAGGATGCATTGACTCCTTGGATCCTATGAGTCATGGATGTTCCTCTTAGGAATAAGTCCACTCTTACTTCTGCCCTAATATATGTCCATTGGATTGGTCATCTCCAAACTCATTATCGTCACCATCATCGTCATCATCAATAGCTACAATTAATTGACAATTTCAGGAGAAAGGTGCAAGGCTAGAAAGAACGTTTATCCAGCAGAATTCAGACCTGTGCATTTTGAAAGTAGAGAGGACCTCATTGGCTCAGTAACAAATGGCTGGATTGAAGGAGGCAGGCAATGCTTTAAGACTCTAAATAATATTTCCATGTTATTTCCCTGTATATCAATGATAATAAAGCAAACTGTCATTAATTGGTAGTAGCTGCCTGAAGCAGTGTTGAGAAGGAATCCTTTGTGTAGGAAAGGAAAAAGGAAAACTAAAAAATGCCAGGACTGATGACCACCTTTTGCCATGGAAAAGGGAGTAGGATTGAGGAGGGAAATACACAAGTACTTAGTATCTGATATGCCTGTTTTAAATGCTGCCTTTGTTCATTCTAACCTGATTGACCTCTAAAGAAATGGCTCACTCAACCTGGCTTTCAGGAGGAGGACTTGATATTTAATGTAATCAGTACAAAGATGCTTTCCTCACAGCGTGGAGTGAGACATGACATGTTGCAGCAGCATCTATCTATTCAACTCTGATATTGAAGTCCATATAGCTATTTCTCAATATGTTTTAGCAATTCTGTTTCAGAACCATAGTCTCAAAAGTGTACTAAGGGCAGGACTAGTCCTTCTAAATAACAGAATTTGAATTGGCTATCAATAGTCATATATATATGCAGCCAGTTATATTGTCAATAGAAAAGATTGATTGATTTAACCCTAATAGCTAGTCCATAACACAGTTGATCCAGATTGTAGTCATCTAAATCATCCATTCATATCACTGTATAATTGGTCATAAGTCCAGCAAGATCACAAGATGAATCTGTGATACTACATGGAATATTTTATTATAATTATAAATCTATTCCTGCCTTTTCTACTATATTATTAACACAAAATAATTTACACTATTTTGATGTAGTGAGACTTGTGAAAAAAGTAACAAGAGTTAAGAAGAATCTTGTAAGAGTAGATGGGCCATTTAGGAAAAAAGGGAGGGGAAATCAGTTAGGAGGGAGAAGATAGAATTGGTAGAAGATGAGAAATGCTGTATGGCATTTCTAAAATAGCAGTATAAAGAATGAATTTCCTGAATGTGGGTAAAATCCTAAAGTCAAAAACTCTTCCAAGAATGCAATATAGCACCTGGAAAAGACTTGTGAAAAGTGCCCTTTCATGTTCTATTTCTGGCATTTTGTATTTTACAATGAAGTAAATTCTAGTTTATGCTACTTAAAATGTCAATGGAAAAAGCTTACTATGGGCAGTACTGAACTGATTTAGTCAGTGTGCTGACTTCAATTTCTTTTTCTGTTGATGGTTCTGTAGTCCATAGTTTTTGTCACTTTGTGAACCCAAACTAAATTTTCATTTCTCAACTAGGTAAGACTATTTGTCTGTTTAAATCATGTATGCTGTGTGCCAGATTAAGCTTCTGGTCACCATGAAACTGTTAAGCCTCCTAAACCTCCTTGGGGAAATTCACAAGGATGTTACTATCTAACAAATGATGCTTTTCCCTCAAGGCAAATCAGCTCATTCACCAGGAACTTCCATAGAAACAGGGATGTTCAAAGACATTTAATGCAGAACATCTTTGAAAAGATGTGAAAAAAAAATCAGAGATCTGGATGTCTTTTACTTATCAAGTGACTTGGCCACAGAACTGAAAGTAGAAAGGTAGCCTGTGTAGTCTGTGCTTAAGGTCACATCCCATGACTTGCTCTTGTAGTCACCAGTTGGGTGGTGACCCAGGTCTTTTATGTAGGGAAGGGTTTCTTGGGTACTGGCTAGTCTTAATTCAGCCTTAATTTGCATTTAATTTGAATTTATTCTGTTAAAGTTTCAAGTAGCCATTGAAGTTTAGGACAATTTAAACATAAACATCATCATTCCATTCAGCTACCAAGAGTTGTGAACACAAAAAATGGGCCATACACTGTTCTGGATTATGAAGACTGGCAAAAACTGCCCTCAAGGTACATTCAGCATAGTCGATAGTTACAATATCTGAAAATAAGGGCTAGTAGCACTGTATTCAGAGTTCATTGGAACACTGAGGATGGAGAATGGTGGGGGAAACATTCACAGGCGAGGTGATATTTGGAAGAGACTTGAGGGGCAGGGAGTAGGAGTTGGTTAGATATAGAGAAGGAAGGGCTTTGTGGGGAGAGAACATGTACTGATACATCGTCATCAGCTCACTGTGTGTAGGTACCATTGAGGGCAAAGTCCTTATGGAATTTGGCACCACATTCTCCTTTGCCTCAGTTTGAACAGTGTCTGTCATCTGCAGCCATAAACCTGGCCAGAAACTGCTTCCAACTCTCTTTGTGCATGTTCATAGGAGAAAAGCCTAGGTTCTGAATCCGTCTCTGCATTCCACCTTGTAAAGATTTTATCTCTTGGCAGCTGAGGACTGTTTCTGAATATCTGTGTTCTGTAATCATCAGTTTGTAGGCAAGTGCATATTCTGCAGGATGAGCCAGGGGAGAAACAATCTATGGTATGAGGCAAGTCTCTTAATGAAATGGCAGAATAGTTATCGTTCTTCTACCATCTGTGGCATCAAAATAAAAATGACAGCTTCTCATTGTACAGCACCAAGCTGCTCATTCCTTTTCTACCTCATGAGTCAGAGGACAAACTAATCTTTGTTCATGCTGTGCTGTGGCATATTTGTTTTCAGCTTCTCTCTGGGTAGTTATTGCTTTTTCAGTTGGAAGGAGCTAGTCCTGAGAAAAAAATTCTTCAACAGTATTCTTTCTAGAGAACGTGGATAGATGATATAGTAAATAACTGAATAGCAAGTCTTTGAAAAGTCAAATTGCCCGGTCCATTTAAAGACATACATGAAAGAATTTGTACTGTTGTTTAATAGACTGTGTATTGCTTTCTTACTCTTATGTTCACATTCAACAAAATTTCTTATAGTTTCAGATAATACTCTTTCCTAAGCTACTTCAGTTCTCAGATATTTAAATATTCCTGACATTATGACCTAGCAATTCCACTCCTAGGTATACACTTGAGAGAAATGAAAACATGTTCACATAAAAACTTGTGCACAAATGTTCGTAGCAGCATTATTCATAATAGCCAAAATATGGGAACGACCCAAATGTCCAGCAACCGATGAACAGATGAACAAAATGTGGTATATCTATACAATGGAATGGTATTTGGCAATAAGAAAATGAGGTACTGATACATGCCTCATGATATAGACCGCACAGATGAACATTGAAAACATGCCAAGTGAAAGAAACCAGACATAAAGGCCATGTATTCTATGATTCCATTCATATGAAATGTTCAGAATAGGCAAATCCTTGAGACAAAGTAAACTAGGGGTTTGGAACGGAGGTTTGGGCTTGAGGGAAGTAGAAATAGGGAGTGACTGCTAATGGGTCTGGGGCTTCTTTTTGGGGTGTTGAAAATGTTTTGAAATGAAATTGTGATGGTTGCAAACCTCTGAGTATATTAAAAGCCACTGAACTGTGTACTTTAAATGGGTGAATTTTATGGTATGTGAACTCTGATTAAAGCTATTTCTAAAAATCTCCAACAAAACAAGTATGAATTTTTATATTAATATTATTTGCAGGTAACTCAGTGACAGTCTTGTGTATTAAATTTTTGATAACATCCTTACAGAATTTCCCATAAGGAAGTGGAAAGAGTCATGGACTATGCCATCAGATCTAGATTCTTGCCCTGGCTCTGCTGCTGATTAGCCACATGCAGCTGCATGACCTTAGGAAGTTTCTCATCCCTGGACCTTGGGTTCTTTATCTATGAAACAAGGAAATTGGCTTAGGAGGGCTCTGAGGTGCCTTTCAGCTCTCTGAGTTTATGTGTATGTGCAATGAGATATATAATTATTGGGGCAGTTTTAGAGACATGGCTTCATCCCTGTTGTTTGAGGATAAACAATAGCAGTGGGTTTTTCAGAGACCTTCTCACTAGAGTCCTCCTCATGTTCAAGTGTGTCTTAATAGGGCAACTTATGTGTAGAGCAGGGTTTCTCAACCTTGGCATTATCAGCATGTTAGGCCAGGTAATTCTTTGTTGTGGGGGGCTGTCTTATGCACTGTGGGATATTTAGCAGCATTCCTGACATCTACCCACCAATTAGTGATCGTATCTCCCTCTCAGTTATGAAAATCAAAAATGCCTCCAGATTTTGCCAAGTGTCCCCTGGAGGGCAAAATTGTCCCTGGTTGAAAACCTCTGGTATGGAAGATGCTTGAATAACAATATATCAAAATAATAAAAAGATGTGTTCTCTGCCTATGTGGGACTCTAATTAATTAATAGACACAAAAAATCATTCAAGGAATTTTTGAAGAGGAAAGATTTTTTTTGTTTTGATGACATTTACTGTGTTTACCAAAGTTATATTTGATCTTCTGGGAGAATGACAGGAAGGGAATAGACTAAGCTGTTAGAGGCTTTTTGGAATGAGGCAGAGTGTCAGTAAATATATAGAGACTTAACTTTAAAAAGGAATAACCAAAACCTAAAGGAAAAGTTAGGAATTGAGGGCAAGAGAACTGGGAAGTTCCTTCATTTACTTTTTGGGTCTTCCCAAGTAAGACATAGGTCATCCAGATGTGTTTTTTCTCCTATCTCCTGTTCAAAGCTTGAAGCTGTGAATTAGATGATGGGTTTGGAACTTTCTCTAGAAAAATACAGAAGAAAGCTATAAACTGTGAAATCTATATGGCCATGAAGTCATCATTACCCTCCAAACTGTATTGATGCTGTTTCTAATGGGCCTACAAGAGAGTTCTATACTTTAACTATTCTTAAAGTACAGTGTGCCACTTGCACTGCAATCTGTAAAGTCCTTGCTCTTCTTGCTTTTCTATGCAAACTAAAAAATTCACATAATTGTATCAGGCTGCATTCTTTAATAAATACCACATGAAATATTTACACTGTGTTTCTAAGGACATAAATTATTCATATTTCCCGAAACCTTTCTGATACAGGTAAAATGGGGGATTAGAAGCTATCTGAAAGAGGAAATTTCTGTGATGGGTCCAGGGGATAAATTCCTACTTAAAAGTATAGATGAAACTGAAGCAGTCACTCATGAGTGTCACCAGTGTATATTTATAGCAAGCTATAGTAATTAACTTTCATTACTTTTTCTAGACTAAAACTTTGAGGTAATAAGTTATTAGTGTCCACTTTAGAGAATAGAAACAGTTCTATGTAAGTTTTATAATATGCTATTCCTACTCAGCAGCAGAAAATAAATATGAAGACCTCAATCATGGTATACTTTAATTGTCAAAGTGATTCTTTACTCTGAGTGCTTGTATCTGGCCATTTTTATGTAGAGCTGAAATATGTTTTATGGGATCTGCTTTTGATTCAATATTAAAAGGATTTTCAAGGACTTTGAACCAAGATTATTAATTCATAATGGCCCGTCTTTGGTTGACTACATTAACAGTAGGTGTTGTTTTAGAAAGAGGGTACATAAAATGAAAACATTGTACTCTAAAGCCTTAAATTACTGTCCTTGAAAAATAATCATGGTAAAGCTGAGGTTACTTTGAAAATAATTCATTTTATTCATATTTTAAGAGTGAGGCCATGATAGAAGGGGAAACACAAAATTTCTCTTCTTAATAGAACAAACTACAGAGAAAGTCCAGAACAAATACCCTTGAAAGCTCTCTGAAAAGCTTACCATTAGGTAGCACTGCTCTTCAGTTCTGAACTGTTGAAAAGTGAGAGCTGCTGAATGGTAATGACCTTTCCCTGTCCTTGTGAATAAGCTCTTCCTTTTGCTTGCATGTGGCCTCAGCACACTCTCGTATCATGAACTGTATGCCCCTGTCCTCAGAATTCTCCATTCTCCTAAACTTCAAAGGAACATGTTAAAAATGTGGCTTTTATGGTCTTTCTATGTCCTTGAACTATATAGAGAGAAAACTTTTTGCAATTATGAAACATACCTCATTACATGAAACAAGGTCCCGGGAACATGTTGGTCACTAACCCAACCAACTGCCAAGTCTCCTTGGTAAAAAAACATAAAAGGTTGATTTGACATCATTTGGAAAGTAAAGTGAGATTTAGTTCGGAATATAGTATTTTATTAGACAGGAAAATTTAGCCTTACAGTCTTAGGATTGCCTGTGGAATGACAGCCTAGCTGTAATTGCCTGACTTCAACCAAAGGAAATGAAATCAAGAGCTTAGATATTTCTGTGTATGTATATACACAGTGTACTTTTCCAAGAGATGGGAAGAACCAAAAATAAAATGTACAGAGGCAGTGTTATACCAAGAAGGACAGTGACAGTGGCTCTTTATACTAGCTTACCATACCTTTGGTTAGCAGTGAGAAATTTTTTCCAGCTTTATTGTATTTTTCTGTATTAAGCAATAGATGAGAATATCTGTTTATCAGATAGCCTAAGAAGAGAAATTATATCAAAAGTGGTAAGACAGGATAGACCATGGATCAATTAAAGCCCTCAAAAATAATATACATTATGCTTATTACATTCTTATTTCATCTTTCTAAGAAATCTATTTTTTTCTTAAAGCTATTTTAAATATGTTATTTAAAAACTCCTGGTTAATTTTTGTTTCCAGTCTTTATATAAGTAAATTTCTTTGAATGGTTCATTTTCCTCATTTCTGGCTTTTCTACTTGAGTAGAGTAGTAGAATAGATCCAGGATATGCTGAAATGGATGTGAAGACTAAGTTGACAAAATACAAAATAAGGACCTAAAAGGCTTACGGAGGCTTGTGGAAGAGTTAGTAGTCTGAAATCAGAAGCACAAATAGCAGAAGAATAGAAGACAGAAACAACTGAAAACCAACAGTGCTATAGCAGGAGGCAGCAAGTAAGGAAATGAAATTTTACTGGAAGCCAGGGAATCAAGAATTGCAGGTCTCTGTAAAACTATATGTGAGATTTAACCTTTTGTCATATAAGTGAGGGATTTGATTATATAAAAACTTTTGACCAGTGAATATCTAGGCCATACGTATCAATTACTTGTTCACTACTATTCTGTAGCCATCTCTGGAAAATTCTTTAGGTGTAGTAAGGAAGATGGGAGAGTATACATCTGATGATAATGCCTTATGATCTGTCCTGTGAGAGAGGAAGCTTTGGAAGCTCAAGAGCCTACCTTCAGTTCAACCTGGATTTGAATCCAGGAAGTACAGCCCCAAACCTCATAATAATGAACAGCCTGGGGTCTAGGGGCAGATTTTCCTGGTGGATATCCTAGCTTCATTACTTACATTCTTTAGAAATTTGGGGAATGTTATTTAATCTCTGTAAGCATCTAAACTATTAAATGGGAATAACAATAGTAAAGAATAAATTAGATCCCATCACACTCCTGATTAACACCTTCCAGTGGCCTCCCATCTAACTTAGAATAAAATGAATACTCCTTATTGAGGCTAAAAGGGCCCCACGTGATCTGGCCCTTGCTTATCACATCATTCTGTGATTTATTGTCTTCAATTCTCTTTTGAATTTGTTTATTTGTTTCTCTCTCTCCCTTTCATCTCCTCTGCTACAAACAGCAGACATCTTGTCTGTCTCATTAAATGCTATATCCATAGAACCTAGAACAGTCCCTGCCACAAAGTAAGTGCTCCGTAACTATTTGTTGAATGAATAAGTACATACTATGGCATATCACACACATAGTGCAGGACCTAATAAGTAATAAACTCATGATAGTTTTTGCCACTTTATGTCTTACAGTTCTGCATATGATTTTATTTGGAAATAAGTTAGCTGCTACCAAAATGTAAGTTTAAAAACAGTGTTTTACTAAGGGAAATATAATCTCATTTGAAATATAACCTCAATTCCAGATTTTATTGATAAAATGAGAGCAAATTTTAAAATGGTTTAATTCTTCCAATTTGGTGCATATAAAGTTTTTGTCTGCAACTGCAAAACAAGCAAGACCAGAAGGGAAGGAATATTAGACTATACTTTTTATCTCTTGGGCCAATTCATGTTATCAAAGAGGAAGGAAGAACTGAATTTGAATCAACTAAAATAAGATTGATCCCTCTCCTCATTGAAAAACCAGAAAAACACAGTGACTGGTGAGAAGGCTAACATTCTGTGTTTCATTTCCATTTCTACTCTAGGTGTTGCCACATCTGTAAACTTCCTGGGAGAGTAATGGGGATCCGAGTGCTTCGTTTCTCTCTGGTGGTCATCCTCGTGTTACTCCTGGTAGCTGGCGCTTTGACTACTTTACTTCCTAATATCAAAGAAGACAAGATGCTCATGTTGCGTAGAGACATAAAATCCCAGGGCAAGTCCACCCTGGATTCCTTTACCCTCATAATGCAGACGTATAACAGAACAGATCTCTTATTGAGACTTTTAAATCACTATCAAGCAGTACCACATCTGCACAAAGTGATCGTGGTGTGGAACAATATTGGGGAGAAGGGACCAGATGAGTTATGGAATTCTCTGGGGCCTCACCCTATCCCTGTGATCTTCAAACAACAGACAGCAAACAGAATGAGAAATCGACTCCAGGTCTTCCCTGAACTGGAAACCAATGGTGAGTAGCAGCTGCGTTCTCAGCCTAGGAGGGCTGCAGCTAACCAGAGCTGGGGTGGGTATGCACTTTTCTACTTGCCTTAACTGTCTGGAGAAAAATGAGAGAAGTTAATCAAAAGAAACCACTTTGGAAACCTTGAGGGGTGATTTCCACTATTGCTAGAAGCAGTTTCCTAGAAAGGAAATCACATACATCTTGCAACAAATGACAACGAGGTTAATATTGCAAAAAGGATATGCTATAATTACATGTTATTGCATTACACCAAGTAGTAAGATGCCATTTAGCTTATGCTTAATATATTTTTGCCACTCCCCTTTTCCTCCCATTTGTAGCAGTTTTGTGAGGTTGTAATTTGCTTAAAAGAATCCTAGCTTTATTTATGTATAGATTTCATAGTTTCTAGGGTGATAGATGCTACATGATTATTTGCCCCTCAGGCAATTATAAAATCAATTACAATTCCCCAAAAAATATCTACTGGGCAAATTTTTCCAAGAATATATTTCTTATTTACTAATTTGGTCAGAAAATACTTCATTTGAATGATATGTATGGACACTATTGTATCTTATTAGTTGTGTTTTCCAAACTGTTAAGTTTAATTTTTTTTCTTTTCATTTCAGCGGTATTAATGGTAGACGATGACACACTCATTAGTGCCCAGGACCTTGTTTTTGCCTTCTCAGTTTGGCAGGTAATGTTGCTATCTCCTTTATGAATCCTTCTGTATAAAATCTTATCTGGTGCTTAGGTAGGGCAACATGGTTTAATGTGAGAGTTACCCAAAACAGTGTGGGCAGTATTTATCTAAAAGGCAGATCAATTTGTTCTAGGCTAATCAGGATTTCCTGAGCTTAATTAAGCCATCCTGAAAGTTTTGTTATCTTTTATCTATATTTAATTTATATGGTTGTGTACTGGGGAGAAGAGCTAGAATTATCTTCCAGAGAACAACGAGGAAATGATCTGGTATGGCAAAAACTAGAATGCAGAGATATTTTCCACAGGCCACAGATGTGTCTCAAATGAGAAATGTATTTCTGTATTTATACTGTATATAACTTTTTATAAAAGAAAGCATTGATTACCTCCACAAAATTTAATCCTGATTCTGAGACCATTGTTTAGAAATTTGGCAGTAATCATTCTACATGCACCATGGTATCAGCAAGTTTTTTGTTTTGCTTTTTTCAGAATTCTAATTTGAATAAACAGGCATAAATTGCTCCCTAGCCTATAAAAGCAGCTCTCTCCTATTGAATATGTATTAATAACAGCTGACTTTTACAAGTTGCCCTACTATTTCCTGAAACCAGAACTGTGTACAAATACTCCGAAGCCCTGTCAAATAATTAAACACTACTACCCAATTTATGGCCTAATTTGTACTATAGTAACTTTTTAAATTAGCTACTTGGGATATAACACCATTAGATATTAATAGTAAGGGCTCACAATACTCTGTAGATATCAGCATTTTAAAAACTGTAGTTTCTAACTTCATGCCTAGTGTACTGATCAACAAATTGAAAATTTTCCATACCAGCAGTTTTTTCCAGCCCAGTAAATAAAAGCTTCTTAGGCGAAAAGTTCTAATGTGATACTTCAGCTGTGAGATTTCTATTTAAGGTGAAAAAAATCAATTTACCCGAAATGTAAACAGGGGATGCAGAATACAGGGATTATGGTTAATTAGAATAGCAATTAAAGATGTATTAATATGATTTTTGGATTTATTTATAAAAATATCGAAACCAATCTTAATTCATTGACCAAGATGACCTGACTCCTTAAATTCGGTCCGCCCTGTATCCTGCATAGTGTAATGACTTGGGTTTTGTACGTAAGCAAGCAGAACTGGAGTAGATGTCCACCTCTGCCTTTCGTACTGGCCCATGACCTTCACTTTCAGTGCTTTCCCTTTGCTCCTCTAGCCATCTGTGACATTTCTTTTGCTCTCCTAGACTGTGTAAATGGCACATCTTCCCCGAAGCCACCCAGCCTTTACCCCCATCCCTTGACCTTCCCCTGGGCCTCCCAGCAACACAGTTGTCCTTCTGTCCTCAGTGTTCCCATCAGATTTACCCAGGTGTATTTACAACTTCCTCTCAATATTGTAATTCCTCTTTCACATACCCCTGTCATACTCTCTCTAGACTATAAGTTCTTTGAAATGGAGTGAAACTCAGTTACTTTGTGTGTGTGTGGAGGGCTGTGTGTGTCCCTAGTTCATTGTCTATTCAGTAAATGAATGAAGCTCAAATTATTTATGAGAGTGAATTAAACTTTTCAACCCGGTAAGTCCTTACCTCTTTCCCATGCTTCAATGTTTTTCTTTTGTTTGCTGATTGTTGTTTTATTTTTAGTCTCCCCTTAATATGATTATATTTTGCTACCATCTATTCCTTCCTCAAAGATACTGACACATCACTCTCACATATGTATAAATTCATATTTATATTTATTTATTTATATGATCTCCTATTTTTAAAAAAGAAATGCCCAATTTTGAAAACGATAAAATATAGCATTATTTAAATACAAAAGTGGCTTTTAAGAACACTGAAATCAACATGAAAAACAGTAAAACATACATGTAAGCCAGGCACAGTGGTTCACACCTGTAATCCCAGTGACTTAGGAGACTGAGGCAAGAGGATCTCTTGAGGTCAGGAGATTGAGACAAGTCTGGGCAACAAAGTGAGACCCTCCTGTCTCTAAAAAAATAAGAAAAATTAGCTGGGCGTGGTTCAGGCCTTATGGTCCCAGCTACTCAGAAGGCTGAGGCAGGAGGATTGCATGAGCCCAGGAGTTCAAGGTTACAGTAAGCTATGATTGTGTCACTGCACTCCAGCCTAGGCAACAGAGTGAGACCTGTCTCTAAAAAAATAAAAAAAATCTCTAGAAGCAGACTGTGACAAAAAAAAAAAAAGAAAAAAAAAAAATCATACATGTGGGTCCATAATTTTAAATATTCCTAATAGATTAGAGTAGTTTTTCAAAATAATCACATTATGTCTTATTTCCTATAATAAATAGCACATCATGTAGTCAACTCTTCTTGCCCCAATTCCAGTAACCAAAGAGTTTAGTTCTTCAAAATTTCCTATTTGTTAATATCAGATAATGTTTGAATTAGGAGAATATTTGTAAGGTTAGGAAGTTTGTTTTCAGAGAGACTTGGGTTGTGATGGAATTTGATCAGTAGACTTACCAGGACACAGATTTATGAAGTTGCCTGGAATTAGATGAAATTGAGATGTAGAAACCAGGAATAAGGAAAAGTTGACAAGTTAGTTTCATTCTCTCATAATAAGTCATTTGCCTTTTTCACTATGTCTTCTCTAAAGAAATGCCATACTTAATTGTTCTTTCTTCCCTCTTTTCAGCAATTTCCTGATCAAATTGTAGGATTTGTTCCTAGAAAACATGTCTCTACTTCATCAGGCATCTACAGTTATGGAGGTTTTGAACTACAAACACCAGGTTTTGGAAATGGTGACCAGTACTCTATGGTTCTGATTGGAGCCTCATTCTTCAGTAGCAAATATCTTGAACTTTTTCAGAGGCAACCTGCAGCGGTCCATGCTTTGATAGATGAAACTCAAAACTGTGATGATATTGCCATGAATTTTATCATTGCTAAGCATATCGGGAAGACTTCAGGGATATTTGTGAAACCTGTAAACATGGGCAATTTGGAAAAAGAAAGCAACAGTGGCTATTCTGGAATGTGGCATCGAGCTGAGCACTTTCTGCAGAGGTCTTATTGTATAAATAAGCTTGTTAATATCTATGATAGCATGCCCTTAAAATACTCCAATATTATGATTTCCCAGTTTGGTTTTCCATATGCCAACCACAAAAGTAAAATGTAAAAGTAAAGCAAACAAAAACAAACCTGAAAACTGCTTGGTATTCGAGTAGCTTCTCCATGCTATGTATTTTTTTTTTTTTTTTTTTTTAAGCAACGTCATGAACTTTTATCTACTCCAGAAGTCTCTACAGTAGAAAATAAAGTACTGTGCATCTGGGATATAAAATTCACAATAACTTCACAAACCAGGAAGCCAATCTTATCCAGATAAGATTGATAAGAAAACACCTTCTTACTGGGCATTTTCATTCATGGATAATAATAACTTCTTGGTCAGCAATTTTATTGTTTACATTCTGAGACTGTTCTACGATTTCTTTGACTCCAGGCATTTGCCTTAAGGACCTACAGCCAGCTTTTCCAGGATCAGAAACTCAAGAGAGGCATTTCGTAACTTTTTCACTAAAGGTTGATTGTTCTAATTTGAAACCTGAAATGCCTCTTTAGCAAAAGCCTGTGTTGTAGGGAGAAGCCATGTGAAAATAGTTTCAGTCCCATCTGAAAACAAGAGGGAAATTTGCAGCTACCAGTGCTTCGTTTGTGGCCCTTCCAAACAACTCTTCCAAGACTTAATAGCCCAGCATGGTTCTGATACAACTGTCAGTGCTTTTATTTTTGTTGATTAGTCTGTTGTGACTGGTAGGGTTAATTTTAGTAGCTGGAGGATGTCTAGTTGTTTGCTTGATTTTTGTGAACACTTACTGCATGAAGCACAAAACAATGCAGCCTGTGTTTCTTTTATGCAGCTTATATGCAGCAAGGAGTGTGTTACTAGATTCAGGTAGTGCACTTTGTCACTGAATCTGACCTTGAGAATGTACATTAATTCTTATATTTTACATAAAGTATGTGTTATTTAAGAAACATGTATATAAAAACTTCTGAAAAAGTAAGTAACTGGCAGAAGTTAAAACCCTTAGTATCAAAAGATCTTTATTGTTAGAGCATAGGTTAATTATCTCATGGATACTAAAAAGCTGTGTGTATTACACACAATGCCAAACACTTGCATTCAGAAGCTTTTTTTCCCCAAAAAACATCCCAGGTACTATTCATCATGATAAAATTTAAAATACATAGATACAATAAAAAATAAGAACCAAATCATAGCAGAGGAATTCTATAGGGAGTCTGCATCAGTTATTTGTTTAGGTTGCCTGTTCTCTGTTATCTGAGTTAGTATATGTGTTCCACCCATTGTCTGTGTTTAGTCCTTGTTCACTGCTTGTGGCAAGGACTTCTTAATTAGGCCTCTGTCTACCACCTTTTCTTCCTTCTCCTTCTCCTCTTCCTTCTTACATAATGTCAGTATATTCTCATAATTGCAAAGCTGTGAGGATATTAAAATAACCATGTTTAATATTCCAGTAATGAGGTCTTTGTGCAGTTAATTCAGTATATGTTGTTTCTTCACATTGGATTGTGTATGTGTCTTAATGCAGTCAGATTGAAAAAAAACTACAAAAGAACTTGTAACCTCACCAAAAATCAGTAATGTCAATTATCTGCTTTGTCCAACATTGGTAGTAGTTTTTTGCCTTTTGGGACTCCACTAATAGAATAAACTTTTACTATCCATGTGTTCTATGTTAATAAAGTAGACTCGTATTTTTGTGGTCAGTGTTTTCACAAATTTCTATATACAATAATATATTGCTGAGAATAAGGTAGAGATATTAACCACAGTCCCCTTGGGAAAATTTTCCATCGGGAAAATTCACAGATTTCATTTCCCATCTTGTGTTTTTAAACTTAAGTATCACATAAATTTATTAAATGTTTTCAGATGTTATAGAGCAAATATGAAACCAAAGTGCATTTCAGTCTGTATCACAAAGACTTGCATTGTGGGTAGATGCCTACTAAAATCATTTCTTACTGAACTCCTCTTGTTCTTGTTCCAAATGATCCAGAGAAGAGATGCTGAAGCTTCAACTGCATAAGAGAAGCAATGTAGCTTAGGATTGTGTACTCTTTGCTATTAGCATTCTTGGGCTCAAATCCTTGCTAAACCTAATATATATTTAACTACTTAGCGCCTCAGTTTCCTCATCTACAAAATGAGAACAATATCTGCCTGGGGTTTGTTTGAAGGAATAAAAGAGATAACTTGCATAAAATAGAGCACAATGCCCTGTTCATTTTGGAAGTTCGATAAATGAAAGCTATTGGGATGCTAGTGTTATTGATAATAAGGGCAAAGTTACTCGTACTGTTCACCACTAAGGTATTAGAAAGCCCCTGCATCCACCAGGTGAGATATTGAAGAAATTATTTCTACCTAGCAATGGGCAAGGAACAATGACAATTTTATGTCATATGCATTCTGTTTATTTCAAATATCTTTTTTCTTATTAAAGCAATACGTATTTATTCTAGCAATTTTGGCATATTCAGAACAGTATAAAGAAGAAATTAAAATTTTTCTGTGTATTCCTGCAGACTTTTATAGGCATATATTTTACTAGCATGATTTATTTGGTATTTCATTGCATGGATAAACCAAAATTTATGTAATCAATCATAGTGCCATTTTATTTCATACTTTTTTACTGTTATAAAAACATTTAGATACGTGTCTTTGATTTGAACAGACATCCTTGAGCACATATCTATAATTATTTTTTTTAAATCAAGTCCACAAAAGTTCAATACCTGGATCTATCTAGTAGTATGCATGTTTTTCAGGTTTTTGATATATATTGCTAAATGAATGCCTCCAGGAGTGTTGCCATGGCTACCCTTATTAATGTCACATCTGAGAGCACCTGTTTCCCATCAGTCTTCCCAACATTGCATATTATTTAAAATTTTCTTTCATTTGTTTTTTTCTATGTATAAAATTCTTGAATGCTGCAGGATTTAGAAGGCTGCTTTTTTTTTTTTTTTTTTTTTTTTTTTTTTTTTTTTTGAGACAGAGTCTCACTTTGTTGTCCAGGCTAGAGTGAGTGCCGTGGCGTCAGCCTAGCTCACAGCAACCTCAAACTCCTGGGCTCAAGCGATCCTCCTGCCTCAGCCTCCCGAGTAGCTGGGACTACAGGCATGCGCCACCATGCCCGGCTAATTTTTTATATATATATCAGTTGGCCAATTAATTTCTTTCTATTTATAGTAGAGACGGGGTCTCGCTCTTGCTCAGGCTGGTTTTGAACTCCTGACCTTGAGCAATCCGCCCGCCTCGGCCTCCCAAGAGCTAGGATTACAGGCGTGAGCCACAGCGCCCGGCCTAGAAGGCTGCTTTTTCATAAAACTGTGTTGAGAAGGCTGAAAAGGCAGGCAATCAACTGTCAAATAGAAGATTTGAGGGCAATATAAGCTTCAGGAAGCATTTGAAGTGCTTCTAGAAACTCTTTACTCCATAGTTTACAGTACAGACAATGAATTGCTGACCCTTTCCTGGTCCCAGTAATAAACCATTTGGAAGCAACAAAAAATATTCACACTGTTTCCCTTGGAAAGAACCCAGGGTCAGGAGTGGGTAAGTGTTGGGGAGGCGGGGGAGAGGACGTTCTTCAGTGTGCATGCTTGAGTACATGCACTTGGGAGGGAAGGAGGTAGGGGGTGGAAGTGGGAGAGGCAGTGGAGGGTAATGCTGAGATGGAGGAGAGATATGGAGCACTGCGTCACAAGGCATGCCACAAGGGCTTAAACAGTGACATGCATCATTCAGGATCCCGTGCCAGTTTGTATTGTTTATTGTCCCACTAGGGTTCTCTCAACTTTCTCTCTTCTCCTTCCCTCTTTTCCTTCCCCCATTCTTCTTCCCTTCCCTGCCTTCCTCCCTTTTCCCTTTCCTGAAGGCCCTCTTAATAAGAAACCCCTAAATTTTCGTAAGTATACTTACTGTGGATGAAATGAAAAGAACATCTGATACACTAGAAACACACCCTGAGTCCTGTTCCACTTAATTTCCTTCTCTGCAGAATGGAGATGAAAATATCTGCCCTAAAATTTCATGGGTTGCTTTTGTTTTCAAGGGGCATAATGTATAGAAAGAACTTTGTAGTATCAGGAAAATAAAAGAATTTTTTAATAAGAATTTTTGTAAAAGAACAGCTTAGCTCAGAGTTAAAAAAAACAAAAACTTGGTTGGGAAGTAGTAGCTGTGTCAAAATTATACCTTAGAGGATAAAAAAGCAAGAATAAATATGCAAGAAAACAATTTAAGGAACCTACTTTAGCTGTAGCTCAAAAGGGATATTTAACGAGCCTCTTTCCCTTTTCATATGTCAATATTTCTTTTATTTGAAAAGAAAAAGAATCAAAATTCTTGCTTGGAATATTTTAAGTAGTTTTTTAAAAAAAATCTGAAGAAAGCAGCCTTACTTCATAATGGTGGTTCTTTAGCTGGGCTAATTTTGCCCACCAGGGCACACCTGGCAATGCCTGAAGACATTTTTGGTTGTTACAACTGGGGACATGTTACTGTCATCTAGGGAGTGGAGGCCACTCACTAAACATGGGTCAGTGTTGCTGCTTTTAGGTAAGTGTCTTTGCCTTGAACAGACACCTTTGAGCATATCTATAATTATTTCTTTAAAATCAAGTCCATGAAAGTTCAATACCTGGATCCATCTAGTAGTATGCATGTTTTTCGGGTTTTTGATACATATTGCTAAACACCTCCAGGAGTATTGCCATGATTACCCTTATTAATATCACATCTGAGAGCACCTGTTTCCCATCTATTTAAAACTTTTTTTCTATGCATAAAATTCTTGAATGCTACAGATCTGGAAGGCTGCTCATTCATAGAACATCCTACAATACACAGAATAGGCCTTCACGAAAGAATTATGCATGCCATAATGTCAGTAGTACTAAAGTTGAAGAAAAAGCAAAACCACTTGGCATCATATTGTAGAATATTTGATTAGTGATGTACCTATATAGGACACATTTTATAACAAAGCAAGTTTCATTTTTAAAGTTTTATCCTGTATAACAATGCCTATTGGAGCAGAAAATTAAGGGGGAAATGTGCTTCTATTACTGATAAGACATCACATGCATGATTCTGTGACCCCAACCCGGATCAAAAAGCCAGAAATATCCCCCATTAAGGTTTATTTTTGATCATTCTTTTTTTGATCCACATGCCTTTTTTTTTCACACATAAAGAAATAGACAACGGAACTTGATTTTCTGGAAAGGACATATGAATGAATATATATTTCTGAGGCACCCCAGAGCAATATTGCATAACACACTGTGTATTTTGATAATGTCTCTAATTAGAGTAAGTCCAGGATGGTTGAGTTAAAATAGCTAAATATAAATTCTCAAAGAAGCATGCATAGGCATGTACAGATTATGTGTGTTCAAATATTTTGGGGCCAAACAAAAAATATACAGCTAGTGAAGACAATTTACATAGGAAATGGGGGAATCAGAGAACTTTTTTCTAGTATCAGCTAGGTGACCAAGTTAATTAAATTTATCTGAGCTTCATTATCCACATCTACAAAAGAGAAGGACAAACAAAATGGTCAGTAAATTTCTTTCCAGTTGTAAAATTCCATGACCCTAAGTCAGCGTGTTGGATTAGTAGATTTTAAAGTAAACATGCTATACTTCCTGGCAAGAAAAAATAATCCCCTAGAATTTAGCTCTGTTGGAGCTTGCTGCCTCCCTTACATCCTAGGCCTATCTCCCTGGGAATACTTTCTCAAAGTGAATTCTAACTTCAGAAACATCACTACATGTTAAAGTGTTTTAGGACCAAAAGACATAGTGGTGATGATGTGATGAAGAAGATTACGGTGATATCATCACCATCATTCAGTGGTAAACAACTGCTGGAAGAGGTTACTCCTTAACTAAGCTGTTTAAAGGATACCACTAGCCATTATGAAGAACCCAAAGATAGTTGCAACAAGCTAACAAACCACTTGAATCAAACTGAACTATGGATTAGAAATTGTCACATGCGGCAGCTCATTTATTAAACCCAAAGTGCAAATACAAATTGTAAAGACTGAATAAAGCTATTTGATTCCATTTAAACTTACAAAACATGATTTTTATGTAATTTGCTTCTTACCAGCAGATGTCAGTGCAACCTAATTAACTAACCTCTTAGCAGTTAAAAACCTGCCAGGAAACTGAGTGAAAACAGTCTTAAAATAGCAAAGTTAAAAACCTACTGTCAATGTTTTTGATTAAGAATACTTTCTTAAGTGGAGCTATAGAAAATATCAATCCTTCAAAAGTTAAGTTAAAATGGGTCCTTGCCTAGGTAAATCATATTACATAAGTTTTAACACCTGGTTATCATCATAATTTATGTCTTTTGCAGTGATATATAAAAGTCATGACTTTAATTAAGTACAAAATGCTAATCTGTGGTAGACTGTTAGAATAACACATTATTTTAGAAATTCACACATCATAGACACTAGAGCCAAACAAAACTCATTTGTGTTTGGGTAACATATACAACCCCTTGAAAAACACATTAATTGCTAAAGAAAGCTAAAAACAAACCAATAATGTGATACTATTTGTTTTCTAGAGTGTAGCCTTTTGCTCTTAGCAAAAGTTGTAAATTTAATGACAGTAACAGCAGCACCTATTATGTGCTGAGTACTCACTCAGCTTATAATATTCTACATAATCTTTGTACCAATCCTGCAACATAGATACCAGCATCATTTTGAGAATACAGTAACCAACAGTACAGTAACAATACAGTACTGTATTTGAGAATACAGTAACCAACCTTCAGAGAGGTTAGGTAATTTGTTTAACTAATAAAGGTTAAACAGCAGCCAAAATGACAAACCACAAATGATTACAAGGGTGTATTCTTCCCTTTATGCAATATACCATTCCTTTAAAAATGCTATTTCACGACTTTATATGGACGAGGCCTCTCATTGCTTGTTTGTCAGACTTAAAGCTAAAGCTGAATTCTGTGCAAAATATTTCTACAAAAATGATACGGGACACAGCTAGAAGTAGACTAAAATAAGAATAAAATAAATTAATATGTGTAAAATTATTTTTAAAAGAAAAAGTCATAGTTATAAATTTCTTATGAAGTTAAACATGCACGTACCATATACTAGCAATCCCATACCTAGATATTTACTCAAGACATATGAATATATATAGCCACACAAATACCTGTACACAAATGTTTATCAAAACTTTATTCATAGTCATCAAAAGCTAAAAACAATGCAAACTTCCATCAATTAGTTAAAGGATAAACATATTGTGGTTTATCCATATAGTAGAACTCTACTCAACAATAGCAAAGAAACAAACTGACACATGCAACAGCATAGCGGAATCTCAAAAGCATTAAGCCACATGAAAGAAGACAGACACAAAGGGCTATATACTATGTGACTACATATGTATGACATTCTGAAAAAGGCGACCCTATAGGGACAGAAAACACATCAGTGGTTGTCAGGGTCTGGGGTGGAAGAGTGTATTGACTACAAAAAGGTATGAAGGAACTTTGGAGGATGACAGATGATAGAAATATTCTAGATCTTGATTATAGTAGTGGTGATGTGACTGTACACATTTATCAAGACTCAAAGAGTTGTACACTTAAAACTGGCAAATTTTATTTCATGTAAATTTCACTTCAGTAAACCAGACTTTGTTTAAAAGGGAAAGACAATAGACACATACAAAGTATTAATGATGTCACCAGTAATAAGATTTCCGAATAGTTGAAGCAAACAATATGAGGTAGATGAGAAGTTAATTAACAACCCGAATGCTTGCCTAGCCTGGGAATGCAAGAGAACAGAAACCAGGGCTCTAGAATGAGCTAGCCAACCATCGTTGTGAGACCTTGAGTGAGGCATTACTTCTCTCCAAGACTCAGTTAACTTACTGTTAAAGAAATTGCATTAATTGTTAAAAGTCTTTAAACTTCTTGAACTTTGCAAGCTAGAAAAACAAAAACAAAACAGGACCAGGTTCACCATTCCAAAAAATTTCCGCCTTGCTGCTCTTTAAAGGAAAGCCCAAGTATCACATGTAATTGCTTTGATAGGGACATAGGGGTTCACAATCTTAGCTGTTACCAAACTCCATTCCTATGAAGAGGGAAATTATACAATTTGGCCAGCAGGTGTCATTCACTCATTTATTTTAAAAAACCCTGAATATTCTTTATATCAAAATGCTTTTTAAATGAATATTTGCCTAATATTTTCATCTGTAGTGATTATGTACATTGTTTCTATGCATAAAAGCTTTGAGGAAAAAAAGATGTCCTAAATATTCAGTCTGTTCCTCAAATTTTTTCTCAGCTGTCATCGGGCATGCTAATTAAATCTATATACCAAGACAGGAAAAAAAAAATCTCTTTTACTCCATTGTGTGTACTGTTTCAAAGATTTTTAGAAAACAGAATAGTGGCTTACCCAGTCTTGGCAAATTCAGTCCTTTAGTAGCATTCTCTTCATTCTCAATGTTACCTCCTGCACAAAACCTTCCTCTGGCATCTCCTATGCCATAAAGCTTTATAAATACTAAGTAAACAACATCCACATTGTCTTGGAACCGATTATGTATAAGTCTATCTTTCATCTCTTTTGACCACTCCCAGAACTATAAATTCCTAGGAAATACCAGTGCTTCATTACATAAGTGTGTAGCGTTGTACCTTGTATTCGATAACATTTGTTGATAATGAACAAATAAGTGAATGAATATTTGAATCAATTTTACCATATCCAAATAAGTGGTGTCTCTATGATCAGGTGAAAAGTAAAAAGAGAAATAGGTGGTCAGATAAATTGAAAAGCACATAAAGGCACATGACTATTTTCTCTAGAAGAACATAGGGGATAATTGTGGCTTATACAAAGCAGTAAGGCAGCAGCATATAGCAACCAAAAATTTGAGATAATGGAGTAGATACATGGCTTATGTAATGAACTAGCAGGAAGTCTTAACCTTTTTGTGCCAAAATTATTTGAGGATGCCTATGGACTCCTCAGAATAATGTTTTTAAATAATATAAAACACATAAGATTACAAAGAAAACTAATTTCAATACAGTTATCAAAATATTTTTAAAACTATTTATAAGATCTAGCAGCAGGTTTAAAATAACTAGTATAATTTCATAAAAGTGATGAGTGTAAATGATATTTTGAGAAATCTGCGACAACTGTAACATGATATGAAAAAATATTTTTGACAGTCAAAGGCACTGCTAATCTTCCGTAGTTTTTGCCTAAATTCACAATTGGTGAAAATACTAGATTTCAGGCTGGTGAAATTAAAATTGTAATTTTTCTCCTTTCTAAATACCTGGGCCCCTTAAATCCTATTTATGAATCACTTAACAGGGTTGGTGAACCAAAGGTTAAGAACTCCTGGGCTGAAGAGAAGTTAGGATGGTGGAAAACAAGGAATTATGAAGGATGAGGGAACAAAGGGATTTTCCTTCTAGAGTCCTCTCTCTCTTTCTCTCTTCAGAAAGCTTGCATGTTCACTTCCTTACCTCTTTTGTATTCTTCACCCCATCACAATAGGGATTATATCCCTGTCACTCCATGGACCCATCCTTTCCCAGGCCATGCTTCATGTCTAGGCGTTCCATAGTCCAATGGATGTGTCTTTGTCCTTACTGTATGTGATTTCTTTTTGGCTTTTTCGCAGTCGACTACTCTTTTTATTTTTTTAAAGCATCTTTCTTCTTTGGCTTCATTCTTTCTTTTTCTCTTACCGCTTTGGAGGTTCCTTTTCAGCCTCCTATTATTCTATCTGCTCTTCTTCTGCCTGTGAATGTGTCCCTGGAGTTCTACCTACCTTCTGCTTCTCTTCTCACTCTGCACACTTTGTCTGAGCAGCCTTATCCATCTAGCCTACATCTCTAACCCAAGCCTCTTTCCTGAACCTACATCCCTTTGTTCAACTATCTGTGATACACTCATCTGAAATGTAGCAAGGATCCCTCAAACTCAACATATCTGAAACTGAACTCATCCTCTTCCCCTTTCTGTTTCTTCTTTTATGTTCTCCATTTTGGACATTGCAATCCAAAACCTGACCAAATCAAAAGTCTGGAAGCTATTTTTTACTTTGTTTTCTCTCTTACCCACAACCATAAAATTAATTGCCAATCTTTTAAGATCGTCTAATCTTTAAGATCTCTCAAGCTTGTCCCTTTTCCCCAGCTCTGCTATTACTGCCTTAGACATTTTAATAGCTACCCATCAATCATTGTTTATAATGTGTTAGGTACTATGCTGAGTATTTTACACACTCTGTCTTTATTAATCCTCATATCATCCCATGGTGCAAGACTTATTATGCCTAAAATTACAAACAAGGAAATAGAAGCCCCAGAAGGGGAAGAACGTGTCCATAGTCATAGGGCTTTTAAGTGGCAGAGCCTGGAGCAGGGCCTGGATTGGTCTGCTGGGCTCCAAAGCTGTGTGCCTCCTTGCTGCTCTCGGGGTTTCTGGTATTCCTTGCCTACAATCTATCCATCTCGTTACCACTAAAATTCTACCTCTCACAGGCAAATCTGATCGCCTTACTGTGCTGACTGTGATTTTGTGGTGTTCCTGAGCCCCTGCACCTCTGCTCACCCTCCTGCCCTGGCCCTCAGGAGCTCACCCTGCTCGCCTCTCCAGCCTCCTCTCTTGCCACCATCCAGCCCACACTCCACACCTAGGTGATTTCTGTCCCACTGTTCCATGCCTCACTCTCCTACCCCACTATATACTCATTTGCTGGGGCTGCCATAACAAAGTCCCACAGACTGAGTGGCTTAAACAACAGAATCTATGTTCTGTCTCACAGTTCCGGAAGCTAGAAGCCTGAGATCAAGGTATCAGCAGGGTTGGTTTCTTTTGAGGGCCATGAAGAAGAATCTGTTCCAATCCTCTTTCCTCAGCCTATAGAGGACCACCTTCTCACGGTGCCTCACGTGGTCATACCTTTGTGTGTGTGCATTGCTGGTGTCTCTGCGTGTCCAGATTTTCTCTTCTTATAAGGACACCAGTCAGATTATATTAGGGCCCAACCTAATGACCTCATTTTAACTTAAGGACCCTTTTAAAGGCCCTATCTCCAAATATAGTCATATTCTGAGGTTAGGGCTTCAACATATGAATTTGGGCACAGACTCAATTCAGCCCGTAACACCCACTCACCTAGCTAATACCAACTCACCTCTCTGGACTCATTCATTCACATTGCCCTCTCTGGTAAGTTTTCTTTGATGCCCCATATCTCAGTTAAGTGCCTCTGCCACTAACACTGTCACAACTCCTGGGCTTCCCTCTTTTATAGCACTTACCATTCTATATAGTAATTGCTTTTTTACTTCCCTGAAATCTCCATTGGACCTAGTTCCTTGAGGGCATGAACCATATCTCATTATTTATTTTTCTAGCCACAGCCCCTAAACCCCATACCTGACTGATATAAGCATCTCATCAGCCAATTAATCAGATAAAAATTTGTTAGTTCACATTTTCTGGATGCTCATATAAGACCAAATGAACCCCCTCCTCTCATGGACATTTTAGTAGACAGACAAAAATAGGTGGAAATAAATAGTATAATTTCTGGTCCTGATGAAGAAAATAGAGCAATTTGGTGAAGAGCAGCTATAGGAGACTTCTTTGGTTAGGGCCTTCAGGGAAAGCTTGAGGACATTTGAGATGTGGCATTAATGAGGAGATGTAGCAGGCACGATCTGTGGGAAGAGAATTTCAGGCAGAGGGAACATCAAGGCCAAAGGCCCTGAAATGGGAATGAACTTGGCAAGTTCAAGGGATGACAGGAATGCCAGGCTGACTGCAGAACAATGGCTGAATGTGAGAGTAGAAGGAATTGACATAAGAGGCTTGAGCTATGTACTAAGTGCAATGGAAACCACTGAAATGGTTTAACCAGGGGCGAGATACGATGGTTTATATTCTTAATAAGATTTCTCTGACTGCTGTGTGGGCATAGATTTCAGAAGGGTAAAAGTGGAGCAGGGAGACCAGGAAAGAAATGGCTGCCAATAATTTAGACCAATGGTTCTCAACTGGGAGTAAGAGTGACTTTGTGCCTTCCAACCTGCCTTGTGGACAATTGGCAACATCTGGGGGGAATTTTGGTTTTTATAACTGTGGGGTGAGAGAGCTACTAGCTTCTAGTGGGTAGAGGTCAGGGGTGCTGTTAAACAGCCCCTCGCAACAAAGAATTTCCTGGTGAAAATGCCAGTGATGGCAAGGTTGAGAAACCCTGATCTAGAGAGAAACGATGGTAGTTTGGGCCAGGGTGGTAGTAATGAAGGTTGTGAGAGAAGTAGTGAGACTTAAGATATATTTGGAGGTAGCCAGTAAACCATACAAGACTTGTTGACAGATAGGATGTGAACTCCTAGGTCTTTGCCCTGAGCAATGAGGTGGGTGTTGGAAATATTTACTGAGATGAAGAAATTAGAGATCAATCATTAGAGCATAGATGATATTGAAAGCTATGAGAGTGGTTAAAATCATACAGGGAGATAATGTACGAGAAGGGAGAAGAGGCTGGCAGAGCCCAGGGACACTCCCGTGCTGGAGTTCCTATTGGAGGAGAAGGAGCCAACACGTGACACTGGAGCAAGGTCCTTGGGACAGCCAGAGAGGATGCGCTCCAAGCTCAGGGGAGGGTGGCCTGGGGAGCAGGAACACTTTTTCCACTGGAAAAGAGGGAAGACAGAGTTGGTAACCAAGGATGTAGGCAGGTGAATGGATTTGGTGATGGGAAGGGGGACATTTAGCATCAGATTGCATTTATTGTCTCTGTGATTAAGGTCTGAGTATGAGTATCTGCTGAGTATGAGAGAGTCTGTATGTGGGAGATACTGGATATTTAAGAAGAAAGGGTGTTATAAAATAGCTAACTTGGAAAGGAGGAAAATGAAGGAATTGTCCAGTCCTGTTTCGAGTCATTTAAGATTTATAGTCACAAATTTAAAGTGAGTCCAGTCAGCACAATTTCTGAATTCATAATTAACTGATAACTTTTATTGAATGAATAAAATATCATAGTAACATTAACGTCTACCATCTTGATCATTTACAAGGTAGCATGCATCATTCTTTATAGATGCTCTTACTTAATACTGCCAAACAGCCCTATGAGATAGGTATTATTACTCTTATTTAACTGATAAATAAAACTAAAAATCAGATAGATTAAGTAATTTGTTGAAGGCCACACAGTAAAAGGTCAGGATTCAAACCTGGATCAGTGAGTTGTAAAGTTTATATTCTTAACTAATATTTTATATCCTACACAGGATATAATATTTTATATCCTATTGTTAATGAAAACCACTGCCCTAGCCAGGGTTTTGTAATTTCCCTACTATTCAGAAGGCCAAAAATGCTAGCAACTTTAGGAGGAATAGTGAAAATAAATGGAGGTAATGATGAAAAACAAAATCACTCGAAGTTCATTAAAAATGCATTGTAATGAATTGCTGCAATTTAGTCCTTCATGATTTTCCTCTTGCAATATTCTCCTTGGGGCTTACTTAAACCCCATTTTACCTGCTTACCCAAATGGGTTAAAGAGGGAACAAGGTACAGAGTGTGATTTGCCCTTAGCCTCCAACTCCCACTGGGACAGTCTTGAGTCCTGAAAAGGGACTAAATTTACTTCTACAAAGGTTCTATGCTACCCCCTCTTTGTTTGAAATGGAGATGTGAGGGTTGAGGTAGAGGTTATCTAAGACCTCAAGAGAGTATCTGAAGGGAATGGGAGAGTTTTCTCTGCAATTTGACTCCTACTACACATTCAGCTCACTACATACACACTCTTGGCAGGTCTGAAGTTGCCAATAGGATGCAGTTACAGATTAAATGCAAAATGCGACAGGTCCTTCTAGTCAGAATATCCAAAGCAAATGCTCCATTGAGTCTCCCTCATTTTAAATAAATGTCAACAACAGTCCATTTTTGCAGTGTTTTTCTAGAAAAAAAAATAAAAAAAAAAATAATGAAAAAAACAACAGTCTTTACTCCCCTCTCCCAACAATTAAAAAAGTTTAGAACTTTTTTTTTGCTACCTCAGATGATTTGCATATAACATTACTGATATAGTTATAAATCACATGGAAAGTCAGATTTATTCTGTATCTCTTTGTTTCAGTAATATTCACCTATCACTTGCCATTAATCACTGTTATTAAAAAGCTTTTTTTTAAAAATAACTTTTAACTTTCTTGATATCTTTGTTTATATACTTACCAAAAATCAGTTAAGGCTCAGCATTTTAGATCCATTTATTTTACTTTATTTTAAGCAATGTGTATATTCTGACCATGTATTTTTTCACCTATTAGTCATTGTGAAAGACATCATGTTGACCAAGATGGGGCACGTTACTTGATACTGGGTTAAAATCTCTCTTTTTCATGCAATAGGTTAAGCTTGTAGGTATTTGGTTCTTCTTCTCTAGGAAAGAATTTAAGCAATCATTTAGTATTCCACAAACATTTATTAGGCCCCTACTGCCTAGCAGTGTGTTAGGCACCCAAGATGCAAAGAAGGATAAGAAATAGCCACTGTTCTCAAGAATGGAAGGAAACAAATATATTAAGTGTTAAAGAGAATAAAATAGCTCTATCTAAAGGGTAGAATGGAGCAAGAGGAGGAAATATATGACCTACAGAATATTTCGGCCTTTCTGTTCTGAGATGTTGCCACTGACCAGCTCCCACCCTAACGCCTCGTGGCCAGCAGTGCTTGCAGAAAATCTATCAGCTGGTATTGTCTGCGACCAGAAAACACAGGCTCGGGAGTCAGATGGACCTGGTTCAAACTACGTTGCCATCATTTACTAGGATGTGAACTTGGCTAGTTTTTAACGTCATTGAGCCCAACTTTCTTCACCTCAGAGGAAAGCACATTACAAAGGAAGCAGTGCTGTGTATTGGCGGAGAGGTAAAGCTCTGCAGCCAGGCTGCCTGGATTCAGCCAGGGGACCTTGGACAATTTGTTTAGTTTCTCCATTACTCAGTTTCCACATTTATAAAATAGCAACTATAATTTCATCTGTCTCATTCGGTTTTGGGTGGATTGCATGATTAAAGTGCATCAAAAAGTGACTGGCAGAATATCACTGGTCAGTAAATGTCAGCTATTATTCCTGCTGTTGTTACTATTATCATTATATCTCTCTCATAGAGAAATTGAAAAGTGCATGAAATAATGTATGCAAAGTAGCTAGCACAATGCCTGACACCCAGTAATCACTTACTAAATGCAATGAATGAAACTACATGAACTAAATGCAAAGCATTCTTGCCTTCAAACCCCTGACCTTAATAGAGGGGGCTTTTGAGACGATAAGACATACATGTCTCAGTTCTTCTCACAGCTCTTAGATGGATTTGTGGTTCACTCAAATAAAAGCAAAAGTACTCAGGGTGAGCTATAAGTCACTAACTGATCTATCTGGTCCTGCCCTCCTTCCCTTACCTCATCACCTACCACTTTGTGTCTCACTTTTCTTCCTCTGCCATACCAGCTCTGGACTGTGCCAAGCCTACACTGGTCTCCAGACTCGGCTGTTCTTCTGCCTGGAATGCTTGTCTCCCCTCAGAGGACATATCCAAATACAAAGGACCCAGCAAAAGTCGTTCCGAGAAAAAAAACTGTAGCCTAAAATGCTTGTGTTAGGAAAGAATAAGTGAGCTGTACATATAACTAAAAAAGTTAGGGAAAGAAGAGAACAAAACAATTTTAAGAAAGAATAGAATAAAGTTAAGAACAAAATTAATGGTTTTTAAAACAAAACATACAATAAATAAGATCTACAAAGTCGAAGCCTGGTTCTTTGAAAAGATTATTAAAATAGACAAACCTCTAGCAAGATTAATAAAGAAAATGAGAGATGGCATGAATGATTAATGTTAGCACTGAAAAAGGAAAATAACTTCATATTCAGCAGGATTTTAAAAAGATAACAGAATAATACATTGGTTAATTTTATGCCAATAAATTTGAAAGATTAGAAAAAATACACAAGCCTCTAGAAATAGTTTAGTCACAATTAAAGACACTGACAAAGTGATTGAATATTGTCCCATAAAAACACACCAGTCCCAAATGGTTTTGTTGATGTGTTCTACCGAAATTTTAAGGAAAAGATTATTTTAATCTTTTGCAAACTCTTTCAGAGCATAGAAAAGGAAGGAACATTCCCTACCACATTTTGTAAGTTCAGTATAACCTTGATAATAACCAGACAAGGATTGTGGGAGAAAGAAAAATTACAGGCCAATTTTACTTATGAAGTAGATGTAAAAATCCTGAATAATATTAGCAAACTGAAACTGGCAATGTACAATACATAAAATGATCATTCTACATCATGATCAAGTTGGATTATCTCAAGAATGCAAGACTAATATATTTAGAAAATTTCAAAATGTCACTTATCAGAAGAATAGATTTTAAAAGGTATACCCTATAAATTCTATCTTGGAAATTTGATGTTACCCCAAGAAATATTTGGGAAGGGGAAAAAACAGTGAGTTGTTTCAATTTAAACCCAAAGTTCCTAAGTTTACCTGATCTGACTAAAAAACAAATTTTATCACCTGGAAGAATGAGGGAGATAAAATTGAGTAAAAATGAAAAAAAAATTAGTCTTTCATATCTGAGTTTTATCCTCAAAACATCATATTTATTAGGCCTGCCACTGAGTATATTTTTATTTTCTTTTTTTGTGAGTTTTTCACCCAATTTCACAAGCAATTACAAGATAATTTTTGAGAGGCACTAATTAATATTTTATTACAAGTTTTGTGATCAATGCCTATTGCATTCTTTTATCTTTTAATTTATAATTTGAAAATTAAAAAAGAAATTATTAATTATGCAGCATGACTTGTGCTCTAAAAGATCTACTTTGCTTGTATTGTTCTTGTTTCCATCACCAGTTAACTGCTTATATATTTTTTTAAATGACATATCTCAAATATGATGTCTTCCATAGAAGGATAACAATTACTAAGGATATTCTTTCTTTTTTAAGAAGCTGTATTACTGGTTTTAGTCATCTGTATTAGCTCCAGTTCTCAGTGATTCTTTAAAACTTACTTTAAATGGATTAGCAAATATGTATGCAAATCCATTTATAATTAAGAGCAGCTGAATTAGTGAATCTGTCTGTTTTCCAATTACTGTTGTTTTATTTACTATTACATTGTAATATCTGGAAAATATTATTTTCAAGGTTTTTTTTTTTGCTAATATGTTTAGTTGTATGTACGGATAAAGAAATTTAGCTATTTATTATAATAAACATGATTCTCTAAATAAGATCATAGTGAATAGATTCAAAAGAAATAATTCAGTGAATATCAATTTTTATCTGATCTATTCAGTCTTTTATTGAGACCTACAATGGTCTTATCTCATGGACACCATAAAAATGGCCTTAGGTAATTACAACAGTGAAATGTTGGGGCATTGGAATGATTATACACACACAGACACACACACACATTATAAAGGTAAGCTAAACCAATATAGTTTATTATTTTGTAAGCTGGGAAAGACAGTATGTCTTGTGTTTTTCTATATTCCTCAGAGGGCCTAATTCAGGTCAATGAAGATAGTAGAAAGTCCATGGAAGAAAATCCTTGGAAGAATGAATAAAATGGGTGAGGCATCAGTACTGCACCTAGATGTTGGGCCAGTTGCTTGGGTTCACATCCTGGCTCCACTATTCCCTGGCTGTGTGACTTTGAGCAAAAGACTCTCTGTGCCCTAACTCCTCAGTCATTAGCTGTAAAATAATAATTATACTTACTTCATTGAATTTTTGTGAACATTGAATGGATTAATACATATAAATATTTAAAAGAGTACCCAATACATAATAAACATTCAATTAGCTATTATCATTTAGAATAGATGTATGAAAATTGAACATTATTTTAATAGTTTGATTATACATATTTCTAAAACTATTATTCCACAGTGATCTGCACAGAATGATTGCTCAGTGACAGTTCTTACTGCTCTGAGGGTTGAATGAATATTCAAGCTTTGGTTAAGTTCTAGACATCAGTAAATGTTAGTTTTCCTTCTCCACTTCCCCTTTTTTCTCCCTTGCTCTACCATGTCCTTTAACCCACGTCTCTTTCTGATAGCAATTGTTCTTGTTACTGTATTATGAAATTCTTGGCATTGCTAATCCCATATCTTTCATCTCAAGACATTTATTATTCTTTGGCTCTTTCATCTTCATTTACAAAAATCTTTGACTCTTTGTAATCAGATAAATCTGAATTTGGACCTTGGGTCTGCTACATAATCTCCTCATTCTTTATTTGCTCATCTGTAACTAATAAAATCAATTAATAGATATTAATAATTAAATCTATTTATAGGATGTTGCCCTAATCTATTTATAGGATTAGGGCAATTTTCTGTTAGTTCTGCATCACAATGCCTGGTACATGGTAGGTGATCAAAATATAGTAGTTCCTTCTCTCCCTTAAGTGATTTCCCTCATTTCATATTTTCTACATTAATTTATTTCTTTAAGGGATTGAGTTAAAATTTTTAATTGACTGTTATCCATCTTTTCACAGCATTTCAAATTTTCATTTTCCAAAGGAAGTAGAAGTAGCTTTGAATCTTCCAGCCTCTTTAAAGGACTGTCCTAGAACTTACATAGAATACATAGAACATAGAACTCTATAACACATCAGTTCTCCTCTCAAAATAAACCTGTAATTTACTGGTAGTTTTCATTTACATGTAAATTACTATTTGGGAACATTAACCATCGAATTTTTTATATACATTTGTAGTGGGTATGAAGTTCTCAAGTCATAAATATGAACATTTAAGAAAACAATGTTATTTTTCTGTAGCAACTTAGTTTCTATCTCTTGATCTTTCTTTCCAGCAGCAGATGAAATAATCTTATCAATTCTGGTTAAACTCTGTCATTAGGGTCTTCTCTCTTTTTCTCTGGGGTGAATTTTAATTTCTAGGGGCTTATGATATCATGGCTTCAGATGGGGTTGGTGGAAGAGTAGCTTGTCCACAATTGTCATCTGTCCCTCATATTGTCTTCCACAGAGATGTGGCCCATGTGCATACCTCCATGCTGGCACCTGCAGTGAAGTCCCTGTTCCTACCTGCACTGTGGTGGTGTGGTCCCTGCTGCTTCCCTTCATTATGGAGTCCTGTCCTTATGACCTTGAGCTCCTTGCTGAGTCTCTGGCGAGTTTCTGCACCCTTTTCCAGGGCATTAGAAAATTAATCCCTCTCAAACACTGCTGTTGGCCCTCAGGAGACTCAGTAGGACAGCCTCTGGCTCTACCTGCCCACACCCACATATGCAACTGAACCTGCTCCCTGGGGGCAGAGGGAATTCCTGGGGACAATGTTGCCTTCAGGAATTCTCTACTATCTTGCTATTCAAAGTGTGGACCATGGACTAGCTGCATTGGGATCACTTGGGGACTTGTTAGAAATGCACAATCTTGGGCCCTATTCCAGAGCTACTCAATCAAAAGGGCATTTCAACAAAATCTTTGGGTGATTTCTATGCACATTAAAATTTGTGAAGCACTAATCTGAGATACAGGACAAAGTTTTAATTTACCCTCAGAACCCTGACCCTATTTAAGGATTCCATTGCCCGTGCTCACTTAGGGGCTAATTACTGAAGGGGAGTACAGAAAAGTAGGGTCTGGGGACCCTTTCTAGAGATTTTCATCAATATTTTAATCTTGTTTTACATCTGCATGCTAACATTTTTCTTCCCTTAGTCCAGATAAAGTTTTAAACTATCTCTTTCTGGGAGGGGAAAAATGCCCCAGCAAATACTTCATTTAATCTTTGTATTAAATAGCTTGGCATTTTTAACTGAAAAGACATGAATTCCATACCTTTTTTTCCTGGATGTGCTGCGAATCCTTCCCTTACCTTCCTCATGCTTCTGCTTGGGCCAGTGGAACAGCCCAGTCTAGTGGCCCGGACAGGGGAGGGTCAGGGCAAAGGTAACATGGGACAAAGCAGTTAGTACTTTATAGTTATCACCCCATGACATAAGGATTTTATTAAGGTTTTAAAATATTTTAGTCTCAAATGGATTTAGGTTTTCCGGAAAGCCAAACTGCATTTCTGAGAATGTAGTTCATTCTGTCATGTAGAAAGTCCTTCTCCTAGGCTTTATTTTCTGACAGTGGACTTTGCTATTGAATTTTTATGTTCATATAGTGAATACTGAGCAAGTAAACTGAGTGAAGTGACTTCAGTTTCTTTTGTCTCCAACAATCTAGGTTGGTGTAATAGATGATGTTTCTGAGTGTACTCCCAAAGTCTCCTTTGGCCCCTCAAGAGCGAGCTATGCACTCCCTGACTTCCAGGTATTTACGTCTATGACAGCATTTAATACTCTGTCCACTGTATCCCTTATTAGACTGCAAGGTTATTGAGGACAGGTTCAGAGTTTATTTCACTGTTGTATTCCCAAGGCTAGCTCAGTGGCTTAGTGCCTGGTTCATAGAAAGGGAAAAAAAAAAAAACAACCCTACTGCTTGGATGAATAAATGAACAAATTCATTGGTATTACTCAAACTTTTCCTCACCTACCCATGATACATGAGGGGAAGAGAATAAATATAAAAAGTGTCATGGAGGTCTTTTAGTCCAATCACTGACTCAAGGTGAGAATCCTATAAATAGAATCTCTACAGAGCCAAGCTTTTGCTGAAATATTTCCAGAAGAGGGAATACACTTAGCTTTTTTTCCATTTATGGATAGTTCACATTTTTAGAAAGTGCTTTCTTTATTGAATCAAAATCTGCTTCCTTGATTCTATCTGCCCTTTGGAGTTTTGTAGATTTCCATCTCTATAGTATAATTCTCCAAATTTGTTGGAAAGACACAAGTTCAAAATGATTTAAAATGTGGTAAGGACAGTTTGTCTTGTATAGAAATCACCAACAGCTGGAATGTCTGTTTTTCCCCCCAATAAAATATGCAGGTCTAGCTTTTGAACTTGGATATTTATAGAACTGTCAGAAATGGAAAGGGAGAAGAATACTGGTGAGTTTGGTAACTACATTCAAGGAGGGGAAATTGCCTTGATTTTTAACCTTATCATTGATGTGGGAGCAGCATTGCTTAGGTACTTTATATCTGTCATATATCATGATATAGGGATTCGATTCTGGCTGTGATATTTTACATTTGAAAATGCTGATCAAAATTTCTCTGTTCCCATATTGCTACTGCCTACTTGTCACTGTCACCTCAAATTCTACCTTTGAAAGGTCAAAATTGCCTCCTCTTTTTAATCAGCTACTTCTACCAACTACTCTATCACTGGCACCGTTATTCTCCCAGGCATGGTAAAACATGTGGTTCATTCATTGTGCTCATCCCCCCATCCTGGTAGCTGCCCAGTCATGAACATTTCTCCTCTATAGTATTCTCACATCTCCTTCTTCCTCTTCAGTAATACTAAGAGGAGGCCCTCATGGCTGTGTGATTCAATTTCCCCTTCCCTTCCTCACTTCAGCTTCCATACCATTTTCATCCAAAGGGGCATACCATAGCCACACTTTTTCTTTAACTCCACTGTCTTCAATCTGTCACCTAATTTAAAACCCACAATGTATGGATGTCAGTCTAAGCTTCTCTACCTCCATCTCAAGGTCCTCCTTCACCCCCTCAACCCCTGACTCTAAAGTTGTCCAACCTTATTTTAGCTCCTGCACTTCCTCATCCAACCCCTCCAAAACTCTGAGTTCACTCCAGTTGGGGTCCTCCCTCTCTGTGACCTGTCTGCACCCCAACACACCCACAGCTATGCTCCATTTGCTTTCCTATTGATCTGCTCTCTCCTGTGAGCCCATTCTAAAGCCCACCTTAAATTCTATTTCCTCCACAAGCTTTTGTCCCAACTATTCCAGGCCTTGTTCAACTTCCTCTCTTTCTCTTCTTTAACATTTTTATTTTGGATTATAATATAAACAAAAGTGAATAAAACATATGTACAGTTCAGCAGCTGGTTATAAAGAGAACCCCCATGTAACTACCACTCAGATAGGAAATAGAATGTTACTGGAACCTGCTACCCCCAAGTAGCCCTTCTCAGTGAATTTTGTAGTACTAATTGTCTGTGCCTTGTAATTTAGCACTTATGGTAATTAAGTACCATCTTGCCTTGCCTTGTGGTTTCAGTGTGTTGATTTTATTCCTTGTACTCAATTGTAGGCTATTGAAGGCCCGGGACTATACAGATTATTCTTTAGAATATCCCACAGTGTCTCAAGCAGTGTGCTAAGTAAATGCTATGTATTCAAGAAACTCTGGTTCATTGATTATAGACTACAGAAAAGCAACAGTGAGGACAAACAATACGTATGTCTATGTCCAAGAGATAACATTGTTATATCTGTCAAACTCATGTTACCCTTTGGAAAATGGCACAGTTCTAATTACTTAGGTTCTTTTTCCACATATTGTATTCCTTGGTTTCAGTTTTTTTTTCCTTCATATGACATTCAGCTATCTTGGAGATTTTTTTCAGGGAATTTCCAGTTTTACAAAGCAGAATAGAGTGCCTTGATAATGAATCAAAGTCCCTGGTGTTTGGTGTTTCTACCCCCTGGCAGCAGGGTAGAAACACCAAATATTCCCTCCCTATCTCAGTTAAAGCATTGCTTTAATCACAGAGCAGCCTTCTCTCCTCCACTGCACAATTCTCTCATGAAAAAAACTTTGCATTGTATCCAATGTCTTTAGGATTAAATGCCTTAGCAAAGGTATCTTAGAAGTTTTACCACACAGGACTTCCAGTAAAGATTCCATGACAGCAATAAGGAAGAAAAAAATATATAATAAATAAACATACTAATGAAATAGTAAGCATAGGAAATGCACATTTAAAAAAAAACTAATTTCTGAGGGAGTTCTCAGTGCAAGCAAAACATTTGACTCAAGGGAATGATGCCACTAAAAATGTGTAAAGTATGCCAATGGTGATATATAGAAAACAGCACGGATATTACCAGACGATGAAAATTCTAATGTTTGTTCAGATCTATATGAATCACTGAACTGTTGGGTTAAGTAAGTATTCCTTACATAGCAGAATCTGAGGTTCACCAGTAGAAGAAAGGACATCTATACTTTTGTGTTATCCTAGCACTTCTATGACTAGGGCAAAATTGATTGTATTAAACAATTATTTCTGGCTTTGGCTAATTATAATCAGAGAGTGGAGTAAAGTAGGAAGAAAATTGACATTACTGAAATGAGATTATTTATAATAGCTTAGTTCATGCATAGACCAATGAAATAGCCACATTAGGTAATGTAGTAAGATACCAAAAATAGTGCCTGACAATCATGGTGTTCGATCAGTTAGGTAACTAAGCCTGTCAAGCTTCAGATATGAAAAGATGGACAAAACTATTTAGAAGACTTACATTTTAATTCAGTAACATATATTCACTGAGTTCCTACCGTGTGCCAGGCCCTGTTATAGTTACTTGGGCTACATCAGTGAACAAAAGAGACTGAAATCCTTGCTCTTACGGAGCTTACATTCTAGTGAGGATAGGCTGATAGCCATTCATGTTGTGTGATATGCTGTTTTTATGAATTTCATAAATGAAAAATAAAGTATTGATTCCATGGCTAAACCACTGAAAAACTGCAAGTAAACACAAGCATTAAAATTAACTCTTGGAAGAGAGAGGGCAACAGGATCAGGAAGGAACAAACAGGTAGCTTCAACCACAGAGGTGATATTAAATTTCCGAAGCTGAGTAGTGCATTAACAGGGATTTGTTCTATTATTTTGCTTTATAAGCTACATACAAGTTATATAATTTCTTTTGTACATATGAAATACTATATCATAAAGTCTTTTTTAATCAAAGTATACATTTTTTTTAAAAAGAGAGCAAGAGAGCAGGACATGGGGCTAGGGAGTTAGCTCACATAATTTAAAATGATTAAGAAAGACTTTAATTGTTTCTTTAGATTGCTGTTTTATTTCATATATGGTATAATTGTATTACTTTTATTACTATCTTTAATGGCTTATTCTATTTAGAAAAGCAAGATTTGTCAGTGTACTTTGGATTGGGCTACCTGGAAATAGGTGGTTCATTAGTCAGCTCAAGTTGCCATAGCAAAGTACCAGAGACTGAGTGGCTTAAACAACAGAAATTTATTTTTTCACAGTTCTGGGAAGACTGAGATTAGACTCTCTGGAAGTCTGAGATTAGACTGCACGGTTGGGTTCTGGCGAGGGCTCGCTTCCTGGCCTGCAGATGGCTGACTTCCCACTGTGTCCTCACATAAGAGGGGAAGAGAACCTAAGAGCAAGGTTTTTGGAGACTCTTCTTATAAGGACACTAATCCCGTCATAGGGCCCCCACCCTCCTGACCTCATCTAAACCTAAATACCTTCTAAAGACTCTATCTCCAAACACCATCACACTGAGGTTTAGGGTTTCAACATATGCCTTTTGGAGGGGGGCGGATACAGACATTATCCCCTGGTTATGGATCAGTCCATAACCAGAAGCTGTGCTGAGAGTTTACTGACGAGTGTTCTCAGAAGATAGACCTATAAAGGAGTGAAGAGTCAGGACTGGGAAGAAGGAGAAACTGACCAGGATTATGGTTGCAAATGAGGCCTCAGCTGATCTTAGGAGGAGCTGCAGAGCTAGGATAGCGCTTCAGAAAGATGGTGAAATCAAGGCAAGGGGGTAGTCCTTGGCTGTTGGTCCCTCCCTGAGAGGCATAACCCTGGGCATAGCAGTACCCAGAGAGAAACAAAGCTATGAACCATCAGTAGCAGGTTGTCCAAGCAGCTGGAAGATCAGCATGTAGGCCCTGAAGAAGGGATCTGGGAAAAGAACCACTATGTCCCCTACAGTCCTACAGAGTTTTAGGAGTTAGAATACCACAGTGGTTAAAACTGATTGGAGTTAAAATCTGAGCTCTGTGTGACCTTAAGAAACTTAATTGCAATCTATTAAAGAGTTTCTTATCTGTAAAAAATGGTTATAATAGTACTAAGAGGTTATTATGATAAGGATTATATAAATTTAAAAAATATATAAAGAAACTTGTGTAGTATCAGACACATGTGTCAATAAGTGGTAATTTAGAGAATGTTATGAAATAATAAATGTTAAAATTTTAGCAGTTGCTGGCACCTTGTAACAGCTCAATAAATGTAAAATTTCTTTTTCTTCTCTTCCTTCTTATTCATTATCTAGGCAATATTCAGCCAGTGGTCATGCATAAGTCTAAAGACCAGAAAACAGTTAAGACTCTTTCCAGACCACACTAAATCAAAGAAAAGTTGCTTCAAATACATGAGGGCACTTATATATGCATCGTCGTCCAGAGGGGGTAAGCCAGCAAGTAGACGGGAGGCACTGGAATACTTACGTCTGTCCTTGTCTGAGGACATATTCTTTTGCCAAGAACGTTTCTCTGTTGAAAATACCACAGGACAAGAGGAATGGTGCAGAGTAGCCACCACTTTGTGACTAGGCTCTTGTTCTGGAGAGAAACCAAACAATTCAAGTAGCCTATCGGTGATGTCACAGTTTCCAACTTCCTTTTTAACCAAGTTTAGCATTCAGTTGGCCTTTCTGGAAGAAGATAATGCAGAAAAATGTCTTGGGCTGTCTACAACAACTGTGGGTCTTCTTCTTGATGGCTGGTGATCGTTTATATGTATAATTTGTATTGTTTATGTGTATGGTGATCGTTTATGTGTATAATTTGGATTGTTTTTCTCTATGGCACCATCTGGTACATATCCATGTGGAAAACTAGCATTGGTTTTCTTCTTGAATACATAGCCTTAAAAATTTCATGCTACTTATTTCTTTTGGTTTTTAATTTATTAAGAAGAGCTGAATATCCTATGAAAACCCAAAACATTTCACTGTTGTCTTTTTTCAGAATATTTCTTAAAATGTCAAGGGTGAACAGTTCCTGTTTATATCCTTAGGGAAACCACTGTTTATACCTCTTTTATTTATTTATTTATATTTTTATACCCCTTTTAAGTTATTGTTTATTTTAATCTTAAATTGTGATCTTTAGATGAGTTTACAAATTCGAACTTTTTAATATGTTCAGTTAACAAACATTCACTTACCAGACACCTTTATTGGTGGTAGAGATACATTTATGAATACATCAAAGACATGATCAAGACATTGCCTTCACTCAGCTTACAGCTTAGTGAAAAAGAAAGTAATAAAACACCACCACAGCCTTACACTGATAGTCTAACCAGTATCAATTGTGTAAGGTCAAATCCTTGCAATAAGTATAAAAAGACACTCTAATGGTTGTGCTTCTTTGATTAAACCTGGACTGATATAAGTATTGAGCAAATTTTGACAGTTGTCCCATACCCGAAGGCATCAAAGAAGCTCAGGCAAGGTAGGAAGTGAAAGGCACACAGAGGGACAGACTGCCAGGTTGCTCCTGGTTGAAACTGATCAAAGCAGGTATTAGGTAGCTGCAGCAGCAGCTGGTGTAAGAGGTGAGGCTGAAAGGATGTGAAGTGGTGCACAAGAGGTGCCTAATACACCATTCTAGAATAAAATATGTTTAAGACAGTAGAGAAATGCCCAATTCAATTAGGGTAGGAAGTTAAAGGGAAGGATTTATAGTTCTCTATCCCTACAGCAGTATGTCCTTAAATAAATGTCATCAGGCTTGCTACAGCAATTGTAACCTTCCCTTTGTATTATTAAAGCTGGTTACTTACCTTAGTCTTGGATTATTTCAGGTTTCAACTAAATATCCACATTTGGTAAGGAGGCCTATGCTTTTGTTGCTGTAAGAAGTGTAGTCTGTCAGCCAGGCACGGTGGTCCACGCCTGTAATCCTAGCACTCTGGAAGGCCAAGGCAGGAGGATATCTCAAGGTCGGGAGTTTGAAACCAGCCTGAGCAAGAGCGAGACCCCGTCGCTACTAAACATAGCAAGAAATTAATTTACCAACTAAAATATATATATATATATATAAAATTAGCTGGGCATGGTGGCGCATGCCTGCAGTCCCAGCTACTCGGGAGGCTGAGGCAGAAGGATCACCTGAGCCCAGGTGTTTGAGGTTGCTGTGAGCTAGGCTGATGCCATGGCACTGTAGTCCGGGCAACAGAATGAGATTCTGACTCAAAAAAAAGAAGTGTAGCTTGTCGACATGAAGTTGGAATTTAAATGTTCCTAGTTTGGTAGTGTGAAACAGCAAGTTCATCAAATCAATAGCATGATACCATTTGGAGTTTTTAAAACTAAGATATCTTTTTGGGGGCTTGAGTGGTTACTAATCCTCTCATAAATATAGGTTTTAACATTTATTTTATACTACTCATCTTCTCTCTCTTCCTTTCTTAATTTATCCTTAGCAACAGGAGATTTTTGCAGCTGTAACAAAATGGTCAAAAAAGTAGACACAGCTTAGTATATATTAATAGCATGTGTGCAATGTTAGCAAAATTATTGCTTACATTTTGCATAAATATATTTATGACATAAGTCAATGCCTATTATAAAGAGCTATTTTTAAACTAATAAATAGAAACTATTATACTATGAAATCACATCTTTCGTTAACTAGCTTTATATCTCTAAAGATGGAATGTTTGTGTCCTTCCAAAATTTATACATTGAAATCCTAACTCCCAAGGTGATGCTATTAGGATGTGGGGCCTTTGGAAGGTAATTAGTTCATGAGGGTGGAGCCCTCATGAATAGGATTAGTGTGCACATAAAAGAGACCCCAGGGAGCTCCCTTGCTCTTTCTGCCATGTGAGGACACATCAAGAAGAGGGCAGTCTGTGATTCAGGAAGTGAGCCATTGTTAGATGTCAAATCTGCTGGTACCTTGAACTTGGATTCCTCAATCTCTACAACTGTGAGAAAACAGTATTTGTTGTTTAGGTCACCCAGTCTATGGTATTTTTGTTATAATATTTCAAATGTCTTTGAATAAATAATGTAAACTCTCAGGGTCTCAGCTTTTATCTATCTGTAGGTGTATGTATATATGTACAGATATTGATATATAAAAAATGAAATGTTTTAGTTAAATTTTTTTTCTAATTCAAAAATTCTATTATTTAGGCTTTCATTTTACAAAACATGTCCAATTAATAAAGAAGCCCAGAAAATATCAGGAAGAGTGACATCATATCAATTATTATTGTTATGTAGTTACTTCTTACTATTTCAAATTCCATTGGGATTCATAATTTGATTTAATAGTAGTTTGTAAATGGGGTCGTTTATTCTCTTACGAGAGGAAAAGGTAACACCTAAATGCTTGTTATATTAGGATTTATTGTTTTTAGATTTTTATCACTTAAAAACAACAGAAAAAATTCCTTTTGTATTATCTAAAGGATATGAAACAATTCACTTTTAATAACGATATATCAGCTAAGTGAAAGTTTGACACACATATTCCCCTTGAAGAGTATCTTAAAAGAAAGATCAAAACCCTTTTAAAATCCTTGTAACCTCGAAAAGTCCCATTATCTTTGGGAAGTTCCCATGATTCATGAAATTCAAAAAGTCTAAAGATTCAGATCTGGTGTAAGTGAAGGAAAATTCATTAACAATTGTGTTTATCAATATTTTAAAAGAACAAAGCTTAAATTTTAGTGGGTGAGTTGGGCCGGATGTGAGACATTCTAAGGTCATCTTCCTCCACCTGATTTCTATCAGATATAAAAATAAATCCAACCCAGTGGCCAGGAAAGCTGTGCTCCTCCACATGAAACTGAAAGCTAATCACACTCTCTGACAGTAATGAATAAAAAGAATGAAAAGTAAAGAAGGCTTGAAAAAGGAACTTTTAAATCTTAGAAACAAGAAAACGGGATTTACCATGCGAGGGGCTGGGGTCTACCTTCCCACCACGAGCAGCAGCAGCATTTGTGGGACCTCTGTTTCCCAGGGCTCCTCATGCTCGCATGAGTGGAGGGCTCAGCTTGGAGCTAAGCGCATCCATTAGTAGTTCAGGCATATCTGAACAGATCTGGGCCAGTCTATTGTCATGAAGTCGCTGAGGATATCCTCCTGGAGAATAACTAGGGGAAAAAAGAGTCAGACATCACGTGCTCAACCCAATATGAAAGCCTTAGCCATCAGATGAGAAGAGAGACTCTGAGTCTACTCAATCCTCAATAATGCTATGTCACCTGGACTTATCCCCTGCTCATAGACCCTGTTGGGTCAGGGAACAAGAGAGAGTAATAAAAGAGTATTCCCACTAAAACTCAGTAAGGTATTGGTACCAGCAACACTACTTTGATACTCTTCTAACTTGATGTAACACAAAATGAGGGAAAGAGGCATGCCCCCTTTCTATCACAATCCAACAAATAGTCTCAGCACCTTGGGGGAGATGATGGGAATGGAAGTAGCCAGTAGGTGATGAAAGCCCCCTGGTGGGAGGCAGCAGGTAGTTCAGAACTGGCAGTGTGATCTGCTGGATGTCCCATGATAACTGACTGGATATATTTATTAGTGCTTCTCAAAATTCACTATTATTCCTAGAAAGTCTTCAGGCAAGGATATGAGTGTATTAGTCAAGAGAAGCTAGGTTGTAATAACAAGCATGCTGCTTCTGCTTACAACTCAGTGATCAGAAGTCTCATGGCCTTGCCTAACTGCACCGGGGCTAGGGAAGGAGCAAGCAGGTTGGGGAAAAAGCTGGTGAAATATACTCTTAATTGTACTGCGTTCATTTCCACATACTGATAAGATGAGAGAAAATGTTCTATTATATACATAGTCCACCTATTGAATCCTCATGACAGAGAAAACAGACTCAGAGAAGTAACTTGCTGGAAGTCACATAGCTATTAAGGTCTACTGGACTCCAGAGCTATTTACTTTTTACTATTCCATGTTTGTCAAAAAATTATATGCTTTAGAAAGGACCCCAAACATTACTGAGTTCTTATTCTGTTCTTTACTATGTCATTTAGCTTTTTCACAGGAACCTTGTGAGATGAGATTGCTATTATCCTCAACAGGCTCAGAGAGGGTTAAATAAATTAAAAGGTATGATTTGAGCCCAGATCTTCTCCCTTCAGACTGTAGAGCTATTTTCATTCCATTCATTTCAAACAATTGCACCCAAATTTGTTAAGATTTTGCCCAAGGTCACACAACTAGCATATAAAGCAGTCTGGAATTTGAAATCAAATCACACAACTCCCAGTCTGATACTTTTTCCACCTCCTTAATTAGTGACGAAGATTCCTCAATTATACCCATAATACCTATTATCAATGTTGTAAAACACAGGCTATAAACTATTGGTTAATTTGGTGACTGTTACTCTGGAGAATAATAGCTTCTTTATAGTTAAAACCTTTATTTTTCATTTGAGAAAGTCATTGAACATCTATAAAGCATAGACTCCTTTGGCCTTCACAAATCAAACAAAAATAACTTTTCCATTCATTGTATTAAATAGACATCAAGCACGAAAAGACAGACGCTTGACTCTAACTCCTATGATGTCTTGAAGCAAAATCTATAAAGACAAACTCAAACAACATCAGTTGACATAGTTAAGAAGGAAGGCAGATGAAAGGCTATCAGGAAATAGTTTAAAGGAAATAGATACTAAATAATGACAACTTTTTAATGTAAAGCGGAATATGTCAGGAAAAATGATAGGAAAACAAATCATATGATAAGAATTTATTAGGATATAGGTAGATAGAATCAAACCAGAGAACAGAAGAGTATACTGTGCTAAATAAAGCCAAAAGAGTTGTTGGAATAGCAGCCAATTTAACAAGTTATCTTTAAAATGCAAAATCTAGCCCATTTGCTATAAGGTTTAGGACCTGTCTCAAACAGACTAAACATCGTTTAACTGCAAATAGACTAATTTCCTCATATGGGCCCTAAACTATATACGTTTGTTAAAAGTAACCTTTCTGACAGGACCTATTTGTAAGATGGCCCAGAGTAATTACTCTTTCTAAATTATTATGAAAACAAGGGATGTTATATTTAGTTTTCACCAATTTCATTAAAAGGCAAACAACTGGCTCCAATTAGAGAAACCACCAAAATGACTACATTTAAATCTAAAGTTGATACAGACTGTCTACAGTAGGCTCTTAACTCCTGCTGCTTTTTAGACTCCCGGAAGAAGTGTCAATAAACACGGTTGCCTGGAGCCACTCACCAAAAATCTAGTTTGGGGGCACGGGAGGAGAAGAGGCAGTAGGGGCATGATGGCAAGCAACTATATTTTAAAAATTCCTCCCAGTTAGTGTGATGTTTGATCTGTAGCCTTCCACCATCAGACCTGCATGAGTGTATATTTCTTTGAATAATCAGCTGAGGCCACGCAAACAAACACAACCAAAAAATCCTAACTCTTGGAAAATTAGCTATGTCATGTTATAATCAATGCTACTTATTAGTGTTACTTAATATTTTAATAAACTACATCACTTTAGTGATGTAGTTTAGTTATTAGTGTATTTTTAACAAATGCATATCTTGACAATAAATCACATTTTTAATGAGAAATCATAACAAGTTAGTGTTAAGCTTCTTACCTTAATGAACATGATAAAAAAATCTTTTGCACATTTTATTGTTACATTTAAAGCTTTGTCTTTAGCAATTCTCTCTGTTCATCTTCTGTGCCCCTTTCTTGTGCGTGGTGTGATGGTGCTCAGCATGTCTACTGTCTTTGTTCTTATATTCATCTATTCCTTTGTAATGTGCTAAGTAATTTTAAGATGAAAGCTAATCCCGACTGGGAGTGTTGAGCAATTATTACTGCCGGCTAATGTACCAGTAGAAGACCAGGCACAGAAAGAAAGAAAAAAAAACTCTTTCCTTAAGTTCTCTCATGAGTTAATTATTACAATTAGAACAAAAAATGTGAAAAATTTATCTCTTAAGCATCAGTGAGTGTAGAGATGGAAAAAAGCAAAAATTTTTGAGATGAGAAACTGAGTTTTCAGAGGACAATGAATAAGCTTAAATCATCTTATGTACTGGAAGATTAGGAACTGAGCATCGAAACCCAGATCCACTGGTGAAGGGTGGTCTTTGGGGTTATATGTATCCACTGAAATGTCAGGCAAAATAATGTGTGTATATTTATTTGTGCAGTTTTCAAGAGAGTACCCATGACATTTGCTGAAGACTTATGAGCAAGGTATCTACAAATTGACATAAAGGACCATTATCTCCTCAAATCTCTTTCTTAGCAGTAACCAACACTGACTCTTTTTTGACTAATCTTTTAGGCTATCTTTGCTGGTGCAATCTGTAGTACTTGATGCATTTCTTCAGTGCACCCTTACAAGCATTCCTAATTAACAAACATGGAATATTGTAATATTGGAATCAAGCTTGCCTTTTCCCTGCAAAAGTTTGCTAGCATCAGGATCTTACTTTTCTGAATGACAATTGCTGCAACTTCCCTTCCTTTTCTGCTAATACTGCCGCTGGTGATCCTACTTTCATCTTCTTATTCTGGACTTTTGCAGGTCTGATTGGTTGGTGAGTAGACCAGCTGGCTGGGTGCCATTGATGTTTAGTACCTACTCAGACCCACGCTCATCTTTCTTTCTCTATGCAGGCAGGTTAGCACCCACTTTAGGAGCGCAAGACCTCAGCTCTTCTGAGTGCATAGGAGAGGTAGAAGAAAAGGTCCCCATCACGTTTTTTCTTAACCTTGGGTCAAGGTCCATGAAACCATTCATGGTTCTACTCTCTTGATTCTAGTCCTATTGAAATGAATTGCATTGTTTTAAAAAAAAATATGATGAACTTCACTGTAGGAATGGGTCTATACTGCTCTTTCCTAATAATCAGGGCTCAGGCCACCCTGGTTACACAGAGATCCCTGACATCTAAAGTGTGCTGTAGGCCAGGCGTAAGGACTCACTCCTGTAACCCTAGCACTCTGGGAGGCCAAGGCAGGCGGATAATTTGAGCTCAGGAGTTCAAGACCAGCCTGAGCAAGAGTGAGACCCTATCTCTACTAAAAAAGTATATAGAAAGAAATTAGCTGGACATCTAAAAATAGATATAGAAAAAGTTAGTCGGGCATGTGGTGCATGCCTGTAGTCCCAGCTACTTGGGAGACTGAGGCAGGAGGATCACTTGAGCCCAGGAGTTTGAGGTTGCTGTGAGCTAGGCTGACACACTGTAGCCCAGGAAACAGAGTGAGGCTCTGTCACAATAAAATAAAATAAAATAAAGTGTGCTGTAGGCTTCAGCCCCACTCATCAGCAGCCTAATGCCATCAGCCATGCCAATAACAATTGCTCATAGTTCTTGACACTTACTGCATACCAGGCATGTAATTTGTATGATCTCATTTCGTCTTCACAAGAGTTCTTTTAGGTAGGTCCAATTATCATTCTCAGATTGTTATTTACACATGATGAAACAAAGGTTTATTGTAAACAAGTAAATTATACAAGGTCATACAGCTAGTAAATGGTTGAGTTGGGATTTAAACAGAGGTCTATCTGATTCTAGAGCCTCCATGCTAGATGATGGTAACTCCATGCTGTCTAGAAGAATATAGTCTCCAAGGTAGGTAGAGTCAGAGTAGGGGAAAGAATAGTCACTATGAGTTTGAAGTCCTAGAAATGTAGTAATAGTTACATATTATTTATATGTATTTAAAAACTACTCACATGTATGAAGAAGACTGAAAGTATTAAGAATTTTTTTTTTTTTTTTTTTTGTAGAGACAGGGTCTCCCTATGTTGCCCACGCTGGTCTCAAACTCCTGAAATGATCCTCCTGTCTCAGACTCCCAAGGCAGGTTTATTGGCAATAAATTTCCTCAATTTTTGTTTATCTGAGAAAGCAGTTCTCTTTCACTTTTGAAGGATAATTTCACAAGGTGCAGAATTCTAGGTTGGTGAAATTTTTCTCACTCAATGCTTTTACCATTTCGCTTCACTCTCTTCTTCCTTGCATGATTTCTAAGAACTCAGATATAATTCTTTGTTTCTCTATAGGTAAGATTTTTTTTCACCAACCTTGGAAGAGATGTTAAAAGAAGTTCTTCAGAGAGAAAGAAAATGATATAAATCAGAAATTCATATCTACATAAAGTAAGAGCATCAGAGAAAAAATATGGAAAGGTAAAATAAAAAACTTTTATTTTTCTTATTTTTAATTGATCTAATAGGTAGGTAACTGGTATAATAATATGAACAATATTTTTAGTTACTTATGCTCATATATTATTTATATGTTCATATATATTATATATTCTTATGTATAAGTGTAATTAATGACAGCAATGATGCAAGGTATAGGAGGGAGGACTGTTTCTCTGTCTCCTCCTCTTATTTTGTTATTATAAGGTACTTGCACTACCTGCAAAAAGGTATAGTGTTATTTGAAAGTGGACTTGGATTAGTTATAAATGTGTACTCTAGGGCAACCATTAAAAAAATATAATTGATATAACTGATATGCTAAGAGAGAAAATGGAATGATATACAATGCTCAGTTAAAACCACAAAAGGCAGAAAGAGTAGAAGAAAAAAATAGGAACAAATAATAAAAGCAACAAATAAAAAATAGTAGTAAATATGACAAATTAATCCAACTACATCAACAATCACCTTAAATATCAATGGTCTAAATATGCCAATTAAAAAATAGATTGTCAGAGTGGATCAAAAATTAAGAATCAACTATGTGTTATTTATAAGAAATCCATTTTAATATAAAGATACATATATAATAAAGGAAGTTCTTTAGGCAGGAATAGATTATCAAATGAAAATCTGATCTACATAAAGGAATAAAAAGCAAAAATGGTAAATATGTGGGTCAATATTAAAGACATATTTTTCTAATTTTTAATCTTTTCAAAAATAAATACTTAAAAAAAAGCACTAATAACTTCTTATGAGACTTATATCTAGAAGCAAAATATATTATAACAATAGCACAAAATATAGAATAAGGGAAATAGACTATTAAACATTTCTTACACTATATATGAAGTTAGAATGTAATAAGGTTAAAAGTATATATTATAAACCATTGAACCATCACTAAAAAATGAGGGATTAAAGCAAATAAGTTAATGTGTAGATAAAATGGAATCCTAACAGATAATCCAAAATAAGTCAGAAACAGTGAGAAAAAGGAACAATGAGCAGATGGAACTAATAGAAAACAGATAGCAAGATGACAGACTTAAAACCAATCATACAGAAAATTACATTAAATAACAATGGTTTAAATGTTCTAAATTAAAAAGTAGAATTTATTAAATTAGATAAAAAAGTAAGAGCCAACTATATGCCACCTAAAAGAAAGCTGCTTAAATTTAGAGCCATATAGAGATTAAAATTAAAATAATGGAAAAAAGATATATCTTGCAAACATTAATAAAAAGAAATCTGGAGTGGCTTTATTGTCATCAAAGTGGACTTTAAGACAAAGAGTATTACCAAGGATAAGGAAAACTATCTCATAATGATAAAGAATCAAATCTTTAAGAAATTATAACAGTTTCTTAAATTATAATTTAAGAAATTATAATAGTCCTACATGGTATGCACCTAAAAACTGATATATTTTTAGAGCTAAAAGACTAAATAAATAAACCCACAATTATATTTGTAGATTTCAACACCCCTCTCCTAGTAGTTTATAAACAAGGAGACATGAAATCAGTAACGATGCAAAAAACATGAACAAAACTACCAACCAACTTGTCCTAATTCACATTTTTAGAATGGTACACCCAACAGCAGCAGAATATAGACATGTTTTTTCAAGTAAACATGGAACATTTCACAGGACAGATGATATACAGGGCATTAAAACTAAGTCTCAAATTTAAGAGGATCAAAATCACAAAAAGTATATTCTCTGACCACAATAAAATTAAACCACAAATTAATAACATATCTAAAAAAATCCTTCAAATATTTAGAAATCAAATAACATGTTTTAAGTAACCCATGCATCAAAGAAGTCACAAAAGAAATTAGAAAATATTTTCAACTGAATGAAAACAAAGACACAAAATCTGTAGAATGCTGCAAAGTGAGTACTTAGTGAAAATTTTATATCATTAAATGCTTATATTAGAAAAGAAGATCTAAAATCAATGATAAAAGTTTCTGCCCTTTTTGCTCTTACAAAAAAGTGCATTAAACCCAAAGAAAAAGGAAAAAACCCATATAGATAAGAGCAGAAATCACAGAAACAAAAAAACAGGGTAACATTGGGAAAAAAGTAATGAAACCCAAAGCTAGACCTTTGTAAAAAACAATAAAATTATTCTCTAGATCACTTGGTCTCAACTACAGGCAATTTTGCCTCCCAGAGGACATTTAGTGATGTCTAGAAACATTTTTCATTGCCACAACTTGGGGAGGGAGTGCTATTGGCATGTAGAAGCCAGGAAGGCTACTAAACATCCTACAATGCATAGAATGTCACTAGTACCTTTAGCACCCCTTCAACGTCATTAGTGCTGCTATTGAAAAACTTCCCTAGCCAGACAGCTCACAACACAATTACTAATGTATGAAATGAACAAAGAGACAACGCAACAGATCCTACATACATTAACAAGAAAAAGAGAATATTATGAACCATTTTATGCCATAAAATCCAACAATGTAAATGAACTAGATGGACAAAACTCCCAAAGCTCATTCAAACATAAATCAATAACTTAGATATACCTATATTGTGTTAAAAAAAATTCAATTTGTATTTTAAAATGTTCCTACAAAGAAAATTTCAGGCTCAGATGGCATCATAGGTGAATTCTACCAAATCTTTAAGGAAGGAATAATATTAATTCTATACAGACTGTTCAGAGAATAGAAGAGAAGAAACACTTCCCAATTCATTTTATGAGGCCAGAAAGAAGTACCCTAATTTTAACACCAGACAAAGATTACTGGAAGAGAAAACTATAGAAAAATATCTACTCATAAAAGTAGATATTCTTGAGAATATTTTGGCAAATGAAAATTAGCAATATACTTAAAAGATAATACTCCATGACCAAGTGGGGTTTATCTTGGGAATGCAAAGTTTTATTCATATTTAAATAAATCAGTTCATTTTATCATATTAAAACATGAAAAAAGAAAAAATCATCTCAAGAGGTGGATAAAATGCATGTGACACCTATTATGATTTTTTTTTTAAATTTTCATTCAACTAGGAATAAAAGACAACTTCCTTAATATATAAAAGTTCATCTAGGAAAAAATCTACAGCTAACATCATGCTTAATGGTGAAAGCAGAATGTGTTCCCTCTAAGTTCAGGAAAAAGGCAAGGATGTTTGCCCTCACTATTTTAATTTAATATTGTATTCCTGGTCCTAGCAAATACAATAAGAAAAAAAGATATAAAAGAAATACATATTGGTAAGAGAGAAATAAAATCCTTTATTCTCAGATAACATGATCACCCATATAGACAGTTTTAAGGAATTTACAAAAAAGCTACTAGAACTAATAAATGAATTTAGCAATCTTTATTGCAAGATAAAAGATTGATACACAAAAATCAGTTGTATTTCTATATATCAGCAATGAACTGTTGGAAATTTCTATCTTATCTTTACCTTTACAAAAAAATGTTTGCTGAGCCCTGCTTTAGACATTATTGTCCATCTTCCTTTCTTCCCACATCAGGCTTCTTTAAAAAGTATCCATACTTTCCTCCCTGACCTTTCCTTCCCCAAATCAAAAGCCATTTGATTTCTAAGCCCTCTATGTGAATTTGTTTGAATCAAGGTCACTAGGGAACTATTAGCTGCCAGTCCAACCATGAGCTCCCGATACTCTCTCTTACTTCAGTTCCTATGGCACCATCCTCTTCGATTCTCCTCTTACCTCTCTGTTCATGCATTTTCGGTCTTTTTTTTTTGTGAATTCTTCATCTTCTATATGTTTTTAAAATGTTGGTCTTCCCCATCCTTGGGCCTCACCTCTTGCAGCTCTACACCCCTTGCTTGCCTTACCCCCATCTATTGCTACCCCTCTATCCTTCCTATATTTCATTATGATGCCATCTGAGCTCTAGACACACCTTCTGCAGCTATATTTTGGCATTTCTATTTTAATATCTCAAAAATGCCTCATACTTGTATTTCCTAAAACATCTTCCTTTGTTTTTCCACGTTGATCAATGAATTGGAGACTAAGCTAGATATATGGGACTCATTGCTGATTTCATTTTCTGGCAGTTTCCATGAGCACTTTGTCTTCCTACCTGCTCCCCTCTTATTTTTTCTATATCCATTTGTTCCTCTGCAATATTACTGCTACCCTTAGTTGCGGGCCTCTTTCATCCTGAATAGGCTCTTAAATTGTTGCTTTGCCTCTGATGTCCCCTCCTTCCAATTCCTTCTCTGTATTCCATTTTCAAATATATATATATCTGATTATGTCCTTACCCTGCTTAAAACTCCAGTTTTATCTAAATGTATATCATTCTCTTGCTGAACAGGTCTTTGGACATTCTAAAGAAATGAAGGATGCATTTTCCAATGCTCAGAGTTCTAAGAAAAATGTTGGAGTTGAGAAACTTTGAAGTGTTGTTAATTATTTGGTGAATCACTTTAACAATCAATTTACTAAAAGGTATCTCTTGAGCATCTGTAATGTCCCCAGCTATGTGTTAGACAGTCTATACATTTAATATCAGAATGTGATATAAAAATTAAGGAATGTTTTCTTACTTTTTTATTCATAAGATATATGAGTATCTCATATCTTCCACTGGACTGCAAAATTGATCTTCTGTAGTGAGTAATGAGCAGTTGATAGGTACTAAAATAACTTTAGCAGTAATTTTAATACTGTAATAATAAATCTGAAATCTGACTAATTTGTACAGTCACTCAATAAGTTTTTATTTTACTCTTTTTGTGTGTGTGTCAGCTACGGTAGAAGATAGAAGATAGAGACTTCATAGTTTTTCTACATGAAGTCAATGACAGAATTTTGATGTCCCTGGAATATTTCCCAGAGATACTTGATTACCTAGTAAAATTTATTGTAGGAACTATGATATTACTGATCAAAATAAGACATCTAATTACCTAACACACTTTAAATATCTAGTAAATCTATGTTCTATTGTCAGTAATTGAGGAGAAAAAAAGAAATGACTGTGACGTCTTAGTGACATGAAAAGGACATCGGGTAGTCTCTTGAGAAATCAAGTGGCCTGTCTTACAAATGAGTGGTCATACTGATATTTTAGTGCCAAATGCCCATTTATTTCCTTGAAGAAATTATGCTTTCTTTAAATACATAAATACCATATACCTTTTTATGTTCTAACTTACGCATGGGAAAATTAGCACAGAATGGATTTTCAGAGTCATCATAGAACAATAAACTCCTTTTTATGCTGCAATTTTAAACTCTTCTATATTTCTTTTGCTAGAAGAATCATCTTTTTTTCTGAAGCCTACTTACAATAAAATCCTTCTTTTCATCCTGTTAGAAGCCCCAAACAAGACATAGGGAGATCCCAACTACCATATGTGAACAGAGATCAATCAGTACTTAATCACCAAAATTCCATCAAATTGTACAAAATAACTCTGAAATTATATTCCTAGAGTAGAGCTATGGGTGCTCAACCCTTAGTGACAGACTGACTACAGCCTGCACATTTCTGGAATAGAGTCAGAGCCTATATTCCTATAAAAACCGAACAATTTAAATAATTAAACCCATGAGCTCTTTTCTGAAAGTTTGTGCTAAAAGTCCTTTTCATAAATGCCAGCAATCTGTTAAAAAGCCAAGGTTTCTACTCCTTTTTCTGTCGTTATAGCAACCATCATACCATAGACATATGGGAAGAAAAGCACACCACCTAACCAATAACATCATATTGTCATGACGATGGCTATGTTAAATGACAAACCAGTTTCTCACTGCTGAAGCATAAAACCAGGATAAAACTATACATTCGAATCCCTTTTAGCAAACTGTATAATGATGATGGTGGTGTGGTAGTGGGAGGTGATCGAATCAGAAAGGGGAGGTCAGAAAAGGCAAGAGAAGAATTTAACATTAGATATCTATAGAAAATCAGTCTGATTGTGAAAAAGTTAAAATTCAGTGTTAACTGGTACTATCCAGGCATTGACATACTATTAGCTGTAAAGTGGCCAGCTCCTATGAAAGCATGAAATATGAGGTTCATCATTTTACTTATCTAATAAAAAAAAGCTTGTCACCTATGTGCATCTTTTGGTTTGAAAGACATGACTATATAATATCCCTAAGACTATTTTGGCGAGTTGTTCCACTAAAGCTAGATGAATCATCACATAGAATCTAGGGTTCCAGAGCAAGGTCCTGCCATCAGCAAGGAAGAATTATACACCATTTGGAACAGTTCCTGGCATGCTACAGGCACTGGTAGAGACCGAGGGGCTCATTGTGAGGCAACAAGTAACCATAAGGCCAGAGCTGCTTATCTTAAGTTGAGTTTTGTCAGACCAGATCCACCAACTTGTAAGATTAGTTGGGCCCAGCAATAATTCATTGTAAAATGAAAATGGTATATCTGGAAGCAGGCAGGAGCACAGATGACACAATGTCACAGATTCACATATCCCTAAACACTGTTGCATGACCCCTCATCTTTAGCTTACACCTATAGCCACAAGGGTGGGGGTTCCCTTTATGACAGCTGGTAGAGGAGGAAAAAAAGCCAAGCTTGGTTTATGGATAGGTTGTCTCCACATGTGGGTGCAATCCAAAGAAGGACTGCTACCGCACTGCAGTACCATTGAGGCTGACCCTAAAACTCAGCAGTGAGGGGATATCCTCCCAATGCGGCGAGCTCTGTGGAACGCACACTTCGCTTTGTGTAGAAGTGGCTCCAAATTAGCATATACATGGATTCACAGGTAACTGTGAATGGTTTGACTGAATATTTTAGGGGCCTGCAAAAGGAAATACTTGAAGATCAAGGATAAGAAAGACTGAGAAGAGGCATATGAATAACCTACAGGAGTCAATATGAAGTGCACAGATGACATATTAAAATCCAACAGCGATCATCAAATACGGAGGAGGCATTAAACAACTAAGGAGACAGAAATGACTCAGCCATTGCTTCACCCAGCCTCTGTCATCAGCCGCTCCTGTGCTCGCACAATGGGCTCATGAATGAGCAGACGCGTTGGCAGTGCTGAGGGCAATGCAAGGATTACGTGGACGATTACGTGGACTGCCATTCACTGCAGCTGATCTCACTACTGCTGCGCTCAGGTGTTGAACCTGCCAGGAACTGAGCCCCATAAACAGCCTCATCCCATGAAAAGACCAAGCAGGCACTTAGAATCAACTTAAAAACAATAGGATCAACTGGAAGGTGATCACAGAGTCTCCTTTAGGAACTCATCCCAGAAACAAGCTTTTATGCTGGGTTTATACTTAGAAGTTTTCATTTCCATTTTGATAGATGTTAGAGACATTTATTTTAATATTCCCTATTAAAAATTAATTTTTGGCTTGACAGTCCATACCAAATACAATGTTGCTGAATCTTGTTCACTAAAATGGAAACGGTTCCAAATTGAAATCAGTCATCCATCAGTCCTCAGCATGACTAATTCACTTTGGTCAGATCTAGGTATTAATAAAACTAAAGTTGAAGTCCCTGACCTTTCTTAAAAATTTCATTTTAAAAGGGCATATTTTATTTTTAGCATATTTCTGTAGCAGGAACCATCTGGTACTGCCCTTTCATTGGCTGCTTATCCCTAGTCAAATTGGTAAAGTAGGTAGAAATTGCTTTTGTACTTCTTCCTCCTTCCTGCCCCAGGTTATGGAACTCCTCAATGTTATTCCTTGGTGATCCACATTTCTTTTGTTTATTTATTTATTTATTTTTTTGAGACAGGGTCTCACTGTGTTGCCCAGGCTGGAGTGAGTGCTGTGGCATCAGTCAGCCTAGCTCACAGCAACCTCAAACTCCTGGGCTCAAGCGATCCTCCTGCCTCAGCCTCCCAAGTAGCTGGAACTACAGGCATGTGCCACCATGCCTGGCTAATTTTTTCTATATATTTTTAGTTGGCCAATTAATTTCTTTCTGTTTTTGGTAGAGACGGGGTCTCGCTGTTGCTCAGGCTTGTTTTGAACTCCTGACCTCGAGCGATCCTCCTACCTCAGCCTCCCAGAGTGCTAGGATTACAGGCGTGAACCCCCGCACCCAGCCCGTGACCCATATTTTTGATGCTGAATTCAAACTAGGTCAGTGGCTACTATTCTTATGTTTAACCAACTTAAGTGTGGAGTGATAGGACCATGCTTTAGATATATTGGGCATTCAAGAGGTGTTTGTTGAATGAATTGATATGAATATAAGGGGAATAATTTCATAAAAAATATGTTCTTATTTTGTAGGAGCTTCAGAGAATATTTTAAAATCACATATGTCCCCTAGCTTGAACATTCTATCACTTATTCTTTTACCTCCTGAATATATTGAACCCATCCACTTCTCTCCAGCCCTGCAGCCACCACCCTGGTCTACATCACTGTCGTGTATTTTTTGCAGTACTGCTAATTGGTCTTATGCCCCCTCCAATGTCTCCTTTACAGGGCAGCTAACATGGTATTAAAGTGAAACCTGATCATTTCAAATCACTTAAATGGCTGCTTATTGTGTTAGGATAAAACCTGAAATACTTACAGAGCCTTTGAGATCCTCTAGCTCCGTCCACCTCTCCGGCAGGGGTGTTTCTAGAGTTCTGCTAGGAATAGCAATCTGGAAAGTGAGGTCAGGAGACTTCTCTAGAAGCTGTGTTAAGCAGCAAACACTCTGCTTTTAGTAAGCATTTCTATTGATGTGTAGCTTTGGATGCTGATGGCACTCTTGGAATACCACTGCTTTCTAGCCTCACTTCTTCCCACTGCTTTTGATCCACACTGTGCTCCCTCACTAATGTCTTTCTTTCAATTCCTACGATGTCCCAAGCTCCTTCCTTCCATCTTGGGGTCTTTATATTTGCTCCTATTTCCACCTAGATCCATTTCATTATTCTAAATGCTACTCATCCTTCAATTCTCAGCTTAAATGTCATTTCCTCTGGGTAGATTTCCTTGTCCTTGTGCTCGGACAATTCCCCCATCATAGGTTCTCACGTGAAGTGTGATCTCTCTCCTTAGACTACAGCTTTGGGGAGGCAGGGGCAATGTCTATCTTCATCACTGCAGTGTTCCGAGTGCCCAGCTCAATGCCTCATTCACTCCATGCATATTTGTTGAATGAACCAATTGCATTGCGTTTCAAAGAGAGTTTACTGATAATGAAAAACTAGAATGCTATAAAGAACTCTGATTCTGTCTGAACAAACTGAAGGTCTTTTCCAGCTCCTTCTTCTTCCGTGTGTGAGAGTGAAGTGTCACATAATTCCTCAAAGTTTCACCCAAGCTCTCACTTTTTGCTTGCTTTGTGTTTTTTTTCCTTTGTTCAAGGCCAATTCTCTCTCTCTCTCTCTACCAGACTCTTTTTCAAAATTACTGTTCGCTTGGATTTTCTGTTTAGTTTCAGATTCTAGATTTGCTCCACACTGCCTTCCAACGTCCTTTGTCACTCTTTCTGTAACTCTTGGAGCGCCTGCCCCACCCTTCAGCCTCTGCCCGGATCCAGACCCAGGATTTTGCTCAGGGTAGCAGGCTCCGCTTTTTCTCTGCGGTGGTTCCTTCCCCCCCACTCCAGCTCGGCTGTATGTGCCTTCCATTCCCCATGGTCAGTACGACTGTAGTGAGTACACTTCCATGAGCCAGTCTGACAGAGAAAGGACAGAGCGAGAGAGGCCAAAGTCACATAACTTTCATTACTGTATATTGTTTTAACTGTTCTATTTTATTATTAGGTATTGTTGTTAATCTCTTCCTGTGCCAAATGTATAAATTAAACTCTGTCATAGATATGTATGCATTGGAAACACCACGTATAGGGCTTGGTACTATTCTTGGTTTCTTGGAATGTATCCCCTGTGAATAAGGGGGAACTACTATATTGTGTTTTGGAGTCCCAGAAACTCCTGTTTAATCCAGCTTACATGGAGTTATTATGTATTTGAACACTATTTCCCTAGGGCATAGGTTTATTGCAGTACTAAAATCCTTTGGTCCTAAATATTAATATGTATTATTATGTACCAAACATTGTTTTCAAAGCTTTATAGCTTTACACATGTTAAGTTATTTAATATCCCAACAGCCATAACTTGCCGAGGCCACACAGTGATGAGTGATGGAACCAGGATTTGAACCCAGGTGCTTCAGCCGCAGAATCCACACTGTCAACCACTACACTACCTGTAAGTAGAATTGGCCATTCCAAATACACTAACAGAACTGAGAAAACAGGTAGAGAATGGCCTCATCATAGGAAGAAAAAGATAAGTAGGTAAAACAAGAAAAGGTAAGGACGGTGGTAAGAATCCAGGGGCAGGCAATACTGTACAGACATTTCCTTTGCGAAGTTGCATATGTCCAGATGTGTTCTGTTACTTTGATAAATACCACCTGTTCCTCAAAAGTAAGGACGGAGCATATGTCGTGGCTGAGGAAGTTGAGGAGGAGCGCTTCAGAATTGATGATGACAGGCTTTGTGAGAGATGCTGACAGCTTGGCCCGCTCACTGTGCCAAGGAGGCCCCCAAGCCCAGGAGTGCATCATGAATGAGGCTGTGACTTGAGTGGGGCGCTGTTTCCTACATGTCGCCCCTTACAAAGACACTGCGCCACATTCTCAAAACCAAATAGGAAAAATGTTTGCCTTCCAGAGAATGAGGAAGACGGAGGGAGAGAGGAGCGTAGGACAAGGGGTGAAAGAGGACAAAGAAAGAAAGTGAGAGCTGAGGAGAGATAAAAGACAGAAGAATGAAAAACAGAGTGCAAGATAAGGCAGCATTTGTGATTTAGAACTTAACGATTTGTCAAAAGAACTTTCTCATAGATTTCATAAATGTGGCTGATAGGATAGTGATTTTTTTTGCCTGTATTAATATTTCTACTGCTGTTTTAAAACATAGCAGTATCTAAAAATGGTAATGACATATCTATGATCATCATCATCACTCTCGGTGTCTCCTTTAACCCTGTAGTCTAAAGCAGTAGTCATGAAGCTGTGCTTGTGGGTTAGCTCCTTGCTTCTCGTAAAGCCCCTGCGAGCTTCTCTCTGCTCCATGTTTACGTTTATGCTGCATCCTAGACCTTGGGCAGCCACCTTGTATTTCAGGACTGTTGACACTCAGTGAATCTCGTAAACCCCTAGGGCTGGCTCAGTATGACCTCGTCACCATTTCTAGAAAAACCAACACCTATCCCAATATTGACTCCATTTTTGCACACTAAGACAGCAAGTGATTATAAACATGAGCCCTTATTTATAGTTTTGGGCATAAACTATGACATGATTAGACTTTTAGGTAATTCTTAATTTGAATGGACTGACTGCCAGAGAAAGGTGGGATTCTGATTTTAAGAGGGAGAATGTCATGTGGCCTTCAACCAGATGTGAGAGGAGAAGTAAAAAACTCACAATTGGAGAATTGATCCATATCCATGTGTCATATAAGTTGGGAATTGTGCTGTCTTGTCTCAAATCCCTTCTGATAATATAGATGTCGTGCATAGTACAGTTGGTATATTTCATAGATGAGCATTATAATCCCATGAAAAGCATTTTGAGAATGTAGTATGTAAGTTAGGACAAAAATCTCAATGACTATTTTTTTTTCTTTGACCCACAAGGGCTAAATGTTTTGTATCTCATCCACAAAGATGAATGTATGTTTTGAAGAACTAGTAAGTTGAAATAAGATGAAAACAATATCAAAATATAAAGCCTAGCATAAATCATAAAGTACTAATTTCTTCATTTAAATTATGTTGTTAATTTTTAATGGAATTGCTAGAAGATATAAAATCTGAAGTTATAGTTCTTTGAAATTAACCTGGCAGCCTCAAAATTTGTCTCAGTACTTTCTCCTTGTATTCTAAATTTCCTTCTTAATGTACTGCATATTTGAAATTTATTTTGTCTATGGGGCAGTTTATTTTGTATTGACTTAATTTAGTGTATTAGATTACTATTTTTTGCTTATTTAACTAGTTTTCAACATGTTCCAAAACAGAATATCATCTAACCAAATCAGCTACGAATATAGTTTTTACTATGTTTTATACAGAAGCTAGCTTATTAACAAATTTATTCCAGTTTATTTATTTAAAAAAATGATTTAGCAAATTAGTTATTGACTTGTTCCAAACCTATTTATATAAGCAGAATTAGCCTAACTTTAATTTTCTATATGTATTAGTAAGCTCCTTAGAGTTATTTTATGACCAGTACATATGACTTCAATCTTACATACAATGGGTCAGATTTTCTTATTTTTCTATTCAGTTGCCTTCACTACAACAATGGTAATTAGTTGCTTAAGCACATTTCCTTCCTTCTGTTTCTTTTCTTTCACGTTATCTTCCTGTGTGGTATTTTTATTTGCTTTCTCCTATGCAAGGTCCTGTGCAGACCTTGAACTTGGCTATCTTTACCCTCATATATATGTGCACATTCCACAAAAGGGCACTACATTCTAAAAACTGCCTATGTTGGTATCTTTGTATTCAGGCCTGTGACAAGTATAAAATTATTTTAAACAGGAATTAGTATATTATCACAAGTAATATAACTCTCACCAGTAACAATTTGATCTTTTCAATACTCAGGGACTAAAGTTCTTGCTCAGGAAAAAAAATAAATAAATGAAATTGTTATATACAAATTATTTAGAAAAATATAGTTATACAAATCAATTCACAAGCAGTACCTTGTATTAGTCCCAACATACTGCTCTGTGGCACACAATTATAGTTTGAACTATCAACAAATACTGAAATTCCATGTTAGTTCTGGCTCTGTAGTTTCTCTCACATCTCCTGCAACTCAGCTCTCATTCAAATCTTCATTAGCTGAAAGGCGGGTGATTTTGCAACATCTTGTCGAAGATTGTGCAATATCGTCTTGAGGCATCACCTTGCGAGTTGAGCCCATGCTCTGTGGCACAGGTCTTCCCAGTTGTCCCGCCCATCTTCCTGTTGTGGCAGTTACGTACATAGCATGGCCTACCTTCAGAGTCAGGTTCAGTTCATAGTGTTGTTGGCATGACTAACATGTCTCTCTGAATTGTCTATCCACACCCCTAATGCCTACCCATTCTCAACCTGTGTGCATGGCTTGTGTATGTATTTTGTATGTGTGTTCTGTTCTATGTATGTGTGCTTTGTGTGTGTATATGTGTTAACATGGATTGCCCTGCTAGTTCTGACTTTCTTAACATCCTTTTTCCAATCCTTTTTTTGAGCAGTTGACATTCTGAATATACTGATAGCTGCACAACTTCAACTTGTGTGATTCTCCAGGAACTTAAAAATCTGTCTGACTCCTGTTTCTGAAAAAACATGGACCCAGCTGGATACTATACTTTTAATGACGTTTAATCACGTGTATAGTATACTATACTATACTTTACTTTAATACTATACTTTAATACTTAATACTATACTTTTAATGACGTTTAATCACGTGTATAGTATAAGTCATTTGGGAGAAGGAGGTAACACTCTGCACTTTGCTAGATATTTCCCTTCTTTTGGGAGTAATCCTTGTCCATACTACCCCCATCATGACATGGCTGGCTTTGTGTCTTATTATTCCTCCCATCTTTCAGCGGTCAGAGCTAATTGGGTTATGTTGCAGCAAAAGAGATGAGTTTTCATTCTCCTGCACTAGGCAGTCATTGGCTCTAGGCTGCTGGGTACTTCTCGCTCTCAGGACACTGGACAAAGGGATCCCAGTAACCCAGGTTCTCTGAAGAAGCCCACATGTGCCAGCCTTTAAGAGAGACACATGTAGAAGCTGGGAGATGGATTCTCAGAAGCCACAAAAGGGATCTGCAGGCATCTGGGCCAAGTGACACAGTGACTGTTATACTAACGGCATGGTAATCAGTGAGCCTATCCTTCTCCTTAACACTAAATCGAGAATTTAGGAAATTGGTCTGAGGGGCTTAATATGAATCACTATGTTCCTAGAGCCATCAATCCTCTTTACAAATTGCTGTTTTGGCAGAATTTGGCAAATCTCTCAAGTGACTGTAACTAATAGTCATTCCACTAGCAAATACTCTGTTTCTAACCTGGAATGAGAAAGGAATGGGGAAATATAAACCAGCTTAACTGTCTTTACATAACTGAGCTGCAAACTCCAAAGTTCCAAACTCAGCACTCCCCTACGTTCCAATAGTGGTTATGAACACAGCCTTCCTCTTCTTATCGAAATACCAAGTTGCCCTATGGTACTGTGCATGCTCTCATTTTCTGGTACTAACAGGTGTTCTTTTTGTTTCACTTTGGATATTTGGCAGTTCTATGAGGATCCATTTAGAACAATCTTAATATTCATAGGTTTAATATTTAGAAATATGAAAATCTATGGAAACTACTGATAAGTAGGTGTTGGTGACAATGGAAATATGTAGAGTCAGCAGACATATTTTTCTTTATGAATCATACCCAGTAAATTCACAGGAGACAGTATTTTATTTCTAGGCTTGTTGTCTTCAGAATTGTTTTCCAGGGAGATGTTGTCAGTTCTATGCAATATGTCACAATTAATGGGGCATTGGGAAAGCATGGCTAAATAATTACTGGTGTGCTCATCTGTGGTTGTCTCATTTCTCTCTGCCTTATCTTCAAAGTCTTTCAAAGGTCTGGTTACTTATCAATGTAAATATATAGAATCATGCAAACTAGTTGAAGAGACAGGTTGTTATAAGTGGCCAAACTTAGTTGTTCATTATTCCAAGATAATTAATCCTATTTCAGGCTCAACATCAGTGGTAGTCATTAGTGCTATTTGCCAAATATTCTCATTTCTAACCCATTCTGGGCTTACACTTCCATATACCCTTATTGTTAGGTGGGGAATCATGTGACCAGTTTTACCCAATAAGTAGCATGTAAGATTACATGTGTCATTTCTGGGTTAAAACATTTGGTTTCCATGGTGAGACCCCTAGATCTTTCTCTTTCCCTATGCATGGTGACTTATAAATTTAAGATAATGACTGTTCTACCAACCTAGGTCTCTGACTGACTAAGATGAACTGAGTCCCCCCAACATACTGGATCCTACTACCACAAAATGGATATGGAACATAAACAAGGGATAAACCTTTTGTTGTTTTAAGCCACTGAGCTTTCCAGGTCACTCACACCTGCCTTGACTAATGTCTATGCTCATGGAGAGGTAAAGTTGTAAATTACTATTTGGATGTCACAGGAGAAAGAGACTACCTCAGAGTGGTGCACATCTGACCATAGAGATTGCCGGGCATCTTGCCTCCAATTTTACAATCTTTACTTCCTTCAATTCCCATTAAGTTTCCTTTAATAGTGGCATACTTCAGTACTAATTGTGCCACTAATAACATGCTTCTCAGATAGTTTCCAAGTAGGGATCTATGCATATGATAACATAGAAAGCCCAAAAAATAATGTGGTTAAAATATGTTGATGCCTTGAAATGAGCTGTCTGCAATTTGCAAATTTAATTCAACTTGTCACACTCTGCACAATGGTAGAGACAAACGTGATGTCATTGACATCTTTATATTCAGGAGCTCAAATTTGTGGGTGCGAATAGTCTACGTATTTTTCTAATCATATTATGGTATGGACTTAAATGTATTTCCTCAGTGAATCTTTAAAACCTATGGAACAAGCACTGCGATCTCCATGAATTGGTGATGTTGATGATTTGTTTTTATATGCAAGGAATTCTGCTAGGTGCTTTATGTACGTTGACTATAAGTAAGTTTTCCAAAGACACACACTACTTACAGATCTAGGATTCACACCCAAGTCTAATTTCATAGTCTACAATTGTTCAGCATTGTGGTGGGTGCTATGGAAGGATTATGTTCATTAGGAATTTAGCATCTGTCTTAGTCCATGTTCTGTTGCTATAACAGAATACCTGAGATTGAATAATTTACAAAAAATAGAGGTCTATTTAACTTATGGTTCTGGAGGCTGTGAAGTCCAAGAGCATCACATGGTGCCAGCATCTGGTGAGGGCCTTCTTGTTCGTCATAACATGGCTAAGGACATCACATGGTGAGAGGGCAAGAGCATTTATGTCAACTCAGGTCTTTCCTCCTCTTCTTATAAAGACACCAGTCCCATCATGGGGGCTCCATCCTGATGACTTATCTAATCCTAAATACCATCCCCAGAGGCCCCACCTCCAAACAACATATGAATTTGGGAATTAAGTCTCCAACATTTGAAATTTGAAATATATTCAACCATAGCTGCATCTATTGGGAGGATGAATAAGTAACCCAGACATTTCCTGATGCAAAACTGAAAAAAAATCCTGACAAAGCTAAGTAAACTTAGCTGGTGATTTCCTTTTGTGAAAAACTATTCCTCTGAGATTTACTATTGTTCATCTGTTCCAACCATAGCATCTTGTCAGTGGTACGAGTAGCCATTAATTTTACTTAGCAAGCAAGTATTACACATTACATTAGGGCCAGTTCTTCCTTTTCACTGGATCTCAGCTCTCTTGTATACACCCATGATTCCCTCTTAATTCAGCATCTTTAGATCTTTTCATCTCATTTATGCAGTTTGTACCTGAGACTGAGAATGTAGTCATAACAGGATATATTTTGGTTTCGAACTCCTGACATTGATCAATCGCACCACCTTGGTCTCCCAGAGTGCTAGGATTACAGGTGTGAGCCACTGCGCCCGGCCACGAGGATATATTTTGATAGTGCAGAAAGGTCATCACATCATTTTTACTTGGAGGTGATTATTTCTTCTAACTTAATTGAGCCCATAAAATGTAAGCAATTAACTGGAGCTCAGTGACAATTATGTCACTATGGAACATAATTGAGAATATATGTTCAAGAGATACTGGGTCCATAAAGGCAAAAGAGTACATCCTTGACATGGGTAAAATCTTTTCCTTATATCTGTGCTCATTACCTGGTGTTGGGTTTTCAGTAGTATGTTTCCCAAATAGATCTCTCCCTGTAAGTACACTGTTCTGTAACTTCTTGTACCAACTGTTTTTCAAGTTTAGTGGTTTCTCTATTGTTATGACCATTTGTTTACTTTTGGCCCTCAGTCTCCATGCCATCAGTATCTCACCTTTCAGTTCATTTTTTTCATTGTAGCCTGAATTTGCATCTTAAAACATAAATCTAATCATGTTTCTTTTATCCTTATAAATTTTTGTTGGCTTCCTGCCACCCACAGGGGGAAGTAGTCAAGCACTGTATCCTGACATACAAGACACCTTGTAATCCAGTCCCAGCTTTCTTCTTGATCCTCTTTTCCTTACACTCCATTCCAAACTCTTTCCTTCCCCCATTCCCCTTAACAGGTTAATCACAGAATGCTTCCCTCTTCAAAGAGTATCTCATGATTTTCAGGTCCATGTGATTTGAAACATGGCTGGAATGCCTTCCCTTTGACTCATTTAAAAAAAAAAAACAACACTTTATTGAGGTATGGTTGATATACAAAAAACTGTATGTATTTAATGTATACAGCTTGATAAGTTTGGAGACAAGTATACACTGTGAAACCATCACCACAATCAATGCCATAAACATATCATTACCTACAATTCCCTTGACTTTTCCTATTAGAAAACTCTCACTTATTCTTCAAACCTAGTTCAAATGTCAGCTTTTCTATAAAGCAACTTCCCAACTGCCTCGGGCAAAGTTCATCAGTCTTTTTATGAGACTAACAAAGGACTTTGTTCCCATTTACAGCAGGAATGTCATTGTGTTATAACTTATCTGTTCATATGTCTCTCTTCTACTAAATTGGGAGCAGGACCTATAATATCTTATACATCTTTATATTTTCTGTGGCTTGTATAGTGCTTGGCACATAGCAAATGCTCAAAAATGTTTGCTGAATAAAAGGAGAAAGTTTCCCTGCCCCTTAGTATATAAGTACAGAAATTGCCAGTCTAGATGATAACTCAATCATAAGAGACAGACACAGTGGTCCCATAACAATAACTTGTGCTTCTGATAACTGAATGTTCGCAAGAGTTCCATTGAAACAAAGTAGTCAGTTCTCCAGCAGGATTTTGAGACAAATACTTAGGTAAGCAGCATTGCTATTTTGGGCATCTTGTCATCTCCCACTTGTCTCCAGAACAATTGTAGAATGAGCTCTGTGCTGGCGCTGATGACTTAGGAATTTAAGCTCTGAGAGCTGCCACTGCTGTTTGTCTTCCTGTCACCCGCGGCCCTCTGAGAAGGCTTTCTGCATTGTGTGAGGCATCCTGATTCAGAGCAAATCAAGACAGATGGCACAGTCCTCATGTAGGATTTTGATAGATAAGCTTTATAGCTCCAGGTTTACAGAATACTTTCCTTGCTTGGCACATGAATATTCATCAACATCAACACTCACTCATACAATCTCTGCTCACAACCAGAAATATACAGCAAGACTGAGATAACCACACACATCTACAGTCATTTATTTTGGACACATTCCTAGAAAATTTTGCTTCCATTTATCTCCCTTTTCCCATCCATAAAGGCACAATTTAAAATTTATCTGGTTTAGAGGGCTTTCTGTGCTGCTCAACCACAGTTGGAGCATAAGATAGACTCAGAGTCACTCTTTCCAAGGGTTCAACATTTACCATTGTCAATATTTTTCCCGGTTATTGCCAATTATGATCATATGCCACTGCCAAAATTCATTTATCAGTCATCTGTGAGTTTTCCCCCTTGTAGACAAGTCTGTTTATATGCTCCTACTCCAGTGACAAAGAACATATGGGTTGACTCATTCTGCTGTAGCCAGTTCAGAATCAACAGTTTGCCTTAACTCAGCTAATTAAATCTTAAAATTAGATAGCTGATTATATTCTCTGCACACATGGCCAGAATATTTGGGAACAAAGTATTATCACAATCCTAACAGCTATTGTGGTTTATTTTATGTTTATGGTTCTTGATTCCTACACTCACAGTTTTAAATAGCAAGCATGATTTGGAGGTCATTTAATCAGTTCAGCAAATAAAAACATGCCCCCACACTTTGCTGACTCATCAGCATTTTAATGTTACAACACATATGTGCACGTAATTACAGCTTGAGTTCCCTGTTAAGCAATGTTAGGAGAAGATGGATCTATACACTTTTAAGAGTTCTTTTTAAAAGATGAAATACATGGTTAGTTTCTTTTGTTGTCTAATAAAAATTCATATTAGATCTTATTTTTTAATTGAGTTTACTAAAGCTATCATTGTTTAAAACAATTTTTATATCAAAAGTAAAATAGTAGAGGACTGGAAGTCAGAATGCCTACATTATAGGGCCAGGGAAACTACATTGTGAGATTTTGGAATCTTTAGCTTTCTTAAATTCCACAGCTTTAAAATGAAGGCATTGAACAACAACAACAAAAAAGTGGTGTTTAATGTATTACTATTTTGCCATTTAACCCTTTGAGAGCTACTAAAATTATGAATATGCACATGTAACTGGAAGAACGGAATTTTTCCCCTTAATCTTCCCCTGAGAGTGTTGAATGTACAGGACTCATAAATTCATATTCTCTATTCAACTCACAAAGAAGAGTGTGAATATGCCTTGTCTAGAAATATTATCTGGCCTAAAGTAGTCAAAACTGGTAACTTCAGAATTTCTGGCAATGTCTTTGACAAGTAAATGATTTGAAATGGGCACCCATTTCTTTTTCAGAATTTTCCCTGAGCATTGCCTAGAAACCAGAAGATAAACAGAATAACAAGGACCAAGTGGGCATAATTAACAAACACCTTTGCTCATGCTATAAGACGCTGTTATTTTAGTAGGCAGGGGTCTGTACAGATTCCTTGGCATGTAGCAAAAATGTTTCTTTTTCCATATATGGAACTAGGTTACACTGTTTCTAAGAATGTGCATGTGTCTTTGGGAAGTGTTTGTGCCTGCATGTGTGTTTAGTTCTTTGACTTAGACTGGGCAACTAGGAATGCTTGTTTTTTTCTGCACCTCACACGGTGGGGAGATTTCAAAGGGGATCCACATACACAGAGCCAAAGCCCCTCTGGACCATTTTGTTAAAGCTCCAGCAACAGAATAAACTGAATTAAATAATCATTCTTTGGAAATTGCATTGTGGAGGATTTTATAGCCCACAAATCGTCTTATAGTGAAAGGAATTCTGATGCAACTACATTTCTGTCTCTGAACGTCTATATAGTGGGGCTGGTGGGCAATTTAACCTTAGTCCTTTCTGTGTTCCCTCCCTCCAAAACTATAATCTCCCTCCAAACCCATGTGGAGTACTATCGTGTCTAGAGACTATGTAAGAAGAAAGCCTATTTGGTGCTTAGTGGATTGTCCACTCAAGTGATTGCTGAGTATATTATTCACTATTCTTTACAGTGCGGTCCCTTTACGTCTCTACTGATTTTATGCCTCAGTTCTAGAAAATAAAATATTGTGTTAAGCTAAATATGCATCCATTTTCCTTCATGGGGGCTTCCCTGTAGCACTGCTAGAAATCAGGATTGAGGTCATCCTGTCCCTAGGACACATAAAGTTCTCTTACTTGTGCTCTCTCTTTCTCTCCTTCCGTTCTTTCTCCTGCTCCCCTCTGTTTCTCTTCTGTTCCCTGCAATCTCCTAATCCAAGGGAATATTCTTGAACCCCCTTCAAGGGTGTGATTGAACCCCCTTGATAGCTTCACTCAGATATCTAACAGACATCTCAAGCTTTATGCATGCAAAACAAAGCTTCTGAGTTTGGTAGCCCAAACTGCTACTTCCTTGATGTTCCCCACCTCAGAAAATGACACTTCCTCATGTTCACAAACCCAAAACTTGGGAGTCATCTTCGATTCCTCTATTCTCTTCATTCTCCTTGTTCAAAGTCTTTACCTGTTTGTCCTCAAATCTAACCCTTATGTTTCTCTTTCTTTGTTTTGTATCCCACAGAGGCTGACTCCTGTGGGCTGTACTTCGCAGGGTCCCCTGGCACCGGCTTCCAGCTAGATTTACCTCAGAGGCATTGGTAGCAGATTGAGGGCAGGAAAAAGAGAGAAGCCAGAGCGTTTTCCCCTTTCCTCTCTGCTCCAAAAAGCGTCTTAAGTGAGCCTTAGTAAGGGCTGCCTTTCCAGCCTTCCAATGGACAGGCCCTCCATGGTCTAGTTTCTTCCAGATGGCCCTGGCTTCTGGGCTGTGCTAATATCATGTCCTCACTTCATTTCTCCATAGGAACATCAGTGGCTTTCTGTTTTACTAACCTCCAGGGTGTCTCTCCATCCTGTAAGGCATCTTGACTCTTTTATGATTTCTGTAATGAATTCCTTCTTAAATTCCCTCCCTTGCATCTTTTTGGTCAGGGTGATACTAAATGCTTAAGCCACTGGCAAGGGGAATAGAATGATCACGGTTGGCTTACAGCAACTCACATTCAATCTCTGGAGCTGGGGAACTGCTCATGAAGCCGTCAGTGGTTGCTATGGTCTAAATGTTTGTATCTCCCTCCCCTCCACACACACACCAAATTCATATGTTAAAATCCTAACCCTCAAGGTGATGGTATTAGAACATGAGGCCTTTGAGGTAAATAGGTCATAAAGGCAGAGACCCCATAAATGGTTATCTAAGTGCCCTTATCAAAGAGACCCCTGAGAGACTCTTGCCCCTTCTACCATGTGACAGTACAGCAGGAAGGCACCATCTATGAACCAGAAAGTGGGTCCTCACCAGACACTGAATCTGCCAGTTCCTTGATCTTGGACTTTCCAGCCTTCAGAACTGTGAGAGATAAATTTTTATTATTTCTAAGCTCCCCAGTTTATGGTATTTTGTTATAGCAGCCTGAATGAACCAAGGCAGTTTTCTGATGTTCACTTCCCCATTTCACTTGTTTATCTCCAGCAGCTATTTCCAATGTTTCTTAATCAAAAAAAAGAAAAAGATAATGGTACCCACTCAGTTTATGTTTCCACATATTCGGAGGTATTAGTAAGTATTCCAAGAACGTTTTCTACTCAGCTGAAAGCCTTCTGGGGGTGGGAATGAGATTAGAAACTGCAACTTGCTGTGCTTTTGTATTTTGCTCAAGAATTTTATCTTTCTTTCCCTTGGTTGTCACTTTTTGAAATGTATTACATTAGGTTATGCCCTTATTTGATTTCTGTGAGTGAAAAAAAAAGCTATGTTTAAAACTAATTTTCTCATTCTGTGAGGAAGTTTCCAGTAACTATCTTAATGCAGAAGTCAAATGATATTTATATGAAATTTAATAATAGGCAACCCTGAACTATATTGTATAGGGATGCATTGTTAAGAAGTAAAACTATAAAGGAAATCAAGGAATTGAATGCTGTAAATGTCAGGATGGTGGTTACTCTTCAGGAGAGAAGCAGTTATGCTCTGGAGGGAACAAGTACTGGGAATGCTTCTGGGGGTTGGCAATATTTTATTTTTTGACTAGGTAGGGGACATCTTTGCCTTATAATTATTTACTTAATTCTTTATATGTTTTTTATATATTTTTCCCATATGTGTTATATTTTGAAAATAATTAAGAAATCAATAACAGCCACATAGTTTCAGACATTATTCCTTAAAGAAAATCAGATTATGCTAACCAAAGTGATGGTATTAGAAAATGTATATAATAGTCTCCAATAATGTCCCAATGTAGTTAAAATCAGATCCAGACTCCTCACTGTGGACCCCAAGGCTTTACAAGATTTGGTGCCCACTCACTTCCCCAATTCTCTCCTGTGTCACCCCTTCCCCTCTAAGCCCAGCCACACTAGCCTTAAGTTCTTTGAAAATGTCAAACTCATGTCCAACTCGAGGTTCTTGTTCTTTCCTAAACCCTTCACAAAGTGGGTGCTACCACCAATGTTATACTCAACTCCCATGTCATCGTCACTCAGGCACCTTCCCTTAGTATCCGATCTACATTAACACTCCTGCTCCCAATCTTCTCCCCGCTGCTGCACTCCATCCCATCACCTTGCTTTGTTTATTTCATACGCTTATTGCTACATGAAATTATGAAATATAAAATAGAATTGTATATACTTACCAGTACTTTCAATTATCTTATTCATGTGTTTGTTTATTGCCACCCTCTATTAGAATATAAACTGTATAAGAGCAGGAAATGTTTCTGTCTTGTTTATTGTTTTTATCTCCAGCATCAAAATGTGTACTTGGCACATAATAGGTGTTTATTTGTTGAATATTTGTTGAATACGTGATGTTTGTTTGGAACAGTCTCTCACTGTGAAAGTAAGTTATCTTTTCTTAAGGTGTCTCCATCCAAGGCATTTACTATTTGTCCTTGATGGGTTTAAGCCAGGGGACAAGTTACAGCAGCATTGAGAAACTGAGAAAAAGAAAAAAAAAATAGTGAGGGGTCAAGTAATGCCAACAGGGGCAAGAGACTTGAGTGAGAGAAGGAAGGGACAGTGGTGGGAACTACAAGAGCTGGAGAATGTGAGACCCACCTAGGGCTGTCGCCTGTGCTCAACGCCAGCCACTCAGGCACACGTGAAAACAGCAGCCCAGTGTAGCTATTAATAAGCCTTCTAATTTTCAAGAGACATCAGAAATTCAGATTTCTGTGTGAAATGTGTCAAATTATTCAATGTTGTCTCAAGTTTTTAAAAAGTCCACGTGAACCCAAGAAAATATATCTGTGAACCTGATTTAGCCCTGAGGAGTCAGGTGTGAGAACTGGTTTAAGAAACATGAAAGAAACTGCCGGTCATAAACTTGCTCTGGGGTAAAGAAGCATGGAGTCAGCTGTCATATTGCATGGGGGGAAGGAAAAGGGGACAATAAAGGTAAAATAAAACTTAGATTGGTAGCTCAATGTTGTCCTGCCACAGGATTTTTCTTAGTGGATATTCTGTTGGGTTTTTGGTTACATCAAGGTGCTAAGATAGATTTTAAAGGGAGGAAAAAGAAGGCTGAGTTTTATTAGTTTTTTAGGAATAAACAAGACAAAGTGCTGTCCTGAGGAAGGGAGAATAGATGGTGGAAATAGAGGGACTCCTTCCTTGTAAAGCCTGTCACTGCTATCTTTAGGGTAAAAGTAGTGCATGTAACATGGAGCAGAAACCCATTAAGACAATCTATGGAAGCACTTAAAGTGGATAAGGCACAGAGGAGAGGAATTGGGTTGACCTTGACCTGATGTGTATGCACACGTGAACTGGAATAGATTGTGTAGGAAAACTGACCAAATAATAAAATCACTCAAGAAAAAACTTCACTCTTTTGGATGAATGACTGTTTTGATTAATTAGTAAAGTCTTGATTTATACATTTAGGTACAAATGGTATCTATTCTACAAATACCAAACATGATTCTACTCTGTGTATTATCAGGCAGAATAAAACTAATCATCTTCTGGAACTATCTGTTCCCATGGGCTGATTAGACCTATTTCTCAAAGTCAGAAATTTTCATAAAAATTCTATTTAATAAATAAATATCGAATCCTACAGATGATGAATGGAGGAAATTTCAGCTCTGCTTGTAGGAATGGGTTCTGAGATTGCTTTCTAGTTAACAGATGACTAGAAGCATTTTCATTTGATGGCCAAAGTACTTTCATTGACATGGCCAAACGTACAATCCAATAATAACCAAGGAGATTTGGTTTGAACTATAGCTCAACGACATAAACACTAACAGTGAAATTTGAATATTAGAGGAGGGAATTTATATAAAACTCGATAGGTAAGAATCATAATAAAAATAGACAAGCAAAGAAAATCAGAAAGGGAAGAATTAACGCCAGCTGTGATGTAGATACAGGGGGCGGGAGGGGAAAGAAAAATGGAATACCAACTTAAAAAACAATGACAATGAAAACAAAGGAAGCAAGAAAAGTAGAAAGGAAACTATGAGAAAGGAAGCTGAAGGCAAGAAAAGTAGGCTAGGAAGAGTTATAACAGTAGCAGGAAAATGTTTGACCCCAGGTCTGGGAAGTCGCATATGTTTTGCAAGGAGACGTATAGTTGGAAAAACAGTAGCTCACTCTGCAGCATGTACAGTTGGATCAGAGTTGTTTTTCTCATCTTCTAATGCTAACTTTTGAATTCTGCTGCTTCTACTATGATTTCTGCTCCAGATAATAAACACTTTAAGATGTAGGAGACTAGGAAGCAATTACTAATAGATTTGGGTGCCCTGAATTCCAATGTTCTAAGTGCGGCTTTTGCAAGTTAGAGGATCTTTCCAAAGGGGAAGCCTGTTTTGTGTGACAAAGGACTTCCTGAGACTGCCCTTAAAATGTCTTCTGTTGGGGAACACTGGCCCCTCACAGCACTTTGGGGACTCCATGGTTACGGGAGTACAACCAAAATCCATTCATTATAATTACAAATGTCCACTTCTTAAAATCTTTCTTACGTGATCCTGCATAGCTCATAGAACTTTTAAATAGATTGCTTGACAGATCCCAGATGGTATTTTATAGCATGTTTTACTCTCCTTAGGGCACATAGTGGGCCACATAACCATAAATATGCACTAAAAATCTGATCATTGGATAGCAAAAACTTAAATGCAATACCATATAAAGGACTGTTGTATATATAATGCAAGTTTCAAAAGAAGACAACAAGCTAGGAGAAATATATATTTCAATTTACAACATACTTCTGAATGGCCAAATTAATACATACTTACTGTAAAGAATGTCTGAGTGATAGAGAGAATATATATGGAAAAGTAAGAAAGCCTTCTCCTTCCCACCATGGCCTACTCCTGGTGGGGAAGGAGTTGGTTACAGTTGCTGCCGTAAGCAGTTTGTTAAGTTCTATACACACATGAACGTGCACACCCCAAATATCTCCACCAGCCCCACACCCCTTGCCCATCTCTGGAGAGTGACCTCTCACCAACATGTGCAGAGGAAGAAGAGATTTTCCTTAACGAAAGGTTTTTCTAGGGAAATATCTAGTCAGCAGAGTATCTTAATGCCTTGTGCTCCTTCTTGGACCACATTCATGTGACTACCAATGACCCTCTGGAAACCTTAGAGAACCTTGCACAGGATATATGAGCCACGGGGACTGATGTGGAGTAGGCTGCATTTCCCTCTGACCCTGTCTCTTTAGCCTCCACAGTACTATCACAAAGGCTGTAGATTTTACGGAAATGGCAACGTTGAAGGGAATGCAGAATACTGTATGATACGTGTGACTTTCTCTAAGGTTTAGGGAAAACAGCAACCGAGGAGTTAAAACCTTCTGAGGGACTCTGCCCAAGAGAGGTCTCAGTTCCTAATCTGGTCCCCTTAGCTTAAATTCATATTTTAACAACTTTGAAACTATCTGCTTGTAACCTCCACTGTGAAACTCTCATGTTTTTTAAGGGAAACACTGTGGTTATATAATTTAGTTGTTTGTCGTAGGGTAATGCTTCCCGGAAGGCCTTAGCAGGAGAGTTAGTGATGGTTATTGACATACAATAAGTCCCACATAACGAGCCAGGTGCAGTGTGAACAGCTGGGCACCTCAAATTTAGGCCCTCTGAGATTGTCCTTACCAATGTGAAGTGAAGATGTCAGGTTGTTCTTATGGGTTCTCATGCATAAAGGGCCATATAATAATTCAGATTTAGATTCTCTGGTTATCGGTTTATATGGCAAGCTTTCACACCCAGTAAGTATTCAGCCAAACACATGCACACAAACACACACACACGCAAAGTAAAATACTAACTCTCAGAAACTGTACAGTGTGAACCATCCAGGAGAAATAGAAATATAGCGTTTACTGTATACTCTGTATTTCAAAACACAAGTTGTATTTCTCACTTTGGAGTTAGTAATTCACATTATTTTGCAGAGACAATTCGTTGCTCTCCGTCATTCTCAAATCCTCTTGATTCTCAAACTCTTTCAATCTTGGGCTTCTTCATACCTATGGGGAAAAGAAAGGGATCATTGAAGAGCAAAATCCCATTTAAAGGCTCTATCTTTAGCCATACAATTAAAAATTAATTCAGCTTATAATAATCCAGTTAAATTCTTAGTTAAGAATTTTCCATTTGGGAAAGCTAAAAAGACTAATTTTATTCTTCTAGTTTTAGCTACAGCTACTAATATGTAGGATTCTATTTTACTAAAGGGATTAACACAGTACACATTCTACAAATTGTTGAAATATGTATTTCAGAAAAAATGTAACAGAATTAATATCCTTGATAAAAGGAGCTCATAGAATCATAAGAAAAGATTCTTAATGGGCTACCTGGGGTCAATAGTATGTACAAATGAAAAATAAATAATAAAATAAAAATGTTTACTTTATAAATATGTAATCAAAATAAATCAACAATAAGACAGCATTGCTATCTATCACATTTATAAAATTTTTTTTTAGTGATAGTCCAGATGACAGTCTGATGAGCTCTTGTGAAAGGAACAATTAGTAGAGATGATTTGAAAAGCAATTTGGCAGTATATAACAAGGTGCTTTATCCTAGTACTTTTAATTTGTTACTATCTTTTAAAATAAATAATCAGAGTTATTGATAAAATGTTATGCATAAAAGACTTATTTCAATATTATTTAGATTATCTAAAATTTAGAACCAAACATTAGGGGGCAATCCATCTACATTATGGTGCATACATGCCATGGAGTATTATGTAGTCTTTAAAGATGTTTACAGAACTTCTTTTTACTAACATAGGAAAAAATGATATATTTACTAACATAGGAAAATATGATATAATGTTTAGTGAAAATTTAGCATATAACATTATTTTAACATCATAAAGATATATGGATTGATAATGAGTAAACATTAACAGTGGCTAATTCTAGTTATTTGAGGGTCAAAGACTTGATATTCTTTGTCCTTATTATATTTTTCCAAATTTTTTTACAATGACCATGTATTACTTTTATCACCAGAAAAATAAACATTTGTATTTCACAACTATGAACAAAGTTAATATGTTAGATATAGACAAACTACTAATGACAAAGAGAAAAAGGTAGAATTAGAATCTGATCTGAGAGGTTTGTGACTCTAAATCCAGCGTGTTTTCAACACACAGGAACTATGACTTGAAATCTTACTCACTTTTAGAGTAAGTTACATAAGTTTCACATGTAGCCCATGGAGAAATCTTGGAGTGAGACTTTCTAAGTCCAATTACCTACATTGAGAAAAAGAGTATCCATCCATATTTAGTTTACAGCTTACTCAGAAAAAACTATTACCTCAAAAGTTATAATGAATTAGGCACTTATAGCTAGAAAAATATCACACTATGCTACAATAGTGTACTTAACTTTCTAATGTTAGATAATGTAGTAATTACCTTGTAATGACAATTAACACTGATGTACATATTACCAAGTGTATATATGTACATAGATTAAAGGTAATTTACGCCCTCAACAAGTTGCAAAATGATAAGTTAAATTCCAAACTATGTAAATGAAGTAAAATATATCCCCAAGAAGAGGCCATAAAATGATTCAGATTTAGATAAGTTGATTACAGATTCCTATGTAAAGCTTTCACACTGAGTAGACTGGATAAGTCCTATTTAATAAAATTTAGAAATCTTGTGGTAAATCCTCTGATTAGGCAGTTAACCTAGTAATGCTTAGTGGACAGACTTCAGGATGATTTCAGCATTTCTGAAAACAAGAAGTACAGAGTAAACTGAGAAACAGAAAATTCCCTGTCTCTATACCCTTTTTATTTGAAGGGCAAAGAGCGAAATGAGAAGTTCATGGAAATTGTTTTTAACATTAGCCTTCTCTATAGAAAACAAAGAAGAATCCACATGTTTATTCCTTATGGGTTCACTCTTTAAGATGTTTTCCAACACTGTTTAGCAGTTGAGAATGTAAAATACAACAAAAGCTCTATCTGTTAAATAAAATTTATAGTGGGCCATTGTTTTGGACTGAGCTCCTGCACTAGGCCCCAAAAGACCAAACCAAAATGGAGTCACTTGTGCTAAGTGTCATGTAACCGAAGTGAAATTTTAAAAAAGAGTGAAAATCTCCCAACAGACCAGTTTTTCTTAAAAATGGAAGATTCCCAGCAACCAGTCAAAAAGGGCAGTCAACCTAAGCTGGTATGATAAGGAAGTTCCCTCTACTTTAACCCTTATAAGGAAAGTTACCTGAAGTAACCTGATGTTAACCAACCCACTTTTTTGTATTATGTTGTTTCCTGGTTCCTTCTCAAGCTATCTTGTAAAAACTGATTATTCTGCTATGCTCTGCAGAGTGCCTATGTATTTTTATGGATACGATGCTAGCCAATGCATGAAATTGCTGATAAAAGCCAACTAGATCTTTAAACTCAATTTGTTGAAATTTTGTCTTTTGACAATCCTATTTGCCAAAATGGAGATATTTTCTCATTCTAATTGGTCAGTAGGCAATTGGACAATTGGAAACTATATACAAATGTGGAATGTGGAAACTATATACAAATATAGTCACACAATCAACAAAGCTTTAATGAGCATTTATCCCAGGCCCTGAAGATACAGCAATAACTTAAGATAACATGCTTGTTCTCAAGGAGGTGATGTCTAGTGGGGGAGCACATAAGTAGACAAGCAATGGATAATTGAATTTCAGGGAGTAATAAGTGCTATGAAGAAAAATAAAGCACGATAAAGGGCAGAGTAAAAATACATGGTTGTGTGAGGATCTACTCTAGATAGGGTGCATGGCAAAGGACCTCAAAGGAGGTCCAATTTAAGCAGAGTTCAGAAGACACTGAGGAAAAAAGCCATGGTGTCATCCAAAGGAAAAATGTTCCAGGTAGAAGAAAGAGCAAGTGCAAAGATCCAAGGTGGGAACAAGCTTGCCACATTTGAAGAAGAGAGATCAGGGAAGGGGTAAAAGCAGAGCCACCCAGGAGCCAGACCATTTGGAGCCTTAAAGATATGATTTGGATTTTATTCCAAATGCATTAAGAAGCAACTGAAAGGCTCTGAGAAGGGAGTGATATGATCTGATTTGCACTGATTTCTGGCTACCATGAGGAGAAAAGATTTTTTTTTTTTAAATGGGAACAAGAGTAGAAATAGGGACCCTATATAAGAAGTGATTATTGCAGTAGTTGAGGTCTGAGATGATGGTGGCATGGACTAGAGTGATAGAGATGGAGATGGTGATGAATGTTGAGACTTGGCATATACGTTGAGAGTAGAGCCAGCAGGGTATGCGAATAAACTGGATTTATCATGTGAGATATGAAGAAAAGTAAAGGATGGTTTCCAAGGTTGATAGTGCCATTTACTTAAATGTGAACTAATAAGAGAAGAGCAGGTTTGGGGGCAAAGAGGAAGGATGAGAAGTGGTCAGAAAATTTGGCAGTAATCAGACTATACATGGGATGTAAAGCCATAGAACTGATTGCTTAAGAAGTATACCTAGAGAAGCTGGCTGAGGACTGAGTGCTGGGCCACTTCAATAATCAGATGTTGGATAGATGATGAGAAACCACCAAAGATATGGAGAGGGAGTCTCCAGTGAGGCAAGAAGAAAACTAACAGAGTCTGGGATCTGGAAATCTAAGTGAAGAGAGTGTTTCTGGAGGGAAAAGGGTGGTGAAAGGTGAAGAAAAGTTAGAGTTGATCAATGTATTTGGCAACTTTGAGGTCACTGTTGTCCTGCAGGAGAGCAGTCAGTGGGAGGTAGGGCAAAAGCCTGACTCGAATGGGTTAAAAGATGATGGGAGATGAGGAAGTGAAAATGGATGCTTCTTCCTATGGGAGCTTGCTGTGAAGGAAAGCAGGAAAATACAGTCATAATTACATGGGGAGGTGCCACTAGAATGATTTTTAAAATATATATATTCCTTTTAACTATTAAAAGATACTACAGCATGTGTGCATGCTGTTGGTTGGAATGGAGCCAGTAGAGAGTAAATATTCTCTGAATCGAATAATAAACAACACTAAAGTTAAAATTTCTAAATAAATAAAAATCTGTGAATATATTTAACATTTATTAAGACAAAAGAGATTTCTTCTATGTTTTGGGGGGCAGAAGTCTGAAAATTTGAGAAACTATTTGAGCACTTGAATTCAATGAAAAAGAAAAGGGGGTTTATAAATAGCATTTATGGATGTGGTGGCTAAATGCTTTACGAAAATCAAACTATTCTTTGAATAGGTAATATTATCATTTTTATTATAATAAGAAAACTAAGCCAAGACACAATAAGTAATTTGTTCAAAATTAGTAAGAGGGAAAAATCAAGATTGCAAACAAGGCCTGCTTTATACCAGAGCCTGAATTATTAACCACCAGAGGCAGATGCTTCAAAAACATTGTGGTCTGATATACTCATTAGAGACCTGCATCTGTTTAAAGAGGAGGCCCTTAATTAATATATAAAAAAAAGTAATAAAAACACAAGCTCTCTTCAGGTGGAGCTCTGGTTTTGGTAATGTCAGAGTAGCTCGTATAAGATCAACCCCTGTGCAGATAATACTTGCACACTCTGGACAAAATATACAGAACAATTCAATGAAGACATTGCAGAGCAAGCAAACATAGGCAGAAATTGAAGATTTGACCCTTAAAAGAAGGGAACCATGCTCAGTGATATACATTTGGACAGCTTTCTTCTCGGAGTCATTCCCCAAACCATAAAATGTAGAGTGTTTTATTTTGCTTTAGCAGGCAGTTAATTACTTTAACTCATGAAAGATTGGTTGTAGAATTTGGTTGGGGTGAGGAATCTATTTCAGTTTTGACTTTGGTCAATGCCTGGATTATTTCACTTAATATAATGTACTTCAGTTCCATCCATTTTGTTATGAATGACAGGATTTCATTCTTTTTTATGGCTGAATAGTATTCCTTTGTATATATAAACACCATATTTTCTTTATCCACTCATCTGTTGTTGAACGCTTGGGCTGAGTCCATATCTTGGCTATTGTGAATAGTGCAGCAATAAACATGGGGGTGCCGATGTCTCTATGATACACCGATTTCCCTGTCTTTTGGATAAATGTCCAATAGTGGATGGCTTGATCATATGGTAATTTTATTTGTAGTTTTTTTGAGGAAACTCCATACTGTTTTCCACAGTGGCTGTACTACTAGTTTATGTTTCTACCACCAGTGTATAAGAGTTCCTTTATTCCTGCATCCTTGCCAGCATTTGTTATTTTTTGTCTTTTTGATAATAGCCATCCTAACTGGGGAAAGATCATACCTCATTGTGGTTTTGATTTGTAGTTCCCTGATGATTAGTAATGTTGAGCATTTTTTCATATATTTGTAGGCCATTTGTATGTCTTCTTTTGAGAAATATTTCTTCAGATCATTTGCCTATTTATAATTGGATTGTTTGGTTTTTTCCTGCTGAGATGTTTGAGTTCCTTGTATATTGTGGATATTAATCCCCTGTTGGATGAATAGTTTGCAAATATTTTCTCCCATTGTGCAGGTTGTCTTCTAACTCTATTGATTTTTTTTTGATGTAAAGAAGCTTTTTGGTTTGATATAATCCCATTTGTTTATGTTTGCTTTTGTTGCCTGTACTTTTTAGGTCTCATTCATAAAATCTTTTCCCAGATCAATGTCCTGAAGTGTTCTTCCTATGTTTTCTTCTAGTAGTTTTATAATTTGGGGTCTTATATTTGGGTCTTTGTTCCATTTTGAGTTGATTTTTGTATAGGATGACAGGTGGGGGTCTAGTTTTATTCTTCTGCATATGGATATCTGTCGCGCCCGCCTCGCCAGCAAGGAAGACGCGGCAACAGGAGTTCTTCTGACAGTGCTTTAATGGGGTTCCCTTTAGACTTACATGATGCGGAAGACCCAGCCTGGCAGCGCGCAGGCCGCTATATACCCCAGAAGCACAACCCCTAAGCTGAGATAGGCCGCTCAACTGTCGAGCCACCAAAGCATTAGTCCATATCAGGACCCTTTGTTTGCATTCTCGCGCCACAGGGCAACCGACAATTGTGCGTGCGCTGAACTTGTTAACTGCTCTAGGCAAAGCCGGAAACAGGCGCCAACTTGTAATGGTGTTGACACCGCGCCCCACAGATATCCAATTTTTCCAGCACCATTTATTAAAGAGACTGCCCCTTCCCCAATGAATGTTCTTTGCACTCATCCATTTCTTTTTTAGAGGGTTCTTCCTAGCCCCTTTCATTTAAATAACACTTAGCCATCTTTCAGGGCCCAACTCAGGTATCAATATTTCATACTCTTTAAAATCTTTAAAATCTCTGATGGTCCCTAAAGGGAGGGACTATTTTATTCCTTGACATTAGGCACAATTTGATAAATAAATACAAGAAGGAATAAATGAATTGGTACCATATCACCTTGTTTTTTAATTAAGAATGTGTCAGGGGCTAACCTTGCATTTATTAAACCAGTTATTATCCACTTTGTACTCATCAAAATATTCTCCAAAGTCCATTCTGTCTTTTAGGGCCACAGGTATCTACCTAGATGTATATCTTCTTGGCCAGGTTTTCTTCCCTACTAAAGAAGTTTTTCTTGCCCTGTTAAGTAGTCTCTTATAGTATTTAAGAATATTCTTGACCGGGTGTGGTGGCTCACACCTGTATTCCTAGCACTCTGGGAGGCCAAGGCGGGTGGATCGTTTGAGCTCAGGAGTTTGAGCTAAGCCTGAGCAAGAGCAAGGCCCTGTCTCTACTAGAAATAGAAAGAAATTAGCTGGACAATTAAAAATATATAGGAAAGATTATCCAGGCATGGTGGCGCATCTCTGTAATCCTAGCTACTCAGCAGGCTGAGGCAGAAGGATTGCTTAGGCCCAGGAGTTTGAGGTTGCTGTGAGCTAGACTGACACCACGGCACTCTAGTCCGGGCAACAGAGCAAGACTCTGTCTGAAAAAAATAAAATAAAATAAAATAAAATAAAATAAAATAAAATAAAATAAAATAAAATAAAATAATATTCTTTGTTTATTATATTCTAATTTTGTATTCTACCTGTCCAAATCTCAGTAATGATTATAAAACTTCATTTACCACCATGTATTAAAAAATTCACATCATTCCTTATGATATATTAATATATAATTAATATATTAATCTATATTAATATATTAATCTATAATAATTATATAGTTATATTATATTATTATCTATATAAGTATATAATATTATATATTAATATATAATATTATATAATAATATAATCTATATAATTAATATACTAATTATATGTTAATATATAATTAATATATTAATTAATATATAAATCTGTAGGCCATATACCTTGGTTTTAAATACTTGGTCACTTTTTACTCCTTACATTATTATGCTGCAGAATCTAAAACTGTGGAACACTTCATCCTTACTACCCTATCTTCTTTTAGCTTCTGTAAGAACAAATTTCCCTTCTCCCCCTGCCCCTTCCTCACCTTTTGGTGGATAACCCCTGATCAGTTCAAATTGGAGTAGAATTTTAAATTTAATTTTCTTTTATTATGCACTTGAATGAAGAAAGAAGTTATGAAAGGAACCAGTCTTAAGTTTCAAGTGCTTGAAATTTCCTAGTCATTAAAGAATCTCCCTTGGTTTGAGATCAGCTGGAGTAAGTAGTGCTTAATGGGGTTGATTGTTCTCAACCTGTTTTTCCATCATGATAGTCTATCTTTTTGTTGACCATGTTGGCTCTATACACAACCAGCTCAATGATTCAAGTAGGCAATGTGGCTTAGATTTCCACTGTGAGTGGTTTCTCACATCACCCACTCCTGACCCAGCATCCCATTAAGATCATCATTACTCCCTTTTTATTTTTGCAAGAAGCCTTACCTAATGGCCTTTTCATCTCTCATATTACTAATCTACTCTTCACAGTGCTGAATGCCTAATGTTCCCAAAGCATATCCCACTTCCAATAACTTTGTGTGATTATTTTGCCTGCAGAATAACATCCATACTCTCTGTGATCTGATCCTGACTTAGCATGTCCTGGTCTGTTTAAAGACCTGAGTTTAACTCAGCTGATCAGGGTGAAGTTGCAAATAATAGCTCATGTTTATCAAGTGCTTACTCAATGCCAAGCATAAATCATTTTTAACATGCTAGCCACAATATTTGACTTAACATAAGCCTTGTCCTAACCTGACTCTTTCTTTGTCACTCTGTCATCCCACACCAAATACCAGCTCCATTAATTTACTTCCTTCTGTTCTAGTTCCTCCGGTTATGACATCCTGATGTTTTGGCTTCTCTGGTTGCCTCTGCCACAGGAATTTTTTTTTTTTTTTTGGAGTCTGTCTTCTCATCATTGTGGCATTTGTCCAGCCTTCCTGTTTGTTAACTAACCCTTTGCCTTGTCCTCTGGATGCCCTCCTTAGAACCACCACTACAGGAAGCTCTGCTGGCAATGGCCCCAGCAATTTGGGCTCTTCCCTATTCTTTGGCTTTGATATTGGAGAGATGGGGTATTCTGAACTTAACCTTCATGATTTATGGTAAAATCATTCACTAGATTTCCTAGAATCTCAGGCTTAAAAGGAATCCTAAAGTAGTTGAAAGTACAACCCCTATCTCAGTTAAAGTCCTTTATTCTTTCTATTATTTTTACCATTTTCTGTAATAGTACTTCATATATTTGAAGGCAGATTTCATATCCCTGAGTCTTCTTTCTAAACATTCCATTTCCTTTAATCACTGTCCCCAGCCTGATTGATTTCCTCTAGATTAACTTCATTTAATTACTGCCCCTTTTACAATGGCTGATGGGCAGAATTTTAAAACAATGTTGTAATTATTTTTTACCCAGTTTGGACTAGAACACAGTTCGATATTATTTGCAATTAATTTTTTCCTACCTGTTTTCATGACGCAGGTTGGGATCTTTTAAAATCCTTGTTCTGGAATCAATGTATATGAGCTACTTCCAGCTTCAGCTTCATCTCAGATCCAAATCACGATACTGAGATCAGGGAGAGCCATGCTTCCCAAGCAGGAGGGTATCAACTTTCTATAGTTTCTCTGTAGCAATGTACAAACATGCAACATATTGCAGTGGGTACATCCAGATGCTTTAAGAGCCTTTGAGGGTTATCTACATTTCTTCCTGCTAATGGTAACTCCCATACCTTCTCCCTCATTCACTTAAACCATCTGAATATGAATGAATGAGACATTTATTAGAGGGAAAACCTTGGGTTCATGTTAATTTACTTTTCAGCTTTAGTAACAAATTCCTTTTTACATACAACTAATTGACACACATGGGTGTGATTGCCTATTCCAGCTGAGATTCCCCCACATATCAAACTTCCCTTTGAGTATCTGACCTATTCCCTATTCTCCCAGTGCACGTTGTGCAGTCATTATAACTGTTCCACATCTGGCCAAAGATTCTGATTTCATTCTGTTTACCACATTCCCCTTATTTAGAGACTTTATGACAAATGAAAATTAATTTAATCTGGCATAACTTTCTCTTTTTCAAAACTTGGTTATTTCTTCTCCATTTTTATTTTAAAAGTATTAGAATTTAACAAAGGTCCACATCAAGCTCCCTAATCTATGCTGTTTGGCAATTTGCCTCCATTCATGAGGATTACTCAAGAATTAGTGATTTTTATTTAAGTACTTGGGATATGATTCTTTTCTCTGATGTGATCACTTCCCATCTCCAGAACATACCTTGTCTTTTCTACCCCCTTTGCCTTTGCCTGTAGGATCCACTGTCTGAAATATCCTGATCGGTACTGTCTGTGTGCCTAGACTCCACAGCTACAACCATAATTCTCGGAGGTGGAAGCCCTTTATAATACTTCATAGTATCTAGTGCAGAACAAAGCACCTAGCAGAAGTTCAGTAAAGACATACTTTCTCAATGGATGAATAAGAACATATTTTTAAAATTTTTATGTTTTCCATTACAAATATTGCTGCAGCAAATATCTTAGCCTCTGTGATTCTATACTGGTGCTTTTATTTCTATGGTAGAGAGTCCCCAGAATGAAATTAATTAATTAATTAATTAATTATATTTTAAATAATAGATGTTGCTAGATTTCTTTTCCAAATGACTATAATATACCTTTCTCCCAGTCATATATGAGACTGCTTTTCTCACATCTCTTCTAACTGTAGGTATTTTGTGTCTCATTTTAGTCTTTGATGGGCTTATATAAAGTGATACCTCATTATTTCATAATGGCATTATCTTTACTATTTTGTACATATTTCCATATTTCTTAAGATCTTTTTTATTTTCACATCTGTGAATTTGTTCTTTATGTCAATTTTCACTACTTTGCTCATTGTCCTGTGCAGTTGTTTTTCTCTTCTTGCCAGTTTATAAGATCTTTGTATATTATTGATCTTTATTTTCTGCCTGATCTTAGCACTGCAAATACTATCGCCAAACATATTGCTTATCCTTTGACGCTGTTTATCGTATACTGTGCAGTCTTTTCATATTTGATTGTATGTCCTTCAGTGAGATATCATAGTTTTTAAAATAAACTTTATTGGAAAATTTATCTCTGATTATTTTGTAGTATTTCTCAGTATCAGAAAAGAGATATTTTTCTCGTTTCTATTTCCAGACACTTTTCACTAACATAAAGAAATGCTATTGATGTTTGAAGATTTAACTTGTATTCAACTATTTGCCATTACTGCTTTTTTTTGGTTGCTGTTACTCAATTCGTTGGGTGTTCCAGATTTTCAATCATATCATCAGTAAAAGGATGTAACTTGATTTCATCTTTTTTTATTATAAAAGTTATTTCATGTTCTTGTTGTTTTGCACTCTCTAGCACTCCTAAGACAATGTTTACTAACAATGATGGCAATGCATATGCTTGCCTAGCTCATAATTTTACTTAAGAATGTTATACTATTTCATCATACAAGGTAAAATCTATTTTGTTGGATTTTGGAAAATTATTTTTATTATATATTTCTTTCCCTTCTATTTCACCTGGGGCCTTTACTAATAATAACTACTAAATATTATAAAGTACCTTTTCCAAGCTGGGCACAGTGACTCATGCTTGTTATCCCATCACTTTGGGTGGCCAAGGAGGGAGGAATTCTTGAGGCCAAGAGTTCGAGACTAGCCTGGACAATATAGACTCTATTTCTACAAATAATAAAAAATTCGTTGGGCATGGTGGTGTGCATGTGTAGTCCCAGCTACCTGGTAGACAGGAGGATCACTTGAGCCTAGGAATTGGAGGCTGTAGTGAGCTGTGATTGTGACATTGCACTTCAGCCTGTGCTACAGAGTAAGGCTCTGTCTTTTAAAAAAATAAATAAAATATCCTTTTCATAAATACTTGACCATAATTTTTTCTCATTTAAAAATTTTATGTAATAGATTATGTTGATAGATTTTCTGATTTTGAGGTACTCTTGAATTCTTGGAATGTATCATATTTGGCCATATTCTTTTGATATATTGCTGAATTATACATGCTATTTTACTAAGACATTATACATTTGTATTAATAAGTGAGACGGGTTTATAATTTTCTTTTTTGTAATAATGATTAGGTTTTGTTATTAAACCATCTTTATTGGCTTTATAGAAAGAATTGAGGGAGCTTTATGTATTTTTTCTAATACCTGGAAAAATTGAAATTGTGGTTCATAAACTTGGCTTTATATTAGAAGCACAAGAAGATTTAACAACATACTGATGCTTTCTTCTGAGTTTTTAGTTTTATTAGTCTGTGTTTGAGCCTGGGTGTTGGGTCACTTAACATATCCCAGGTGATTCTCACTTGCGGCCAAGTTGAGAATAACTAACTGATTTAAATATCATCAGAATTATCTGTTCTTTACAGGTACTTAGAACTCAGCCAAGAACCCATCCAATCCTAGTGACTTTTTCAATGGCAGGTATTGAATCACATTTCGAATCTTGTCTTTTTGAGTCAAATTTATAATTTATATTTTGATAGAAAATCATTTATTTCCTCCAGGTTTTAAAAAGATTTGTTGCTGAAAATTGCATATAATATTCTCTTAAAATGACTAAACTTTTCTGTATTTATGCTGAAAACTTTCATTCTCATTTTAATCTTTCAGCCTGAGCGAGACCCCGTCTCTACTAAAAATAGAAAGAAATTAATTGACTAACTAAAAAATATATATATACAAAAAATTAGCCGGGTATGGTGGTGCATGCCTGTAGTCCCAGCTACTCGGGAGGCTGAGGCAGAAGGATCGCTTGAGCCCAGGAGTTTGAGGTTGCTGTGAGCTAGGCTGATGCCATGGCACTCACTCTAGCATGGGCAACTGTGAGACTCTGTCTCAAAAAAAAAAAAAAAAAAGTGTTTTGCAAAGGAGACGAGAGCCTTGAAGACAAGGAGTGCAGCAGCCGGCCAGCAGAAGTTGACAATGAGCAACTGAGGGCAATCATCAAAGCTGATCCTCTTACAACTACACTAGAGTTGCTAAAGAACTCAACATTGACCATTCTACGGTCATTCAGTATTTGAAGCAAATTGGAAAGGTGAAAAAGCTCAATAAGTAGGTGCCTCATGAGCTGACTGAAAATCAAAAAAATATCGTCATTTTGAAGTGTCATCATCTTTTATGCAACAACGACAAACCATTTCTTGATTGGATTGTGACATGCAACGAAAAGTGGATTTTATACCTCAACCGGTGACAACTAGCTCAGTGGCTGGACCCAGAGGAAGCTCCAAAGCACTCCCAAAGCCAAACTTGCACCAAAGAAAGGTCATGGTCATTGTTTGGTGGTCTGCTGTCTGTCTGATCCACTACAGATTTCTGAATCCCGGCAAAACCGTTACATCTGAGAACTATGCTTAGCAATTTGATGAGATGCACTGAAAACTGCAACACCTGCAGACAGCACTGGTCAACACAAAGGGCCAATTCTTCTCCACAATGCACAACCAACACCTCAAAAGTTAAACGAATTGGGCTCTAAAGTTTTGCCTCATCTGCCTTATTCAACTGACCTCTCGCCAACCGACTACCACTTCTTCAAGCATCTTGACAACTTTTTGCAGGGAAAATGCTTCCACAACCAGCAGGATGCAGAAAATGCTTTCCAAGAGTTCGTGGAATCCCAAAGCATGGATTTTTATGCTACAGGAATAAACTTATTTCTTATTGGCAAAAATGTATTAATGGTAATGGTTCCTGTTTTGATTCATAAAGATGTATTTGAGCCTGTTTTTATTATTTTATTTTTATTTTTTGAATTTTATTTTATTTATTTTTTCTTTTTTATTTTTTTCTAGCATATTGTAGGGGTACAAATGTTAAGGTTACGTATATTGCCCTTGCCCCTTCTCCCCTCTCAAGTCAGAGCTTCAAGCGTGTCCATCCCCCAGTTGGTACGCATCACATTCATTATGTATGTATATACTCATATCTCCCCCCACCACCTGAGCCTGTTTTAATGATTTAAAATTCACAGTCTGAAACCACATTTACTTTTGCATCAACCTTATAACTATGTCCTGTGAGCTTTGGCAGTACATCTCTCTAGATAGGTTGTCTTTTCACTTTTGATTTCTCTTTGATCCAAAAATTAGCTAAGAGCAGCATTCTTAATTTCCAAGTCATCCCAAACTTTTGTTCATGTTTTAATATTTATTTCTAATTGTACTGGGAGTTCAGAGACTGAGCCCTATGTATCTGAAATGAAGGTTTCCTTTGTGGCAAGCTATATGGTCAACTTAATAAATATTCTACGAAACATATCTTCTCTATTTGAGGGATGCAAAGTTCTTTATTTCTATCTCTTTCAACAAAATTATTCAATTCCTCTATGACTTTACTAATTTTTTGTCTATTATAGATGATCAATTCTGAGCACGGTATATTAATGTTTTCCCCTGGGATTGTATTTTTGTAGTGTTTGCTTTGCATTTCCAACCTAGTAATGGTCACAGTATTCACATAAGCCTGGAGGCAGGACGGAAGGGGCATACTGAAGGGTTAGTGTTGTGTCGTGGTGGCAGAGTCTGTTGGATGCCATTGTCAAGAGTTGGGGCTTTTTACCTTTACATGTCATGTATCCAACAAACTTTTTGTCAGAAGCACTTATAACGTTAGCCTGGCGGTGGATGTGGGGCACACCCCAGTTCGCATGGAGGGAGGGGGGCAATGACGAGGAGGCTGCTATGTGAAATCCCTGAGTGTGAGGACGAGGCCAGCAGGGACAGGGTGGGAAGGAGGGATGCTCAGGAAGGGAGAAAGAGTAGGTGGGTGTGCGGATGGACTAGATACCAGTTGGGTATGACTAAAAGAGTTCATTTTTTCCCCCTTGTGAATCCTTAGAATTCTCTGAATTATATGTACTGTGTTAGTTTCATATTGGTGCTATAGCACCAATTATTACAAACTGCATGGCTTAAAATAGCACAAATTTATTATCTTACAGTTCTGGAGGTAAGAAGTCCAAAATGAGTCTAATGGAGCTAAAGTCAAGGTGTCTGCAAAGCCATGTCTTCAAAGTCCCTTTTACCATGTTTATTAACATATTCACAGGTTCTGGGGAGCAGAACATGGACATTCTTTGGGGGGGGTGGTCATTATTCAGTCTACCATACAAAAAATTTAAGCTATTCTTCTCTTTTCCAAAATGATCAATTTTCAACTAAACACAAGTTAACTAGATTTTCCTCACAATCTTATTACTTTCTCTGTTTGTTTGGTTTAATACCACTGATATGGTGTCAGGCTGTGTCTATCTGGGCAGCTTTAATTTTTTCTCTTACTGTCCCTAGTACAGAACACCATGAAGCACTCATTTTGTCCTTTAAAATCACTCCGTTTTTTTTTCTTTTCCATTTTCCTTCTTGTTCCCCTTTTGCCTCATTCTTTCAAAATTTCCAAATTGAAAAAGTACAAATATACATAAAGATCAAACATGTGCTGTACTGTAGGTCTAAAGCAATTTCCTCAAGAATCTGACATGCTGGCAGATGGTCGCTTAAACATAGTAACCCATATGTTTCTTTTAAATTCAACAGAAAGAAGATAAGTGTCCAGTGAACAGTCCTGGGTATTTCACATAAGTAATCTGGGAGTTTTATGCTCTTCAGACAAACACACAGAAAAAAACTTATCTGGACAATACTATCAGCACTTCTTCCTTCCCATAACAAACTGAGGACCTAAGATAAATTTCTTTTTTAGGACTACTTACCATCTGTCTTTCAAAGATTTCTGAGCCTGTGAAAGTCTATTTCATGTATATGAATTGGAAGTAGCACAGCATAGAGAATAATAATAGTGCAGGCTTTGAAATCAGACAAACCGTGGTTAGTCACATTACTTTGGGATGATTACTTAAGTGCTCTAGTTTCATTATCCTACTAGTCAGGTAACAGTACTTAGCTGGATTGCTATGAATATTAAATAAAATAATTCATGCAAAGTACTTAATCCAGGTCAGCCATGTAGTACATTCTCAATAAATATTAGGTATCAGCTCTTTGTCTCAGGCTCATTAGACATGTGCCAGACACATCAGAGATTTTGTTCCCAAGCTTCAGTCAGCCCAAGGAACCACTACAACAGAGACAACCCTCTACTGACGAAAGAAAACCCATATGGGATCACTGACGAAAGGAAATGTTCAAGGCCTTTATTCTCCTTATCATTTTCATTATCCTGGTCTCAACCTCATTTATAGATTAAAAAGAAATGAGCTGGTTCATGGCTGTCATTATCCTAAGAGCCTGAGGATGTATTTCTTCAAAGGAAATAGAAAAAAGAAAGATCTAGTCCTCTAGAATTTCTCTGTTACTATTGGTCATATTTCTCCTTTCTCTTTCTGGGAAAGCTATAAAATTACCTTTAAAAACCTTTTAAAGTTTATTTACTTGACTTGTATAGTTTGAAAAATTAGGACTATAGTTACTCAGACAAATCTTAGTAGAGCCTATGTTCCCTTTGCAGGACAGAAAGAAGGGCCAAAAAGCAAATTTTTGTTACCAAGGGTCAACCTTAAAGAGACAAATAGGGGAATCACTTTCATATGTCAAAGACATAGACAAAATTCCAGAGCCACTTGGTTGAAAATTTCTAAGCAAATCAATAAATTAATAAACCCAGTTATTCAAATACAGTGATTTAAAATAATGATATGACAGTTTTTCTCCTTTCCCAGGATTTCCTTAATCTGTTTCCATATAAGCGGATTCCCATAGTAGTAAACTGCAAAAGACTAGAAAAAAGGAAACAAAAGATTCTTGAGATTTAAAGTCAAAATTTGCATGAGGTTCCAGCGCCAGGCCAGATAGCTGGTGCAATCCCAATTGTGCCTGGAGGTTTCACCCTCAATGTTTCCCTTCAGTGTGGCATTTTTACAAAACAGTTACTGCTGGGTCCTCCCGACCCCAAGCCCTGTGAGAGTGTGGAGTGATGGTGTGCAGGCGCCTCATGTCATCTTCTCTCCATCCAAGGCCTTATTTAGAAACTCATAGAGGCAACTTAGTGGTAAAAGATTGTTCAAGTACTTTCCTCTCCTTTCTATTCTCTCAGAACAAACATTCGAATACTTAGAAACCCAAAGTGGCCTCCTTACCCCATATCTGGATCCCAAAGCCCTGAATATTTATAGGTCTCTGAGAATTCCAATTCTCCAGTTCAGGTATGATGATGCTTTTACTAGGTTGCTCTTTGAAGACGTACTTGCCATGGTTAACACACTAAAAAATAACTTATCTGACTATAACTGTAATATATTCTAATTTGGTAAATGGAGAATGGTACAAATAAAGAAATTAAAATACCCATAATATCATTACCAGTGTTAATTTAACACTTTGAGTTCTTTTTCTCTCTATATATGTACAGGCATATAGTCACTCCATATTCAGATTTTTATGATGCTTTTAAATTTTATATATAGTTTTCTTCTGCTTTATTAATTTATTAACATAAGCATTTCCCCATGGCAACAAATAATTTTTAAGACTCTTATTTTAATAGCTAAATAATATTCTGTTGTATCTATATATAATATAAGAAAAGTGGTTCTCCTATTTCTCACTAACATGGCAGCCCTGGAACTAAATAACAAAAAGGTAATTACTACTAAAGGCAGGAAGCTGGGAAGAGAGTCTGTGGGAAAAGTTGGGGGTACAGGTACAGATAGAAAATAACAGATAAAACAGGAGGCACCAGCCTCCTTAGGCACTGTCCTGGTCTTCTTCATCTGTTACTTTCACTGGCTGTTAGTGATGAACAAAGCCCAAGCTCTTAATCTGCCAATCAGGGCCTTCCACAACTTGTTACGACTCTGTTTTCCAACCTTGGTTCTCACTCCTTTTTTACACTGCCATGTGTTTCTGCAAAATAGACCAATTTACTCTTCTTTGCATAGACAATCCAAGGCTGTCGCTACCTCCATACCTACCCTCACTCTTCTCCTTTTACTTTGCATATCTCTGTCCTTCCTCACATAATTTGTCTAAATCTTATCCATTGATTCATGACACAGCTCAAATAGCACCTTCTACAGTACATTGCTCAATCCCTTCTGGCTAGAGCTAGTGTTTTCCTCCTCTAAGTTCTCATCTCTATTTATGCATCAACATTTACTTGGATTATGGTTATCTGGACAAACATCTTATCACCCCTTTTGGATTGTGTATGAATCAATGTTCTGGGGCATTTTAATATCACAGTATCTTTTTGAGTATTATAATTTGTATTGGCACACACTAAGGAATAAATAGCATCCACAATTATACTACTAATTGGTCACATTGTGTCCTTCTTTGAGTAGAACTTCCCTGACTTACCTCTCTTATATTCATCAGAGAAGTGGTTTTTGTAGTAGCTGGTCACCAGAGATGGTTCACAACTCCTTTCACTCTGTAGGTGCATGCTCCCACACACATCAGGATGGGGATCTACCTTCCCTCTATAACCCCCAGAATCTGAGTTGGCCTTGTGAACTGGCTTTGACAAGTAGAATGCAAGAAAAATAATAGTCTAGGACTTCTAAGCCCGGGCCATATTGTGAGAAACCCACATCACAAAGAAGAGAACCTAGGCTTTCTGTTTGACAGCCGTAGCCGGCACTAACTGCCAGCCACGTGGAGGAATCATCTTGAACATTTCAGTCCAGTTAAGCCCCCCAGGAGACTGACTGCCAAACAATGGTACTCCAGTAGAAGAACCCAAACCCATCCAGCCAACCCTACTCAGCCTAAGAATCATTAGACATCATAAAATGGCTGCTATTTAAGCCACCTAATTTTCGGGTTATTTGTTGCACACAGATAACTCTAGCACTAATATATAAGTTAAAGCATGTGATTGTTGATGTTGGACACTTTTTGACCAGCAATTTCATGTATTTCCACCTAATATAAATAATGCCTTGATATTATTCTGCCCTTCTTAGTCCTTATTCCAAGCAAGTTATAACTTTCTTGTCTTAGAATGCACTCAGCAAAGAGTAGTTCAAAGTCATCACCAAAAGAGTAATATAAACAGTAAATAAAATAAGTAAATGTTGTGTATTGATCACAATTGAGCAGTCCAACAGAGAATTGTGTGTTGTATATACTAGTGTTCTGTATACACAACTAAGAAGAACCACTCCCAAGTCCAGCTTTTCCTGACTTTATTTCTTTATATATCACTTTCATGATTTGGGGCATATCTTCATATTCACTGTATGATTCTCTACATTGTTGGTTTTATTCAAACAAATTCATTTTAATGAAACATTGTATCCTTCTTATAAATAGAAAGCCAATATACTTGCCAAAAGTAGAAGGTAAACATAAATATATAACTGTTGACATTTAGAAAAGTTTTTCCAGGTTCTCATTTTGAATATCAGTCTGGAGATCCTGACCTGTGTCTTTAATTTTCTGAGGCCAGATCAGTCCAGATCTGATTTAATTTTGAATTTTCCACTGCACCTACCACAGTGTCTTAAATACAGCAGAATTACATAGTTGTAGATTATTAGAGCTGGAGGAGATGTCAACAATCATCAGCAAGAACTTGAATCCAGGACTCTGACTCTTGGCCTGGTATACTTTCAGCTACTCTATGCCATGTTATTTTCCAGCTGTGTGATCTTGTGCTGGCTACTTGGCTTCCCTGTGCTTTAGTTCCTTATCTGTAATATGGGAACAATTATAATACCTACATAATAGTGCTATGAGAATTAAATAGAAAAATATTTACACTGTTGCTTGATAAATGTTCTTTACTATTACCAGAAAGTGCTGAGTCATTGTATACATAGAACTAGTGTTGCTAATGAGAAGTCTGATGTCATTCTGATGTTCATCTGATTTTCTTTCCCCTTATAGATAATTTTTGTTTTGCCTTTGGTAACTTTCAGAATCTTCTCTCTATTATGATATTCTAAAATTTTATTACAATGTATTTAGATTTGGGATTTTATAAATATCCATCCTAAATTGGTGCTGGTGTTTCCTTTCACCTCCTGCACCATCATTATAAACATCCTAGATTACAGTCAATGTGTTTTTCATCTTTCAGAGGCCTCCCCCAAATTCGAATCCGTTATTCATTAGCCTTCATGTTTTTGACTGAAGTTATGTGTGCATTTTCAAATTTAACTTATCTAACATTTCTGGAGATTTGCTACATGAGGGGAGGATGTAATGCCAACCATTTTAAAGTGGAAGTATAATCTATTTTCTTTGGCATATCCTTTATTAAACATTTGAGGGCATGAACCTATTTAAATCCTCAGTACAGAAGTTCAAAGTAATAGAATGTTCCTGGCCCTCTTTGGAGCTTAAAAATTAAGATAGACACATTTTAATATCCTCAGACTCTAGTTAGACTGTCAGACACACAAGTAACACAGCATGCATAATCAAACACAAGATCAGTGTTCTTTCTTGGGAACATTTTGAAATAGGCAAAGTTTGCCTTCAGCTCCAATTTCTCTTTTTCAGTATATTCATCACCCTTCAAACCCCAATCTGAGGTGTCCCTCCACTGCCACAGATGTCACTGGCCTGCACTATGACACTTTATGTATAATGTCCTATACCTATTTTAAAAATTAAATTTTTGGTTAATAATCTTCTCACCATAAACTCTAGGCCCAGCTGATTTACTAATTAATTCTACAAAGCATTTAAGGAACACATAATATCAATTATTCCACAAACTCTTCCAGAAAATTGAAGAGAAGGGAGGACTTCCCAGCTCATTTTGTGAACAATTGAGTAAATAGTTTGAGCCATGTGGAAATGATGGTGTTTATGAGATATCTATGGAGATGACCAAGAGACCTCAGGAAGCAGAGAGATTGAGACTTGGATGTATACTTGAAATCGTGAATAGAAGTGGTGATAGAGGGCAACTTTTTCTGGTTCCAGTTCTAAGCAGGAATACTTTCAATTTTTCCCATTCAGTATGATGTTGGCTGTGGGTTTGTCATATATGGCTTTTAATATTTTTAAATTCTTATCATACAAGGATGCTGAATTTTATCAAATGCTTTTTCTGCATATATTGAGAGGATCATATGGTCATTGTTTTGACTTCTCTTTATGTGTTTTGACTTCTACATTTGTAGATTTGCATATGTTGAACCGTCCCTGCATCTCTGGGATGAAGTCCACTTGCTTGTGATGGATTATTTTTTTGATAAGTATCTGAATTTGGTTTGCTAGGATTTTGTTGAGAATTTTTGCATCCATATTCATAAGGGATATTGGTCTATAGATTCCTTTTTTTGTTGTGCCTTTTCCTGGTTTTGATATCAGGGTGATGTTGGCTTCATAAAACATGTTGGAGAGGATTCCTTCATTCTCAGTGTTGTGGAATAATTTCTGCATGATAGGCACCAGTTCTTCTTTGTAGGTCTGGTAAAATTCGGGTGTGAAACCATCTGGTGTGGGAATTATTCTTTTAGAAAGGTTGTTTATTGTTGCTTCAATTTTGGTACTTGATATTGATCTGTTCAGGAATTCTATTTGTTCCTGATTGAGCCTAGGGACACTGTGTGTTTCTAAAAATTTGTCCATTTCCTCCACATTTTCAAGTTTATGTGCATATAGTATTCATAGATGATATTTGTATTTCTGTAGTATCAGTTGTAATTTATCCTTTTTCATTCCTGATTGAGCTTACCAGAGCAATCAGACAAGAGAAGGAAATCAAAGACATCCAAATAGGGACAGAAAAGGTCAAACTATCACTCTTTGCTGATGATATGATCTTATATCTAGAAAACCCCAAAGATTCTGCCATGAGACTACTGGAATTGATAAACAAATTTAGCAAAGTCTCACATTAAAAAAATCAATGTACAGAAATCAGTAATATTCCTATACACCAACAACAGCCAGACTGAGACCCAAATCAAAGACCCAATACCCTTCACAATAGCAACAAAGAAAATAAAATACCCAAGAATTTATTTAACCAAGGAGAAGAAAGACTTCTACAAAGAGAATTAGAAAACACTGAAGAAGGAAATAGCAGAGGATGTAAAAAGGTGGAAAACCATACCATGCTCATGGGTCAGCAGAATCAACATTGTTAAATTCCTATACTACCCAAAGTGATCTGCAGATTCAATGCAATCCCTATTAAATACCAACATCATTTTTTGCAGATCTAAAAAAATAATTTTACACTTTGTATGGAACCAGAGAAGACCCCATATAGCAAAAGCAATCTTAAGCAAAAAGAACAAATTGGGAGGCATCAATTTACCAGGCTTCAAGCTATACTAGAAGGCCATAGTAACTAAAACATCAGGGTATTGGCATAGGAACAGAGACATAGACCAATGGAATAGAACTGAGAACCCAGATATAAAACCATCCCCATATAGCCATCTAATCTTTGACAAAGCAGACAAAAACATACACTGGGGAAACAAATCTTTATTCAATAAATGATGCTGGAAAAATTTGATAGCCACATGGAGAAGACTGAAACAGGATCTGCACCTTTCACCTCTCACAAAAATCAACTCACAGTGGATAACAGACTTAACCCTAAGGCATGAAACCATAAGAATTCTAGAAGAAAATGTTGCATAAACTCTTATAAACATTGGCCTATGGAAATAATTTATGAAGAAGACCCCAAAGGCAATCACAGCATTAATAAAAATAAATAAATAGGACCTGATGAAATTTAAATGATTCTGTACAGCCAAGGAAACTATCATGAGAGCAAACAGACAACCTACAGAATGGGAGAAAATATTCACATGCTACACATCCAATAAAGGGCTAATAACTAGAATATATGTAGAACTCAGGAAAATCAGCAAGAAAAAAGTCAAACAATCTTATTAAAATGTGGGCAAAGGACATGAACAGAAACTCTTCAAAAGAAGATAGACTAATGGCCAAGAAACATGAAAAAATGTTCAACATTTCTAATCTTCAGGGAAATGCAAATCAAAACCACAATGAGATATCACTTAACTGTAGTGAGAATGGCTTTTATCAAAAAGTCCCAAGACAGTAAATGTTGGTGTGGATGCGGAGAGATAGGAAAACTCATACACTCCTGGTGAAACTGCAAACAAGTACAACCTTTGTGGAAAGTAATATGGAGATACCTCACAGAGCTATAAGTAGAACTACTATTTGATATAGCAATCCCATTACTGGGCATCTACCCAAAGGAGAAAAAGACATTCTACAAAAAAGACATCTGCATTAGAACATTTATAGCAGCACAATTCACAATTACAAAGATGTGGAAATAACCCAAGTGCCCATCAATACATGAGTGGGTTGATAAAATGTGGTATATGCATACCATGAAGTACTACTCAGTCACAAAAAATGATGGTGATCTAGCATCTCTTGTGTTATCCATGATAGAGCTAGAGCCCATTCTACTATCCATCCATCACAAGAATCCATCCATCTACTTCCCATTCCATCACAAGGATGGGAAAAACAAGCACCACATGTACTCACCCATCAAATTAATTGATTAACACTTATGTGCACATATAGTAGTAACATACACTGGGTGTCGGGCAGGTAGGAAGGGGGAATAGGGGATGCATATATTCACACCTAACGGGTGCAGTGAGCACTGTCTGGGGGATGGATATGCTTGAAGCTCTGACTGCAGTGGAGAAAAGGCAATATATGTAGCCTAAACATTTGTATACCCATAATACTATGAAATAAATAAATAAATAAAACTAAAAAAAAAGTGTCACTGAATCCATAGTATTAGCTCTCTGTCATTATATATAGTTTTAAACAATAGATACTAAGATAAAATGACTATCTTGTAAAAAAAAAAAAAAGAAAGAAAGAAATCATAACCATAGAAAACATAAGAAAGATGATGTCATCAGGGGAGAGTAAACTGAGAAGAGAACCAAGTATGGAATCCATAGTATAACATTCAAAGAACATGTAAAAGGAGATTATATAGGCAGATGAGAAGTAATAGCCAGAGAAGCAGGAGAAAAAACAGTACAATGTGGTGTAATAAAAATCAAGACAGAGACTTATAATTAAGGAGTGGTCCACTGTCAGTGCTGCAAAGAGTTCAAAGCACAGAAAATGGTCCATTGCATTTTGTATTATAACAGGTTTAAATTTTCACACTATAATTCAGATTATAAACAAAAAACTGTTATCTAATATTGATTTACTATTGCCTTTGACTCACCATTTCTAATGATACCAGAAAAAAAGTAGTTTAATTAATTGAAAGCATTTCCTTTTCATTTATAAGAGTTTCTTACATATTATCTCAAACATTCAGCATTCCTCCCCACCTTCTTTTCCTCCTCCTGGGTGTCACGGGACATACAGAGTCTTGTGTTCCCCACGATGTTGGCAGCCTATTCTGTCCTCTCCTGGGTGACCCTTGTCCTGGTCAGTGTCACTGGTGTAGCTGGTCCTGCCTGGTCTTTCTAGGCATTATATTATTAACTACTGAGAACTGTAGATCTTGCCCTTTTGTCTGATCCTAATGTCCCCATACTTTGTGGTGTCCCGATTCCCATTCCAGGCCACTTCTGGTCCACTAATCTCCTCAGTCCTCTTTTTAAATGCTTTTCTACTGCTCCTATAGTGCACTAGAAAATACTGACTCCACATCTTCACTGAGAAGCCTTAACTTCTGGGGAACGAAGATACCAGCCCTTATGCTTCTCTAGTTCCCCTAGATTTATTTGACTAATTCTGCTGCATTGTTCCTCCCATATTTGACTGCTAAGCTCAGAGCAGCAAAGACATTTGTGTCTAATATCTTGCCTTTCTTTTCTTTTTCTTTGTTCCTCCTCTCAGCCCTAGAAGAGCTTTCTCTCCCTCTTTCTGTCAGGGCCTTACTTTACATCTCCCGTCTTCTCCATACTGTTACTTATTATGTTAGATCTCAAAACTCTTGCTATGTTAAGGGAATTCTTGGAATGTATAAAAATGTTTTACTTTCTGAAACTATTGTCTTAGTATGGCTTTAAATACATTTGGCTTGAAATCTAATACTGAGGAGTGATTCTTTCTCACTGGGTTATCTCTGCTTCCATGAAACAATGAATGGGTGAATGAAGAAGCTGGGGGGAAAATGGGAATTAAGTATTATCAGAAATGAAAATATGCTGGCTTCATATTTCAAAATTATCCACATTGCTTCAGTTAAGAGAGTATTACTTACTTTGGTAGGAAAAAATTCAGAAGCCAGATAAGAGCTTGTTGCACAATGACTGAAAGGTAGTGAACTATATGGTTAGTTGTCCCTTCTAGAATCTTGATGTGAAAAGAAAGGTAAGATAGGGCCATAATGAGAAGGGGGTATGGGATTGAGAAATGTTTTTGTTAGAATTATTTTAAGATGGAAGAGATTAGAGTCTTGTAAGTACTGTTAGAGATATGAGGTTGAAGAAAGGAAAAAGTGTTTGAATTAGAGATAAAATTTCCAGAAAACCCTGGCATCTCTATTGGAGATGTGGCAAAAAAAGCTGGGTGAGATGTGAAATAACTTAAGTGACAGAGAAAAGCAGCCTTACATCACTAAGGCTGCAAAGCTGATGGAGAAGTATGAGAAGGATGTTGCTGACTATAAGTCTAAAGGAAAGTTTGATGGCGCAAAGGGTCCTGCTAAAGTTGCCCCGAAAAAGGTGGAAGAGGAAGATGAAGAAGATGAGGAGGAGGAGGAATAGGAGGAGGAAGAGAAGGAGGAGGATGAATAAAAAACTGTTTATCTGTCAAAGAAAGAAAAAAAAGAAGAAGAAATGAGAAGAAATGGTTGTGGATTAAAGGAGAAAAGATTAGCCTTGGACAGGAGAGATCTTTCCAAAATTCAAGGCTCATGCCTTCTAGGGATGAAAATCCATTGGATCGTTAAATACTTTTATTAGAACAGTGTTTCTCAAATACAGACACAAGAACCACAGTGGATATTTATTAAAAATTGAATTTCTAGGCCCCGCCTAATGTAGTCTAATTCAGTAGGTCTGGGATAGTGCCCAGGAATCTGTATTTTCAATGAGTACCCCATGGAATTCTTATGATGAGGAGAGCTTGGGAAATACTGTCAGGATATTGCTAAATGGTTCATAGGCTTTATGCAAGTGTGTAACATTAAGAGTTAACTCAAAAATGACTAGACCAGTTAAATAAGAGGAACCCCAACAAATAAGGGGAAGTAGGGCCTTATAAGATTGCTACAGGGCAAAATGAATTTGTTTGTTCAGTTTTCTGCCTGGAAACGTGAAGTTACTTTCACAGTAATGTAGAAAGAGTTCACAAAACTTGGTGAGACAATTACAGAACTCTGACTGAAAAGCAACTCCTTGAGTCTGCTGCTTTTTACGTGGGCTTCATGTGGATATTCCTAAATTTCTAAGTACACAATATGACCTCAAGCCAAAGTAATAATATTCACTTTCATCATGCATTCAAAATTCTATATTTATTAATAATAACACCTCTTGTTGGATTTTTAGCATGATAACATTCAATGTCCCAGTAATTGAATGAATTATAATTACATGCAAGTTGGATTAAAAAAAAGTATTCATAGCATTCTTAATTAAAAATTATGGTTTTAAAAATTCTTTTACAGACTGAAACTTTCATTTGAGAAAGTTAGTTAAAATTCTTCACAATACAATTCAATTTAGGAGTGATTCACCATGGCCCCCTTGCCCCACAAAATCAATGTCATCTCCTTATTCTTTGTCTTTTCAAGACTGAAACATTGCCTTTTCAATTACTGTACTAAATCAACTCGTTTTACTGCTCCACAATGCCCCCAAAAGTCCCTGCGAATAAAAAACTAAGAACAATAAAATGTTCTCTCCCAGTAACGCTGTCCTTCACTAAATAACCTAGACATTTGTTTCCATTCAATTTGTTACACTGTTCTCAAACAAGCCTTACAGATTGGTACCTTTCTAGAGAAGCCATATTCTTCAACAGCAGCATAGCCTGAAAAGCTTCTGAATGCATTTTTTTCCAGAAGTGAAATTTTCACCATCATCGTGACAAAAACAAAATCCATTTCAAGAGGCATTACAAATGTCCCTCTTCTCTCTGCTGGGAAGAGTGGCTATTATAAAACTGTAGCAGAAACTACTTGGTAGTGTTTGGATTAATTTAAATACTTTATTTTTCTTTTCAATACTCTTAAGAGTTCATTAAGCAAGGGATGAAAAGATCTTGAAGCCTTTGTTTGGCCCAAAACAAAAGACATTCTCTAAAATAAAGTCAAAAACAAAAAGTTACCTAAGGCACATATGTAAATTTTCATAGAACCTTTGTGCTTGAGAATTGGAAGGGATCTTTCAGTTTGGCTGAAAATCTTAATTTTACATAAAAGAAAATTGAAGCACCTTACTATGTAAGATGATTGACCTCAGTTATTACCTTCCCTGGTAATTTTAATAATCACTTTGGTTCATATTAGCATCTTCCCAAAATCTGCAATTAGCAGAGCAAAATAGAAATTTCTGGGGATTCAATATGGAAATCAGATAAAAAATTTCTGTGATAGCCCATAGTTTTAATCTGCATTTCCTCAAAAAGTTTTTTGTGTCTGTACACTTTTTCTTTATTTACAAGCAATCTTGAATTGTATTTCATATTTTTCCAACATTATTCACCCAGACCAGAAAAGGTAATGGTGGTGGTTACATGTGGTGAACTGCGATGAATTTTTTCAACCTGTTAGTCTTCATTTAACTATCACAACATTTGAATAGGAGATGGCAAATTTTCCAGTCTAATAAATTCAGAAAATGTTTTTGCAGTTGAGAACCAATATTAGCAAAAATGTATAGCAAGATTTGAGTTCATTGATAAGAAAACCAGACTGTGAAATATATTATGAAGGAAAGGAAAGTTTACTAATATCATGAATGTGATATGTATCTCCCTAAATCAACTGTTTACTTCCTTTTTACTAGAATATTAGGCAAATAAATGGGGTAGTTTCATGTTCAAATTTATAGACAATATGAAGGATGTCTATTGTAGATGGAAAGGTCTGGCAAGAGTCCTCTCTGTTTCACTAGAATGCCCATCAGCCAGAGGAAGCTGACAGTAGCATCTGATTCAAATCACACCTACTTCAGAGACTAGAAAAGTCAAGAAAAATATTCCCTTGTTCCCCAAGATTTTCAACTACTGTCTGAATCTAAGACGTGCCTATTTTCCTTTACCTATTTGCAATCTCATTTCTGCTACTTCTCTTAACCTAGATCAAGGTTCTCTTAACCTAGATCATAAAGAGGAGGCGGGGACCTCCACTGGTCTCTAGTGGAGAATGATCCACCATTTCCCCCCACACACTATCATGGAACTTCTGGAAGTAGCAATAACAATCCTGTCCTTAGGGGGACTTTATAGTGCCCTGTATTACTGATGAGTGCTAGGGTTCAGCAAAATATCAGGTCATGTATAGGCATCTTTCTGGAAAATAAAAAAGGTTTGCTGGCAGTTGTTTAGTAGAAATCCCTCTCTAAACGGTGATGGGAACAGCTGACTTGGCTTCTGTGCAAAAGTAACGTGATAGTTTCTAGTGAATGGTAAGTATGGTCTCTCTGTAGGCCTTGGCTCAGATTCCTGGAAGCTTCCTGTTGTTTGCCAGGCTGTCCATGTTGAATTCTCTCTTTCACCTGAGATCTCTTCACACCGGGTTATTCCATTCAACATAGATTATATCTCACTTTCTATAAGGTTTTACAACATCACTATCCTTCCCATTACCCAGGAAAGATGGAAGATGGAGAGTGGGGTGGGAAAGGTCATTTGCTTCTCTTTTTGTTCTCTTTCCAATGTAAAGCTCTTGATTTTCAAAAATTTTCTTGATTAAATGTAAATTTTGTTAAAATTACTATCACCCAGATCAAGCAACAGAACAAAAACAGAATGCAAAAAGTTCTTTTATAACTCTTCCAGTCACTATCACCCAAGGGGTAACTATCCTGACTTCTAATGCTATGTATTAGTTTTGCATGCTTTTGAAATATACATACATGAAAATACCTCAATGATTTTGAGATTATATGCATAGATAATTTTATCATATCCACAGATGATATATTTTATTTCTGTGGTATCAGTTGTAATATCTCCTTTTTCATTTCTGGTTGAGCTTATTTGGGTCCTTTCTTTTCTATTTCTAGTTAATCTTGTGAGAGGTCTATCAATTTTGTTTATTTTTTCAAAGAACAAAATTTTTGTTTCATTAATCTTCTGTATTTTTTTTGTTTGTTTTTGATTTCATTTACTTTTGCTCTGACCTTAGTTATTTGTTTTCTTCTGGTAGCTTTGGGTTTGTTTTGCTCTTCCTTTTCTAATTCCTTCAGACAATTCATTAGATGTTGATTTGTGATCTTTTTGTCTTTTTAATGTAGTCATTTGAGGCTATGAATTTTTCCCCTTAGAACTGTTTTTGCTAAATCCCAAGATTTTATCCCCAAATTCACAAGATTTTGATAACTTGTGTCCCTTTGTCATTTAGTTCAAGGAATCTTTTGATTTCCACCTTGATTTCCTCCTTGACCCAATAGTCATTCAACAGTAGGTTATTTAATTTCCATGACTTTGTGTAGAATTGAGTACACAAAGAAACAGGCTACACCTGTTTTCTTTTGATTTCCATTTGCATGGAATATTTTTTTCTATCCCTTCACCTTGAGTCCAAATGGATCCTTGTGGATTACATGTGTTTCCTGGAGACAGGAGATATTTGGATTATTTTTTTTATCCACTCAGCCAGCCTATGTCTCTGGAGTGGGCAATTCAAGCCATTGATGTTTATTGAAAGAATTAATAAGTGGGATGCATTTCTGTTCATCCTGTTGAGTAGAACCTTATTGCTTTGTTTAACTTCTGGAACCATTATTTCATATAGGCTCTGAAATTTAGCTTTTGTATGATTTTACACTGGTGGGTTCCTACTGTGCTGATCAATGTATAAGGCCAATCTGAAAACTTCCTGCAGGGCAGGTCTAGTCTTGACAAATTCCCTCAGTGTTTACTTGTCTGAAAGGTTTTATTTCTCCCTACCATAAGAAATTTAGTTTTGCAGGATACAAAATTCTAGGCTGGTCATTATTCTATTTAAGAAGACTGAAGATGTGGCCCCAAACATTTCTGGCTTGTAAGGTCTCAGTTGAGAAATCTGCAGTTAGCCTGATGGGTTTTCCTTTGTAAGTTACCTGATATTTTCACCTTACAGCCCACGGGAGTTCCTCCTTCATGTTAACTTTGGCTAATCTGATGACTATGTGTCATGCTGATTACTTCTTTGTGATAAATCTCCCAGGTGTTCATTGAGCTTCTTGTACCTGTATATTTAAATTTCTAGCAAGATCAGAGAAATTTTCCTCAATTGTTCCCTCAGACAGGTTTTCTAACCCTTGTGTGTTTTCTTCTTCACTCTCAGGGATGTCTATGATTCTTATATTTGGCCTCTTTACATAATCCCTTATTTCCTGTATGATTTGTTCCTTCCTCTTAATTCTCTGTTCTTTATCTTTGACTGACTTGTTTCATTTGAAGGTGTTGTCTTCAAGATCTAAGATTCTTTCTTCTGCCTGGTCTAGTCTATTCTTAAAACTTTCCACAGTGTTTTGTATTTCTCTGAATAAATTTTTCATTCGTAGAATTTGTATTTGATTTTTAAAAAATATTTTGATTTCTTTAGTGAACTTTTCATTCCTTTCCTAAATTTTTTTGTGGTTTCTTTGTGTTGGTTTTAAATTTTCTCTTGTATTTCATTGAGCTTACTTATAATACATATTTGGAATCCTTTATCTGACATTTCAATACTCTGATTTTGGTTGGTACCCATTGCTACAGAGCTGGTGTTCCCTTTTGGGGGTGACATTTTTATCTGATTCTTCATACTTCCAGAGTTCTTTCATTGATTCCTTCTCATCTAGAGCAGTTGTCACTTCTTATTTTTGAATTTCTTTTATTTAGATAAGACTTTTGTCTCTCCCTTCACTCATAAGGGTCTGTTTGTAGCATATGTTGGATAAGAATCTTTGGCTTTGCTTGTTGATGCTTTGATAGCATCTAGGTTCTGGGTTGATACCTTTGGTATGGATATCCCTAGTGTGGTAATTTGCCCAGTTGCTAGTTTTTTGTAGGCTGTAGGGATAGTAAGCTGTGTGAGTGGCCAGAATTCCTGTCTCTTTTTGATGAGAGAGGACTGGGATCTTTGAAATCCTTTCTTTTTCTCCAGGCCTGTGATCTTCTTAACAGTGTGAATTGTAATGGCATACCCAGTTTAATCTCTGAGACAGTATGTGGTACTTGTGAGTGAGAATCAACCACCCCCTGTATTATTGAGTCAGTAAATGCTGTAAAGGGTGTGCAAATTGACCTCCCTCTCAGTAGGTGGTGCTTGCAAAAAGGGACAAACTTTGATGTTGCTTCTGGGTCTTGTGGACAAATTCATGGAAACATACAACCTCCCAGGCTCAAACAGGAAGAAATAGAACTCCTAACGAGAATAATTATGAGCAATGACATTTAAGCAGCAATTAAAAAAATCTTCCAACCAAAGAAAGTCCCAGATCAGATGGTTTCACAGCCGAATTTTATCAGCTCTACAATGAATAATTGATAGCCATATTTTAGAAATTTCATAACATCAAATTTCATAACATCAAAAAGGATTTCATAACATCAAAAAGGAAGGAATCCTCCCTGACTCATTCTATGAAGTCAGTATCACCTTGATACCAAAGCCAGGAAAAGACAAAACAAAAAAAGAAAACTATAGATGAATATCCCTTATGAATATAAATGAAAAAATCTTCAATAAAATTATAGCAAACTGAATTCAGCAGCACATCAAAAAAATAATCTACCACAATCAAGTGGGCTTCATTCCAGGGATGCAAGGATGGTTCAACAAATATAAATCTATAAATGTGATTCACCATATAAAAAGAAGCAAAAACAAAGATCATATGATCATCTCAATAGATGCAGAAAAAGCATTCCACAAAATTTGGCACCCTTTTATGATAAAAAACTCTTAACAAAATAGGCATAGATATAATATATCTCAAAAGTATACACTCCATCTATTACAAACTCACAGCCAACATCATACTAAATAGGGGAAAGTGGAAAGCATTCCCACTCAGAACTGGAACAAGACAAAGATGCCCAATGTCACCACTTCTATTCTACATAGTGGAGGAAGTCCTAGCCAGAGGCATCAGCCAAAAGAAGGAAATTAAGAGTGTACAAATGGAGAAAGAGGAGGTTAAACTATAGATTTTATACTACAAGGCTATAGTAACTATAACAGCATAATATTGACAGAAAAATAGAGACATAGACCAATGGAACAGAACAGAAAACCCAGGTATAAAATGATGCACATATTGCCATCTGATCTTTGACAAAGCAGACAAAAACATACACTGGGGAAAAGAATTCCTATTCAATAAATGGTGCTGGGAAATTTTGATAGACACATGTAGAAGATTAAAACAGGATCGACACCACTCATCTCTCACAAAAATCAACTCATAATGAATAACAGACTTCAACCTAAGGCATGAAACCATAAGACTTCTAGAAGAAAATATTGGAAAAAGTCTTCTAGATATCAATCTAGGCAAAGAATTTATGAAGAAGACCCCAAGGGCAATCATAACAACAATAAAAAAAAATGGGACCTGATCAAATTAAAAAGCTTCTGCACAGCTAATGAAGTAATCAACAAAGGAAATAGACAATGTACAAAATGGGAGAAAATATTGACAAGTTATACATGCAATACAAAGCTAATAACCAGAATCTACAAAGAACTCAAGCAAATCAGTAAGAAAATAAAACCAAACAACCCCATTAAAAAGTGGACAAAAGACATTAACAGACACTTTTCAAAAAAAGATAGACTAATGGCAAATAAGCTTATGAAAAAGGCTCAACATCACTAATCATCAGAGAAATGCAAATCAATACCATAATGAGATATCACCTAACCCTAGTGAGAATGGCTTTTATCAAAAAGTCCCAAAACAATAGATGCTGGTGTGGATGCAGAGAGAAAGGAATACTTGCACACTGTTTGTGGGACTGCAAACTAGAGCAAACTCTATGGAAAATAATATGGACATTCCTCAAAGAACTAAGAGTAGATCTATAATTTTATTCAGCAATATCACTGCTAGGTATTTGCTCACAGGAAAAAAAAGTCATTTTATCAGAAGGACATTTGCATCAGAATGTTTATTGCAGCACAATTTGCAATTGCAAAGATGTAGAATCAACCCAAGTGCCCATCAATTCATTAAAAGATTAATAAGATGTGGTATATGTATACAATGTAGTACCTCAAAAATGAATTACTACCTTTTGCAACAATCTGGATGGAATTTTCCTAAGTGAAATATTGCAAGAATGGAAAAACGAACACCACATGTACTATTAAATTGGAACTAACTGATCAGCACTCATGTGCACAGATGGAAGTAAAACTCCATGGAAATCATGCAGGTGGGAGGGTGGAGGAGGTTGATGTGTAAAATCATACCTAGGTGTACAATGGACACTATCTGGGTGATGGGCACACTTATAAGTTTGACTCACGCAGTACAAAAGCAATCCATTTAACTAAAACATTTAAAGCCCCCGTAATATTATGAAATATGTGAAAATGAAATTTTACAGTATGTACTTTTATCAGTGGTTTGTCTTACTCAATATTTTTTTGTTAGATCCATCCCTGTCATCATACATAGTCTTAGTTTTAGAAACTACCTTTGAAGTTTAAGAAAAGTTTATTAACTGTCCTTTCTATTTGCATTGTTTATACCAATCTGAAATCTCCTGTAGCAATGTGAATACTTGTGGTACAGAGAGGAAGGATTGCAAATCACAAGGAAAAAAAGAACACAAATGAACATTTCGAGATTTTGTTGTATAAAGCTATAATTTTTAAAATATCAGTTTTGTTTATTTAGGAATATGCAGATAATAACATATATAAATTTCAGGAGCATTAAAAACTAAGTGAAGGAGTAAGACATAAAAAACTATATGCTATGCAATTCCATTTATATAAAATTCTAGAAGAGGCAAGACTATAGTGATAGAAAACAGATCAGTGTTTGTCAAGGACCAAAGATGGTGGTGGGTTGGGGAGCTTTACTGCAAATGGGGTGTGATGGAAATCTTGAAGTGATAAAAATGTTTTATTTCTTGATTGTCATGGTAAATATAATTTTTAAAAGACCACAAATAATAGTAAAAAAATTATAAACTCCTTAAAAATAAATTTTAAAAAGAAATAAGACATTTATGACATGAGAATAATAAAATCTTTCTGAACGATCTTCTAAGAATCAATAAGAAAAAGACAACAAATGTCTAGAAAAACAGCAAAAGAAATGCACAGATATTTCACAGAAGTGAATGTTCTCCTTTAAACATAAAAAGTCCTAAAATATTTTTAAAAGTTCAATATTATTAATAATCTGGGAAATTAAACTTTAAAACATTATGAGAAATCATTTTGTACCCATAAGGAATGAACAAATTTTTAAATCGGGCAATACCACAATTGGCAAGCTGTTCAGTAATGGGAATTCTTATTCACTGCTGGTGAAAGTATATTTTTGCCACTTTAGAAAACAGTTTAGCTTTCCCTATAAACTTCAATATGTACAAATACTATAACCCAGCAGTTTCATTAGGTACATAGACTCTAGAGAAACTGTTGCACCCTAGGTAAATTCTTGCACATGTTAGCCAGGAGCATATATCCATACAACGTTTACAAACGTTTTGTTCATTATAGAAAAAACTAGAAACAGCCCAAATATCCATCAGCATTAAAAGGGAGAAGCAAATTGTGGCAAAGTCTTATATTGGAATACTATAGCACAGTAAAAAATGAATTACCTATAGCCATACAGCAACATGAATGAATTTTGCAAGAACATAATTTTGAGCGAAACGATAAAGTCACAAGACAAATGTATCATTTTATTGTATTTATATAGAATGCAAAACCTGGCAAAACTAAGTTATGTACTACTTAGGGATATATAGATAGGTATAAAAGCGCCAAAGAAAGCAAGGAAATGATCAATATATAATTCAGGATATTTATTCGTTACTGCTCAAGGAGATCAGAGAGTTGCCATTAGTACGTGGCCTATACAAGGCTCTACAGAATAGTGATATTCTATCCCTTGGACTTGGTAGTATATACATAGGTATTCATTTGTTGCCCATTAACATGTATGTATTAATCTGCATTCTTTTTATGGACACTATCTATATTTTTAATTAAAAAATTGTGGATTCCAAGAAACTAAAACCAAATATTTCAATTCATCAGCTTAAGGTGCCTCCAAGAAATCTGAATTTTTGTCAAGTTCCCACAGTGATTTTGATAAAAGTAGTCTGAGGACCACATTTTCAGTATCTATTATTTCCATAGTTTGAACTCTTTAGTCTTGTAACTTGGCATTTCAAAAAGAGCTACAACATGATTAAAGAAGGCAATTTATAATAAATAAACAAACAACCCTTCCAATTCCAGAAATTATAATTTTACTATACAAGAAATCTAAACATTTACAAAAGAAAATGAAGTTTCATTTTAGACCATACTTGGAAAGTTACACAATAGTCTGATAAACAAATAACATCATGCAACATCTCCGTACCATGCTAGTACCATACAGAGAAAGAAACCCAGCCAACCATTTTACCACAGGTTGAGGCATATAGTACCTGAAAGTCAACCTAGTGCTCTCTCTATTTATTATTTGCCTATAAAAATATAAAACTCTGGCATCTTTACAAAACATGAAATTATTTTCAATGACATTTACAGGAATAAAATTTTGTTAAAGGAAATAAAATATAAGAAAAATGACAAAGGTCAGCTGTCAGTCAATATTAATGTTAAATTTTCCTAAGATGCATTAAATTATAACAGTCAGTACAAGCAACAGTATTTAATTATTTTAACCCTCTTATTTTAACCAAGCAACCTTTCTATGGCATAATTTTATTCTACATATGTACAGATTGTGGTATTAGATAATAACACATAATAATACACATCAAGGAACTCCTCCAATCATTGCATCTCAATAGCGGTGGCTGTTTTTCAGGCAGAAAGTTTTCCTTTGACTTCTTGCTGACAGCAAGGAGCATAAGTGGCCATTTATTTCCACGTTCAATTCATTCAGGGAAGTCTGAACTCCAAGCTCATTGTTTTTGTCACGAAATGATGAGCAGTATTAAAGATTTGGACTGATAAGTAGTGTCTCTGGTTGAACATACCAAACGTCAGCTACACTTTTGATTTCTGTGCTTCTACAAGACTGTATGACCCTTTCATGTTGGCTTTTCTTGCAAAATAGATGATCATTCCAATGGCAGGTATTATTAAGGAGGATACACAATAGAGCACGAGAAGTTCAGGAGAAAAATAGTCCCTGTTATTTTCTCTTCCTGGAAAAATAACAAAATGGATGCAGTTAATGTCTAGTACAAAAAGAAATCATTTAATAATAATAGTTACACATTTTATTATAACAGTACAACTAGTTCTCCAAGGAGAAGTGAATCAAAACAGTGATAAGGACCATCAGGACCCAAAATGCATATTTCTCTGAATTATCCAGATAATTAGTTGGTGGTTGCTATGGTCATGATGGATCTAAAAATGACAGTCAAAAAAAAAAAAAAAAAAAAACTAAAGATGGCAGTCATTAGCTTCCATTACTTGGATTCAAATAGGTTCAGGTTCAGTTGTAGAGTGGAAGTGAGGGTGCAACTTTTTAGGGCTTGTTTAATAAGAAGGGGAATTAGAGAGGGGTGTTTGTGTTAGGAAACAGAAGTATCTACTAAAGAACTAGGACTCTGATCACCATGAATTGAAATGTCTAACCAATTCTCCAAGAAAATCCTTACAACATTTAGAGTTTGACCATTAAAGTGAAATACCATCAACAAGATAGAAAGAGAAAAAGTTCTTACCAACAGCTTTTTCAGAGACACAGAAAATTGTATGTTTTGTGTGTCTAAAATAGGGCATCTTAATATGTTAGTCCTCTTCAGCACTAACTATCTTTTGAAAAACTGAAGTTCTTAGATACTATTATGTTTCAGCTTAAATGTTATTTACCCATAAAGGCATTCTCTGATCCACATCTCCCCCAGCCTAAATTAAGAACCCCAACATACTGTCAAAACCCACTACACTTTCCCTTCATAGTCCTTATCACAGCTTGTAATTAAACATTTGCTCATATGATTATCTATTAAGTTTGGTTTCTTCCTCTAGACTGTAAATTATATAAAGACATGTATGTCCATTTTCTTTTTCTTCCATCACTGAATAGCCAGCACCTGACTTGCTGCTTGGTGTCGTCGGCACCCCAAAAATATTTCGAGCACTAATACAATCTTTTCTTTCTACATCCTGTCATTTTGCCATTTAGTTGTAAAAGAAGTACAGAAGGTAATAGTATATAAAACTTTAAAATTAATACTCTTTCTAATCTACTAAAAATCATCTTACAGCTGCAATATCATTTAACATCTTAACCTTCCTTATAAGAACATCTGAAGAAGCTACTATGTCATTTACTGAAGACCCGTTTCTCTTTATACTTTGGCACTGTATGACCTCAAAAAGTTTCACTAAGGCATATATATGTTTCCTCAATCCTGGCAGAAATAAGTTATCTGACTTTTGTGATCACTATATTCCTTCTAGGGCTTTCTAATTACTGGAGGTCAACTAGGTAAAAAAGAATCACTAGCACCAGAGGATGTGAAGTCATTTTTTTCTAAATTATTGAAGAAAAACACTTCACCCTAAGCATAATGATAATTGACTCATTTTTCTACTTTCCCTTGCAAGAATTGAGCTAGTGCTTAGTAAAAGTATAAGGGTAATATTCAAATGAGATGCTCATCATCATAATTATTGTTAGGCATCAATATTGATGACCTGCTAAATAGTGGTACTTCTATTTCTATTGTTTTCTTTTCAACTTCATAAATATTATCTTTTGCCTATCAGCTTTCCCTCAGGCATCTGCAGAAAAACAGAAATTTGCTGCTAAATCAGCTGCCAGGGCAACTATAATTTTCTACAAGTTGTATAAACACTGAATATCTTAAAGACTCCTGACCATTTCTATCAATGGAATACAATCAAGCCAAAACAAAAGGAAACAAATAAAAAAATCCAGCCAAATACAAACGAAAGTTAGTTGAAAATACTCAGAAAATTGTCACACTTTTTTTTGTCTCCATTCATATCTAGCTATTTTAAACTATATTCAGGTTGGGGGCATGAATTTCTAGCTGAGTACCTAATATTCTTTGATTGTTCATTTAAATAATGAGTGAAAAGTGGCAAATATGTAAGGGGCTAATTTAATAAAGCAATTAGAAAAGACGACAATTTGGAAGAGACAAACTTAAAAATTGAAGAAGCAGCTTTGATGTGACTTTAAAAGAGAACAACTAACCACAAACAGAAAGAACCACAGAAATGTCAAGAGACCAATTTCCTGGCACTGGGCTTAATAAAAGGTTCTCTGGAGGCAACAAGGATCAGAGAAAATAGGAATGAATGTATTTCAGCCTAATCATAACTGAGATCTCAGTCCATCCAGAATCATCCCCAACCTCATTGGAAACAGTGAGTACATATACCCCCGAGTCATTTCGAGTGACATGATACAAGGTAAATGCTCCATTCTTTGAAGACATAGCAACTTCGTTGACCAGATCAACTCTTTTCAGGATAATCACTGCAAGTTGCTGACTAAAACTTTTACATGTAATCATGATACTTTCCCCTTCTTTAACATTTCTAGATGGATGTATTGATATTGTCATGTGTCAAGGAGGAATTTATTGTGAAGACAGAAAACATGGTAAAGCTTGCAATTTTGAGAAATTTGGCCAGATAAGTAAAATTTTTACTTGTTTCTGACTTGGTTCAAACTCTTTCTGTCTTGACAAGTGGCTGCTAACTCTGTTAGCCAAGTGCCAGACCTCATAAGAGTTGGCATTTGTTTACAGCCCTGTTTGCATACCACTGCCAAGTACAGCTTCTAATACACAACAGTCATGCTCATTGGCATGCAAGGAGTGTGAAACTGATTAGCCAAGGCTAATGCATTCTGCTCACACCAATAGGATCAACACATCCTACCCATTGTGCATTAGCAAGAAGAGTTGAAAGTTTAGGGAGCTTCTGAAGTTTCTCCCTGAGGACGTTGCCCCTCCCTTTCTCTCTCCATCAGAATAGGGTAGGATGGCAAGGGGCTTGGAATTTCAAAGAGGCCTTTCTGTAGTATATAGAGATTTTTAAATATTGTTTAGGATCAAGTTTGCTACTCTCAATTATTATCCTGAAAGGAGTCAATCTAGAAAATACAGCAGTTACTCCCGGTTCAGAAAATAGTGTTCTTTTCTGGTAGGAAGGAAGAGGGTCCGTCTTTTTCTATATGCCAGTCCTACTTTTTTAGTTTCCTAATAACCCCCAGGGAAAGGTTTGGAAAATATGGTTAAACACTTAGCAAATGCAAGACCTCAGAGACCGATGATAAATTGTAAACTTTGAAAAAAGCAAATGGGAATTCCACACTCACCAATGATTAATGTCAACTTCCTTGCTTAACTCTATAGGATAGAGCAGCTGTGCTTGATTATTTCAAGAAACATTAAGAAATAACCAAATCATAGAATTCAGCTCCATTTTGCCAACTCATTCATCTAATACTAGAAAGTCTTTACAATCCACGGAACCTCTGAACTATTACAAAAAAAAAAAAAAAAAAAAAGCCTAAAAACAAAAAACTAACCTTTAACATCAAGTGTTAAACTTTTTAATTTTGAGCCAACTTCATTTTTAGATTCACATTCATAAACCCCTGCATCCTCCAGCTGGGCCTTGCGGATGGTATATGCGCCATCTATAGATTTTAGCACTGTGTCTCCTGTCTCTGCTTTTTTCTTCAGGATTATCCACGTTTCTGGAACATTTCCACATGTACAGGAGATAATGACAGTTTCTCCTTCTTTGACACTCTCAGAAGGAAAAGCTGTAAGTTTTATGTCTTCTGGAGCAACTGTAAAGAGAATTTAAAAGGTACATCTGATTAAGAGAAATATAAATCAATCCCATATTAATTTATAACATCAACACTAGCTGCCAGGGAGGTATTTGTGCTTTCTGTTTGCATCAGATGTTAAGAAGGGAAAATAAAGAAGTCAAGAATTTACTGGATTATTGGAAATTATCATGTCATAAACAAGAGAAGACATATCATGCTTCTCTTGTGCCCCTTAATATAATTCTTTACCCAGCCTAGCATAAAAAAATAGGTGTTTAATAAATAGCTATAGAATTCAAATGTGATAAAGAAAATTAATTTTTTGTCACAATATATGGCAAAATTTTCTTGCAGGTACAAAGGCCTCTACAGGCTTCTGGGTTTTGGTCTGTATCCTCCCAGATTAAGAAATTAAGCTATACAGAGATGGCTTTTTCAGTATCCTCAACACCACCACTTGGTAAACACCGTTTACCATTTACCAAGTTCCAGGCACTGGGTTAAGTACGTGACACATAGCATCTTTATTAATGCAACAACCCATGGGGGAGGTACCACATCACCATTTTTTAAGAGAGATTCCTACTAAGGTCATCTATTTTGTGACCTTATTTGAAATTTTTTCCCCACCCAAGGCTGTGACAGTCATCCTAAAAGTTGTGGTGTGTTTTTTTTTGAAGGCTGCACAGTTGCCCTTCCAAAATTATTCCTTTAAAATACAAATCTCATTGAGACGAGGTGATTAATATCAATATTCTTAGTGGAAATAATACCATGGAGTAAGAGAGGGAATGACAGCCCTCGTGAAGAAAAGAACCCTGCTGCCCAAAAAAGGAAGGTATAGGAGCAAATCCAGATTGATCACTTCATGATTGGCTTCAACCTGCCAACTAGGAATTGTTTTGTTTTCAGTTTTGAGTCTCCATCCTGGAGAGAGGGGGCCTAGATCACCAGGCTGATGAATCAGAGGACACAGTCACTACTACTCTAAATCTTAGAATTTGCAAAAGGTTTAGGTGCTGTCTTAGGCTTCTAAGCAAATACTAGTAGGCATCTTGTGAGATTGCTACTCAGGATCCATTTAAAGCCAAATATTGTGGCTTTAATCCTAAGTAATTCCCAAATACATGTATATCTTTACCTATTTTTATTTCAACACCATGATCATTGCTTGATTAAGTGTAACTGGAACTTCTGGCACAGTACCCAGAGCTAACATTTCACTTGAAGTTAGAAGATTTTCAGGATAAATAACTTGTAATTTCAGGAGCTTTCATGCATAGGAAACATCATGAACTCTTCAAATCCCTCAATATACTTTTGTAGTAAAATTTCTATTGTCAAAGAGGACTTTGCTCATAACCAGTCACAGAACCAGAAAGATACTAGCAATGACAACTCATTAATCATACTCTGTTCACCTTGAATAATTAATTTGACTTATTTTCTGCTTATTCCAGCTTGGTTAATCCCATTACACACGTAAATTCCAGAATCTTCCATTGTTGTAGGTAATTAAGGTAAGAGTTGCATTCTCAGAAAGAGGCTGAAGAGCCCCATTATTTAGCTTCCTGCTCCACAGGATTTTTGGAGCTGGAAGGCCATCACTGGAGCATGTCATAGTCACAAAACTGCCTTCCTCCAGGATGGAGGAGGGGCTGACCAAAACAGTCATATCTCTGGGGGCAACTGCAAAGGTAGAGATTCTTGTTAGCTTCACTTCTTATACCCCGAGTTCCAAAGAGTTTTAATAATGTTGCAAAACTGGAGTATGGATTCAGTGGATTCAGTTTATAATCCTTGATAACTTTCCCAAAGGAAGTTTCTGTCCTGATTTACTTTAGCAGTTAAAGAGTGAAAGGGTAGAATATGGACACATCATGGATATTTTCTAATGGGAGTAAGTTCCACAGAAGCTCCCTTACTACCAAAGAATGGATGGTCAATGATAGCGTATTTGCCATTTATAGTAGATTAAACATGACCATGAATTATCTGAATCTCCTCCTGTGAAAAGGGGTGGCCTCTTTTTCCACCCCTTGAATCTGAGTTAGTCTTATGACTCACTTTGACCAATGTAATGGGAAGCAGTAACACTGTAGGACTCCCAAACCCAGGCCTTTAAGAGGCTACTTTTGTTTTTAACCTTCTTGAAACACTGCTCTGTGAGTAAACTTAGGCTACTTTCCTTGAGGATGATGAAAAGAGGCCATGACATCCCAGATAAGGCCCCGAACTTGTGAGTGAGGCCATCTGAGACCAATCAGCCCTGTTGACCTTACTGAAAATGCTTCGGGGAGCTCAGCTGGTGCCATATTGAGCAGACTGACTGCCTAGCTGGGCCCTGTCCAAATTGCCAACCCATAAGATCATAAGCAAATAAATGGTTATTATTTCAAGTTTTGGTTGGGGGGGGTGGTTTGTTACAATCATCATTATTTTGAAATGTCTTTTCAGTTGTGTTTTTTTTTCCTACAGAGGTTTTTTTTTTTTTTTTTTTTTTTTTGAGACAGAGTCTCACTTTGTTGTCCAGGCTAGAGTGAGTGCCGTGGCGTCAGCCTAGCTCACAGCAACCTCAAACTCCTGGGCTCAAGCGATCCTCCTGCCTCAGCCTCCCGAGTAGCTGGGACTACAGGCATGCGCCACCATGCCCGGCTAATTTTTTTATATATATATCAGTTGGCCAATTAATTTCTTTCTATTTATAGTAGAGACGGGGTCTCGCTCTTGCTCAGGCTGGTTTTGAACTCCTGACCTTGAGCAATCCGCCCGCCTCGGCCTCCCAGAGAGCTAGGATTACAGGCGTGAGCCACAGCGCCCGGCCAAAGGTTTTAACTATTAACCTTATGTTGACTTTTGCCTGGCAAACGTAGTAAAGAAATGCATATTAAATGTTGGACACATCACATATGTACTTACCATTGACATAAAGTGTCTGTGTACTCTGCCTTTGTTTGGGTTCAAATTCCATTTCATCAATATGTAACTTAGCCCGACAAACAAGAACTGTTCCAGTATCTTCAGTGGTGGGGATGAAGGTCGTTTCCAAACTTTTGGTCTCTAGGGAGTTCCCAACCTCTTCCTCCGAAAAGTTTTTATTTCCCAGAATAGTCTCCCCCTTAAGTAATTCAATCTCCAGCCGGTCAAAAGGGTACACGTTAGGAACCTTGCAGCTTACAGTGACGGGCTTTCCATTCACTAGCGGACCAGTCATCTCAATTTCTGGATCTCCAGGGAATGCTACAAATATCAAACAAAAATGATGCTTATAAGTGACATTCAAGGAAAAATTGAGCTAAACTCTGTTAAATGTAAAGGTCTCAAAATGACAACTTTAACTCACCTGGCATAGGGTGATCATTAGTATATAAATAATGATGTTAATATTAATATTTAAGATTTATGATATTAAATATAAATAATGTTGAAAATACTTAATACGTCATCATCCAGTAATAAATATTTTTATTTCTTATTTTTCTCTTCTTTTCTTTTTTTTTCTTTGAGACAGAGTCTCCCTTTGTTGCCCAGGCTAGAGTGAGTGCCATGGCTTCAACCTAGCTCACAGCAACTTCAAACTCCTGGGCTTAAGCGATCCTCCTGCCTCAGCCTCCCAAGTAGTTGGGACTACAGGCATGTGCCACCATGCCCGGCTAATTTTTTCTATATATATTAGTTGGCCAATTAATTTGTTTCTATTTATAGTAGAGACGGGGTCTCGCTCTTGCCCAGGCTGATTTCGAACTCCTGACTTCGAGCAATCCGCCCACCTCGGCCTCCTAGAGTGCTAGGATTACAGGCGTGAGCCACCACGCCCAGCTTATTTTTCTCTTCTTAGTGATGGAATCATGTTAAGTGCCATGGCCTGATCTTTCCTAAGGACACATTAGCTTTCACCATCTTATTTAGTAACAACACATTTTTAATGTTTTAAATATTTGCCATGATGTATTGAATACTTCATATGAACTAGTGTCTCAACACCCATTATCTCAGTCTTCAAAGCAGCGTGACAAAATGAGTATTATTTAATTAATTTTATAGCTCAGAAAACTGAATTGTTACAGGGGTTAAGAGATTTTCAGTACACATCATACCTAGTAAGTCACTGAGCTGAGCTCAGAATCGTGTTTCTCTGACCTCAGAGCCCAGGCTTGGTTTCACAGAGCTATGCAGCCAGTCTATATCAAATAAGACCCACAGGGAAGTTCTCAATTTAGACAGTTTAAATTCTAATGACCAAATTCATGCAGCAAGTTTTAAATCAGGTAATACCTGCAATTCTGAAAAGAACTAGCTTAAGTGTATTATTTAGAATCAATCTTGAGAGATTTATGTTCTAAATAATAACATTTATAATATATCCTATGGAAGTCAATAAAAATGAGATTAAAATAGTTATCAAGGACAATTATAATGCTAAAATGATTTTCCTTAAGCAAACTGTTGTTAAAGTGATACATTCTCAAATGTTTCCATTTTGCAATAAGACTTCACTGCTGGTTCTCATTTCTGTTGGGAATGTGCCGACATCAGCAGATCAGGGACTCTGGGTAATATAATAATGCAAATAAAATTTACCCCTGTTTTGAGAGATTCAAATCCCTTTATAGATATACTGTAACTCACTCTGAACAAAATCCTGAAGGGTACCACAAGTTTGGGCAAGGATTCTGGTGGAAAATCTCTACAATATGTTCTCTGGAGTTCCGCTGAATAAAACAAGCCAAAGTAAACGCTCTCAAGGACCTAACTTTGGGGGCACTTTGCATATTTTGTCACTCAGTCATTATACACTGAGAAACTCCAGCAATGCCAAACTCTAGAGATTTGAGGTCGTAAATAATTTTTATCAAGATGACAAGAAGAGCAAGCAGAAGCATAGGGTATGTACACAGTGTAAATCAACACTAAGATGCAGTGCTGCCTCCTGACTCTGCTCTTCACCTGAGCTACTGCCACCACCATTGTCACCATCCCCATCTCCAGTCTAACTCCTTATCATAATTCTTGGCTTTCACCTGCTTAATTTTCTTCCCATCTTGTAGATCAGCTTTCTTAATGTGCCATTAAAACAGTGGGTTCAGGCCTCACCTGCGATTTGGATAGTTGAGCAGCCATCACCCCCACCCAGTCATCTGTGTCCATCCACCGGTCCATCCATTCATCCCGTCCATCCACCCGATATACACGTGGAAGGGCTGGAGAGCAGGGAGCATGGACTGTGTTCAAGGGCATGATGACAGGGTGTTGACGAGACCCAGACTTGTCAATGCATCCACTAGATTGTGGATGTTATATACACATGTAATGTGTACTTAAGATTCAGGCCAATTATGCTGCATCAAACCATTCTGGTTCAGAGATTTAGGAACCGTTCACAATGCTAAACTGCCTTCCTAAATATAAGCAGCTCATTGCATGTCACAGACTCGTATTTTCTTCTTTCCAATGGGATTGAAAATAAATAAATAAATAAACAAACAATTAAGCAGGACACAATTCTGAAAACCACTTACAGTAGAGCTTCAACTGGATCCCCTTTCTCTGTTTCTTATGTCCACAGGTCACTGTGCACAGGTAAGAGGTTTCGTTTGCCAAACTCACACTGCTCAGGGTCAGCGTGGACTTGGTGCCCTCACTCCTCACATTCTCACGCAGAAGGCTGTCGGTCTGGGTTTCCCAAGAGAAAGACGGGAACTCGCAGTCTGTGGCACCACATGTCAACACGACTGAGTCCCCAATCTGAGTGGCAGTCTGCGGGCCAGGGGAGATCTCAACACTAAATGGTTTCTCTAGAGGGGGGAAAAAAAGGACAAGATGAAAAGAGGATAAGATTCTTTTATCACAATCCATTATATGAACTTTATTTTTCCTGATCTCCTTTCAGCTATTTGTGCCAAGAAATGACTCCTCTCTGCCTTGGGACCATCAGGAATACCTCTTTTAAGAATGAATCCATGACGGTCTGTTGATTCATTCACTTAACAGAATGAATGTAGATAAAAATTTGTCAAGACAGGTTGGCATCTTTTCATAGCAATAATCCAGTCCCTGCTCAAATGTAGTTTATCAAACCACTGTGATAGTGAACAATAGCTCAAATAATTTAAATGGTTCTTGTGTGTCAAGCATGATGTAAACCGCTTTCTCTTTCTCCTTCTGCTTCTACACTCTCTCTTCTTTATCCTTTTTCTCTTTCTTTTTGAGGAAATTTAGGCTCAGAAATGCCAAATAACTGTACCCAGCTTGCAAGAGGCAAAATAAGGACTTGATGCCAGGTGGGGCTGATTCAAGATCCCAGCTTTTCAGTTGTGAGAAAACTCAATCAAGTTACCCTCATGTGGAGATAAAACAAGGTGTAAATGAGGTATTAGAGAAAGCTACACAAAATGTCTTTTAATTAAAAACAGTACCCAATACCCATAATGGACCAGCAGTTAGAACTTGTATTCCAGCAGTACAAAGTTGTACCACTGAAAGTCACACTGAATCACATTGAAAGCAAAGTCAAAATCTAAGCATTTAACGTTTGGGGGATGGTCACGCTTGAAGCTCTGACTCGAGGGGAGAGGGGGAGAATGGGCTATATACATAACCTTAACATTTGTACCCCTATAATATGCTGAAATAAAAAATAAATAAATTAATTAAATTAAAAAAAATCTAAGCATTAAAGTGATAAATAAGTCACCTCCAAAATTTAGCTTGATGCAATGTAAAATACTTTTCAATTAATTCAGGGGCTGAGAGCTCATACATGAGAGCAAACTCCTAAGTCTCAAATATCTAGAAAGTCCCTCTGGCCATCAGTGTCCTCCCTGCTAGGCACACAGACTTCATTTGGATGACTGCTGTTTAGAGAGAAAGGGAATTGTAAATCTTGTCTTTGTTGCCCTGAAGAAACTGGGAGTGGTTGGGCAACTCTGAAAGTGACAGATGAAACACTACAGAAAACCACTAAAATCTTCCTTGTAAATAGCAGACTAGAGATAGAAGAAATCTCAACACACAAATAATCCAAATCAACTACATCTTACCTGGTTCTCATCTGTGCCAGAAGCTATTTTTCTCAATTTTGGTTTACCTGATTGTGATATCTGAGTATTTTTCAAAGACGGATCTCTTCAACAAACTAATATGCTATTAGATTTTGAAAGAGAGATCATTCAGAATACTAACTAGAGTTTCTGAATTCCTTATATGCTAGCATAAGAATGAGGAAGGTTAAACACAGATGCACTTTCTGCCTGTGAACATTTCTTAGATCATTCTTTAGAGTGGCTACATGCATTACCATGAGAACTTGTAGCTCTGGAGGAGTAACTCTTTTAGCTAGCTGATAGGTCCTTTAAAAGTTCAATTCTACATACAGTACTTAAGGTCCTTAGTATCCCATGTGATGCAAAGTGCAAAATCACTCTTCCCAACCCCAGAACACATTTCCTCTGAGCATTGAAATGTGATGCAGCATATTATGGGGTGGAACTTACCCAGGATGAATGTTACGCTTTACACACTTTTATTAGTGTGATACTTTTCCTGATCACTTAAGAATGCTAACCGAACACCCAACTGAGGTAATCAGCTGATGGTGAGTTTGAATTATTTTTAATCATCCAAGTTTAAACTCCATGTTTCCATATTTTAAAAATTTGTGTTGTCCAGGTTTGCAATTTATTCATTCATTCAACAAACATTTACTGAGCACTTATTATGTATCAAGTACTGTGCTAGGCACCCAAACAGTAAAACACACACACACACACACACACACACACACACACACACGAGTTCCTGCCTTAACTAAGCTTACGGCTTAATAGAAAGACACATTTAAATAGATACATCATTTTGACTCTTACTAAAGTATATATTTAAATATTTACTGTCTTTCCTTCCTAGTTTGTATGCTCCTCCAGGGAAGCTGCCATATCTAATTCATGTCTGTACCTCCAGCACCAAGCACAATTCTTAGATTCTTGGACAAATATCCTTCATTAATAAGTATTGAACAGAATAGAAGTGCATACATGGCTATAAGAAGTGTTGACTGTACACAAAGGGAGGAACAAGCAACATGGCCTAACACAATGTGGAATTGGGAGGTTGACATGAGCTTTGTCTTATAGAATGGTTTTGTTTTGTTTTAGTTTTTTTTTTTTTTTTTTTGAGACAGAGTCTCACTCTGTTGCCTGGGCTAGAGTGCCGTGGCATCAGCCTAGCTCACAGCAACCTCAAACTCCTGGGCTCAAGCAATCCTGCTGCCTCAGCCTCCTGAGTAGCTGGGACTATAGGCATGCACCACCATGCCCAGCTAATTTTTTCTATATATTTTTAGTTGGCCAATTAATTTCTTTCTATTTTTAGTAGAGACAGGGTCTCACTCCTGCTCAGGCTGGTTTTGAACTCCTGACCTTGAGTGATCCCCCTGCCTCGGCCACCCAGAGTGCTAGGATTACAGGCGTGAGCCACCACGCCCGGCCTATGAGCTTTTCTTGAAAGATGGCTGAGACTTTGCCAAGTGAAAGAAGAAGAAAGACCATTCCAGGCAAAAAGAACAGCATAAACAGAGGCATCGAGTCACCAGCAAAGCTGTAAAGGTAGTTTCTGACCAGACTCTGAAGAGTTATATGTGACTACTTTAATAAATATATGAATTCATGTCAAATGAACACCTTCCATGTTTAAAGTAATTAACTCTGGTAACAATGCATAGGATTGGTTATCTTAAGGAAAGAATGATAGCAGGGAGACCATTTAAAGACAATTAGCTATAAAACACATGCACTACTATTCAGCCTTAAAAAAGGAAATTCTGTCATTTGTGCCAACATGGTTGTGCCCAGAGGACATTATGCAAACAAATAATAATAATAAACCAGGCACAGAAAGACAAATACCACATGATCTCACTTATATGTGGAATCTAAAATAGTCAAACTCATAACAGTAGAGAGTAGAATAGTGGTTACCAGAGGCTGGGGGATGGGGAGTAAGGTAATACGATGTTGATCAAAAGGCACAAAGTTTCAGTTTGACAGGAAATAATAAATTTTTGAAACCTATTGCACAGCATGGTGACTATAGTTAATAATAACATATGCTTTAAAATAGCTAAAAGAGTACCTTTTAATGTCTCACCATAAAAAATGATAAGTGAGGTGATGGATATGTTAACTGAATTGATTTAATCACTCTACATTGTATACATATAACAAACATCACATTGTATCCTATAAACGTACACAATCATGGTTTGCTAATTTAAAAAATATTAATTTTTAAAAATAAATAATAAAGACAATTAGCTCTAATTGAAAAGGCATAGGGTTTTAGATTAAAACAAGCCTATATTAAAATAACAGAAAATACTATTAAAGAGCTATTTGATCCTACGCAAATTATAAACTATGCTGAGCCTGAGTGTTTATCCACCTAATAGTGTTGTGGTGAAGATTAATAAGATAACATATATAAAGTAGAATGTAGATTTCCTGGCAAATATTAAGTGTGCAGTCCATAGGTAGTGCTGTGATTAATTTCTGTGAGATTCCATTCTCTCATCTGTAAAATGGCTATAAAATATTTACTCTTTAGTTAACTCTTGATGATTACAGATAACATATAGAAAGTGCCAGAAACATAGCTGGTATTCAATGAATACTGTTATTTAAGAACACCTTGCAAGAGTCCAAGTGAGAGATTATAAACTATGGCAATGGCAAGAGGGTTGAAGAATAGGTTATATTCTAGGGATAGTTTTGAGGTAGAACCGACAGGATTTGTTGACATGGAATGGTACATGAATTTGGGAGTAATCAGCATACAGTAGTCCCATTCTTGGGAGTCTAGAGTGAGAAAAGATGAGGACTATATATTATAACCTGAAAATATCAACACTTGAGGGGCAGAAGGAAGACAGAAAGTTAGGGAATAATACGGTGAAGAAGTGATTTGAGATGGAAAAGAATTAGAAAAGCAGAGTCATGGAAACTCTGGGGGAAAAGACTTCCAGGAAGTATAAGTAGGATAAATACATATTTGTGCCAAAGTACATAGCAATCAGATGGATCATCGATGAAAATTACAGAAGCAATTTCAGCATTGAAATTGTGTCACTATTGCTCCAATCTCAATAACAAAACCTCTATCCTTCCTTTTCACTTTCTACTCACCTTCAACAACTAATTCCACCTCACTTCTGTGTTTTCCAATCAGATTAACTCCTTCACACACATAAATTCCAGAATATTCCATTCTCATAGCAATTAAGGTGAGAGTTGCATTCTCGGAAAGGGGCTGTAGATTCCCATTGTCTAATTTCTTGCTCCAGAAAATCTGTGGCACTGGTAGACCCTCACTGGAACATGTCATTGTCACAGAGCCACCTTCCTGCAGCCTTGTGGAGGGATTCACAGAGATAATTGTATTCTTGGGTGAGACTGAAAAGGAAAGACATAATATTAGCAGCTGCTAAGCATTATTCCAATCCAACAGGAGTAATATATTTCTCTCAGAGACTGTATGTATGTGCTTCCACAAATTTGATGAACTTACTGTAGCTAATTACTATAAGGAACTGCTGAGTCATTAAAAATAGGCAATGTAGTTTCTGACTAACCTGACTGAATTACTTTTTTTGATGTTTTGTGTTTTCAGGTTGTCACAGATGTTCAGAAATTAAGAAGGGTCATGTGGCTCCAACCTCCATCTAAGGTTAGGAGTCCCATGTAAGCATCCTTGCCACATGCCATATGTGTCCGTGTGAGCAAATCATGCTCATCCCAGATAGCTTCAACATTTACTGAGAGAGTCAACCCATTGCCTTAGAAAGCAGTCAGTTTGATTTTTGGACAGCTCTAATTATTAGAACATTTTCCCCTCTTGAGCTGAAATCTTCCTCTCTACAACTAACTTAAACACATTGGTCATATATAGCTCAGGCTTCTACTGTTACAGAATAAACAAAATCACTCTTTTACACAACTATCTTTCAAACACTTAATGAAAGCTCTCTTTTCCAGGTTTTATATTCTCTAGGGAAAATATCATCTATCTTGACTATTCTTCTCAAAATATTATTCAAACCTATCCATCTCATTCTGTTTTGGCTAAGCAAAACTACAATTGACAATACTTTTAAATGTGGTACCCAGAGCAGAAAACAGCATCTTAGTCTAGAACAGAGCAGAATGAGTCCACTCTTACAAAACTCTGGGACTTAAAGACTGCATCAAATCTCCTGGAAGACTCAAGGACATAGGAGGCAATCAAACCCCACCACCTTTCTCCCACCTGATACATATGTGTACATGTGAGCAAATCATATACACGCGTACACATAAACACACAGAGAATAACTGCTCCCCTTTTTGAGTTTCTATATATGTGCAGCTAATATTTCAATGCTTATTATAAGAGTTTACAAAACTAGATTAAAAACATTTTATAATTTGACCTATTTCCTACTACCCAATCAGATGGTATTGTTATTCCCCTTCGACAGATGGGGAAATAGAGAAATTAAGTTACCCAAGCTCACACAGTTAATGGAGCCAGAAATTAAGTTCAAGTCTTCTCAATTCAAATACAGTATTCTTTTCATTGAATTATGCTATTGGCAAATATTGTGCTTTCAATGAATAAAAATGGAATAAAAATCATAAACAAATTTCTTGTTGACTTAGTTGCTAAGTTTATTGCTATATCCCAGGCTGAATTCCCATAAAAACTAGACCACATCACACAAGTACTTACTGTAGACTTGCAGCTTTTCTGTAGTCTCCCTTTCTTTGGGCACAGAATCCATTTCATCAATGTGTAATCTAGCTCGGCAAACAAGAGCTTTTCCAGTATCCTCGATGATAGGAGTAAAGGTTATTTCCAAACTCTTGGTTTCCAGGGACTTACTTTCCACGTCTTCTATAAAGGCCTGACTCTTCATGTGATGGTCTCCCTTCCATAAATCTATCTCCAGCCTGTCAAATGGGTATACATCAGGGACCAAACACTTGACTGTGACTGGCTTTCCAGCCTCCAGAGGGCCACTGAAATGAATCTCTGGATCCTTAGGAAAAGCTGCAAAGACGAAGTAAATACATAGTGGATTTTTGCTCACTTTTTCCTCATAGAATAAGGTCTCTTACTGTTTTAATGCAATGCAAATCAAGTCTAACGTTTTGTTAATACAATCTCAATACAGTAGAATTATCTAAATAGCCTTCCATGATTTTGAGTGGGTTCAAAGAGCAAGAATCAGAACAATTATATTTTAGAAGATTCTTCAGTTCTGATCCTCTATGTATTAAGCGTTGCATGTTATTGGAGTAAAAGAAGGAAGAAAAAAACTAATGTTTATTGAAACTTACATGTGCCTGTCACTATGTTATATGCTTAACATAAATGTTTTCATTTTATCCCCACAGTCACCCTAAGAGATAAAGACCACATTTCACAGATAAAAAAAACTTGGACTTGGCATGTGTGTGTACCTTGTGTGAGGTGACACAGGCAGTAAAGGTAAAGATGGGACTTAAACTCAGGATTTCTATTACTCTGTGTTACTACTGCAGACTTATACTGTCTCACATTCTCTTATTTCAGTCAGGACAGATGTATTTCCATTCTACAGATAACGACTGTAAGGCTCAGAATGTCATTGCAAAGAACAGTGATTGAGCAAGAGGTGCTTAGAAATGAAAAGACAAACTTTAAATAATTGGCTTCTGAAACTGATGCCTCTGACAAGAATGTATCCACCAGAAAGGTACACTTGTGCAATCTTTACATTCTGGAAGGCAGATTTGTTTCCTGAAATGCCTAACTCAATGTCCCACCACATACTCCATTGAAACTTCTAGCACTAGGAAACACACGATTTGAGTCGGCCATTGCCTCCTTTGCAAGGGTTACCTATTTCCTCACACACTGCCATGATGGCAGCGCCTTGGTGGCTTAAAGACTGTATAGTAAAAAGAATATAAAGCTCTCAACTCTAAAGACTATTACAATCAAATGTAAAATGGAGACAGACTGTTAAACATAATGAGAAACAGACACTCTTAGAGAAAAACCCCAGGAAAGATAATTAAAGCCAGAAGGGTCGTCATTTCTCTTTTTTAAGTCTTCAACTATTTGGTACTTATGGGCAAAAGGGGAAGGAACTGGAAATGATTTGCTATGTGAAAAAAAAACATGGCATTTAAAAATTTTCCACCAGTAATTTCTGTCCCTCATAGTCTGTAAGAAATGTGCCTAATCTACACAGTTTGATGTCAGGTAATATAAGAACTTGCTACTTTTCCCTGTATTTATATAAAGGGACCTTTCAAAAAGCTCAGGAGGCTGCTCAGACATAAACTATGCATGTACAACCAGCATAATTGAAAGCAGCCGGCCAAGAACAGTTTTTCGGGAAGCTTTAGCAACACATAGGGCTTGTTGAAAAATCAGTTAAGGTTAATGGGCAAAGTTAGGCTCCAGTATAGTAGAAAGGAATGAGCATATTTATAATCAAATGAGGTCTTCATGAAGAAATGACCATAAATGAGTCTAGTTTGTTAGAAAGAGACGCCATCAGTAACCAAAGGCAAATGATTTGTCAGGTTAGTTTTTTAACCTCTCTTGTTAACTTCATTTGCTGAATTGAGAATGGAAGGGGATGCGTCTCAGTAGGCTGGTACACTGGGAGTATTCATTCACTTTGATGACACAAAACTAGTTTGTTACACAAATATCTTTGAAGTTGAGGACCATGGCTTTGAGGCACCAAAAAAACATAAAATTCCTAAATTTTTTGACACCAAAGTCAAACAAGTGAAACACTTGCAGATTTTTTTAATGTTTAAGGAGAAAACTTTTATACTGAAGCCTATTATTAATTATGAATCTTCTATTTAATCTTTAAAGTGATTTTAAGCACCAAATTGTAAAAGAATAAATGAATAGAAAATCCCTGGAGGATGGAATTCATGAATCATTTAGACGCATGAGCAAATAAACATGTAAGCATATAATCAAATAAAATGTTTTAAATTAAATAAAAAGAATCTTAAAGATTTTCATTTTATAGCTAAGGAAACTGAAGCCCAGAGAGGGCAAATCTTATGCACAGTCTTCATGTTTGTGGCAGAGGTGGAAAGAGAAGCCAACATTGGCATTCCTCATCAAGTGCTAGCATCAGCTACCTCTGGCTTTCTTGATGCCATAGGATCTCTAGCCAAGAATCTGCATGTGAATATCCTTTTAAAAGCTTTTTCTTAAGTATCCTTTTTTAAAAATGAAAAGAAATGTAAATTTTTCTAATGTAAAGAAAGATTGAGAGAAAACCAAAACATTCTCCAAAGCACTCACAGTAGATCTCCACTTGGATTCCTTTTTCCAGTCTATCAGGTCCACAAAATGCCATGCACAGGTAAGAGAGTTCGTTCTCGAAACTAACAGGATTCATGGTCAGCGTGGACTTGGTCCCCTCATTCCTCACAGTCGCATACAGCGGACTGTCCATCTGGGTTCTCCACATGAAAGACGGGGACTCACAGTCTATGGTGCTGCAAGTCAATGAGACGGAGTCACCAATCTGAGCAAGAGATCTGGATTCAGGACTTGTCTCCATTTTAAAAGCTTGAGCTGCAAAAGCAAAAAAGAAGAAAAAGCAAATTTACCACTTGTTTGTCTAGTATTTTACTCCCTCTTCTTTGTTCTGGTATAATGTCCAAAGTATGATCTGACTGATCTCTTTGCTAAATTGCTTCAAACTAACTGCAGAGCAGCCAGAAAAGCACTAAAGTCACTACCAAAGAGGGTGTTGAAATTGTCTTCACTCAGGAGAAATGATGCCCATTTATCAAAGTTATTTTGTTATTTGCTAAATTTCACCTCATTATCAAGTATAGGAAACTAAAGAGACCTACCAGAGAGAGTATCCAAATTGCTCATTTGACTTGGGGGAAAAAGAGACCAAAAAAAAAACTACCTCAGCTCTAACTATGACAGTATAATGCCATGTAGCAAAACTCAATAGCACATTAAAAGTTGGGTTAAATTAACTTTTTCCAGTGTTTAAAATCCTAGTGCTCGCTTCACTAACATAGCAAAACTGACTGGAGACAAAACCAAGGCTAAATTGGAATGCTAGCATTTAAAACAGATCAAGAAGAACTTACAAGCTGCAAACACTGTCCAAAGTATACATGAGGTTCCAAAGATCACGACCATCTTCCCAGGCATTTTAAGTTGCTGCTGTGATGAGAAAATACTGGTTCCAAAACTCTTATTTCCGCTCCACCTGAAAGTGCCTGGGAAGAGTCTTCAGCCTCTAAAGCCAGTGAGGCTCGGTGAGGAGTGAAATAGAAAGTCTGCTTCTTATAAAGGGTCTTGCTGCAGAGGCGGAGGGAAATCCCTTCAAGGGGAAACCCGGGGCAGAGCCAGGGAAAAAAGTTTAACTGACACCCAGCCAAGTTCCAGTATTAACCCCTTCAGTTGCCCTCAGTGCTGAAACTCTTCTCTCTGTCCCGGAAAAATCAGACACTTCCAAGACTATAAAAGATCAGGCTTTTCCTGATCTTCAAATCCAAAAGGATATCTTTACTAGGAAAATACGAGACCACACTCATTGCAGAATGAAGCTTTCTGAATCTAACGGAGGCAGGGGAGAGAGAAATAGTAAATTATACTTTAGTTTTTGAACTGGAAAAATAACCACTATGTCATGCGAACTTATTTTCTCTATTAAGAAAATACAGTTGCAATTCTAAAATACAGATTCAATTTTATAAGAAAAATAAAAAGCTCCTTTCTTTGGATGAGCCATTTTTTAAAAGGGAGACAGCATAATTTCTTAATTTTTTATTTTTTATTCATAAAAACAGTTCTTATGACAACAAATATCAGCTTCCTGAAATTATTTTCTTGAGTGCAAAGTAAAAGAATGTATTAACAATTAAATATTGCTGCCAAAACAACTATAGTTTTTCCTCTTTTGTTTCAGAGAAGCTACCACCTCTTTGGTCAAATTGCTAGACAATTGGAAGTCTTTTGCAGACTTAAATGCAACTGTATGGAATCCATCTGAAGTGGCAAATCTCTTGGGCTGTGGGATTTAACCACAAGTCCAGTTAAAACGTGAAAAATAAGTTGTTATTGTTATAGGGGAGGAGATGATAACCAATTTTTATGTTTTCATTCGCCCCTGTGAAATGGCTTTTTTAAAAGCTCAATTAACTGGCTAGTTTAAGCTTGCACACATAAAGCCTAAGTCCTCGCAAAAAATGCATACCCATCAAAAAGAAACCGGAATAGCCACTTCCTTACACATGTGCAGGTCTACCTCCCCCATCAGATCATCAGTTCCTTTCATGGCCAGGACCAGTTCTTATTCATCATCATATCTACTTCTACAATATTTAATGCACGGTTTTGCACTTAGTGGATACAAAAAAGAGCAGTAATAAATGTTGTGAGTTTGGAAAAGAAACTTCTAAAAAATAGGAAATGTAAATACTGAATAAGAAAAATGTTAAATTTTACAAGAAAATTCCAAATCTCACAGACTCGCGGGGATGTGTACAATAAACACCACTGCACTATGTGATAGAAGGCCAACCGTAACTGAGGTTTGGAATCTGCAACTGTCCCTACGTGGCAAGAGAGGCTTCTGGACCTCCTCTTGGTTACTGATATGGCTTGCACTAAAGGACAAGGAGAAAAAAAGAGGTAGGAGAAGCTATTCTAGGGCTGTGGTGATACATGTGACTTTACCTACCAAATATCCAGCGATCAGAAAAATGGGTTCAGGCAAAATTAGCTGGTAAACAAGTAACCTAGAGGTCTTTACAATGTTCTTATCATGGAAGATTATCAGCTCCATGTAAGTTCACCACTTAACTTCAGAATAGATCAAAAGGGCATTATGGAGTTGGAATACATTTCCCTGGGGCTCAAAGACAAATGACAAAGGATCCAAAATGGGATCACCATGACCAAGTCCTGATGGATTACTTCAGTTCTGAGTCTGGATATTATTCCAAGCTTGGAACATTGGAGAAATGCCTACTCTATTCATTTAAGTCATAGTGATCTTGGCAACTATTTGATCAAGTCCCTCATTATGTCTTTGTGTTGCATGACATCTGAGGTCCTACCTGGTCCTGCCAGGTGTGTTGATTTAACCCTTCTCTGAACCTCACTATGACTAGTGCATACCAATGAAATGCCTGTCATGCTGCCTTTACTTGTTAATATGTCTATCTTTCCTAATTGCTAACTCATATGGCTTCAGTTTTCCATCTCAACATTTATCCTAGAATAAGGCATTTATTAAAATTTCTGGAATGAATGAATAAATGAATACAGTTGCAAGTATGAGACTAACAGATTGAAACTAACTTAACTTAACAGAATAGAGTATTACTGGGTTTGGTCTTTGGACTTGCTCAGTTTAACATTTTTAACAGTAACATGGAGCACTTGATTACCTAATTTATTCATAATGCAAGACTAGGAAAGATAGTTAACCTTAGAGATGACAGAATCAAGATAAAGAAGATAAAGGGGCCAGGCGCGGTGGCTCACGCCTGTAATCCTAGCACTTTGGGAGGCCGAGGCGGGTGGATTGCTCAAGGTCAGGAGTTCGAAACCAGCCTGAGCGAGACCCTGTCTCTACCACAAATAGAAAGAAATTAATTGACCAACTAAAAATATATATACAAAAAAAAAATTAGCCGGGCATGGTGGCGCATGCCTGTAGTCCCAGCTACTCGGGAGGCTGAGGCAGGAGGATCGCTGAGCCCAGGAGATTGAGGTTGCTGTGAGCCAGGCTGACACCACGGCACTCACTCTAGCCTGGGCAACAAAGAGAGACACTGTCTCAAAAAAAAAAAAAAAAAAAAAAAGAAGATAAAGGATATAATAGCAGTCCCCAAAATGTTGTAAAATTTAATAGGAATGCATTGAAGTCCAGCATTTAAATGTAAAACCTTGAGTGCGGTGGGGGAGGGGAAGATTAGACCTGATCATAATCCACCAGAGGCTCTGGTGGTTTTAGTTAACCGTAAAATGAACATAAGTCAACACTGCTGTGAGAAACTAAAATAGCTGTGATAAGCTCAGGTTTTACTCATAGTGATTCGACCTTCTAATCATCTGAGTCCATGGTCTCTGAGCACTACACACCCACCAGACCATATTGGGAGCAAGGGTGTCTGATTCACAATGATATTTCTTAAAAGAGAGACTGACAAAATAGAGGGTGTCCCGAGAAAAATGATGAGGATGGTAGATGATGACTCCAAAATCCTTACCAAGTAGGAGCTTTCGAAGGAGCAGGAATATGTGTGTCCTGTTCACCATTAGAGCTTCAGCCCTTCACATAGTGACTGACAGATGGTAGGGGCTTGGTAAACCACTATTGAATGAATAAATAATAACAATTTGAAAGAAGACTTCACTTAGAACCCAACAGTCCTGAGTTCAGGTCCAGCTACTCCACCAAGGAATTGTGAAACCTCACACAAGTATAGGTAGCCTTTCTGAGCAGGTTTACAAATGCTCAGATAGGAATAAGGCACCATTTCAAATGATTCTCACAATTTATGACTGATTTGAATCAAAACTGACCATATGAAATATCTTTAAAAAATATAGTAAAGTGCTACATAAATCGTATATAATAATAAGATACAGCCATGTTAAGTTCATTGTTAAAGAACTTTCCAGTCATTAAATTTTTTTGAACAATGCGATAGCTCACCGTGTGAATTTGCTGGCCAGTAGTTGCTGCAAATATTCAAGCAAAGGTTGGATGACATCGTTGAACAATGTGGTAGAGGTCAAGTTTTACCTTACATGAGATATCTATCTGGATGGCCATTAAGGTGCTCTCCAATGCTAAGATTCTGTTATCAAGGTCAGTGCTGTCCACTCTTTCTAGCCTAACTTCGCCAATCTTCTCCTGGTCCATATCAGCAGAGGTTCCTGACCTTTTTTCTTGAGTGGCCTAACACATCTGAGGAAAGTGACATTCCCAGCAGTTATTATGAATCATTATGGCGGCAATTCTTACCCAATGAAAGGAGGAGTAATTCCTTTTTTGAAGGGCATATCAGAATTGGGAGGCAAAGTGAAAAACCATTCTGGTAGATTCTACAATGCCAATCCCTCCTCCATTTAAGGATCACTACTCTAGGTAGACGCCAAGGATCTAGGTCTATGACTCCATTTGCCTTTATATAACAGAAACTTTTCACAGTGGACTACTTAAATAGAAATCTATGGGTATGCAGTTCGAGGCTGGATCAACTACCTGAGAATAACATCGAGGACCAAGATTGATTCCAGTTCTGGTTTTCTCATCCTCACCGTGTGACTAACCCTCATGATCTAAGATGTCTGTTTCATCATCAGACATTACATCTGTGTTTCAGGCAGAAAAGCAAGGAAAAAGTGATAGGCAAGAAATCAAAGCCAGTGAAGTCTGTCCTCTTTTAAAGAGCTCTCCAAGAAGTTTCAGTCAGTGACTTCCACTTATATTTTATTGGAAAAGTGGGGAATTGAATATTTTAACTGAATACATTATTGCACCCAAATAAATCAAGATTGTGCTCATGATAAAAAGAGGAGAATGGATGATGAGTAGTCAGGCAATTAGCAGCATATGTCAGAATTTCCTAATTCAGTACAATTCATAGAAAGTTAATTGAGAAACTACTACACAGACACGGCTCTGGCACTAGAAATATATAAATGAAGACATGGACACAGTTCATATCAGAATGAAGAAGATCTGTGTGGTATCAAGATAGAACTTTCACACAGTTCAACTTGTGACTCAGAAGTGGAGCCATTTATCCGTAATCAGGAAATAAAATGTATTTTAGCAAGCTGATCTAAGTTTCAGATTTTCTGGAAAGCAAACTACAGGAAGGATCATTGTCTGATAAGAAGCCTATTTCATCATGAGTTTATTGTGACTTTCTGGAATCTTGAGAAAGATGCTGCTTATCATTAAGAGTAAAAACTAGTATGTAATAATATATACACAGTTTGAGTGATTTATTGAATTTTAATATAACACTAAATTATTACACAAAATAATAATAAGACTGCCAATATAAAAATCATTTCTCCTTTCTCTTTTGTAAATTTATTTAACAGAATTCAGAATTTAATCATTTATGCTGTGACTGTGCCCTGTATTTAAGTTTAGCATTTCAGGTGTAGGAAGGTGCCTTTATGTATTCCAGGTCTCCTGTTTGGAGCATGACCTTCCATGCTCTTTGCTAATCCCCATTTCTGGCCTTCTTAAAAAGCAACTTGCCTTGAAATTGTTTACTACTTACTATTTACAGCATCAGCTTTACTTTCTCAACATAGTTCACCTCTTTGGGTATAGAAGTCTTGCTTCTTTTTACGTATTACCTGATCTGATGCTCTGTCTGCCCCAAGTACCTATTAAGTGATGAAATAAGTAAGTGCATGCTTTCGGCAGCAACAATTCAGTACATTTCTTTCAGTTACTAATAACATTTCATATTTGTGCAACTCTTTACCCAAAGAGTTGTCTGAAGTGCCTTAAGATTATGGCCTGTGGGCCTCACAGCAATTGTATGAGAGAGCTGGTCAGAGGGTGGGGTGTTTATCTTCTCAGTGTTCATCAAGAAACAGAGGCCCAGAGAAGTTTGGTTGCTTAAGCAAGATCACAGAGACAGTAAATAGCAAGAATTAGGCCTTAATCCCAGCTACTTTCTCTCCCTGTTCTCTATCTGGTGCACTATGTCAAGTTGCCCCAGTGCTTGTTGGAGGGACGCACCTTTCCCTTCGGGCATTAATGCTGTCACATAGAGCATCTGTCCCCAACCTATTTGGCACCAGGGACCAGTTTCATGGAAGACAATTTTTTCACATATGGGAGTAGGGGGTGGTTTGGGGGTAATTCAAGTACATTGCCTCTATTGTGTTCTTTATTTCTATTAGTATTACAATGTAATATATAATGAAATAATTATACGACTCACCATAGTGCAGAATTTGACAGGAGGCGGAACTCAGGTGGTTTGTGAGCGACAGGGAGTGGCTATAAATACAGATGAAGCTTTGCTTACTTAAATGCTGCTCACCTCCTGCTGTGCAGGCTAGTTCCTAAAAGGCCATCGACTGGTACCGGTCCATGGCCTGGGGCTTGGGAACCACAGATGTAGAGGACCCAGAAGCCCATGAGACCTAACTCAAATCTGATACTGTGCATATTACAAGTGACCCAGGAGGCTGCACCCACTTCACCTCAACTTGATGACTATAAGCTTCTTACCACCACCTTCAGGGCCATGTTTGAGTTTTAAATAGTGGGACAACTTATGCTGAGCATTTAGAATCTGCTGCAGGTGTCCAAGAAGAAAAGAAATGAGCAGACAGTATGGAAATGCCTTGTCCAGATTCACTCTAGAGGCCTCAGACTGTAACTCCAAAAGAGGAATTCCCTTTACCCCTTGTTGGAGCTGGTGGAGCTTAGAAGGCAAACTAATGAAGCCTCTGAACACCAAAACATACCTCCTGTCCTTGTTCTTGTAACTGTCTCAGGTCAGCCAAAGTGGGATTTCCTTGGAAGACAGCCCCATGAGCCCCATCCCACCACACCTCCTGGCCCCGTATGAGTCTAACTCCATTATTCATGTGCAACACAAGCAACACCAGGAAATGAGGAGATGCAAATATTCAGGTCCTCTCCCATTCTAAAATGATTGCAAAACATCTGTTTACATTATTGAGAGGAGACTTGGAGAGGACATTTTATGAGCTTTTAGATAGGGACAAGTAAATACATGAGGGAAAAAAAGGGGGGAACAAATACCATGAGAGAAAATTACTCTAGACGAATGTATTATATTTATTTATAAATGGCTCATGTAATTTGGGACTGATCTCATAATGCACAATGATCAGAGTTTGGTATCTAAAACAAGTTAAAAATAAAATTTCTGCCATTGGACTCTAGCATAGACATTTTTTCCCCAAGGCATAAGATCTTTGGAAATATCCCTTGAAAATGTGGGGACTTTTTATTTACATGCTAAATTAAAGTTCCAATTTTCATAGGCAACACATAAGATTTCCTTTGGGAAGCCAGAGGCCTTTCAAGAACTGCAACTCAGCATTGTACTGTTAAACTGCTTAAGACATTTTGACATTTTCAGGATATCATTAAGAAAAAAGACAAAGAAGTAAAGAAACCTGCGTTCTTATCTCTATTCTGTAAATAAAAGGATAATCTGACACAAGACTCTTCACTTCTAGGATTCAAATTTCCTTACCTGCAAAGCAGAAGGCTGCACATTAGATGGTCTCTAAAGTCATTTCTCCTCATCAGTATGATTTATTAGTTATTAACGAGTAGCTGAAGAACCATGGACAAATATCCATGAGGCCAGGTATTATCACTCCAAGCCAACTAACACAGGTCCTCTTGTAATGCACATATTCTTTGTATGAACTTCATGGAAATCTTACCTCATATCTTTAGGTCACTGCTTTCCGCTGTTGGCTGCAGCCTCTAGGTTCTTTGTATACTCCAGTGTTTCTATCTGAGCCACTGGACTTTGACATGTCTATTTATTCTCTAAGATTGGTGACAAAAATGAATATTTATTGAGTACCTCCTATGTGCCAACCACTGAGCTAGGTGCTAAGGAATACAGTGGTGACAAAGCAAACAACATCTCTGTTTTCATGGAGTTTACATTCTACTGGAACTGAACAAAGAAATGCAAAGAACAAATGAACTATCTGAGCGAAAGTAAGTTAGAAAGGAGAGGAAAGCAAGGCAAATACCAGGTGGAAGAACAAAACATTTGAACAAGAAGATGGTGAGTTTCTTTCAGAACATTCTTCTCCCCAGCCTATTAATAGAAAGGGGTTGGGGGCATTGTTAGTGCCTGAAAGATAGAATATAGCTCATTTGAAATAAATATCTTAAGAAGTCACACACCTGAAAGACTCACTGGTTTTGCCCTAGTCAGGTTTAGTTACAGGTGTGCATGTTCAGTGCAATGTAATTTTGGATTAAGCAAAGTTGGGAGTTTGCCAGGTGAGGAAAAGAGGCCACAGGAGTTGCATGTGAGTCTAAAACCTGGTGTATAGGGAAAATAAGACAGAGTCTGCTAAATTGGGATCATAGTATAGTAAATACATTGGAAAAAATGAGGAGATGGTGGTCAGAAAATGGAATCTTGATATCATGATTTCAGAGTTAAGGATATTATGGGTGACGTCAAGTTTTTGAGAATGGCCGTGGGAGGGAATGACTAACATTGGGTTGAGGCAACAACTATTACAAATGAAGAATTCAAGGAACCCAGAGGTCAGGTCCATGTGAGTATTCAAGCTACTAAGAATAAAAATTAGCATGGTGGAGAGGAAGAGAATGAACCAGGTGCCAAAATCATCAAAGAATGAAGTAGAGTCACTAGAAGGCATTGAGGTTAAAGGGGACAGTCTTTGAGCAGTAGTGCAAAGGAGAAATGTTTTGGAAATGGCAACAAGAAGAAGGAGGGTCTTTAATCCAATCTCCAGCCTCTGTGGCCTATGGGATCACCATCTGATAAGGCTCCAGTGAAGTCTTATCGAGCCAAGCCAGGCTTCCATTAGAGTGAAAAATGAAAGAAAGGCTTTCTGAAGGTAGATGACATCAGGGACAATATCATTTTGCAAATGACTAATATTAAATTCCATAGGACACAGTGAAATTCACGGGAAACCCAGAATTGGCTCAGAGTATGAAATGTACAGAGACATATTAATAATGAGTCCAGAAGCTTGGACTTGTCAAGAGGGACGTAAGGAAAGATGGAGTTATTCCTGATGGTCTGTTAGAGGAAGGTCTGGGAGCGGACCTAACAATCACCGTCTTCTGGGTCTAGCTTCATAGTCAATTCACAGCAGTAAGATGGGCAGTGGAGGGGTGGTCTTTTCAGGAGCTCGTTGAGCTTTGGAACAACAGCAGAACTGAGGAGGGTGGTCTTAACAGGAATAATAGGAATTCAGTAGGCTCCTCGTATATATTATAGCAGATTCATTCATATTTCCTGAACCTGCTCCAAAGAGATAGTTAGATAAACTTATTAAGGTTTAAACAAATACTACTAATATAAACACTATGGCCTGCCCTAACAAGGAAAAATATCCCAATTAATCTTGCCATCCTATGTGATTTAAACATTAGGTATTCAAGGACTAATGGAATTACAGAAAGATGTTATAAAGATATCTCACATAAGTAATGTACTTTATAATTTTAAAAATTCTTTAAGATATTTTATTTTATGTAAGCCTCCTAACAATCCTAGGAAGTAGGTAGGGCAGGGTTTTTTAAAAATCTCCATTAGAAAGAGGAGGAAATTGAGGGTCAGAGAGGTTAATTGACCTGCTCAAAGGTACACAGGTAATAGGAAAACTAGGAGTAGAAATTAAGTTTCCTGGTTCTACGTTGTGTGTTCTTTCCGCTGTAGCACACTGCCTTCTTTCAAAATAGTCTCCATTCAGCTCAACCCCAGACCTTTTTGGGTCTTCCTGTACCAATGGTTGTCCAGGAAAGTCTTGTAGTTAACTTAGTCATCACCCTTTCCTGGGATACGGTATCATCAGATGCAAACTATTTTTACCATTTTTTCCCTCTGAGTTTACAAAAACAAACTTTCTATTTCCAAATCAGACTTAAAATTAATTGCCCTGTTAAGCACATATATCTGCAAAAACAGTAATGCTGTGAAGTAAATCAAGTGAATTCAAAAATTCCCTGCTTTCTGTCTCTGTATATTTTTGTTGGCTCAGAATGTAAGCTGTGGAAATTCCAAGACTTCCATATAAAAAAATTATAAAAGCTTGTGATTTGCCATATTATGGCTAAAAGAAAACTTGAGGAGAATATCCTGTTTTTGAAGCCTTTGTGCCAGGATAAATAGGATAAATCCTAAATGATTAAAATGCCCAAAAAGGAAATTGTAACACAAATATTGCATTGTCCTTATGGAGATTACAAATAATTTCTAAAAAGTCCCCAGGCAGGATTTTAAGAATCCCAAAGGAAATAATAAAGAAATAAACAGGAGGAAATGCTGAATGCAAAAATGGAAGTAAACAATTTAACCTGAAAGATTTCCCCATTTGAAGGATTCAGGCATCTACCAATCAGTGGGCTCTATTGTCTTTTCTACCCCAGGGCTGAGGCCATCTTTGCTTCAAATGACAATAATCTCCACAAGCCGGCAGGCACCATGCAGCCTGGCATTTCCCATGCTCCCTTGGGATTCTGCAGAAGAAATGATGGAGTCCAGCAATTTTGTCTTCTTCTCAGGGCTATTTTTAAGTTTTATCAAAATATGATTACTGCACTTTTTTTGGGGGGGATTAGCAAACTGGATAAAAACTTAGAAGTAATTGCACAGTGTAACTCATCTTCAAAGCCATAACTCCAGAAAGACTATAATGAAGGTCTGTTGGAGAAAAGTCCAAGACCATAAATGAGATGTTTGTGTGGGAAGGGATGTGAAAATCATCTAGTCCTGTGATTCTCACCCACAAAGTGGTGATCAAGTATGAGTGCTATCGCCAATAATTTATTACTAATAACAATGTGCTGCCTTTTGGAAATGATTTGTTTTTTAAAAAAAAAATGAGACTAGACTCCAGGTAATTCCTATGACGATGTCATCATGCTTACCCACTTGCATTCTGAATTGCTTTCTTGGCTGGAAATAAAAAGGTAAAGTTAGAACCAGCTTGCTGTCGATTGCTCAGAACCCTTAGTCTGTCTTATGGATGGCACAATCTGTAAGATAACCAACATTCTGTTAATTATTATAGCTGTTGCAATGAGAAAAAAAAAGTCTACAATATTTTGTTTTGCATCCTTGTAAAATATTCATGGGTTTCACCCAATTCTTGTTTTGTGAATGTGAAAATCATCCACTCTGTATGGTAGTGAAGAAAAATTTGAGCACCTCTGATCAAGCCCAACCCCATCAGATATAAATGCAGCCAACAGTGACTACCTGGACCACAGAGAGCAGCAGAGCTAGATAGAGCTGGAGATCCAGGCCCACGGTATCTGTCTTTCCATTAATCTCTGGTGACACCAGGATATCTACTTAAAGGGTTACCCGTTAAAATTCAAATAATTTTGAGTAGTTCCTTGAAAGTCAGCAGGAGAAAAGAATGCATGACCATTTCAAGGACAAGAACATAAAAATAATTCTTTAAGGAACAGAAATGCAAGGAGAGTAAAGCAGATAATAACAATTTATAGATTGTTGCATTTGATTTGTTGTAAAAAAGGATAATAACATCTAAAATAGTTCAGAGTAGTACTTGTAGCCACAGCACATCATTTCTTTGTGCATTCAATAAGTCTATTATCTTATTCACACATTATCCCTGGGAGATAGGGCCATTTTACAGAATATAAACAGTGAAGAGGGTTTTTGGTGTTTTTCAGGATCACAGAGCTGGAGGCAGTTCAGTGTAGCCACTCCTAGTTCCACCACTTCTTTTTTAAACAACCTCAGGCAAGTTATTTTGCCTCTCTAAGTTTTGTTTTCCCCATCTACAAAATGGGGATAAATATAATACTGATCTGATAGGATTTTATCAGAGGTCACACGAACTAGTACATGTGAAGTCAGAAGCACATTTTATGGTAAATAGAAAATACTCAATATCACCTACTCGCAAGAGAAAAGGTGACACTTTAATACATATTTGAACTCTGATTAGTGATCTTTCTCCATTGGATTCTGCTAAACACTGATGAAGCACCATCCAAAATATATCAATCTTTTTATTATTTTAGGCTGATTATATAAACTGGACAATCTGTAGTTTTGAGTCATAAAGAGAGGAAAGGTGGGGAAATTGAGTGACTGTATGACAGTTTGCCCTCTTCTCTATTTTCTGGGTTGATGTCTTCCTCTTCTGTGTGGTGATCACTATTGGAAAATGGAATCTTCTGGAATCAGAAATAAGAGGTCATGGCATCATCTCAAGGACTGCCACCACATGCTGTGACCTGGGACAAGGTTGACATGGAGAGATTCAATAGATCACTGCCTCCATGAGGAGCATATGATGTTCTGTTAAAGGCCGTTCTCCAAGTGTGGTCTCAGGACCAGCAGCATCAACATCTCCAGGGAACTTGCTAGAAGTACCAACTCTCAGACCCTATACTCCAGATCTGCCAGATCAGCAACTCTGGGGGTGGGGCCCAGCAATCTGTGTGATTCTGATCCTGCTAAACTATGAAAACCACTGGTTTTCCAAGGGAATCCTGTTTTCTTGCCAGGCTATCCAGCAAGGACAATCAGGAATGCATTCCTGTGGTTCAACTTGCCTTTTAGAACAGAAACTCCACGTGGGTTACTAGTTATGTTTCAGAGAATAATAAATCACAGAAGAAGTATCAAGATGATAGGAAATAGTATTTTATGTTCTTGATCCAGTGAATTATTAATAGAAAAGGAGGGCAATCAAAGGCATGATATTTTAAGGTCCCAGTGTAGTTCGTTTATTCTCTAGGTTTAATAGCCTAATGTTTTTTTGAACTGGACAAGGTCTTGGCTTTTGTCTACTTCATCTGAAGCCCAAAGGAGTCATCACCTTCCCAAACACATAACGCTGTTTGCAGCAGAGAAAGCAACTAGAACCCAGGTTTCTGGTCTGAATTAGATCACTGCTTTTTCAGTATACTAATATACTGTGCTACTTTTTGAAAAATAAGGCTATCATGAACATTGAGGAAACCTAAGAGAATTTTTTTTCTAAAATTCTAATGTGGCCTATCAGTTAACCCAGTTTTCTAGTTTTGTTTTTTGTTTAAATAGGATTTTTAAAGACATTTGCTTAAGTAGGTGGTGGCATTGCCATTGTCTATAGGATATGATTGTCCAAAAAAGTTATGAAGGAAATTGTCCTAAAAGTCACAGGATGAGGTATAGGGTAGATGTATTGAAAACCACTGAGGGAGGTGATCAGAATCTCTTATAGGTAAAGGCTTACAGTGTTTAAAACTTCCCACTCCCCAAATAAATGCACATACTCACATCCAGGAGATTTTAAGAAGAATTTTCTTCTCCCCTCCCCAAGTTAAGATCAATCACTGCTCTTAATGAAGCAAATTTCCACCATGAATAATGGGATGCATTCTCCCTTATAAGCAGATTCTTTGAGTTAGCATCGAAATTGCAACCCTTGTAAAAGACAAAAATGTCTATATGAGAATGTCTGGAATGACTGTATCCGTCTTTCTTGAGGACTGAGAACCTCATGTTGATAAGAGAGGACTTGTAGCACAGCCACTGGGGCTGCCATGTGACAGTATCATTAGAGTGCAGAGGTTTTGTTCAGAATTAATTACATTTAAAACAAACAAAACAATTCATACATAATGATTGTGTGAATTGTAAAATAGATTGTTCTAGCACTTAGTTATCATCGAGTATTTATCAAATATTTTTCAGGAATCTCTCATAAAGTGGCTTTACTTCATTTCCTTTTTCCCAGCAGATTTAAACTTATTCCCCCTTTTCACAAGCCCATCACCTTCCATATGTCTGACATACAAAAGGTGTGGATATAAAGCTGTATTGCCCTTGCCTTAATGGACCTTCAGGCACCAGCCTTCTTGGAGATTCACCTCTAAAACCTGTGCCAGCAAGTTGCAGGCATTCCCTTGTCCTTGATTTTAATGCAGAGGTACTATTTCTAGGTTACCAGAAAACAGTTAAAGAAGGCCACCAGAGTTACTGTCAGCCAACAGGAAACTTGTATGTCCCACATCATTAGCCTAACTCTGAGTCACTGTTTACACCATATTCACAAAGGAGGGAGTGTTAGCCCCTAGGAAATGTGGTGCAATGAATACAATCCCAACACTTTTCAATTTCAGGGTAGGATAATTTTGTGGAGGCAATGTGATGGGGTACAAAGAACAGAGAAGAACGCAGTAGTCAGAAAAGAAGAGTTCATACCTGGGGTCCATTTTGTACTCGTGGAGTGACTGTGGGCATCTCACTTAATGTCTGATTCTTCCATGTATTCACCTGTAAAATATGGTAATAATAATAATACCAACCTCATATAATAAAAAGTAGTAAAACTTCGAATGTTTTAAATATATTTTAACCTGCAATTTAACCAGTGATTCTACTCTACTCTTAGGTATAGAGTACAAAGAGATTCTCACACAGTTGCTAAAGTGTCATGTGTGTGGTTATTGGCTTCAGCATCATCTGGGGTGGGGTAACTAAAGATACTCTAGGTGCACGTCACTGGGAGAGTGTGTGGGGAAAACGTACTCATTGTGTGGTGGTTAGAAGCAAGGGACAAGATGTACACACAGCAACAAGGATGGATCTTAAAATATGGTCTTGAGCAAAAGAAAACTTAAAAACAGATGGAAATATATAACATGATATTATTTATGTAAGTTAAATGTACATAAAACAATATGCTTTTTACAAGAACACATGCAAACAAAAAGATGCACATCTAATACTATAGAAGGACTCCTGTGGGGAGGTGGAATGGGAATGAGGAATGGAAATAAAATGTAAAAAATTAAAAAAAGAAGGCCTTGCTTTGACCAGTGATAGTAGTGTGCCATGAACTGAATCATTAACTCAATTCTCTGCATCTGATGTCCAGAAAAGGAAAAAGAACTATTGCGTAAATGATATTTGCTAAGAAGACAATTGTTGTCCCCCACTCCAAACTCTTTGTCTCTTTCTCTTGACACTTCCATTGAAGTATTTTCCTTCCCCTGGTCCTTATTCAACTATCATATTTCCTCTATTAAAGAAAATGATACAAATAACTCATTTATATTAAGTTTTTGAATGCCACTGTCTTATCCAATAAAATACTAGTTTTATTATTAGATAGAAAGAAACGCTTAAAATAAAGGACTCACCCCCTCATGGTGAAATGTAAGGCCAAGGCAAACAGGTGGACTATTTGGAAGAATGGAGGGTATTCCCCAGAGCCAAGTCAAACACATCCAAGGTCCTCAGAAGTCAGTGACTGTAGATTGAAAATTTGGATAGGCTTTCATATAATTAAGGAAAGAATACCACAAGTGGGTGTCTATTCTCTTATCTCTTTGAAAGTTGGCTCCAATTAAAAGTTTTCAGGTCAAGGTGATGCCCTGACTGGTCTGCCCCAACGCACACGTGGATTATTCAGTGAGTACGTCTACTTTAACCTATTAACTCCTTTGAGATTTTGTGAGGGGTGGAGGTGAAAAGAGAGATGAAGTAGAGTTGGAAGACTTGAGTAACCAGGACCTGGGGGTAACAAATAAAAGACCAATTAAGGTAAAACACAGCTTACTGGAGGCACCATCCAGTAAAATCTCTCCACCAGGCCCCATCACACTGCCTAGTCATCTGATTTCCCTCCACCAAGGAAGTTAAGGAGTTACAGCGAGAGGCCCTCTTTTATGTATTAACAAAAGGGCAGGTGTTTGTAGGTGTACTGCGGAGGAGGCTTCTGACGTTTCTTCTTCTGTGGATTATGTTTAACTTGTCACCCTGTCATCTTTCTTTTGTGTTTCTTATATTCCCTCTTTAACATTTTCACCTTGTTCTACTGACTTCTTTGTTCGACAAGATGTTAAGGGTCATCAAGCTTTCATAGCCATTGTCAAGACACTGTCATTTTGTCAGGAAAATCAGTCACTGCAATTGTCCCCTTCTACCTGGTGACTTCTTTGTGAAGTTTAAAGTGTTGCAGACACTCTTCTTGTTCTTAGCTCAAGCTTGATTACTCAAGTCTCCCAGGTCTTGCAAGGCAATGAAGAAACATCTGGCCTGCCCACAAGAAGTTTATCTTCCCAAAATAGTTTACTAAGACCACGAACAACTAATAACATTACTATCTCCTGTTCTATTTTTTTTTTTTTTTCTTTTTTGCTTTACTTGATTTAGGAGCATTTCTGTAGTAATTATTTGGCCAACATGCTCTGTGGCTTCTAAGAAAAATCTTTCTTTTGAGTTGTCAGTTGCTCAAAAAGTAAACAATTTAAAAACACCATTTATGCCTGGTATACTGCATTAAGTGGTTGGATTTAATTGCAATCATTTGTGGGAGTTTAAGTTCTATTATGATGTTCAAGTAAGAATAAAATTCAGTCTATATCATTTGCCTGGATTTCTTGTGGCTCAGTATTGCTCGGTGTTTCTTGTAGACGCAGAGAAATGTGTTGTTGGCCAGGCTGGGTGCTGCTAGTTGCTCTAACCAGCCACAAGCCAGCACTAGAAATTAAAGACACAGGAAGGATGTTTTTCACTTTGGGTTTCTAAGAAAATACCACTGTAATTTATGGAGCCAAAGGGAAGAATCGGTAGATGGATGATATTTCATAATAATAAGAGCGGCTGTTGGCAAATGTATATAACCTTCTCTTGTCACCTTCAGGAGCAATTGAGATAATCAGGTTTCCTTAAATGCATGTCTACTCTGGTGCATGGGCCAAAAATATACAAGTCTTTAAAATCCCTGTGGTTCAAAGTATAATCTTAATTGGCCCTTTCCCCTCAGCTAGATTGGTCAGAAAAAAAGCTGTGCCAAACAAATTCCCAGAAAATCTATGCAACATAACCAAAACATCTGCTGTTTTTAAATAATTTTCTCTGTATTACCTTAATAATATCTTACAATAAAATTTTAAAAAATGTTATTACAGCTTATACTATAGTAAATACAGGGGCTGCTAGATTTTGCCACCAGCCTTGATGTCACCACACAAGTGATAGGGAAGAAGATGGCGCTGAAATACTAACGAAAGCATTGAAAGGTACCATTGGAAGGCAGTAGTGTTGCAGTTAATGGAGATGACTGGGGGAGGGTGAGAGTGGGAAAGCACGGGACAAGGGTTGGAGAAAGCTGCAAAACATGGCTGAGAAATAAGTAGAGGGAGAGATTTGGAGTTGTGCTCTTTTCTCCCCTTCTTATTGCTTTAGAACGGCTGTTCCCATTTGCTGTTTTGCCACCACTCGGCAGTAAAACAGCCAAGCCAATGCACTACTGGCCAGAAACAACGGGGTAAGGAGAAGCCAGTGCCAGTGCCGGGAGAGAAGCAGATACCAACAGATGCAAGGGCAACAGCTGTCCAGAGAGCCCCTTCCACCCCTCCCCCGCCTCCTTCTACATGCTGAGGTCGTGGTGGTTTTGTAATGTGTCAACTTGGCTAGGATGAACTATGTTTCCAAGAATTCCTGTTCCTGTATTTCCAGTTAGGGTTAAAGATTTTTTTGTGCAATACTGGAGAGTGGAAGTGAAGCAGCATTCAGATCATTATTTTTACACTCAGAAACACAGGGCATGATAACCAGGGACTTCTGAAACTCTCACATGTTGTCACTTTGCTGGCTTATTTCACAGCTATGTAAAGGATCCAACTTGCCCTGCAACCTCTTTCGCCTTTTCTGCCTCATGGATGAGATGTGTTTGGCTCCATGACAAAGGGTTCCAGCTTCTTACTGGCCTGAGTTCTAGTGCATCACTGTTGGCTCCAGCTCCAGCTTATGTGTTCCAGTATGCCCTTGCTCTCCATAACTTTACACCCATCTTTCCTTTCTGACTTCCTTCCCTGCAGACTTCAAACTACAGTATCAGACATAAAGACAGCTGCCTTACAGAGACTGTTTAACGAGCTCAACTGTGTAGCTTTGAATCCCAGAACAAATCTTTTAACTTAAAAAAATAGATGAATTTCCTTCTAGCGATTCTACTTAGACTAATACAGAGATCTAGAATATTATAAGCAAAGGAAAACTCTTTTAGAAAGAGCAGTCCCCTAGGTGAATGCATGATATATTTGTTGGAGAACAAGGTCAATTGTTTGGGGGAGAGGGAATAGCAAAGAAGTTATGGAAGAGTTGGCTCTCCTCCCAGGATGACTTCCCCACCCTACCCCTATTCCTTAAACTTCCCCAAAAGGTCACAGTGAGAGCCTGGAATTAAACCCTTTCTTAAAAGTTAATTTATACTTGCAGGGGAATATGAGCTCACAGGCAAACTAATGAGACATCTGATTTCTATACCAGCATTAAAAAACAAACTGAAAAATCTATACCTGAAAAATCAGGCCTAATAAACAAGAGAGACAAATGATTTAAAATGATTAATAGCAGACAAAATATATGAAACAATGGTTTTCAAGGCATTGGAATCAAACAATGAGTGACAGTGACCAGTGAGATATGGAAAACAAACATGATAAACCCTGAGATTTATAATCATCTTCAAAAAGATGAGGAAGATAAAGTAAAAGCAAGTACTTGTATAGTATAACCAAGTGGAAATAAACTCAATACATAGTATGATAGAAGAATAGATACAGTTCAAAAACAAATTAGTGAGCTGGAAGATGAGAGTGAAACCCCCTCTATGAGGGCACCAGAAGGAAATAAAGTTGTAGAAAATGTAAAAGAAAATTAAGAGACAGGAAGAAAAAATTAGAAGAGTTACCATTCATATGGGATTCAGAGAAAAAGAAAGAAAAATAATAAAAAGTAAAGAAAAATATGATGGAATATAGATCAATAATACCCAGAATTAGAGAAAGATATAAGACCTTGGAATGAAGGGGCTTATAAAGTACAAAATGATATAAATGAGAAAAAATCCTTTACTTACGTATCCTCTAGTAACATATTTTTCAAAAACTGAAAGGTAAAAAAAAAAAATTAATGTTACTGGGACAAACTGCATTTCACCTATAAAAGGTATCAAAATTGACATCAGATTTTACAACAGCAACCTGGATGCAAGAAAACAATAGATATTGGTTTGAAGGGAAAGAATTTTAGTCTTCTACTTTCACTATCAACTACATTATTTTTTAAATGTAATAGAAAAATAAATGTATTTAAAGCATATAATGTCTCAGAAGTTTGCTACACAAAAATCTCTTTAAAAACTGTTAGAAGAAAGCACTCTAGCAAGAAGAGCAAGAAATCCAGAAGAATGCTATAAAATACATGGTGTTTTAGATACTTAGTACTGCATAATAAATCACCTCAAACCTCAGTGACTTATAACAACCACAGCATTTATTTTGCCTATAATCTGCAAACAAGGCAGGGCTCTGGGACAGCTCATCTTTGCTCCACTTAGCAGTATGGCTCAAAGGCAGTGTTTAGAATGACTTGAAGGCCCACTCACTCATACTTGGGCTGAGAAGACTCAATCAGCTGGTGGTTGGAAGAGCTGGAGCTCCCTGGGTATCCCAAATGTGATATAGACTCTCTATTTTATTTTCCCAACACAGTAGCCCTAAGGTAGCCAAATGTGTAACATTGACTCAAGACCCCCAAGGCACGTGTCTCAAGAGAAAAAGCCAGGCAGAAGTTGTATTGCTTCATAATCTAGCTTATTCTGTCTTGGCTGTCAGGAGCTATGAAGGGCATGGGATTTTACCTTATTTGCAAGCTAACAAATTAGCCTGTGACAGTATCATGGATGCTGGCAGAAGGTACAAGACTCCTGGGGCAGAGACAAAGGATAATTTATTACTCACAACAATAGCAGTAGACAAGAATAAGCATTTTATGCCACCAATTCCTTGAGCCACAGGGTGATGCAAAGGGGGCCAAAAATCAACTTCTCACACACTGGGTGCATTATAGAGGAGGAACATTGAGCTTAGGAAACCTAAAAATATTATACTGGACAGTAAACGTGTGTTCATTGCTCTGGGGAGAGATGCTATTTTCCAGACTTTAAGTAAACCCGCTCTTTGTTACAGAGGGAGACACTACTGTACATTCACTTTATACAAATATTCTTCAAAAGATGGTCTGGAACAAAAGTGCTAATGCTTTTTGCTTGAAAGACATGCTGAAATCCATGAGATCCGTGGAGAATTATTTCTCAGGAGTCTCATTTCTACTGCATTCTATTTGTTAGATGGATAGTTACTCTCTAAGGAAGGTTGAGTCTGATTCTAACCAAGATGGAGTAACAAGGGCCAGATATACGCTCCTGTTTGAAACAACAACAACACAAAACTGAACTAAATATGAACAAAATATATGAAACAGTGATTTTCAAGACACTGGAATCAGCCAATGAGTGATGGTGATTCCTGAGATAGGAGAAACAAACATGGTGAATCCAGAGATTGCCCCAGCTGCTGACTTGACAGAGCTTTAAGGCCTTGGCACAGGGAGAGGAAACTGAAGCAGACCCCAAACAAAACATTTTCTGACATAGAGCTGAGAGCTCCGGGAGAGTAAGGTGGTTAGTATTCCTAGGGCAGAGTACCAGAGAGGAGAGAGCTGCAGCCAGAGACCCAGAGGTCTGAAGAGTGACCCTCTTGAGAATTCAGCACGGTACAGATCAGGGCATGTGTGTGAGGAAACTACCTGAAGTAAGAAAAGAACCACCAGAAAAGATTTGAAGACAGGACAGTCACCAGAGGTTACACAAGCATAGCAAGAGTGCCTATTCCCAGGAAATTTTTGTAATTAATGAGACATTACCCAGAGTACTCAGAAGTGTCCTGCCTTAGTAGTGGTGAATAATCACTCTAGAATAAATGCTGTTCTGGTCCCACCTAGCAAATGTTAAGAAAATTGTTATAATTATGTTCTATATGTTTTAAAAGCTAGGAAAATATAAATGAACATGTTAAGTAGAGACATGGAAGATATAAAAAGGAACCAAAAGAAATTTCTAAGCGGTAAAAATGACAACGTGTAAGATGCAAAATGTACTGAGAATGGGATTAATGACAGATTAGAACCGCAGAAGAAAAGGTTACTGAACTCAAAAATACAGAAGTAGAAGCTTTCCAGAATGAAACACAGAGCAGGGGTAAAACCTAAAAAATGTGAAGGACGCACCAGTAAGCAGTAAGGACAACTTCGAATAGCCTAATATACATACAAATGGAACATCTTTGGGAAAAAATGAGAAAAAGATGCGATAGAAAAAAATATTTGAGGAAATGGCTGGGTTTTTTTTTCAAATTTGATTAAAACTACAAACTCACAGATCCAAGATTAATTTCTTAATTTTAATGAATTACCTATGGTTATATAATAGGTTAACAAATGGAAAACAGGCAAATGGCAGACAAAAATTTTCCGTAGTATTTTTGTGAGTCTTTTGTAAGTATAAAGTTACATCATAAAGAAAAATTGCTATATAATGTAAAAAAGCAAGAGCCAACTGTATGCTGCCATCAAGAAACCCACTTTAAATATAAAGACAAAAGTAAGTAAAAAAATAAAAGCATACAAAAAAGATACTGTTAGCAGAAATTGAAATGAAGAGTGGCTACACTATTAATAAAATAGTCAAAGTAGATTTCAGAGAACAGAATATTACAAGGAGTAAAGAAGGTCATTTCATAATGATAATAGCATCAATTCATAAAGAGAACATAAATATCTTTTAAACTTCTAAGCACATAATAACAGAGCTTCAAAATATATGAAGCAAAAGCTGTTAGAACTGCAAGAAGAAATAGACATCCACAATTATAGGCAGATTTTTCAATCACCCTCTCCCAATAATTGGTAGAATAAGTAGAAAAACATTAAGAACATGGAAAATTTGAGAAAGATTTCACCCCTAAATTGCTAAACATAGATTGTTTTCAAGAATACATGGAACATTTACTGAGACATACCATATTCTGGACCACTAAACAAATCTCAATGCATTTAAAAGGATTCATGTCATACACACTATTTTCTCTAACCACAGGGGAAATAAATCAGAAATTAATAAAAGATCTCTGGAAAATCCCCCCAAATTTGGAAACTAAATAACACATTTCTGTACAACACAATGGGTCAGAAAAGTAATTAATGAAGAAAGTAGAAAGTATTTTGAATGGAATGAAATTTAAAACACAACATAAAATTTTGTGGGGTCCTACTAACACAGCATTTATAGTATCTATAGTTCTAAATATTCTATAGGTATTAAAAGGACAATGAGAAAATAGTATAAACGACTTTATACCCAAAAATTTGACAACTTTGGTGGAATAGACATATTCCTTGAAAGACACAAACTACCAAAGTTCACTCAAGAAGAAATAGATAAAGTGAATATCCCTACATTATCCAATTGGCTTCACTGGTTCAATATACCAAATATTTAAAGAAGAAATGATACTAATTCTACACAAGCTCTTCCAGAAAATTGAAGAAGAGAGAATAGTTTCCAATTCATCTATAAATCTGGCATTACCATGACACTAAGACTAGAAAAAATACATTATAAATAAACAATTATAGACCACTATCTCTCATGAACATAGATGAAAAAAACCTAATCAAAATTTAACAGATCATATCAATAATCTATAAAGAGGATAATACATTTGTGCCTAAGTGTGGTCTATCTTGGGAATCCAAAGTTGGTTAACTATTCCAGATTAATCACTGTAATTTACCACATTAAAAAACTAAAAATGAAAAATCATATGACTATCTCAATAGACACAGGAAAATCATTTGATAAAACCTAGCATTCATTCCTGAATAAATACCCTCAGCAAACTAAAAAATGAAGGGAATTTCCTTAACTTAGTAAAGATCATATTCAAAAAAACTATAGCTAACATCATACTTCATGGCGAAAGACTAAACACTTTCCCCTTAAAATCAAGAAAAAGCCAAGATGTCCACCATTTCTATTCTACATTGTATTGGAGGTCCCAACACTAAATTAGGCAGTAAGGAGGGAAGAAGAAGGCATCCAGATTAAAAGGGAAGAAATAAAATTGTCTTTATTCACAGATGACATGATTGTCTATGTAGAAAGTCCTATGTAATAGACAAAAATAGAGCCAATAAGTAGGTTTTGCAAGGTTGCAAATATAAGATCAATATATAAAGACAATTATATTTCTATATACTAGAAATGAAGGATTAGAAATTAAAATATTAAAAAATCATACAATTTATAATACCATCAGAGAACATCGTATTTTGCTACACACCTTGCTCCATGTATGAAATTTAACTCAAATGGATCGTAAATCTAAATGTAAAACCAAAGCTATAAAATTTCTAGAAGAAAGCATAGAAGAAAATCTTTGCAGATTTGGGTTAGGTAAAGATTTCTTAGATGCTATACCAAAAAGAATAATCCATAAAAGAAAAAACTGGTAAATTGGACTGTATCATAACTAAACTTCTGCTCTTTGAAAGATAACTGTCAAGAGAAAGAAAAAACATGCCACAGACTGGGAGAAAATATTTCAAATTATACACCTGATAAAGGACTTGTTTTCAGAATATCATTTAACCATATCAAGTGTTGGAGAGGATATGAAGCAACTGGAACTCTCATATACTGCTAGTGGGAATGCAAAATAGGTCAAACACTTTGGAAAACAGTTTGGCAGGATATTTTTAATTAACAAAACTTAAACATACACATTGTATAATCCAGCCATTCTACTCCTAGGTATTTTATAAAGAGAATGAAAGCATATGTCATACAAAGGATTGAACATAAATGTTTGAAGCAGCTTTATTTGTAATAATAAAGATCTGGAAACAATCCAATGTCCACCAACATATGAATGAATAAGCAAATTGTGATATATTCATACAATAGAATACTATTGAGCAATAAAAAAGAAATGAACTATTAATATACATAATGTGTATGAACCTCAAAATAATTATGGTGAGTGAAAGAAGTCAATGTATATATTACATACTGTAAGATGCCATTTATAAAAAATCCTAGAAAATGAAACTGTTGTATAGACAGAAGATGATCAGTGGTTGCCTAGAGATATAGAAGGAAGGAGATACTACAAAGGACATGAGGAAACTTTGGGGTAACAGATTTGATTTGTATCTTGATTTCATGGGTGGGAACATATGTCAAAACTTAACCAAGTGTACACTTTAAATGTGTTCAGTTTATTGTATATTAATTGTATCACAATAAAGCTACCATAAAAAAAGGAGTAAGTCACTAACTGGGTCCATATCTAAGGAGAGAAGAATTAGATCTACCTCTTATTGGACAAGTGCAAAGAATTTGTAGACATGTTTTAAGCCACCATATATGGAAAAAAGCATGGTCTAGGAAACTTAATAAAACATATTGCTATCTTTAAAAAATCCAAAACAAACAAAAAAATGAGAAAACAACAAAAAAGTAAGACAAAAAATTCCACTTCTCTTGAGAATATTTATATTAATCCAGAACTAAAATTCTAGAAAAAAAAAAGTGGAGATGGAAGACAAAAAAGAGATTTTTTAAAAAGATGAAAAGATGTTAAGTTGTTTGCTTGCATGGGGGAAAATATTAATATTCTATCAATTAACATATTGGTAGAAAAAATAAGCCATATAAAGAACAAAAATCAATATATATATATATATATATATATATATAACTTTTAAATGGCAAGAATATAATCTAATCTATCCAAACAAAGGAAAGAAAGAAATTTTTTAAGGAAAAGATAAGAAATGAATTAGCAAAAACAAGTTTGAATATAATGATAATTATAATAAGAGTATGTGGATAAACATAATGACCAAAGAGGGGTAATCTTGGTTTGTGTTTGCAAAACCAAGGTAGGAGTAAGTAGTCTATAAAAATCACACAGTTATAAGAAATGAATAAAGAGAATTAAAAATAAAGCATTAAAAGGTTAATATGAACAAAAAAGATATAAATTTTAATATCAAAATACAACTCAAAATAAAAACGTATAAAAGTCAAAGAGAGATGTCCTATAATGCTGAGAAAATGAACAATAGTTCAAGAAGTCACAATTGGTAATTAGAAATATTAACATATCTCTCTCAGAAAGTGATATATGAAGCTACTTTTTAAAATTTAGCAAAGCTATAGAATGTTATTTCAATGCATTAAAAATAAAAACTTTCTAATACTTTTTTGCATAATTTCACAACGTCTTGAAATTTAAAATTAACTTGCTGTGATGATAAGAGCTGGGATTTGATATCAGAAGATGTGGTTTTTCAGTTTTCATCTCTGCTTGCTAGCTTTGCTCCTTGTAACAAGTCACTGATCTTTGAATGTCAATATCCTTCCCTCTACCATGAGATTTATTAATACAGTACCTACATGACCAACTGTGTGACTTTAAATTTGCTCTTCTAGATTCTCAATTTCCAAATTTCTAAAACAGATATGTTAAAATAACTGCTTTGTCAAATTCGCCAGGTTGGTAAGCCTCAAATAAGAAAATGTATGTTAAAGAGTTTGGCAAAATGTTATGTTCTATGAATGTTTATTATTATTGTTGTTCTTATCAATCTAGCAGCAATTTGCTCATTGTTTAGCTGCAGTGTTCTAAAAGTTACAACATAAAGATATACTTTGACAGGTGAATGGATAAACAAACCATGGTACATCCAAACAATGCAGATTATTCAACACTAGAAAGAAATGAGTTATCAAGCTATGAAAAAACATGGAGGAAACTTAAACTGGTGTTGAACTCATATTACTATGTGAAAGAAGCCAATCTGAAAGGCAATGCACTGATTTCAATGATATAACATCCTGGAAAAGGCAAAACTATGCGGACTGTAAAAAGATCAACGGTTGTCAGGGGTTGGGCAGGGAAGGGATGGATAGGCAGAACAGAGAGGATTTTTAGGATGGTGAAAATATTTTGTATGTTATGATGGTAGGTACATGTCATTATACATTTCTCCAAATCCATAGAATATACAACGCCAAGAGTGAACTCTAATGTAAACTATGGACTTTGGGTGATAACGGTGTGTCAATGTACGTTCATCAGCTGTAACAAATGTACCACTTTGATGGGGCGATGCTGATAATGGGAGAGGCTATGCATATGTGGGGTTTATGGGATATCTCTGTGCCTCCTCTTAATTTTGCTGTGAACTTAAAACTGCTCTAAAATATAGTCTTTAAGAAGAAAGAACATTTCAATTTAATAATACTGTCATGTATGTATACTGAATACATATATTTCTCATTATTTTTCACCGCCTAAAGAGTTAAGTACTGATATTTCCACTTTAAAGATGCTGCTGCTATAGTTTGTAGAGGCCATGAAAATTTTCCAGGATCACTCAGTTAGAAAATTACGGAGCTAGTGTTGGACGCATATCTATCTGCCTGACACTGATATTGAAATACATCAACACTATATTTACCAAGTAGAATATATGTAATAAACATTCTAACCAAATAGTGAACATAGACACTGAAAAGAGTTAAAACTAAGAAAGGAAATGGCCCCTTAGTCCTTAAGGAGCCATGAAGGGTGTAAGGAAGTAATTAGAGAAACAGTCAGCTTTCATTGCACCTCAGAGGATGAGCCAAACTGCAGAGTCATAAACTCAATGAGACGTCTGGTTCCAAGTGCTCGGCCAATTGTAGCCAAGAACGGCACAGAAAGCCCTTGTCCTGTCAGCCATTCCACACAGTGCTCTATTTCAGAAGACATATATACAGATATTTTTTTCTCCCTTACATGGAGTTTTCTAAGAAAGGACAAAATGAAACCAGATGCTGGAACAAAAGAACAGCCTTTCTTAATGGGGGTGAAACCAGCTGAAGCCCATGGGCTCTGTTCTTCTTTGGGTTTATCAAGAGCATCCAGAAACCTGTTGTCCTTCTCCGCAGGGGAGAGCAATCAATCCACATGCACTGGAGACATGAGCAGAAGAATCTCAGTGGCACCGTTGCTTTAAAGACACCCAAGACATCAGTGTTAGTGAAAAGCAAGACTTACTTAAAATTGTGAGGAAGCCACCGTAGACCCTTGTCCCTCCCCGCCATCCATATTTCAGAATCTTCTTGCTGGGAAAGTCCCATTTCCCCTTCCCTTTGCTGGCCAGCTTTCTCCAGCTTCCTCATGGCTCTGGCTACAAATCTAGTTTTAATCATTTGTACCTCAGGGTGAAAACAAAAGCACATTTGCATCTGAAGTTTCTTCTCTAATTGTTGACTGAGATGCAACCACCTCATCAAGGCACTTATGGGGAGACAGAAGAGGAGATTAGGGTGGAAGAGGCTGAGGGTCCCTCCTAAGACTAGGAAGTCTCAGGGCTGAGGTCACTTGCTCCTAGGGCTCAGGACAAAGAAGTGGGCAATTCCCCTTTCGCTTGCCAGCTATGAGCTCCAAATCGCACCATTTACCAGCTGAGAGTTTTGAGGAAGGAAATTTTGTGGTTACCTTGTCAGTGGTAGAAAAACAATCCCATTGGGGTAGGTGGGCTGTTTTACTGCCCACAAGAGGAAATTAAAATCTTTTCCCACTGAAACATGCAGCTATGCTATTTTTAGGCCAGGAGTAATTAAACCAGGATTAGGAGAAAAACAAATACAAATTAGGAGATTTTATAATTAAATAACACATTTCTCATTTTTTTCTTTTCCCTTTTTTATTTAAAAAGATTAAGGGGGGTTCAAATGTTTTTGTTATACGGATATATTTTATAATGCTTGAGTCAGGGCTATTAGTATGCCCCTCACCTAAATAGTGTTCATTATACCTGTAAATAACACATTTCAAACTTAGACTGTTCTGCAGAAGGTAAGACTTGAGAATAAAAATGGTCTTAGCCTTTCTTACTTTTAATTATAAAAGTAGAAGTTACCTACTTCATGGATTTCTCAAGAACAGAAAGTGCAGTAGGGGTGGGATGGAGGAAAGGGACTATTTACTTTCTTTCACCCCCTAAGGTGTAGTGGCTTTGAATGCAAAGATTGTGTATAATTTGCCTTTGTATAATCAGCATTTGGCATTGGGGGCCCATGAATAGGGCAAAAGTTTTAACTTGTCAACTACTGTTTACTAATATAGTTGCTACAGGGGGCTCTGTATTGAGGATTCCAAGGGTTGGGGAAAAGAGTGCTGTGATCTGTTAGTGCTGTCTTCCATGGATGAGGGTCAGGGGAGTGAGGGCCCAGGTATCCAGATCCCTTTTCAGTGAGTAATGATAAAATCAATTTGCCTTTGCTAGGGAAGAAGGGGAAGAAAATTTTAGCAATGTAAGAATTGACGTTCAAGGGACTTCCGTGCAGAAATGCCAAAGAACCATTTGGCCATGCTATCTCAGTGTCTCACCACTTCCACAAAGAAAAAAACAAAAACAAAAACAAAACAAACAGGGACTCTTCAGGCAGGAGAGTCAACATTTCTTTTCAATAGCTGCCACAAGACCAAGTGGATGTGTGGGTTGATAGGTGTTTGAGAACCAAGGAGGACGGTTGGCTGGAAGACCAGAACTGGTCACGGGACCCAAAGTGAGTAAAGACCACGTGGAGGCTTTATTCATAGCTATCTTCTTTTTGTAATAAATCCTCAATAAGGCCATGGTTTCACAATGAAAGTCTAGCAAAATTAAACTCAGGCTTCTCAAAATAATGTCATTAATTGCATTCACCTGGTCTTACACCTGAAGGTTGTTAATTCAGCAACAACAATGGCAGCGGGTGGTAAGGTGCTGGCCAAAAATGTTTTAGAATGTATTTTGGCTACAAACTTCAGACCAATAAATTTCAGGTTAGCTTGATCCCTGGGCCACATTTTGAATGGCAAAGAGATTTCCTAGACAAGAATGATTTGCTTTATTCTTCCTCTAACATCAATCCAATTGCAAAGTAAACTCACCAAAAGACATTTGATTTATTTTTCCTAACAAAAAGATGATTGATTGCACCCAAATGAAGAAGGGGATTCAGGAAGAAGAAAAGATAAATGGGCATTCCTCTGCCCAAAGGAGACATTCAAACTCTTGAGTTTAGCGCACAGGATGGGCCTGTTCCCCATCCTCTGCACGCTGCAGTCTTGGGGTCCAGTGGGGAGCAATGACCAGCAATCTCCATGTGCTTTAGGCATGAAGCATTGTGCAGCTGCTGAATGCTCTCAGTGCAACAGGAATATATATATATATATATATATATATATATATATATATATATATCTTCCCTTAAAATGAGAGTATGGTAACTATTCTCATACTGTCATAGGGCCCTGATTTAATGCTGGAAAACCCTAAATTTTTCTGCCTCTCCACCACTATTTAGATTTGGAGAGAAAAAAAGGACAAAAAGGAACACATAATGAGCAATAGGAAGCTTGTCAGGAAAGATTTCATAGCAGGGATAAGCCCTGAGCTGAGACTTCAAAGATGAGTAGATATTCTTCTGGAATTTTAGAAGAAAGGACAGTCCAAGCAAAGATTCAGAGGTGAGAAACAGGCATATAAGACTCACATCATCCTCACTCGCTGGCATAAGCTTATGATTTTGGGTGGCGGCAGCATAGCCTGCTCTATTTAAATGGTTTTTCTCTCCTACTTGCCTCCTAGTAGCTGGAAAGATGAATTCATTCTAAGACAAATCCATTCATTCTACCCTAGGCAATGAGTTTTAAAGGCAGGGATAAAATGATCAGAGTCGTGCTCTAGAAAGATCACTGAGGCAAAAGTGAGGAGGATGAATGTTAAAAGGACCATTTGGAATGAAATTAAACAGCCCAGAAATAGCAAGAAAAGTTAGTGGACTGAACTCAGGGCCAGACTAAGATACGTGGGGGACTTGAGTAGGCTGATTATTTGCCTCCGCTACAAACTGATATCTTCTACATATTTGTTTAACATTTGTTCAGAGAAGGATCTGGGTGCTACTCCCCACTCAGCAAAATCAGAGCCCTGCGTTACCCAGACCTTACCTGCTTCCTGAAGAGTTTAGTGACATCTGCTGTTACTGAAGAGGCCCCATAGAGGTTTCAGCTCTCACCCAAAGTCTTTTTATTGTACTTCTTTCAACCAATGGAGTATCCTCTGGAGAGGACTATTGATCCGCACAAGATTTACAATGGCCTGTAAGCATCCTTTAGAGATAAGCATCTCGGGCTCTCAGCTGGCATGGCCTCATTCCTTGTTCTGCCTCTGCTTGGACTAAATCATAGCAGAAAATTCAGGTAGGAGAGAATGGGTACAGGCACTATTAAAGAAGAACAATATACATGATCTGGTGACTAAAAAGCAGGAGCTAAGACAGAGAAAAACAAAGTCAACAATGAACGCTGAGGAAGAAGAGTTGGTAGGAGAAGAAACTTGGAATAAATGGATCTTGGAAGTGGTGTGAAACAGGGTTGACTAGTAGGTCCCAAATCTGAGGGGCTTAACATATAAAATTCTCACTCATGCACAATTCACTGTGATGCCTAGTAGAGAGGGCCTCTTGGGAGGCTCTCCTCGGAGTGATGACTCAGAGACCCAGACCTACTTCCACCTTGTGGCTCCGCCACCGCATGGTTTCAAAGTTGTCTTGGTGTCAGCCTACAAAGTTGTCTTGGTGTCAGCCTACAAAGTTGTCTTGGTGTCAGCCTACAAAGTTGTCTTGGTGTCAGCCTACAAAGTTGTCTTGGTGTCAGCCTACCAGCAGGTGTTCAGTGTATCATACACAGTTTCTTTCATGTTCTGTGGACAATAACTATTCATGGGACTCAACCAGACATAAGAGGGACTGGAAAAGTGAGTCCCTATCTGGGCACTGCTGTCCAGCTACTCTACTTCGTGGTTGTCACCCAGCCAGCTCTGACACAGAGTCAAGGGAAGGGAAAGTTTGAACACATGAGTGACTGATACATTTAAATTTTTTCATTCAACAAATGAATGGATAAACAAAACGAATTATATATATATATGTAAAATGTAGGATATTATTCAGTCTTAAAGAGGAAGGAAATTCTGATACATATTAAAACATGGATGAACCTTGAGGACATTTTGCTAAATGAAATAATCCAGTAACAAAAGACAAATACTGTACGATTCCACTGACATGAGGTACCTAGAGTAGTGAAATTCGTTGAGACAGAAAGTAGAACTGTGGTCACCAGAGGGTGGGGAGGGGAAATAAGGAGTCACTGTTTAATGTGTATGGAGTTTCAGTTGGGGAAGATGACAAAGTTCCGGAGACGGATGGTAGCAATGGTTGCACCACAGTGTGAATGCATTTAGTGCCATAGAACTGTACTTTAAAATGGTGAAGATGGCAAATTTTATGTTATCTATACTTACCATAATAATTTTTAAAAATTTTTCATGAAGATGCTTAGCTCTGTGTAATAATATCTAATATAATATCTAATAGTTATCAACTCTAAATCCTTTTGGGTTAAGGTCATACATAAATAGATAAAACCTAAGTCTCTCTCTCTCTCTCTCTCTCTCTCTATATATATATATATATATATATATACACACACACATATATACACACACACACATATGTACACTCATATATATATATGTATATATATATATATATATATATATATATATATATATAAACCTACTTTAATTGAATGAATAGCCACAGAATAATTTGTCTCTAACTTGACTTATGACTATTGTGGAAACTGAATCTGCAGGTTTTCAGGTCTAGATGAAAAAGACAACTGGGTTTCTTCAAGGCTTTGCCTTATTCTCTTCAGCACACACACAAAAAAGTGGATCAGAATGTCAGTGGAAGAAAAGCAAGAGAGCAAACCAATAAAGTGACACTTCTTTTCTCATACATATGACACGTATTTACAGATAAATACATACGTATATCACTAAAATTATTAACAGTAATCTACTCTAAGCAGTGTGATGACAAGAGATAGTTGCTTTCTTCTGTATACCTGTCTTCTATTTCCAAAATGCAGTTCATATACATGGACTACCTTTCCAATCCACTAGTCTAAAAAGGCAGATAGTTCCCAGGCTTTGATACTGTTGGTTTTATTAACATTGAGAAAAAACTTCCAGCATGTACAGAAAACTGGATCTCTGAGATACATCTTCCTTACTCCAGAGATGTCTTTCTTTCTTTTTTAATTCAACTACGTTGGCTGCCTTCTAACCTGAGGCTGCTTAATCCTTCTGTAGGCTTAATTGTCTGCTATAATTTCACTCTTTTCAGAGGAACAGAAGATAAAACTCTTGCCAAGGAACATGCCACATAAACAACTTCGTCAGTGATTTTAACCTTCCTAACAAATACTTCTGTCACAGAGGGCACAGAGGAAGTGACAGGATGTCCAAGTAAAATATGCAACAATGGCAAGAAGCACATTTGTGAAACTGCCCCCCCCCAATCCTGACAAACACAATATTTGCATTCTCTTTTTTTCCCCCTCCATTCTTCTGACTCTTTTGTTTTGGTTTCCTTATTTGTCCTTCTGGAGCCATCTCTGCAGCATCTTTTCAGACAGTTATTGGGCAAAAGGGAACATGAACCCAATGATCATCTTCTAAGAACAAAAGTGCCTGGCAACCAAGTAAGCACTTAACTCTTTTTTTTTAGCGGAGCCAAGACTGAAGACTACAAAGGCAGCCATTACAGTAGCAATGTAGACATTGGCTAGTTCTTCAGTACAGTCCTGCTTCCAGAGAGGCATCAGCGAGCCAAATTTATAAACCCTTAGGGAGGAGCCAAAATAGAGCAATTCATTTTCATTGTCCTTTGAATTAGGGGAAAAACAATCTTAATAAATAAATTCAATAGGGCTCTTTGTTTTATACATTTTTCTAAACATTAAGGTTTATATAATTTGAATACAAAACTTCTTGGGTTTCTTCTCAGATTTAATCCTGCCTTTTTCTTTCATTGTTTTTTAAATATGAATTGTAGCTTATATCCTTCAAAGAGACTTACATTCCTGGAGTATCAGAATTATGTTTCATCACTTCTCTTGTATCATGAGCAGAGTTAAGCACTTTGCCAGGCACATGGTAGTTGCTTAATATATGCACGTTGATTTGGTTTTCAGTCTCCTATGTCCCACCCATCCTTGCCTGAGGCAACTACTTTGAATTCTTATAGCCATTTCTTCTGGTCCTTCTTTCCATATTACTTTCCAATATGTGTATTATTTCTTGATTTATCAAATGTACACTTTCCCTATGGACTTGTTGCATTGGTAGAGGATTTAACACCCTTATGCCACCACTGCTCACACACTCAACTCACCTTTTCCCTCATCCTAATAAAGTCATATGATAGCTTATGGTAAAAGAAATAATCAATGGTTATACTACAATAATGATGTAAATATTACTCACTACTGAGCCAAATGATATGCAAGAATTACATTTTCCTTTATCAACAGCCTGTTTTGCTTTCTGTTTTCATTTCTGAAGTTTTCTATGTGACTAATTACTTCATCACATCCATCAAATATTTATCTATATTATTTTTTAAGAGCTCTTTTTTTCTTTTCTTTCCTTTAGCGCTCTCTGCGATTCTGCATCCTGCTGCACAATTATCGTTGTGGGACTTCCTTCCCTGGGCTGCTGTTCCTTAGCTAGCTGTTTCTGAAGCCTCATCTTCCTCCTTCTTGTTTTATCCATCCCCCAAAAGCTTTCTATTACAGAATGCATGAGAGTTACATTTTTTGAGCTCTTGTACATGTAAAAATTGATTGTGTTTCCGCACTCTACACCTGAGTATGGGTGAGCCAATCAATGGGAAAAGGGCGCAGCATGTGCAAAGGCAGGAGAACATGGCACATTTGTGGAACTGCGAAAGAGAAGAGACACAAGCTTGTCTCGACCAGGCAAACAACTGGGTTGTAGCATTGCTTTCATAAGAAGACAGCCTAAAATGAGAACAAAAGAAATGACTTCAGCTGAGTATTAATTCAATAAATTGCAAAAGCTAAGGACCATCTAGAAGAGCACAGAGTAGTCTAATCTATGTAATGGCTCTGAGTTAGAGATGATACCATTAATGATTTTAAATTATAAATTTTATATTTTAAAATTCTAACAGCAGTCAGAGTCTGTGAGGGAAAATGGTTCACAGTAACATTTGCCTGCTGCCTTCTGGCAATTTCTCTTATTTCTGTATGAGGTCATTATGGCTGTTAAGTCATATGGTAGTTTCCTAATTTGACTGTGCTTCAGAATTACAAAACAGAGAATTTTTTTTTTAATTGTTTCATTTCAGAACATTACGGGGATACACATGTTTTAGTTACATAATTTGCTTTTGTACAGTTTGAGTCAAAGTTACAAGTGTGCCTTTCTTTCACCCAGTTAGTGTGCATTGTACCCGTTAGGTGTGAATTTCCCCGTTAGGTGTGAATTTACTCCCCTCCCACCTACTTGATTTTCCTTGAGTTTTACTTTCTTATGTGCACATAAGTGTTGATCAATTAGTTCCAGTTTGGTATTGAGTATATGGGTGTTTGTTTTTCCATTCTTGCAATACTTCACTTAGAAGGATGATCTCCAGTGCCATCCAGGTTGTTACAAAAAATACTAGATCACCATTTTTTTTATGACTGAGTAGTGCTCCATGGTATACATATACCACATTTTATTAATCCACTCATGTATTGTTGGGCACCTGGGTTGTTTCCACATACTTGCAATTGTGAATTGTGCTGCTATAAACATTCAAGTGCAGGTGTCTTTTTTCTCTGGGTAAATACCCAGTAGTGAGATCGCTGGATGAAATGGTAGGTCTACTTTTAGTTCTTTGAGGTATTTCTATACTATTTTCCAGAGAGATTGTACTAGTTTGCAGTCCCACCAACAGTGTATAAGTGTTCCTTTATCTCTGCATCCACGCTAGCGTCTATTGTTTTAGGACTTTTTGATAAAAGCCGTTCTCACTAGAGTTAGGTGATATCTCATTGTGGTTTTGATTTGCATTTCCCTGATAATCAGAGATGTTGAGCATTTTTCATGTGTTTGTTGGCTGTTAGTCTATTTTCATTTGAAAAGTTTCTATTCATGTCTTTGCCCACTTTTTAATGGGATTTGATTTTTTTTCTTGATGATTTGCTTGAGTTCTTTGTAGATTCTGGTTATCAGCCCTTTATTGGATGTATAGATGCAAATATTTTCTCCCATTCTGTAGGTTGTCTATTTCTTCTATAGATTATGTCCTTGGCTGTGCAGAAGCTTTTTAATTTGATCATGTCCCACTTATTTATTTGTGTTGTTGTTCTTATTGCTTTTGGGGTCTTCTTCATAAATTCTTTGCCTAGGCTGATATCTATAAGTTTTGCCCTCATATCCTGCCACCCCTAACTATCCTGCAAGATGCTTGAGAATCTGAACAATGTCTTTTATATCAGCATACCTAAGTAAAATACAAAAAGTATAAATATATGAAACAGTAAATATGATAAGGATGTTATTGAAATATAAAAGAAATATGGCATATTAACTTAGTTCCGATTTTAATTGGTTGTTTTCTTTCCAATATCAAAGACACAAGTCAAGGCATGTTGTGTTTTTGTTTGTTTCTTTCTTTCTTTTAAGAAAATATAAGCAAAATAAAATTTCAAGATTGGAGATAAGATTGAGAGGTAGGGAGAATAAGAATCAGCCAGAGACCTCTGGGAGACTGTTCCATGCTGAAGAAGTGTCGAATTGGACCTAGAAGTCCCATTAAAAGAAACTTTTGCAATGTCCTTATTACACAACTGTTAATTAGCAGCATATAGTCTCTGGTGGATTTCTGAATAAATGTTTACATGATGTGAATTGTATCCGACTATTATTTGCAAGAGATAATAAAGAGCTGACTGAATATCGTCTTTAGCAATGACATTGAACACTTCCTCATCCAGGAAGACAATGCTTACTTAACAGGGTAAGTTTAACCAGTGAGTTAAATATGGTGCCCCCGTGTTTTTTAAAAAAAGTCAAGTGATAATAATAATAAGCTTCAAAATAATTTGTGTCAAAATGTAAAATTCAACAACCAGAAATTTAAAGTCTTCTAAATTTAACAAAATTTGAAATATTTATCTTGTACATCATACAAATATATAAAAGTACCCACACAATTTTCAGTGTTTAAGTCTCATATAAGGACAGACTTTGTGAAATAATTTTCCATTTCTTCCTTTGGCAAGAAATGGAAAATTATGTCAGAATATTTTATGGTCATTTCCTTTCCTTTCAATTTTTAGTTTTTTTTTTTCTGATTACTGAAAAAATCTTTATTTATAAACTATATGCAAGTGTAAAAGAACAGGAGTAAAATCACTCATTAACATCTTGTCATATTTTATTATCATTTGTTTCTTAATTCTTTACATAACTGAAATACAGTATATAAATTTAGTATCTTGACTTTTTTCTACTTACTCTTTGTGTGAACATATTTTAGACCTATTTCTGATTATTGTCTCATAATACATTCCTAGGAGAATAAATAGGGTGTGAACACGTGAAGGATTTTAATTTATGTTGCCAAATTTCTGTCCAGACATTTTGTACCAATTTACCCACCAACCTTTGATAAGGGTGCCCATTCTATGTCACTCTAATTAGCACTGGATGTTTTAAATTATTTTTTGTTAGTTTGAAAAACAAAAATCTAGTTCCTTTATTTTATTTATTCATTTTTTTATTTAGAGACAGGGTCTCACTCTGTTGCCCAGGCTTGGAATGCAATGGCTCAGTCATAACTCACTTCGGCCTCGAACTCCTGGGCCCAGCAGATCCTCTTGCCTCATCCTCCCAAGTAGTTAGGACTACAGGCACATGCCACTACATCTGGCTAATTTTGTAACATTAATTTTGGTAGAGATGGGGGATTTCACTATGTTGCCCAGGCTGGTCCTGAGCCATTGTGCTCAGCATCCTTTTTGTTTTAATTTGCATTTATTTGAGTCTTAGTGAGGTTGTTTATATTAAATGGATAGTTTATTACGTGAATAGAAGGTTCATGTTCTTTGCCCATTTACCTTTTAAGGTCTTACTGTTTTTCTTATCATTTTGTATGAGTAATTAATATGTTAAGATTATAAACCTGTCTTTCATGTTTCTTACAAATATCACACTTTCTTGATTCTGAGTTGCACTGATGGGAAAACAGGCCATTACTTTAATAACAGTTTTTAAGAAAAAAAAAAGAAATACTATATTCATAAGATGTTGATTATAAGACTTGTTGATTTCAGAGCTGCTAAAATGCAGGTAACGCTCCAATAATAAAATGTGGAGAATTTAAAAGTTGGCTCTGAATAGGTAAAGTATGAATTTATTGTGGCTCTTCATAATTGATTGTATCACATGATGAATATCATTACTAGAGAGAGTACTATGGCCCAATATCTAAAAGTGTACCCAGTTTGATGAATTTTAATACAGCTTATTAAATATTGAATTAGTGGCAGTTACCTGAACTTCGATCATAAATTACTGTAAGCCATTTACTTGATAAGTGCTACTTGATGATGTGGAAATTGATGGGCAAGAGCTCTGCTGTAAATATTAATGCCATATGTTGAGTTATGATGTGCCAGTTTATTCTATTTATTGTCAGGAAACTTATACAGCTCTAGCTATTTATATCTATACCTATATATCTATATGTATATGTCTTTCTGTCTACCTATCTATACATCCTCTGTGTGTGTGTGTGTGTGTGTGTGTGTGTGTGTGTGTAATGAGAGCCGTTAATGTTGAATGCTTAACATCTACAAAAGCTGCCCCCACAGGGCCACTTTTCCAGAACTCTTTTCATGTTCATTGTCTACCAAGAATCATAAAAGTCCTAGAAAATGTGATGGTTTTGAAATATGAGGGTTTATTAATATGCAGATATATATATAATATGCATATACATATATAAACTTATTATAGTGGCATGATCTAAATTGGGCTTTTCTTATAAAATAAAAAAAGTATTTCTTGCATCAAAAGCCTGAATGTGGTACTGTAATTATTCTTCCTTACTCCTCACAGGGATATTTGGTAACCCTCCTCCCCATAATAGCAATAATCACAGCTATCATTAACTGAGGGTGTTAATGTACTAATCACTTTGGAAGAATTTTGTAAAGGAAGAGTAGTCCAGGCAGAATGAATAAATTTATTTCAACGTATTTATTTATTCATTCCAACATTTTTTGAGCACCTGCTGTGTGCCAGGTGCCGTTCTGTGTTCTGGGGCAAAGAAGACAGACAAGATCCCTGATCTCAGTGGCACTTCCGACATGGTGGGCTTGGGGTGAGGAACGGACAACAAACAAGTTAAAAGTAATCAAGAAAATGTCAGAATGTGATAAGCACCATGGCAAAAACAAACGGTGGTCCTGTGGCAGTGACTAGCCGGGTGCTGCTTTACTCAGGTTTCCCCGGGAAGACCCATGTGAGGACAAGGGTCCTGATAGGGGCCCGGGACGATCCTCCCTGAGTCCGGGGCTTGCCCGCATCTGCCACTGTATAATAAAGCTTCCCTCCACCACCACCAGACTGTGGTTTATATTAACTGCAGTCTCTTGGGCTATCATTAAACGTAGGTTGGTGCCACTTGTCTGTAATGTAAGAGTTTATATTTAGGTGTAAATATTATTTGAAATGTAAGGTAGTTGGTTTTTAGCAATATAATTTAAAATGATTACCTGTACACAGGCAGCCTGGCTCGCTCCATGAAAACAGCACATATCCCAGGTAGCTGCTTAAACAGAAGGTTTTCTGGGGCTGTCTTTCCTGGCAGCCACTGACTGAGGCCTGCTAGTGGCATAACTGCTTCTCTATGTCTGAATGTGCAAACCCAGCTCCTGGGATTCCATGGTCACCAAAGTAAAGCTAATTCCAGTCTCTTCATCCTTGTGCTCCATTTCTTTCCTGGAATGATGGGGAAATGTAATGTTTGCTCCCTCAGTGGTCTAAGGACCCTTTTTTTCTCCTTGGCCTTGGGTCTAGGCATGGTGGGGAGGGGCAATAATGCAATAATGCATGCGTTTTGGGGTGGGTTTTTTTTTTTTTTGGTGCACATACCTATGAATCAACATGGTCTGAGTAAAAGTCACTCTACTTTTATTTGGAATTTAAAAATTAGTCTTTAAGATAGCCAGCATGATTCAGTCTCACCTCACTCTTATCCAAGCTCTGTTAGATCCTGCCTTTATTTAAAATTTTGATACCTTGTTCATTATGGATTTTTTGCATTAATTTTGATTGTTTTCAAAATATTATATTACATATTGTTTATCTTGAGTACTGAGATTTTTGTCACTCCCTTAAATTTTTTCACCTGAGGTGAATACCCTACTTGTGTCACCCTAGAACTAACTTTAGAGTTGGGAATGTCACCCTAGTCCCAACTCTAAAGTTGAATGACGTGTGGAGCAAAGCCCACCTGCTGGCCACATTGAACTGTGAGAAATAAGTATTTGTTATAAGCTATTGAGAGGTGGAAGTGCTTGTTACAGCAGCTGATGTAATTTACCCTAACTAATCCAACTCATTAATTGCTCCTGGAATCTTATCCAGAAGCTTTTCCTTTATTCTGTAAAGATTTCTATTTCTGTATTACCCAAAACTTCTCTTATAGATAATTCGGGAAGCAAGACAACAATTAGCTTCTATTACCATTTTCAAATCCATTAAAAATCTTATATATGTCCCAATTCTGATAGCACATACATTATATAATTCTTTAGAGACAGTATAGCATAGAGATTATATACATAGACTATGAAATCACATATTCTATATCAAAATGTCAATTTGGTAGAAACCTCCCTAAACCTCAATTTCTTCATCTATGAAATAGGATATATAATAATTCCTACCTTATAGTGTTATGTGAGGAATAAATGAGCTTGACATATAGTAAGCACAAATAATTATTAGTAGTTATTGTTCTAATTTTTTTCTGGGTGGAAGTCATTTCTTATCCCTCCTTGTCTGGTATTTGATGTGCATCTGAATTGGAAGGGTATTTATCAATCTGATTTCTTTTAGCAGAATCATTGATGTTAAACAGAAATATGAAGTGTATGCTAGACAAGCTGTACTATAAAGAAGTCATGTGGCAGTCCTGTTCCTGGAGAAGCAGTAGTACGGACAACAGTCCTGGTTCAGAAAGGGTCACTGGAGACTTTGGGAATCCTGCATCCCAGAAGCTTAGCTGCCACCAATTCCGGCTCCAGAGAGCCTGGGTTCCACCCATAACATCAGCCATCAGCAGGGAAATTATAAATAAAGATGGAATCTCCTCTTCCATTGTATTAAATTCAAAATAGGCAATGGCAACCTGAATTAAGATATCTTTGCCAAAAAGAAATCAAGAAAAACAATAGATGTTGGAATTTTCGCTTGAAGCTGATTTCCCAACGGGGATTTTTTTTCTTGCCTGTTACCTGTTAGTGTCTCAATTCACCGAAAGGATTAATAACACAAACAAAAATATTACAATATCCCTCAATGTCCTAAGATGATTTACAGGAAAGATTCTCCTTTGGCTGATAAGAGAAGACTGGATAAGAGAATTACTTTCTGTTTTAATTTACTGAAAATATTTGCTTCCTGGATTGTAGACTCATAGACGCTTGAAGCCAGGCGAGACCATAGTAATCACTCAGACACCAAGTTCTTCCTTTTTTCTTGTGAATAAAGTAACTGAGGCCTCAAAAGGAAGCAGAAGCCAGGTCTCCTGCCTCTTGGTCTAGTGCTTATTGGTTAGGATTCTTTGCCTGGCATATGCTGGTCAGTCTTTTTTAAAAGTCCTGTAATTATACAAAAAACCCTCCAATGACCTTCATGCCATCCAAAGATTTTTGTAGCAGGACATGGATGTTATGATAACATTTGTAAGTTCCAATTTCTCTTATACCTAAGATATTTAAAATGGTATAAGGATTAGGCAATAGTTTCAAAATCAATACCAATATCCATTCAAAAGGGCAAGCAATAAATCCTAGCTGCTTAGGGCTGGGACCCCGGACACCCATGTGCTCTTGTTATTTATGAAGGGCCTTGGACACTCTCAGACAAGATTTGTAATTTGATAAAATACATAGAGAAAGAGAAGCGGCTATGGGGGCTTGGGGACTGTTGGTCAAAGAGATGATAAAACCCAGAAAAATTATGCTGTTACATCACTTCACACATTTTTGCCACATTGCCTGGGAACTGGCAAATCAAAGGGAGGCAAACATGCTAAGCCCTGGAATTAGCTCAGACCTGAGGAGTTAGGCAGCGCTACAGTGATGGAGACTGGTGTTGCATATATATAAGTGGATATATGCATATATATGTTTATGTATATATATGTATATATGAGTATATATAAGTGGACAAGGAGGGTGTTCCTGGCAGAGGCAACACTAAAATGTAAATGTTGTTCATCAGAAATGGTGATTTGCAAGCTAAATTCTGAAGGATGAGTAAGACTAGGTGAACAATCCTGGCAGAGGAAGCAAAGCCAATCATGAAAGCTTATTCCAGATTCGATAAGCTACAGAAGGTCAGGGGTCATGTGCTGCTCAATTTTGTGCTCCCAACTCTAGCATAAAGTCTGGCCGAGACAAGGATATATGGAATGAATGATGGGTGAAGAAATGAATAGATGCATGCGGGGAGCAGGCATCTTCATTTTCAGTTGGCAGAATTTTGCCCTCTGTCCCAAATGGGGCCTGGAAATCCCTGTATTTTTTCCAAGCTCCCTTGAACCTCTAGCATCAGGCAGCCATCAGGCCTGTGTGACCAAGGATGACATTTGGCTGCAGCTGTTTGGCTGCCCAAGACACACCAATTTGAAAAGGAGGAAAACACTGTTTTCCCAGCGTTGGGCTCTGCTGGGAAATGGAGTAAACCTTAACACAGAAATCAAAATAAGCTGCAGGATAAATTAAGTTGTCCCTTCATAAGAACATGGACTGAGGGGTGTGGGTGGGGCGTGGTAAGCAAAATTAAATTCCCCCTCACAGAGCAGACAGTCTTCATTTCATATTTCTTTTTAAATTAAGGAAGTTTTACAGTGTCTGGACATTTAGCTGTCCCTCCAGCTACACAGCTGACAGAGTTCAAAAGGGAAGTGGCTAATGCCCCCCAAAGCCTTAATCCCTGAAAGCTTCTCCTGCTTCTGAGGACTAAAGGTTGGGCTAACAAGCCATGGTGGTAAGAGCATAGGAGCAAGTCACTTTCATTATGTTGTGGGGTTTTTTAAATATAAAAATAAGACATACAAGTGGTCAATTTTTTTCCAAACAGAAGGGTAGCACAATCAAGTAATGCTGATAATTGTTGAACTCAGGTGATGAGTAAATGGATAATTATATCATTCTTTCCACCTTGTATATGTTCAAAATTTTCCATAGCAAAACATTTTTAAAAGAGTCTCCATTCCTTCTTAAGGTCTGTAAAAGCCTCCCAATTCCATTCTCCTGTTAGATGTGGTTATGATTTCTTCTATATTCTTCCAAATGTTTTCTGACCATTTATAAGTAGATTTATGCATATACAGAGCCCATAGCTTTTGTAAATAGTATTTTACAATATATAGTATTCTGCATCTTGATTTTTTTGCTTATTTATGTTATTGAGGAGATTTTCCATAGCAGAATATGTAGCTGTACCTCATTCTTTTAATAGGTGCCTAGTATTCCATTAGAAGTGGATATCAACAGTCTGGTATTCATTTTTATTTACATCTTTGCAAATATAACAGGTGAAAAAGTATTTCATTAACAATAAGTGAGATTCAGCATTTTTGCATGTTTATTTGGTCATTCATATTTCTTTTCCTGTTAATTGCCCATTTGGATCCATTGCCCATTTCTCTTGTAGAGATATTTAAAATCTTTTTTTATTTGTTTATAACACCCCTCCACTAATAAGGCATTTTTTCTCTTATCTGGTGTGTGCTGCAGATATTTGGGGTCATAGCGTCATGATGTGGTTATAGTGACCCTCTGGAGCCAGATGACCCGCTACTTGGACACTTGTAACTTGTGACAGGCGTTATGGCTGTTCTACTCCAAACATTCATCCATTGAAATAAACTGTTGGTACAAAACGTTGCAAGACTTGTCACTCTTGATACCGTGAACACCAGATAGGAAAAACTTTTCTTAGCACACAAAAAAACTATGAGCCTTCTTATCAGCCTTGCCCTAGAGACTTCATAGATGGATCCAGACCAACATGACTCCTGCCAGAGGCTGAAGTCTTTCCATCTTACAGAATGAGGACGTGCAACTCCTCCAAGGTACCCTGACTACTGAACCACCCCTGCCTCCCACCACTTCCTCCTCTCCTCTCCTCACCCACTCACTCACCTGTTCCCCCAACCATGGCACCAGCTCCTTGCTGTACTCTCAGCCAGGGAAACTCGCCATATACAGTAGGAACAACCCTGTCATCCTTGATCCCTATGCTAGACGTGAGCCCCACTGGCAATCGGTACCCTATTCTTTCCTTTCTTCTCAACTTAATCCCTATAACTATTCTCCCTTCCAAATCTTTCCTCTGAGCCCTCTACTCTTGTCATCCCATGATTAAGCTTCCCTACATCCTGGACCTCTTCCTAGAGCTTTCCCTGCTTGACTCAATTGAAGCCTGGCTCTACCCGGAGGCACTGAGCAGCTCTCTCAAGCCACATTCTATATAAAACCTTTGGGCCAAAAGTTTAGATCAGGATCTTCATTACTCCCTACTGCTGCCTCTAGATCATTTTTCCCTTAATACTTTTGAAAAATTCTCTATATCTTGTCACCAAATCTACACATTTACCTACAGTTATCCTTTCTTTCAATCCTCTCTCCCTCCTATTTCAATATTCCTCCCTGTCGAGGGCTAACCTCTCCACTTGTGTTTTTGCTCTCATTCTCCTCCAACCATCTACTAGTTTTCCTCCCCCTCCTGCACCTTCAACTTCTTCTTCTCCATGGATGCCTCCTTCCCACCAGCATAGTTGGCAGAGCAAAGCCAGGAGCCCAGCAGGTAATGGTCAACAGCACAGACTGGAGCCAGGTAGCCTAGGGACAGAGCCTGACTCCACTCTTTCCTAGCTGCGTGGCCTCAGGCTACTTTTTCCATTTGTAAAATGGAGATAATAAGAATATCTCTATTTATGAGGATTAAATCAGTGAATATGCGTAAAGCATTTAGAACAGTGCCTGGCTCATTGCAAGTATTATGCGTGTGTTAAATAATTCAGCATTTTAAAACATGTCTTTCACTTTGCATACAAACCAAACACACAAACAACATATTCTTCCTAGTTCCCGGTTTCCTCTACACTCATCACCCTGCTGGTCCTTCCCTGACCAGCCATACTTTTTGAAAGAGTCTCCTACTCTTTCAAAATGCATCATCTCTTCCGTGTCTCATCCCAATAATCCAACCACTCTTCTTCCTCCCTTTTATGCTCCTTTCCTTGGCCAAGTCCCTTAAAGAGCGGTGCACTGAGGGTTCTGTTCTGGGGTCTCCCTGTGATCTCAGGCACTAACAGAGCTTTGATTACCATCTCTATACAGATGATTTTTAAACCTCTACCTCTATTCCAGATCCCTCTCTGGGCTAAAAATGTGTAGAGCTAGCTGCTTCTTGGAGATCATCACTTGGGTGAGGAGCTAAATTCAGCAAGTTCAAAAGCGTAAACTGGTGTGCCTCCTCCCAAGAGTTTCCTAGTATCTGAGCTCCCTCTCTTAGAGAATTTTGCCAGCATCCACCCCATTGCCCACCCAGACTCACTTCTAGGATGCACCCCCTACCTAACCCTCCACCCCTGATCAATCATTTATTGGCTCTACTGTCTTCTCAATCTAATTTTTTCTCCATCCCAACTGCCACTACCTCCACTAAGTTTACCTTCATATCTGGCCTGAATCACTGTGCTGGCCTCCTTGCCTCCATCCAGACTTGCCCTGTCTCCTTGTCACCGAAACCAGAATGATCTTTCTAAAGCTCTGATCTGATGCTCTGTCTCCCTGTCTGAAACCATGTCGATGACTCCTCATTGCTCCAGAGGCAATCCAAATTCTTAACCCAGCAACCAGAGTAGAGTGGAAGTTACTTAGACCTGCCACAGATGATTTTTAAAAATTGAGGAATTTTGCAAGCCAGTTGTTAAATCATTGGTAACTGGAATGCATACCACAGAAATCAAGAGATGCCCCCAGAGCTAGTTTACTAGCTCACTTCACCCACCCAGCCTCATCTCTTAACACTCCCTAGCTGGAACTCTGCTCTCCAGCCATACTGAACTACTGTCAACTGTCTCTCACTGTCTCTCACTTCTGCGCCCTAGTCCACCACTTTCTCTGGGGGGAATCTTCTCCTCTCTCTCATGGACGCCTTCTATTCATCCATTAGGTCTTATATTAGCAGTCACCCCCTGAGAGACGCCTTTTCTGATGGTCTGCCCTCAAGTTGGCTGCTGTGCCCCTTTTATGTACTCCCACAATGCCCTGTCCTGTATAAGTCTGCCTCTATATCTGTGACTACTTATAAACTGAGAAAAACTTGCTGTTTTCCACACAACATAAAAAGAGTTAAAACTCACAACCTCATTTAATCCTCACAGCAACTGTACAAGATGGTCACTATCTTAGATGAAGAAATTTAGCCTTAGACCCATTGTCATTTGTACGCAGTTAATAACACACAATTTACCAACTGCCTGGCACTTATCCAAGTACATAATAGTTACCTATTTATTTGTCTGAATCACTCACTAGTCTTTAAGTAACACAGCTGCTTTGTACAACCAATACTTATCACAGTACCTGGGACTTGGTAGGTGTTCAACATAAGTAGATATTGAATAAATTAATTCTAAACCACTGAAATAACTCCTTGCCAAATTCTACAGTATAACATTCACAGCTTTTCCCCCCAACATCATGTTAATATTCATAAATTCTCTAGAAACTTATAAATAATGCTGACTAGAAAGTTTACCCACTAATCTCCATAAATAGCTCGTACAGACTCCCTTTTCAGAAAGAGCAATCAGGAGCACGCCCTACATTGCTGTTAGACAGATCTCCCTTGACGGTTTCCATCCACCCGTCAAGCTTTAGGAGCTGGAACTTCTCCCCTAAAAGGTTTGGCTTCTCGAGTTTCCACAAGACGCTCAAGCTTTTTTTTTTTTTCAGTGTTTCGTTTTTAAGTTGTGCTTTCTCCATGACCACTGCTGAAATTCAGTTGAATTTTTCTCAAGGTTCCAAAACAGCAGCCAAGAAACAGGATTTTGAAGTTAAATTGGGGACAAGGGTTATAAACCTGAGGCCCCTCACACTGCTGTTCCAGCCTTTTGGTTGCACTGTGGATTATGAGGGCATAGCTTTAAATAAATGAAGTTGTATCCAGCAAAGAATTTCCCCTAACAAAACGATATTCATTTGGAAATGAAACTAGACTATCTTTTAGATTTCTTCAGCATTCATGACTAATGCCTACACAGCACCCCAGTGAAACACTCCCTATCAATTGCCTCCTCAATGCCCTCTGTTGTTTCGCCATATTTCAGTTTCCTAAATGGCTTTCAAACTCCCTAGATGGCAAGAGAGTTTCTCCTCTTTGGAATGGGTCTGTGTACTACTTTCTGTAGGCATAGAAATGGTTTATTTGAACCATTAAGAATAAATTAGCCAGATCAAGGTAAAAGATATTTTTCAAGTGGGTCAATTAAAAATTGGTTCTTTTAAAATGATCTCTAAAACTAATTACCCCCTTAATATTAGCTACCAGAAGCAAAGAACCGATAATGGGAGACCACTGTGCTTTAAGAAAACTTAAATAAAACCATTGAAGAAGGGCTTACTCTCTCTTTTCTTTAATCTCCTTTGATAATGCACTTGTAACATAGCACAGCCAAACTGAAATAAACTTTGTTATGAAAATCTCATAATACGCTCTATTTACCTGGTCTGGTTCCTATAGTTCTCTTGAAAGGGATTCTTTAAACTCAGGACAATAAGAAATGACAAAAATATCTATTGAAGGTAAATAAACCACATTCTGTATTGTGTATCATCTTTATAATGAACAGTAGCTTCTATTGTTACTCGTAATGCCAATATGTATGGAAAAGGTATTTTGACTATAATTTTCTATTATGCCTATTTTTCTAAAATTGTGTGCCAGAAACTACCTTTGCCAGGAATTATTAGATACAGCCATCATCATATCACCAATGTATCATCAATGAAGAGCTGGCATATTGGGCATAAGAGTAAATTTTGGATCTTCAAATATAAAATTCTGAAAAGGATCCTTCTTCTTCTTTATTTTTTAAAAGTTGAGTTATAATATACATTCAGTAAAGTGCTAAATCTTAAGAGCCCAGCTCAGTTGCTTCTTACATGTGTGTACACCCGTGGAACTACCACACAAGCAAGACATAAAACATTGCTATCCTACCAGAAGACTTCCTTTTGACCACTCTGAGTTAATGTCTTCCAAAGATGGCCACTATTCTTCTATCACCATAGATGATTTTTGTCCATCCTTGAACTTTATATAAATGGAATTATAATGATATTCTTCTGTGTCTACCTTCTTGCATTCAACGTTATGTCGGTGAGATTCATCTATGTTGTTGCACAAAGTAATAGCTTGCTCATTTTCATTGTTCTGTAATATTCTACTGTTGATGGACATTTGGGCTGTTTTCAGTCTTTGGTTATTATAGATAAAGCTAGTATGAACACTCTTGTACATATTTGAGGAGGACATACTTGTCTTGGGTATATATTTAGAAGTGGAATTTATGGGTTATATAGGAGGCTATGTTTGCAATCTTTAGCTAATTTTTTTAAAAAGCGGTGGTAGGAGGGAAAAAAATTATCTCCTATTGGTGTCTACTATATCACTTGATATTCTTAGAGAATACTTACAGCTACAGGTGGCTAAATTGAGCAGATGTGCTTCTAGGTAAAATCTCAAGGAGTGAGTGAATAAGGTCAGAAAGTGCTTGAACTACATCAGTAATATATGGGGGCCAATGAGAATTTTTTATGTGACTTATTTGAGCCTCTCAGGAAATGCCGAAGTTCCAAATATTCTGGTCCTTAAAAATTCTTGGAATGATGAGAGTGCTCTAATTAGACTCAACTTTAAGACCTTTGGCACCACACAAAGCTATCTATGGACCCCAAGTCTTTACTGAGGAATACTTTTTCACAAGGAAGTTAGTGATACTCTCATCCAGCTTTATCGTTTCCCTTGGCCACTGTGGGATTTGAAACTTCCACATGAGAGTCAGCAGTGAGAATAAAGCGATTCTCATATATTATTTTATCCAAAGCACCCACCTTCAACTAAAATGCCTCCTCTTCTCTCTTAGGGTTTTTCCTAGGTTTGAATTAAAGTGTTTGTGTGGAGAATAAATCTGGTGCCAAGTACAAGTTAAGAATTAAATTATGCTTATCCTCTGGGGAAGTTGAAGTCTGATCAACTTCCTCCACATTGAAGAACTGTTTCTTCTTCCCCTTGAACGTTCCCCTGCCTTCCCCTGCTCCCCCATCTCAACACACAAATTATTTGTGTTTACTTTTTCTGTATTAGTCTCCTTTTGTAAATCACTTTGTTTTCTGCAAACCCCCCACAATAATGCAGATCTCTAACTACCTTTTCACATCCCATTGGCGTTAGATCAATTGTACAAAGATTATCTTGGGGTTTTGTCTAGACTTAAAAAAAAAAATCTGGGAATAGTTCCAGACTTTTTGATTAACTGGGCAGTTCTGGAAACCAAGGCTGCTTTTGTCATTCCCTGCTTGAATTACGGTATTCGTTATTGGCTCTCTATATCAGGGTGTGCTGCTCAAAGTTTCTGCTCATACAGGATGTAACAGCTTGGATTCCCATGGCATTTGTCATTCTAAGGTCGTTTCACCTTTATTTATGAATCTTTATTTAGATTTCTTAGAAACGAACATATTATTGTCAGACCTTTTCTTCAAAACTCTTATCAAGTCCTTATCGTAGACAGCAGTGTGGTTCTCAAATCTTTTCCCTTCTGGTGAACTTAACTTCTATTGGTCCAATTTTTATCTCTGCTTCAATGGAACATGGCTCAAAGCACGCTGCTGTATACGCTATGTAGGCAGCCACTCTTCAATGACTATCAACTTTGTCCCTAGATTGGAATCTATATGCACCATTCAAGAAACTGTGAGGACTATTAATTTTATTTAAAAATTTGACTTAAATTAGGCAGTAACATGTGGCTACATGAGAGATCCAAACAAGTTGAAAGTAATTAACACATAGATGACAAGGCCAAACCAGGTGTCCCTTCACAGGATGGAGAGAAGGAGTTGATTCTTACTAAGTGGCCTTTCAAGTGCCTTGCAGCTAGCAAGGAAGAAACTATCATTGACCAAGAGTGCCACGTGCCAAACATTCTGCAAACACATTACATAGGTTAACTGAAAGTTTATGATTATGGGAGAGCAGTGATGTAACTCTCTATGACAAGAATGAGGAATTCCCTAACCTGCAGGTATTGTGGATTTTACAAATCCTTGTCCAATCAGAGGGAAGTTTCTTTAGAGATGACTGGAAAGAGCTGAACAGCTGAGTTTAAAAGACTTTCCTAATGGGGAAAAAAAAAAAAAAAAGACTTTCCTGTCTTGAATAATTACTGGTTCAACTCATGAGTATATTTTCTCAATTGCTGCTTCCTGCACTCTTTGGCCTCCGTCTCCTTAAGTATTTAAAGCAGCTTGTTAATAATTTACTTATCTGCTTCTATATTGCTATTTCTCTGCTCTTCTCTGGATGGGGTTTCTCCTGGGTTGCCATTCAGTTCTTAAACAGGCTTTTGTTCTGCTTGGGCTGCCTGCCCTTTTCACTTCTCCAGAAACTCCTGGCGATAAGTTTGGTTGCCTCCTGATTTTATACCTGCCAACATTTTTGCTGATTCTTCTCACATATCACTTCAACTCCTACATTTGTTCCCTCACATTGTTACCGACTTGTTTGGCTCCCGAATCTTGTGTAAGCTCACGCTGCATGTGATACATGTGACATGATTAACTAGGGTGCACGTCTACAATGGGCGCATGTCCGTACCTACTACACCTCTACACAGTTAAATTAAATGGATCACATTGACAAAAAGTTATGACCGGATGATTCTGTAATTATTCTTTCTACTGCTGTACAGATCTAGGCTTAAACATAGAGTCAAATAGTATTCAAATGGTTTATCCTGACAGAGTTGTAGGAGAATCCAAATCTGCTTATCTATTTTTTCAGACATAGCATCTAACAATTTGTTAACATCTCTAAAGTAAGGATCTTACGTCAAAATCATTTTCTAATGTTGGATGTTTCATAAGATGCAAAGCAATTATATATTCCTGACTTTCTAACTATAGAATGGACTTAATATGGTGTCAGTTACCAGATATTTAGTTTATATTTATTTCTGGATTGAATTAGAAGATTTTTTTCAATTTTCTTATTGCAGTAAAATACATGCAACATAAAGTTTACCACCTTAACCATTTTGAAGTGTCCAGTTCAGTGGCATTAAATACATTCATAATGTTGTACAGCCATCACCACATCCATATTCAGAACTCCATTCATCTTCTCCCACTAAAACTCAGTATCTGTTAAACCATAACTCCCTATTCCCCCTCCCCCCAGCCCCTGGCAACTACCATTCTACCTCCTGTCTCTATGATTTTGACTACACTAAGTACCGCATATAAGTAGAACCATACAGTATTTGTCTTTCTGTGACTGGCTTATTTCACTTAGCATAATGTCCTCCATGTTTATCCATGTTATAGCATATGTTAGAATTTCCTTCCTTTTTGGGCCTTAATCGTACTGTATATTATTTTTATACCACATTTTGATTATCTACTCATCCATCAAAGGACACTTGGGTTGCTTCCATGTTTAGTTATTATGAATAATAATTCTATGAACATGGGTGTACGAATATCTCTTTGAAACCCTGGTTTCAATTTTTTTGGGTATATAACTAGTAGTGGAGTTGGTAATTCTTAATTTTTTTGAGAAACCACCATACTGTTTTCCACAGCGACTGTCCATTTTACATTCCCACCAACAGTGCACTGAGGGTTCCAATTTTTCCACATCCTCATCAACAGTTATTCTCTGGTTTGTTTGTTTTTAAACAGCAGCCATTGTAATGGGTAATCAGAGAATTAATTTTTAAATATTTTCAGTAAAAGGCTTAGGATTCCTATGTGAGATGAGAATGGTTACCTGTTGGTTAAATGTAGCTCATTTCCCAAATGGCTGTGATTAATTTCTTCCCTCCTTCTATGTGCATACTGCACCCCCACCTAGAGATGGAGTTTATTCCTCCACCACCTAGAATCTGGGATGACCTCTGACTGCCTCAACCAATAATATGGTGAAAGTGACAATGGCAGTTCCAGGCCCAGCCTTTGTGAGGTTTCTTAGAGCCCAGAGTTGCCATGTCAGAAGTCCAGGTTAATCTGCTGGAAAGAAAGGCCAAGTGGAGGAGCACTTAGTATCAGGCAGCTGAAGAAGCCATCAAGGACACTCAGCCTAGTTGAGGCTTTCCACGGCTCCAGCCCCAACAGATAGATTACTGCAACTGCATGCAAAAACCCCTAGTGAGGGCTGCCCAGACGAGGTCAGTCAACTCACAAACTAGAAGACATAATAATAAAGTGTTGCCTTAAGCCCTTAAGCATTGGTATGGTTGGTAACACAAGAGCAAATAACTGAGACAAATGAGTCCCAAGGTTCAAAATAAGGCAAGAATCCAGACTAAGTACTTCCCATTAATAAATTTTATCTCTGGATTTCCTTCTCCACATTCAACTTAGTTGGCTTTTATCCAATTGCTTTATCCATAGCTTTAGTAACGAACACAAATTATTACTAAGCCTGAGTCTTATATGTGTGTGTCTCTCTATATATAAATCTAAAAATTGATTTTGTTTGTAAATTCCCTATATAAATACACACAATTCAAAAAAGCAATTGGCACATCACAATGTCAGGCCTGCAGAATTAATGGTGGGGAATCCCACTGGAGATCACCAAATTTTACTTATCAATGATTTACTGGGCAACAAGGATACATGCTCTGATACATGCTTTTATTCTTTTTCCATAAGAGAATACTAACAAAGGTCATTCGATGACCCACTAAAAATAACCAACATGATAATCTGCTTTCTGGCTTCCCAGAGAAAATATCCTGCATGATATCCTGCATGATAATTGCAGGATATTTGCTATCTTTGCATGATAATTGCTATATGGCTTACAGGAGAAAGTATCTTCTACCATAACTAAGAGACAAATCCAGCATCCAGGTAGTAAAAATATAAAACTTCCTAGATCCAAAGCCTGGTTTCTGAATATCAAATAAGTCTCCCTGCTTAACCTCTCTGATTTCAGTAACTGGACCTTTGATTTACTCACTGTGTCTGAAAATAGAAAAGAAGTGTTATGTAGAGAAATGGGTAGCCAAAAATAAATTTTATATTTACAACATACTAGACATTTTTCTATCTTCCTACAAGTCATCTCCGGGTCCAGTTATATAGGTACTGTTCTTCTCCCCAGTGCTCTGTAGATCAGCAAATGCCACCAGCATTTATGCAGTTGCATAATTCATAATCCAAGTGATATCTTCAATGCTTCTCTTTCCCTCACACTTTGAATCTACCCCATCATGGAGTCCTGTGGTATCTCTAAAGCCACTTAATTGCACACTTTGAATATTAAATTGAATAGGTACAATTAAAATATTGTAATATGTGAATTTCATCTCAATAAAGCTGCTATTAAAAATTTTTAAATATGTCTAGAGTCTTTCCACCTCTCCCCGTCGCCACTGCTGTCATCCTCATTCAAGCCTCTGTCTTCTTTCTCTTGCCTGGATTACTGTGACAGCTTCCTAACTGGTTTCCCTTCGTCAGGTCTTGCCCTTTTATGCTCTATTTCCCCAAAGTAGTCAGAGTGATCCTCTAAAAACATAATCCCTAACATGTTGTTTTTCTCCCTCAAAACCTACCCAAGGATTTCCCACTACAGTGAGAATAAAAGTCTTCAAGGTCCCACATGATCTGGCCTTTCTTTCTAACTCTATGTCTACCACCTACCACTCTCCGTTTACTCCTTTTATTCCCAGCACACTGACCTTGCACTTCTTAAAATGGGCCAAGTGCATTCCTGCCTCAGGAATGAATAGTCTTAGCATTGGCTGCTCCCTCGGCCTGGGACATGCTTCCTCCGGATCGTTCAGATCTCTGGTTAGTGTTTTTTTCATCAGACACCTTCATCAGGGCCTCTTGATATGAAATAGCAGTCCCACCCTACCCCACATTTATCCTTTACTCCTTTGCTTTATTTTTTCTTTATAGCACTCATCATTACATGACATCAGATAACATTCTTGTTTGTCATAGCAATGTAAGCTCCAGGAGTGGAGAGGCTCTGCCTGCCTACAGCACTTAGAACAACACCTGACACGAGCTGGGTAAGTGTGTGCAATATTGAATGAAGGTGAGTGATAAATGAGTAATGAAGGAATAAATGAATAAGTATTATTAAACATCTATCTTTGCTGAGTTCACCAATTCTTCCTGCCCACAACACTCTCCTCGTGTCAGGGACAGCAACCTAGCCTCAAAAAATCATGCTCTGGTTGGGTCTTACTTCCCCTCAGAGCTTTGTGGGTTTCAAATGTCCTAATCACTTTGAAGAGGCACCAACAATCTCAATCTAATGGGGAGAAAAGGTCTTGACTGCAGCCTCTTTTTAAAAAAAAAAAAAAGGCCTAAAATGCCCTCCTCCCACTGATAGGATGCTTGACCAATGAATAAGCTCCAGGTCAAAAAAAAATTTTTTTTCTGGCAATAGGTGGAGCAAGATGAGTAAATAGAAATCTCCAGACATCGTCCTTCCACATGAACACCAAATCCACTAACTATCCACACAAGCAAGCACCTTCAGAAGAACCAAAACTCAGGTGAGCGATCATACTACCTGGTTTTAACATAGCAAGGAAAAAGGCACTGGAGATGGCAGAAAAGACAATCTTGCATCGTCTACCCCACTCCTCCCTCATCCGTGAGCAGTGCTGTGCCACCTCACTGAGTGGAGAGAGAATGCGTGTGCCTGGGGAAGGGAGGGTGGCGTGATTGTGGAACTTTGCATTAAAACTCACAGCCACCCTAGTACAGGGGTACACAGCACAGGGCAGAATTCTGTGGGTGCCTATGGAGGGAGCATTTGGATCAGTCCAGCAAGAGGGAAATCTTCTGCCCCAAAACCCAAGTTCCCACTAGCCCCACCACTGGCTGACAAAAGCAGCCTGGTGCCTGGGACTAAATTCATAAGGCAGTCGGGCCACAAGCGCTGAAGTCCTTGGGCAATTCCTGAGACTGTGCTGGCTTGGAGCCAGTGAACATGGGTGCACATGACCCACTGAGATACCGACAGCTCAGCCAAGCCAGCGCCTGTGTCACCCTTCCCCCAACTACAGGTAGTGCAGCTCAAGAGTCTCCTTCCCCTTGAAGAAAGGAAAGGGAAGAATTCAGAGGGCTTTGTTTTGTAACTCAGGTATGAGCTCAGCCACAGTAAAATAAAGTACCAAGCAGACTCCTGAAGCCCCTGATTTCAGACCTCAGTTCCTAGATGGCAATTTTGGACCCACTCTGGGCCAGAAGGACTGAAGAAAAGGACTGCGTCCTGGCAAGATTCAACACAGGGTGACTAAAGAACCCTCGGGCTTTCAATAAACACCAGAGGTAGCCAGGCAACAGTCACCACGGGCTTTGGGTGAGACTGGGCTGGCGTCAGGTGTGATCTGAAGCTGGTGGCCATGAGGGAGTGTCCACATCCCTCCTCCCCCAACTCCGGCAGCCCAGCACACAGAGTGAGGGAAGAGAGTGAAATATTTTGCCTGGTAATCCAGGGAATCTTTTCATATCTTATTCAAGTTCACCAAGGTGGTACCACCAGGAGTCTGCAAGAGCCACAGCATTGCCAGGCTTGGGACACCCCCAGTGCTGATACTGATGCAGTGACCAAAACGTAGATCACAACACTCAATTCCATTTGAATATCTGGAAAGTCTTCTCAAGAAGGATGAGTTCAAATAAGCCCAAACTGCAAGGATTAAAATAAATACCTAACATTTCAATGGCCAGACATTGACGAACATCTACAAGAATCAAGAACATCCAGGAAAACATGAGAAAATATTCACAAGCTATATAACCAATAAAGGACAAATAAACAGAATGTACAAAGAATCATGCAAATCAGCAAGAAAAAAAATCACACAACCCCGTTAAAAAGTAGGCAAAAGACACGAACAAAGCTTCTCAAAAGAAGACAGACAAATGGCCAATAAACATATGAAAAAATGCTCAGTGCCACTAATCATCAGGGAAATGCAAATCAAAACTACAATGAGATATCATCTTACCTCAGTCAGAATGACTTTTATTAAAAAGTCCACAAACAATAGATGCTGGTGTGGTTCAAGAGAGAAAGGAACGCTTAAACCCTGTTGGTGGGACTGCAAATTAGTAAAACTTCTATGAAAAACAGTATGGAGCTTCCTCAAAGAACTAAAAGTAGACCTACCATTTGATCCAGCAATGCCACTATTGAGTATTTACCCAAAGGAAAAGAAGTCATTTTATCAAAAAGACATCTGCACTCAAATGTTTATTGTAGCACAATTCACAATTGCAAAGATGTGGAATCCACCCAAATACCTATCAATTTATGAGTGGCTTAACAAAATGTGGTATATGTATACAATGGAATACTACTCAGCCATGAAAAAGAATTACTTAATGCCTTTTGCAACAATTTAGATGGAACTGTAGACCATTATCCTAAGTATCTAAAGTGTCTAAACAATAGCAAAACAAACATCATATGTACTCACTATTAAATTGGAACTAACTGATCAGCACACATGTGCATAGAGGGAAGTAAATCTCAAAGGAAAGCAAGCGGGGGTTGGGAGAGGAAGGGATGGACGAAAACCTATCCAACAGGTACCGTGAACACTATCTAAGTGATAGGCACACTTTTAACCCTGACTCAAGCATTACAATGTGATCCAAGTAACCAAAAACATTTGCACCTCCATAATACTTTGAAATTTAAAAAACTAATAATAATCCACTAAAAAAGTGTATTCATGTTCAATTTAAACTTGTTCTTTTCTATACTTTAAATTTTGAAATAGAAGTAGAATTATTTGATAATTAGCACACGTATATTCAATGCCTAAAACGCTGACTGTGATATTGTACCTTGGAGATAAGAGTGAGAAAAAAGAATTGTGAAGATGCTTTATTTCCTTTGGCGTTTTAAAACTTATTCACTGCTAATAAACATTAGATTTCACACACACACACACACACAATATGTGGTATATGTATAGTATGGAATACTATGCAGCCATTAAGAAGAATGACTTAACGCCTTTTGCAACAATTTGGATGGAACCAGAGACCAGTATCCTAAGAGAAGTATCTGAAGAATGGAAAAATAAACACCACATGTGCTACCTATTAAATTGGAACTATCCAATGATCACACATGTGATACAGGGAATTAAAGCTCAGAGGACATCAAGCAGGAGGGGAGGAGGAGATGGGCGAAAACCTACCTAATGGGTACAATGAACACTATTTGGGTGATGGGCACACTTATAACCCTGACTCAAGCATAACAAAAATGATAAATGTAACCAAAATCATTTGTACCCTGTAATATTTTGAAATGAAAAAACGTAATTGTTGCTATTAATACAATGTGCTTTCTACCTCTTGAGGTGTTGAAAAGAAAAACAAAAACAACATGCTTTTAATTTTAATGAAGCAATAAGCTGCATAAAATTTTAAAAAACTGGCCTAGGTTTTCAGTAATAAATAATTATTTTTTAATTTTAAAGAAAGAACATATTCCCTATTCTCTGCTGTGGTAAGAGGTACCTTACAATCACTCTGCCTCACTAACAATTTCTCTTTTAGTGCATACATTCCTCCTGCCCACCCCACTCATGGACTATGTCCATCTTCTTTTCAGAAGTTACCACAATAACCGTACTTTTGATTCCACCCCTGCCAACTACGCCTCCATCATTCGATTTCTGTAATTTTCATTATCAGCTGTCTCACAAAAGCATCTCCATCACTTATTGAAGTTGTTTCCATCATCACCACCAGTGATCACCTACTCTGAGCTCAGTGCCACTCTCGACATTCTCATCCCCCTGGCACTTTCGAGAGTATTTGACACTGCTAACCTCTCCCTGCTCCCCGGCCTCACGTCTGCCTCAACTTAGCTGATCCTGCCCTGTTCTGTCCTCCTCTCCTCCCTGTCAGCGTTCTTTAGCCTCCCCACCTGGTGTGTCTTCATCTTCCCACACCCTTGCCTGTGGGTAGACCTCCACACTCTGCCTTTCAGCTGCTATTTCCCCTCTGGGATTCTCATCTACATCCATGGCTGCAACTGTCACCTCTCAGAGAGTCTCACAGGTCCACATCTTCAACCACGGCCACAAAATCCAGACTCCATTCCCATAGTTCCATATGCCTGCTAAACATTTCTACCTAAAATTCCTCAAAGTCAGCATAGCTAAAATAAAACATTATTTTCCCATTCTACAAGTTAATTCTCTTTTTTATTTTTCTAACTTCATTAATGGTACTGCCACTGCCTAATTGTCTTCAATTTCTCTCATTCTTTTGCTCCTTTGCTCTCCAAACCATCTCTTTTTAATCTTTGTTGATTTCCTTTGCAGCTTTCCTATGTACATTCTGTTCTAGTCATACTTGTCACTGCCCTGGTTATGCCTCTAGTCTCCCTGCATGGACTCCTTAAGTAGCCTCATAAATATATTCACCTTCTCTCCAACCCATTCTTCAATCAGCTTCCAAACCCACCAGTGGATTGCCATTGCCTGCTGAAGAAATGCTGAATTCCTTACTTTGGAATTTAAAGCACTATTGTTTTTCTATGTGGCACCTTATCCTCCACCAAAAGTAGACTTTTCACTTTCTCCTAAGTATATAGTTTGCTTGAGTACCTTCATATCTTTCCTAATACTCTTGTATTCACCTTTTCCCCATTTCCTTCTTACAAAATCTTACTTTTTTTATGCACAATTTAAAGGACACATCCTTTTTTAAGCCTTCTATGACTAACCCCAATCAAAAGAAATCTCTCCTTCCTCTTACCTCTATAACATGTTGCTTTCACTTCACTTTTAAAATTATTATTATTTGTATATAGCTTATTTCCTCAACTATATTTTAAATTCTTTAAAAATAGGGATGACTTCTCCAGTAGATTATATTATTCATCTTAAATAGTCACTGTCTTTTTCATGGAAGAATTATACTTGTTTTCCCCCCATGACAGTTTGGTTATATGACTTGATTTGGCCAATGAAATTTGAGCAGAAGTGACATATATCACTTCTGATCTATGACATGTTTCTGCCATCTCTCTTGTCCCCCTACCATGAGACAAGCTTGTCCCAATTAATGGCTGCTTCTCCTTCCCAGATCCCAGAACAAAGAACATGAGGAGCAAGCTGCACCTAACTCACAAGGGACATTAACATAAATGAGAAATGCATCATTATGTTATAAGACACTGAAATCTGGGGGTTGTTTGTTATAGCAGCACAACTTAGCCTGAGCTGAACCAACTTCTTCTCCAGTTCAACAAATATTCATTCAGTCATTCATGCCACAATTCTGAGAACATACTCTATGCCAAGAATACTTTAAGTACCATGGGACACACACAAATTTGTAAAGCAATGTCTTAGTTCTCAATAGTACTGTAAGACATGTTCTCAGGTTGCTACCATGCAAAGCAATGTGTCATAAATCCATTGGGAAAATTGTAAACAAAGAGCTACAAGGTTTCAGGAAAAAGAAAGATAACATCACACTGGAGATATCAGAAAAAGTTGCATGAAAAAAAACTGTTATTTGTTTCTTCCACCACACCTAGCAGACAGTAGGCTTTAAAGATGTGTTGAATAAATGAATGAATTAATAATAAAGCAGAAATAAATGAACAGCTAGTTATAGTCAATAAGGCTGACATTTCTATGCTAATAAAAAAAATCACTTAATTTGCCACATAAGGGCAAGTGAAATGTACCAGAGTAAAAGATAATGGGACTTCAGAACTTGTGAGTGGGTGAATTTGTTTTAACTAGATCCCATGGTGGAAGAAATCTTATTCATCGACCCTGGCATCTTTTAAGCTCCAATTATTTCTGGTTAGTCATGTGGCTTTTCATATGATCCACTGCTTCTGGCAGACAACTTAAGCAAGTTTATCTGACAGTCAGCAACCAAAGGCTTCCTAGTTTCAGTTTTATCCTTGACAGGAACCATCAAGCAGGCCCCTTCAGGGCCTGTACTTCTGAGTTTACTAGGGCTGGGAGGACTCAGTCCAGGGATGAGCAACGCATGTACAAGTCTCTAAAGCAGGCAGGTGCAGTCACCTTAAATTACCTAGAATAAAATTTTTAGAAGAAATTTTTTTCTCCCTAACTCTGACACATCCCACTTCTGGGATGATTCAAATGATAAATGCCCTTTTCCTGGTTTCATAAATTACAAATTCAGGAATTGGTTAAAGAGCTTAATCATGCACCCAGTGCTTCAGACAGGAAAATATTGAGTACAGGAGGATGGGAGGGCTGTAAGTGAACTCTTGCCCTAGCTTCCCCCTAATTTAGACTTGAGCAATGGGGCAAAAACATCTATCTTGAAGGTCTCTTCAGCTCTGAAGTTCTGTGAGTCTATGAAACTATAAAGATTCGAAAAGATTTGCCTTTGCCAAGGGGAGAGCCCACTTCCACTTGGACATGTTTCCAAATGACAGTGGGATTGAGGAGCCTTCCCCCAACCTGCAGGATTTTCCTGACTAGGAGGGGTAAGCAGGCTTTGTGAAATGCTGGCCCCAGTAGTCACTACAAGGTGACAACAGAAACCTCACATGCCTGTGCCTCAGTCCAAGTACCTTATACTTTAGTGACATCTTCCGATAATACTAACAGGTGTACAAAAGCGGGTTCTCTGCTTTCCAAGTACAGACCATTCTTTAAAGATAAAGTAAGTATGCCAAGCACGCTAAGTCTGTGACGGCGTCCCTGAGAGAATAGCTTCACACCCTCCACAGTTCGAACCTGAGCTTAGTAACATTGTCCTCCCCTGACTGTAAAGTTGCTTACTCTCTCTGTTCCTCCTTTTTCAGATCTGCATAACAACCACCTTTCTGGGCAATAATAAGGTTATTTTGCAGATGTGAAAATGCCCAGGGCCCAGCAGGCATCCACGTGAGTTCAATGCATGTTCCTTCTCTTCCTCTCAGGGCAAGCCTGGAGCCCATTTCAGTTCCTATCTTGAAAACTGCCTTATTAACGTTCTTTTACTTTCTCTTTTAGTTAAATACTGCTTTTATCAATGTTTAGCATATTTCACAGTAAGATAAGAAACCACACACATGAAATATGGACAATCTAGGATGAAGAATAGTGCCAAATTACCCAGTATACAGCCGTCACCCACTCGTAGGCTCACAGACACAATTTGGGATCTCTCATCATCTCACAAAAAAATCCCTTCCATCCATGGTAACAATAGTTTTAAAATTTCCTAACAGCTGTAACAGAACTATTTCCTGGCTCAGCCCCGATAGGCACCCCAGAAGCTCCCAGGCTGGAAGCTGGCTGCCTTACCTTGCTCTGCTCTCTCCCCGTTCCTGACACACTCGTGTTCCTTATGTGCCCAGTGCTCAGCTTGGCCTCCGCCAACACTGCCCGTCCGCTGCCCCCTCACGCCTGCCAAAAGCAGCAGTCACCAGCTCTCTTACAGTTGAACACAAAGGGGTTTCGTACTCTTCTTGTTTTCACTTTGCCTCTGTATTTCAATATTTTCATAATACGTAATATAATACTGACTGTGTGTTTTGCACCTAACTGACCTTCCATTTACAGAGCAGGAAACCACAGTACAAGAAGATGAATGATTTATCCAATGCCAAGAGGTTACCAGCAAAGATCAATGTTAGGACTGAACTCCCTGCCTTTCTCTCTCTCGTCCTTCCAGCCGGCGGCAGGGCCTCTGGTAGCCTCTTCACAAACATTTATTGAGTTAGTGTTCAATGAATGAATATTCAGTTTTCTCCACTGTAAATACTAGCTCCTTTCTGAAACAGGTCAATCCTTAGAGAATATCTTTCCTTCTCTAAAAATGTTGACTTCAGGATTAAGTATTAGATGATTACTTAGGAGTCAAGATGTCTATGTTTAGTTCTCCTGCTTTGGCTTGATAAGATTTGATGATGGGTGCACAATACACTCAATACACATACAGTGAAATGACTTCCAGTTAATTCATTAAGCTAAGACAGGAAACAAAAAAGACAAAGTTTGTGACAGTCTCATTCTATGAGGAGGCAGAAGGAAAATGATCACAGCAAGGATCAGTTAAGTAGTGTTATAATTTATTAAGTGTTATCATGAACCTTAGCTCCTTTGAACCTTACACCAACCTTATGGGAATGGGAGGGAAGATGTTATCATTTCCATTTTGCCTTTGGAAAATTGAAATCTCAAAGAGCTAAAGTAAATTTTCTCACGTTAGAAATTTGGTAAGTGGTGGAATCCAAACTAGAGCCCCAAGTCTTCTCTTCCTGTATGAGAATTAATCACTCTTCTGTTATCGATCATCAGTTAGTTATAAGGCATTTAACCCTTCATGCTGAGCATGGCTTTTTTTTAATGGGCATATTCTATCCACTTAAAAACCCTTAAGGCAGGATTATGTTATATTCATATTTGATCCCCTATATCTAAGCATAGTTTTTGTCACCAGGTAGAACCTCAATGATATTTAATAACAATATCATTTTGGTGAAAAAAATAATATTTTTAAGAAACAGTAGCTGCAATTAGCAAGTTGGATGGGATAGCTACTCTCTTTCCCTAGTTGCATTACCCACACAAGGATGAAAAATTTATTTCTTAAAAACTGTCCTATCAACTTCATCTGAGAAAAATTTTTATGAGGGAAGTTTGTTCATTTAAAGAGAAGCTGTTTTAACTCTTTCAGAATGTGATCCTGATTTGCCAAGTGACAAAACATGAATTTTCTCATAAACCCTAAAATTAGAAACATTACCCTATTCCTCAACTTTCGTTTCCCTTATGCTCCTGTTGGAACAGTTTTCTCTATTACCATTCAGGGATTGGTTTCAGCCAAAAATCTACTTCTAATTTCTAAAATGCAGGATATATTTAAATAAGAACCTTCATTATCAATAAAGATAATATTCATGGAGTGCTCAATATGTGCCATGCTTTTTTTATGCATTATCTCGTTTAACTCTTAAATGATTTAACTTTATTAAGATATTATCATCTCATAAGAATGATTTGGCATAGAGACACTGAGTCTTAAAGTCACACATGACTTGCCCAGGCTCCCGTAGCTAGCAAGAATCAGAAGTAAAATTTGATCCTAGGTCTTTCTGAATTTAACAACTACACTTCACAGGTTCTATCACTGCAAATGGTGGCAGAAGGACTTCACATCAGTGAAAGATATTCCCAGTTCCCTTTTGAATATCTGATGGATCAAGCTATTGACTGGAATGGCAAAAGTCCTAACTCGTCCACTCTCTCTCTTATGCATATGCCTAATCTGCGATTGTGGAAAGGCTTTTAACTTCAACATTCTCAATCTATGGTATATAAAATTAGATTGAAGTTGAGTAACTGCCAATTCATTTTCAATGTGAACAACCAATCCAAGTGTATCAAGCTAGAAAGCACAGTCATTTTCACACAATAAAAAATACATACGAAAATCATATCCAGAGAGGGTGGGCTTGTTTGTTAAACATTTGCAACAGATAATGTGGCCTGTGATTAGAGGGTGATCCAGATGCACAGGACCTCTGATGAAACTACGGCTGTGTGACAAGGCAGTGGGAGGTCTGGCTTCCGGATGGCTCATTCATCACGATACAGAAGACACCCTACAAGAACATGTAAATGGGATGGAGAGCTCTCTCTGGAGGTTACAACAAACATGTACCAGCCCTCTGTGTTCTCTGTCTGGGATCAATTCACTTATAATGATTCATCTTAATCTTTAAGATTCTGGGAAGCATATGACATGTCAGGCAGGAGGGACCCCATCTCTACACCGCCTGCCTTCAACATAGAGAAGAATTCCTTCCTGGATGACCACGCCAGGAAGTAGAAAACAGCAGGGCAGAGTCCAGAGTTCTGCATGGATTATTAATTCAAAAAATCTCTAATAACTAACAGAGCAAAAACTGGATTTGGGAAGCTAACTTAAAACCTATTTTGATGACCTTCGAGAAGGACACTTCAAAACAAAGACTTATCATAAGTTTTAGCTGCTTTGCTCTTTGAAATGAAATTCATTTACTTCGGATTAAGCACTCCTTACTATTTAGCCCTCATGTTGACTGCTGTATTTTTTGGAATATGGTTCCTGTTCTTTCCACAGATTTGGGTCTGATTTCCGTGAAAAAGAAAGTTGATGGGTCATGTATCCCTGGAATTCTTTTTGTAGCTTAGTTAATAATACCCTATCTCCTAGTCTGTCTGAATAGTTTGCCCGCTTTAGTGAATACATCAAAATAGTTAATCTAAAAGCAGCTCAATTTAAGGCAGAGATTTCCAGATGAGAATCCAATTGGTCCATGCAGGGATCAAGCCTGTGACTTTCCTGTCAGTAATACACACTTCTTCCTGCAATGAGCACTGAATCTAGAGGCAACTGAGGCATTTAACAAACAATATATCACTACAACAACTTTATGCTATCTATAAGTTCACAGAAATTGGAGATCCATAAAATACCTAGGAAGTTATGGCACAAAGTAATTAAACAACACATGAAAATTTTACTCTAATGCTGGTTCTGCCATTCATTTCATTCACTCATGCATTCAGCACATACCATGTTTCCCCGAAAATAAGACAGGGTCTTATATTTATTTTTCCTCCAGAAGACACCCTAGGGCTTATTTTCAGGGGATGTGGTTTTTTTAAAGTATGGTACAACAATCTACATTTATTCAAATATAGTTAAGTCATCTTCTTCTGGAACATCATCATAACTCTCCAAACCCCAAATTCCATCCTTAATTTCTTGCAACTCTATTTTCTTTAGAACCATCAGCCCCAATCTCTCACATCGAGCAATAGAGCTCTCATGGGGCAGATGAGAAGGGCTGCTCATCTTATTTCCCATTCCACAACAAAATGCATGTATTGTGCAGATATGCTGCGTAGCCACACCTATCACTAGATCTTATTTTTGGGGTAGGGCTTATATTGAGCAAATGCTTAGAAACCCTGCTAGGGCTTATTGTATGGGTAGGGCTTATTTTCGGGGAAACACGGTATTTATTGAATGGCTACTCTGTGTCAGTGAATATAATGGTGAGCAAGATAGATATGGTCCTACGATCGCAGATCTTACAATCCAGTGGGCAAGAGTAATACAGAGAAGTTGAGAAGAAATCACAATACCTTGTGATAAATGCTATCATAATGGAGGAATCACAGCGTGCTGCTGCTGCCACAAAGAAGGGGCAATTAGCACAGTTCTGTGTGTGCCAGTGTGTGCATGTGCGTGTAAGCTGGTGGTCACCAAGGGCTCCCAGGATTAAAACAGAGTTGATATTTAAAATAAGAGTTTTAGTTAGAAAGATAATAGAGGGGTTGGGGTGAGAAAAGGAAGAACCAGCATGTACAAAGATCCAAAGATGAAAAGGAATAAACCATTAATTCCATGATGTTTCAACACTCTTCCCACATTTTACTTTTCTGTGACAGGCAGTCCCATAGCCAAGCCCTTGGGCCAGACTGTGTCTGGAGTTGCTGAAAGCCATTGCCCATAAAAGTTGTTTTTCCCTGTTTATCATTGTTAAGCTGTTTGAATATTTCATTTATTGCATTCCCACTTAAAATGTGACCAATTTGCAGACTGGGAGCATAGCGCACTGTATTTCCCAGAACCCAGTGTAGGATTCCGTATACACTGGAAGCTTAAAAAAATGTTAGTGCTAAACAAATAGATAAATGGCAGGGAAAGGTCAGCTGGAAACCAAGCTGGAACTCCCAGAATTTTCAAGGGAGTGGCAATGTTTATCCAACAAGGTTTTGTAGCCAATATTACTTTCTTAAGTTTCAGCTTTAAGAGCTTAGTCACAAAGATCCTCATTAAATAGTATCTTGGCAATTCAAATAATCACTGCCCTTCTAACTGGAGTTAGTTGGCTGATTAAGGCCAAAATCAGAAGCCTTAAGTCCCATGAAAATTTAGTTAGCTCCAAGGAAAGAAAGAAGATCCGTGCCATGATCCCACCCATCAGCTGCACCCTGCACTCTGGCTAGGCTAAGGGAAATAGCATTGTGTACAGTCTGCAGCCCACACTATGGGCTAGGCACTGCACCAGGTGCTGCTGACATGAAGATAAATAAGTAGTTCCTGCCCCTAAGGTGGACCTGGCACACAGAAGTTGCTCAATAAATATTTGTTGAGAAACTGAGTGAACACAGTCCCGTATATTTAAGCAAAGCACTTATCATAAAATATATTACAGTTTTGTTTTTATACCTGGGACTCCCTCCTAGACTGGAGATTTTTGTATCCCATGAATTCTCTGTAGTCTCTGCAAAAGGCTAATTCCTCCTCTGAGGTTCTGAAAGAATTCCTACCATTGCTTTCAGAGACAGTAAGAGCTACAGTAGCTGAAGGGCCCAGGCCCACTCACGGGAAGGCTGCAGCGCAAGCCTCCATTCCAATGTTACCCTACCCTGGGAGCAGCTGTTGGATCAAAACTCTTGCCTGAGAGTCACAGCATGGACAGTAGCCCTAAATAAGCAAAGCACAAGGCCGGGCGCTGTGGCTCACGCCTGTAATCCTAGCTCTTGGGAGGCCGAGGCGGGCGGATTGCTCAAGGTCAGGAGTTCAAAACCAGCCTGAGCAAGAGCGAGACCCCGTCTCTACTATAAATAGAAAGAAATTAATTGGCCAACTGATATATATATAAAAAATTAGCCGGGCATGGTGGCGCATGCCTGTAGTCCCAGCTACCTGGGAGGCTGAGGCAGAAGGATCACTCGAGCCCAGGAGTTTGAGGTTGCTGTGAGCTAGGCTGACGCCACGGCACTCACTCCAGCCTGGGCAACAAAGCGAGACTCTGTCTCAAAAAAAAAAAAAAAAAAAAAAAAAAAAAAAAAAAAATAAGCAAAGCACAGTCATCCTTTATAAGCAGCAGAACTCCACTCCTGCCCTTAGACTGTCCAACTCCAGTGCTAATGGCCACGAAGAAGAGAGAGTCCAGCACAAGCCCTGACAGGAGGGACCAGTGACATTATTTTCTGATGCAGAGGACAAACGTATGCTTCCTCTGGAACCTCAAAAATCATGTTTATTCATGTCCTGGTTATTCTCAAAGACGCCTGAAATAAGGAGCTGAGTCTTGCAGGACATATAGAGATTTCTGGACGAATAAGAGCAAGAATAGCACGTGGAAAGAGACGGAATCCCTCAGGTACGGATAGTCTCAAATCTCAGGGAGAAAATTTCTTCTCATTACCCACCCCGATAATAGTGATCAGACTCTAGCTTTTGCATTCCCTGTGTCATGAGCAAGCTGCCCTGATTTCTTCACTCCTGGTTCACTTTCATCAGGCCCTTTTGGCATGAGTTGCAGCCAGGGTGTAGCTATTGCCTGGGTGAAGAAGGCTGCTTAGTTTCTCATACTTTGGATTGATGTGGTTTGTTCAGAGCAATGCAGAGGACTGTGCCCCGACCCCCTTGGGGAGTGTTAACCTCCCTAGTGATGGGGCAGAGGTTAGGCAGAGGTAATGAGGCTGACCATACAATAATAGGCTCAAGATGCAATTTTTATTAATGTCTGTACAACTCACAGTATTTGGGAAGAAAACAAAATAATAATGAACAGCAATATCCCACAACTAAGTTTCACTGGCACAAATATGTTCATTAAACCCCAATCTTCTTCATTCTTTTCTTCTGAATTCTCACCTCCCCAAGCTGACTGGGGATATTTTCTGCCCTGATTTCTTCCGTTCGGTCATTTGATCATCCATCATTCACTCAGCAGATATGTAATGAGCTCCTGTCATGTACCAGGCACTAGGACTCAGGTCCAGTTTTTCTGCCTAATACCAATTAAATATTTGAAGTATAGAGTGGTAAGTACAATAATAAAATATCAACAAAGCATGGGGGCAGGGGGTGAGGGGCATATATCAAGAGCTCTGTTAGAACTGTCACTGACAACTCCCTAAAGGTAAGACACTGGAGCTGAGTCTTGCAGGACATACAGGGATTTCTGGACAAATAAGAGCAAGAATAGCAGGTGGAAAGAGAATTCAAGGGAAAGGAAAAATAACAATAGCAGCCAACAGTTGCTGACTCATTAGATACTGATGTGTTTATTATGTGCTTAGTGCTGACCTAACCCTTTTACCTGTATTAATCCTTTTAATCCTTATAAGAACCATATGATGGAGTTTCTACTAGTATTTTCATTGCAGCAACTGATACACAGAAAGACTAAGTAAGTTGGCCAAAGTCACACAGCTAGAAAGTAACAACACCACAGTAAGGATCCAAAGACTGAGCTCTTAACCACCGTGGGACAGTGTACAGAAGAGATGAAGGGGAGGGCAGATCCTTCCGGGAAAATGTATGAATGGGTCCAAGCAGTCATGGGGGAGCAAGGTGTAAGTGGAGATGAAGGGGCAATGGGCCAGATTTTAAAGGATCTTGTACCCTGGTAACATTTATACCTAATCCTGAGAACAACTGGGAGCTATGAGAGGTCCATGCTTTAGGAAGATGAGAATGGATTTGGGAGGGGCCAGTGGGCAGGAGACCAGTTAAGACAGTAATGTAACTGTGTGGATAAGGAATGGTGAGGGGGGTCTATCTTATTCTGTTTTGTGCTGCTGTAACAGAGACTGGGTAATTTATAAAGGACAGAAATGTATTGGCTCAGGGCTCTGGAGACTGGGAGGTTCAGGATAAAGGGGCCAGTGTCTGCTGGGGGCCTTCTTGCTGCATTGTCCCATGGTGGAAGAGCAAAGGGAGGGCAAGAGAGAGAGCAAGAGGGGTCTGAACTAGTCCTTCTGTAAGGAATCCAGATCCATGATAATGGCATTAATCCTTTCGTGAGAGCTGAGCCCCCATGGCCACCTCTTAATACTGAAAGGTCCACCTCTTAATACTGTTACAATGGCTGTTAAATTTCCAACATATGCTTTTCAAGGGATACATTCAAACCATAGCAGAGTCCAACTAAGGCAGCAGGAGCAAATTAGAGGAGCTGTTCGAATGATAGAATTTGTAGAACTGGGAAGGAAGCCAGCTGGATGTGGAAGTTGATGCAGAAAGAAAGAAAAGAAGGATGACTTCCAGGATTAGGATTGGGTTTATAGTTGTCATCAACCAGAATGGGGTATGTAAGAAAAGGACCAGGTTAAGAGAAAGACAGTAAGAACATTGCATCTGCAATGCCTGTTCCACAACAGTGCTGCATAATGTGCCACTTCAAAATTTAGTGGCATAAAGCAATAATTAATGATTCCTTCTCATGATCTGGAAGTTGACCAGGGTCAGCTGGACATTCTTGGTTGGGGTTTCGCATATAGTTTCTGTCAGGTGTGGACTGGGCTGCAATCATCCGAAGGCTCACTTGGGCTGGTTATCCAAGATGGTTCACTCCTGTGAGTGGCAGCTGATGCTGGCTACTGAGTAGGAGCTCTGCTCGGCTTGTCCACCTACCTGTGACCTCTCCATGTGGCTTGAGCTTCTCACAGCAGATAGATGGGTTATAAGAGATAGTATCCCAAACACAAACATTTTAAGAGGCCTAGGCAGAGGCTACAAAGTTTCTAATGACCTAGCTTTGGGATTCACAGAGTGTCACTTTTGCAGCACTGCATTTGTTAAGCATAAGCCACAGGTGCAGCCTGAGTTCCCAGGGCAGGGGCTCCCGAGTTTATGAAGACTGGGAGGCAAAGCTCATCAGGGCCACTTTGGAGACTAACATAGGACCTGCAGGACATGCAATCAGAAAGGTTCCAATACCTCCCTGCATTTGCATTGGGGATGTAGCTGAAGAAACAATCAACACATAGTTGGTGATTCAAGCTGTGGACATAGATGAGCTCTCCGGGGGAGAATGTGTGGAGTGCAACAAGAATAAGACCAGGGAAAGAACCCCGGAATACCAGTATCTGAGGAATAAGCAATGGAACAATGAGACCTTAAAAGAGGCCAAGAATGTCCAGCTGACCCCCTGGGACTCTCAGTCTTGGCTGGGGTAACAGCAAGGATGTGAGCAAGCTGGAGACACATTTGGCTCGTTAAGGAATAGACTGGGTAGGACCAGCTGGCACGTGGGATGGGGTAGAAGATGTAGTCAGGGGAGTAGGATGAGATGGAGCTGGGAGGGAGATAGAAGCCTGAACTTTCTGAGCCTGTACTATGGTGGGATTTCATTCTAATTATTACAGGAAGTCATTAGAGAATTGAAAACAGGGGAGTGACATTATTGGATATCTTTTGTAAATGCCACTGTGTTTTAAAAATAAACATACACTCTTACCCAGCAATTCGACTTCTAGGTATTTACCCGAAACAGATGCAAACATGTGTTCATAAAAAGACTCGTGAAGATGTGCAATGTTTGGGGGATGGACACACTTGAAGCTCTTACTCGAGGGGGGAGGGGGGCCTTAACACTTTTACCCCCATAATACGCTAAAATAAAAAAAAAGAAAAACTAGCAAAAGAAAAGGGAAAAAAAAGACTCGTGCAAAATGTTCACAGCAGATTTATTTGTAATAGCCCCAAACTGGAAACAGCCCCGATATCCATCAGTAAAGAATAGTAAACTGTGGTATGTAATACTCATAAATGGACTATTACTCTACAATAAAAAGGAATGAATTCACTAATACAGGCAACATTTTATATGATTTCATTATATGCTATTTTATGACAGGAGAAGCTAATCTACAGTAGAAAAACCTTATAGCATTAGTTTCCTCTAGGGTGAGGTTGGGGGCTGGGATTGTCTGTGAAGGCTATCAGGGAATTTTTTGGAGTGCTAGTAATCTATCTTTGATAACTCAGAAAATGTAAATTTTGTGTCTAAATTTTACATTAAAAGAAAAAAACCTACAAAAATATTGAACTCCAGTTAATTCTATTTCTGCCAGAGTATGTAGAAGGAAAGGCACTGATATCTGCAATTTCTTTGAAATGCACCAAAATTAAAATGGATTCATGGATGAATAGAGGAATGGATGGATGGACAGAAATATGACAAAGCAAGCAGAAGTAAAATGTTAATGGTGGAATCTAGTTGGTAGGTTCATGAATATTCACTGTAAATTTATTTCAACTTGGCTTTATGTTTGAAGATTTTCATAGTAAAATGTTGGGGGAAAAGATCACTCTGACCTCTCTGTGTATAATGGATTTAGGGGACAAATGGGAAAGCTGGAAGGTGAGGATGCTATCACAGTGGCCAAAGTGAAGGGTAATGTCAGTGACTACCATAGTGAGAATGGATTTAGAGAGAAATGAGAAGATTCTATATTTATGCTGGAGATAGAAACAACAGGAACTTCCGATAGGTTGGATGCAGGATACAAATGAGATAACAAAATCAAGGATGTTTTTCTGCAACTGGGTGGCCAAGGGTATCATTTACTAAGATAGAAAATAGATTTATAAGAGTAAATGATAAGTTTTGTTTTGGTCCTATAGAGTTTGAAATGCCTATGAGATATCTAGTGGCATTGTCAAGTAGCAAGTTAAAAATAAAATTTAGAGTTCAGAGGATATAAAATACATATATTGTTAAGAACTCGGTTTGATAGATAGCATAATAAATGCTTAGCATTATTTCCAATTATTTTAACTACCGTAGGAGATGCAGGGAGAGTTAGATCTATGACATTGAATGTTGGTATACTAGTATGTTCTACCTCAGAAAGGAGGTAAGGTCAAAAATATAGTTAATTCTGAGATAGTGTGAGCAATGGCTAATATAAGGCATTTGAACAAGAGCCGTCACTGAACAATTCAGGACTGAGAGAGAGCTCAGTAAATCCTGTTATCTCATCCTTCCCTCAGGCAACGTCACTTCCAACCTCAGAGAAATGAGAATTTATTCTCTATTAAATAACTCATTCTAATGTTTAATAACTGCTGCAGTGGCTTGTTTTTTTTTTTTATTTGAATTTGTCTAAATACAGTGAGAGCTCAAATTACTGGGCCCAGAATGCAGCTCCTTAAAATCCTGATGTATGGTATGATGACGTTTATGTTTATCTGATACACCAGAGTCCCTGGATGGATTTGCAATGCAATATTCTTGGATAAAAAAATGAGTACACTTTAGACATCTTTGTTAGAATTTTGTATTCCTCATCAGGCGCAGCACACAGATAGAGCCCCGAGATTAACCATGTAGGCAGGAAAATTGGGGGGAAAATGAAAACCTGTCATCCATGTCATTATTTCAGCACTAAGCCTTCAGGGAGTAGGAGAAGTGTCACTCAGAACATCTCTGCAGTTGCCTGGGCTGCATCAGTGTCATCAGCTGTATGATACGCTCATTTAGAGCTTGCAGAAACCCTCACCTTTCTTCTCTCCCATCTATGCACCCCCTTCCTCTCAGTGGAAACAGGGCTAATGTTTGTTCAAACTCAATGGAAAATAGTAGCAAGCATACTCTTAGTTTGGTTTCTTTCTTTTTTTTTTTTTTTTTTTGCAGTAATAGCTAATAGCTTACTTGAGTGCTTGACAAAAGTGCTAGGTGCAGGGCTAAGCACCAGGCAGCAGCATTTCATTCAACCTTCATAGCAACGGTTCTCTGAGGTGGCGTCTATTATTATCCGCATTTTACTGAAGTGTAATGAAGTGTCGCATGCTCCAAGGTTAAGTAATCTGCCCAACTAGTAAGTAAGGGAATTGAAGTTCAAAAGGAAGTCAGATGGCTAGCAGACTCACCACTAACACAGCTAACCACTGTGTCCTCAGCATCACTAATGGGAACGACTTGAGGAGCCTGGAGGGTGAGGAGAGTTGAATAATCCTCTTGGGTCTTCAGCAACAACCATGATGCTATGTGGCTGCTGTTCTGCCCCTGAGTGCACAGCCAAACCAGCAGCCCCTGGGGTGTTTGAATTCAGAGGTTTCCCAGCAGCCCTTCCACACAAGCCCCTAAAACCTCCAAACTCCCAGTTTATGCCTGCAGTGTTTTTACCAGGGCATTAGCCTTTACACGGAAGGCAAAGCTGAATATAAAAAACCCTTTTAAAAAATAAGTGTGGCTTAAATTCACACTAAGATAAGCATGACATGTGTTGAGTTCCGTCTGGATTAGATTTAGCTAGCAGAGATTGGAGAGAAAAGAAAAAATAGCAGCTAGCCACAAAAGGGTGTGGAGGGACCAGGAAAGTATTCAGAAATAAGTATATAGGCCCTGAAGTCAAACTTAACCAAACAAATCGCCGATTGCCAACCAGCCAATTTCAAAAAGAATCGAAGGCTGTGTTTGCTGGTGCCCAATCTATTTTTTTTTCAGTTTGGAGCCTTTCATTTCTAATATAGCACCAAAACCGAAACCAAGCTTATGCCTTGCTTCTTGTTCTTCTTGCTGCTATTTAACTGCATTTACATTGAAAAGCTTATTATTTAAAGAAATGAATCTATTTTTCTTGGCAAAAATCTATATCTGGTATAAAATCACCTGTTTCCCTTGGGTTTTTGCTCCCACCCTGGTCTATTCTGCACCAAGAAAGCAGCTTAGGGCCTTGAGCTATTTATTCCCTGGGAGGCTTCAAGAATGGACAGAGAGAACAAAGGTCAAGATTTTTGCCTGGGAGTGCTGGGAGAATCATGTCATTTATTTTAGGTCATAAAATCAAGCTAACTCCAGTGAAAAAGTTATAAAGATTCATTTAATGGCTATTTTCCACATTAAACTAGAGCTAGATTAAGAGGCAATGCAGCCAGACTGCTGCCCCAAACATGAATCTAAAAGGGGAGCCACAACCACCTGCTGGCTAGAACTTCACCAGGATATAGTGAGAGGAAAGAAGTGTGACCACTGTTAAAGTACTGCCTATGAATGGAAGGAACATCACACGCATCCCAATGAAGAGTGAAATGCCAAAGGGACAAGTTAAATCTCCTTCTAAAGAAATAGAAAGGATTAGCCCCAGGGCTTTTGCTTTGCTGGGTGAGATTTGCAAATTTAGAGCCAGAGCTGAATTGCTCTGGACCAGAGAGAAGGGGCAGGGTACTCTCAGCAAACAGCCCTCAGACTCCTCTCCCTCAGTTTTCAGGATACCGAATTATTCCCCTGCCCAAGGCAGCCACCAGTCTTGGTGTGGCCCTGATTGGAGGGAGCACTCCATGTGGAATCAAGCTGTACCTGCTCTGGTCAGCACCGTTCATTCAGCACCTGGCCCCGTGTCCAGGCTGAGGCCACACCCCTCAGCTCCCAAGCACACCACCCATGCAGTGTGCAACTTCCTCCCCCTTCACAGGCGGTGCTCTACCTTCATGGCTGTACACAGGGGCCAACTGAATGAGTAAATAATGTGCAAATGGAAGGGAGATTAGCTCGTGACCAACAATCTGTTCTTCCTACATCCTCTTCATCGCCTTACTGTAGCCTCTTGCCTTCCTCTTTCGACCTGGGGAGGGCCAAATGTGCTCTCTCTGCTCCCCTCCCCTCACTCAGTGGGAACCATCTCTCAATAGCAAGACCAGATCCATTTCCTTTTTCGAAAGCCTCTGAAGGCTTCTCGTTGCCAGTGAAAAGGACGAAATTCTTATCCTGGTAAACAAGACCCTTCGTGAGTGGCCTCAGTGTCTCTCACTGCTCCCTCCTTTCTGCTCTGTGCCCCAGCCAAGCCTGGGAGTCACGTTCTCTGCGTGCTTCCTCACTTGCTGTTGCTGCATGCTCCATTCCCTTCGCCATGGACAGTGGTCGGGGATTTTTATGGGATACCCCTTGTCTTAGTCCATTCATATTACTACAAAGGAATACCCAAGGCTGGGTAATTTATATAGAAAAAAAGGCATATTTAGCTCACAGCTCGGAAGCTGTACAGGAAGCATGGCACCGGCATCTGCTCAGTTTCTGGTGAGGGACTAGGGCTGCTTCCACTCCTGGCTGAAGGCGTAAGGGAGCTGGCATGCAGAGATCACAAGGCGAGAGCACAAGCAAGAGAAAGTAGGAGGAAGGTGCCCGGCTCTTTTAAATTGCCAGCTTTCAAGGGAACTCTCAGGGGAGCTAATAGATCAAGAACTCATTCCCACAAGAACGGCACCAAGCTATTCATGAGGGATCTGCCCTCATGACCCAAACACTTTCCATTAGGCACCTCCAATATTGGGGATCAAACTTCAACATGAGGTTTGGGGGAATAAACATCCAAAATATATCATTTCACCCCAGGCCCCCTAAATCTCATGTCCTTCTCACATTGTAAAATACAATCATTCCATCCCAATAGTCCCCAGAAGTCTTAACTTGTTCCAGCATCAACTCAAATGTCCAAAGTCTCATCTGAGACTCAAGGCAAGTTTATTCTAGCTATGAGCCTGTAAAATCAAAAACAAGTTATTTACTTGCAAGGCACAGTGGTGGTACAGGCATTGGGTAAACATTCTCATTCCCAAAAGGAGAAATCAGCAAAAGAAAGGGCTAACCGGACCCATGCAAGTCCAAAGCCCAGCAGGGCAGACATTAAACCTTAAAGTTTCAAAATCTCCTGTGACTCCATGTCCCACATTTTGGGCACACTGCTGTGAAGAGTGGGCTTTCAAGGCCTTGGATAGTCCCATGCCTATAGTTTTCTGGACAGAGCTCATGTGCCTGCTCTCCTGGGTTGGAGTCCAGTGCCTGCAGCTTTTCCGGGTGGGTTGCAAGCTGCTGGTGACAATATAATTCTAGGATCTGCTGGCCCTGCCCTCACATCTCCACTAGGCATTGCGCTAATACATACTCTCTGTGGAGGCTCCAGCCTCACATTTCTGCTCAGCATTGCCTTAGTAGAGTCTCTCTGCAGGGGCTTTAGCCCTGTGGCAATCTTCTCCCTCAGCACCCAGGCTTTCTGATACAGCCTCTGAAATCTAGGCGGAAGCTGCCAAGCCTCCACCACTCTTGCATTCTGGGTGTCTGCCAACTTCACACCACGTGACAGTCACCAAGGTTTATATTTTCTGTAGCAATAGCCTGAGCTACACCTGGGGCTGTTTGAGCCCCAGCTGGAGCCAGAGCTGCCAGGGTGCCAGGAGCAGCATCTCAGGGTGCCAGAGGGCAGCAGCACCCAGGTCTGGCCCCTAAAACTCATCCTGTCCTCCTATGCCTCTGGGCCTGTGATGGGACAGTTGGGCTTGAAGATTTCTGAAATGGCCTTGGGGCCTTTTCTTTGCCTTGACTCTTAGCACTTGGCTCCCTTTTGCCTGTGCTAATCTCTCTATCAATCAGTGGCTCAGCAGCACCCTTGGATTCCTCTCCTGGAAATGCTTTTTCCTTCTCTACCACTGCATGGCAAGGCTCAGAGTTTTCCAAATTTTCCACTCTGCTTCCCTTTTCTCTACCAGCTCACTGTATGCAGTTGGAAGTAACCATGCAACAGCCTAAGGACCTTGCTGCTTAGAAATTTCTTCTACCAGATACCCTAGGTCCCCACTCTTAAGGTTGGCCCTCTACAAAAGGTCATGGGCACAGTGCAGCCAAGTTCTTTGCTGAGGCTTAACAAGGGTGATTTTTACTCCAGTTCCCAGTAATTTCCTCATTTCCATCTGAGACCTTGTCAGCATGGCCTTCACTGTCTATATTTCTGTCAGTATGTTGGCTACAACCACTTAACCATTCTCTAAGAAGTTCCAGACTTTCCCTTGTCTTCTGTCTTCAACTGAGCCCTTCTAGCCCTTCTAGTCTCTGTTACCAAGTTCCAAAGCTGCTTTATCTTGATAGCAATGCCCTACTCCTCCATACCGTTTTCTGTCTTAGTCTATTTATGGTGCTATAGAGGAATACCCCAGACTGGGTTATTTATAAAGAAAAGAGGTTTATCTGGCTCATGCAAGCGGTACAAGCAGCATGATGCCAGCACCAGCTCGGCTTCTGGGAAGGGCCTCAAAATGCTTCCACTCATAGCAGAAGAGGTAGGGAACCAGTGCGCAGAAATCACATGGCAAGAGACGGAGATGGGGGTAAGGAGGACGGTGCAAGGCTTTTTTAAATAACCGTCTCTTGGGGAAATTCTCACAGAATTAATAGAGAACTTACTCATTACTGCAAGGACACCACCAACGCATCCCTGAGGGATGCCCTCCATGACCAAAACACCTCCTGCTAAGCTCCACCTCCAGCACTGGGGATCCAATTTCAATATGAGATTTGGAGGGGACAAATATCTAAACTATATCACCCCTCTATTGGAATTTGAGGGTTTTTGGGGGGGTTGTTTTGTTCTGATTACAGGGGGTTATGGGTTCAGGGCAGAAAGACCATAAGATAAATGGTCTCAACATGTCTTGTCACCATTGATGTTAACCTTAATTACCTGGCTGAGGTAGCATTTCCCATTTTTCTCAACTGTAAAGTTACTATCCATCCCCCCACTTCCATACTGTACGCTTTGGAAGGAAATCATCACTATTGCAGCATTTCTAAGGGATGGAAAATATGCTCCAACTCCTTGAGGAGGGAGCATCTACATAAATTATCAAACTAGATTTTGAAAACATTTTGTTCTCTTCAATGCTATTTTTACTCTCATATTTCAAATAACCCATTTGTCTTATTCTCAGTGGATTGTTTTGACTTTGGGTGATCATAATGAGGGGAAAAGGTTCAGTTTTTAAATTTCTTTTCTAGGGGCTGTCCTCTAAACTAGAATTATTTGCTACATTTTAAATACATAACTTGCAGTCTATTTCTTTCTTTATAATTTTTATAGATAATAAAGAATATTATCTATTCTTTAGAAAAGAAGACACAAAAGACTTAAAATGTTAATGATTTAGGTTGGCAGAAAGTGAAAATTGTTGACAAGCCAGACTACTTTTGCTTTACATATATCTGTCTTGAAAGAGGTATGAATAGTAGAGGAATTCTTATCAAATTACACTACAAGTCTATAGCAACCATTAGGAAAAAAATATTTATTCTTATAGCTATACAGATACTTTCTGACCATTAGACTACAATTCAGTACATTTTCAAGAATTTGTTCTGATACTCCTTACGTCACACTCTAGTTGCTGTTATTACTTGAAACTCACAACCTGAACAGAAAGGGGTGACTTTTCTCCCTCAGTGCCTATAACGTACATTCTCCAATTAATGGATTTTACCAAAATAAAGAATTTGCCCCTGCCTATTTTCAGATTCAGACAAATTATTCCATTCTTGAATTGGGAACTATTTAGATTAGACATCTCTTAGCAAAGCATATTGTGTCGTAAAGACTTTCTGTTTGAAAGACAGAAAAACCTTCCACAAAAAAAAATTTTAGCCTCCCACAAAAATCAGCTTGAAAAATGCAGCAAATTATACTCACTTGGTATCTAGTTCATCGCTAGTTTTTTTTTTTACTGAATTCAACTTTTTTTCCAAGCCAATTCATGTGTAGATCCAGCCTAAATCTACATCCTTTTAAATTTACAGTAAATCTTTTAGCTCTAAATATTCCTAAGAACCAAACAGCTAAGACATGTCTCGAGTGGCCTGAATTTGATCCTGGAATCTCCCTAAAAGTGCTTTCCCTGGGGCAGAATTTTCCTGAGGGGAAAAAAAAGAACAAAAGAAATGAAGTCAGACTTTATCTTGGAATGTCTGTATTGGTAAGGGAAGGGAACTATTAATCATAGAAAATGCGTCTTAAAGTTGAACTTTGCGAAGCGGAACTGCATAGTCCCTAGTAAGTTAAAATACAAAAAGCCGTGGGCAATGGAATGAGTGACACAAGAGATTCATTGTAGTCACTCTATTTGGTTTTGAAGTGACCACCTGTAGGAGGCATATCATGTTGCCTGCCTGGTCGCGTCCCCACGTCTGCACAGGTGACACTGCGTGATGATTCCGGCAGTAGCATCTGACACACTGAGCCGACAACAGCAGAAGTACACGAGTGACTGCTGTCAATTCCTCTCTGCAAGAAGAGTGCCCCCGAAAGCTCTGCACATCTACACATGTTGACATAAAGTGAGAACCACGACTACTACATTTGAAAAATAGGGTACAAAGTAGGATTTAGTTTTTGGTAAAATATAGATCTAAAGTAGAAATGTCTATACATGCAAACCAAAAAAGTCCAGAAAGATGTACACACTGAAATGTTAGTGTTTAGTGCTGAATAATAAAAGTGTGGATGGTCTTCTTTTTCCCCTTGTACTTTATTATACTTTTTGAATCTGAATTTTTCTAATAACACTTTTTTAAAACTTTGTTGAAAAAATATAAATTGATATATTTCTCTTCCCTACTGGGATTTTCTTTCTGTTTTATCTTCATATTTCTCTTAACACTCTATAAATGCAACACTTACTATCAGACCTTTCAATATTTGCAATCAAGTGGAAGAAATTCAGACTCCTTGAAGGCATATATTGATAATATGGTATATACTGATTACTAGGATCAATTGAAGGCCACATAAAAAAAGAAGAATTCCATTTGTTTTTTGTTTCCTAGAAGACTTTTTAAAAGCTCCTGAAGGTTTATATAACAATCTGGCTATATTCCAAATTGTTGTATTTACAGCATCTATTATCATTGGTGGTCATAAACATAACTTGACATTTTTCCAAGAGAAAGAGAAGTATGCCATGTTCTCTGGTTAACTCACACAACCGAACTAAGAGCCTTGAAATCTCCTGGAACAGATAAAGGCTATCAAGTCCCTGTGGCAGGAATGAGAGGAAGCTTGTGCATTTAACAGGCACAAGTTCTCACATTCAAAAGAATTTCCATTGGTTTGAGCATTTTTTTGAATTGTAAAATGGAAGGATTTCTGGCTGCAGAAGTGTATTTATTATATGTTGGATTTGATGATGTATGAGCCAAGGGGAGGACACTGGCAGTGACAGCAGGAATACAATCTTCACATGCCCCTGGCTTCTTCTCTATTCACAGGCCATTCTCTGGGTCAGGAACACAGCTGCAAGAGAGATGGGCAGATGCAAAGCAGTGAGGAAAGAAGGAGACAGACACAGAGCCAACCAGAGTCAATTGGGCAACTTTCCAGACACTCTGAAAAGTTCATTGAATGTAGAAAACCACAATATAGGGGTTGAGAACAGGTTCTAGAACGGAGCTTCAACTTTTAGTGTGGAATCACCCAAAGAGCTTGTTAAAACACAGATTTCTGGACTCCACCCAAAAGATTTGTATTCAGTTCAGTCTAAAGTGCACCCAAGAATTTGCATTTTTGACAAGTTCCTAGATATTGTTGATGCTGCTGCTGGTCTACAGATCACACTTCGAGAATAAATGGAGTCAGGTGTCCTGGACGGAAGTACTGACTCCACCACTTACGTGATGTTAAACAAGTAGGTGGGCTCAGTCAACTAACTCTCTGTGAAATGGGGTAATAATTGCTCCTGCCTTATATTGTTATTGTATTGATTAGGTGAGAGAAGCCATGTAAAGCTCTTGGCAAACCACCCAATAAATGTCAGCTATTATTATTATTAACATTAATATTGTTATACTATTTTGTGTAACCCTCCTGACTTAATATTGAGGAAACTGGGGTTCCAAGAGATTGAGTCACTGTCCCATGACACCAAAGCTAATGACCAGTGATGGTGGCACATGGACTCTAGGCTCGGGGCTCTCTCTCTGGACACCAGACTGAGTGTGCCCTGGGACATCTTGCAGAGCTTGAGCATGTGCAGCCAGTCTCAACTCATGATCTTCATGTAGGAAATAAATACCAAGAAAAAAAATGAGACAAAGTTGACTAACAGTAACCTTGTACCACTTCTGCCAAGCTGAAAGAAAACATACTGCCCTGGGTCATCAGAATGGAAACCAAGGTTATGCTGAATGAGGAAACTAACCTATAACCCTAATAACTGAGGTGTTGACACTGCCCTTATTTTTGGAGAAGATGCAGGGACTGGCTGACGTTAAACACATCTTTGGACTCCCAGCAGCATGTCAGAAGGTAAATTCACATTCACAATCCAAGCTTCTTCCAACAGAGCACTTGGAAGTCATTGCGAGAGCATTGCCTACCTTTGGCCCACTAAGAAAGAAAATTTCTTAACTTTTGCTTTAATAAAACACACAATTATGCATTTTAAAGAGGACAGAACAAACCTTTTCCCAGCCGATAGAATGTGATGTGCTTTTCGGTAAAGCCGCTGAGGGATAATAAATTCTGCTCTTGCTGTAATATTATATCTAAGCTGGAAATCAAGGAAGAATATGTTCACGTCTCCAATCAGCTTTCTGCTTGGAAAATTGGGACATTAAAAAGGAACAGAGATCCTTAGAACCTTTTCTACAAGGTAAATGTGGAAGCAATATTTTGGATGAAAAATAACTTCACAATATCCAGAAGATCACAATAGTCCTTACATGACACCAGAAAACTACTTTGAATTTTACTAAATTGACAACTTGCTTCATAGAATTATTAATATTATGATGATTAAATTGATTAATATGTGTAAAAAGCCTAATATAGACCCCAGCACATAATGACTGCTTTATAAGTGTTTGCTGTTATTGTTATGAAAAATTATGATGATTCAGCCCCTATGGTGAAGCCATGGGGTTCACAGGCTGGTTCAGATCTCTGTGACTTTCATGACTGTGTGAAGTGAAGAAATATGTTCCCCCAGTGGGATAAAATAGAGAAAGATTACGACTGAGGGGAAGAAAAATATTTTGACAATAAAAGTTTTACTAAACACGGAAAACAAGACTTTTCACCAAGAAGTGAGTTTGCTTTTTGTTTGTTTTTGTTGTTTTTCAAATTGGACTACCTATTCTATAGAGCAGGGGTCCTCAAACTTTTTAAATAGGGGGCCAGTTCACTGTCCCTCAGACCATTGGAGGGCCGGACTATAGTTTAGAAAAAACTATGAACAAATTCCTATGCACACTGCACATATCTTATTTTGAAGTGAAAAAAACAAACGGGCAAAAACACCCGCATGTGGCCCGCGGGCCGTAGTTTGAGGACGCCTGCTGTAGAGAAACATTTGGGCTTTTTTCAAAACCAAACTGATTGATTCTAACCTAAGGCAATTGTAATATGCACAAAGTCACAAGAGGAAACATTCTATGTCTTTTTTTTTTTCTGACTTTCCAGTCCATCCAAATCAGGTTCTTAAAAACCTGGTTATTTTACAGAATATTTGCCTACCATGCTTATTTCACTAACTGTAATTTTTTGGTGTATCCCGACATCTTAATGAGTTTTGAATGGCCACTTTTATTATTACTTTTGGATAGGATAGTTCCAGATTGTTTATAGTACTAGGGCCCAAATACATGTATTTCAACACAATGCTGGAAATATAAAACTGTGCGACTATTCGTGAGGGTAATAAAAATGTGATTCAGAGCAAGTCCAAAAGTGTGTTAATTGCAGTCCTTCCACCTTCACAGAGAAGAGAGTCAAGGCTCATTAAACATGGGTGATAATTTCAGCTGTGTCAAAAGTATGTGAGCACGCAACCAGGAAAACGCCTAGAAAACAGCATGGTTTTCACCAGTCAACGCTGTACCTTTAAGCCAGTCCTGTACCCCTTGCAGGCTGTCTTCCCTCATCCTATCCTGTTTCCACTTCCATCCACTACCATCAGGCTCCTGGCTTTACCTGTCACGGTCCTATCCTGTCCTATGGACTGGAGTTGGGTCTGACCTCTCAAGTTCCTCCACTTTCTGCTGCACCTCAAAGGTTAGCATGGAGCCATGTTGCCAGCACTTTCCACATTGTACGATCTTGGGAAGTGCATACCCCTCCTCAGCTGGCTTCTACTGGCCCAAAATAAACTCTCATCCATGGCCCAGATCTGGCCAGTGGCCCAGATAGCCCCTCATTTCCTACAAGGGGTGACACTGAAATTGATGCTTTAAGTAGGATTGTGTTTAAATGCTTTGTTTAATCTTATTAATTTAGGTAAAACTTTTTTTTTTTTTTTTTGAGAGACAGGGTCTCCCTCAGTCACCCAGGCTACAGTGCAGTGGCATGATCATAGCTCACTTCAGCCTCAAACTCCTGGGCTCAAGTGATCCCAGGCTGTCTTATCCTCCCAGGTCACTGAGATTACAGATGTGAGCCACCACACCCAGCTAGTTCACATAATTTTATACCATAATAACTAGAGGTCCAGAGAAAAATAGGGAGGGGGCAAAGTTTTGATGTAAACTATAATAGAATGCCTCTAGAAAATAGATTGTTAGACAAACCTGTTCTCCATTGTACTTAATTTCTTCAAAAGTGAATTTCTACCTTATACCAACATATTCTATCAGTGGAGAGGGTCTAGACACCTTTCCCATCTCACTCTGCTGTACAGGCAAGTGCCTTAGTTTTTTGAAGCCTACTAACTGTTAGAGGCAAGGACCCTCAAAGACCCTCAACTCTCCTATGACTCGTCTTACACACGGACTTTGCCCTGAAAAATTCCAGCTATAGCTCTGAGAAGAATGCAGTCCATGACGTGCTGACCACGGGATGCTCCAGGGTATGCTGACTGCAATTGTTCCCGACCACCTGCCAGGTTAGAGATGAGTAACCAGTCAAAAACAAGATACCGATAAGACGCTAATTGGGGCTGATTAACCCAGACCCAAGCCTCATCGTCAACACTCTATTTTTTTTGCCTCTACTTCCTTGTTTTTGTATGCTTATAAAACCTACTAAGAATCTAAGTAAAGCAGACCTTGACAATCATTCGCTTGGTCTCGTTTCTTTCTCTCGCTCATCTCTTTCAGGCACGGTCCCCCTCGCCCCCGCGAGTAACAAAAGGTCCCGCGGGTCGGGACAAGTGGCGCCCAACGTGGGGCTCGAGGTACGGACTTTTGTCGGGTGACGCCACAGAGCGCTCTTCGGCCGAAGGAAACCCTACAGAGACCCTCGTTCTGCCGCTCACAGAGTCGACAGTCTGGTGAGTAAAATTTTACATTGTCACCCCATCGAGATGGGCCATTCATTGTCTAAGGAGGCCGTTTTTATTAAGGATCTCAAGGCCTCACTCAGAGAGAGAGGAATTAGAGTTAAGAAAAAGGATCTAGTAAAGTTTTTTGTGTTCATTGATCGTGCTTGTCCTTGGTTTATTATTGGTGGACCTGAGATTCACCCACGCAAATGGCAAAAAGTAGGTAGAAATTTAAGAAAAAAAGACTTAGTAAAGTTTTTTGTGTTCATTGATTGTGCTTGTCCTTGGTTTATTATTGGTGGACCTGAGATTCACCCACATAAATGGCAAAAAGTAGGTAGAGATTTAAATGATTTACTTCTAAATCAGGGCCCAGATGCCGTCCCTGTATCTGTTTTTTCGTACTAGGGACTAATCAGAGATATTGTTGAAGGGACAGATTCAGACCCCAATAAAAAGCAGCTGCTCTCAGTAGCAAAATTCTGCCTCCGACCCATGTCACGGTCTGCTTTAAAAACTTCTTTAGAGGCGACCAGAGAGTCGGCTTCTCCTAATGATCCTGAAAGACCAACATGCCCTTCCCCTTGTCTTATTCAATTTCAGTCGGCCTCGGGGAACAGCCGACAAGAGGATCCCCAGCCCCTAGACTGCTCCGAGCCACCACAGGGAGCGCAGGAGTGGACTTGTGTGCCTCCTCCGACACAATATTAAAACCTGAGGATGGTGTTCAAATTTTGCCTACTGGCTCATTTAGACCCCCACCGGCTAATATGTTCTTTTTTATTCTGGGCCGAGCCTCCTCTACTCTTGCAGGGCTCATAGTCCACCCTTCCATAGTAGATAGTGACTTTACCGGGGAGATTAACATCTTAGCCAGCACGCTTACCGGCCCTGTGTGTGTCTCTAAGGGACAGCGTTTAGCTCAGGTGTTGCCCTTGCCCCTTAATACGTCCTTCCCAGCCATCACCTCTAACCGAGGTGCTTCCTGCCCTGGCTCTTCTGATCTTTATTGGGTCCAAGCTATCACCAAAAAACGACCCACCCTGCGGTTAAAATTAGATGGTAAACTTTTTGAAGGCCTTCTTGATTCTGGCGCCGATTCCACAGTTATTGCCCAGGACGCCTGGCCCCAATCATGGCCATTGCAGCCTTCACTTACACACTTACAAGGTATAGGACAGTCTAATAATACTCTCCAGAGCTCAAAAATTTTAACATAGAAAGACCCTGAGAGAAATAAAGGCACCACCCAACCCTTTGTAGTCCCAAACCTGCCTGTTAACTTGTGGGGGCGTGATATCCTTGCACAAATGAATGTCATTATGTGCAGCCCCAATGAAGTTGTAGCCAGCCAAATGCTTAAACAGGGATTCCTCCCAGGACAGGGCTTAGGCAAGGAGGGTCAGGGACTAAGAACACCCCTGACCACCCCCCCTAAGTCAGACAGATCAGGACTAGGGTTCAAAGAACATTTTTTGTAAGGGCCATTAATCCCCCTGCACTTCAGGCAGATAAAATCACTTAAAAGAGTGACTCACCTGTCTGGATCGATCAGTGGCCCCTCCCATCTAACAAGCTAGCCGCAGCTACAGCGTTGGTGCAAGAACAATTAGCTGCCAGACACATAGAGCCCTCTACTTCACCATAGAACACCCCCATTTTTGTCATTCAAAAAAAGACTGGCAAGTGGCGGCTGCTACAAGACTTGCGGGCTGTGGGGCTCGGTGACAACGCCATTAAGATGGCGCCGATTTCCGGTGGCCCGCCTGTAGTAAACAAGTTCAGTGCATGCGCAGAGTAAGTCCTGGCCTGTTCTCTAAGTATGCATATGAAGGATCCTAGCTTGGCCTATCAGTAATAACCCTCGCGCGCTTTTAACCTATCCCCATCACTTCCCTCCTTCTTTAGAGTATATAAGTGTGTGAGAGCTTGTGCTCAGTGTCTTCCGTATCATGTAAGTTTAAAGGGAACCCCATTAAAGCACGGTCAGAAGAACTCCAGTTGCCGCGTCTTCCTTGCTGGCGAGGCGGGCGCGACAAGTGGTGCCGAAACCCGGGAACTGAAACAACTTTGAGGCACCAGCGGAAGACGACCTCGGAAGAGGTAGAGTTCAGAACTGACGTGTGGGATGGCCAAAACTCCCCTGCTTCCAAAAAATGGGCAATATTCCGCTGCGGCGCTTTTTGTGGCCTATTAAGAACCTCTTAGCATCACAAGGAGTGCACTGTGAGGAAAAGACCCTCATAAAATTTTTGAAGGAGGTGGACCGTGTAGCTCCTTGGTTCCTCCACTCGGGTTCTTTGACTATTCCCTCTTGGGGGAAGTTAGGACGGGACCTTCATAGTGTGGGGACTCTGAGGCCAGGCACTCTCCTTGTTTACAACCTAATTATGGAGTGCCTGTATGATGAAAGCTCAGGCCCGCGCGTAGCAGCTAGCCAAAGAGCACTGAGTGACTTGCAAGAAGCAAGCTCAGAGAGAAGCAGTAAGGGAGGGACCGCGGTAAAAGGTAGAGAAAAGGAATATAGAGCTCAAAAAAGGAAGTGTAAAGCGCTAGAAAAGAAAATGTAGGGAGGGAAAGCGCAGCCCGATCTGCCTAATTGTGACCCCTTACCAAATTTTGACAATCTACATTTATCTGACACTGCTGACTCTGAGTCGGACTGCGACAGTAGCCCAGAGTCAGATGAGGAACTAGAAAAGAAAGAGGAACCAGTTTTTCAGGAAGCGGCCGGTTGTGAGCGGTACCGCCCACCTCCGCATGCCCCGCCTTGGGAAGGGCTGGGTTTTTCTTAGGGGCCACTCGCCACTGGGGATCCTCTGCCCATACCCTGGAAAACAGAGGAGCCAGTGTGGGTACCCCAGTGGCCCTTACCCTCTGAAAAGTTACTCGCGGCCCATAATCTAGTGCAAGAGCAGCTTACTCTTGGGCATCTTGAACCCTCTCAATCTCCTTGGAATACCCCTATTTTTGTGATTAAGAAAAGATCTGGTAAATGGAGATTGTTGCATGACCTTAGAGCAATTAATGCCCAGATGCAGCTTATGGGGCCTGTTCAGAGAGGACTGCCCCTTCTCTCAGCTTTGCCTAATCATGAGCCAGCTGAAACCTTTCAGCATCACACGTGCAGATGCTCGTGAGATTGTACCGCAATGTCCAAATTGTGCTCCTTTTCGCACTGTTGTTCATACGGGCGTAAATCCTAGGGGTTTGCGTCCTCTACAACTGTGGCAAATGGATGTAACTCATGTCCCATCCTTTGGGAAGCTTCAGTATGTTCACGTATCTGTTGACACGTGCTCAGGCATCCTTCATGCCACGCCTCTGGCTGGAGAAAAGGCAAGTTACGTTATCATTCACTGCCTAGAAGCTTGGGCAGCCTGGGGCAAGCCCCGGGTTATTAAGACAGATAATGGCCCGGCTTATACCTCAAAATCTTTTCAGCAGTTTTGCACTCGCTTGGGTGTGGAGCACCGTACCGGTCTTCCCTACAACCCTCAAGCGCAAGGCATCGTGGAACGTGCTCAAGGCACACTCAAAATGTACTTACAAAAACAAAAAGGGGGAGATGCCCTACAGCTAGGGCTATCACCCAGGCAGCAGACAGGCATGTCACGCCTGCTCCGCCACAGAAAGAATTAGTGAAGTGGAAAGATGTGTTGTCTAACCTATGGAAAGGCCCGGATCCAGTGTTAATGAGATCCAGGGGAGCTATTTGTATTTTTCCACAGGACCAGGACAATTCCATCTGGGTGCCCACGTGGCTGACTAGAACGGTGCAGCAGCCTCCAGAGCAGCATGGGGACCCAGTGGCTACTCCTCCTGATGACAGTATGGATGATCGCGAGGATGGCAGCGGAGCCACGCTGGGGGATCCTGTCAGTGCTTCCCCTGCCGTTGCCTGTGACACATGACGCATCAGTTTTCCCCCCGCCTACTGTTATTGAGAGCCCGTGAGCTCCCTGCTTAACTGGAGGGAAATAGATCCTTCTCCTTGAAGGGGACTTTGTGTTTTGTGTGGGGTTAACGGAAGCTGCACGGACTTGGCCCCCCTGTCCATTGGTGGCTGGGGGTATGGCAGGGAATGCTAGTTTCGCATGGAATCTTAGCGACTCTTTTGAGGGTTCTGTGAGGGTGATTGCGGGAGGGCGAAACTCGACCTTTGCCCCTACACCTGTCTGTGTTTGGCCCCCATTTATCTGGGTGGTATCCACGGAAAAACCCTCTGGTACACATGTGAACTGTTCCTCTAATACGTGCAATTATACATTGTGTTAGAATGCCACGTCTCACCCCTCTGCCATTGTTACCCGCTTGCCTAAATATGACTCTGTTTCGGTCTTGCAGCCACGGCCGTCTTGCTGCTTGCTGCGGCTGGCGGCGGGCTGTGGGCCATACTTTGTGTGGTATTGGCACAGGCATTTGCTGCGCTTGAACTGGGACAGCCTACACAGGTGTGGTTGACCATGCTAAAAGGTTAGCCTAGTTTTGGGTTGCACGCGTTCCTACCCCCAGGTATTTTGGCAGACATGGCCTTTGCACTCTGAGGGATTCCTCCCATTGCACCAGATAAGGCATGTCTCCTATCCCACAGCCAGCCTTTGCACACCTCCGAGTTTTGCTCATTGCACGAGGTAAGGTGGTTGCTGGTGAAAGTGAGGCTCTGCAACCTTGATCGCACGGTCGAAGGACGGTGCTGAACGGTTGCTCAGCTCTCATTAAATTAATAAAACGGGGGGAGATGTGGGGCGCGGTGACAACGCCATTAAGATGGCGCCGATTTCCGGTGGCCCGCCTGTAGTAAACAAGTTCAGCGCATGCGCAGAGTAAGTCCTGGCCTGTTCTCTAAGTATGCATATGAAGGATCCTAGCTTGGCCTATCAGTAACAACCCTCGCGCGCTTTTAACCTATCCCCATCACTTCCCTCCTTCTTTAGAGTATATAAGTGTGTGAGAGCTTGTGCTCAGTGTCTTCCGTATCATGTAAGTTTAAAGGGAACCCCATTAAAGCACGGTCAGAAGAACTCCAGTTGCCGCGTCTTCCTTGCTGGCGAGGCGGGCGTGACAGCGGGCTGTTAATCAAACAATGGTTCCCATGGGGGCACTCCAGCCAGGTTTGCCTTCACCCGTAGCTATCCCCAGAGGCTACTATAAGATAGTCATTGACCTAAAAGACTGCTTCTTCTCCATACCATTGCACCCAGATGACTGTAAGCGCTTCTCCTTCAGTCTTCCCGTAGTAAATTGTATAGGACCCTCCCCGCGTTTCCAGTGGCAAGTATTGCCTCAAGGCATGGCCAACAGCCCTACCCTTTGCCAAAAATATGTAGCTCAGACAATTAATTCTTTTAGAATTCAACATCCTCAAATATATATAATTCATTATATGGATGACATTCTTTTTGCCAGAGCCGACGAGGCAACCTTACATCAAGTTACTATGCAGGTTGTCTCGGCCTTACAAGCTCGAGGCCTCCGCTTGTCCCCCAAAAAGATTCAGCTCTGTCCCCCTCACCTGTTCCTAGGTTTTAAATTATTCCCCAATAAGGTCCTCTCCCAAAAAGTACAGATCAAGAAAGACTCTCTTCAATGCCTTAATGATTTTCAGCGTCTTTTAGGAGACATTAATTGGCTTTGCCCATATTTAAAACTCACCACAGGACAGTTAAAACCCCTATTTGACATCCTGCAGGGAGATACTGACCCAACCTCTCCCCGCTCCCTAACTAAAAAAGGGCAGCAAGCGCTTAATTTGGTCGAGCAGGCCATAAATGCCCAGGCCATTGACTACTTCTCAGATTCCCACCTGTACTTCATTGTCCTCCCCACCCCCTTTTCGCCCACAGGACTCTTTTGGCAGGGCAAGCCTCTTTTTTGGGTTCACCTATCGGCTTCCTCCCCTAAAGTCCTTCCCACCTACCCTTACTTAGTAGCTAAAATTATTCGATTGGGGCAAAAAAACTCCCTTAAGCTCTTTAGAAAGGATCCAGATATCATAATACTCCCTTACAATGCTTCTCAAATTCAGTGGCTAATACAAACTGATGATGATTGGGCAGTTAACTGTACGTCTTTCCAGGGCAAACTAGATAATCATTACCCCCCTAATAAACTAATTCAGTTCCTCTATCAGACACCTGTAATATTTCCCAAAAAAACAAGAGTCTCCCCCATTCCAGGAGCCGTCTTAGTCTTTACTGACAGATCCTCCTCAGGCACCGCGGCCTATAGCATTAATGGCCAAGTCCGCAGTTTTCCCACCAGATTCTCCTCTGCTCAACTGGTTGAATTAGCGGCCTTAGTCGCAGTCTTCAAATACGTAGAACAGTCACCATTTAACTTATATACTGATAGTTCTTATGTTGCTCATGCTGTAGCCACTTTAGAAACTGTGCCTCATATTCGGCCCTCCAACAATACCACTCAAATGTTCCAGCAACTACAAGGACTCATTCACTCCCGTTCCGCGCCCTTTTTTATAGGCCATATTCGCGCCCACACTAGCCTTCCTGGGCCTCTAGTAGCTAAAAATAATCTTGTTGATCAGACGACTCGCGTTGCAGGTGCTGTTCACAATATCACTGTTAATCCTGTCTGCGCTGCACGCCAGGCTCATGATTTACACCATCTCAACGCCCATACCCTCAGGCTTAAATTCTCCATTACTAGAGAACAGGCCAGAGAAATCGTCTGCCAATGCAGGGCTTGTTTTACCCTTCTCCCTGAGCCACACCTAGGAGTCAACCCTCGTGGCCTGATCCCTGGGGAGCTCTGGCAGATGGATGTCACTCATTACCCCCCTTTCAGAAAGCTTAAATATGTACATGTCTCTATAGATACTTGCAGTAGATTTATCTTTGCTTCCCTACAAACAGGCGAGGCCACCCGCCACGTTATCAGCCATGTTATAGCCTGTCTCACCTCCCTCCCTCAGCCTAAAGTTATTAAGACTGACAATGGCCCGAGATATGTCAGCTCCAATTTCAAAAGTTTTTGTGCTCAGTTAGGTATTAAACATGTTACAGGCATTCCATATAACCCTCAGGGCCAAGGTATTGTAGAGAGAGCTCATCAGACGTTAAAAAATATGCTCTCCAAACTACAATCGGGAGGAAGAATTTTGTACCCTTTAACAGGTAATTCCAAAACCATTCTTAATCATGCCCTGTTCATTTTAAACTTTCTCACCTTTGACACTGTCGGCAAAACGGCCGCTGACTGCCTTTGGCACCCATCCACCACGGATACTTATGCACAGGCCTTATGGAAAGAGCCGCTTACAGGCAAATGGCTGGGGCCTGACCCTGTCCTCATATGGGGAAAAGGACATGCCTGCATCTATGATACCCAGGCAGGAAACGCCAAATGGCTACCAGAGAGAGCAATTAAGCTATATAACCCACCCAGGGAATCCCCTGAGAAGAATTCTTAATTCTGTTCTCTTCCAGAAATACAATGACTCCCCGAGAAAAGGCGCTGCCTCTCCTATGCCTGATTCTAGTCGTGATCAAGAGCACCATCACAACCAACATCCATCAGATCTACAACTATACATGGCAGGTAATTAATGAGGCAGGAGACGTTGTTAATTCCTCCTCACGTCTCTCTGCAGTTATACCATGGGATCCATTAAAAATTGACCTATGCGTGTTAGCTCTTAGGGCTAAAGACCCTGCGTGGGGCCTTCCCACACTTTTCGCCCCTCAGCCAGCTCCTCCGACAGCTGACTCCTCCCCAGGCCTTTGTTCCTCGGGAGCCGGACGCTCCGCAACAAGGTATATAGACTTTTATGTTTGCCCAGGGGCCCATCGGCCTCGCACCAACAACTACCAGTGTGGCTACGCCCCTGACTTCTTCTGTGTCTCCTGGGGCTGTGAGACCACCGGTGATGCTTACTGGAATCCCTCCTCTTCCTGGGATTATATCACCGTCAAAAAGCAGTTTCCCCGTCGAGCTCCTTCATCCCCTTACGCCCCACAACCCCCCACTGACCCTCAGTGTAAAAACCAGTGGTGCAACCCCCTGTTAATTTCATTCACCAAAGCTGGAAAAAAGGTTTCCTGGGCTCAGTCCAGGGGATTTGAGTGGGGACTTAGACTTTACACATCTAGAAAAAACATTGGTCTCACATTTAAAATCAAGTTAATTAAAAGCCTCCCCAGAGGTCCTACGGTCGCAATAGGTCCTAACCACGACCTACACCCACCTCGACCTCACGGTCCCTCCAGGGACCTACCCTCCTCCCCAACTGTGTCCCCTCCTCTGCTCAGCACCTCCCTATACCAACCTACCCTGCCCGAGGGGCCCCCCTCCTCTGCAGAACTAATTCTCTCCTTAGTCAACGCCTCTGTCAGGACCATCTGAGAGGCCAATAATTCAGAATATCAGGAGTGTTGGGTATGCTACTCCCCCCGGCCTCCCTTTTATGAAGGCGTCGCTACATTTGGTCAGCCATTATTTACTAACGACACCAGCAGACTCAGATGGGGCCTAGAGACCCATGATGGCCTAACACTCAGTCAAGTCACAGGCCTAGGCCTTTGCCTTCTTAGCCCAAGAATGCTTCCCCCCGCACCCTTAGAGAAAATATGTAATCAGTCAATTACTGTCAACTCCACTTTTCAGTATATTCAGGCATCTAACACCTCTTATTTTGCTTGTTCTTCCGGCCTTACCCCGTATGTAGTCTCTGCAACGTTTCTTGAGCATAGAGAATACTGTGTGTTAGTCATGCTCTTCCCCAGGCTCACTGTACATCCTGCTAATGAGTTACTTCAGTTTTGGGAGCGAGGCACCACAATGCCCCGGGTAAAGAGAGAACCCATCACGGCCATAACACTCGCAGTTGTTCTAGGCCTTGGTGCCACAGGGGCTGGAACAGGCATAGCCTCTCTGGTCACCTCCAATCAACAATACCTACAGCTCTCTGTAGCCATCGATAATGACCTCCGAGAGCTACAGCAAGGTCTAAAATATCTCAAGGAGTCCCTCGCTTCACTCTCTGAGGTAGTGTTACAAAATAGAAGAGGCTTAGATTTAGTGTTCCTCCAAAAAGGAGGTTTGTGCCCAGCACTCAAAGAAGAATGCTGCTTCTACGCAGACAAAACAGGCCTGGTAAAAGATAGCATTAAAAAAGTTAGACAAAGCCTTGAAAATAGAAAAAAACAGAGAAAACAAAGTGAGGCATGGTATCAAAATTGGTTTTCTACATCCCCCTGGCTATCCACATTGCTTCCCAGTGTCTTAAGGCCGCTTATAGGCTTTCTGTTGCTCCTCACCTTTGGGCCTTGGGCATTCAAAAAACTAACCAACTTTGTCAAGTCGCAAGTAGACGCAGCCACACAAAAATCGGTCTCTGTGTTTTACCAATGGCTAAAACAAAGAGGCTCCAGAGAAGACCTCCATACAGAGTCTCCCCATTCAGCCACAGAGGGTCTAAATTTCTCAGACCTTGCCTCAGACATAGAACGCAGTTGGTTCCAAAGGCTGTGGAGACGCCCATGACGGAATTATCGCGATGCCGTGTACCAGGTGCACACCCCGCCAGCTGTGAGGTAACTCCATGACGAAAATATTGTAGGTCCATGCCCGGGGGCACACTTCATAATCAGAAGTGCCAGAGCTAGATGCCACCTACATAGCCTAAGACAGAGGCCTCACCTTCACATTAATCGCCAGATCTTATATTTGGGGTGCTGGTCACAAAAGCACATCGCGTAGCCTAAGACAGGCTCTCCACCAACTTATATAAACCTCCCTCATATTAATAAGGAGAGGGGGAGATGTTAGAGGCAAGGACCCTCAAAGACCCTCAACTCTCCTATGACTCGTCCTACACACGGACTTCGCCCTGAAAAATTCCAGCTATAGCTCCGAGAAGAATGCAGTCCATGACGTGCTGACCGCGGGATGCTCCAGGGTATGCTGACTGCAATTGTTCCCGACCACCTGCCAGGTTAGAGATGAGTAACCAGTCAAAAACAGGATACCGATAAGACGCTAATTGGGGCTGATTAACCCAGACCCAAGCCTCATCGTCAACACTCTATTTTTTTTGCCTCTACTTCCTTGTTTTTGTATGCTTATAAAACCTACTAAGAATCTAAGTAAAGCAGACCTTGACAATCATTCGCTTGGTCTCGTTTCTTTCTCTCGCTCATCTCTTTCAGGCACGGTCCCCCTCGCCCCCGTGAGTAACAGAAGGTCCCGCGGGTCGGGACACTAACAGTCACATACAGTGTGTTATTAAGTTAACATAGCTCTTACTGCTACTTTCCTCAGGAAGAAAGACTGAGGAAATCAAAACAGCAGCAGTTTATCCAGGCAAACACTTATTTAACTATCATGAACTCTCAGTGGGTTTCCTAATTCTATTACTAAGGGGCGGTAGGGGGAGGAAGCTTTATTTCTCTATCTTTTGAATTCTAACTGAAGAAGAAAAAAGGACATTTTTCTCCTTATTGAAGCTTAGAAAGAAAGAGTGGGCTATCTTTAATCACTTCAGTGCTTTACTTATGGAATATAATAAAGAATTCCTCAAATAGCAAAATACAATGTGATCTTCATCTGCAAATAGAATTATGTTCTTCACTGGAGAATTCAGACAGATCAGCGAGCTAACTTGGGGCCAAATAACAATGATTCATTGCGTAAAATGTACAAAAGAAACAAATTTCCTTTCTCTAGAAGACTTCCAGGCCATCTATCTCGAAGCTCCACTGAATGGTTTTATATTCATCAACATTGATTTACAGCCAAAGGGACCCCTGGTGCAGCAGGAGCAGTGGCTGGGCAGTAATGCAGTGCCACCTAGCTTCCCTCCTGTGGGATACTAGTCCGTCACCAAACGTTCTCAATAGCTGCAGGAACCAGACTGCACTCAACGATGTGCTAAGGCTATCTGAAGCGGAAGTAGACAACGGGGAAAATGTCTCCTTTCATATTCATCCAAGGACAACTGAACATCAGAAGTTCACCCTGGAGTTAGGCAAGATCCTCTACAATCTAGTTTCATCACCCCATTTAGCCTTCTCCCGCCCCGTCCCTCCTATAACCCTGCAGAGGGAGAAGGCAGCCTGTACCACGTACGGGGCTCGTGATTGTGATGGCTCACATCATGTATTTCTCCTGACCACACCCAGCACATGCCATGAATACTCCTGCCTCTGCTGTATATGTTTCACTCAGCCTCAAACCTCCTCCCCATGGGTTCTCCCTTTCAAGTCCTTTCAATCCTTCAAGTCCCACTTCCTATACGCAGCCTTCCCTAGCTACACCGAATCCCAGTAATAATTCATCTCTGAATTACATTGCATTTTCAGTTCTTTTTTTTTTTATTTTTTATTTTTTTTTATTTTGGCATATTATGGGGGTACAGATTTTAAGGTTTCAATAAATGCCCATTTCCCCCCTCCCCCCAAAAGTCTGAGTCTCCATCATGACCATCCCCCAGATGGTGCACATCTCACTCATTATGTATGTATATAGCATTTTCAGTTCTTCATTGGATCTTTTATTACCCTGCCCATTGCAGTCACGCACCTGGATTCTCCTATTTATCCCTCAGGACTTAGCTCAGCTGTCCGGGGCTGCTCCTGATCACACCCTCCAACCCCCTCATCAGAGAAACTGAGTAGCTGCCATTGGTGCTCCCACAGGGCTGTGTACATACGGCTACTAGAGAACTCATTTTTATTCTCTCCCTACTAGACTCTGAGCAGGGACTGTGTTTTAGTCTTCTGATTTAGAATAAGCATTGATAAATAAGTGGTCAAATGAATAAAAGATAGCCATTTAATTATTTCATGTGGTACTCATTGTTTCTCAAACTAGCCTACCTTTCTTGGGAAAGGACTGTATCTTTTAATCCTTCTATTGCCATAGTCTTGGACAAAATGGCTGATCACTGACAAATCCCTTTTACTCTCATAAAACAATAAGATTTTAAAACCCCTACATTTCCCAAGTGAATTTACCCTCCCACTCTCAACATCAACCAGTCTCCTCTTTCTTTCCATCAACGCTCTCATTCTCATTCCAAACTAAAGACTTGCTTCTTATTTCACACAAAAAAACAGAAGCAATTAGGGTTAGTGGCAATATGGTGGACAGGCAGAAATAAGGGAAGTCAGCTGAAGTCAGACAAGAGAGCAGGAGACGAAGGAAGCACTGAAGCTTGCAAGACATTGCTGAAGCAGGAGGCTTTGGCTTCATTGCTCAGGAGGAACTGGAGACAAAGCCTTTAGTGGGCCAAAGGCACTGGAGACCAGTGGGAGTCTGCCACGTAAATCCAAGACCCAGGCTATTCTCTACACATCAGAGAATCATTTTAAATCATTTTCCCCAGAGCAATTATTTTAAAATATTACTCGATGCTCACAACCTTCCAATGCCTCTCTCTTTCCAAAAGAGTGTAAAGTCCCAGGCCCTTCAGGGCTCTTCGTGATCTGAGGCACCACCCTCAACCCCCTCTGCCTTCCCCCTTCTCACTCACTGTGCTCCTGCTTCTTGTTCTTCTTCACGCTATTGATAGCCCTGATATAAATAGCCATGCTATTTCCTGCACTGTTTCGTGAACTCTTTGTATTCCCCTGCCTCATTCCCAAACAGCATACAGCTCATCCCTCACTTTATTCTGATCCTGCTCAATACAACATCCTCAGAAAAACCTTCCCTGAAACGTTATGAAAAGTAAACCCCTCACGCTTCCTGCTCCATCCCTTTACCCAGGTTTATATCACTTCACGGCACTTATCCTTGCTTAAAATTATATTTTATATTTTTATTAAGCATTTATTATCTGTCTTGTCCGCCAGAATGTAAGTTTTAAGAGGGAAGAGAGTTTCACTTTTTCATTTAGGTCAATAAGCCAGTCCTAGATCTGGGCCTGAAAAGAAAGATGCTTTATTCACACATAACCTTGTCAGAGTGGTAAGCACTTTGGAGGAAAGGGGACACCAAAGAGGGTATATTGGTCATTGTGGGCTGGGTGCTATAACAAACCCCAAAGTTCAGCGACTTAACAAGATGAAGTTTCCCTCCTTGTTCTTGCTGCAATCCGACATGGATGTTCCCAGGCAGGTGGCCCAAGGGGTGACCATGTTCCCCAGACTAGCGGCTCTACCACCCACTAAGACTCTGGAGTTCTGCGCTGGATCCGCTGCGTCTGGCCAGAAGAAGAGGAACTAGAGAGAGCGTAGAGTATTATACAGAAGGCTGTCGTGGTCAGGTCTGGGAGTGATATAATGATATAAATCACTTTCACCCACATTTCTGTCATCAGAATTCAGGCACCAGGCCATATCTAACTTTGAGGGAGCCTAGGAAAACAGTCTAATTGTTATTCCAGAGGGAAAAAGAAGTGAGGCTTGGTGAACACCAAGCTCACTAGTGTCTATCATGAAACATAATGAGCAGGTATTGCAGAAGCTGATTTACGAAGGGTGAAAAAGTTACCCTGGAAAATGAGAAGAGTGTTCCAGGGGAAGAAAACAGCAGATGCAAAAGGAAAGAGGTACAAATGAAATAATAGCACGCTTTAAGAATTTTAGGTTATAGATATGAATGAATGTACAATGTGAAATAAAAAGACATAAATTTGGGGACTAGGCATAATCTGGACCATGAAGGACCCTGTATACCATGACAAAAAGTTCAGACTTGTCCTGCAGGTATTGGAAAGGCACTGAAAGATATTAAGGGAAAAGAATGAAGAATAATATGGTCCAATGTCTGTTACTGAAGGAAGATAACTCTGATGGTTATATAGAAGATTAATTTGGGATACAGAAAATAGAGACAAGATAATTAGATAGGAAACTATTGCAGAAGTACAAGGAGAAATGTTGATGGATGGGAGCCAAAACTCAGGTGGTATTTATATAGTGCTTGTTAAATTCTTTCTTCTTTCCAAAAAGTCTCATGAGCACACCCACTGTCTTTGATGAGCTGAAGAGTCTAATATTATTACTGGGGTTAGAAATCCATCTAATAGAGAGGTTAACAAAGTCACATTTGAATTAAATTTCTCATTGGATTTCTATTGCTTATCATTAAAAAATACAAATCAGTCTAAATGGATAAAGCTATTTTTCAATCAATGCTATGAGATTACTGGGGGTGGGGTGGCCAGGGGAAGCAGATAAGGGGAATGAGTGAATTCTCACTTACATTGATCATGTGGGTAAGAGAGAAGAAAATGATGAACACTTCCCAAATATTCTTTGTGATAATATATTAATTCTAATCAAAGAATTGATGAGAAGGAATGGATTATTCATCATAACACTGTATTCAACTCCACCAGATAAATTAATATCACATTTCAATTAAATAAAGCTTTAGATGTTTCCATAACCACAACTGTCAGCATTTTTCCATTTTTCTCTTTATAATTATGAAATTTTCTTTTCCCTGAATCATTACTGATCCACCATAATTCTAATTTAGAATAATTAGATGTACAATCTAGATATTTTAAAGCTATGGAAGAAAAAGAGGAAGAAAAAGCACTTTTCTCGTTTTATTCCTACTCTGAAAAAATTAGAAGGGTCCTAGAAAGTAGAAGGCAAATTAAAGCATCAGTAATACTTTTTAAAGCAAACTTTACAAATCTAAAATCACATTAAATAATGATACCTATTATATTGAAATGGTAGAATTATGAGTGAGTGACTTGTTTTTCTTTATCACACTTTCAGTGTAAGAACATTTTTGTGTAATAAAAAAGGAATAAAGATAGAATAACTTTGACAAGTTAATTTCCTCATAAAACTATCAAGGGTTCCTGGGTTCAAATTTTAGCACCACTACTTAAGTGACATTGAACAAGTTAATATCATTATCATCATCGCTATCATTGCCACTAGTATTATTAGATAGCATTCAGCACATAAAATGTGCTACTCATTCTGTTAGGCACATTACATGTGTTATCTCATGTTATTGAATCTTTCAAAATATATTTCTTCACCTACTAAAAATTGATAGGGGTGACTTTAGCAAGATGGCAGAGTAGGAAGCCCTGCACACTCCTCCTCCCACTAGCAACTGATTCAACAACAATGCACAAATGCCCTTCATGAGAAATCAAGAAGCTAATTGAATGTTTCCTGCACCCAGAGCAAACATGAAACCGGACTCATCGAAGTCAATGGGGAGATTCAAGAAACCCTCTAATAAGACCCCCAAACCTAGTACAGCAACATATAATCAAGAAGATTGCAGGAAGGGGAAAGACGGCAGGCTAGAAGCAGCCCATGTGCATGGCTCTCAAGGAGAGGATCAAAAGTTGCAGATGGATGCCCACCTACAGGCGGATCTTCTTGGAAAGAACATAGAATTACTGAAGTGACAGGGGACATTCGGAATGAAGGAAAAGGTGACAGGGGGATTCATTCTGGAAGGTTGGAAGGTACCTGGTCAAGGCATCCAAACGTGGGGAAGGTCAGGAGGAGAGAGCCCTGGGACTCCACACTCACCCCTCAGACACTGTGGCCCAAGCTAGGAGGGGGCCCCCCACAGACCTCTGGTCTGACCAGGGAGCTGCTCGGAGTCTGTGCAGCAACATTGCATGGGAGAGCAGGTACAGCAGGGACCTGATGGCTATCATTCCTGGGTTACTGCAACCAATGCCATTCTAAGCTATAGGCACAAAGCACCGCGCTGCAAGGGACCCAGCTTTGCAGCAGTCACCTCTGCATTGCCTCGCTGAACCCGGGAAGGGGTGGGCAGGACAGGCACTCTCCTACTCTCCTGTGTTGTGTTCTATGACTGGGAGGGAGTACTCCTCCCCACCAAAAGGGGATTTGGGCAGAATGGTCACCACAGATACCACAGATGCCACCTGAGAAGCCTTGTGGGACAACCTTTGTGGGACAAAGACAGAGGGAGAGCCCTGGCAGCTTGGGATCCCCAGCCTCACAGCCCCACCCCCGCCGCAACCCACACACTGCCGCCCACCCTGCAGGCCTCCACCTCCATGGTTCCTGTGCCATTGTACAGTTCCAGCCCCCACCCATGCAGCTCCTGCCCTGCCTCCAGGCTGTGGCTTCACCCACAAAGCTCCAGTGCTCCCATCATGAGGCCCCAGGCTCTGTCTCCTAGGTTCATCACAGCCCTGAGGCCCACAGCTTCACCCCATGAGGCACCAGTGCTGAGGCTGGGCTCCATAGCTCCTCCCCAGAGGCTACAGTGCCCCCGTCAGGCCCTAAGGCTCTGCCCTCAAGGCAAGCCCAGGGTTCCTCCCACTGGGGCTCCAGTGCCACTGCTGGGCCCTGCAGCTCTGCCCGTGAGGCTTAAGTGCTCCCCTTGGGCCCTGAGGATCTGCCCTGGAGGATTCACCAATGCCATTGGGACCATAGCTCCAACCCTGACTCTCCAGGGCTGACCACAGGCCCTGAGGCTCTACACCCCTGAGGCTCCAGGGATCCCATCAGCTCCAACACTCTCACTAGGCTCCCAGACCCAGCAGTGAGGCTCCCTGCTAGCTGCCTGGTGGAACTACCCCATGGCCCAATGTTCCATCAGGGATGGCTTCCAGCTGCCATCACACTTGGACCTGGTTCGGGCAAACACCCATACCCTGGAAACCCATGACCACTGCCTAGATAGCCTCACCCAGCTGCTACTGTCACTTCCATAGGGAGAAATGCCCAGAGCAATCCCCCGCAATGCCAGCCTCCATGGAGAGGGTCTTGCCCAGCCCCCAGCTGGAGCTTCTAACAGTGACATGGAGAACAACCTGCCACTCCCCATGAAGATCAGGAGCATAATGCTATTCAGTCTGAATGTAAACTCCCAAAATGTACATTCTGAAATCTAATTCTCTAACACTAATTCTCTAACACTAATGCAATAGTGTTAAGAGGTGGGGCTTTCCGGAAGTGATTAGGTCATGACAATGAAACCATCATCAATGAGATTAGTGCCCTTAGGAAAGAGATCTCAGAAAACTAACCCATCCCTTCTGCCAAGTGAGGATGAAGAGAGAATGAATCACCTATGAACCAGAAGCAGGCCCTACCCAGGCACTGAATCTGCTGGTATTTTGATCTTGGACTTCTCAGCTTCTAGCACTGGGAGAAATAAATTTCTGTTATTTATAAGTTACCCAGTTTAAGGTATTTTGTTAGCAGCCCAAATAGGCTAAACCACTGGCCTTGCACTTGTCATTTCCTCCCCCTCGAGCTCTCTCTCTTCCAACCTACCCCCTCACTTCTGACAGATCTTTGATTAAAGGCCATTTCTCCTTTGGGCCATCCCCCAAACCTTGAAACTCTCTATAACTTTTCCTGCCTTGTTTTTCTCCATACTTATTATCATCTAACATAATATATACACATTTTGTCTATCTCCCACCACTAGATGATAAACGCCATGAGAGCAGAGGGTTTTTTTTTTGTCTACACATAGTAGATATTTATTGAATGAATGAGTGACTAGATAAACAAATGAATTTTTAAAAGTGCTGCCAGAGCTCAAAGGAAGGAAAAGTTTATGGCGGAGGCAGCATGTGAGTTGGTCCTGGAAGACTTGGTAGAATTTGGACAATAAGAGATGGTGCATGAAGGCTTATCTTTCTACCAAACATAGGAGAGCCCATTCACCCCCAATCATATTATAAAGTATATGAAAATGATAAATAAATGTGTATAAATAAAATAAGTAAATAAAAATTATATAATTTAAATATTAACATAAATGTGATATTAATATTAACTACTAAGTGAGTCAAAAGTATTTTTAAATTGTTCTTGTGAAAAAGTAGCCAAATGCACGGGAGAGGAAGAATTGAACAGAGACTTTCATGGCAGTTCTCAGCAGGAGCCAGGGCACACTCAAAGGCTTCAGAGGTGAGTGGGACTGCAGATGCAGAAAATCTGTCTTCCCTTTCCCTTGGTAAATGTATAACCCAATAATTCTTATCTAATGGGATCAGGGATATTTTTTTCTTCGTAAATTGTTAGAAGAGAGGTTTTTCCAGGCAACAAGGTAAAAGTAAAAAGCTTAGGGTTAAGGCAGGTGTATGTGCGTGCGTGTGTGTGTGTGTGTGTGTGTGTGTGTGTGTGTGTGTGTGTGTGTGTGTGTGTGTGGTGAAAGATTGCTTGAGCTGTGAGCCATGGAAACAAAGAAGGCACAGGAGCTCTTTTAGGCAATGTGGCAGTGAGCATGACTCCAGATTGAACACGAAAGCCAACAAATCATTGTTAAATGAATGAATTCCCACCTATTTAAAATATTCCAAAGATAGTCTGTCCAAGCACTTGTAGATGATTCTTTGATTCCCTGAAAACTCAGTGATTTATCTCCTCCATGGGAACTAAATGGTGTACTAACTTTATCTTCTTTGTGCAGAAATGCAGCATCCAAAACAGAATGTTATGCTGGAAGGAACCTTAGGGGTTGCTTATTCCAACTACTCTCATTCTTTAATGAGAAAGTAGGTTTCTGAGATGTGTACAGCCTGTCACAGAGATGGTTAGTATCAGATCCTGGACGAGAACCAAGGACTTCTGGCTCTGCATCCAGAACTCTTTCTCCTTCCCTAGACTGACAACTGTCCACTGTATTATTTGTTTTATTGAACAACAAAGCAGGTCAGGTGGGCTATATTTCTTGGTATGTTATCTGATGCATTCTTCAGAACTTGAATTCTCTCTTTCACTTGAGTTCCTGCTGAAAGTCAAGGTCGACCTAACAGTCATTCATTTCATTCATTTAGTCAGTAAATATTTATGAGCACTTATTAGATGTCAGGCACTGTGTTAAGGCACCGATGATCCAACAATAAACATGATAGTCATGCTGTTGGATTCATGAAACTTGTGTTTTGGTGAGGATGGCAGAAAACAGTGACAAATAAAATTACTAAACATTGGGATAAGTGATATGAAGAAAACAAATAAGATAGCTACAATAGAAAATAGGAAGGCAACCTACCTTAAATAGCATGGCCAGAAGAGGATGTGTGATTGAGTCTGAAATAAGCGAAGGACCCAGGCATTGGAAGACATTCCAGGCAATGGGGACCGCAAGTGAAAAACCCTGGAGACAGTCAAGAGCTTGACCTGCCTGAGAACCCGAGAGAAGCTCTGTGTGTCTGGAGCACATGAGAGAGGGAGGAAGAGTGAACAGACGTGAAGTCAGAGTGGATGTAGGTCCAGGTCATGTGGGAACTAGAGGCTCTGCTTTGAAGCTTGAATTTGATAACAAGTACATGAGATGCCATTGAAGGGTTTTAAGCACAGAGTAACATGATTTTATTTACATGTTAATAAGAGTTTTCTATGTTAGGCACTATTCTACTCATTTAAAAAACTCATTCAATCAAATGGAAAAAATCCATTTAATCATCGTTATGTATAACAAACCAACTCTATAACATTATCATTTTATAGCTGAACCAATTGCAGTACAGAAAACTTAAATAACTTGTCTCAATTCGTATAGTTAGTAAGTGGCAGATCCAGGATTCAAACCCAGGTTGTATCACTCCAGAGTATTCACACTAAATCACTATACTTTTGCTTTTTATGTAATTTTATGAATATTTGGTGGGGGGTGAGGAAGGGGCAAGAGGCAGAGATCAGTTAAGGTGTTATTGCAGAGGTCTAGGGAACATATAATAGTGGCATATAATAGTGGCATTGCTACATGGAATGTAGCAATGGAGATAGAGAAAGGGTGCTAGATTTCAGATGTGCTTTGGTAGTAGAATTGACAAGACTTGATGATGTAGTAGATATAGCTGGCAAGAACAAGAAAAGAAGGTGGCTCTCGATAACACATCAGGTTGATGGTAGTGCTGTTTATTAAAATAAGGAAGACTGGCAGTACAGGCACAGTAGGATTTGGAAAGTGAGCTAGAGTAACCTAGGGCTAATTATCACGTCGTTAACTGTGCATCAAAGTGGTTCAGTGGCGATGTCTGAACCATGAGGAAGGCTCAATCCAGATACTTAAAACAAGACCCCAGACCATAATCAGAGCCCTCTTGTGACAGAACCCTCAGGGGGCTCCATCCATGGTCTATGGCGAATGTGTCTTGCTCTTGCTCTGTAAACCTATCTTGTCCTTCCTCAATAAATTTCATTTCACACTTGGAACAAAAAAGATAAGGAAGACTGGAGGAGAAGTGAAACAAGTTTTAGAAGTAAAAAGGCAAAGGTTTTGGTTTAGCTATTTTAAGCTGGACATGTCCAGTACATGTTTGGATCAGTCTGGGGCCCAGAGGGATGAATATAGAAGTTTAGGAGACACCTGCATGAAGATGGGTTTTAAAGCCATGAGAATATACAAGGCAACCTAGGGGGAGAGTGTGGAGAAAGAAATAAAGAAGGCCCGAGACTAATCCCTGAGAATAATAACAAATATTTAGAAGTGGTTTAGAGAAGAACCCATCAAGGGGACCTGAGATGCTTTGGACAGGAAAATGGAGGAAGAAGAAAGTATGGTGACAGAAATCCAAGGAAAGAGATTCATAGGAAAGGGAGTTGTCAATATGTCATATGCTGCTGAGAAGTCAAGAACAGGTGTAGGCTAAACACCTACATCTCTAGATTGCAGGGTCTTCAGAAAGCTTTCCCCCTTACAGGCCCTCCCTCTCAGCTCCCAGATGTATGGGAGTCCACATTGAAGCCTTTATTCCTTTTTTTTTAAACACATTCAAAGTCCCGTGAGTGAAATATCAAATTGAGTCACTTCTACGGGGTAGTGGCAGTATTGTTAAAGCTAGGAAGAGGGAAAGCGGAAACAAGAAACATGGGAGACATCAAACAGCAGCATGAACCACCTTACACGTTTGCCTGGGGCCCGCTCACCGCGATGAGTCACTCCTGTTTCACGCTGGTGTTCTGGCTGACATTGACTTCAGAAATGACTATAAAATCTCCCTTACATCCCTTCAGGGGATGCCCTCCTCCTATATGATACACCGCTGCTGATGAAGCTCTCGATACACTCTCTTTACAGTCTTTACATGGCCATCCTTCCTGAGGATGTGTCAGGACATAACTAGAAACAAAACTCTTATTGATGAGTTTTGCTTATTAACAAGCGTGATGCTATCATCCGACTGATGGAGACCGGGAGACTGGGAAAGAAACACCAGATGACTTGCATCTGCAGACCCACCCACAACCCAAACCAGACCAACCCACGGCCTTCAGAAGGGTGGATTTGCCAGAAAGAAGACTCCATGCCTGGTTGGATGCTAGATGGACATGAGTTCTAGCTGCATACCTGGACCTGAACCATTGGTAGCCCACTTGCTTACATCTTCTGATTTCTTCTTTGATATTTCACAGATCCTAAGGGGAGAGCTAAGATGGAAAACTGGCTCACCTTCAGTGTCAAATGTTTCCACAGTAAATGATTTCAGCCACCTGATTGGGTGGGGGGGGTGGGGTGGCAAAAATGCCATTCATCAAAGTATTTAATTCTTTAGAAACCCTGCTCTCACATGCTTTAGAGACAAAGGCAACTCAAGTAGGGCGAGGGCAATATACGTAACCAAAACAGTTGTATCCCCGTAATATGCTGAAATAAAGAAGAAGAAAAAAAGAGACAAAAAGGAAGCCAGCATCCTTCCCTTGGCTTGTGGCTAGAAAAACACTGATACTATGTATCAGCTGTTTCTTAACAACATAAAATTATAATCAGTAGAGTGAATGAATGAATGAACTAGCAAGTTAATGAATAAAAGAAAAAGTGACACCACTATTGATGCCCTGTAGATTGTTCCATGTGTAATTGCACTGGCTGTGATTCCTTCCAGACTCAGAACAGGGTACAAGTTTGGGACAGACAGGCGAGGAATGCAGGAAAAGCTACAAGGGGTATAAACAAAGAGACCTTGGCCCCTGGGTAATGGAGGTGACTGTGTTCTGCACATTTGTCCTTGTGGAGTCTTTTAGGCAATCACAGCCAACTGCTCTCAAATCCCTTATCTGAGGATAAAATTTCCCTGACTGTACAAAAACGAAGCAGCTGACAGCCTCCCTAAGGAGGCATTTTTGAAAAGCAAGCATTTCCCCCCTTCAGAGCAAGCCCTTCTGAGGTTAGCGTTCCTGGAGAGGCTCCAAACTGTCCAGAAACTCTGTGTCCCTGGAGTCTGAACAGGGCAACAGTGAAAACTCAACGAGATTTCTTAAACAACAAAACAAACAAAACAAAACTTTCACTTGTCACCTAAAGGATGCAGAGAGGAGAGTAGCTGAGACATGTGAGGACAAACGCTGTTCCTGGAGCCTTGGAACCTCAATAAGTAAATGGCAGGGGCAGAATTGTGATTTGGCTCTCAGGTGACTGCGCCAAGCAGAATTCCTCTCAATTTCTTTAAATTAATCAGTGCATTTTCATGTAAACCCCAGATTGATCCTAAATTGGACAATCTGGATCCAGTTGTTTGATGGGCCTGCCTCATGGAAATGGTGCCTTGGCAAGATCACGTAACCAGAAGTGAGACTACATTGTCCTGTTTCAGAACTTTCTTCATGTTCTTCTCTCACCTGCAAAAGGAAGAACCCTCCTCCATCTCCACCTATGAAAAAAAAGTCATTTTTTTTCTAGAATTATCTTTTGTCCCTACCACCTTCAAGCAGTGTGGGATAGGGAAAAAGAGCTGAGAAGTCAGATAAAACTGCTTATCAGCCCAACTTCACCATTTACTAGTTGCTCGAGCTCAAATAATTTCCTTATCTCTCTGAGCCTCAGTTTCTTAACCTGTAAAATAGATCTAATAATACATGCTACACAGGATTGCTGTGAGGATTACATCTGGTGACATATGCGTGCTCATTACCCCAGTGTTGGCACTTGGTAAGCATTCAGTACATGCTGCTTCCTTTCTGTCCCCAACATCATGCTCAATCCAACCAGAGATGTCCTTATTTCTTCTACACACGCTCAGCATGTTTATTATCTATCCATTTGCAGAATCCCTGTTATGTCTTGTCTTAGCTTTTCTACTACTCTAGAAGCTCCTTGAGGGTATGAAATGTGTAGTGTACAATTTCATTATTCCCCTAGAGCCCACCATGCACCTTCATATGAAAATCATTCTGTGAACATTTATTAAATAAACAAATCTCTTTCACCAGAACAAATCAGTAGGTAAACTTTCCTTACATTCTTATTTACAAATCTTTACAAAGAGAAAGGATTGAAGAAGTCAGCTAATACATGAGATAAAGAGAAGAAGGCACCAGAATTTATGGAATGCCTCTTATGTGTTAGGGCTTTTACATTGAAATTTCACTTATTTCCCACATCAAGTCTCTTTTAGTCTCAATTTACAGAAAGGAAACTGACTCAGAAATATAAATAATTTGCCCAGGATTTCACAGATTGTAATAGCATTTCAATTACCCTAATTGAAATGTCTCTGTGCAAAATGAAAAGAAATTGAGGGAGAGACACCAGGTTGGGTCCAGAGCCCCTGGCAATCATTAGCTCTGATCAGTGTTCTATTTTGTCAGATACTGTCTACAAGAGTGTCAATAATAACTGAGAATCTGCCAACAAGTTGGCCAATTAATAAACTGTCTATTCTTCTCCTAAGAAAAAAGACTAAAAAAAGCAGCTTCCTGGAACCCACAACCCCCTCTCTATTTGCTAAAGTTCAAAATTCCATGGTTACCTTTTGTCCCATTGCAATACACAAGGCCCTTTGCCCAGTTGACAGATGCTTGTCCAGAGAGATGTTATTTTAAAGGCTGAACTTTGCACTCTCAGCAGTCTTGCCCTGGAATCAGGAACAGTCTGTTCAACAGAAGTCCCTGGTGCTTCACCATCCAAACAAACATGGAGCTCAGCATTGCCTTCCCCATCTCAAAGGACAGGATCCAGAGAACCACAGAGATTCTCAAAGCACCCTCCCTCAACACAAGAGCTTCAGATTTTCCCTCCAAAGTTTCTGTATTTCAAATTTTTTATTTACTTAAGAGGAAAGCATTATTTAGGTCCTAATGGTCTTAGTGTGCTCCTGAACAGTGGCAAACACTGGCTTGGTATGGCATGAGGCAGTGGTAGTAGTCTGGGTCCCCCAGGCCGGTGTGGTGAGGAAGCAGGGGTGACGTAAGAGGAGGAGCCCGATATCAGGGAGTACGTATCTGAGATAATTTTGAAACACAAATGTAGAATCCACAAACACAGGAATAGAAGTTCTCGCAGGTTCCATAGTCATGATGTCTGGGTTGCTTTACACAGACTGGAAGCCACATGGTTGATGCAAGAGCCAGCCCAAGTTGTAGGGCATTCACCACCCCTCCCATTCTCTCCTGTGGCCCGAACTTGTGGCTGGTTCCCAGCTCTTCATAGTCCTGCAGTCTTGGCTCTCTTCTAGAACCTCTCTGCTCCTCTCCTCCCTTTTCCTTTCGGGGACTTCCTTCAAGACCATCCTTATGTTTCTGTCTCATACCTTTTTATTATTATTATTGTAGGATCTTCCTTCCCTTCACCATTTTTTTCTACCTGTTAGCTGCATGAAATATCTGAATTTCATATTGCAAAATTGGATTTTACAAACACAGGACTTCATACCTTGGTTCCTAGTCCATGGGAAATCATCCCAAAATCTCAATTATGTTTTTAGGGAGATGGGCCATATTTCTATAGATCACTCTTAATTTCATCCCTGGACCAACGGGCAGGTTCTAGAGATCAAAAGCTCTCCCATGAGAAGGTCTACAATAGAAAAATGTCTCTAGTTCGGTATACCTGGGGAAGTGAACCAAGTCTATCAAGGCACAAGCAAGCAGCCACACTTCCATTTGTATTGTTGAAATGAGTTTTATAATTGTACAATGGAAGCCACACAGTAATTAAGTTCAGAAAGAGTGTAACTTAATTAATAAATAATAAATCCATAACAGAGTATTAAAAGAACTCAGAAGCATCCTGAATCATTATGTTCAATGACCAAGGGGCAATTTCACACAAAATATCCCTTGCTGCTAATAGAAAAGTCCTCTTTTTTCTTTTATTAGTTTTAAACAATGTTTATTGTTTTAAATGTTTACTTAATTACTTTTTTCTTGAATGCTTTCTGTGAACTTGCTTATTATTCCTGTTACGGTAATATTGCTGTTTATTAGAAGTAGCCTTTTCCCTAAAATCCTTAGTCTTTCAGATTTAAAGACAATTTAAGGTTTTGACCATTTGGCAGTAGAAAATATCTGTGCTTGTTTCAATTTAGTTTTATAAAATCTATAAAGTTTCACTCCTTAAATCATGTACCAAATTTGCCAATTTTCTGTCCAAGTATCTCAGGTGAATAGCACGATGTTATCCATTAAAGCTTTTGCCACCTTTCTTAAAGCAGCTTATGTCGCGAGGAAAAAAGCATTAAAGAGCAACGGTTTGTTGTTATAAAGAATATGTTTTAGGTTTCCTTCAATTTTTTGAAATTATAAATTTTCTGTCCAATATGAAATATCCACAAATATGCAAATTTCTGCAGAGACATAGAACTTCATTGCAAGTATACCAGATTGTTTATTTCATTTTTTTTTGTTTTAGATTTTTTTCTCCAAAACCGTAGTTGTATGCTGATCATAGAATTCATGATATGATCCTGCAAACTTTTTTCTTTTTCTTTTATTTCAGAATACTATAGGGGTACAAATGTTTTGGTTACATAAATTGCTTTTGTCCCATTAGAGTCAAAGTTATAAGTGTGCCTATCACCCCCAATAGTGTGCATCAGCCCCATTAGGTGTGAATTTACCCATCCCCTCCTTTCATAGAAGGCTAGAAGGCTAAAGAGATAAGTGGTGTGGCATCCTTTATTTTATATGAGATGAGAGGATCCAAGGAAGACACTAATGAATCTGTCCTTGCAGAAGTGACCAGAGTCACTAAGAAACATTCGGGCTTTTTGCAAGAAACAGTAAAGAGGACAAATATTAAAGTACTTTTTTCTCTGTGTTTGTAAAAGATGAATGATGTTCTTGACCAATGATTGGGTCCAGGAATTAAAATTGTGGAATAAATTTGAAGGAGGGAAGCTGGGAGGCACAAACCCAACCTTTTGAGGATGAGTGATGGGAGGAGTGGCTAGAGACACCAAGAGTTTGCTGGTACTGTGATTTGCAGAGGAGATGGGGACTCTTGGGAGCTATTTTGGCTTGAGTCACCTTGGCATTCTCTGACCCTGGGGAAACTTGTCCCAGGTTAAAAAAAAAAAAAAAGACCAAGAGAAGCTCCAAAGGAGCCTAAAAGCTTTGTGATATCTGGGGTAGAAGGATTCTTGATAAAAGAATTTTTTTTAATTTCTAGGGTAAGGCAGTTGATTATGGTGGCTATGGGTGGCAGCCAAGTCAGCATTCCAACATAGGTGGCAGCACCAATGAAGGCCATGAGGAAAGAGGCACTCCTATCAGCCAATTTGATCACTGCTCACTCTATCTTCCTCAGTGAGAATTTCCTAGTCGTACTTTCTCCAAGTATGCAAAGTTCTCATCTGCAATGAGCTTAGGAAACCCGGTGGATTTTGGTTTCTAAGAGAGCTCCGAGCTAGCTGGGCTCTAGGTCAAGCAAATTGCATTCATCCCAAAATCACTTGCTCTGTCCTTTCGTAATCCCTGATTCATTTTTTTTTAATTCGCAGATTTTCTTTTTCAGAGAAGTCTAGGTTTACAGAAAAATTGAGCAGAAAATACAGAGTTCTCATATACCCTCTCTATCTTCTCCACACACACACAGTTTCCCTGTAATTACATCTTGCGTTAGTGTAGTAAATTTGTTACAACTGATGGACCAATATTGATACATTGTTATTAACTAAAGTCCATAGTTTACATTAGGGTTCACATTTGTATTGTACAATTCTATGGATTTTGACAAATATATAATGACATGTGTCCATCATTACCATATCATACAGAATAGTTTCACTCCCCCAAAAACCTCTGTACTCCATCTATTCATCCCTTCCTCCCTCCCTCTATGTCCAACCCCTGGCAATCAGTGATCTTTTTACTGTCTCTATAGTTTTGCCTTTTCCAGAATGTCATAGTTGGAGTCATATAATGTGTAGCTTTTTCCAGATTGTGTTTTTATCATCTAGTAATATGTAATGTGCATTTAAGATTCCTCCTTTTGTTTTCACAGTTTGATAGCTCATTTGCCTTTAGTGCAGAATAATATTCCATTGTATGGATGTAATGAAGTTTGTTTATCCATTCTCTTACTGAAGAACATTTTGATTGCTTCCAAATTGTTTTGGCAATTGTAAATAAGGCTGCTATAACCATCCATGTGCAGGTTTTTGTGTGCACATAAGTTTTCGACTCCTTTTAGTAAGTATCAAGGAGGTTCATTGCTGAATCATACAGTTTTGTAAGAAACTGCCAAACTACCAAAGTGGTTGTGTCATTTTGCATTCCCACCAGCAATGAATGAGAGTTCCTGTTATTCCACATCCTTTCCAGTATGTGGTGGTGTTGGTGTTTTAGATTTTCTTTATTCTAACAGGTGTGTAATGCTGTCTCATTGTTGTTTTAATTTGCAATTCCCTAATTACATATGATGTTGAGCATCTCTTTATTTGTTTATTTCCCATCTACATATTCTCTTTCCCGAAGTGTCTGTTCAGATCTTTTGCTCATTTTTAAATTGAGTTGTTTTCTTATCACTGAGTTTTGAGAGTTCTTTGTGTATTTTGGATACAAGTCCTTTATCAGATATGCATTTTGAAAATATTATATAGCTTGTTTTTTTCATTCTCTTAACAGTGTCTTTCACAGAGCAGAAGTTTTAATTGAAATGAATTTCTGCTTATCAATTTTCTCTTTCATAGATCATACTTTCGGTGCTGCATCCAAAAACTTATTGCCAAACCCAAGGTCACCTAAGCTTTCTCCCATGTTATCTTAGAAGTTTTATAGTTTTGTGTTTCACATTTAGGCTTATGATTCATTTTGAGATATTATAATTTTTGTAAAAGTTGTAAGTTTTGTATCTAGATTTATTTATTTACTTATTTTCACATGTGGATGTCTAATTATTTTACCACCGTTTGTTGGAAAAAATCATCCTTTCTCCATTGAATTTCTTTTGTTATTTTGTCAAAGATCAGTTTACTGTATTTGTGTAGGTCTATTCTTGGGCCCTCTATTCAGTTCTATTTATCTATTTGTCTGTCATTTTGCCAATATCATACTGTCTTGATTACTGTAGCTTTATAAGCAGTCTTAAAGTTCAGTAGTGTCAGTCCTCCAACTTTGCTCTTCTTCAGTAATGTGTTAGCTATTATGGGTCTTTTGACTCTCCATATAAACTTTAGAATCAGTTTGTCAGTATTTACAAAACAACTTACTGGTATTTTTATTGGGCCTGTGTTGGATCTATAGATCAAATTGGGAAGAACTAACATCTTAACAATGTTAAGATGAATCCATGAATATGGAATATGTCTTCATCTATTTAGACCTTTGATTTCTTTCATCAGAATTTCATAGTTTTCCTCATATAGATCTTCATATTTCATTAGATTTATACTCAACTATTTAAGTTAGTACCTAAGCATTTTATTTTTTGGTGTTAATATAAATAGTATATAAATACTATTGTATTTTTAATTTCAAATTCTAATTATTTGTTGTTGATATGTAAGAAAGCAATTAACTTTTGTGGATTAACCTGATATCCTATAACTTTGCTTTGCCAATTAGTTCTGGGAAAATTTATGTTGGGGGAGTCAATTCTTTGGGATTTTCTACATAAACAATCATGTCATCTGCAGAGACAGATTTATTTCTTCCTTCTCAATCTATATGCCTTTTATATCCTTTTCCTGTTTTATTGCATGTCATGTTCATGTCATGAACATTTCCTTCTGAACGTTTTTCCTAATGCCCATGTCTTTACTGCTGATTATTAGTCACTAAATACAGACAATTACCTTTTACTTGATTTAATGTGTTTGTAAAGCTACTCTTACACTTGAGTTACAGAGTTCCAACAACTGTGGTTAACCAGCCTCTCTGGGGGTGAGTGACGTGTCAGGGAAATGACAAACTGCAATCTTCACATTCCTGTGGGATATGATTGGCCTACATAGTGGCTTAGGAGGTATATTTATAAAAGAAATCCAGTTCTGTGAAAAGCATAAATAGTTGCTTATTTATTTATTCTAAACAGATACTTGATAATGTCCACTTCAATAAATTATGCAGGGGAAAATCCCAAAACACAATACCTCTTCTTTAAAAACAATTTAAAAATTCACTTTCACTTATATGGTAAAATTTACCAAAATTATATTTCATGTGAATGAAATATCACATGTCCACAGGTAACAATTCAAAAATTCAATATTTCCATATTAGTGTAGATGAATGTTCTTGGTCTAGCAAGATCTGGTATAGAAAATTACTTAACTTTCTTTAACCTAGGACTGCCTGTGTGTGTGTGTGTGTGTGTGTGTGTGTGTGTGTGTGTGTGTGTATGTGCCATCTTATAACTTTCAGAATAAGGCTCTTCATCTACACAGAGAATTTGATTAATCTTCTGTATCCTTCAACACTACAAAAATGTTTATTTTTATATGCCAGTGAAATGCACAAATTATCTCTTTCTAAACTGTAAAAACTAGTAGAGGCATTTTGTTGCTAAGGTGATATGAAAGATAGGATTTGCCATATCCAGCACAGTTGAAAAAATGCATATAACCATTGAGAAGGGTACAGCTTCTCTTGAAATTAAGAAAAGGGAAGTAAACTGTGCTTCTTTCTCAAAGGGATTGATCTGGAATGCCCTACACTGCCAGCTCAAATAATCTCTCTGCAAATTTCGAAACAAAAGAGATGAAAAAATTACAGGCTGTCACTTTTATTTACAACATCTCTCCAACCAGAGCCTGTATTTACACTGCTACATCTGAAACAAATCTGTGTGGAAAAGTTTCAGAGGGATGGCCAGCTTGTTGGCACATTGTTGCCACAGCCTCTCACAGGTATATGACCTTGGTCAATAACCCAGGTCCTCTACCTCAAAGCTACTGTGCAGAAGGCAGGGTGCTGGGGGTGGGGGCACCAAGAGGAGGATAAGGACAGAAGAAAATTATGGAAGTACATTTTAAAAATTCAAAATGCAATTGAAATTCCAATTTCAATCAAAAACACTAACAGGCTCTGCTAAATACCCACAAAGTCCTGCTAAAAATATGTGAAGTTCATCTGCAGTTCAAATCTCAGAATTATTTTTATTTCCTAGCTTAGGCCTATCAGAAACACCATGGAGCCTTTAGTTCTTTTACTGAGAAGATAGTCTGTCCATGCAAATGGAGTAACATGTCCTTAAGTCCTTAAATCACCAAATGAAGCCAGAAGTGAAAGCAAATTGACAAATCTTTCCTGGGCCATTATACTGAAGGTTAATAGCACAAAGCTTGTTATCAGTTAAACCTGAATCTAAGCTTACTAGCTTCAAGACAAACTCTCTGAGCTTCAGTCTCTTAACTTTCAAAATGGATTGTTTGTTAAGATTAAAAGATATGAGAGCCAGGTGTGGGGCCTCATGCCTGTAATCCTAGCACTGTGGGAGGCCAAGGCGAGAGGATTGCTTGAAGCCAGGAATTCAAAACCAGCCTGAGCCGTGTAGTGAGACCCCATCTCTACAAAAAATAGAAAAATTAGCTGAACTTGGTGGTATGTGCCTGTAGTCCCAGCTACTTGGGAGACTGAGGCAGGAGGATTGCTCTAGCCCAGGAGTTTGAGGTTGCCGTGAGTTATGATGACACTACTGCACTCTACTCCAGGTGACAGAGTGAGACCCTGTCTCAAATAAATAAATACATGAGATGAGATTTTATACACACACACACACACACACACACACACACACACACACGGCATAGACCCATTATACTATATACTGCCTAGAATAGGGTCAATGCAATAATTGCTTTCTTCCCACTGTTTATATTACTTCTTTGGATCATGTATAAGTTCTCTGATTGGTCAGCTACTTATAACATAGCTGAACCATAGCTGCCTCCCACTGACCCACAGATACAGAAAAGATAAGACATTGACTGAAGAGAGGAAATACTTTAATTTTAAAACCAAATGACTTTAAAACATATAATCCAGATGTAAAGAGAAATCACCCTGTCCTCTGAGATTGATGTGAAACTGTGTTGGGCCCTACCCCTCACTGAGTAGAAAGTTCAATGCTCTACCCAAGATTTCTGCAGAATCTTAGGGCTTACCTTTTCACGGTCATTTCTAGCTTCAAGTGAATGCTTCTGCCGCACATCCAAGTTCATTTGGGGCCCACATCCTCTTTTCATCACCCCTCCCCAAATGCAACTCATCTCCCTAACCCCCACTCTCGTTAATATTCTAGAATTCTTTGGAAAAAAAAAAAAAAACTCATGTAAACAATTGAGGCCAGGCAGGCTTTACTGAAGGTTTGAGAATGCAGAGAGATTTTATACCACAATAATAAAAGCAACTGAATATACAATATTAGGCATGCTATATTAAAAACATCTTGGGTTTGCCTTTCTCCAGAAGATCCAGCCTCTCTCCTACAGCCCAGCACCCTCTTCCTCTCCCACCCTCCTACCCCAAAAGTCTCTTTGCCTTATTTGCAGAGAGGTTTTTTCTCTCTGGCTCCATACGTGGCATTTGTCTCTTGGCATATCCGGAGGCACACTGATATGCTCTGCTAAGCAAAGAGACATCCACTTGGAGTCTCAGAGGAACTGGCAGAGGCTGTGAGAAATTATTCTTTCCTTCTCTACAACTGCCCACCCCAGCAGTCAATATAAGGAAAAGGAAGTATAATAGTATAGGAATTTGTACTCCCACTAATATATATTATCCTTTCTCAAACTCCTAAAAAGACAGAACTGACAATTTAAGGATTTTAAAAAATTAATATACTTTATTTTTTAGGAGTTTAGGTTTTAGAAAAATTGATCAGAATATACATAGCTTTGACATATTCCTTCACACACACTTTCCCCGAATATTAACATCTTGCCTTAGTGAGGTAAATTGGGTACAACTGATGAATCAACACTGATGCATTGGCCGTATGTGAATGGTTTTATATCCAGGTTTTCTGTTTTGTTCCACTGGTCTATGTCTCTACCTTTGTGCCAATACCATGTTATTTTAGTTAGTATAGTCCTGTAGTATAGTTTGAAGTCTGGTAGTGTGATACTTCCCAACTTGTTCCTTTTGCTGAAGATTGCTTTGGTTATTTGGGCTCTTTTCTGGTTCCAAATGAAACATAGAATTATTTTTTCTAGATCTGTGAAATATGACATTGATATTTTGGTGGGAATTGAATCTGTAAATCACTTTGGGTAGTATGGACATTTTAATAATGTTGATTCTACCAATCCGTGAGCATGATATGTTTTTCCATTTGTTTGCATCATCTGTGATTGCTTTCCTCCAGTGTTTTGTAGTTCTCTTTGTAGATGTCTTTCACCTCCTTAGTTACATATATTCCTAGGTATTTTATTTTCTTTGTAGCAATTGTGAATGGCATAGAGTCTTTGATTTGACTTTCAGCTTGACTGTTATTGGTGTATAGGAATGCTCCTGACTTGTATACACTGATTTTGTAACCTGAAACTTTGCTGAATTTATTAACAAAGCAGACTACAATATATACTGGGGGAAAGAATCCCTGTTCAATAAATGGTGCTGGGAAATTTTGATAGCTACATGCAGAAGAATGGAACAGCATCCATGTCTCTTACCACTCACAAAAATTAATTCAAGATGGATAAAGCACTTAAATGTAAGGCATGAAACCATAAGAATTCCAAAAGAAAATGTTGAAAAAACTCTTCTACATATTGGCCTACGCAAATAATTTATGAAGAAGACCCCAATGGCAATGACAGCAACAACAAAAATAAATAAATGGGATTGATAAAATTAAAAAGCTTCTGTACAGGCAAGGAAATAATCAACAGAGCAAATAGACAACCTACAGAATGGGAGAAAATATTCACAAGCTATATAACCAATAAAGGACTGATAACCAGAATCTACAAAGAACTCAAGCAAATCAGCAAGAAAAAACCAAACAACTCCATTAAAAAGTAGGCAGAAGACATGAACAGAAGTTTCTCAAAATAAGATAGACAAAGGGCCAATAAACATATGGAAAAATGTTTAATACCACTAATAATCAGAGAAATGCAAATCAAAACCACAATAAGATATCACCATACCCTAGTCAGAATGGCTTTTATTAAAAAGTCCAAAAACAATAGATGCTAGAGTGTGGATCTAGAGAGAAAGGAACACTTATACACTGTTGATGGAACTGTAAATTAGTGCAACCTCTATGGAAAATAGTATGGAGATTCCTCAAAGAACTAATAGTAGACTTACCATTTGCTCCAGCAATCCTGCTACTGGGTATTTACCCAAAGGGAAAGAAGTTGTTTTCTCAAAAAGACACCTGCACTCAAATGTTTATTGCAGTGATTCATAATTGCAAAGATGTGGAATCAACCCAAATGCTCATCAATTCATGAGTGGATTAACAAAATGTGGTATATGTATACTATAGAATACTACTCAGCCATGAAGAACAGTGGTTCCCAACCTTTTTGGCATCAGAGACCAGTTTCACAGAGGACAATTTTTCCATGGATAGGGGTGGAGGTTGGGGGTTGGAAGGGGGTGCCGTGGGTTAGGGGTGGTGGTGCAGACTCAGGTGGTGATGCGCTGCCCATTTCCTCATAGGCCACAGACTGGTACAGGGCCATAGCCTGGGGTTGAGGACTTCAAATGAAGAAGGATGACTTAATGCCTTATGCAGCAATTTGGATGGAACTGGAGACCATTAACCTAAGTGAAGTATCTAAAGAATGGAAAAACAAACACCATATGCACTCACTATTAAATTGAAGCTAACTGATGAGCACACATGTGCATAGAGTGAAGTAAAACTCAATGGAAATCAAGCAGTGGGGAAGAAGGAGGAGGGGATGGGTGAAAACCTGTCTAACAGGTACAATGAACGATATCAGAGTGATGGGCATACTTTTAACCCTGACTCAAGCATTACAAAAGCAACCCATGTAACCAAAAACATTTGTACCCCCATAATACTTTGAAATTAAAAAAAATATGAATACATTATAATTAACTAGAGTGCTTAGTTTACATTAGGGTTCATGCTCTGTTTTGTACCTACTATAGGTTTTGAAAAATGTATAATGACAGAATAGTTTTATTATCCTCAAAACTCCCTGTGCTCTACCATTTAATCCCTCCTCCCTTTTCTGCCCTCCTCCAACCCCTGGCAAACACTGACCTTTTTATTGGCTCCATGGTTTTGCCTTTTCCAGACTGTCACATCGTTGGAATTATAAAATATACAGTCTTTTCAGACTGGCTTCTTTCACTTGGCAATGTGGTTTTTAAAGTTCTTCTATGTCTTTTCATGGCTTGATAGCTTATTTCTTTTAGCACTGAATAATATTCCATCATCTGGGTATATCACAGTTTATCCATTCATCCACTGCAGGATATCTTAGAGGTTTCCAGTTTGAGGCAATTATGAATATAGCTGCTATAAACATTTACATGCAGGTTTTTGTATGGATGTAGGTTCTTCAACTCATTTGAGTAGCTAGAGACCAAAGATCAAGAGTGCTAGATTGTATGGCAAGAGTATGTTTGGTTTTGTAAGCAACCACCAAACTGTCTTCCAAGTGACTTTCGCATTCCCACCAGCAATGAATGAGAGTTCCTGTTGCTCCACATCCTTGCCAGATTTTTGTCATTCTAATAGGTGTGTGGTGATCAATTTGAGGAAGTTTTAAGTAACCTTTATTTCATCTGGTTACACTGAAAAACAATAAATGGCAGAAGGAGGGGTGGGTAAATTCATACCTAACAGGTACAATGCACGCTAACCGGGTGACGGGTGCTCTTATAACTTTGACTCAAACTATACAAAAGCAAAATATGTAACCAAAACATGTATACTCCCACAAAACTCTGAAATAAAAATAAAATAAATCCTTCAGAGTAAAAAAACAACAAAAAAAGCAAAAAATGGCAGGCAGTGAGGGGCAGTGTTTGTTTTTAGCATATGTTTTTCCATATGATAAAAATCTTCTTACTTTTTAGCACACAAAAATTCATATTCAAACATATGTTTATACATAGCTGGGCAGCATAATCCAGATTAATTAGGTAGATAATTATTTCCTTGAAAGGACCCTCTCTCCAAATAATCTATTTGGAACTTTCATAAATTTAACCAGCCTCAAATAAAAATTACCAAGATTCCAGTCGTAAATAGAAAGATTTATTCTACACAGTGAAGTTTCCAGATTCAAAGACATTGGGAAAATATTTTTAAAAATAAATTTTTCATCCTAACAAATCTTTCTAATTCATCTCAATTTCTCCCACAGAGGGAGTTTCTATACCATACTGCTGCCGAGATTAAATCCCCAAATTAACTTTGATCATGCTCCATTGTCATGTTTACCAATAGAAAAGAAAAATAAAAGAGAAATCTTCAATGACTTGAATCCTGTTTGGTGCAATTTCACTTGTTTATATGTCCCCTTGAAATGCCATTGCATAATTCCTTGAGGTCAGAAAATCATGCCCCCTAAGGAACATGGTCTCAATTTAATGATGAGTCTTCTCTCTTCTCCTCTTTCTAAAAAATTTTAAATTCTTATGTGACTCACACTTGCACCTTGCATTATATTTCTCTTGGACAGCACTTATATGAGATAGCATCATATAAGATTCATAAATTCAACCGTGCAAAAACAAAAAACTGCTGCTAGACAAAAACAAATGACAAATTGAGGAAATATATTTTCAATTCATGTAACAGACAAGGGCTTATCATCTTCATATAAAAAAGAGTTCCTCGAAATTGAGAAAAATCGAATAACCCAAAAGTTAAAAAGATAATGGCTGGGTCTGGTGGCTCATGCCTGTAATCCTAGCACTCTGGGAGGCCAAGGTGGAAGGATTGCTTGAGATGAGGAATTCAAGACCAGCCTGAGCAAGAGTGAGACCTTATCTCTATTTTTAAAAAATGAATAAATAGGTAAAAAAACAAAAACCAAAAAATTTTATTAAAAGACAATTCAGAGGAAAAAGGGAAAAAAGAGCCCCTAAACACCTAAATATCATCAATTCATTATTATTTATAATAATAGAAATGGAAATACATCCATATTGAGCATTAGTATATTATAATGTAGATAGACAAAATCCAAGAGTGACTGTTCACTTTATTGTTGATATGTGGGAAAATATTGATTGCCTCCTACATTGCAGGTGGAAAGAACAATTTGGCAATATCTTTCTAAACTGCCTATGCATTTACCCTTTGACCAAACAATTCCCATATGTATCTTACCTGCACACATATTAAAAGTTATCTGTACAAAGTTATTTATTGCAGCAATATTTGTATTAGAACATGTTTGGAAACAGTTCAACTGTTCACCAATATTCATCAATGTTCACCAAATCATGGTACATTTATTTGTTCAAAGAAATTCAAGGCAGCTATAAAAAGAATGAAGTTCTTTGTATGCTAATATTAAAAGATCTACCAGACTAAGTGAAAAAGAGCAAGGTGCAGAAGTATATATGGTATGTATTTTTTGTATGAAAAAGAAAGGAAAATAAGGATTATATGAGCTCATATTTGTAAGGAAAACACAGAAAAGATATACAGACACTAATAAAAGTACTTAGCTGTACACATCAGAAGCAGGGAGCGGTGGGAGAATGCCTCAAAGACAAGCAGCAAGGAAGCAGGCGTGGCTGGAGTGGAGAACACTAAGAGATGAGATCGGCAAGATTGACAGTGGCCACATCTCATGGTGTCATGAAGGTCCTAGAGAGAACTTTGGCTTTTAAAGCAAGAGACGACTCCATGAGAGGATTTTAAGCTGAGGCATGACATCATCTAACCCAGGGGTCCTCAAACTTTTTAAACAGGGGGCCAGTTCACTGTCCCTCAGACTGTTGCAGAGTGCGCACTGTGGGCCCGAGACAAGTCAGCTGCTAAGCAGGACAGGCAGCGGTGGCACAAGCACCCGGAGGGCCAGATAAATGTGCTAGGTGGCTCACATGTGGCCCACGGGATGTAGTTTGAGGATGCCTGATCAAACTTGTCAGTTAAAAGAGGCATTTTAGCTACTATGTTGAATATTGATTGTAAAAGGTTCAAGGGAAATAGCAGGGAACCCAGTAAGAGGCTCTTGCAATAATTCAGGTGCTAAATGAGGGTGCCTTGCTCTAGGGTGGAAGCAATAAAAGTGATGAGAAGTGAGAGGATTCTGGATGTAGTGTGAAGGTTGAGTCACTAGAACTGGTTACAGGATTGACCATGAGATGCGAGAGAAAGAGGAGACTCAGATCATTCCGAAGCCCTGACACTGATTTCTTCTTCCCAGTACCAGCTCCCAACTCAGCCTCATTTGATTAACTCTAATTGATCATGTCTCTTAAATGTCATTTTCTTATGTTAAACTAAAATAAAATGGAGGCCAGACCTAAGAATTTCCTGAGTGGGCAAAACTAGTTAGGCCACATAAGTGGAATTTAGCATATCTTGATTTCTGAACATAAGCAAAACTTAGATTATTTCTTATAAATGCCTCTGATAGTCATAAATGGAAAACTTAATTTACTTAATTCACATCCCAAATATTGTATAAGTTAATCACTTTTAACCAATCTGCTGATATCTGAAAAATCCCATTGTAATAACCAATCACTGTGAAGGTTAAATGGCTTCCTCATTTTTACTTTATAAGCTATTTTATAATGACATGTCTCTGAGAGTCCTACCACTTTGGGTTTGAGATCTCTAAGATCAAAATCTGTGCTTTATTTTGCTTTATAACCATAAAATTTTAACATTTTCCTAACTCGATCTGATTTTATTTTTGACAGTTTATGGTGTCAGAAGTGGGATCTGAATAACACACACACACACACACACACACACACACACACATACCCCTCAATGAGCCCCGAGGCCAGTGAGGAACCAGGTGCAGGTAGACGCACAGCTCATCACATTTTGTCGCCCACTGAAGAGTTCTTGGGTAAGTTTGTCTTGAATCTGAGCTCCACTATCTTTGCATTTGAGCTCTCTGTTATAAAAACAGTTATTTTATTTGTTTCTGTTTGTATGTCTGAGCTTGAGTAAGTTACCCTTTTCTGTTCAACAAATAGAGGGTGGGTATTTGTGTTTCCCTGGGTCCCAGAAGAGTAGCTTTTTTGGCTAGACTCCCCGATCCCTCCAGAGCTTACTTGGAATCTTAGGGAAACCAAAGGCTGGGATGGGTTCTTCCAAGTCCAAATGATCTGGAAATCCTCCACCTGGAACTCCAGATACTTGTATATTTAAGAACTACAGACTGGGATCTTATGTCTTTTCAGAAAAATGGGTGAACTTTACTAAGGGTAGTTTGGAATTGTAGTGGCCATTTGAGGAACCTTTAACTTAGATAAAATAGTCCATCTTAGAGGCACTTTGAAAAAGATGATATAAAGCCTCCCCAAACTAATAGAATACATTCTTTGATTGGTATGTAAAGGCTTCTAAAAGATAGAATGACTCTAAAATAACCATTCTAAATTAATCCTTACAGTGTGCTAATGATAAATTAAAGGCCAAATTCAGACCTATTCTACTGACACAACAAAACCACCTGTTAATCACTCTGCTCCTCTCTACCCTCTGTTGCCTGATTATTGTGAATCCACTAACCCTTTTGACTTTTTGCTGTTTCTTCCAAACCCTCTCAGGACCAAATGCCCTTTAAGATAAGACTTTCTAATGAACCTGGGGTAGTAGCCTCAGCAGAATCTAAACCTTGGTTTTAAGCTGAACTCCAAATCATTATAAAGAATTTTCCAGACCCTAAAAATGAACTAAATTTAAATAAGAATTTAAAATGCTTTCTGGTGTTTATGATCCAGGAATCCCCAATTTATATCAATTTGTTAACATGGTAGTCAGTCCTGGAGATGCTCAAAAATGGCTTCAAGAAATAGATTGGAAGGATCCCACTAAAGATTTTGAAGATCTTGCCAAGCATTCTTCTAAGAGTAGAATAAAAGCAATTAGAAAAATAGGAAAATTGCTCTTTGAAACCATACCTAATGCTTTTCCTATGGGAATAGATTGGGCTGTGTCTAGTCCATTTTCTGTTGCTAAAACTGAATATATGAGACTAGGTAATTTATAAAGAAAAAAAAGCGTATTCCTTATAGTTCTGGAGGCTGAGAAGTCCAAGGTCTGGTAGCTGGATCTTATGAAGGCCTTGTTGCTGGCAGAGACTTTCTATAGTGTCCTAAGGTGGCACAGGGCATCACATGGGCAGGGGACTCAGTAAGGATGGCCAAACTGGCTTTTATAAGAGACCCACTCTTGTGATAACTAACCCACTTTCATGATTTACTCCATTGGCCCATAAATTCATTAATCCATGAATGTATTAATTCATTCATGAAGGCTCTGCCCTCAGGACCCAATCGCCTCTTAAAGCCACCACCATCTTAGTACTGTTACAATGGGGGTTCAACTGAAATATGAGTTTCAGAGGAGACAAACCATAACAGGTCATAATCCAATCTTGCTCACAGAAAAAGATAAATCTGCTATGGATTATTGTACCTGCTTAGAAGAAATATTTAAACAGTACTCTGGCCTTAGTGGCCAAAATGATGAAGAGGCTGTGCCAGCCCACTTTGTTAAGGGATTGTGTGCAAAGATGAAGTGAGTTATTAAAGAAACATAAACTAGAATGGGAAGTGACTCTCATAACAGAGTTATAACATTTAGCAAAACATTTTGGGAGAACATTAGAACCAAAAAGAAACCACCACACAAATAAATTGATGATTTTGCAATTACAACAATTACAAGGGCCCTAATCCTAACTTTAAAGCACCTTTCCTTACCCAACAACTCTTTCAATAAAGACACATTATCATTGCAAGCAAAAAGAACATTAGAAAAAGAATTGTCCTTTAAACCCATTAAAACAGCAGCCTAGGCCATCTGACTGGGCACAAAAGAGAGACTTTCCACTTCCTGACTCCTATGATAACTGTCAGTACTATTGGGACTCCAACAAATTACAAGGTAAGATACTTCCAGTAATTCCTTTAAATCAACAAGGAAAAACTAAACTTGAAATAAACATAGAAATGTGGACTGTGTTGGTAGATATCAGAGCAACTCTGTCTACTTTAAAGCCCACCATAATACGTTAAGAACTTCCCCAGAGTAATAAAAAAATATCTCGGTGGTGGGAGTTTCCAATCAAATAAAGGATTTTTTTGTTGGAACCTGTGACCATTACCCTCAGCCCTTTCTTTGAAAATCATGCTTTTATAATAGGTGATACTGCCCTAAGTAGAGACCTTTCTAAACTGGGAGATCAAATTAAATTTTTTTCAGGAGAAATAACCTTAGAAATTTAAGATTTATGAGATACTTAAACAAATTATGTGTTCTCCAAACTCAAACTGATTGTGCTGAGGAGATTACTAAATTTCATAAAAATATAGATATTATAGATCATTCTGAAATTCCTGACACTGAATGGACCTCTTTTTCTATAGATGTAAGAAAAGTCAAAAGTGCTGAACCTATTAAAATTAAGACTGATCCTTTGAAAATACTTTCTAAGTTGCCTTAGTACCCTTTGAAAACTAAAGCCATACAAGGGCTCACTTTTATAATGGAAGATTTAATGAAACAGAGGCTTATTACTCCTTGTACCAAACTTTGCACTACTCCTATCCTACCTGTAAAAAACCCACAGAAAAGAATAAAAATTTGTACAAGATCTTAGAGCTATAAATAAAATTATTCTAAGATTTCTTATAGTCCCTAACACAAAATCCCTATTGGAAAATGTACCCACTAAATCCAAATGGTTCACAGTAATGGAATTATGCTCCACTTTTTAAAAAACATTTGTATAGAAAAAGAGAACCCATATTTGTTTACCTTTATTATTGTACTGTTGGAAAAACCAGCAATATACTTGGACAGTTATGCCTCAGGGAATCTATCAAGGCTTCTTTGTATTTCTCACAAGTTTTATATCAGGATTCAAAAATCTTATAATTTACCAGAAAGTCTACCCTAATTCAATATGTAGATGGTTTGTTTCTTTGCTCTTCATTTGAAGAGGGCTCAGAAATTCATTTGATATACAATCATCACTCAGTATCCATGGGGGATTAATTCTAGAACTTCCCTAAGATATTAAAATTTGAGTGTGCTCAAGTCCGTTATATAAAATGTCATAGTATTTGCATATAACCTATGCACATCCTCCCATATATTTTAAATTATCTTTAGATTATTTATAATACCAAACACAATGTAAATGCTATGTAAATAGTTGTTATACTGTATTGTTTGGGAAATAATGGCAAGAAAACTGTTGTACGTGTTCAGTACAAGTGCAATTTTTTTATAGAATATTTTTGATCTGCAGTTGGTTGAATCTACAGATGCAGAACCCAAGGACACAAAGGGCCAACTGTATTTGCTGCAACAATCTGCTTGCAAACCTATAAAGCCTCCCAGAATAAACTCCAATTCTGATAAAGAATAGTACATTACCTGGATCATGATTTATCTGCAAAATAAATCTTTCTGTATCCAGAAAGAATAAGAACTGCCCCAAATTATCCCAAACCTATGACTACAAGACAACCCAGAATATTCCTTGGACTTGCAGAATGTTACATGTCCTGGGATCCCATTTTTTTTCCTCTCTCTACTCTATGAACTGACCAAAAATAACACTCAGAAGCCTCTTCCTTGGGAAACAAAACATGAAACTTTAATGAATTTAAATGGGTTTTACAAAATCCTCCCACATTGGGAGTTCTCAGTCACTCTAAACTCTTCACATTGTTTTTCCATGAATGGAAAAATCAGACTTTAAGTGTCCTCACTCCAGAACATGGGGGAAAAAAATAGACCTAACGCTTATTACAGCCTGAAATTGCACCCAATAGCCTGGGCATATCCAAATTGTTTAAAAGCAGTAGCTGTAACTGCTAAAATTGTAGAATGCTCTTCAGAATTTGTTTAAGAAAATCATTTTATGTTTGCAAATTCCTCATGCTGTAAAAAGTTTATTAAATACTGAACACACCCAACATTTTTTCAGCCGGCAGACTAACAACTTACAAGATTCTGCTACTAGCTCCTTCAAACCTACATATTACTTGATGTTACTCTCTGAATCTTGCTGCCCTTTTACCTTTGCCTAGAGAAAGGGAGATTCACAATTGTGTTGAATTGGTTTATTAAAATTTCACTCCTAGATTGGATTTACAAGACTTACCTTTGACTAATTCAGAGTTGATAATCCATGTTGATGGCTCCTGTACTAAAAATTCTAAAGGAAAGTGCAGAGTGGATAGGCTGTTTCAACCCAACATGAATCATCAGAAAGAGGAGTACTTTTTAAATTTAGTGCTGCCCAACCTGTGGAATTATTTTCCTTCACTCAAGCCTGTGAAGTAGATAAACTGTAAATATATATACTGAGAGCAGATGTGCTTTTGGAGTAGTCCATGATTTTGGTATGTTGTGGAAAAAAGATTTGGGACATCTAATGACATGCCTATTAAAATGGTCCTCAGGTTGCTGATCTTCTTTCTGCACAAGTGCTACCTCCACAGTTTGCTATTATAAAATTAAAGCTTGTATCTGTAAATCAGACTGTAAATATCAAGGAAATGCCATGGCCAGTTTTCATGCTAAGGCTGCAACTCAAGAAATACCTAATGTACCAAAATGTAACTTGAATGAGTTCCACAGTTTGATCCAAACCAAATAACTTATGACAAGTTATTCCATAAACAATATTATACTTCTGAATTAGAAAAACAAGATTGGTATAATAAAGGATGAAATTTTAACACAAAACAGGGAAAAACATGAAAAGCCCTGATGGCTGCTTGGTACTTTCAGGGTCTTTAAAACTTTCTTTGCTGAAAGCCTTGCACTCAGAAACTCATTATGATATTCATAAAATGGCACAAATCATTAAAAAAAATTAGTGGAGTGATTGCTCCGATGTGGCCAGACAAGTATACAATCAATGGTTGGCTTGTGAAACCAATAATCCCGGATAGACCATTAAAGTAGCCCCAGGATAGCTCCCCAACCATTTGAACGTTGACCAATGGATTTCATTCAGTTTCCTGGCTCCATGGGTCAATGATATGTGCTTATAAAAATATGTATGTTTTCTGGATGAACAGAAGGCTTTCCCTGATGAAAGGCTGATGCAATTACTGTAGTAAAAAATTATTAGAAAATGTTTTTCCCCAAAGTGAAATTTCCAGCAATAGAGGATCTCATTTTACTGGACAAATATAAAACAACTAAACAAGGCCATTCAAACATGATGGCATTATCATTGTCCTTACCATATTCAATATTCAGAGAGGGACAAATGCACCAATGGCATTCTAAAATTAAAATTAGAAAAATTAACAAAAACCACAGTATTATCTTGGCCTAAGATGTCGCCTTGATCCCTTATGTCAACAAGACATGCATCCTTTAAAAAACATAAATTTAACTCCCTATAAAATTGTTACTGGACAACCCATGCCCTTAATGGTAGAGCCATGTGTTTTTCCAGTTCTTATAAACTCTGACATAATGCTGTAAAGCACTAATTCAATATTCCAAAGTTTATTTCCAACAAGTAAAAGAAGTCTTCAGAGAGACCCTCTGCCTGGTGATAACTTCATGCCCTAGACGTTGGAGCCCAGTGGCCAGATATTCTGGAAAAAAAACATTTTAAAAGCTGCACTTGAGCCTCATAGGAAAAGACCCTATCAGGTTCTTTTAATCTCACATAAAGCAATAAAATTACAGGGTATTCAACCTGAGTCCATATCTTACAAATAAAAAGAACGCCCTTAAATTTTTGGACTTGTCAACCCATAGCTGACTTAAAAAACTAAGGATATCCAATGGAAAGTTTTCCTAAGAAGCAGATGACTTCACAAAGTAGAGCTCTTTCCCAAGACAAAGGAACAAGACCACTAGAACCATAATTAAAATATCTTTACTATTAATTCTATTAAGTTTTACTAACATTGAATGTGAATACCCCTTCATAGACACTGTACAAAAAAAAATAGCATCTATGACTAATCAGGTGAAATGTTGTATATGTGTCCATATTGATGAAGAATCTGACATATTTTTACAGTTACATCCTGCTAATAAAACAATTTGATATTAACCCAATGGATATAAAGATATCACCAAAGCCTAACTAATCAGTCCTCTCCAATTATATTTCCTGTTCATCCTCAACTAGAAGAAAAAATTCCACTCTGTATTTTTAGTAATCAGACTGATGTCCCCTCTCTGGGACTCATCACCTGCCAGTTGTGTAATAAAACTGAATTAGACTTTCTCAGTAGAACTGTAGAAAGTCCTCCTCTACTTATACTCATTACCAACACTGTGACCCTAATAAAACTTCCATGAATGAGTGTTTTCCAATCCCAAATCCTATAGTAAATTCTTCTTTCTGCCTAAATTTAGTGATTAGAAGTGCTTCTTTCTCTTTGGTTCTTAAAGAAACCCAGGATAATCAATCCACAAATTGCCCAAACCAAGAACATCAAAACTCTATCCCTAAGGGGAACAGGACTCTATTTCCGACATAACACCATCCCTATGTCAAGGAACTTCCTCCAAATTGGAATGGTCATTGTGGACTGGGACTAGTAATTCCCAATATATATATACAAAAAGCTATCTGCAAATGAAACCACCAATCTTGATTTTTTTTTTGTTCGTAAGATAATATCACATAAAATAAATCCACACATAATGAGCCATCTCATTATACACAACACTGGATGCCATGAATGTGTCAGAGCTTTAATTCCTCATACTGGCATCTCTGAATTTGAAACAGCTAATATAAATTTCTCTAACACTTTAGAGCATGAATTACACTGTTACTTCCCTCCAAACTTTGCAAACTGAGTTTTCTAGCCATGCTTCAATAGTTTTATAATACAAAATAAATGCATCTTAGACACCCAAACAGCTCAATGAGGCATATGTGTTGTCATTGGTGAAAAATGTTGTTTCATAAACCAGAAATTGTTGACCAAATGTAAAATCTTAAAGATCAGATACAAGTCTTTCATCATACAGGTGAGGCTTCTTTCACTGACTCATTTAGTTGGTTATATCTTGGCTCCTGGGAATCTCTACTCCAAAGAATGTTTTAGTCCTTGGCTATTATTTTCCCATAATCATCATATGAACCTCCCTTGTGACTATTTGTTCATGCTTTCAGCATTTCTCCTTTTTCAGGAAATTATTAAAATAAAATAAAATGGAGATTGGACCTGATAATTCTCTGAGCAAACAAAACCAGTTAGGTTAGTTATATAAGCAAAATTTAACCTAGCTTAGTATTTGAATGTAAGTGAAACTTAACTTAGGTTATTTTATGTAAATGCCTGTGATAGTCACAAACAAAATTTAAGTTTCTTTCCAAAAATGGCATAAGATAATAACTTTTAACCTATCCCCTGACCTCTGGAAACCCCATTGTAATAACCAATCATTGTAAAGTTTAAATGACTTCCTCATTTTCACTTTTTAAGCTACCCTGTAATGATATGCCTCTGAGCTTCTTACCATTTTGAGTTTGAGGTCTCCCAGATGGTGATCTGTATTTTCTTTTATTGTCTGACAATAAACTTTTAAATTTTTCCTAACTTTAATTTTATTTTTGACACTTAGAAAGGTTGTTCTGCACTCATACATTGCTGGTGGGACTGCAAATTAGTACAACCTCTATGGAAAGTAATATGGAGATACCTCAAAGAGCTAAAAGTAGAATTACCATTTGATCCAGCAATCCCAGTACTGGGCATCTACCCAAAGGAAAAGAAGACATTCTATAAAAAAGACAGCTGTACTCAAATGTTTATAGCAGCACAATTCACAATTGCAATGATGTGGAAACAAACCAAGTGCCCATCAACACATGAGTGGATTAATAAAATGTGATATATGTATACCATGAAGTACTAGTCAACCATTTAAAAATGGCAAACTACCTCTTGTATTATCCTGAATGGAGCTAGAGCCCATTCTTCTAAGTGAAGTATCACAAAAACGGAAAAACAAACGCCACACTCAGTCACCATTAAATTGGTACAAATCAATCAAAACTTAAAGTGCACATATGGAAGTAACATTCATTGGGTGTCGGACAGGTGGGAGGGGGGAGGAGGGGATGGGAAAATTCACACCTAATGGGTGCCATGTGTGCTGTCTGGGGGATGGGCATGCTTGTAGCTCTGCTCAGTTGGTGTAAAGGCAATTTATGTAACCAAAGTGTCTGTACCCCTATAATATTCTGAAATAAAAATAAATAAATTTTAAAAAAAGGAAAGGCTGATCTGACACTTCAAACTGATTTAGTTCTTCCTTTTGTAAATTTTCATAGCACCTCACACTTTTGCATTTTGTGTCTTATCCCAACTGCAATGAAAGAACTAGGTGTCTAGTTATTTGTTTTATGTTTCCCTAAGTCCCCTGAAGACAGGGACTGCAACTGCATAGTTAACATAGGTACATTGTAGGCTCACTATAAGCAACTGGTAGCAAAACTATAATAATTATGCCTTGTCTCTGTGAGAAAGTCGAATGAAAAAATTATTAAAATGTATTAAACTTGGAAGGAAAGTTCATTAAAACCAACTGTATCCGATTCTTGACTACTCTGATGAGGTATCTTTCTTTGCAGATTAAGCCTGGACACACTGTTAACAACCCATGTGATGGAAATGCATCAATTTGGGGTATATTTTTAGCTATAGCAAATTATCATTCCTTTATGCTTTCAGATTTTCATCTCTGCAAATGAGTTCTCTTGTTCTTACATTTTTCAGAGTAAATTGAAACTGATTTTTTTTTTATAAAGAAAGAGGATAATTTAAGACAAAAAAGCATTTCTCCTTTAATCTTCACCCCAGCTCAGATATTCAATGAGCCATTATTGGGCTCCTTGCTGCTTTTCCTCAGAATAGGGATGGTCCTCCATACTTTTTGTAATAATACTGTAGACTCAAACTTGAGTAGTAGAAACTTAGTCCAAAGAGAACAAAAACAAAATTTGGCTGTGAGATTAGTCAGGGACATGATGTTCTACAATGATACGACTGGTTAATAAGGAACCAACATTGTATAATTATAAGTTTTTATAGTATATTTGTAAATATCATCATGTCATATAAAAATGAATTATAGATTCCCACCAATCAATGCAATTTATGTAATGTCCTGAAGATGACAAGGGGTTTAAAGACAAGCTAGGGAACTTTCTGGATTAAAAAATGGTGTCAACAAAGTTGTCAGCTGAAATGTGATGCCAGCACAGATATTTCACAGACAGAACCCTATTTCCTGGGGGTGTGCAGAGGTGGGAAGTGAAAAGATAACAGGAGGCCTGTATAACATATTCTTTTGGGTGCAGGTAGGCTGGGGTTGCAGAGGGGATGCATAGCTTCTTAAGTATATGTGAAATATAATTTTATATTTTTAAAAAATATTGTTCTGTAATACAAACATGAAAAATTAAAACTTTGTATATATTTCTTGATTAATAATGAGAAAAAAGTTTCAGAATCACTAAGGAAGCCCAAGATTTTTATGTTTAGTCAAGGAAGGCATAGGCGTAACAAGGCCAGTCCTAAAATTGGCCCAAGAGTAGGATAAGTACAAAGAGTGCATTGGATTGGTGAAATTTTACTTTCCATCTCTTTTTCCCCAATTTAACTCTTTCCTTTGAGGTCAAAAACTTTTTTCTTTACACCATTCACAGTCTTGCTTCTGTGTCTGTGACAGGCAGAATGATGGCTCCCCCAAAATGTCTTACCCCAATCCCTAGAACCTGTGAATATGTCACTTTATATGACAAAAGGGACTTTGCTTTAAGATTAAGGCTAAAGATGGGATGGGAAGATTAGCCTGGATCAGCTGATGAGCCCAATCTGATCTCATGAGTCCTTAAAAAGTGCAAGAAGGCAGACGGGTAAGTCAGAAAGATGTGACATGACAAGGACACAAGCCACTGTTGGTGACACTGAAGATGGAGGAAGGCATCCCTGAGCCAAGGAAAGCAGCAGACCCTTGAAGCTGGGAACGACCTTTAATTTATAGCCTGCAAGAAAACATGGACCTCAGTGCTATAGTAGCAAAAGGCTGAAACCTTCCAACAGCCAAATGCGGAAGAAACAGATTCACCCTGACAGCCTCTAGAAAGGAACAGCCTTCCAATACTTTGATTTTAACTTTCTGACCTATAGAACTGTAAAATAATAAATTTGTGTTATTTTAAGCAACTGAGTTCCTGGTAATTTATTATGCCAACAACAGAAAACGAATATGATATCTTTGCTCCTACTTTTCTCTGTGTTTGCAATGCCTTTCCCTCTCCCACATTCTTCTAAACCCCACATCCTCTGTGAAGCAATCCTGGATTCACTGATCTCTTCCCACTCTGTTCTACTTTATTGGGGCATACACTTAGGACGGCTAGTTTTGTGTTCATACCTTTGTTCTATCTCCATAACGAGAATGTGAGACCCTTAAGGACAGGGATGTAAAAATGACCAAAAGTCATTTTCCTCCCTGTATTTATACTGTTACAATGTGACTTTCAAGATATTCTCATTAAAAAGTGGAATATATAGTTTTCCACCCCTTAAATCTGGGTTGACACTGTGACTTGCTTTGACCAATGTACATTAGCAAATGTAGCAGAAACAGAAACTTGACTTTGAGACCACCATCATGTGAATAAGCGTAGGCTAGCCCAGCCATTCAAGTCCAAGTCCAACCAACAGCCAGTCAAATGCCAGGCAGGTGTGTGGACCATGGACCACTAGCTCACTGCAGAATCATGAGTGGGTTCAGCCAAGACCAGTAAAAGAATCCCCCAGATGATGCCATCCAAATTACTAACCCACAGAATCATGGGCTAATCAATGATTGCTTTCTTAAGTCATCATTTTGGGGTAGTTTGTTAAATAGCAAAATCCAACTTATACATAACCCAATGCTCTGCACTGAGCTGTTGGTGAACAATTTTTGATGATGATGATGACTGTGATAATGATAATCACAATGATAGAGATAATAAAGAAAGCTGTACTCACTCCTGGTAAAGCAAGAAGGTCAGTGGCATCATTTCCATATTCTAATGCCAAGATATTTTAGTGCTTATAATTCAAGGAGTTTCAAAATTTTTGTTCAAGCAAACTGGAAAACACAGAGGCTGAAAATTTTAGGTTTATATAGAGTAGACTCTATTATTGGTCTTCAACAAATCCAAAATAGCTCTGCTAAGCTTTTGTATTGGTAAATTTTAGTACATCAATCCATCTATCATAGTGTCAAAACATTGGGAGGAACCAGATCATCACTGAGCCATACTAGTTCTGAACATACAAATAAGTAGACTTTAGTTAAGATTTGCTTGGGACTTTGTCACATGAGAAAAACTCAGCCAGGAACAATTTTCATCACAGGTAGCATTTACACAGGAGCCAACCACAGTTTATTTCTCATCCAAATAGTCTTCTCCAAAATCTGTTCGACAAAGTCATTAAAAGTCTTGTACTTATAAAAGATTTTACATGAATTAGGTGGTATAGTAGGCCTCAATATTTAGTCTGAGAAAATTGTACTTCTTTCAGTCTATATTCCACTAAAAGGTTTGGGAATGAGGTGGGAACAAAAAGGAGACTAATAGGGACAAGAAGAGAGGGGGCAAAGTCACTAAGAATATGATATATTTGTGACCCTGTGCCCAAGAAGAAACATCCCTTTTTACCTAGGCTTGCTTCCCTATTGATTGATGCAGTAATTAATCATTTGAAATGCTGTAGTCCCTGGGCAAGAAAATTTTATCACTTCCAAGCAGAAGAAGAAACATTATATAATCATAAAAATTAGACTTGAAAGACATCTCAGAATTAATCTGGTAAAACTTCCCAGTAAATTAGACATTCTTTCTACAGTTAATCCTCCACACTCTACTTGAATTTCTCAGGTGTTAGGTAGGTCACAATCTTCTGAGATAGCCCAAATTGTGTTGAGCATCTATAATTGAGATAAAGTTCTTTCTCATGTTAAGAGGAAATTCATCTCCCACCAACTGAGTCAAATTTTGTCCCTAAAACCTCACACTTGGCTCCCTCTTCTGCAGTTTGATGTTATGTTCACAAACTTAGGCTTTTGAGTCAGCTGGACTTGAGTTCAACTCTCAGTTCTTTCCCTTGCCCATGACCTTGGCAAGTCTACTTCTCAAAGAATCAGAGTTCTCAGCTATAAAGTTGAAATACTGTAATACCTGTCTTATAGGATTGTTGTGAAAATTGGATGAAGTAATGTATATAAAGTGTATAGCCCAGTACCTGACACACAGAACATTATCAATAAACAGAAGCTAGTATTATTATTCTGCTTGACAGCCTTTCAGATATTTGAAAACAACCTTATTTTTCCATTTAGTCTTCTCTTCTCCAAACCGATCACCTCCTTCTTCAATCATACTTTAAAATATGGCAAAAATTATTCTTTCCCAGGTCTGGGGGCTACACTTGTTTATAGCTTAAGTTTGCACTTGAGGTCTAGTTTAAATGATACCTGGCTAATGCTCCCTGATACAACTGGCAGTTTACCTATGTTCAGAAATTGGGAGGAATTTCCTCTAATTAATAAAACTAGATAGAAAAGCAATTCCATAGCTCATCTGAGTGACTCCACCATAAGCTCACCTGTCCTTCCTGACTGCACTCTGGTTTAAAATCACAGGGTCTGTACTTTGAGAGGAGAATACCATTTTCTTACTCATCTGGTCTCCACAAGAAGGGATTTTGCTAGCACCTTCTTCACTGTCTGGATTTTAAACTATGTGATAAATAAGAACATAAAGTGTGCAGACAGTGAACCAAAATATCATCTCTATTATTGATAAAGTGCAGGTTGGAGGATACCAGTTAATGTGAGTGCCAAAGTAGGTTTACTGACTCATTCCTAAACCCCCTTCCTACCTATCTGATCCTTGGAATATGCAGGTTCACTAGCTGTCACTGGTCCAGGTGGAAAGGAGAGAAGAAAGAGATCACAGCTCTTGCACTCAAGACCTTGCTTAATTAGCTCCACCCTATTGGAATCTTGGCTTCTTGTCCGTGCTTTAGTCTAGCCCTTGGAGGTAAAGTGAGTTGCCTGGTAGACAGGCAATAGCCATTAGTCTAAGTTTCCCAATAGAGTGGAGTAGAAGGATGCAAAGAATCCATGTCCTTGATGACATCATTATGCTACTAAACCAAATCTGGAAGCACCTACCTCCAGACATCTCTTTCATGTGACGAATAAATGTCATCATTGTTTAAGCCACTTTCAGTGAGGTAGTCTGCTACTTGCAATTGAATGTATTTTGTTACAAGCATCAGTTGCAAATACTGTCACTAGACCCCACTTTATAACATCTTTCAGCAGCTTACCCTTTCTCTGCATAGGTGAGTGTGTATACACACACAAACAAATAAAATATATGTCAGTATATACTTTCTGGCTATAATTACATACAATTAAGTATGCATAGGAAAAGAGAGAGAAAACAGCAGATGAGTACAGCAAAATGTTAAGCGTGTGGCCAGGCACAGTGGCTCATACCTGTAATCCTAGCACTCTGGGAGGCTGAGATGGGAGGATTGCTTGAGCTCAGGCGTTTGAGACCAGCCTGAGCTAGAGTGAGACGCTGTCTCTCCTAAAAATAGAAAAAAATATTAGCCAGGCAACTAAAAATAGAAAAAAATAGGTGGGTGTGGTGGTGAACACCTGTAGCCCCAGCTATTCCGGAGGCTGAGGCAGAAGGATTGCTTGAGCCCAGGAGTTTTAGGTTGCTGTGAGTGAGGCTGATGACATGGCACTCTAGCCTGGGCAGCAGAGTGAGACTCTATCTCAAAAAAAAAAATGTTAAAAGTGGTAATCTTTGGAAAGTGTAACTATGGATGATATAATTTATTTTCTGTATTTTACAAATTTCCTATGAAAACAGACATTAACCTTCAGATAGAAAAAAGTAAACTTTTTTTAAAAATAAAACTTTCACAGGGGAAATTTTTGTAGTAATGGGGAATCAGCCAACCTGACATTTCATAGAGCTTTCAGTGGGCTAAAAGCAGAGTATCTGTCACAGCTGCAGACACAAAGGATGCTTCATGCTTTCCTACTCCCCGAGAATAGAAAAATGGTAAATGGGCTGAATTTATATCAGGAAAGATTAAAAATTAAAGCACTTTCTATCTAAAAATAGCAAGGAGTGGCCTGGATGTTTCTAGCACTTTCTTCAGGTCTATCTTCCTGTGAACTGGCCAAGAGGGATAAAGACATTCCTATAGTTATTTCCCCCAGCATTCTAGCAAAATCGCATGGCTTTTGATTAGCAATGTTTAAGGCTTTTAAAATAAAAAATATGCAGTTTTTGTATGCAAGGCCATGAGAAATAATTGCACATCTTGAGTAATTTGATCTTGAATTTAAAATAGTAATTAGGACCAAAACTTCTTATTGTTGCTTTCGTCAATGTGAACAGAGAGAGCTTGGATGTGACAGGTGTATAAATCACCCTCAAGTGACAGCACCAACAGCATGTGATTTATATGCCTAGCTCATAATCCCACATTATTACTCTGGAATATCTCTTGGTAAGATGTGAGTTGGGAGGTGGGATTCAGTCTTAGGTCTACTTCATTAAGAGAAAAATAAGCATGCAAGAGAAAGGACCAATTCTTTTTTTCTTTTAAAATTACCATCCTCAACTATAAACATATATCAAAATATATAGTATATTTCAGAAACTGGTTACAAAAAAGATAAAAGATGGTATTTTTCTCCCACCCCAAAAAATCAAAGGAATAAAAAATACCCTCCCCCAAATAAAAAAAAAAACCCTTTCCTATGTGGTTTGGAAGACAAGACACACACGTTAAGAAAGAGATAATATAAGAAGGGGATACATGGTAAGAACAAAGTAGAAGCAGAGCTTTTAACTGGGGCAGGGAGCTCCAATGAGGAATAGAAACTAAATGAGCCTTCCTGGAACGGAAGATGAAGGTTGGAAAAGCAATGAAAAGCGAGGACACCCCAGGAAGGTCTTTGAATGCACCAAGACTCAGATACAGAGCATGGGCCATGTTTGGAAGGCAGAGTACATACCAACTGGGCAATAGCAAAGAATGCAAGTTGGGGAGAGATATATTTGGAAAATTGGGGAATGGTCATATTGTGGATGAAATTCCACATCTTATTTAAAAGTCTCGATTTTACCCTACAGTACAGAACTTTCAACCGCACACTCTGGAGTCAGACAAAGGTTTGAATCTCATTTGATCCATTGTGTGACCTTAGGGGTGTTAGTTATTTTTCTTTCTTTCCTTTTTCTCTTCCATTTCTCCTTTCTTTCTTTTTTTTTTTTTCTTCTTTTTTTGAAAAAAAAAAGCTTCGCTTTTTAACTTTTCATTATGACAAATTTTTAAAGATATACCACAGAAATAGAGGGAACTGTGCAAAGCATCTCCACATACCCATACCTCCCATTTAACAACCATCAATATCCAATCTGTTGTTTCATCTACACCCTTCCTACTCCCTTCTCACCATAGTCCTCACTTATTACATTAAGTGTCTGGGCAAAACTTGTGTATAGCGCATGTTTAAGGAGGCCCTACTGGTGGGAGGGGCTAGGAAAGATGCCTGGAGAGGGCCTATGTGCAAGGGGTGTTGAAAGCACTATTGCCTATGGAGAAAGTGGGGTTCCACTCTAGGTCTCATGCTTTAAACCACCTGCTTCCGCCCTCCTCTGGCCACCATTCCCACAGGGCAAGGTGTCCCACTGCAAGGTATCGCCTAGATCCCATACCTCCCTCAATAAGAATTCCCTGCCCCAACAGCTTGAGGCCACTTTCAGGGCATGCTCTGGCCCCTGTTCGTGTGCCACTAGATCCCAGAGGTAGGCAAGGCAGCTGGCTGAGAGAAGGATGTGGGCAGAGCTTGGACATGTGGGCTGAGTCACACACATATGCATGAGGCCCCCTGAGATATTCAAAGCAAGAGTAGGGAGGAAGAAAGGGTCCCCCTTGTTCCTGAAGAACAAGAGCTCCATCTGGAGCTCCGCTCTTGCCCCAAAACCCACAAACATTAAGGACAGCCCTCAAAAGTAAGGGACATCTACAATTTTTCTTAATATTCTTAAATTTAAATTTATGCCACTCATGTCCTTTGTCAAGTCAGCTCATAGGACCAGATAAGCATTGTCTGAATCCTGAGACAGAACAAAGATTACACATGAAACAGTGAAGTTGGCCAATATGGTTGTCATCAGAAGAACAAGGTTACACTCCATCATGAGTTCAAAACAGACCAAAATTCCAGCAGTGAGCAGATCTTTTAAAGGACTTTATCAAAGGATTAAAGTGAGCCCCTTCCTTCTTCCCCAGTTACACTCCATCCTTGCACCCGGATCCTCCTGAAAAACAAAAATATCCCCAGTATAGAAAACTTTCCGCCTAATTCTGAGACACAGGGAAACTTATTTGACCTTGGAACTCTCCCTATGGTATTTAAAACAAAGACCACACTTGTAAAAAACACAATTCGTCTTTATTCACATGTGTCATTGTGGAAGACTGGAAATGCTAGTGATAATACCTATTACATCCAAGCATTTAGCCATTAACATGCATGGGGATAAACTTTCTTTCTAGTCCATGTGAAAAAAGAAAGAAAGAAAACGCCTGAGGAAGGGAGGCGGGTGCTATATGCCTTAATAGGCATATACCTAAAGGGAAAGAAAAGAATAGAAAAGACAAAGTAGGGCAGCCCACGACAGCAATTAGGATTTTTTATTCCTGAGTGGATAATATGTGGTTTCATTTAAGTAAAAACACAATCTCCATTAGCTTAATTTGTAAAAGCAATAACTCCAACACTCACAGCTAGTGCCCTAGTAAGGCAATTTTAGACACATCATTGCTACTTTGAAATTAAAAGTGAATCAGTCCTATGGAGTTAACTACCAGTAAATTAATCTAAAGTGGGCCTGCCACGTGGCATGGAGCCAGCAAGAGATGGTTCTCAGCATTAGCCAGAAACATTGCAAGATACAGGTATATAGTTGAAAAGCTAATTTATATTAAAGGATGGCAAATGTTTATATGAGCAGCGGGAGAAATCATTTGCAATATCCACAGTGAAAAGCAAGGATAAAGGCCCAACTAGAAGAAGACTTTTTTGAAAGAGATTTATAAAAGTGTCACCCAACTGCCTCTCCCCACAAGAAAGGAAAATCCTCAGCTCTCTGTTGCTTTTGCAGCCTATTCCCCAAAGCTTACAGAAAGGAAATTATACTTATTTCTTTTGAATGCTAGTATATGGACTTTTATCTAATTATGGCAAGTAGAAATAATTTTAGAAACTAAAAATAAAATGAGATAAAGCCAGCAAAAAGAAGCTACTTTCATCGCTAGTGCTTTGGAATACCATGTCCTCTGTTACAGTGTTCTCAAGGAGATATGCAAGAAAACCAGAGACAAAAGAAGAAAAAAACACGGAAGAATGGTTATTGAACTTTAATTAAATATTTGAATCAAAGAAAATGGGAACAGATGAAACTTTAGTAAGAGAGAAATGGTACATGCACAAAGGGATAGATTAATAAAATGGCTGCTGATCTATTATTGGTGATGAACATATTTGTTCTGTTTTGTTTTACTAAAAACAAGTCAAAAATTTCCTGCAGCTCCCATAATTATTCAAATGCACAAGCATTCCTAATATCCTGGCTTCAACTGTCCGGGAGGGCAACAAAGCAAACCGGTTTTGGTCCTGAATTATGCAGTTAATTGTAGCTGTTTGGGCCCAGATCTGATGCAGTTAGCAGTCAGAATGCTAACATATGGGTTGTTAAAATCACTTTCTTCCCATTTTATTTTTATAAAGTGATTTTACACAATTTTGAATTTCAGATATTTCTAGAAAAATTTAGTAAACCAAAGGTGAAAATGACAAACCTCAAATAATACATTTGAGAACAGATTCCCATTTGAACCGTTCATTATATATAACTGAGTTTATTATACTTCCTTCAACAGTCACAATATTAATGTTAAATGTTATGGTAATATATACGAACTACATAAAAACAGTGTTGCTTTCTAATGTGTGGCTTGTTTAAACCCTAAAAGAGCACAGCTGGCTTTGCAGATCCATCTTGACTGTGATTCCATTTGCAAGATAAAGTCCCAATTGGGAGTTTTCTCATAAATTGGGTCAAGACAAGAACTCTACGTACCCAGAGGTGTCTCTGTGTCTCTTTTCAAATAACTGAAGGCCATTTCTTCTGGTGTCTGGAAGAAGTAAAATGTCCTTGTCTGATGGGTATCGCTTTAGCATACCACATGCCCAATAAGTTCTAGCATCTAGGAGCATGCAATAGCAGCTAATATTAGCTATACAGTCATGGTATTATTAGTGTTTAATTATATCATGTGCATTGAGATATTTTAAATGTTAAAGAGAAACAGAAGGACTTATTCTCCTTAGCAACCATTATAGTACAGAATGTTCAAAGCTGCAATCACACTCATAAGGCAAATAAATTGGTTACAAAATGAGGTTAGCAACAAGTGTGCATGCTATAGAAAATGTGAAACTGGTACCTAAAATAGATAACTTCCTTATTTATTTTCAAAATTCAAGCGCTGGCTCAGACCATCAATTATCTAACTGCAAATTTTTCACGTTAACACTCAATGCCGATTTTCCATCTTATGAGTGCAATAAAGGGAGTGTAAAATGATTTTTTTCTCTCACTGGCTAAGATTCTATCGCATTCAAGAATGACTTTATAAAAACCCTTTTAAGAATAAAGGGCTTAAGGTCTCAATGGAAACTCACACTGGTGTGTACTTTTGTAGCTTCAATCTTCCAGGTTAACAAAGACTAAATTGGAACATAAGCATCATCAAAGACAGATTACCTCCTAAAATACCTCCTACATATTATTTCCTTCCTCAGTATTACTTCCTTTGGCTCATGCACACTCAAGGCGCTTCATATATAAGACAATGAAGGTGGGAAGAGTTATATGTTAAGAAAGCTCTTTTTCAAAAACAAACTCTGTTGAAATAAATTAACCAGTTATATTAAAACGGCAGTTTGCAAGTTCTTGAAGTCTCTGGAGTGTTGACTTTAGGATTTCTCTAAAACACAGAAACAAAGGGTAAAAATCAGGTGGCCGTCCAAAATGACTTCGGGGGCCCCATTTATGCAGAGGCCTTGGTTCAGGTACACCACTGGGGTCAAAGGCAAAATCTTTGCCCTGGTTTTTTGGCTTTGCCGCGGAAGTCTTCTTTCCGGCAGGGGATCACTTAGGAGGGAAGGAGGAGATGGTGACCAAAGACGGTGGAAGCCGGGAATCTCCGCTTCCCTCGGGCCCTGGGGGGGTTACCAGTGCTGGCCGGCGGCGCGGGTGCCCAGCTGCGCCTGAGACACTGCGGGCACAGCCGTGGCTGCAACGGCGGCAGCCGCCGCGTCGCCGACGCCGGGCAGGACGGAGCGCACGGAGCGGCGGAACTCCTCGTTCCTCCACGTGTAGAGCAGCGGGTTGAGCGCGGACAGGGCGCAGCACAGGAGCCAGCTGGCCGCCTGCACGCCCCAGGGCACCGGCAGCGAGAAGCCGCTAGCCAGGCTCACCCACACCAGTGGCTGCGTGGCCAGCAGGAAGACACAGCAGAGCAGCAGCACCGACAGGCCACTGAGACGCCGCTGCGCCCGCCGCGGGTGCAGTGCGGGCGGCAGGGGCTGGGCCTGCGCGGGGTGCGCGGCGCCGCCGGGGCCCGGCGCGTGCGGGGCGCCCGGGAAGGCGGCGGCGGCGGCGGCGCAGCCGGGCAGCTGGTGCAGCAGGTGGAAGTTGAGCACGCTGACCCGCTTGACGCTGACGCGCACGCGGCGCACGATGCCCAGGTAGCAGTGCAGCAGCAGCGCCGTCTGCGCCAGCAGCGCCGCGGCGGCCAGCAGCGCCGGGTAGTGCACGCGCGGCGGCGCAGCCCCGGGCCGCGGCGCCCAAGGCGGGAGCAGCAGCACGAGGCCCAGGGCGAGCGCCCAGGACAGCGCCAGCATGCCCGCTGTGTGGCGCCGCTGGTACAGAGCCTGGTAGGTGGCAGGCGCCCGGGTGATGAGCAGGTAGCGGTTCAGGGCCACGAGGCAGTGGGACAGGAGGGACACCGTGAGCCCGAGGCCCAGCAGCCCGCCCCGCAGTAGGCGGTAGCTGCCCCCGGCGCCGTCCCACTCCCCGGGGGGCTCCGGGGAGCCGGCGGGCAGGAGCCCGAGCACCGCCTCCTGCGGCATCCAGAGGGCGCAGACGCTGAGGTCGGCGGCGCAGCCGTTCACGATGAAGGCGTTGCTGGTGGTCTGCAGCTTTCGGAAGGACGACACGAGATAGATGACCATGCCGTTGGCCAGCGTACCACCGATGGCCAGCCCCGAGTACAGGAGGGACACGGGGATGCGCCGGCCCGCCCACGACTCCTCTTCCTCGCAGAGCAGCAGCAGCGATCCCCCGGTGGTGGAGGAGGTGGACGTGGAGGAGGAGTTGGTCATTCTGGCCAACTCTTCACACCTCGCTCGCTAGCGTCGCCTTCTCGCAGCGCGGCCCATCCTGACACTTGCCTGCCTGCCGGGAGGGCAAAGACAGCCCTTCAGCCCTCTGCCACCAACACAAAAGGCTGAAGCAGAATAATGGGCTGGGGGAGGGGGAGAAAGGGAGCTCGAGGAGAACGGGGGTGGCAGATGACAGGTGCCTGCCTCGGAAATGTCTCCAGATCCAGGGGAAAGGCCTCTTTGCATTGCATTTGGCAGGCATGGGGGAAGCCCTGGGACAGAGAAATACCAAGAACAGTCTCCCCTTTCCTCCCCCCAAAACACACACACTCACACACACACACTCACACACACACACTCACACACACACACTCACACACACACACACACACACACACACACACACACACACACACACACACATATTGCCAGCTGGAGCCTCTGCTTTCGAGGAGAAAATAGAGCTATCCCAGCTGGGAAAAATGCCCCGGGGAAAGGGATGGAATACCTTGTGTTGGGGCTGGTCCTTAGCTGGCGATGTAGAGAGAGGGATTCCAGGAAATACCTCCTCAGCAACAGCATCTGCGGTCCAGAAATCAACAGGAGAAACTCAGCTGGGACCAGTGCCAGGAGCAAGTGCCCGCTTCTCCTAAGCAGCATCCACACACATGGTCCTAGGCAGGAGCCAGCAGCTGCAGGGAGACTTCTCAGCTGGCAGCAGGGCTGCAAGCCCGGGCGGGTGGGCAGGCAGGCAGCAGCAGCAAGAATGCTTGGCTGCAAAAGCAGAAGCTGAGCTCATGAGGAGAGCACCCTGTGCTCAGAAGCAAGAGTGGTGGCTGATGTGGTGAACCCACTCGAAGCTCTCTCCTGCTCAGTTATACATCACCCAGAGAAAAGACAGCCTTTCCACGCTCTGCATGAATTATTCAATAGCTTCTAACTTGTAAAAGGAAGAAAAATATCTTGCTCAGAAAGTCCTGTAGTTAACGAGTTTCTCTTTTCTCTCTCCTTCCCTCATCACCTTAGTTTTCATTCTGCTTCATTTTTCTTTCCTTCTTTTTTTCCCTCTCCCTTCAATATTAGAATAGAATTTAATATACCCCCAGTGTTTTTCAGCTCAACCTGATGCATTCTGGGGGCAAAATTTTTCTAGAGATAAATACACTCCCAATACCTGGGACTGATCTCTTCATTTCCACATTTTCAGGGAGGATTACTTTACATTCCAATTGAAATTCATCTTTTCTTTAGTAAAGTGGGACATGGATAATTATCCACAGAAAATCTCCAATCCCCAATTTAAATCATAATTTCAGTTTTTTCTCATCACCAGAGTTCTCATCACCAAACTCCTTACCAAAGTTTGGCTTGTGTTTTAGTAATAAAATGGTTAGAGGGCAAAGATGAAGTGGTCAGAAGGTTTAAAGTAGGTGATAGTGGTACATCTGGACAATGGAATATTATTCAGTGCCAAAAAGAAAGGAGCTATTCAAGCCATGGAAAGACCTGGAGGAAACTTAAATGCTTATTACAAAGTGAAAAAAGCCAATCTGAAAGGGCTCCACACTGTGTGATTCCAACCATATGGCATTCTGGAAAAGGCAAAACTATGGAGACAGTCAAAAGGTCAGTGGTTGCTAGGGTTAGGGGGAAGGGAGTGATGAATAAGTGGATCGCAGAGGATTTTTAGAATTCTGAAACTACTCTATGATGCAATGGTGGATACATGTCATTACAAATTTGTCCAAATTTGCAGAAGGTATAGCACCAAGAGTGAACCCTAATGTGAATTGTGGACTTTGGGTGATGATGATGTGTCAACGTACATTCAACAACTATAACAAATGAACCACTCTGGTGGGGATGTTGAGAAGGGAGGAGGCCAGGCATGTGTGGGGCTGGGGGTTATGGGAAATCTCTGTACCTCTTGCTCAAATTTGCTGTGAACCTAAAATTGCTCTAAAATATAAAGTCTATTTAAAAATAGGTGTCAGAGGAAACAAGGAACCTGAATAATCCACCCAGTGTGAACAAAAAAGATGGCTTTTCACTTCAGGAGTTTTTATCTTATGGTCTGTCTTAGAGATTTACAGTCTGATGTTGAAATCTTCTCTGGTAAAAGCACTCGTTTATCCATTCCATGTGGGAAGTTTTTCACAAAAGCCATCCTCTCTAATAAATCATTTTTCAATAAGAAAATCGTGTATTTGAATATTTAACCCAGTGTGGGATATGGTAACAAGACATAGTGTAAAAACTGCTAGGTGGGGTTGCAGGACACCTAGGGCCCCAGCCAGGCATCCATCAACTGGCCTTGTGATGGATTATTTTCATGCTGTCACATAAGACGTTTCCACTCAGTGACTTCAAGTTCTCTTTCTGCAACTTTCTGTGAATCCCTGTTCATGAATTGAGCATTTTTTCTCCCTAGTTCTGACACTCAGCATATACCTCTTCTCTCTAAACTATAATGTAGTCCTGGGTCATATGGCAGGAATCTTTTCCAGTCTGTCCCTAAGAGTAATGTTTCAGGATGAAGGTCATAAGTTACCTCCTTGCCTTTGTTCTTTCTTTTTTCAAACCAATATGGTTAGTTAATGACTGTTAAGAACTCCAATGAGGGTAAGACTGAGCATGACTGATGGATTTAGTCCAGTTGGGCTGTACCTGAGTGAAACTGGCTGGGGGCAGGAGGTCATTGTCAAAGAAAACCAGCGACATGCTATTCAAAGGAGGTTTAGATATCAAGTTTATTGACGTTAAGGAGCATTTGACATCATCTTTTTGGCTGTTGTCATTCATCTTTATTGAGGTTTTGGCTACATTAAAGTACAGCAAGCCTGCTGGAGATTCTTCTAATCATTTATTGTTAAAACTTGTCATTGGAGCCAGGCTCAGTGTGGCTCACGCCTGTAATCCTAGCACTCTGGGAGGCCGATGCAGACAGATCACTCAAGGTCAGGAGTTTGAAACCAGGCTGAGCAAGAGTGAGACCCTGTCTCTACTAAAAATAGAAAGAAATTAATGGGCCAACTAAAAATATAGAAAAAATTAGCCAGGCATGGTGGCGCATTCCTGTAGTCCCAGCTACTCGGGAGGCTGAGGCAGGAGGATCACTTGAGCCTAGGAGTTAGAGGTTGCTGTGAGCTAGGCTGATGACACGGCACTCTAGCCCAGGCAACAGAGTGAGACTCTGTCTCAAAAAGAAAAAGAAACTTGTCATTGAAATAGTTTTTTCTCTCACATTAACTTAGTCTTAAAAGACTCTGATAGAGGCCGGGCGCTGTGGCTCACGCCTGTAATCCTAGCTCTTGGGAGGCCGAGGCGGGCGGATTGCTCAAGGTCAGGAGTTCAAAACCAGCCTGAGCAAGAGCGAGACCCCGTCTCTACTATAAATAGAAACAAATTAATTGGCCAACTGATATATATATAAAAAATTAGCCGGGCATGGTGGCGCATGCCTGTAGTCCCAGCTACTCGGGAGGCTGAGGCAGAAGGATCACTCAAGCCCAGGAGTTTGAGGTTGCTGTGAGCTAGGCTGACGCCACAGCACTCACTCTAGCCTGGACAACAAAGTGAGACTCTGTCTCAAAAAAAAAAAAAAAAAAAAAAAAAGACTCTGATAGAATGTCACAAGAGGGTCTTCAAATTACAGATCCTTGGTCCCAGCTGCTCCTTCACGTGTTCTTTTTGAGAATGAGCAAAGTACCTGCTGAGGGACTTCAGGCTCTTAAGTCACACATACTTCTGCCCAGGCTGTGTCTCCTTTAGCCCTAACCTGACAGGGGCCAAATTTTTGTTTGTTTTTGGATTTGGTTTTGTTTTCATCTTAAGTAACTTAATCAGGGGTCCTCAAACTTTTTAAACAGGGGGCCAGTTCACTGTTCCTCAGTCCGTTGGAGAGTGTGCACTGTGGGCCCAGCACGAGTAGGCTGCTAAGCAGGACAGGCAGCGGCTGGCAAAAACATCTGGCGGGCTGGATAAATGTCCTCAGCGGGCGCATGTGGCCCTCGGGTCATAGTGTGAGGACGCTTGATATTAGATAATATAAGGTGAGGATTTTTCTATCTTATTCACAGCACCAGGATAGTACCTGGCACATAGTAGATACTTAACAAATACTTATTGAATTAATGAATGGATGGAAGTATAAGTTATTTCATTTTCTTTTTTTTTTTCTTTTTTTTTTTTTTAGTAACACAGTAAGTGGTTTCTATGAGCATCTCTTTCCTCATGGCTCCAGCAGGAACTTACTCAACGAATCACCCCATATGATGCATCTTCAGTCTCTCTCCTCTCCACTGGTTGCTGCCCTTTGGCCTTACAAAAATGCTGATTTCACCACAACCTAATAAAACTTCCCTGGAATTTCACCTCATTGTCGAGGTGCCTACACATAGTTCACTTCCATTTCCAGTAGACTTGCTTGCTTTCTGTTTCTACTTCCTGTTCTCCCATTGAATGCCCACCCATATTGCCTTTAGCTCTCACCACTCCACAGATACAGCTTTGGCTAAGGTCAGCAGCAGCCTCTGAGGAGCAGACCCGGTGACCCCTACCTCCTTGCCCTCTTTACTTTGTGGAACTTAATGGAACTCTCCACCAGGCTGGCCTCTCTACCCCTTCATCCATCGCTTTCTCCTGTAGTCACGCTTTGGTTAAAAGTCCCCAGTAAGTTACCCTGGTGTTTCTAACAATCCACCATCAAATATGGTGTTTGTTTTAGTTTTCTGATATATTGTCTATAAGTCAGGGACATTTCGATCTAATTCTAGTAAGAGTTTTTATATGAAATGAATGGTTTTTCCCTTTAACTTAATGTGGGTTATACTTGATATATTTTAAAAAGTTGAGTCATCTTTGTATTCCTCTGATAAGCCCTATTTGGTCACGATATATTAATGTTATACTTTTTAAATAGACTGCTCAATTCTACTTACTAATATTTTATTTAAGATCTTTGCATCATAAGTAAAACTCACTTAGCTTAATTTTCTTGTGTCATCTTGTCCTTTCTTAGTTTCAGGGTTATGATAAAATCTCCCTCAGGAGAATCATAAACACCACCATTGCTAATGTTACTGAGTACATACTATCTGTACCAAGCATTGTTTTGAGTATTTTTCATACCCTGTTTCATTTAAATCACATGTAAGGCCTATAAGGAACCCAGGCCCACCCTTAAATTTGCAGGGCATGGCAGGAGTTCAAATGGGGGCGGGGGGTTGCATTTTAAAATGCACAAATTAGGCTATTAAATACATTTTATTCTCCTAACTTGATGAATATACTTATATGATAAGCAGAAAGCCAGAGTCAAATGTAGAATTCTCAGACTCATAGGTTGCTCCAGGCTACTGGAATGTGACAACTTGGAGAACATGTCTCTGGCCTGCCATCTACCCCTATATTTCTCCTCACCCTCTGCTCTGTCATCACATGCCATCAAGGCCTCTTGTTTAATGTGGTACACTCCAGCCTGCTTATCCAAGTCCCATCCACACCCCTGTCACACAGCCGACTCTTGGCAACATCTCAGACCTAGGGTGGTACCTGGAAGACATGGTCAGCCTCCAGGGATAAGCCAGAAAAGAAGTTCAAGCAGAACTTGGACACATGCTCATGGCCACTGGGCAGGAAATTCCAGGGTCCTGATACTGGACATAGTCTAGAAAGGGAATGAGCTCTCGGTGACCTTGTCCCCTATATCCATTTAATAGATGAGAAAATTGAATCAAGAGGAGGTTAAATAACTTGCCCAAGACCATACAACTAGGAAGTGGTAGAACTGGGATTCAAACGTATGTTATTGGGCCCATACACAACCTCTATACTGTGTTGCCTTCCTTGGTAAAGTTTAATTTCCTAAACATGGCTTAGCTGCTATAGATTAAGGCACTGTAACAAGCTGACCCAATACTACAGTGGTTCCGAAAATAAAGAATAGTTTATTTTTCTCCCACGGAGTTAAATGAGCAATGAGCAACCCAGGTGGAAGGCAGATCTACCCCACAAGGTAATCTAGAAATCCAGTTGTCTATACCACCATCACCTAGGTCAATAGTATTCAAAATGGGGTCTCTAATCAGCAGCAGCACTTGGGAATTTGTTAGAAATGATTCAGACTCATTGAATAAGAATTTCTGGGGATAGGGCCCAGTAATCTGTGTTTTAACACACTCTACAGGTTACTCAGGTGCATGCTAAGGTTATCCTTGTCTACATGGCTGAGGTTGTTTCACCAAGACCATGTTCGAATTTCGGCCCATAGAGATAAACAAAGAAAAAAGGGAGGGCAGCCATCCTCCTTTTTAAGGATGTAACCTGAAAATTTCAGACATCACTTCTGCACACATATCAGTGGCCAAAACTTTGGTCACACGGCTGCTTCTTGCTGCAAGAGAAGCTGGGAAATGGACCCCTGGCTGGATGGTCACGTGGCCCTGCCAAAGTTCAGCAGAGCAGGAAAATGAGAGATTGAATCCTGGGGTGGAAGGGGTGCAACTTGCAGGTTTATGGCACAGAGGCCAAGTCAGTTTTATCATTTGGGCCTTATAAGCACAGAGCTCAGAGCCTGCCAGCTTTTCAAGACCCTTTAAAAATGTTTGGTATCTCCCATGGAATACTACTCAGCTTTAAGAAACAACGGTGATATAGCACCTCTTGTATATTCCTGGATACAGCTGCAACCCTTTCTACTAAGTGAAGTATCTCAAGAATGGAAAAACAAGCACCACATGTACTCACCAGCAAATTGGTATTAACGGATCAACACCTAAGTGGACATATAGGAATAACATTTATCGGGTGTTGGGAGGGTGGGAGGTGCGAGGAGGGGATGGGTATATACAACCACAATGAGTAAGATATGCAACGTTTGGGGGATGGACATGCTTGAAGCTCTTACTAGAGGGGGGAGGGGGACATGGGCAATATATGTAACCTTAACACTTGTACCCCCATAATATGCTAAAATAAAATAAAATAAAAAAATGTTTGGTATCTGAAAAAAAAAATTAATGGCCCTGAATACAAAAGGAAACCTTTAAAGAGAAATTAATATGTTATTGAGTAGTCAACTACAATTCAACTTATTATTTATAATTTAAGATGGAATTGGGGTACATTTTAATATGTTTGATATAATGTGCAGTGGGGTCTCCAAAAGTATCTAGATCTGCAGAAGTCTTAAAGCAACCCTGCATAGAGAAGTCCCCATGTGACCTCTCTACCCCATCCCTCCCTCTTCTATCTCTGTTCTAGCCATAGTGTGAAAGTTGCCTTCTCTGAGTGTGCCCCAGTTTCTCCTCTCTGCCATCTGGGCATCTTCCTCTGTTGAGGGAAATGCTGTTCCTTCAGCTGCCTCTCTGCCCCCACAACCTGCCCTCACTTTTCCCCAGCTACGTTCTATTCATCTCCCAGGTCCGAGCCCAGACTTTACCTACTGAAGGAATTCTTTCTTGCTATAGTTTGAATGTTTGTCCTCTCCGAAGCTCATGTTGAAACTTAATTCTCAATGTGGTAGTATTAAGAGGTGTGGCATTTAAGAGGTGATTGGTCATAAGAGCTTTACCCTCATGAATGGATTAATTCATTCATGGATTCATAGGCTAATGGGGTAATGGATTAATGGGTTATCATGGGAGTGGGACTGGTGGTTTTATAAGAAAAGGAAGAGAAACCTGATGACACACTCGGCCTCTTACCATGTGGTGCACTGTGTCACCTCCCACTCTGTAGAAATTTCCCAATGGCAAGAAGACCCCTCAACTTTGGGCTTCTTAGCCTCCACAGATGTAAGAGATAAATTTATTTTATAAATTACCCAATTTCAGGTATTCTAAGTAAACAGAAAACAAACTAAGACACCCAAATTATCCAGCCTGTGTGCCAGCAAATTACCTGAGTGTATCACTGCCACAGTCAGACTTCTCACATGTTGGGTATTTGCTCTCCAAATGGTGAGCTAGTTGAGAGCAAAGCTCTTTTTTTGGTTACAGTGCCTGACACATTCTAAATACTTAAACATGTACTGACTGAGTAGGTCCCTTGGGAACCTTTGATATGTGGGATCAAGATTTCCATCTCAAGTATCTTTTTCAAGAGAAAGAGTTAATCTAACTTGAAATCTATTGACTTCGTTTATTTTTGAAGAACCAACTTTTTGTTTTTTTGATCCTTTGTAACTTTTTTGGTTTCCATTTCATTTAATTCTGCTCTGAGTCTTCTTATTTCTTTTTTTCTGCTGATTTTGTGTTTGGTTTGCTCTTCCTTTTCTAGTTCCTTGAGATGTGATATTAGGTTGTTAATTTGTGATCCGTCATTTTGATGTAGGCATTTGAGGCTATGAATTTTCCCCTTAGGAATGCTTTTGCTGTATCCCATAGATTTTGATACCTATGTCCCCTTTGTCATTAAGTTCAAGGAATCTTTTGATTTCCATCGTAAATTCATCATTTCTATCTTAATTTCATCTTTCACCCAAGGGTCATTCAGCAGCAGGTTATTTAATTTCCATGACATCATGTAGATTTGAGTGTTTCTCTTGGACTTGATTTCTAGTTTTATTCCACTGTGGTCTGAGAAGATACATGGTATGATTTTGATTTCTTCGAATTTGCTGAGACATGTTTTGTGGCCTAAGATATGATCAGTCTTAGAGAATGTCCCATGTGCTGATGAGAAGAATGTATATTCAGTAGTTTTGGGGTAGAATGTTCTGTAAATGTCTGTTAAGTCCATTTGTTTCAACATCCCATTTAAGTCCATTGTTTCTTTATTTGTTTTCTGCTTTGATGATCTGTTTAGCTTTATCAGTGGGGTGCTGAAGTCCCTGGAAATTATGATGCTACTGTTTAATCTCTTTGCATAGATCTAGTAGGATTTCCTTTACAAATCTGGGAGCTCCTGTGTTAGGTGCATATATGTTTAGGATTGTTTTGTTTCCTCATTGAATTGCTCCCTTTACCATTATATTATTACTGTCTTTGTCTTTTTTTTTTTACCATTGTTGATATAAAGTCCATTTTATCTGCTATGAGAATGGTTATACCTATATCGCTTTTGGTTTCCATTTAAGTTGAACATTTTTTTTATTCTTTCACCTGGAGTCTTTGTGGGTCCTTCTGGGTTAGCTGTGTTCCCTAGAGACAGCAGATACTTGGGTTGTGTTTTTGCATCCATTACCTAGTCTATATCTTTCAAGTTTGTCATTCAGACCACTGTTCACGTTCAGTCATAGTATTGATAGGTGGGGTGCTGTTCTGTTCATCATGTTGGGTGATACCTTATTGTTTTGTTTTCCCTCTTGTGCTGTTGTTTTATAAAAACTGTGAGCTTTAAGTTTTGGGTGTTTTTGCACTGTGGGTATCTATTGTGATGATGTAGTTCTGATGATTTCCTGTAGGGCAAGGCTAATGACAAATTCCCTTACCATATGCTTGTCTGGAAAAGTCTTTATTTCTCCATCATTCATGAAACTTTGTATGTAGGACAAAAATTCTTGACTAGCAGTTGTTCTGCTTAAGAAGACTAAAAATGGGGCTCCAAGCCCTTCTGGCTTATAAGATCTCTGCTAAGAAGTCTGCTGTTAGGCCGGGCGCGGTGGCTCACGCCTGTAATCCTAGCTCTTGGGAGGCCGAGGCGGGCGGATTGTTCAAGGTCAGGAGTTCAAAACCAGCCTGAGCAAGAGCGAGACCCCTTCTCTACTATAAATAGAAAGAAATTAATTGGCCAACTGATATATATATAAAAAATTAGCCGGGCATGGTGGCGCATACCTGTAGTCCCAGCTACTCGGGAGGCTGAGGCAGAAGGATCGCTCGAGCCCAGGAGTTTGAGGTTGCTGTGAGCTAGGTTGACGCCACGGCACTCACTCTAGCCTGGACAACAAAGCGAGACTCTGTCTCAAAAAAAAAAAGAAGTCTGCTGTTAGCATGATGAGTCTTCCTTTGTAGGTTAGTTGTTACTTTTATCTTGCTGCTTGTAGAATTTTCTCCTTTATTTTGACTTTGGCCAAGTTTATGACTGTGTGTCTTGGAGATGCCCTATTTACTATGAATCTTCACAGTGTTCAATGACCATCTTGTATTTGGATATCTGAATCTGTGGCAATACCAGGGAAGTTCTCTTCAATAATCCTTCAAACAAGTTTTCCATAATTTTTGCTTTTTCTTCTTCTCCCTCAGGCATACTTATAATTCATATATTAGTTCACTTCACATAGTCCCATATTTCTCTGAGTAACTGTTCATTCTTCCTTATTCTCTTTTCTGCATCTTTGAATCACTGAGTTAACTCAAGAGCCTTGTCTTCAAGCTCTGAGATTCTTTCCTCTGCTTAGCTGAGCCCATTGTTTAAGCTTTCTGCCATGTTTTGAAATTCCTTAAATGGTTCTTTCATTTCTTTAAGTTCTATTATATCCTTTCTTATGTTGTCTAGTTCTTTAGCAACTTTTTCTTTTTTTTTTTTATTGATGTCTTGAAATAATTTTTTGGCTTCTTTTTGTTGGTTTTCAACTTTCTTTTTAATTCCATTCATCTTATTTGCCATCCATGGTCTGAATTTTATTTCTGACATTTTGACAATTTCCTTTTTATTGGGGTCTTTTGCTGTAGATCCATTGTGATCCCTTGGGGGGGCATTGAACTGGTCGGTTTTTTCATGTTGCCAAAGTTCTTTTGCCATTTTCTTCTCATCTGAATCCTCGTCTCTCAGCTGAGGGCTGATAGGTTTGCAGTGCATCTGTTCTCCTTTGCTGGGAACTCTCCTACTTAGTGAGAAGAAGGAGAGGTCCCTAGATGGTGCTTTTGTGTCCTACTCTGAGAGATTAACCCAGCAAAGGAGGGGTGGGTGCTCTGAAAGCCTGTAATGCAGCTGTTCTATTTTGTCCCATTTTCCTTTGATTGCTACAGTTCAAGTTGGTTCTGGTTGATCTTTATGTGGGGTGGTGGCTTGTCCCCCAGGTCACTGTTGGAAGTTTGAGTTGGGGGCTGGGCAAGACCTTCTCCACACAGGCTGGCATTATGAGGGATTACTTTGCCTGGGTCTCCCCACAGAGGTGACAGTGGCAATGGGTGAGGCTATCTAGGCAATGATCATGAGTGTCTGGGCTATGAGTGTTTTCTCAAACTGAGTCCAGGTGCAATGGCAGTTCACGGCTGGCAGGTCCCTGGTAGAGCACTGGACTATGGGGCAGTTCCCGCCAGGTGGCCAGTAGGAAACTTAGGGGTGGGATGTGGGGCTCGATGGCTGTGGGGAGCCTCAGAGCTGGGTCCAGGGGCCCAGAAACAGCACTAGAGCTCAGGGGTGGAGCCTGGAGGCAGCAGGAGCCTTGGAGCCAGAGCTGTGGCCTAGAGACAGGGCAGTTGCTTATGGGCAGGGCTGCAGGGTCAGACAGCAATGCAAGAACCATGGAGGTGGAGCAACATGGGGCAAACAGCAGCATGGGGGTTGTGGAGGTGAGGTTGCTGGGCCAGGGCCACCAGGTGGCCAAGACTATCCTTCTGCCCAGATCCTGTGGAGGCAGTCCCCACAGTTTTCTCACGTGCGGTCTGTGGCATCTGTGGCACCTGTTCTGCTCAAATCCCCTGTTGGCAGGAGGGGTGCTCGGCTCTCAGTCACAGGGCATGGCACCGGAGAGCATCTACTCTGCCTCCTCCTTCCCTGGCTCAGCAGGGGTGATGCAGAGGCAGCTGCAGCAAAGCTGAGGCCCGAGTAGATATGGCACCCAGGACCTGAGAGCTCAGAATGGCATCGGTTGCAGTAGCCAGGAACAGTAGCCACCATGTCCCTGCTGTGCTCATTCTCCACTGCAATGTCACTGCACAGACTCCAGCAGCTCCCCAGTCAGTCCAGAGGTCTGTGGTGGCATTGGAGGCCCCCTCACAGCTTGGACTGCAGGGCCCATGATGGGAGTGTGGAGCCCCAGGGCTCCTCCCCATCCTTCCCCATATGTGGATGCCTCATCCAGGTGCCTTCTGATCTTGTGGAATGACCCACCCCATCACATTCTTCACTCTGATCACTTCTCTGGTGTTTTATAATGCTCTTTCCAAGAAGCTCCATCCATAGGTGAGCATCTACCTGCATCTTTCAATCCTCTCCTTAAGAGCAGCACACATGGGCTGCTTCTAGTCTTCCATCTTGCCTCTCCTCCCCCTAAATTATTTGTAAAAAGAGTTTTGTTGAAAACAATCCCCATCACAAAGCCCCATGCCCGCCCACCCCTGACAGGGTCCAATGTGGACTTTTCTAGTACTGACTTTCATGATCCTAAAACATGATATAGCAAATGTCTCACATACTTTGGGAAACCAAAGGATAAGTAGTAGCAAAAAGTGCTAATTTCCTGTTGCCTTTCATCTATGCTTTAGCCAAGCCAGAGAAACCTCATCAAGCACAACACTGAGGCTATCCAAAATCACATTTCAAATCCCAGCTGTATTTCCTCAGATCTTGGTCTCTCGGATATGATACAACTGAGAATTGAGTTGGTATGGGCCTGTTTAGACTGCATGTTTTTGCAAACGAACAATGTTAGGTTGTTTTATAGCCAGATTTGGGAGTAATTCAACTACATGTGAGCATTCACCATCACAAGAAAACCTAACTAACGGTAGAGCTTTTAGAAGTTAAGAATTTATGGAGTTTATAGAATTTGTTTCACCATGAAATTCCTTACCTGGGGCACATAAAACCTTATCATCACAGTTCTCCACTTTCTCCTGCCCTATCAGACCTGAGGTTCAAGAGCCTCACCTCAATAAGAGTAGCTCACTATGGTGGTGGTATCAGGGCAGTAAACCAGGGAACAGCAGTTCTCAAATGGGGATGATTTTACCCCTCTGGGTACATTTGGCAATTTCTGGAGACATTTTTTGTTTTCAAATTTTGGATAAGGAGATGCTATTGTCATCTAATAGGTAGAAGCCAGGGATGCTGCTAAACATCTCGCAATGCACAGGCCAGCACCCTCACAATAAATAATTATCCGAGACAAATGGCAACAGTGCCAAGATTAAGAAACCCTGCCACAGAGGTTGAGAGATCAGGGTCAAATTCAGGGTCTGTCTGTTATTAGCCACATGACCTAGAGTAAGTTATTTTACTTTTACAAACCTCGGTTTTTTTAATCCCCATTTGTAAAATGGTGATGATGTTGCCTACCTCTGAGAGGTCTAATAATGATTAAAGTTAAGAAAACAGCTTCACACAGTGGCCTCCACTTACTATAAGTGCACATATAAGTGACAACGGTGATTCCCAACATGGAGTGGGGGAGTGTGGGACAAAAAGTGACATGACTCTTCAACAGGGACAGGTCTAAATTGGGTGGAGGTGCTTATGAAACACGTATTTGGATAAACCCAATTTTTCCCCTCTAAGAGCTACTGCCATAGGAAGTCCATATAGGCATTTTAATGAGACTATGGCCCTACCTAAATTTGCAAAAATGTATAAATTTTTCTGGAGAAAAGATTAAAGAATTTTATTCACTTCTCAAAGGAGTTTGTAATCTCAGAAAGATTACATGTTTTTTTATTATGTCTTTGTGTTACTATCTCTGAATGTTTGTGTCCCCCCAAAATTCTTATGTTGAGATCCTAACCCGAAAGTTGATGGTAGTGGGACCTTTTGAGAGGTAAGTATGTCATGAGGACAGAGCCCTCATGAATGAATGAATTAGTGCCATTATAAAAGAAACCCCAGAGAACTATTTAGCCCCTTCTGCCATGTGGGGGCACAGCTGGAAGGTGCTATCTATGAACCAGAAAGCCCTCACCACACACCAAATACTCTGGTGTCTGAATATTGGAATTCTCAGCCTCCAGTACTATAAGAAGTAAATTTCTGTTGCTTACAAGCTACCTAGTTTATGGTATTTTGCTATGGCAACCCAAACAGATTAAGGTACCATCTGATCTCATTTTACTGGAAAGAAAATTGAAACTCAGACACAGTGAATGATTCACCCAAAGTCACACACAGAATGATGGAGTTGTGCCTTGTACAAGGTTGTCTCACAACACTAAGACAGGTGGTTCCATTGGAATGGGCTAAGAAAGAGTTTCACACACACGATTCCTTGTTCTACTCCTATTACTTTATAAATCTCTGCATTTGTCTTTTTCTGAGTTAATTAAGCTGTGATCTTCAACTCTTCTTTAAACAACTCAAGTCTGGTTTAGATCTGTTGGCAGGGCCCCAGAACCTGCATTTTAACAAGCTTTTTTGTTAAACAAGATTCTTTCCATGCTAGTCTTTGAGAAGCACTGAATTGAAGGATATTTAGGCTGATCTTGTTTTTGAGTATTGATTTGTGAAGTTGCCAAGGCATTTCTTTTCTGAACTACATTTTCAGTTTTTCCAGGAAAACCAATTTGAGCTAAAATTACTTTGGCTTGGGATCTGTCCAGAAGTGACTTTTTTCCCAGTAAGAATTTTAATGTAGTTTATTCCTTAAGATCTGCTTTAAAATATTTGTCTTATTGAGATAGAAACTCAATGGAGTTTCATGTTTTCAAGCTTTTAGGAATTATTTCAGGAAATTTAAATGGAAAGATCAAATTCGTTTTGAAGAGAGGGGTGTGTGTGTGTGTGTGTGTGTGTGTTTTCTCACATATAACATAGATAGCAAAAAGGATCATACACTTTAGCTACTTGGCCGCAATTGTCATCATCCTAAATTAGAGTTAAGCAGAAGTGACAAACCACAAAATAACTTAAGAAATACCTAAGCAATTGTTCTCATAATTTTAATGTCAAAATTACACTAATTAGGGAACAAATAAAACAACTATCCTGTTTCTACCTCATTGAGGCAATCATTGGTGGTGAAAAAAATTACTTCTATTTTCCTCATATCAGAAATAGGGTGCCTGCCACTTGCTTCGGAAGCAAATCGGCATTCTCAATTTCCAGAAGCCGTGTTCTCAGCATATCCCTTTATTTTATAATCTTTGGAAAGCTCCCCTGGATGCTGGGAGCCACCCTCTGAGCCTCAGTGAAAGCAACTGCCCAATATAGGTTAGAAGCTTCTGTCATGGAATTTCAGAGTTGCAGGCCTCACTCCATTTCTGCTGTGTGTTAGACATCACCACTTAGATGTCCCTCAAACAACATAGACCGAACTCAACCCTCCTGTGCTGGCAACTTGCTGGGGTGTGGGGTTGCAGTGATAAACACCCTCCAACTTGCTGGGGTGTGGGGTCTGTGTGCTAAACACCCTCCATGCACTGCCTCATTTTATCCTAACCACCTCCGCACCTCTCATGTGGTAGGAAGTCAAAGTGTGTACACAGACCCAACTCTGAGAAGTTGCTTCTAAGGTTTAGAATTTTTTTTCTAGGCAGAATAATGCAATATGCTATACCATTCATTCGGCCATTACGTCTGTACTATACCGCTGTCCTGTGCTGTCCTGTGATACCTTTGCCTTGCTATATGCCACCTTTGTAGTGGACACTTGTTTTGTCTGCCCGGCAAACCCCTCCATCTACATACTTTTTTGGACCTAGGACTCTTATTGTTCCAAAAACTATATTTTTACTTGATTTCAAAGGGGAGTTCCCCATTCTTTGTAAGCCCAGCCCTCCAAACTCCCCAACCCACCCCAGCCACAGTTTTATAGGTCCAGAGATGATTGTGAGTCACTTCCAAGTGACTTTGGGCTGAGAAGCTGGCCAGTGTCCCAGGCAACTGAAGCTGAAGTTGCAATGTGTGGCTGCTGTCACATTTTCCACGACACAGAGAGGGAGATAGAGTGTTCCTGCTGGTTTGGAGCTCCTGGTTCCAGCTGTACCTGAAGCCCGAACACTCACCATTCCTTGGGTTCCACAGGCTTTTTGTGGCCTAAACTTAGTTCAAATTGGGTTTCTCTCATGATCACAAAAGACCAGCCAACACATGATTTTGCAAATTCCCCAACTGGCTTGTGAGCTCCTTGAAGACATGGCTGAAAGTGTGGAGAAGACAGATTCTCCTTGTTCCACCCTGTAACCCCACAGTTCCTGGCACAATCTCTTGAGCAAGATATTCACTGACAGACAAAGGGGTACAATTTAGACTGTGATTTCTCAATCTAAATCTCAATTTGAAAAGCCGCCCTGAAGTATTAGAAATCTTATTTTAAAGCGACATTGTTAAATGTTTGGAAAGTTTGACTCCTTTCCTAGCCTTAAATGACATGAAGTATTTAAAATTGTTTTAAAAAAAAACCCTAAAACTGAAATAATTTTGAGTCTTCTTTTCTCTATATCAGTGGTTCTTAATCTTTAATCCTACTGTGCCTCAGAATTACTTGCAAGGCTTTAAATAAAAAAGAACTTAAAAAAAATCTTAGGGCTCCATGCCCCAAGTTCTGGTATACTTGATCTGGAATAGAGCCTGGGCACCGCTATTGTTTTTTTGTTTTTCCAGAAAACTCTCTGGAATTTTTGCTGGGATTACAATTAATTTATAAATTTATTTGATGAGTAGTATCTCACAATATTTCTTTGGCAGTACCATAAATATGTGATATCCTTCCATTTATATGGATTTTTATAGCTTTGTTGAGATATAATTGAAATATAATAAAAACTGTACATATTTAATGTACACAATCTGATGAGTTTGAACACATGCATAAACCTGCGATACTATCAAGGTAATAAAAATATCGATTGCCTCCAAACGTTTCCTTGTGTCTCCCCTCCTCCCTTTTTGTGTAATAACACTTAATATGAAATCTACCCTCAACGAATTTTTAAGTTCACAGCACCATATTGATAACTATGGGCATTATGTTGTACAGCAGATATCCAGAATGTATTTGTCTTATATAACTGTAACCTTATACCCATTGACCAACAACTGTGTCTCCCCCATTGTTTAAGTGTTTGTGTTCCTTAGAAAACTGTGAACTTGAGCACAGTGGTTTTAACTTTACATCTGTTGCTTCACATAGACTTTTGATAAACTTTGTCGAATGAGTGAATGAATAATCAATCCACAGCCAACTTTGCAATCTCCGTGGGTAAATGTGAGTTCTCATCTTGGATTTCCTTCCCATTGTCTTAATTTTTTTCTGGATCATCAAAGTCCCTCACCACAGGCAACAGCCTGTTAAACCTCCCCAAATCCTTTCTGATAAAGCCTCTTTAAAGTTCTGCTCCTGGTCGGAAGCTTCCCCAAACCAAACTCCACTCAGACTTCTAGATCTAACGGCTAGAGGTCTAGTCAGGAAAGTGAATCCGTGTAACACAATTTCTGAAGAACTCAGAGAAAATGTGGGGAGAAAAAAAGCAAAGTGGAATTTAAAAAGAAAGGCCTAACCTAAGCTTATTATGTGTCAGTTACGTGGGTTACAGCAATAAAAGGCATACAACCCTAATTAAGGATGTCACAGCTTAGTGAGAGAAAAAAATTATACTTCACCAAACCCAGAGTGGGAAGGGCTTCCTGAGAAGGTAGAGTGTGAGCTGACTACCAAAAGGATCAACTTGAGGCAAGTGAAAATATGTAAGATGGTGACTGAAAAGGTAAGAATACCATTTTAAAAGACTTGGTTTTTTTAAAAAATGAAAAATTAAAACATAAAAAAATAAAAGTTGAAAGCACTCTTAAAGAAACAAGCAGGGAAAGTTGTAGGTGCCCCCAGGCCTTCCTCCATTTAGCCTGATCCCAAGGGTGAGCTACCCTGCACTGATCTCCTGAGTCGAAATCCCCAGGCAGAATATTCTAAGGATAAGACCCACAAGCAAGACATTTTGTCAGCTCAAAATTACCTAACTGGATTGCCAGCCTGGCATCTGGAGACTTGTGAAAATTGTTAGGCCTTGGGGAAATTTTAATAATACAATTACTGTGGGCCAAACAATGTACCAAGTGCCATAAATCTATAAGTAATCTATACACTATCTTATTATAGCCCTGAGATGTATCAATTTATATAAACATTTTATCATTTTATGTTTTTTATTGTTTTAAGTACATATTTTTTAAAAGCCTCAGTGTGGCCTTTATATTTTTGCAATAATTATTTTTACTTTAATTTTTTTACTATTCTTTTTGATATTCTTAAAATCACAGTATTTTACAAACTGCATTAACCTACATTTTTATTTCTTTCATTTACAAATAACAGGTAAGTAGTATAGAAATTGAGAGCAAAATTTGTAGATAAGTTCTTCTCTTAAAACGAAGATGAATTTCTCCTACTCTAATCTGGCCTGAAGGGATTGGGATATTATAGACATTGGGTGGTAGCAGATTTACTATGGCCAAGAGAGTGTTTTATAAAGGGAAGCTGTGCCACTCTTGAATTTATTCATTTAAAAACAAAACAGAAACCAGAACTCTGGCCCATCTGGAGCACTGGAGTCCCAAAAGGATAGAGCTCCTGTTTCCTAGACCACAGCTCTTCTGCACAAACAAGTTTTCTGGAAGCAGGGGTGTGGGGGCAACTTCATGAGGTAAAACTGTACATTCATTGAAATGGGTTTTTTTTTTTTTTTTTTTGAGACAGAGTCTCACTTTGTTGTCCAGGCTAGAGTGAGTGCCGTGGCGTCAGCCTAGCTCACAGCAACCTCAAACTCCTGGGCTTGAGTGATCCTTCTGCCTCAGCCTCCCGAGTAGCTGGGACTACAGGCATGCGCCACCATGCCCAGCTAATTTTTTATATATATATATCAGTTGGCCAATTAATTTCTTTCTATTTATAGTAGAGACGGGGTCTCGCTCTTGCTCAGGCTGGTTTTGAACTCCTGACCTTGAGCAATCCGCCCGCCTCGGCCTCCCAAGAGCTAGGATTACAGGCGTGAGCCACAGCGCCCGGCCTTGAAATGGGTTTTAGTTACTACAAAATTAGTTCGCTATGTTACAGAGTATACAGAAAAAATATTTAAATAGTAGGCCTGAGACTGCCCTTGGAAAGGCCTGCTTGCAACGGTGGCCTTGGCTTGTGCCTGAGAACTTGGCTACTATATGGTTCCCAAATTGATTTATATCCCTACACTGATTTTTAACTTCCTCTAAATGATAAGGGTGGTTCACTGTGCCTAGACTGTGCAACAATATGGTTTATGCTAAGAACCTGTTTTCCTTCTGGGCATGTAGAATTTGGGTTTATGCTAGGCAAAGGGTGCCTACATGACCAGCCCCCAGTAAATACCCTGGTTTTTAGATGCTAAGTCTCTAATGACCTTCCTTGGTAGATAAAGCTTCACACTTGTCCCAACTCCGAGCCGGGGGAGTTAAGCACCTTCCATGTGACTCCACTGGGAGAGGACTCATGGACGCCTGTGCTTGGTTTCTTCTTCACCCTATGCGCCTTTTCCCTTTGCTGATTTTGCTTTGTATTTTTTTACCATAAGAAATCTTAGGGCTGCGAGTCCTAGAGAATCATCGAAACTGGGAGAGCTCTCGGGTAACCCCGACGCACAGGGCTTTTCTCTCTCTCTCAAGAGGCAAATAATTAGATCCTGACTTGGTAATCGACTTTCGTCTCTCCTCCGGACAGGATGGGTGAACTTTTCCTCTTTTGGTTTACCTTAAAAATTAACAATCCTAACTACCTGTCACTTTAACAGAAATCCCTAATTAGGGATAATTTCCCCCAACAGATTTGACTTTAAAATAGATCAAACCAAAGTCTCAGTTTGTCAGCTTAGTCGATCTTCAAGGTTGCACTCAGCAGCCCATTTCTTGTCACGACAGGGCGGACATCTCAGGGCCAGTGTCCCTCACTCAGCCTCTGATGTAACATCAGAGAAAGAGAGTGCCAAGGCTGGTGCTCTGTGGGCATGGGACAGGAGACTCTCCCAGCCCAGTGATCCTGCCACCAATGTCTCTGCGAACAGATCGTAGCTGTGTGTAGTTTCTACAGTGTTTCCACTTGACGTGGTGCTGACCACTTACTCCTTGGTCATTGAAGGCCCCTAAATGGTAAAGTAAGCTACTAGCTACCTCTCAAGCAGCAAGAAAATTCTGGGATTGTCTGCCCTACTTGTGAAACAGATGGGTATGAAAAGTGGCCAGCAGAGAAGGAGGAAATGAATATATAATGCATTTCCTCCAGTCAGAAAAAGCTAGGCATATCCAATCCTGTGCTGGTCATACTCCGCAGATGCCACGTGACTCTTCAACCCCCAGCTGCTTGAAAAATTAATGCTTACATTCTTCTAAGATTGATAAAACTGTCTAGAATGTGACTCGTGGGAGTATGGTATCTAATTTATATTTGTCCATGTAAGACAAACTGTGCAGTATGGTGTTAAAAGTCTCTGCCTCCAAGAAACCTAGAGTTTAGAAAATGGTTCCCTCTCCAGAGGTTTATTCTTTTTTGTTTTTTTGTTTTTTTACAAAGACAAGAAAGGATCAGCTTCTTTAATTTCAAGCATCTGGGACCCCTGTGTATTCCAAGTTTTATTTAACTTTGCAATACAAAAAGCAAATGTTATACTAGCTCTGGTAAAAGCCAGGTATATGGTATGTAGGTAGTCGGATAGACAATAGATACTTAGTATCGTTATACTATTCTGATGTCTGGTTTCAATTTGTCTTTCAAACTTTCTATTCCACGTACCTGACATAATTATTTTGGGGGATCTGGTTGTCAAGACTGATAATCTCACTTGGAGATAATCTCTTCTTAAACATATTTGAGTAAAATAAAACCCAATGAGGTGTTCTGGAGTTGACTAAACATGTGTATTTGGTGTGAATATGCCCAACCTAGGAAAGGACAGATTTCTGGTGACGTTCGACAGGCCTCCTTTTCTCAGCTTTGAGCCCAAGCATCAGTTGCCTCAAAATTCAGTGTCCAAAGCCTGTCCTTACTCCTCTGTGGTACACCTGCTCTGTTCTTTGAAGCCACCTCATATCCTTGTGGAAGACAGCCATAATATGAATAAACAAAATTGTTTATTTTGCAATTGGCCCCTCTGTATCCATGGGTTCCACATCCCAAATAGGGATGGAAAATATTTGGGAGAAAAAATTTCATCTGTCCTGAACATGTATAGACTTTTTATTGTCATTGTTCCTTAACACAGTATAACAATGATTTACATAGCACTTACATTGTATTAGATATCATAATCATCTATGGATGATTTAATGTATATGGAAGGATGTGCATAAGTTATATGCAAATATTACATCATTTTCTGTAAGGGACTTGAGCATCTTCGAATGTTGGTACCAATGGGCATCCTGGAACCAACCGCACAGGCATAGTGACTGAGGACGAATATACGTTTTATAGGTCATTACCCCTAAATCTGAAGTTTAATGTAAATATTTGCAGCTAGAGTCATTTCTACAGTTGCTACCATGCCCATTTTTCACCCGCAGTCCAACTTCTCAAAAATATGTGGTTAATTTGATTCAAACCAAAGGAGGAACAGCAAGTGGTGATATAATTTACCTTGATTTTGGTGCTATGGGGTTAAAACAAGGCACGAGAAGAGAAAAAGTCAGCTTATTTATGTTTGTCCACTTCAAACCAGTTCTAAATATATATATTTCACATTAAAATTAGACTTTTAGTGTAAGTTTCTACTTGCACTTAGCAAAAAAAAAAAAAAAAGTTTAAAATTCTCTAGAAAAGCTGTTTTTCTCCTTCTTGATATAATTATCATAATTCAATCCATAGAGAAGGAACTGGGTGGGAATATATTAACATTTCAATTCAGCTCAAAATAACTTAATACGATTATTTCCTACTTTCCTTTATACACCGTGGTTGCTAACTCTATGCAATATATGTGTAAATAAATGAGCTTTATCTTATGTTGTAAATCATATTCTGCTGTAATTAGAACGATCCCTAATTAATCTTCTGAGGAGATACATGGTGACCAAATTCCTGCTTTGCTGAGTGTTGCAAAGGGGACTCCGGGGCTTTTGCAGGCGTCATTAACTCTGCTGTATAATGGTACTTTGAGAAAGAGCACAGACCTCTTATGTGACATGAAACGCCATAGAGTGCTGTTCAGCTTATATGCCAACAATTGGTTTCATTAGATACTTTTAACAGATTAATGGTTTACATGCCACCAAAGAAAGCATACAAGTGAAAACAATTTCGAAAACACATTTGTGTAGCTTATAGTAGGTAAATTCGTGTTCCTGCTATATTTGAATCACAGCTGAAGATATACATGTATTGAGTAGTCTTTCCAAGTGTGTTTTGAGATTTATAAATCATTTTAAATCTAAGGTTAACAAAATCATGTGAACTCAATGACCAATAGGCAAAAAATTTGTTGAAACTAGCTGATTTTTTTTTTTTTTGCTTTCTTTTTCATAGTAACTCAATCCGTAGAAAGAGAGATTTTTCTGCCCTTCTAAATAGGTTCATGGATCCATTAAGAAATCTCCTTCCCTAAGATGTGGTCTCATGACAGTCCCGGTACCCCCTGTTTCATGCAGTGTTGTGAAGACAGCTATTTACTGATTCCCAATTCCAGAAGTGTAACTACCCTCCTACCCACAACCTTTCCTTTGCATTCTAAAAAAAGATTTCAAAGAAAAAAAAAGAAACATCACCACCAAAAGAGATCCAATTTAATATATAAAAATCTCTGATAAATAGTGTAGCTTTTTTCTCCTAAGTTGACTCTTCAGATCCAACAGACGTGAGGTTTGTTCCATCTGATTTATTTCTATAATTTCCCCCTTCAGAAAAATGGCCATTCTTCCCCAAAAGGAACTGCTGACTAGTGTGTCACACAATAGTCATCAATGGTCATAAATGACCAAACAGGACCAAAACACTGATCATGATCAGTGTTTTATTAACAGGAAGGAAAATCAGGGAAAGAGAAAGAGAGCAAGAACCTAACATTATCTGACTTTTGTGAAATTCAAAGTATAAAGTTTTTCTGAGCAAAGCGCCATGTACTTCAGGCAATGGCAACAACCTGGAAAGTCAATAAAAGATAAACTAAAAAACAAGAATGGAGATCTTGAGAAACTCAAAAGGCATCAACCATATTGAATAAAAAAATTATAAAGAGACTTCAGTACACTGATAACTCAAAATCCAAATTATAAAAGGAATAAGTAAATTGCATAAAACTTTTATTTATTAACAGTGTATTCTTCTACACTTTAAAATAGAACAAAATATCTTTTGAAAGATAAACTATTCATAAGAAAATACATGTCAAACAATTTTTATTATTGGAGTAGAATTACTTTGCTATATACTTTCTATATTATATACATCCACTTCATGGTATGTCTATGTACATACATGTGTAAAATAGTTTTAAGACATACACATGTAGATACATATGACATTAACACAAAATTATGGAAAATTTACAGTAGTCAACTTTACAATCATTTTAAGAGCTGCACACAAATTAGTGTTCACAGAACTAAAACCGTCAACATGGTTTCCCTTTCCCCTACTTCTCAAACGTCATCTGAATTACTTGTCAATGATTATCTGAAAAAATACTATCATCTTCCTGTACAATTAACCAATTTTTTTACAATAACTCATAATAAAATATTTTACTTTTTCAGCTTTAGAAAAGATAAACAATTTCATTCCACTTATTGTAATTTTTATTCCTAAAACATACAATTCATTTTTTTCATCAGTTTAGTGCAATTTTTGGTACTGCAATTATTGAAGGTTAACAAACCTGAGTCAAACATTCATTCAAATGCCTTTTTAAAAACATACAACATGAACAAAAATGTTTTGCGGAAGCATATCGTCTCAAGGGACCCCCTCCTAATAAATGCATTCTAAGTAACTTAATGGTTGGGAGTAAACACTTCATATGAATCCACTTAACTAGCACTTGCAAGATCGGAGTAATCTACTCTTAAGCAGCCTGGAAGGGAATCCGGATCTAAGGCTCCCCGACTCCTCATAGAAAGGAAGCCTGCAGGCTTCTGAGGACCTAAAACAAGATTACACTTACATCAAAGGGCTCTGAGTACCTATAAGAGGGGTCCTTTTATTTTTTTGTAAGGTTCCAGCTATGCAGACAGAATACAGATACATATTCCGTTTTAAAAATATCTCCTTTAAGACAGAGAACTACTTAGCAGCATCTTTTTTCTGTATTTTTTTTTTCTTCATTGATTTAAAACTGGCATCAGACCATGTGTGATTACGGCAAACAACAACTTCGTACCAAAAGTAGGATGTTTTATTCACGTCAAGAACTCTTTTGAAAGGAAGAAAGAAATAAAAGCATTTGGAATGTTGAGTCATTTCATAGAGAAACACCATGCTTTCAGGAGAAATATTCGGTGAATTCTGATTTTCAACTATGCTAAGTTTTTTTAAAGGCCCCAAGGATGCAAAGCTAATTTAATTGGCTCGGCAACAAAAACAAAAGGAAAGGAAATTGTCCTAAATAAGGCATATCAGATACTCTTGGTAGAGATAAACTGGGTAAACGTAGACAGGCTTCCCAAAAGAAGGAACTGATCTGCTGTATTCCTAGTAGAAGCATAAAAATCACTTCCTAAAACTTTCTCTTACTCTTTCTTTACAAGGAGGAATTATTTATTCATGGTAGACAAAACCATACTAAAACTAAACAAATTTAAAATACAAATTTTTGGTAGCAAACAGCATGAAAATCTAAATCAAAATATAGTCTAGTTTTTACATAATTTTATATATTTATAAATTTATCAAAATAGTCTTTTAAAGTTCACAATACATACATAATGTTAACACTGTACATGTAAATGTAATAATAAATGTAGTACTGAAATACATTAAAAATAACCTTTCAAAATACCAAATTCAACATTAAAACTGCCTTAAAAAGTGTTGAAATCTCCATAAACATAGTTTCAGTGCATTTATAGTAGTCATTAACCAGTTTTTTGGTTTCAAGTCTCTTGGAGGTGTTATCTTAGTGCTCTCCTTAATTTAAGGTAAGAAGGCAGAGATATTCTTCCAGCAGGAAGTTGTTTCCCTCTACATTGCTCGTCCGGATGAAGAAATTGTGTCTAAGAGTGGAACAGCGTTCACCGGAGTGGCAAGGCCTTAGTAGTGAACATATTCAGACTGAAGGGACTGTGCAGGGAAAGAGATAAACTGAGGTTAAATTCCATCACATGTAAAACTTCTAGTAAGTCATTCAGCTTCCTCCTTCAACACAAGAGCGTTTAGCTCTATTATATAAAAGAGACATAAACTAAGAAACAATAGAAACAAAAAGATGGGGGAAACAAAACATGTGCTAAATAAGGATAAGATATTCAATTAGGTAAAGTGATTACAAGAAAACTTTACATTTTAAAATATTAATAGTGATTAAAAATTAAGCATTAATTCAAAATTGAGAGGTAGCCTAAACTCATTTCTAAGCTTTTATGCAATAATATTGAGTTTTACCCAAAAATATTAAATGATAATTGTAACTAATTAAAGATTATTAGTATATACTTTGAGAAGATACATACTTATTAAATTTAACTCAGTATGTACCGATGGCATGTTAATGCTTCTAACGAAGTAGAATTAGCAGTCATTTAAATAAATTCCTTTATAATGCTTGAATTTAATAAACACCTTACAAATCCTTTCCATTAAGGGGAAACAAAGAACTACCAGCTTAAGACACAAAACCATTTAAGGGAAGAGTCTTGCAATCAAAACTCAATAAACAGTAGGCAACTTTCAAGTAAGCAATATAAGTTCCTCCCACTTATACTAGTGGTTAGTATCTAATATCTAATCCCATATTAGATACTAACATATAAAAGGAGCATGATTAGGATATGTAATCAGAATGCATGGATAACAGACATAAACCAGAAAAGATAAAGAGAGCTTGAGAAAGTTTGCCAAACATATTTTTTAAGCAGCAAATGATGGTTAGAAAAGAAGGAACATAAATAAAGAAGGAACATAAATCAATCTAAACATTAACAATATTTTTTTTGCACAATTCTTCTAAAAAATACTTAGAACAACGAAGTTTACTTGATTTTCTACCAAATGCCCTTTTCTCTCTCCCAATAATTATTTCTCAAATTTATCTGCAGTATTTTATTAACAGGTCTAATCAATTCTAACACTGGTCAATTTTGATGATCTAGGTATATTAAAAAAGGATCTGTCCATTTTCCAAAGAGCTTACAAAAGGATTCAAACTATCTCTACTGAGCTTCAAAACCCCAGTGAATTTTAAATTCTAACAACAGCCATTTACTAAGTACCTATTAACACAGTGAGTCAAAAAGCTGTGATCCCTGACCTCAAAGTGCAAAAGGCCACACTGTCGTAACACATGTGAAATGAAAAGACAGGTGTCAACATTAAATAGCAATATATGTTATTAACAGCATGCACCAGCAGAGGATTAGGCGGGGGAGTGGTAAGGGAAAGGGGTGGTGCTCTGGGCTTCAAGTTTTAAGAAAGAGGTTAAATGTCAAGATCTACTGGGAGGAATGGAAAAGGTCTGGCAAGCTGACTTTCTCAATACCAGATGTGGTTTATGCTAAGGCTTCAAAACAGGAGTGAGATGATTAAGAATAAGGCACTATACTATAAATATACCTGAACTTATAGGAGGAATAAAAGCTGTAAGATGCTGAGAAAGTCCAGTGAAACTGGTTCAATACCTTGAAGCCCATGTACATTTAACTCGTGGGATACCAATTACTACACTAGCAATTATAGCATAAAAACAGACTGTCATTTTTCAGCTTTTTTCCCAGTTTCTTCTAGAGTCTGGCAAGTAGTCAGAGGACAGCCAGGGAAGTCCCCCCAGCTGCAAGAATGCCACGCAGGCATGTTATCCATCAGCCAGAGCTTTCTTGGGAATATTTAACTTTTACTTGTGTTCCAATTAGAACAGTTGTTTGTGTTATCACTAACAGAAATTAGAAAACTCCTTAAGCTGTTTACACATTTAGAACAAAGTTGTTTTTGCAAGCACCTCTGAAGCTCTATCAATTCTCAATAAATGGAGATACAGCAAATAGATACTCTACAGACAAGTGACCATTATTAAACTTTCTTCTAGAGTATTTATGTGTACTTCAATGTATAGGGGATAAATATGTGTGCGTGCATATATACATTTATTCATTTTATGAATCATGGTACCCACTAAACTGGAAAACAGAAATAGTCTCGAACACTTTAAGGATTTCTATTATTCACGTGAAGTATATATTCCTGAGTCTTCTGGCCGAAGTCTTTGCTTTCACGTAGCACAGCCCACAAACTCTGGCTAGTGTTTAATCCAACCTCAGACACAGTTCACCACAAGCCCTATTGCTTCCTTTTCCACCCACCTGGTCTGCTCTCTCATGTTGCCTAACCTGCCCTGTGGGCTTCTACAAACAAGTGAAGACATAATTTGACCAAAAATAATGGACCTTCTGTCATGCTATTGCCTTCATTCAACAATTACTAAACGTCAATTGTATATATTAGGCACTGGGAGATAAAAATACAATACCAAAGTTCCCAAAACAAAACACATTCCATGGTTGCCTTATATGGTATAAAGAGTGTTAAAAGGATATAAAAGATCAGTAAAAAGAGTTTAGCAAATTATTCTGACATCAGTATTTTGTAACAAATTTAACTTCTTTTCATTTTCAATCTAAAATAAAAATCTTAATGGACTAAAGGAAGAAGAGAATTGTTCAAGTCTACAAGACCTACTTACTGTAAAAAATCATAACTAACACTTCAAGGCCTTTTCACTGGGGAGCAGCAGTGTGAGATGACAGGAATATTTACACTTCAAGCACCACATTCTTACACGATGGGGCTGTATTGATGGTCTCTCTGCGTCATTTGTACATGGCCACAGTTGAGGAAACCTCTGGGGAAAATGCCAGTATTCCCCATTTGAAGTCTTAGCACTGAGGATGGATAGGTAGATAGATACATAAAGCTGCTTTAATTCCTAGTGTGACCTAATACACATTATAACAAAGCTTCTTCATGCTTTGAAATTTCATGCTTCTTTCACAGTAACAGGTAGGACTACCAACTATATAAAATGTCTTCCAAATGTCCATGCATTGTAAAATTACTAATATTCCAGAAAAGACAAGAGCCACTTATTGGCATTTTAATTTTTTATAGGAAAAATGTAAATGTATTTTATATTCCATAAGAATATCATTATTGCTATTGATTATATCATTCAAGAAATAGATTCATGGAAGTATAATTATCTGGAGCTCTTAATGCATTAGATATATTACTTGGCAGGTCAATTCTGAGATAGTTATTTACTGAGTACTTTCTATATACCAGGCACAGTTCTAAACATCTTATACGTATTCACTTATTAAATGTTCCAGACAACTCATTTTACAGGCAAAATGGAATTTCAGGGAAATTGAGGCACAAAACAGTGAGGCAATTTACCCAAGATCATGCAATTAGGAAGTGCAGAAGCTAGAATTTGAACCCCAGCAGCCTGTCTCAAAAGCCCAAACCCTTAGCCAACATAGTCCTCGACAACTTCTAGCATTTATCCTGTGACCACTACATATTCAATCTAACATTCTCTACCACCCTGATACAGACACAAATAATGATCTTAGGCAGGGTATGATCCTGAGCGAATGAAGAAATATTAAACTACTTTTTTAAATATAATATTTATTACATTAAAAGATAAATATATCTTTAAATAATTTTCATCAGGTCTGAATCCAAAAGAATTTTCAGGAATATTCTAAATTTAAAAGAAATTTTCTTTATAAGAACATCCATGCTTAAGTATTATTTTTTTTTCAAATCAAAAGTTTAGTTTATTATATCTCAAACAAGAAGCAGTACAATTAATCAAAGTATCATACTTAAGTATTCTAAGTAAATGCTTTGCTTGGCCAATGTTTTTTGTTGTTACCATAATGAATTAAAATATCTGAAATCCAAGCAACAAAAAAAATTAACAATGGCAATGGAGATGGTTATGAAGAAATTGAGACCTGAGGTGTAAATATTATTTTATAAGTTAGCACTTGTTTATATAACCAAGAGATTTTAATTTCTCAAATATAATATCCAAGTTCATTTGGTCAGTAAGTTCAACAGTGTTATATTGAGTTAGGACCAGATCAAGTTTATTATAAATCTATAGTATTATTATGGTATGAATACCCTAAACTAATAATACAGCAATATGCAACCTGAAAAATAAAGATAAAATTGCCTTACACTTGCAGCCCCCAAAATTTTTATGTCAAAATATAAGCTTCCATCAAGAAGTCTTGTTCTCTGAAAGCAGTAAGATTTGACATAAAACAGCGTGTTAGGTAAGGAGATCAAGACAATTTGTTCTGTTCTAGAAATCTGCTACTAATCTGTTTTGGCAGATGTAGGTAGTAACTTTAAAAATTTACCTATTCTGGAGGTGTTTCTTTTTTAAACAGCCCAGTTATCTAATCATGGTAGAAAAGTGTCTAATAATTATAGATATAAATATTATACAGATGATTAATAAAACTATAAATTGGTTATCAAAAACAGAACACTGTAAAGGATAACTAAAGATTAAGGTCATTGCCAGGAAATGAACGAAACAACGTCTTAATGATCTTAAACCGAAGGACCCAATAGCCTGGGATCCTACTAGGTCAAAGTCCTGACCCAAAATCTCCATGGACTGTTGCAACACTGACTTTTTCTTTCCTGCATTTCTTCAATTTTCCAAGTCCCTTAAGGAAGAAAAAATATAGTCTACTAGTTATCCCTAGTTTGAGTTCTAACTGCAGAGGCAAAAAGCACCTAAAATAAATGGTTTATTTTAATGTGATAGATAAAGGAAAAAACACATGTTTGGCAACAGGGTATTTCTAATATTTTAAGTTTTAGTGAACAAATACAACACTGGGGAAAAGTAACTGCCTCTATACTCCTGTGCCTCTTTATGTCTTTGTAAATAGAGTTCCCAATTTTTGTATTGTTTATAAATTAACGTGCAAAATGCATGCATTGATACATATTTCCACAAATGTGGTTTCCAAATGTTGAAAAGTATTTGCCTCTGCTTATATAATACATACTTCTCCAATAACACTAGATGAAACAGAGCTGGATAAGGTTTTATTAGCATAATATTAACACAAAAGACTAAGGTTTGTGATAAAATCAGCTTTGAAAGGGGTGTATATATTTTTCTATAGTGTTTATGCATTTCAGGGACCCCAAGATTTAACAAGCCAATTTGGGTTAATTAAAATGCTATATCAAACATTCTTTCACCTTCCTACATGATTTTTAATAGATTCTTTTCTCTGGGGAAATTTAATATATGCTTTTCAACAATCACAAAAAGCTCAATTGTTAGATGACAGATTGTTGACACCCAGCTTGACTCAGCCAACCATTACATTAGTGTTTTCAGTTCATCTGAACACTGAAATTATATTGATGTAAGCTTGGTAAATTTTATTTTCTCTTATTTTAGTAAAGTCATATTTCTAGAAAAAAATATACAACTTCCAGATTACTGTATATCAAAGATAAAGCTGAAAACTCGTTTTGCTTTTTGTTAGTGCTTCATATGCTAACAATGAGACACAGGCTCCCAAACGCTTTAGCTTAACATGCACAGACCCAGATATATTATCCAACTTTTAGCCAATAAATATTTATTAGGCACTTCTTTAAATACGGAACCTCAAGACACAAAGATGCTTCCGAGACACTTAACAGCTAACAGAGGAAAGAAAGAATCATGTATAACCAACTATAATATGAAGGTGACCAGGGATATGAACAAAATCCCATGAGAGTCAAGAAGGAAAAGACATTCTGGGTGGATTACAAATGCTTTATCAAAAAGATTATTGAACCAGGCCAGGAAATAAAAAACCAGGGGAGAAAGGAGAACAAGCAGAGTGAACTACGCATGCTAGGGTTCAGGCTCAAGGCAGGGTGTGACACTCTTGTGGAATGCCAGCCAGGGTGCCAGGGAGACTGCTGGGGAGAAGGGAGGCAGGGAGGCACAAGGGAAAAGCCTCAAGGGCAAGCCATCATTCAGAGCGGAGCCACTGAACAACGCCAAAAAAGAAAATGATTTCATTCGCTCTGTGTCTTAGAAATTTAACGCTGACAGCAGTATCAAGGACAGATTAAAAGCAAGAGACACTTAAGGCAGGGAGAAAACGTAAAGGGCTATGCAACAGTTCATGAAGACCTCAATTAGGGCAGCAGAGTGATAAGAATGGAGGGACAGAAAGATGTTTCAGAGGGAGAACTGATAGCACTCGGTGCCTGGATGCAGCACAGCTTTGGAAAGGCAGGTGTAGCATCAAAGATGATTCCAAATGTCTAACTTTGAGGACTGGGTGAATAGAGATGAGATTACTGAGCCAGAAAACCAAAGAGGAAACTGGCGGTTGAAAGAACATGTCTTCTCCCCATCCCAGGTAACACTCACAGGAAGTTGGGAGTGTAGATACATGCTCAGGATATTACCCCAAGAGAGAAGAAGGCTATGGTCCACGCTCTGGGGAAAATGATTAAGAGGCATGCAAAGGAAAACAAATATATAATGATTTGGGGGAGGGGGAGGAGAATGAGTAACAGGGGAAAATAATATTCCAAAAATCAAAGGGGAAGAAAAACGACAGAGAAATGGGGTGGCCAATTTTGCCAAATGCTGCAGAAAGACTAAGAAGAATGAGGACTAACAGGAGACCCTCAGATCTGGCCTTGAAGAAGTCAGCAGTAACCTGGGGAGACACTTTCACGAGCATGGGGGGCCACCTCCCAGCTACAGAGCAGGAGAACACCAAAGATGAGAGAAGAGGCAATGTGGGCTTCTCGTTCTCTAAGTGTTTTGGCCATAAAGGAGAAATTGTAAAGAAGACAGGACTGAGGGAAGACTCCTCCACATCCCCCACCAGCCTACCAATTTGGATGTGCACATTTGCCAGGGAAGAGGTTGAAGATACAAGTAGGGAAGGAAGTGGACGGGACAACTTCCAGGAAGAGTTGGAAAGAACAGTATCGTAGATGGAGTTACCATTGGAAAACAGTAAGGTTTCCTGTGATCTAAAAGGGAAGGGAAAAAAGAGTGAGTGCAGATGCAGACAAACGTTGAGGGAGAGAAGAAGGCAGTTAAAGGAAATCACTTCTGATGAATTCTATGTTCCCGTCAAGTCTCTAGGCTAGGTCGCGTGGCTCCAGCTGCTAGGAAGAGTTGTGTTGGTGAGAATGTTAAAAAGCTTCAGGACAGCCAGTGTGGGGAAGAGAGAGGGGAGCCAAAAAGGGATAAGTAAACTAATGCTGAGCACTGAGGGGCCAGGTGTATTAGAAACACATCTGAAATGGAGCCAACTGGCCAAGTTATGGGATTTTTCGCCAACGGTGCACAGAAGAGAAAGATGAGGAACAGATACAAAAGATTGATGAATTGATCTAATTTTGGAGGCTGCTAATAAAGTGGCTACAGAAAGAATGCCCAAGATGTTGGGAAAAGGAAGCAGAAATAACTATGCAGGCTACAGAAGGGAAGAAGTACACTGAGAAGGCTGGAGAAATAGGCAGGGTCAGAAAGAGGTCACGGGGCAGAGTTAGCCGAGGAGGGAAGTGTTTGACAGGAGCCTGGGAGGAATCAAGATGTCAGAAGCAATGCTCTCAGCAATAAATGGATTTCCAAGTGAATAAAAATAAAGATCCTGGAGTTAAGGAAGTTTAAAATACGGTCTCCATGAGACCTTGGGCAAGTCATTGCCTCTCTGAGTCTCGTAGCTAAAAAGTAGAAGCACAAGTCCTCAAGGGATGAAAGTGGGTAGATGACAGTGATGAGGACAAAAAGATCCTCATGTCATGGGATGATGTTCTCAAAAGAGAGGGGGGTGTTGAAACGAGGTGTCTAATAGGAAATTAGAGCACAGCATTTCCCTCTAAAGACCTGGGAGTTACCTGAGAGTACGTAATTTGTACTTAAAGAGTAAATGAGGGAAATCAGGACGGAATGGGTCAAGCTTATTTTTCTCACTTTCAAAGGAAGACTTCTTGATTTTCTCCTTTGGTTTACTGCTTATTCATAACAGAAGGGGCTCACAATGGTCTGCCCAAGAGAGGAAAATATCTGCCTCTAACTTGATAAAACAGTTCTCTCCCACATGTTAGCCACTGAGCTGTTCAGGCATTCGCTCTCATGGAGAGCCTGTGTCATTTACTAAAGACTCCTGTTAGAGGCAAACCCAGTGACTTTACAAGTAAGTAACATGCATGTGGTGTCTGTGCTTGTTCATATGTGCATGCATACCACATCTTTGTGTGTCTGTGTATAAGGGGATTGCAATACAAATATGCCTTTCTGGGCCAAAGATCTTTTACACACACATACACATAGTAAATTTCCAATTTTGGAAAGAAAAAAATGACCTACTCAATATTATAATAGAAATGATGAAAGTATAGAATGAATAAGCCCATAATCACAGAGGTAAGCATAGCCAAATGCTGGAAGCTGTGGAGATACCAAAAATAAGAGACTATGTTTTCTAACCTTATGTTTCTAACCTCAAGTTTACCAACCAATTCAGTGGAGACCCAAGACCCTACATCCTCGAGACAGATGACCTGCAATACAAGAGGGGGGGGGGGTGTAGGCCAGTGCCCGCGACAGGCAGGACAGCTTCAGAAAATGTCATGAGTGCTACAGTTGGGAGAGGTCAAGAAAGGGTTCACAGAGAAAGGGCTAACACTCAGACCAACTCCTGATGGGAAGGATTCTGAGAAATTAAGGGGAGGAGGAAGGGAGAGCAGGTTGGGAACACAGCATGTAAGAAGAATATAGAGGCAGGAGGAGCAGGGCTTGCTCAAGGACGTAAGAAACTCTGTCTGGCAGAAGCAAAAGGTTCATGCTCAGTAGAGGGAAATGAGTTTGAAAAGCTGGTTGGAGAAGACTTAAACAGGCCCTGAATGGCAAGCTGGAGAGACTGGAGCTACTTCATGTCAAGATGGAACTGAAAGTTATGCTCTAAACTACCCTTCTAGGTATACATTAAGCATTTTTAAAAGAGGAAGAAGAAAGCACAGCAGGACTCAAAAGCAAGATAAGCATCTTTGTGGCCCAGAAATCAAAACAAGACAGCGGCAAGCCTCTGGCTATGGAGCTGGAAGCTGGCAGAGGTGGCCAGGTGTTCCATCCCTGTGGCCACACAGGCCAAATGCCCCTGGCCTGGTACTCGGGCTAGGGTCAGGCTATCCCACCTGTGGAAAGAGGCTGTGAGAAGCTGGGACCACTGCCTTCGGGCCAGGGGTGCTATGGAGCCATGTGCCCACCTGAGAAGCAAGCCTGGGCCGAGCTCACCGAGAGACAGGAGCCTGGGTCATTAAGACCTATTTCTAGACTGCAAGACCTAAAGGATCAGGTAGAGCCAACAAGAAGGCCAGCAGTTAAGGAGGGAAAAACAGAGAGAGGAGAGAAACAAAAAAAAGCTCCTATCCAGTGTAAACCTACCAACTACAATTCCATAACACACAAGGAAAATGAACACTAAGAGAACTGACACAGTCTGCAACCAGGAGACAAACTCTCACAGGCTGAAATGCAAATATCAAAGCAATTATCAAAATGACTTATCACTTCAGATCGTCAAGATGAAAAAGTGAAAAGTGTCCACATAAAGAACAAGAAATCATGAAACAAAAACAAGCAGGTCCAAATTAGAACACATGGCTATCGTAAGGAACAAATTATTAATAGAAATGCCAGAAAAGAAAGATACGGCCATTGAAATCAAAAGTCAATGAGTTGGGGACATACTCCAGAATGGACATGTTAAAGACAATTCGTGAATGAAAAAATAACAGCAGGAATTCAATCAAGAATACAGCCAGAGCTGAGGAAATATAAAAATAGAAGGTAAGAAATATTGAGGACAGAACAAAAGGCTCCAACATAAGTTTAGGGGGTATTGCAAAAGGAGAAGATAGGGGGAAAGGCAGGAAAGCAATATCCTAAGAGATAATGTCTGAGACTCTTCCCTAACTGAGAAATCCATCGGCTCTAAGACTGAAAGCACACAGGGAGGCCGAGCACAATGAATTATAATGAATCCATATCTAAATATGTTGTGGCGAAACTGCAGACTTTCAAGGAAAAAGAAAAAATCTTATAATCTAGGATAATTGGTTTTTTCTTTAAACACAGAAGTGTTTTAAACAAAGGCTTAAATTAGGAAGCATATTTTAAGTGTTTTCTGGCAGCCGTGCAAAGACAGAGAGAAGGAACCAAAAAATAAGGGCAGATCAGTGAAGCCAGACGATGCCTGCATGGAGCTTTCCATCTGGCAGGGGACAAAGGCACCTTTGTCTTACTTTGCTCCACTCAAAACAACACTGAGCTCACGGCAGACACACATAAATATCAGATATAACTTTTTTCAATTGGACAAGGTTTTACGCATATATAAAGAGCACTCACTTTGTTTAACTCTCTGCCAAAAAATAAAAGCCAAGATTTTAAAAAAAGATTATTTTCCATTGACCCAGCAGTATTGTTTATATTACATAAGAAAAAAAGTGTAAAATTACATTGGAACAACCAAAGCAAGTAATAATTCTAATGCATTTGAGAATATAAACCAATTCTTATTCTTTATACATTTCTGGATCAACCTTATCACTTAAAAGTAAGTTTTGTGTTTGAAAGACTCGTTTCAAATGGAGAGTCGAAAATAGGTGACTGGCTTTATACAGAAAATTAATGTAAACCACCATTTAACACTGGAAACTTAAATTACAGTTACAAGTATCTGCCAACACTGTGTGTATATAAATAGCTTATATGCAAATTTAAAGGCATCATCTGAACTACGCTCACCTCAAAACAATTTGATGCTTTAATTGTCAAGTAACATTTCCAAGTCCCCTTGGGAAAGGAAAAAAAGAATAGCAATGTTGAATAAATGCCAAACATGTGGTTCAATACTGAGATTGAGCTAACATTCTTGATATTATTAGTCTCCCTTAGCTGAAAAATTGCATCAAATCTATGGCAATGCCACAACAAAAAAGGAGAGATTCAAAAACCAAAGCAGGCCCGGCGTGGTGGTTCACGCCTGTAATCCTAGCACTCTGGGAGGCCCAGGCGGGCGGATTGCTCAAGGTCAGGAGTTCAAAAACCAACCTGAGCAAGAGCAAGACCCTATCTCTACTAAAAATACAAACAAATTAAAAATATATATAGAAAAAATTACCTGGGCATGGTGGCACATGCCTGTAGTCCCAGCTACTCTGGAGGCTGAGGCAGGAGGATCACTTGAGCCCAGGAGTTTGAGGTTGCTGTGAGATAGGCTGATGCCATGGCACTCTAGCCCGGGCAACAAAGTGAGACTCTGTCTCAAAAACAAAACAAAACAAAAAAGAAAACCCAAAAAACAAAATACCAAAGCAACTTAAATGTTCGACAAAAGGTTAGAAAGCTAGTACTAAACTTTAATCTTAATAAATATTAATTAATAAATATGAATAAATGCCACATTTAAAATCAGGCCAGGATGACAGTTTCTAAAACAGAATAGACAGAAGGAAAAGACATCAAGTTTACACCAGGAAAAGCTATTATATACTAGCAGAAAGTAGTAGCATTTTATTGGGAATGGATGTTCAAACAATCAAAAGTATGAATTTAGCACTGTCACCACTAACGTTATTCCAAAGCAAAAATGAAGCATGCTTTAATGCACGTGCCAATCACCCAGTAGATTTGCATCACACTGGTTATTTTACAAAGCTGGAATCCAACATTTTGATCTTACTCCAAGTCCTACTTTAAGGACTAATAATTCCTTAAAATTTATATATATTCTACCTGATGTTAGAACACAGAAGAACTTAACCTGATCATAGGCTATCGAGGTTGTTCTTACAGTGGTCAGGTTCGAATTGGAGAACTCACCCAAGAGTCTCCATCACCAGAGAACAGCACTAACAGGTGCGGTATAAAATGGCTCCCACCACTGCGACAGAGGACTACACTTCAGCCTGTCTCAACTGCGGTATAAGAATGCTACAGTAAAGGAGAAAGTACATACTATTTAATTTCAATTTTCCTTTCAATTTTAAACCAAGTATTTTATACAGTCTTTCCCATCTGTGTCTAGAACTGTGTTAGAAATCATGAAATACAAAAGAGTTTTATATTTCATAAACAAAGTTTAAAATGTGGAGACAAGCCTGGCATAAAGGGATAATACATAAGCAAATATAGATGTCCATGTATGTAATAGCAACACTATAATTGATAAAATAAAGTACTAAATATTCACCATGAATAGGAACAGAAGTTAAAAAGGAAAACATTGGGTGGGTTGAATTTATCAGGGAAAGCTTCACAGAGGAGATGGAAGGTAATGTATGTCTTTAAGAATAAAAACGGGTGAAGAGGACAGGAATCTTCCAAGAAAGGGCTTCCGAAAGGCCAGGAGTAGGCGAGAACACAGTGGGGGAAGAGGACAAGGGAACACAATGTTCAGGGAAGGAGTAGGTTAAATGCAGGGGCGCAGATTCAATAGGAGAACACAGTACAGAGGGCCTGAATCTCAGCCATGAATTTCAGGGTTAATGTTCTGGCATTAGGGGATCATTGGTCATTTTTGAACAGGGGAATAAGATGCTGAAATCAATATCTATCATCTGGCAAACTACAGCTGACCTTGGTTCAAATGATGGGTTTGCCGCATATTTGCAGTACAATCTTGGGCAAAATTATGTAACCTCTCAGATCCTCAAGATTTTTTTTTTTTTTTGACACACAGTCTCACTCCATTGCCCAGGCTAGAGTGCCGTGGCATCAGCCCAGCTCACAGCAACCTCCAATTCCTGGGCTCAAGCAATCCTTCTGCCTCAGTCTCCTGAGTAGCTAGGACTACAGGCATGTGCCACCATGCCCAGCTAATTTTTTTCTATATATTTTTAGTTGGCCGATTAATTTCTTTCTATTTTTAGTAGAGACAGGGTCTCGCTCTTGCTCAGGCTGGTTTCGAACTCCTGGTCTTGAGGGATCCTCCCGCCTTGGCCTCCCAGAGTGCTAGGATTACAGGAGTGAGCCACTGTACCCGGCCAAGATTTTTATCTTTAAAACAGAAGTAATAATTCTTCTCACATTCCTTCATTTAAACATCCATCCATACTTGTATCCAATCAACAGATACTCAGTGAGTGCCTACTATCTGCCAGGCACATAACTGTGAAACCCAGAGACACCATTCCTGCCCTCCCAGAGCTTACAGCAGTGGATGATGAAAATTCAGAGTGAGAAGCATATTGTGATTAAGACCAAGGTGGGATGGAGAAAAGCTTATAGGAGAAGCACCATGACCTAACCCAGACTTGGGGGTTCAGGTAAGGTCAACGGAGGTGAATAGCAATCCAGTGATAAGTGTCATAAAAATAAAACCTAGCAAATATTCAAGACAGATACCACAAGTAATTTCAATTTAATAAAATACTTCCACCCCACCCACGCCATAATCACACGTCCCTCATTTCTTAAGCATTTGAAAATTCCTCTGAGCGTCAGGGAGTGAAACTAATTTTTTACAGTAAATGGGTCAACAGAAATGAAACCTGGTATGTGCATAGCACAGGGCAATTGAAACCGCAAGACTAGCAAATGAGGCCAGAGCAATAAAAATAAAGTCTGACTATTTCTCAGCATGCTGTCACAACCATAAGGAGTCCTTAACATTAGCTCTTGTTTTCTGTGGTAAAGCATTTAATGACAGAACAAGGAAATCATTTTTACATTTTTCTGGGGGCTGAACTGCTGCAAAAAGTGAGAGAGCAATTGCAGCTTTCAAAAGAGATACTAATTGTAGCTTTTAAAATATTAGACTCCCTCTAAACACCCATCACCCCATCCCATAAGAGTTTCTGGGTCTTTTTAAAAGGTGCTGGGAGGATATTGCCATGCAGACTTCATTTTCCTACCTAAGGATTTAAAAACATTTTTGTTAAGTGGTTTATTGCTAGTTCTTCAAGGATCCTAAGTCCCACATCTTCAGAAGCACTGGAAAGAATGACAATCTTATTTAGACAATAAACCCACTACAATTAGAAAAGCTGCAATGGACCGTAAATGAAAACAAGTCGCGACCTCCTACATTGTTCCACACAAAGTGGAAATTTCCATCTTCATTTCGACTTTCTACCAGATGTCAGCAGGGGTAGGACCCGGAGCTTTCCCTAGCCACAGGAGGTTTTCCAGGCAAAGATAAAGGGGAGGGTCTGCTATGAAGACCTGCTGCTTCTTACTTCCTGGGGTGAGAGGGAAGAAAATGTTGTCGTGCTGGCAATTCTATTTCTAATTGTTTTTCTTTACATTTAGATGACAAAATTAGGAGGGAGAAGGCGGGAGTAGCAGCAACTGCCTGCACAATTACTTTAAATTCAATTATTGGAAAATCATTCTATTCCAGCCAGAAGAGTCGGATGAGGAGGAGGAGGTGGAGAGGTGAAAAGAAATAACAAAATATGGAATGAAACCAAAATTAAGACTGTAAATAACATTGGCAGGGATCAAGAATTGTCAAAAGAATGCCCCCATGCTTTCTCCAGCAAAGAGGAAAACTAAGATCTAGAAAAAATAGAACATTATTCTTGTCAAGCTACCAATGCCACTGGCACTCAGCTATAAATGTGGATTACACAAAACCTTTAGCCATGAAATCTGCAAGATACTTATATTGTCATGTGTCATTTAACAATGGGGATATGTTCTGAGAATGCATCGTTATGCGGCTTCATCATTGTGCAAACGTCATAGAGCGCACTTACCCAAACCCAGATGGTATGGTATAGCCTGCTACACACCTAGGCTAGATGTTATGGCCTACTGCTCCTAGATGACAAACCTGTACAGCATGTTACTGTACTGAATACTATAGGCAATTGTAACACAATGGTATTTGTGTATCTAAACATATCTAAACATAGAAAAGGTGCAGTGAAAATAAAATATAAAAGATTAAAAAATGGCATACTTGGATAGGGCATTTTAGGGCATTTACCATGGATGGAGCCTGCAGGACTAGAAGTTGCTCTGGGTGAGTGAGTGAGTGAGTGGTGAGTGAATGTGAAGGCCTAGAACATTACTGTATACTACTGTAGACTTTATAAACACTGTACACTTAGGCTACGCTAAATTTATAAAAAAAAAAATCTTTCTTCAATAACCAATTAACCTTAGCTAATTGTAACCTTTTTACTCTATAATTTTTTTTTTTAACTTTTGACTCTTTTGTAACAACATATAGTTTAAAACACACATTACATGGCTGGGCGTGGTGGCTCACGCCTGTAACCCTAGCACTCTGGGAGGCCGAGGCAGGCGGACTGCTCAAGGTCAGGAGTTCGAAACCAGCCTGAGCAAGAGCTAGACCCCGTCTCTACTATAAATAGAAATAAATTAATTGGCTAACTAAAAACATATAGAAAAAATTAGCCAGGCATGGTGGCGCATGCCTGTAGTCCCAGCTACTCGGGAGGCTGAGGCAGTAGGATTGCTTGAGCCCAGGAGTTTGAGGTTGCTGTGAGTTAGGCTGATGCCATGGCATTCACTCTAGCCTGGGCAACAAACCAAGACTCTGTCTCAAAAAATAAAAAAATAAAAAAACACACATTATATAGCTATACAAAAATATTTTCTTTCTTTATATCTTTATTCTATAAGCTTTTCTCTATTCTAAAATTTTTTCATAATTTTTTACTTTTTCAACTTTTTAATTTAAAATTAAGACACAAACACATATATTAGCCTACACAGGGTCAGGATCATCAGTATCAGTGTCTCCCACCTCCACGTCTTGTCCCATTGGAAGGCTCCAAGGGCAGTAACACGCATGGAGCTGTCATCTCTTATGATAACAATGCCTACTTCTGGAATACCTCCTGAAGGACCTGCCTGAGGCTGTTTTATAGCTAAGTTTCTTGTTTTTAAATAAGTAGGAGTATACTCTAAAAATAATGATTAAAAAGTATAGTAATCATAAACCAGTAACACAGTCATTTACTATCAAGTATTATGCACTATATAATTGTATGTGCTATACTTTCATACGACTGGTAGCACAGGAGGTTTATTTACACCAGCTCACTACAGACACGTGAGTAATGCATTGTGTTATGACATTATGATGTCTACAGTGTCATTAGGCTATAATAGGAATTTTTCGGCTCCATTATAACCTTATGGGACCACCATTATATATGTGGTCTGTTATTGACTAAAACATCGTGATGCGGCACATGCCTATATAACTATCTATATATCTTTAACACTTTTTCTGAAAATGGAAAGATCTGTACTCTGATCTAAAAAGAGAGACTGATCCACAGTCAATATATGAAAATACTGACTGAACTCAATTCCTGCTGTGATGTCTATGATTTATGAACATAGTTATGAAAATTTAAATGCATTATCGTTTTATATCTAACCCACAGCTACATGGATTTAAGTTTTATGATACATATATACCCAATTTACATAGTGGGATTAGAATCAGATTGAAGGGTAAATGGGTTGGCAGTTACTGGCCCTAACCTATAAAAGAATCTAAAATAATGCTGAAAAACATTGCTGGGACTAAAATCAGATGGGGAAAATCCCATGTGCCAGAACTCCTCTTAGGGGAAGAACTGGAAGTGGACAGAGGGAGGAAAAATTGAAAAGAGGACTAAGGTAAGGATGGGAGTGGTAATGAGTCCAACACACCCATACATGAACACACACACACACACACACTCGCACAACCTGCATCCTCATGTTAGAAAACATCTTCATGGTTTCTAAACTGCCAACTAAGGAAAGTGGGTCCCCTTAAGGGTGAACCAAGGGACTGTCGTTTTGCTAAGTAGGCCATAAGCAGCACACGGCCACCAGCACCTTTCCTCCTCCCATCTTCTCCCCTGCAGAAAGCAGTCTTACCCTGGATGGTGGCTGGAGAAACGTACAAAGAATAGTGAGTGTGGAAGGAAGACAGGCCAGGGCCTTCCAGGACATGCTGGAGCTTCTTGTGCCCTCAGTGTAGTGAGTGTTTCAACCACGCTTCACATTTTCTTGATACGTAGGATCTATTTCTCCTTCCCATTTGTCCTTGTTCCTCTCAAATTAAAACCGCTTGAAGCTCTTACTCGAGGGGGGAGGGGGAGCATGGGCAATATATGTAACCTTAACACTTGTACCCCCATAATACAGTAAAATAAAAAATAAATAAATAAATAATTAAAAAAACTCACATTCCTATAGATCCCAATGCCCCTAGAGGCAATCAAAATATGTTATTAAAGTTACTTGTAGAAGGGGTTAACCAACAGATTTTACACTATCAGGGATTGTTGATCATTAAAAAGGAAGCTTGGCAACCTAAATGAAGATCTCATTGGTAAAATGTGTGTGGAGATCTTCCCACCTATCTTTAGAAGAGTGATGACTAACTTTAAACATCGTCCTAATACTCTGCCTACTCCTCCCCTTGCACCCCTACCTATAAGCCTTTCTTATAAACACCCTCCATTTGCCACTTAATTTATTCTGGGTCAGTTCCTTGCAGGAGGTGAAATATTCAAGGGCCTGATGCTTAGTTCTGGGTCGATACTGTTCACTCAGCACCTTCCACATTTTAATATTTCCAAAATTCATTTGTTGATCTATGATGCAGAAAAATATAATTCTCTATATCACCATAACCAAAGCAAACACCATCTATCGCATGAATGAGCTCCTGGCTTTGTACGAGATACTCAGGGTGATTTGAAAACTGAATGAAAAGTAACTTAAGTCACCAGTGTCCATCATGAATGGAATGAAAGCTGTTTCCCTTGGAAGAGAAACCACTTAAAAAGGAGTTGGGGTGAAGGAGGAAGAAAAAGAAGGAAGGAAGAAAACCCAGTTGAAACTCGGCATTTACTTGAAGAGGAGCCAGTAGAATGTGTAGTGCATAGACAGTTTCACAGCACAGGGGGAAGGCATCGATCAGAAGGCTTCCTTGGAGTCATTAAATTTCTTTGGTGGCAGCCTCGGCTGGGAAGGCAAGGCGCAAAAGTTGCCTTCAGGGTTCTGAGGACCAAGAGGTGGTGGTGTCTGCGAACTTACGGGGATAGAGCGGCTCAGGAATCTCGCTGCAGAAGAAGAAAGCCCGGTGTAGGAGGGTCTGAGGATGGTGGCAGGTTCCTCAGTCTTGGCGCCCTGGGGGCCTAGGTGGCTGTTCAGGTTGCCCACGCTGCTGCTGCTGCCACCGCCGCCACCGCCTCCGCCGCCACCGCTGCCGCCGCCACCGACACCACCGCCACCGCCGCCACCACCACTGCCGTTTCTGTTGTACTGGTTGTTGTTGACTTCAGGGTAATTTCTGGTAGTTATCTGGGAGCTGCCATTCAAGAGGTTGGTGAACGGGTTGGCTGTGAAACCTGCCTTAGAGGGTGAGGAGGTCTTTTTGTTCTCGGGATCATCTGTTGCAGCATTCAAGTTCCCTAGAGAGCTGGCTAGCCTGGAGTTTATGGAAAAGCTGAATGGAAACACAGGTGAGGAGGGAAAAAACACAGACAACAATGTATACTCACAGAGAGCTCATGTCTCTATAAAACACACACTCACAACATTAGGGGAATGTGATGAAGACAATTCTGATCCATGCAAATGATGACAGAATGGCTTTTGGTGATATTATAAAATGTGGCCTTTAGTTACCCATATCAAGTTCAAAAGCAGTCAACTAGGACCCAAGAAGTTTGCTAAAACAATTTCACTAGAGATCTTGAAATAGAACATCTGAGGGTTCTATTTGCCCCCTGAGGCAGAATGTAAATGAGCAGGGTTATATTATAAGCAGAGAGTTAAGGGCAGACTTAAGTACAAGATTTAATTTATACAAATTCCATAACACAACTGCATCAAACCTCCCTACCCATTGAGTTCTCACCTGCCTATACACAACAGGTGAGAAATGACAATACCAGGTATTGTTAGTAAGTGCAACTAAACTCTATTTTCTGGATCACATTAAGCAAGCTGAGAGTCACTAGAAGAGGATGCTCTACACCATTCCCTCCACAGCCTCATCCCCCCAGTGCCAAATAGGAACAGAAGCCCCAGAAGATCACAGAGTCTTTTGTGTTTTCTCCTCTTCCCCCAGGTCCTCTCCTCTAACAAAACTATAGCCAAACAACTCATTGCCTGCTGCAAACTTCCTTTACCTGAGTCAGTACCTTGGAACAGGGAGAGAACAATTACCTTCTTACACTGGGGCCGGAAGATAAAGAACCTCTGTTTATCCTTTTGGCCGTTGCAGAAGGGGACAAAGCCACTTTTGTTGTCTTCAAAGTAGGCGTACATACTTGTGGTGACGAACTTAATCTTTATGGAGAAAAATGGGCAAAATGTCACATTCGAGCAGTGTAATCTTAAATATTCAGCAACTAATCAGGACAAGATAAATTAATAAGTCTGACAGATACCCTGGCGGTTCCTAACAATGGTGGCAGCAGCAGCAGTGAACGTGCACAGCACTCTCTAACTCTGCCTGGAGCTGTTCCGAGAGCCTTAAAGAGGTTAAACTCAATTCGTCCTCACAATAACCCTATGAGGTAGCTAATACTGCTGTTCCCACTTCACAAGTGAGGAAACGAAAGCACAAAGGAAAAAATTCCTCATCCAAAGTCACTCAGTTAGCAAGTGGCACCTGGGATTCAAATCTAGGATTCAAAGTCCTGCTCTTGGCCGGGCGCGGTGGCTCACGCCTGTAATCCTAGCACTCTGGGAGGCCGAGGCGGGCGGATTGCTCGAGGTCAGGAGTTCGAAACCAGCCTGAGCAAGAGCGAGACCTCGTCTCTACTATAAATAAAAAAAGAAATTAATTGGCCAACTAATATACATAGAAAAAATTAGCCGGGCATGGTGGCGCATGCCTGTAGTCCCAGCTACTCGGGAGGCTGAGGCAGGAGGATCACTTGAGCCCAGGAGTTTGAGGTTGCTGTGAGCTATGCTGACGCCATGGCACTCACTCTAGCCTAGGCAACAAAGTGAGACTCTATCTCAAAAAAAAAAAAAAAAAAAAAAAAGACAAAGTCCTGCTCTTAACCATGATCCTGTCTTCCTTGGTCACTGCCCTTTTTCACCACTGGCATTCATTCATTCTTCAGCATGTCCTTGGCTTCCACTTCCTTATACTTCAAACCTATCCTCTTCTTTCGACCCTGCAGCTGCCCTGGGTGAAGCCATCTTTATCTCTTATCCTTTACTACTAGTAGCATCATTTAATCTTATTCCTTAACAATTCAAATTCTGAATAGCCTCCAGGAAAACCTAAAGTATCTCGTCATGTCACTTTACTGTTTAAGCATTTAATCTTTCCTCAGTGCCCATGAAGCCTAAAGTTTTGAGCTTGGCTTATAAAACCACTCCCAAATCTGGCACCTGCCTCTCTGAGCAGGCCCTTCTATCCACACTTCCCCACTGGACATCCCTACTCCAGCTCCACACAATGCCTCGAGTTCCCTGACTGGACTGCACTCCCACCCTTGTCCAGCTTGCCTATGCGACTTTTCCTGCCAGGGCATCTTCTCTCCTTACCTCTCTCCGCTTCTTACTTCCCACCTCCATCTGACCCATTCCTGTCACTGTGACCTCATCCAGCAAGGCTTGCCTGAATTCCCAAACAGGGTAAGCATCCTGTTTCATCATATGTTTTCATGGTAAATCATGGCTCTTGTATCATATTTCATCGCCTGATATTTGTCTATTTCCCTCATTTGATGTAAGTTCCTTGAGAACAAAGACTTGTCTCTCTTTTCAATTCCCAGTAGCTAGCACAATGCAGGACTCAGAGCAGGTGCCCAATTAACATTTTCCAGGTGGACAAAAAGGGGAAATTGACTCAAATCTGGATAGCCAGGGCCAAGTTATAGTTTCAACACCAAATCTGTTCTATCCTGGACAAATCACTTAATGTAGCTGAACTCAGTTTTCCTATCTGATCTGCTAGAGAAAAGCTCATTTACTTGTAAACTCTTTGCTTCATCATCTACCCTCTAAACAACTGCTTAAGCACATATTCTGCCTCTAAAACAAAAATGGGAAAAGCTGTATAAGGAACCAGGGCACAAGCTTCCAGAGAAGCCTGGGACCTCTCAGAACTGCCCCCACTAAACAATCCTGAACCAAAGGACAAATAAGAACCAGAGGTGAAGAGGCAATCAGCCTCTTTCCCCTATTTCACCAACAGTCTTGGCCAAACATTTCCACTGCTCTCCCCAAGCCCTGTGCTGCATCCTGGTACCACTCCAGGAATATTCAGGGGACATTTTTCCAGAGGAAAAAAACTAACATTGCCTCCTCAAATGGAAGATAGGGAAGAAGGAAATAAAGGAAAGAAGGAGGAAATAAAACTAGAAAAGAAAGGGAATAGATACATGCAAAAATAGGGTGAAAGAGGACTAAGAGAAATAAAAAAAGGAAAATCAAACCAAAATCTATCACTGGATTGAAAGAAAAGTTGCAGACTGCTTGTAGTTTATTAGAGATGCCAACAAAGGACTGAGAGCACAAAACACGTCAAGATCACTACCACAGCCGCACAGCCCCATGGGCACGTCACCAAAACAAAAATCCTTTACATAGTAAACATTAAAAATAAGGTGCGTTGTAACAAGCCAAAAGAGAAAGAACGCAATTTAAAAAGCGAAGAGCTGTGTAAAGTTGATTTTCATCAGTTTGAGGCTTGGAAAATATGTCTAAAAGGAAGTATATATTTAAAAGCTAGTAGCAATTCGACCTCATTAACAGTACCTGAAAGGCTGGGACACTGCTCTTGGTTGTCCTTTCGTTTCATCTGACCTGTGGAAATCAAAGACAAACACATATCACCAGGTTTGCACATTTTAACAAAGACCAAAGGCATATCACATGGTGTCAAACCAGTCAAAATATTAAACTGGCAAAAGGGAGAAACCTTGCAAATGGATATTAGATTACTAAGCACCGTGTCCACATCGTACTACAGAAAATGATAACCTCAACTTTGAGCATCATGAACCTTTATTTCTCAGATCAGCAAACTAGTACTCAAAGACCCAATCTGACTTAAATGCAATAATTTGGCCAGATAACACACGAAAACTAAATTTCCTATGAATCTGTTTGATGTTTATCACACTGGCAAACATCCTTAGTACTATGCAAGTCTCTCACTTGCAAGTCAAACAGAAGTAGTTGTTTCTCATTATATTCAGTCGTAGGCTGGGGCCTCGCCACCCAGAATATTACAATAAAGAATTTTGATGATATTTACAGATTTCTCTACCTACATTAATTCTGAATTTTTTTTCTTTTTCTTTTTTTCCCCCAATTTGAACAGGTTTCTCATGTTGTGGCAGAAATCAAGTCCCATCATTGATTCTGATGAGTAGTTTCAGACTTCAAAATCAAGATGGCTTATAACTTTATAGGCACGAGAAAGAATTGCTTATTCCATTCTCAAAAAACAGAAGGCAAAGCTAAGGAATGAGTTAGGATATACCAAAGCCTGGTACACAATAATTTTCCACACACTCTGACTTCAATACAAAAGCCTCAGCACACTTGTGAGGATTCACCGTAAGACAAGACATCCACTCACAGGAGAAGGGCAGAAATCCAAATGAAAATTGAAACAAGAGTCCCAGCAATAATTTAGTGCTTAGCAGCTTAGGGTAGAATTCCAGAGACTGAGATGCAGCAGTTGCTTCAATACGCTTCTAAACTTTCCTAACAGTGATAAAATAAATAATAAACAATATAAAATAGTAACAAACCAAAAAACATGAGGTAAACTTGGTATCTGTAGATTCGATTGGTATTCCAAAGAGAAGACTGAATGTTCTATACACAAAGGAAAGCACACTATGTATTTGAAATTTTGAAAGGGATCTACCTAAATGGACAAGACGGTGAGGTGCGTGGCTGTCTCTGACTTTTTAAGGCACGTAGTTTGTCTCCTTGAGTTATACTGTTTTTCATTTCCAGATCTTCATCCTCTTCTAAATTATTCTGGGGAAAAAAATGCATATTCCGTGAAAAAAGTCATTATGAATAATTTTGCTTCATATAGATTTCTTAATAGATTATATATTATACAGAAATATATCTTATACAGAGTATCTTAACGTAGATTATTTCAAACCACTTAAATGTACTAAGAATTCGGCATTGCCCAAGTATGCATACAGAACACTTGACTATTTGCCAGTTAAATATACTGGTTAAATTTCAAATCAAAGAAGCATGAGTATAGATGTGGTAGAATTTAAAAGGAGCTATTCGTTACAATGGACCAACAACCAAAGAGACTCTCACACAGACACAATCATGCTTGGGAGTATAGCCTAGACATAGACTGGCTCGACACATACAGTACTAGTATATTTCCAGATACTACCAGGAGCCATCACTGCGAATTCCATAACTTGTTTTGTTTGTTTGTTTGTTTGTTTTGAGACAGAGCCTTGCTCTGTCACCCAGGCTAGAGTGCAATGGCACAACCATAGCTCACTGTAACCTCAAATTCCTGGACTCAAGGGATCCTCCAGCCTCAGCTTTTCGAGTAGTGGGACTATAGGTGCCAATCACCACACCCCGCTAATTTTTTTTAATTATTATTTTTTGCAGAGATGGAATCTTATTGTGTTGCCCAGACTGGTCTCAAACTTCTGGTCTCAAGCAATCCTCCCACCTTGGCCTTCCAAGATCCTGGGATTATAGGTGTGAGCCACCACACAACAGTTAGTTGTTCTAAAAAAATGCAAGATAAAATAATTTGGGAAACACAGTAATTTATTAACCCAGTAATCATTTAACACTAGTAAAAGCATTCAAGCCCTCCTCAGATAGATTTAAAGGACTGTGTTGGTAAAACATGTTTTTTCTGAAATAAGTTTTTATAGTATGAAAAACAGAAGTACCATGACATGTCTTTTCACATGCCAGCTCACATTTAATTCTCACAACAACCTTGTGTGGGTGGGGTTACCCTTAGTTTATGGATGAAATGAAGTACTCAGGGAAGTTAGAAATATTGCTCAAGCTCCCCTAAACTCTTAATGACAGAGTTATGATTTCAAAATCAAATTTCTAGCCCTTAGATGCAATGTTCTTTCTAAAATATATGCCATAGCACACTAACATTGCACCAGTGAAGACTATATTTTGCCTTTTTTCCTTACCTGAAAAATCAAAGTACTTGAATTTGCTAAGCTCTCTTCCAGCCAGAATAGTCCCCTTCCCTCTTTCAAATTAAAACTCTTATTTGATGAAGAATATACTTCTGTCAGTCACATTCTGGTCACTTCTGATAGAAATACCTCTTTACTCCCTGCCACTCATGCTGGGTTCCATAAATACATCTGGGGCTCAGTAGGCATGTCTATACCTCACTACTATATCTCTGAAATTAAAAAGAGAAAAAGAAATAAAAAGCACAAGACCAGTGGGAAAGAAGAAACAAGGACAAAAGCTTCCTAGAGGAGGCAATTCCTTAGCTGAGTCTTAAAGAATAAAGTACAGGAGAAGCAGGTCAACAAACCAGGAAGGGTCATCCTGCTCAAGGACAACACCAGCTCAACAGTCATAGGACCATGGAGCCTCAATGTCAGAGGGGTCTCTTAGGGTCACAAGTTGCCCCTCTTATAAAGTCTCCAGGAACTAGTTGTACCATTCATTTCTGTCCATGCATTCCTAATGTGGGAAGAACTCGCTACCATCTAAGGAAGCCTACAGGAATAGAATCAGGAGGGTCTGAAGGCTAGGTTTCCTAGCAGGATGGTACACCTGACAAGGTGAGTTTAGCTTCACCTCACTGTAGTAAGCACTCAGCATGCTCGGATATAACCAGTTACACTTATGCCTGATGGAAGGACCAGCACCTAGCCAGAGTTTCCAGAATATGGAGTGAGGCCAAGAAGTATAATATATAGGCCCTCAGGAGATAGGCCCAGAAAGCTACTTGGAAGACCTGGCAGGATCTTTACCACAATCAGTCAGTTTCCTTGTCAACTGGGTGCCTCTGTAGGCATTGGAAAGCCTAGAAAGCTTGTTTGTTCCTCCATCTAGGAGGATCTTCTGCTCTGAAACACCTTCAAAATTCTAAGAAAAAGTGAGCCTCAATCTGTAATTCTAAAATTCAAATTCTCAGTCAAGTGTAAAGGTAGAAGAAAGACCCAAAAATTTACCCCCTATACAATCATTCTGAGAAAACTATTATAGAATGTGCTTCAGGAAAAAGGAAAAAAGACAACATGAGATCCAGGAAAGTTAGGGCTCCAACTAAGGAGTATGAAGAAAAAGTTCTAACATCAGAACTATATACTAGGGCTAAGAACAACCAATTCAGATTGGAAAGGAGAAATGAATGGAATTGGTAAGATGTTTTGCTCTGTTGTGATTTTGAAAAAATTTAAAATTGCTTGGCAAAACTTTTAGGGGAAGAGGGAGGGAGGTGGCATTATCTTTTCCCAAATGCATAGAAAACTATGCAGATAAAAAAGGCAATTAACTCTAGGAAAAACAAAGAGAGGTTCAACAAAGGAAAAAGTCATAGTTCACTACTAAGCTCAATGGTGAACAATACTTACATAGTAATAATGTGCACATTATTTGGTTTGACCAAAAATTATGATATAACTATATTGGGAAGCCAAAAGGAGTGATGGTGATAGCAAGATAGAAGAGCTAAATCCAATCTATGATAACCAGGAGGCAATAGAAAAATGCCCAAAATTGATAAATCAAAAAATACCAATATAAGCAAGGTATTTAGAAATATGACAGTAAAAATATCAGTATAATTTGCTTAGAGGTTTCCCCCTTTGAGAGTGGGTCTGGACATACAGAAAGATGGGACAGGTGACTCATATTTTTTGTTAGTTGTTAGAATTTAACACTTTTTGATACTTTTAAATATCAAATATTTATATTATTTGAAAAAAATGAAAACTAATTTTAAAAGATATACATTTAGACAAAAAGTTAATAGTATATTTTAATTATAATTATTATTATTATTTTTTTTTTTTTTTTTTTTTGAGACAGAGTCTCACTTTGTTGCCCAGGCTAGAGTGAGTGCCGTGGCGTCAGCCTGGCTCACAGCAACCTCAATCTCCGGGGCTCAGTGATCCTACTGCCTCAGCCTCCCGAGTAGTTGGGACTACAGGCATGCGCCACCATGCCCGGCTAATTTTTTGTATATATATATTTTTAGTTGGTCAATTAATTTATTTCTATTTTTGGTAGAGACGGGGTCTCGCTCAGGCTGGTTTTGAACTCCTGACCTTGAGCAATCCGCCCGCCTCGGCCTCCCAAAGTGCTAGGATTACAGGCGTGAGCCACCACGCCCGGCCACCAATAGTATATTTTAATTATAATTATTTTACATGTGTTTTTCTCTCTCGTTCTATTGTGAATCCTACAAGCAAAATCTTTTTTCATAAATTATATTTCAAAAATAGAAAACAAAAATACTGTAACACATAGCCATGCACTTAACTATTCAGATTTAACATATTTTTACTTCCTTCTCTCACGTTTACTTAAATTAAGTACCTTCACTCTCAAAGAAAAAGAAAACAATACATAAAGTCCAAAGGCTGGGTGTGGTGGTCCATGCCTACAATCCCAAGAGGAGGTTGAGGCAGGAGGATTGCTTGAGGCCAGGAGTTAGAGACCAGCCTGGACAATATAGTGAGATCCCACCTCTAAAAATATATATTTTTTAACAATTAGGCAGGTGTGGTGGCTTGCACCTACAGTCCTGCTACTCGGTAAGGTGAGGCAGGAGGATTGCTGGAGTACAGGAGCTCACTGCTGCAGTGAGCTATGATTGTGCCACTGCACTCCATCCTGGGTGACAGAGTAAGACCCTGTCTCTAAAAAATAAACAAATAAATAGAGTCTGAGCTCTCAACCTCTGGAGAGGGAACCCATGTCTTTTTTTAAAATAAAAAAAGTGTATATAGATTTACTATATCTATTTACACAGAAATATTTACCACATATATCTATAGATATATATTGACTATATAATATTTGTTTGTCATAAGTAATAAAGTACAGGCTAAGCATGAAAAAAATATTAAAACCACCTATATATTTACCACCAGAAGCAAGACATATTGACATTCTGGCAAAGAGTCCTCCACAATTCTCCCTGTGCTATACACACCCCCCTCCAACATATTAATACTTCTTCCTTACAAAAAGAGATGTATCATATACATATGCTGCTTTGTAACTTACTTTTTTCACTTAAAAATATATTGTGGAAGTCTTTCAGGACAAATAAAAAAGACCTCTACCTTTTATGGCTCCATAGAATTTCATTATCTAGATATGCCAAATTTTACTATTAAATATTTAACCAATACCCTCGGTCAGACTCTTTTATCACTATAAACAAGGATCCTTCTATACACACACAGTTTTTTTAACACTGTCCTATTATTGCCTTAAGACAAATTCATAGAAGTGGAATTCATTTTAAAGTCATCTTCTACATATTATCAAATTGCCCTCCAAAAAGCCTGAACCATTTTAAATTCCAACTAGCAATGCTTCAGAGCTTTTTAGTCCCTAAATGCTTGCCGATATTGCATACATTTCTTTAATACATTGTTAGGCATACATAGCATCTCATCATTTAAATTTGTGTTTCATTTATCACTAGGGAAGTAGAACACTTTTTTATGTTTACCAATCATGAGGATTCTCATACTATTTGTGTTTTCAAATTGATTTTTTAAAGTTCTTTACACATACACACACACACACACACACAACCTTCACTTGCATATGTCCCTAATATTCTCGTCCAGTTAATCACTGTGAGGAGAATGAATTGGAGAAGGTCAAGCCTGGGGGACATATTTAAGTGGCTATGCAGTGGTCTGATGAGAGACAAGGATTGGATCAGGGTATGCGCAACTGCGTGGAAATCTGCATTTATGGAAAGGGGAAGAAAGGACAAATATCTAGACACGCAGCATAAGTCTGAAGAAATCTACTAAAGGCATAAATCATTTTTTTATCTAAACCAATCTTCCTTTATTTTGTTTCTGTGGCTATTGTATGAAGTTTGAGGTATTTTTAGGACTAAGGGGCAGAGAACATATAAACCATAAAATTCTCAGTAAGTGACAAATACCCTTCAAACTCTTGGCAAAAGGAGTTACACAGTGTTATTCAAATACACACGTACATTAAATTATAGAATTAAGAAACCGAAATGCTATGTTAAAAAGGACTTTGGCTATCCTACGTTAAAAAGTACTCCTCCTGGAGTGCTATGTTAAAAAGTACTCCTCCTGAAGTACTGAATAGGACACACAGATGTGGATATAACCAAGCCTTATATTTATTAGGGGATTGAGCCTATAATACATACCAGGCTATAAGAGCCTATGGGAGAAAATGTTTATTAGAAAATGCTGTTTTTATACTGTGAGGCATAAATCAATCTCATGAATTGGTGGGCTAGGGACAGCCTGAAGACTTTTCTCATCAGGTGCCATTAAGCCTCCTCCTTATTCATTCCTCATGATGACTAATAAACACAATCACAAATGACAAATGTGGAGAACCCAACCTGGGTCTCCCTTCTGTTCTTAAGCTCCTGCCCATCTCCCTACAAAATACCAGAGCAGAGTCTCTCTTGCCCTGAGCTGGTCAAGGAGAAGTAGATTCCCTGGTATCTGCTGAAAAGAAACAAAACCACAGGACTGCTGGTGAGCAAGGATGAAGATGCCAGGTCCAAGGAAGACGTCACATCTTTGTCCCCCATCGGAAAGGGGTCTCTCTCAGAACCCCCCAACTGCCCTTTGGAAGATCTAAGCCTCAACACTCTTTCTTATGGATACTAGACTGCCCTACGTAAACGTAGGAAAGTGACAGAAAACTAAAATACTGTACCTACAGAAGTACAATTTTTAAAGATATACTTATTTACACATAGTGACGTAGTGTAAAAATAAATAATAGCATAAAGAATTAAGATTTGTTTTATTCCACCAGTTGTTCTCTCTATATAGACAAGATGAAAACCAAAATAAAATACATAATTGTGTCCATAGATTTCAGTTGGATGAAGTAATTATTAACCAACACATCAATTAAAATTGTGGCAGAGTAAGCTATAGGGGGCAGGCTGCAGAAAGTGTCATTAAGAAAAGAACCATTAGATAGACTATAGCACACTTTGGAATAAAGACGGAAGAGTCATAATAGAAAAATGACATAAATAGAGGGTTTGAAATAGAAAAGGGTAAAAATAGAAGTGAAAGAATTGGAAGATAAAGATGAAAATGGAATTTTTAGCAGATTTAAACGATTTGACTAGGAAAGGTGGCTGGGTCATCTCTCAAGTTCTTTTCAGCTCTCAGATGTTGAACCTATGAGACGTAAAAGCTGGGGAAAGGCAAAGATGTCATCTCTGTAACAAGCTGCTTCTAAACGACAGAAAGTTTGGACTTTATCATAGTCCCCCAAATCTGCCTTCTGCCTGCCCTTTCTGCTGCCACTGGTTGGGACCTTTAAAACCTGGACCCCTCCCCCACGACTAACTCCCAGGCCTTCCACCCCCAGCCCCACATGACAGCACAGCCAAAGTGGTCCTCCCAAACCATGATTCTGTGTGCTGTCACTTCCTTTTTGACAGCCTCTGGCGGATGCCAGCAGTATTCAGACTGGAGCTGCAACACCTTCATTGCCATAAGAGGAGAAAGCGAGGTGCTTAAAAGCAAGGCCTTTGGGATTTAATTTTTACTTCATAGATTTTTCTAAGATGTACCCTGCTTATGAGTACTTGATGGATTTTATAAATCACAATATCTCAAAGATGTACTTAAAACACTACATTCTTGTCTACTTGATTGTCGATTTATGTGAACTTGGCTGAACACTAGTAGCACCTGTATCTAATTAATATCTCTAAGTCAAGAACATTTACCAATTCGTAGGCCAATATTGGACGAGAGCCCTAGAGTAGAAAAAGTGAAGATAAAAATACTTGTAATTCCAGGAGGAATTTATTAGGAGAGGCTGGCTAAGGTTTTGCTCAGAATTACTGTATATAATGTACTAAAGCCACATGGAGGCCTCCCAGGAGGGTGGCTCAGTGCAGACTCTGGAGCCAGAGCACCCAGGTTCAAATGACAGCGCCACCATGTACCTGGTGACCTGGGGCAGATGGCTTCACTTTCATTACCTGGGTGACGTCTTCTGTAAATGGGCCTAGTAACAGTGCCTAATTCATATGTAAAGATTAAAAGGGTTAATTAACATAAAGTGCTTAGAACAGTCCTGGCACGTAGTACATTCTATTAATATTTAGGCAGCTGTTGCACACCAAGACCCTCATTGAATATTTGCACTTTAAATAAAGTACTTTAAATTCCATCTTCTTAAAGCCATTTTTTAATAACCTCAATCCATAATGGACCCTTGGGCCCCTGAATGTCAAAATGAGCACTTATTGCTGGTACTATTTTGTATTTGAGCACACACTGCCCTTGTGATTCTTGGATTTTACCAGTTTTGTGTCTCTGTCCTTGGTTTTTATTTTGTTGTTTTTTTTTTCCCTTTGGTTTTTGTTGTTGTTGTTGTTTTTCTCTAAAACCATAAGCCTTCTTCATTCATTCATGTAATACTTTATTAAGACCCTGAGGGGCCAGGAATAGAATCATGACGAGGACAGACAGAAGTCTTTGCCTTTATAGAGCACATCCCCTAGCAGGGAGGCCAAGATAGGACCCTGGAGGAAAAGTACAGCACAAAACAGGAGCAGGAGCAGGGAGCCTAACCTAGACCATAGGACGGACTGCGTATATTTCACAGTGCCTCGCCCAGCACTGAAGGCCAGGAGCAAAAGAGGTAATGCCTGTATTTTAAAAAGCTTTCTCATAGCTCATTAAATTCATTAAAGCTACAACCTAAACCATTACTATGACCTGCATCATTCTTGCTGCTGTTTTCCTTTACCTGCTTCCTAAGCACTGAGAAACTGTATATTCAAATTCTCCAAATCAGGCAATTACAGAGCTTCCTAATAACTAATCACAAGAAAATTCCTGTAGGCCTAGGGAGAAAAAAAAAAATCCCTGCTTTTAGTCTTTTATTTATTTATTTTTTTAAAAGGCAACTTCTAGACAGAATACCGCCTTTTTGTACTTTCTGTACATACAAATTAAATAAATCTAGAACGACTGTGGGCTTTTACTCTGACCATTGATATGGAGCTTGAAAGACATTAAATCTTTACAGCACCCTCAACTTATTTTTCTACTTGCAATTTACAAGAACAATAAAGGTATCATTAACTCTATTAAGTCTCATTTTGAGTAATTTCCCATATTCATGTAACATTTCGTAGCTGGCACCAGATAAGCATGGCAAGAAAAGAGTTTCAAAGAGTTACCTGCATAAAGCACCAACTAGCTACAAAGCAGTCCAAAACCCACATACATGTCACTGTGTAAAAATATTAACCGTACCATCACTCTCTGGCATCTCTGAATTCTTTCATTTCTGTCCTCTAATTTCAGCAACGATAGCGTTTCAATGGCTAAGGCTCAAATAATTATGGGGGAGTTTGTGCTATGATCTAAATATTTGTGTCCCCCCCCCAAAATTTATGTTGAAATCCCAACTCCCAAGATGACAGTATTTAGAGGTGGGGTCTTCGGGAGGTGATTGGATCATGAGGCAGAGCCCTCATGAATGGGATTAATGACCTTATAAAAGAGAACTGAGAGAGCTTGTTTGCCCCTTCTGCAATGTGAGGACGCACCAAGACAGGGCCATCTATGAACCAGAAAGCAGGCCCTTCCCTTCCCACACACTGATTCTGCTGGTGCCTTGATCTTTAACTTCCTAGCCTCCAGAACTATGAAAAATAAATTTCTGGGGTTTTTTAAAAGTTTTTTATCATATCGGATTCTTTTATTTTTTTTTATTTCAGCATAAAATGAGGGTATAAATGTTAATGTTACGTACATTGCCCTTGCCTCCCCTCCCCCCCCGTCAGAGCTTCAAGCCTGTCCATCCCCCAAACAGTGCACATCGCCCTGATTATGTGTGTATATTCCCAGCCCCTCCCCCCCCACCACCACCTGCCCGACACCCAATAAATGTTTGGGTTTTTTTTTTAACATTTTGGTTACATTTTATATCTTTGCCTTTCCCTAGCAAGGGTTAGAGGTATGCCCTTCCCCTCCACAATGCTCTCCACATCCCTCAGATGTGGGCCTACCCCCCCCAACCCCTGGTGAACACCACTACCCTTTAAGCACCAGAGTGATAATCACTCAGTACCAATTTGATGGCAAGTACATGCCACCCAATCTATAGTGTTCATGTTGTAGCAGCCCAAATGGACTAAGATGGAAGGAGGGGGGTATGGTAGACCCCCAACATCTGAATATATCCTTATATTTAAAGTAACATTTTAAATTTCAATCGTATTGCATTCCTTACCCTCCCAGTGATAAATAAATGTTAATTATAATTAAGTTCAACAAATTCGGGTCTAAAAATATGTGAGAATGAAATGTTCTTTGGCTGTTATTAAAAACTCAAAAAACAACAGATGTTGGTGAGGATGTGGAGAAAAGGGAATGCTTATACACTATGGGTGAGAATGTGAATTAGTACAACCTCTATGGAAAACAGTGTGGAGATTTCTCAAAGAACTAAAAATAGATCTACCGTTCAATTCTGGAATTCCACTACTGGGTATCTACCCCCCAAAAAAGAAGTCATTACATCAAAAAGATACCTATACTCATATTTATCACAACACTATTTACAACAGCAAAGATATGGACTCAAACTAAGTGTCCATCAACCAATGATTGGATAAAGAAAATGTGATATATATACATGAAATACTACTAAGCCATGAAAAACCATGTCTTTTGCAGTAATGTGGATGGAATTGGATGTCATTATCTTAAGCAAAATAACTCAGAAACAGTAAAATACCATATGTTCTCATTTATAAGTGGGAGCTAAATAATGTGTACACACAGACATAGAGAGTAGAATACTAGATGCTGGAGACTTGGAAGGGAGGTGTGGAAAGAGAAACTATTAATACCTAGTAGGTACTATGTACACTAATCGGGTGAGGGTTACACAAAAAGCCCAGACTTCACCACTACACAATAGATCTATTTAACAAATCTGCATATGTACCCCATAAATCTATAAGAAAATTTTTAAAAGAATGAAATATTCTAACTACCAGATGTTAATTTCATACAGATCACTATATAGAATGCACTATGTTCCTGCAAGGTAAATATGTTTCTCCAATAGAGGGATAAACTTTCATGTTTGTTTTTTCAGAGTTCATAACTCAAAGGCCTGTTGACTTGAACTCAATCTGGGAAGGAAATACTGACCAGAGCAAGAAAAATTATTCTTGCTCAGCTATGATCACATGAAAATGTTAGCTCAGATTCTTTTTGTTTGCCTTTTATTATAATAAGCCAGGTTATAACACAGAGACAAGAAAAGTCAACAACGGCACTGAACATCAACATAACCTTGGCTACGATTTGCATTTTGTCAGGACAGATGACTCAAACAAGTAAACTTAGCCACTTCATCAGTGGCTGTCCTGGAGAACATACCACAGGATTTAAAAAACAGGTTTTTCAGTAGTCTTCATCCTGTGTCCTTGAAGAAAACTTATTCTTCTGATCTCCAGCCACTCTTTTTTTGCTAAAAGAAATTGGTTTGTGATGCCAATCATTGACCTGAAAGAGTTATGCTGCATTCCTTCCATTCTGGGTTCCCTGAGGGCTAAGCTGGAAGCACAGTATCTTTTTAAGGCATTTGTCCAGGTCTAAAGGGTCACTATCTCATAGAATGTAAATCTACACTTGCTGCTTAAATATTTTTAACATTTTTTTTTTTTTGCTCCTTTAGGGATATACAAATATAAACCAAATATAAACCAGGTACTTAGCTTTATCTCAGGCATAATTTATTAGGAAGAACTAAACTAGAAATTGAATGACCAGCTCTCAAAGTAGAGCCAGTATTAAACAATTCTGGGACCTTGGGCAAATAACAAATTTTATGGGACCCCAATTTCTTATCTGTACAAGGGAGCAACTAGAACAAATGGTTTCAAGGTTGCTTCTAGTTTCAAAAATGCTCATAATCCCAATTCTTAGTAAGTCACTTCTGTTTTTATTCAGAGGTAGCAGGGTATAATAGAAAAAAATACAAGTTTGAAATCAGACAGACATGGATTGAATCATGTTTTACATTGAGTTATATGCAATTTCCTTACTATAAAATAGAGACAATATAACTTAACTCACCAGGTAGTTATGAAGATTAAATCAAGCAATATGTACCAACTATTTAAAGTGGTTCACTTATAGTATAGTCTTAGTTTTTTAAAAAAACATGTTGCCCCTAATTATGTTTTCAACTCTGCATTTACTTTAGAAGTCATCGCCAATTTGAGGCTTTCAAAGTACCACTTGTGGTATGTACTATTTCTTCAACTGTCACATTAAATTTTTCTTCTTGATATCTATTTTAATTTTCAAGTAAAAAGTCTGCTTTTCTATTTCCTTTCTGTAAATATTCTCCAAACCAGAGGAGCCTCCTTTATATTTTTCCCCTTAAATTACACCTTTTTTTCTTTTTAAGGGTAATTGACTTCTTTGCTCCACTTCTTGCTGATCTGGAACTCTCAGCATCTCAGAGAAAAGATACTGCTATGTTACGTCTTCAACTGGGAAACCAATGCAGAGTGTTAGCCTTAAGGAGATAGAATCTTCATGGAGAAAACTCACCTCTCCAAATCTTTCCATGTTTTGTATTTTAGATAAGTTTCCACCAATAGACATATCATCTAAGCTAGAAAGAATTTTGTTAATACTTCCTTCACTGGATGATCTATTATTCAGTTTGGATCGGAAAATGTCTCCTTGGACCCACAATGACGCTTGTTTTCTGTAAAAAAGAGAGAAAACAAAGTAATCTTTAACATAAACTACCATCATCTCCTCAAAAGTATGATGTCTTAAAAAGAAAATGGTTAGCAGATAAATATTTACAAACCAAAGGTTATGAAATCTTAGAATAAAGAAAAATAAAGTCACTTTCAAAAAGCCAAAATAAAGTTCTATCTTAAACACAAACATCCATCTTCTGGAGTTTGTCTCTATAACATGCGTGGGTTGACTGTTGAGACCCTCAGATGCTTAAGACTAATTCCACAGCAGTAAAGACCATGAGCCCATTGTCTTAAATATGCATTTCAAATCTGCAAGATATTTCTCAAATGGCAATTTGATAAGTCTGTTTATAAAAAGAAAGGAAATGAATGGAACTCAAAAATGTAGGCAAGAGAACTTGAGTTAAACAGTTCATTACCCCAAAAAGTACTAAACATCTACTTGTGTATGTCACCATGAAAGGCCCTCAACACCTAACTTTAGAAACCCACTCTTATAATTTAAAGGCAAGGATTATAGCCTCAATTAGATCTTCCTTTAGGAAAAGAAAATGTGTTTGAAGTTCATCTATAAGCTTTAATTCAACAAGGCACAATCACAACTATTTTCAAAGTTATAAGAAGACAATCCAGGGCTTCAATTTTTATTGATGGGGTCACCTTCATACATCTCTTTTAAGATAAATTTCCTCACAGAATAGTTCTATCTCTACTGTATAGCACGCTGTGCAGAATAGAATCGAACTAAAAATATTGTGGTTCATCACGAGGAATATCAATCTCCAGTGAAATAACAGCATTATCAAGGAGATGGCACCAATAAAAACATAGATTTCTTTTGTAAAGCAACAGGTAGACCAAGTAATATTTTCTCTAAAAGGTTCCACATATCACATAAAATTTAGGTCAAAAGATGAGGAGAAAAACCAACAAACAAAACTCTCACTGAATGTTTCATTGGGCCGTCGGGAAAAGAATTCCTCTTTCTTATTAAACAAAGTTTATTCTCAAATCAGAATTTTATTGTTTATGGTCAAATGCTATAGAAAGTCTTGAAGAAAAGGTTAACCTTTAAAGCATAGCAAAATTTTACATGTGATTTTCCAACCACACAATTCCACATCTAGGTATCACCTACAGAAATTCACACTGTGTACAAGATACACAAATGCTTGTTGCAATATTATTTGCAACAGCAAAATACTGGAGACACCCTAGTGGAAAACCAAGTTATTAGATTCTAGTAGACCCATTATGTGAAATATTATGCAGCCGCTAAAAAGCCTAGGACAGACCTACATGTAGCAACAGGGAAGAGTGGCCATGAAATAAAGAATTAATAAGTGAAAAATACAAGTGACAGAGTGTAGAAAGTGTGATTCCCATTTTTGTTCAAAAAAAGGTGAGAGGGAGGATATTACAATGAAAAAGTTACAATCATATAGAAGAATGTATACCAAAATATTAATTAGTTACCCCTCCCCAATAATCATGATAAGGGAAACTTTCACTTTCTACTGCATAATGCCTAAACTATTAGACTCTTTTTAAACAGTGTGTCTCATTTACTTTTGGAAAACTTAAGTGATCTAAAAAATAAGGATCAAAGCAGAGCAAAGCTAGATAAGTATGAAGAGGAACCTTTTAAGTTGCTATCACAAAAGATAGACAATATGTCACTTTATTTTTTAAACAATAGTATTTATAAGGCACCTTTAGAAGTCAGTAGAATAATGTGAAAATGTTAACAGTATGACATAGGACTGGGGGTTTGGGGGACTTTTTTAAATACAATATCCTATCCTTCCAAATAAGAGGTAATTTTTTGCTTTTAATTTTTGTCCATTTTCCAATATTTTCCAATAAAACAAAGAGGAAAAAGAAATAGATCCAATTTCTGAGACAGCGAGAATAGAGGCTCTAAACATACAATGTTGTCCACATATAAGATAAACTTACCATTTCTAACATTGTTCTAAAATTGAAACTAGTTTAAATTATCTTAAGAAACTTCCAGTATATTTCTCTAAATAGACTGAATATAAAAACAAAAATCTGGTGAGTTTTTAAATATATGAATAAAATAAAACTTCTAGAAATCTACACACACCAATTCACTAGGGAGCAAGCCAGTACCTGCCTTTTATCATGGCAGAATTTGCTTTATGGAAGCAAACCACCAAGGAGTACTTTCTGAGCTTAGGATATGTAAATTGGTGAGGTTAGCATACCACATAGTCACAGTTAATTTTTCTATACCAACAGTAAAAATATGTATTCAAAACACTCTTGTTAACATTTTTCTCCTTTGTAGAAATCTTTATAAAACCATGGAATAGCCTCTCTTACATTTGGCATCTTTAAAAATTTTTGTTTTAATTATTTATACCTCCAGATTTTCTATTTCATGCTAGATCTGGCATAACCCCTTATTTGATGCTTGAATCAATGGTCTCCAAATAGCAGTAAACAAGTAGCAGAGTCCTTGACAGAGAATGAACAATTCAAAAAATAACTGTTAAATTCATAAATGAATGCCTTGAACCTCTGGTCAAAACTACCAGGAATAAAGACCTATTAATACTATTATAAGGCAGAGAAGATTCAGCTCTGTCACAAACAGTGAGAAATTTAGATAAATGAAATACACCGAAAGGACAGGAATATAAGGATAAAAGACTGAATCTCTATCCCTTAAGAAATTCCCAGTTTCGGATAAGAAAAGTAAATAACTGGAATCCAATATGATTGCATCAAGATTTGCCCAGGATTTTAGGAGAAGTGACCCCCAATTCAATCTAAAGGAATCAAAGAGAAGTTCTCCAAGAATCTTAAAGTACCTGGAAAGATAAGCAGGACTTAGCCAGCAAAGAGTGTTGGCAAAGCAAACGATGTGGGCTGGAGAAATAGGGATATCAAAGAACACAGCATGTTTGCAGAAATGAGTGATTTCATTTGGCTGAAGCAGAGGACATTAGAGAAGTATGCGGGAACCAGCTCATTATGGGCCCTGCATGCCATGCTAAGGAATTTAAATTTGATCCCCAAAATGAAGGGAAGACCTTGTAAGGGTCTTTAGGATTAAAAAAACAAAGTGGAAACAGAGGCAGAGAAGGAGGACTGAAGAGGCTGAATTAAGAAAAATTCCAATTCCAAAATAAGTTATAAAATAAAAACTCTGATGCTGCTGCCAACCTAAAGATGAAAATTACAAAGTGACAACTTTCACTTGCTTGGTTTAAAAGACTCAATCTGTCCCATCTCTGGAAAGACTTGATTTGAACCTGAATGTTAAAGATGAATAAGGTGTCAAAGCTGATTTGTGTGTTGCTAAGCGATGCTGCACGCAAGTGCTTCTTGAGAAAAAGCAGCACTTCACGCAAATGCCTTTTTATTGACAATGAAAACCACGCTAGCTTTTATTGTGGCGTCTATTACTCCTTAAAAGCCTCATCTCATACAAAAGAAGTAAAACACATAGTTTTAAGTATTTAGCATTTAAAAATCAAACCTTATGTAACACATCCGCTCAGAGTAAATTCTCCAATAACATAGCACATCTTCTAAGAGAATATGAAATAATACTGACCCTCTGCCAATAGGACACATGCTTTAAAAATGAAAGGAAGAGATTTGTCTTGGCTTGAAGAGAGGCTTGAGAGATGCAGCCAGTGTTGGGGTAATTGTTTTTGGCCATGTGCTGGACTTGGGTTAGGAGGTCTGGGCTAGCCAGGAATGGGACATAAGAAAAAGACTAAATAACGTGGCTTCATTATGAGCCAAGTTGTAGTTGATTCTGACACAGAGCTTTCACAGGTCTTTTTAAAAATTTCCTTCTTAACATTCCTTTATCAAAACTCAAGTCAGTTGCACTATGATAAATATTTCTGGTTTTGAGTCCAGAACACAATGAAGGTCATTGTGCAGCCGCTTCTGTTTGTTGCTGACCTATTCTCTCTCACTTAAGTCCAACCTAATCCTACCTCTACACCATCTTAACTCTTCATCTTCATCACTTCTTCCATCCCGGACATATTTTTCCAGGACAACCCAGCCCTAATCCCAGTGTTCATCCAAAGCCATCACTTGGTCATTTTGTATAGAAACCAAACCCACTTTCTAGTTTTGTCTAGGCCTCCTCTAGCTATGACTTGAGCACCAAACCTGTCCTGTGTACCTTTTACTCCACCCTCCCAGGGCTATTATGCAAACAGAGACAGTTCCTGGCCTAAAGAATCAGGCTAGGCCAGGCAAGGTGGCTCACGCCTGTAATCCTAGCACTCTGGGAGGCCAAGGCCGGAGGATTGCTTGAGCTCAGGAGTTCGAGACCAGCCTGAGCAAGAGCAAGACCCCATCTCTCCTAAAAATAGAAAGAAATTAGCTGGACAACTAAAAATAGAAGAAAAAAAAATTAGCCGGACATGGTGGCACGTGCCTGTAGTCCCAGCTACCCGGAAGGCTCAGGCAAGAGGATCACTTGAGGCCAAGAGCTTGAGGTTGCTGTGAGCCAGGCTGACGCCACAGCACTCTAGCCCAGGCAACAGAGTGAGACTCTACCTCAAAAAAAAAAAAAAGAATCAGACTAATGAAAAGGTCTAACTTGTTATCAAAGGAATACAGATTTAAGGCAGTAACCCAGATGCAGGGGATGGGAAGGAGACAGGTACTTAGGGAGTTCTACAGATACTGTGGTACAAGTGGAAGATTTAGCAGGAGGATGTTCAGAAAAAGAATTTCTGAAGGTATAGGAGAAGGCTCTTGATTCTGAAATACACAAGAAAACAAAGCTAGAAGGAAAAATATTAGGGAATTCTTCAAAAGATTCAACTAGCTACATCTAGTTTATGTACAGAACCCCATAATCAGGGGCTAGGTCATTGGTGTGCCATGCCAAAACACAAACTTTATAATGAAGCCTAATGCGTTACTGCTTATAATACTTTTTTCCCATCTCTAACCCTTTTCATATAGTTTTATTTAGAGCACAGGAAACAAAACAAAACAAACAAAAAACATTCATGGTGAGGATACAGAGAACCTGAACCCCTCATTCATTGTTGGTAGGAATGTAAAATGGTGCAGCCACTGTGGAAACAGTTTGGCAGTTCCTCAAAAAGTTAAACATAGAACTACCACATGATCCAGTAACTCTACTTCTGGGAATATATCCAAAAGAACTGAAATTAGAGACTCAAACAGATATTCATGCATCAATGTTCATAGCTGCATTATTCACAATAGCTGAAAAGTGGAAACAACCCAAATGCCCATCCAAAAATGAATGGATAAACAAAATGTGGTATATACATACAATGGAATATTATTTGGCCTCAAAAAGGAATGAAATTCTTATTATATGTTACAACATGGATGAATTGTGAAGATATTATGCTAAGTGAAATGAGCCAAACACAAAAAGACAAAAATTGAATGATTCCACTTAGATGAGCTAGTTTGAACAGGCAAATTCATAGAGACAGAAAGTAGAATGGAGGTTAGCAGGGGCTGTGGGGAGGGGATAATGGGAATTTATTGTTTAATAGATACAAAGTTTCTATTTGGAGTGATGAAAAAAATCTGGAAATAGTGGTAATAGCTGTACAACATTGTGAACATACTTAAAGTCACTGAATTGTATACCTAAAAATGGTTAAAATGGTAAGTTTTATGTTACACATTTTTTACAATCAAAAATTATTTAAAAATTCGATCTTCTATTTTAAGAGTAGTAATTGGCATGATTATTTAATGATAAATTTCTGATGCGACCACTGCCAAAAATTCTGATATATACTTAATTATCCTTAATACTTGAACCCATATTAGGATTTTTTTTTTTGCTTAGCCAAAAGTTTCAGTGTCAACTAACCATCAATAAATGGATCAGATGATGAAATCAGTAAATGTTGCAAAGATAATCAGAAGCTTCTATAACTGTTACCACAAAAATGTCACTTTCAATAAATAGTACAAACTAGAACTTATGCAATATGTTTTTTATTCTAATAAACAGCATCTTCTATTGTGAAATTCCTATTTTTATAACATTTCAGATTTTAATTTCTAGATTTTAGGAAAGGCAAAATTTTCAATTGTTAACATAATTATTAAAAAAAACTTAATCCACATCCCTTGACCTAAAGCATGTATCTAAAAGAAAATCATAAAAGGAAGTGGTAGGAGTCAACTCCAACTAAAATGTAAACCATCACAGACTTTTTCACCCATTCTTCCATTTTCTAAACAGGTTTTCTTCTTATTATTTTTGATAATTTCCTGAAATAAAAGCAATGGTTAGTTAAGCTATTAATTTCCGATCTAGCTCAATCCAACTGTGAAATTTACCAAACACCAAATTTACCAAAATTTATCAACACCAAACTGAAATATAGCCCAAACTGATAGCTACAGAGTAAGGATGAGCCAAAACCCTTGTTACTGACCAGCAGCACCACCTCACATGGGAGCTTGTTAGGAATGTAGAATCTCAGGCCCCACCTCAGACCTGCTGAATCAGAACTGCATTTGTTAAACTGCATTTAACAACATCTCCAAATGATTCTTATGCTCTTTTAAGTTTGAGAAGAACTGAAGACAACCGAAAGCATACTGCTAAGTTAAAATGCTGAAAAATATCCAACTGACTGAAAGCTGATGAAAACATCTATGATAATAAAGCAGAATGGGGGGAATTTTTGATTTGTGGATTTAAGAATGAAAAAAAGTTCAACCATAAAATTGATACTTCTTAAAGACAGCTTCATTCAAAATGGAAGTTCCGTATTGCAGAGACTGGACTACCTGCAGATTTAGGCTTGATGTGAGTTCTGTCTGTCTCAAGAGAAAATTTAAAATAAAAATGTCATATTGCACCCTATAAGTAAAGGATCTCTGTGGGCTGGAAGTCCCCATGGAAGCCCAACACTAGCCCCTCAATGACCCCTTTATAAGGAACTAAAGTTTTCACAGATCATGATCGAAAGGTCAGCATAGTGCCACAGAGTGAACATTCAATAAATAGAATCACCAAATTGTAAAAAGCAGCCTGAATCCACCTTTATACTTCAAAAGGTTGTCTGTAAGAAGGATAAGTTCAGAATTGGCTCAATAATAAAAAGACATATCTGTGTATCACTTTAAGAACCTTGAGGATGTTTGATAGAAGACACATTTGGGGTTCAGAATGGTATTTTTGGCTTAAGAACTTTAGCTTTAAGTAGAAGGAAAATACTTGATGGTTGTTTTACAAACAGATCTTTGTATTCTAAAAAAAATTAAATATACGATTTTATACTGAAACAAAGGAGAGATCTGGATTTGCCAATAAGCAAATTCATCAACAACTCACAAGGATGCTAATAAACATCCCTCTTACTGCCAGTGACTTAAGAGGAATGTTTGTTTAAGACACAGAAATTACACACCTGGACCTATTCTGGTCCTCAAGGACTGGCAGGATATGACAAGCCAGCCTTTCTACAGTCACAGATTTGGAATTAACATTATCTAAAAAGCACTGATTGGCTTTTAGCCTCTGAAAGAATACAATCCTTTTAGCTTGTTCAGTCATTTTTGACAGTTTCATCAGAAAACTTTTTTGTCCTCTTATTTCTTTCTTAATGAACACATTACTTATTCATGCTTTTGCGTCATCACTGACTTCACACTTCATCTTCTATCATTATTCAGTCTTCAAAGCCTTGTATTTGTTTTCCTTGAAATGTCCCTGACCCATCTCTAACTCTTCAGCCCCACTTCTAGCCCCTGTCTCCCTGAGATGGATGGTAGTAGTCTCCTTTTTAGCCTTTTTAGCCTTTTTTATTCCAATATTCATTCATCTGATTCATCTTACACACTGTTGCAGCCCAATCTTCCTTAAATAACACTTAAATCACACGACTCCTCTACGTCAAATGCTCCAAATTAGAAAGTATGATGAATAAGAGAAGTTCAGAATATGCATGTTCATCATTAGGATCTGCACATCCTATTGTACATATTGTCTATCTACACAAAGCAGATGTATTTATTTACTATGGATGCTATAAAGCATCACCACTAATGTAGTGGTTTAAAAGAAGACAAATTTACTTTTTTACGGATATGGAGTTGGAAGTCTGAGATCAGTTTCACTGAGCTAAAGTCAAGGTGTAGGCAGGGCTGGTTCCTTCTGGAGATCTGAGGAGAGAATCTCTTTCCTTGCCTTTTTCAAATTCCAGGGGCTACCCACGGTCCTTGACTTATGGTCCTTTCCTCCATCTTCAAACTGTATCAGTGCAATCTTTGCTTCTGTTATATTGCCTTCGCCTCTTCCTGTGTCCCTCTTATAAGGACTTTGTGACATATGGGGTCCACCCAAATAATCCACAATAACCTCCCCACATCATGATCCTTAATTACTTCTGCAAAGTCCCTTTTTCCATATAAAGTAACACTGACAGAAATTATAACATGCACATATTTGGGGACATTTTTCAGCCTACCACAGCAGATTCCATGCTGCAAATTATAGCCAGACTAATTATCTTAAAACATAAGGCAATGACACCATTTCCAGGAAATGAAGTAGATATACTTTTCCCTATTCTTCTCACTAAGCAAAATTTAAAATCCTATATTTTATATATAAAACAAACATAAGGAGACTCTGAAAAATAAAGAGAAGAAGGAAGACTGATTAGAATCTTGAGACCCAAGTAACAACATGGTGGCGAGTTCCCCGGGTTTTCTTTTTGCCTTACATATTCTGGTCTTGGAGCTGAAGATAGTGGAAATCCAGAAATGTCAACAGAACTGATTTTTTTTTTTTTAAGCCTCAACAAAAGCTTGCTCTCTCTAGTCAGAGGACCAGAAAAATGGTATCCTAGTAAGACAAAAGAACTATTAGACAATAACTGCTCTACTCCAGCCAAACACCATGGGGTAGGGGAAGGAGCAGAGAGAAAGACTACGGCCCTATTCCATCAAGCCAGCAAAGGTTAAGAGGGGACCCTAGATTTCCACCCCTGCCAGGCTGTAAGGAGGCACCTCTATTCCCTTCTCTCCCTCGCCAGGGAAGTATCAAAGAAGGCTGAGTAGAAAGCCAGGTAATGAGGCCTGGCCACACTCTCTACTTCCACCCCAACCAGACAGTGGCAGGCACCTCTTACCCTACCAGCTGGAATGGTGTCAGAGGAACCTAGCAGAGAGTAAGACTTTCACCACCACCCTTCAGTAACACGGCCACCCCACCACAATGTCAATAGAGACCATGTGGGGAAGCTGGAGTTCCCACCCCCACCCAGCAGTAACAAGAAGTACCCTGACCTCAGGTATCAACAGAGGCTGAGTGGGAAACCTGGGCCTCTGCCTCCATCTGGTAGAATTAAGGTGGCAACCTTCACCCACCACCTCTCCCTGCTGAAACAGTGTTTAAGTAAGATCCAGAGTCTCACAGTATAGTAGTTACATATCCAGGTTGACATTTTCTGGCACTGAAATCAACTAAATGAAAAGAAGACAATCAGTAAATGCCAACACCAAGATGAGACAGAGATGTATTATATGACAAAGATTTTAAAGTAGCCATGACAAAAATGCTTCAACAAACAATTACAAACACACATGAAACAACTGACAAAATAGAAAGTTTCAGCAAAGAAATAGAAGGTACAAAGAAAAACCAAATCAAAATTTTAGAATGGAAAAACACAATGACAAATATTTAAAATGCAGTAAGTGGGCTAAACAGCAGAACAAGTAACAAGAGAGAAAATCAGTGAACTGGAAAATAGAACAATAGAAATTACCCAATCTAAATAACAAAGAGATAATACATTGAAAATAAAATGATGAACACAGCCTCAGGGACACGTGAGATTTTAACAAAAGATCTAACATTCATATTAACAGAGCTCCAGAAGGAGAGGAGAAAGAGGACAGAGCTAAAAAGCATTTAAAGAAATAATAGCTGAAAACCTTCCAAATTTGACAAGACATGTATCTAAACATTCACAAACCTCAAAAAACAGTAATCCCAAAGAAATCCATACCAAGAGGCATATAGCCAAAATACTAAACACAAAGAAAAACACCTTGAAAGCAATGAGAAAAAAATGACTCCATACCTATGTGGGTAAAACTTTCAACAGCAGCAGATTTCTCACCAGAAACCCTGAAGGACAGAAGGAAATGACACAAAAGTGTTTAAATGATGAAAGAAAAGAACTATCAATCCATGGGAATTCAGCAAAAATATCTTTCAAGAATGAAGGGGAAATCAAAACACTCTTAGATGAAAGAAAACAAAAACAATTTGTTGGCAGCAAATCTACTCTAAATGAATCACTAAAAGAAGTTCTCTAAACAGAAAGGAAATGATAAAAAAAGGAACCTTGGAATATTAGGAAGGAAGAAAGATTACAGTGTACAATAATGTAGGTAAATGAAATAAACTTTTTCTTCTCCTTTTAACTTTCTAAATGATGTTTGATGGTTGAGGCAAAAATTTTAACACTGTTGTGCTTCTAAATGTTCATTAATGAAATATAAATGGGGAGGGTAAAGGGATATAAAGGGAAGTAAGATTTTATATTTCACTCAAATTGGTAAAATGACAGCATTTTAAACTCTGATAAGTTATATACACAACATACACACAAACACACAAGGAGAGATGCTCAAAATCAGACATATCAAAATGGAATTCTAGAAAATGTTCAAGTAACACACAGGAAGACAGAAAAAAAACAGGATAAACAGAAAACAAAAAATAAAATGGCAGGATTAAGCTCCAACATATCAATAATTACATTAAATGTAATGATCTAAATATACCAATTAAAAAACAAAAATTAAGTGAGTGAATTTAAAACCATGTCCCAACTATATACTGTCTACAAAGATAATGATATAGGCAAATTGAAAACCCAAAGATATAAAAAGAAATATTATACAAACATTAATCAAGGGAAAGCAGGACTAGCTATAGTAATAACAAAGAAAGTAGACTTCAGAACAATGAAAATGACCAGGGATAGAGAGATACATGATATAATGATAAAAGGGTTAATCCACCAAGAAGACCTAGCAATCCTACATATATGCACCAAATAATAGAGCTATAAAATATATGAAGCGAAATCTGATAGAATCAAAAGGAAAAATACACAAATTCATAATTACAGTTACGGACTATAAAACCCCTCTTAATAAATGACAGAACAACCAGAAAGAATATCATCAAGGATTCAACAACTCAACACCACCATCAACCAACAGAATCAAATCAATATTTATACAACACTCCACCCAACAACAGGAGAATATACATTCTTTTCAATTGCCCATAGGACATATACCGAGATAGACCATCTCTTAGGACATAAAACAAACTTCAACAAATTTAAAATAACTGAAATCATACAGTGTATGTTCTCTAACCACAATGGAATCAAACTAAAAATCAATAACAAAGACAACAGGAAAATCTCCAAATATTTGGAAACTAAATACCACACTTCAAAATAATCCATGAGTCAAAGAACTTGTCTCGGGATACTTCACTTAGTAGAATGGGTTCCAGCTCCACCCAGGAAAATACAAGAGGTGCTATATCACTGCTGTTTCTGTAGATGGGAGGGGGGAGGAGGGGATGGGTATACACATACATAATGAGTGCAATATGCACCATCTGGGGGATGGACATGCTTGAAGCTCTGACTGGGATGGGTGAGGAGGGAGTGAAAGGCAACACATGTAACCTAAAGAAAAGAAATTGTCTCAGGGAAAAAAAAAACCAAAAACCATGGCTCAAAGAAGTTGTCTCAGGGAAATTTAAAAAATACTGAACTGAATGAAAATCAAAATACAATGAAATCAAAATTTGTGGAGCAAGGCTAAGAGAGAGAAATGTATAGCACTAAATACATACATTAGAATAGAACTGGAAAGTCTTAAATCAATAATCTAAGTTCCTACCTCAAAATCCTAGAAAGAGAAGAGCAAAATAAACTCAAAGCAAGCAGAAGGAAATAATAAATATAAAAACATAAATAAATGAAATTTAAAACAAACAAAAAATATATAGAGAAAAATCAATGAAACAAAAAGAGCTGGTTCTTTGAAAACATCAATAAAACTGACAAACTTCTAGCAATACTGACAAAAAAAGAGAAAAGACACAAATCACTAATATCAGAAATGAAGCCAAGAATATCACTGCAGATCCCGTAAACATAAAGGAATAAATTTTGCAATTTAGATGAAATGGGCTAAGTTCTTTAAAAATATTAATACAAACTGCTATAACTCACCTAATGTGAAGTAGAATGTTTACATGGCCCTATATCTATTAAGGAAAAAGTACATTTATAACCTTAAAACTCCCAAAAGAGAAATCCTCAAGCACAAAGGGTTTCACTGGAGAATTCTACCAACCATTTAAAGAATCAACACTAGTTCTCCACAATCTTCCAGAAAATAGAAGAGAGAACAACTTCTAATTCATTTTATGAAGGTAGTATTACTTTGACACAAAAACCAGGCAAAAACAGTACCAAAAAACTACAAACCAATATCATTTATGAATATAGATATAAAAAATCTTTGACAGAATATTAGCAAACAGAATTCGGCACTATATAAAAGAATTACAAACCATAACCAAGTAAGGTTTATTCGAGAAATTCGAGGTTCATTCAGTATATGAAAAACAATCAATGTAATCCACCATATTAAAAGAAAGTCACATGATCATATCAATTGACACAGAAAAAGCATTTGACAAGATTCAACATACATTCATGGTAAGAACTCCCAGAAAAATAGAAATAGAGGTGAACTTCCTCAACTTCATAACGAACACCTACAGAAAACCTCCAATTAGCATTACACTTAATGGTGAATGCCTGAATGCTTTCCCCCCAAGATTGGAAGCAAGACAAGGATGTGTGTTCTCATCACTCTTATTCACCACAGTGCTGGAAGTTTTCGCCTGTGCAAAAAGGGAATAAAAGGAAATAGAATGCATACAGATTGGAAATGAAATAAAACTGTCTTTTTTGTGGATGATATAATTATATACACAGCAATTTCCAAGAATTCACACACATGTGCATGTGCACACACATACACATACACAAAACTCCTAGGTTTCAGGATACAAAGTAAGCATAGAAAAGTCAATTGTATTTATACGTACTAGCAATGAACATGTGGACATCAAAATTAAAAATATAAATACCATTTATAATCACTCAAAAAATTAAGTACTTAGGTGTAAATCTAATTTAAAAAAGGGACTTAAATCCAGAAAACTATACAATGCTGATGAAAGAAATCAAAGATCTACATAAATGGAGAAACACTATATTTATAAATAAGAAGACTCAACAACAGTAAAAATGTCAATTCTCCCCAAATTGCTACAGGAGTTTAACACATTTTCTGTCAAAATCCCAGCAAGATTGTTTGTAGATACAGACAAAATTATTCCAAAACTTACATCAAAAGGAAAAGGGGAAAAAAAAAAGGAAAAGGAAGTGGCATTGCTAAGACAAATTTGTTAAAAAAGGAGAATGTGAAAGGAATCACTCTCATGATGTTAAAGCTCACACAGGTTCAGTGATCAAGAGAATGTGGTATTGGAGAAAGAAGAGACACATAGATCAACGAAACAGAATAGAAAACAAAGAAATAGATACACACAAATATACCAAACTGATTTTTGATCATGCCATAAAAGCAATTCAATAGAGACAAGATTGCCTTTTCAACAAATGGTGCTAAAGCAACTGGATATTCATAGACCAAAAAAATTCATTGACTCAAATCTCACCAAAAAAAAAAAAAAAAAAATGCAAAATCCATTGCAGACCTAAATGTAAACATAAACTTTTACAATAAAAATATGAGAAATCATTGGGATCTAGGGCTAAGTGAAGAGTCTTAGATAATATTAAAGACATGATCTAAAAAAAAAAAACTGATAAATTAGAATTCATCAAAATTTAAAACTTTTGTTCTACAAAAGACCCTGTTAAGAAGATGAAAGACAATTTATAGACTGGGGAAAAAATTGCAAAACATTTATCAAAGGACTAGTACTAGAATATATAAAAAACTACCAAAACTCAATAGTAACAAAACAACTCAACAAAAAATGGGTGAACAATTTGAACAGAGACTCCTGCAAAATGATATCCAAATAGTGAATAAGTACATGGAGAGTTGCTCAACAATATTACTTTAGGGGAAAATGCAAATTAAAACCACAATAAGATATCATTATCAGAATGGCTAATAAAAAATAATAACCCCACTACATGCAGACAAACATGAAAAAAAAAAAAACTTTTATCACTCATACATTCCTGGTAAGAATGTAAAATGATATAGCCATTGTGTAAAATAGTTTGAGAGTTTCTTAAAAACTAAACATGTACCATATGACCCAGCTATTACATTCTCAGGTACTTATCTCAGAGAAATGAAATTTTATGTTCACATAAAAACCTATATACAAACATCCACATTTTGAAATACTACTCAGCCATAAAAAAACAAGCTACTGATACATGCAACAACCAGGATGAATCTCCAGAGAATTATACTGAGTGAGAAATGTCAAGCCCAAAGGTTATATTCACTAGGACTGCATCTATATAGCATTCTTGAAATAAGATTTAAAAAAAGAAGAACAGATTAGCAGTTGTCAGGAGTTAAACAGGGGATGAGGATGGGGATGGGAGGGAAGTGAGTGTGGCTATAAAAAGGCAATGTGAAGCATTCTGGTAGTGATGGAGATAGTCTATATCTTGATTGTATCAACGTCAATGTCCTAGTTGTGATATTCTACTGTAGTTCCGCAAGATGTTGCATTTGGAGAAAGTGGGTAAAGGGTATGCAGTATCTCTCTGTGTTATTTCTTACAACTGCATGTTAATCTAAAATTATCTCAAAATAAAAATTTTAATTAAAATATATGTGACTCACACCACATCACTCCTCTGTTCAAAACTCTTCACTGACTTCTCATCTCACCAAAAGAAAAGCCAAAGTCCTCACAAAAGCCTGCAAGATTGATCTGCCCCCTTCACCTGCTGGCCCTCACCTCCTATTGCTCCTATTGCTCTCCTTTTGGGCCACAGTGGCCTCCAGCACATTCCCATTCAGACCTTCAGCACTTGTTGTTCCCTTAGTGTGAAACCTTCTTCTCCAAATTACCCATGTGGGAAATGTAAATTAGTATAGCCATCATGGAAAATAGTATGGAGGTTCATCAAAAAATTACAAATTAAAAAAACTACCATATGATCCAGCAATCCCACTACTGAGTATATACCCAAAAGAAATGAAATCACTATGTCAAAAACATATCTGTACTCCCATGCTCACTGCAGCACTATTCACAGGAGCCAAGATATGGAATCAACCAAAGTGTCTATCACTGGACAAATGGATAAAGAAAATGTGGTATATATACACAATGAAATACTAGTCAGCCTTTTATGAAAAGGAAATCCACTCATTTGCAACAACATGGATGAACCTGGAGGACCTTATGCTAAGTGAATGAAATAAGCTAGGCACAGAAAGATAAATACTGCACAATCTCACTTACATGTAGAATCTAAAAAAGTCAGTCTCATAGAAGTGGAGAGTAGAATGGTGATTACCAGAGGCTGGGGGAGAGGGGAGGAGGGGGATTGAATTGAGATGTTGGTCAAAGAATACAAAGCTTCTGTTAGACAGAAGAAACAAGTTCAGGAGATTTATTGTACAACATGATGATTATAGTTAATGTATACTTGAAAATTGTTGAGAGTAGATTTTAAACATTTCACACACAAAAAATAAGTATGTGAGGTAATACATATGTTAATTAGCTTGATTTAGGCATTCCACTATATATTTATATATATACATATATATATTTCAGAACATCATGTCATATACAATAAATATACAATTTTTATTTGTCAGTAAAAAAAGGAAAAAATAAAAGCAAACAGAAAAAACTTTTTAAGTTACCCACATGATTTGCTCTCACTTCTAAAGATCTTTGCTCAAGTGCCTTTTCAGTGAGCCCCCTCAGCACCACATATTTAAAACTGCCTTCTCCTCCACCCCTTATTCTTCTCTGCTTTATTTTATTTTTCTGCATAGTACCTGTCATCATCAGAGAAACTATAAAATTTATTCATTTCTGTTAATACCTTCTCCTCTCCTCCTCCCCTCCTCTCCTCTCCTCTCCTCTCCTTTCCCTCCTCTCCTCTCTCCCTCCCTCCCTCCCTCCCTCCCTCTCCCTCCCTCCTTCTCTCTCTCTCTCTCTCTCTCTCTCTCTCTCTCTCTCTCTCTCTCTCTCTATCTCTCTTTCTTTCTCATATGTGAGCTCCATGGGTCAGAAATTCATTTTTCACTTTTACTGCAACTTCTCAAGTGCTTAGAACGCTACCTAACACATAGTGGCTTTCAACCAATATTTGTAGAAGGAAGGAAGGAAGAAAAGGAGGAAGGGCGAGAGGGAGGAAGGGAGGGATCCCTGCCACCTTTGAGACTATCTCAAAGGTAGACAGGAGTGATAAGAACAGGGTCAGGTACGTTAAAGACCACTAAGAAAAACTTGAAACTTACAGACAATTAAAAAAGCAAAGGTTAAGATGGAAAATAACTATTTAAAAGGAACTTAGGGATGATTGTTGAAAGAAAGGTGGACCAGGAATAAACTCTGTCCTTCTCTTCTAAATGGTTTACATGTAACAGAAACATAGGCTTTTATCAACTAGCAAGAGCAATATAAGAAGGGCAAAAGAAAAACCATATTTGCCATAACATGCAGCTCAGAGAAGGTATGAGGTTACATTTAGAATGGTTAGAGAAAAGCATGTGAAATAAACTTTCCAGGCAAGATGGCTATAACTGTCAGGGCAGGAAAAGAATTCTATATACCAGCCTCAAACAATCAGAAAATAAAACCCAAAAGATTATACCATTTATTAATATAATGCATCCAATAACTTCAAGTAGAAATATACAACATCTTTACCCAGAATAAATAGATAGATAGATAGATAGATAGATAAAAAAAAAAAGAGACAAAGATTTTCTTAAATAAAATTAAAGCTGAAGGATTTAAACTCCTAGATATTGACTTAGTTTAGAACTGCAATTATGACATTGAAATAAATACTGGTGTCAAAACCCACAAATTAACCAATAGAATGGAATACAGAGTCTAGAAACAAACTCACATATATACACACACTTGATTTATGATAAAGGTGACACTTTAGAGCAATGCAAAATGGTCTTTTCAATAAATTCTGCTGTGTCAACTGGATACCCACATGGGGAGAAAAAAAAAAAAGAACCTTGGCTCCTATCTCACAATATATTTTTTAAAGCAATTCCTGAGGAATTATTGGTCTAAATGTAATAAAAAAATCAAAAAAGCTTCTTAAATGTAACATAAAATAATACATTCATACTTTGGAGTTGACAGTGATAGTCACTTAGGTAGTACACAGAAAGCATTACCCATAAGGGCAAAATTAATGAAATTGGACTGCAGCGAAATTGTAAAATTCTGTTCAAAAAGACACTACTGGCCAGGTGCAGTGGCTCACGCCTATAATCCTAGCACTCTGGGAGGACAAGGCAGGAGGATCGTTTGAGCTCAGGAGTTCCAGACCAGCCTGAGCAAAAGTGAGAACCCGTCTCTAACAAAAAAATTTAAAAAATTAGCTAGGCATGGTGGCGCATGCCTGTAGTCCCAGCTACTCAGAAGGCTGAAGCAGAAGGATCACTTGAGCCCAACAGTTTGAGGTTACTGTGAGCTAGGCTGATGCCACAGCACTCTAGCCGAAGCAACAGAGTGAGACTCTGTCTCAAAACAAAAAAATGACACTACTAAGAGAGTGAAAATGCAAACCACAAGAGCAAAGAATGTATTTGCATTACATATAATGAACACTGTACTTAGATCCAGAATATTTAGATGTCTACAAATCAACAATAAAAATACAATCTGATAGAAAAATATGCAAGAAACATGAAAAGATACTTCATAAAAGAGAATATGCAAATGGCCAATAAATAAATGAAAAGCTATTCAACCTCATTAGTCATCAGGGAAAAAGCAAATTAAAACTACAAAGCAAATTATCATTACCAAAAAAATCTAATGGCTTGAACTTAAAAGACTGATAAACCGGTTCTGACGACAACATACACAGGTGTACCTGCTTTGGAAAACTTTTTAATTGTACCTGCTAACGCTTAATGCACACATAGCCAACTGTTTTACTCAAGGTATACCTCTAACAGATAAGTGTACCAAAAGATATGCAACAGCCAAAACTGGACACAACCTAAATATGCACCAAGAGCAGAACTAAAATGTCACATATTCAAACAATGAAATGTTATACAGCAATGAAAATGAATAAGCTGTTTCTATACACAACAGCAAAGATAAGGCGAGGTAAAAGAAGCCGGACATATAAACTGTATGGTTCCATTTATATGAGGTTCAAAAACAAGCAAACTCATCTACAGTGTCAGAAGTCAGAATAATGGTTACTTTGGTGGAAGAACTGGGCATTGAATGGAAGAAGACAAAGGAGGGACTTCCAGGTGCTGGAAATGTTCTATTTCTTTATCTAAGGAAGGTTACATGATATATTGGCCTTGTAAAAATTCACCGAGCCTACCTCTCAAGCCACCCATTCCTGGCCTATATTCCATCCACACTCATCTTCTTTCTGGGCTTTAAAATGGTAAATTTGCTCCCATTTCAGGACTTCACATGTCCCCTGCATGGGGCACAATTCAGGTTTTTGACAGGACTGGCTCCTTCTTGCCCTTTAGGTCTCAGTTCTCCTTAGAGAAGCCCTCCTTGACCACCAATGCAAAGACCTCTCCCATCCCCACCAGTCATCCCCTCCTTGGTTTCTTCACACTTTTCATAGCACACCCAACAAATATCTGTAGGATGCATAGTGTCACCAATGCACTAAGCCATGCCTTTTGCCATGGGGTACATCAAGACGCAGGCTTGGAAGGGAAAAACAGGAGAGGAGAGGGCAAAGAGGAGGAAAAAACAAAGGAACAACACATCAAGCAAAATACTATTAATAGCTCTGGTGCCATTCAGAGGCATAAGCAGAATGGGCCATAGACCATTCTAATAAAGGAGGTGATCTAATAAAGCCTGGGCAAGCCCATGAGCAACACCGAATTTTTCCATGCAAGCTCTATAAGAAACATGGCAAAATATAAAAGGTATAGTGCCTAAACAACCAAACAAAAAACTGTTTTCAGGAAGGTTGTAATCTAAGCATTACGATTTATTTCACTCCTGTAGTTATACAAGTAAGTCATTCCTATACCTAAGACAACTACTTGGAAAACTATGGTATTGACTCACACCTAAGGAAATTTTCTAAATTTTATAGCTTAAGTATCTATAAATTAAAAACCCTTTCTTCAACCTAGTGTGCCTCTGCCTCATAACTCTAATTTTCTCTGTATTATTCTGAGATACAGCAGAGAGAAGGGACACAAGAGGGAGGAAGGAAGGAATGCACAGGCATAAGTGGGTGGGTTGTGGTATCTGACACCCTGAGAAAACTAAGTGACCTTGACCGCTGGTATTCTCTGCTGTATCTCCTCGCCTTGTCAGCTGCACCTAGTAAGTAGATTGCCCGGTACAACGTGAACATTCAAGGAATAACTATTGAATGAACACTCTTCCAGGCAATAATTTTAAAAGGCTGATTAAATGGCTTAAAGAACTAGGCTTAGAAGTAGTTTGTTTTTTAACCTGAAGGCCATTTATCCAACTTTAGCAAGCAATTAGTAAAACAAGGATCTAGAAGGTACACAACACAAAGCTCCATGCTACCGACATACAAAATGCAAAATAGAGAAAACCACTGGCTAAGAATCTGATCGAGAATAAAGCTCTAAAATAACAGAATTGTTTTATGGGCATCTCACATGAATTTCTATGAAAGTCATGATCATTGTTTCTTACTAACTTAAAATTATTCAAATTGGAAAGGAATAATTATATAGAAAAGAATTCTAATCATAATAGAGCCATCTCAGCTAAAAAGAAAAACATTGAAGTTTCAGTATATCACTAATTGATAACAACTGAGAGCTCAACCTATATCAACTTAGTGCCAATTTTATTAATGAGTGAATTGATAATAAGTTCTAATAGCTTAAAGAGAAAGCAGAAGGACCAGAAAGGACTGTGTCCTTATGGGTTAAATCTCTCCATATCATGGACTGGAGATGAGACAGAAAGGTAATGAATGAATATGTAAATGAATGAATGAGTGAATGGATGAATTTATAAGTATTCTTCTAAATAATGGTCAAAAAGCTAGTTAGTGGCAGGGCCTGTTCTCTTATTTTTCCTTCCCTGGTAACTTCTTGGGTGCATTTCTAGCTGCATCAGCAGCTCAGTTAGTTGTCAGGAGAGCAGCAATCTTACCAAAATCACTGACTGACCTTAGTTGTGCTTTTTTTTTTTGTTTTTTTTTCCATTCTGCTTTTAGACATGCAAACAAAAGAAAAGAATGAAAAGTGCCAAGTGGGATGACATAAGAAAATTGCACTGTAGCCAGATCACACATAGAAAATGACAGAAAAAGGGTAGGCAGAGATGGCTCTGTGATTTTCTTCTCACTCTCACCTGATCTAAGAGATATAAAAGGTACAGAGTTAGAATGCATTAGCTGTCAAATCAACAATATTCTATTCAAGGCACACACTTCTCTAACAATGCAGCCATTTTATAACCACAGGCTTGACACGGTCCACAACCCAGAGAACAGGAGTAGAGAGGACCAGGAACAGGGTGTAATGTGCTAAATGGAGACAACAGACTTACTCTTCCAGGAAGTGCTGCTGGGGTCCTATAATGGAGCCCGGCCGGCATATTCTGATCCACGCAATTATTTCAGCATGTGTAAACCTGTAGTGTTTCATGACATAACAGGCTATCAATGTCCCTGTTCTTCCAAGACCAGCTGTAAGAGAGGGAAACAGAATAAGAAATACAAAGTACAACAAATGCACCCACAAAAACACTGAAATCAAACCAGAAATTACACTGGATTCAAGTGTAATGGCATTATCAACAGCTAATAAACATAAACTACTATCTTGTAAAAATCTGTATTTTTCTTCAAACAGTGGAAAGGACAAAATGAAGCTGTCATAGATTTGGAGGCAAGAAGTGACATGATGAATGCAAATGGGTCTGGCAGCAGCATAACAGCTGTATAGGAAAGGCCAGAGACGAGAAATGGAAGCAAGGGCAGGAGAGCAAAGGTGGCTGAAAGGAGCTGGGAGGAGGGTAGGAAAGGAGGGTGGGATGAAGGTAGGCTGCAGTAATAAGGAGAAAGAGCTGCATTCGAAATCCATTAGGACTGGATCACAGGAAAAGTTAAAGACGACTCACATTTCTGACCTAGGGATCTGGTACAATGCCAATTTCATCCATTAAAACATTTTGTTAGAAGAGGAAATAGAGGGAAAAAATTTAAAAATGTAAAAAAAATATTTTTTATTATTTTTAAAATATATATGTATTTAAAAGAAAAGGAAATATGATGACTTCATTTTTGATATGTTTAAGAATCTTCTACTTTTGAGGGGTTCTTTTTTTCAGCTTTCTTTGGTCAAATAATAAAGGGAATCTTCTCTGATCTCCCCAGTACTTTAAAACATACAATATTTCTGCCAATGGAAGACACCATCATGTTGTCTAATGGTGTAACATATACCACTATTTAAGTTCTACTAAGTAAGAAATTAAACTATGACATGCTATCAATTTTAAGAGCCATCCTAATTTCAAAACTTTTTAAATGTGAAAAAGGTACATCTTTGAATCAATGTCCCTCAACCTCTTTTACATTATTGTTTCCTTGGGAGCCTCTTAAAATATATTTTTTCCTAATTGTCCTCCACAAAATTTTCCTGCCACAGATATACTGCATATCTGTTTATGTAGTGGATGTAAATCTGTGCTTTATACAGAAAAAAAAAAAAAAAAAGGGTTTTCATCCCCCAAAAAACAATTTTGCTTCCTTGGGGGCAATATTGCTTGGGTTAACAATACATATCAAAAATGCAAATGAAATGACAATCAAGTTCATGTCTACAGATGCCTGACATTTCCTTCCTGGTAACCCTTCCTTTTTAAGAAGTATATATACAATATACACTGTTTTATTAGAAGAGGGGAGTGTATATGTATTATTTTCACCTGACGTACCTTTTGCCCCAGATCAAACATCTACATTCTTTAGAAAAGGGTGAGGTTTAATTACGGTCTCAGTGGACTCTTCCTTTAATAGCCAGAGTTAAGAGTAATTGGCCTTTCTGCTTCTGCCAGTTCCTACAGATGTTAATTCCCCAGATACCCGACAAGACTATAGGTAACTCACGTAGATAAAACACAACTGAACGTCCTGGAAGAGAAGCCAGGGCCCAGCTGGTTTCCAGAGTCCCTCCTTCAAGCCACTGATTTGGGTATGTGTCTGGACACAGGACAGCCTTCTTAATGCAAACGACAGTCCCTCACTGCTCCCTCCTCGTCCACGGAGCTGTCTGCCTCCCTCACTCAGGCTCCTACTTATACTCACAACCAAAAATGAGGTGCAGAAAATTTTCAAATTTCTCTGAAACTAAAGTTGCTTCCCCCTTTTAAAAAGAGTCTATAATTTAGATCTATAAAAAGAACGTACTTAGCATTCAATAGTTAGGAGCTCTTACCACAATTGAACAGAATAGGAACATTTCACTAAGTTTCTATAAAAACTTTAACAAAATTTTTAAAGCATTTGTAATTAAAGGGCTCCCTGGCACAGCATGACAAGATGTTGAAAAGTGTTCTATTTATACCAAGTCAAACACCAATTGCTTTACAGTTCCAGGCATTTTCTGAAATCCCTATAGAACATCAATAATCACATCCTGGAATATCACAATGTTGCTGTGTTTTAGACTATTATTTGTGGCAGAAAATTTCAGGAATTCACAGCTATCTCTTTTATCAACCACAAAGTGAAATGCAGGTATTGAATCGTTGTCAGGTTTCACACATTCCCAGAAAATTCATTTCTAGTTTATCTCTTTATAAAATACCTTATGTTGAGGCATGACATATTCATTCTCTTTTCAGCAGCTACCCAAGTTCATTTGACATAGGATAAGATTCTCTCTCCTTCCTCTTTTTAGTTCAATTAAAATGCTGAGTGCTGCTTGAATTCCCAGAAAATTAAACTGACTTAATTAGGGCAGATGTCAAAATAATTAGCAGGCCTATAGCAGATAAGTATGCTATGAAAAGCAATACAACTCTAATTAAACCAAAGGTATAATCCTTATAAAAGAACACTACATGTGTGTACAAGTGGAAACAAATGAAATAACACTCTCAACAAGATGTCGCCATATGTAAATGTGACCTTCCTATGCAAGAACTGACCTCATTGTTAAAGGTTCTGATTTTATCATTAGGGAAATGCAAATCAAAACCACAATGAGATATCACTTAACTCCAGTGAGAATGGCCTTTATCAAAGTCCCCAAACAATAAATGCTGGCATGGATGCGGAGAGAGAGGAACACTCCTACACTGCTGGTGGGACTGCAAAATAGTTCAACCTCTGTGTAAAGCAATATGGAGATACCTCAAAGCGATACAAGTAGATCTACCATTTGATCCAGCAATTCCATTACTGGGCATCTACCCAAAAGATCAAAAGTCACTTTATGAAAGAGATACCTGCACTCGAATGTTTATAGCAGCACAATTCACAATTGCAAAGCTACAGAAACAACCCAAGTGCCCATCTAATTCATGAGTGGATTAATAAAATGTGGTATATGTATACCATGAAATACTACTCAGCTTTAAGAAACAATGGTGTTATAGCACCTCTTGTATATTCCTGGATACAGCTGGAACCCATTCTACTAATACTAATCCGTATTAACGGATCAACACCTAAGTGGACATATAGGAGTAACATTTATCGGGTGTCGGGAGGGTGGGAAAGTGGGAGGGGCGAGGAGGGGATGGGTATATACAACCACAATGAGTAAGATGTGCAACGTTTGGGGGATGGACATGCTTGAAGCTCTTACTCAAGGGGGGAGGAGGGCATGGGAAATATAAGTAACCTTAACACTTGTACTCCCATAATACACTAAAATAAAAAAATAAATTAATTAATTTTTAAAAAGGTTCTGATTTCAAATAAAGATTTAAAAACCTCTACAATATAAAATAAATATATATATGCATATATATTTCTTAAAAGATAAACATTCACAGGTCAAGAATATACAGAGAATATCTATAACAAGAATGTTTAACACTAGAGAATTTTATTTTCACAGAGTCTCTAAGGAGAGGAATACAACCGAGAAAGGTGCTGAATTTTTTTTTTTTTTTTTTTTTTTTTTTTTTGAGACAGAGTCTCACTTTGTTGTCCAGGCTAGAGTGAGTGTCGTGGTGTCAGCCTAGCTCACAGCAACCTCAAACTCCTGGGCTCGAGTGATCCTTCTGCCTCAGCCTCCCGAGTAGCTGGGACTACAGGCATGCGCCACTATGCCCGGCTAATTTTTTTTATATATATATATATCAGTTGGCCAATTAATTCCTTTCTGTTTATAGTAGAGACGGGGTCTCGCTCTTGCTCAGGCTGGTTTTGAACTCCTGACCTTGAGCAATCCGCCCGCCTCGGCCTCCCAAGAGCTAGGATTACAGGCGTGAGCCACAGCGCCCGGCCAGGTGCTGAGTTTTAATGACATCTTTGCATTTCTTTGCCCTTTGCCAATCCAAGATACGGATGGTTAATCCATGGATAAACTATATGACCTGGTAGTCATAACATTTATTGACTAGGAAACAAAACCAAATCAATCTCAGGTAAAATGCTGCTTTTTATGACACGAAACTAAACTCCAAAAGAGAAGATACGACTGTCTCCTACTAAACTTTGGTAGCTGCCATATTCCCATTAGCTCTCAAGTTCTGATGGTTAAAATATGTGAAATGCAGGCTTTTCCCTCATGCCTGGGCAATCTTTAACATGAAATGGAAAGGCGAACTTAGGGTGTAAATGAATCACGCCCGGGACAAGCCAACTCACTGCCACCCCACCCTGGCCTGAAAGCTGCACCTACAAACGCATGAACAAGAGTCACCTGCCTGACAGACCCCCCCCCCCCAACACACACCAGAGAGAGGATGTCCCCAAAGCCAGGGCCCCGCCCGGCTCGGAATCGCGGAGGGGCGAGGGAAGAGCCAGTGGACCAAGCCTGACACAGGAGCCCTCATCTAATCGCGGGCCGCTCATTAGCGTCTCCCCGGTCTCCGGGGAACCGCAGCTTCCCATCCCTGCTCCCGCGTTCAGCAAACTACCTCCACCTGCTCAAACCTTAAACATAGAAACAAGGGCCTACAAAACGGCATCTTTAAAATTTCTGTCAGAACCAAAGCCACACGCGCCGGAGTAAGTCAGCGGGAGCAGCACCAGGCACGGGAAAAGAGCAGCGCCAGCCCCAACGCCTGCGAGACAGACCGCCAGCCTAACACAGGACGGAAACCGGTTCTCAGACACAAACCCACGACCACGGCGCCACCCAGCGGCGCTCTGGAAAGCTGCGCCTGAGGAGCTCGAGGCTCCATCCATCCTAAGGGTGGCCAAGGTGATTTCTTAATCACTGAATTCAAAGATTCCAGTAAAATAACTTCCACCCTACTGAAAGATCGGGAATGGAATGGAATTTGAGGCTCCTCAGAATCTAACAACTAAGCCTAGAGCAAATGCCATTTCATATTTTCTAATTAGCTGACGCAGGGCTGCCAGATAAAGTAGAGTGTATGTTCCCTGCAGTATTTGGGACATACGTTATACTTTAAAAAGTATTCCTTATTTACCTAACATTGAAATTTAACTAGGCATCCCATATTTGTATTTGCTACATCTGGCAATCCTGCACCTTCTTATACTCTGAACTACTCCTGCCCCGAAGCACGCACCCCAGAAACCAGAGGTTAATTTGCATAACCAAGTCTTTCAGTTCTTCCCAAAAAGCAGGACCACACCAGCAGCAAGTAAGCCGTTGCCCCTAGCAACAGGAAAGGAAGACACTCTGCTCCAGGAGGCAGAAGATGGGGAGGGCAGGCAGAAGATGGGGAGGGCAGGTGAGGGCAGAAAGGGAAATGGGGGTCCCGATAGCTGGCTCATAAAGCAGAAGCACCTAGGTGCAAGGGGATGGCAAACAGATGAGGGATTCTGAAAGAAACAGAGAACAGGGAACTGACAACCCATGCTCTTGACAATTGTACCTATTTAAAGGTGTTCCTGCCAACCCAAGGATGCTGCTTCTGTTTTCCCCTTATCGTGGCACATGGTGTCCATGAGCACGTGCATGCCAAGTTAGTAAGGTCAGAAAAAGTCTCTCATCAAGAAAGCCACACCACCACCAATGGTCCACACCCAAGCAAGCCTGACCAGGAAGGAGTTATTAAAATGGGTTTGTGTTCCAGTCCAGTTTTCTGAAATAAAAAACGTCCTTATTTTCTAAGGCACTAACTGGTTTTGTTTTATGTTATTTGCTGTTTTCTGGGTTCACCCCCTCCCACAAGCACAGCTACCACTGGGCCCTGGCACGCACCTTTGCAGTGAACCGCGATCGCCCCTTCCGTGTTCTCACAGATGTTCAGGAACCTTCGCACGATGTTGTCGCTGGGTGTGCTGCCGTCTATGAAGAAGAGGTCATAGTGCTCAAAGCCAGCATCTGTGAAGCGCTTTGCCTCGTAAATCTTTTTGTTCAGCCTCACGATTGCAGTCACGTTATGCTTTTTGAAATAAGGGAAGTAGGCTTCAGGGGCGTGAAGAGGATAACCTAAAGGAAGGAAGGAGCAGTCAGCGAAAGGCATGCATTTCATCTTCCATAACCAGAAACGCAAAACCCTCAACAATAAAGTGTGTAAGTCTCAACAGAGCTCAGGAGGAAAGCATGTTTCATGAAAAAGTAAAAGGTCACAGCAAGCTGGTGAAAGCAGCAGTCTGTATAACTGTAAACCCCACCGGAGGTTTAAAAAAAAACTTCCATAAGTATTGGAAATAGCTCATTGAAGTTGGAAACCTCAACATCCTAGGATTCAAATCCTGGAAGCACAGTCCTTTCTACACCCAAAACAAATGCATTCTTAAAGTAGTAGGAGATCTCCAATGATTCCTGGTGACTTCACTCCCCATGGAGTATTACTTGCCACTTGACAAGTACTTTTTCTTAATAACTCTAGTTAAAACTTTTTTGACATATGTTAGTTTAATGTATAGTATAACCCCCCACAACAGAGATTAATGATTATTAAGCACCTACTATGTACAAGGCACAATTGCATATAATTTTTCTTCTATTATAATTCTCAAAGCAACCTGTTAAATGAAGAATGGCTAACCCCATTTAACAGATTAAGAAACTAAAAAATAAAAAAAAGAAACTAAAAGAGGGTTGTTGGAAAGATGTTGATCAAAGAATACAAAATTTCAGTTAGACGGGAGGAGTAAGTCTAAGAGATCAACGTAGTGACTATAGTTAATAACAATGTATGGTATACTTGAAAGTCACTTAGAAAGTAGATTTTAAGTGTTCTTACCACACACAAAAAATGATAAGTATGTGATGTGATGCATATGTAAAACTCAACTTAGCCATTCTACAATACATACATATTTCAAAACATCATGTACACCATCAATATATATAATTTTTATTTGTCAATTAAAAATAATTTTTAATTAAAAAACCAAAAAGAGTAACTTTTGTGCATGTTTCTCTTTTTTGTGGAAAAACATGCTCAGTCTCTAACACTGTTCTATCTTTAAGTGGCTCCACCATCAAGTGAGTATTCCTGGGAGTGACAGAATCAACTGGGTTATAGACCTAGCCTGGGCCAATCAGCCAAGGTGACCAGTGGGGGCTTTGGCCACCGTAGGCCTTGCCTGGCAGCTTCAGGGGTTAAGAGGGTTAATGCATCAGCATAGTGGTTTGCCGTATCTGTAACCCATTCAGGGTTCACTGATTCATGGTATGCCAGGTGAGTGAACCGATCTTACTCAGAATCCATTCATGAAGGTGGGCTCCAAGCATGGCATCAGCAGCAGCTAGGAAAGCGAACCAGGCAGTTTCTGCCCCATGCCCTTGGCTGTAGTTCCTGTTGCCTTGGCTCCTGTTATGCTAGTCATTTCCTATTTCCTCTCAGCTCCAAGCCAACCCTCTTATACCCTGCTCTGTGACGCTGGGGGTGGGGTCTGTATACATATTACATTTCCTGGACTACATTTCTAGTTGGCTTCCTGTTGGTTCTAAAAATGGGGACAAGGGGGCGGGGACTAAAGGGCAACTGGAGGAGGGAGAAGAAATTCTTCCTATTCTCCCAGCAGCATCACTTTAGCAGCAGAAGATTGGAGCAGCCAGAGCTCCCAGCTGAGTTTGGCACTCCTGGCCCCAGCCAGCTGCACTTAGTTCACAGTTTATTGGCCTCTAAGGTAAGGGCACGGTCTCCACTCCTCAGCCCCCAAGTCTAAACACTAGCTGTGCAGCATTCCCCTCAGTGGTCAGTGCACCAGCTATCTGGCTCCTCCTCAGAGCCCTCAGGTTTCAGGAACTCCACTTTTGTCCCTTTTGTCCCCCCAGCCTTAAAGGTACTAGCTGTTTTCTCCATAATACTCTAGCTTCTTCAGGGTTGCCTTTTTAAACTTTAGTCTTCTTAGTAACAAATTCCTTGTATTAAATTCCTTCTGTTTGAAATACCTAATGTGGGGCCCATATTCTTGCTGACATACTCTCTCCCTTTTACCTTGCTTATTTTCTAAGCCTCATTCCCAGACTTCTCTTGAAGTCTGTGAGCTATCCAACATATTCCAGTAAATGGCTTTTTGGTTTAGTTTACCAGAGTTGTTTCTTCTGCCTGCAACCAGAGCCCCAACTGGGATACTTGGCCAAAGTCATACAAGGGATAGAGAAAGTACTGGAAGGCAGGCCTAACTAATCCACATACATGATTTTCACAGGTCATGTTGCTTTTGAGCAAACAGATAATACAGAGCTTATTTAAAATCTTCTGTGCAGAAAGAGTAACTTGTACACACATGTAGAGAAAACACATGCTTTCTACTTGCAAAAATCAAGTTTATTTACTTAGTTGGTTTATTTGCTCGAATTATTTCCCAGCAACAGATATATAGCCTAAAGGGGAAAAGGACTGTGGTTCACATGAGGAAATAATAGTTTTTCTATCATGTGAGAAATGGAAAGAAGGGCTCACAAACACACTTGGGAAGCCTTCTCTAGGTGTGGCAGGCAGAGAGCATCTGCCTCTGTGTTCCCAGCACACCATGGAGATGATGGCACCTGTCACCCAGTGTGCTAATGGTTGGTTTAGTGTCTATCCCCTCCCCCCAAAACCAAGGCTGTAAGAATCTCTCTTTTGATACATGGATTTCCATCAGGAGTAAATGGCAGGATAGCTAATATACCTAAACAGACTATTAAGAGAAATGATGGACAGCTTTTAAGAAAGGAATGCTGAACAGAATTGTCCAATTATGCCAAAGAACATTGAAAATAATAACAATAATGACAATGATTGCACCTAACATCTATCAAGCACTTACTATGTGCTAGGCACTATGCTAAGTGGATTATCTCCGTAAACCCTGCAATTATTCAATTACTGATGGCTGGACAGTGAACTGGCCATGCACACACAGCTATTGAGAGGTAGAGCCAGCATTTGAACCCTGAGGTCAGACTCTAACACCTGGGCTGGGGCTGATTTCAAGTAAGACTCAACTTGTCTCTGTTTGTTAGGCCTCCGAACAAGAGAACGTGACATGAACATTAGGAGCTGTACGTCCTCGAGTCAGTGAACAGGTTTTATAAAAATCCTTGAATCTGTTTCAAATGAGTTATAACTTTAAGAAATGGAAACTAGGTACTGTTTGTAGGTGTTATCGATGTATTTGGATGCTATTTGTGGGAGACCGGTTTTAGCACTGTGCACCAGCCTACCCAGAGCTGATAGAGTTCATCTGACCCCTACTCTATCTGGCCACTAGATGGCGCCCTGGCATCAGAGACGCACAAGCAGAGCCCAGGAGTTGAACTGATCAAAGAAACAGAATTTCAGAGCTTTTAAAATGCATCTCTTCCCAGGCCCTCATCTGAAAGTTAAGAAACCAAAGAACAGCAGAGTCAAGTAACTAGTCCACTCATCCATTATTAAAAATAAAAACTTCAAATTGAGCAGGCAAATGTAGAGAGACAAAATGTTAATTAGGTTTGTTCATAATAAAAATATACTCATAGTATCTGCTATCTAATAAGCACCTATTATTGAATTATGTGCCCGATACTGTGCACAGCAGTCCATACAATATTTCTAATCCTCACTAGATACCTGCAATGTCCATTATATTTCCTCCATTGTGATATATTAATACAAGAAAACTCATGCTCAGAGAAGTTGTGGAGCTCACTGAAGTTCACACAGCCAGCAAGGGATGCAGCCAGACTTCTTCCTGCCTGGGCTCTTTACAGAGGCTTCTCTCATTTAAATGAGCAGGCTGCCGTTTCAAATTGTTGGGGTTCTCAGTCTCAAGCTATCTTTCTCTGTATATGTATGTTTGGTGCATGTGTTTAAATAAAATTAGGTGATACTGCCCCTTAAGAGAGATTTTTTTTCAGAAAATTTGAAATCCAAAACATGTTTCATTCTGCTATCATTCATTTATCAATTCAAAATTATTTAACAAAAAAAGCTGGGCTCGTCTCACCACTATGAAAACAATGTGAATCAAGATGGCTGAAAGAAACTGATGGTTGTTTTCTGTTGACACAACACATACTTAAGACTCTTCTAATGCATCCTGCCCAAATCCCAAGATGTTAGGGCTTCCTTTTGATACCTCCTAGCAACAGCTAATTGATTGTTAATCCCTTTAAAATCTCAGCTTTTCTACTAACAAACCCCTAAAATGACTTTTGGCCTCCTCAGGAAAACACACGGCTTCTCAACTCAGTTAAAAAAAAAAAAATACCAAGACCAAGATCTCACTGTAATTGGATCAAATTTATTAATTCCATCCATCACAAAATTATTTTCTTAAGTTCAAAAATATTTACAAAGTCCTTTACAAAAAAAAATGAAGCTTCCAATGATTATCAGGTCTTAAGGATTCCAGTAAAACATCAATATTTTATCAATGGCAGCCTTAAATGAAATTATTCTAGACATCACAAAAGCAGACAAATATTAGGCAGTAGCACTTTCAGACCTTTTTTCTCAATATGAGAGGGCACAATATCTGCATAGAAAAAAAGAGAGCAATATCTTAACAGTTGTTATTTCTTGATTATATAATTTTTTAAAGAGTTTTATTCTCTACTACTTAAATTTTCTACAGAGCATGTATGTCATGTCCTCTATAATAAAATTAAAAAGAACACAGAATTTGGAATCAAATAAACCCTATGCTTGAATCCATACACTGCCACTTATTAGCTGTATGAACTTGGGCAAGTTAGGTAACTCCTTTAAGCCTCCATCTTCTCTTCCATAAAATAAATACCACCTCCTCCAGAGGATGGTTCTGGTTATTAAACAGATGATGTGTGTACAAGAGGCTTAGCACCACTCCTGGCAGGTAAATAAATGTTGGCTCTAAGTTTTTCCCCATATTACAATATAGGACCAAAAAATTTTTTTAAGATTTTTGACAATTAGGAATGATTACAGAAAATATGCATATCTTTTAACTACTCATTCTACTTCTAAAAATTTAGAAAAGAAACTAGAGCTTTAAAAAGATGTATGAACATGTTTGCCAACCACAACAGTTTTTAAAAAACTGAAAAACTAAACAATTTAGGTCTCATTCAAAAATAAATTAACAAAATATGGCACAATCATATGGTTAAACAATATACAATGCAGTCATCGAAAATAATAATGTGGATCTACATTTACTGCCATGGAAAGAAGTCTGTGAAATGTTAAGAGAAAAAAGCTGGCTATAAGACAGCAATTATGACCTCATTTTTATTAAAAAAAATTTCTAATGGGTGTATACATACACATATAAAATGTGTATATACATCGAGAGTTAAAATGTATACAAATAAATACAGAAAGGCCAATGGAAGAAGTTAGAATCACCTACCACCAACTAATAAAACTAGTAAACTTGGGTAGAATTATAGGTCACTTTTATGATTTTTAGCAGTTCATCTGCATTTTCTTTTCTTTTTATGAATACATACATATTACCTATATAAAAACATTTTAAATGACTTTTTAAATTTTACTTCTCAACTTCCATTTGAGGAAAACTTGGTCAAATACATGAATCCCAAATAGCGAATTTCTTTCAACTTTGCCAAACAAATACCCAACAATAAAGCCACCACTGACACAATGCCCCTACTAAGATTTCCTAGGACTGAGTCTGATAATTTTGCACAGAAAGCAGGTTTAATCAATCTTATCTCAAAGATCAACTGTCAGAAAGCAGTTCCCTTGGGTTCGCAGCATATTATTCCCCAAAACCCAACATGACAAAGGTTAATTAATCAATGTCCAGAGTAAAAAAGATTTTTTTTCTTATAATAAGATGATCTAAGTCTGGCTTCACCATAGAGGTCTCCTGTTAACTCTCTAGACCTGGATTGCCCATCCACAAAGAAAAACCATGATTCAAGCAGAGTTCCCTGTTAGATATGTCACAGGTATGAAATGATAAGCATGTTTGTGGAAACTCAAACAAATTATAAAATCTAAATGCATGAATAACAATACACAATGAAACTACATTTCAGAAGAAATAACTGGTGGTGATGATGATGATGATGATGATGATAAAAGAAGAATAAACCTCGACCAGGGGGTTCAAATTAGGTTCCCTCAGAACACTGGTGTTCCACCTCTGTGATCAGAGAGAGCAAAACAGGAGTATTGTGTTCATGAATAATATTTTTTAAATTTTATGTACTTCCATAAATTATTCTTAAATCTTTCATGTGTATCATTACTTTTCTTCTAGGGAATGTTAGCAGATGGGAAAAAAATGTGTAAGTAGAAAATAAGTATTAATGCAAAACCTTGCATAGCTGATCATATTTTATTTAACAGGTTTATTTTTTGTCTTGCTTTTATTTTTTTTTCCTGAATATGTATGCCCATGGCTATCCATATATTGCAAATAAGTAATTTAATTACTATCAGCTAGAAAACTGTTCCTAGTTGTCACAACAGAACTAAAAATATCAGGTGCAGCAGCAATGTTTAGGAGCCCAGTTCTGGGTTGAGTAAAAGTTCGGCCTTAACTTTATGATCTTGGACAAATTCCCTACTAATAAAGCCTCAATTCATTCCTCTGTAAAAATGGAGACAATAATATCTACATCTCATAGAGTTGTGTGAGCATTAAACGAAATAATGCTATGATTACGTAGTAACTAGCACTTAATAAGTACTCAATAAATGACACTTACTGCTACCATCGTTACTCAATATGGTATTCCCCAAAGAATACCTTGATATGTGGGACTCCTACTGCCAATAAATCTAAGAACCACTGATAGAATTCTAGCAATCTGCTTATTGGTTTCAACATACTATTTAAGGCAACCTAAAAATGTCTTAGTTTTAAAACAGTGATTACAGCTCCACCTACTGGACGTATAATATTTAACACACTAGTTACTACTTTTTTAATTGTTAATACTTTGGAGAATATTATCAAAGGAAAGGATTATCTGAGGAAATTAAGAAATTAAAGAAGATGAACTAAAATAAATTTTTGAATGATAAAGGAAAGAAAAACCTACCATTTTCAATTTTGCTTTTAGGATGTGGTCCACTAAATGCTAAAAATTTTCCTGGAACAATCCAGTTGAAGTCACCATTTTCAACTCGCTGGCAGAATTTTGTGAGAAAAGAGAAGAAAAATATTTTATAATTCTTATACAATATAGTAAACCCGTACACATAAAACTGCTTTTCACACTTAGTGCAAATTGAACATAAATGAAAACAAAATAATATAGCTTAAAATAAAAACATGTATCTGATTCTCAAAATGCTGTTTATGAATTCAATCCACTTCAGAAAATTTTCTGTCTAGACTGTATGAAAATTTCAGAAAACTTTATTTATGATAGAGGTATTTTGCTTAAAATACGTTTGTCTCCTGGTCACTCTGCAATGAAATGAAAACAAACACTGCTTGTCCCAGCAATAAATAAAGGGAGGTAAGAGAAAATGGAAAATGTAACCACTTTCCATGAACATGGTAAACTTACTTTAAAACAGTGGAAAAAAAAATCTGTAAATATCAGATTCATGATGAACACACTTCCAATTTTTTTTCTGTTTTTATAGGCTGGTATCTGCTGTCAATGCTGATTTTTAGACTGGGAAACAGCAGGAGGCAGGAGTGAAGGTTAGAGGCTCATCAAACCCTCAAAGTATGCAAAAACCAGAGTCAGCCAAGGTATATCACAGGGGCAACAAACCCAAACAAGGGTCAGACAGGTGACATACATAAAGGCAGATGCTCCTTAGCTCTAGCTAATTGGTCACCTTGCAGGAAAGCCAACTGAATGCAGCTGACCTTCCATCTGGATTTTCATGTGAAATCTATTTTTAAAATGTCAACTACTTTAAGATTTTAAAGGCCAGGCACAGTAGCTCATGCCTGTAAGCCCAATACTATGGGAGGCCGAGGCGGGAGGATCACTTGAGGCAAAAGCAAGACCCTGTCCCTACTAAAAATAGAAAAAATTAGCTGAGCGTTGTGGCACACGCCTGTGATCCCAGCTACTTGGGAGGCTGAGGTAGGAGGACTGCTTAAGCCCAGAAGTTTGAGGTTGCTGTGAGCTAGGTTGATGCGAGCTAGGTTGATGCCACGTCACTCAAGCCCAGGCAACAGAGTAAGACTCTGTCTCAAAAAAAAAAAAAAAAAAAATATATATATATATATATATATATACACCTACAACAAGTTAAAAAAAAAGATTTTAAATACTCTGAAACCAAATAAAACATACCTGTGGGCTGACTCTGATCACCAGTTGTCAGTCTCTAGTCTATACATGCTAAGCGAACCTCAGAAAAGGCTTAAAGACCAAGAAAGGGGCCAAGCCCTCTCCCATAGCTCCACCATCTCCTCTGCTTTCTTCCCTTCCCCATGTGCCTGGACCCATGGGACAGTGGGGCAGGGCTCAGGGTACCCAAGATTTTGCAGGTAACTGGGAGGCATCTGTGCAATGTATCACAAAATATTTGTATCACTTCTTCACTTATGCCTTCTTTACCACCACCAGCCACCCACCCCCACCCTCAACCTAGTCTCCATCCTCAGGGCAGGGGCGCAACACGGTGCTCTTCACAGCGCCATCCCAGGCTACCCACACGGAAAGCTCTCTCCCACCCCATTACATCTCAGGGACCACAATGGTAGGAATGTGAGCCAATTATAGGGTCTGCACTCTGCTATAAGAACTCAATAAATATTTGTTGAATAGGTTATAATAATGCTATCAAGAAAATCTGGGGTCACTGCTTTAATTATTTACATTACCTGTTACTATTTCTGTGAAAATCAAAACTTGACTGTGTAATTTTCATTTTTAAAATGCAGAGTTCTAAAAAGTTATAAATGAAACTTTACATGACAACTTATAAATGTCTGATTGTATCAATCTAATTGTAACAAACATAGCATCTCCAGAATGCCCTAAGTAAAATCTTAGAGACACTATGAGTTTTATGAGGAGTAAACATGCCAAATTAAACCTTGAACATAGCTATTCATAACAATTTGAAAAAAACATACATATATATAATTCTTTATGGTAATTAAATATTTTCTTGTTTAAATAAAAGTCTCAAATTAATGATCCACTATTCCTCATGAGTAATTCTTAAGCTTAAAATACTACTTAAAGATTCAAGAATATAGGTATATTCTAATCAAGACCAAAACCAATTCTTTACGAACAGTAAAAGAAAACAGGTTTCCATGTTCACTATTTCTGTATTCTTGACCACCAAGTAGGCTAGATAAATATATTGTGGGGTATCTGCTTACTTGGATTATAGACATCTGTTTGGTTAAACAGTAACTTTTTATAACCAATCATGTTCAGAGAGGCAAGGGACTCACTAAAATACATTTACTCAGAACCAAAAGGATATGTTCTCAATCTTCCTACACAAAATGATAAACATTAGATAACACTGGGCTATATTCAGCAGGTTGGATAAGGTTGATGGAATAAACAAAGATATTTAGGCCTTAGATCTAAATCTAAAAAAATTAATAAAAGTTACAGCTTTTAACTGAACTAATATAAGCTTACTTTGGTAATCTTCCAAAATTAATATCTATGCCTTCTTTCATAGTTACTAATACAAATGTCAATATTTATCAATAATAAAATACATGACACAAATTAGTTTTTCTAATTCAACACTACAAACTCTCTCTCTCTCTCTCTCTCTCTCTCTCTCTCTCTCTCTCTCTCTCTCTGTCTTCAAAGAAATCTAGATGAGACAGCAACTTAAGGTACTTTCCAACCCTACCACACTGGGTAAACAAATACTTAAGCAAGGATGAGGTAAAAGTATGATTTAACCTCTTCTAATCTAAAGCCTACTACTTACCAAATACTATGTAGAACAACTATAAATGTTCTTCACTATAGGAAAACCCTGAAATAAAAAATCTGAATTCCTGAAATTAATATTTTAGGTGCTATTATTCACTTTACCATAGGATTCTTCAGTCTACAAAAGATTTACTAGATTTGTTTTGAATAGATAATTCTCCTGGTGCGTTTAAACTATAATTGGACTTGAAAGCATGAATTTTTATAACTTCTAAGTAATATATCTATGTTTCTATTATAATGGTCACAAATATATATTTCAGTCCAAACACTGAAAAATATTTGTCCTTCTCACCATTGTCATAAACCCACAGGTAAGATAGAAAAGATAGTCTTTGAGGTTGACAATTACAAGATCGGTTTCCTTTTATCAACAGGTATGTTTTCTAAGACTACATGGAGAAACAATTTTGAAGTTCAATTCAACATTCATTCAAACATTTGCTGAGCATTTTTTTTATATATCAAGGACTACAACTTGCTGCTGCACACAAAATAATAAAAAGCTTTCTCTCTGTGCTTTTAAGGAGTCCAAAGGGAACTGGGAGGGACAAACAAGGGTAATGATAATGGCAGCAAATTCATGTATACCGCTGACTGTGCTAGAAACTACTCTAGTCCATGCAACTCATTTAATCCTCAGAGCAACCCTATGAGGTAGGTGTTATCGTCTCCATTTTGCTCATTGAAGAAAAAGTTGCATTAAACTTTAAGTACTATAATAGAAGTCCATAAGAAGTGTAATGGTGGCACAAAGACTATTATGAAATATTTTTATTGTAAAATTTTAAAAAGATACAACGTCTTTTTTAAATTCATTTTAAAAGTGCCTCCTTTATATTTCCCTAACTTCTAAAACAATAAAGCAAGTGTTGACAGTATAGCTGTGTTATATAAACGCAAATATACTGTGAAGGTTGGTACTTTATGAGCTTATAAAGTAAACCTTTGAACTATTTGGTTTAAATCAAGTTGACATGCCATTTGACGTCACATCATAATCAAACTCTAGATTATTAACTTAGATTTGCCTTTGAGAGAACAGTGTGGTGGAGGGAAGGAGGAGTGAGTGTCTCGTGTGGATGACTGCTCCAGTTCTGCTGCAATAGCTGGGGGGGCGGGGGGGAGGGACAGCAGGAGAGCCATGGGGGAGGGTGAACATTTAGGGGACCTGTCTGACAATCCAGACCAGTGAATACCTGTGCTTGATACAATAACGGGGAGCAAAAATACAGTGCGCATTTGCAGATAGTATTCCAGGGTTAAAGACATAATGATTGGGGCTCAGCAGCACATACATGGTTTTATAACTTGGAAACAGGTGCACTCAATCCTAGAAAGTGTATATAACCAGAAATCATGAGGCCCTTGGGAACAGCAGCATATAAGGGTGGGCAAAGGAAGAGAAAGGACTTGCGGGGGAGATTGAGAAAGATGGCCAGACACGGAGGGAGGAGAGATGAAAGAGAGCCTTATGAGTTAGGGAAGGAAGGCAAATTAGGGAGTGGCCACAGAGCAAATCAAGTAGGAAGAAGACCAAGCAGAGCCACTCGGTTTTGCTAATTCCTGTGCTAGCAAGATCAGTTTCAGTGGAGTTCAGACCATAATTAGAGTCAAGACTGCTCTCTAAGGAAGTCTGGAGATAAAAGAGGAAACAGAGACCAAACAATAATTAAAGATGAGGAAAAAACCCACGAGGAATTGCTTAGGACAGGGTGGACCTCAAAAACATTGTACAGACTTAACCAACAAGATGTCTGAACAATGGATAGAACTCGTTTGTAGCTGTGGGAACACTGTGGGTCCCTCCACTTTTGCAGATGCAGTGGCCAGGAAGTAATTTTGTTTCCTTAAACTTGTGGCCTTTGAGTGGTGTACTCAATTGGATGGCTCCAGGGGAATTCTTCTAATAGTCAAATCACCATGGGAGACACACCTCCTTAATTGTTCCAAGTGGTGAGGACATGCCCACACGCTTCCATTCTGGGGCTTGCATGACCCAAATCCTTTAGCAAGAATTCCCATTCTTCTAGTTCCATAATCCATGAAAAAGACCAAGCAGCATCCAGATTACATTCTATTAATAATCTGCCATACAAATTCCAATCCAAAGCAACATCTTGAAACATCATAACTTGGGCATTCAACATCACCAACTCCTGCTGTTGACCGGAGGTGACTGACTGGTTGAGAGATAGGAAGCCTAATAAACGTTACTGGTTCTACAGGTACACGCTAAGGGGCAATGGTCAGGAGTCTACACCACCTGGTAAGTCTGATAATTTACTTATGCAATGAAGGACGATATAGTCACCCTGGAGACAGTCCCCAGGCATATATTAAACTAAATTACATGATACATGCAGACCTAGCCTTAGATTACATATCCAGCAATCCATGTTGTAAATAACTGTTTTAAGAAAAACTTTACTCTTGTAGCACCGATTAGCTGGTGATGAAAGAAAGAAACGTCATTTCAAGAAGTTGTCTACCACGGTAAATTTGTCCCCTGGGGAGTATTATGCAAAATCAGGTTGGATTCTTAATTAACATATCTTAGTCACTTTTCCACTGAAAACAGGTCACATAAAATATCTTGAAATGTCGTATACTCCTGTTTTTAGTATTCATTCACTCATTTATTCACTAGTTCTTTGGTTTCAAAACATTTAATGCCCAGTATGAATGTATCGTGCTACTAGGTTACTTATTCAAACAAAGAGGAATAAGACACAGTTCCTGCCTGAAAGTACTCACAGAGTACAGGGAAGACCAGGTGTGCAAACAGAGTACCATGCAAGGCTATGAGAACAGCTTCCGTAGAACTGAGGACTGTCAGCCACATAAACACAGTGGACCAGAAAGAGGAGCTCACACGCAGGAGGAAGCAAGAGCATGTCCACAGACACAAAATCATGAAGAAGCACCGCCATCCGGGAAGCTACATGAATGCAGGTATGAGGAAGAAATGGGAAAGGACAAGGGTGGAGAGGAGGGACAAGCCCACATCAAGCACCTTTTGTGCCATAGTAAGGAGTCTGCATTTCCTCCACACTTTTAGTCAGCATGGAGCCCATGAAGGACTTAAAACGGGAATAATATAATCAGCCTTAATTTTTAAAACCTACACTCTGATAGTAATGTGAAGACTTGATCAAAGAGGCCCAAGATTCAAGAAAGACCCAATCCCAGGAATCCAGAACGGACCAATGCTTTCTCATACACAGTTCCCAGATGGGCTGCATTGTAATGTGGCTACGATCGTGGGAAATCGCTTTATAAAATAGAAATGCTCTTTTCCCAAAAGGGCACCCTTAGATAAAGACAGCAATAAGGGTGACCTGTGAAATGCTACAATGTCTGAGGAGAATATTCCACATTCAGCCTGTTATGGATCAGTGAGAAATTCTGTGTAGACAATTAATTCGATAAGCATGAAAATGGCGCTTATGATAACTTCTGCAGAATGAGCCACAAGAACATATGGATTCTAGGGTATCAGGTGACAAGAGCAAAGGCTCCAACCCTACATATGGAGAGATAAAATTACTAGTGGTCTCCTGGAAAAAAAAAAAAGAAATTGGACCTAGCAAATATACTGAGCAAATAGGAGGCACTTAACGTCTGTTCAATAAATGAACTGAAAAGTTGTGAGAGTGAGGCCATAAGGAGTATAATGTGGCTTCTTGACTCATATAACAAATGCTCATCTGTGCACCATTATTTCTGCAAAACAAAGCTTCCCAACCAGTGTGACCAGATGGAGTTGCCCGGGCAGGGACTTGGGTAGCCAGAATCCCTGGGCCAGTCGCCAACAGCTATGAGCTATACTCACAGGGTATTGAGTAAATATTATCATTTTCTCTTGGCACCATGAAGAAAGAAACAAAAGGAAGCCCTGTGCGGTAACTCTGCTCTCCAGCAGGCAGTCACCGGTGCTGTCATGGGGCAAGTGGTCGCCAAGTGAGGCTCGGACTTCCATCAAGCAGGCTAAGGTAATGAAGGGGCCCAGGTTGGGCAGTGTGTAAAAGCACAGGGTCAAGGCAATAGTAACAGCTTGATATTCCGGAAAATATCTTCATACTGACAAAACTACCTCACAGAAAGTTGGGGGTTCCCCCTCCCCAAAAAAAAGAATGCTTTATTGGGAGAAGAAGATAATGGCAGATAGAAAATAACTCAGAGAAAGAAGTCAAAGTAATTTCTCAGTTTTAAAGTCGTTTTTGAACTTTAAGCTCTATCTAATCCCCAAAAGGGTATTTAAGGCAGCGCCTTGAAATTGCATGGGCCAAGTTTAGAATGGGGTAACAAATGGAAGCCACAGTAATGAGGCACCCCCAAATGCTGCCACTGAAGTGCCATTTCTCTGCATTTCTTCCCCCATTCCCAACTAACAACAGGGTACTGCTACAGGATAACACTTCCTCTGTGCTTCTCTGCGAGTTCATCTGTGTATGACCAACATACGGACATCATCAAAAATGGCAAGCCTTCTGGCCAACAGTAGAAAGCCTCTCAGGAACAACTAAAATAACCAACTAAAGACAACTTCAAATTCTATCTGATGCGTAACAACTGCTTAAGAGTAGCATCATTAGTGATCACTGGTGTTTAGGAAAAGTATTGTTTGGTAAGGACAGTTACCCCACCAAAAATAGAAAAAAAAAAAGTTGACTGAAGGCAAACTCTATATATGGGTGCTACTTCAAGTTCTTTCAAGGATAACATAATCCTACACTAGCATTAACCACTAAACTTTATTACTGGAGAGTGTACAGTTCCTCACATATCCACAGGTACATAATTTAATTGGATGCTCAAGCTCTTTCACTTTCATTATTTCTCCCTATGACAAAAGGTCTATTTTTATTCTTCTGAACTGAACTGATCCATGGCTAGATTTCAAAGGAGAGGCTGTTTTCTCAGTTTTCAGATTCTTTGAGAATACCTTAAGAAATCTCTTCGGAAAATACAAATGTTTTGACACTGATTCCGAGAGGAAGCTTTTGGACCACTACCTTGCAGTTACTTTTCTGAACCTTCCCAGCTTAGCTGCCAGAATTATATCTGCTCGGTAAGTGCAAATGTGAGGAACTGCACAGTTCCACAACAGCTTGGCAAAGGACCTGGAAAGACCACATTTTGGAAAATATTTTTGCAAGATGGAAGACAAGGCCTGGTGTTGTTTATCAAAATGTAATAGGCCATTTGCAAGTCACATGAAAATAAAGCAAGAGCCTGAGGTGTCTCACCCCAAGCCTTCTAAATATGACAGGGCCTTGAAATTAACCCTCGTGTGAACAATTATATCATATGAAGTAAGGATATACAATCTCTTCTGCCTCTCCTAGGCTTCATGTCACTCTGATGGACATGAGTGCACTGTACATTGGCTAGCCTGTCCTTCTTGCAGAATCTGTACTCTAGCTGCATGTGGCTACCGTGTCTTGAAAAGTGGCTAGTCCAAATTAAGCTACGCCACAGTATAAACTACACACTGGGTTCCAGAGGCTAAATTCAAAGGGGGGAAAAGTGTAAAATACCTCACTAACAATTTTTACATTGATTACATGTTGAAATGATATTTTAGATATATTGCATTAAGTAAAATATATTATTAATTTCATCATTCCTTTTTAGTTTTTCTAAATGTGGCTACTAGAGTATTTAGGATATATAATGAGACTCTCATATTTCTATTGAACAGTGCTGCTTTAGGCACTTGAATTCCAGGAGGAAGATAGATATAACCTTTTGCAGAATGAGCAGAGGTATCTGCAGACTTTATACAAGCATTTCCCATGCTCTGCTGACCTCATCATTAGTAGCATTTATAAGTAGCTTTCTTATCATAAGATTCCCCTTTAATCTCACATACAGACGCAGTCTTATTGGTTTAGGCTTTTTCTTCAGCCATATTATATATTAAGTGTATTTAGTAAAAAAGTGCCTTTGCAAAGCAGCATCCTGAACATCACCCAATCATCTAAGGCTTACATTCTCACCAACTGCTGTCAACAATCAAATTTTACTTTGAAAACTACCATACCTTCCTTGGAATACCAACTTTGTTGGAGCTAATGAAATGTATGGATTCAGCTAATCCACAAGCCCACCAAATGTCCAGACTCACTAGACCAGGGCAAATAGCAAGAGAAGTTATGACAGCAAATGACTGGGCTCACGGATTGTCAGAAAAGAGCTCCTTTATTTATTCATTTATTCCTTAAGAAAACATTTATGAAATGCCAGCAACTGCCAATCACACTTTTATTGTGGTTTTCTATTCTATAGGCTTTATACAATAGAATAGATAAATCATTCTCAAAAAGGAAGTTGTTTGGCAGAAAACTTTTCAAGTGTTCATCAAAATTGACTGTTCCGTCTTGATACCTGGTCGTTATCATTGTCAATTCAGGTGAACATATGACCACATTCTTCCAGATTTTTGCTTATTTGTTGGTTGCTTTCCAAGAATGAAATTGTTTTGTTTGCATCAGGTTTTTCAATAGCTTTTTCAACTAACTCTCAATAATACCATTAAAGTTGGGGGGGGGTGAGAGAGAGAGAAGTGAAGGAATAAATAAAATGTCAACTAGTTTTTTCTCTTTAGTGTGATATTTGTTTCTTCCTCTCTATCACTCACCTTGGATCTCTCCCTCAACTGAAATGGCTTTACTGTTTCACCATATATTTTTCTCCATGCTTACATTACATGGGGCAGAGATTCAGGTTTTGGAAGGCCCTAAAACATATCTAATTTGGGAGCCTACTTTAAACATGCAAAATTATTAACACAAAATTAGGCATATGACCTTAAAAGGTACCCATGCAAGTGGATGGAGGTTGGGGGAAATCTCTAAAATTTAAGTTTCATTAGCTTCAAAGTAAATCTGGCCATATAATACAGACATAGACCTACATGAATGGAATGAGAATATTGTTTGTTTTATTAAAAAGGGATTATAAGCACTCTTCTGTATCTTTTCTTTTTAACAATACACTATAGAAATCATTCCAAGACAAGTGCTGCAGTTCAATTCATTTTTTGAGTAACTACATAATATGACATGATTTTTATATATACTACAGATTATCCAACCTTCTCCCTTATAAGTGCATATTCCCTTTGTTTCTAGTTTTTTGAGGTAAGGGTCCTTTTGCCTCCGCTAAAAATGCTACCAAAAAATGGTTTTAGGGTATAAAACAGAGAACACTCTTTAGTGATTGTTAATACATTGCACTAAATTTGTTCATTTGGGGGGAAAACAGCAGTTTTATGATGTTAAGATTTTCTATCCAAGAACACAGTATATGCTTTTCCATTTGGCCATAATCCCATCCATAGGGAATTTCTGATCTAATAAGGAGAATAAAGCTTGTACACAAATAGCCATGATGTAAGAAAAATGGAAAGTACAAACCGCAACACATGAAATTGAGGGGGAGGGAATACTTCAGAGGTGACGCCTGAGTTTGAACACACATCAAGTGGAGGAGAGGAAAGGTAAAGGAGACGGGGATCTGGGAGAAAGCAAGCTCAGCCAGGGCACAGAGCTATTCAGAAAACAGTACATAAGCAGCTCGCAGGGGCGGGAACACACAGTGCGTACGGTGAAGAAACAGGAGACAAGGCTGAAGAGCAGGCTGGAGATCATCACAGCTAAGACTGCCAGGACAAGGGAGTGTACCCTCATTTTAGCAGGGCAATGGGAACAAAAGGCAGTTTGGGGGCCAAGAACAAGCCAAGATGAGAGCTCGGTTTTAAGATCACTCAGTCGAGTGTGTGCCAGACAGCCTGGGAGGAGAGGGGACAGTGCTCAGGTAGAGAACGGTCATAATACATAGTCCACAGGAGAAGATGTGAGACCTGAGCCAGGGGAAAAGAAGTAAGAACAGAGGGGGAAGGAGAGACATAATAACATCGTGTGGTACCAGCAACAGGAATTCAAATGCTCACTAGATTAGCGAGGAAAAGAAAGTGATGTTTCTAGTCTTGAGTCTAAGTGAACAGTAGGATGGCAATGCCATTAACAAATAAAGTAGAAGACCATATTTGGGTAAAAGATGATCAATTCCTTTTCAGATAAGTTAAATTTAACATGTAAGCATGATAGCCAAGTAGATGTATGCTGGATTAGAGCCCATAATGTGAGGGCTGCCCTGTCTTACTAAGGACAATAATGAACTGTATTACTCATCTGGAGAAGCCCAACAGATGAGCTCACTTTCAGAGAATGTTAAGCCTCCTCACATTCTACAGGATTCTCATCTTTTAGGAAAAGTTAACTACTTCTAGACTCCTCCTTCTACTACTCAGACAGTGCTCTTCTTCAATGTGTCCTTTGGCACAACCTAGCATGGACACCCTTTGCATAAACTCTGAACCAGTGAGCAGGCAAGAAGACGTATTCGAAAACTTTCTAATGGTGCCATGGGAAAAAATTTCAGCCAACTTTTAGACCTAAGTAATTCAGCCATATTTCAAATTAAAATTTATAAGGTGAAAAATATGATAAAACACAAATCCAGTTTTGTTTTAAATAAAACCTGAATTTTAAAATAAATGTAACATATAATTTAATTACCCAGCTATACTTTTAAATTGTCTTCTTTTATAAACTCATGGTACAAAGTGACTGTCAATAAAAGTTTGTTAAGAGACTAGATAGATAGATAGATAGATAGATAGACGATAGAATGTTCTCAAACTAAAATTTTGGTGATTCCTGGTTCAAAGGCAATAACCAGAGCTGAAAGGATGAAGCTGACAACTATAGAAAATTCCAGAATGCTTTTCTTTAACAGCCACTCACTTTGCAATACCTGAGCATGAAAGGGGAAAAAACAAATTAATCAGCATGAAATTATGTTTTGTAAAAAATTTAAAAGTACAAACCTCATAATGTTCGTATTCATCCACATCAAATGTCTCAAAGTCAAAAAATCCATGTTGTAATCCCTAAAAGCAGAATTTGAATTAGCTTTTCCACACTAAATAATAATATCTACAATACATTTTTGGAACTCCTACTTACAAAATGATCCTTATTGACCTAGAAGAGAAAGCTTGAAACCTTTGATTTTTTTTTTAATGTATACCTAGAAATCATCCTATAACATTGGTAATACTGCCTTAATTTTGTCTTAGAAGTGAAACTAAATACTTAGAATGACATGAAAATATGTCCCACAAAAGATGCCTCTTGAATTCTAATTTACATTAGTTTTATATGTACAATGAATTATGTATATAAAATGGAATATAGCACATTTACAGTTAGAACCCATTGGGAACTATACCTATCATAAAATATATCATAGTGATTAACATCTCAGATAAGAGAAGAAAAATCAGTTATTTTTAGTAGGTTTTATTTTCCTCTTATCATAAAAAGTTATTTAACACAAGGAAAAAAAAGGTATTTTTACTTTTCTTTTTTCCTTCCCATTCCCAACCCACAACCCAAATAGTTCTACCTAATAGGTACTTATTTGTTCCTAAAACTCTACCTTGGGCGAAGTTGTTTCATGGCGATACTTTCTGACAAAGTAAAAGTATACCTGACTGCTCTTACAATTCAGAAGGAAGAACTGATATTTTTAACAACACAAGGAAAAACTTCATACTCCTTTTGTAACTAATGATTTAGAACTTTTAAAAACTACCCCTTGCTCAGATCTAATATTTTAAAGTGGACAAAGAGTCTGTTATTTTATAAAAGGTGAAGCTATACAGATTACAAGAGAATACAAAACCACAAGTACATTTAAAAGTTACATGATCAAGTCATTAAAAATAGAAAAAGAAACTAGTAAGCCAAGCTCCAGCACATCTATCTTTGAAAACACTTCAGAGACCAGTGTTTTTTCCAAAACGTAGAACAAGGACCATCTGCATCAGAAACACTTAGAGTAACTTAGATTTTTAAAAAAAAACAGATTCCTGGGCTCCATCCCAGAACTATTAAATCAGATTCTCTGGGGATATAACCTAGGATCAGCATTTTAGCATGCCTTCCTATGTGATTCTTATACATGCTAAATTCTGACAACACTAGCTTAAACAACCCTTAGAGTAAGCAGAACAAATTATTTAAATTATTCCACCTTTAAAAAAAAGAAAGAAAAAAACAACCTAGTTAATCCATATGCACCATTCCAGAGAAAACAGTGAGAAAAACAGATTCTGAAGGATCCACTTTTCTTTGTTTCTGTTTTCGAAGTGTGTGTTTATATACGTCTCTGTGTATAGTAGTTCACGTAACATATAAACTATTCTTATGATAATTTCAATACTTCAAAATCAGAAAAATTATGCTCCCTAAAAGGCAAAAATGTGGCCATATTCTATAGGCATTCTCAGAAAAGTACCACTTATTCCCATAAAAATAGGCCAGAACATGGTGCCTTACCTAAGAGAATGGACATTCGGGAAATGTTTCAGTTGCTTAAACACCTGTTAAACAATCTATCAGATCCTCTAAGATCTCATCTATATTTGAGTAAACCCCCAACATTTGATGAAACAATAAGTTTACAGAAGACCTTATTTATAAACAAAGCCATACCTTTCTTCTACAGCAGGAAGGATGTTCATATCTATAGCAAGTTACTAGTTACCATAATAACAAACAGGGATATTCCAATGTGAACTCTTTGTGAATTTCTTATGTGTTAAAAGAAATGTCCGTACCAGATGGTAGGAAAGGCAAAATAATAATAGTAACAATAAATAAATGATTTTCCCCCTCAAGCGTATTTCCTAAATGCTATAATTATGGCTTAAATGTTAGGTTATATCTCTATAAAATTTCTTAACTGGTATTACTGGAAGTGCATTTTGGTGATATCATTTGCAAGGGTGGGTTAGAGTATTTCCATTGTTTTTTAAATGAAAAAAATATTTGAAAACTATTTTAAAGTTTGAGAGGTTTTAAATTCCTTTTAAAATGATAAGTCAAAGTCAGAAACAAACATGAATAAAACAGGTAGCATATTTATTATACTGATTTTCTCAACTGAAAACATAGCAAAATTGGTTTTATATTATATCAAAGAAAAGAAATGAGCTAGAATTGCTACCAATATTTTTAGTATTTCTAGTCTACCAAATACCAATATTGCTGTATTTCTAGTCCATGGTGACCCTTCCCAATGGGTTATATAATATACACATTCTTGATGGATACCAAATCCTGGCTAGATGTTCAATATGGAATTATGTAATTTGAGCCCACACTCAAGAATTTACAGAATAGCTTGTATGACTTCTCAGATTGTAAATTCATGTTTCTAAAACATATTCCAAAAGCTCTCAAAAAATATATATATACACACACACACACACACACACTATATAACTATAATTTGGTTCTCAATCCTTACAGTGCATCAAACCACCTGGAGGGACACATACTGCAGGGCCCCAACCTCAGAGTTTTATATTCAGTCGGTCTGGGGTGGAGACCAACTAAAAGAGGAGAACAGTGGCTTAGATAACTTCCTGTCTTTCTCACACCAAGATCAAGCTTGATAATGAAGCTCAACAATGAAGCTGACAAGCAATGTCACAGGCACAGCAGCAGATGGAGCTGATAAATCTGTCCTAGAACATAATTAGTTTAAATGAGAAAAAAAGGTCCTTCTCTTCCTCCCCCTAGTTTGTCCTATTATCTGTATTTTGCAAATCTGTCTTCACTCAAGAGGTGAAAACCTTCTACTTACTGGCTCCCCTTTCTTCTCTCCTAACCACAAGTAAGGATGCTGAGATTATTCCTTGTTCATATTTTTAAACTATTGTGTCAATTATAGCAAGGAGAATTATTACCTTTCTGATTCCCTGCAAACAGTCGAGGATGGTGAGACTGTAAGTGCAATTTCCAAAGGAAGCATCCCTATAAACATAAATAAACTCAACATTAAAAACTTTGCATGTAGAACATTCAAATAATAAAATACCAAAGTCAGTTGGAGACGTGTTTTTTGGCTTCACAGTTATCAACAAGGCAAACTTACACATTATGTCCTACTAGTGAACTACTCCTGAGGCTTACCTGAAGCACTTCTGAAATCACTTTAATCTAATAGGCAGAATTAATAAGAAAGCAGATTCACGAGCCTGGGCTCCAGGGTCAGACTGCCTTCGTTCCACTTCCAACCCCGCCAGGGACTGCCCAGGAAGTTGAGCAAGTCATTTTACCTCTACAAGTCTTGGATTCTTCATCTGTGAAATAAAGTTAATGATAGTAGCTATCATTCATAGGATTCTTATCAGATTATATCAAGAAAATATGTAAAGTCAGCTGAGAGTGGCACTTGTAGTCCCAGCAACTCAGGAGGCTGAGGCGGTAGGATACTCCAGCCCAGAAGTTCGAGTTCAGCCTGGGCAACATAGCAAAACCTCATCTCTTAAAAAAATTTTTTTAATTTTTTTAATAAAAATAAATAAAATATGTAAAGTCCTTCACATCCTGACATATGGGAAACAAAATATTATAACCATTATTAACAGTGAGTTGAACTGTTTAAGTAAAACAGTCATCATTATGAGAGGTATCCTAGCAGAGAAACAAACTCCTACCAGGAATATGGCAAATACAAGCATTAAAAGATAAGGGGACACTGTATGTAGGTCAACAGAACCTAGCAGGTGTTTTCCTGGATTAAATGCCATGCCTCTCCTACAAAAAAAGAAAACAAAACAACAACAAAAAAAAACAGTGTAGTCACGCTTCTAAACAATCTCCTCTCAGCGTCACTAGGATCCATGAGAGTTCCTAATGCATCATGAAGTGCTTGATCAAAAGGAGTGAGAACCCACTGCACCGAAAATTGAGTGCTTCATGCTTTATTTAAGTTTTTAGAGCAATTTAGCAGGCCTGCTTTAGGCAACATAAAACTAAAGTATCATGTTCAGGTCAGCTAAGCAAGAACTGGCACCAGAGCTTTAACACTAGCAATGTTCCAAGGTGTCCACAGCAAGAAACTTGACCCCAAGGCTCTCAGTCTCTCTGCCCAGCCCCCACTGCTGACCTGCTGATGCAAGGAGCAGAGCTGTCAGGCACCTGCCCTGGACAAAGTCAAATGAACTACGTACACAACATCAGCCCTCCAGGATGGTGTCAAAAGATGTCCTTTGAGGAGAACACAATCTTTAAGGGCTTTAACATATAATTAGCATAAAACAAAGCCTTTTATCACTAACCATCCAAGGTAACTTGTACCTATGGTTGCTAAGCCATAAATTAAAATGTAACTTCATCATCACTGAGTTTCAACATCCTGATAGCCTAATATAAAAATAGTAAGTTAGCAAAGCAGCTTAACAGAAATGTTTCTTAAGTCCTGAAACTTCAAAGTTATTCCAGATATTTGAGTCTGATTTCAAGAGGTGGTTTTATGGTTTTTATGTTTGTTTTTAAATACCATCAAACTCGTGTGTCAGAAAAAAACAAAATAGTCCCCTTTCAAATATCTTGCAAAGATGTAGACATTAGGAAGCAAATTTTAATGGACTATGCCAAAAAAAGAGTATCTGGGGATCTAAGATAAAATATTAGCTTATATAAATAACCATGCATTCCCTTGCAGACACTTGTCTTTTTGAGACAAAGGCTCAGAATCTTTGTGCCATGGACCCTCAGTGATCTGAAGAAGTCTGTGGACCCATTTTTTGAGAATAATGTTTTTAATGCACAAAATAAACTACATAGGATTAACAGAAAACTAATTCAATTCCATTTAAATAAAGTTAGCAAAGTATTTTAAAACAAATTCATAATACTCCAATATGTACTTTTTAAATTAATATATAACAAGACCTAGTGGTGGTTCTAATAATCTATAATTGAGGAAAGAATAAGCATAAATAATATTTTAAGATATAACAGCTATAACATGATATAAAAATTTCTGTGATTTCTATTGTGACAAATTCACTTATATTGCTAATACTACTACAGTTTATATCCAACATTTATAATTGAATATATTCTTATAAGGTATAAGGTAAGGTTAGTATTAATAAAGATATAATTTTTTTCTCATCTAAATGAACTGACTCTGAATTCTCTCCACAGACCCTAGGTTAAAAACTACTGCTTTAATTTTTGTAAAGGGGTTAAAACATGTATTTGTATTTAAAAAGAGTAAAATCAAATTATGAGAAGTGCAGATACCCCTTATTCTTTCAAGTATATCTTCCCACCTCTAGACTCAGCCAAACAATTTCATAAATACAAGTTTCCTGAGAAAGCTCCAGACCTAGTCTTTCAGAATGTCTGCAAAGTATGGTGAGACTGTGATGACATCTCTTGTCCTATCATAGCCACGATTGTTACCAATGACTGAAAAGAGAGCTCTGGTAACTTGGTGATCAAATCTGCAAGTCTGTAAAGCTAGAAGGGAGAGTTAATAAGCCATCTGACAGAATTAGGATACAAATCAGTCACAGCAGGCTGGAAAGATACCCACAAGTTTACAAATTGAAATATAATGAGGGATGCAATAAAATTAAGTCATATCCTCCATACTGAGGAAAGAAGATGACACACCTTTTTTTGAGTGCCTACTGTGTTGGATAATATTAAATGCATTGGCACATTTAACTCTCATGACAGCCACATGGTGACACTAGTTTCCTAAAGCCTACTCCTCCCTACCCCCCAAGACTGAGCAGAAAAGAAATGGCTTATTGTAGTGTGTGGCTCATACATAGTCACAGGAGAGTAACTCTAACAGTGAAGGGACACACAACTGTGTTATATATTCTCTTGGGGGAGAAAAAGAGAGAAAGGTAAAAATGGAAGATTGAACCCATGCATCTACCAATCCACTAAAAAGAGAATTTTTAAAAGGCATCTTTTTTTTAATGGCATCCAAAAAAGGACAAAGAGAATAAAAGAAGAGACAAAAAAATTTGAAAACTGGAAGTCACATGGACAAGTGGTAAATAAGTTCGAAGACCAGGAAAACTGAATACTAAGCTGACAGTGAAAAGATCAGACATGGTTGTCACACTACATACCATATAAGTCTCAAAAGGCTTGGGAATTGGCAGCACTGGGTTCTTATGGAAGTGAAAATGAAGGAAAAGACTGGATTAAAAGTTCATTTAAGAAGCTGAGAGATTTTACTCTATGAAAGCAACATTACCTCCCATTTAATAAATCAATCTTCCCTGCTGATTTTTCTCAACCCGCCAATACAGTTAGAACTATCTCAAAATAGGTTAGCCCTGGAAGGAAGCAAAGATACCTGCCCCACATCTTGTTCAAACTTGAATTGCAAGATCCCTCTTGACGACCTTTTTTCACCTGTGTTATAATATGAAATGGAGGTCAGGGGTTAGGAAAACACCAGCAGGCTCTATTAACCTCAAAATCCCTTCCTACTCTGAGATTATATCACCATTCAACACTACTGATCTTCTCTTCTCTCTCTCTCTCTCTCTCTCTCTCTCTCTCTCTCTCTCTCTCTCTCTCTCTCTCTCTCTCTCTCTCTCAGAATTTAAACATTTTCAGGTCTCTACTATCTTTAAAAAGAACAAACCATCCAAAACTTCCTTAACTCTACATCTTCCCCTCAGCTACCACTCCCTTTGGCCTCTGAAACAAGATTTCTCTAAAGAATTACTCATCTTCCTTTGTAAAGTGTACAATTCAGTGGTTTTTAGTATATTCATAACATTGTGCACTATCGCCAGTCATTCCCACTCATTTTTTAATCACACCAAAAAGAAACTCTATATTTATTTGTAGTCACTCGCCATTTCCCCTCCCCTCAGGCCCTGGCAATCTACTAATTTATTTTCTGTCTCTCTGGATTTACTTATTGTAAGCTCAGGGAACATTTTGCCAGCATCGTCTTACTTAATATGTCAGCAACAAGTAACTCCCCTCTTTGAATACTCTCTTTCTCTTGGCTCTCGGATTTTCCTTCTACTTTTCTTAACACTACTTCCCAATCTCCTGTGCAAAATCATCCTTCACCTCTCAGTCTTTTTTTTTTTTGAGACACAGTCTCACTTTGTTGTCCAGGCTAGAGTGAGTGCTGTGGCGTCAGCCTAGCTCACAGCAACTTCAAACTCCTGGGCTCAAGCAATCTTTCTGCCTCAGCCTCCCGAGTAGCTGGGACTACAGGCATGTGCCACCATGCCCGGCTAATTTTTCCATATATATATTAGTTGGCCAATTAATTTCTTTCTATTTATAGTAGAGACGGGGTCTTGCTCTTGCTCAGGCTGGTTTCCAACTCCTGACCTCGAGCAATCCGCCCGCCCCAGCCTCCCAGAGGTGCTAGGATTACAGGTGTGAGCCACCGCGCCTGACACCTCTCAGTCTTTAAAAGCTAGACCTCTTCCACGTTCAATTCTAGGCCCAAATTCATCTCACGCCCTACTCCTTCCCCAGACCAGGGGCTCTCAAACTTTAGTGTCCATCAGCATCACCTGGACACTTCCTTAAAACACAGATTTCTGGGCCCCACCTGAAACCTCTGATTCAACAGGCCTCAGGAGGGCCTGAGAATTTGCCAGTTCCCAGGTGGTGCAGATGCTGCTGCTAGAAGGGAACACATTTTGAGAGCCACTGCCCCAGACAATGTCATCTAAACTACCATCTCTCTGCGATGCCCCTCAAATTCACCTCTCTAGCACGAACTCCTTAAACCTTCAAAAACAGCATAGCCGGGCCAGGCGAGGTGGCTCACGCCTGTAATCCTAGCTCTGGGAGGCCAAGGTGGGTGGATTGCTCAAGATCAGGAGTTCGAAACTAGCCTGAGCAAGAGGGAGACCCCATCTCTACTATAAATAGAAAGAAATTAATTGGCCAACTAATATATATAGAAAAAAAAAATTAGCCGGGCATGGTGGCACATGCCTGTAGTCCCAGCTACTCAGGAGTCTCAGGCAGGAGGATTGCTTGAGCCCAGGAGTTGGAGGTTGCTGTGACCTAGGCTGACGCCATGGCACTCACTCTAGCCTGGGCAACAAAATGAGACTCTGTCTCAAAAAAAAAAACAGCGTAGCCAACCACCTACACGGCATTTCCATTCGGTGTCTTAAAGATGTCTCAAACTCACTGTGTAAGAAGGACGTCTTGAATCTGCCCACATCCCAAAAAAACAACAGTAACAGTGATTTAGTCCTATAGCACACCGTGTCTCAGTTAAAGGCAGCTCCATGGTCCCTCAAGCTAGGACCCAGACGCCCCTCCTTTCTCTCATTCCCCTTATCCTATCTGTCACTATGCACTCTTGTTTTGGCCTCTTAAATATCTCTCGAATGCACTTTACTCTCCAACTCCACAGCTTTCCTACACCCAAACATTTTTCTTCACTGAAGCCAGAGTATTATTGTTAAAAGGCAAATTTGATCTGGGTCACTCTTTGAGTATAAGCCTTCACTGACTTCCCATTGCTGTCAAGGTAAAGTTCAAATCCCCAGTGTGGCCACAGGCCCTGGGATATCTGGCCCTGCCTTCCCTGAGCTCCTCACACGGGCACTGGGCTCTTCCCCCGGAACTTGCACATCCGCCAGTCACATGTTCTTCTACTCCCCCTTGCCTTAGGTTACCCTCCTCATCCTTCAGATCTGAGCTCCAAGATTACTTGTCTTGGGTGGAAAATCTCCAACCCCACCCTGGCTAGGTCAGGTCACTAAATGTTTTTTGTCATTGGACTTAACTACGGTTTGAAATTTTATCCTGGTGTGCTTATTTTGATTCTGTCTCTCTATATATAATTGTCTCAAAGAAGGCAGGAGCTATACATTTTTTATTCACTGTGTGTCCTTAGCACCTGGCACAAAACAGATAATAAATGTTTAAATTAAGTAAAGAAGCTTGGGAGCGCATCCCAAGAAAATTTCCTATGACTTCTTTTGTTAACTCAAGTAGCCTAACACCTCAATCCTCACTAGCAAGAAAAGCTTTTTGCATTAACCCCAAATCCCTTCCATCCATTTAAGATCATTTCCTCTGTTCTTTGCCAAAGAGTATTAATTGAATAAAGCTGAGAGCAGTAATGCTCAAGGTAGTTTTCTCTTCCTTTGTCAAGTGGCATTAAACACACTGGTTTATTTTAACCCAGATGCTTTAGAGGGCTACAAAGAACTTTCAGGATTTAAATCACTGTATCAATGTGCTAAAAAATTTACACTCCCAGTTTTTTAATTGTAGTTATAGTTCCCAATTGTTTACTTAACTCCTGGTTTGCTCTTTCATTCATTCATTCATTCATACATTCATTCATTCACTCCTTCGTACTTATTGACCCAACTATCTACTGAGTAGAATTAAGACGACATGGATTTTTCCACCTCCCTCATAAATTTGCACACCCCTTGCTGCCTGGGAAAACTCGGCTCTTACCCTTATCTATCATGATAGTTTTACCATGTATTGCATTACTCTGCTAAACAGGTAAACACAAGGCTGCTCTTCATTCAGGAGATCAGGTAATATCCAACCACCCAGGGTTTCTAATCATTCATCTCTGCTGAAGAATAAATCATGTGTCTCTAACCCCCAATACAGAAGACTAATGTTACAGCCAACAGCTGTCTATAGACATCGAAATACAAATTTAACTCAGCCTCATGTTTGGCCATCTAAACTCCATCCATCCCAGCAATTCTATCCTTCTAAATGTGACTTCTGGCATGATAGTCAACTGAACCATAAGCTATTATTAAGTGAGTATAAAATTCCACCCAACTATGACCTTAGAAGGGGCTTATAGTTAATAAATATTTGTTCAATGAAAAACCAAAGGAATGAATATTTGAATATATGGAGCAATTGGGATTTTTTTTTGTTCATTTTATGTTTTTGCATTTGTTTTGCAGAAAAGCAAAAGGAAAATTAAACTTAGGAAAACTAGAATCACCATCAACAATCGGATACTAAAAGAAAGGGCCTGACTTGACTCATTGGTGTCCTAGAGCTGTCTTATCCAGGCTCTCAACAGTCAATTGTTAAATATTCAGAAATTTCAAGAGCCCAGCAGTGATGCGTGTATTTACACCATGAAATTGAGCTTTTACTTATACAGCCAGTTTGCCAATACACCACTACTTGCAACCTAAGAATCTAAGAAATCACTCAGAATGCAGCAACCTTATAAATATTAATAATGGAAAGATGAAATCAGAGAGGAAAGACTATATTTACACAAAACAATAAGAAAGCACTTCTATAATAGCAATAAAGTTGTTCAAAATGAGGAAAGAACAGAGAACAGAGGCACAATGTCTACAGTGTGGAGACTACACTAAAAAATAAAAAAAGAACTGAAGGAAAGGGGACTAAGAAATATTGGGAATGACTATGATCTACATATGTCTTGATTCCATGATTCTCTGTAAATTCTCTGGATAACAAATAATTAGGAGGCATGTAAAATCTACAGCACAATGGGTGAGAAAGGATCTGAAAGGTCATCTAAGGATGCTTTTAAGCATGGAACTGAATCCCATTCTCACAACCACCATAAGATTGTCTGCTTCTTAAGGACAGAAAATGTTTTTTTTATGTCTGTGTGTGCAGAGTATAGTACAATGTTGGGCACATTACTATGTTATAGATGTTGTTGAATGAATGGAGGAATGAATAAATGATCATTACCAGGAATTCACTCGGCTTATGCCTGAATATCTCTAGTGGCTGGAAACTACTGACATTTTAAAACAAAAATTATATAAAACAATCTTTAATTATAAGCTATGTACAGTCGCAAAAACATACTCTACATCACTGCTGTCTGACAGAAATATAATGCCAGCCACAAAAGAAAGCCACATATGTGATTTAACTTTTTCATAACCATATTTAAATAAAGAAAAAAAAAGTAAAATTAATTTTAATAACATATTTTGTTTATCTAATATACCTATAACATTATCATTTTGGCACTAATCAACATCATTATGAATAAGATATTTTACATTCCTGTTTTATACTAAATCTTTGAAATCCAATGCATATTTTAAATTTATAACCTCTATCAATTTGGACTAGACAAATTTCAAGTGCTCAATAGTACATATAGCTAGTAGCTACCAGATTGGACAGTTGAACCCTAAGACTATATTGTAGGTACACCTGGGAACTAGGCAATGCCTAAAATACTTTACACAATTATCCACAGTACACCCTAGCTTCCAGTCTCTAAATAAATTCATGACACTTATGTACCAGCTACCAGGAAAAGAAAGAGATACTCGCTTATATTATTGAGGACTACAAGATGAAAATATGCTTGGTGAGAATTAGTGTGGAGAACAAAACCATCTCCCACTCATGAAAGAGCAAACTCAAATGGCTTCATGGAACAGGGCCAAAAGCTGAACACAACCAGTACCTAACAAAAAACATAACAGAATATCTCCTGCTTTTCAGATTTAACACAAGGCTACACATTTATCATTTGGCTCATCTCAAGAAACAGAGATAATGTGAAAATTCAATTCTTAAGTCATGGTTTAAAAGATCACATAAAATCAGCAGAATAGAATCTGTCTAAAACTAGCAAAAACACCATAAAAACTGATCAAGAGCTGTGCTCTGGGCCTTTGATCAATATCTGACACCCATTTAACCACATTAATTTTTCTTCAAAAATATAAATAATGGTTAATTGTCTTTAACTCAAGTATCAAAAATAATAGCTTTACATTATAGACATTCAACAAAATAATAACCATTACTATGTCCATTAAGGTAAATGATTGCAATCTGATACTAAATCATCTTTATCAACTAAGGTACTTAGTTGCTACTGGAAAGGTACTATTATAAAGAGTACAAAAAGTATGGCACTAACCCTACTACAGAGAGTTTGGTAATAGTGATCCAGAACCATAAAAGCGGGAATAAAAAAGTAGTCTGAGTCAATTGTCACAACACTGAAGCACAGTCTTGTTTCAGCAGAAAAAAAAAACGGAATAGATGTAACTCACCTCCATGTGTGTACTTAATGGGTCACAGAGGCACTGACAGTGTTTCTATTATCAGATGCTGCATAGTGGTACTTATTTACCACTTTAGCAAGAAAAAGCTCATAAAGCGTCTTTTTTCATGGTGGTCCAAGTTACTCAAATATGCCCCGACTGTTAAGAATGGATTCAAAAGTTAGGACTGGATAAGCCATCTATTTTCAACACTCAGGAAATTGGCACATCCTCACTATTCAAAACTAATGTGAATTCTTTTCCATCATACCAAGCTCCACAAGCAAACATTTATTAATGATCCATGGGGCTGAACTGACCCCAAAGACTAAGACTGAGAAACAGTGAGGAAAAGCTGAGAATGAAAGGAATGTCTTAAATGAGCATACAATAAATTTTGTTTTCATATTTTTGATACTCAAGAGGAAAACATAATAAGGAGAACTTTCCCTTTGAAGTACCATGTTAATTGCTACACAAACTGACAAAAATCACAATGTCATACTTAAGCTAACAAATATCTGGTCCACTGTTTTATGTAAAGAGATATATTAATATTTTATGATAACATCTAACATTTACCAGCACATGTTTACTTCACTTCAGAAGAAAAAGGGCAGCCTGATGCCAAGTCCTAAGTAGTTGACCCTTTTGAGCCATTGTTAAAAGACCTACAAGTTCTAGCATGCCCAGAAGATCTAAAATAATTGCTTTTGAGATTTCCCATTAAGACTCAACCACATAGCTCAGCAACTAGGATATCACTAAGGGTCATCCCCCAAAACACAACAAACACCTCCCTCAACACCAACATTATGGGTCCATTTTAATGCTAATGTAATTAAAGTATTGCCCATGGGAGGTCTACAGATCCTCTGTTAAGGGATATGTCTGGCCACATATCTGCTCTAAGAGAAAACTTGGATATTCCTGTTCACATTAGATAAAATACCACTATTTGATGAGCCATCTATTTCCAAGACTCTTAGTAAACAAACAAACAAAAAAAAACATTTCCACAAATTGCAGCGTATTATTCTAATCCCAAGGGATTTTTGTTCCACAGAGGTGTGGATCAGGAAACATGCCTCAGAGTGTTTCAGAACATTAGTTCTAGTGGATGTAAATAGAAACTGCAAGGCAGGAGGAAACGAATCAGTACTTTGGAAAATTCTGGGTTACACAAGTTAAAAGGTTACTTCATTACTCAGAACTATTCAGAATCTTTAAAATGGGAATGTGCTTTGCAAATCTCCAAGATGGAGAGTTCTAAAACTTATTTGATCAGTGAATCTTTTTTTCTCTTTGAAAAATTCCAGCACCTAAAATCAGCACCTGGATTATTATTCTCCAGTTTTCATCCTAACATGAAAGGCATTCTATGAGGCCTACCCCTAACATCTTCTCCAATCTTCAGTTCCAGAGTTAAACCTTCTCCCTCAGTGCTTCCCCTAACACCTATCTTCTAATTCCAATATAGCACTTTAATTGTTTTACATACTATACATTTATACAAACTATACACTGAGTTCCCCTGAAGCAGGAACCAAGCAGTCCTAAACATCTTTTGATCCATAGGACTATCACAGTGACTGGCACAGAAAAAGCAATAATAATAAATTAATGTACTCCCCCTAGGACACAAACAGGAAAAGAACCCAATCTTATCCTTCAAGAGAAGAGTGAGCCATGCAAATAAGTCATTATAATACAAGATGTTTGCTTTAATGATACATGTAGCATTGTAACACATAAAATATCATAGGGAATTACAGGCAAAGGACCTGCCAAGCCTCTATAAAAACAAGGAAAACCTTTAAAGAAATGATTGCCCAAATAAATGTTTGCTAAATGAATAAATATTGAAGAACAGCATTATTTAAATTCATAGTAGCCATAAAACTCCTTTATTAGAAAGACACTAAAATATATAGCACAAATGGAGCACAGGCATTTCACTGAAGAGTGCATATGAACATACCAACCACACCTTCAACAAGCCTTCAAAATCATCTTCATTTTTTAAAAATGTTAAACACTAAAACAATTACATTTAAATGGAACTTCCTTTAAGGCTTCCCATTTTTAATTAGCAGTAGTTGAAAAAATATAGACAATGAAGATAATTTTGAGTATAATTTAAAAAGAAATGGGGTAAAAAAAAAAATCTGGTAGATGATAAAATCCAGATTATAATGATGACTATGGCCATGATGACTGTGCAAAATTAGTATGAAGATGATTCTTGGTAATATTCCATTAGTCCCAGTCCAGCCTGGGCTGTAGACTAAAAACAACTCAGGTCTTAACACACAAAAAAATAAAGTTTCCAGAAACTACTAGTATTCTTTCAACTAAATCCTTCACCAAATTATAAATGCAGTACTTTGTGGTATCTTCTGCTTCAAATGCATGGTTTATGAAAAGTCTAGATTTAGAAATGCAGCTTCATGTAAATACAACTCTTGGTATCCTGTATTATCAGAAAGATCCAACTTAAAGTTACATTCAAGGTCAACCTTTTAATAGGAAATGGGTGCCTAAATTAAGGAACAATGCCTCATGTGTTAAGCATTTTTTTTCATATAATGAGTACCTTTATGTAAACAGATTATTAAAATCTCTTTATGTCTAACAACAATGCTATAATAATCTGCTACAGCATTTTCTCAGTTTCTTACTTTTAAAATACATTTGAGACCATGTGAATTAAAAAACTACAATTAAAATGATAGGACATGACCTGTGTATCTACCTGTAAGACACTGGTGAAATGCATTCTTGTACATTATACAGCAATAAGATAGAATGAGGAAGGAAGCTCTCTATCTACTAATATGGAAAGATAACCACGAGTTAAACAAGAAAAATCAAGGTACAGAATAGTATATGCAGTATGCTACCTTTAGTGATAAAAATGGGAAAAACGTCTGTATTTACTTATATGTACATAAAGAAATTCTACGATATAGAATCAACTAATACCAGAGGTTATCTGGAAAGGATTAGACAGATGAGGACCAAGGGAGGGAGAATTTCCATTTAAACCTTCCTAAATATTTTTTAAATTTCTGAACTAGGTTAATGTATTTATATCTTCAAATATTTAAATAAAAACATTTGGGTGAAAAACATTTGGAAAAATAGGCTACAATTGAGATCATCATGATTCAATTCTATGTTAAGTAGTAATAATTTCCTTACTATCTTCTCTTCCATTCTGGCCTTTGATTATTCAAAAATTCTAGTTCTCAGGAAACAAATTAATTACCTAGCACAAAAAAGCTAAAATATAATTATGCTTAAAGTAAGAACTAGTTCCTCCTCCTCCAATTTATTCATCTAAATTAACAATTAAGGATAGCCAGGCTTATCTGGCTAGTGAAACAGAAATGTATCTCCTTTAACTTCTAATTGGACATTATAAGCATTGAAATTAATCTATACATTCCAGTTAAAAAGTTTTTAAATATCTACATTATCCATTGGGCCTATTAATGGGCATTACAATTTTATAAATACTATAACATTACAATTTCCAGGTGCATATGTATTTTCTCAAAATTAAAAAAAAGAAAAACTGCAAATGCTTTTCTGATTTTAAAAACAAATGTAAGGTGCCCTGACTGTCCACAGGAAAAGTGCGCCTGTAATCCCCACAGTAGGTGCCTCCTCCCACCACAGACGCTGTGGTCAGCGGACTTCTGAAGTTGGCTCAGACACCACACACGTTTCCAGGGCTTTCCACAAGGCATACCCATGCCTGACTTTCCCACCTCTCCATTCTCTATCTGTCAAACCCTTATCCTTCTTTAAAAGCTTAATTCGAATAAGTCTGACACTTTCATAAATCTTTGTCAGAATTCGTCTTTATTTCTATTTTTATACAACCTAACTTTTTTACAATTCATTGTAAGCCTGCAGATCTGCCCGCCCCTTCTAGAATGTGAGATCATTAGAAGAAATAACTCCTATTCATCTTTATAGGCTTAAGGATATCCTTGTGGATGTACTAACAACAATGAGAAAAACAAAAGCAGATACTACATCTGGCAGAGGAATAAGTGCATTACCTCATTTGATCCCCAGAATAGCTCTGAAGCCATTGTACAGATAAAGAAACTGAGGCTCAGAGAGGCTAATTTGCCCAAGTTACTTATACTTATTTACTACAAATAGTAAGAAGATTCGTTCTGCTTCCTTTGAAGTGTCTCTGCCTCCAAAGTATAACTCCTAACCATTTTGCTTAGAGGTTAAATGAAGTTATTATCATTATTCCCTTTTCCAAAAAAACACAATTATATTTCACAAAGGACTTTCAAATTATAGGAGCCATTAAAAGTGAAAGGAAAAACAAAATGCTTTTACCATTAACTCTCTTCTACATAACCTGTCAAGTTTTACCTGTCCTTCAATGGCTAATAAGCTCATACTTCAGGTTGCTTGAGGACATTTTCCTCTCAGAATCCCAATCCAATACCTTACCAAATGCTTTCACTGAGATTAAGCACAATGGGTGTTGCATTTTGTGCTTAATGCACACCTTGACACTCACTCACCCAGGGAAATAAATCCTGTGGTCTCAGAGACAGAGGTGGGAAACCCTTGGATCTTAAGGCATTAGGTCTTAGTCTATTCATTCAAATATTTACTAAAAGCGCTTTTAAGTGTAAGGCACTGGGGCCTGCCCTCTGAGAGTTTACAGCAGAATGAGGGAGACAAACAAACAAAAAGGTCTCCTCAGTCATCTGGTTTCTTTCTCTCATTGTTGTTGGTAATTACAATAAATAGTAAAAATAATAAGTAATATCCATGCTTGTAGATTTTGACATACATATAAGCAAAAAGGCAAAAATATTAGAATGATTCGCAATCAGAAATGCACTGATATGGGAGTTTTGATGTATGTTACCTTTTAATTTTTAAACAAGCTCAAGTTTTCCCCAAATTTTTAAGAGATCTTCTTTAAGTGATACTTATATTCTTTTCCAACACTGTAATGAGAAAAAGCCTTCCTGGGGATGTCAGATTTGTGTGCTAAACAGATGATTTAGGGTCCCCACTAAACATGTGTTCCTAGAAGGTACTTAGAGGGTCTTATTCTATATCCCCAGCCCCTGACATATGGTCACAGCTCAATCAACATCCATGAAATGAAAGAAAGAATGGCTGGATCAATTATATAGATTACTGAAATCTAACAAATCTTGACATGGTTATTAGCTCATACATCAGGTACTCTTGGTACTTCAAGCAAACCATCAAGATATAGAAAGGATTCAAAGGAAAAAATAAATTCCTAAAAGAAGAAAGCTATTTTATTCCTACTAGTTAGGGGGGGTAAAAACTCTATAAAATATAATAAGAAAAACTACCATCTCATTTGATTCCATTTAATAGTTACAATCCTAAGACAATTTCAAAACACCATCACCCAACTCTGAAGTAGTGAGCTCTCTAGTAAAAGTCTAGCCCATCTGACAAGCAGTTATACCTGAATGGAAGATAGGGGGGCTTTGAGTCAGATAGGAGTGCTCTGTAGGCTTCTTCCGGTGTCTTCTTTAAATAGATTACCTAAGACAGATAAATAGCAACATTTAGAATACCAAAGAATGACACAAAACTAATTCTATTACTCACCAAATTTGCATTTCACTTCTACCATTTTAAGTGACAACTGTCAATAGTGATAGTGCTGATCATTAGATAGCAGCTGAACTGCAAAATTTCTTCTTCAGCTTGAAGCTAAGCAACAGTCTTTGGCTTAAGGATAGGAAAGGGCTTAGAGACAGAGGGCAGATCTACAAAGAGGCCATCCTGGGCTGTTTACAAGGATGCACTGAATAGACACAATGGCAGCGACAGTTGCACCTCCATCATTACACTGTGTGCTCACCAAAGACCAATGCAGGCTTCCTTGTCCTTCATAAAAGATCTGCTGTGAGTTATTTCAGTGCTTGGTGAATTCTGAAAGTCATCTCACAGTGAGAACAATACCCATGGGAGATCTACTGAAGTGTCTATTTACTCTGTGGAAAGCCAATGTTGTTCTCTACATGCTCAATAAAATCACAATGAAATGGGTGAAAATGAGCATAGGTAAGAAGGACTGGAAAACATATTGGCTTGACTCTTTATAGTCTCACTTTGTTGCTCAGGCTAGAGTGAGTGCCCTGGCATCAGCTTAGCTCACAGCAACCTCAAACTCCTGGGCTCAAGCGATCCTACTGCCTCAGCCTCCCGAGTAGCTGGGACTACAGGCACGAGCCACCATGCCCGGCTAATTTTTTCTATATACATATTAGTTGGCCAATTAATTTCTTTCTATTTATAGTAGAGACGGGGTCTCGCTCTTGCTCAGGCTGGTTTTGAACTCCTGACCTCAAGCAATCCGCCCGCCTCGGCCTCCCAGAGTGCTAGGATTACAGGCCTGAGCCACCGCGCCAGACCTTGGCTTGACTCCTGATACCAGGAATACTTAAATCCCTCTGGTTCAGCATGATAAACTAATCTTAAAGAAAGACACAAACAAAAAGGAGCTCTTAAAACCAGCGAACAACTTTCATTTAATGAACTTACTGACTTTGTAGTATATGCCAGGCACTATGTCAGGTACTGGTACCTCCCTTAATATAATTTACATTCTTGTGGAGCAAAGACAAGAATTAACAAAAATAAATATAGACTGAGACAAGTGCTGAAAAGGAAAGAAACAGGGTCCTGGAAAGAGAATAGAAAGGGGCTACTTGGGGTAGTCAGGGAGGAGTCTCTGGGTGACATTTAGGGAAAAAAAAAATGGAGGGGGAGATGCATGGGGAAAGCTAAGGGAAAAAAGGAACAGTTTTCCAGGAGTGGGAATGACAAGGGCAAGGGTGCCTGAGATAGGAAAGAGCTTAGAGAGTTGGACAGAGAGCTCAGTGTGGCTAGGGCAGGGAGAAGGAGGGAGGGAAAGAGAGAGGATGGAAGGGCAAGAGAAAGCCAGGCAGTGGTCAGGAGGATATGAAAAGCAATACAAACCAAAAAGAGTGCAATTTAATTTTTTAATTCTCACCTGAGGACATTGGTCCTTTTCCTCTATAGTTAGAATCTAATTTAATTCTTAAAATCCTCTCTACCTATAATTAATGGCATTATTTCCTTTAACACATCCCAACATCAAAACCCTATGCATTTCGGTGACAAGAATGGCAGAGTCCCAGTTCTTAAAAAGTAGGGTTTTGCTCTCTACTTACAAAGCTTCTTTGAGCTTTCAGCTATTCCCCTAGCAATATATTACATGTATTTACTTACTAATAATTTAAGTGCTAGAAAACATGTCAATTCTGAACTCTCTAAAGAAAGAAAAGTAAAATAAATAGATTTTTTTAAACTTCTAACTTTAATGACAAAGCCCATTACTTCATCTGGCAAGTAAACATGAAGGTCTGATAAAGTGCACACCAACCAAAGCTAAACAGGCATGAAACAAGAACAAGACTGAGGCCGGGCGCTGTGGCTCACGCCTGTAATCCTAGCTCTTGGGAGGCCGAGGCGGGCGGATTGCTCAAGGTCAGGAGTTCAAAACCAGCCTGAGCAAGAGCGAGACCCCGTCTCTACTATAAACAGAAAGAAATTAATTGGCCAACTGATATATATATATAAAAAAAAAAATTAGCCGGGCATAGTGGCGCATGCCTGTAGTCCCAGCTACTCGGGAGGCTGAGGCAGAAGGATCACTCGAGCCCAGGAGTTTGAGGTTGCTGTGAGCTAGGCTGACGCCACGGCACTCACTCTAGCCTGGACAACAAAGTGAGACTCTGTCTCAAAAAAAAAAAAAAGAACAAGACTGAAAAGGAAATAACTGTAAAAGTGCAGCTAGACATGAGGCACAGAGTCTATACAAATGGAGAATCACGACTCTAGCTGCAGTTCAAATAATCACAAAATTCCATTTAAACCAACCCTAACTCTAAAGACCATTTTCAGTAACCAACGTTACAAAAGGTTTTTACTGTACCCTAATGGGTAGGTTATATAACAGAGTTGGTTATAAGGCAGTGATTTCTTAAGCCTAAAGACGGTGCAGTATTTGAAAGGTGACCACGGCTGCTAAAAGGGAAAGCTGCTTGTAGAAACCTTCTGTGTATGGATTAGATAATTAAAGCTTATACAACAACCATTGAAAAGCAAAATACATTTCCCTCCTCGGGAGCAATTACGTTAATTCCCTTTAATGTTGAGGCAGTCTTTCTGTAGGAGGGAGGCACCAGCCCACTTCTTTAGACTGGCTACCCCACAGGGCTTTGCTCCTCATCTTACCTGCATGACTTAGCACACATGACCCATGTTCGCACACTGTAAGATGAGAGCCTTTGTTTTTATTTTTATCCCAGTGCTCAATTATTGATAAGTGCAAAGTGAAACCCAACAGAGGCTATCTAAATTCCAGGAAGATTCCCGGGGCATCTTTTACAGGTTGACCTTTTACAACCTGAAGGTAGGTACTTGGGCAGAATGTTCTCTTGATAAATGAGTGTATTACTGAATGAATACATGCTGGGTCACTAAAATACCAAAATCTGTTTCTCCAGGAGAAAATATGTCATGTATTCCTATGCCACATTTTCTTAAACTTCTTATTAAAAAGAGAAAGAGAGAGAGAAAAAAAGAAAGATTAGTTCAGATTAAAGCTCAGAAAGAAACAGTTATTAAGCCTTGCTGTCAAGGCATCTAAAGCTCAGAAAGGTAAGGAATTTGCCAAATTCACATTGTTGCTTCTATGATGGAATTAGAATTCGAACATAGATCTGACTCCAAAGCCCACAGTAATTCCATCACATCTGCTTGAAAATATAAACCCAGTTGGAAGCATAACTATGGAAAAAAGACTCTTTCAAGTTCCTAAATGCCATTACACTTGACTCTAAAACTTAGATGGCTTCCAACTGTTAATAGGTCATAGCTGTCACTGAAGAATAGGGCTAGGTGAAGATTAGAAGGAGAAAGGGGAACTTTCTACTTTATATTTTTTACTATCACCACATTTCTTATATTTTGTACAGATGCACATAAATTTGTTTTTTAAATGTGAAGTAAGTAAATCAGTTAAAAAATGTTAAATGTATATTCTTTCTAAAAATAAGGTCTATATTTAATGCTCAAAAATTTGTTACCTGATACTTTAATATTTCTAAAAGTATTTTCTAGAAAAAAGTAATTTCAATGCATCTTCTAAATATCCTGATTTTTTCCTTTTCTGATTCTAAGGGGAAAAAAATCAGCGTCTACTCTTACCACTAGGTATAAGCATTATGTAAACCCAAACCAGAAGAATTTTCCCAAAGTTTTGACTGATACAACTTAACAAACACCGTTCACATAATGCTTGGTACACCAGACCAATTTACTAAGCAGTACATGCCTCATTTTTATAAAATTGCCCAACTCTTGCCAAGAAGTCCTAGAAACCGTCTCAATAGAATAGCATTTAACATGTACTTTTATTTTTAACTGAGTAGGAGTTAACCAATTACAGCGATTTTTTTTCTGTTCAATTAACTTTGATGCCAGGTACCAAGAAGCCAAATAATTTTCAGTTTAATAAAAGAGTCTTAAAGAGTCAGTATTCTAACATATATATTATCAACAGCTATAAGGTTTTTATTCAATGACATAATAAAAATTATAGTACAAGCCAATATAATTTATATTGTTTACCAACAAGCCAATGTTGCCCAAACTTCAATTAATCATGCATTAACTTTCCCAATTTCCCACACATCTACCATCTTGTATTACCATCTCTTTTTAAATAGACATACTCGTTTAATTTAAATCAATTTGATGTAAAATGTTTTATATCATTGCTATAAAGGGAAAACCTGCCATTGAGTCTACACATAAATGAAAATTAAAACACAACTCTCAAAATTTAAAACATTTGTGTATGCTGCACATTGAGAAATAATGTAACAAACACCAAGTTCATACTAATTTTATACAGGAACACTAGACCAACATGGGATGTTAAATAAAATCCTCTTAGAATTCATCTGCAAATACTTCTAAATCATGTTTTTAACTAAATCCTAAGGTTATTAAATCCTTAAAGCTTGTCAAAAAATAATATATGTGAATTTCAGAAGCATTTTGGAATTTACAACTGTATTTCTCTACTTAGATAATTTAATCTCTCTGATACACAAGGAGTTATTCTTAAAACAACAAATAGCTTAGTATAGAGGTCTAAACCAGACTCTGAGTCATGAATTTGCTAATGATCTTTCCCTGGAAACATTGGCCTCAAACCTTACTATGTTTTCAGCTTTGTTTTTAGGTGTTATTGTTTCCCAAAAAAAGTTTTACTGCAAAGTGCTACACATACACATACACACACACACACACACACACACATATACTCCTTAAATATATTTAAAAATGAGACCTGTTAATTATTAATTATATTTATATTAATTATTTATTAATATAAATAATTAATTATATTCATATTTTAAATATAAATATAATTAATTATATTTATATTTAAATATAATTAATTATATTTAATTATATTTATATTTTGTGATTTGGAAAGTGACAATACTCTTGAATATTCAATTTGGCTATCTGAGACAGTATTCTTTAATTTTGGAAGTTGATTTCCTGTTATTTGTTTAATATTTTACTTGTTTGAAAAAGAGGAAACAAATGCTGAGGACAGCCTTTCCCAGTTAGGTACTGCCACTGAAACAATATTGACATGATAGCATTGAAATTAGCATTCCAACCATTTCTGAGTCAATTAAATTTCTTCAAAATAGCAGTTTCCAGAAAACAGATGTTACTACTTGAAAATAGTCTAAAAGCACTAAGAATCGCCAAACATGGAATATTTATACAAAAAAAAAAAAAAAAAGATTTTCTTTAAAAGTTTCAGACAACCAGGTTTAGCAGACACAGAATATTAATGTTGACATTACAAAGATGTCACTATGATATGTGCTCTGGGCTCTATCTAGCTCATTAATTAGAGGTCATGCTCATGCCCTTTTCCTCAGTACCATGTAACTTAAAATTATCAGGTTTGCAAGACAACAGTTGAGAACAGGGGTGTGCAGATGTAAGAAAATATTTCTTTCTCTAATAAAGCTAACTGGTGTAGCGCACTCACTTGGTTTGAAACCACTGCTTCCTAATTGGCTTGTCCCAACATCCCCCTTTCCCATCTGAGGTTCCTCCCAGTCACCCAGTCTTATAATCCCAAAAGTCACCTTTGACTCTGGCCTCTCCTTCATTGGGCCACTCTCATCAAATCAATACCCAGACTGATTCTCTCTCCACAGTCTCTCTCAGCTAGCAGGTAGACCTAAGTTTGGGAGGCTGAAACACATCGTTTGGGGAGAGAAGAAGGAGGATACAAATATCTTTTCAAATTTTGTAAAAATTTGCCCCTTCAACAACCTTGAGAGAGGGGCCAGAGCAAGTGAGAGCCCTGACTCTTAAGTTTCATTAGCTCTCTCGTGAATCTACACTTCGCCTTCCTTTTGTGATTATCATCACCACTTCTGAATCCTTACCACCGTACTCTAGGACTAACACCATTTCTCTGCCTCCTCCTCCTGCCTGCTCCAGTGGCGCCACAGCAAGACTCTGAAGTTTCAATCCTGTTCAAAAAGCCCAGACTGCCAACACTTCACCAAGATATGGTCCTAGCCTCGCTTTCCAGGTGACTCTGTCATTGTTCATCAAATGACCCCACCCACTAACCTGGACTCCTCACCATTCCCTAAACATACTTGATACCTTCTGGCATCTGAGGGGTCCTTTTTTCTGGAATGTTCTCGCTCACCACCTCTGCCTATTAAACGTATTCCCATTTCATTAGACCTAACTCAAACACCAGCTCCATGATGCCTTTCTTCTCTAGCTCAGAACCCTTACTCTTAGGACTCCAAATACAACTATAAAAGTGAAAATGAAAATAATAAAAAACAAAAGTCATACAGTGCATACTATGTTGCCAGGCACTATTCTAGGCACTTTTCATTTGGCTCATCAATCTTCTCAATCACTATCCCCATTTCCATGTTACATGTGAACCACCATCAGTAGCTCAAGGTCACAGGGTTAGGGCACGTGGAGTCAGGCAGTCTGTCTCCCTCAGAGACACTCATAACCACTTCCTGATGGGCCCCTCACAGCTTTTTTTTTTTTTCTTTTTGAGACAGAGTCTCACTTTGTTGCCCAGGCTAGAGTGAGTGCCGTGGCATCAGCCTAGCTCACAGCAACCTCAAACTCCTGGGCTCAAGCGATCCTACTGCCTCAGCCTCCCAAGTAGCTGGGACTACAGGCATGCACCACCATGCCCAGCTAATTTTTTCTATATATATATATATATATATATTGGTTGGCCAATTAATTTCTATTTATAGTAGAGACAGGGCCTCGCTCTTGCTCAGGCTGGTTTCGAACTCTTGACCTCGAGCAATCCTCTTGCCTCGGCCTCCCAGAGTGCTAGGATCACAGGCGTGAGCCACCCGCCTGGCCCCCCTCACAGCTCTTTTGTGATTATTTTCCTTTAGACTAAAGTAGAAAGCTTCTGTAGTGCAGTACCCAAGTTTCTCCCTACGTTTATAAACCTGCCAATGCCTTCTATCAACTAGATGCTCAGTAAATGTATATCTAGTAAGTGAGCTTTAAACTTACAAAGGTAAGAGTGCATCCACCCCAGAGGGTTAATTCAGCGTAATTAATAATTAGTGAATGAGATTTTTAAAAATGTGTCACTATAACTTTAGTGGTAATGCCCAGAGGAGCTAGTAAAATTAACTTCCCAAGCCCAGTTGTATGAGAGCATCAAACCACGTAGAGTCAATTCTCCAACGTGCTACAGGACAAAGTAATAAAGAGACTGATTTAAGAAATAAAAGCTCTGGCTCAAATGATTTGTATTTGCTTACAGAAAGTATTTAGAGTCAAGGCAGACTCCCTGATCTGGATATTCATTCTCCCACCTCCCCTGTGTCTGATCTGAAGCTACACTCAGCCACTCCCAATACCTGATAAAAGGCAGCCAGCAGGAGGTAAAACAGAACACAAATCACCAGGCTTGACAGTAATTCAATCTACAAGTATTTACTTAATGCTTACAATTTGCACAGGAACTGGCATGCATATGAGGACACAAGAGAGTTTGCAACCACGTTAAGGAGCTTAAAGACATTGATAGTAAAAGCTCTAAAGCGGGTGGGGAATGGTCCCAGGTGACCAGACCTGAGCTGAGCCAGCCTTGCATCATAGTACCATTCAGATGGCCACCTCCTCCCCTTCCTTGGGATCACGGCCCGTAAACTGGGACAGGCTTGTTGGAAACCTGATAAGATCAGGCTCCTGCCTTATGTTCTCAAAGCTCTCTGCCCTTCTTCGAATTCTTACACCACTTTGTTTCTGTGGTTACTTGATTTAGTCCGTCTCCCCACCTAAGCTGTTAGGCTAATGAGAGCAAGATTTCTTCTGCATCTGCAGGACTCAACACTGTACCTGGCACATAGCACACTCTGAAAACATGTTGGATGGCTGCACAAATAGCGGGCACTTTGTGTGAGGAGAAGCACAACACAGACACAGAACACTGACCATCATCTAGAGAATAAGGCAGCAGAGTGTAGTGATTAGGCATCTGGAGGCCAGAGCCAACCTGCCCGGGTTCAAATCTAGGCTCTTTCACCTACAGGAGGCATGACATTATCTAAGCTTCTGTTTCCTTACATGTAAAGAGGGGACAGTAACTGTAACTACCTCACAAGGCTGTTTGTGGGGAAGAGTAAATGATTTAATAACATATGTCAAGTGCTCAGAATTATATCTAGCACATAGTTCTTCTATTACATGTAGCAAGGGCCCACAGAAAGGAAAACTTTGCACCCGAAATATTTTTTTCTCCTTTTCACTCCCTTATATCCATGTGAGGCTGGACTCACACTGTTTCTCTTTGTCACACCTAAGCCCTAAAGCCTATCTATGTACACAAACATCAAAGCATGAAGTTGTAAACATCCCTCATAATTGCTATATATCAAAACCATAACACAGAGACCATCATTTAGTTCAACCCTCTTATTTTAAAGTACAGACATTGACCTTACCCTCAGTTCTGCCTCTTCAAACAGCCTCCCTAGTCTCCTGGTGCCTTGGTATCAACAACCATAAAATAAATGCCACCAGCTGGTGCTTTATCAAACCCATTGTCAAAATAACAGGAGCTCCCTGAGGTGGCCATGTCCTTCTCCAACAAAGCACATGTCAACAGAAGGGAGGTAATATTACTAGTACCTTACTCATTTTCTCCTGTTTGAACTTCTCATGAACAAAAGAATAAGATTACCAAGCTGGGTTTATTTTTAGGAAAGAAAAGCAATTACCAGTTACCTGCAAAGAATGAATCACAAAAGTCCATGGAAAGAACATCTACAAAAGCACACTAAGAGGCAAGAAACTGCAAAAAGCTGAAACATAAAACTTTTAAAGTCTCTTCCTTAGCTCTCAAAACTTGTTCCTCAGACTTTTTAAATGTCAGAGCACTTAATTTATAAACTGCTTTTTCCTGAAGACATTAAGTCTTGTCATACACAAGCACAAATAAAATGTTTTCATTTTATTTTTAGCCACATATTATTCTTAATCATTTCCTCCCATTATATCCAGTGACTGAGAAAACAATATCTGTATTCAACTTTACAATTTTAAAAAAATGGAAGAAGTTATACATTTCTCAAATGTAGAGACAGTTCTTCTTTTGTTTTAATTGCCTATGGAAATAGAAATATTCAGTGTTAAACAATTACTTACAAATGAGATAGGTCAGTCAGATTACAAACCAGAAATGCAACTGTATATTTAAAATAATTTGTATTTTGCTCATTCTATTTAAAATGTCATGCTAAATAGTCTAATTAAAACAGAATAAGAATGAATGCATCTTATCTTCTACAGTCTTTGTTTGAACATATTGTAAAAGAAAGTAAGTCACTCTTCCTGTTCTTCAAGTTTTGAGTCTATTATAAATCACAGATTATGAAGTCAGCAAAATACAAGACAATGCATCTGCTTAACAAATATGGAGGATAGACTAATTATAGAATTAAAGCAGAAGCTGACATCAGGTCCCTATCTCCATTGCTTATTTCTATTTTAAAAATATTAATTTCGCATCCTTATAAGAACAAGGTCCAGAAATAACTATGCTTTTTGTTCGAGGTGATGTTTACTCTGAAATACTCATGTGACATCTAATTTGAAGTTGGGATTTGATATACAGTCAACAAGGAGCAGACTTTATTCTATGCATTTGAGAATTAGTTTGGAATAGAAATATTCTCCCACCCTTCTCATGGGTATAATTAGAATAAAACCAGTGAGAGCTCTTTGATGGGCAATTTAGGAGAATTACAGACAACATTAGCCATGTGTGTCTTCCCATATAATTTGATGGGAGCTGGCATTTTCATAATTAGCCTAAAAAGATATCCTTCCAAAAAAGACAGCTACAGCCAGGACAAATATACATCTCTTGCTAGCACTGTGTCAGTGGCACTATGGCCTTCTTTTGCCTGAGGTGAGCTCACATTCCAACAACACAGACATCACTGAGCTGGTTGTATCACATTGAAATAGCCCAACTCTCTATTAAGCAAACCAAGGAAACATCAAGCCAATGCTCTCAGCAAACAGACACCTAAAGGACCCATTAAAGGTGGAAAGGAGAAAACCTAAGTCCCTAGCCTTACACAAGCTGAGCACAGAGCTGTTATGTTACAACATGACCTCATACATCATCTATCACTCGTCATCAGAAGGCAGCCTCTATATAAAACACAAAATAGACTCACTCCTGAATATCACTTGAATAATACATACTTTCAAATGGAATAGTTTCATGTTAAAAACTCCTGGTGCTGAAGTTCACTGCTTACTTCTGAGTATAGTATGAGTCTTATTTCAAAAAACCTTCCAAATGAAGAAAGAAAAGTGAAAAAAGGTAAAAGTGTATTCTTTAAACCAATGACTGAATTTGATCAAGCTTAAAAGGCAACCAACCATCTATTTATGATGAAGAACTGATGTAGATATACTATAATAGACTATGATTCAATGTTTTAATCCTCTTAACACCTATTATCAACTACAAACAGTCCTTAACTTGCAAATAAACTATAGTCCAAAAGTGGATTTGTAAGGGATAATATTTTGAATTCTGGAAATATTTTCCCAAAGTTATAATCTTAAGATTGTAAGTTTCCTAGGCTAGTCTAAAAATGATACTATATTCCATATTATAATTAAAATCATATATCTAAAATAAAATGTAGAAGACATTATTTCAGAAACTTAAAACTAAAATAATCAAATTAAATAAGTGTGTTTGTTTTTTAAATTCTCTTCCCTCAATGCTAATACTTGAGGAAAAACTAGATTAGAAAAACATGACGAAATCAAGAATATGTTTATAAGGACTCTAAAGTAAACCTTTAATTATTTCTAATGTCTTGATTGGTACTTTGTTATATATAATTCCACTTTGAAATGCATAACTGTTCTCAATATTTGGCATTATGATTAGGATTGACTGCAAATCTAAGGAAGTGAAAGGCAGAGCAAGTATGAGAGGAGAAAGATTTTCTTATTGTAACTAGAGGGAAACAATTGGGAACAAAAGTAAACAAAAAGGTTCAAAAACTTTCCGGGTATACATAGGAGGAAGCCTACCAAACTTGCCGGGGATAGAACTCAATGAGAGTGGGTTGTTTCTCATCGACTTAAGGCAACTTAAGGCAGCCCATGATCTCCTAGGCGAAGGGAAGGAGGTAGACCAGACAACCCAAGGTATTCATTTTAGTAACTACAGCATGTATCCAAGGGACTTTAAATAAAATTGTCTTTAAAATTAAAATTTTTAAAAGCCTTTTCAAATACAGCCATCTTATTCTTTTTCAAATTTTAAGAAGTTTGTGAGATGTTATCCAAACTTCTAAGACAGAAGGCACACAGCATGTGAACTAAATCTCAGGTCTACAATCTCATAATAACTTGTAAGCCAAAGTTCTTTGAATTTACTTAAGAAAAGAAAACTAACAATGAACATCAAACAAGGAACTGGTTGTTCTCTTCCATTATTTACAAAAGATTTGCTGCTTAGAGAAAGCAGGAGAAACAAGAGTTCTGCCCACCAGTCAGATGTTTACAGACAGGATTCTGTGGCAATTTTTCTATGCATTAGCCTGAACTGTTCAAACATATGCCACATGACAGGACTGTCCTTCAAGAAGATAACAGAATTAATCACTCTTAAATGTGCACAAATTTTTTAAGTAACCATGTTCCCTATATACATTGGTTTACTAATTCTACAAATAGAATTGAAATGAGTAAAGGCAACTCCTTAAATAAAAGTAACTTAGGCCGGGCGCTGTGGCTCACGCCTGTAATCCTAGCTCTTGGGAGGCCGAGGCGGGCGGATTGCTCAAGGTCAGGAGTTCGAAACCAGCCTGAGCAAGAGCGAGACCCCGTCTCTACTATAAATAGAAAGAAATTAATTGGCCAACTGATATATATATATAAAATTAGCCGGGCATGGTGGCGCATGCCTGTAGTCCCAGCTACCCGGGAGGCTGAGGCAGAAGGATCACTCGAGCCCAGGAGTTTGAGGTTGCTGTGAGCTAGGCTGACGCCACGGCACTCACTCTAGCCTGGGCAACAAAGCAAGACTCTGTCTCAAAAAAAAAAAAAAAAAAAGTAACTTAATTCTCAGTGTAATTCTATCAATTTTTTTTAAAAAAGTAACTTTAACTCACCAACAGATCTACTGTATATATATCCAGTATACATAATATATAGGAAGTCTATCCACCTTCCTTACAGCTGCTGGGGACCTCTCTCCCATCCTGGCTAACTACTATAGGTAGACCTCACTACTTCCAGAAAACAGCCCCCCTTCACCCCTGGCCAGCAATTTTCCACCCCCATCTTTTGATCAACAACAAGACTTGCACTGAATGTTTACTAGTAGTAAGGAAAATGAGGAAGGAGAAAGGGAAAGAAGGAGATGAGCAGAGACTTCTTCACAGTTCTACATACAGATAATTCATGTCTTCACTCATCAAAGAGTTACTGGTACCAGGCACCATAGAAAATACCAAGAACAAAGCAAATATGTTCCTGACTTCATCGAGTATACCTTTGATATTTTTAGATTTTCGAATCCAGGGGGTCTCAACTTTAAGTATTACTCACAAAAACCTTTAAAGCTGTTTTAAGATATAGATATCTTTGGCTGGGTGCAGTGGCTCATGCCTGTAATACCAGTATTTTGGGAGGCTTAGGCAGGAGGATCACTTGAGCCTAGGAGTTTGAAACCAGCCTGGGCAATACGAGACCCAGTCTCTACAAAAAATTTTAAAAATTAGACAAGTGTGGGTGCACATGCCTGTAGGCCCAGCACTTTGGGAGGCAGATGTGGGAGGATTGCTTGAACCCAGGAGTTCAAGGCTACAGTGAACTATGATGAAGCCAGCGCACTCCAGCCTACACAACAGAGTAAGAGCCTGTGTCAAAAAAAAAAAAAAATTCTTTAAATAAAAGTAAATTTTAAAAACTTTTTAAAAATTAAAAAGAAAAGATATAGATATCCTGATCTCTCCTCCCTGAGATTCTAATTCACCAAATATGAGGTCAGGCCTATGGGTATTTATTATATTATATAATTATGATAGGGACCACTAAGGTACTATCCTTTTGTAAATCAATGTAGATCAATTATAAATCAATTGTAAATCAATTTAGCAGGCTAAATACCTGAATTATACTACAGAACTACAAATAACCATTATTCCCTGTAAATTAGTACAGCCATTATGGAAAACTATATGGAGGCTCCTCAAAAAACTAAAAATGGAACTACCAAATGATCTAGCAATCCCACTACCGGGCATTTATCTAAAGGAAAGGAAATCAGTATGTTGAAGAGATATCTGTACTCACATGTTTATTGTAGCACTATTCACAACAGCCAAGATATACAATCAACCTAAGTGTCCAACAGATGAATCCATAAAGAAAATGTGGTAGGTAGGTAGGTAGGTAGGTAGGTAGGTAGGTAGATAGATAGACAGACAGACAGACAGACAGACAGACAATGGAATATTGCTCAACCATAACAAAGAATGAAATCCTGTCATTTGCAGCAACATGAATGAGCCTGGAGGACATTATGTTAAGTGAAATAAGCCAGAAAGATAAATACTACACGATCTCATTCACATGTGGATGCTAATAATGTTGATCTCATAGGAGTAGAGCAAAATAGTAGTTTCTAGAGGCTGGGAAGAGGGGAGAGAAATATAGACAGAGATTTGCTAATGGATACAAAATCACAGCTATATAGGAGGAATAAGTTATAGTGCTCTATAGCACTGTAGGCTGATTATAATTAACAGTAATCTATCCTATATTTTCAAATACCTAGAAGAGAGGATTTTGAATGTTCCCAACAAAAGGGAATGATAAATGTTTGAGGTGACAGATAAGCAAAATATCCTGATTTGATCAATATACATTGTATATAGGTATTGAAATAGCATACTGTACTCCATAAATATGTATAATTATTATGTGTTAATTAAAAATAAGCTTAAATCATGTTTATTTATTTATTTAAAAAATAAATTTAAAGAAAGAAATAAATATGATTCCCTTAGCTTTAAGAGACAGGTGATATAAAAACAAAGGTCTACATTCTCAATGAAATTCCAAGACAACACCAATAGGCTTTGCCAATGTCCTTTACAGCCCATGTAACAAATCCACCTCTTAGTTCACATGTTGACCTGTAGGCACTGAGTTATATTTTAGGGACATAAATATGCAGACGATAGGGAAAGTGATAGGGAAATTAGACCATTGTGGCATAGTAGCATAAGAGAAATCTGTGAATGGTTCTGTGTTTTATGGGACAAGAAAAAAAAAAGAGAAATCTGAATCATGTAGATCATCCTATCATATAGAGCTTCAAGTGGCATTCTAAAAGATGAGTTTAAAAGGTGTTTATAGGTGCAAATCAGATCATTTCAACTCTCTAATAACTCCACACATCATGGAGACTAAAATCTAAACTCACTCTCACATGTGGGCCCAGCAGAGACCTCAGCCCTCATCACCTGCAGTCGCCTCTGCAGCGTCTGCTCTAGCCACGGTGGCTCTGCCAGGGTTCCTCATCATTCCAATGTGAAGTAGCCAGCCACTCACCAGCACCTCACCAGTGGTTTTCACTGACCTTTGATTTGCTGCCCAAGCAAAATCTAAGCTCTGCAAGGACAGGGATTTTACCTCTCTTGTTCATTGCCATATCTTTAGAGCTCAGAAGAGTGTCTGGCCCAGGTGATCAATGAATGTTTGTTCAATGAAAGAATGAACAAATGAACCAGACAGAAGGGGAGAAGGAAAGATTATTCCCCCATCAAAATGAATGCAGAGTTTTTATTAAACAGGGAAGGCTTCGGGCAACTCTCTACTTTCTCCTTTGGACTAGACTACCTGGAAAATTATTAAGTTTTGAGCTTCAGTAAGTCAGGGCCCATTTCTGTTACAACCAACCAGAAAACTCCAATTATGACAATACTCCCTGCCATTCTATATATTAGCCAATTAAGAAAAGAGAGGAGGAGGCAGAAGGAAAAACACAGCAATAGGAGAGGAGTGGTTAGAACAGAGGAAGGAGAAACGGGTGAAAATAGAAAAAAACAATAACAGAGAGGGAGAGGTACACAGGGAGAAAAGAAGTTGTGGTCGATGAGAAAAGAGGTAACTGGTGATTTCACACAATGGATGAGGGATGTCTCTGTCAGCTAGGCCTGCTAAGGGAGAGGGGAAGAGGACCAGAATACCAATGATACTGGAGGTTCTTGTCCCTGCCAGTTCTGCCTCCTGTGACAAGATACTTAATCTCTCTGGGTCATCCTCTCTCTGGGTGAGGATGAGAAGTGGAGAGGGGTGGCGGTGGCTGGCAGGGCAGGAGAGAGCCTCTCTAAGGTGTGTCTGTTCCTGCAACTCAACCAAGAATCACTGCATACAGCTCTACTAGAGCAGTTCTTCGGAGGGGAAGTTATTCTCTGGACTGCTGGAGTAGACACTGTAAAAGTCAGAGACCCTCCAATCTCATCCTGAAGTTTCTGTACTTAACCTGAGGTCTAGGTCAACCAATGTTCCTTAAAAAAAAAAAAAAAGGCAAATAAGTGAAATGGAGTTAATAGAAGGAGTCCTGTGATTCCCATTCTGGGTAAATCTCAAAATGTTAAATTGTAACAAAAGAATCCTAATCGACAACTTAAACCTGATTTCCTTTTCTGTAAAGTAAAAATACTTTCATCATTCAGTACACATGTAAAATCTAGCATCTAATATTAATACATACTTTTAAAACTATGTGCTAATGATATTAATAGCACAGCCCAATGCCAGGATATTTTAAACGTTTTGGGTTTTTTGTTTTAATTCATATATCTTAGAGGCAGTAAAACAAAATGATCTTGGGAAACTTTTAAAATGTTATCCTCACTTTGTCACTATTTCCATTACATTTCACAGATGTGTTGAGGGTGGGGAGAGAGAGGACAAAAACCTTAAAATTTGGGTAAAATATGTAGCTCACTGCCAAAACTCTAACTCACTTGCAGGAACTGAGAATTTTCTCAAAATTTCAGACATTTCTAAAGGGAACATAAATACTTTACCACATTCAAACTAATGAGATTTAAGGCTTCCCCAATTCCAAGACAGGTAAATACCCCATAATGCTATTAAGTGAGGTACAGCATATTCCTAAATTCTTTGTACATGATGGATCCATTTCCATAAGTTTTAACAAGCAGTTGATTTCAAATCAAAAGCCTTGCAGCTGGGACCTTAGAGACAACAATAAAGGCAGGGCCTAGGGGTGGAAGTGGTATGATGAAGACCCTGAGCTTGGAGTCCCTCTGCATCATTTCTTCTTTAACACAAGATTCCTTTGGGAATCAAAATTCCCTCCAGGGTTGTTTCCCTCATTCATTCCTTTATTCATTAAAATAGCAGAGATACTCATATGTGGAAGCTTTAAAAAGCTGATCTCATAAAAATAAAAAGTACAACAGAGGATACTAGAGGATGGGAGGGGTAGGAGGTGGGGGGAATAGAAAGAGATTTATTAAAGGATGCAAAATTCCAGCTAGATAGGGTAAGTTCTAATGTTCTACACCACTATAGAATGACTATAGGTAACAACAAGATATAGTCTCACATAGCTAGAAGGAGGATATTAAATATTCCCAACACAAAGAAATGATAAATGTTTGAGATGATTGGTATGCTGATTAATCTGTATCAAAACATCACTATGCATTCCTTAAATATGGATGTTATAGTCAATTAAAAAAAATAAATAAAACATTTTAAGAAATAGCAGAGAGGCACTCTGTTAGGCACTGGGGTTGCAAATATGAGTAAGAGTCATCCCTTTACTCAAGGAGCTCATTCTTATGGGGGAGAGAGTACAAAGCAAGTAACTGCAAGGAACTCTTTCTGTTAGGTAGGTAGATAGTGAGGGATTCCAGGTCCCCTAGGGACGAAAGTGGGCCCCCATCCTGGTGCCACCCCACCTTAATCCTGTCCAGAGTGACTCCCATACCTGAGGGAGGAGGTAACACCCTTCGAATCTGCCAATCAGAACTTGGTGGCCAACTGTAAAAGAATCCAAAGGACTCTCTAGCCCTCAGCCCAAGTGGGGTATAGATACCACAGAGTCTGGAAAGTGGCCTAGGAGAACAGCCAGCTTTCTGAGAGGCTCATGGGAGATCCGCATGTGTAGTAAGACTCAGGTCATATAACTCTCAACTGTCCAACTGTCAACTCTCTCAGTCCAACAAGACTGAAACCATAACCAAGCCCTTCCTTTTGACAATGGGTCTGGTCGTCATCTGTGGCATATGTATCTCACTCTGTAAACTTGTATTTTGCCCTTGCTCTATGATCCTATCTTTCTCTTCTCAATAAACCTCATTTTCATGCTTGCCTTACTTTGGTGCCTCTCGTCTTTCTTTGGCCATGAGCACACCAAGAACCATCATTTCATACCTGAAACCCGACAATTCTAATAGATCATAGTATACACAATGAATTGCAAGATAAGGGGAGAAAAACTAGGAGGAAGCCATATTCTGGGTCTGGTGGTAAGGAAATGACAAAGTGAACAGCTAGGGGTAGGAGGGTGAGTGAGGGGTAGGCAGACAAATTAAGGAAAGAAAACATCAGGAAAGGTTTATCTGAGAAGAGGATTATGGTTTTCTTAATTAACTAAGAAATTTCCCAAAGCAGGCCCACCAAATGACTCACACACCCACTCTCAAAAGAATTGTAAGTCTGATTCATCCTACAGTGTATACTCACACGGAAAAGCTTGTCTCTCTGCTCATTAATTTCAAACTATGAACCACAAATGTTTCTCCCCTATTAAATAATTCTACAAGGTACTGCAGCACCTCTAAATATTTCTTTGAGTCTGAGGTTACACTTTCCCAGCCCTACCATTTACTTTTATTACCCATGGGGTAACTACATCCCTGGCTTTAGGTCCTCATCAATTAAAAGCCTGGATTTCCATTATGAAAATTCAAAGGCCCTACAAGCATTTGTTATGGGGGACTTGGGGGAAGCAAGGCTAAGGCAGAGGAGCAACAAGAAAAAGAATTAAGAAAGACACAGGACCAGAGTGGCGCTAACATGGGAACCCAGTAATTTACGTGGACAAGGTCTAAGCTTATGAGCGTGACAACCATGTTTTGAGTACTAAAAACCTTAGGAACAGCTGAACACATAGCAACCTCAACAGCAGTTGCAGTTAGCTCCTCCTTTATTTAAAATTTCAGAAAGTACCTCTGGAGAGGGTTTTTAATGTATTAATTCACTTTCCCAAATGAGGAAAAGGCCACAATTTTACTCACTCTATCAAATTGAAAAAAAACCAGAGCATTACAGAGCTAGCTTAGCAGCACAAACTTAGAAACTAAGCCAGAGGAGCCACCAACATGAGGGACCCAGGAAAGCAGGCTCCTCAGTGCTGACCCAAGCACAGGCTTTTCTCATTCAAGGTTGTCCTAAGCTGAATAAATGCACCTTTGGCTGCCAGGAAGAAGAGATGCATATGAAAGAAATTTGAGAGCACCATAATGATTCAAATAAAAGTGAGATTAAGAAAAGATACATTTCAAAAGATTATTGAAAGGCTTAAGACAAACTCAGCTTGTCCTAAGAACCAAGTAGCAACTGAATTAAACAAACAAACAAAAAAGATCTGAAGCCAGATGTACATCTTGATAGAGATAAGAGCCTCTGAGGAGTTCAGAACACTTTCAGTTTTCCTTAAGCTGTTCACGTTAACTGTAGACTAACCCAGATGGGCCGAACAATCACCTGCACATTCAGTGCCAAAATCGATGCCCTAAAAAACATGTAAATACCTTTTGGATCTAAGCACAGTAGGTAGATTCTCCAATGGCTGTGTTTTGCAACCTGCAGGTCACAACCCATTAGTGAGTAGAGAACTCAATTTTATGGGTAAAGACAATTTTTCAAAATAAAATAGACCAGAGTATAAAATGTCAGTATTCTTCACACACTGTTAAGGTAAAAATGCTTTCATGGACCTTTTATTTCAATTATCCATGTGATGGGTGTGTGTACGTGTACTAAGCTATAATGTTAAGTGTGTATCTTATAGTGGATTACGGTGAAAAAAGCTTGAAAAACTCTGTCCTGAGATACTAGCCCAACCCACTCCAAGCCACCCTTGATTCTGCTATTTCCCATCCCTCCTTACACTTAGACCTTCCCTAACACATCGACAGACACCACCAATATAAGAAGAACTGCTATTGTACTTGGTTGGTACACAGAAGTATCTTGGGTGTTAGCGCCATTAACCAGAATGAAAGCTCAGATGCTACCTGGACAAACTGAATGACTAATGTGTTTGAAACACTACTATACTGCTTTTCTCTTTTCTTTCTTTTTTTTTTTTTTTAAGACAGAGTCTTGCTCTGTTGCTGAGCCTAGAGTGCTACACCCTCCAACTCCTAGCTCAAGTGATGTTCCTGCCTCAGCTTCCCAAGTAGCTGAAACTACAGGCAGCATGCCACCATGCACAGCTAATTTTTCTATTTTTTTGTAGGCATGGGGTCTCACTCTTGCTTGGGCTGGTCTCTAACTCCTGGCCGCAAGCAATCCTCCTACCTCTGGCCTCCCAAAGCGCTAAGATTACAGGTCTGAGCCACCTCACCCAGCCTATAACACTGCTTACTAACTGGAAAATTCTATCCTTCCACACTATATGTCACTTTTAATCTTCTGCAGACTATTACGGTTTAGATGCAGTGTATTGTCCCAAAACTAGCAGTGCTCAGTTACATCCTGTCACTGGATAAAGCTCCCAGCTAGGAACTTAGGGATCTGGATTCTCATCTTTCTCTTCACTAAGTGGGTTTGATGTTGGACAAAGGTACTCAACCTCTCTGGGTTCAGATTCTCCAACTGAAACATGAGAAAGAAGAACTGGAGCAGGGTTCCTCCTAGTGAGTTTCCTGTGGAGATATTTCAGCATTCCTGCAAAAGTGGGTCTATTTTTCTTTTTAATTAACATGTTTATTTTTAAACTAAGAGAAAACAGTAGACACAACAAATGCATTCAGTATCAAATTTTAGGCCAGGCACGGTGGCTCATGCCTGTAATCCTAGCACTCTGGGAAGCCGAGGTGGGCGGATTGCTCAAGGTCAGGAGTTTGAAACCAGCCTGAGCAAGAATGAGACCCCGTCTCTACTATAAATAGAAAGAAATTAATTGGCCAACTAACATATAGAGAAAAAATTAGCTGGGCATGGTGGCGCATGTCTGTAGTCCCAGCTACAGGCTGAGGTAGTAGGATTGCTTGAGCCCAGGAGATGGAGGTTGCTGTGAGCTAGGCTGATGCCATGGCACTCACTCTAGCCTGGGCAACAAAGCAAGACTCTGTCTCAAAAAAAAAATAAAGAAATATATCAAATTTTACCATGGTGCAATTATCAGGCAGCCAAATAATCTCATTTTGCATAAAAAGTTAAAAGAATCACCTTCAGTTTCTGTATATATTCTAGTAAATAGTTCATTGATTAAGAAGCCTGTGCTCTGCACAGGGAATATGTGTAAATGTGAGCCTGCTCTGCCCAGATACTTGTATAAAATTGAACACTGATGGCCCCCACTCGGGTGAATGCCAGCTGAAGCCCAGGTGCATATGTACAGGACATGCTGTCAGTCACATCAAGCACGGTTAACACACTTCAAGTCACACTCCGATAATGGATAACGTCTTCAGGGCTTTGAGTGCCTCTTTTCTGAAATTTTTTTTCCCATAATGAATGCACATAGTTAATTTTTTTTTTTTTTTTTTTTTTGAGACAGAATCTCACTCTGTTGCCTGGGCAAGAGTGCCGTGGCGTCAGCCTAGTTTAAAGCAACCTCAAACTCCTGCGCTCAAGCAATCCTCCTGCCTCAGCCTCCCGAGTAGCTGGGACTACAGGCATGCACCACCATGCCCGGCTAAGTTTTTCTCTATATATTTCTATGTTGGCCAATTAATTTCTTTCTATTTTTAGTAGAGATGGGGTCTCGCTCTTGCTCAGGTTAGTTTCAAACTCCTGACCTTTAGCGATCCACCCGCCTCGGCCTCCCAGAGTGCTAGGATTACAGGCATAAGCCACCAGGCCTGGCCCATAGTTAAAATTTTTAAAGATTCAACTCTGATTAAAAATTTTCTAGCATTCTTCTTTTAAGCATTTGAATTACTTTTACTGAAAATTATCCCGAGTCTGCAAGAATGGCTGCTAAAAAAATTGCTGACATTTGTTAGCAACTACTCATATGTATATAAACAAGGATTTTCATCTGTTTAGAAAAACAGAAATTATGCTGGAGCTAAAATTAAGATTATCATCCATAATACTAATTTCAAATGTTTGTGTTAATATGTACAGTATTAATGTATACAGTAGAACAAATTTAGTTCTATATAAAACATCTTGTTTTACTCAGTAACTTTAAGAAAATTAATAAATGCCTCAAAACACTGTGATTCTTGCTGTTATTTTTACAATTAGTACCGACTTCATAATTTATGCTTAAGCACTCCAGCTTTTAAATTACTCCATATTAAACTTCCACTAAACTGTGGAAGATAATCAACTAAGACTTATTGATCAGGTAAACATCTAGTCATTCATTCCACAAAGACGTATTATGCACTCAGGATGTGTCAGTCTATTCTAGATGCTGGGGTTATGGTGGGGAACAAGACAAAGTTCCTTCCCTTAAAGGGAGAGATAATAAACAGGTAAATAAATAATTTCAAGTGCTAAAAAAGTACATCCCCTTAACTCACTATATAAATTTAGCAGATGTAAGTTTTTTTCACATAGAAAGTATATGTTATTCCGATAAGATTCAGAAATTTGTAAATAAACTACTGTAAGCATACATAGTACATCACTACTAAATATATAGCACTAAATACAATGAATGTGTGTAACTATAAATGTCTTGATAAATTTGAGAGTTTATCTACACACATAGGAAGCTTGTTATCAGAATGCCAAAAGGAAAAAGAGAAAAGAAAAAAACACTGAAAAGATTTATGCAGTTTAACTTGAGAAACAAACCTTCCACAAAAATGAAAAGCAAACAGCTAATTTACCTAGCCCACAGCTAAATGAAATATGCAAGCAGAGCTGATTAAGAGATGTTATTGCTCTACTCATATGCAGAAGACTAACAGAACTCCCAATCTCAAAGAGTATGAAATTGAAAATGCTGTATGATTTTAGGGAGCCTGTTCTGTTTTAAAGCCACAAAAAACACAAGCCTACAAGGATAAAAGACTGTGTGACCCATTTACAGGCATTATTACAAAAAGGTTCTTACTGATCAAACTATGAAAGGAAGGAACTGAAAACAGGAAAGTGCCCTGCCCTAGCCCTGCACCACCCCTCCCTTCCTCTCCAAAAATTTCTATAGCAGTAGCAATCGCTGTTAGATTTACCAAGAAGACACAGAGAAGGATAACAGAACACTAGTAGCTGGCATCCATTATATTAATATGACTGTTTTAAAAAATATTTAAAGTAAATGCCTTTATTATTTTGAACAACCATTTTTCTTGATAATTTTACCTCTATATGACATTTTTTTAATCTACAAATTTTAATGACAATTTAAAGTAGTTCTGAAATCACAATTTATGGATAAATTGAGTTAGAGAATAAGAAAAGTAACATACGTGGTCCAAACAAAAAGAAAAACAAATTCACAGTTAATTGACCAGGTATATCAATGTCCACCAGTGATTTAAATACATACACACTCTAACCACTTTTATTTTGCTTTAATTTTAATTAGCGATAAGGTTTTGCTCTGTTGCCCAAGTTGGAGTACAGTGGCACGATAATAGCTCATTGTAGCCTTGAACTCCTCGTCTCAAGCAATACTTCCACCCCCCGAGTCTCCCAAGTAGCTAGGGGTACAAGCACTAATGTGCCACCACACCCAGTTATTTTTTTTTTTACTTTTTTTTAGAGATAAGGGCTCATCATGTTGCCCAGGCTGGTCTCCAACTCCTGCCTCCAGAGATCTTTCCACCTGGACCTCCCAAAGTACTAGAATTACAGACCTGAGCTACCATGCCCAGCCTCTGACCATTTTTAAAGAATATTGTTCTGAATATAACTTTCTGAATAGGTAGCAGACAGCTCAGTGTTGAATAATCAATAGGTCCATTATCAGGAGTTCCAATTAAGCATCTTTGTATATAGGTATACAGAAGTACTTATTAATATAGCATTTTGACGAGTAACAGAACTTAAGGTCTATAGACTTCCTAATTTATCAAGGAAACTTCAAATGATGGGCATGATTTCTAGTGGTCTGCATCTATTAATAGAAGTTAGAGACAGGTAAATGACTTCCTTTTTTAAAGGAAAGAAACTAATTGCCACTTTTCAACTTTTAAATGGTCCAATTACAGGAAACAAATTTAAAACACGAACCATTCAAAGTTAGTAAACCTATAAATAAAACTACAAGAATAAACCTCATTAATCAAAAACATGATTAGTAAAACAATGAGGTAGCATTTTTCACCAATTAAATTTCTAAAATTATAATGCTCATTCCCAATATGCAAAGGTATATGAAACTGAAAATTTCACATACCAAATTTAGTATAAACTAGCTTAAATATAACATTATACCCCAAGAGCCTTATAAATGCTGATTTTTAAAATCTATGAATCCTACTTCTAGGATTTTTGTCTTTAGAATTAGACAAAAATCTATAAAAAGAAAGATTTATAATGCAGAAGATGTTTGTCACATTATAAAAATTTTTGAAGGAAATCTAAAATGTTAAACAAGTGATGTTATACCCTCTAAATGGAATATTATTAATATTTGATCATCTGAGTAGCAAATGGCAAAACATGTGGGCTAAGTGTTAAAAAGCTCACAAAATTACACTGCAATTACATCTAAAAAATAGTTCAGGTTTAGAGTGATGTAACTATAGAAGAATTTTCTGACTTTTCTTTATAATGTAGTTATGCCACTTTTTAAAGTTTTTTTTTTTTATTTTTTCTGAGGATATTGAAGTCTTAAAAAGTTTTTAATCATAAGGAAAAAAAAAGACCCCATCTTCTCATTAAATTTCCCCTTTTCATACTAGATTTTTAAAACAAAATAAAAAATTTAAAATAATCAATCTTCTCTCAACCAAAAGAAACATCATCCTCACCTTCATGCTATTCCCCCTGTCTGACAGTCCCTTACCACTTGGCTTGCTGGGACTGGCCATCTTGACCCTTCCCTCTCCCCAGGTTTGACTCCAGGCCTCCTCCACACCCACACCAAAAGGCAGGGGAGTCATTCATTCACCTTAGTATCCTCAACTCCTAGAGCAAGGCCTGTTTTGTATGATAACAGCTTGACAAACATGTGTTGAATGAATTCACAATTATCCAAATTTGCACCTACTGCACATTTCACAATTATCTATTGCTCATCTGTGCCCCATTTGAAGCTAGACATTGTTTTTTCCTTTTTCTTTTCTTTTTTTTTTTTTTATTCCCCAGGGCCTACCACAGTGCCAGCCAGGGCTCATAGGAGCTAAATATTTACTGAGCTAATGAATACCTAACTACACATCTCACAAATAAGAAACTCATCAGGTTTAGTTCTTCCTTTAAAATGCAAACAACATGGGGGAGGGGGTTCACAATCACACCTTCCAGTGAATCACACTAAGCAATAATCAGATTAGCAGCAGTTGAGTACTACTGAGCCAAGGAAGGATTTAAGCCTAAAATGGGATGGTCAGGGGGAAATACACAGACAAAAAGTGAGGAAGCGGCCATCAGATCTTCAGGGGGTAGCCTAAGTGTCTGAGCCCAAAAGGGTAACAGGAAGTAGGAGATTGGCTCAGAAAACTTTTTGGAAGGCCACACAGCTTCCCTGCCCAGAACAACTAGACATTCCTAAGTGCATACAATGCCAGACACTGCACAGATGACACCTTTACATGCGTGACCTCCTTTAGTCCTCACTACAACTAAAATAGTGTGCTGTTATCCCTGTTTCAAAGATGAAAAACATCAGAGTTTGGATAAGTTCAATAACTTGCTCAGGACATACAACTAAGAGCTGGACTCGAAGGTAAGGGAGCCTGCGGCTATGTTAAAGTCACAGCTCTCAGCCACCATGCCAGATGGAAAATGGCTTCTTTGCAATCAGCCATAGACATAGGAGTACAGCTTTAGGCCATTTAAGTACTCAACAAAATAAATGGCAGATGCAGACTTGCTTAGAAAGTCTATAAACCTCAGCCATGTCATCCTCAATTCAGACATGACATGTGGTTCAGGCTAGTCTCAGTTAATGCATAATGTAGACCTCTCATTTAGCAAGGTGAGGACTTAGCAAGTGGGTTAAAGAAAATGCAATGTGGTTACCACCTCTGTTTAAGCTTCCTCCACACAGCTGAAAAGAGAGTCTTAATTCTTTAAACCCTGAACTTAATTTTCTAAGCTAAACAATCACATTTATTTTAATTTCTCCTCATTCATATGATTTCCCAATTCTTCAGTCATCATGACCTAATCTAAATTCTCCTGGACTGTCTTGCCATAGGCCTGTGAATTGAAAGTGACAGAGTATAATAATGCAGGTACTGGTGAGGAGTTGGTCTTTATGCACATGGCAAGAACCTAATTAATTCACACTCAAGATCTTTAAAAGCTATCTTCTTCAAATTCACATGAGAGTGTTTAGGATGCTATAATGATCTAACCACCCTAACTCTAAAATTGCACTGAGTATTGCCCTAGAAGGGAAATACTTTTCTGGCAAAGTAGGTCTTAAACCTGAGCCCTCCATTTTAAGAAGCACAATGTCACAGCTTAGGGACTTCCTTAAAATGGGTACCTATCATCTGTTAAGTGCCACTGTAATCTCTGGTGGTCACATCACTCCAGCAACCCTGGCTTTAAGATCACCCCATCACTCCAACAACCCTGGCTTTAAGATCACCCAAAGAGAAGGGTTTCCTTCTCCCTGGATTCCCTACTGAACATGATGGTCTATATTTTATCTCCTTAGACCCTCACAACAGCCCTATGAGATGAAGCATAGTAAGGCTTTCCTCCACTTAGATGTAAAGAAACAGGAACACAAAAGCTTCTGTGAAATACCTGAAGTCATCTTCTAACAAAGAAACCACAAGCAAAGCCCTGACTCTGTAGGCACATCATATTTGCTACATGATGGAACACACAAAAGTGAGGTATGGTGATGGCTGTGTAAACTAGGATAAAATTTTAAGGCTCACCCCCCACCGGCTGACTGAATGGACCCCCTCAGTGGCCAAAGGAATATCCTAAAATTAAATTCTCTGCCAGGAGGAGGGAAGTCAGACATGCCTTATGCCCCCCCCCCCGCAAGACAAACCTGCAGGTCCTCAATTTACACAACAAATCTATGTCCAGTGGATTATCTCTGATAACAGCTCCTTATGTTAAAACATTTCAGGCCTTTAGACAAAGCTTCATGTCTTTTACAAGCCAAAGAAACTTTAAACCCACCTATAACCTGTAAGGCCCCCCCCACTTCGAGATGTCCTACCTTTTTGGGCCAAACCAATGTATGCTTCCTATGTAATGATTGATGACTTTACCTGTAGTCCCTGCCTCCCTAAAATGTATAAAACCAAACTGTAACCTAACCACATCGAGTTCACTTGCTCAAGACCTGTTGGGAGTGGCTCTGTCTGGGTCATGGTTCCCAAATTTGGCTCAGAATAAATCTCTTTAAAATTATTTTACAGAGTTTGGCTTTTTTTCCGTTGACAGCTGCCCAACAACATGCAAGTACTTAATACCACTGAAATGTACACTTAAAAATGATTAAGATAGGAAGGTTTATGTTATGTGTATTTTACCACAATAAAAAATTGAGAAAATACAAGTTTATTAAAAACAAAAAAGGAAAGAAAAGAAAAAGCAAGGTAGTGATATGACGTTGTATACCAGGTACTACCATTGGTCTATAATCTTGGCTTTGATCATTAGCACAGTTGGCCTGTCATTAGCACAAATACTCTGGTAATGGAGAAGACATCACTTTATATTTTATGTCCAACTTGATCTTTTTCAGAGGAGTTTCCCATATATTGCCTGCTTTCTTTCTTATTTTCTCATCCCATTATTTATTCATTCAGTGGACATTTAAAGAGCACCTCTTTGTGCCAAGCACTGCTCTAAGCAGATACTCAGTGTTCAAATACTAAATAGTTCCATACCAGTTGGTAAATAGCTGCTGCCCACAGTATCCCATCCCACTCCACACTGGCAACCCTGATCTCTTCCTTGGGACCCCACCCCCACCCTAGACTTGCCCATGGTTAGCAAAGCAGGAAGCCTCCAGGATTCTGCCCCCCCTCCCCCCCCCACCCCCGCCACCTTCCAATTTAATTGGTGAATACCTAGGTCTAACCCCTTGTTAAATATTTTATCACCCTCTAGATATAACAATGAACAAAACAGACAAGGTCCCTACCCTCAGGTCTGGAAAAGAGATAATGAGTAAGTAAAAATATAAACAAACAAGGTAATAGTAGCATGCTGTAAAGAAAATAAAACAGTAAAGGGCTAGAGAGTGACTAGGGGTGAGGGTTACAGGGTGGAATTTGAGAGAAAAATCTCTGAGATGAACACATTAGAAGGAACCAGGCATGCAAAGTTCTGAAGAACATTCCAGATAAAAAGCAGAAATATCAAGGCCCTTTGGTGGCAGCAAGCATAGGATGTTCATGGTTAGAAGGCCAGCGTGATAAGAACATCTCAAGCAAGGAGATCACAGAGTAGACAGAGTCAGATCAGAAAGGATCTTCATGGCATTAGTAAGGAGAATAAATTTTATGCCAAGAAGAGTGAGCAATCATTAGACAGATCTATGGGTAATGACGGAATCTAATTTATATTTTTAAAAGATTACTCTGATAATTGTGTGGCAACTAAATTAGAGGGAAGCAAGAATGTAAAAAAGAAGATAACATATAAAGCTGTAGTGGTTATCCAGGTAAAACGATGACAGTGGCTTGGGCTACGTGATAGCAGTAGAGATGGAAAGATATATTCTGATTCAGTACATGATTCAGAGGTAAAGCTGACCAAACTTATAAAAAAGTATAATGTGGGATGAGGAAACAAAAGAAATCAAAATGACTATGTCTTCTGATGTAGCAAGTCACTGATGGTGGCCCATTTACTACAAAGAGAATGACTAGGGGAATAAATAGATTTGGAGAAAGAAAGAATAAAAATTCCTGTTTTTCCACAATAAATTTGAGATATCATTTATATATATAACGTGGAGCTATCAAACAGGCAGTTGGATATTTGATCTTCATAATAATCCTGTGAGGTAGATAAGGAAACCCTGGGATCATCCAAATTTTACAAATGAGAAAAATAAGGCTCAGAGAGAAAGGCTTGTTTTAATACATAATATTTTTATTAGTCAATGTCCTTTGAGAGAGGGCTGATTATACATTTTTAAAAGAGGAACAGTTTCACTGTTAAGAACTTCTCTCTGATAAAACACACCTACCTAGTTTGCTCCATATAGGCTATACTGCTGATCCAAAGGTCCTTTACATCCAGAGAAGATTGCCCTATTTTGAGACTTATACAACTAGAAACATTTAACATATGTGACATCTAACTGAGATGTATGAAGGATGCACATAATTGACTATCTTCTTAACTGTATCAACAATTAAAGTACACATGATATGAAGCATAAAATTCTCTTTAAAAATAGACCATAATTCTTAGTTTCTTCTTTATTCAGAGTTTGTGTCAAAAAGCTTTCTGGGGAATGCATTTCTAAAATTAGAAAAGAAAATCAATCTGGAAATGACCAATACGAGAATAATCACTTTACACTGCTTCTCAGGACTTTAACTGGTGTGGAAGACAAGCTCATGCTGTGCTCAGCACTTCTTCCACCACGCTGGGACTGCTTGTTTTCCCTTTGGTTGCTTTAAAGTAATGGAAACTTCTGCATTAGAAGACACATTTTATCACAGAGTATTTTATCACAAGCTCAATACATTTGTAACTAAAATTCCTTTCAAAATTCTAGAGGTAGCCTGCTGAAAGACCCACACCAAACAAAACAGGAAGAATAAGAGTTAAAAAGGAAAGAAGAAAGAGAAAGGTTGAGAGAGGGAAAGAGGGAAAAAGAAATGAGAAGAACAGCAGATGACCTCTTCTTGATGGCAATCCTTTATGACAAAGGATCCACAAATAACATGTTCACAAAGCACTACAAACCCCTGCAGGAAAGACATGCTTGTTTATAAAGCATGAATCGAGAGATGATACACGCTGTCTATATTTTAATCACAATGTCAATTATGAGTTACAAATAAATAGCAATTATCAATGTAAAGTAAAAAGCACACCCGCTTACTTCAGCTTATCAGCACTTCACGGAACCTTCATGCCTTTTCATGTGTGCTCTTAAAATAAAAGCAATAGCCTGGCTGGCACTACAAATAATCCTAGTATCCTAAGAATTGGAAGGAAATGTGGGAGTCATTACATCCAACCCTCTCATTTTACAGATAAGGAAACTAAGTAAAGCTAAGAGAGATAAAGTCCATCATCACAGAGACCCTTCAGGATGAAAAACTTAACTTTTCTGATTCTTAGCAACTGTTCTTTGTACTATACCATGCTATCAACTACAGGGCAAAAAAGCAACAGTCCCACAAGGAATGGCCCAAGGTTTTGCTGCAGCCAGGTCAAGGGAGGATAAGTGGGCAGAGATGGGTTCCTCAGTGCTAGAAGCAAGGCCCCGGCCCCAGCCTCAGCCTGGCTGACAGCCTGTCACTCTTCTCAGCCTCACCCTGCAGCAGTTGACAGCCTTTCCAACAATACCGCTGGGCTTTCTTCACCCGGAGCTTTAGGTTTGATGTGGCAGAATTTGATGTCTAGTAGCTGGTGCCCCTTCCCTCAAGGTCGTTAGAATAAGGCCCTTGAAACGCCATACAGCAGTGTTGCTTCGAAGGCACCAGAGGATCACAGGCCCTCCCCAATGAGGGGAAATGACACCTCTCTTCTCCAACCTTTATACCAGCATACTACTAACTGGATAACACACACATCCCTGAAAAGATATTATAGGCTGCAAGTATGTTTTAGCCCTGATGGTTTCTACCTTCTATGTTTTTGCTCAATCCCAGCATATATAGGAAATTCCAGAAACATCCACTTCAAAACTCTCTAGCATGGGTCATGTGGAATTCATATTGACATTTTAGTGCAGGCAGAGAACAAAATTTCTAATCAAAATTATTTTCTAAAAAGTCTTATCTAGTTATTAGGGAGGCTATAATATACGCAAGATTTATACTGTTTGCCTATTATTGCAAACATTTGCAAAGATGAATGAATGGATGATAAAAATAATAACAATCCTCCACTATAAAATCTAGGATTTCCTCTTCTCCCAAAAAAGGAACCACTCAACTGTCTTTAAAAATCTTCCATAGGCCGGGCGCTGTGGCTCACGCCTGTAATCCTAGCTCTTGGGAGGCCGAGGTGGGCGGATTGCTCAAGTTCAGGAGTTCAAAACCAGCCTGAGCAAGAGCGAGACCCCGTCTCTACTATAAATAGAAAGAAATTAATTGGCCAACTGATATATATATAAAAAATTAGCCGGGCATGGTGGCGCATGCCTGTAGTCCCAGCTACTCAGGAGGCTGAGGCAGAAGGATCACTCGAGCCCAGGAGTTTGAGGTTGCTGTGAGCTAGGCTGACGCCACGGCACTCACTCTAGCCTGGACAACAAAGCGAGACTCTGTCTCAAAAAAAAAAAAAAAAAAATCTTCCATAATGGCCAGGCACTGTGGCTCACGCCTATAATCCTAGCACTCTGGGAAGCTAAGGTAGGCAGATTGCTCAAGGCCAGGAGTTCGAAACCAGCCTGAACAACAGCAAGACCCCGTCTCTACTAAAAATAGAAAGAAATTAATCGGCCAACTAAAAATATATAGAAAAAATTAGCCGGGCATGGTGGCACATGCCTGTAGTCCCAGCTACTCGGGAGGCTGCAGCAGAAGGACTGCTTGAGCCCAGGAGTTTGAGGTTGCTGTGAGCTAGGCTGATGCCACAGCACTCTAGCCTGGGCAACAGAGTGAGACTCTGTCTCAAAAAAAAAACTTCCATAATATTATACTTTATTCATATTCATACACACACAGACACACACATATATGTATTTTTTTCCTGGAAATGGCTCTGTTAGACACTCTTTTTATTAAAACACCTATAACAACTGTGGAATCCAAGGTACACATTGCAATTCCAAGATTCTCTCACTGACTACTAGAAAATAAAATCTAGACTATAAACACCCCATCAACACTAGTCCACATTTTCCACCCCAGATCAATTTCCAGACTGCTAATAATCTCCACCATCTCCCAATCCCACTGAAAAAGTGACCTGGATTTTATTTGACAGCATTGGCATTTCACTGGCCTGATTATAGAAAATAATTATGAAGAAAATACTTACAGCATAGGCACCTATCAAAAATGCTGCATTTGCTCTTTTCCGTTGGTCAAAACAGGTGTAGTGCACTATTTTCTTTCTTGATAAACTGTATGACTAGAAAGATGAGATAAAGAAGGGTTAGAATAACCATAGAAACAACGTTAAAATACACACAAGACAAATATCATCTCTTAAATTTCAAGATGTGTCACAATGTGTAAACTTTAATCACTTTCAACTTTAATTTCTATGGCATCTGGACATGAGCATTGGGGGGTGGAGGATTACTAGCTCAGACTTCTTAGAGCCCAATTATGATATAAGAATCAATATAACAAATATTTTTCTTTCCAAGAAAAGAAATTCATATAGTGAATAACAATTACATTATTGGCATCTCTATTAGCAGGAATCATTTTTTATGATTTAATCTTGATCTTATATATAAAATCTATTTACCCCTTTTTACTCCCTATGTGCCACTCCTACTCCCAGGAAAGTTACCTATATTTTCTATATTGTACAGTTTGTTTTTAAAGGTGTCAACCAGTCTATCGTCTTCTAAATTTTTTTCATTTTTAGAGACCAATATTAATATTTCCTTTCTAAGATGTTCTATAATAATCCCCTTTTAATTATCTGAAAATCTGAAAATAAATGGTTAACAGAAAAGATGAACCATCAGAAGAACTATATTAACAAACAGTTTAATAGAATACAATATCCATATATTAAATTCATGGATTCAAACAAAAAGTTATTAAGCACCTGCTGTATGCCAAGCAATATGCTGCATGCTCAGGTATTTAACTAAATCCAAAATAATCAACATGGTATGCTGTATACATGCTAAACAAGAAAAGTAGTAACAGAAAAGATCTGTTAAAATGAAACCAAATTATAAATCAAAACTCAAATAAATATAAGACAATGAAAACATAGACACAACTCAAAGACATTTGTTCAATTTCCTCCTATTTCAAAAGTTGTGGTATGTTGACAAATGGTTTTCAAAATATAGGCACATAAGTACATTTTATTATTTGTCCATAAATTCATAGTGACTATATAAACATCTTTTTATACCTTATACATTGAACAGAGAATCCCTGCTTTTAGAACCCCTTTAAAAATATAAACAGAGCTCAACTACATACTCTTCTTTACCCTGCTATTATCTACAAAGAAAAAAAAAACTCTTCCCACACTGAAGAATATTCTAAGATGAAACTGCTACATTCTGGCTTTAGCACATAACCACAGAAAACGTAGCTACTAGCACATAACCACAGAAAACATAGCTACTAGCTAAGCATACCCCAGCAATGAGCCAGTAGGCCTTCATCACTCCAAATCAGGCCTTTCAGGTTATTCTTGATAACCAAGAATCACATTTTCTGAAAATGGTAGTGCCCTTTTTAATTGAACTTTTAAAAATCAGTGTTTGACTCAAAGAAAATCTCTTATTATCAATGCCCTTATTTTCTGACAGGCTTGTGAAAATATTCCTATGAAATAGACAGAAAAAAAGTACAATATTTTCTTTAATTCAGCTCAGTCAAGTTAACGCACTAAAGTTATTTAAAGACCTCAAGATTACTAACCACTGGTGCCGACACTTGATTCCTTGCTTTCTCAATTTGGAACTACTGACTTTTTGGACATTTCCTCTTTCTATTTTATTATTTGTTTGTTGGGTGATTGGTTGGTTTTGCCACTTATTGTTCCCCACCCATAAGTTTGATTTATCACAAGGGGAGTAAAGTCTCTTCAGACCTAAGCATCTCTTATTGTCTCTGAATCTCAAATACCTAAAGATTGCCTGACATAGGCCAGCCTCTCCATACACACGAATAAGGCTGAGCATAAGGACTCACCAGCTCTTCTGGCTCCCAGCCTCTCACTATTTACATTTCCTGCTTCCCTAAAAAAATACTTGTGGGAAAGAAAATCTATCTTGAAGTCTGGATTATTTGGGGGGGTTTTTTGTTTGTGTTTGTTTTGAGACAGAGTCTCATTCTGTCGCCCAGTCTAGAATGCAGTGGCACAATCATAGCTCACTGCAACCTCAAACTCTTGGGCTCAAGGGACTCTCCTGCCTCAGCCTCCAGAGTAACTGTGACTACAGATGCATGTCACCACGACCAGCTATTTGTTCCTATTTTTGGTAGAAATGGGGTCTCACTCTTGCTCAGGCTGGTTTTGAACTCCTAGCCCCAAGCCATCCTCCTGCCTCAGCCTCCCACAGTGCTAGGATTACAGGTGTAAGCCACCGTGCCTGGCCTAGATTATCTGTTTTGATGCTCTTTTCTCCTAAGAATTTAGGTTTCATAACGAACTACTGTTAATCATTTAACAACATGGAACTGTGTTTATTTTATAAATCTACTTGCCAAAGTGACAACTCATATACCTTTTCTTTCATCACCGATGCTCATTTCTTGTTTGTTTGGGGGTTTTGAGGGAAAGTTTTTATGTTTGTTTGCTTTTTGTTTTCTCTTAGTCTAAAGTATATGGAATACAGAGTCCATTCTGGACTAGGAAGCATGAAGGTAAAGGACAGAATTCTGATAGAGATCATTTCACTGCATACCTATAAATACTCCTTAAGGAAAAAAAAGAGCTGCCTTGTTCTCCCATAAACTTAACCATACCCAATCGTGGGGGAAAAAATGCTTTTTAAGTATATATAATACAAACTAAAATTTTAAAGATTTTAGAAGAATTTTTTTAAACTTTACAAGCTTTCAGAAATTATATCAGTTAAAGAATGGCTTTCAAAAAGTCTACCTAGAAATAATTTTAACTACTTAAAAAGATTTCCTATGAGAAGCTGCCTACAGAAAGTAAATACAACTCTTTTTTTTACTTTTTTTTTGAGAGCTTCCTAACTGGTTTTTAGGGAAAAGTTTAAAGCTCCTAATATTTACCTTGCTTAGATTTTTCTGGAATTCAATTTTCTCAGTTACATCTCAAAAGCACTACAGACAAGAAATAATCTGCTCAGCAAAGCTCAGACAGTATCTCTTGGATCAGATCACTAAGAGTACAATTGGCTCAAGGAATCAAAATTAATTCAAAGTGAATGAAAACAGAGGAAAATTTTACATACTGTAGGCCTGTCCTAATTTCCCTCCTTACCACACCCAGGCCTCCCTCTTATGGTCACCCTGCCCCATAGTTCAATACTAGTAACACTGTTCAATAGAGGAGATATTTGGGTAACAGAATGAAAAATTTCAGGGATAACAAAACATTTTGTCAATCGTTTAGCTGATGTTTATATGATTGGGCTGATATACAAAACTCTTTTAATGTTTTTTTCCTCTCAAATATTAAATATGCCCCTCCCTTTAAAAAAAAAAAACCTATTCATAATCAAAGGACCTACAATAAACAGTATCAGTGGAGACACTGATAACTGAATTAGCTTTAGAAGAACATTAACTCATTTTCCCAGATCTTTCATGAAAGAACTTTACAATACAGGGAAAGTAAGTCACATTTGGAGACAATAGGATTCTATTTTATAAATGAACCCAGTAGATGTTTTCTCAGATTCTGCCCTAATGCCAGGAGAACATCATGCCTCCAAACTGGACAGCAGCCCCTTCCTTACTCTAGTCTGTCTCTTCTGAAGCCTGGTATACTGACCCAAACTTTCAAGAAGAACACTTGCAAAGTAATGCCATAATCGCTGGCTTTCAGTGAGCGATATGCTCTATTACAGACTCTTTTTGCTTTATATGAGAAGCTTACAGGTTACAAAACAAAAATACTATGTGCAATAGCAAAGTGACGTTAAAAATTGGTCAAATAAGCAGGATAAACCCATAACTGTTCCACTGAGCTGGATAATTTGTGTAAATCTCAATTATGAGGCCATAACAAGTTTCGTGGCTCAGAATTTAAATAATTGTCAGGTTGAATTGGTCAATATTACTAAAATATCTTAGAAATAAAAAACTAAATCTAAATTGAAACTATATTTTATTATTATATTATTGCATTATATTTCATCCTCTTAAAAGACTGGTTCAGAATCGCCTAGAGGGCTTATTAAAACACAGATTTTTACCTCCTGAGAATCTGGGTCAGTAGAGCCTAAGAATTTGCATTTCTAATGGGTTCCCAGGGAATGCTGACACTTCTGGTACAGGAACCACACACTGAAATCCACTACTGCAAGATATTGCTAAACTTTGGAGAAGAACTGCATAAACATGTGACTGGTCCCACTCCTGGAAATGTCTTACATGGGTCCTAAAACACTGTCCCATCTGGTCAAGTAACCCCAAAAGAACTTTAAATTTTTATAAAGGAATTTCAAATCATGCCATAAGCCTTTTAAAAGCATGTTACAATATATACATTTCCCCAGATTCCTCAAAAAACTTGATTACAATTTGTAAATCATGCATTCCAGGTGTTAACTTAGGAACAAGTTCTTTTTAATGATTCCATAATTAAGCTGTCTTAAATGGCATTATTCTAAAGGTTCCAAATTCAGATGTTCTCAGTGGCCAAGAATTTGAAGTGGGGCAGTTGGCAAACTAGAAAAGCATTCCCTGTCCAAAGTACTCTAAGCTCCAACTTGCTGCTCACATGCAGGAATCTGGGCCCAGAATTGTCAGATATTGTAATATTTAAAAGAAGCCAAAAATCTAGAATTTTGTGGAAGTTTTCATAAATTGAAGATGTTGACTATGAATCTTAATTTTTTTAAACAGTGTTTCATGTCCAACGAAACATGTCTGTGGGCCAAATGCAGCCCACAGGTGACCAGTTTGCTGGATCTGGGTGCCAGGATACTGCGGCTGAAGAAAGTTCTATTGGTTCTAGCAGCATGAATCGAGCAGCTGTTGTGTGTCAAACACTGCTGAGCAATGAGGTGACAGGGGAGGGTGCCCTGGTCTGTAGCCTCATAGGTTCACAATCTAATGACTATTTGATGCAAATATTGGCCAAGGTTTATTACAAATCTTGGTTTATTACAAACCAAGGTTTATTATAAACAGAAAAGAATAACTGCATAGGGATGCATTCACAGCACACAAGGACCAATGAAATGATATTAATTACAGGTATAATAATTGTTACATTTAAAAATGCCAAAACAGGCCAGGCGTGGTGGCTCACACCTATAATCCTAGCACTCTGGGAGGATCACTTGAACTCAGGAGTTTGAGACCAGCCTAAGCAAGACTGAGGCCTCGCCTCCACTAAAAATACAAAAATTAGCCCGGTGTGGTGGTACATGCCTGTAGTGCCAGCTACTCGGGAGGCTGAGGCAGAAGAATTGCTTGAGCCCAGGAGTTTGAGGTTGCTGTGAGCTAGGCTGACGCCACGGCACTCTAGACCAGGCAACAGAGTGAGACTCTGCCTCAAAAAGAAAACAAAAAACAAGGCCAAAACAACAGTAGATAACAGATGGGATTTAGTATTAAATACCTATTAATATAATCAAACTAATAGAAACATCTAGACTTGTATTGCTTACCTGAGAGTCAAAGTTTTCCCCCTCTTATGTAAATCATGGTAAGTGTATAATATATCAAATAAATATTTAATTGTACTTGTAAAACAAAGAACAATGACTGCTATAATAGAATAATACGAATTAAGATAAAGGTATTGAGCCCAGACAGACATTTTCTATCTCAGAAAGAAAAGCTATGTAAAAGGTTGCATTCTAGTGGGATTACTCCTTATGAAAAACAAGCTGTAAGAAGTCAGGGAGAGAAGAAAATGATGACAAGCTACACAAATAACAAACAGGCCAGGCTATCCTTGGTTTATGGTAACAAACACAAATCATGCACTTGTTCAGCTTAAGTCAGGAGACCACAAACTGTGTTACCCATTCAACAATAAAAGGGGATGCAATTAAGCTTAAAGCCAAAAAAATAAAAAAGTGGTAATGGTCAATTCAAAATAACAAGAAACACAGAGTTTAAGCAGCCTTTTGGAAAAGTCATTTGCCATGCTTAAGAGTAAATCTTCAAGTTATTTGGTTAGATTGCTATGTTTAATGAAATTGTATGAATCAGTCTGAGCTAAAGAAGATATTAGTGCAGCCCGTATAATATGCTCTTCAATAAAAAAGAGAGCCCATGCAATTCCCTAAACAAGCAAGCTCCCGCCAATGATGGCAGTCTGATTAAATAGATCACAGCACAGGGACCATGATGACCAAGGCTCCATTCTCTCACAGGTGACTAGGCTAGCCCAGGAATGGCCACAGCAATCAGCATCTCCATAGCAATCAGTGGTCATCTCACTACAAAAGCAATAAAATGAACAGGTCTTGCTGTGAGCAGCCACGACCTTTACATGTTTTACCTCCAACTTTCTCAGGAAAGGGATATTCTTGAAAATTTTCTTTGGCTGTACAAAACAAAATATGGTTTATGTTTTTACTTAGTGCTATGATAAACTAAGGTGAGTAATTTCTTTAAAAAAGAAAAAGATGTCTCTGTATGGTCCATTTTGTCTCAGACCCAATACATTTCATTAATGAAATAGCACATTTCATTAAAGTAGAAGTCAAAATGTCAGGAAAAGTTGCTCATAAAGATTATTTGATCATGTTCATAACTACTGAAGGCATGTGGGCATTTTCTATAAATGGGGCTCTTCTTGCCTGAGGATCCCCGAATGGGCATAAAAGGCCCATGCCTTGCCAGCTTTGTATATGCTCACGCCCATGAGCATTAACACTGCTTTGTACCTCTTTAAACTACATGAACTAGCTCCGGAATGTAGCTTGCTTTTTTCCTCCCCCAAAGCCCATGAACCTGAAACAGAAGAGATCCACGTGAAGAAATCTCAACATGTTGAAATCTCAACATGCTTTTATAGTTATAATAAGAGGGTGGTCTAATCAAATCAAAAGAGTACTTGTGTACAACCACCTGATATGGTGGCAGGTGCCTGGTTTCCAGGATAGGATTACTGCACTGATTCATTCAGCAACAAGGACATTCCCTGGGCCCCACCATCTGCCAGGTACTTCCAGTGCTTCAGTACAATCGTTCATTTCATGATGTCCATCCCCTGCCCCTTTTACAATGAAAGGACTATGTGGGATGTTTTGTATATTTAAAATTACATTTCTGTGAATATTCTTTTAATCCTTTTTAAAACAGTCCTCGAGATTATTGTAATTATCCCACTGATTCATAACACCGGGTATTAAAATAAAAAAAAAATATCGCTGCCCTAGAAACTGTCCCCTTTTTTCAGAGATATTTTTTCCTCCCAAGTTGGGGTTTTATTTTTCCCTGAGGAAAAGTGAAATCAATAATTAAAACTGTATTGACTATTTTAGGAAAAGCCAATTCAGTCATATTACCTTTATAAAACTTTTAGATTATCAAATTAGTAATTAAAAGATATTTTTAACTAATAAAGTTTGGAGATTAAATTTGGGTTTTTTGTTAAATAGCACAATTTGTTATTTATTAATACAGTCTTCTCTTTCAGAAGCCCTTATAGTCTAAAGCCCAGCGTTCTTAGCATTGTCTGTGCCAAGGATCCCTCTGAAAACCTGTCAAAAAGCTATAAATCCAACAGAAGAAAAATGTAAATATACACAAAATTTTATAATTTTAAGGGTTTATGGATTCCTTGGAATACCAGATTAATAAGTCAACTCATCAATCATTGATGACATTTTACATTAAATAACATACCCAGTTTTACAAATTGTTCTCACTTCAGTAAATCTTCCCTCTTTTGATTGCTTCCTCCATCACAATAACTATTGACCAGAAATAGCAAACTGCAACCTATTACTGCAAAACTCGTAGTATTTATTAACACAATTTTGAAAGTACAGTTTAAAATAGGTAGCAGGGTTTTTGTTAGTGGTGGTGAGTTTTGTCTCTGAATTTTTAATCTAAGCAGATGTTTGATGGATAATTTTCCATTCTAATCAACATAATTAAAACTGAGGCCATTGGGAATAGAATGCAAATGGATACAAAAAAATAGCAATAAACCACCACTTCAAAGCATTAACTGGAAAAAATATATTTTGAGATAAAAAAAGGGAAATTTGGGTCTGGACTAGAATGCACAGCAAAATATTACCTGTCTGCAGAAGTTATCACATAAGGGTGGGAATCACAAAAGCTTTATTGGAAAGAATAAAAATTTCCAAACTGGAAAATAAAATGTGCCTAAAGGAATTAGGAAGTCACACAAGAGAAGAATCCTAGGACATAGTTATTAAAATAGTGCTAAATTATTCAGAGAAGTAAAGGAGTTTGAGGACCTAGCAAATGTCATCAGACTCAGCATTTAAGATGTTACTAGAACAGTTTCAGTAGAGTGGGGAAGGCAAAAGTTGGATAGCAAAGGATTAAGAAATCAGCGAGGAAGACCAGAGCAGATTTAAATTCCAGCTTTTTAAAGGACTGTGAAAATATCAAAATGTACATGAATCAAGTTTTAATATATTATATGATAGGTGGATGAGGCTGTCCATTGTACCATTTCTTTGTTTGAATTCTCAGGCATGGTTTGGCAGTGGAAGAACTCCATAATGTTAACAAATTCGATAAAAAGTAAATACATGAAAAAGAAAAAGAAATCAGCGAGTAGCAAGGATGTAAACACACTGCAGGCAGGCTATCCTTCTGAAACCTTGGGAAGCAAAATGATAAAAGAAGATCTTCAAGTGACAAAGTCAAGAGAAGTTTCTGTTTGGTGACCCTGTGCTGGGTACTGGGACACAAAGTTATATAACATGCTCCCATCCTCCAGAAACTCATAGTCTAGAGAGAAGCAGGTACAAATAACTAATTATAATTCATCAACAATAGAGACCTGCACAGAGAATTATGGGAAAACAAGGGAGGCACCTCCAGCCCAGTCCAGAAGGGCAAGAAGATGCTTCCTAGAGGATGGTAGCTGAGGCAAAGTATTAAAGAACAAGGAGTTGTCGAGCGAGAGGGGAAGGGCATTCCAGTCAGACTGGGCGTCACAAACAAATGCATGAACAGTTAACGTGCAGTGGGGTAAAGTGCAAGGCTGGGAGTGGCAGGGATACTGCAGTTTCCCAGTAAATTAGTGCATGATACCATCCACCACGACACCACCAAGGGTGGTAGCTGGCAAGGTACGCAAGGGAAAACGCAGAAAAGCAAGATGTCCAAACCTTTACTGAAATAAGCCACCATGGGCTATAGACAAAAGACATCAGCAAGGCTCCAATAGACTGAGAGAACAGGGAGTCTGAAGGTCTAGAGATCCCAGTAGGATGAGAGAGACAGAATGCGCAAGGCAAGGAACTAGAAGGGCATATTCTAAGTGGGAGAGTCTGGATTCTGGGTGCCTGGAGTGCCACCAGGGTGCCAGTAACAGTCTCTGGAGCAGAAGAGGCAGAGAAGCCTTGAAGCCACCATGGGACAAGGTGAAGCAGTTGGGACAACACTCCAAGTGAACACAGGAAGATTGTAAACCAGAAGCTGCAGTTACTACCGAAGGTGGAGAGAAGAACAGGAAGGATGCAGTCATAAACCCTGGAATCTAGGCCTGACTTTACAGCCTTGGGCAAGTCACATACCTCTCCCTGGTCTCCCTTTCTAAGTCTTGACTAAATGGTCATTTAGATTCCTAAAATTATATTGGGCAGCTTTCCCATATGGAAATGACAGCATTAAGTCTGGAAAGAAGGTGTTCATAAATTTTATAGAAGAACCGTCTTTATTATATTTCCAATCAGAATTCACAAATGTTATATTAGTAACTTTATTTTGTATAGGACCTTAAAATTTACTAAGCTTTTTACATCTATTTTCTAATATAATACTAACCAACACCCCGTGAGAATTCTGTAATTCCTATGCTATAGATGAAGAAATGGAGATTCCACAAGCCTGAAGCAATTGCAACTTTGGATTGGTAAAGTAAATCTTTTTCTCCTAAAATAGAGATTCTATTTGGCACACTTCTTTGAGATAACCCATGACTTACTAACATTTGAGTTTTGAAAATTCAATCCTTCAGCAAGTAGGAAAGTGTCCACTATTATACTAAAGCTAATTCATTCCAGGCATCCAATAGATTACCTGATCACAGAAACGAACCAAGGGGACTAGATTAAACTTTCATAATGCTGAAAGAAAGCTTTGTAAATGAAAGAAAATCAAAACAAGTTTTTATATGTACTTACCCATACTGTACAGTATAGAATATGGTAGAAAAAAACTAGTCTTAATTCAATCCATCTACTCTTGTGCAATTTCTATTAAGTAGAACACTGAGTCAGACCAGTGATTTTATTTTCCTAATAATGCACTTTCTCTTTGGTCACTCCACATAGTACTCAGTTCCCAGATCATTAATACCCAGTTCATACCAACTCATACCAACATGACTAATTAGGAAAGCAAAGAAATTCCTTAGTCCTCAAAAAGAAGAGATAAACTTCAATTATTTGTTAATTATCCTTTCCTTGCTAACTCAGCAATTAAAAGTTCTTTTATATAAAAAGGATATTATTATTTACTTCCTTGATGATTGCAAAAATCTCTATTTTATTTTCTAAATTACTGTCAGTTGCTTCTTTTCCGAAAAACAGATCTGGTTTAGTTAAAGGAATTTACATATATCTTTTCAAGCCACACAACTTTGTAAGTTAACTCCTAGAAAAGTTGAATGCAATAGATTTTATGTTATATGATTACTGACTAAAAAGATCTCTCTTTGTTATCATTCCATGACCATTTAGCACTTTGGGATCAATTGGCAAAAATTTATAAATTCATAAATACATAATATATTCTATAGGAAACTCTCCATCAGACTGCCTTGTATACCTAAGTTCAATAAATACCAAACAGATCAAAAGATAATCATTGAACAGTTAATATGTACAAGGCACTGTACTATGTAACACTAGCAACATTTTACCTAACAGAAACAATAAAATACCGGAGCATTATAATTTAGTAGTTATCCTTAAAAACCTGCTCTGTAATATTTTGCCTTTCAAACTGAAATATTTAAGATCTCCATTTAGAAACTGGAAGAAATAGATAAATATTGCTTTCTGTGTGATGAAATAAGTTTACCAAAACTAGGACTATAGATGGCACTCTTCCTCATATGGTTAAAGAGGAAAAAAAGAAAGCTACATGCCAAAACCCACGTATAAATACAGAAAATGAAACCAGATCCCCACATAAAATCAAAACTATAAATGAATACTAAATATATGAATTCTGCCATATCAGGTAAAGTCAATGCCCCATCACTGCTGGCTCATCAATTTCACTCGGCTGTTAACTACATGGAGATAACATTCAAGAAATATGCAAAAATTTCAATCTTGATCAGACAGAAAAGGGTCACGTCCCAGAGCTTCAGCCCTGATGAGCCCCTTCATCACTGGTAACAGTGTCTACAAGTGGATCTGAAGGTTTCAGAAAAATTATCCTAGCAGGGAATTTGATAGAGACTCGTTAACAATAAGCTAAAAAGAACCTGTGCTTTTTCTTTCTTAGATCACTATGCCAATGACTTCATTCAGCTCACATTGCAATTCATACTGAAAAATGAAAGAGGTTACCATGTCCTTTGTGGTGTCATCGGGAGGATCAATTTCAACTTCTAAGTGAACTACTCAAATTTTCAAAGATCGAGACTACCTGACTAAAGTGTTTGTATCCCTGTGATATTCTGAAATGTTTAAATTTATAATTAAAAAAGAAAAAAGACTATCTGAGTAAACGGTGTGTGCACAACAATCCCACTGGGCAGATCATGTGGTTCAAACATTTTAATACCAAAATATAAACATCACTATAATACTCACTTTTAGTTTCTTGTTTAGTTTACAGCAATATCTGTACACCATTGCCAAATTCAGAGGTCCAAAATCTGCATAGAAACTAAGACATAAGAAAACAAACAAAAAATGTAATATTTAGCAGAATTATCAGTGATGTCAAAGCTCGTTTTTATTTTCGATAAATTTGCAATCAAATTCCAATTATCTTCAGAGAAATAAGGATCATTATATAACTAATCTGATTTATGGTAATCCAAATAACTAATGTTTTCACTCTACTAATGCCCTCCAGCTACTAGTGAGAAGAACACAGAGGTGCCAAAGAAGAAAACCTACAATGATTTGAAATAAAAGTTCTTGCGTAGAGTGGAATGATGTACAATGGAGACTCAGAAGTGGAGCAGGTGCTAGATAATGAGAAATTACTTAATGGGTACGACGTACTTTATTCGGGTGATGGATACTGTAAAAGCCCTGACTTGACCATTACTACACAAAATTGTACTTGTACTCCATAAATGTATACAAATTTAAAACATAAAAAATAAAAGGCAAAGAAAAAAGAAATAAAAATTCTTGATTTATTTCTAAAGTTCCCAGTGTGGTGCTATGCTGTATATATAAACAAATACCCATGAATCCAAAATGAGCTATACTTATAACCCAGTTACTGACGAGTCTAAGACCAATCAACAAGAACTCACTCTAAAAAAACTAAAATGAAAAGAACACAGAATCTCTCCCTCTCCTGGGACCTCCTTATTTCCTGAGACATGACAATACTGAAATCAGACAAATAACCCTTTAAGTGTTCAAGTGAAAGGAAGAGTCACACATCTTGCACTTTAAATCAAAACCCAAAAATGATTAAGCTTAGTGACGATGGCAAGAAAGGCAAAAAGCTAGGCCTCTTGCACCAAACAGCCAAGCTGTGAATGCAAAGGAAAAGTTCTTGGGAAAAAAAAATTAAAAGTGCTACTCTGGTGAGCACATGAATGGATAAGAAAGCAAAATAGCCTTATTCCTGATAGGGAAAAAGTTTTAGTCATCAGGATAGAAGATCAAGCCAGCCACAACATTCACTTAAGCCAAAATCTAATCCAGAGCAAGGCCCTAACTCTCAATTCTATAAGAAAGCTGAGAGAGGTGAGGAAGCTGCAGAGGCAAAGTTTTAAGCTAGCACAGATTGATTGATTCCTCAGGTTTAAGATTCACAGGAGAAGGTCAAAATATCAACATTAACAGGAGTTTGGAAGAAGCTGATTCCAACTCTCATGGATGACTTTGAGGGGTTCAAGACTTCAGTGGAGGAAGTCACTGTAGATGTGGTGGAAATAGCAAAAGAACTAGAACTTGAAGTGGAGCCTAAAGATGTGACTGAATTGCTGCAATCTCACGATAAAACTTGAATGGATAAGGAGTTGCTCCTTATAGATGAGCTAAGAAAGTGGTTTCTGGAGATGGAATCTAATCCTGGTGAAGAAACTGTGAACTTTGCTGAAATGACAACAAAGGATTTAGAATATTAAAACTTAGCTGATAAAGCAGCAGCTGAGTTTGAGAGGATTGACTCTAATTCTGACAGTTCTACTGTAGGTAGAATGCTATATCAAATAGCATCGCATGCTACAGAGAAATCTTTCATGAAAGGAAGAGTCAAGTGATCTGGCAGACATCACTGGTGTCTTATTTTTAAAAATTTCCATAGGCACCGCAACCTTCAGCAACTACCACCCCTCAGTCAGCAACCCCTCACATTGAGGCAAGACCCTCCACCAGCAAAAAGATTACAGCTCATTTAAGGCTCAGATGATCATTAGCATTTCTTAGCAATAAAGTATTTTTAATTAAGGCATGTACATTGATTTTTTAGACATGATGCTATTGTAGACTTAATAGACTACAGTATAGTGTAAACATAACTTGTATATGTACTGGGAAACCAAAAAATTTACATAACTCGCTTTATTGCAATATTCACTCTGGGCTGCAGTGGTCTGGAACTAAACCTGCAACATCTCGAAGCATACCTGTATGCAAATATGCACCTACCAGAATTGATTAAGGCAATCCTGTTTCTAAAACAGAGATGTTCTTGTCCTTGGGTTAACAGAAGCAAGACTTTTGACTAACATACCTTATCTTTTTCTACTTGAACATGAATATTGACACCAGTAGAATTTGAAGTTAAATCTGGAATTTTTAGTTATGGTTATTTGAGCTTTTTAAACTCACTTTGAACAAATTTCAGGAAAGCACAAAGAATTCAAGTCATGTAATTCCAGCTTCATACTAACCATTACGAACCAACTTCAATCTCAAATTCAAAGCTACACAGTTTCTAATAATACGGCTGGAAGAGTCAATTGTACTTTTGGAAGCAATGTGGTTAACAGATGATCCTATTTCACCAAACACCAGGAAAATATTAATAATTCGTATATCCAATAACACAGGAAAAGTAAATCAAATACAGACCTCATCTTTAAGTTGATCTGTACTCTCCAACATGTTAGCCACTAGCCATTGCTGTTTAAATTTAAATTAATTGAGTTACATAAATTAAAAATTCTCCTGTCACTTGAAATGTGTTCAAAAGCCACATGTGGCTAATGGCTACAAAATCACACAATGTTCTGTGCTGATGGACAATATTGATCAAGATGAAAAGATAAGACAAGAACAAAAATAACTATAAAAGACTAGAGAAACTGACAGGTACCATGAATGAGGTATAGATAAAATATTTGAAGACAATTAATATCCTTTCCTTTCAAGGGCCCATGTATTTCCGGACAGTGAGATTAGGTCTTGGTAATTTTTATCCCCTTTTGTTCAAGAATGTCATATTTCCAAAAAGCTAGTGTGGGAACTAAAGCAGGGGAGAATGGAAAAATAGGAAATGTAGTTCTCTCCTCCTTTCACTGTCCCTCAAAGAGACAAGTTGCTATAAAAGCAGGTTGCTATCCAAAGATAGCTGCAATGAAGAAGTTATGCCTTTCTTAGCCACAGCCAGGTTAAAGGTGGAGAAAAAACAAGCAATCTTAACCTAGAGGACTTCCTAACCCACAATATCTCTTCTTACCCCACAATATCTTGAAACTTAGCCTTCATAGCCCACAAAATAAAGAACAGCTTTCAAGCCATACTAAAAAATTCAGTCAAAAACTTTGCACAGCCAGGAGCAATAAAGGCAACAAACTCTTATCTTAAAGTCATTTGATATATCCTTTCCTTACAAAGCTTATGTTTATAAGAATATTAAAATAATATAGTTTCACATAGATGTAGCTTTCTAAGTAGCTAAATACATTTCTGAAAATGTCAAGATCATTGCAAAAATGGTCATAGTTACTCACACCATTCTGGTTATCAATAACTCTGGTATAATAAAATGCCATGAATAAAGAAGATACCTTCCCACGACATGCTTCTTTGTAAGAATCTTCTTCACCAGAGGTGAAGAAAAATGGAAACACATTTATAATCAATAGCTAGATGGAAATATCAAAATGAAAATCAGTTCATAATCAACTGAAATAAGTAAAATTTGCTAAGAAGCATAAAATACATATTTGGGCAACTTGGAACAAAGGCAGGAAAATGAGAGTTGGGCTCGGGGTGGAAGAGGAGGAATGGGAGGTCATCAACCAGCGGACATAAAAAGGGGGGAGAAATGGCAAAGATAAGCCTATTAGAGGCTCTGTGAATAAATCTGAGTGCTGAATGGGCTCCTGAACTTGAAGTTAATAACACTGGACTGTGTCTCTCCATTCTGGCAATTCCCAGGAAAAGGCTTCCAGAGCCACAGCCAAGCAAGAGCCCCCACTTTGTCTTGGCAGAAAGGAGGAGTATTCTGGCCTCATTTGGGCAGGGAAAAGGTTGGATATATTATGTTATTACTTCAGAGTACCCTCAGCTTCATCTCCAAATGAGTGAAAGAATGAGCAAATGAATCTCCCCACCAATTTGCAAATTTCCTCTAGCAAAGCTGGAAAATTAAAGGTCAATAACTAAAATGAAACTCATGAATTATTAAGTGAAAATTAGTCAATCTTTTATTCAATAAGTGTAAATAGCTAAAATCAAATTCTTTCCTGTTTTGACAGAAAAGAAATTAAAAGAATTGGAGCATTTGGAGTCCTACAAGTAGAGGAGGGGAATGAGGAGGAAGGTGGGTCATCTCCTTACGGGCAAGACAAAGAAATGGGAGCCCAAGGATCAGTGCAAATGTTCACCAGGGTCACTCACTACCCACAAATGCTGATCCTATAGATTTAAAGGGAAATAGAACCTGGGGCTAGAAGCCTCTTTGTCATTCATACTCAGCATGTCTATTTCACAAGATTCATGAAGTTTATGATGTATCATCATTTTATCTTTGGTTTTTCTTATCTTTTTTTTTTTTTTTAAGACAGGGTCTCGTTCTGTCACTCAGCTAGAGTGCAGTGGTGTCATCATAGCTCACTGAGACCTCAAACTCCTGGGCGCAAGCAATCCTCCAACCTCAGTCTCCCAAGTAACTAGGACTACAGCTGGGTGCCACCACACCCGGCTAATTTTTTTTTTTTTTTTTTTTTTGTAGAGATGGGGTTTCACTGTGTTGCTCAGACTGGTCCTGAACTCCTGGCTCAACCAATCCTCCCATATAAGTGTGAGCCACCGTGCCTAGCCTATCATTGTTTTTTTTCTAATAACTATGATATGACTCCATTCCCAGAAGAATCATTGTTTGAAGCACTGTTCTACCTTATTCTACATATTAGAAGCCTCATGTGAAAATTTTCAACTCCTCAGCAAAAAGATAAGCTGCATTCCAAGCATCACCCATTCACTCAACAAAATTTATAACTACCTCATCTGAGCAAGGCACTAGAAGTTAGTATATTAATCAAAGAGTGTTTGCAAAACAAAAACAAATCCCCCCCTCAAAATTTAACTGCTTTTAAAATAGGATGAAAAAAATCTTTAAGATCATTTTAAGACATGCCAGTCTTTTAATTTTTTTATCAGCAATGCTGATATTTTTTGTCTATTTATCTACTTACTCACACGAAGCCTGTTGACCACCAGTCCCTCTACCACCTACTGAGAAGACAAGATATTATTACCGTATGATAAATGTTAAGATAGCAGTGATAGCACAGTGAGATTATATGTATGCGTGGCATGTATAAAATGTATTAATCAGCACTGCTTCTGGGTGAGACACACCACCTGATATAGTCCCTATCACTAGAATATTATCAGCACCCTTCCAGTCAGATGATAAAGTTTCCATACATGGCTGAAACGCCATGTATGGAAATGATCCCATTTCTAAAAGGGCCTAACTGCTGAGTAAATACTAACCTAAGGCGAGGGCACAAGTCTGAGTTTTTTGCTCAAGCCCTTACAGCATAACTGCCTACAGTCACACTGATGCCGACTTCCTGGGGAAGCGCAGCTGTACTTTGAGCAAGCTTCCCACACACGCAGCAGTCTGACCTAGAGCTAAACACCACAGGAGCCAAGTGGTTTCAGTCTCAGTCTGGTCACTCAATGTCCCTATTCTGGTGTCTCAGCCTCTCTGGGACTTCACGTCCTCATCTATCAAGAAAGCCAGTGAATTAGATGGCTTCTAAAGTGCTTTCCAGCTATCACGTCATTGCATATATCACAATTCTGGCTATTATATGTACATATTACAGAGTCTACAGAGTCTATGACTATAGTTACCCCTACTGGACCCCTGCCAGTGGTTCAAACGTTTCTCAAGGGCTGCTTGCCCTATTTGATGCACTGTGTCCTCACAGTGTGTTGGGTCTGGGTCCAGAAGGCATTTCTCTCAGAGTGTCTCCTCAGGGAAGGAGAAGTACACAACTTTCTCCCTGAAATTCACTATGCTTCTGTTCTCCCACAGAACAGAAAGCAGTTTCATATATTAGAAACCTTGACATCATTATTATTTACCTATCTGAATAAAGTTGGACATTGCTTGAGACCATAAAGGAAGGAGAGAACCCCAATACCAACCCTCAATCCTGTCCTTTGATGCATTACCTAGGTTTCTGGAAAGTCCAGGTGTGCAACATGAGAGTGTGAGGAACCCTCCTGCTCTACTCGGTACCTTCTTGACCCAAGTCAAGTAGCAAGGTCAGGAAAAGCTCCAGCTGCCGCTCCTATAAAATGGTTGCATGCTGCCACTGAGCCTTAAAGCCAAACAACACATCCCAAGGAACCAACGAACTGTCTAGCAACAGGATCCATAATTCTGTGACTTACCTCTTTGCAGAGAGTTAATTAAGGAAAACCCCCTTTGAGACTCAGATTAATGGAAACGAAAGGAGATGTGTTCAGGAATGCACTGGCAAGATTAAAATTCACTCCCACACAGAAGCATTCTCAAGCAGTGTAAATTAACCCCATTATTCAATAACTGGTACTGAAGACAAGAGGGCTATGCAGGCAGTGGACAAGTAGCTCTGGTAGAAAACAGAATGATGACTGATCCCCACATTTTACAAAGTGGCTGAGGCTCTGAAAGGAAAATAATTACTCTAAAACTTGTGATGATCACATTACCTCTCTGAGCTCTTGAATTTAAACCAAAACCCTTAACCTTGCCTTCGAGACCCCAGATGGCACGGTTTCTACCTCTCTCTCTCTTTGGGGCCTTGTTTTGCACCCCCCCACCCCCAATTTTGTTAGTAGTAAACTCCAACCACAAGATTCCTTTTAGTTCCTGCCACCCTCTGGAGCCTAGTTAACATTTGCTCCTCCTTTAGGTCTCAGCCCCAGTCACGCTGCTTCAGGGAATTGTCCCCTGACCCACTCCCATCCCCACACCCCACCCACAGGGTCCGTTGTCATGTGTTTTCAAAGAACTGTGGGTCCTTCAGAGCACTCACAGGTAATCCTATGTCTGAACATTTGATTTATATCATCCCTACCACCCACTAGACTATAAGCACCTTGAGAACAGGGCTGGGTTAAAATAGACTCACTATTATTTCCCTAGCACCTGACACAGAGATGACTGAGCAAATAAGCAAAAGATTGTGACGTGGATGGTTCACCTGCAAAAATACTTCCTTCTTCCGTTCTAATCCTTCTAAACTATATGCCAGGTTAAATGTGGGGAGAGATATCATATGTCACATCTTATAAGCTTTGGGTACAAAATAAGACTAACTAGACAAAATTGACAAAAATGACCTCAGAAGGAAGGAGACTAAGAGTGGCAAGGTCCTCTGTCCCTCTCTAAGCACGGAAAGGTTAGGTGCACCCCCACAGCCTTCACCTGACAGCCACATCTTTATTACTGGAATGTTCCGAATGTGGCCTGCTCCAAAAGTAACCCCAATCTGAAAAGACTCACCCCAACTATTCATCACCCAACTCCTTTTTTCTTAGAAGCCCCCTCAATTGTGTCTGATAGTCTTATCAAGTTAAAATCTGCTTACTCTCTGGGGTTTTCTAGAGCTATAGGCAATCTGCTTTAGGGCACTGTGGAAGGAAACTTGTCTAACACTAGTGAGGGTTCTAGCAGAACTGGGAAGGCACCACAGTATTTTATAAGCCCATTATTCACAGCTTCCTGGAAGAGACCTTTTAAAACATTTTTCTTTGTCTCACACTTACAAAAAAAAATAGAAAATTTTTAACATTTCAGATTAATTCCACTGGTAAGACTCAATAATTTGGCCATCAAGACTAATGTAAATACTATATTAATTCCACGCATCCTTAAAAGAAAGGAAAATATATAGAGTAAGAAATCATTTATACAAGAATCCCTGATTCAGAAATCTCACCAATCTGGAATATAAGTGAGATCCCAAGTAAGCCAAAAACAAAGTTGTATTGTTTCTTCTAAATCCTGCCACAAACCCACGCCCTTTAGCTATGTTTATAAAAGAGTTACAGTCTCACATAGAGTCTATTTAGTCTTATTTTGGACCAAATGCTTCTAAAATGTGAAATCTGGTTTCCATGCCCATGGTAAGTTAGGCTCATCAGCAGACCATAGGGAAGAGGCAGCTACTAGTGACCGGTACCATTGACAGCAATGTCAAAAGCTAACCCCACAGCAAGCAGTACCTAGAAAGTACTCAACTCACAGTAGCAAGTCATCAATAAAAAAATGACCAAATAAATTAAAACCACTAAAAGATACAAGATGTTTACCAAACAAAGGCCATCTGATAAATGAGCGAAGAACCCTTTATTCCTCAGGAGCCCCTAAAACTATCCCTGAATTACAGCGAAACCGTTCAACCAATGTATTCATAACGATAGAATCTGAGGATTATAGAAAAAAAGTAAATCATGAGCAGTAAGGCAGAAATGTAGATTAATTTCACAAAGGTTCCATAAATTATTCAAAGTATAAAACTTTTTTGATACTTCAAGATGTATTAATAATTGTTCAATTCTCTGTAGAATTGCTTCACTGAAATGCCACATTCCCAGAGAGACAAAACTGAATAAATGCCTTACTAAAGAACATCAATCATTGTGACTAAATTTGAAATAAACCACTCTTTCTGGTTCTCAAAAGAAATTTAAATTTTATAACAAAATTTTATAACAAAATTAGTCCAAACTGGCAAATTCTTCAATTTATCACTAGGATTTGAACATGTTTAAGACCAAAATATTAAATAAGTTAATTAATAAAGGAAATATCTTATTCAAAAACTATAGTTCACACAAACTACCTCTTATAAAGGAATTCACTGTCAACCACAAATAATTGTGATCATTTACCAAATGTTTCCACATTGTCAAGGACTGGGAATAGTACATACTTTCAATAAATAGAGCAGTATTTTTGATGGCTCTCATTCAACATATCATTCTTTGGTGTCCTAGAAGTGTTTAGTTGACTAATAAAACCAACATTTTTTTTTTTCTTTAGGTAAACTGAAACTAAAGCTTTAAAAAAATTTTAAAGAAACAATGAATTCCACAATTCAGTATAGAAAACCCAACTCAAATCACAAAGCCAGAAAGGGACTTGAGATCAGCTGTCTCACCCACCTCTCCTGATTTTTAAATAATATCTAAATATCCAAGACAGACATTGTCTATTTTCTGCTTAAAGATCACAAAAGACAAAAACTCCATTATAATGACCCCTCTTTTTACTTTCTATCTCCCATCCCCAAAATAAAACCAAACAGCAAAAAATAAAAAAAATAAAATAAAAAAAAAAAAATAAAAATAAAAAAAATAAAACCAAACAGCAAAAAGATTGTTCCTTTCTCTAATTTACGTATTTCATCTTAAAGTTATCACTTTCTCCCATTCGCCCAAGCCAGAAACTTTGAATCCACCTCCTTCAATCCATTCTTTCTAGCCCCTCCATGTGGCTTTTTTTTTTTTGAGCCAAGAGTCTCACTCTGTTGCCCGGGCCAGACAGCCATGGCATCAGCCTAGCTCACAGCAACCTCAAACTCGTGGGCTCAAGCGATCCTGCTGCCTCAGCCTCCCAAGTAGCTGGGACTACAGGCATGCACCACCATGCCCGGCTCATTTTTTCTATATATTTTTAGTTGGCCAATTAATTTCTTTCTATTTTTAGTAAAGGCGGGGGTCTCGCTCTTGCTCAGGCTGGTCTCCAACTCCTGACCTTGAGCAATCCACCCACCTCGGAACGCCCGGCCCCATGTGGTCTCTCTGTTCCCCATTGCTACAACCCTAATCCAGTCCTGCTGTGGCCTACCTCCCACGACCCCCACCTCCCAGCCAAGGGGTACTCATCTAAAATAAAGCCTGAAGTAGATCAGTCGCTCTGCCATTCATAAACAAGCAGAACTGACTGACATCCAAATGGCATTCCACAATCCAGTCCCCACTAAGTGTCCAGCCTCACCTGTGACTGCTCTCTATTCAAATATTACACCTCATCTAATACAATCTGGCAGTTCACAAATACCACTTATGCCTTTTCTCAGGACTCTGCAGAAAACATCTTCTTTCCTTTTTTACTTCCTTCCTCATTCACTCACTCATTCATTCATTCAACTAAAATTCCTGAAGCCCATCACTATGCCAGGCACTGTGCTAGGTTTAGGGACATACTGGTGAGCAAAAACAAGTAGTACTGGTCCTCACAGAGATCATAAAAGGTACTCTTTGCTCTTACACACCCTTCAAAAGCTAGTTCAAACAACACTCTATGAAGTCTGTATAATCCTGGGCAGTAATAAGCTCTTCCTTCCTTGGACTCCTAACATATACGTTTGCAACTCTGGTCATATATTGCCCTGCACTATATTTGTTTCCACTTCCTTCCTTACATATGTGCGTGTATCTCCACTGCATTAGTATAGCGCTTTGCATCAAAATCTATCTCACCTAAATGTTAGGTTCTTATGTAGCAATTTTCAACCACTTACAAGCTTTAAGTTATGCTTTTCACTTCCCATAAAAATTCAAGTCCTTTTTTTTTCTTTAAGCACAAAGGTATATTGAGCTGCTGCTAAGTAGAAGTCATTTATTTTCGGCTGGGAATGTGTTTATGAACTTACAAATGAGAACATCTGATGTCTTAGGAATCTACTTCAAACAAAACAATGAAGCCGCCCTGTGGTGACCTGGCACAAAAGAACTTGGATGGCTGACAGATCCCATTGGGCTCTCCTGCAGCCCACTTGGATCCCTTTTTCAGGCTGCATGATTAAGACTAGCCCTGTTAAGAAAACTCTCCTTAGCACCTCTGTTATGTTTTATGTTTTCACCAGGCTTATCTCAAACAAACTTAAATAACTCAATCACAATTTATCATTATTATGAAGATTAGAGACCAACTATACATAAATCAAAATCTAGAAAGAAAAATTTGACTGTAGTGGGCCACAGAACTAAGAACAGTGAAATAAACAGATATATCTACTTCCTCATAATGTATACTACATCATAATGTTAGTTGTATACATAGGTATGCATATACACAAGCACACACCAAAAACTCAATGTGTTCAAAACAGAGGGTCAAAAAAAAAAAAAAGCAGCCCTAAACAATGCTGGGTTATTTTTGTCAGGTTAAGAGAGAGGGAAAGAGAAAGGAAGAAGAAAGTGTAAACCCTACTATCTTTTAAAAGCTAAATAGTTTTTAGAATTCTATGCAGAAATCATTATATGTTAAGTAATACCAGTTAAGCAGAATGAACATTTCACCAGCCTACAAAAGCAGTTTTCACAGGCTTACAAAAACTAGGTTTCTTTCATTTCCATATGTCCTACTAATATATAATAATAATTAACTCAATTTCTCTTCTCTCTTTTTGGCAGTACACCGAAAGGAAAAAAAGACAAAATTACATCTACAAAAATGAGATTATAAAGAAAAATTTTAATAATCACCATACATTCCCAGACAGGATCTGGACATAGCTTGTGCACACACTGTCAGTGGCATATTTCTCACTAAAGCCATCACTACCCAAGTTAAAGGGGTTGAGTCTGCCAGGAAAGGGCAACGCTGTCTCACACCACCCCCACCAGCCTTAGGCTCAGGACAACTGGGAAATGCCTGGACTCCTCGGAGGACTAATTGTTCCTTAATTCTGGCTCTGTCATTTACTAGCTAGTGACCTCAGTCAATATACTTACCCTCTCTGAGCCTCAGTTTCCTCATCTGTTAAGTAGTGATGGTAACAACACCTACCTCCCAGGGTTGTTCTGAGGATTGATTGAGTTAATACGTGCTTATAAAGCACTCAGAACACTTTACTGCCTGGCAGAGGACTATAAAATGTTAGCTGTTGTTGTTGTTGTTGTTACAGCTTTATTATTGTTCTCACAATGAAATCTGTCTCTAAATTCAACAAAATCTCCTCTTCTGTCTATACCATAGCAATCTGTAATGAGAACTGAGGTTCTACATGATGACCCTGAGACCCTATAAGATCATATATATGTGTATGTATGTATGTGCTTAGGTAGCATTTAACTTCCTATTAAATTATCCTACTTACTCTATATTTAATTTGAAATAAAAATGGAAAAACCAAAAGGATTTTTTCTCACTTACATCTAACCTAAATACTCATTTCCACCAACATCTCTAGGCAAGAGAAGTTCTTCTGTAATTCACCCAAAGATGTCCTACATTCACATTCTGACTCAAACCTATGCTATAGACAAGATAAAAGAAATCATTTTTCTATAAATTATTTATTCAAAAATTCCTGGCTACATTAATATCAGGTTACTTTAATTAAGGTTAAATGAAAATTGAATGTTTTAAATTATTTAAATATTCCATTTAGCTAATTAGTCCTCATTAGAGGCTGCTCATTTTTAACATGCTAAAACATTTGGTGAAATTCTTCAAGTCACTTAAGGAACTGCTTAAAATTCAGTTCCCAGAGTATCTCCACAAAGAGCTCTCTTCTGCATTTTCAATACCTTTCCTTTACAAACCAAAGGAGAAAAAAAAAATGATAATGAACAAGGCTGAAAATGAAGACCCTATATGTTATCCTTTCCAGCAAACTGGCTTTTTGTGTCATTAATGTCCAACTCTATACCCATGATCACCATTAGGAGGGACACATAAAGTTTATAAAATTAACATATTTGATTTCTCTAACTTTTTAGCCAAAAAAATATGAGCCAAATTATTAAAAGTAAGCCTCTATTTGTATTACAGGGCCCAGTTCCAATAACAAAGAATCTGCCTTTCTGGAGAGTTGTATGTTATTTGTAGCTTAATCAAATACAGATAAATCTTTGAAAGGCTCTCTTTTTATGGGGCTATTTTTGTACCACAAATGTGTTAGCCTATACACTGATCTTTACTCTGCCTTGTGAAATCATAACCCAAGGATAAAGTACAATTTCTTATCATCTCCATTTTATTAAATTCTTCATGCCTTTATACTAATAAGTTCTGTTTTAAAATCAAGCAGAAAATTCAAACTTTCATTCTAACAGCCTTACTTTATGAGAACACTTTGTTTAATTTGCTCTACCAGAGTCTCAGCAGGTTGCCATTTCAATCACAGAGTGCTATCATTCTTTTAACACTAAATAAACATCTGCACAAAACACAGCTGTGTCTAGAGTACCCATAGACCGATATTTAAAGAGTCTATTTCTCAATTCAAAAGTAGCAGGTTCTATGGTGATAATTTAGCCAGAAAGTAGCATTTCTTTTTGTTTGTTTGTTTCTTAGAGATGAGGCCTCACTATGTTGCTCAGGCTGGCCTTGAACTCCTCCCACCACAGCCTCCTGAATAGATGGGACACAGATACGCACCACTGCACCTGGCTGGAAAGGCAGCATTTCATTTTAATATTCAGCAAATAATTACACAGAAGGCTGTATGGGTACTATGTGATCATGAATATACATACACTCCTTCCTTAGAGACATGCACATTATTATGTGACAGTCAAGATCTTTCCTCACCACAGGACATCCTCCACAAACAGAACCCAGGTTATGACAGGTCCTTCAAGGGGCTCTGCAGTCTCTCTCAGCCTATACTTCCAAGACGCAGAGCTATCTAGATGGAGTCATTGCATCAGTCCCTCTCCCCTTTTTCCTCTCACCTTCAGTGTTTTTCTACCCCCTTGCTGCTCATTTCCACCTCCTACCCTTGCTCCTCTCATCCTGGGCCTACCTATGAAATACAGACCTTGATGTCTTCTCTTCCTCCCAAATTTAAGAACTTTAAATTTATGTGATATCTAACAGTGATGTAAATATCCCTTCAATGTCTTAAATTCAATCTGGCCAAAATAGAATGCCTAATCTTCCTATCAAAGCCAATTCTTCCACCCCACTTCTTATCTTGGTTAATGGCCCCAGCAGGCCCACCTTGACCCAGGCTGTCCTAAGGACTTCTTTGACTCCTCTTTTTCCTCAGCACCCCTCCACCCCACCCTCCCGTGTTCTCAAGTCACATGGACTCAAATCCCTTCTTTCTATCTCTATTGCCAGCATCTAATCAAGACATTTGTTTCTTCCCTCGGAACATCTCAGAATTTTTCTAAGTGGGCTCTTAGCTTCCTCTCCAATCCGTTTTGAGTAATGCTATCATATTAATTTTTGAAAAAGGATATATGTCCTCTAGAACTAAATGACTTGGTTTCAAACTCCAGCTCAGCTACTTCTTATTTCTGTGACCCTGAGCAAGTTACCTAACTTCTCTGTGCCTTATTCTCATCTTCAGATGATAGGATGATAATAATACCCGTTTCACAGAATTGTTGGGAAAACAAAATGAATTAATAGTTTCAAAGTACCCTGAATAGCATCCGGTACACATTTAAATACTCAATAAATGTTTCCCATTATTTGCAATTAGCACAAATCAAGTCATACTATGGCTGCCCCAAAACCCTTAAGAGAGTCTCATAGTGTACCAAGGAAACTGCAGGTTCCTCATCCTGGCTTCATTCTGCCCCCAACCGACCTCTCAGCTCGATGTTCCCCATCCCGTACATGTGACCTGTAAAGACACCAGACAAACTGGAGGACTTACCGTGCCCTAAACACACATCCTGAGCCTCCCTCCTCACCCTTGCTGTTCTCTCTTCTCAGATCCCTCCTTTCATGCTCCTGCCTGACAAAACCTTGCCTATCCTTCAAGACAATCTTAATTCCTCCATGAAGCCTTTTCTGACTCTTCCACCAGATATGTCTTAACCCTCCTGTGAATTCCTCTCCTAACACACAGGGGTCATGTTTCTCTTTAGGCAGTTATCTTTCATATACCTCAAATTGCAGTCCTATTATTCTCCCTATCAGCTTGGAACTCCTTGAAGGTAACATGGGTATTCCTATTGTTTTATTCTCTGCATCACCTAGCACTGTGCAATAAAATGGGATAACAAAAAAGATGGAGATGGAGGTGTGGGTAATCAGAACCACAGCCACTACTGTGGCACGGCAGGGCAAGTCCAAACTAAGAGAAGTACACACTCTACCCAGGCTGGAGTCCTCGTCATCATTTCAAACGACATCCAAACTCACAACATAAACTTAAAGGCTTCTCCAGCAAGTCATTCCTTATAAGACACCAGAAATACAGCAGAATAAATAGAAGAGGAATGTAATTTGTAGGCCTATCCTAAAATACCAACATTAAAATCACACAAAAAACTTTTCTCATCATCAATATTAGAATCAAAAAGCCACTGGGGGCCAGGCGCAGTAGTTCACGCCTGTAATCCTAGGATTCTTGGAGGTCAAGGTGGGAGGATTGCTCGAGCTCAGGAGTTCAAGACCAGCCTGACCAAGAGTGAGATCCCATCTCTACTAAAGATAGAAAAATTAACCAGGTGTCATGGTGAGCACAGGTAGTCCCAGCCTACTGGGGAGGCCGAGGCAAAAGGATTGCTTGAGCCCAGGAGTTTGAGGTTGCAGTGAACTACAATGATGCCATTGCACTTTACCCAGGGCAACAGAGCAAGACTCTGTCTCAAAAAAAAAAAAAAAAAAAAAAAAGGCCCGGCGCTGTGGCTCACGCCTGTAATCCTAGCTCTTGGGAGGCCGAGGCGGGCGGATTGCTCAAGGTCAGGAGTTCAAAACCAGCCTGAGCAAGAGCGAGACCCCGTCTCTACTATAAACAGAAAGAAATTAATTGGCCAACTGATATATATATAAAAAAAAATTAGCCGGGCATAGTGGCGCATGCCTGTAATCCCAGCTACTCGGGAGGCTGAGGCAGAAGGATCACTCGAGCCCAGGAGTTTGAGGTTGCTGTGAGCTAGGCTGACGCCACGGCACTCACTCTAGCCTGGACAACAAAGTGAGACTCTGTCTCAAAAAAAAAAAAAAAAAAAAGCCATTGTGCACTGTGTTTAGTTGGCTAAATGTAATTTTATGCTAGATCTACTACCTAGCAATCCCAAGAGAAATGATCCAGACCTCAGCAACTAGAGCTTGTTCGATGACATATTAACAACCTCTAGCATGTGAGTCACTGCAGAATTGAACATAATGACATATAGACAGTCCCTACTCTCAGACTCATGAGAGTAGTTCCTAAACCCTAAACTCACAAAAAGAAAACCACAACAATGCACATTCCCAACAATAGAGTGAACCACTCAATTATCACTGCTGGCAGTGACATCATCCAGGTACATGGCCTCGCATAACTCCATTCTGTCTAGAAGCATAGTCGTAATCTGACACCAGGGATTTAGACCTCTTTGCCTCAGCAACTCAGGGCATTCAAGAACAGCAGCAAAGGGCTCTTTCATTCCCACTCCAACCATTCAAGAAGCATCCTCCTCTCCAAGAACCACTAGGTAAAACGTTCTGAAGACATCAGTGTCAAGAATCCCCATGATGAAGTAACTATTAAAGATTGTTTGCCATCAAATAAAAGATATGTTCCTGAAGGTCCAGAATACTCACTCTTCAAAGGCCTGGTGGTACAGACAAATCTTTAGGCAAAACTGCCAATATCCCTAACAGAGAAATCCTAGAAAGCTTACTATGGTTCATTTAACTATGTTCATTTAATTGCACATTTGGTTAAGATAACAAGAAAGTAAAATTAAATATTTAAATTGGAATATATCAGACTCCTCTGAAACACCAGTTCTTTTAATAAAAGAAGAGAATCAAGTCAATTCAGCCTTTTTATTCTTATCTGCTGCTTTTATTGGAGATAAATCTCTCTTCAATTAATTTTTTACTATGGCTAAAGTGTTAAGATATCTTTTTCCGTAGATTAATGGTCTTTCACAGAAAACAGTTCCCCACATTTATTTTACACTTCCAAATTCGAATCCCACAGAAGCAAAGTAACCAAAGAAAGTAAAAGAGTACTCCTATACCATTATCTCAGAGCCAAAGAAAAGAATATCATGAAGTTTGGGGTATCCAAATAAAAAATCTACAATTTGTTACTCATAGATGTTACTCATAGATGTGACTCGGATTCAGCTCCCTGTGGCTAATGTGCCTCACTTTCTGAAAACGAGGTACGCAAACAAAAACATCTTGAGATACAACAGAAGTCTTGTGAACTGTAAAGCTTAAGCACACACTGCCCTGTACCCTAGGTGCTCCATAAATACTTAGTGACAGAGTCACAGATCAATTACAGAGTCTGGCAATGACAAAAAGTATGTGTCTCCCTGGTCCCTTCCCACTCTGAAGAGTGTTAGGAATCTACAGTTGCTGTTTGTTGTGGTGGTAAGAAGAACTAATACAGATAGATGTCTAAAAGAACTGAGGTGCTGACAGGTTCAAATTATGTTAATTTTCCCTGCACCTCTCCCCAAGCACCTGAGCCTAAAAAAGTTGGTATTGTCACTTGCACTTTTGGGAGAAAATGAATAAAACTACCGAAAAGGCATATAGTGTTTCCATACCAGAAAGCCAACAACTAAATAAATGGTTGAGAGAGAAAAAACAAAATAGAAACTTACTTTTCATAGACCAGCTCCTCATCGATGGAGAAATAGTGGGTATTTGCTGTGCTTTTTGGTCTATTCCTTAAAGTAGCAAAATATAACCGATCTGAAAGACAAGTTTAAAAGATGGAGAAAACATATGAGAAGCAGGGAAGTGGAGGTGAAGGGTCCTGATAATATATGAAGTATCAAAACAAAAACTGCTACCCATAATTTAAAGGCCCCATTAACACGTGGAATTCTTGCTGAAACCTGATCTCTCCAAGGAAAAGAGACCCAGGAGCACAACAGTTAGAGAGGCGAGAAGAGGACCTGGCCCAGGGACTCAGTAGGGGGCAGAGCTCCTGCATCTCTCTCGTTTCAGGCCAGCCGGAGGAGACAGGAACTGAGGGTACCCGCAGAACTGGAGGTGCAAGTTTTGTTCCGAAATCTCCAGACCTCAGCGGCTGCGGAAGGGGAAGAGAGGCGAGCCTCTGCCCTGCAAGCTTCGGAAACTTCATAAAGAGGAAGGGAGGAGAGACAAGGGGGTGTGGTGGTGGGGGGGGTGTCCCGAAAACCGAAGCCAGTAAGAGTGGGTCAACCGAAGCAGGATCCCCACAAGCTGCTGAGTGCAGAAACCCGGGCAGAAGCCGGCATTGTCCCATTACCGGGCCAGGAAGCCATCCGAGGGAGCTGCAGAGGGAAGGAGGGACGCAAGAAAGACAGAGAAGCCGGAAGCAGGGGGTCCTCGGGGAGGGCAGAGTGCCGACAGAGATCGAGCACGCGCGCAGCGGCTGCAGGACACTGGGGGCCCCCAGAGAAGCAGGGGACAGCGGGTGGGACGTAGGGGCGAAAAGTGAAGAGTTGGGAGTGAGGAAGGGTTGGAGGATGCCGGGCGGCTGCTCCTCACCTTTCATGAACTCGCAAGCCCCGATTAGTTCCCCTGTCTCCGCTGCCATCTTAAGCGAGACACGCACGGGGGAGGGCTGGGTCGCGGCCAGCTAAGGTCACCCGCCCCCGGGGGCTTCCCCACTGCCCAGGAGCCGGGAAGCTTGCAGTCCCGAACACCAAGCTCGGCCGAGGGAGGCAGCAGGCGCCGAAGGTGGGGGCGGCTGCAGGGTCAGTGCGCCGGGTGCCCCGGGGACATTCCGTGGGGAACCCGAGCCCGCTCCGCGCGGGGCGCACACGCTCGGGGCTGTGGCCGCCCGGATTTGGACCCGGCTGCTGCTGCCGCTCCACCGCCGCCGCCGCGCCTGGGAAACGCAGACCAGCTCTCACAGCCGGGCAAAGTCTTCCCCCGGCTCCCAAAGTGATCATGGAGGAGGAGACGTCTGGCCCCGATCGCGCCCGTGGCTACTCGTGCGACAGCGGACAGGACTCCGGTGCCCGCGGGCTGGCCGCAGCTGCTCCGGCTCCTCCTTCCCCACCTCCTTTCAACAGCAACTCTTCCTCCTCCTCCTCCTCCTCCTCCCCCTAGGTCCGCCCCCAGACCTTCCTCCCCGCCCTCCCTCAGCCCCCTCCACTTTCACGGCTCCGCGGCCATCCCTTAAAGGGACAGCCTAGCTACTTGCTCAGCGCCACCCCGCGCCCCAGTTACCAGGCGCCCGGCGGGTCTCTAGGAGCCAGTTGCTAAGGCTTTGTGCCGTTCACCAATTGCAGTACAGGAAACGGGGCCCTTGGCCCAAGAGAGCGGGCGGGGCCTCTAGGCCACAAACTTATGAATGAACCGGCGGGGGTGGGAGTGGATGTTGCGGAGGACGCTCTTGCTGCCTCAGAGGCAGGGATGCACTGGCGCCCCTTCCTTTTCTGTACCCGCCAAGTCTTCTACTCCAGATTTCTCTCCTGTATCTCTCGCCCCATTCACCCAGGTTCTTCTAAACTCTTGCAAGCGCGCGCACACACACACACACACACACACTCTATAAGACCTCAGATCCTCTCTGTGCACTGCCTTACCTCTAGCTTACCTTTCAACCAACCTCCATTCCCACCACCTGGGGGATTTCCATCTTTATAAAAACCAAAATTAAAAGAGAAGCGCTACCTCCTAGCTCAGAAGTACACGTACTGATTTTCTCTGCACATCCTGGACTCTGATACAACTTGTGCTTTGTTCTCACGGGGGAAAGAAACGTTCCCATCTGGTTCTCCACCGCCTGTCATTGGAGCCGCGACAGTGAGCACCAAGTCATCGAAATGCCCAATCTTTATGTTGCGCCGCTCCGGGCGAGGGCGGGGCAGCACTGCAAGGCCAGCACGGGCGGGGGCGGGGGGAGGAGGAGAGGGCCGCTTGTCCCGGGAAAATTAACACAAAGGAATTTCTCTACGTAGTCTCAGCTGAAGCGCTGCAGAAAGGGGTTTGTCTCCGAGAGGCCCCTGACTAGTTTCTCGTCATACTGTGTGAGCAACTTTAACGCAGAGTGTCCTTTTGGGGTGCCTAATTCGCCAGCAGCCCCTTCCATACGAAAATGGCGCTACACACCCACCCTCAGAAGAGCATGCGCTCTGAGTGGTTTCTCGAGAAACAGAAAGGATTTGTGCCGGCCTTTTCGTTCGCGGTCGCTTGTTTACCTCCGGGGAGAAAGCGCGCGACCAAGTGAAGACTCTGAGGGAGCGGTCTGAGGCCAAGGAGTAAAGTTCAACTCTTTGGTCTTAGCCCATTAGCCAGCTAGGCTGGCTCTCCAAAAAGCTAAACAGGCACAAAAACAACACATGAATATTACTTTGATATTCAGAAATATTATTCAGAACATCTCAGTAATTCTAACCAAACATTCCCTTGTAAGAAACAGAACCTATCTTGATGTCCAGATCTTTAAACTCTAAGCCCAGAACCGTATCCATTTAAAGCTGAAAGAATCACTAAAGGGCACCACCCTACCATCCTTAATTTTCATGAGGAAAAAAATATCTCGAAACTGTAAAAGTCCTGAAAAGATGAGATGTTGTGAGCAGAACTTTGTTGAGGTGCGCTCCGTGATTTACCAGCCATGACTATAGCTATAGAGTTCTCAAGAAGGAAATATATCTCAAATGTGTTGTCCACACTCAAAAAATTAGCTGAATTTTGCCTGATGTTTATTCTTCAAAATCTCAGGATCAACATTCATTTTGAGAACTCAAATTATCTTACTGAAAAAAATTCTAATTAAGATTTCATATGTGAAAGATACAGAAAAGTATATGACTCTCAATAAACTTACTTTGTTTAAAAGACTAATAAATTCAAAGATGACAATCTATTTCCAAAGATGCTGATTAAAATTATTGTAGAATCTAAACTTACTTAATGAACTCTCTAACAATTTTCCATGTAAGTGTTGTATTAGAAAAAGTACATTAGAAATAGAAGTCAGAGTTTTCTTTCAAAGCATAAATTTTAATTTCATAAAGTAAACAGGCTAAAGAACCCCAAATCTATGCTTTCAGAGAAGCCAGATTTAACAGAACAGTCTCTTGTTATTTTCTAAAATGAATTTACAAAAATTTTTTTTCATATAATTCTCCTACTTAGAGATTTTGGTCATGAGAAATGAATTATGACCTAAGAAATAGAAGTCCTTTAAATCAGAATGAAAAGGCTTATTTTTCCTTAGCATATTTATAATGTAAATATCATAATGAAATTTTTGAAATGACAAGACTCTGTAAGTTATTGATTTTTTAAAAATATTGCATGAAAGGAAAATAAGCATCTGTAAAACTGAATCTCTCTAAAACAAAATCTGTACAATCTAAACAGTATAGAAAATTTTACAAGAAAAATGTGAGCAAGATAGTACACACATAGCACACATATAGGCCTAGGTTCTAATGAGATCATAAAACACTTTATTCTCTCAAGTGTCATGAGGTCAAAGTTTCTACTGATTATAGTTTCATAATAAAGGCATGCTTTTACAGTCTATGGAGGAAGTTAATGGAAGAAACTTCCTTCGAACCATCCAATGGAATAAGGAATTGACTTCTATTTTAAGCAACAATAAAGAAAGGCATTTCACACATAAAAGAAATACTAAGAGATTTAAAATGTCATTTTCAACTGCAGAAAAGGCATGTAAACATTACACACAGAAATTTAGCAGATAAATGAGTTTGAAAATGACAACATTTAAGTCTAACACTGCAAACTTTGTTTGGACACCAGCTAAGACACCCTTGCAGCCTTTGCTTCTGCACTGCAGGGCTAGAAAACTCACTGCTGGAGGCAGCTCCAAATTATGTCAGCACTCTCTGATTCTAATTAAAAAATGCAAAGGCAGCTCCATTGACCACTCCTTCTCCTTAAACTTCCACAGATTAAAATCCCCATTTTCAATATTTTTTTTTTTACATTACATGGCTTCAAGTCTCCCCACTTTCCAGTCCAATCTCTTTGCCAAATCCAATTTCCCATAAAGCATGTTCTAGAATTGAATGCAGACAGTGGTGGCCTGGTGTGACCAGTTCTGAGATCAGAAAAAAGCATTGATAAAAAATTTAGATGGGAGCAAAAGCAATGAAAAACACAAAAGAATTAAGTTTTACCATCCAGCTACAAGAAAAAAGGGAAAATATTCTTCTTGTTGGAAGAGGGTAGGGAAAAATGAGCTCAGGATAGTCAAAGGCCATATAACTGTAAGATTTGCATATTCTGTTACAGATTTACATATTCTATTCTCATTATTTTTAAATTATCATTTTTCATTAGAATATATCATTATAATATACTATTTTAGTTGCTTATTCAATAGTGATAAGTTATCTAAGCCAGTAAAAGAAAATATAGAATATATAGTTTGAATTCTTTCTAAAAATTTTCAAATTAAGTATGAAACATGAAGCAGTAGAAATTTGTACTGCTGAGTAGTTTGAAATTCAAAGGAATTTCAAGGAAGAAATAAGGAATGAAACTTAAATATTCTGATATTTAACTCCTTGTCTAAGGCACAAAATAATTTAAAACAACTTTTAGTAAAGTATACATACAAAAAAGTTATTACAATAGAACCAAAACACCAAAAACATAGATATGTTTTTGGCTCATAGTATAGGTAATAAAAAAGCTACCCACAAACACTAAGACCTTGGCCTAAGCCAGTCATACTCTCCATTACACTAAGGATCAATACATGTTTAAGAATTCCAAATCAGGGCCAGACACAGTGGTTCACACCTGTAATCCTAGCACTCTGGGAGGCCAAGGCCAGAGGATCACTCAAGCTCAGGAGTTGAAGACCAGCCTGGGCAAGAGCAAGACCTCGTCTCTACTAAAAATAGAAAGAAATTAGCTGGACAACTAAAAATATATAGAAAAAAATTAGCCAGGTATGGTGGCACATGCCTGTAGTCCCAGCTACTTGGGAGGCTGAGGCAGAAGGATTGCTTGAGCCCAGGGGTTTGAGGTTGCTATGAGCTAGGCTGACACCATGGTACTCTAGCCGGGGCAACAGAGTGAGACTCTGTCTCAAAAAATAAAAAATTCCAAATCAGGGCTGGGTGTGGTGGCCACCCTCCTGTAATCCTTGCAACTTTGAGAGGCAGAGACGGGAAGATCACTTGAAGCCAGGAGTTTGAGACAGCTTGGGCAACACAGTGAGACCCCATCTCTACAAAAAAAAAGATTTCTTGAAATTTTTTTCAATAAGCCAGGAACAGCAATGCACTTCTGTAATCCCAGCCACTTCGGAGACTGAGGCAGAAGGGTGCTTAAGTCTCAAAGGTTGAGGTTGCCATGAGCTATGTTAGTACCACTGCACTCCAGCATGGGTGACAGAGTGAGAACCTGTCTTGTTAGGAAAAAAAAAAAAAGAATTCCAAATCAGAATAAAAGAAGTAAGAACCAGAAGGGAGCAGGGAGATCAGCTAGTTCCAGTGTTCAGACTCCATTGAGCCCAAGGGATTTAGCAGAGGCCCAACCTGGGGTGGAGGTAGAAGGCAACGGATGAACACTTGAGTCTTCTATGAAAGATTTCATTTGTAAAGGATTATATGGCAAAATACAAGAAAGAAAAGGAAAAGAGAAGAAGAAATTGAGATCCACAGCAGTTAATTGATTTTCCAAAGTCACATAGCTGGTTGGTGATAGAAATAAGACTGTTTATTATTCACTCTAATACCAACCTTTTCTTAATTTTCTCCTAACTTAGCTTAATTTACATTGTTTAGTTTACGGGTTCTGTCTTTTTTGTTTTTTGTTTTTTTTTTTGAGACAGGGTCTCACTCTGTCACCTGGTCTAGACTGAGCTTATGGGTGCTTAAACTTTTGAAAGAGTAAAGTAACTAACAATAACAACATATATGCACAATATCTATAACTATTTTCTTAAAAAAACTTAGAGAAAATATTGAAATAATTTCAGTTCAGAATGAAACAATAAAAGATGTTTTAACTGCCATTGCTATTATTCTCATGTGGCTTCTATAAAACTTTGAATTGTTTTTCTGCCCCTATACTTTAAATAGTATACCAGCATTCTACAAAACATAGTTTAAGAAATATTGGTTTAGTGAACATTAAGTAAAATAAGTCAATTCAATAGGCATCTCATCCTTAACTAATGCAATCAATAAATAATGGTGCCGTTTTAACCATAGATCAACTGGGCATAATAAACATTTACAGAACATTTCACCCAACAGCTGCAGAATACACATTCTTTTCATCAGCATGTGGAACATGCTCCAAGATAAGTCTCCAAACAAGTTTCAAAAGATTTTTTAAAAATTGAAATACCAAGTATCATATCTGATCATATGGAAAAAGACTAGAAATCAATAACAAGAGGAACATTCAAAACTATACAAATACATGGAAATTAAACAACATGCTCTTAAATGACCAACGGGTGAAGGGAGAAATAGAGAATGAAATTTAAAAATTCCTTGAAACAAATGAAAATAGAAATGCAACATACCCAAACCTATGGGACACAGCAAAAGGAATATTAATAGGCAAGTTTATAGCAATAGATGCCTACATCAAAAAACTGGAAAGATTTCAAATAAATGAACAACCTAATGATGCATCTCAAGGAACTAGGAACAAAACAAGTATGCCTACTTTTACCACTCTAATTCAGTATAGTCTGGAAGTCCTAGCCAGAGCAATCAGGCAAGAGAAAAAAATAAAAGACATCCATATTGGAAGAGAGGAAGTCAAATTGTCCATCTTCGTAGATGACACGATCTTATGAACTAGAAAAGCAAGAACAAGCCAAACACAAAATTAGTAGAAGGAAAGAAATAATAAAGATTAGAGGAGAATAAATCAAATTGACTGAGTGAAGTTGCTCAAACCTGTAATCCTAACACTGTGGAATGCAGAGATAGGAGGATACCTTCAGCCCAGAAGTTTGAGACCAACTGAGCAACATTGGGAGGCCCTGCCTCTACTAAAAATAGAAAAATTAGCCGAGCATGGTGTGTGCACCTGTAGTTCCAGCTACTCAGGAAGCTGGAGCAGGAGGATTGCTTGAGCCCTGGAGTTTGAGGTTGCAATGAGCTATGATGACGTCACTGCATTCTAGCCTAGGCAACACAATAGAATGAAAGCCTACCTTTAAAAACGAAGGAAGGGGCCGGGCGCTGTGGCTCACGCCTGTAATCCTAGCTCTTGGGAGGCCGAGGCGGGCGGATTGCTCAAGGTCAGGAGTTCAAAACCAGCCTGAGCAAGAGCGAGACCCCGTCTCTACTATAAATAGAAAGAAATTAATTGGCCAACTGATATATATATAAAAAATTAGCCGGGCATGGTGGCACATGCCTGTAGTCCCAGCTACTCGGGAGGCTGAGGCAGAAGGATCACTCGAGCCCAGGAGTTTGAGGTTGCTGTGAGCTAGGCTGACGCCATGGCACTCACTCTAGCCTGGACAACAAAGCGAGACTCTGTCTCAAAAAAAAAAAAAAAAAAAAAAAAAAAAAAAAACGAAAGAAGGAAGGGAGGGAGGGAGGGAGGGAGGGAGGGGAAAGAAGAAATTGAGACTAAAAAAGCAATACAGGCCTGGCGCAGTAGCTCACACCTGTAATCCTAGCACTCTGGGAGGCCGAGGTGGGTGGATTGCTCAAGGTCAGGAGTTCGAAACCAGCCTGAGCAAGAGCGAGATCCCATCTCTACTATAAATAGAAAGAAATTAATTGGCCAACTAATATATATAGAAAAATTAGCCGGGCATGGTGGCACATGCCTGTAGTCCCAGCTACTCGGGAGGCTGAGGCAGGAGGATCGCTTGAGCCCAGGAGTTTGAGGTTGCTGTGAGCTAGGCTGACGCCACGGTACTCACTCTAGCCTGGACAACAAAGTGAGACTCTGTCTCAAAAAAAAGCAATACAAAAGATGGATGAAATTAAAAGTTGTTTTTTTGAAAAGATAAACAAAAGTGTCAAGCCATTAGCTGGACTAAGAAAAAATGAGAAAATCCAAATAAATCAAAAACAAAAAAGGAGACATCACAAGGGATACCACAGAAATACAAAGGATCATTAGAGACTACGATGTGCCAATAAATTTAAAAACCTAAAGGAAATGGATAAATTCCTGGATGCTTACAACCTACCAAGATTGGGCCAAGAAGAAATGGAAAATTCAAACAGATCAATAATGAGTAACAAGATTGATACTGTAACAAAAATTCTTCCAGCAAGGAAAAGTCTAGGACTGGATGGCTTCACCACTAAATTCTACTGAACCTTTAAAGAAAAATACCAATTCCTGTCAAACTATTCCAAAAAACTGAAGCAGAGAATGAGTTTTCTTTTTAAACTCATTTTACAAGGCCAGCATAACCCTGATGCCAAAACCAGACAAGGACACAACAGAAAAAGAAAACAACAGGTCAATATCCATGATGAACATAGACACAAAAATATACCACAAAATACTAGCAAACTGAATCCAACAACACTTCAAAAAGATAATACACCATGATAAAGTGACATTTATCCCTGGAATGCAAGGACGGTTCAGCATACACAAATCAATAAACATGATATATCGCATCAACAGAATAAAGGACGAAAACCATATGATCATCTCAATAGATACAGAAAAAGCATTTGATAAATTTAATATAATTCATGATAAAAATTCTCAGTAAATTGGGTATAGAAGAAAAACACCTTAACACAATAAAGGCCATATATTGAAAACCCCAGTTAGCATCATACTGTACAGGGAAAAGATAAAAGCTTTTCCTCTAAGAACTGGAGCAAGACAAGTATACCTACTTTTACCACTCTAATTCGGTACAGTCTGGAAGTCTTAGCCAGAACAATCAGGCCAGAGAAAAAAATTAAAAGGCATCCATATTGGAAGAGAGGAAGTCAAATTGTCCCTCTTTGTAGATGACATGATCTTATATCCAGAAAAACCTAAAGACTCTACCAAAAAACTCTTAGAACTGGTAAACAAATTTAGTTAAGTTGCAGGATACTAACTATAGTTAACAATAATATATAGTTTCAAATAGCTAGAAGGAGGATATTGAATGTTCCCAATACAAAGAGATGATAAATATTTGAGATGATGATATGCTAATTATCCTGATCTGATCACTATACATTACATATATCACAACATGATGTACCCCATAAATGTGTATAATTATTATTTATCAATTTTAAAAATTCTTTTTAAAAGAATAGCTGTTTTAGAAATTAAAAGAAAGTTCCATGGCCAGGTCAATATACTTAACAGTGTCAATTTATTGACCAATTTGCCACATATTTTTAAATAGGATGACAACTCAATGCATTTTAAAAATTTTACAGTTTATCCATCTATATATTTTTGTCATTCCTATTTTTTCAGAAATAAAATGAAGATTTATTTCTCTAAAAATAAGTAAAATAATATTCCCCACATCACTCCTCACCACCATCACCACTACCTCAACTAAAATCACCCCTACCATCATCACCACATTGAGAAATATTATTAGTGAGCTACATATTGTAAGCTCAAGGTTTTTTTTCATTTTTTCATTTTTTCTTTTCTTATTTTTTTCTAAAAATATCTCATTCTTTTATTAATAATTTGACACATGTGGACTGAGATCAAGTTTTAAATATTCACTTCCATGTGCACATTTAATATATGTCCCTACTCTACATATTTCTATCAGGAAAATAGTAATAGTTAACAGTTAAGTTTTATTGAAAACCAAGCACAGAGATTTATATATCGGTTGTCTATCAGGTAGGTACTATTGTTATTCCCATTTTATAGGTGAAAAAACTTACACAAAACAGATGCTCAACAAATATTTGGAGAATGAATAAATAAATGCGTAATTAAAATGTTAGGAGATGAATTATCTGGATTAATTAAAATGTTATGAATGAATTATCTGTATATGTAAACCAGTCCCTTTGTATCCTGGAGCAGTGGGAAAAAATACTGGATTTATAATCAGAAGACTGGGTTTCAGGCATCACTCTCCTACCAACTGTATGTGTTATTTTGGATTCAGTTTCTTCTGTAGTCAAAAATTGTTTACAATAATTTCTAACTCTCAGGAATAAAAGTCAAATTAAATGAGAGTGTCATGTTATGATGCTAGAGTGTACAAATATTTGTTATTAATATTAAGCATAGATTAAGAAATACTAACTTATGGCCGGGCGTGGTGGCTCACGCCTGTAATCCTAGCACTTTGGGAGGCCGAGGCGGGTAGATTGCTCAAGGTCAGGAGTTCGAAACCAGCCTGAGCGAGACCCCGTCTCTACCAAAAATAGAAATAAATTAATTAACCAACTAAAAATATATATACAAAAAAAAAAAATTAGCCGGGCATGGTGGCGCATGCCTGTAGTCCCAGCTACTCGGGAGGCTGAGACAGTAGGATCGCTGAGTCCCGGAGATTGAGGTTGCTGTGAGCCAGGCTGACGCCACAGCACTCACTCTAGCCTGGGCAACAAAGTGAGACTCTGTCTCAAAAAAAAAAGAAATACTAACTTATTTCTAAAATCTGATTTCTACAAGTCTCAAATGATTATATCTTTAGATCTAGGATTGATATTTAATTTACTCCCAGCTAACAACATAAGTAAAATAAACACTCACAGAAAAGTTCTTCTATCTACTGAAGACAACTCCACACGGTACAACAAGTTAACGTCATTTTTCATTTCTGGTGGCTTCTGACCATAATACGTATCCCCAGGGTGTGATTGGGACCAATGAAACCATTCACTCAGGCATCCTCAGTAGATTCCTAAATTCTCCTGCTCTGACTCATGTTCTTTCAGTCATTCTATTCCAGAAGCCTGGGACACAAATGTTTTTTCCTGCGGTTTCCATGGTGACCCTAGGTGCACCTTTGGAACACTATGTTTTCTGGTGCTTACTCCTAAGTAGAGACTCCAGGAGAAGATGTAGTGCACACACAAACAAAAACAATTCTACTGGCCGGGCGCTGTGGCTCACGCCTGTAATCCTAGCTCTTGGGAGGCCGAGGCGGGCGGATTGCTCAAGGTCAGGAGTTCAAAACCAGCCTGAGCAAGAGCGAGACCCCGTCTCTACTATAAATAGAAAGAAATTAATTGGCCAACTAATATATATATAGAAAAAATTAGCCGGGCATGGTGGCGCATGCCTGTAGTCCCAGCTACCCGGGAGGCTGAGGCAGAAGGATCACTCGAGCCCAGGAGTTTGAGGTTGCTGTGAGCTAGGCTGACGCCACGGCACTCACTCTAGCCTGGGCAACAAAGCGAGACTCTGTCTCAAAAAAAAAAAAAAAAAAAAAACAATTCTACTTATCCTAAAATATATTATATATATTTTAGGTAAAACACTTTCTCTTCATACCTATTTTTTATTTCCCATAACATCGAATATACATTTTCTTTATATGTATGTATTCATTCACCCAGTAAATATTTACTATCTACTATTTACCTGGCACAGTGCTAGGTGCTAAGATTGCAATCGAGAACAAGGCAGAGTTCCTATTCTTAAGGAATTTACATTCTAGAAAGAGCTATCCGTGAGCAATTGGGCTCCATAGCAAAATACATGATAGGTCAGAGCAAGCAGAGAGCATTAGGAAGCATATGTGAGGCTCATCAGTGTTGAGTGAGGAAAGAGTTCCCTGGAGAATCTTTGCATAGACCTAAAGGTTGACTAGGAGTTAGCCAGGGGGTAGCTAAAGTGTAGAGGGAACAAGGTGGCAGGGGAGGTAGGAAGGAGGAAGACACAGGGGAGAGTCCCAGGCTGAGAGAACAGTGTATGCACAGGCTGTGAAGCAATAGAAAGAAAGGCCAGTTCAGGATCTGTAGTAGTCCCATTTGGCTCTAGCCCAGGGTATAAAAAAAGAAGAAGAGCAAGAAGAGTTATCTCTAATTTATCTCCCACATCCAATCAGTCCACATGACATACCTGCTATGCCTTCATAATGTAACCTGAATCCTTCTAATTTTGTCTCCATGCAAACATCGTTTCTTCCCCTGGACCTCTGTAACAGCCAAAGAGTTGCAACACTTTCACTTGTGTTTTAATCTGTAGGTAGGACTCAAGAGTTGTGGTCCACTTGGAATTCCTCCACCGTTATGTCCTTTAAAGTTCAGAGGGGAGGGTTCATTTTAGTTCTTTCCTTCACAGTCCCAAGATGGTATCCTGAGGAGAGTTATCTAGATATTCACTGCCTACCGTTGGTCAGTGGGATGGGGTCATTGTCAAGTCCACCTGCCCCTCCTGCCTTGCCTTACACTTCCCCGCTCTGAATGATGGGGCCTTGTGAACCCAAACTGGGATGCTTGGTCTGAGCATACCTGCCTGTGGCTGGACAAGCAAGCTTGGGTTGAGGCTGCAAACAAGACAAGAGCCAGATTGTAAATGGCCCTATGGGCCATTCAGAAGGATTTTAGCCCTTTATCCTTGAAACAATGGAAGTCACAGAAAGTTTCTAAAACAGGAAATCACATAATTAGATGGATAGTTTCTGATACAGTGCACATAGAGTAAGTTGATAAGTAAAAAATGAAAATCATAGGAAATGGCTTGGATATTAGTTCCTAGGAATTGATATTATAAGGCCCAAACCTATGATTATTAGCTGGTGTTCAACACACCTTTTCTGTGAGTGTTTATGGATGGTATAAGAACTCTGGAGTAGAGAAGAAACTCTATTATGAGCTCTGAGCTCAAAGTAAAAATTTCAGAAAAGGCCCTTACCTTTTGTTATTATGCTAAGCATAGACTGTCAGTGATGAATGGACTTATAAAAGGATTAGTTGATGAGAAGGCAAATTAAAAGCCTATGCTTCAGGTTTGGAGGCATTGATAATTTGAGTGAAAAGTTGTATATTATAAAATCAGAGTTTACATAGAGTAGAGGCTAAGATAGTATTTAGGAGCTCTGAGATACATAGCAATGCAAGTAGATCACAGGATATTTTTAAATAATAATATTGGTTCTGAAATGACCATACAGAAAATTTGAAATATAGAAAGCAATTTTTGAACATGATGGAGAACTATTCAATAAATGCCATTAGAATAACTACTTAGAAATGTGGCGGGAAATAATTTCATTAAATGCCTCACCCACACTACAATGAATTTCACATGAGTGAAAGTTAAATATTTTAAAAATGAAATAATAGAAAATAGGATTGATTAATTGTCCAGTCACTTCAGGAGGAAGAAGCTTAGACCTAATAAAAAGTCTTTTCTTTTTTTCTTTTCAAGGAAAAAATGAACAGGTTTAACTGACAGGTTTGAGGTTCTCCAAATAGGCACAGTCTACATTGCAGAAAAGGCGGGATAAGCAAAGTGAGGTGATGAAGAGCATGGCCTTTGAAGACAGACTATCCGAGTCCAAGACCTAGATCTCCACTTAACTAGTGATGGGAACTTGGGCAAATTACTAATCCCTCTGTTCCTCAGTTTCCTAGTCCATAAAATAGGGATAATAAGAATATATACCTCAAAACGTCATGAAGATGAAACCATTTTGTTTGTAAAGTGTTTAAATGGTTCCCAGTCCCTAGTAAACATTAATTACAAGTCTTTCAAATAAAAATTTTCTCCAAGGAAGAGTATATGGAACAAGAGATAAAGAAAACTAGGCTGGGTACAGTGGCTCACACCTGTAATCCCAGCACTTCGGGAGGCCAAGGCAGGAGGATCATTTGAGACCAGAAGTTGGAGATCAGCCTAAGCAACATAGCGAGACCCCCATCTCTACAAAAATAATTTTAAAATTTAGCTGGATGTGGTGGCACGTGCCTGTACTCCTAGCTACTCAGAGGCTGAGGCAGGAGGATGGCTTGAGCCCAGGAGTTCGAGGTCACAGTGAGCTATGATTACATCACCACACTCCAGCCTGGGCAACAGAGCAAGACTCTGTTTCTTAAAAAGAAGAGAGAGAGAGAGATGAGAGAGAGAGAGAGAGAGAGAGAGAGAGAGAGAGAGAGAGAGAGAGAGAGAGAAGAGAGAAGAGAGAAGAGAGAAGAGAGAAGAGAGAAGAGAGAAGAGAGAAGAGAGAAGAGAGAAGAGAGGAGAGAAGAGAGAGGAGAGAGAGAGAGAAAAGAGAGACAGAGGAGGGGGGAGAGAGAGAGAGGAGAGAGAGAGAGAGAGAGAGAGAGAGAATGAACTAGAATTAGCCATGGGGACATGGGGAATATCAACATTTTAGATGTGGGTAAAGAAAGTATTCTTGAAACAGAATGAGACTAAGCAGCTCCAGACAGGTCTTCTTTTCTCGAAAGATATCAAAACTGAGGCATTGTGACATAGAGGTGATAAAATAATCCAGGCTTCACTCCTGGTGCAAGATTCTCCACAACTTTAAGGGACCGGCTCTCAAGTAGTTTTAGAAGTACAGTATAACATTTTTAGATTCTATAGGAGTACAGAGAAGGGAAGTATGTTTTTAGCTATTTAAAGAGGGAGTATTCAGTATTCTTTGTCTGCTTATAAAGAAGTTTCATATTTTAACAGTAATTGAGTGTGTTGCATTGGGAAAAATCACAGTCTCTCAAGAGGAATTAAATACTCTGACCATAAAATAATCTGTCTACCTCACAGATTCTATGTTGAATAATTAATACTTATAACGTGTTCTGAAAGGAAAATCACTTATGAGCCTTGAGTAGTATTGTGTAATTAATAATTCTCTAGACTATGTGATTAGAGATTACAGATGCAAGATTAACATAGCTCGCATGAAATCAGACTTTTGTTCTCATCCTCATATCCGGCAATGCTCATGGTGTGCTAATGCTTTCAAAATGCAGAAAACAAACATAGTTTTTAGGAAGAATTGAGTTTTCGGTAGTTCTCTACTATTTCCACTCACAACACTTCCAACATCAAATATGTGGGAGTTTCCCACAACAAGCAATTCTCCAATTTCCCACCCACACCAATTGGGTGTCCTACAATTCATTTCAATTGTGACAGTATCTACCTGGAGTTAGCATCAGATTCCACAAGTTGAAGGTTCAGCACCACAAGCCTGTCTCACGTCAGATGCCAGTTGCAAGTCCCAGGTTACTTCTGACCAATCAGCTACAGATCGGGGTTTCCCACAACCCCTTCCTCAGGTTGATAATTTGCTAGAATGTCTCTCAGAACTTAGAGAACATTTCACTTACCATTACTGATTTATTATAAAGGATACAAATCAGCAACAGCCACAGGAAAGGGATGCACAGGGAAAGGAATGGAGGAAAGGGCACACAGCTTTCACGCCCTCTCTGGGCACACCCTCCTCCCAGCACCTTCATGTGTTCACCAACTCAGAAGCTCTTCAAGCCCTGTCATTTAGGGTTTGTTTATGGAGGTTTCATTATGTAGGTATAATTGATTAATCTTTGGCCATTTGTGATTGAACTCAACAGCCTCCATCTCCTCTCCTGGCCCCAGAGGTCCAGGGTGGGGCTGAAAGTTTCACAGGGTTGGTTCCCTTGGCAACCAGCCCCTATCCTAAAACTATCTAGGGGCCCCGCAAGAGTCACCTTATTCTAGTTGAAAGGGGCTTATTATGAATGACAAAAGATGCTCCTATCACCTGTATCACTCAGGAAAGTCCAAGCAGTTTAGAAGTTCTGTGCCAGAAACTCTGGACCAAGACCAAATACATATTTCTTGTCACAGGTAGAAAAAGAGAAGCAGCCTAGGGAGTATTTGCAAAAAGAAGCTTCTTCACTCTTTCCATTTTCTAATGCCCTTGTTATATTGCCCAAAATTATTTAAGAAGGAGTCCTTCATTGAAAATATGTGAATTATAAACTGAAAGGTAGGCCAGGTGAGGTGACTCACATCTGTAATCCCAGCACTTTGGGAGGCCAAGACTGGAGGATTGATTGAGACCAAGAATTTGAGACCAGCATGGGTAACAGAGTGAGACCCCATCTCTACAAAAAATAGAAAAATGAGCCAGGAGTAGTGGCATACACCTGTCATCCTGTCTGGGAGGCTCAGACAGGAGGATCTCCTAAGTCCAGGAGTTCCAGGCTGCAGTGAGCTATGATTGCACCACTGCATTCCAGCCTGGGCTGCAGAGCAAGACAAAGAAAGAAAAGAAAGAAAGAAAAGAAAGAAAGAAAGAAAGAAAGAAAGAAAGAAAGAAAGAAAGAAAGAAAGAAAGAAAGAAAGAAAGAAAGAAAGAAAGAAAGAAAGAAAGAAAGAAAGAAAGAAAGAAAGAGGAAGGAAGGAAGGAAGGAAGGAAGGAAGGAAGGAAGGAAGGAAGGAAGGAAGGAAGGAAGGAAGGAAGGAAGGAAATAATAAATAAATAGAAAGTTAGTACTATATTTATTGAGTAACATGGAACATTTGAGCTTTATTAAATTTTAGATTATGACTAAATAGTCAGTGTCTTAATTTAGGTCCCCCAAGAAGCAGACCCTGAAATAAGAATTTAAGTGGGAGGTACAGGAAACACCATCTGGGAAGTGAAGAAATGCAACAAGTGAAGGCAACCAACAGAGAATGTGTTTTCAAGTCTAGCTACCACTGTGGGCAACTGAAGCTTATTGCCCACAGGTATACTGGATAATGGTATAAAACCACTACCCTGAGAGATACTCCCACCCACTCAAAGGGCAAAGAAGCTGTTATATTTTCTACTAACTCCCATCAGCCACTGGTTGAGTGCTGCTCCCAGGGATGTTAATTTCCTGGCACTTCTTTTTGCTGCATGCAGGATTCAGAAAAAAAACCTTAGGTACAGAGATGCAGATATTGGCAGATCGAAGTCTTAGAAGCCAGATAAAAGAAGAGCACATAGTGCCAAAGATAACAGAAAAACAAAATCAGAAAAGAAATCTTTGGATTTTCAAACAGAATGTGGTTTCTCTGCTACCTTTTGTGACAAAACTCCTCAAAATTTTCTATCTTCCCTGTCTCTAATTCTTGTCCTATTATTCAGTCTTGAACACACTCCAGTCAGGGTTCTGTACTGACCATTTCACCAAAACTGTTCTTGTCAAGGTCACTAGTGACCCATGATGCTAAATGTAACTGTCAATCCTCAGTCCTCATCTTACTTGACTTATTGTTAACATTTGACCCAACCGTTTGCTTCCTCCAATCACTGTCTTCACTTGGCTTCCATGACACCATTGTACCTAGTTCCACTTTTGTCTCATTGGCAGCTGCTTCTTCAGACTCTTTCCCTCCTCGTTTTTACAACGTCTTAAAATTGGAGTACCCCAAGGATCCCTTTACGATCTCATCCAGTCATTTGGCTTTTAACTATGATCTCTGTGCTGACTTGCAAGTATTTATTTCCAACTCTGATCTCTCTACTGATCTCCTGATTTATACACCTAGTTGTACACTAGACATTTTCTCTTGAATGTCTAAAAGGTATTTCAGACTTACTGTGCCCCGAATTCCTGATCTTTCCTCTAAAACTTGCTCCTCATATAATCTCTCTCATCGCGGTTGATGACAATTCTATCTTTTCAGTGGCTTTGGCCAAAAGCCTTGGATTTATCTTTGATTTCCCTCTTTATGTCCCACACCATATCTAATTTATAGCATATCCTTTCACCACCTCTATCTTCAAAATGTATCAGAACTGAAAGTCTCCAGTAAGTATCACATCCCAGCCACCATCACCTCTGAATAATAGCAACAATCTCCTAAACTGGCTTCCGTCACTGCTCTGGATCCCTTTAGAATGCTAAGTCAGGCCAGGCGCAGTGGCTCACGCCTGTAATCCTAGCACTCTGGAAGGCCGAGGCGGGAGGATTGCTCGAGGTCAGGAGTTTGAAACCAGCCTGAGCAAGAGCGAGACCCTGTCTCTACTATAAATTAAAAGAAAGTAATTGGCCAACTAATATATATAGAAAAAATTAGCCAGGCATAGTGGCACATGCCTGTAGTCCCAGCTACCCGGGAGGCTAAGGCAGGAGGATTGCTTGAGCCCAGGAGTTTGAGGTTGCTGTGAGCTAGGCTGACACCATGGCACTCACTCTAGCCTGAGCAATAAAGCAAGACTCTGTCTCAAAAAAAAAAAAAAAAAAAAAAAAAAAAGGAATGCTAAGTCAGATCATATCGCTTCTTGGCTTAAAACCCTTTAATAATATCCCAAATCATTCAGAGCCAAGTCATTCAGAAGAAAAACCAAAATCTTTAGAATAGACAGCCAGTCTGTAATTCTAGCACTCTGGCAGGAGGATCACTTGAGCTCAGGAGTTCAAGACCAGCCTGAGAAAAGGCAGGACCCTGTCTCTACTAAAAATAGAAAAAAATTAGCCAAGCATGATGGTGTACACCTGTAATCCCAGATACTCAGGAGGCTGAGGCAGGAAAATAACTTAAGTCCAGAAGTTTGAGGTTTCTGTGAGCTTGGCTGACGCCAAGGCACTCTAGCCTGGGTAGCAGAGTGAGATTCTGTCTCCAAAAAAAAAAAAGAAAAGAAAAGGAAGCCATAGACAATAGTTAAATGAGTATAGCTGTCTTCCAATAAAATTTTATTTACAAAAACATGTGGCAGGCCCACAGGCTATAATTTGCCAACCATAATTCTAATACAGGGAAAAAGGTAAGAATGAGCACAAACATAGATAAGTTTGTGAATTGATAGATGGTAGAAATGGTACATATACTTGTCTAATTCTATTTTCTGTATGAATTAAAGTCAAGATCACCAGCTAAGAGAGAAGGAGAAGAGAGAAGGGACTAGGTGGGGTTTTGTAGAAAGTGGTTAGTATTTTACATACCTACAAGAAAGGAAAGGAGAACAAAAAACTATTACCCAGCTGAGATTAGAAACCAGTCCACAGAGTTGTGGTCCATCAGCACCAGTCTTGGGAACAGAGGTTAACCAGCTGAAAGAGAATGCCTGAAGCTAGGTCTTGTGTTGGCTGTCTCCCTAGCATCTACCTTTTTCTTCTTCCTGTAATAGTGCTCTAATTGTTCTGTTGAAACATTCACCCCTCAACCACATGTTTGGGGTCCCATAATGTCACTTATTCCTCTCAGCTCAAGAGGTGGGCTCTGGCTGGCTTGGCCAATCAATGGTCACATGGTCACATGGACTGCTTTGGAAATGAAGAGGGGACATAATTCAAACCAAAAGGGAGAGAATGAGTCCCATTTTCTGTGCCAGGTCTGCTTTAAAAACACTGTTTCTTCCCCTCTGATGGATAGCACAGGGAGAAAAGGTAACATCTAGATATGCAGCCACCATTTTGCCACCCAGTAGAATTCAAGGATAAAGCCAGCCATGGAAGGCCAAGCATAAGAGGGATAGAAACAGGACTTGGTGACATCACTGAGTCAACCATTATATGATGGAAGAACTACACATGAAATGTTTTTATTCTGTGAGCCATAAAATTCTCCTTTTCCTTTGAACCTATTTGAGTGTTATTGTGAGCTCTAGACACAGACTTCACTGTTTTAAACATGTGATCTGAGGATTATCTGCATAATTATATTTGAGGGTGACTACCAATAATCTATATTTTTAATAAGCACTCCATGTGATTCTTTTACACATAGCCTTAAAAAACAAGAAAACTTTGATAAGATAAAAGCAGAACATTCTAAGGGGCTTCAGAGGCTAAATACTCAAATTTTATTTAATCCATTAATCGATCAAATATATATTAAGCACCTGCCCTCTTTGTACCAGTCATTGTTCTTGATGCTGGAAATATAGCAACAAATAAAACACACACATAGCTTTTAAGTATCTTATATTTCAGATGGGGGAGATACAGTGAGGGAGGGAAGACCAGTAAATAAATAAATAATATGGCAGATTGTGATAAGAACTATGTGAAAGAATAAAGCTGGGTTCAAGGACACAGGGCAAAGAGGTGCTATTTTACACAGGGTAGTCAAGGGAATCTTGCTAATAGAGTGTGATTTCAAAGTAAAGACCTAAAGGAAACAAAGGAGTGGGCTATGCAGATATTTGGGGAAAGATTTTTCCAGGTAGAGGAAACATCAAGTGTTGACCAGTGAGATATGAGCATCCTTAGAGTATTCAAGGAAGATCAGGGTGGATGGAGACTATTTGGATTTTAAGGTATCTATGCGTATAGAACAAAACCCACACTCCTTATCAGGATTTGAGGCCCTTAGTCATCCATCGGCCACCACCTTGGAAGCCTGTTCTTGGTCATGTTCAGTTTTTTGTTTTTGTTTTTTTTTTTTTGAGACAGAGTCTCGCTTTGTTGCCCAGGCTAGAGTGAGTACCATGGCGTCAGCCTAGCTCACAGCAACCTCAAACTCCTGGGCTCAAGCAGTCCTTCTGCCTCAGCCTCCTGAGTAGCTGCGACTACAGGCATGCACCACCATGCCTGGCTAGTTTTTCTATATATATATATTAGTTGGCCAATTAATTTCTTTCTATTTATAGTAGAGATGGGGTCTCACTTGGTTTTGAACTCCTGACCTCGAGCAATCCACCTGCCTTGGCCTCCCAGAGTGTTAGGATTACAGGCGTGAGCCACTGCGCCCAGCCCGTGTTCAGTTTTATACCTGTCCTCTTCCCCACCATGCAGCTCTCTCTTTCCTGGACATATCATGCATATTACAGCTCAACATCTTCCATGATGCCATAGCTTTGGTAGCCTCTGAAACACCTAAAATGCCCTTTCCACCATCTCTACCTACCACGATTATCTTGGCCAAGAATTATCACCCCAAATGCTACTTTTGTCACACTTAGTCACTCCCTCTTGTGTGTTCCTACAGAATTTTATCTGTGACTCTCTTTGGGAGTGTTCATCCTACTAATGTTTGCAGCAAAGGCATCTCAGTCCCTGACTGCCATCCCCACTAGACTGCAATGTCTGTTCTTCTTTCAATTTCCCCCAATTTATAGTGTCTTGCATGCATTAAATCCTCTACAAATTGGTTACATTAAAAATGAGGCATGTCTAGAGTATGATGACTGATCTAGTGTGGCTAGAGCAAAGGATACAAGAAGGGAAGCTCTGGGATTTAAAACTAGAATGATAACAAAGAGTGTCTAATATCTGGCTGAGGCATTTCGAGTGTTACAACATGAACCTGTGCCTCCATTTATAATAAATAAGGATAATAGTGGTTTTTTTTAAATTACTTGTCTGTGTTGGCATTGAAGAAATAGAGCACTCAGATTTTTAGCGGAGGAAATAAAAAGAAAACATGCTCTTGTACATTTTACCCTGATTAGTCTGAAGTTCAGACAGGAATGAGGCAAAATTGAAAATATTGACTTTGGAGTCAGCCTATGAGCTAGTTTCCAAACCACTCTAAACATCAGTTTTATCATCTGTAAAATGGAGATGACACTAGTGTTGTCAAAGTACTTAGCCTTGGCACTGGGTCAGATAGTTGAGTACTCAATAAATGTTAGCTACTGTTCTACATTATAGTGAAGTATTAGTTTATCTAGCTACCAACTCTACAACCTTCCTTCAAAAATGAACCAGGTAAAAATTTTGCAGTTATAACAGCTGAATTAAAAGTAGTTGACATTTCCTATTTTCCCCTATAGGATAATGCAAAGACTGCAAAGCTTAAATATTGTGAAATTTTTTTTTAAAGGTATACAGAATTTTTGATGAAAATTATAACTCAAGATATTACTTCTCTAATTAAGTGATGATTACACTAGACTTAATTAAGCCTCTATTTGCCTCTTAATGAGAAAAGGGAAGGGTAGGGAAATTCTATCTGAAGTAAGACTGAGATCTGTAAAACTAGGAACATGTTTTATATGTACTCTTAAAAATAAAACTCATAAAATATTGTATTGTAGTATCTACCTAGAAAGTGACATCCATTTTCCTGAAGCAATTCGCCACTTTTAGAAGCGTTGTCAGCTGGGCATGGTGGCATGCACCTGTAGTCCCAGCTACTCAGGAGGCTGAGGCAGGAGGAATGCTTGAGCCCAGGAGTTCCAGATAGGCCTGAGCAAAAATGTGAAACCTCATGCTCTTAAAAAATTTTAAATAAAAATAATTTTTTAAAAAAAGAAATGTTGTTGAAGTATAGAAGCAAGACTTGCCTGAGAAAAATTAGAAACAAATTGATACTCAATCTTTCTCCTGAAAGTTCCACTTCTTTACCCTTACTCTCTTCATCCCCTTATCCACTTCTTTTTTTTTTTTTTTTTTTTTTTTTTGAGACAGAGTCTCGCTTTGTTGCCCAGGCTAGAGTGAGTGCCGTGGCGTCAGCCTAGCTCACAGCAACCTCAAACTCCTGGGCTCCAGTGATCCTTCTGCCTCAGCCTCCCAGGTAGCTGGGACTACAGGCATGCGCCACCATGCCCGGCTAATTTTTTTATATATATATCAGTTGGCCAATTAGTTTCTTTCTATTTATAGTAGAGACGGGGTCTCGCTCTTGCTCAGGCTGGTTTTGAACTCCTGACCTTGAGCAATCCGCCCGCCTCGGCCTCCCAAGAGCTAGGATTACAGGCGTGAGCCACAGCGCCCGGCCCCCTTATCCACTTCTTACTCTGTTGTCTCTATGCTCCACAATCCTTCTGGTAAGCCCCGAGCCCAAGAACAGAGTCCCCAATGCCGGAGAGTGGTTAATTACATGAACCTTGGTATCAGCTGACCTGCCTTCAAATCCCAGTTAAGCTGCTTTCTTAACAGCTGTGTAACTCAATCCAACCTGCATTACTTAATGTAAATTTTACTTTTCTTCTCTGTAAAATGGGAATAAATAAAGGCACTGTTACACAGATGACAGGAGAAGAGTACATTTAAGGCAGCCGACACTGTTCTAGCACATCAGTTAGTAAATGGTAGCTGCTGTTATCATTATATTCTCATTAAGTTTGGATGAGATAAATATATAAGTACTTCTAGTGTCAAGCAGGGTTTGCAGGCAGTATCAAAGGACACTTCTGGAAGCAAATTGAATAATAGCAGACCCTCTGCAAACCTTTCTGAAGATTTTAAAACATAAAGCTCCTCTAGTGATCTAAACTGTTGACTGGCCTTGAATTTTCTAGAGTATTTAACATCCCTGTGACTTTTAAAGGACAAGAGAAACAAAACAAACAAAACCCCTCCAGGAAGCCATCTACCACTCCAGGAATTCAGAGAGGTCATTAATAAGACAGTGTGTGTGAGACTTAATGAATTATAGGAGAGAAAGATGATATACCAGTTTTGGTAACAAACAGGAAAAAAGATGCTTACCTGCAAAAATATCTTCACCTATCAACCTACCCTTTGGATAATAACAGTTAAAAGAAAAAAAAAAAAGTCAACATCTTTGACATTTAACCTACTAGAAACTACTACTGGCTCTGCATACAAAGTTGTTTTCACTCACAGTCAGCCAAGCAGCTATGAATTCCAGATAAGTTAGTTACTCTTTCTAAAAATGATTTGGGGCATATTAATGATGCCCATACCCACACATACCTCAAGGAACTAAAAATAACACAGCCAAATCTATGGGCACACACATATGTATTTATGAGAGCAAGTTATTTCAGAAACTTACTGGGACCAAAGCAACACTTCACACTAACCTGCGATTTGTGGGGCCCATACTTCCTCCTCTTCATAAGGATATCCACCTTGGCTATAAGGACCCCACATATTCTGAATTACCTTTTCATTCTTCTGGGTGGCACAAGCCTGTTGTACTCAGGTGAGAAGACAGAAGACTTCTGCCCTATCATATGGGCAGACATGGTGTTCTATTACCTCCTATCTGTTAGATTATAGGGTTAAGGAACTAGGTCAAATTACAGTCTGGGAGTGTTCAGACACTGTAATGCAAGTAAAGGTATGGATGACAGAGGACTGCTGCTTTGCCTTCAGAAAACACCAAAGTTTGATGAAAAGTGCAATCCGACCCTAAAATTTTGATCAAAAACTGCCCAGAAGCTCTTAGCAAAGCAGAAGTGTAAAATGATGAAAAGTAAAGCCAAAATAATAAAATATAAAGTGATGAAAGCTAAATGCATCAGAGCCTATTAGCTTGCTTCTGCTGTTTGTAGTATTGTGGCTTTGTGTCAAGACAAGCATAGCTGAATTAGATATGACTAACAGTTTTGGCTGATTCTGTTTAACTCAGATAAATGTGCCAGCCGCACAATCATATGGAAGAACCATTAATCACATAAACTAGATCTTGGTGTTTTAAAATGTAACATTCTCTTTTTCCAAATTTGGGTTGAATTATACACCATTATGTCAACCTGTCTTTCTCTTGGGCTTCCAACAGAAATAGAGTATCACTCAAGCAATTTCTAACGAGCTAAGGAGCAGCTGAAGGAGACCCTGGCAAGTGAGTTAAAGATGTTAGTTAGAGAAACAGCAGTGGGTGGTGAAGAGTGAGGAGTCAGCCTTCCTGGGTGAAACTGCTTGCTCTGGCACTTACTAGCAATGAGATCTTGAGCAAGTTTGTTAACCCTATCACACCTGTTTCTCCATCTCTAAAATAGAGCTAATAATGTCCACCTTCTAGGTTTTTGATGATTACATGAGATAATTGATTTATTTACCATAGTGCCTAGCATATAGTAAGTGCTCAATCAATGTCAACTATTAATTATAATAGCTACCAGGCTAAAGGAAGCATTCATGATGGTTGCTCTCTCAGAAACATTAAGATTGACATATTTCCTGGCCAAACCCTCTCAATCTCAGTACTGTTGACATTTTGGACTCAATAATTCTTCATTACGGGGAACTCTCCTGTACACTGTAGTATGTTTGGCAGCATCCCTGACTTCTAACCACTGTGTAGCATCTTCACAGTGGTGGCATCCAAAAATGTCTCTGGATATTGCTGACATGTCTCATGGAGTGGAAAAATCACTTCAGTTTGACAACCATTGTGGAGACCAATTGACAGCTGCTAGTAAGGACACATCATCTTTGCCATATTACTCTTGCCTAAATGTCCAGTCAACTATGTCCACCATGTAACCAAACTACAAATAAATAACACCCAAAAAAGCTGCCTTAAAATTACTTCTTCCCTTGCCATTAATTCAACTCTGGGAAGAGAGACAATGTCTATGATGTTTCCCTATGTTCTCAGTGCCTGGCACGCAATGGACAAGGAATGAATGATTGAATGAATGAATGAATGAGTGAGTACACCTTTGATCTTTTTTATTTTTTAAACAATTCTGAGTAGCCTTTAGGTTTCCTCACTCTGACTCTAGACAACACATAAAAGAGATAAAGACTGATCACACCCCCACGCACTCACATACCATAAGGAAACCCGGACAGCTGGGCCCAGCTCCCAGCTGAGTCGAGCTCCCAGGAGCAGGAGAAGGCCGGAGCACCCTTTACACAGAGCTCTGGAGCACAGAGCCAGAGGCCGAGCACAGATCACCTCCAGGATACAGCGCCAAGGACCTAGCTAGCGAGCTGGGTCCAAATAGTCAGTGAGCAAGAAGGCCTGTAGCACATTCTGGAAAGACAGGAGCGGAATCAGCAGAGTCATAGAGCAAGGAGGGCAAAGAACAGAGGCTCAGAATAGGACGTGGTCCAGGAAAATCCCACAGACAAGCAGATATGTGTTTGACTAGATTTTAGCATGTTCCAGACAACTTGTGATACGGTCATGTGAAGGGCCCAAGATGGAAAGAGACCCAGCTTCTGTCATCCTTTGTTTGAATGAACCCTGACAATTTCGTGTCCTATACAGTTTTTGGTTTTTGTTTTTTTAGACAGAGTCTGTAGACTCTGGCCTGGCACCAGCCTGGCTCACAGCAACCTCAAACTCCTGGGCTCAAGCAATCCTCCTGCGTCAGTCTCTCGAGTAGCTGGGGCTACAGGCACACGCCACCTCAGCCGGCTAATTTTTTCTACTTTTAGTAGAGCCAGAATCTCGAACTCCTGACCTCAAGCCATCCTCCCCGCCTTGGCATCCCAGATTGCTAGGGTTACAGGTGTGAGCCACTGCACATCCAGCCTCATTACAGTTTTAATCAATATACTTTCTCTTCATCCAAGTCGATGATAAACATGCTGAACAAAACTTTTCCTTAGAAACTATTATTTCCCCAGTGGCCCATTAAATACAAATATTAATTATATAAAGAACAACCTAAATACACTAGGAAACAACACATGAATCATGACGTTCAGTAAGTGGAATTATCAAGTGAACATCATTTCAACTATTTTCACATGAATCAAAAAATGATGCAACTATATTAGGTGATTGCATATTTCCAAAGTGCACACAAATGAGGATTCTTAAATCCCTAGTTATTTGCTACTGAGATATAAATTGGTAAACAAATATACAGCTCTCTCAAGTCATGTCATTTATCCCAGTGCACCTGTTAACCATTTACTCAATTCTGATTCAACTGTAACTTACTTTCTTCTTGGCAGTTGTGCCCTTTATTAAGGAAGAATATGTGGAATCAGTCGTGATAATACTTACGGCCCATGTGAGAAATTTCTTCTAGGGTGCTCTGTTAGGAAAAGATACATATATATATATATACTCCCCTAGGGAAATAGAGGGCTTTTGGAGGGGCTGAGGAGGTGGTAAAATAGCTAGTAACATATCATATCTCTTTCACTTTCGCCAGGAATCCTAGACCAAACTTGAAACTCAATTCTAGTGGTTCATTTGTGTTCTACTTTTATGCCTGGTCATGACTTTCTATTCTAGCTTTATTTCTCTGGGCCTGGTTTTTAATTCCTTATTTGTAGCTTACCATTTTATGATCTGTGCTTATATATGTCACTAAAAAAAAAAAAACCTTTATGAAATGAGGCAAAGTATGAATAAAAATTGAACAAAACAATGATCAAAATTGTATATTCCATAAATGACATTGTAAAACAAGAGGCAGGATCAGCCTTAGTAATTAGTCAAATAGTATCATGGAAAAGACATAAGTGTCAGAAAGCTCACAATAACAATATTTTTGTTGTTTGGAGGGCTTTTTAGGATTCCTGATGAAAACAGAGAACCCCCTTAGAGGGTTAATTTAAGGCTTTATCAATTTGCAGCTTACAGAAGACTAGCTCACATATATGTAGGATCAGGTACGGGAGAGGATACTGGCATGGAATGATACAGAAAGGGAAGGCAAGGGTGTCAGGGATCGACCTCACCGTACAATTTTAAAATGGGGCTGCCGCAGTCACGAGGATCAAGCAGGGAGTAGTTTATCATTTCTTCATGCTGTTATACCAAACATGCAATCACAGTGACTGCCCACTTATACCCTATTGGTCGGCCCTTGACCAGAGGGCAGTCAACCCTCACTTCCACCCCAGCCTAGGATAAATGCAAAAGATTGGCTATTTAGCCTAATTCAGCATCAGCTCCGAAAACATAGGTGGAGTCATTGCTACAATAATATTGCTACCACAAAACTTTACCCTCATTATATAAGAACAAATACATCTGAGCTAAACACAAATCTTAATTTTTAAAATTTCTTTTTCATTTTTTGAATAGATAACACATGAACATGGTTCCAAATTCAAAAGAGAGAGTGAAAAGTATGTTTCCCTGTCTCTCCTACCCAAAACTTACTTCAGTTCTCCACTGAACACTGTTGCTAATTTCTAGTTAGCTTTCCAGAAATTTTCTAGCAATTTATAAAAATGTATGATCTTACAAGCTAGAAAATTGAATAATCCTATTTTTCTTTTCCTTCTACCTACCACATCCACCTATTCAAAAGTCCTAAATTCTGTCTTAGAAGGCTTGTGACCTTCATCCTCCTTTTCACTTCATCACTACTGCATCAGCGTCTTTACTTGCCTCCCTGCCTCTATTTAAGAGGGGAGACCCTTTCCACGTAGCTACCAGAGTAATCGTTTCTGTTGTTGTGAAATCTATTATGAAACATATTACATATATGTATAATATAAATATATATAAATATGTTATACGTACTATGTTAGTCCCCTCTGGCTGCTATAACAAAATGCCTTAAACTAGGTAATTTATAAATGACAGATATGTATTGCTCACAATGCTAGAAGACGGGAAGTTCAAGATCAAGAAGCTAGCAAATTGAATGCCTGGTGAGAATTTGTTTCTCATGGGTGGTGCCTTCTATGTGTCCTCACACAGCGGAAGGGGCAAAACAGGCTTGCTCGATTCAAACCTCCTTTTTTAAGGGCAGTATTCCATTCATGAAGGCAAAGCCCTCATGACCTAATCGCTTCCTAAATGTCCCACCTCTTGTACTTTCTCATTTGACATTAGATTCCAACTAAGGAGTTTTGGGAGAACATCAACATTCAGGTCATAGCACAAACAAAATAGCAAGTGTGATTTACATGTATATTTTATATAATAAGACAACATTTCATGTGCCTACCACCCAGCTTAAGTCATAGAACGTCACTAGCACTTTGGACATCTGCTTTGTGCCCTTTTTGGCTCATGTGCTTTGATGCTCTGTTTTTAGGAGCAAACACATTAAGAATTATTATATCCTTTTGGTGAACTAACCCCTTTATCATTATGTAATGCCCTCCTTTTTTTCTGATAGCTTTCCTTGCTTTGAAGTCTGCTCTGTCTGAAATATAGCTTTTCCTACTTTCTTTTAACTAGTGGTAACATGGTATATCTTTCTCCATCCATTCACTTTTTTTTTTTTTTTTTTTTGAGACAGAGTCTGTTGCCTGGGCTAGAGCGTCATGGCGTCAGCCTAGCTCACAGCAACCTCAAACTCCTGGGCTTAAGCAATCCTATTACCTCAGCCTCCCAAGTAGCTGGGACTACAGGCATGTGCCACCATGCCCAGCTAATTTTTTCTACATATTTTTTAATTGGTCAATTAATCTATTTCTATTTTTAGTAGAGACGGGGGTCTCGCTCTTGCTCAGGCTGGTTGCGAACTCCTAACCTTGAACCATCCTCCTGTCTTGGCCTCCCAGAGTGCTAGGATTACAAGAGTGAGCCACCGTGTCCAGCCAATCCATTTACTTTTAATCTGTGTCTTTTCTTTATATTTAAAGTGGGTTTCTTGTGGACAACTTATAGTTGGAACTTGTTTTTTTAAGCTATTTGTGTTTTTAAACCATTCTGACAATCTCTTTTAATTAGTGCATTAGACCATTGACATTCAAAGTGATTATTGATATAGTTGGATTAATATCTACCATATTTATTACTGTTTTCTATTTGTTGCCCTTGTTCTTTCTTCCTAATTTTGTCTTCCACTCATTTTCTGCCTATTGTGGTTTTAATGGAACATTTATATGATTCTATTTTCTTTCTTCTTTATGTCCTTTTTGACTGCTTGTCCCTCCCTCCTTCTACCCCAGTCACATTCCTAAATGTTGAATTCTCCCATTGTCTTAGAATCAATTTATTGTACCCCAATAAAAAAAAATTTATAGTTTTACATGTTTTTGAAATTTTCATGAAGGGAATTACACTGAATATATGTTTCTCTGACTTGCCTTCTCAGTTCAAAGTTGTTTTGATATTCACCCATGTAGCAGTAATTCATTGATTATTCCTTTTCACTGCTGTATAATATTCCACTGTATAACAACATCTACTTTTCTTTAGCCATTCACCTATTGATGCACATTTAAATTTTTTGCAGTTTGGAGAATATCCCTAATAATACTCCTATAAATATTCTTTGCACATATATACTTGATGTATTTGTACACCTGATGTACATGTAAGCAATATGGACTCTATGTATGGAGAGGATTCTGAGTTGTAGGATATATCCATCTTCAAATTCGCTAAGTAACATCAACCTTTCTTCCAAAGTGGTAGAACTAATTTACACTTCCACCAGCAGCAAATGAGAGTTCTTGTTGTTACACATCCTTGCAAACACTTCAGATTTGAAAATTTTTGCCAACCTCTGATAAGTGCGATATGATATCTCATGGGATTTTCATCACATTTATATGCCAATAATGTGATCAAGTATCTTTCCATGTCTCTTGAGTAGTGTTCTCGCTGCTTCCTATAAGTGTTTACTTGGACAATCTTTATTATCATTCAGTTTTTTAAACTGAATGTTATAAGTATTTTCTAATTTATATTATGATTTCCTCTTTAACCAATAATTTCTGAATATATAGCATTTTAAAAGTATCTTTTTGTTATTGACTTCTAACTTTAATGCATTGATGTCAGTGAATGTATTCTATTTGGTATTCATTCCTTGAAAACTTTTGAGAATTTGTCCTGTGGACAAGTATGTGGTCAATTTTCATATATGTCCATGTTTACTTGAAAAGAATGTATATTCCCTAGTGATTGTAGGGAATCAGTTGAATAAACATATTTGAGTTTCCATCATCTTCTAGGTCTTCTCTAGAGTGGATCACATGGTTCTCAAGGGCTCTTTGGGTCTCAGAAACACAAAGATGAAGGTCATGGCTAAACTCACCATTTTGGCTGACATCTACCTTAAAGTAAAATCACTGGGAAAGAACATCAGAATTAGCTTCTGAAGAAAGGGAGAAAGTAGGATTAAGTAGAATTCAACATGCAATAAAGGTGGTGAAAGGAAAAGGGAGAAGAAGAAGAATATTAACTTCTCTTATCTCATAATCTAGTCTAGCAACAGCCCCAAAACTTTCCATTTGCTTATGCTTTCCAGGTAGTTACTAGTTAATCTGAAAATCGATCAATGCTAAAATCATCAGTGATTATCTATGCTGATCGGCAAATATGTCTCCCCTCGCAGGTGACATTTCATTTCAGTCTTTCTGCAGATTCAATGTCAATCCAATATCATGACTAACTTTTTTTTTTTTTTTTTTTTTTTTTTGAGACAGAGTCTCGCTTATTGCCCAGGCTAGAGTGAGTGCCGTGGCTTCAGCCTAGCTCACAGCAACCTCAAACTCCTGGGCTCGAGTGATCCTTCTGCCTCAGCCTCCCGAGTAGCTGGGACTACAGGCATGCGCCACCATGCCTGGCTAATTTTTTTTATATATATATCAGTTGGCCAATTAATTTCTTTCTATTTATAGTAGAGACGGGGTCTCGCTCTTGCTCAGGCTGGTTTTGAACTCCTGACCTTGAGCAATCCGCCCGCCTCGGCCTCCCAAGAGCTAGGATTACAGGCGTGAGCCACAGCGCCCGGCCATGACTAACTTTTATCCAATCACTTCAGTGTTTCCCTGGATCTCTAACTATTATTTATTCCTTCCCACAAATTTGAGACAAAGAAATTTTCCTCCTCTATGCCAAGTCTAGTCCCTCAACTACGGTCCGTAATTCCATTGAATCCCTCTACTGGTTATAAGGCCTTGATCTTGCCTCTTGTTAATTCTCTCTCGCATCTTCAATCTCACCATTTGTATTGACTTCTCTTCAGCCTGTGAACAAACCAACCCAGTTATCCACTACTCTAAAAATTTCTCTCCCAGGAAGTGTCTCTTTTCTCTAAGGATAATGAGGGCTCTTTCCCCTGAATTCACCAGCCTAAGAAAGACTTCCCTCAACGATTCGATTCGGGTGCAGGGGAGCCATCTAAGGAAGACACCCCAGTGGTTCCAGGGTAAATCCTCCCTTGAACTTGGGGGAGTGGACATTCCTTCCTAGTTCCAAGGCAATTAATTCTACGGCAATTTTCTCCTTAGAGAAGACAACACAATACTTAACACCTGACAGGACACCCTGACAATCCACCTCTAGCATTCCAGTATTCCATGGTGTTACCAAAAGTTTGGTACTTGTCCCTGAGGCTGAATCAGTTAGAATGAAGAGGAAAAGGAAAGAAAAGTTTATTAATTTGCCGGCAAATGAGGAGGGCAGTGGACTCAAAGTCTCAAAGACTGCCATCCTGACTTTAAACAGAAAAGCAGGGCTTTTTAAAAGGAATTTTTGGCAGTTGGGCTGGGTGTACATGACCAGTCACATATCATGGCTTCGGGCTATTGTTGTTTAACTATAATTGGTGGACCTGGACCTTAATTGGTTTCCTGGACCTTATCTCCTGTGATGACAATTTTATGACCCTGTCCCACAATTATGTTGAGCCATCTCCTGTGATTTAAGATACTAGAAAACAAACAGCAAAGAGCATTTTTCTGCCCCTTTGTTTACTGGCTTTAGGCAGGAATACAGGTTTTAATTTGCCAAAAGGGTAAGGACAGTGTTAAAGAGACAATTTGTAAAACATTTCATTGCCCTTTGTCAGACCTTTACCTCTGTTACAATGGAATTGTGAAATAACAAATGAGAATAGAAATAACTAGAACATTAGAATGTGGTTGGGTGACATCTGTTATAAAGGCTAAAAATTACTGAATACTCTTTCTGATTAGAATATCAGTTCTGATAGAAGAAAGTACAACTACTAGAAAGCCCCATGAGGACTTTCCAACCACTCAACCCTGTTAGGCAGGGACCAAATCTGCAGGTGGCAGATGCAGGCCAGGAGGGCGGCTCCCAGGGGCAGAGAAGCAAGGTGGGGGGTTGGGGGATTGGCGGGGAAGGGACTGCAGGAAAATGCAGCTAACAACCACAAAGAGCAGAATCTTGAAGTTTTGAGGCATGCACACCTGTGGAGCTGCATCTTTGTTATAAGAACACCTGCCAATCATGTATCTCAATCATCTGGTAACATCCCACACAAGCCCTGCCCTAGACCAGGGCAATAAAAGGAAACCACCTGGGAGTCCTCAAGGTCTTTCTTCACACATGGAGACATGTGCCTCTCTGAAATGTACCCTCACTTTGTGTAGCTCCCTTCTTTTCTTCAATAAAAGCTGTTTGTGTAGAATTGCTTCCTGTCTGTTGTCACTCTGTCACACCAGCCCTGCTTGTGATGTTTCCAAGCAAGGAGCCAAAGAACCAGGACAACAGTCTACCAAGAGACCAGAACTGACAACCGTGGCTCTTGCCTGGACTCAGAGCATTTCATCATGCTGATCCCTGAAATGAACCCAGTCTGCAGATATTCCCCATACTGTTTCTGGGATTCTGTCATCTGGCACAGTTGGATTCCTGATTCTTTTCTTTAGAGTTGAAGCTACCAAACTTCTTACCTTCTTTGTGTTCCTACCTAAAAAGGAAAAGTGTGCTGATCTCTACCATAAAATGCTATTTTCCAAAATATTTGACCAAGGCAGAATAATAGGTGATGCTCTTTCTATTGAGCCTTCACACTATTCAAGAATAATTACCTGATACTAGTACATGACAGCCTGGCATTGATCGGTTAGCAAAGCCATGGGATGGGAGCATCTAAGCAAAACCTCCTATTTCACAATTTTGTCTGTGTCGGTTCCATAAGTCACTTCTGTTTAGGACTTCCAGAGCTTTTTGTCAATTTCTTTCAACTACATCCAAAATAACAGAGTTAGCCATGAAAAGCATGCAAAAAAGCTTTATAGATATGCCCAAGCATGAAAAGCCTGACCACCTACTGAGATCCTTCATTGACCAAGAACACTATAGGTAGTGCACAGCCCATGTCTTAAAAGGATCAGAGAAATGTAGAGAGGTAAGTTGAGTCACCCCGATCTTTAGCAGTATAACAAAGTACTCAAGAGCCAGGGCTTTGGAGCTACACCGTCTGGGATCATGTCTCTGCCACTTACTGGCTGTGTGACCTTGAGCAAGTTAATTAAACCTCTCTATTTCTTTGTTACAACATTTCTTTATTTGTTGTGAGGATTAAATAAATTCATATATATAAAACACTAAGAATGGTGCCTGGCATATAATAAGCTCTATGGAAGTGTTTGATATTATTATTTACATTAGCATTAGCTTTATTTAACAATTATGTTTGAAAGACATTATATTGTGAAATACATTCTTGATCCCAGGAACTTTAGCCACAAATTAGATATATTACAAGTGGCAGAAAGAAGAGAAACATCTTTATGAAAAAGGCCTCTGAGTTGTATATTCAAAGAGTGTTCATTATTGAATAGAGTAGATTTTCTTTACCTGAAAAAGTAAATAAACTTACCTCTGGGTACAATGAGTAAAATAAAATATGTATCTTCTGGTATTGGTTACCTAAAGAATCAATATATACATTAGGGTTAACCAAAATACTTAAAACAGTTTCCTTTTTACTTTCACAACCAAAATTCCCAATATAGTTTACAACATGGGCATCTTTTTTTTCCATCCCTCACTGTTCTTAAGCACTTTTTAAATGACTTTAGGTCCAACCATTCTAAAGATATTTCACTCTGGGAAGTTACCAATAATTTCTAGCCATGCCTGGTGGCTCACATCTGTAATCCCAGAAATTTGGGAGGCTGAGGCAGGAGGATGGCTGTAGGCCAGGAGTCTGAGACTAGCCTGGGCAACATAGTGAGAACCCAGCTCTATACAAAATAAGAAAAATTAGTCAGGCATGGTGGCATGCACCTCTAGTCCCTGCTACTCAGGAGGCTAAGGCAAGAGGATCACTTGAGCTGAGGAGTTTGAGGCTGCAGTGAGCTATGATCATACCACTGTACTCCAGCCTGAGCAACAGAGCAAGACTGCAGGCTAAAAAAAAATTAAATTAAAAAAAAAATGGATCAACCCTTAAAAACAACCTTCCTGTTGCAAAATCTGATGGCTTCATCTCAATTGTCATTCTTCCAGGTAAATCTTCAATACCATTTCATAGTATTTATTCATTCCTCAAAAAACTCTACCATTTACCCAAAACTGGGTTCCACTTTAATTGTTCTCTACCTCCTCACCTCCCACTGTTCTGTTCCCAAGATTTGAGAATTTATTAAGCATTTAGAGTTCAATATCATAGAGCATGTTCCTACCTTCAAGGCACTTACAACACACAAAATGAGCAGAGTTTAATGTCTGTCACATAAAAGCTAGTCAACATATACTTGTTAAGTGAATGGATGGAAATAATTAGGACTACTCTGAGACAGTGTATAATTCTAGAAGACAGTATATAATTAAGGACTGGCGTCTATGGTGCATTAGATATTCAGAGAACATTGAAGTGAATGCTGGAGCCTATGGCCATACCACCCTGAACGCATTGAATCTTGTCTGATCTCAGAAGCTAAAGCAGGGTCAGACCTACTGGTCACTACTTGGTCGGGAGACCGCCTGGGAGTATCGGGTGCTATAGGCTTTTAAAAAAATGAAGTAGGGGCTGGAGATACTGGAAAGGTTTCATCAAGAAAGATTGACTTGAGATGTTTTGAGGAATGGGGGGGGATCCAAAAAGGACCCCACTGAGGTCAGTGAAAGCTATATACAAGGTTAGGTTGGCATTGGTGCTAGGATAGATTGGAGAGAGGAAAACTTGGAGAAACCATCAGCAAAACCATGTTGTCATCCAGGCACAAAATGACCAGGCTCAGCCTAGGGTATTGACTGAGAAATGGAGGAGTTACTTCGTTGGTTATTTGGAGAACTTGAGGATATTTTCTGGTCCCATAGCATAATCACTGCACTGATTTATGATGGGATTACAGATGTGAGCCACTGTGCCCAGCCCAAATTATTTTTATTCTATGGTTATGGAAATATCTACAAACAGAAAAATAGTTTAAAACTCCTTATTCATATAACTCTTATACAACTAAAAAGCATTTAAAATTTGTATAAAGTAATTATAATAAAATCTATAAAATAAATAGCATTCAAATTAATTAATTTAAGGTCATTGATGATATGATTTGGTTTAAAGTAGGTATGGGACCTATTGTTCCAGTACAGATTTGCTTTCTTTTGGCAGGTTTTTACTATTTGAGCTGGGTTGATTCACTTCTCCCATTAGTTCTCTGTATTTGAATCACTGAAAAACATTCATCTGTATAACACACCATGATGTCACTCAGCCTCTGCTTAGTTTAAACGCATCACTTACATATTAAGTCTACCTGTTCTCTTTGGTGTCTATACAATTATATATGCAACTCAGAATACTGAAATTTTTTGACAGCACTTGGCTATTAAACGGGCACCCAGATGATCCTGAATATACTTACATTAATTTTATTAATTTTTAAAATAATCATTGAATTAGAAAAATGAAATTTTAAAAAATTTAAAAATTCTTGAAGAGAACATGCAGTTTGATATACACTGTTCCAATGCAAGACAATCAAACATTTCTCAGGTTGGTAGTCATGCTGAAAAGGTTACGGATGATTTCAGCCAAAATTGCTGATAGATAATTTCCACTTTGTCCAGGAAGACTGATGATGGGGCAGAAACAGGGAGTGAAGTTCTGATAAGCTAAAAATAAAAAATACCTGCAAGAGGAATGAGGGGGAACTCTTAAGAGATAACCAACGTAGCAGTACAGGGTAGAAAAGTAAGCATAACGGCAGGCAAATTACTAGGAGGTAAGTATGAAGACAGAAGGAAACCCAAAAGGGAGAAGAAACCAAAGAATAGCACTGACAGAAAACCAAAGATAAAGAGACAGGGGTGAAATAGACTATCCAGGATCTTTACGGATAGTGCAGGAGTGACAGAAAAGGCAGTATCTCTAGGAAAGGAACAAAGAAGATGCATTAGCCAAATTAATGAGGAAATAGCAGTGTAGGCTTTTAGCAACAGCTGGAGTGTAGATCTGGATCATAAACAGGATAGAATCATGTTCTCTCAGAGCAAAGTGAATTTTTCGGCCTTCCATTGGACCAGGCTGTCTGGGAAAGTCAACTGGGCCTCTCCCACCAGAAGAATTCAGCAAGACAGCCAAAAGAGAACACTATTCAGTACTCCCTTCCTGCAGAAGACTTTGGCTCAGCTTCAAGGTCTTCTCATCTGTGGTGCTTCGTATCTGCTTCCGGTTTTGTGAGTGTTCTCCTAGTATGACTTGTAACTGCTCCACAAGCTCTGGACTTTTTCCTAATGTGTGACGTGAAGATACGTCTTCAGCTTTCTTTTGTGCTTCACTCTTGGCCCTTTTGTCGGCTGTTTTGAATCTGATTTACTTACACTCTGTTTCTGACTCAGTGATGTTGTCTGTCACCTATTAGAGTTGAGGAAAACAGTCCTCCAGGGAACAGAAAGTTTCCTAGTATGGAACGGGGGAATAGGGCCATTTAGAGTAACTATAATCCCAAGGGTGAGGTCCTTATAGAGACCTAACAGCTCAATGGAATGCCCCAGGTGATAGGTACACCAAAGCCCAGGCTCCACCACTATACAATATCTACACGTAACGAAATACCCTGTAAACCTATTAAAATAAAAATAAATAAATAGAATGCCCCCAAAGACTATCTTCTTGGTACTTTAAACCTGCAGGTTCTTTTGGCAAGTATGCATATCTTGGGGCTTTCATAACTGTGTAAAGCCAACTAAGTAAATCTGAAGTTCACCTGAGAATGAATTCAAGTGTTTGTACCTCAGAATCCCCGCTTGGCAATAAAGGTCAGTTGTCTACAATAAACCTAAACAATGTGTTGGAGTGAACAAAGTGGGTGCCACAAAAGAGAGAGAAAATGGGAAAAGGCAGGAATCCAGGCTCCCGGTCTTTGATAGGAAATCTTTCCCCTTTCTATTCTCTCGTGGTGACAGAGAATGGGGAAATCTGAGACACATGAGGAGTGAGATGAGATGTCATGCCCTATTTCAGCTCAAAGGCTCCTTAGGAATTTAGCGTCATTCAGAGTCTTCATGCACGCTCCCCTTTGGGGCCGTTAACTTCAGGATCAGTGTGACAGAACTCCAGTTTCCCATCACTGGACACTCTTTCCATGAGAGAAATCCACTGAGGACATTCACGTGATTTGCTTGATGAGGCAGCACTTAGCGGGCCAGTCCAAAGACTGCAGCTACCCCATATAGACTCATTTCACCCGAAGTAATATTGCCTTATCCGTCATTATTCAATTTAGGAATACACTGATTTTTAATTTTTTTTTTTTTATGCCCAAGGAAGTGGAGTTGTTTTAGTGGCTTTTTTCCTCAACATTGTGTTTTTATGTTTTTTGAAAGTGAGTGTTTTTACTTGGTTTATAATAGAAATAGGATCCTCAGCCAGGTGCAGTGGCTCATACCTGTACTCCTAACACTTTGGGAGGCCAAGGTGGGCGGATCGTTTGAGCTCAGGAGTTCAAAACCAGCCTGAGCAAGAGCGAGACCCCGTCTCTACTAAAAAAAATAGAAAGAAATTAGCTGGACAACTAAAAATATATAGAAAAAATTAGCTGGGCATGGTGGTGCATGCCTGTAGTCCCAGCTACTCAGGAGGCTGAGGCAGAAGGATTGCTTGAGCCCAGGAGTTTGGGGTTGCTGTGAGCTAGGCTGATGCCACGGCACTCTAGATCGGGTGACAGAGTGAGACTCTGTCTCAAAAAAAGAAAGAAATAGGATTCTCATCTAATATATGAAGAATTTTAGAGCCAGAAAGAATATCAGAGATTCTAGTTCTCTTTAAGAAAGAATTGAGGTCTAAAATGATTAAGTATTTTGACTCATGTTTCTGTAACTGGCTCAAAAATATTATTCCCATAAAAAATCCAAGACTCAGTTAATTCACCTCAAGTCAAAAACTAAGGAAGTGGTGAAGCTGGTATTCAAACTCAGATCTATTTGTCTCCACTGCCTTTGGAAGCAGCTGTGATATGGTAGTGAAAGAGCAATCTGATACCCGCACCCATTATGCCGTGTGGCCTTTCTCATGCAGATAGAGAACTGTTCTGCATGCCTAGATTTGTAATGTGAGTGCAGTGATGTGCTACATTTTGAATCAATGCTAAGCAAAGGCAAAAAGGATTTGGGGTTGTCTTGCTGCTTGTGTCTCTGAAATCTGATTCTATTGACAACAGAACAACAATTTGCACCTGTTTCTTCTCAAGTCTTACCTGAATTCTTTCTCTATTTTTTCCCCGACCTTAGGGCAGCCTGTAAATCTAGAGCAGTGTTCCTTAAAGGACCTATGTGGACCAGCTAAGCCAGAGTCACTCACTTGGAGGTCCTTTAAAAAATACACAGATTCTGGCTGAGCACAGTGGTTTATGCCTGTAATCCAAGCACTTTGAGAGTGGGAGGGTGGGGATTGCTTGAGGCCAGGAGTTTGAGCCCAGCCTGAGCAACATAGCAAGACCCCATCTCTACAAAATATAAAAAAATTAACAAGGCATGGTGGTGCGTGCCTGTAGTCCCAGCTACTCAGGAAGTTAAGGCAGCAGGATTGCTTTAGCCCAGGAGTTTGAGGTTGCTGTAGGCTGATGCCACAGCTCTCTAGCCTGGGCGACAGAGCAAGACTGCCCCCCCCCCAAAAAAAAATAATGTAACTGCAGAGAGGTTGACTGACATCCACAGAGCAAGTCATTTTGTTCACCATTATTGAAAGTCTTCTCTACGGTGGATGCCCTTTGCTGAGTATTCACATGAGACACAAATGTTTTTCCACACTATGTTCATTCTGAAAGTTTTGTCCATATGTCTCTTCCAGTGACCACTTTGTCACCTATCTCAAATCTTTTTTTCTGAGCCCCCAACATTTCAGCCAAATTGCCAGTCACTGTCCTATCCATGAATCACAATATATGTACTTCTGACCATCTCTTAATCTAGACAAGGTGTACAACTAAATGTATTGCTCAAAGCTATGCCCACTGGGAGGATTTTCCATCACCAGCTTCTTGCCGGGCCATCCCTGAATAGGGTTGTAATGCTACAGCCATTTACTTTTAGTTGGTGCCAACACATTGCACAAACCACCTGTAAACCAGACCTTAGCTTTTTCTTCCCCAGTTAACTGGTGATCAGGAACTCCCCAGGCCAGAGGAGTAGGCTGGTAGAGAGACAGCAATGTAGCGGGAATAGGTGCTGTAGGAAACTGGGCCACCTCTTATGCAAAGTACTTATATCTTCAGGACCTGCTTGTACCTAATCTCACTTATACCATTTACACTTGATGTTGGATTGCTGATGCCTTCAACCAATCTTATATTTTGGTGGGTCAAAAAACATCCAGTTCATCATGAGCAGCTCAGGTCATGTGGTCACCAAATGTCCCATGATCAGAAGTTCAGTGTCTACCAGGACCCAGGAGCAAACAAAGATCCGTTTCTGAAAAGAATTTTCTGTTCCAAAACCCCTGTGGTCTGTACATCTACCAGTATGACTGTCATAGGCAGGCTCTAAAAGGACCTCCAATGGTCTCTATCCTCTGCTCTTCATGCCCTTGAGTGGTCCCATCACCTTAGGTATGAGTTGGACTAATGGCTTGCTTCTAATTAATAGAATATGGCAGAAGCGATGGGATATCACTTCTGAGATAGATTTTTAAAAGACTGGCTTCCATTTAGGGGTCTCTCTTCCTCTCTCTCTCTCCCCACCTCTGTCCCTCTCACCACTCACTAGAGGAAGCAAGCTGCCATGTTGTGAGAAAGACCCATGTGGCATGATAAGGAACAGAAGCCCTTAGTTCATCAGCTTTCAGGGAACTGAAGCTTGTCAACAACCATGTCAGTGAGGCTGGAAGTGGATCCTTCAATGCCATGCAAGTCTTGAGATGACTGCAGCTCTGCCCAGTGGCTTAATTATAACCTCATGTGATATCATGAACCAGAACCACCCAGCTAAGCTGCTCCTGGATTCCTGAGCAACTGGAATTATGAAATAATAAATGTTTGATGTTTTAACCTGCTAAGTTTGGGGGTAATTTGTCATCCAGCAGCAGAATAAAATGACTATCTGTGAGCTTATGGATGTTCCACACAATATTGTTTGTGATCAAAGAACCCATTTCTCAGAAGAAGTATACCACGGAGCATGGCCATCATTTACTAGTCTTGCCATGTGTGACATCACTCAGAAGCAGCAGGGCTGACCAAACAGCTCACTGAAGATTCAGTTGCAGTGCCAGCTGGGAGACAATACTCTGAAAGGTTAGGGTACTATCCTATCGGCTGTGGGCTATTCTTGGAATCAGAAACTAAGTAATAGGGGCCAGGCTCGGTGGCTGAAGCCTGTAATCCTAGCACTCTGGGAGGCCGAGGCGGGAAGATTGCTCAAGGTCAGGAGTTCGAAAGCAGCCTGAGCAAGAGTGAGACCCCCATCTCTACTATAAATGGAAAGAAATTAATTGGTCAACTAATATATATTTAAAAATTAGCCGGGCATGGTGGCGCATGCCTGTAGTCCCAGCTACTCGGGAGGCTGAGGCAGGAGGATCACTTGAGCCCAGGAGTTTGAGGTTGCTGTGAGCTAGGCTGACACCACGGCACTCACTCTAGCCTGGGCATCAAAGTGAGACTCTGTCTCAAAAAAAAAAAAGAAACTAAATAATATAGGTACTCTTTCTTTCATAGCCAGAATACACGGATCAAGGAGTGGAAGCGGATAACAGTTAACTACCAACCCACAAAATTTTGCTTACGATCCTTCAACTTTGATTGCTGTTGGTTTAGAGGTTTTAGTTCACGAAAGAGGAATGCTTCCACCAGAGGTCACAACAATGGCTCCACTGAACTGGAAAATGAGACTTCCACTGGCCATGTTAAGCTTCTCATGCTATTGAAATAATAAACAAAGAAGGGATCATTGTTTTAGCTGGGGCAATTGCTCCCAATTACTAAGGGTAAATTGAGTGGCTGCTACAATAATGACGGCAGGGAAACTATGTCGAGAGCCCAGGACATTCTCTGAAGAGCCTCTGAGTACCATCAAATCCAACAGTAAGAGTTAAGGTGAAACTACAGCAACACAAAAAAGACAGACCACTAAGATTCAGACCCTTTGGCAGTAAAAGGTTGGATCAACTGCACCAGGTTAGGACTCTGACTGACTGAGGTACCAGCTGATGGCAAAGGAAATACAGATGGATTAGATATGACTACACAGGACTGTAGTAGTTACGCAAATTTTCTTCCTTATTATGTATATATTGATATATATTTACTTACTTTTCCCTTCCTCTATATCATTCCCCTTTACTTTATATCAGGACTGTTACTGGTGGTTAACTTTACACTATAGACTGTTAGAATATTCAGGTGGAATTGAATCATCCAGACATCATCCAGACGTGACTATGGTGATTGTTGGAACTTTGGGCCTCTCTTTCAAGGAACAGGATATGGGGGGGGGCAATATACGTAACCTTAACACTTGTATCCCCATAATATGCTAAAATAAAAATAATTAATAAAAGGAACAAGATACAAATCTTTGTTTAAAAAAAAAGGTGTGTCTTGCTGGGCAAAAGCAATAAGATAGTGTTGTCATAAGACAGAAACATGTAAATAGATGTTGAATGACCAAAAGGATAGATTCTGCTGCCTATGTACTGTCTCTCAGCTCTAAGCACACCTTTCAAAATTCTGTTCCATGATGTTTGGATGTGCAAACTATAATTTCCAGACTCCCCACCTGGTTTCTGTTTAGGTTTTACCAAAAGGGAAGCCCTGGGGGAGCTTGGAAAAAGGAAGGGAGAAAGGGCTGTCCCTGTTTCCAGTTCCTGTCAGGATTGTTCCAGCAGCAGCAGCAAACTATGGCTCCAAGCTTCTGTCAGCACTATCACCGGGCCTGCCACATGCCCTTGCTGTGTCCCCTGGGCAGAGGAATATTAGCCCCACTGTGCTCTGTCACTTGCTGGGCCGTGCCACCTGAACCATGCAAGCACCTGACAGGTTGCACCCGCCTTAGCAGTCCAAGTACCAGCTGCAATGCTCTTGAGGTCCAACCACCAGCTAAAATCTATCCCCTCCTGAGAGGGCTGATCATCAGTTGCAAAGAGCTCCTCCTTCAAACTGCTAGGTTCTAATAACACCACTGTTACTTTTCATTCCCCCAGCCCTGACAGTGTTAACTGCTTCTTGCACTTATTAATTTCTGGTTATCTCACTGTCTGCTCTCTACTCTTTCAGCCTTCCGACAACTACATAATTCATTTCCTGCATAAGATCACCTGTGTTTACAATGTCAAGAGTAGTTGCCATTTCCCTGACTTATATAAGGGTACATAACCAGGTGAAATTCCAAAATCAGTATTATTAGACCAGCTTATTGAAGTGGGGAAAAAAATCAGTATTTGGTTATGATTGGCTTTGGGGACCAATGAAACACATAGCAGAAAACTCAAAATATGCCCCACGAGTGATCTGGTAGGATGGATCCATTTATGTACTAGAAATAATTGCCTCAGTGGTTCCACATGCAAGACTCCAATTTCTCCAAACTCTTACAGGGCAGTGTATGTGGTTTGTATGTATTTTACTAACAATGGCTTCAAGTCACTGGAGCTTTCCATGGTGGTCAGGACATCCTACATAGCTGCTGTATAGTGCTTGACCTTTGGATATACAGACGGTCCCCAATTTACAATGGTCTGACTTAGGATTTCTCACTTTATGATAGTGCAAAAGCAATATGCATCCAGTAGAAGCTGTACTTTGAATTTTGATCTTTCCTGGGCCATTGACATGCAGTACAATACACTCTTATGATGCTGGGCAGCAGCAATGAGCTGCAGCTCCCAGTCATCCATGCAATCATGAGGGTAAACAACTGATACGACCATTATGTTTTCCACTTTCGATAAAGTATTCCATAAATTACATAAGCTATTGAACACTTTATTATAAAATAGGCTTTGTGTTAAATGGTTTTGCCCAAATGTATGCTAATATAAGTGTTCTGAACATGTTTAAGGTAGGTTTGGCTAAGCTATGATGTTCAGTAGGTTCAGTTATTAAATGCATTTTTGACTTACAATGTTTTCAATTTACAAGGGGTTGATCAGAAGGAAATAACATTGTAAGTCAAAGAGCAATGGTATTAAATGAAGGGTACCACACTGCTGTCTCACTATGACCACAGAAGATATTGCTACGGCCAGGAAAGGAAGAGGTGCCGCTACTGCTGAAAGAGAAGAGAAAACAGTCATCTGAAAATCCCCACCAGGTGATGGGATTATCTGCCCAGGTCCAGCCCATTAACTTCTTCAACAACCACATATTACTCTTTTCCCCCTCACTACTGCTCTTAGTGTTCACTTTAATTTGGCTTCACTTGGATTTTTCTTTTTACCTTTGCCCCTAAGGAGGCAAAGGTAAGGAGCCCCTAAGTGTTTCCCCCCCAAGCCTCCACTCTCCTTAGGAAATGCTCACATGCCCAAAGGAATTGCTGAAGAAACACAACATGCACATCTATTAATCAACTCTATTTCAGAGCTACTGAAGCCACACACACTGGAACCCAGACTTTAATGTCACTCTAATTTTCTGGTGGGAAAGAACGAACCAACAGAAACCACCAACCAATATTATCACTATCACCACCACAACACAAAAAAAGAGTCTTAATGATTACCAAAACAATGTTTTCACAATTATTCCCCCTGAAAAGACACATTTTATATTAGCAGTAAAATCCCCTCCTCCCTTCTAGGTTCTAATCAATAAAGAACAGATACAGGGTATTAATCTGTAGGCCCAATAACTTCCAAAATAGAGGCTGTCTTGGTAAAGCTGGATTGGGGAGCAAGAAAGCTGGGACCTGAGGTCAAAGTACAGTCACCTATTATCTCCCCTTAAATTTAGGCTTAGCCCCTGCTAGTGGCGGCAAACTTGCCCTGCCAGCTGCCTAAAGAATCACAGGTCTACAAAATTCCACTGTACAATAGTGTCTGTTCACAAAGGAGTATAGGTGGAGGACAGGACAGAGTCCAGGCCCTTCTTAGCTCTTTTGCTACAGGGAGTGCAGCAGTTGCAGCGGGGAAAGGGAGCTGTCCCCTGATGGAACTCAGGCTCTTACCAATCAGATTAACCATTCCTCTCCCTCCTTTGAAGCACAAATATGCAAAAAGAGCAATTGGAAATGTTCACTGCAATCCTTTCTTCTGGGGAGTGGGGCATAAGCTTCATCATCGCAGAAATGCCTAAACCCCAAATATCTACTCCAAATGATTTTCCTGAAATACTTCTTCTCAGTACCTATTGTAAGAGAAGATGATACAAAATTCAAAAATAATATCAAGACTGGGTGTGGTGGCTCATGCCTGTAATCCTAGCACTTCAGGAGGCCGAGGCGTGAAGATTGCTTGAGGTCAGGAGTTCGAGATTAGCCTCAGCAAGGGAAAGACCCTATCTCTACTAAAAATAATATCAAGCCAAAGATCCACAATAATGTCTAGACCTGCACTGTCCAAAGTAGTAGGCACTAGCCACATGTGGCTATCTAAATTAATTAAAATTAAATAAGACTCAAATTCATTTTGTCAGTTACATGAGCCATTTTCAAGGTTTAATAGCCACACACGGCTAATGGGTTCCTTATTGGACAGTGAGGATATAGCACCTTTCCATCATTATAGAGGTTCCATTGAACAGCACTGTGCTAACCATAGAAAAGCAGAATATTGAATTAACAACTTTTCTAGTCATAATTAAATGCATTAAATGTCATCAAACATTATGCTCACAAACTTCCTAAAAATAATTTTAAAACACTATTATCCTTATACATTTTCAAGTTGACATAGAAATTTTTCATCATAGGCTGGGCACAGTGGCTCATGCCTATAGTCCCAACACTTTGGGAGGCCAAGGTTGGAGGATCACTTGAAGCTAGGAGTTTGAGACCAGACTGGGCAACATAATGAGATCCTGTCTCTACAAAAAATTAAAAAACTAGCCAGGTGTGGTGGCTCATGTCTATAGTCCCAGCTACTCAGGAGGCTGAGGTAGGCGTATCATTTGAAGCTGAGAATTTCAAGGCTGCAGCGAGCTATGAACATGCCACTGCATTCCAGCCTAGGTGACAAAGCAAGACCGTCTCTAAAGAATAAAAAAATAAAATTTTCAGTGAACGTAAGACTCAAAAATTTAAAATTTTCCTATGATTAATTACAATTAACATTACTATGCAATTGAGCATAACAAATGTATAATTCGAAATATTAAAATATAAAATTTTATTGGAAATATATCTCAATGAGATGGATGCTTTTTTCTAAGACAGGGTCTCACTCTGTCACCCGGGGTAGAGTGCAGTGGTGTCATCATAGCTCACTGCAACCTCAAACTTCTGGGCTTAAGCAATTCTCCTGCCTCAGCACTCTAGGAGGCTGAAGTGGAAGGATCACTTTGAGCTCAGGAGTTTAAGACCAGCCTAGGCTGGGCCTGGTGGCTCACTCCTGTAATCCTAGCACTCTGGGAGGCCGAGGCAGGAGGATCACTCAAGGTCAGGAGTTCGAAACCAGACTGAGCAAGAGCGAGATCCCATCTCTACAAAAAAAATAGAAAGAAATTAGCTGGACAACTAAAAAATATATATATAAAAAATTAGCTGGGCATGGTCACGCATGTCTGTAGTCCCAGCTACTCAGAAGGCTAAGGCAGAAGCATTGCTTGAGCTCAGGAGTTTGAGGTTGCTGTGAGCTAGGCTGACATCACGGCACTCTAGCCCCGGCAGAGTGAGACTGTCTCAAAAACAAACAAAAAGACCAGTCTAAGCAAGAGCGAGACCCCATCTCTACTAAAAACAGAAAAAATTTAGCAGTGCTGGCACCCACCTATAGTCCCAGCCACCTGGGAGGCTGAGAGAGGAGGATCCCTTGAGCCCGAGAATTTTTTTTTTTTTTTTTTTGAGACAGAGTCTCACTCTGTTGCCCAGGCTAGAGTGAGTACCGTGGCGTCAGTCTAGCTCACAGCAACCTCAAACTCCTGGGCTCAAGCAATCCTCCTGCCTCAGCCTCCCAAGTAGCTGGGACTACAGGCATGTGCCATCATGCCTGGCTAATTTTTTCTATGTATATATATTAGTTGGCCAATTAATTTCTTTCTATTTATAGTAGAGATGGGGGTCTCGCTCTTGCTCAGGCTGGTTTCGAACTCCTGACCTTGAGCAATCCACCCGCCTCAGCCTCCCAGAGAGCTAGGATTTCAGGCATGAGCCACCTCGCCGGCCGAGCCCAAGAATTTGAGGTTGTAGTGAGCTATGATGATGTCATTGCACTCTAGCCAGGGTGACAGAATGAGATTACATCTCAAAATAATAATAAAAATGTTTCTTCTAATAATCAGAAAGAGCATTATTTAAAGATTTAATGTTATCTGTTGAAAGTAAACAATGATGCTTTTTAAAATCACACAAAACATACAAATAAGATACAGGTTTGTATCTTAGTTTCAGTGGGCTTTTCACAGACTAATATTTCAAATTTTCCCTTTATTTGATGCCCTGGAGATTTTCTTATGCTCTGGGAAAACACACCATAGCAAGATGAGGATAGGTAAGAGATAAACTCTTTTGGAAAGAGGAAGAATGACAATTGTGAAAGAGGAGCTAAAAAGGAGAACCTGCAAAGCCCTACCTTGACCTCAAGCAACCCAATTTTAAGAGGAAGAACATATTAGAGAAATCTGGAAAACAATTCTTTAAAAACTACCATCTGCGAATCTGAAACTCACGGAAAGGCTTTGTAAAACTCAAGCCAAATGGCCATTTGAAGGCCATTGGCTTAAAGAATAGACTACAAGACTGTTGTACATAGTGTCAAATCAAAAGAATTACTTCTATTTGGTAGTCTAAAACAAACATACTGAAACGGAATTTTAGATATAGAATAGAAACAGAATTTTGTTTGGGGAAAATAAAAATTCAAGTCACTTGTAGGACTTATCAAAAATTTCTTTGCATTAGTCCCTTTGTTTTACCTAAACTGAGACTCAGTAATAGTGAACACACCCAAGCTAAAATCATAAACTCCCCATGTACACTGTTGAACTTCAATCTGTCACTCCCAGATTCCATTCTCTGCACTCCAACCTACCTCTTTAACACTGCTGGCACACCCCGTCAGAAGCAGCAAAAATCATTTCAATCTGAAGACTCCCAAATTTATCACAATGCCTCCAACAATAACACTGAAAGTATAGTTTTACTCTAAAAGAGAGATATCTCATATCTCAATTGTTATAGAAATGAACTTATAAAACTCCTACTACTTTGTGAAAATATAAATAGCAAGCAATACCGTCAACATCTTTAAAGCAAATTGAATCCAACTGTCCAAGGTCACAAAAATCACCAACAAGAATAATTATGTACATGAAACAACTTTTTTTCATTATACTGTTCTATACAGACTAATTCAGGACTTTATGAATGTTTTACCATACTCTGGATCTACAGCTTGGACTATTTTTAATCATCACCAGATAAGATCCAACACAGACCCAGGTTTTAATGAATTCTTCACTATATTATAGTATGACATACTGAGCTGATATCCCAAACTGGTTTCATTTGAGTCACAACCTCAACTGCCTACAGGGATCAGGAAGTAATCTAAATGTGGAAGCAGGCTGGGTATAAGATAACAGAGAATGATGAAAGCACATTCCATTCTACAGGCACTCAATTAATTTAACACCACAAGCCAAACAAAAACGTATCTGGGGCTGAATATGGTCAACTCTTATTAGGATTCAAATTTTGCAATTCTAAATGTTTAGCTTCCAAAACAGACTCAATAGATTTAAATTCAATAAATATTTACCAAGTGCCCACTAGGTAGAAGGGACATATAATTAGAATGAGACAATACTTATTAAATGTTACTGTTGACACAGTAAGTACACTTGCATAAAGTTGTCTCATTTTGCTTTAGATGAGATTTCAGCAAAGAGATTAGAATTATACACAAATTACATATCAAATTTATATCTCTGACTTTATTACATAAAAAAGAAAAACACATTTACTTCAGGTATAAAGATATTTTATTTCAATACTTTAATATTGAAGTCAGCTATCATACATATCCACCAACTCTCATATTTCATTGTCCATATCTCAGGAGATATTCAAAGTGAGATTAATTTGATGAAGCATTCTCAAAAAATCTACAACATTGAACTTCATCTCCAAATTTAAGTCAGGTCTTTTAACAGCTTACTTCCTATTCATCGTTTTACAGTATTTATGAAATGAATTAGTGCAATACATCATTGAGGTATCATTTAAGAGGCAAATACCCTATAGATTTGGATTTGTCATCCCAATTCCTTGGCATTCAATAATATAAGTGTCTTTAGAGGCATCTTCTTCATCTTCTGATTTCTTCACAGTAAATTTTGCCTGAAATCAGAAGAGTATTAAGTATGTAAGCACTATGAAGAGGGATAGAGGAAAGAACCTGTAACTCCAGCCTAAGTAGGTAGGAAGTTAATGTTAAGCTCATTTTATTAAAAAACCTACAGAGACACAAAGCTGAAATGATTCCTAAGAAATTCAATAGCCTCAACACAAAATATTTTGTTTTAGAACCATAGTTCTTGTTCAGAAGTATACATACCTGCAGAGTTTTGTCAGAATATATATGCCTTTATACCCATTGACCCAGAACCTCCCGGAGTGTAGTCTAGGCAAATATTAATTTTGAAATCTCAACTGCTCATTATAATGCACCTCCACACCCTACGCCCTAAAATTTTTCTAAAACATGGAACTAAAACATTTGCACTTTTATCCTGTCAAGTATCAAATTATCCTTTAATTTCCCTAAGCTTTTCTTGCTAATTCCCTAAATACATAATTCAAAAATATCTAGTTCAGAGAAGGTAGGTGGGGAGGAGGGTGGTGGTAGTGGTGATTAATATCTTCCTTCATCTTTATTAGGTTTAACATTGTATTTTTCACTTATTAATTAAATTTGGCTTAGAAATATTTGATCTCTATCAGTGTATTTTAGAAACATAAATTATTTTTAAAGCAAATGTGATTCATTTTAACAAAACTGAATTGAAATCAAAACAACTAGTCAGGCACAGTTGCACACACCTGTTATCAAGCTACTTGGGAGGCTGAGATAGGAGGATCACTTGAGCCCAGGAGTTTAAAACCAGACTGGGTAACATAGCAAGACTCAGTCTCAAAAAAAAAGCCCCAACTAAAATCAACTGAGTAAGCTGACTGAGTCTGTGGCAAAGGGATTTAAAGTATGCCTAAAATCTCAATATCTTTTGAAATACAATTTGAAAAACATCCCTCTGGGATCTTACTGAACAGTAATATTCACAAATTCTTTTAGTTCAGTATTATGTGGCAGTGTACTGACACACAGTGGACATTTAAATTATTGCTGAATGAATAAACACTGAATTCTGAGCTAGATAACCAAATTATTTATGTAGTTATAAATGTGTGTGTGTATATAATTTTCAAATTACAAGCATATGTAAATACAAAGCACAAGTAGCAGTTATGGAAATCATTTTGAGCCTATATATAAACCTAAGTAGAAATATTTAGAGTTGGAAGGAGACTTAAAGTCTTTGAATTTACAGATAACTTAACAACTATCTGCACTGAGGTATAGAAAGATGAAGAAACTTGCCCCAAGTCGCCCAGTTAAAACACACAAAGCTGAACAAGAGAAGAGAGCTATGCTTTCCAGTTCACAGCACTTTCCATTATGTATACACTCCAAATAACACTCTATACCTAAAGTACTGTAAAAAGCAAAGACTATAATGAATAAAACTTGATGCGTGTCAGGTGCAGTTGCTCATGCCAGCACTTTGGGAGGCTGAGGCACAAGGAGTGCTTGAGCCCTGGAGTTCAAGGCTGCAGTGAGCTAAGATCAATCACACCATTGCATTCTGATGTGGGCAACAAAGCAAGACCCTGTCTCTAAAAAACAAAACAAAATAAAACAACTTAATCTCTGCTGTCAAGGAGATCAATCTACAGAGGGTGATAGACAAGTAGTAGTTATGACTACAGCATAAGTAGAATTAAAAAGAATAAACTTTCTTGACATGACATTAAATATAATTTGCCTTCAGTTTTCATCAGTCTTGTCCTACAATTTAGCCAAAACCTATCAATGCTTCCTGATAACAAAAAAATAGTATATATTATTAAGAATCATACAAATAGGAGTAACAGCAACAGTAGCTTTGTGTTTGGTACACTTCTGAAATGCTTAAGATGGATGAGCACCTTCCCTCATAAAATTTTGAGTCATAATTTTATTACTTTATAAAATTACATTATAAAGAATATAGCAAAATGGAAATATGCTACATGTTACTGAAATAGGCAAGAAATTAAGCTGCATGTATTAACAGTAAGAAATGCAAAAAATAATTTAGGAAAGGGGAAAACATCTTAAATGTCAACAGTGGTTTTATTGGAAAGGAGGAATTACAGGCAGGTTTTTCTATTTTCTAAATTTTCTATAAGAAATTAGATTAGTTTCATGATAAAATATACATATTTATCATTTTCTAAAAATTAAGAATCCTAGAGAAAATGTATGAATATGAGCTCATACAGTGATAAATCCTTTTTCATTAAAAATTATAAATTTACTCTTCTAATTTTCAGAGGACTGGTGAATATCAGAATTTCAGCAAATATTTTATTCTACCAATAGAAGAAGAAGAAAATAAAATATTTAACATTTTACACAAATATCTAAGTTTATAGCCAACTATGACTCCCTTGTGACTGGATAACATAGTTAATAACAAAACATCTTTATACCTACTCTGTTAAGGCAGTACTACGTGAGTTATAACATGGGCTTTGAAGTACACTTTCCCAGGTTTGCTCAAAGCCCAGCTCTGCCACTAGAAGACTTTGTGACCTTTAACAATTAATCTCTCTGCCTCACTTTACTCATATGTAAGATGGTGACAATAATAAATAGCCGCTCACAATATATATAGAGTAAGGTGATTCAGATAAATTGTTGAATTAGCTATGTCTGTCACACAGGAAGTACTCAGTAAGTGATAACAATTATGATTATTATTAAGTTTTCTGTTCATTAAAAGTTAACCCAGGGAGGGGGGAATGGGCAATATATGTAACCTTAACACTTGAACCCCCATAATACGCTAAAATAAAAAATTAAAAAAAAAAAAAGTTAACCCAAAATTCACCACAATACAAACCAATTACTCTTTCTGATGGAATACTCACCTTTGCTAGTTGTTCAGCAAAATGTATAGCTGTCTGCGTATGGAGTGTAACTGGTCCTGTTTTTATTCTGGAAACTCCATTGGCTAATGCCATGAAAATAATCAGCTATTTTAAAAAGAACAGGAAGAAAAATCTCACACATTTACTAATATTTAAAGTCAGAATACCACTGCTACCCATAATGAAATTACTACCAGAAATCAAAATATTAATAGCTAAAAAAGAATTTTTATTTCTTTAGGTTTTCAGAAGTCCTTAGAAGAGGACAGAAAACCTATTACAGTTCTCAACATCGAATTTTTAAAATATTTACAAATAAAATATGGAATTAAAAGTTATTATATATAAATTTATGTTATATATAAAGTACTAAATATACTTTATATATATTTATATATATACATATATGTATAAAAATATATAATTAGACCAACTACTTCTGCAAGCTTATATATTTAATATGATAAGCTTTCCACTCTCTAATATTACATTTCCACAGGTGAATAAATAGACTAATATAGAATTACTGGGTGTATAAAAGGAGACCTGGGCAAGAAGGAAGAGACAAGAAATAACACAATCTGTCTGAAGAAACTGGGCAAGAAATCTTGAGGAATACATTTCTAAATGTAGAGATTGCTGACTTGCAATTAAGAATAGAAAAGTATGATAGAAAGGAAAATCTATAAAGACAGTAGACTATAAAAAGATCTTATTTTGAATTATACAACAGCATTTCTCACCTCTGAGTGAATGTGTTAAGTCTGAGGGGTATACAATACATCTGTGTGGAGAAGTTGACAGGCAGAGGAGATAAAATGAGAGAGGAGTTAAGAAGAAAGGCCTGGGCTAGAAACAGAAATTTGGGAGTTGTCCTCATACAAATTGTACTTATGCCATGAGACTGGACAAAATAACTGAGGGAGTGGCTATAGATAAATAAAAGAGGCATAAGCCTGAGCCTAGGGGCTCATCAAAATTTAAAAGTTTAGAAGATGAAAACGACAACAATAAACTAGCAAAGGAGACTAGAAAGTATGGCCAGAGGCAGGAAGATAATAATATTTCAGAAACCAATAATATTTCAGAAACTTGAAAAGTATTTCAAGAAGGAAGGAGTGATCAAATGCTGTACACAAGTCAAGTAAGGACTGAAATTTGAAGATTATAAATCCCAGAGTTTGAAAAATGACTGAAGTAGAACTTGCTAATTAGTGTCTGAAAGTCACTGATTAAAATTTATATTCAATCTAATTTTCATACATTCAAATATAATAGTCTATAAGATTTTTATCCTAAAAGTGTCATTACCTGATCTTGCAGATACTCATCCACAGTACCACCATGTCTAAGATTTGCTAATAGCATTTCAGCAGCTTCAATTCCAACCTTGTCTGCATTTACACCTTAAGACAAGCACAATGTAAAAAGAAAAACAAACTAATTACTAAAAGGCAAAAAGTTTATTTGATACATCCCAGTTAGCAACGGTATATACTTTTTATTCCTCTGAATTTACCTAATACACCTTTTAGAATAAGATTTCTAGTTATTTAATTTTCTGAGAGCTTGACATATGCAAATACTTTGTACCTTTAAATGCACTAGTGTAGGAAAACATAGGCTGCTTTGGACCTACTTAAAACATGTTAATCACAAAGCCAGTTTATAACCCTCTAGTGCTATAGCTCAACTTCAAAACTTAAAACTTGTGATTTATACGATACAATTAGTCTGTAGGCAATTCTATCAGAATTTAAGAATTTTTTAAAAATCAGGAAACAGGAAAGTAAGTTATATCTAAAGAAAAGCAATATAACATTCTCAGATCAAATATTTTAGAGTTTTATTTCCTTTAAGATTTGAACAGGTATAATCTTATTTTGAATATAAGTCAGAATACTTACCACCTTGCCCTACTTCCTGCCTCTACACACATACCCCAAATCTTTGGTACAACACTGAATACAAAATAAGTCTGTCAGAAGCAGTGAAATGTCACAGTATTCTTTTAAGGTATTTACTCTAAACTAAAAATCTTTGGTTACAAATAAAAACGTCTTTTGTTTATTTGAGGCAGGGTCTTGCTCTGTTGCCCAGCTACAGTGCAGTGGCATCACCACAGCTCACTACAACCTTAAATCTCCTGGGCTCAAGTAATCCTCCTGCCTCAGCCTCCCAAGTAGCTACCATGCCCAGCTAATTTTTCTATTTTTTTGTAGAGACAGGATCTCACTTTTGCTCAGGCTGGCCTTGAAGGCCTGACCTCAAGCAATCCTTCTGCCCCAGCCTTCCAATGTGCTAGGATTACAGGCATGAGCCACCATACCTGGTGAAAATGTCTTTAAAAAATGAGAATGTGGGCCGGGCGTGGTGGCTCACGCCTGTAATCCTAACTCTTGGGAGGCCGAGACGGGCGGATTGCTCGAGGTCAGGAGTTCAAAACCAGCTTGAGCAAGAGCAAGACCCCGTCTCTACTATAAATAGAAAGAAATTAATTGGCCAACTGATATATATATATAAAAAAATTAGCCGGGCATGGTGGCGCATGCCTGTAGTCCCAGCTACTCGGGAGGCTGAGGCAGAAGGATCGCTCGAGCCCAGGAGTTTGAGGTTGCTGTGAGCTAGGCTAACGCCACGGCACTCACTCTAGCCTGGACCACAAAGCGAGACTCTGTCTCAAAAAAAAAAAAAAAAAGAGAATGTGGTTAATTTTGTTTCTATTTTATATTTGCAAATTTATTTGATTTTATATATATATATATATATCTTGATAACATTTTCTAAAAAGTGGAAATTTCAGAATTTTAACTCTATTTTTCCTTATAGCAGTTACAACAATATAATAAATTTACTCTCTTTATATTATCATCAATTGATCAAGTATTTACATGACTGAATGAATGGTTTGGAATATGTTATATGCATCCTGACTTCTTGGGTAAGCTGTTTAGCCTCTGCCATTTCCTCCTGGAGATATAGATGATAACTACATTGCAAAATTATTATAGAAATTAGAAATAATATTTATAAAGCATCTATTAACAAGACCAGTACATAAAAAGCTATTAATAATAATAATACAGGTCGAGTATCCCCTATCTGAAATGTTTGAGACCCAAAGTGTTTCAGACTTCAGAGGTTTTTGGATTTTGGAATATTTGCATATACATAATGAAATACATTGGGGATGGGACCCAAGTCTAAACATGAAATTCATTTATCCTTCATATATACCTTATATTCATAGGCTGAAGGTAATTTTATACAATATTTTAAATAACTTTATGCATAAAACAAAGTCTATGTCAAGTACTTTTTGTGAAATTTTGCACTTGTGACATCAATGTTGATGCTCAAAATGTTTCAGCTTTTGGAGCATTTCAGATTTCATATTTTCAGATTAGGGATTCTCAACTTTAGTAGTATTGATGGCCCACTAGTACATATCATGCTAAGTAACAGAAACCAGTAACAGAAACCTTGCTTTCCTAAGGAGACATTAAAAAAATACTCATATATTAGAGAATTTGAGGATAATTAAGTGCTAAGCTCTATTGTATAAACTATATATGTGAGGCCAGGCGCAATGGCTCACACCTGTAATCCTAGCACTCTGGGAGGCCGAGGCAGGTGTATTGCTCGAGGTCAGGAGTTCGCAACCAGTTTGAGCAAGAGCAAGACCCCGTCTCTACTATAAATAGAAAGAAATTAATTGGCCAACTAATATACATGGAAAAAATTAGCCGGGCATGGTGGCGCATGCCTGTAGTCCCAGCTACTTGGGAGGCTGAGGCAGGAGGATCGCTTGAGCCCAGGAGTTTGAGGTTGCTGTGAGCTAGGCTGACGCCACGGCACTCACTCTAGCCTGGGCAACAAAGCGAGACTCTGTCTCAAAAAAATAAATAAATAAATAAACTATATATGTGAAATGAGTTCAGAAAAGATTGTAAGTCCTAGAATAATTTCAGAAGGTTTCCTTGAGCATGAAAGACTTAAGTGAGTTCTTGAAAAACAGCTAAAAGTAGGATGGAGATTATGAAGGAGAAAGAAAGAACTTCTGGCTTTGTAGTACTAGAGAGCAGCAGACACACTAAAGTTTCCTGCCACATGGCAAAGTAGTCCTCAGAACCATTCACGTTCCTTCCTACCCAGCCCCCTTAATAGTGAACAACAATATAAATGGAGCTAGATGAGCACCAGCCATTACTGGCAATCTGTGGCAATAGAACGGAATGAAAAAAATATGAGAATTTTGCTTATTAGTATTATGCCCCCCCAAAAGGGCAAAACCCCAATTTTTTCTGAAATCTTAATGCTTTTTTAATTGACAAATAATATTCTCATATATTGGATGTTTCTTAAAAAAAGGTCTCAAGGACTTATTTTAGGACATCAGAGAGATGCCAACAATTACTACATACACTGAATGAGGTAAAGCAGGTGCTTACATTAAGTGAGGCAATTTCCATACAAAGGAAATAGGGATTAACCAGAAGCATAATTCATTTTAGCAGATTATTTTGTTCCCATGGTAAAGAACATAACTAACTGAAAGACAGGAGTAACTTAAAATTTACGGATATTCAACAATGAAAGACAAAATACATTCTGTCCATAATACTATATCACTTAAAGTTGGAAGTGATCCTTAATACGTAGAGCGTCGTCCAATTTTATTTTTCAGATAAGGAAAGCCCAGAGTCACTACATAGGGTAATGGTAAACAAAGGACTAAAACTTAAGTTTTCTTGTTCTCAGTTTAGTGACATCTATTATAATACACTGCCTCAATTTAAAACAGCAAACTTGGTGTGGTGGCACATGCCTATAGTATGAGCTATGGGAAGCTGAGGTGCAAGGATAGCTTAAGCCCAGGAGTTGAAGGCTGCAGTGAGTTATGATCTGCCACTGTACTCCAGCCTGGTGACAAAGCGAAATCCTGTCTCATAAAATAAAATAAAAATTAAAAAAATAAAATAAAACAGCAAGATTCTCTAAGCAAAACAAAACCTCACCTTTTTTTTAAAAATATATGAGTAAAGAATGTTACTAAGGATTTTAGATGTAGCTAAGGATTTTAGAGATTCTCTAGGCTAATACTCTCACTCAACAGATAAGAAAACTAAGATGAAAATAGTTTTAGTAAGACAATGACAACAGCATGAAGAGTTACAAAATTCCTGCCTCTGCCATATATGGTGGCCTTGACAACCAGCCAATGTTCCAATGTTGCTTTTGGTGATAACTCTTAGACATTAAAATTCAAAGACTTGTTGTTTTCTAGTTAATTTAAATCAGAAACGCAAGGGGATCTGGTTAATAGAGGCTATGACATTCTTTCTGGAATCCTTAATACACACAAACTAGATCAAGAGAGAAGACCTCAAGTCACCTTCACATTCACTAATGACATCTCATTCAACTGATGGGCCTGACAGGAAATAAGGGAGGATACCAATAGGAATAAGTCAATGTCAGCAAACATGTTGCTCTCTCCTCTATTCTCCCTACCACTGTAAGTCTAAGTACTTTGTACTCTACAAGTGTGTTGTCCAAAGATAACTTTAAAGTCTAAGTTGTTTCATATGACAAAGTGAGAAAAAATGTTGACAGAATATCAGAAAAATTTTTTCAGGCCTGGCAAACGAATTCCCTTTATTGCTGATAGAGTAATGGCACCTTTACAATCTCAGTGCAACACATCTAAAATTACCATCTACCCTAGCAAACTAACCCTACTCCTATATTCACAAGTTGTTAATGTACTCAGCTACCTATGCTAGATATCTAGAAGGTCATTCCTTATTTGCCTTCCTCACATCCCATATCCGACTGGTCCCACCAAATTGTCTATTCACCTCTGTAAATACCATTGTATCCATACCCACCTCTAGAGCCCAGCATTCCTTAGTGCTCACCACTCTGACCTGAATACAATAGACTCTTATCCTCCTGCCTCCAATATAGCTTTCTTCTAATTTTCTACATGGCTGTCAGAATTACTTTTCCAAAAATCTCATATCACATCCCTCCTTAAAATTTTTACATTGTCAAGATGAAACCTAAACTCTTTTATCTAGCCTAAAGCCCTTCAGACTCTGGCCTCTCTCGACCTCTCTATTCTCATCTCTCTCCATTCCCCCACCCAGACCCTGTATGCATATATACTTACAGTTGCCCAAACACACAATACTTTTTTATGTCAACACTTTCCTGTGTCCTTCCTCCTTAGCTCTCACTTTTCTTTATCTGGGGATACCACCATCATAGCATTAGTCTGTCTCCTCTGCCAGACTAAGCTAGGAGATAGGAAAAGTAGCTCTTACTCTGAATCCCTAGTACACAGTACGAGGTACCCATTGTGGCACATTGTGGTATCTGATGATAGTATAAACAAACTAAACTCACATTTTCTCCAATGACTGCCAAGTAGTTACTATTTGTAATGTGTCTATGGCTAGTCTCTTTGTATTATCTTTGCTTCCCAAGACTGTTGTAGATACTGCATGCTGTAGCTCGGCATCCACACTGATTCTTCACTGCACCTAATACATAATTAGTATATACCAAATATATATAATTAATTAATTAATTAGAGATGGGGTCTCGCTCTTGCCCAGGCTGGTCTTGAACTCCTGAGCTCAAGCAATCCCCCTGCCTCAGCCTCCTGCAGTGCTAGGATTATAGGCGTGAGCCGCCAGGCCCAGCCCAAATATGTATTTTAGATCACTACTTCTCAACTTCAGTATACATTATAAGTACCTGGAGAGCTTGTTAAAACAGATTCCTGGGCCCCACTCCCAGAGATTCTAATTCAATAGATTTGGGGTAGACCCCAAATTTGTATTTCTAACAAAGTACCAGACAATGCAGATATGCTGCTCGTCTGCCAACCACACTTTAAATAGCACAGTTTTAGACAGAATTCATTTATGTGAGGTCGACTGGAGATGATGATTTTACTTATTCCATTATGTTCTTCAGATTAGATACCAAATTATTAATAGTATCTAGATCTACCAACTGAGCAGACTAAGACTACTTAAAAAAAATTTTTTTTTGAGACAGAGTCTCACTCTGTTGCCCGGGCTAGAGTGCTGTGGCGTCAGCCTCACTCACAGCAACCTCAAACTCCCGGACTCAGGAGATCCTCCTGCCTCAGCCTCTTGAGTAGCTGGGACTACAGAGGCATGCGCCACCATGCCCAGCTAATTTTTCCTATATATTTTTGGTTGACCAATTAATTTCTTTCTATCTTTAGTAGAGATGGGGTCTCACTCTTGCTCAGGCTGGTTTCAAACTCCTGACCTTGAGTGATCCGCCCGCCTTAGCCTCCCAGAGTGCTAGGATTACGGGCATGAGCCACCACGCCTGGCCTTAAAATTTTTTGTATTAATAGTATTTTTGTATTAAGTAGTAATAATGTGATTAAACAGCATATCCAGGATAAGTATTTTTAAAGATGCTACAAAGAATAAAGCCTAAAAGTTGCCTGGCTGACAAAAGTTAACTTTAAGTATTAACAAACAGATGCATATATGTATCTCCTCTAATATGCCAAATCTTAAACAAATTTCCCTTTCACAAAGATATTCAATATTTTAAAATCACCAATGGAATAACTGATGCAAGGAAGAATCCAGACATTAAACTCACTAGATGAAAGCTGTATGGGAGAAGGAGAATCAGTCTCAAAGTATTATTCCAGATTACATATTAATTATAAAGGAAAAAGGAACCTTTATAGCAGACAGATCTGGAGGACAGCTCCTTAACCAAGTGATCATACTCAGCCTTACCAATAAAGGGCAAACTGACATTATGTGTCCCCTTCTGTGATGGAGTGGAATGTACCCTAAAATGTTTAAGCTGAATATATCTAATCATGAGGTAATCAGACAAATTCAAATTATGGGAAAATGGCCAGGACTTTTAAAAATGTCTAAATCATTAAAGGAAAAAAAAAAAGTAAAGGGAATACTCAAAAGACAGCCTAAACAAACTTGACAAATTATGTGTGTGCTCAAAAAAAAAAACAAAAACAGAAACCACCCTCATTCCTCTAAAGAATATTTTGGAAACAACTCATTATGTATGTCTGCTGCATCTTTTTTTTTTTTTTTTTTTTTTTTGAGACAGAGTCTCACTTTGTTGCCCAGGCTAGAGTGAGTGCCGTGGCGTCAGCCTAGCTCACAGCAACCTCAAACTCCTGGGCTCAAGCAATTCTCTTGCCTCAGCCTCCCGAGTAGCTGGGACTACAGGCATGCGCCACCATGCCCGGCTAATTTTTTCTATATATATTAGTTGGCCAATTAATTTCTTTCTATTTATAGTAGAGACGGAGTCTCGCTCTTGCTCAGGCTGGTTTCGAACTCCTGACCTCGAGCAATCCGCCCGCCTCGGCCTCCCAGAGTGCTAGGATTACAGGCGTGAGCCACAGCGCCCGGCCTGCTGCATCTTAATATAGACAAATTCTTCAGGTGTAAAAATGGTATTATGACTATGTAGGTATTGGTTTTTGGGCATACTTACTGTAGTATTCAGGGGTGAGACATGGTACTTGCAACTTACCTTGAAATGGTTCAGAAACATATTCAGATAACTAAATGTTTACAATGGGTGAATCTAGAAGAAGGGTGTATGGATGACTAGTTGAGCTAATCATTCAACTTTTCTATAGGTTTGAAATTTTTCAGAGTATAAAGGTGAGAGAAAGACTGAAAGTTTAATTGACTCTAAATCAGAAGCAGTTAACTATATTTTTTTAAACTTGCTATTCATCAGTCAATAACATTCAAATCCTGATAGATTAAAGAATTTTACAATAGCACCAGGAATCAAGAACCCCCTTCATTTATCTATACCTCGTTTACCAAGCGATGATCCGGCAAACAAACAGCCAGTGGATGTCTCAGCAATAATTCTATACAAGAAAAAAAAAAGTTATTACTACCCATGCTATAAATATTCTAAAATTGCATACAAATACAACACAGGAAAACAGAGACCGTTAAATAGGCAGAACTAAATTGGCCAGTATATTGCAAAAGTGAAATTCTTCATAGAGAAAGCAGCATGATTAACATTTTCCATCAGCCTTAACAGGCCATTAGTATCCTTCAGCATTTGACTAAAAGTCACACCATATTCTAATCCAAAGGTAAGAAATGCCCTCCTGCCCCATTCCCCACCCCACTGCTCCTGGAAGTTACCATATTATCAGAACAAAGGGGTACCATTTTACAGGCATTCAGGCTATAAAGTTTTAGGATCATCTCAAGTAAAAAGGTTCTTATGCAGGGTCTTTTGTTATTGTTCTATAGCTTTTAGACATTATCGTAAGTAGAGCAAGCCTATTAAACCCTTTAATAGAAGTTCTGAATAAGAGGGTTTGAAACTTAAATATCCACAAATGATACTTTTATACTTCAAAAACATCAATTAAAGAATTTTCTTAACATTTAAATCGACAACTCCTAATTGGATTAAAGTAATAGTTCTATACCAATTTTAAAGAGATCTTTGCCATATTTAATATTTGTGAATTGATTTCACACTTGAAGTATTTTAAACAACTGCAAATATTTCTTGTAGGATCAGCTTTAAAGCCTAACTTCTGATTGGCTTAGACACTGAAGTTCACTGTATAAACAAAAGGGATCTTATAATGTAATAAAAGGCAAACCATCTGTAGAAAAAATGCAAAATAATCATCTTACTTCACCATACTGTTGTTTTAGGTAGGAAAGCCGTTAAAACTATAAATCTAAACTTCTTAAAACTATAAATTTAAGCAAAAGAACTATAAATCTTTAAATTAAATGGGATAATTATTTCAGGCTCTCACCCAATGTCTAAGAAAAATTATATTATCTCACATTATTCCATTTCCATTGCCACACGCTTGGTCTTTAGGTTCTTGAACAGGCTGGATGTTAACATACAAATCCCTGATTTCCTTTCTGATGCATCTAACAGCTGCTGCTGCCATATCTTTTGCTACCTATTTTGGCAAGACAGAAAAATAGAATAAAATAATTACTGATTATTTGGAAAATTGTTTTCAAGCCTTCAAAGACACATAAAACAACTCATAACTTTTACATGTATTATTTAATAACTTGATTTTTAAGAGTAGAGAGCGCACTAATTTTTAAGAAAAATTTTAATAAAAAGATTTAAAAATCAGTTTTTTCCATAATTTCAAATTTTAATGACATAATACTTATCAAGACATACATATACTTCTAAGAATATCTAGCCAACTTACTTTAAATGGCAGAACACCAGCAACAAAAGCTCTTCCATATATCTTAGTCACAGAGCCACGGTCAGTTAAATTTATTGGATTCAATTGTTTAACTGGTGACATTCGGACAATCACTTCACCACCCCCTTTTGGGTAATAGCCCCTGTGAAAAGTATAACAAATACTTACATAAACTGATTGCATGACAAAAATGAAGCTCACTATTATGATAAAATAACATGTGAATGATATACAAACAGGTAATTCATGGAAAGATCTAAAGAATATTTTAGGCTGGGCGTGGTGGCTCATGCTTTTAATCCTTGCACTCTGGGAGGCCGAAGTGGGCAGATCGTTTGAGCTCAGGAGTTTGAGACTAGCCTGAGTAAGAGAGAGACCCCATCTCTACTTGAAAAAAAAAAAAAATAATAGAATTTAGCTGAACAACTAAAAAAAATATATATATATATAAAAATTAGCCGGGCATGGTGGCGCATGCCTATAGTCCCAGCTACTCGGGAGGCTGAGGCAGGAGGATCCCTTGAGCCCAGGAGTTTGAGGTTGCTGTGAGCTAGGACAGCTAGGACAGCTGTGACACCACAGCACTCTAACCTGGCAACAGAGAGACTCTGTCTCAAAAAATACAAAAAAACAATAAAAAAAATAAGAATATTTTAGGTCTGTGCTGTATAATATTGGTAGCCTCAAGTTAGGTACAACTATTAAAATTAAAGAAAACTTAAAAATCTAGGCCCAGCATGGTGGCTCATGCCTATAATCCCAGCACTTAGGGAGGATGAGGCAGGAGGATCACTTGAGGTCAGTCTGGGCAACCTAGCAAAACCCTGTCTTTACAAAAAATTTAAAAATTAGCTAGGCATGGTGGGTAGCATGTGTCTGTAGTCCTAGCTACTCAGAAGGCTGAGGTAGGGAGGATCACTTGGAGCCCAAGAGCTTGAGCCTGCAGTAAGCTATGATCATGCCACTTTACTCCAGCCTGGGCAACAGAATGAGACCCTGTCTCTATAAAAATAAATAAATAAATAAAAATAAGAGTCAGTTACCAGGTTGCACTATTTCATTTTAAGTGCTCAACCGTCACATTTGGCTAGTAACTACCATACTGAACAGCACAGGCAGGGACCATTTCCCTCCATGCAGAAAGTTCTATTTGACAGTGCTGTTATAGAATATAAACTGGACCTTCCTATTTTGTTCCTGCTATTTTTCTGTGCCTAAAACAATGTCCGGCACACCGTAGATGCTCAAATATACACATATTTAAGTAGCTGAACACTAATACAATTTTAACTCAATTATGCACTGTCATTTATTCTACAGCAGATACTAAGAACAACAGCACTCCTATCCTCAAATGCTCACCATGTGGTGGGGAGATGGCTCCACACACTATACTAGAATACAAGTCTGGCTGTAAGGAAGACTACAGCATAGGTACAAACATGAATTCCAACTGAGGTACGCATAAGAAATTACGAGTTTCATTTTGGGAAAAAACATAGAATTTCTAATTTTTTAAAGAGCAGGGAAAAAAATAACATGAATAAAGACAAAGTCTAAAGGCACAAAATATGTTTAAGGAACAGCAAGCAATTATGTAGTTAGAATATATGGTATGTTGAAAGAAGGGAAGAGATGATGAAGATAAAAAGGTTAAGTTGGAGTTAGTCTGCAAGCACACACTTAAATGCCATGCCAAGAAATTTGGCTTTGTTACTGTGTAGCAAAAGGGGAGCCTTAAAGAGAAATAATCTGAATGTGCAATGTGTTTCTCAAGAAAATAATTCTGATCGCATTGTGGAAGAGAATCCCTTTTTGTCCCCATAGTTCCTTTATGTCCCCACAGTGCCTAGTCCAGCTGTCCGTGCAGAGTGAGCATTTAATCTGTGCTGGAGCATGGAATAACACTTAATATGAAGGTGACTCAATGTGAAAATTCCCTGGAAAATATTTTCCCAAGAAACAAACGAATATTACATATAACTGTTTTTATGTCCCTAAGCCCATGCTGTTTATTGTTTTTAAGCCATAAAGTACATTTACTTCCCACAAGAATTGTAATGGGTTCCACAATGACAGTTCTCTAGGGTTTATCTTTTCCACTATTTTTTACCACAAGTAATGAATCAAAAGGGCTAAGAAAACAAGAAACTCACCTCATTTTAATGTCACAATTAAATTCGAAACCAAATTTTTCAGCAATTGGCTTGAAAACCTGAAAAATCAGTTTAATGGTACATTAACCACCAGTATTCACCAATTCAACAAGTATATTTATTAAACAAAAGAGCTCTGCTGAGCTAGCAATTAGGTATTACAGGTAAATAGTGATAGATGAATATGTAGGCCTTTTTTGTTAGATATACTTGCATGTCCCTGATTAACTCAATGTTAAACTTTTAAATTTAGATTCATATCAGTTTTTTCATTAGAAAAATGGAAACCCAAATATTCTTCAACAGATGAATGGACAGAGATTGGTACACCCATATAATAGAACACTTTTTAACTGCGGTTATTAGCAACTTGGATGAATCTCAAATGTATTTTGGTAAGCAAAAAAACAAAACAAAACAGACTCAAAGGCTACATGCAGTATTATACCTTTATATGACATTCTGAAAAAAAGCAAAACTATGACAGAAAACAGTACAGTAGTTACCAAGGGCTCTGGGGCAGGACTGATTACAAAAGGGTATGAAGGAATTTGTTTAGAGTAATCAGAACTATTCTATATTCGGATTATGGTGGTTGATTCACAACAGTACGATTGTCAAAAATCACAGAAGTGGGCAGGGCATGGTGGCTCAAACCTGTAATCCCTGCACTTCGGGAGGCTGAGGCAAGAGGACTTCTTGAGGCCAGGAGTTTGAGACCAGCAAGGCCAACATATCTAGATTCCATATCTACAAATGGAGATTCCATTTTTGTAGATTCCATATCTACAAAAAAAACCCCAAAACCAAAACTTCCTATGTGGATAAAAATCACAGAACTGTACATTTAAAAGGGTGAATTTAATTAGCCAGGCACGGTGATGCACACCTGTAATCCTAGCTACTTGGAAGGCTGGGCAGGAGGATCTCTTGAGCCCAGGAGTTTGATTGCAGTGAGCTATGATCACACCACTGCACTCCAGCCTGAGTGACAAAGCAAGACATTATCTTAATCAATCAATAAAAGGGTGAATTTAATATAAATAATGACACCTCAATAAACCTGGATAAAAAAAGATTATGCCATTCTTTCCCACTAGTTGTACGAACATGCCAGTACTGAGTTTTATCATTTTAAAAATGTTTTGAGTTTTCCTCCAAATCATAATTCTTCTATGACTGATACAATTTATATATTAATAACACTTGAGGTTTTAAAGAATTCACTATGAACACTATTCTAAGACAGAATTAAAAAGTTAAATGTAATTCTTCATCCTCTCCTTCAATAGAAGTAAACACCATGAAGAAATAAACAGGAATGTACACAAAAACAACGGATACATTTAAATAGAGAATGGAGATTCAGAAGAATATGAGATCTCAGTTTGTCCACAATAAAAGTCCTTACCATTACTGTGTAATCGACCTGTGGTGCCATTTCAGCATTAGTTCCACCTTTCAAACGAAGTTCTGATGGAGAAGCAGCAAAGAGAACACAGGGCATTGAGACCTGCATTAAGAGGCACACACTCCTAAGGAGAAGGCAAAACAGGCTTAGCTGTATTTTCTTCTAAAAGTCCCCCAAAAGCTATTATTGCTCATCATACTAATTAAAGCATAGGCAACTGAGAAGGCAGGTACATGCCCCTGAGTTTAAAGTTAAAAAAAAATGCTTCAATATCTGAATGGTAAAATCCTGAATCCCAAAGACAGAAGGCCAGATGCAGTGGCTCATGGCTGTAATCTCAGCACTTTGGGAGGTCAAGGGAGGAGGAATGCTTGAGGCCAGGAGTTCAAGATCAACCTGGGCAACATAGCAAGATCTTGTCGCTACGAAAAATAAAAAAACTAGTAGCAGTTTATGAAAATGGATCGAAAACAGTCAAGGTCTAGAAAGAAATATTCAATTAATTATAGCTGACTTGCTACCTTGCACAAGGTCCTATTCCAGGTACCAAGTTAAGATATAGTTCCTACTATTGTGGAATTCATGATATAATAATTTTTTTTTTTTTTTGAGAAAGGGTCTCACTCTGTTGCCCTGGGTAGAGTGCAGTGGCATCATCATAGTTTGATACAGCCTTAAACTGAGAATAATATTTTACAAAGACTGATCACTGAATATTTTACATAAAAAAAACTGTAGGGAAATAATCCTTGCTTTACTTGCCTCTGTTTGGTCCTTACAGTCAAATCATCTGAGAAATCATGAGAAACAGTTACATAATAGGAAGAATTTTATAAATGGAAAATTTGGTCATATTTTTCTAAATGAGCTGTTATCTCCCTTCTCCAAAGGGAAAGCAATCATATTCCTAAGTAGACTGTAGTTTGAAATAGAATTCTATATAGCTTCTACCTACCAAAAGGTAGACCTTTACTTAACTTGCTTACCACAATGATGCATATGTACTGAACTAGAAGGCCACTATCACAGATAATGAATTTCATTAATTCAATAAATATTTATTAACTATGCAAGGTGTTGGGCATCTTAAGAGAAAAATTATGCAACATAATCCCTGTTTTCAAGGAGTTGCGCCTAGGAGCAAATTAAAAAAACTTGGAAGTGTTTAGCTTATTATAAACCATAGGCTTATAGCTACTAGATTTCTCACTGTTTATTCTGAGTAATCCAACATATAAAGTGTTTCTTTTTTCCCCCTTAAAGTCAGATTCTAATATTAAAATGGAAAATTCTTGATTTTAGGAATAAAGAATTGCCAAGACAAAGACAGACTGAGAAAATACATGGTACTGTAATCACAATTAGGGATAAACATGAATAAGTAAGTGTGATAAAAAGTGAGTAAGATGTGGTTTTCTTGCTAGGATTCTGCTTGCTTTAATCTCCTGAATGGAGCTGGATCATCAACTTTAAACTTATTTTCCATACATTCTAATGGAGCAGGAGCCAAAGGTCTAGATTCTAATTCTAGTTCTGACCCCAACTTTATGATCTTGGGTAAAACACTTAACCCCAGGGAGTCTTGACTTCCTCATTCACAAAGGGGAGGAAGGGTTATAATACATGTTTCTTCTTGTACTTTCAAAATTCTATTATGCTACTTTAGCTTATTTTTTAGACCATTGGTTAAACTATAACTTTTTCCCTCTTTCTGTATAGGAGAATGCCTAAATAATATGATGACTATAAAGTAAGCTCAAAATTCTTTAATTTTCTTAGGAAAGTTCTCACTTGGCAAAGCTCGCCTTAGCCCTTGCAGCAGGTCCCTTTTCATAGAGGTCTATTTAAATCATAATTCATTAAAACAGTTGTTTCTGAAACAAAATGGCATCAGGTTCACAGTAACATTTCTTAGCTCATCAAATTTCCTAACAAATGGAAAAATTTTGGTAAAACAAAGCTGCTAACAAAAGCAATCATCCAAAATAGCTGAGATACAAATATTAATTGCTCTCTGTTTTATCAATAAAAGAAGGGATACTTAGAAAATAAGAACTCGATTGTTAAATGTCTATCTTCCAATAGGAGAAAAGAATCAGAATTATATCTACAAATTTCTAAATAGAGTGGCATAAGTATCTATTAAAAGATAACAAAAACACCTAGACCATAAGTAGTAGACTATGGTTTATAATTAGCTATAAGCCAATAACTCAATTTGCTACAATGCAAAGACTACGGAACATAAAGACTGAAGTTGTTTTCAGATATTCAATTTCTTTTCTCTTTTCTCTTCCTTTTTTTAGAGACAGGGTCTCAGAGTCTTGCTTTGTTGCGTAGGCTGGAGTACAGTGGTATGATCATAGCTTACTGTGACCTCAAACTTCTGGCCTCAAGTAATCCTCCTGCCTTGGCCTCCCAAAGTGCTGAAATTACAAATGCTCAAACTACATGAGCCACTGTGCCTGGCCCGGATTTGTAAATAATAAAAAGCAAAGAAACAAACATGCTACACATTACTATACACATGAGAAAATTCCAGATACAATAATAGCTACAATTAACAAACAGTTACGTAGCTATAACTTTACATACATTGTCTCTAACCTTAAAAGGTAAGTTTCCCCATTTTAAAAGAAGAAACTTGCCCAGAAAGTGGTAAAACCTGGATTTAAGTCCAAAACCCATACTTAAATAAAATGTAAGTGACACATACCCTGCTGTCTTGGTATCTGCTGTGTGGATTCCACCTTTTATCTTCTCTGGCGTAAAGGTTATTTCTGTCGAACCGATTTCTGCCCCCTCCAGTTGCCCATCACACAAATCTCGAATCATTTCCAGTCCAGATAAATGTTGAGGCCTTCAGGTCATAATACTGCATCAAAACGTGTGCACTCAGACTGCCTATATCCCCACATTTTATGACACATTTATAAAACTGCAATGGCAAGAAAACAGCAAGGTCTAACCATAGTAAGTGCCACATTATCAATGTCAGCTTCCTTTTGGGTTTTTATGCACCTAGACTACCTGCTAGTAGGCATCATTTTAAGGGTCCCTTCGAGACCAATTATTTTGGTTATAAATACACAGACTGATGTATTGCTGCAAATTAGAAGTGTGCAAAAGAGGAAAACTAATAAAGCCACCTAAGAGCTACCACTCTCAATTGCACTTCACTGAATAATCTATGGTACCTGTATGGGCTAAATTGTGTTCCCCTCCCCCCAAATTCATATGCTGAAACCTAACCTTCAGTATCTCAGAATATGATTATATTTGGAAATAGGGCCTTTAAAGAGAATTAAGTTAAAATAAGGCCATTAACGTGGGTCCTAATACAATCTGACTGGTGTCCTTCTAAAAAGAGGTTAGGACATACAGGACACCAGGAGCATGGTGAAGGACTACAGTGTGAAGAGGCCAGAAGACAGGCCTGGAACAGTATTCTCCTCTTAATGGGCCTCAGAGGAAACCAACCCTGCCAACACCTTGATCTTGGGACTTCGAGCCTCCAGAATTGTGAGAAAATAAATTTCTGCTGTTTAAAACATCTAGTGTGTGATATTTTGTTATGGCAGCCCTAGCACACTAATACAGTACATACTACAGCCTTAATGAATTGGATTCCCCTATTGGTGAACTGGATTGCTGCAAATAACTGCTATGACAAAGGTAATTAACACTGACATACATCAATTAATTGCCTTTTAATAATTTCAAAACTGATGGTGGATAAAAGACTGATTTATTAAAATGGAATATATACAGAAAACATACAAAGAAACCAGTTTGGCTTCAACCTGGTCTTCTTCTATCAGGTGGTGCATATACCTGAAACTAAACTAGTGGCGTGTCCAGCTTCCCAGACAGAAGAAACAAGAAGGTCAAGCGTCAAGGTGTTTCTCTGTCCGCAACAGATAATTTTGGCCATATTCACAGCTTTCTGGAGGCATGAACGAAAGCTGGAATAACACGTCTCGGGATTCTTTCTTGTACTATGATTCTAAAATGCGCGGTAGCACATAATGCACTGGCTATAAAGTGGGGTTTTCTCTGGCCTCACAAGCATTTTTGTGCCATCTACCTTGCCGCTTATATGTCCTCTCCGGATACCTGGAATGCCCGATGAAGTGGGGAAACATTTTAAAAGACACCTCTTTAACAAGAGACAAGTTCAGTCAAATACAGAAAACGCGGGCCTGTTTCTAAACTCGCCCCCCGAGGCTTTCGAGACCACACATGGGCCCAGTCCACCGCCCAGGTAGAGCATTTCGGGGTGGGAAGGGAGGCCCGAGTGCCGCCCCCGCCCTCCGCGAGACCCCGCGGCCCTGACCTTCTCGGATCCACAGCTCAGACGCCGGATCCCCTAAGCCTGGCGGCCTGGCCCGGATCCTGAGGTCCACACTGCCATCCCCAGCCCGGTGGCCCGGCGCCCAGATCCCCTAACTCCGCAGCAGCCGCCGGGGTTTACCTCAGTCCTGGCGTGCTGCGGCCAGCCCGGATCTTCTGCACCCGCAAGGGGAGGCCCAGGAGACAGCTCAGGGCCGTAGAGACTCTCAGGATTTGGCCGCCCTGCAAGCGTTGGGGATGCGGGGAGAAGAGATGTAAGAACACTAGACGTGAACGCTCCCCTCCGCAGCCTGGGTGGCACCCCCGCCGCGTTGCCTCCGGCTCCGTACTCACCCCTTCCATGATCCCGCCATCGACCTCCACCCGCTGCCCCGCCATGGGGGGCGCCCTGGGGCCCGGCCCGCAGCGACCAGGCCTTCGCCGGAACGGGAGGAAGATGACACACAGCCTCCAGCCCCGCAGCTCCGAAACCGCGGTCCAGGCCTGCGGCTGCCGGGGCCTGACGCGAAGGCGGAAGCAGCGGCGCCTCCCGGGAAACCCGAGTCAGCCGAAAGGAACGCCGCGGAACGCGCGCGGTCCACAGCCAGTGCGCACGCGCGCAGCGCAGCTCAGGGAGGCGGCGCAGGCGCAATTCCCACCCCTGCCTGGGAAGCCGCCGGGGACGTAGCGGCGGAGCTGTGTTAGAGCACGGTAGAACGCGTGGCTCTGAAAGTCTTGTGCCCAGAACACGGCAAAACCTGCAGGGCGCAGAAAACCTCCTTTCAACTGTAACCAAATCCTCCGGTTGTCCCGCAGGCTCGTGCTTTATCTCTGTTTTCTCGAGGATCCTGGCATACCTTGAGCTGCAGACTCTTACCGCTGAAGATGTAAGAAAGGTGCGCAGCCCGCAATGCACCGGGCACCTTTTCTCTGGTCGGGGTTGCCTTCTCTGCAGCTAGTCTCTTCAAGTGTGTCCCTGGTACATCGATACTCTCAGCCTTTCATCCCTCGCGATAGGGGTGTGTGTGTGTGTGTGTGTGTGTGTGTGTGTGTGTGTGCACAGAGAGAGTATTATCATCTTTTATCCCCCGGCGAGACACCATTTATTTGGGGTGGAAGGCAGAATCACTAATATGATACTCTGAAAAGTCAGAGGTATGCCACCTTGCTTGAAAGTGAGCGCAACTTGACTCCGAGGGACTGTGCTACTCACATAATTCCACCTCAGGCTGTTAGGGACAGAAAAACAAGTGGGAGGTAATGGAAAACAGAAAGGAGAAAGCAGTTACAGAAAAACAATTAGGAGGAAATGGTTGCAGAAAAATAAAAAGAAGGAACAGTTATTTTAGTGTTAAAGAATGAGGTCAGTAGGCCAGGGAACACTGACCGCCAGTCAGAGAAGGGAAATGGAACTTTCCCCACAGTACATGTAACATAACCTTTAAGTCCTGTTCAAACGTAGAAAAAGCGGCTCTCTCCTTAGTAATCTCGTCAGCTACTCGCTTGCGTTTCTGAGCTTGCGACTGGCGGACGGGAGTCCTCATCAGGACGAGATCGGACTCCGAGTCATGGCCTGAGCCTTTCATCTCAGAAGTTAAAGGTACTCTGTACAACTTCTGCCAATCACGGTGTATAACCCACGGGGCATTTGTAAGCCGTGGCTGCCAACAGGAAGAAACTGGTTCTTGTTTATGATGGAGCTTGTGGCAAGACATGCTTGCTCATAGTCTTCAGCAAGGACCAACAGTTCCCAGAGGTGTGTGTGCTCACGGTGTTTGAGAACTATGTGGCAGACATCCAAGTGGATAGAAGGCAGGTAGAATTGCCTTTGTGGGATATAGCTGGGCAGGAAGATATGACCACCTGAGGCCCCTCTCCTACCTACACACTAATTTTATACTGATGTGTTTCTCCATTGACAACCCTGATAGTTTGGAAAACATCCCAGATAAATGGATCCCGGAAGTCAAGCATTTCTGTCCCAATGTGCCCACCATCCTTGTTGGAAACAAGAAGGATCTTCGAAATTATAAGTACACAAGGTGGGAGATAGCCAAGATGAAGCAGGAGCCTGTAAAACCTGAAGGAGGCAGAGATATGGCAAACAGGATTAGCGCTTTTGGGTACATAGAGTGTTCAGCAAAGACCAAAGATAGAGTGAGGGAGGTTCTTCTTCTTTCTTCTTCTTCTTTTTTTGAGACAGAGTCTTGCCTGGGCTAGAGTGCTGTGGCATCAGCCTAGCTCACAGCAACCTCAAACTCCTGGGCTCAAGCAATCCTGCTGCCTTGGCCTCCCCAGTAGCTGGGACTACAGGCATGCACCACCATGCTCGGCTAATTTTTTCTGTATATTTTTAGTTGACCAATTAATTTCTTTCTATTTTTAGTAGAGACGGGGTCTCGCTCTTGCTCAGGCTGATTTTGAACTCCTGACTTTGATCGATCCGCCTGCCTCGGCCTCCCAGAGTGCTAGGATTACAGGCATGAGCCACCATGCCCGGCCAAGGGAAGTTTTTGAAATGGCTATGAGAGCTGCTCTGAAAGCTAGATGTGGAAAGAAAAAATCTGGTTGTCCTCTCTGTGCCTTGCTGCAAGCACAGCACTTATGTGGTTAATTTGGAAGTGCTGTTTATTAATTTCAGTGTATGATTACTGGCCTTTTTCATTTATCTATAATTTACCTAAGATTACAAATCAGAAGTCACCTTGCTACCAGTATTTAGAAGCCAATCATGTTTATTAATGATGTCCAACCAATCTGGCCCACCAGGGTCTTTCTGACACTGCTCTAACACCCCTTTTCTGTGCTCTCACCTGACATGCCAGGTGCTAATTCAAAGAATTTCTTAACATCTTACTTCTTCCTAGAAAGAGAAACAGTTGGAACTTTTGTGAATTAGGCTGTAACTACTTTGTAACTAACATGTCCTGCCTATCATCTGTCAGCTGCAACATACTCTGATGTGTCACCACTTCAGAGCTGTACTCCTTAACAGATTTCATTGGCATAGCTCTGGGGTGTGCATCAAGTTTTTTGAAAATGTGCTCAGAGAGTAAGGCCCAAGCCCATGCAGCTGTGGCAAAGTTACAGTTCTGTGGTTTCATGTTAGTTACCTTATAGTTACTGTGTAATTAGTGCCACTTAATGTATGTTACCAAAAATAAATATATCTCCCCAGGAAAAAAAAAAATAAAAAGGAATTCAGTCCTAATTACAACTAACCTTTACCTAAACATAAAGCATATAAAAAGAAAAACATAGAAGTAGACAGGGTTTTCTCCACTTGTGGAGACAGACCCATTTCCCCTTAGGAAATGTACCTTCGCTTTATACCCTTAAACTTCACTCACAATAAACTCTTCACAGATGCTTGCTGAGTGTCTGTCATCTCTCTGTTGTGCAGTCCAAGACCTACAATTCCTCCAAGCCAGAAGCCCAAAAATTGAGGCAACACTTGAAAGTCCAGCTATGCACTGAACCATGACAAGGCCAGGGAAGAAACAACAGCCAGCTTTTTGGTTCTGCCTGTAATTCAATTCCCACAATAAGTGAGTACCAAATAATATACAGGCCTCTAGGTAAGCAGAGCAAGGCAGTTTCTCCCCCGAAGTTATTAGAGCATAATTGAGAGACTGAAAAGTAGTCAATTACAATGTCATCCACAATAATAAACTGGTAAGGTATTTATCTTACAGTTTATTAGGTGATAATAATTACAATATAACTGTAACTAGAAGGCTGTGATATGAACCTGGGTGATCTGCAGTGAACACCACTGTCTGATAATCCAAATGTTCTGCCACTTTTGTGACAGAGAATGTTCTGGAAGCACATAGACTATGTACTTAATCTAATCTGGGTTTTGCCATAAGATATTAATCAGGGAAGTAATCATATTTGCATTGAGAAATGATGGCTTTGACAGTATCAGGAGGGTGAATTAAAGGCCTAAGATCCTGAAGGAAGAAATGCCAATGATGCAATTATCCAGGTAAAAGGTAATGAAAAGTTGAAATAAAGCAATGGCAGTAGGGCTGGAATATAAAAGTTGTACTACTGTCTGACATCTTAGATTCCTATTATAGAAACTTAACCTCCTCTGAAGAAGCCTTGCCTTTTTATTTCTAACTTGGGTTATGAATTCCTTCCTCTGACCTATTTGTCCTATTCCAACTACTTCCAGTGGTAGAGGGAAGTGAACAAGATATATAAGGTAGAGACAGCCAGGTAAGAGTGGATAACAATAAGCATCTGTATAGTGCTTTCATATACATTATCTGTCTTAATGTTCACAACAAAGCTGTGAGGTTGGTGTTCTCTCTATTTGGAAATAAGAGACTGAGGCCTAGAAAATTAAAGGGACATGCCAAGATGACATAATGAGTAAGAGGCAAAGTTGGGTTAAATCCAAGCCTTTTCAGTCATCTACAAAGAAAGTAGAATTAGGCTAATAACAGAGTCTTCAATAGAACAATGGCAGTCAGAAAGACAGTGGATTCATACCTTCAGAATGCTGACAGAAAATAACCATCAACCTAAAATTGAGTGCCCAGCAAAATTATGTTTCAAGAATGAAAGGGCAGAAATAAAATAATTTCCAGATATAGCCAGGCATGGTGGGGCATGCCTATAGTTCCAGCTATTCAGGAATCTAAGGCAGGAGGATCACTTGAGCCCAGCGGAGGCTCACCTGACTTCAGAAGTTTGAGGTTGCAGTAAGATGTGATCACACCACTGCACTCCAGCCTGGGTGACAGAGCGAGACCCTGTCTCATTAATAAATAAATAAATAAAATCTCAGTTAATAGAGTTAAGACATAATTTAAGACTTTAAGATAATTATTGAAGGTAAGACTTAAAAGCTAACCACAAAAGTAATACTGTATATAACTTCTAATTTAACTGAAGGAAAAACTGGACTAAAGGGAAAATATACTTTAAACAAAACCGTAACACCTTCATTGGCATAAAAAAACAGGATGAAAAGAAAGCACTAAAGCAACAAAATAGAAATAGATTCACATGTATCAGTAATACAATGTAAGTAAAGTAAACTTTCTGGTTAAAAGCTAGAGATTGATTTAAAAATACATACTATTTATAAGAAACACACCTAAAACATCAAAGATCATGAGAAGTTGAAAATAAAAAGATGGAGAAGATGCAGCAGATAAATATCAACTAAAAGATAGTTGGTATAGCTATATTAATGACAATTAAACTTTAATATGAAAAGCATTATCATTGACCAAAAAAACTCACTGCAAAATAACAAAAATTGCATTTCCAGGTAAATATCACTATTCAAACTTTTGTCTGCAATAAATATTTTCAAAATATTCCAAAACTCCTGAAGGTAAAAAGATAAAAAAGAAAAAAATAATAAAATTTTTCAAAATATGTCAGTCAGAAATTGATAAAACACAGAAGAAACTGGCAAACCCACTAGTACATTGTGAAATTTTATCTCCATTATTGGTAGATCAAGCAAATGAAAAGTCAGGAAAGACAAAGATTTGAACAAAACACCACCAGACAGGTGAAAACACGGAATCACAGATAGGCTGGCCTTTGTTTCTCCTGATTGAAGCAGCCTTCCCAGCCTGTGTTTGTCAGAAGCATCTCAAAGCAAATATACTAGCTGCAGCCATCTGTGGCAAGGGATAAAATTTCCCATCTCAGGGCAAGCAGAGACAGGAAATACTGGGAAGGAAAGGCTGGGGAAGGAGATATATGGGGGAGTAAAGGCTGGGAAAAGCTCCTGTGCACAGCAGGGAATTAGAAGGCTGATGTGTCCAGGGCTGGGCACACACCCAGAGAAGACCCTAAGCTTTCACTTCGGTGACCTTAGGTTCCCTGCAAGCAGGAAGTGAAGGCTAAGGCAGAATTGCAAATGGCCTGGCTAAGTGTTGAAGAAGTACCCCAACACAGAGCCAATATGCAAAGCCCTGGAGGATACTTTCATTTTTCTTTTTAATTTTTCTTTTTGAGACAGACTCTGACTCTGTTGCCTAGGCTAGAGTGCCGTGGCATCAGCATAGCTCAGAGCAACCTCAAACTCCTGGGCTCAAGTGATCCTCCTGCCTCAGCCTCCCGAGTAGCTGGGACTACAGGCATGCACCACCATGCCCGGATAATTTTTTCTATATATTTTTAGCTGGCCAATTAATTTCTTTCTATTTTTAGTAGAGACAGGGTCTCACTCTTGCTCAGGCTGGTTTCAAACTCCTGACATTGAGCAATCCACCAGCCTCAGCCTCCCAGAGTGCTAGGCCATGAGCCACCACACCCGGCCTAATTTTTCTTTATTCTTTTTTTTTGTTTCTTGGCTCCAGGCATTTAGGAATCACTCTGTCAAATCTTACAAGCAAGAAGAGACTGGGGCCCATTCTCACTCTTCTCAAATAGAATAATACCCAGCCTAGAATCTTGTACCCTGCAAAACTAAGGTTCGTGGCCAGGCACAGTGGGTCACGCCTGTAATCCTAACACTCTGAGAGGCTGAGATGGGCGGATCACTCAAGGTCAGGAGTTCAAAACCAGCCTGAGCAAGAGTGAGACCCTGTCGCTACTATAAATAGAAAGAAATTAACTAGACAGCTAAAAATATATAGAAAAAATTAGCCGGGCATGGTGGCATGTGCCTGTAGTCCCAGCTACTTGGGAGGCTGATGCAGTAGGATCGCTTGAGCCCAGGAGTTTGAGGTTGCTGTGAGCTAGGCTGATGCCACGGCACTCTAACCCGGGCAAGAGAGTGAGACTGTGTCTCAAAAAACAAACAAACAAACAAAAACCCAAAAAACAAAAAACTAAGTTTCCTATACAAAGGAGAAATAAAGACCTCAGATAAGCAAAGACTGAGGGAATTGATCAAGACAAGACCTACCCTCCAGGAAGTACACAAAACAGTACTGCACACAGATCAGCACAATAAATAGTCACCAGTGTAAAAGTCATCCAGAAGCTAAACATCAAATGCCAGATACCACAATGGCTTGAGGGAGAAAGCAAGGCAACAAAGTAGAACTCAAGGGGATGAACAGAAATCTGCCCCTGCTTATCAATTCTCTCAAGAGACATAGGCCAGCTGAATGGACAAATACACAGAAGCCAAGCATCTGCTGTCTTCAGGAAACACATCTAACCCACAAGGATGCATTCAGACTCAAGGTGAGGGGGTGGAAAACAATATTTCAAGCAAACGGATGCCAAAAGAAAGCTGGTGTGGCAGTTCTGATTTCAGATAACTTAGTCTTCAAATCTACAAAAGTAATGAAAGACTATATAATGGTGAAGGGTACAATTCAACATGAAGACATAACAATTCTAAACATTTATGCACCTAACTCAGGTGCACCCAGTTTCATAAAGCAAGTCCCACTTGATCTAAACAAAATGATACACAGCAACACAGTAATAGCCAACTTCAACAACCCTCTGGCAGAACAGGACATATCCTCCAAATAGAATATAAACAAAGAAACAATGGCCTTAAATAGAACTCTACAATAAATAGGCCTGGCTGACATTTATAGACCATTCTACCCAAAAAACCACTGTATATAAACGTTTCTCATCATCTCATAGGACATTCTCTAAGATTGACCATAGCCCAGGCTACAAAGCATGTCTAAAAAATTGAAAAAAAAAAATATAGAAGTTATATCATAGGCCGGCGCTGCGGCTCATGCCTGTAATCCTGGCACTCTGGGAGGCCAAGGCAGGTGGATTGCTTGAGGTCAGGAGTTCAAAACCAGCCTGAGCAAGAGCAAGATCCCATCTCTACTATAGATAGAAAGAAATTAATTGACCAATTAATATATATAGAAAAAATTAGCCGGGCATGGTGGCGCATGCCTATAGTCCCAGCTACTCAGGAGGCTGAGATAGTAGGATCGCTTGAGACCAAGAGTTTGAGGTTGCTGTGAGCTAGGCTGATGCCACAGCACTCACTCTAGCCTGGGCAACAAAGCGAGACTCTGTCTCAAAAAAAAAAAAAAAAAAAAAAGAAGTTATATCATATATCTTCTCAGACCACAGAAGAAGAAAATTAGAAATCAACTCCAACAGGAACTCTCATCTGAACACAAAGTCATGGAAACTAAACAATGTTCTGTTGAATAATCATTGCATTAAGGAGGAAATCAAGATGGAAATCAAAGAACTCTTTGAACTAAATGATAAAGGAGACACAAATTGTCCAAATCTGTGGGACACTGCTAAAGCAGTCCTAAGAGGAAAATTTGTATCTATAAATGCTTACATCCAAAAGACAGAAAGATCACAAATAAATAATCGAATGAATCATCTCAAAGAACTGGAAAAGGGTGAGCAAACCAATCCCAAACCCAGCAGAAGAAAAGAAATAGCAAAGATCAGAGCAAAACTATATGAAATTGATAACAAAAACTATATGGACGATTAATAAACAAAAAGTTGGTTCTTGGAAAAAACACGCTTCTTGCTAGAGTAACAAGAAGCAGAACAGAAAGGACTCTAATAATGTCCATTAGGAATGAAGAAGGAGAAATTACAGCTGATGCCACAGGAGTACAAAATATCATCTGTGAATACTATACAAACCTCTCTGCACATAAATTTGAAAATGTGGAGGAAATGGACCAACTCTTAGAAACAGCCTCTGTAGGCTCAATCAGGAAGAAATAGAATTCCTGAACAGACCAATATCAAGTACTGAAAATGAAGTAGCAATAAAAAAACCTTCCTAAAAATAAAAGTCCCAGACCAGATGGTTTCACACACAAATTTTATCAGACCTACAAAGAACTGGTGCCCATCCTTCAGAAATTATTCCACAACATCCAGAAAGAAGGAATCCACCCGAACACATTTTATGAGGCCAACATCACTCTGATGCCAAAAACAGGAAAAGACACAACAGATAAAGAAAACTACAGACCTATATCCCTTGTGAATATAGATGCAAAAATTCTCAACAAAATACTAGCAAACCGAATTCAGGTGCTTATCAAAAAAATAATCCATCATGACCAAGTGGGCTTCCTCCCAGAGATGTAGGAATGGTTCCACATATGAAAATCCATAAATATAATTCACCACATAAATAGAAGCAAAAAGACAAATCATATGATCCTCTCAGTAGATGCAGAAAAATCATTTGACTAAAGTCAGCACCCTTTTATGATAAGAATGCTTAAGAAAACAGGCAGAGACAGAACTTACCTAAAAATGATACAAGCCATATATGACAAATCCACAGCCAACATTATACCCAACATGGAAAAATTGAAAGCATTCCACTTAGAACTGGTACCAGACAAGATTGCCTTCAATCACCACTTCTCTTCAATATAGTGCCGGAAGACCTAGCCAGGGCAATCCTACAAGACAAGGAAATCAAGGATATCCAAACAGGGACAGATAAAGTCAAAGTATCGCTCTTTGCTGACGATATGATCTTACATCTAGAAAACCCCAAGGATTCTACCATGGGACTACTGGAATTGATAAACAAATTTAGCAAAGTCTCAGGTTACAAAATCAATGTACAGAAATCAGTAGCATTCCTATACACCAACAACAGTCAAACTGAGAACCAAATCAAAGACTCAAAAGCCTTCATAATAGCAACAAAGAAAATAGAATACCTGGGAATATATTTAACTAAGGAGGTAAAAGACCTCTACAGAGAGAACTACAAAACACTGAGGAAGGAAACAGCAGAGGATGTAAATAGGTGAAAAAGCATAGCATGCTCATGTGTCAGCAGAAGCACCATTGTTAAAATGTCTATACTACCCAAAGTAATCTACAAATTCAAGGCAATTGCTATTAAAATACCAATATCATTTTCACAGATCTAGAAAAAATAATTTAATGCTTCATATGGAACCAGAGAAGACCCCATATAGCAAAAACAACCTTAAGCCAAAAGAACAAATGGGGAAGCATCCCTTTATCAGACTTCAAGCTATACTGCAAGGCTATATTAACTAAAATAGCATGGTGATGGCACAAGAACAGAGACATAGGGCAGGCGCGGTGGCTCACACCTGTAATCCTAGCACTCTGGGAGGCCGAGGCGGGTGGATTGCTCGAGGTCAGAAGTTCGAAACTAGCCTGAGCAAGAGTGAGACCCCCTCTCTACTATAAATAGAAAGAAATTAATTGGCCAACTAATATATATAGAAAAAATTATCTGGGCCTGGTGGTGCATGCCTGTAGTCCCAGCTACTCAGGAGGTTGAGGCAGTAGGATCGCTTGAGCTCAGGAGATTGAGATTGCTGTGAGCTAGGCTGATGCCACAGCACTCACTCTAGCCTGGGCAACAAAGTGAGACTCTGTCTCAAAAAAAAAAAAAAAAAAACAGAGACAGACCAATGGAACAGAACTGAGAACCCAGATATAAAGCCATCCTCACATAGCCATCTAATCTTTGACAAAGCAGACAAACACATATTCCAGGGAAAAGAATCCTTATCCAATACATGGTGCTGGGAAAATTGGATAACCACATGTAAAATACTGAAACAGGATCCACACCTTTCACCTCTCACAATAATCAACTCATGGTGGATAACAGACTTAAACCTAAGGCATGAAACTATCAGAACTCTAGAATAAAATTTTGGAAAACTCTTAACAGACATTGGCCTAGGCAAAGAATTTATGAAGAAGACCCCCAAAGGCAATAACAGCAACAACAAAAATAAATAAATGGGACCTGATCAAATCGAAAAGCTTCTGCACAGCCAAGGAAACTATCAAAAGAGCAAACAGACAACCTACAAAATGGGAGAAAATATTAGCATGTTACACATCTGATAAAGGGCTGATAACTAGAATCTCTGTAGAACTCAGGAAAATCAACAAGAAAAAAATGAAACAACCATATCAAAATGTGGCCAAAGGACATGAACAGAAACTTTTCAAAAGAAGACAGACTAATGGCCAACAAATATATGGAAAAATGCTTAACATCTCTAATCATCAGGGAAATGCAAATCAAAATCACAATGAGATGTCACTTATCTCCAGTGAGAATGATCTTTTTCAAAAAGTCCCAAAACAATAAATGTTGGTGTAGATGTGGAGAGATAGGAGCACTTGTACACTGCTGGTGGGACTGCAAACTAATACATCCTATGTAGAAAGTAATACGGAGGTACCTCAAAGAGCTACAAGTAGAAATACCATTTGATCCAGCAATCCCATTACTGGGCATCTACCTGAAAGAACAAAAGACATTCTATAAAAAAGATATCTGCACTAGAAGCTTTATAGCAGCACAATTTACAGTTGCAAAGATGTGGAAACAACCCAAGTGCCCATCAGTACATGAGTGGATCAGTATAATGTGGGATGTGTGTGTGTGTGTGTGTATGTATACCATGGAGTTTTACTCAGCCACAAAAAACAATGGTTATCTACTACTTCTTGTATTGTCCTGGAAAAAGCTGGTGCCCATTCTACTAAGTGAAGTATCACAAGAATGGAAAAACAAGCTACACATGTACTCACCATCAAGTTGGTATTAACTGATAAACACTTAAGAGTACATATAATAATAATATTTATTGAGTATCAGACAGATGGGAGGGGAGAGATGGGGATGGGTATATACACAGCTAACAGGTGTGGTGCACACCATCTGGGGCATTGACACACTTGAAACTCTGACTTGTGTGGGACAAAGGCAATATATGTAAGCTAAACATTTGTAGACCTGAAATATGCTGAAATAAATAAAAAATAAAAAAAACAAAGAATCATAAATTATGTAATTAATAATTACTTGAATTCATTGTGATTGTGTGTTTAATTGTGATTCTGTGTTTTCACCTGTCTGGTGGCTTGAAGGACAGCTTAATAAGCTTTATCTAATGACAATTATATATATAACCTTCAATTATTATAGATTATATATTTTTAAGAACTTATGAAACATTTATTTAAAAAATGATGAAGCCATAAAGCAAGTCTCAACAAAATCCAAAGAACTTGTGTCATACAGTAGACATACCCTGACCAAAATGGCAATTATGTTAGAAATTCATGCTAAAAAAGACAATTAAAACAACCAGAAAAAAAGTTTGGAAATTTATAAACACTTATAAATAATTCATGGATGACAGAAGAAATGTTAACAATAAATCCAGAAAAAGTTGACAGGGGCTAATAAAGATTAAGTTTAAAAATTACAAAACAAAGTTGACTCTTTAAAAAAAATTGTTAAGACTGATCAAGAAAAAAAGAAGGTGCAAACAGTATTAGAAAAGAAAAAACAGCAGATACAATGGAAAATTTTTTTAAAGCAGGGGAATACCCGGAACAATGTTTTGCCAATTAACCTGAAAATTTAGATAATAGACAAATTTCTTGAAAAATATAACTTACCAAAACTGACTGAAGAAGAAATAAACCTATTTTCTTCAACAAACAGATAGCGTGGGGGAAAAAAGGATGGTAGTTGTCTGGATCTTGAATCAAAGAAACTGTAAAAAATAAAGACTTTATGATATAAATGAGACAATTGAAAATGTGTTTGATTAAAAGAAGGAATGGGAGGAAAAGTAATAGCAAGTCCTCTTTGTACTAGTACCATTACTAAAATATAATAAACTAATAATTAAAAAGGCAGTAGGGTAGAAATGATGGTTCAGAGAGTGTTAACTGTCAAGATACAACAAATTTTTGGGGAACAGACCATCTATTCTGAATTTATATAAATTTTCCCAGGTAATATGAAAAAGATGTAGACACCCCAGTTCATCTTAAAAGGTTAGTATGACTTTGATGGCAAAACTTAACAAAGATGACATGGGGAAGAAAAATTACAGGTCAATTTTATAATTTAGATGCACCAATCTCAATCAAAATATTGACAACCAAATTCAACAATGTTTATAAATTATAATATATTATGAGGAAGTTGGGATTGAAGATCAATTAAACATTAGAAATATGATGATGTTGGGATTGAAGATCAATTTAACATTAGAAATCTGATGATGTATCCAAAACCTAAGATCATATCAATAGATGCAGAAAAAGAATTAGAGAAAAATGAAGATCCATATATCATAAAACAAAATCAAACAAAACTAGAGATAAAGATAATGAGTTTTTAAAGATGAGAGTCTGCCATCCTCCTCATTTGCTGACCAATTAATAAACTTCTCTTTCCTTTTCTTCAAACTACTTGTCCTCATTCTTCATTAGGATGCAGGGACAAGTACCAAATTTTTGGTAACAGAGAAAGGAAAAGACTAAAAGTCATCTTCAGACAAATTTTCATCTATTCTTTGGAGGGCTGCTCTGTAAGATTACCTGGGAGACTTATCTACATAATAAGACAACTTTTGTTTACTATGAGGTTCCACCCTTCACCTCTTCCCCCAAAACTCCAAAAAACATTGTCCCAGGCCACTGTCTATTGTTTGGACTCATCATCCATTTCTTCTGAAAATCATTTACTACCCCTGCAATCACCCACATCCCCCATCTCCTCCCTATGAAGAGGGGGCTATTTAAGCCTCAACCATCTGGCCTTGTTTGAATCTCCTAATTGCAGGAGTCCTGTGTTCATGTGAGCATTACTAAATTTGTATGCTTTTTCTCCTGTTGATCTGCCTATTGTCAGTTTGTTGGAAACTTCAGAGGGAAAGTTTGAATTTCTCTACACTTAAAACCTTGCATTGGTTTCCCACTTTTTTTTTTTTTTTTTTTTTTTGAGACAGAGTCTCGCTTTGTTGCCCAGGCTAGAGTGAGTGCCATGGTGTCAGTCTAGCTCACAGCAACCTCAAACTCCTGGGCTCAAGCAATCCTCCTGCCTCAGCCTCCCGAGTAGCTGGGACTACAGGCATGCGCCACCATGCCCGGCTAATTTTTTCTATATATATTAGTTGGCCAGTTAATTTGTTTCTATTTATAGTAGAGATGGGGGTCTCCCTCTTGCTCAGGGTGGTTTCGAATTCCTGACCTTGAGCAATCCACCCGCCTTGGCCTCCCAGAGTGCTAGGATTACAGGCGTTAGCCACCGCGCCCGGCCCCCACTATTCTTAGTATGAAGATTAAAATAAAAATTCAAAGTGCTTTGAACATGCATAATCTGGTCCCCATGCTCTCTCTTTCTTTGTATGTAGTGGCCAAACTGACTTCATGCCTTTTATATTTTTTTTCTAGAAACTATCATTCTTCTTCCTACCTCATGGGGTCTTGACACATGTTATTCCCTCTTGTAAATTATTTCCTCTGTTATTGGCCTCTCCCCTTTTGCCTACTTACTTCTGCCTTCTAACCCTTCAAAAGCCTCAGCTCAAAGGTCCCTCCTACAGAGAAGCCTTTCCCTACCTGCCATGCTGCAAAGTAGCCTGAGATGGAAGGCCACATGGAGAGAGAGGCTTGGCCATCTAAGCCCTTCCAGCCATCCTACCTGAGGCCCAAACACGTCAATGAGACCATCCTGGACACCCAGCCCCAGTTGAGCCACCAGCTTTCTGCAGTTGTGTGAGTGAGTGAGTCCAAACAAAGGCAGTAGCAGGACTGTCTAATTAACCATCTCAATTGTAATAAATAAATAAATGATTGTTTTAAAGCCACCAAGTCATGTCTTAGGGTGGATTGCTACACAGTAAAAAACAAAACAAAACAAAAAACTAGGGATTAATATAAACTCCCTTAGTCTGATTAAAGGCATCTGGAAAACCCAATAGCAAACTTCATTATGAGTAGTAAAACAGGCTACTTCCTTTTAAAATACTGAGATAAAGATGCCCACTATTATGGCTTTTTAACAGAGATGGAAGTCCTAGCCAGATTCTACAAGAAAGAGATAAAAGATATAAGATAGGACAGGCAGAAACACCACCTTCATTATTCACACAGGATATGACTGCCTACATAGAAAACCCCAAAGAATCTTTTGACATATTATTCCAAACATAGTTGCAATGAAATTCCAATCAAATGCCTACCAGGATTTTTTAAAGGAGCCTGGCATGCCGATTCTGAAATTTACATGAAAGAACAAAAGGGCGAGAATAATTTAAAAAAGAATTAGGTAGAGGATATTCATCCTATCCAATTCCAGAATTTGTGTGAAGCGGAAGAGTAACTAAGATAATGTGAGATTGACATAGTGACAAATAGACTACTCAGACTCCAGAAACAGAATTTCTATGATAGATGAGATGGCAGATTGGTGGGGAAAGAGGAACACTTCACTTTATGGTGCTGGAACAATGGATTAACCATCAGAGAAAAAATGAAATTGGATTGCTATCTCATATATTAATACAAAAAACATTTCGAAAAGATCTAAAAGATCTAAAGACTTAAATGTCTCATACTACATACAAAAATGAACTCAAAATCGATCGAAGGCCTAAAAGTAAGAGCTAAAAAATAGGCCGGGCGTGGTGGCTCAAGCCTGTAATCCTAGCACATTGGAAGGCCGAGGCGGGCGGATTGCTCAAGGTCAGGAGTTCGAAACCAGCCTGAGCGAGACCCCATCTCTACCAAAAATAGAAATAAATTAATTGACCAACTAAAAATACATATACAAAAAATTAGCCGGGCATGGTAGTGCATGCCTGTAGTCCCAGCTACTCGGGAGGCTGAGGCAGTAGGATCACTGAGCCCCAGAGATTGAGGTTGCTGTGAGCCAGGCTGACGCCACGGCACTCACTCTAGCCTGGGCAACAAAGTGAGACTCTGTCTCAAAAAAAAAAAAGAGCTAAAAAATATATATTAGAAGAAAACACATATGTTATTTCTTCATGAACTTGGTCAATTTTTTTCTGAGCTATGACACCAGAAGCACAAACAACTAAAGAAAAAAATAGTGAAATTGAACTTCAATTTAATTAAAATTAAAAATTTTGTGCTTCAAAGGATATTACCAAGAAAGTAAAAAGACAAACCACAAAATGGGAGGAAATGTTTATAAATCATGTATTTGATAAGAGTCTAGTATCCAGAATACATAAAGAACTCTTAAAAATTTAAGAATCAGAGCAGGTGGGAGTGGAAAGGAAGAGATGGATATATTCACACCTAATGGGTGCGGTGTGTGCTGTCTGGGGGATGGACATGCTTGAAGTTCTGAGTCCAGTAGGGCAAAGACAATAGATGTAACCTAAACATTTGTACCCCCTAATATGCTGAAATAAAAAAAAGAAAAAAATAATATTAAAAAAATGAAGAATAAAAAGACAACTCAATTAAAAAATGGGCAAAGGATTTGAATAGACATTTTTCCACAGAAGCTATATAAACCACCAATAAGCAGCTGAAAAGATGTTTAGAGTCATTAGTCATTAGGGAAATGCAAATCAAAACCACTATGAAATACCACTTCACACCCACTAGGATGGCTATAACAAAAAAATACAGACAATAACAAGGGTTGATAAGAATGTGGTGAAACAAGAACTTTCATACATTGCTGCTAGTACAAAAGTAAAATGGTTCAAATTCCATCTCCTTTTTTTTTTTTTTTTTTTGAGACAGAGTCTCACTCTGTTGCCCCAACCAGAGTGCTGTGGTGTCAGCCAAGCTCACAGCAACCTCAAACTCCTGGGCTCAAGCAATCCTTCTGCTTCAGCCTCCCCAGTAGCTGGGACTACAGTCATATGCCACCATGCCTGGCTAGTTTTTTCTATGTATATTTTTAGTTGGCCAATTAATTTCTTTTCTATTTTTAGTAGAGACAGGGTCTTGCTCGGTTTCCAACTCTTGACCTTGAGCATTCCTCCCGCCTCAGCCTCCCAGAGTGCTAGAATTACAGGCATGAGCCCAACTGGTTCAGCCCCTTTTGAAAACCTTCTGGCAGTTCCTCAAAAAGTTAAATATTGCATTACCATGTGACCTAGCAATTCTACTTCTAGGAATATACCCAAGAGAAATGAAAACATATGTCCACACAAAAACTTGTATTCATATATGTATTATATATTCATGGAAACATTATTTATGGTAGCAAAAAGTTGAAACAACCCAAATTTCAAAACTAAAATTAGATCAGGTTATAATTTTTGTTGTTGTTGTTTTTTTTTTTTTTTTTTTTTGAGACAGAGTCTCACTTTGTTGCCCAGGCTAGAGTGAGTGCCGTGGCATCAGCCTAGCTCACAGCAACCTCAAACTCCTGGGCTCAAGCAATCCTCCTGCCTCAGCCTCCCGAGTAGCTGGGACTACAGGCATGTGCCACCATGCCCAGCTAATTTTTTTTTTTTTCTATATTAGTTGGCCAATTAATTTCTTTCTATTTATAGTAGAGACGAGGTCTCGCTCTTGCTCAGGCTGGTCTCGAACTCCTGACCTCGAGCAATCCGCCCGCCTCGGCCTCCCAGAGAGCTAGGATTACAGGCTTGAGCCACCGCGCCCGGCCCAGGTTATAATTTTAAAAGTTCATTGTGCATACAAAAGAACAGTTTGCAAATTGGGAAACCTCAAACCAAAAATGGCACAAAGTATTCACGTATTAGAAGGAAGAAGGAAAAAAGAAAAAAGAAAAAAAACAAAAACAAAAACGGCACAAAGTCTCAATTTTACAGCACTTACAGCACAGTTTATAAAGCATAAAGAAGGAATTATTTTGACTTTTTTCATGATTGGCTGTCATTTTTTTTTTAAAAGGCAAGTAGAGTGTCCAATGATGTCTTTATTTTGCAATCATGCTAGATATTTTGACTAGATTCAAAATATAAATTTCCTTCAAAAAGATACGTGGCTTTATTCTTCAAGTACCTATCATCACTAAGGAGAAATCTACTATCAGATTTATTATTTCTCTTGTAGACTACCTATTTTTTTCCTTCAAGGAAGATTTACAAATTTTTACATTCAGTTAGAATTCAGAAACATCACTATGTATCTAGTTGTATGATTTTTCCCCCATTGGGTCTTCCTTAGGCCTTTTTAAATAAACTTTATTTACTTCAGATAAAAAAAAAAAAGGCAAGTAGAGCTATTTAAGCTGATTTATCTATAGTTGATTGGTATAATTGCACTGAATCACGTGGTAAGGACAAAAAGCTTATGTTTTTGTTTTGTTAATATTTAGGGCTAGAGTTTAGGGGAAATCAGGATGCATTAAGTTTGGGTTACATGGCTGTGGGCAGTTAGCCTTAAGGTATCTAAAAGGTGGCCTTCATTTTTATTTATTTTTTTAACAATGTTTATCATCTGATAAGTACATAAACAAAAATGTGGCATACCTATACAATGAAGTATTGTTAAGCCATAAAAAGAAATTGATACATGCTATAATATTAGATGAATCTTAGAATATAAGTGAAAGAAGCTAAGTGAAGAAGACAGTCACAAAAGACCACATATTGTATGATCTCATTTACATGAAATGTCCAGAACAGGCAGATTTATAGAAACAAAAAGTAGATTAGTGATTCTCAGAGGATGGGGAAGGGAATACAGAATGGGGAGTGATTGCTAATGGGTATGGGGTTTATTTTGGGGGTTGATGAGATGTTCTGGAATTAGATAGTGGTAATGGTTGCAGAAGTTTGTGAATACACTAAAATTCACTAATTGTACACTTTAAAGGCTGAATTTATGCTAATTAATATCTCAATATTTAAAATTACAAAAGATTAACAGACACAACAGTTTCTTTCGTAAATGTAAAAAAGAAAAAATAATAAAAAATAAAATAAAATAAAATAAAATTACAAAAGATAAGAAAGACAAATGTGGCCGGGCTCGGTGGCTCACGCCTGTAATCCTAGCTCTCTGGGAGGCCGAGGCGGGCGGATTGCTCAAGGTCAGGAGTTCAAAACCAGCCTGAGCAAGAGCGAGACCTCGTCTCTACTATAAATAGAAAGAAATTAATTGGCCAACTGATATATGTAAAAAATTAGCCGGGCATGGTGGCGCATGCCTGTAGTCCCAGCTACTCGGGAGGCTGAGGCAGAAGGATTGCTCGAGCCCAGGAGTTTGAGGTTGCTGTGAGCTAGGCTGACGCCACGGCACTCACTCTAGCCTGGACAACAAAGCGAGACTCTGTCTCAAAAAAAAAAAAAAAAAAAAAAAAAGAAAGACAAATGTGAAAGAAATACAGCAGACTACTTTTAGAACCTTTGTACTGAGAAGGATTTCTTACAACACAAAGAGGACTTGTTGTAAACCAGCGGATCAAGGGGACTCAGACACCAGAATCCAATCAGCCAAATTAGTTTATTTCTACCTGCGCAGGGGCTGTCACCACTCCATGCAAGGAGGGAGAAGCAGCCCTGAACAAAGCGTTTGCCTTTCTCTTATACCCTAGGGGCTGGCAGCTATGCAAGCAAGCAATCACAGAAGCAGAACTTTGCGATTAGCTGTTAGTTAAGAGAACAATGGAAAGGTACTCTAAGGGTCAAGGGACTTTCTGGGAACAGGACCTCTCTATTCTTTTTGAGAACAGGCCTCCTTGACTTCCCTCCTCCATCCTCTGGGAACTTTCTCTGGGAACTTTTCTAACATGGTTGGGACCTTTTACTAATAGTTAGAGCAGTACTGATGCCATTTTAGATCTACAGGAGCCATCTTTAGTCTATCTACTTAACACTAACCATAAACAAAAAGATTGATACTACGTTAAAATTTCAACTACGTTAAAATTAAGAACTCTGTACATCAAAAGACACTTTCAAAACAGCAAAGATGCCAGCACTTTGGAAGACTAAGGTGAGAGGATCTCTTGAGGCCAGGAGTTTGAGACCAGTCTGGACAACACAAGACCTCCATCATTACAAAAAAAAAAAAAAATTAGCCTGCATGGTATCACATCCCTGTAGTCCCAGCACTCCAGTGGCTGAGGCAGGAGAATCGCTTGAGCCCAGAAGTTCAAGGCTGCAGTGAGCTATGATTGAGTTACTGCCCTCCAGGCTGAGCAAAAGAGTGTCTCTAAAACCAACCAACAAACAAACAAACACCAAAACAGCAAAGAAGAGTCACCTAGAAGAAAATGTTAGCAACGCATACAAATGAAAAGGGTTAGAATACAGAATATGTATAGAACTCCTACACAAATTAACAAGAAAAAGATGGACACACGATAGGTGGGAAATGGGAGAAAAGCATGAGCAGGCATTTTAAGAATGTTAATACTGCTTCATTTGACCAGCTTAAAAAAATTAAAAAAGAAAACGAATGGTTAATAAACATATGAAGACATATGCTCAACCTTATTTATAATCAGAGAAAGTCAAATTAAGATCAAAATACCATTTTATAATTACTAAATTGGAGGGAAAATTTAAGTCTGATAATATCAAATGAGGAACAATGGATACTCCTGTTACAAAACAGCTAGGTGTGTATTTTGTACAATCAAGTTAGGAAACAATCTAGCACTCTCTAGGGTAAAGTTGAAAATAAGCAGAACCCCTGTCTCAAAAATTCCATTTTTAGATATTTATCTTGGCCTTACTAATCAAAGTGCAGTTGGCTAACCAATAGCATTTATATCACTGTTAGGGACCGACCTTCCACAGCCCCACCGGACAGAAAAGCAGAGACATTGAGGATGCAATCACACAAGAGGAGGTTTATTTTCTGGCTAGCCAGGGTCCAAGCCCCAGAGCACCAACGCAGTGGCCACTCTCAGCAGGCAAGGACCCCGACCGGGGTTGCAGCGTGCCTTTTATCCCTATGGTGCATACGCTATGCATTGGCTGATCACGCGAGGATCATGCATTGACCTTTAACATGATTGGTTGGCTGGTAGCCCCACTATACAGGGGTTCAAACAATGCAAAGTTGGCGCAAGCAAGCAAGTAACAGTTTCCATGGCGCAGGCAAGCAAGCAACAGTTTCCAGAACGGACGTCTCGGTTAGCCTTCCCGGATGTTGCTTTCGGCTTCACTGGGGGCACGGGCCTTGCAGGTGTGCAATGACTCAACCCCTCACATCACTTGGAGCTTGTTAGAAATGCACAATCCTAGGCCCCAGATCTTCTGAATTAGAATCTGTATTTTAACAAGATCCCTAGTTGCTATTAATGCTATTAAATTGAGAGGTACTGCCCCAAAGAAACTCTTGAACATGCACCAGGAGAAATTCATAGTAATGCTGAAGTCAGGAACTATGAATGTCAAGAACATTCATAGTAGCGCTGACACGGTAACAACAAAGAACTGGAAACAATACAAATATCTACTGAATAGTATGGATAAATAAATTGTGGTATTGTCATAAAAGCTAGGTGCAGATAACATTTTTATAAGACTCAAAAACAAGCAAAAGCAAACAATATACTATTAGGGATCCATATATATGTATGTGATTAATTCTAAAAGAAACAAAGGAATGATAAACACACAATTCAGGGTAAGGGTTATTGGGGCAAAGAGGAAGGAGAGGAACCGACAGTGACCTTCACCAGCCTAGAAAGGTTCTATTTCTTAAGAGAGGGTGGTTCAGGCTGGGCGTGGTGGCTCACGCCTATAATCCTAGCACCCTGGGAGGCCGAGGCGGGCTGATTGCTCAAGGTCAGGAGTTTGAAACCAGCCTGAGCAAGAGCAAGACCCCATCTCTACTGTGGATGGAAAAAAATCCAAGCCCTGAAATATTTGAAAGAAGTTTATTCTGAGCCAAATTTGAGGACCATGACCTGGAGCCACTCTCAAGAAGCCTTGAGCAAGTGGGCTCGCTGTGGCTGGGTTACAGTTCAGTTTTATACATTTTCAGAGAGACAAAGGTTACAGGCAAGGTCACAAATCAATACATGAGAGGCATACATTGGTTTGGCCCAAAAAGGTGGGACATCTCGAAGGGGGGGGGGGTGTTACAGGTTATAGGTGGGTTTAAAGATTCTTTGGCTGGCAATTGGCTGAGAGGGTTAGACTTTATCTAGAAGACCAGAAAGGATATGCTTATTTTAAGATAAGGTTGTGGGCACTCTGGGAGGTCTAGACAGGAGGACATTTTAAATTTACAATAGGCGCCTGCTAGGATGCTCAGTTAAGACATTTTAGATTTATGATAGGCATCTGCCAGGATGCTTGAGTTAAGACAGGGGCTTCTTATCTTTTAGGTGATGTTAATGCCATACCAGAATCAGGTCAGGAAGTAAACCACTGCTTCGTTTGGTTAACAAAAGCCGCTTAGTGGGAATTTACCGTTTGTCAGCCTAACCCTGCTGGCCTCCTTACCATTTGCCAGCCTAACCCAGCTGGCCTCCTTAGGAAGGAGTTTTTAGCAAAAAATTAGAGTTCAGTCCTCACTACTATATAAATAGAAATTAATTGGCCAACTGATATATATATAAAAAATTAGCCGGGCATGGTGGCGCATGCCTGTAGTCCCAGCTACTCGGGAGGCTGAGGCAGAAGGATCCCTCGAGCCCAGGAGTTTGAGGTTGTTGTGAGCTAGGCTGATGACACGGCACTCACTCTAGCCTAGGCAACAAAGCGAGACTCTGTCTCAAAAAAAAAAAAAAAAAAAGAAAGAGAGAGGGTGGTTCTATTTCTCAAGAGTTTTTGTTATGTTCTGATGTAACTTATCTATATGGCTTTTTGTTTTGTTTTTGTTTGTGGGTTTTTTGTTTGTTTTTGAGACAGAGTCTCACTCTATTGCCTGGGCTAGAGTTCAGTGGTGACATGATAGCTCACTGACACCTCAAACTCCTGGGCTTATGCAATCCTCCTGCCATAGCCTCCTGAGTAGCTGGGACTACAGGCATGGACCAGTAGGCACCACTCTGGGCTGGGGGTAATTTTTTTTTTTTTTGTTGTTGAGCCATAGTCTGTTCTCTCTGTGTTGCTTTGGCTGGTCTCCAATTCCTGGACTCAAGCTGTCCTGCTTCTACCTACACAAATGCTGGGATTACACAGACGAAACACCAGGCAAGCCTTAGGTAATATAAAATAATGAATTTGTGAAATATCTGAGATTTTGTTTCACAACCACTAATCTTCAATGTTGAGGATTTAAAATGTCCTTGTTCCAGTTTTTTTTTTTTTCTCTATAATCCCTTAGACATCTTTGCAGATTTTCATTCCCATATAAGAGGCAAGAACAGACAAATGTCATCCCGGACATTTCCAGAAAGTGGTTTCCCAGTTGCTCTGGGGAAGATTGCCTATTAAAAGAAAGCTCTGATCTTTTCTTTACCAGTTCTACTTGACCTAAATTTGACATTTCAAGAGTCCAGTAAAAAACAAAACAAAACCAAACCACACACACACACACACAAAACCAAACGAGAAAGAGACAAATAAATCAAGGTTATATGTCAGTGACATGTATGGCATATGCCATTCAACTGAGTCTCACGACATCCTGTATAAGGAAAGATAATGGTGATGACATGTTTATTTTAGACATTAGGTAACCTTGTTCATCTTTCATAAAAAAAAAAAAAATTGAGAAGCCAGTTTTGGTAATCCATAACACTCAAAGGTAATACGAAATGGCAGTCATTGGAAAGTAGTCCTGTATGAACTTCAGAAACAAGTAGTGATACCGAGCCTTGCTACAAAGTACAGGCATGTTCCATTTTCTGTAATCAAGGTGGTTACTACCCAGGTAAATGTCCTTCCTTCGTTCCCTTAACACTCTACCTCCTCCATCACAGAGACTAAAAGATAGCCGTGGGCGCACGTGTGTCCACGCCACCCAACTGCGCCCGGCTTTGTTGGCGGAAGTTAGGGTTGGGCGCCCCCGCCCCCGCCCCCGCCCCGCGGGCGCCGGCCCCGCCGCGGTTGGCCGAGGGTGGGAGGCTCGTCCCTCCGCTCCCCATTGGCCGCGCGGGGGGCGGCGCCTCTCCCGTCTCCGGATTGGCCGCCGGCGGAGGCGGCTCCTGCAGCTGCGGCGCAGTGGTCTTTCCGGGGTAAGATGGCTGCAGCTCGCGCGCTGAGGACCTGGGGCCGCAATGCCAGGCAGCTGGTAAGCAAGTTTGTGCAGATCGGAGGCCAGGAAGGAGTGGTTTGCCCGGAGTCCTCCAGGAGTGGTGTGTGACTTGACTTTCTCCCCCGAGCACCACGCGTCATGGAGAGGTGGAGGGATGCATGCAAAATGAAGGGCAGGGAAGGTGGCGAGCCCACCTGTCTGGGGTGGAAACCCACTCCTTCCCCTTACCTGGGCGCGCTTCTCCTCGGGCTCCTTCTGCACCTGAAGCCCAGCTAGCCGCGCGCCTGCAAGCCTTTTCATGGAGCACCTTCTAGGTGCGGGCGTTGTGATAGGCGCGCGGCATACAGAGGTATATTCAGCCGGCATTTATTGAGCGTCCACGGTGTGGCAGACACTGGTAATAAATAGGGCCCTACCCACAGGAAATTTACAGTCTAGAAGAAGAGACCGTTCAGCCAAAGAATATCGCCGTGACTTCTTGCCTCTTTGGAACTGAGATGCCTTTTAGTCTTTTGGCCTACATTTCTCTCTGTTTGCACCACATATTCCACCCCTTTTATCACCAAAGCTATGTATGACTCACCACCGTCTTCCCTGCACTCCCCCCTCTTTCTCACAGTCTTTTCAGCACCAAGCACTGACACGTCCCAGTAACGATACTGTTTCATCTTGTTTGCTTAGAGTTTTTCTTCCTATATCCCCCACCCCACCCCTCCTTTCCCTACATGTTCCTGCCTTGGTGGACCCCTGAGCTTACAAAATCTTTCAAGAGCCTGCTGCTATGTACCAAGTACTATGTTAGGCACTGAGGATGCAAATGTTAAAAAGTCAAACACCACCCCTTCCCTCTCAGAGATTACAACTTTGTGGTGGAGGACAGGGGAGAGGAAGACAGACATAGATACTAAGCAATTACAACTCAGCATTAGAAGTGCTATGATAGGACATGTGTCTAGTGCTATGATAAGACAAGTGTCTAGAGCTACAGGAGTACGTAGGAGTGGACACTTATGGTGGGCTTTCAGGGTCAGAGAGGAGTTCCCAGAGGATATTGTATAACCTGAGATTTGTGAAGCATAAGTAGGAGCTAACCAAGAGAAGAAAGCTCTTCTCAGCTGCATCTTACTGGGTATGGGCCTCTTCTTTCGATAGCTCTCCATTCTTGCCTTTTGTGATACCAACTTGGAAATATTTTTCTTCCTACACGTTTGGCCACTTCGTCCCAGTATCTTTTTTCCCTACCCCACTTTTTAAATTAATTAATTAATTAATTTTTCGATACAGAATCTCAGTCTGTTGCCCGGGCTAGAGTGCCATGGTGTCAGCCTAGCTCACAACCACCTCAAACTCCTGGGTTCAAGCAATCCTCCTGCCTCAGCCTCCCGAGTAGCTGAGACTACAGGACAAGCATACGCCACCATGCCCAGCTAATTTTTCTATATATTTTTAGCTGACCAATTAATTTCTTTCTATTTTTAGTAGAGACGGGGGTCTCACTCTTGCTCAGGCTGGTCTTGAACTCCTGAGCTTGAGTGATCCTCCCGCCTCAGCCTCCCAGAATGCTAGGATTACAGACGTGAGCCACCACGCCCGGCCCTACCCCACTTTTAAATGTTGCTGTTTCTAAGGACTCTGATTTTGGCCCTCTACATTTTTCCCACTTCCTGGGTTATCTCATCCACTTTTTTGTATTTAGTTACCAACTATGCTGGTAACTAAAGTGCCCAACCAGGTCTACTCCAGACCCATATCTTCTACTGTCCTGGAAATCTCCAGTTGTATGTATATGAGGTGTTTTTCAGCTGCAAGTAATAAAAACCCAACCAATAAATAGGAAATCAAGTATTTATGCATACAGAACATTGGCAGCTGGCATCAATTAAGTGGCTCATCATTATCAGTGTTGTCATTTTCCTAGCAACTCTTTTGACCTTTCCCTCCTGGTGTCAAGAGGGCTGCTACAACTTCTTATTCCATGTTCAAGGCAGGAAGGAGGATGGGTGGAACCAGCCAGACTCAACTGGCTACAACTGTGTTACACGGCCACTGCAGGTGTCTGCCATAATGCCTCAGTGCACGTTACACTCTCTAGGGTCCAGAATGGAACCCTCAAACCTGTTTCTTTTGATTCTAGCCTGTAACTCTCTGAAGAAATCTGGTCACTATTTTTCCACCCTGCACTCAACTGTATGTGTCCTGGTCCTTCCTAATTTGACTTTCTGCCTATAGTCTTGTGCCTTTCCAACCCATTCTACATAATGTAGCCAGGGTAATATAATAAGATAAGACACATTTGATAGTCATTTTCTTTCTTAAAACTTCCCTCAGCAAAATGTCCAAAATTCAGATAACTATGAGGCAATTTGTGTTCTGGACTGTTCCAATCTCTCAGGCTTCATTTCTTACTAAAACCCACCCATGCTAACCCCGACTCTGACACCTCCCACCCTTACTCCACACAAACCACACTAGAACTCTGTTGAACAACTTGAGTTAATTGAACACACATTGTGCTCTCTCTCGACTCCAGACCTTTGCACATGTATTTCCTCTGCTTTAAAGATTCTTGCCTCACTCCCTTATGGCCTTATGAGCAACACACTTCATTCCCTGGATTACTCCTACTCATACCTCGACCTCTTACTTCGACATTACTTTTTCTAGGTAGGTTCCCTTCCTTTGGGTTCCCATAACACACTCTATCTAATTCCCTCATTATAGCACTGTGTTATAATCACCTGTTTACTTGTCCTAATCGTTCCCTTCCTTTGAGTCTCTTAACACACACTATCTACTTCCGCCTTTATGGCACTGTGTTATAATCACCTGTTTACTTGTCCTTATCTTTCACCGGACTCTACATTCCATAAGAGAAAGAATTGCATCTGTTTTGTTCTTTATATAATCCGAAGTGCCTGGCACATTGTAGGTACTCATATGTATTTGTTGAATGACTCAATGAGAAACAGTGTGTGTTTTCATCTTTTATAAAAGGTTTCCCCAAGAAGAGCTCTTACCACCTATAGTAAATTATTTATATGACCTTATGTTGTGTTTTATACTTCCCTACGACATTATGCATTTGACTCTTGATTGACTTAACCATGTCATACTGCATTTTTCTGTTGTGTCTGTCCTACTGTAGTAAAGCATAAGCAGTTTAAAGTTAGAACCTTGAATGTAGTCATATTCTGCATCTTATTTAGCTTTGAATTTCTGAGTCCAGCACAATGTCTGAATTAAGCACTCAACAACATCCTGTTGAATTATTTATTTTTCCTTATTATGCTAATCTGCTAAACGATTTCATCTCCTTTTGTGTTTTCGTGCTCTGGTTGTAGATATCGAATTATGTTTAAAAATCAAGGAAAAGGGCCGGGCGCGGTGGCTCACGCCTGTAATCCTAGCTCTCTGGGAGGCCGAGGTGGGCGGATCGTTTGAGCTCAGGAGTTCGAAACCAACCTGAGCAAGAGCGAGACCCCATCTCTACTATAAATAGAAAGAAATTAATTGGCCAACTAATACATATAGAAAAAAAAAAATCAAGGAAAAGGCCAGGCGTGGTGGCTCACGCCTGTAATCCTAGCACTCTGGGAGGCCGAGGCAGGCAGATTGCTTGAGGTCAGGAGTTCGAAACCAGCCTGAGCAAGAGCGAGACCCTGTCTCTACTATAAATAGAAAGAAATTAATTGGCCAACTAATATATAGAGGAAAAAATTAGCCAGGCATTTTGGTGCATGCCTGTAGTCCCAGCTACTTGGGAGGCTGAGGCAGGAGGATTGCTTGAGCCCAGGAGTTTGAGGTTGCTGTCAGCTAGGCTGATGCCATGGCACCCACTCTAGCCTGGGCAACAAAGCGAGACTCTGTCTCAAAATAAAAATCAAGAAAAGACTTATTTTAGTCAAATAATTGAGTTAATAGTTAGACCATATGTATAATTGTCCAAACCGTATATATTTGAGAATGAAAGTGGTGTTATTAATAGTTACCTTAAGTAACTAGGGGTAACTTGGGATTGCCTTGGGCAAATTGACACAAATAGTCCCCATAGAATTAGATGTCTTTAAATATTGTTCATAGGTGAATTCAGAATTGCCTCAACTATAAAGTATATAAAACTGGTAATTCTATAAGCATGCCCTTTAAAATTGGAAGTTTAAAGCTTTATGCTAATTTCCTAGTCTATTCCTAGAAAATTATTTTTGAATTCTAGCTTGAAAAAAAGTTTTTTTCTCCTTTGTTTCTTTTTAATCCATCTATTCAGCAATTTCACAATGTTTTTAGCCTCTTCATGGCTGTTCAGTCACTATTAATTGCATAATGCCTATTGCAATTTGTTTCCTTTTTTTCTTTTTCTGCTGTTAAATACCTTAGTCCAAAGCCTGATGTTTTGTGTCTCATGTAGTGTACAGTATTCCCCCCTTATCTGTGGTCAAAGTCACCCATGGTCAACCACAGTCTCAAAATAGGTGAATATAGTACAATAAGATATTTTGAGAGAGAGAGACCACATTCAACATACCTTTTGTTACAGTATATTGTTATAATTGTTCTATTAATATTGTATTAGTTATTGTTAATCTAACTGTGCCTAATTTATAAATTAAACTTTATCATAGGTATGTATGTATGTATGCATAGGAAAAAACATAGTATATATAGGGTTCAGTACTATCTGAGGTTTTAGGCATCTACTGAGGATCTTTGAACATATCACCTACAGATACAGAGGGTGAGAGAGAATGACTGTAATAGTTTCTTGACTTCTTTCCTTTCCAGACTTTGCTTGTAAGCTATTCAATAAACTACTACTAGATTAATTTTCTAATCCTTTTTCTTTAATAACCCAGAATGTATGAGGTCAAACTCCTTATCCTGACATCATAATCATCAACAATTTTGTCCTTGAGCTATTTGTACTGCTCTTTTTCATACATTTGATCAAGCCAAATCAACCTGCTCACTGTCCCAGAAGACATACCAAGAAAATTCCTGCTGCAGTTCCTTTATATATGCTATTTCCTCTGCCTTAAAAGTGCCTTTATTTTTTATACTTATGCAAGGCCCTACTTAATTTTTTATTTTTTGTAGAGATGGGGGTCTTGCTATTGCCCAGGCTGGTGTCAAACTCTTGGGCTGAAGCCATCCTCCCATCTTGGCCTCCCAAAGTACTAGGATTACAGGAGTGAACCACTGTGCACAGCCTAGGATGATCTCTTTAAAGTATAGCTAAGATGCACGATTTAAGATTATTCATATTTTAGGAAAGGGATCTTCAGTTTTTCTTTGCCTTCAGAAATCAGTAACAGGAAATTAAAGTGAAAAATCACTTAAGAATTTAAATCTGACAGGAACACCTGTCAGTAAACCAAACTTTTATATTATTTGCTATCAGAAAAAAATAACAAAATTTTTGTTTATAGATATGTATTAAAACATGACTATATATAATATAATGTATATTATAACATAACTTTTAAATTTTGAGAACTAATCACACTCATGTACATGGTGTAATTTTTTTAAAAAGTAAAAGGGATTATCTTCTACATATATTAAAAAATTTCAAAGATATATTCTCAGGTACTTTATATATTTTTTTAGTGTCTTTTTTATGCTATTATTGTAGAGTACTGTAGTGGTTTTATTTCAGGAAGTCTAATGACTTAAGTGTATCTACAAGCTGATGTATTTATACAGAATACATTGTAGGCCAGGCGTGGTGGCTCACACTTGTAATCCTAGCACTCTGGGAGGCTGAGGTGGGCGGATTGCTCGAGGTCAGGAGTTCGAAACCAGCCTGAGCAAGAGCGAAACCCCATCTTTACTAAAAATAGAAAGAAATTAGCTGGACAACTAAAAAAAAGTAATATATATTAAAAAAATATTAGCCGGGCATGGTGGTGCATGCCTGTAGTCCCAGCTACTCAGGAGGCTGAGGCAGGAGGATCGCTTGAGCCCAGGAGGTTGAGGTTGCTGTGAGTGAGGCTGACGCCATGGCACTCTAGCCTGGGTGATAGAGTGAGACTCTGTCAAGCAATTTTAGACAAGGATCACAATCCTATTAATAACTCTAAACCTAAGGATATAATATTACTAAACAAAAGAACAACAAAATGTTTTCTGTGTGCTAGAGTTTGAGTTCCTTTGATTACTTAGACAAAAATAATTACGAAAATAACCAGTCTTCATAAACTTGATTGTCACTGTAACTGGCTTCTGCCTACGTAATTTCATATTGATCTTGTGATACTAATTATTCTACTTTTAGAATAGAATTGAAATTCAACTTATACTTAAAGAGATAAGTTATTAAGACCATGTATAAATTCATTTCCTTTTTTATCATCTGTAGGTTTGTGTTCGATATTTTCAAGCATGTAGTAATGTTCATGTTTTGAAGCCAAATTATGTGTGTTTCTTCGGTTATCCTTCATTCAAGTATAGCCATCCACATCACTTGTTGAAAACAACTGCTGGTAAGTATGATCTCAAAATACCATATATAAGGTAATGTTTTGTATTTTATTCAGTAATTTTTTTTTCAGTAATTGATTGAAGACTTCTTAAAAAATTTTTTGGGGGTGCATCCCACTCCTGGCTAGTCCATGGGCAGAACTGCCTGATTGAAGACTTTAAAGTAAAAAAACAAAGTTGACCTTGTATCTCTAGCCTGATGCTCCCCACATCTGTGCATTTCCTATCTTCTTTTTTCTCATCCCACCTTTCTCATACTTTCCTTAATACTGTATCTCCATAATGTTGGGGATGGTTTGTGCTAGGCCATCTATTCTTTAGACTATTCATCTGAGTGCAATAGTCAGCATTGATATGACTCTTTAGTTAAGGTAAATTGTTGATTTAATAGAAGTGTCCTTTGTGTCCTTCTACTCAGTATAGTATTGTTTGTTGGGTGATACCCTTCATCTGTCATGTTAAGATGGCGTGATGAAACCAGCCTGATGTGCTCCTAACTAGAAAGTTCCCTGGCTTTTACCATATACTTACTTTTCCCTCAAAAGTCTTAGTCTGTGCTGACAATGAAAAATAGGAGAATTCCAGGCAGTCCCCACGCTTGAGTTTAGTTAGTCTTCTATACTTTCTATGTGTCAAGTTCCACAACAGCCTAAGATGTGTAAACCTTATCTTGACCACTTTTTTGAAAATTTCTGTCTTTAAAGTTGATCTTCTTTTGTTACTTCCCAGAGAAAATAGAGGCCACTGAAGCAGAAACTCCTATTTCCTGCTCCAGTCTTTAAACACTTATCATGAGCTTTGGGTTCCTGGATCCACCAACTCCAGGCTTCTTGGGCTCATGGTCTACCAATTACAAGTGGTGTAACTTTGAGCAAGTTACTTAATTGCTCTCAGTTTCATCATCCGGAAAATGAGAGTAATCTTAGTATTTAACTTATTGTATTGTAAGAATTCATTCATTCAACACAAATAATTACTGATTACCTGCTGTGTGCCAAGGTGCTGCTCTAAGTGTGGGATATATCAGAAAACAAAAGAAAGATCCTTACACTTGGGTGGATTAAATAATTTAGAATATGTAGGCTTGGTGCAGTGGCTCACGCTTATAATCCTACCACTGTGGGAGGCCGGAGCAGGAGAATCACTTGAGCTCAGGAATGGGAGACTAGCCTGAGTAAAAGTGAGATATCATCTCTACTAAAAATAGAAAAAAATTAGCTGAGTGTGGTGGCACATGCCTGTGTTCCCACATATAATTTTATAATTCAAACTCCCCAAACTCAGTCTTGTACAAATCACTTCTTCCTATATTCCCTAACTCAGTAAATAGTTAAGCTAAGCTAGAAACTCGAAGTCATCCTGACTCTTGTCTTACATCAAATTGATTACCAAAACCTATCAATTTTACATCTTATATGTTTCTTAACTCTATTCTCCTTTTCAGCTTTGAAAAATTTATAAACATATAAATCCCATACTTAATTTCTTGCCCACAATAATCTCCTGCTTCCCTGCCTTATTTTGCCTCTGCCATCTCTTCCCCAAACTTTTCTACCTGTGAGAGAAATTTTTTTCTAAAATTACAGCCTAAAGTCACAGATCTGATATTGTAGAGAGGACTCTGTATCAGTTAATTACTGCTGAATAACAAACCACCCCCACAATTTAGTAGCGTAAAGCAACAGTGGTTGATTATTTCTCAGGTTACAATCAATCCTGGTTCCTCTGCAGATTCATGAACATGGCTGTATTCAGCTAGAGGGTCTTCGGGGCTGGAAGGTCCAGGATGGTCTCACTCATAGGTGTGACAATTGGTGCTGGTTTTTGACTGGGGCATCTCATTTTTCCTCCACACGACCTCTCACCCTCCAATAGACTGAATTAGCTTCCTTACTTGGGGATCTTAGTGCAGCCTTCCAAAAGGCCTAAGGTAGAAATTGAATTTGCACAGCTTCACTTCTGCTATATTCTATCAGTCAAAGCAAGTCACAGGCCAGTATAGCTTTAAGAAGTCATAAAATAGCCTCTACTTCTTGGTGGCAGCAGATGCAAAGAATTTATAACCATATTAATTTATCATTGGCTCCTCATCACCTTTAGGATAAAGTCCAAATACTTCAGCATGGCATAGAAAGCCTTTTTAAAACTGGGCCAATTTCTTGCCAAAAAACCCTATCTTTAGCTATACAGAAATGTTTGTCATTCTTTAACTGTGCTGGGCACGATCATAGTTTCTTTTCTTTGGGAGATAGGGTCCTGCTTCCTGCTCTGTTGCCCAGGCTGAAGTGCAGTGGCACCATCATAGCTCGCTGCACCTTGAACTCCTGGGCTCAAGCAATCCTACTGCCTCAGCCTCCTGAGTAACTGGGACTAGAGGCATGCTCCACCACACCTGGCTAATTTTTAAAATTTTTTGTAGAAATAGGGTTTTGCTATGTTGCCTAGACTGGTTTTATTTATTTATTTTTGAGACAGAGTCTCGCTTTGTTGCCCAGGCTAGAGTGAGTGCCGTGGCATCAGCCTAGCTCACAGCAACCTCAAACTCCTGGGCTCAAGCGACCCTACTGCCTCAGCCTCCCGAGTAGCTGGAACTACAGGCATGCACCACCATGCCCGGCTAATTTTTTCTATATATATTTTTAGTTGGCCAATTAATTTCTTTCTATTTTTAGAGAGAACGAGTCTTGCTCTTGCTCAGGGTGGTTTCGAACTCCTGACCTTGAGCAATCCACCCACCTCGGCCTCCCAGAGTCCTAGGATTACAGGTGTGAGCCATCGCTCCCGGCCTGTATTTCTTTAATACTTAAACTCTTCATATTTATTAAAGAAAATTTTATAACCTTAAGCAGTTTAAAGATGAAGGAGCACTCTATTCTTGAGTAGGTTCAGAGTAATTTGTTAACCTGGAAAAGTGAAAGGGTCCATACGTTCAATTGACCAGAAATACTTTCTCTTTTAGAAATAATTACCATCCAGTATCATTGTCATCAAAGTGTTATAAAAGGGGAATAGAAGCTGAGCATGGTGGTACACACCTATAGTCTCAGCTACTCAGGAAGCTAAGGCAGAAGTATCACTTGAACCCAGGAGTATGAGGCTACAGTGCACTATTGTCATGCCTGTGAATAGCCACTGTACTCTAGTCTGGGCAACATAGTGAGACCTTGTCTCTATAAAAAGGAGTGCGGGGTGGGGGGAATTAGAAATTTGAAAAGGGGCAGAAAATGGAAAGAGGAAAGAGAAGACTTAGGGATAAGCTGGCAGAACATAGTTTAGGCAGGTAAGAATTTTCTATCAAATCTTTTACATATAAAAGCGCCTCATTTTTAGCTACTAAGACTGATAATAGTTACATGAAGTCAAAAGAGATCTGATGGTAATCTGTTTATGGTTATTATAGTTTCATAACATAAAACAAAGATCCAGCTGGCTCTCTTTGTATGATATCTTTGTTTCATTTTCTGTTCATCATTGTTTGAAAATCTCAATTAATTTGTTAGTAGGGCTTTCTATTGCCCTATAAAAGGCATTATTTTGGAAGTTGGAAAATGTAAATTCTATGGCAGTTGTTAGTAGGTCATGGAATAATTTATTTAAACCTTTGATGTTTATGAATAATAGTTATGCTTTTAAAAATGATAAAATGCTGTTTTTCTGTCTGTAAGGTAGAACAATTATTGCCTCTGTGAACATATCCTCATTTTAGATGTAAAAGCATTTATTGGTAATACATTACATTTTTAATGAGATCATTTCTCTTTGTCTTTGAAGCCTTACATGGACAAGTTGTTCAGTTCAAACTGTCAGACATTGGAGAGGGGATTAGAGAAGTAACTGTTAAAGAATGGTAAGTTAATTTGAAAAAATATTTAAGTAAATATAAAAATAATTTGAATACAAATAAGTAGGAAACAATTTAAATTGTGAAACTTCTTTATATAACATATAATGCTCTTTCTTTTAAAAGCAATAAAGTAGAATTGCTTTGTATTGACAATATGCTGGAATTTATTATATATCAAAGAATTTTATTTGAGATTTATTAAAGATATTTTTCCGTTTTTTTTTTTAAATCCTTTTATTACCCGCCTCTAACTTTAGCTAAAAAGGAGAAATTGGCTGGGTGTGGTGTCTCATGCCTATACTTCCAGCACTTTGGGAGGCCTGAGGATTGCTTATGGTCAGGAGTTCAAGATCAGCCTGGACAATATAGTGAGACCTGCCTGTAAAAAAAATAGAAAAATTAGCTGAATATGGTGGTGCTTGCCTGTAGTCCTCAGCTACTTGGTGGCTGAGGCAGAAGTATTGCTTGAGCTCAGGAGTTAGAGGTTGCAATGAGCTATGATTGCACCACTGCACTCCAACCTGGGCAACAGAGTAAGACCTCATCTCTTAAAAAAAAAGAGAGAAAGAGAGAGAAACTAACTTCTGAAAGATGAAAAATTGATACGAGATGTGTTTATAAAAGCATTTAATGTATGAATCCACAATTTCCTTCCAAATTATTTAAAAACCATCAGGTAGTCTAAGCTCTCTTTACCTTGCTGAAAATGACTTCAGTAAGACTGTAAGTATGTTGATTCATCATTACCTGATGCAGTTTGCTTTTATGTTTAGAAAAAGTTAAAATATTGTACCAAAAAGCACAAATCAAAAAATAAGTTTTAAAACTTAAAAAATTATCAAAAAAAGGGCCTAGGCCGGGCGTTGTGGCTCACGCCTGTAATCCTAGCTCTTGGGAGGCCGAGGCGGGCAGATTGCTCAAGGTCAGGAGTTCAAAACCAGCCTGAGCAAGAGCGAGACCCCGTCTCTACTATAAATAGAAAGAAATTAATTGGCCAACTGATATATATATAAAAAATTAGCCGGGCATGGTGGCGCATGCCTGTAGTCCCAGCTACTCGGGAGGCTGAGGCAGAAGGATCACTCGAGCCCAGGAGTTTGAGGTTGCTGTGAGCTAGGCTGACGCCACGGCACTCACTCTAGCCTGGACAACAAAGCGAGACTCTGTCTCAAAAAAAAAAAAAAAAAAAAAAAGGGCCTAAAACAAAATTTAAAAACTGTCTATCTACTGCCTTAGTCATCCTCTACCTCTTTTCTTTCTTTCACCTTCTAGAAAAAAAAAGAAACACCTCTGGGGACTGAACTAAGTTTTAGAGGTATTTAGAAGTAGCAGTTAAGATGAGTAAAAAGATTTGTTTCCCACCATAGTTTCATACTGTTAAAGATCCTTTTAAAAGTTTGATTCAGCCACCTGAACATTGTTTTCCTGCACTTCTTATCATCATTGCTTTGTAAGTTAGAAGGGAACTGTAATAACATAAACATACCCTATAGTTATGTCTCTAGTTGCATTGTTGGATTGTGGAAAAAGCAATGGACTTCAAATCAGAAGAGTCTCACATTGAAACTTATTAGCTGTCCTACCTGTAAGTCACTTGGTTTCTATAGAGACTCCTCTGTCTATTAATTCTTCTGTCCCCAACCCCTGTGCTGTGGACCAGCACACCTGTCTGCCACACCCCCCCCTCCCAACCCCATCCACAGAAAAATTGTATTCCCCATGAAACCAGTCCTATGCTTAGTATGGGGTTTAAGGATCTTAGAAGAGGAAATCATTTCATTCCTAATGAAATTCTAATATCTCTTAATGAGAAACATTAAGAGATCTCAAAGAGATGTCTGATCTCAAAGATCAGAAGTTCTTTGAGAAGTATATGAGCTTTCTTGCATTCTGTGTGTTTTTTCTCTAACTTAATATCTACAAATAAACTAAAGGTGTTGCTTTTGGTAAAATGTAAAAGAGTAGAAAATTCTATTCTATAAAATGGAGACTGAGATAGGAATCCGTAAGGAAGCATAATTTAGCAGAAGTTAATGTGTTTTATGTAAGGATCAATAAAACCTCATTTGTTCTTAGAATTTGTAGGAACAAACATATGGATAAGGAAAAAATAATTAAATTTCACAAAACCTTTGACAAAGTTCTGAAACAAGTTTGGATTTTATATGTGCTTTTTTTCTTAAAGTCTATTTTGTCTGATATTAGTATAGCCACTCTAGGTTTCTTTTGATTACTGCTTGTATGATATATCTTTTCCCATCCTTTTACTTTCTACTTATTTATGTCTTTGAATCTAAATTATTTTTGTATATGTGTGTGAGACAGGGTCTTCCTCTGTCACCCTGGCTAAAGTGCAGTGTTGCCATCATAGTCTACTGCAACCTCGAACTCCAATCAAAAGACATAGAGTGGCTGAATGGATTGGGGGAAAAAAAGACCCAACCATATGTTGTCTACAGGAAACCCACTTGACCTATAAAGATACACATAGACTGAAAATAAAGGGATGGGAAAAGGTGTTCTATGCAAAAAGAGCAGGAGATCTATATTTCTATCAGATAAAATATAGTTTTTAAGACAAAAACTGAAAAGAGACAAAAAGTCTATTCAGCAAGAGTTCTAAATATATGCAGTCAACACTGAAGCACCCAGATATATAAAGCTAAAGAGAGAGATTTACCCCATAGAATACTCATGGAAGATTTCAGCATGCCACTTTCAGCATTGAATGGATCATACAGACAGAAAATCAACAAGAAAACATTGGACTTAATCTGTGCTGTAGGCCAAAAGTACATAATAGATATTTACAGAACATTTCCTCCAACAGCTGCAGAATACAAGTTCTCCTTAGCTCTTGGATCATTCTCAAGGATAAGACTATATATTAAGCCACAAAATAAGTCTTAAAAATTTTTTTAAAAATTAAAATCATATCAAGTATTTTCTCTGACCATGATGGAATAAAAACTAGAAGTCAATAATAAGAGGAACATTGGAAACTATACAAACACATGAAAATTAAACGATATGCTCTTGAATTACCAGTGGATCAATGAGATTAAGAAGGAAATTTAAAAATTTCTCAAAACAAATAAAAATGAAAACATAACATGAAAATTTGTTACTGTACTCTTTTTTTTTTTTTTTTTTTTTTGAGACAGAGTCTCACTTTGTTGCCCAGGCTAGAGTGAGTGCCGTGGCGTCAGCCTGGCTCACAGCAACCTCAAACTCCTGGGCTCAGCGATCCTACTGCCTCAGCCTCCCGAGTAGCTGGGACTACAGGCATGCGCCACCATGCCCGGCTAATTTTTTGTATATATATTTTTAGTTGGTCAATTAGTTTCTTTCTATTTTTGGTAGAGACGGGGTCTCGCTCAGGCTGGTTTCGAACTCCTGACCTTGAGCGATCCGCCCGCCTCGGCCTCCCAAAGTGCTAGGATTACAGGCGTGAGCCACCGCGCCCGGCCCTGTTACTGTACTCTTAATACAGTAAAAGCAGTACTAAGAGAAGAGTTTATAGTAATAAATGCCTACATCAAAAAAGTATAAAAGCTTCAAATAAACCACTTAACAATGTATCTTAAAGAACTAGAAAACCAAGATCATACCAAATCCAAAATTATAGAAGAAAAGAAACAATAAAGATCAGAGAATAAACCAAAAAATACAAAAGATGAACAAAACAAAAAGTTGTTTATTTTTTATTTTTTTTTTGTTTTTGTTTTTCTTTTCTTTTTTTACATTATTTATTTTTTTCCCCTGCATATAGGATAATTCATACTGGAAAAAAGTTGGTTTTTTTAAAAGGTAAACATAATCGACACACCTTTAGCCAGACTTAGAAAAAAAGAGAGAAGACTCAAATAAATTAGAGATGAAAAAGGAGACATTACAGCTGATAACTGCAGAAGTCCAAAGGATCATTAGAGAATACTATGAGTAATTATATGCCAATAAATTAGAAAATCTTGAAGAAATGGATAAATTCCTAGACACATGCAAAATTGAACCAGGAAGAAATCCAAAACCAGAATAAATGAATGGCAAGTAACAAGATAGAAGCAGTAATAAAAAGTCTCCCATTAATGAAAAGCCCAGGACCTAATGGCTTCACTGCTAAATTCTACCAAGCATTCAAAGAAAAAATGATACCAATCCTAATTAAACTATTCCAAAAAATCAAAAAGCAAAGAAGACTGCCAAACTCCTTCTATGAGGCCTGCATTACCTTGATACCAAAACCAGACAAAGGTGCAACAAAAAAAGAAAACTATAGGCCAATATCTCTGAGGAACATAAATGCAAAACTCCTCAACAAAGTGCTAGTAAACTGAATTCAACAACACATTGAAAACATTATCATGATCAAGTGGGATTCATCCCAGAAATTCAAGGATGGTTCAACATATGCAAAACAATCAATGTAATACATCATATCAACAGAACAAAGGACAAAAACCATATGATCACTTAAATTAATGCTGAAAAAGCATTTGATAAAATCCAACATCCCTTCATGATAAATAGTCTCAAAAAACTGGGTATCGGCCGGGCGCTGTGGCTCACGCCTGTAATCCTAGCTCTTGGGAGGCCGAGGCGGGTGGATTGCTCAAGGTCAGGAGTTCAAAACCAGCCTGAGCAAGAGCGAGACCCCGTCTCTACTATAAATAGAAAGAAATTAATTGGCCAACTGATATATATATAAAAAAATTAGCCGGGCATGGTGGCGCATGCCTGTAGTCCCAGCTACTCGGGAGGCTGAGGCAGGAGGATCGCTTGAGCCCAGGAGTTTGAGGTTGCTGTGAGCTAGGCTGACGCCACGGCACTCACTCTAGCCTGGAAAACAAAGCGAGACTCTGTCTGAAAAAAAAAAAAAAAAAAAAAAAAAACTGGGTATAGAAGGAATTTACTTCAATACCATAAAAGCTATATTTGACAGACACACAGCTAGTCATACTGAATGGGGAAAAACTGAAAGCCTTTTCTTTAAGATCTGGAACAAAACAAGGATGCCCACTCTCACCACTGTTATTCAACATAGTACTGGAAGCTCTAGCTAGAGAAATCAGACAAGAGAAAGAATTGAGTATCTTCCAAATTGGAAAGGAAGAAGTCAAATGATCTTTGTAGAAGATAAGCTCTTATTTCTAGAGAACCTAAAGATTTCACCAAAAAACTATTAGAACTGATGAACAAATTCAGTAAAGTTGTGGGATACAAAATCAACATACTTTAAATTCAGATGCTGCCCTCATGGCAGGAAGATAAAATTTAAAAAAATTAACATACAAAAATCAGTATCATTTCTATATGCCAACAGTAAAAAATCTGAAAAAGGAAATAAGAAAATCCCATTTATAATAACCACATATAAAATATCTAGGAATAACCCTAATTAAAGAAGTGAAAGATCTCTATAATGAAGACTATAAAACATTAATGAAAGAAATTGAAGAAGACAAAATAAATGGAAAGATATTCCATGCTACTGGATTGGAAGAATCAATATTTGTTGAAATATTCATACTATCTAAAGCAATCTAGAGATTCAATGCAATCCCCATCAAAATACCAATGACATTTTTCACAGAAATAGAAAAAATAATCCTAAAATTTATATAGAACTACAAAAGACCCACAATAGCCAAAGCCATCCTGAGCAAAAAGAACGAAACTGGAGGACTCACATTTACTGACTTCAAATTACACTGCAGAGCTCTAGTAACCAAAACAGCATGGTACTGCCATAAAAACAGGCACACAGACCAATGGAACAGAATATAGAACCCAGAAATAAATCCACACATCTGTAGTGAATTTCTCTTCAACAAAGTTGCCAAGAACATACAGTTGGGAAAGAACAGTGTCTTCGATAAATGATGCTGGGAAAATTGGATATCCACATGCAGAAGAATTAAACTAGACCCTGATCTGTTGCCATATGTAAAAAGCAAATCAAAATTTGATAAAAGTTTTATCAAATAAAAGATTTAATGCTGGGTGTGGTGGCTCACGCCTATTATCCTAGCACACTGGGAGGCCAAAGTGGGAGGATTGCTTCAACTCAGGAGTTCAAAACCAACTTGAGCAAGAGCCAGATCCCATATCTACTAAAAATAGAAAAATTAGCCAGGCATTGTGGCACATGCCTGTAGTCCCAGCTACTCAGGAAGCTAAAGTAGGAGGATTACTTGAGCCCAGGAGTTTGAGGTTGTGGTTAGCTATGGGTGATGCCACTGCACTCTAGCTGGACCAACAGAGTGAGATGCTGTCTCAAAAAAAAAAAAAAAAAAAACTAAGACCAAAAGCTATGCAAGTGCTAAAAGAAAACATTGCAGAAATACTTCAGGACATTGGTCTGAGCAAGGACTTCTTGAGTAATCCCCTGAAATCACAAGCAATCAAGGCAAGATGGGCCATAAGGGATCATATCAAGCTAAAAAGCTTTTGCACAACAAAGGAAGCAATCAACAAAGTGAAGAGACAACCCACAGAATGGGAGAAAATATTTGCAAACTACCCATCTGACAAGGAATCAATAACTGGAATATATAATCAGATCTAACAACTGATAGGAAAAAGTCAAATAATCTGATTAAAAAATAGGCAAAGGATTTGAATAGACATTTCTCAAAAACAGTATACAAGGGCCGGGCATGGTGGCTCATGCCTGTAATCCTAGCACTTTGGGAAGATGAAGTGGGAGGATCGCTTGAGGCCAGGAGTTCAAGACCAGCCTGAGCAAAAGTGAGACCCCATCTTTACTAAAAATAGAAAAAATTAGTGGGGTATGGTGGCACATGCCTGTAGCTTCAGCTACTCAGAAGGCTAAGGCAGGAAGATCTCTTGAGCCCAGGAGTTTGAGGTTGTGGTGAGCTATGATAACACCACTTCACTCTAGCCCCAGTGACAAAGGGAGACTGCTGTGTCTCAAAAAAAAGAAAGAAAAGAAAGAAAGAAAGAAAGAAAAAGAAAGAAAGAAAGAAAGAAAGAAAGAAAGAAAGAAAGAAAGAGAAAGAAAGAAAGAAAGAAAGAAAGAAAGAAAGAAAGAAAGAAAGAAATATACAATAGAGTATTATATAGCCATAAAAAGGGATGAAATTTTGCCATTTGAAACAATATGGATGGAACTGGGGAACCATTATGTTAGGTGAAATAAGCCAAGCAGAGAAAGCTAAATCTCACATGCTCTCCCTCATATGTAGTAACTAAATACAAAAACAATTGCTCTCATGGAGACAGAGAGTAGAGTGATGGTTACCAAAGGTTGGAAAGGATAGCATAGAGGGGGTATAAAGTGGGGGTGGATAATGGGTACAAAATATAGTTAGATAGATAGAATGAACAATGTTTGATAGCCCAACAAAGTGGTTATAATCAACAATAAGGTAGCGTATACTTGAAAATAACTAAAAGAGTGGAATTGGAGTGTTCCTAACAAAAAAAATGATAAATCCCCAACATGATGGATAACTCAATTATTCTGATTTGATTCATTCACATTGTATTCCTGTATCAAAACATCACATATACTCTATAAATATATACAAGTATTATATACCCATAACAATTAATAATTAAAAATGAGGTTGGGTGCTGTGGCTCAGGGCACGGCTCAGCTCTCTGGGAGGCCAAGGTGGGAGGATCACTTGAGCTTAGGAGTTCGAGACCAGCCTGAGCAACAGTAAGACCTCATTTCTATAAAAATTAGGAAGATTAGCCAGGTGTGGTGACCCATGCCTGTAGTCCCAGCTGATCAGGAGGCTTAGGCAGGAGGATCATTTTAGCCCAGGAGCAGTGATTGTGCCACTGCTCTCTAGCTTGGGCAACACAGCAGGACTCTGACTCCTAAAAAAAATAAAAAAATAAAAAAAAGATTGTTATTATAATCAAAATTATATGTAGTATATTAGGTTTGGTCCCACTCCTCCTGTTCTGTTTGCTGAGACTACCTAGAAAAGCCTTATAAAATATGCCTAAAGTTATTAAAGGCATAAGGGAAGGCTAAAATAATTAAATAATTCTAGAAAGAAAACCTGAGAGAACTCCTACCTAAAATTCATGAAATTATAAAGGATGTTTATTGAGGATGTAATTGTAAATTTTTAAATTTAATTGTAATAATAATGGCATTCCTTAAGAATTCGCAAAGGGTAATAATATAAGAGGATAAATAGAAATGCCACTTTAAAAATACATCTTTAGAACTTTTTCCCCCCCAATAAATGGATCAGGCAGGAAACCTGAAACTTTGATTAAATTTTTGGATTGTAGGCTATGAAGGGCTTAAAAGTTTTTATTATTACTTGTAGATATATCTAAGAGACTCTAGAATTCATTATAGTCTTTCTAAAACATTTCTTCGCACAACATGTGGAAGTAAATGTTGGGATAGATGTTTACTGATCTCAGTATGGCATTTACATGGTTAAGAAAATCTGTGCTTATGATTGTTTATATAAATGTGTCTTGTCTCCTTTTCTTTTAGGTATGTAAAAGAAGGAGATACAGTGTCTCAGTTTGATAGCATCTGTGAAGTACAAAGTGATAAAGCTACTGTTACCATCACTAGCCGCTATGATGGAGTCATTAAAAAGCTCTATTATAATCTAGATGATACTGCCTATGTGGGGAAGCCATTAGTAGACATAGAAACGGAAGCTTTAAAAGGTACTATAAATCTGTTCATCCATTTTACCAAATTGGTTATTGCTGTCTTTTTGTCAATGGGTCCCAATTAAAAGTGGTCTTGACTTGTATAGAATTTGAATTGGGAGTTTAGAAGCCAAGGTCAGGAAAAATGAAAAGGTTCTCTGTGATACATGATTATCATTTGGCCAGTCTCCATGTTTTTAACAATTTATCTGGAGGCCTGTGATCTGGAAACCTTAGTGTTAGAAGAAGCAATAGGCTCTCTTCATGAATTGAAGATTTAGGCTTTAAATACTGGCCACCAAGAACAAAAATTGAGTATGCAAAGATTAACATAATGGATTGCTCTGTTTGCCACTAATATATACAAAAAAGAGTCTTTGATGATGGTTATAAAAGCCAGACTTCTTCAAGAAAATCAAACTTCTTCAAGAAAATTTGAATAGAAAAGAAGGAAAATCAAAATGAAAGTGAAGACACCAGCATTCAGAAGCAGCAGCAACTGTGAAACTTACCTGAATTAGATGTCCTGTCAAAAGGGAATTCATTGTGAGAATGTTACAGAGGAAAAGTAAGTCAGTGGGCAGTCCCAGTAGTGGCAGAGAGCTAGCTGTCTACCTCAGAGGTTCCTTACAGCATTATTGTGATACACCAAAGTTATGTCTTCTAGGAAACAGTGAGGGCTGAAAGAGCAATAGGTTCTGTGACGTGACTCCTAGGCCAGCATGGCATCTTGGAAGTGCTGAAGTAAAGACATCTTAGTTGTGTAATTAGAAGTCTGAAAGGAGTATTTGAATTACAGTGGCTGGCTGATACTTAGTTCTGTAGTCTATACAATAATAATAACTAATATTATAATCATTTTTTTTCAGAATCACATTTTATAATTTATAAAATTTTTTATACCTATTCTTTAAGATATTTGAATTTAACAGATGAAGAAATTAAAGCCAACAAGAAAGATTGGAAAATTTGCTCAATAGTCAGTGACAGGGTCAAATTTAGAACTTAGATGTCCTGAATTCTTTGTTGCCCAGGCTAGAGTGAGTGCTGTGGCATCAGCCTAGCTCACAGCAACCTCAAACTCCTGGGCTCAAGCAATCCTACTGCCTCAGCCTCCCGAGTAGCTGGGACTACAGGCATGCACCACCATGCCGGGCCAATTTTTTGTATATATATTTTTAGTTGGTCAATTAATTTCTTTCCATTTTTGGTAGAGACGGGGTCTCGCTCAGGCTGGTTTTGAACTCCTGACCTCGAGCAATCCGCCTGCCTCGGCCTCCCAGTGTGCTAGGATTACAGGCGTGAGCCACCGCGCCCAGCCTGTCCTGAATTCTTGTTCAGAATAATTTCCACTACGACATGCCTCTAAAACCTGGAAGATGGCTTATTGAAAGCTTCCTATTATTTATTTAACTTTATTATTATAAAAGCAGGATATGTGCATTGTAGAAAGTTCTAAAATACAGAAAACCAAAAGTGAAAAAATAAAAACATATTCCTACTACTCAGAAATCATACTCTTAACATCTTAGTATATATCATTCCAGATATTTTTCTAGGACATATATATGTAAGTATTTTTTACCAAAATAATATATTGTTTATGCTATAGTCTAATCTGTTTGCGTAGTTAACCTGTGTTTTCATGACAACATATTTTCATTTTATATGATTGCCAGATAATATTTAAATTTCTTAAATTGTCCGCAATGTCCTTAAAATTTCAATTGGTTTTTTTCAAACTAGGATCGAATACAGGACTACACATTGCACCTGGTTGTTATATCCCTTAAGTGTCTTTTAGTCTATCTCATCCTTCCCTACTTTTGTTTCATGACACTGACATGAAGAGACTACAATTTGTTTTGCAGAGTATCGAATCTTTTGGATTTGTCTTGTTGCTTCGTGGTGTTAACTTTTTCCTCCAGTCCTTATATTTCCTGCAAACTGGAAGTAAGATTTAAAGGCTGGATTCAAGTTAAATATTTTGGCTGGAACATATCATAGATGAAGTTGTGTACTTCATATTGCTTTACATCAGGACACACATAACCTCTGATGACCTGCTGTACCAATGCTAAGTTTAAACACTGAATCAGGACAATGATGCCCTTACCCCTCCATTGTACAATTATGTTTTTCCCTTTGTAACCTGAAAGTTATGAATGTGGTGTTACTTATATAGTATAAACTACTATGTAAGTAGTTTATAATAGCATTTGAAATCTTTCCTAAATCAACAATTGCTGTAGTGGTTGTAGAATGATGATTTTTGGATTCTGTCATTCTTTTATTGTTACTAGCAGGCATTATTCCTCTCATCACTTTGGGCTATTGGTTACTATGAAATACATAAAGTTCCTACTGGAAAGACAGAATAAATGCTTAATTCTTTCCTTTTACTGATTCTCAAAACAGGGAGTTGCTTTAATAGCCACTTCAAATGGTGAAACTAATTTTTCCAGCTTCCTTTTTGTGTGTATGTGTATGTAGTCATGTGCCATATAATGACGTTTCAGTCAGCAATGGGCTGCATATACAATGGTGGTTCCATAAGATAATATTGTAATAACATATGTTTACTGTGCTTAATTGAGGCGTCCTGCCACCATGGGGAAGTAATAAGGGAAGAGAAAGAGGGACATAAGCTTTAGCAGAATACTTTATAAAACTACTATATTTCTGCCATTAGGTTGCATTTACCCTTTAACATCAACTTCTATCATTAATCGAATGCTTTCTCTGTGCTAATGTTGTATACACAATCTCATTTAATCATATTTATATTATTATTGGCATTAAACACATCCACCATTGTGACTCGGTTTAAATAACTTGCCTATGATCACATAACTATTAAGTGGTAGACTTAGAATTTTGACCCTAGCTCTGTTTAATTCTAAAGCCCATGCTCCTAACCACTTTGTTCCACTGAAAATTTAGTACAGAAAAGATGAGTATCTGCTCCATTTTGCACCTAGAACAATGGGACTGAATTTCTAACAATGTACAAAATGTTAATAATTAACAAAATTCTACTATAACAGTACAATTTAGAGTGTACGTAAGTACACAGACTTTAAAATATTGAAATTGTTTACAGGATTAATACAAAATGTTTTAGAGTTTTTAAAAAAGCTCTTTCATATAAAACATTTCCAAGAATATAGCATATCAGTTAATTAAATTATATTTGATAAAATAAATTGCAAGTTCAATGCCTGGGCATAGTAGATGCTCAAAAAGGGTAGCACTGTAACTGTTAATTTTGTATAGCTAATTGTGGATTGATTGATTGAATTAGCTGTTTTAATAACTTGAAGTGAAAAAGAAAGTGCAATGAAATCTCATCAATTTGGATGTCATTAGTTCTCACTTTATGATCATTTGGAAAGGAATTAAACTAAAGTTTATATTTGTGCTATAAAGAAAGGGCTTCCAAACATACTCCAAAGCTTTAGTATTTCAAAACGTTTTCGTCAAAAGAATTTCCCTCAGCTAAGTGAATTAATTAGACTATTTAATGTTCTTGAAAATAGTTTTTGAAATACCTAGGAATATTGCAATTTCATACTTTTGATATTTTTACCTATTCAAGTTACTGTTTTAGTTAACTAGAAATAATGTGGTTTTATTGTAAATTTGCTTCATATGAGGAATTACATCAACACTGAATTGATAGACTTCATGTGGAAAAGTGCTTACTTACCAGAGTTCTTTTGCTCTTTCTTAGAATTTACTTAAAGCTTGTAAAACTGTACTCTAATTCATTAACTAAAGATCAATCACCAAAAACTAAAATCTCACATTAGAGTGTAACGCTAGAACCACTAAATTGCATTAGTTGGGAAGATTCTTGAAATTTGAGTTTAGTCTTAACTCCATCTCCCTTAGAGTCTGTTTCTATGTTGGTAAAATTGAGAAATCTGCTCTGCATACTTGTAACGTTTTGTGATCATCAAAGGAGAAAATATGTTATAACACTGAAAATTATTTAAAGTGCTATGAAATAAGATGGTATTTTATTTGATTAAGAGAGTGTTCTTCCAACAACTATTAATACTTCACTATTACAAATAATATGAGTGACTTCTCACAAGTTTGTTTGTTTTGTCACTGATGTTTACACCAAAGTTATTCTAAAAGGTTGTACTATGTAGCTAATATATCACAAAAGGTTTCCCAGAAAGGTGAGTTGCAATAAATTACTTGATCTTTTGGAAATATATAATAATTTTGGTATATATTTGGATATTTATACATTTCACATACTTCAGCAAATATGCATTGTCCAAGTTAATGTTTTTTTTTCTTCTTTCTTTCTTTTACATGAGAACTCTCAAACTACCAAGTTAGGATTTGGGGTTCCTACAATTGAATCTCCTGATTAGTTCCTAATGCTGATCTTTTTTACTAGTCTCTCCAGTAATTTTAACAGATATAGACAATATACAGGGGTTCTGAAAGTTCAATGTAATGATGTCTTGAACTATAGGAATTGTATTCTAGCTACTTTGAGCAGAGAGAAAATTTACTAGAGCCATGAACTAATGGAAACAGCACAGATTGAGTCAGCCAAAGGATTGAATTTCAGCCCTTGGATTTATTAGGTGTGTGAACTTGCGCCAATCCTTTCATCTCTCAGACTTCATTAAAAAAAAAAAATCTATAAAATGGGGAAAATAACACTTATCTCACACAGTTGGAATGAAGATTAAATTAAGATATTGCATATTTAGTGTGGTATTTGACACATAATAGGTGCTCAATACAAGTTTTTTTTTCTTTGCCTTCTTGATCCTTAGGGGAATTTTTTAATAGTTCCACTGAGCCAATTCATAGACTAGTGAAGAGGAATGAGTAAACAGTCTTTCCATGTTTGCAGCAGTGGAAAATTTTTATTTGCCTAAAGTTGTATGTCAAAGTATCAAAGCAAATCCAGTTGTCTGTTGATTTTCAGAAGTTCTATCAGTCTTTAGTTTACCAATTCAAACAGAGATTCTGCTATACATCATTAATTTCCTAACAGACTTTGACAATTAAATGCTCTCAAAACCATTTTTTTTGCTTGTAAAAATACATTTGCTAATAGCCTGCTATAGTTTTTCTAATAGTTAGAGAAAAGAACAACCAAATTAGCATTAGCCACAGCATGTCTTAAGCCATATTCAAAGCAGAGCAAACTTTTAAATATTTTATCATCTCAGGAAAATGTCTAAGACTGTCATAGATTTTTATGATTCTTTTATATAACTTACATCATATTTGAGTCTTTTTTCATATTGCTTTAATGAGGATTTTATTAGGAAAGTGTTTAAAATACATGTTTTAAAATTCATTGAAGAAACTCATTTTTTAACTTGTAGCTGCAGTGATTTTTAACAGAAGTGAAGTATTCACCAGGTACTAATAATTATTAGTAAAACAGTACCAGGTACCAATATCTATCTACCCCTGCTCCACCCCTACCATTAAGATAACTGTGTTTTCTTTTTTCTGAAGCAGCTCAACTCTTATGCATTTAGATGACAAATTTAAATTGAATTTATTAAGATGTTATAGGCCACTAAGATTTTTTTTTCCTTTTTGTATTTTCAACTGAAGTTAAGTTTTACCTTGTTACCAGATTCAGAAGAAGATGTTGTGGAAACTCCCGCTGTGTCGCATGATGAACACACACACCAGGAGATAAAGGGCCAAAAAACACTGGCAACTCCTGCAGTTCGCCGCCTCGCAATGGAAAACAATGTAAGTTCCTATGTAAGTCTGAGATTGCATAGAAAGTATACATTTGTATCTTTGAAAAATTAGGCAACTATCCCATGATGAAATGGGTCAAGTTAGAATTAAAGGAAACAGGAAAATATTTGTTACTAAAAAGTGATAGTTGTATAAAAGTACTTGGGAGAAATAAGAAGTTGGGTGTGCGTGATTGATTTATGGAAGGAGTGAACACCTGTAAAGGGAATGAAAGAAGCAGAATAGGAAAGAGAAGGAATAAAAGAGGAAAAGGGCTGGATGTGGATGTGGTATCATGGATCTGTCCTAATCTAGAGGGGATGGGGACAGCCATAGAATTACTGCTTTGAGGCAAGGAGGACAGCCTTCTGAATTCCCTCTGCCAGTCATTGACTGAATGGAGGGTGGAATGCCAGGCAAGGGGACTCCCTGGCACTCTGATAAGTATTTGCACATTCTCTCATTTAGCCCTGTGAGATAAGAGGCTATTCTGAGACTTGGAGAGGTTAAGTAACAAGTCTGAGGACACAGAGCTAACACAGCAGCAGAGCCAGAATTCACAATTGAGTCTATGTTACTCTAAAAGCAGTGCTCTTAGACATTATGCAGTGCCTCAACAATCATTGCCTCTATTATTTGAGTACATGTTGGTATTTGAATATGCACCAGACACTGTACACATATGATCTCTAATCCTCATAGCAACCCTGTGTGATGGTTTGGATTATTCCCATTTTGCTGATGAAAAAGGGCAGGGAGGTTGGTTAACTATCGAAAATCAAGGAAACTGAACTGGGGATTTCAACACAAATTTGTCTGTTTTCAAAGCCCGAGTTCTTTCCACTGTGCCCCACAATGCAGACTTTTTGTTTGTCTATTTTTGCGAAAAGTAATTATGTTACAGTGGGGAAAAAACAAAAGTTTACATTTTGGAAATATGTAATAGCATCATTACAATGTTCATACCCTTTCAGCCAGTTCTCTGGCCATTGGAGAACTATCCCAAGAAAATAATCTAAGATACATTCTTCCTGGTGTTTTATATAGCCAAAAATCAAAAGTTGTGTTTATATTCAAAATGAGGGAAATGCATAGGTGAATTATGTTATGCACCCTTGCTGAAATTTTATGTAACCCTTAAATGTGTTTAAATATGAAGACATTTAGCACAATAAAAAATAGAAAAAATAATATGGAACACTAGATTATTAAGGACATTAGATGAAATAATGGTTTTATATATTGCTTTGAAAGCTATAAAGCATTTTACCAATTTGTTTTTTTAATTATATAGAAAGACCACCTATAGAAGAAATGCATGATTTGGCTTTCCTGTATCACTTCCTAAAGATGTATATAATAACTAGAATACTTATATGATTACTAGAAATTAAATAGTAGATTTTATTATTATAAATCACCTTTTCCTTCTTGCAGTTTGCACATTTATAAATTGAATTTGTTTAAAACTAAAAACCAGTGGCATTTACGGTTATTTGCAATTGCCTAAAAATTATTTGTTTAAATTCTCAGAGTTTGTTATAAACTTAGTGTTTGATATAATAAAGTCCTTTGTTCTTTTAAAGTTCTTTTAAAAGTTATCTTTAGAGCTGCACTAATACAAATGAAGCTGGACTTTACCCTAAGAAATTAATTAACACACACTATGCGTGAGGATATCATCCAAGCTTATGTGTTTATTTTTATTTAACTAGAATTAACTGTTTTGTACTGATCTTTCCAAAGTGACTATCAGAAAAAAACTAATTTGAGAGAAGTTTGGTATCATGATTACTTAAACAGTTACATGTTTAATTGGTCACCAACATCAGAAACATTGGTCTAAATTTGTTATAGTGTTATTTCTTCTTTTAACTTTCAAATTCTCTGTTCTTAGTTATTGCTATTTTGGAAATAGGGTCTCACTCTGTTGACCAGGCTGAAGTGCAGTGGCCCAATCATAGCTCACTGCAGCCTTGAACTCCTGGGCTCAAGGTATCCTCCTGCCTCAGCCTCCTGAGTAGCTGGAACTATAGGCATGTGGTGCCATGCCTGACTAATTTAAAAAATTTTTTTTTTTTTTTGTGGAGGCGGGATCTCATCATGTTCCCTAGGCTGGTCTTAAACTCCTGGCCTCAAGTGATCCTCCCTTCTTGTCCTCCCAAAGCACTGAGATTATAGGTGTGAGCCATCACACCTGGCCTAGTTTTCCCTCTTCTTATATAGTCTCCAAGAGTAGAAAAGCTTGAGTAAAAATTATGCAAGAAATTTAAAAATGCCTGACTTTTTAAAAATGCAAGTTTTTATAATAGCTATGGATTATATAGATATCTCATAGTTACCAGTGTGTATAAAAGTAATAAATGATTACTTATGCAGGATAGCTATAGCTTATCTATTAAGATAATGAAAATGTTATTTCCTTGTACTAATTTATTGGGCAGGGATATATTTTCACCTTCAATTGATTAAATTCCATTTTGAAGCTTTAATGATTGATTCATTTTTAAGTAGTTGTATTTTTAGCATTAAAATATCTCATTTTTTAGATTAAGCTGAGTGAAGTTGTTGGCTCAGGAAAAGATGGCAGAATACTTAAAGAAGATATTCTCAACTATTTGGAAAAGCAGACAGGAGCTATATTACCTCCTTCACCAAAAGCTGAAATTATACCACCTGTGTCAAAACCAAAAGATATGACTATTTCCATACCAGTGTCAAAACCTCCGGTATTCACAGGCAAAGACAGAACAGAACCCATAAAAGGTAATAACAACATAAGGAAATAGTATGCTTATTTTGGGGAAAGCTGCTTCAATAGATAAATGTATGTAATATGTTTTTAATTCTTACTGAAGGGTAAGTTCAAATTCAGCATATAATTTTTTAATGAAGAAATATCATAGCTTTTCAAGGAAACACTTTCAATTTATATGTATTGTTAATTTCTGAAGAGTGATACCTAAGAGGTTTCTTGGAATATAAACTTGTATACTGATAATATTTCTGCTTGAAGACTTGCTCAGGACGTTTTAAACATTCATTATTTTTAGTTAGCTTTCAAAATAACTAGTTCTGACTTGTTATTTATAAATTCTTAGGATGATTAACCTCAAGAAGAGTGGCTTTATCCCGGCTTGTTCAGCTGTATGAAGGGCAAACCCGGGCAGCCCCTCACCCAGTGGTTCTCAGCAGGGGGCAGTTTTGCCAGTCCCTCCTGGGATCTGGTTTTCACAACTGGGATGGGGAGGGCGCTACTGCACTCTCTAGTGAGTAGAGGCCTTGGATGCTGCTAAATGGGTGAAAATGTGCAGGACAGTGACCATAACAACAAAAAAAAGAGTGGCTTTGCAAGAAAGTCGTTAAATACATGGCTTGTATCCTTTTGAATTTTGTCACACAGCACAGCATTTAAAGCAATTGCCTGCCATATTATTGTACTTGCCACTGGGTGTTGTGATGTAGTCAATGTTCTAGCTTTGAAATTAGTGACTTTCAGTGTAATGTAATGTGATGAAGATGGTAACAATAGGAAGAGTTTAATTGAGAGGGTAAAGGACATTAGGGAACATTCTATTTTAATTTTTTAAAAGGATGGAATGATTTAAGAATTTAAATAAGTAATGGTTGAATCTTTTCCAGGCTTTCAAAAAGCAATGGTCAAGACTATGTCTGCAGCCCTGAAGATACCTCACTTTGGCTATTGTGATGAGGTTGACCTTACTGAACTGGTTAAGCTACGAGAAGAATTAAAACCCATCGCTTTAGCTCGTGGAATTAAACTCACCTTTATGCCCTTCTTCTTAAAAGTAAGATTTCATTCATTTCAAACAAGGCTTAAGAAGGACATTTAAATTTTGTTTTGTAAATATGCAGTGTGTTGACTATGGGTTTGAATAAAAATACTCTCATTGCATCATATAGTTAGAAAAATACAAATGTACTATTTCTTTGTTTAGTAGGAATTTATAAAATTGAAATTTCTGTCATATTTTTATTATTTCTTCAAGCTAGGTGGAGATTATCCTACCAGTTAAGTAAAGCCTTTAATTCTAAAAAGATCACTCCAGCAAAGTCACGATTCGATCTAAAACGAGACTTGGTGTTGATTTTACAAATATCACTGATAGGTATTTTCATTTATTCAACAAACTTATATTGAGGCTCCTGGGAATCAATTGTAGGGGTAGGCCGTGGTCCCAATATAAACTGGAATAAGACCATCAGCTGACCTTGAGCAGCCCGTAGTCTAGCTCATATTAATGACTATTTACAACAGCTACCATGTGCCAGGCTCCGTACTAAGTATGCTGTATATACATTATCTCTTAACTCTCAGAGTAACCCTGGCAGGTAAATATTACCATCCTCACTTTCCATTTAAGGCAATTGGGGCTCAGAGAGGTTGAGAAGCTTGTCAGGGACTACTTGCTAACAAGTGGAGAAGCTGTTTCAGCTTCTGGTCTGTTTCACTCAGAAGGCCATACTGGTGTCTCTAATGCCAGTGTGGCTCCCCGCCCTTTCTCGACACTGCACCAAGACTCCGCCATAAATCAAGTTATTGTTTTATTCTCTGATTCTTTTTGGTGGTTCTCCTTCATTGCCTTTAGGATAGTTTTCAAACTCCTTAATGTGACATATAAATATTGTTACACATCTCTGCTATCTACCTCTCCAATTCTCCCCTTCCTCTGTTTTAGTCATATTAAGCTATAAATAATTGCCAGAATATACAATTCTACCTGCAGTGTACCCTCCTCTCTTGATCAAATACCTGGGCATCCTAAATACTAAATTGTGTTCAAGTACAGACCCCTCCAGAAGCCTGCAGCTGTCACTGAGTTAAATACTCTTTTGTTTCCCATTGTAACCTAGCATGTGCCACGTCCTTACTCAGTTGTCTCTTCAGTGGATGCTGAACCTCATGAGGCAGAAGCTATTCTCTTTTAGCTCCGCTTTTTAAGCTACTACCCTAACAAATAAGTGAGTGCTTTCTAAATATGAGATGTAGCAGGTGTCTATAATGAAAGGAGAATCATCTGGACTTCATTATGTCTCTAGAGTTGTCTATAGAGACAAGGCAATTGAAACAGGTGGATGACATCACCCAAATTGTGTATGGATGAGAAGGCTAAGGGTTTCACAGGGGTAGATAGAGGTAGAGTTGGCAAAGACAATTGAAGAGGGTGTGTGGGGCCTATGGTAGGATGATGATAGGATAACGAGGAAAGAGGCACTTAGAAGCCAAGTATATCTACTGCTATGTAACAAGCCACCCCTCAAATTTAATAATTTAAAACAACAGCCATTTATTGTTTCTTGGGAGTCTATAGGTGAGCAAGGTGAGTCTGCTGATCTTAGCAGAGGTCTCTTTTCTGTAGTCAGCTAGCAGGTTGGCTAGGGGCTGGCTGGTGTAGGATGGCCTCAGCAGGGCTGGCTCCTTTCTTTTCCATAAGTCTCTCTCCTCTCCCTGGCATACCAGCCTACACGTGGTCTCATAGTACTGGCAGGGATGAAGAGAGGAAGCAGAAATGCTCAATCCATTTTATTTGCCCAGGCTCTGCTGCACCAAGTTTTTTTATTTTTTAGATACAGTATTGCTCTGTCTCCTTGGCTAGAGTGCAGTGGTATCATCATAGCTCACTGCAACCTCAAACTCCCGTACTTAAGCAATTCTCCTACCTTAGCCTCTCAAAGTGCTAGGATTACAGGTGTGAGCCACAGTGCCTGGCTCAAGTTTGTTCTTGTCTATTGACCAAAGCAAGTAACTAAGCTCAGTCAACCTAAAAGAGCACTACCAAAGGGTGTGGATAAAGGGAAGAGTGAGAGAGTGGGGCCTTTGATTCAGCGTCTTACACTAAGAAGAAAAAAGTTTTAAGGGCAGATTAGATAGCAGGCATATGCATCACAAAGGTTAAATAGGATATGGAATAAGAACAGGCTATTGGAGTAGTAATCAGGAGGCCATGAGTAGCCTCAGCCAGAACTGATTATTATTGAGGTAGAAGTGTGGTTGCAGTTGGTTGGGAAATGAATAGGAATTAAGAATGAGGAGCATTAGGAAAAGCTGGTGAAAGGCAGACACGGGGCAGTGGGTGCAGAGGGTAGTTAAGGTGGCTGTGTGCAGGAGAGTGAGGAAGGGTTCCATCTGCCTCCTCCCCTCCTGCACATCCTCAAGGAAAATTAAGCAGGTTTGTAGGCTATGGGAAAGAGCTGGAGAATGGGAAGATAAAAAAAAATTGTGAGTGGGAAGGATTATCAGAGCAAGATCCTGACATTAGGGGAAGAATACAGTGAAGACCTCAGTGAAGAAGTTAACCTTGAAGAGCAAGAGAGCACCACCTCTGTATTTCTGATTGGGTTCCTCTTACTGTTTCCTGGTAACAGCAAGTCTATTTTGAAGCAAGGATAGACCATCCGTTTAATACATTGAATTTCTTTTATTATCATTTTTCTTCATTGTTTCAGTCTGAATGACTAATCTAAAACTAACTAACATAAAATTTAGCTTGCTTTGCTTTAAAATAAAATTTTATATAAGTTACAGAACATTTGGAAAATACTATGAAGTATTGTACAGGGGAAAAATAACCTAATCTGTGGGCACATGCCTTGTTATTTTCTTTTACAAAATTTGAATTATACTCAGAACCCTGTTTCTATGTGTAACACTTTAGATTAATCTTAGTTATGGATTTTTACACAAAGAAGATTAAAGTTACAGTTATCAAATGAAATACTTATTAAAATTTCTAAGTCATAAAAATTAAAGAATTTGTAGCAAATCTTTTCATTATATTTTTCTTTCATTGATCCACTTCCATACCCACCTTAACTAAACTAATCACTATAACTCTCTAGTTCAAGGATTTGACATTTTTCCTCCCCTGTTAAGGCCACCAACCCACAGACAAAAAAAAACACTTAACACAATGCATGTAAAGAATTCTTAATGGGACTGGACAAGGACAGTGGAGGGAAGGAATTCTTTTTAAGGACAATCCTAAGCATTTTAATTTTGCTATCTTTTAAATTTAATACAAGGCATGACTACCACATGCAATAAGTGAACCTTGATTATTAGATCCTGGATGGGCACAGAAATAGCTATCAACATTTTGGAAACAGGGAAATCTCAATAGGGACAGGAGAGAAATGGTGTTAAAAGACAAAAGGTCACAGTCTCTGTGGCTGTGTAAAAAAAATAAGAGAGAGAGAAAAGGAAAAAGGAAGGAGAAAGATTAAAGGAGAAGAAGGCAGAGAGGGAAAACAAATACTTTTTAGTGAGACTCAGGCACTAAAGTAAATGTTCGTGCCAGCTCAGCCCTTCATTTCGCCACGGACACCAGGTAGAAAACTGACCTTTCCTGGTCAGTGCGCTTTAAAATCCTTATTTCATGTTCTTTCTATACAGGGAAATAGCTTACCTGTCTTTTTGTGTTTTAATTCCTAGTGTATATTTGGACTACAGGTTTACTTTTCGTGGAAATCTTAAGACTATGTGTAAGTGAGGAAATTACTTAGAAAAATCTCCTCGGTCTTTACTAGGTACCTGACTGCTTTATCTTTTATTCTGAAATGATTAGGGTGACCCAGTTCTGTACTGCTTGAAGCTAGGTACATGGAGACTTGAAATTAAACTCAGCATAAATAACAGCTCTCTCCCTCCTTTTTAAAAATATTAATACTTCTTATTGCTTGCAATCCCCTACCCCTTCTGAGTTAAAGGTGCTAAAGTTGCAATCTCTTTCTGTTAAACAGGCTGCATCCTTGGGATTACTACAGTTTCCCATCCTTAATGCTTCTGTGGATGAAAACTGCCAGAATATAACATATAAGGTTGGCTATACAGTGTGAAAATGTTCTTGCTATAAGTAGAATATAGTGCCAATGTGCTTGTAGGTTAGAGAGACTTCTGTTGTCCCTCAAATAGTGGTCATTTTTAGATTAGAATTAAAGATATGTAATAAAACATTAAACTTAAGTATAATTTACTGTTATTTTTGTTTTTGCTGGTTAATAGATTTAGATATGGAGATTGGCATTTTTAAGCTTTTTTGGCTTTCTGCTTAAAATAATGGAAATATACAGCTGTACGGCAGTAGATTTATGTTACCTACCCTACTTTACCCTCTCAAAAGAAGCAGCTCTCTCAAAATTGAATTTCTAAAATTTTAAGAATAATTTAAATGAGAAAAGTAATAAGTTTGAATTCAATTTCAGTGAACTCTTCTGTTCAGAGTGAAACTTTCTTAAGACTGAGAACATTTAGGGATGCCGTTCCTGTGTATATTTCTTACTAGGAAGTGAGTTTAGATACTCTGGGAGGTCAGATCTAAAATGTTAATATGATTAATACAGCTGGCTATATTTATTTTTATTTTAATATTTCCTGATTAAGTATATAGTTGTTATAAAAATTTTAGGCAAGAAAATGCTGTTTACCTTCAAGCCCATGATCCTAATATAACTTGCTGTTCATGTTGAGATAAACATCCTTTCAGGATTTTATTCTTATATACTTTTTTTTAAAAAATTATAGAATTATTCATATTTTTCTTTATCTCAATTTTTTCTTCTTAATATATTATGGACATCATTATATGTCAGTTAATACAGCTTTGTTACCATTCACTTAGCCAGTGACTTATTTGTAAACATTTTGACTGCTTGCAGTTTCTAAAACTTGTAAACAATCTGTATTCAACATCCCTGTGTATCTGTACATACTTCTGCATTTAGCACATATTTTTATAAATTTTGATGCATTTTGTCATATGCCTTCCAGAAAGTCTGTACAGGTTCAGTATCCTTATCTGAAATGCTTGGGACAAGAAGTATTTTGAATTTCATTTTTTTTTCCAGATTTTGGAATATTTGCATATATATAATGAGATATCTTAGGGATAGGACCCAAACCTAAACATAAAATTCATTTATGTCTCATATACACCTGTATACATAGCCTGAAGGTAATTTTATACAATTCCTTTTTTTGTTGTTTTTTAAGAGATAGTATCTCATTCTTACCCAAGCTGTAGTGCAGTGGCTGGATCGTAGCTCACTGTAGCCTTGAACTCCTGAGTTTGAACGATCCTCCCATCTCAGCCTTCTGAGTAGCTCCTTCTGTATGTGCCACCACACCTAGCTAATTTTAAAATTTTTTGTAGAGATAGGATCTCACTATGTTGCACAGGCTGGTCTTGAACTCCTGGCCTCAAGCAATCCTCCTGCCTCAGCCTCCCAAAGTGCTGGGATTACAGGCATGAGCCACTGCACGTGGCATTATTTTTAATAATTTTGTGCATGAAACTAAGTTTTGACTGTAATCTATCACATGATGTCAAGTGTGGAATTTTCCACTTGTGACAGTGTGTTGGTCCTCAGAAGATTTTTGGAAACATTTTGGATTTGAGGTTTCAGATTTTCAGATTAAGGATGTTCAACCTCTCCCAGTTTACATTCCCAGGAACAATAAGGAGAAATTGCCTGTTTCCCTATATGCTTATCAACAAATAATTATCTTTAAAAAAACCTTTTAGAAATTATTATTATTTGTTTAAGAGGCCAGGTCTTACTCTGTTACCAAAGCTGAAGTACAGTAGCATGATCATAGCTCACGGTAACCTCAAACTCCTGGGCTCAAGTAATTCTCCAGCCTCAGCCTCCCAAGTAGCTAGGACTACAGGCATGCGCCACCACACCTAGATAATTTTTTTTTTTAATTGTCTGTAGAGTCAGGGGTCTTGAACTCCTGGCCTCAAGCAGTCCTCCCACCTTAGCCACCCAAAGTGCTGGGATTTCAGGTGTGAGCCACTGCACCTGGCCCTTTTAAAATTATTTCTTTTAAATCATTGCCAATCTGGTAAAAATAATTTTTGCTGGTTGTTTTTAGAAGACAGTGAAATTTGCCCTTTTCTTTGCTCTTAGCTTATTTATTAGAAGGCCTACCATTAATATAGGTTTTTTTTTTTTTTTTTTTTTTTTTTTTTAGGCTTCTCATAACATTGGGATAGCAATGGACACTGAGCAGGGTTTGATTGTCCCTAATGTGAAAAACGTTCAGGCCTGCTCTATATTTGAGATTGCCACGGAACTGGATCGTCTCCAGAAACTAGGCTCTGCAGGTCAGCTCAGCACCACTGATCTTACAGGAGGGACATTTACTCTTTCCAACATTGGATCAGTAAGTAGTAGTAATATTTAAATTCATAAGCTTAAGATTTTTGATCATATGCTTAATTAAAAACATAAAATGTCACTTGCCATTTGTTCCCTGAAAGCTTAATGTTTTACTCTCCTTTTTTTTTTTTTTAAATAGATTGGTGGTACCTATGCCAAAGCAGTGATATTGCCACCCGAAGTAGCCATTGGAGCCTTTGGATCAATTAAGGTATCTATTAATTGAAAAACAGAGTTCAAGCAAATGGGGTGGAGGGGCAGTAAACACAAAGTAAACAAAGAAGAATGACCATTCCTACTTTGTAGGTGACCCTCACTTTGTAGGTTCAAGTTTGTGAACTTGGCTCAGTAAGTCTTTTTAATTTCTTCCTAAGAACTAGGCCTGCAGTTTTGGTGGCTGCCTATAATAAATGGTGGTCACCTGGATTGTTTGTGTGGATCAACCATTGTGGATTATGCCAGGCACAGATGGAGAATCACAAATACAGCCAATCTGCTTCTATCAAAATATCTTTATTTAAGAATACCAAAGAATCATAGTAAACCAATCCAAAATATTATTTATACAATTTTTTTCATACTTCGCTCAAGAATCACTGGAGTGGCTGGGCATGGTGGCTCATGCCTATAATCCTAGCACTCTGGAAGGCCGAGGGGGGTGGATTCTTTGAGACCAGGCTGAGTAAGAGCGAGACCCCGTCTCTATTAATAGAAAAATTAGCCAGCCATCCTGGCACGTGCCTCGCACCTGTAGTCCCATCTACTCTGGAGGGTGAGGCAGGAGGATCGCTTGTGCCCAGGAGTTTGAGGTTGCTATGATCTATTGATGACACCACTGCACTCTAGCCTGGGTGACAGAATGAGACCTTATTTCAAAAAGCAAAAAAGAATCATTGGGAGTGCAGATTTCTTGGCCTTGAGGACTGAGCCCCCAAAACTTATGTTTGAACAAGAACCCAGGTGGGGCTAACAAAAGTGATCTGTGGCCATGTTTTAGGAGACACTTACCTAGAATAAGGGTTGCAGTGATTCTTAGCTCTGGTTGCATGTTTTTTGTTTTTTTGGGTTTTTTTTTTTTTGAGACAGAGTCTCACTCTGTTGCCCCAGCTAGAGTGCTGTGGCATCAGCCTAGCTCACAGCAACCTCAAACTCCTGGGCTCAGGCGATCCTCCTGCCTCAGCCTCTCGAGTAGCTGGGACTACAGGCATGCACCACCATGCCCGGCTAATTTTTTCTATATATTTTCAGTTGGCCAATTAATTTCTATTTTAGTAGAGATGAGGTCTCGCTCTTGCTCAGGCTGGTCTCGAACTCCTGACCTTGAGCAATCTGCCTGCCTCAGCCTCCCAGAGTGCTAGGATTACAGGTATGAGCCACCATGACCAGCCTGGCTGCACAATAAAACCATGTGGGAGCTTGAAACAAAATTATGCCCAATCTCACCCTATACAAACTGAATAAGAATTTGGGGGGATGGGGCTTGCACATCCCTGTTAATTCAGGGTTGAGGACCAGCAAGGTAGATCAGCTCCTGGATACCAGTTCCGTACCACCAGTATTAAATGCCATTATCACTATATTAACCTTGATTTTGCTCTGCATGTTATAAGAAGAACCTTTCTTCTTTTCTGTACTCATAATGCTTCTATGTTGAGCATCTCTGGGACTTGTCTTCATGAATTTACTACTTGTGTTTTGACATCCCAAAGCCTCACACAAGTTTTCCTTCAGCCTTTGAGTTGCTTTCCAAGTTATTCCCTCTTTCTAGCATCCACCTTCCTTTATGGTAAACAGAAGAGATGAAGGAAAAACATAAACACACAGCATGACACTTGTTCTTTCCAAATCAGGAGTTCTGGGTGATAACTTTTCTAACACTCATTCTATTCCCAACAAAAATTCAGTATTTGAGTCTCACAGAACTACAGTTTCCAAATCATTACATCTGATAGTTTTATTTTCTTTCCTTAAAGATTTTTTTTCTTCTGAATTATGTGTATATGTATGTATATAATTGTGGCAAAATATATATAACATAAATTTATATAAAATATATATAGCATAAATTTACCATTGTAACCACTTTTAAGTTTATGGTTTAGTAGCATTAAGAACATTCACGTTGGCCAGGAGTAGTGGCTCACGCCTATAATCCTAGCATTCTGGGAGGCCAAGGTGGGCGGATCGCTCAAGGTCAGGAGTTCAAGACCAGCCTGAGCAAGAGTGAGACCCCCATCTCTCTAAAAAAATAGAAAGAAATCAGCTGGATAACTAAAAATATATATATATTTAAAATTAGCCGGGCATGGTGGCACATGCCTGTAGTTCAAGCTACTCTGGAGGCTGAGGCGGAAGCATTGCTTGAGCCCAGGAGTTTGAGGTTGCTGTGAGCTAGGCTGACGCCATGGCACTCTAGCCCAGGCAACAGAGTGAGATTCTGTCTCAAAAAAAAAAAAAAAAGAACATTCACCTTGTTTACAACCATCACCACTATCTATCTCTACAACTTTTTCATTATCCCAAATTGAAAACTCTGCACCTATTAAACAATAACTCTCCATTCCCTCAGCACCTGGTAACCACTATTCTACGTTCTATCTCTATGAATGAATTTGACTATTCTAGGTAGCTCATATAAGTGGAATCATACAATATTTGTCCTTGTATATCTGTCTCAAGGTTCATCTATGTCATAGTATATATCAGAATTTCATTCATTTTTAAGGCTAAATAATATTCTATTGTATTTATGTACATACCATATTTTGTTTGTCCATTCGTCTGTCAATGAATATTTGAATTGTTTCCATTTTTTTTGCTATTGTCAGTGATGCTGCTGTGAACATTGGTATGCAAATATCTATTCAGTAGATATATTTGTACAGAATTATTTTACTCATGGTTTCTTCAAGCTGTGAAACATATTTCTTTAAGTATAAATCTTGTTCATAACTTAATGTAATCTTTGTTGGGTAGGGATAAATAGTATTTAATTCCTTTCTCCCTTTTGTGTTATCTTTCCTTTGCTATTTTCTTTTTTCATAAATTTTTAATTCTTTGTTAAGTTGTTTAAGTCATAAAACTCCACATTACTCAATTCTCGGTCTTCTTCCTTGACCAACTACTAGCTGCACTTGAGACTATTGATCAATTCCACCTCCTTGAAAAACTTTCTTCATGTTGACTTGCAGAATACCTCTCTGTTCTGGTTTTCCTCATGCCTTACTGCCTACCCCTCTAAGTCTCCCATGCCCATATCTCCTCCTGTCCCCGATCTCTATACATCAGAGTATCCCAGGGTTCAGTTCTCACCTCTTTCTTTATCTGGTCCACTCATGGTGTTAAGTACCATTTATACACTGATGACTCCCAGGTTTGTATCTCTAGATTAGACCTCTCCTTTGAACTCCAAACTCATATCTTGCTTGGATGTCTAAGAGGCCTCTCAAATTTTAACATGTCCAAAACTGAGCTCCTGTTCCTCTCCCTAGCCTCAAACCTACTCCTCCTGAAGTCTCCCCTTTCAGTGACTGGCTATTTTGCTCAGACACCTCCAGTGGTTTATCTTGCCCAGAATTAAAGGCAAGTAGCTGCAGTGGCTTGAGGGACCCTATATTGATACTACTCAGAGTGATCCAGACCTGTATCTGATGTGACTATTGTCACCCAGGTGTGAGGAGATAAGTACAGAAACATTTATAGCAGTTCAACAATGTGATTTTATGTCTGTTGAATCTAATAACAAGAAGTTGGGGCATATATTTTATTTATATGTGTGTGTATATATATATAATTATTATTATTTTTTAATGGTGAAAAGATATACATTTAGAATTAGCCCAGCTGGACTCAGTTGAGATGATCCCAATTTTGTTGGCAACAGCCAAAGCACCTTAATCAGGAGCCAGTAGAACATTCGCCTTCTCTCCGTGAGGCCTGATCAGGGTGTGAGCTTGGCCATGTAAGTGTCACAGAGCTTCTTCACAGCCTGTTGGACCTGGTGCTTGTGGGCTTTGACATCCACAGTGGACACAAGTGTGCTGTGTCCGACTCTGTGGTCGGGGGAACTTGAGGATGGCAGAGTGGTCAAGCTTGTTTCTTGTGGGGATGCTTTTTTCAGGATTATTTGGGCTGCCTCTGCAGCTGCAGTGTCTTGGCTGGGAGGTAGGTGATGGGCGGATCTTTTTTTGTGTGGGTGTGGACTACTTTCAGCACTGCCTTCTTAACTGGTAGGAATGGAGGATTACACATGTAATGAAATATGGAGATGACATAGACCAGGGGTGTTTGTATAATCTAGAGTATGAGATTACATGGAAATGTGTGCATTTATAGGACTATATAATTTTTTTAACTTTCAAATATCTGAAGTTTGCATACGAATCTTTTTTAAATTTTTTTATTTTTTTGAGACAGAGTCTCGCTTTGTTGCCCAGGCTAGAGTGAGTGCCATGGCATCAGCCTAGCTCACAGCAACCTCAAACTCCTGGGCTCAAGCAATCCTATTGCCTCAGCCTCCCGAGTAGCTGGGACTACAGGCATGCGCCACCATGCCTGGCTAATTTTTTCTATATATATTAGTTGGCCAATTCATTTCTTTCTATTTATAGTAGAGACAGGGGTCTCGCTCTTGCTCAGGCTGGTTTTGAACTCCTGACCTCAAGTAATCCACCTGCCTCAGCCTCCCAGAGAGCTAGGATTACAGGCGTGAGCCACCATGCCCAGCCAAGAACCTTTTTTTAAATGTTATTTTAATAGATTTGGGGAATACAAATTTTTTTTTTTGTTGCATGGGCGAATTGTGTAGTAAAGTCTAGGCTTGTAGTGTACCCATTGCCTGAATAGTGCACATTATACTATATAGGTAATAATTCACTTTTAATGTGTTTTTTAAAAAATAGCCCTCAGTAGGCCGGGCACAGTGCCTCACACCTATAATCCTAGCACTCTGGGAGGCTGAGGTGGGCGGATAACTTAAGCTTAGGAGTTCGAGACCAGCCTAAGCAAGAGCGAGACCCCGTCTCTACTATAAAAATAGAAAGAAATTAGCTAGACAACTAAAAATATACACAAAAAATTAGCCAGGCGTGGCGGCGCATGCTTGTAGTCCCAGCTACTCAGGAGGCTGAGGCAGGAGGATCGCTTGAGCCCTGGAGTCTGAGGTTGCTGTGAGCTAGGCTGATGCCCTGGCACTCTAGCCCGGGCAACAGAGTGAGACTGCATCTCCAAAAAAACAAAAATAGCCCTCGGTGGTTTAGAATTTTTTTTTTTTAAAGTCTGTTACCGAATACAGATTGAGCAGCACTGCCTTTAATGACATGCTCTCTCCCACCCCCAGCACAGCTGTGGCCTTATGTCCTGCCACTCACCTTCTGCCTACCCTGCTCTTTCTCCAGCACTCCAATCACACTTCCTCTCCGTCTTCCTTGCTCACGTGTCTGTGTGGCTTGTTTCCTCGCTGCCTTCAGTGAGGAAGCCTTACTTATTTATCTTAACCATCTGTCTTTCCTCAGAGCCCAGAGGAGTACCTGGCACCTTGGTATTTATTACATTAATTGTTAAATGTTTGAAATCTGAGATGAAATTTAATGAATGTAGGTATGAGAATTGTACAGGGGACAGGAAATGCCTTGGAGAAACTCTGACAGCTAGAGAGAGGCACATACTCTCAAAGATGGAAAAAGTAGGAGTCAGCGTTTTCAAAAATCATTTGGGATGCCCATTTTCTCTGTATTGCAGGGAGGACAGTTTGCCTGATCATATGTCATTGTTGGAGCTTAAGCTTTGACCAAGTGAAGGTTTACTCCTTGTTCTTTTTTTTTTTTTTTTTTCCCTAGGCCCTTCCCCGTTTTAACCAAAAAGGAGAAGTGTATAAGGCACAGATAATGAACGTGAGCTGGTCAGCTGATCACAGAGTTATTGATGGTGCTACAATGTCACGCTTCTCTAATTTGTGGAAATCTTACTTAGAAAACCCAGCTATTATGCTATTAAATCTGAAATGAAGATTGATAAATCTATTCCTGAACTTTTTGAGTTTCTAAAGAATATGTAAAGCCTAGCTGTGCCAGCACATGTTTATCTTTATAATTTGTATTATCAATGATTTGTATTATATGATTAAGGTTCTAAGGCATAATATTTATCCCTGTTCTATTAGACTTTTTACTGGAAATGAATAATGGTATAATTGTTCTCCTGGGGCTATCACATTTCATAGGTCAGAGTGTGACTTCTCATTATGGTGCTGAGGTCTTTGTGTCAATGGATTGAAAATGGCAACAATAACAAAATTAATGTTACAATAAGACAGATAGCCATATATATACACAGTATTTGCCCTGTTTTTGTTTTTGTTTTGGCTGACTCTGAATGAAACTTTTTAATTCTGCTTAATTGGAAAAAGGAATATGTGTACAAAAAATATTTTCCATTTCCCTACAATCATGTTAATTGTTGTATAAAATAAGTGCAATTATACTTATCTTTTAAGATATCCAGGAATATATTCTTGCTCTGTATAGAAATATCATCTATGTTTTATTTATGTAAATTAACATCTTTTAAAAGGAAAAACGATAACCTGATCTTAAAAATGCCAAATTACAGTTTTATAACCAGTCTATTAAAGGTATTTGTTTAAAATTGATATACTTTTAGAATTTTGGTAATAATTTAGTGTTTTGTTGGGAACGAACTTCACCTTTGAAAACTTCCATCACATAAGGAAACAACTTTAAATGTAGCAGGCTGACTTTTTATATATTCAGAAGTCTGCTCCTTTTTAACTTTCTTGATCTTCAGCTAAAAAATAGGTTAAGATAAGGAATTAAGGTCTATTCTATTCTCCATATCCTGAATAAGAATGTGGATAAGAGGAGAAAGGAGTCCAATGGGTAATTATGGATCAAAAATAAAATAATAAATTTTATACATCAGTGAAGATTTTATAATGACCATTATGTTAAAAGTCCACTTTAATCAGAAATAGCATCAAAATGAATATAATCCAACATTTTGATTTGCATTCAGAAATTCAAGTGGTTTCTAATATTGTCCAATCAAATACTGTATGCTAAAATTAGTTCAAGTAAAGTTTTGGGATGGAAAAAATATCTAGATTTTTCTCAAAATGGAAATAATTTTTAAATCAGAAAATGAAAAATGCTGTTATTTAAAAAATTCAGGTATTACAGAGAGTTATCAATCAAATAAAATAATCATCCATGACTTAACCACTATCAACATTTTGATGTATGTATCTTTATACATGGCTATTCTTTTTATTAAAATGGGATTGTAGTATATCTAGTATTTTATTATTTGATTTTTTAAATTTAACATTGTATTGTGGATAACTTTACATGTCAGTAAACAATTCCACATTGTCATGCTTTTATATGGCTCCACTGTGTTTAGTTATTATACATTCAAATAGTGAACATCTACTCTATAGCAAGCATGGTATTAAGCACTGGGCACACAATGTCCACCCTTAGGGTCTCTGCATTCTTTGGGCTTACAGTCTAGTGGAGGAGATAAATATTAAATAACCATAAAAAATATAATTATTATTCCAGGTAGAAAATAGCCCAGGTGCTATGAACCATCTAATAGAGGTTAGTGATCCCAGCTGGAAGGATGGGAAGATGGATGTCCTATAATTTAATTAATTTCCCATGGATAGGCATTTGCTGAATTTTAAATAAAGAATGACATGAGAAAAATTTCCCCCTCACTTAAAGAATGTGAAAACTAGGGAGAAGGGAGTTCTGAAATAAGTATGTAATATATTTCACTGAAAGTCAAGATGTTCTCTACATTCCCAAAATAACCCTTCAGCTATCTGTTCTATCCAGACCCCCTGCCATTACTATCTTGTCTTTAGTCTCATCCACCGAGAATTCAGCAAAGGATTTGTTCCCTACTGTGTACAGGACCTTAAGGACAGCAGTATTCCCTGGCACAGACCAGAGGGCCAGGAGCAAGGCCCTAGCAGCAGTGCTGGTCCACAGGGCTCTACATGTCACAGAACCAGGGGTATGGGGGGAACAGACTCTTGCTGTATTCCTAGAGGTTGAAGTTAAAGTGGAGAAGCTACACAATTCAAGTTCTTCACTGATATGTCTGAAGGTTAGGAGGTATATATACTTGGGGGAGAAGCCAAAATTATTGTTGGAAGTGGCCCACAAGAAAATCAAGGCTCTGTTCATTATGTAAAGCAGTCCTCTGACATTTGAAAAAGAAAGGGAAGGAAGTTTGAAGGATACAAGCCAGAATTGGTATGAATTTCCATTTTAGAGATCAAAATGTACCTCATGTTGAAGCATCTAAGAAGCGGTTATGTAGCAAGAGAGCAAAAGTGACGGCGCTTTGTCAAGAAAGCCCACTGGCTTGTTTGGGCATTTCTCATGGCTTCCTACCCAAAGTGGATCCCCAAAATCACTTGATGGATTTCCTTGCTGACTTCTAAGTAAACTGTGGTTTGAGAAAGAAATGATTGCACTCAGCACTGCCCTACAATACCAGGAGTACAAACGTTTCCTTGAAGTCTTTAAAGAAGTTTATAACATTTACCCAGTAATTGACTCATTAGTTAATTCTGCACATATTTATTGAATATGTATTCACTTCCAGCCCCTGGGACAGAGATTGTAGATAAAGGTGAATTAGACAGATGAAGTTTCTGCTCTCACAGTGAGAGCTGTGGGCAGTGATTAAAGCCTGCACTAGGCCGGGTGCGGTGGCTCACACCTATAATCCCAGCACTCTGGGAGGCTGAGGTGGGCGGACCGCTCAAGGTCAGGAGTTTGAAACCAGCCTGAGCAAGAGTGAGACCCCATCTCTACTAAAAATAGAAATTAATTGGCCAACTAAAAATATATAGAAAAAATTAGCCGGGCATGGTGGTGCATGCCTGTAGTCCCAGCTACTCAAGATGCTGAGGCAGGAGGATTGGTTGAGCCCAGGATTTTGAGGTTGCTCTGAACTAGGTTGATGCCACGGCACTCTAGCTGGGGCAACAGAGTGAGACTCTGACTAATAAAAAAAAAAAAGCCTGCACTAAAAGTGAGTCTGTACCAATAACCTGGAGAACATCAGTCCTTGTAGAGTTGAGTTTTATCTCCAGTCAGTTCTTAATGGCAGTTTTGCTCTTTCCCTATACACAGCATTTTCTAACTGAGATTGGATTATGTGTGTGAATCCACATAATTTTCCAGTCAAAATCCCAAGGACAGCTTTAATTTGTCTTTCTTGGTTCCCATGCCCTTCAGCGCGGGCAGGAGAATACAGTATTCCAACCATACTTTGGTCTTATGTCATTTTTGGAGACTGGGAGTCAGCCAGCCCCATACAGCCATATGGACCAAGAATGGGGAATTTCTGGGCAGATTAAAAAAAAAAAAAAAGGCAACTACATAAAGTGAGCCATTGCCTTCCCACCCACCTAATGTTAAATTATGGATTTTTCTAAAAGAGTTCTGTAAGAACCTGGGTAGGGAGGAAGCTGAGGTGGTGGTAGAGCAGGGAGTGGGAGGCAAGTACATGAGATACTATTACATTGTATGGCTGTTGCAATTCCAAGATTTTATCATTTCTCCAACAAAGAATATTTATTTTATTCCTAGGTTAAGTTCAATGTTAATTAGAAGTAATTTCATTCTTAAACTTCATGTGGTGTTGACAATTCAACTGATGTCAAAATACAAATTATGAGCTTTAATATGCTGTATTTTGATTTTTCTTAAGATTGTTGCATGTTCATCTACTCACTAGCTTAATGTTCTGCTCTTATGCTGGCACATTAATTATGGCAGGAGAAAAAAGTCTAAGCTAAATTTTCAAATCCTAATTATTTGGTCAAAACAGAAGATCAACAGAACCCTCTTCTGTTGGCCAATGATAGGGATATTTATCATGAGAAAAAGAAGATACATACTTGAATTTACCTGACGCATTCTATGAGATATCTGGGTCACCAGATTGATCTGAAACAAATCCCTTGCAAATTGTATGGCAAATACCCAAGCATTCTTCAGAGTGCCTGTCAGAAGTCTTTTCCACTAATTTTTTTTTTTTTTTAGACAGTTTCCCTCTGTCGCCCTGGGTAGAGTGCAGAGGTGTCATCATAGCTCACTGCAACCTCAAACTCCTGGGCTCAAGCGATCCTCCTGCCTCAGCCTCCCAAGTAGCTGAGACTACAGGCACACCCCACTATGCCTGACTAATTTTTCTATTTTTAGTAGAGACGGGGTCTCTGCTTTTGCTCAGGCTGGTCTCAAACTCCTGAGCTCAAGCAATCCTCCCTTGTCTGCCTCCCAAAGTAGTAGGATTACAGGTGTGAGCCACCATGCCCAGCCCTTTTCTGCTCATTTTACCCACCTACTCAAACATCTTCCCAGCCTTGTCATAATAAGTAAATATCCTCACCTTCTATCTTACAGAACAGACAAGGTGAATCAACCTAAGAATCTTTAATTTCTACCCTTGCACCTCAAAATCTATTCTCACACTTTTTCTTTCCTTTTGTTTCTCTTTCTGAAGAAGAAGGGGTTCTCCATCAGCAAAAGTCAAACTTTCTACTCTCTATTATTAATTCCGTCTCTTCCTTCTGATCCCTGGTCCATGTTTAACCCCCATCGCCCCATTTTGATTCTTCAATGTCTTCTTTACATCCAGAACTAAACCAGATTTACTCTGTGAGTACACTGGTTAAAATTTATTTCCAGTTCCCTATGGAGGCAGTGTTGGAGACTGGTCCCAGAACTCTCTGCACATTTCAGTGTGGCAGAGTAATGTTATGTGTCTATAAAGCTGGTTCCTTTTCTTTCTGGGCACATGGCTATGTATTTTTCCAGGCTAGCCTGCAGTTAGGTAGGGCCATATCATTTATTTGTAGCCATTAGAATATGGGTATATGTAGGCCACTTCCAGATGTGTTCTACAGAAAACCTCCCAAATAGGCTCCACACTCTCTCTTCCCCTACACAGCGACCTTGAAGGGTGCATGTTGAAGATGGCAGCCACGCTAGATGGAAGGGATCAGTGCTGCTAATGGCTAGGTCAAGCAGAGTGCCCACTTCTCCACACTCTAGTACTGATGGGTTGGATGTAATGCAGCTGAACAATACACTTATTTTTTTTAAGACACTGATATTTTGAGATTAATCTGCTAGTCTAGTTAGTAATACACTAACTCTGAGCTGTTCAGTGTGGTAGCCACTAGCCACGTGTGGCTATTGAGATTTAAATTGTAATAAACTAATGGGGCTATGGAGCAATTCAAGTGGCTAGAATAGCTGAAAAGCTACATTTTAATTTAATTTAAATTTAAATTTCAATAGCCACATGTGGCTAGTGGCTACCATATTGGATTGCACAAATATAGAATATTTCCATCATCACAGAAAATTCTATTGACTAGTGCTGCCCTAATAAAATAAATAGAACTATATTCGTATATTTTTAAATAATCCCTAAAACAAACAAACAAAAACTACCTTCTTCCTTAATAGCTTATTTCCCTTTGCCTAAAAGAAGACTCAGGACACTTTTCTCACATTGTTACCTCTACCTGCCACTACATGAATAAATTTCCTATCTTTCTCCTTCCTGATAAATTTCCTGAATTGGTCTTTAACTCCTTGCTATCCTGGCTTCTTTTCCCGCTGCTCACCTGTAATCACAGTGTTGACAAAAGGTTTGGCCACATCTTCCACCCAGATGTCTCCTAAATAGTTCTCTCTGGACCTGCCTCTCTCCTGAGCTCTAGACACTCATTTCCAACACTTTAGCATCTCCAGATCACCAAACAATTCAGTGACATCTCATCAGACAGACCAGGTCAACTCTGAGCTATTCATGCCAAACCTGCCATGGTTCACATTATCATTGTTATCCCATCAAGATAACCACGGGCTCTTTTATGTTACAGAAGGCATTACCATTTAAACAGTCTCGGAAGGTAGCATGAATCCCTGATGTTTGCACATTCAGAATAATGTGGAAATGAAAATTAATTCAATATGGGGCAGTCCCAGTATTGAGCACAATGGCCTTTTAGCCATAAGCAAATTCATGTGCTGGCCAGACCCTTGTGAGAGAACTCCAGGCCAGCTTGCCAAAACCGAGCAGGAGAATTTGGAGACAGTCCAGAAAAGAGCCACAGAAACAACTGAAGCATGGCAAGGATAATTGCAATTCTGTTATAAAGAGGGCATCTATATCAGGCTTTTACGAAGTACCATGTGGAATGTTACAGTGCAAAGCATGGGGAACAGCTGTGTGGGGCTTAACAAGGGACAAGACAGAAGAAATGAGAGCAGGTGGGGGATTGAAAATTTAAGTTCAATATGGCGGAAAGTGGGGCCAGTCAGAGAAAGGCGTTCACACTTACATCGGGCTGAGCAGGAGGCAGAACCTCCTCCCATGGCAACGTAAGTGCCTCCACCCATGTACACCCCCAGAGCAGCCATTGGACTGTGTTAAGCTTGGGAAAAGCTATTTAATTTGAAGTTTGCTGAAAGACAACTTTATAATAGTTCTAAAATGTGATAAAAAGCCAAGTCCCAAAAAACTGTGATTATAAAGTCTGTTCAGAAGTTGCTAGAGTATAGTCGGCTGTAAAAACCTAGCAATTTAATTTCTTGGAAAAATGCAGCTAGAGTTCCAACTGCAGTAACAAAGGCAAGTAAACCAAGTTGATGGCGGGTGTAATTAGGTTAATGAAAACTGCAGGATGAATATAAATTGGAACATGACTAACAGTTTGGAACACTAGACATTCAAATGTTCAAAGTTGATGAACTAAGCCACCATACCAACAAGTCTACAAACCAAAGGCTTTGCAAATTGCACAAAAGAACCTGGCCTTGGTCCCATTGTGTTGCTAGCACAGGATTAGAAGTGCCCCATCGGTTCAAATGTTGCTTGCACAGAGCAGGACAAACTTGCTACAGCAAAGTCATCATTTTTAAAAACCACCACTGTCCTTTAGTGCACTAGTTTTTCTAATAAATAGGTGTATATTAGGAATGATGATATATGAGAGGCAAAGGTGGGAGGATGGCTTGAGACCAGGAGTTTGAGACCAGCCTGGGCAACATAGCCACATCTCTACAAAAAATTAAAAATAGTTGGGCATGATGATGCCCACCTGTAGTCCCAGCTACTTGGGAGGCTAAGGCAGGAGGGTAGCTTGACCCCAGTAGTTGTAGGCTACAGTGAGCTATGATAGCGCCACTGCACTCTAGCCTGGTAGCCCAGGTGAGGGAGCGAGATCCTGTCTCAAAAAAAAAAAAAAAAAAAAAAAAAGACAAGGAAATAATGATATATATAAATGCAGTGTACTCCAATTTTAATAGAATTATATTATTTCTATTAGATGTTTATTTTCAGCTTGTCATACTTTCTAAATACAAAAAAATTCTCACAGCTTCCACATTTAATAGATAGTAGGTTCTGCATAGTATTTGTAGAAATATGAAAAACCAATTTTGTAGTTGCCATTTGGGGTGTATCTTAATACACTAAAGAGTTCAATATCCTAGAAACAAAGTATTATGTAATTTACACAGAATTATCCATGCAAAAAGATTTTAAATTCAGTATAGCTTTTACTTCTGTAGAACTAAAAGCAGTGCATAAAAAGCAGGAGGAGCATATCTTTTTAATTCGTTATGCAGTTAAAAATAACTCATTCAACATATAGGAAGCCAGTGCCTTTTCTGTGTCATTATTTGGTGGGTGTGAGAGGGATATTGTTTTTTCTTTTGAGGCAAGACTGTAATGTCTTTTATTCTCTTCTTCTGATTTGTGGTTTAAATTGCCCCCAGGAAGTTTGCACAATATTCTGATTACTACTGCTTAGGTGCTATATTTTAATTTCCAAGATATTCTGAGCGAAAGGAAACCCATCATAGAACAATGTATATAGTATGCTACCATTTTAGTGTGTGTGCATGCCAGTACAGATGTGTCCTTTTAAGGAATACATGCAATATTTAGGCTTATAAATTCATAGACTATCTTTGGGAGGGTCACAAGTAACTGGCAATAGTAGTTGCCTTCAGAAAAGAGAACTAAATGGCTGGAGGCAGGGATAGGGGACAGATCTTTTGAATTGTGTTCCATGTGCGTATGTTACAAATTCAAAAAAAAAATAAATACATAGTTTTTTTTTTAAAGAACCTGGAATTAAGTCTTGCCTAGAAAAGCCAAAGAGATAAAAGCTAAGAGATAATTCAATTTGAAGTGTGGGTGGAGTAGAAGTTGGAGACTCCTCTGTTACTCATGTTTATTCACATGTTCACTTTTTCTTTTTCTAAAGCATCCATGCCTTTAGTTCAAATATTTGCGGATCTATGGTTTACTACGTAGGACTTCTGTTATGCCATACATCAGCATATGTTTAAGTTTCTCTGCTTGGAGTAGATGCATTAAATTCTATTAAATACTTAAAATGTGTAAGTCATGGGAAGTAGGAGGACTTTCATTAGGAATTATTTTTCTAATAATTTTTCTTAGAAATAGTTGTGCTTTATAGTTTTATAATGTCTGTAGTATTAGCATTTTACAGTTCACAGAATATACTCACATACGTTATCAGCTGATCCTTTGCACAGAAGCGCCATGTGATTCTTTCTATTCTTAGCTTTGTCCGTGAACTAAAATTAGAGCTAGGCTGACATTACATTTCATTTGGTTACAGCCTGAATGAGGATTTTAATCATTGGGAGCCACACTGAAAATAATTCCCCCTGTAATCCACTCCTAGCTGATTGTCACTAACTTTGGGCATATCAGCTTCGGCAACCACCGACAATGGTAAGTATTTTTCACAAATATTTCCCCTCAATTCTTCTCATATAAATAGAGTGCTGATGATGCCTTTACTGTGTCTGTATTTGCTGGAATGTCTAATCAAACTGGAATTGAACTTGAAAGTTTTGGCCGGAGGGTCTTAGTCACTCATATAATTGGCCTCTGGAAGATAGATTTCCCCAGAAGTAAGAAGCATTTCTTCTGAGATTGTATTTCTTTTGTCGTGTTTTGTTCATTTGGGAAGCTGATCTCCCAATTGTGATATTGCCATGCTTCCCTCACTGCCATGCTATGTGCTTTTCTGTTTCGGTAATAATCCAAGTAGAGAATAAGATCCTGTGCTGGAGGAAGAAATCCATATGTTGTTATTGACCTGTGCTCCTCTAAGGGAAATTGGTCATCATAGGAAAACGGATGGATGACCCAAGTTTAATGGCAAATGAGGAAATGAATTAGCGAATGAATGGTTATATATACCTAGTAAAATATACACGTACATGTAGCTACTTGAGATTTTAAAATATTTTTTATTATTTGATACTATTTGAAGTATAGGAAAAACTTCAAACTTTCTAAAATGTGAAATAATAAATCATGAATTGACTGTAATATGCCCAGGTAGTTGGATCACCAGCATATGAATGGCAAAAAGATCTCATGTTTTGTTCCTGAGTAAATTCTGCATGTGTTGCTTAGAAATAGGGGCACTCTCCTAATAATTTTCTGCATATTGTTAATTATGTATTAATCCTGAAATTTAAAATTTTTTTCTTCTGTAATTTATAGTTCTTCTCCTTCTCTTTCTCTCTGTCCCTCTGTCTCTCACACACATACACTGCATAATATTAGTTTAAAAATCATTAACTTAGAAGAGGTTAGGCCGGGCACAGTGGCCTATGCTTGTAATTTTAGCACTCTGGGTGGCTGACGTGGGAGGATCGCTTGAGGCCAGGAGTTCAAAACAAGCCTAAGTAAGAGTGAGACTCCGTCTCTACAAAATATAGAAAAATTAGCTGGGCATGGTGGGGCACGCTTATAGTCCCAGCTACTCAGGAGGTGAGGCAGGAGGATAGCATGAGCCCAGGAGTTTAAGGTTGCAGTGAGCTATGATGACACCACTGCACTTACTTTTTGCTTGTTGGGAGAAGAAATTTCATCTTTTCCATCATATCTCCAATGTCACACAGCTTTTTGACCCCTAATTCTAGCTATTTTTATAAATCACTGGATAGATATTTTCATTGCTTTTTTAAAAATGATTTTATTTTTAATTTTTTACTATTTTGAAAAATATTGCTAGGGCATACCTGTTCATGTTTCCTGGTGGAGATATAGGTATATACCTTTGCATAGAATTGCTGGATCATAAACTGTGCATATCTTCAGTATAGGTAATTGATAAGAATTCTATTCCAAAGTAGTTACACTAATATACAACTCCACCAATACACCAGCAGTGTGTGAGAATTTCTTTTTCTTTTCTTTTCTTTTTTTTTTTTTTTGAAACAGTCTCACTTTGTTGCCCAGACTAGAGTGAGTGGTTTCGACCTCCTGAGCTCAAACTATCCGCCCGCCTCGGCCTCCGAAAATTTCTGTAACTCAAATTCTCACCAACACTTGGCATAGCTTTTTTAATTTTAGCCATTCTGATAGGTGTGTATTGGTATCTCATTATGGTTTTAATCCACACATTTATAAATTTGAGTATAATATATTTGGTAGTGAGATTAGTCTTGTATTTGTTTCTAGAACTACCATTCTTAGGGTTTGGTGTCAAGGTTATGCTAACCTCATAATGTGAATTGTGGAGTATTGCCTTATTTTCTATTCTCTAGAAGAGTTTATGCTAAGATTAGTGTTATATTTTTCCCTTAAATATTTGGTAGAATTTGCCATGGACATTATCTCTAGGCCTAGTGTTTTTTTTGTGGGGAGATTTTAGATTATTATTATTATTATTGTATCCTATTTTATCTTTCTTATTGTATAGATGTATGCTCTCATTTTTATCAGGCATGAGCCACTGCACAGTGCCTGGCTACCTTCTGCTTTCTTTGGGTTTGTTTTTCTTTACTTATCTAACTTCTTGAGATGGATGTAAAATGGTTAGCCTTATTTCTTCCAAAATGTATATATAGGGTTAGAAATTTCCCTGTAACTACTACATTGCCTGTTTTCCATACATTTTGATTTGAGGTATTGTTATTATAAATCAGTTCAAAATGTTTTATTTTCATTGTTAGCTTCTTTGACCATAAATTATTTAGAAATGTGTTTTTCATTTGAAATAATATGGGTTTTTCTTTAGGCATCTTCCATTATTGATTTCTAGCAAGTTTACATTGATTAGAAAAAAATACTTTGTGCGCTTTAGTCCTTTGAAATCAGTTGACACTTGCTCTATGGCCTCAGTATATAATTTTTTTTCAGTGACTCTTCCATATGTTTTTGGAAAAAGTATGAATATCCTACAATGCTGTCATTGTGGGCTAGAGTTTTCTATATATATCATTTAGGTCAAGTTTATTCATTGTGTAGTTTATTTTTTATTTAATTATTTAAAATTTCATTTTCTTTTCTTTTATTTTTTTCTTACATGGGAAATGATATCTGACATTGTGTAGTTTAAATCTTCAGTATTCTTCCTACATTTTACTGCTTGTTCAATCAATTGCTAAGAAGATGGTTAAGATTCCTCACTTCAATGCCAGATTTCTTTCTTTCTTTCTTTTTTTTTTTTTTTTTGAGACAGAGTCTCACTCTGTTGCCCGTGCTAAAGTGCTGTGGCATCAGCCTAGCTCACAGCAAGCTCAAACTCCTGGGCTCAAGCAATCCTTCTTCCTCAGCCTCCCAAGTACCTGGGACTACAGGCATGTGCCACCATGCCTGGCTAATTTTTTCTATATATTTTTAGTTGTCCAGCTAATTTCTTCCTATTTTTAGTAGAGATGGGTCTCACTCTTGCTTAGGCTGGTTTCAAACTCCTGACCTTGAGCGATCCACTCGCCTTGGCCTCCCAGAGTGCTAGGATTACAGGTGTGAGCCACTGCACCTGGCCAAGATTTCTTGATTTTTTCCTTTAGTGCTGTCAATTTTCCCTTGTATATTTGGAATCCATGTTATTAGGGGCATATAATTTAAGGCTGTTTTTTATTTCTTATGAATTGAATTTTTTATCATGATGTGATTTTTTTTGTACCTGTATTGTACTTGTGCCTAAAGTCCATATGCTATAAATATAGATATCAGCTTTCTTTTGATTAGCATTTCCATGGTATGTAATGTTTGCAATGGTATATCTTTTTCAGTTCTTAAAAAGAATTATCTGAAATATAATTCACATATAAAAATTTTCTCTTTTAAAGTGTATAATTCTGTGGCTTCTAGGATATTCACAGAATTATACAATCATTAACACTATCTAATTCTAGAAAATTTGCATCACTCGAAAAAGAAACTATACAGTTAGTAGTTACTCCCTATTTCCTCCTCTCCAAAGCCCATAGATACCACTGATCTACTTTTTTTATTTATGGATTTGCCTGTTTTGGACATTTCATATAAATGGGATCAATAAAATATGTGGCCTTTTGTGTCTGGTTTCTTTCACTTAGCATAATTTTATTCAAAGTTTATATATGCTGTAGCATGTATCAATACTTCATTCATTTTTATGACCAAATAATATTCCATTGTGTGGATCTACCATGTTTTGTTTATCCATTTATCAGTAGATGGCCATTTGTGTTGCTTCTGTTTTTTGGCTATTATGAATAACGTTGCTATCAACACTCATGTATGAGTTTTTTGAGAATATGTTTTCATTTGTCTTTGGTATATTACTAGGAGTAGATCTTTTTCTATTGAACTGTTCACTTTTTTCCACTTTTTTCTCTATCTTTGTTTTTTAGGTGTACCTTTCATAAACAACACTCAGGATTTTGTCTTTTACTTAATTGGACAATCTTTGTGTATTAACTTGGAACATTTACTAATTAGGAAAGTACAAGTTAATGCCACATTGGGATATCATTTTATGCAGTAGTGTGTTGGTGAGGATATCAGTGGGGACCCTTATACAGTGATAGTAAGAGTATAAATGGACACAATCATTTTGGAAAACAAATTGGCTCTATCTTATAAATTAGAACATTCACATACACTGTGATCCAGCATTTCTAATCCTAGATATGTACCCAATAGAAATAATTCCACTTGAGCGCCAAGAAGATAAAAACAAGAATTTTAGAAATAGTATTGCTCATAATAGCAAAAATCTAATCATTAGATTAAGTTAATTGTGTCATAGTTATATATTTTGGAGATTATGGATATCAATATATAAAATGCTTTTCCTTTATTTGGAGCTATATAATTTCCCATGATATAGCTATACTATAATTTCCTGATGGAATGTTAGTTTGTTTCCAATATTTTGCTGATATAAAAAACACTGCAATGAGTAACTTTGTAATATGTCATTGTTTTCTGAAAATATTTGAAGTATACATTTCTAGACGTGTGAATGAGCATTTCTGAGTTTGACAGATATTACCAAGTTTCTCTCCATAAAGAGTATAACATGTGGAGCCCATTTTCCTGATCTTGTGTCACCTCACTTTTGACAATGGGCTAACACTTAATTCAGGATAGTATAAGCGGTGCTAGCTCACTGTCGTTTCTTAGAATTGAGTGATATTCCATTGTGAACATATACCAAATTTTGATTATCTACTCATGAATTGACGGGCACTTAGGTTGTTTCCATGTCCTTGCAATAGTGAATTGTGCTGTCATAAACTTTCAGGTGCAGATGTCTTTATAATAGAATGTCTTAAGCTCTTTTGAGTACCACATGTGCTCGCCATCAAATTGGTACTGACTGATTAAAACTATGGTTCTCAAATGGTGGTAATGTTCATCAGGGATTCGGGTATAGACCCACATCTTAGGGATGTGGTGAGCATTGTGGAGGGGAAGGGCATACCTCTAACCCTTCCTAGGGAGAGGCAAAGATATAAAATATAACCAAAATGTCAAAAAAAAAATTTATCGGGTGTCGGGCAGGTAGGAGGGGGTGGAGGGGATGGGTATATACATACATAATGAGTGAGATGTGCACCGTCTGGAGGATGGTCACTCTTGAAGCTCTGACTCGAGGCGGGAGGGGAGGCAAGGACAATATATGTAACCTTAACAACATTTGTACCTCCATAATACGATGAAATTTAAAAAAAAAGAGGAAAAAAAATAATATAACAGTACATACTGCCACCATTGGTGTATGAGAATACATGTTTCCCTATGCTGTTGCAAATTCCATTTCTTCCTTTTCCAACTATGTACTTGTCTATTTGCTTTTCTTGCATTATAGCTTTCCAGTATAATATTGAATAGGATTGGTTATTGTGGACGTCTTTATATTCTTGAGTTTAAGAAGAAATTATTCAAATGATTGTGAAACAAATTTGTTGATTATTACTAATTTGGTGAAAAATCAATACATTTATTTGTAAGGTTATAGGATATTCCATAAAATGGATCTATCAGAATTTATATAACCATTTCCCTATTATTGTTATTTTCCTCTCATTTCTGAGATTCAGGTCACAATCTTCAATATTGTGTCTGTCCATTTGCAGTTTATTTTACATAAGAGTAAATAATCTAAATATATTATCACTTAACTGAATTCCAGCTTGTACATATGGCATCCAGATGCCAGTGACATTTTACATATCTATTACTTAACCATTTTCCTATAATTGGACATTTCAACCAGTTGACATTTTCCCATTATTGTGAATTACATGGTAACAAAGAAAGTAGACTTGGCATCAATTTCCACCTCTACCACATATTCGATATGAAACCTTAAGCAAATTGCCCATCTTCCTTTTTTTTTTTTTTGAGACAGAGTCTCACTTTGTTGCCCAGGCTAGAGTGATTGCCGAGGCATCAGCCTAGCTCATAGCAACCTCAATCTCCTGGGCTCAAGCGATCCCACTGCCTCAGCCTCCTGAGTAGCTGGGACTACAGGCATGCACCATCATACCCAGCTAATTTTTTGTATATATATTTTTAGTTGGTCAATTAATTTCTTTCTATTTTTAGTAGAGACAGGGTCTTGCTCAGGCTGGTTTCGAACTCTTGACCTCGAGCAATCCACCTGCCTCAGCCTCCCAGAGTGCTAGGATTACAGGCGTGAGCCACCACATCCAGCTGCCCATCTTCTTTAAAGCTTAATTTTTTCATCTGTATATTGGTATCAATAAAATTACTCATATCATAGTATTTTTATGAGGATTTTTAATTGGGATATGGCATGTAAAGTATATAAAATAGTTATGGGAAGTATTCAATAAATACTAGTTATTATGATCCTTATGGCACTCAATGAACATTCTGAAACACATTGCTTTTTTTTCCTGTGGTACAATTAGGTCCTTTCTGAAATAGCATCTGTGATTCAGTTATTCAGAACCTGATGAAGTTGGCGACTCTATGACAATGTAGAGAAATCATGACAGAAAATGTGGTTTCTACTGGGACTGTCAATACCGTAAAGGAAGTTTGGGAAAAAAGAATAAAGAAACACAATGAAGACTTGAAGCGGGAGAAAGAATTTCAACACAAGTATGCCATAACATTTATTATCTTGAATTAGTGAAAATTCATAACACCATCATTATACAAAAGCATTTAAGTGTCTTATTATTGAATTTGATATAGATTTTTATTTGCTAGAAACTTAAAATATCTGTAAAGGAAACATCTGATTCAATTAAATGTGGCTATGTGATAGGAGTCACAAAATATGTGTTTGTGTGTGAAAACAGTAGTTATCCTATGCCCACATAGAACCCTGTTTAACATTCATCCAAATTTGATTAGTATCACTTAGTCTAATTTTCAGGATTGTTTGTTCAGCATTATATCCATATAATCATCTAAAACAACAGCAGGCAGTAGAAGGTACTATAGATTTCTACCTGTTTGAATAGCTGTGAGTTCCAGCCAAAGTCTCTGGGGATCACCTGATTCCTTGATCTGGGCTATACTCAAATAGCATGGCTCTCATGTCCTCATTCTCCTTGATAATCTCACCCACTTTCCTGATCAGATGTCTCCAAAGTATTGTACTAATCTTGCAAGAATAGACCCTTTCCTCGTGAATTCCATGTAGTTCCCTATAATTCTCATTCATTAGGTCTCTTTCTAAACATTAAATTAGCAAATGTTATTTGTTAATATCTGTTATTTGCTAACTGACATTAGCAAATAACAGAAGATTCAACTAAAAATGGTTTAAGCAACAGGGAAGCAAGGCAATTCCAAAGGTAGTCAATCAATGCAAAGGCTCAAATCTTTGACTCAGCTTCTTTCACCTTTCACTGCCAATTTGAGTATGTCAGTTTGCTTCTGGGATTAGCTTCCCTCAGTGTCACAAGATGACTCATGTACTTCCAGGCATCACAGCCAAGCAGCATTATGTTTCAGAAGAGTAGAAACTATTTTTTTTCCTATTTCTTCTTCTTCTTCTTCTTTTTTTTTTTGAGACAGAGTCTCACTCTGTTGCCTGGGGTAGAGTGCCGTGGTGTCAGCCTAGCTCACAGCAACCTCCATCTCCTGGGCTCAAGCAATCCTCTTGCCACAGCCTCCTGAGTAGCTGGGACTACAGGCATGTGCCACCATGCCCAGCTAATTTTTTCTATATATATTTTTTAGTTGGCCAATTAATTTCTTTCTATTTATAGTAGAGACAGGGTCTCGCTCTTGCTCAGGCTGGTTTCAAACTCCTGACCTCAAGCAATCTACCTCGGCCTCCCAGAGTGCTCGGATTACAGGTGTGAGCCACCAGGCCCAGCCACCTATTTCTTCTTTAAAAATGAGGAAACCTTCTTCAGACTCCCCCCAGCAAACCTGTTCACTAGAATTGGGTCATTTGTACACATGTAACCCTGTTACCCTCCAGAGAAATGAGACTGCATGATTGGTTTAGACAAATTAAGATTTATCTCTGGATTATCTGGGGGAAGGGTAAACACTTGAAAACAACTGGTATTTTTTCTAGTAAAGAAAAGGGGGGGAGTTACTGATAAGCAATGATTTGTGTCTGCTATCTGTCAGTAAAAACAAAAGATCTGGATGGGGAGGAACCATTCTTCCCAGCAAAGGCAGTAAGGATGATAATGATGCTAACAATGATTGACAAGGGTTAAGCAGCCACTTATTGTGCACTTAGTGTGTACTAAGGACCCTGCTAAGTGCTCTATTTGTACTATCTCATTTAATCTTCTCAACATGCTGAAACATAGTGTCATTATCAAGTTAGACTGCACTGAGATAAAGGCCAAAATGATAATGTCTTAAACAAGATCTGTTAACTTTTTTGGTAAGTGATCCAGAGCTGGAATATCACTCTACTGAGTCAAATACTCTGGCTTCTTCCATATTGTTGCTCACCTGTACCTGGTTTCCATTCTTAAAGTCTCCTCATGGCCCAAAATAGATATACCAACTGCAGCCATCACACTTGTTTCTAGCTAGCAGGAAGTTGTACTTCCAGGAAGCTGTGCACAGTACTACTTCTGCTAACATTTTGTTGGCCCAAACTTTACATAACCTATATCTAGCTGTGAGAAAGGATGGCCAAATGAGGTCTTGTGCCCAGTTGAATCTAGAGGCTCTATTATTGAAGAAGAGGAGTAACAGATATGGAGGAAGGGCGGGAAGGGTGGCGCATAGTCTCTGCCACACACAGGTGCTACTATTTTCTCCATTTTATTTTATTTTATTTATTTATTTATTTTTTGAGACAGAGTCTCACTTTGTTGCCCAGGCTAGAGTGAGTGCCATGGCGTCAGCCTAGCTCACAGCAACCTCAAACTCCTGGGCTCAAGTGATCCTCCTGCCTCAGCCTCCCAAGTAGCTGAGACCACAGGCATGCACCACATGCCAGCTAATTTTTTCTATATATATTAGTTGGCCAATTAATTTCTTTCTATTTATAGTAGAGATAGGATCTCGCTCTTGCTCAGGCTGGTTTTGAACTCCTGACCTCGAGCAATCCGCCTGCCTCGGCCTCCCAGAGTGCTAGGATTACAGGCGTGACCCACCGTGCTCTGCCTATTTTCTCCATTTTAAAATGAAAAACCTGGCTCACACCTGTAATCCCAGCACTTTGGGTGATAAAGCAGGTGGATCACTTGAGGCCAGGAGTTTTAGACTGGCCTGGGCAACATAGCAAGACCCCATCTCAAAAATAAAAAAAATTAGCTAAGTTTGGGCACACACCTGTAGTCCCAACTACTTTGGAGGCTGAGCTGGAAGGATCACTTGAGCCCAGGAGTTCGAGGTTACAGTGAGCTATGATCACTCCACTGTAGCCTATGTGACAGAGTGAGACCTTGACTCTAAAAAAAAGAAAGAAAAAAAAAGTAAACTATCTAGGTCAAAGTTTGGCTTAAAACCTGTAGCGTCACTAAAGAAATGGTTGAACAAATGAACAATGATAACTGATGCAAACTGGTAAGAATCCAATAGATCTTTAAGAGTAAAGCAGAGAAGCTGATTGTTAGACAAAAGTGCTAATCAGAAAATTCACAGAATTTAAACTGACCAGACATAACCCAAAGAAAAGAACTGTCCTCTCTTTTTTTGCACTGCTTTGAAGAAGAGTAGTGCTTCTCAAACTTGCCTGTGTAGGAATCACATAGGGATCTTGTTACAGCATAGATTCTGGGTTAGTAAGGCTGGAATAGGACCAAAAGGCCTAGACTTCTAACAGGCTCCCAGGAGATGATAATGCTGCTGGTCTGCAAATCTCACCGAGTAACAGGGAATAGACAAAAGGAACAGAAGACTTGAGAGTAGTCTGTACACAGGCAAGGGGTGAGAGAGATAAGAATGCAATCTAATACTGCTTCTCTCAGCTAAAAGTGACCAAAGCTTGTACTCCCAGATACCTGGAGGCTGAGATGGGAGGATCACCTGAGTCCAGGAGTTCTTGAGGCCAAGCTGGGCAACATTAAAAAGAAGTGGCTAACGCTTTACCTTAAAAAAAAACCAAAACCTAAAATTTAAACAAAAATTGCCCTGTTTTCCTTTTGAGGCCAAGCTGTCTTGAAGAAATCAAACACTTAGGTAGATAAGAGTTGGTGTGACAACATCTGGTAAAGGCTTCATTCTGTAATAAAAGGGTTTTAAAGGAGTTTGAAAATTTCTATTCAAGACACGAAAGAACACAAGCTTAAAATAAGCAGTGTAAGAATTATAGAATATTAGAGCTAGAAGAGAACCATATATCATTTAATTATATCCCCACATTTTATAGGCAAGGTTCACAGAGGTGAGGTGTCTTCCCCAAAGTAATCAAATGAATAATCGATACATTCTGGACAGAGATAACAGAAACACAGAGCCTGGCATGGCATAGTGGTGCACACCTTAATCCCAGCTACTTGGGGGGCTGAGGCATGAAGATTGCTTGAGCCCAGGAGTTGAAAACCAGCAAGACCCCATCTGAAAAAAAAAGAAAAAAAAGAGAGAGAGAAATATGGAGCCATTATAGAGATAGAAATAAATTTGTCTAATAATAGTTAGCCTGATTATAGACTCATTAAGGACAGAGCTTTCTGTATCCTCAATGTCTAGTATAGTATTTGGCATGCAATTTGTACTTGATTAATTCTTTAACTTAAATTGAAGTTTAAGGAACAAGATACCTAATTGTATAATAATTGTCCTCAGATCTTGCTCTGAATTTAAATTCTTTCTTAGTGAGTAATAACTCATTAATAACCATTATGCCTATTGTTTGGATAGTTCTATTTTTATAAAAAGTGATATAATTGAATAGCTGACATTAAACATTTTTTTCTCAGTTATCCGTATCTATGGGAAGCTTAGCTGTTCAGATCAGGGAGCCATACATAGCCCATTGCTACAGGGCACTTGTTAGCAGATTAGTTAAATTTCAAGCAAGTGACAGATTAAAATACACAGACACTAAAGAAGTATTTTGCAAACCCAAACACGAGTTCAGTATCTTTCCCAGGTGTGCCACCCTCCCAGAACCTCCTCCATGTGTTCAGCTATCTGGAAGCTCCTTATTCTCTTGTTCATGGATGAAAAATTTTCTAGGATAGATACAGAAAACTTTTTGCAACGTTTTGCTAGTTATTTTTACAGAGTTATATAGCTTTATGTATGTTTGTAATGGACCGAAAATCAATAGGAATGTGCTCCAGAATAACAAATATTTTATACATTTTTATATCTAAAAAATGAAGTCTGGATAAAATTAGCAGGTAGTAAGATGCAATTTAACTCTGAAGTTGAACTGTATTCTTTGCAAGCCATTAACAAATTTATTAAATATCCATGGATTACTCACCAGGAAAATGCAAATCGAACCTACATGAGATACCATTCACACCCACTAGATGGCTATAATAAAAAAGAGAGACAATAGCAAATATTGGTAAGGATATGGAGAAATCAGAGCCCTGATACACTGCTGGTGGGGACACAAGATGGTGCAGTCAAGTTGGAAGCAGTTGGGCAGTTCCTTAAAAATGTTAAACATAGAGTTACCATATGACCCAGCAATTCTCCTAAGAATATACCCCAAAGAGATAAATATATGTTCACACAAAAATTTGTACATAAATGTTCATGGCAGTATTATCATAATAACCCAAAAGTGAAATTAACCCAAATGTCTATACCATTGGTCAAGTGGTTGTTTTTGGTGGATCTTTTTAAATATATATATATATATATATATATATATATAAGTGAATACTACCAATATCATTATCTATGAACTAAAAGGATTTCTGGGTCTCCTAGGCTAGTGCGGATCTGGGAAGAACGAGTAAGTTTAACTAAGCTAAAAGAAAAGGTCATTACGGAAGATGGAAGAGTCATTTTGAAGATAGAAAACGAGGAATGGAAGGTAAGCTTTTTATAAATGATATTTGATCCATATTTTGCATTTTGTGGGACAGCTGAGAAAATGATTCTGAGACTATGTAATATTAATAATTAACACTGGAATAATCAGAAATTCTGATTTTAATAATATACCAAATGAATTTGAGCAACATGAGCAACTGAAAAGAAATATAACTTTACAGTTTTTTGCAAAAAATTCAATTTGCTTTAACCCTGCCTAAACTTAAAGTCATTTGTGGTATTTCTCCTATTAATCCTAATAATCAATTTCTCACTTCCCATAAAAAAGATGACCATCTGCCTAATGAAAATCATATAGCTCGTCTGAAGAAAGGCTCAGTTAAAACTTCACAAAATGGAGATGAATATTAAATTTTTTGTTAGTTCTACCACCTAATTCATATTCTTTCTCTCTTTCTCTCCTCATACTTATATAGACACACAAACTCATAATTGTTTATTTACATTAGACATACTCTAATTTTTCAAGGGCTTCTAATCCTTGGGTCAGTGTTTTTATGCGTAGAGATACATTTAGGTAGGGGGTTAGCTCCTTTATTTTCTCTTCTGGCTATTTTAGGCTGAAAGGGAAAAGGCACAGAATTCAGAATAGTTGAAACTCTTAAAATCCTTAAATTAAAATCCTCTTTAAAAATAATCTTATAAAATACTTCAAATCAGAAGTGGAAAACAATTTGAATTATTAAAATGATTTTTTTTGGATAGTTTCATTTTCAATAGCATGTGCACTTTAGGAAGGCCTAATACCGTATAACAGAATCATTAGGACATACTGCTGTATGTGTGCACTATTGACCAAAGGTTTGAAGGCTTAGCTAAAAAATAAAAGTAATAGTCTTAAAACTTAGAAGTACGGCCGGGCACGGTGGCTCACACCTGTAATCCTAGCACTCTGGAGGGCCGAGGTAGGTGGATTGTTTGAGTTCAGGAGTTTGAGACCAGCCTGAGTAAGAGAGAGACCCTGTCTCTATTAAAAATAGAAAGAAAGTAGCTGGACAACTAAAAATATACATAGAAAAAATTAGCCAGGCAGGGTGGCATGTACCTGTAGTCCTAGCTACAAGGGAGGCTAAGGCAGAAGGATTACTTGAGCCCAGGAGTTTGAGGTTGCTGTGAGCCAGGCTGACACCACAGCACTCTAGCCCGGCCAACAGAGTGAGACTCTGTCTCAAAAAACAAACAAAACAAAACAACACAACAACAACAAAAAAAACGTAGAAGTAACACAAAGTACTTGGAAAGGTAACCCATTAAGGGAAACATATTCTAAAGTACTTTTACAAGCAAATATCACATTTCAGTGTGGCATTATACTAAAATAATTTAAGTACTATTGTGACTGCCATTTCTTTTACTTGAGTTTAGACTCTCCCTTCTTCTCTACTGAAACTGAATCAGCTACAAGAGTGGCAACTCCATAGAACCGGTTTGCTGAAAATTCCTGAATTCATTGGAAGATTCCAGAACCTTATTATATTAGATTTATCTCGAAATGCAATTTCAGAGATACCACGAGGAATTGGTAAGGAAGATTGCTTTTATTCCTATGCCATTTTATCCACCTGCAGATGTGCTTTTCATTTTTTTTTTTTTGATATATAGAATAAAGATCTCTTTATATATCCCTGAGTCTTGAGAAAATTTTAAACATGTAATCTAAATTGAAGCTTCCAGGGTATCCAAGCTTCTGGATTTATTAAAGTGATTCAAAATGAGATTTCATTGTGAGAAAGCCTCTTTGGAAATATTCTGTAGAGTTTGGAAACAATATTGCTGACTCAGCTATTCTCCTTAGACAAGAACAGATTGAAGGCAAGAAAGAAAAAACAGAAAGATTCCTCAAATGGGGGAAAAAGAAACCAAAATGGAAAAATTGCTCAAGATCGTACAGATAAAACAAAATGAAAATAGTTTTTTGTTTTTGCCTATAGCACTGAAAAACCTGTCCCTTATTTAAAGAAGGGGCAGGACACAGACTGGGAAAAGGGAAGAGACTAAGAACTGTGAATTTGCCAATACAAAACTGACAAGTAAGTTATGCTGTAATACTTGATAACTGGAAAGATTATTTTATATACATCTTTCTATTGTACATTATTTTTTTGTAGGACTGCTAACTAGACTTCAGGAACTGATTCTTAGCTACAACAAAATCAAGACTGTCCCCAAGGAACTAAGTCACTGTGCCAGCTTGGAGAAAATAGAACTGGCAGTTAACAGAGATATATGTGATCTTCCACAAGAGGTCAGAAAGATATAAATGCCTACGGTTTTATTTTTTATTTACTAGGACTTTATTTCTCAATTACGTGATTGTTAACAATAAAAATAAAGAGGAGATGCTACGAATTTTATTTCAGGAAAAAATATTTAGTGAAAACCATTGCCTTTTATTCTAAGTATAATGTAGGGTTTTAATTAGAGAAAGATTAGAGGCCTGGCACTGTGGCTTATGCCTGTAATCTTAGTACATTGGGAGATCAAGGTGGGAGAAAGATCTATTTAGTGTAAAAGATACTTCTATTATTGTTCACAGTGCTGATATCATTTGTTGACTAGACTGTGATCTCCTTGAAGCCCAGAGTGAGAGTTTTGTTTATATTCTTAGAATTCAGGGCAGAGCCAAGGTTGTAGTGATTAATTAATAAATGCTTTTTGATTGAATAAATGATTATCATAAAGCACAATGTGGTGATAGAAAAACACTCTGTTTACTACTTGGTTTTTATACAGTGATCGGTTTTTTGAGATGGAGGTGAAATGTAAAACATGAAATCTTATAGGAAGTATGTTTCTTCTAGCTTCCTAGACTCTATCAAGTGAAAGCAAGGCAATGTGATTGGAATGCCTTCAAACTTTGATTTTTTATGATGTCTTGTTATTGGTGAAAGCAAATTGATCATATAAAAAATAGACATTTGCATAACTTTTCAAACATATTTAATGCTCTTAGAATCAGCAAAGGAAATTTCCATGGTGCTTTGCCTTTGAAAAGAATAACTTTACAAGATAAAAGTTAGGAAAAATAATAAAAGAGAAAGACTATTCCATTTCTTTCACTTTATTTTGATAAGCATGTCAGAATTTTTTTTCTGAACCAGTTAATATTAGCAATAATTGTTGCTCTTGCAAGTAAAATAATGTGTGTGTGTGTATATATATATATTTCATCTTATAATAGTTCCACTTAATGAAACGTATGCCCTTGCATACAATAAAAATGATCATCAACAATTTCTTACACATAAAAGAGGGCCAATAAATATTTTATTTCTAATTTATGTGACTTTGTTTCTAGCACTGGCTTTGTCACTATAAAAGCTATGTGAATTTGTGCATGTCTATTAACCATTCTTTACCTGAACAGGTTATAGTGAACAAATACTGAACTGAAATCTTGATCCCAGGATTAATTCCAAATGTGTAGCCTCTAAGTAGCTATGTGGCCTTCTTTGAACACACTACTTTATATAACGAGGTCTCAGTTTTCACAAATGCAAAATTAAGACTGTTAACTTTATTATCTTTTCAGTCTTCTAAAATCAGAATTACTGGCCGGGTGTGGTGGCTCACACCTGTAATCCCAGCACTCTGGAAGGCTGAGGCGGGTTGATTGCTTGAGGTCAGGAGTTCGAAACCAGCCTGAGCAAGAGTGAGACCCCGTCTCTGCTATAAATAGAAAGAAATTAATTGGCCAACTAATATATATAGAAAAAATTAGCCGGGCATGGTGGTGCATGCCTGTGGTCCCAGCTACTTGGGAGGTTGAGGCAGGAGGATCGCTTGAGCCCAGGAGTTTGAGGTTGCTGTGAGCTAGGTTGACGCCATGGCACTCACTCTAGCCTGGGCAACAAAGCGAGACTCTGTCTCAAAAAAAAAAAATTACTAAGAAACCAGCAATTGGAAACTCATTTTTCAGCCATTAAATTGCACACATGGTATACACACAAGCATATATATGCTAATGTAAAAGTGATTATTTTATACTCTATTCTGAACTATTTGAAAATTCCAACAGTCTAATGGCAGATTTTGAAAAACTTTATAGCTTGAATTCTAAAACTGGAGAAATAGCATCATCTACTAGATGGAACCCTTCTGCTTTTTTGCACTATCTACAGACCATTGTATTTATGTACTTTTATGCAATGGAAATGTAGTAGGAATCTGAACATGCCCTGAGACAGAAATAAAACATAGAATCTTACCAACTAAATGGAGAGTTTTTAAATAAAAGTTAATTAAATTGTTACAACTTAAAACGTTTACTAGGATGTTATGCTGAAAAAAGGAAGAAATTTTGTGGCGTTAGGTCCACAAAAACTTGAATTCACATGGTAGCTCTATCATTTGGGGTTACATGACCTGTCTGAGCCATTATATTCATATATCCACATATATAAAATGAACCAATTTAAGTATAATGGTGGACAATTTATATACTCACAATTTTCTTGGACTGAGGATAGGGAACACAGATAACTAAAGAGATATTTTAAAAATGAATAAACTAGAGCCATACGCATCAACATGAATCATTTAAACATTGATATTGAGAGAAAAAAGCAAGTTAAAGAAAGATAAGTATGATATCATAATCCTTAAGTTTAAAAAACATAAAAATACAAAATTTTATGAAAGCATATGTATAGTGGTAATATATATAGTAATATAGGCTGGGCATGGTAGCTGATGCCTGTAATCCTAGCACTTTGGGAGGCCAACGTAGGAGGATCACTTGAAACCAGGAGTTCGAGACTGGCCTGAGCAACACAGTGAGATCCTATCTCTACAAGAAATAAAAAAATTAGCTAGGTTTAGTGGCCCACACCTGTAGTCCCAGCTATTCGGGAGGCTGAGGCAAGAGGACCGCTCGAGCCCAGGAGTTTGAGGTTGCAGTGAGTTATGATGATGCCACTGCACTCTATCCCAGGCAACTTATTTAATATATAGTCATAAAAACATAAAAAATATGCATGGGAATGATGGCTATCAAATTCTGAACAGGCACTATCTCTGGAGAGGAAGCAAGCAGCATATAGTAGGTGCACTCATATCAATACATTTTCTTTCTTACGCTGAGCACATTATGCTGGTGGTGTTAAATTATTATTTTTTTTGAAATATTTTTAATCTTTTATATATTTTTTTCTTTTTTCTAGTGGACCCCATACTACATACATAGCTGTTAAATTATTCTTAATTTTTGATTGCTTATTTCATTTAAAAAATAGAATTACTAAGCTGTAAATTGGATTGAGATAATGTAGGTACATTGTCAGCCACAAAAGTTCAATAAAGATAATTATTATTTTGAAGTTTGAGTTTTCCCATACAATTTTCAAGTACTGGATGAAAGAAAAACATGATAACAGAGGCTTATTCTCAGGGGGAAAAAAGGCTTTTGCCAGGCAGGTTCTGTAAACCTTGGAAGCTGGTTATTTTGCAGGATAAATTTTCTTCAAATAGATGAACTTTCTATAAGACAATTTTTCACTTCTCTGGAAGTTATTTAGCTTTTTGTTTGCTTTTGAGATAAGGGTCTTGCTATGTTGCCCAGGCTAGTCTCAAACTCCTGTACTCAAGGGATCCTCCCATCTCAACCTCCCAAATAACTAAAACTATGTTTTTATTTTTAGTTTGTTGTGAACTACTATGACTAAATAAAGCCCAAGTATAGTGCAAACATTCCTTGATGTGAAATATCTCCTTTATCAGTGTAAGTCTACTTGTAATTCATTGTGGACATTTATTTTGAAAACACCTTGCTTTCCTCTTCAGCTTGGCAATCTGTTAAAACTTACTCACCTTGATTTGAGTATGAACCATTTTACTACAATCCCTCCTGCTGTGTTGAACATGCCTGCCCTTGAGTGGCTAGACATGGGAAGCAACAGACTTGAACAACTTCCTGATACTATAGAAAGGTAAAATAAATAACTTTTTGTACTACCAACAAATGTCTTGAAACCACTTATGAATAATAAGAAATAACAAACTAAACAAGACAAAAGGAATCCCAAGCATAATCAATCACAGTCGGTCCATTTGGTTTGAACTATGCTATGTTTTAACAGAATATTTCCATTTATTCCAAATAAGTAAAAGCATTTTGGAAGAGGAAAAGTGACTATCTGACTTTAAGAAAATAACAAGAATATGCCCCAATAACAACGTTGATTAGTACATGCCAGGCACTTCTATGCACTTTACAAAGGAATGAAGAAACTAACACACAGAGATGTTAGCTAAGTTGTTGCCCAGGGCCACAGTGAGTGAGTGGCCAAGCTAGGATTTGAACTTAGGTAGCCTGGCCCCAGAGTCCATGCTGTGAACCATTATGCATATTGCCTTCCCCTAAATGGGCATATTAATAATTGATTTTTCTCTTAAGACACCAACTCAAATTAGATGACATTTACAGCAGTTCTTCTCTAAGAAATCCTATGGAATAGTGAAGAATGCTAGACTACACTGATTTCATTTCTACCACCATGTGATATGAGAGTTATACAATAGAGATTAACTCCCTGATATAGTTTCCCCAATAATCAGGTAATGTGAAGTCAGTTAACTCAATAAGCGTACTGGTTAAAGGAAATGTAAAAGATGCCGTATCTTTGATTTTTAACATAATGAGAACCATATTATGGTTCATATTATTATTTTAACACAATAATCACAATTATGTATGATTAATTGCAGAAACCTCTTCTAATTTTTCAGAATGCAAAGTCTGCATACATTATGGCTGCAACGGAATGAAATAACATGCTTGCCAGAAACCATTAGCAAAATGAAAAATCTGGGTACTCTTGTTCTCAGCAATAATAAACTGCAAGATATCCCAGTTTGCATGGAAGAAATGGCAAATCTGAGGTAAAAAGTTATAGATACAAAACTGACATGTTTCTTTCTGGCCACAGAACAAAGCAATATAGAGATTGTTATTAATAAATTCAGGTTCTTATTTATAAGAATGGATACATTTTAAAAATCATTTCCAATGTTGAAACTCTATAATTAGATGAATAGGATTCATATAATACTGGTCGGTGTATTCAAGAAAGAATCTTTGAAACTAAAGCAGTATTAGGATTTATCTGCTTTAGGAAATGTCCTCTATTGGTAACATTTTCATAAAAATTATATAGCTAACAAAGCCTCCTTTGTAATATGAAAATCAAAAAGCATAAAAATAGTCATTATTTCCTCCTAAATAACTACAAATGGACACAAACAACTGTTACCAATAGAAGTAGATATAACTTTTTGCTAATTATTATCAAAACTCTCTAAAGTGTTATTTTAAAATTTAATTTCCTGACATAGAGAATACACACCAAAACATCAAACTTCCACAACAAAATCATTCATTCATTCACTTATTTAGCAACTATCTGCCTTGTACTAGATGGTGAAGACAAAATAATAAATAACACACAGATCCGTAAAATACCAGAAACTAAGCTCATAGCATTAACTGTATACTTAAGGTGCATTAAAATTGCTATTAAAAGTTAAACTGAGGCCGGGCGCTGTGGCTCACGCCTGTAATCCTAGCTCCTGGGAGGCCGAGGCGGGCGGATTGCTCAAGGTCAGGAGTTCAAAACCAGCCTGAGCAAGAGCGAGACCCCGTCTCTACTATAAACAGAAAGAAATTAATTGGCCAACTGATATATATATATAAAAAAAATTAGCCGGGCATAGTGGCACATGCCTGTAGTCCCAGCTACTCGGGAGGCTGAGGCAGAAGGATCACTCGAGCCCAGGAGTTTGAGGTTGCTGTGAGCTAGGCTGACGCCATGGCACTCACTCTAGCCTGGACAACAAAGTGAGACTCTGTCTCAAAAAAAAAAAAAAAAAAAAAAAAAGTTAAACTGGATCAAATTAAATATATGCTGTGGGTTAGTAGTTACTTTTACAAGCTTTGAAAGTTAAGTTGTCTAAAGCCATTAATATTTTTTCCTTTTAGGAAAGAAACTTAAAAGATTCTTGAGATATATCACATCCTACACCAAGATGTTCAGTTATTGAAACCCATTAAAAAAAGAGTAATTTAGTATATTATCACTTGATTTTTCTCCAGAAGAATAAATATACCCTTCTATTGCATCTATAAACATACTGTTTTCTGGTGAACTGCTAGGTTTGTCAACTTCAGAGACAACCCGCTGAAATTGGAAGTAACACTCCCTCCCAGTGAAAGCATAGATGAAGAAGAGGAACGGGAATTATTTGGCCTTCAGTTTATGCACATGTACATACAAGAGTCACAGAGAAGAGCAGGTATATTTGTATATAACAGCTTAAATATTCTTCTTTGGTAGAGGAATATGAATGTAATTAACTTCTACCTTTTTATTGATTCTTTTATGGATTTCTCATTCCATCTTGCTTTTTCTGTCTATTTATGGTCTCTTGGTCAGTATTGTGGGAAGAAAAGAAGTGAATTGGAAAGGTTGGAAAGATATTCAACATCTTTCAAGTGGAGTCAGGAGTTAAATTCTTTGGCTAAGCACTTGTACAACCAATGAAGATGTGATTCTTAAAGCTTCATTACCTCATTCTACCAGCTTGTCACACACATCTGTTTGAAAATGAACTGACCTTCCCTGCCATTTCCTCTTTTTCTATAATTCACAAATAGCAGAAAGCATTTTATCTAGGAATGGAAAACATTAGACTATAGATTTTTTTTTTTTTCTTTTAAGATATGTCATTTTGCTATTGCTCAGGCTGGAGCACAGTGGCAATTCACAGGTGCAGTCATAGCGCACTGCATCCTCAAACGCCTGGGCTCAAGTGATCCTCCTGCCTCAACCTCTAGAGTAGTTGGGACTCTAGGCATGTACCACCATGCCCAACTAACAGATTTTAACCAACAGTTGAAATGTGAAGTTCCAGATTCCAATCGGTCTCTGATAATTTTGAATTAAACTTTTTTTTAATTAAGGAAAGAAAGCCTTTCTGTGAATAAAAAACAAAGAAACACTAGGATATTAATAGGAATCATGGTTTTATAATTCACTAAAATGTGAATAACCTTTTGCTATATGTGTAACCTTTTTGACTTAAAAGGTAGGTTCAACTCAATGCAGCAAATAGTTTGAAAAATGGGAAAAATCTGAGCAGACAGTGAGTTTTTTAGCAAGAAGACATTCAGTGGAGGATGTTTTGGAAATGGTGGTTACATCTATTGTAGCAAGGTCATAGACGCAAGAGCTTGGGGGACAGGTTGGGGGAAGGCAGGTAAAAAAGTTGTGATCATTTGGGGCCTAGTTTTGGAAAGCAAATTATAAATATATAAAAGTAGGAGACAGAATTGATGATTGAATGAAGATGAGAAAAGGGGGCAGTTTAAAATGAATCTCAGTTTTGGTTTAACTACATGGATGGTAGTGCTAAGCTGGAGAAAAGTACCGAAGCTGGTTTGGTGAGCAGAATCAGGTGGTAAAATGGAAGATTTCCAATTTTAACAGTGTATTTGATGCACCTGTGGGACATGCAAGCCACACTAATTGTGTAGATACATCTAAAGTTCAAGGGGTTTGCTGAGGTTGCAAATTCTGGTCAAGAAATAGCTAAATGCATATCCCACACAGTCACTTTCTCATGATATGTGAGGATAAATAAGGTTGGAAAAACAATAACCATGACCTAAGCTGGCATGTTGAAGGGCAAGCTTATCTTCCCATATGGTGGTACTTGGAACCATGGTCAGAAACATATCATTAAGGTAAATGGGCCACAGGAGTGTACCAGTATGATAATTCTTGAGTGTGTGTGTTTTATCAAACATAGCTGAGATTAGATTGTGCCTGTTGTACATATTTTCTTATTTTTTACAACATCATGGGTTTATTTTTAACACAGTACTTCTCACCATGGGGATGTTATTCAGTTAATTAATTTTTTTTTTTTTTTACTTTAAATCTTTTCTCCTTTCAGTATTGGATACACTGAATATATTTTTTCTAAATTTTTTTCCCCAAAGATGAAAGTTTCAATTTTTGGCCATTTGATATCTAAATACAATATTAACTTGGGAGATAAAACAAAAATGTAATAAAATATGGAGAAAAGACTCCTCAACAATTCAGGAGGCAGTGATTATAAATGAACATTGATAATTTCCTAGGATTCTGAGCAAGAGTTTCTTTCTTCCTATTTCATGTGTTTTGAAAATTGAGAAGGTATGAAATATTACTTATGTAAATTTCAGCCATCTTCTTTGACCCCCTTTCTAACCAGTGAATACAATTATAGGCTGCATTTTTCAGTGCATTACTTGTTGTAGAAAAAACATTTTTTCCCATTTATATAACAATTGGTTTCCATTTTAGGAAAAACAACTAAGAATTAACTCTATTTACTGTTTCTTAGAAACTTTTAGACACTAAAGCTCAGGTTTAGCCTCAACAGCACAAAGGTTTTTAGGGCGAGGTTTGACTTGGGAGGTCCTTCAAAGTCACATCTGTCCATTTCTCTTCCCTGCATATACCCCCAAGCAAGCACAGGTTCCTGTAATGCTGAGAACCACACCTAACGAGAGAGTGATTGCATCTCTGGCTTCCACTGCTTCAACAGGCAGTACCAAAAAAGCAGTGAAATGAGGATTAAGAGCAATTGTATTGAAACTGATGTCATGAGGTTGGGATCTTGAGGGCTGAAGTTTCCAAAGAAACGGTGTATATATATAATTCTATCTGACTTGAAATTTTCCCTTCCTAGAGCTCCGGATGTTAAGGCTAAGAGGTTCCATGTGACACAGCCTATTACTCCAGGAAGCAGCCATTACAAGAATGTTGTTGTAGAATATATTTTATTTCTGGGCACAAATTGTTGAATGATGCAAAACAAATTTATTGACACAAATTAGCATTGATACAATAAAATAAGGTTAATTATTGAATGGTGTATTATCTTCATTTATGTTCTATTGCAAGGGGGCATGAGTAACTAACTTAAAAAATAATAAAACTACCTTAATAAAATTGACATAAAAACTTTTGTAACAAGAGAAAAACATTAACAAACTTAAAGTGATAATAAAATCAAAGCCTGCCTATTATGTTATTAAAAATAGATTCATGAATTACTACCACTGCTACTATTAGCTAATATTTACTGACTACTTACTTTGTGCTTGGAACCATTCTAAGCATTTTATTTGTGTTATCTCACTTGATGCTCACAACCTTGTGAGGTAGGCATTATTGTTATCCTCATCCTCATTTTAAGAGGAGGAAATTGAGGCACAAAGAGATTACATGGCATGCCCAAGGTCACACAACTGAGAAGTGGTAGAGTTGAAATCTGAATTGAGGCAGTTTGAGATTAAACTCATATGTCTCAGTTTGAGACATAAAAGATTAAACTACTCAGGAATTAAAAATGGGTTAGGCTTCTTATTTACAATTTGTGTAATCTATACCTATAGGATAAAAATAATTACCCCAGAATACCATTATATCTAAAATTTGTAATTCTGGATCTTTGTCTTGGCAAATCTATCAGCAATTAAGACAATTTTTACAAATAAAGGCAGAAACAAAACACGAATAAGATGTGGAAGAGAGTAACAGTCTACTGTATGTTTGGTTTAATAATTGTTTGTGCATAGAAACCACTCATGAGTTGAATAAGGCTTAAATGTGAGAAGGTTTTTGGTTTCATTATCTAATTTTCACTTTATTCCAAATTATTCTCCCAAACAATAAGTATGAAACAAACACACTTATTGTTTGTACTCATATATGTAAAAGATGACCTGATAAAAGATATGAGATACTTAATTCCAAAGTTATTTGTACATTTTAAATTTAATTTGTGAATTATAAGTATCTTTGTGGAAGTTCTAAATAGGTAATTAGGCAACAAAAAATGAAGTGAAATAGTCTTTTTTTCTTTGAAAACATCTCACTTTTGTCATGGATAAATTCTGATAATATATATAAATACAGGTATGGCTCTTGAAATCTTAAGGTGATTTCATTGATTGTGAACATCTCTGAATTTGTTTGCATATGAGAAAGTTACAATTGTCCTTGCCAGATCTGCATGGAAAAAAATCCACACGTAAGCCAAATTCTCAGATTAGCCCTTGTTACAAACTGACAATTAATCATTACATTTTGAACTTCAGAAATAAGAAATATTAATATCAAAAGAATTTCCAAATTAATACAAAGTTAATATGCTAATTACATGTTGATGTATTATGTGTGTTTCAGATCACCAAGTCAACTGTTCAACTACTTTACCAATCTCTACAAATACAGATGGATAATATAATTCAAGATGCCCTGCTGAAGAGGATTACTTCAGGAATTTGGTGAATTTTCTAATGTTTGGACCTCTGAAGTAAAATACAAAGCTATTACCAAAAGTTTAATGAGGCCAAAGCATCTTTTAAAGTTCATATTATCTGCTATTGAAATTATATTTTTGTGAATATAAAAATATAATTAAAAACTTTTTTTGGTGGAAGACAGATAATGTTCAAATTTCTTTTCCATTAAGCAGTTGTTTCTGGTGATGAAGAATGATTTGGTAAAGCAGTTAACAATACATTTTCCAAAGACACCTGAGGGTCTGTATAGTATTGTAAGGCAGGACTGAATCCCTTCTGCTGCAAATACTGGATTCGACCTTGGTCAATCAGCAATTTACAAAGATGCCCTATTTTCTTCTTTTCTTCAATAGTAAGAAGCCTAAATCAAATAAACACACACAAAACATTATTAAAATTTATAAACATTTATAAAAAATTATTTTAGTTACTTATAGTTATTGAGAGACTACTAAATAAACCATAATACACTAATACTAGGTGCTATGTCCCATGCTTCCAAGACACATTTTATTTATGACTACAATAAAAATGTGTATATTTTAACTTATTCTAAAATAAGATTGTAAAATACATTTCCACAACAAAATTGTTGGTAACAGTCATTTAAAAAGAAAGTACAGCAACAATATTTCTCCTTTAGTGTTGGGCATTACAAAAGTAGTCACTTACCCAGGCAAACTATTAGTGCTGTCATCTGTGATTCCATATCCTCCATCATCATGTTCTTCACTATCATCATTCTGATTATCTTTCCTCTTCGAGGTAATATTTGAGGCTTCTAAAGATGTTTTCCGCATCCCACAAGTCGCCCAACTACTCATTCGCTGGAAATAGTGAAATTCCACTGCTCCAAGGCCTAGAGCCCTGAAATATTCTTTGCCCACATAATGTCTCCAATCACACCTGTGGTGACAACAGAGTGCAATAACAATGCCAGCCACAGGGGTCCACTTCTCTGGGACATTTTTTTCATTTCCTTCCTTGGCCAAAGTGTTAATTTCTTTTTCTGTTTTATCATTCTTTATGCGTTTGGCTAAAGGTTCTTCATTTCTTTCCTCACAACTGGCAGCATAGGTTTCAACCAAACACCGTAATGCAAGATCTGCAAACACAATTACGTGCCCCCCCAAACCACATCATCTTTAAAAATAAATATTTTTTTACATTTATTACACAGTATGGTTTTTTAAAACCTAACAACAAAAACAATAAAAACCGACTTAGCTTTATACTTGTAATAATTCTACCACGAATTATCAACTTTGTTTAAATTTGCCCTTTTTTTACTATCCTCTCAATTTCTCTAATGATTTATTCTGCATAAAGCCTACTTTCCAATAAAAGTGTCTGAAGCTCAAGATTACAATATGAAAAACTTTTAGTAACTACTTGAATTATCTCTCATTTCTCTTATGCTAGCTGAGGAAAGGACTTGTATAGAAAGAATTTATTCACCTACACTTAAATACCAGCTTAAGAAACACAAAGAAAGAAGTTTAAAAAGGCAGTTCAGGTTAGGCTGATGCTACGTCAAGAAGACAGACTTGAAATATAAGATGTTCACAGCAAATAGTGATGAACCAGAGTGGAAAAAAGGTGTCAGAATGTGGAAGTAGGCCTCACTGAGTAGCCTTACTGGATTTACAATTCATTCAGCAAACATTTACTGAATGCCTTTCATGTGCAAAGCATTAAGGATGTAATGATGATTAATATAAATTTAGAAGTGGGTGTACTACATATTAAAATGAAAAAATTTTGTACATTTTAAAACTAAAAAATAATTTTTTTTTTTTTTTTGAGACAGAATCTCACGCTGTTGCCCTGGCTAGAGTGCCATGGCGTCAGCCTAGCTCATGGCAACCTCAAAGTCCTGGGCTTAAACAATTTTTCTGTCTCAGCCTCCCAAGTAGCTGGGACTACAGGCGTGTACCACCATGCCTGGGTAATTTTTTCTCTATATATTTTTAGTTGTCCATATAATTTCTTTCTATTTTTAGTACAGATGGGGTCTCGCTCTTGCTCAGGCTGGTCTCGAACTCCTGACCTCAAGTAATCCTCCCGCCTCACCCTCCCAAAGTGCTAGGATTACAGGTGTGAGCCACCATGCCCGGCCTAAATAAATGAATTTTTTGATGACTGTGGCTGCTTCCCATTGAAAATCACTATACTGTTGACAATATTGGAAAGACCCTAAATGTAAAATAAACATTTTCTGATTAGATTGCCATTTTGTGTCTGTCCGATCAAAAACAGTATATATATTTTAAAATTTTATGACCCCAAGTCACAAAATGATCTAATATTTTACTAGTAAACTTAATTCAACATATGAATTTAATTCAATAAACATCAGAAACCTATTTGGAGAAATTGATAGCTAATCTATTATTTCATAAACTATTATTTTCTGACAAAATATATATAGACACTGTTTTATTCATATTTGACTTAAGACATGTAAATAACCAGAAAAATTATTAAAAGAATTAAGTTATTTCAGAATTAGATGTAGCTTTAGCAATTTATCTCTACATCTTTAAGTGACAAAGTCACATAGCTAGAGAGGGACAAGGAAACACAGCAAACTGGTGGCCAAGATTATTCATTCATTCCAACATGTACGGAGTTCCTGTGATATACCAAGCATTGTACTAGCATATATATATGCTCAGAGAAAGTACACAGGGTTTGATGTTGTTGAACAGTAAAGATGGAGACAAAAAAATTTATAGCATAGTGGGAGAATTATATATATAAACAGATAACTAAAATACAACAAGCTAAAGATATGCAGAGGGTATTATGATAATACTAAAAGCATATCTTATTTAAGGAGGTTCCTTAAGAGTGGTGACAACAGAGCTGAAGGATGAGTAGAAATTCACCAGTTGTTCTGTTTGGGTAAGTGGGTGTGTGTGGTGGAATTCCAGGTAGAGAAGAAGCAATATGGTATAATGGAAAAGTACACAGAGTTTGATGTTGCTGACCAGTAAAGATGGAGAGAAGGAATGGCTAAGAGAGGAAGGCAGAAGCCAGATTGAGAATAGGATGTTATGTCAAAGAGCTTGGACTTTATTCTGCAGGTCATTGGGAGGTACTAAAGAGTTTAAAGGAGAAACACATTAGATGTGTAGGAGATGGGTCTGAATACTAATATTTAAAAGACAGGTAGTGGAAGGACACTATAAAAGAAACAGAAAGAATGGCATAGATGTAGGGGAAGAACCAGGAAAAAAGAGTGTCACAAAAGAGAAGGAAACAGAATTTCAAAAAGGGTAAGCAACTGCAGCGGAGATGTAGGGAGCATTCAGATAGAGCAAACCAAAGGGGAAAAAGCATGCAGAACATGAGACATGGTTACTGGAGGTTATATTTTTGAGAAATTTGGATTAGATGGGAGGAGTCAAAGGAATGTCCTCCCCTCACCCCACAATGGAATTGGTTTATTTCAGAAGGCTTTTGATAAGATAAGGTACGTGAAAATACAGTTATGTGTTGCTTAACAATGGGGATATGTTCTAAGAAATGTGTTGTTAAAAGTGATTTCATTCTTATGCAAACATCACAAAGTATACAATACTTACACAAACCTAGAGGTTATAGCCTACTACCTATAGCTAGGCTATAAGGTATAGCCTATTGCTCCTAGGCTACAAACCTATACAGGATGTTACTGTAGTAAATATTGCAGGCAACTGTAATACAATGGTAAGTATTTGTATATCTAAACAGAAAAGTTATAGTACAAATACGGTATTATAATCTGATGGAACCACCGTTGTATATGCAGTCCATTGTGGACTAAAATGTCATGCAGTACAGGACTGTAGTCTGAAAGCTTTGAAGGCCACCACAAATATAAAGTACTTAAAGCTATTTCTATCCAATTTGAATAACGTTTTACAGAGGCTCCAAGTTCCCCATAATGGGTAGATGGTAAAACTAGCAGGAGCCAGGAAGATGACATAACAATAGTTAACATTTATGGAACACTAATATGTGCCAGACACCTTACACGTAGTCAGGTAAATTATATTAGTATCCCTGTTTTACAGATGAGGTAACCAAACCTCAGAAAGGTTAAGTAATTTGCCAAGGTTCTGCAACAGAGCTGAAGGCTAGACAATCTAATTCCAAAGCACATGCTGTTTCCATTTTACCATGCTAGATCTGATGAACAGAAGTGCTATGACAAGACAGCTCAGATTAAAAAATAATTTTTTAAAATTTTTTGTAGAGATAGAGTCTAGCTATGTTGCCTAGGATGTTCTCAAACTCCTGGCCTCAAACAATCCTCCTGCCTTGGCCTCCCAAAGTGCTTGGATTACAAGCACGAGCCACTATACCTGGCCTAGATTTTTTGTTATGGTTTTTTTTTTTTTTTTTTTTGAGACAGAGTCTCACTCTGTTGCCCCAGCTAGAGTGCCGAGGCATTAGCCTAGCTCACAGCAACCTCAAACTCCTGGGCTCAAGCGATCTTCTTGCCTCAGCCTCCCGAGTAGCTGGGACTATAGGCATGTACCACCATGCCAAGCTAATACTTTTTTCTATGTATTTTAATTGGCCAATTAATTTTCTTTCTATTTTTAGTAGAGATGGGGTCTCGCTCTTGCTCAGGGTGGTTTCGAACTCCTGACCTTGAGCAATCCATCCGCCTCAGCCTCCCAGAGTGCTAGGATTACAGGTACAAGCCACCGCACCCAGCTGGCCTAGATTTTTTTGTCAAAAATTTATTTATTCTTTTTCCTCAGAATTCTGAAACACAATAATCTTCTAATGGGAGAGGTTTCAGAGTTCTTCCTAAGCAGTTCCTCTTAAAAAATTAGTAGCTTCTCAGGTGGAATCATATAGTTTCCATAAATGGTTTGTTTCCTTTTTTTTTTTTTTTGAGACAGTCTCACTTTGTTGCCCAGGCTAGAGTGAGTGCCATGGCGTCAGCCTCACTCACAGCAACCTCAATCTCCTGGGCTCAAGCAATCCTCCTGCCTCAGCCTCCCGAGTAGCTGGGACTACAGGCATGTGCCACCATGCCGGGCCAATTTTTTGTATATATATTTTTAGTTGGTCAATTAATTTCTTTCTATTTTTGGTAGAGATGGGGTCTCGCTCAGGCTGGTTTTGAACTCCTGACCTTGAGCAATCCGCCGCCTCGGCCTCCCAAAGTGCTAGGATTACAGGCGTGAGCCACCGCGCCCGGCCTGTTTCCTTTTGTTTTTTTGTTTGTTTCCTTTTTTTGATTGAAATATACTCCAAAGCACTTTAAGGCCAATATGACACAGTATTTACACACAAAACTCTTATATCATTCTGCAAAATGGCCAAAATGAGAAGATAAATAGGAAAGCTCTGTATTTGATATAACATAGGACCAGTGCTATGAAGACTAATGAGTTGTAAACAGAAGCAATCTATAAAAGACCACTGAATTCAAAAGAGACCACTGAAATGGTTGAAGCCAGGTTAAGTCAAAACTTAATGTGTCAATGTAGACACTATTGTTTACATACCTGTTGCCACACCACACAGATGCTTTCCAATTCCTACCACAGGTAGTTTTCTTTCTCTTAGCAGAGGAATCTTGCCTGAAAAAAAAGAAAATGAGAATTAAGTTAGCTCTGTCTTGAGAGAAAGTACATGTTAATGTGGCCTTCTGAAAGACAGAACTGATCAGAGTCTTTGAATTTTAGGGCTGAAAGAGATTCAAATAAAACATTCTCACTTTACAGAACTCAACATATAACATAAGAAATTGTTTAGTGTTCATGACATCAAAAAATTTATTTATCCAGTAAATAATTTTAAATACAGTAATTTATATGCAAATGATGGTATGCTTCTGAAGGTTGGATTACAATTAGTGGATGGAAGAAGTTGCTGAGATACATTTGCATTACTTTCTCTTTCAATAATCTGAAAAACTTAGAAAAGGTACAGAAAGGACACTAAAGAGAATGAGGCGTGTGTGTGTGTGTGTGTGTGTGTGTGTGTGTGTGTGTGTGTGTGTGTAATGTGAGTTCCAGAGCAACAATGTATCTCCTTTGGTACAGTTTAAAACTCTAGGCAGTATTCTTACACATTAGGCAGAGAACTATCTTATTTTCTTTAATGGTTTAGGCAAAGTCATGGTAACCACAGGCAGAAGGCTAGTTTATGGTATGAACAGACTCAAAATTAATTTAAATAGGACAAAGAAGCAGCATATTATTATCATATTATCCAAACATATTATCAAAACTTTTAACCTCTCCCCTAATATAACACTTCATTTCCAGTTGGTAATGAAAAACAGTTAAGTTTCAACTCTAATTCAATTTACAATTATTTAACTGTTACATAAAACATTTATATAATAACAATGGATTAATTTTACTCTTTTCCCTGAAACACTGTTCTGCATGACTGGATTTCTAAGCAACGCTCAGTTTGAAACTTCTATGATTTATGGTAGAGCAATGCAAAGTTACGCAACTTACTCAAACACAAGTGTTGAATATCAATTTGAAGTCTTTCAAACACTGAATTTTTTTTTCTGTGTTTACCATCTACCTGCACAAACAGAACATTATTGTAACAATGAATGACTTTTTATGTTTTAAAAAAAAAGCTTTATGAAAATAAAAAGATTTCTATTTGTTTTCAAAATTCAGAGCGAATAAGTTTCCATCTTACTTTTAGTATTAAAAATAGAATGAATAAAAAAATTAAGATTGCTGAAAACTCTAATATCACACATACTATAAGGTTAGAAAATTTTACCAATTATTATGTATACATTATTTCCTTTATCTTTGTCACCACTAGCATACTATTTTTTTATAGAAAGAAACTGTCCATTTTATTAATAATAAAATTTCAGACGACTCAAGTTCCAAAAGGGAATGTTTCTTCTATTTTTATAGGTTTTTTCCTTAGCTACACAAAGAGAAACAACTGTCATTTAAGTATGTCAAAACCAATAAAGATTCACTGCTATTTACTTTCTTTTATATAAATTTTAATGCATTTTTAATTCCACCCCATGGGTTGGCAAACCAGCCATTACAGTTACTGTTGTCCTATAATGCATTTCGGTTGTTTTTAATAAGTGCAAACTTTAAGACAGCATGTCGTTTTGTCTGTAAGCTAACTGGAAGTGGACTCTCTCCCTGAACTGCAGGGTCATGTAGCATTCTAGCTAATGAAAGTTGATTTGGAAATACTATCCAAATAAAACTGCTGAGATTTTTCCCTAGCATACTGTTTTTAACTCATTTTTCTTTTTACTCTCCCTGAAACATCATAGCAATTCTAATCCATGTGCCTATGCCTTACTTATTGACATTTGTGGCCCAGACCTCTCTAATGAGCATAAGACATATATCCATTTATGAACTAGAAAGCTCTACTTTAACAGCAAACTGAGCACATCCAAAACTGAAATCATTATTTCTCCCTCCAAACCTATCCTTCCTCTTCCTCCTCCTTTATTCCCTATGTCAGGGAATAGCACCACTTAGTCACTTGAGCCATAAAAACACTATCCAAAATTACTCCTTCTCTCTCATATTCAATGAATAATAAATCACCAAGTCTTGTGGTTTCCAACATTCTAACGTTTCCTGTACTCTTCCCCTTCTCTCCATCCCAATGCAATAGCCTTAGCTCTGGCCCATTTCTTACTTGGATTACTGGATAAAAATTATCTCGTTATTAATCTTTCTCCTTTAAGTATCACTCTTCTGACAGTTTTAATGGTGCTGCTAGAATAAACATTTTTTTTTAAGAGACAGGGTCTCATTTAGTCACTCAGGCTATCGTACAGCAGCCTGGTCATACATAGCTCACTATAAGCTTGACCTTCTGGCCTCAAGTGATCCTTCTGCCGTGGCTTCCCAAAGTGCTAGGATTACAGGCATAAGCCACTATATCCAGCTAGGATAAACATTTAAAGACCCTTTTTTACTTCACCAACTCTTAAATATTCTTTCAATCTCCTCTCAAGTGTCACTTCTTCCATGAAACCTTTGTGACCCACATTAGACTGAGGTTGGTGTTCTATCTTCAAGCTCCCATAGCATCAAGTACTTAGCATTATCATAACACACTTAGCATACTGAACCAAAATATTTTTATGTCTACTCCACTAGACATAAGCTTCTTGAAGGTAAGAATTAACTATTGTTTCCACTGTATCCCTAACACAACAGGGTAAAGTCAAACTCCTCTTTCAGCATAAAATATGAGACGTTCCATAGCCTCGCACTCCTCTCCAGTCTCATCACTGATGAACTCTATCTACCTCACATCATGTTCTCTCACAATTCAGAAATGTTTCCATGTTGTTTTAGGCATTTGATTATACAGTTCTTGCTTCCTAGAATGATTTTCAAACCCTCTATTTAGCAAACCAATACTTTACTTTTCAAGATTTAGCTTAAGCATCATCTTTTCTGTGTAGTCAGTCATTCTCCATCCCTTCCCTGCAATAAACCTAGGAACATACACTACTCTGTGCATTTTAACATGTAATTGACTACAAACATTCATTTATTTGCCTCTCCTTTCTAAACATAAGTAATAGAGTGTAGGCACCTTTCATATTTGACTTTATACATGAATGTCTATTTTGGTACCTGGCAGTATGCTCAGTAACTGTTTACTGTTACTGTTACTGGCAAAGGCAGAAGTAGGAACCAAGACTTTTTTTGTTAAGAGAGAGGGTCTCGCTTTGTCACTCAGGCTGGAGTGCAATGGCCTCACCATAGCTCACTGGAATTTTGAACTCTTGGGCTCAAGAGATCTTCCCATTTCAGCCTCCCAAATGGCTAGAACTACAGGTACACACCACCCATGTCCAGTTAATTTTTTCACTTTTTGTAGAGACAGGGTCCTGCTATGTTGCCCAGGATGGTCTCAAACTCCTGGCCTCAAGCAATCCTTCTGCCATGGCCTCTGAAAGTGCTGGGATTATAGGTGATACCATGCCCACCTGAGGATCCAAGACTTAACTCCTAGCTTGAGCTTGGCTCTTTCTATATATTTTCCTGTCTCTGCAAATAATTTTAAGAACTCAGATAAATGGACTATCAAAACTTAGATTAAAAAACATCAGAGGGAGAAGCCAAGAAGCCAGACTAGAAGCAGGCTGCACTTGCTGCTCTCAAGGAGATGATCAAAGATTGTGGGTGGAGGGTCACCTGTGGATAGACCTCTACCCACAATGCTTTTGGAGAGAGCATTATGAATCATCAGAGAAGTGACCGGAGATACCCAAAGAAGGAGAGAGAGAGGCAAGGTGATCTGCTCGGCAAGACCGGAAGATACCTGGGGGAAGTGTGCACACATGGGGAAGGGTTAGGCGAGAGATCCCTTAGGCTCTGTACTCCCCCAGCAGACACTGAGATCAAGCTGTGAGGAGGTCTCTAACACAGCATGGCTCCAAACTGATCAACGAGCTTGGAGACTACAGCAGCATTGCACTGGAGAATGGGCACAGTGGGGTCCCACCAACTTCTGGTCCCAGGACATGGCAACAGACACCAATCTGCCCTCTCAGCCCCAGGCTGCCCAGTCTGCACAGGGGTCAGTTCCACTGCAGCTGCCTCCCCATTATCCCTGCTGGATCAGAGAGGGACAAGGGAGGGCAGGTTCTCTCATGCACACTGTGACTGGGTGCCATGCACCACCTCAACCCCCCTACTGGCTGCCTCCTAGGGATCTGAACAGAGCAGGTGCTCATCAGTCCTCAGCATCTGCCACAGCCATCTTGCCGTCTCAATAGCACTGCCACTGCCACCTGAGTAACACCACAGCAGTTGCCACAATCAGACCTGGGTGGAGGGAGAGCTCCAGCTACTGTGAGTTCCTGGCAAGGCACTGCACATCACACTAGCCTTGCCAGCTACTACAGCCTGAGGAATCACCCCACCACTGGCTGTGGTCCTTCAATCTGCCCAAGCACCGGCCAAGACCCCCAACCTGTCCAGATGTCTGCAAAGATACTGCATCCCACATAGACACTCAACAAGTTCCCAAGACCTCCCCCCCCCACTGGTTGCAGTCCCATTATGCACCCAGGTGCTGCCCCAGGTCCCATGACCTGCCCTAGAGCCTGCCAACATCCCACAACCTGTGCAGGAAACTGCCAAGATCCCAAGACTAGCCCCACCACAGGCTGCAGTCCTGTGACACCTCCAGGCACCCACCAAGGTCCCATGACCTGCTCAGGCACCGGTCAAGGTCATGTCACTGACCTACATGGAGAAGGATTTGCCTAGTCCCCAGCCCAAGCTTTTAACAGCAGCCTGGGGACCAACCTGCCAATCCAAACGAGTATCCAAGCACTGGCTTGGACTGTGACAACTGTAGGGTAACTAGATGATGCAGGAGAACAGCTGTGTTACAGGCTCTTAGTGCATCCGCTCCTCTCCTGCCAGGTCAATCCTCTATAGTAGGATACAAAAGCGCTATCCAGGGATTTCTCCTCCTCGCTAAGTAGGAGAGATCCCAGAAAAGGAGAAGAGGTATGCTGAAAACCTATCAGCCCTGAGCTGAGAATAGAGGTTTCAGATGAGAAGAAACAAACAAAAGAATTCTAGCTATATGAAAAAACAAGCTAGTCTGACACCCTCTAAGGATCACAGTGCATCTGCAGCAACAAACCCCAACCAGAAGGAAACTGTCAAAATGTCAGAGATGGATTTCCGAATATGGATGGCAAAACATGAATGGAATTGAAGAGAAAGTTGAAAACCAAAAAAAGAAACCAAAAAAATATTTCAGGACACAAATGAAAAATATGAAGTCACTGAAGAGACAACATAAGAAAGGATATGACAGAATTTAAAGAAATGAAAGGGTCATTTAGGGAATTACAAAATACAGCAGAAAGCTTCAACAACAGACTAGACCAATAAAGAATTCAGATTCTTTATTCTGAATAAAGAATCTCAGAGCTTGAAGACAAGGCTTTTAAACTAACCCAATCAGTCAAAGACACAGGAAAAAGAAAAATGAACAATCACTCAGAGAAATATGGGACTATGTGAAATGAGCCAATATACTACAGGTATCCTGGAAGAAGAAAAAGCTAAAAGCATGGAAAAATTATTCAAGGGAATTATTGAGGAGAACTTCCCTGGCATCATCAGAGATTCAGATATCCAGACACAACATGGTCACTGAAAATCAGGAAGATTCATAGCAAATAGAACATCTCTAAGACACTCCAAATCATTAACCTAGCCAAAGTAAAAATGAAAGAGAAAATTCTACAAGCTCCAAGATGAAAGCAACAATTAACCTACAAAGGAGAGCCATCAGGCTAACAGCAGACTTCTCAGCGGAGACCTTATAAGCCCAAAGGAATTGGGGACCCACTTTCAGTCTTCTTAAGCAGAATAACTGCCATATAAGAATCTTATATCATGCAAAACTAAATTTCTTAAATAAAGAAGAAATAAAGCCTTTTCCAGACAAGCAAATGCTAAAGGAATTTGTCACTACTGAACCTGCCCTACAGGAAGTGCTTGAAAGTATACTACACATGGAACTGCATAATAGATATGAACCAGTGTAAAAATACCCAAAAGGTAAATCTCACAGCTCTTCTAAAACAATAGCACAAGAGGGAAAACAAAACAATAATCATCCAATATGATGAATAGAACAGTACACCAATACCAACACTCAATGTGAACAGTCTGAATGCTTCTCTTAAAAGATATAGACTGGCTGAATGGATGGGAAAACACAACCCAAATATCTGCTGTCTCCAGGAAACACACTGAACCCACAAGGACATGGAGAGACTCAAGGTCAAAGGATGGAAAAAAATTCCATGCCAACAGAAACCAAAAGTGAGTGAGTGTAGCCATTCCCATATCAGATAAAATAGACTTTATTTATTTATTTCTTTTTATCTTTAAAGATCTTTGTTTCTGCTTATAAATAGACTTTAAATAAACAATGGTAAAAAAAAAAAAAAGACAAAGATATACTTTATAAAATGGTAAAGGGAGCAATTCAACAAAAAGGTATAACAATCCTAAAATATATGCACCTAACACTGGAGCTCCCAGGTTTACAAAACAAATTCTGCAAGCTCTAAGCAAAGAAACAAACAGTAGCATCTTAATAGCTGGGGACTTCAACACTCTACAGACAGAACTAGACAGATCACTGAAGCAGAAAATGAATAAAGAAACAATGGACTTAAATGAGACTCTAGAACAAATGGACCTAAAAGACATTTACAGAACATTCTCCCCCAAACTACTGAATATACCTTCTTCTCATCAGCACATGAGATATTTTTCAAGATTGATCATATCTTAGGTCACAAAATCAGTCTCAGCAAATTCAAAAAAATCAAAATCATGCCATGTGTCTTTTCTCAGACCATAGTGGAATAAAACTAGAAATCAATTCCAAGAGAAACACTGAATTCTATAGAAAGTCATGGAAATTAAACAATCTGCTGTTGAACAATCCTTGGGTAAATGATGAAATTATGATGGAAATCAAAAGACTCCTTGAACTGAAGGAAAAAGGGGATACAAAGCTTTCAAAATCTATGAGATATAGCAAAAGCAGTCCTAAGGAGAAAATTCATAGTCTCAAATGCCTTTAACAAAAAGACAGAAATATCACAAAAGAGACATTATAATTGATACCAAAGAAATACAAAATATCATCTGTGAATACCACAAAAACCTCTATGCAAACAAACCAGAAAACCTAGAAGAAATGGATAAATTCCTGGAAACATGCAATCTTCAAAACTCGAATCAGGAAGAAACAGAAATCCTGAACAGAATAATAATAAGCAGCAAACTTAAAGTAGTAATAAAAAATCTCCTAACAAAAGAGTACCCTGGACCAGAGGAATTCACAGCCGAATTCTACCAGACCTACAAAGAGGAACTGGTAATTATCCTACAGAAATTATCCCATAATATGGAGAAGGAAGGAATCCTCCCTAACTCATTCTATGAAGCCAGTATCCAATTACATACCAAAGCCAGGAAAAGAAATGACAAAAAAAGAAAACTAAAGACCAATATGAACATGGATTCAAAAGTCCTCAACAAAATACTAGCAAACCAAATTCAAAAATCTATCAAAAGGATAATTCATCATGACTAAGTGGGTTTTATCCCAGGGATGCAAGGATGGTTCAATATATGCAAATAAATAAAACAATTCACCACATAAACAAAAGCAAAAACTAGAACCATATGATCATCTCAATAGATGCAGAAAAAACATTCAATAAAATTCAGTACCCTTTCATGGTACAAATTAGGTACAGAAGGAACATACCTCAAAATTATAAAAGCCAATATATTGTACCACAGCCAACATCACACTTAATGGAGAAAAGCTGAAAACATTCTCCTTAAGAACTGGAAAAAGACAAGGGTGCCCACTGTCACCACTTCTATTCAACATAACATTGGAAGTCCTAGCCAGAGCAATCAGGCAAGAGAAAGAAAGGGCATACAAATTGGGAAATGGGAGGTCAAATTATCCTTGTATGCTGACCATATGATTTTGTATCTAGAAAACCCTAAAGACACCACCAAAAGACTCATAGAATTGATAAATAAATTCAGCAAAGTCTCAGGTAACAAAATCAATGCACACAAATCAGTAGATTTCTATATACTAGTAATAGTTGAGAGTCAAATCAAGGACTCAATATCATTCAGAATAGCTACAAAGAAAATAAAATACCTAGGAATATACTTAACCAAAGAGGTGAAAGATCTCTACAAGGAAACTATAAAGCACTGATGAAAGAAGCCACAGATGACACAAACAAATGCAAAAACATTCTTTGCTCATGGATGGGCAGAATCAACATCATTAAAATGTCCATATTGCCCAAAGTGATTTACAGACTCAATGCAATCCTCATCAAAATACAAATGTCTTATTTCACAGACCTAGACAAAATAATCCTAAGCTTCATTTGGAACCAGAAAAGACTGAATAATCAAAGCAATCCTAAGCAAAAAGAATAAATCTGTAGGCATCACATGACCTGATTTCAAATTTTACTACAAGGCTATAGTAAGGAATATAGTATGGTACTTGTATAAAAGTAGAGACATAGAACAATGCAACAGAACAGAAAATCCAGAAATAAAACCATAGAACTATGATCAACTGATCTTTAACAAAGCAGAAAACAACATACATTAGGGAAAGAAAGTCCTATTCAATAAATGGTGCTGGGAAAATTGGATCAGCACACGTAGAAGAATGAAACAGGACCCCTAACTCTCACCATATACAAAAAGTAATTCAAGATGGATAAGACTTAAATGTAAGGCATGAAACCATAACAATTCCAGAAGAAAAAGTAGGAAAAACTCTTCCAGACATTGGCCTAAGCAAAGAATTTATGACTAAGACCCCAAAGCCAATTATAGCAACAACAAAAATAAATGGGCCTTGATTCAATTAAAAAGCTTTTGTACAGCAAAGGAAAGAATCAACAGAGTGAATAGATAACCTATAGTATGGGCGAAAATATTCACAAAGTATACATCCAACAAGGGACTGATATCCAGAATCTACAAACAACTCAAACTAATCATCAGGAAAAAAACAAACAACCCCATTAAAAAGTGGGCAAAAGACATAAAAAGAAGTTTTCAAAGATAGAAAAATGGTCTACAAACATATGAAAAAATGCTCAACACCACTAATCATCAGGGAAATGCAAATTAAAACTACAAAGAGGTACAGTACCATCCTCTCCCTATCAGAATGGCCATCATTAAAAAGTCAAAAAACAATAGATGTTGCTGTGGATGCAGAGAGACAGGAATACACTGTTGGTAGGACTGCAAATTAGTACAACCTCTATGGAAAACAATAAGGAGATTCCTCAAAGAAATAAATGTAGTCCTACTATTTGATTCAGCAATCACATTACTGCATATTTACTGAAAGGAAATGAAGTCATTTTATCAAAAAGACAACTGCACTCGAATGTTTTTCACAGCACAATTCAAAATTGCAAAGATGTGGAACCAGCCTAAGTGCCCATAAATTCACAAGTGGATAAAGAAAATGTGGTATATGTATATACACCATGGAGTACTACTCAGGCACAAAAGGGAATGAAATAATGTAATTTGCAGCAACTTGGATGGAAGTGGAGTCTATTATCATAAGTGAAGTATCTCAGAAATGGAAAACCAAATACTGTATGTTCTCACTGATAAGTAAGAGCTAAATGATGGGTACATACAGGCACGAAAAGATATAAAGGACATTGGAAACCAAGGAGGAGGAGGGAGGGTAGGATAAAAACTTAACTATTGGGTACAACGAACACTATTCTGATGACGGACACATCAAAAGCCCTGACTTAAGCATTTATACAAGGTATCTAGGTAACAAAAACACTGGTATCCCCTTAATATTTTGAAATAAAAAAACCAAAATCACCTTCAGTTTAAGACAATTCATTGATATAATTAAAACTGATAAAAAGCTAAAATTGAATAGATAAAAAAGAAAATTCATTTTTTATTTTCTTTAAGATATGTTTCTGTCATTTTTTTCAAATAAGAAAAATGCAAACAAAGTTTGGTTACTAATGTACTGCAATGATTTCACTTACCTTGAATCTTGTGGTCACCTTTTCTACTAAGATGAAGTGAACTTTTTCAGCATCTTTTAAGGCAATATCAACCCAATGAGATAATTTTCCCTTTCCTGCTCCAAACTCAACAAAGCATCTTCTTGGACCAAGTAACTTTAATTTTTCAATGTTACCTAAAATAGAAGCCTGCAAACTTCACAAGATTATTTTATAAAATAGAGCAAACACATTTGGCTCAAATGGGAAAATAGCAAGGTAATTTCTACATACAACAGTATGTTTATCACAGTGATAATTTCTATTTGGTTTTAAATTCTTTTTCTCTTGCTTTTAAATATTTAATACTTGCTACTCAAAACCATATCTATAGCCCCAATTTTTTATATATGTGTATACATATTTTTTTAAATGGAAATATTTTGTACACTGAAAGGTAAGTGGAATAAAATCTCAATAACAACTATATTTAGAAAGCTTTTAACAAATGAACAAAGGCCATTTTTAGTAGGGTTACTGTAACCTAAACATACCTGCTGTTTCAGGTGCTTGGTTGCAGAATCACCATTTTTAGGGTCATTAAGGGCATCTTGTAAAGCTGGATGGGACATAATATGATCTTTAAGTGTAGAATTCAAACCTGTGTCAAACATAAACACAATAGCTTAAGAAACCAAATGAAATTGTAGGATTCTGAATAATGGTAGTAACATATTTTAAACCAGAATGGTAGCAAGTCATATACCATCTATTACTCTAAAATAATTTAACTTGCAATTTTAGGCAGACTTACCTTCACTTGCTTTTCTCAATTTCTTAATTAACTTTTCCAACTGCTCTTCAGATAGAGAAGAAATTGGAACCTATATACAAAAATAAAACTAAATAATGTAGCCAAAAAGTGCCATAAAGTAGCAGGATAGAGACTTAACAGTTGGGCAATTCCCATGCAGCTTAGGCTCTTCTTTCTGATAAGGCCTTTTCCCTGGTCTAACTGCTAAGCCTCTGCTCTATCTCTGCCATGCTACTTTAATTCAGCTAACCTCCTCAGGGTCAAGAACAAGTTTAGGCTCAGAAGAATTCAAGAATCAAAGAGGACTCAGGGCCATATTGCAGCTTGTCTTGTTATGGGGCATGAGCTGGTCTGAGAACCAGCAATTACCAATAATATTGATCATACAACAAATGCATTGTAAATTCAAAACAACAGTTTTATTTGAAATAAAAATTGCAACATGACTTATTTACAACATAGAGATAGCTTATAAATACCTTTTAAAATTAAATATTAAGTCAATGTACTTACTAATTGTTCAGGTATTTCTGTTTCATCTTTTAAGCCTGCATTAATATCTTGAATAAAGAAATCCTTAATAAAAACAAAACCACAATATTGTTAATAATGTGAAGATCACAAAAATTAAGCTGAAAATTCCATTCATTCCATACTATGTACTATACTATTCCCTTCATTCCATACTATGTACCTGCCATTCTTCCTTCCTCCATTTATTCATTTAGTCATTATTGAGTACCTACTATAGTCCCAAGTTTGGTTTAAGTGCTAGGCACAGTAGATAATATAAGAGACAAAAATCTCTACATCCATTGACCTTATATTCTAGTGAGGTGGTTATTTGAATAAGTATTTATAGTCTAAAGAGATTTGTAGTTTTTATTAAAGTTTTACCTATCTACAGAATAGACTGAGGCCTGTGCCAAGTTTCCTTTATGGAGTTGCAGCAAAAACAACAAAGTACCAAAAACATAAAGCTGTTTACCAGACATGCAACATGACCAAAAATAGATAAAATATAGATATCACAATGGTATTAATTCTGATTTCTTCTACTTTAAAATATTAATTAAAAATCAAAAAAATAAATGTCCTGTGACACTTATTTAAATTAATATAATGAGATGTTTCTAGTCCTTCTACAGAGGTATACATTCTAGGTAAGGATCTATATCAGCATTGTCCAATAGAACTTTCCGCAATGATGGAGATGTTCTATATCTGCTGTGGCCAACATGGCAGCCACTGGCCTTGAAATATGGCTAGTGTGACTGAGGAAATGGATTTTTTATTTAGTTTTAATTAATTAATTCAGATTTAAATATGTGGCTATTGGCTGCCATACTGAATAGTTTAGATCTAGATGAACGAAAATAGTGCTATTTCCACAAATCCTGTTTTAAATGTAAAAACAACTCCTGGGACATTATGTTATGCATAGTAGTGGATTTTTGTTACACAGATGGCAGAAAGATAATATTCTGATTGTGTGTTGGTAGCTTTCCTTATATGGATAGCAAAGGAAACTGGTAAATGAGTGGAATGGGTGAAGATTGCAGGAATGACAATGCTTTATTGGATGACTGACAACATTATAATAGAACATTAGCCATAACTATAGAACTTGATGGACTCTTAGTTCAAAATGGTTGCAAAGAGTGCTCCAGGTAACTTATACTGTGGATTAGATTTTTAAATGTGAAAACTATTTATATTAGAGAGATTTATCACCACTTATTTTCATGTAATATACAACATGTTTAAAAATTGATGACTGGTTTCCCAAAGTAAAGCAGAACAATATGCCTTTACCTGGGTTCTAAGATTCTTATTCTACATAATGTACCAGATTAAATACTTCTCTACATTCTTTTCCTCTATCTTATCACCCCACTGCTTTTATCCATTTCCTTGCCACTGTGTGCAGGAATGCAATAAAACTCACCCAAGGCATTCCATTTTTAATAAATTTACCTCTTCTCTCAAACTTTTCCCAGAGTACATATTCCACTTGCTTGCTTTAACTGAAAGCTGGCAATTAGGTAAGGAAGATACTTATAAGCAAAGCCAACATTCTCTTTCTACTAAAGTGACTAAGTCCTAATAGGGTAGTGGTGAGGAGTTATCATTTTTCTTCTACAGCATCTTAATGTAAAAATACTCTCTTTTGAGGCTATGCCATGTGGTCCAGTGGTTCTCAACTGGGAAGAATTTGCAAAAATATGGGGGAATATTTTATTGTCAAAATAAGTGAGAAGTGCTATTGGGACACACGCCTCCCATGGATCTCTTGATTTTCTACAAGTCTTAGAATCAGAGGCACTGATTATCTTTGGTCCAGACTATGTTTTCAAGGACACTTGTATACCAAGTACCCAGTGTCTCTTCCTAGATAACAGGGCAGGCTTAGTTATTGTACAGTATAATAAATAAATGTCTACTTACAGAACAAAGGTCAGGAAGGTTTGCTCATCGCCCAATTTAAAAATAATTTATATTTCCGGTAGGCCACTTCCGGCCTAGCCATGGCGGCTAACGCACTACCAACCCGTCGCAGTTGCTGCCGCTAGAGCTTGTGGACAAATGTATAGGATCAAGAATTCATATTGTTATGAAGAGCGATAAGGAAATCGTTGGTACTCTTCTAGGATTTGATGACTTTGTCAATATGGTACTAGAAGATGTCACTGAATTTGAAATCACACCAGAAGGAAGAAGAATTACTAAATTAGATCAGATTTGCTAAATGGAAATAATATAACAATGCTGGTTCCTGGAGGAGAAGGACCTGAAGTATGAATGGGTTTCCTTGACTTATGCTAGATTCTGTTTTGTCTTAAAATGACAAAAAAATGGATTTTTTTTTTTTACTTTTTAATATTTAGATCCTATAAAGCAGTTTCCCGTTAAAGGGAAATACTTTGAAGATGTATACCCATTTTGTAAGTTAATCATGATTATCTTGGAAAAAGAAGAAAAGAATTTCTTCTTTGAAGACTAAAATAAAGATGTTTTTTGTTAAAAAAAAAAATAATAATTTATATTTCCTAGGCTTGGGGATCCCCAGCTGTAACACAAGCCCATTGTACATGCAGCATCTATCTAGGTGCCTCCATGCTGACTTAGCTAGCCTTGAGTAGCAAAGGGAACAGATGCAAACAAGCTCATGTTGCTTGCTGTGTGGTGAGTGATCGAAGTCTTTTGTTTTTTGTCTCTGACTCAGGAATCTCATGTCTTCTGCTAGCATCCAGAAACCTATGGTAGGCTAACTCAATAGCCTAGAAATAAGAAAATTTCAGATTCTTCATGGTTCTTGACAAATACACTTGACATTTGCTTCTCAGAAACCAGGATGGATACTTTCAAATGTACAGGATGCTTTAGAATACATAGGCTTGGACTGTCCCACTCAAAATGCCAAAAGCCCCCACTGAGAAACACCAAGCTCCTAAACCATCCTCTAAATCTTTCAGGGTTATCAACTACCAATCTGCTAGTCATTACCCAACATTCACAGGGTCTTGAAGTTGTCCTTTCTACTCCAAATCCAGCCAATATGACAATGTGTTCAAGCCACCTAAGCATAATAGCTCTGCTTGACTTTCTTAATTCTAATAATGTTCACTCTACTTCTGCAAAGTACTTCCATGGGCCCTCTAGACTCTGGCATTACTGTGAACCATTTGCTTCTAAAATCTTAAACTCCATTAACCCATTTTCTGACCATAACTTTATACTATGCTAGTACAATGCATATTGAGTCTCTTGTTCCTAATCATGTTCTTCTTTTTTATTCTCTTATTCCTAATCATAGTCTTCCACCTTTTAAAGACCTTTTATCAACTAATTTCTGGCTTCTGTTTCATGCCATCCAGTTTAGATAGCCACTATAATCATTCTCTCTCACAATCTGGTTATTCTGTCACACCCATCCTTGCAAAACTCAATGCCTGCATTAATATGATTTTTAACTACAACATCTGGAGTGCTGACCACTGCTGAAGTCATTTGGACTGATGCCAGTTCAAATTCATTATCTTCATACCTAGTCTGACTCTCAAAGATGCCCAGCAATTATACTCCATAATCCTAATTCTAAACTTTTGCCTCTCTCCTCAAATCTCCTACTGTGCCATCATCCCTCTCAATCACCTTCTCTCTTACTTCAACAAGAAAAGTGTTGCTATCAAATGAGAACTTTCTCATTTAGTTTTCCTGTCAGCTCAACTTTGCCTGAACAGATATATTTTACTCCTTCCCATCTATCTCAGTAGATCTATCCCTCTGTTCCCCATCCCTGCCTGCTACCTGAGAAGCCTTCCACCATTAGTGATGCCCTCTTCTATTTCCAGTTTCTTCCTCTCTACTGGCTCTTTACTCTTAGTACAATTGTCCCCCAGTATATGCAGGAGATCGATTCTAGAACATCCCACATATACTGAAACTGTGCATACTCAAGTCCCCCAGTCAGCCCTGTGGAAGGAAAAGTTGCCTCTTTTAAATGTGGGTTTCATCATATGAATACTGTATTTTCATTCCATATTTGGTTGAAAAAATACACATAAAAGTGGATCCACATAGTTCAAACCCATGTTGTTCAAAGGTCAACTGTAAATAAAACAAAATTTCTCCAATTTTAAAACACACTCCCTCTATCCTGCCATCCTCTCTGTCATTCTAACTCTCGAATTCTATTCATAGCCAAATTTCTTTAAAGAGGCTAGGCTTAGCCAGGTGTGGTGGCACACACCTGTAGTCCCAGCTACTCTGGAGGCTGAGGCAGGAGGATTGCTTCAGCACAGGAGTTCAAGACCAGCCTGGGTAACATAGTGAAACCCTGTCTCAGAAAAAAAAATGTCTATTCTTGTGATTTTTACTGCCTAATCTTCCAATTACTCATATATCACTCCAGTCTGATTTTCTGCCCAACTCACCCTATTAAGTATGTATTTTACTAAGGTCTTTGATCTTTAACAACAACCATATTGCCAATCCAATGGTTTCTTTTCAGTCCTTACCTTACTTGATTCTTTGCAGTGCTATTCATTGTTGATTACTCTTCTTTTTTAAATTCTTCTTTCCCTGGTTTCTGATACACCATGTTCTTCTACTTTTTCTCTTTTTTATCTTTTTAGCCACCCTTTCTCAATCTTTTCCTATGGTTCCTATTAGCACCTCACCCTTTAATGTCAGTGTCACCAAGAGTTCCATCCTTGGTCTCATGATCTACTCCTTAGCTACCACTCAAATCTAGTCTTTTACTCAGCTCTCCCACTGTACTTTACTCTCACACCAGGTGAAATGCCAGTGCTATCTACTCTCGCTCCTAGGCCTTGGCACATATTTGCCTCCTTGTCTGGCTGATTCTCCTTTGACCTTTATGTCTCATCTTACATGATACCTCCTTTAAAGAACCCTCCCCGACTTCTTCCCCATTTCTCTCACTCCCTATATACTCCAAAAAATATTTGGGCCTTTCTCCTTTATTTATTGATTTATTTATTTATTTTTGAGACAGAGTCTGTTGCCCAGGCTAGAGTGCCATGGAGTCAGCCTAGCTCACAGCAACCTCAAAACACCTGGGCTCAAGTGATCCTCCTGCCTCAGCCTCCCAAGTAGCTGGGACTACAAGTGACCACCACCATGCCCAGCTAATTTTTCTATTTTTAGTAGAGATGGGGTCTCACTCTTGCTTAGGCTGGTCTCGAACTCCTGACCTCAAGCAATCCTCCCAACTCGGCCTCCCAGAGTGCTAGGATTATAGATGTGAGCCACCACACCCAGTCCTGTCTCCTTTATTCTCCCATAGCATCCTATATTTTTATCGATTTTAGCACATATGTTATTGCATTTTCCATTTCCCCCACTATATTGTAATGTTCTTCTAGGTAGGATACTTGGTACAATGTCTGGCATAAATGGCCAATTAGTATCTATTGAATAAACAGTCCCTTTCTTTTTCTTCTAATCACTTACCCTGGGTAACTTAAAAATCCAAAGCTTCATCTATGACTTTCATGTATTTGACTTCCAAATTTAGATTACTTGCTCTAAAGCAGCAGTCTCCAACCTTTTTGGCACCAAGGAACAGTTTCATGGAATTTTTCCATGGACTGGGGGTGAGGTGTCGTGGATGGGGGAGATATTGGTGTGCAGCCCATTTCCTAATAGGGCACAGAGCTATACCAGGCCTCAGCCCAGACGTTGGGGACCGCAGCTCTAAAGAGTTTCAGACTCATATATCCAGCTCCAAATATCTAATCAGTCACCAAGTTTTACTGACTCTGCTACCTAAATAATTTGTACATCCATCCCTACACTTTCCATCTTTGTTAATTCAGTGTTTTACCATATGCTACCTGGATTTCAATAATAGCCTCCTAACTAGTCTTCCTGATTCCAAGCTATCTTCCTATACTGCTATAAAAGAAAGTTTTCTAAGAGGTAAATTTGACCACACCAGTCCTGAGCTTAAAGTCTATCAGTAGTTTCCCATATCTTTCAGAATAAAGTTCAAATTTCTTGAAAGCATCATGTAGTTTCTCAGCTCCATACTTTTGTACATGCTGTCCTTTCTGCTTAGAAGGACTCTTTTTCCTTTTCTTTGCCATATCAAGAATCAGCTCAACTGTTATTTCTTCTGGAAAGCCTTTCTTGACTCTTGGATTTAATTTTAGTTTTGATTCAAGTATGTGCTCTCATCACGTGCTTACTTCTTTCTTCTTTCATTTATTCCTTATTTCCAAGTTTATTTGTCAGTCTCAAATAAGCTCCTTGAAGGCCGGGATCATATTTTATTGAGGTAAATTTAGTAGACACTAAGTAAATATCTTTCAATAACTAAACTGTGAAATTATACTCTGAAGAAAACTCATGTTGCATAAAATTCTATTCTCTGAATTAAGACTGTAAGTGGATTTACTGCCTGATATCCTACATACATCAAGTACATTTACCAAATTAAAGCCTTGAGGCATGAATCTTATTAAATATTCATGTTTGTAATATACTAAGTATATATATATATACACACACACACACACATATATATATAAAAACATTACACACCACACATTTCACCATTCAACTTTACTGATCAAACACTTACGGGTTTTGGCTTCTCTCTTGAGTTACATTTTTTCAAATGCTTTGCTAGTTGATCTTCATATACTGTGCTAAATTTAAAAAGAAAATTATTTAAAATAAGACTTGTGATAATAACTGTTGCCAGCACAGAAAAACCTTTATCTGATCCGTACTTACTGTTTGGGATCTAAAGGACACAGGATTCTTTTCCGAGTATCTTCTTCCTAATAAATCAAAAGGGACACATTTTAATAAAATTATAAATTTATTATTAATACTTACAGATACTAGATATAATTTCAGTGTCTCTGCATTCTCAAAACAAGATGAGGAAACCTCAAAAGGACATAATAAAAACATTGGTAAAAATCAGGTCATAAGGGTTTAACAAAAAATCTCTAGTGTAGCTAGCTTATGTATATATGAACAAATACTGCTTTGGACAAACAGGGTCTATAGCTTCAAATAGGTTTTAGAGAAGGCCTACATATGAAATTTAGAATCTAAGATAGCATTGATTATGATATGCACTACTATTTTATGTACTACCAAGAAAGAAACAATGCTATTTTATGTTACTTTAATCGACAAATAAAAATGGTATATATTTAACCTGTACAACATGTTTTAAAATACATATACGTTGTGGAATGGCTAAATTGAACTAAATAAATATGCATTATCTCAAATACTTAGTATTTTTTGTAGAAAATGCTGCCCATTTAAATGATGGCTTATGGGTTTTAAGATGCATCCTGATTTTAGAGATGTTAACACATATTTTCAAAAGTTTCTTAGAAATAATAAAACATGGCATTTAACCATTTGGTATGTGCCACATTTTATTGGCTTTGTAACTTTTCAGTATAGTAGTTCTAACCTTTTCATTACTAAGTAACATGGATTTAACTACAGCCATGCATCGCTTCATGATGGGGTTATGTTCTGAGAAACACCTCTTTAGGTGATTTTGTTGTTAGGAGAACACCATAGAATATACTTATACAAACCTATATGGTATAGTTTACCATACATCTAGGCTGTATGGTACAGCCTACTGCTCATACAGTACAAACCTGTAGCACATATTACTGTACTCAATACTGTAGGCAATTGTAACACAAGGGTAAGTATTTGTGTCTCTAAACACAGAAAAGGCAAAGTAAAAATATGGTATTATCTTATGGGACCACCGTCATAAATGCAGTCTGTCATTGACTGAAATGTTATGTGGCACATGACTGTAATATACACTAGGAAAAAAGAAAGGAAAATTAATAGTGTTGGCACTTCTACCCAACATTCCAAATGACTCTGCATGAAACGGGAGAGTGTAATCCTTAAAACCACAGTCTAGCCAGACTGCCTCGGTATGATTCCCAGCTCTATCAGCCACTGGTCCTCTGACCTTAGGCAGGCTTATCGCCTCATTTAAAAGATGAGAAAATCATGTATTACCTCCTAAGGCTTGTGAAAATTAAGTGATCTAATAAACAAAAAGACAAACTCAAAACCTCCCATTATAGTGCTGGTCATGAAGTAATGCTAAGTGTTAGCTGTTACTACAATTTATTTCAATTCTGGTGTGCTTCTCAGCATATCCATGAAGCTATGTACAATGAATTTCATGGAAAAGCTAAGAAATCGTCAATACTGTTTTGCTGACTTTAAAACCTAACCTCCACATAAGAAAAGATTATTTTAACCCCAGAAGCCTAACTGTAGAGTAGGAAAAAAAAACCACATTTATTATTTGGATTTAGAAACAGGGTTATTTAACCTTGTCACTATTGATGTTTGGGGCTGGATAATTCTTTTTTTGAGGTGGGGGTGTGGGGGCTGTCCTGTGCTTTGTAGGAGGTTTAGCAGCATCTTTGGTTTCTACCCATTAGATGCCAGTAATACTCTCCAGTTGTTGACAACCAAAATGTCTTCAGATGTATCTACTGGGGGGGGGGGGGCAAAATCATCCCCAGGTGAGAACCACTTGGTAAAAATGCACAAAAGTGGTGTCATCACAGCTATATATGATACTTAAAAAAGATGGAAACAGGCCGGGCGCTGTGGCTCACGCCTGTAATCCTAGCTCTTTGGAGGCCGAGCCGGGCGGATTGCTCAAGGTCAGGAGTTCAAAACCAGCCTGAGCAAGAGTGAGACCCCGTCTCTACTATAAATAGAAAGAAATTAATTGGCCAACTGATATATATATAAAAAATTAGCCGGGCATGGTGGCACATGCCTGTAGTCCCAGCTACTCGGGAGGCTGAGGCAGGAGGATCGCTTGAGCCCAGGAGTTTGAGGTTGCTGTGAGCTAGGCTGATGCCACGGCACTCACTCTAGCCTGGACAACAAAGCGAAACTCTTGTCTCAAAAAAAAAAAAAAAAAAAAGATGGAAACACAATGTCCAATTATATCATAAATTGCAGATTCAAGAGGATGGCTATAATTCACAACCAAATCATAGTCATGAAAAGTGTTTCCACTTGGTGTTTTGCAGTCTTTCCTCAAAGAACTAATACTATTCCTCTCTAGGAATACTGATCAGCTTGTAAGGATTTATTCATATTCTACTACTAACATCATTTGCATTCACCTACCAGATGTCTGAATAAGGTGAAGTCTAAGGCCTTGCAACAGAGTGGGAACAAAATCCTTCTCCTAACATAAATCTCATTCTTCAACCAACAGATGTTTGCTCGTCCCCTAAAAGCCAGTCAATACAATCGTGGGTATACTTCGGATATTCAGAAGGCATGAAACCAAATGTTGGTCTATTTAGTTTATTTCTTCTAATGCTATTAGACATGTTCTTTTTCTACCAGCATTCTGCTCCTCTTTTATTTTTACTTTACATATTTGTATATACGTAAATTACTTTAGGAAATATATGATAGTAGTGTTTGGTTGTACAATTATATGCATAACTATTATCAAACAAAATTTATGTTCTCAATTTTAAAAGGTCAATTTTTGTATATTTTTAATCCTTCCTTTCCCATTCCAGCAAATAGTTTTAAGTTGCGTCTTAACAGGTTAAGTCTAATTTTTAAAGAAAGTTTCTTTCAACCACATTCCCAAGTGATTCTCATTCAGAAAACAATAATTAGAACACAAGTAGTGAAACCTGAGGACTTCAATCACTGCTTTAACTACCACTTCCCATCAAGAAGGCGGAAGGTGAGCAGAGGTAGCTTGAAGTATAACTAAAATTTACCATTACCGTGAAATAGGATCAAGATAAAGGGGTCACTGCCGGCGCTTTACTTAGTAAAACAAAACACTGTTCATCACTAGGGCTCATCATCGCTCCGCAAGGAGGGCAAAACTGCATTTATTAAAGTAAAAGCTGGAGAATCCAGGGGACAGAAGCAGAAACCTGTCAAAGAGGGGAGGGGTCGGGGTCCAGCACCGACCGCACCGAGAAACTTATTTCCGACTCTCGAGAGGGTAGGGCGATACCAGACCTCCGCGGCTCCAGCGTGTTCACCACAGAACCTTTTTCCAGCAGCCACCACCATCCTGCAGAACCGCTTCTTCTTTTCCACATAATAACTGCATCTACCCTCAGCTGGAAAACCAGTCGCGGGAGGCATCGGCACAGAGGCCGCCATAATTCAAGGCCCGCTTCAGGTAGCCAGCGTCTGGCAACCAGAAGAAAAATTGTCAGCTTCCTTCGGGTCCCCTTCCCTTAACAAACATGGCTACCTCAGATCCCACCACATAGGTTAATGCCCGGAACTACCGAACCGCTTTCGTCCATCCTCCGCAAAACCGGAAGAAGTTGATGGTGGCTGGCGAGGCCCAAACTTCCTTCGTCTCACCCCCGTTTTTCTCTCTCTCCCCGCCTCCTCCGCGGGAGCTGAGCGCCAAACTCAAACTCTATCCGGACCTGTAATCTTTCAGGCTTGTACCAAGGGCCGAGCCTGTTGGGCTTTTCCACGCAGCAGCCGGGGCAGCGGGCCAGTATGAGCCAAGTTCTGTTCCAGCAACTAGTCCCATTGCAGGTGAAATGCAAAGACTGCGAAGAGAGGTGAGGTTCGCGTCCCCGGTTGCCCGCGGGTGGCGGTTGCGGTGAGGCCAATGGGAAAAGATGGCGGTTCCGGCCAGTGGGCACCGGCCCGCGGCTGGGTGTCCAGCCGGCCCCCCAGGACGCGAAGGGAACCCAGCTGGGACCTAATGGTTACCTCCCTCACCAAGTCGGTAGTTGCAGAGGGGACTTAAGGAAGGGTGTGAGGAAATGGGAAGCCGACTCACATCAAGTTAATGTAAAAAATCCTAGCTCTGAACGGAATCGTGGAGATGATAGACTCTTCCCTTTAGAGAGATAAGAACTGTGGTCCAGAGAAGTTAAATAGTTTACGCGAAGGCTCACATCACAGCTAGTTCACGGCGGAGTCAGCACTCAGGCCGTGGCTCCCAGCCTTTTCCCCCGTACTCCTTTAAAGTATGTTGAAAGTAAATTTAAATTTCAACTTAAAAAAATCAACTTCATGGTGTGCTTTGCTCTTTTTCACGTTCGTTCCTAAAAAAAGTAAATTACGTTTAATCGACTAAAACTGAAAAAATCAGAAACTTCGTTAATTCATTCAGTAAGTATTGCCTTCTTGTAAAACACCTTGCTGGGCACTGGAAATACACTGGTCAGGGAAAACAGTCCTTTTCTTCATGTAGTTTACAGTCATGGAGGCAATTAAAGACCAGTCTCATAGTTAAATGCAGAGTTGCAACTTTGACTAAGGTGGTTGTGCTATTTATTGGGGCTTAAATAGATTTGACTAGATTCAGGAGATTTAATTTTTTTCTCAGTTCCCCCACTCAATAGGTGTATCTTTTTTTCTCTGAACGTTGTTTCCTCATTTGTAAAACTGTTATAACATGCCTACCTACATGATTGTAATGAGGATCAAGGGTGAAAATGTATGTAAAAACTAAATGATGTGGAAATGTAACATAAAAAATGAAGATATTGCCTTATTGAGTTGCCAGTAATGTGAAACTAATATACATAGTTCAGAATTAGGTTCAAAATCAATGGCAAGCCAGGCAAGGAGATGGTACCAAAACCAGCAGCTGTATATGGAGATTTGTGTAATATTTAGGTTGGTCATTCTTTTGTGCTGTCCAGTATAGTAGCCACTAGGCACATGTGGTTATTGGATATTTGAAATGGGGTTAATTGAACTGATGTGCTATAAGTGTAAAATGCACATTGGATTTTGAAGACTTCTTATGAAAAAAAATCTCAATTTTTATATTAATTATGTGTTAAAAGGCAATATTTTGGGTATATCTTATTTTTCCTCAAGAAGACACCCTAGAGCTTATTTTCAGGAGATGTGTTATTTTTTTAAGTACGGTATAACAGTCTACATTTATTCAAATATAGTTAAGTCGTCGTCTTCTGGAACATCATCATAACTCTCCAAACCCCAAATTCCATCCTGAATTTCTTGCGACTCTATTTCCTTGAGAACTATTGGCCCCAGTCTCTCATGTCGAGCAATAGGGCTCTCATGGGGCAGATGAGAAGGGCTGCTCCTCTTCTTTACCGCTCTGTGATGAAATGCATGGGTTGTGCAGATACCCTGTGTAGCCCCGCCCATCACTAGGTCTTATTTTCTGGGTAGGGCTTATATTGCGCAAATGCTTAGAAATCCTGCTAGGGCTTATTTTATGGGTAGGTCTTATTTGGGGGGAAACACGGTATTAAAATTAATTTTACCTGCTTTTAAAAGTTTTTTTAATGTGGCTTCTAGAAAATTTAAAATTCCATATATGGCTCACATTTGTGGCCTCTATTATATCTCTGTTGGGCAACACTGTTCTAGAATGAAGGAGGGGGGGCATCACTTCTGATTCCAATATTGAAACTCCTAGCTTTTCTCAATCTCATTACATTGTCATCACAGTTAATCTTAAAACACAATTTCAACCTTTTCCTTCCTCTTCTTTAGAAACCTTTCATAGATTCCTATCACCTATAGCAGGGGTCAGTAAACTAGAGTGCATGGGTCAAATGGCCCACTGTTTGTTTTTGTAAATAAACTTTTATTGGAACATAGCCCTTACTCATTTGTTTATGAATTGTTTGTGGCTGTTTTTGCATAATAAGGACAGAGGTGAGTAATTGTGACAGAGACCTTATGGTCTGCAAAGCCTGAAATATTTACTATTTACTATCATTTACAGAATGATTTGCTGTACTCTACCTATAGGAAGAACAACCCATATGCTTTAGTTGAGTATTCAAAACCAGTTCAGTTCAACAAATACCTACTATGTACCAGAAACTGTCGTAGATGCTGAGGATATAAAACTTCCCCCAACCCTCAACAAAAACCTGTTATCACTCCAGCTCTCAAGCAATTCACACTTTAATAGAGGACATAAAAAGATTTTCCTTGGAGAAGCAGCATAGGACAGGTTAAGAGTTCAGGCTCTGGAACCAGATCACCTGGTTTTTGAATCCCAGTTCTGCCACTTATTGACTGATCTTGTACCATTTACTTTACTTCTCTGTGTGTCATCTTTAAATTGATAACAGTATGTACCTCATAGAATTATTATGAGAATGCAATGAGTTAATACAAATAAAGTGCTTATAATAGTGCCTAGAGCATAATAAGCATTCACTGAACTTTAGCTATTAATAAAGTATAATTAATGCATGTAGTAATGGAAGTATACTAAAGTCATAGAGAAGGAAATTCACTTGAGGATAGTAGTAATGATCAAGGAACTCTATCTGGAGAAAAATAATACAGAATTTTGAAACCTATGATTTGACACCACCCTGATTTTTCTGTTTTATTTCCTAAGCTTGTCTTTCCAATATACTATTCACACAAGAGTTTTTGTTATCTTCTGAAGGTATCTGATACTCTCTCTATACCATATCTTTACTACTGCTGTTCCCTCTGCCTCAAATGCTTTTTCTTTCATAACCTTCAAGGTGTGTGTTAAATTACTTGACAATAAGGACCCTTCAAAGTTGCCTGTTTAAATTAATTGCCTTTATTCATTTATTAGAGTGGTGTAGGTGAAAGATCTAAGTTCTGGTTTGAGCTCTGCAATGTGACCTTAGGCAAGTAAGTAACTCTGTTAGCCTCAGGTTCTTTCTTTTTAAAAGAAGCAATATTTACTTAACAAGACTATTGTTAAATAAGGTGATATATGTAAAGTACCTGGCAGGTTCTCAGTAGTGTAGGTGTTCAGTGTTAGTAACCCTTCCCTCCCCTCTTTTAAAGCACCTAGTACAATCAGAAGCAAATCCAGGGAAAAGTCATTGAATCTGATCTCAATTGGAGAACATGGACCATGTTTATTTCTGTTTGTATCCCTAGCACCCACCACAGTACCTGGCTTAGAGTAGCTTTTATTTGTTTGAATTGAGAGTTTAAGGTCACAGCTACTGGGTGGCCGAGGTGGGCTAGAATCTAGTTCTGCTAATACCCAATGTTTAAGATACTTTTTATTTAAAAGAACACCTAGCAAAATCTAACTCACAGGGAGAATATTATATAGATTTATATATACACTTTGTTCAGAGTGTGGCATTTATGAGAAATAACATCATTTATTGAGTTTTTATTGATTTATATTGCTCTTATGACATTAACCATTGTAATGGAAAAAATAAGATTTGTGGTTTCAGATAGTGTATCCCTTGAAGACTCATATTTTTCTATATTTCTAGAGGTGTTTTTGAAGTAAAATTGGGGGAATGGATTTAATTTGTGGACCTTTTTTCTTCTAACATTTAGTGCATATAGGCATTTGGAATATATACAATAATATAATTAATATGATTGGTAAATTATAGTAATATAACTCTAATAGAATTATGTAAAGAACACTTTATTAAATGGATGCTTCTTGAATTTTTTTACAAATTTATGAAGTATGATAGGCTTTTAAAACTGAAATACCATATGAAGTTAGGTATCAACTGCAGTATCATACCACTATGTCAGTATAAACAAGAAAATACTTCAAAAGATCAAAACCAAACATAATGGCATTGTAGTCCTTCACAAACCTGATTGAATTCACTTATCTTCCAAATTAGGAAATTGAGTTTCTCCCTCAAGAAAGCTTAATTTAAGGAGAATTGGAGTAGGACTATAATGTGTTTCACATACATTGCTCTAGATACTAGAAAAATAGAGACAACACATTCTCTTGTTTTAAAATAGTTTTTCCTATCTTTGTGATATAGACCAGTTCTTTTTGTTCCTTTTCAGGTAACAAATACAAATTATGGTAACATTTAACCTCATCATTTGAACTAAGATTTAGCATCCAATCATATTCAACAAGAAATTTAACTAAGATTACACACTTTAAACTAATATAAAGTAATAGGTCAGAGTTTAAAAAAATCTAAACAGTTGAATCTAGCCTTGGTCAGTCGTTTCGAAGTTTTTCTATCAATACTCAGTTGCTATGTCTGTACTCTTTACTTCTGTAGTAGGTAGTAAAGTGTGGGAAAAGGTTTAAATCTTTAGAGGAATAGCTTAAAATTGAACAAATTGTTTGTTTACTTTTTTACCTGCACATCAAAGAACATTCTTTTTTAATTCTAGCAGAATAGTTTGAGAGCCACTTGTGCATAGATGTTTCTCACTAAGTTTTCCTGGCATTTTCTGAATTATTTAAGCATTTTTGCTCACTTTGATTAATTGAGCAAAATTTATGAGCCCCTTTATTTACATGCCTCTATCCAATTCTTAATACTCTATGGTGCAGTATAGAATATGGAACACTGGTCACTTCCTGTCAGGGTTTACAGTTACTCCAGGCTGAGATAGATAATAAACTTGTTGACAGTACTTCTGTGGATATGTTGCACAGAGAATATATTGAGCAAATTTAGTTTGTGGATCTGAAAAAACATTTTGTGTATGCATAAGTGTTGTAGGGAATATGTTATTTCCTTGAATTTAAACATTCTAAGCATTATTCCAACATTACTTAATATTTTAAGTTTTTAAAATGAAATCTCTCATAAGTCAGTTTGATCACTTGAAATGGTAATTTTTTTTAACGTGAAAAGTTGTTACTAAATTGATGGTTTATTTTTCAATAGATGATGTTATTTTAGTTGCAGGGCAGTAATGTTAATATACCAAGCTAGTACTAGGCACTCCACATCATTTATCATTTATCTCATTTAATCCTCACAACATCCCCATTTTACAGATGAGAAAAATTTGGCCTGAGGTTAAAAACTGCTACATTACGTAGTAGTGGAAAACTAAGAACTTAAATTTCAAATCCATTGTACTTTCCAAACATCTGTTAAGAGAACACCTGTGGAAAGTCTAGTAGCTTTAGACTGAAAATTTTAATTAATGCAAATGATAGTGAAAACTCATTTTATGTGAATGTTTCTGATAGTTGGACATATCTTTTCATACAGGAGAGTAAGTGTTAGAGTGAGCATTGAACTACAATCAGTTTCTAATCCAGTTCACAGAAAGGTTGGTATTTATTTATTTATTGAAATATATTAATTTCTGTACATTATAGATAATTATTTTTATTTCTGAGTCTGAGATCTGGCTGGGCACAGTAGCTCACTCCTGTAATCCTAGCACTTTGGGAGGCTGAAGAAAGAGGACCACTTGAGGCCAGGAGTTCAAGACTGGCCTGAGCATGAGCAAGACCCTGTCTTTACCAAAAATAGAAAAATTAGCTGCTCATGGTGGTGTGTACCTATAGTCTGAGCTACTCAAGAGGCTGAGCCAGGAGGATTGCTTGAGCCCAGGAGTTTGAGGTTGCAGTGAGCTATGATGATGCCACTGTACTCTAGCCAGGGTAACAGAGTGAAACCTTGTCTCATCTCAAAAGAAAAAAGATGTGGTTTTGTTACATCCATCTTGCTTTATAATTTTGGACCATTTTGTAACTGTTGCAAATCTAGGATGGTGGAATCTACTTAACAACTAAAAGATAATTATACCATATATTTCTAAAGCATACAAGAAGAATTTGGGGTGACAGTCTCCTTAGGTTTGCCCAGTGTACTTAGAAGTTGCTAGAGGAGCTGGGTGTGATCGCTCTCATCTGTAATCCCAGCTATTTGAGAGGCTGAGGCAGGAGGATCACTTGAAGTCAGGAGTCAAAACCAGTCTGGTTTTGCAAAACCCTATCTCAAAAAAAAGTTGCTGGAATATACACATATATTGCTGCCTTATCAAATTGTCATTTCTTGGTGTAAAAATGAGAACAGAATAAATTGGAGTACTGCAGGGAGATTTTCTTGAATGTTTTACTTTATCTTTTGAAGAGAGACATTTAAAGCATCAGTCCCATATGATCTTCAAAAGTATGAGTCATTAACAGAACTAAGGATATAGAATAGAGGGCTAAGAAATACAGCATTTGTTTTCTCTGTATTACAGCTTTCCCTGAACACATTCAGGGACCTAGTTAGTAGTAGTAGTAGCTTTAGTTTTTTAAATAGCATCCTGGGGTGGATTTCAAAAAGTACTTAAATAGAAGCTACACAAAAACAAGGCTTTCTGAGTCAGAGCAAATACCCAGATTGCTAATTTCCCCAGGTAGGGATTATATATCATACCTCTTATGTGTTATTGCTTATGCCTGCTGTACCTCTTCATTTTCTAGCTGTACTCATAAGTGGTTTAGATTTCTCTAGGACCTTAGCACTTCCTCAGTGGGAATGCGTAGATTTTATTTCATGCTTATTCTTAACCTGAATGCTTAGTTCTTTATTTGTCTTACATCATCTTATAGCTGTACCCTATTTTCCTTGCACCTGTGTTCTCTGAAGTACGTAATTTTGGTGTACTTTTTGCCAGCATTAGCTGCTATGATGATCTGCCACACTATAAATTTAACTACCTGGAAACTGCTTTTTTATGAAAGGTACCCACTTCATTTGAGACTGAAAACAGATGGGGTTCCATATCAATGGCCACCTGGAGTAGGAGAGAATAGGCTCTTCAGAAGCAGCACTGGCAACCTGTCACCTGACACCCCTGTCCTCTGCCTGACAGACAATGGCTCCTTCTTTTTCCTGGGTGGATGATTGTCAGTTCTGCTGATATATTTGCCACTTTTGAAATGCCAGACCAGTTAACTTGAGGGAAACTGAAAATATAATTAAATGATATGTTCATACATAAAGAATAGTTTTGTCATTGTGTCAGCAAGGGCTGGGTCTAAATTTTCTTAAGCCTTCAACTCTTAGCATTTAATTAACTGTTACCGGCCTCTGTGTGGCTCTCAAGGAGCAGAATATACCCCCATTTAAGATTCTAGCTCTCTAAAGACTAATAAAAAACCAGCAGCATCAGAACACAAAGCTATCTGAAGTATAACTGTGATACATTGATGTTATTGGATCATTACTTGCAAGAAGAAAGAAATTACTCTAAAAGCCTAATCTGCTGAAAACATTAAAAAACAACAAACTTTCTTTTAGGACTTAGTTATCCGTCTGACTGATGACATGGATCCATTTTTTCTATATAACCTTGTTATATCTGAGGAAGATTTTCAAAGGTAACTAATTTTTTTCTCATCTTATATTTAATCTAGGAATAAGTAAGTTTTTAAGTTTTATGAATGTATTGGCACTGTTCTCTTTGAAACACATACTTATTAGCAACATTTAGTTATTTTGAGAATATTGGACTATTTGTACTATAATTATTTAGGGTATTTTTGAAAATAAATATCTCATAGATTATCAGAATACTACCTAAACGACTCAGAAATTTGGAGCTTTAGCTAAATTTATTGACCTTTTTCCTCTCATAAGTTTTATAAAAATCAAAGTTCCCTAGCTTAGTTCTTGATTATGATAGATGTTCAGTGAATAAAAAAAGAATCTTTCAGAGTGTTAATTATAATTAAATATAATTTAATTTAAAGTAATTGCATTTTTAAAAATTTCTTTTTCTGTCTTCTGTGTAGTTTAAAATTCCAGCAAGGTCTTCTGGTAGACTTCTTAGCTTTCCCACAAAAATTTATAGATCTCCTTCAGCAGTGTACTCAAGAACACACCAAAGAAATTCCAAGGTAAGTCACATGAGAACACTACATTATTAAACTTCTTTTAAGACATATTCTTCAAAACACAAGTTGATGGCAAAATATTTTACATGTATTATAAGTATACCTGTTTATTTTTAAAATTGGAATTAGGGCTTTAAATCTTAAACTGTAAGGAATCTTTTTTTTTTTTTTTTTTTTTTTTTTTTTTTTTTTTTTTTTGAGACAGAGTCTCGCTTTGTTGCCCAGGCTAGAGTGAGTGCCGTGGCGTCAGCCTAGCTCACAGCAACCTCAAACTACTGGGCTCAAGGGATCCTCCTGCCTCAGCCTCCCAAGTAGCTGGGACTACAGGCATGTGCCACCATGCCCGGCTAATTTTTTGTATATATTAGTTGGCCAATTAATTTCTTTCTATTTATAGTAGAGACGGGGTCTCGCTCTTGCTCAGGCTGGTTTCGAACTCCTGACCTCGAGCAATCCGCCCGCCTCGGCCTCCCAGAGAGCTAGGATTACAGGCGTGAGCCACCGCGCCCGGCCAGGAATCTTGATTAAAATCAGAAATACTTACCTCTTAATTTTCATGTTTTGACATAGCCACTAAAGTTATTTGAAATATTTAACACATCAAGTATCTGTTTTTATAATGATCTGGGAAAAGGAGAAGAATAAGATTTTGTGTATGTGTGTGGTGCCTTATCCTGTCATTGTAAAGTTTACCATCAACTTTTATTTATTGGTTTCATAATTGTTGTTGAATCAATTATTTCATTAGGAACTACAAAATGATGCTTTTCTAAGCTGGGTGTGGTGGTGGAACGTGCCTGTAATGCCACCTACATGGGAGGCTAAGGCAAGAGGATCCCTTGAGCCCATGAGTTTGAGGCTGCAGTGAGCTATGATGGTGCCACTGCACTTCAGCCTCAGTGGCAGAGTGAGACCCTGTCTCTAAATAAATAAAAATAAAGAAATAATGAAATAAATTTTTTTTAAAATATGCTTTTCCAAATCCATCACTTCCCATATTTATTTAAGCATAATTCTTCCATAAAGAAAAACTTTCTCTTATCAATTGGGGCTATTTGATTACTCTGAAAAGTCATGTAGGAAAGGATAAATGCTTAATTTTGCTTTTAAATTGTCAGTTTTTAGAGTTAAGCTGGTACTCCAGTTACTTCTGTGGTGTTCAATGAGTTTTTGTTTTTAATTCTTGCTTTCTCTCTCATTTGTCTCTTATTATGAACTCATGAACTTATATATTTACTGTGTTTCAACCAATCTTTTTTCTGTTTTTTACCCAATTTATCTTGTCTTTTATCATTGAGAGTCCTTTGATATTGGCCCCTGTTTTCAATATGTGCCCTTTCCTGATTTTTCTAAATAGTGGAGCTCATGATTCAATGAGAGTGTTTCACAATTTCATAAATGTGTTATAATGTGACATTTCTTTTCAAAGGTTTTTACTACAGTTAGTTTCTCCAGCAGCTATTTTGGATAACTCACCTGTATCTTTAAATGTGGTAGAAACAAACCCTTTTAAGCATCTTACACACCTCTCACTAAAACTTTTACCTGGAAATGATGTGGAGATAAAGAAATTTCTAGCAGGCTGTTTGAAATGTAGCAAGGTAAGATTTAATTTTAAGTTATTGTTTTAAAATAAGTAACAAATGTCTTTACTACATCACTGAAGAGCTATATTGCCATAAGTTTTTGTTTTCTAAATAAAGTTTTATAACATGTAATGGATTTATTTTATTTTATTGTTTTTCATTTAATTAAGATATAATAAGGAGAGAATTGGAGCAGGAATTGAGAAATGTAGGTCCCAGAGTTGTTACTAATTTTCTGTGACTTTAAGTGGGTCACTTAAACTCTTGTATCATGATTTCATCAACTGGTAGATATGTATGAAAATATCTGCCCTATCTAGCCCATCTTAAATGACATAAAATATATAAAAGTGTCTTGAAAATAACAAAGTGCTATGTAAGCTATATGACACAATAGGAAACAATGTAGAGATGCTGCTTGGGAGTTTTTAGAAAGTCTTTGTAGTCAAGTGATCAGTGCATTTCAAACTTTAATGGTACACAGATTATCTGGGGATCTTCTTAAAAAGGCAAATTCTGATTTCGAAGATCTGAGAATGGAGCCTGAGATTCTGCATTTCTAACAAGCATCCAGGATGATGCTGATGCTGTATTTTGGTATGCTTTGAGTAGTATGGCTACAGATAATTGAATTGTAAATTACATTTTATTGTTTTTATAAATAGGAAGAAAAATTATCATTGACACAATCACTAGATGATGTTACTAGGAAACTGAACTTCACGCAAAAGGTAATTCATATTTCATTTTTTTTTAACTCACCCAGACATTGGCTCTGACTTCTTGACTCAATTCCAAGCTTTTTTGTAATTTTCTTTAAAAACATGCCACCATTGAATTTCCTCTCCTTTTTACCACCCTTTACCTGCCAGTTAATTATCTTAATCTGATGCTTTTTCTTTTATTAATACATATTTTATTCTGCCCACACATTTCTGTTATCTTCAATCTATGATATATTCCCTCCTTAGTCTTTAGTAAATAAGATAATATATAGTGTCTGTCATATATTAGTTCTCTACTCTCCTTTTATTCATCTCATTCCTCCAACCTAAAATGGCTTTTCATTTGCTATCTTCTAAACCTTTCCCTTCCTTCTTTTACATTTAGAATTAATTCCTCTGATAGGCTTAGCATCATTTCAGTCATAGCTACCATATTTCTGCCCTTAGATCTTGAAATTGCAGGCCAAAGTATCAGATAAGCTGCATGGCTTCAGGCAGAAAATATCCCTGCACAACATGGCCCTTTTTTTGTTACTTACTGGGTTTTATGTATAATATGTGAACTACTCCTTATAACTGACTTGCTCCATCCTGAGTTGCATTATTTCTTAATGCCAGAGGGGAGGATTTGGTGGTAAAAAGCCAGATTTAACGAAAAGCTTAAAAGATAGTTAAGCTTGACATAAGATTACTTTCATTCTAATCTTGATTTTCTCAAATTAAAAAAATCTGTGTAGGAAAAGGCTTTGAAGAGCTGTCCTGAAGAGCTGTAATTTTGTTTTCTTTCATAGCCTTGTAAATATTGCTGTGTTACAGTCAGAAGTATAACATACTCAGGAGAATATCTTAATATTTTATATTGAACTCTGTTATAGACATTATCAGAAAAAATCCAAGAATTAGATAAGTTACGGAACGAATGGGCATCACACACGGCAGCATTGTCAAATAAGCACTCTCAGGAACTAACAAATGAGAAGGAAAAAGCCTTGCAGGTAAGAACATTAAAGGAAACTGAAAATATATTTTTTATTACTATTGGCCATTTTGTTAATTATAAAATTGATATATTTTTGCTTTAAATTTTTCAAACATTACAGAAATATATAAAATAGAAAGTCTTTCTTTCAAAGTCTTACTACCCAGAGATAACCTATAAACATTCTTTTAATTTATTATTTTTTTAACTTTTCTGCATGTTAAACCTAGAAATGTGTAAGATAGAGAAACTTTTGTAGGTTGTACTAGAGAAACTTCTCTAATAAACTGTAGAAACAATCCCTTGAAAGTATAGTCTTTGAATAAACATTTTCATGTGTGTTTTTCAGACTTTTCTCTATATGTAAATCATATGCAATTTATAATATTTGTTTATACTTATAAAATTATAAATCATTTAAATTATATAATTTAATTAGGCATATATGTATACATACAGCGGGTTTTGGTTTTGTTCTATACTAATGGGGTCTTACTGGATATATTGATTGTAACTTTTTTTCACTTAACATGACATCATAGATATCTTTCTGTATCAGTTCAGATATTCCTTTTTAGTGGCTGCATAGTATTTATTGTTTGGATGTAACTTAATTATTTAAGTACTTACCCCCCAATTTTTTTTTTTTTTTTTTTTTTTGAGACAGAATCTCGCTTGTTGCCCAGGCTAGAGTGAGTGCCGTGGCGTCAGCCTAGCTCACAGCAACCTCAAACTCCTGGGCTCAAGCAATCCTACTGCCTCAGCCTCCTGAGTAGCTGGGACTACAGGCATGCGCCACCATGCCCGGCTAATTTTTTCTACATATATTAGTTGGCCAATTAATTTCTTTCTATTTATAGTAGAGACAGAGTCTCGCTCTTGTTCAGGCTGGTTTTGAACTCCTGACCTGGAGCAATCCACCCGCCTCAGCCTCCCAGAGTGCTAGGATTACAGGTGTGAGCCGCCGCGCCTGGCCCAAAATTTTGGTTATTGCAAACAATACTGCAATGAATGTTCTTTCTAGAGGTGAAATTGCAATGTATCCATATAAAATATTGGTGGATACTGCAGTTTCTGCCCAAAAAGGTTGAATCAAATGGAATCCATCCCAAAGATACTATGTGAGGATACTTATTTCCCCATGTTCTTGACATTATTATTAACCTCTTAATATTTGCCACCTGAGAGGTATTAAGGTAGTACTTGTTTTAATTTATATTGCTTTTATTTTTAGTAAAGATAAGCATCCTTTTTTTTTTCTTTTGAGACAGAGTCTCACTCTGTTGCCCATGCTAGGGTGCTGTGACATCAGCCGCACTCATAGTAACCTAAAACTCCTGGGCTCAAGCGATCCTTCTGCCTCAGCCTCTTGAGTAGCTGGAACTACAGGCATGTGCCACCATGTTCGGCTAATTTTTTATATATATTTTAGTTGGCCAATTAATTTCTTTCTATTTTTAGTAGAGATGGGGTCTCGCTCTTGCTCAGGCTGGTTTCAAACTCATGACCTTGAGTGATCTGCCCGCCTCGGCCTCCCAGAGTGTTTCTCTGTTTTATTCACTTTTCTTTTTCATAAAATTTTCTATTAGTCTTTATTTTCCAATTGTTAGCGTTATAAATCCATCCCCAAAATATTTTCATCTAATGTTCTTCTAAAAACTACTGTGCTCTTTGGATTAAAGCCGCTGTAGAATATTCTTTTGACAAATATTGCTTTTACCTCTATAAATTCTCTGTTTTCTTTGGGGCTTGATTATTTTGCTATAATTCTGAAACTACCCCTTCAAAAATTATTTTTTCTTTCAGAGTAGAAATATTTTTCTTATGTAATTATTCTAAAAATATTCACAGGATTCAGACATGAACAAAGTAGAAAATGTGAACTCTGTAATCCTATCCCTCACACTTGTTGTTTAAATAAAAATCCCTGGAATCTTAATAATTGCTAGGGTAAAACCAGTTCTTTATTTTTACTGACTTCGGCCACCTCTGTCTTTAGTATCTTTATCATTTTTACCAGTTTGCTCTGATTTTTTTTTCTTGATTCCTTCTTCAATGTGTTTTCCAAGATTTTTTCAATTTTATGTAGCCTTTTTCCTGTTTTATTTCTTCTTGCCCCTCTCCTCTCTCCTTTCCAGTTTTCCAAAAATGAAGGAATTCCTGAAGTAGTAATATAAAATTCCCAAAGCATTTTATGAGAGAGACACTCTCCTGTATTAGTGCTAAGAATTGTGAATGGGTATAACTGTTCTGGAATGTAATTCTGGAACTTATATCAAGCTTTATATTTGTTTATATTCTTTAACCTGTAATTGATCATAAAGAAATAATGTGAATTTTGGATGTACATATATGTACAAAAATATTAATCATAGTTTTATTTTTAATTGTGAAAAATTAGAACATGTCCATAATTGGGCAGGGGTTAAATGAATTATGGAGTAACCATGGAATGGAATGTTATGTAGCTATTAAAGTATTTACAGAGTTTTTTAAAGATGTGAGATGGTGCAAATGCTAAAGAAATAAAAATCATAATTAAATTGCATAAATATCTTGATCTTAATTCATTAAATTTAAATATGTATATTGTGTATGCATGTGGGATGTCAATACAAGTACATAAATGAATGGAAAGAAATATTCCTAAATATTAGGAGGACTCCCTGGATGGGATTATGAGTTATTTGTGATTTCCTCTTTTGCCTTTAGTAACATACTCAACTTTTTTTCGTTTTATTTCAAAATATTAAGGAGGTACAAATGTTTTTGTTACATGGATACACTATATAATTTTTTTGTTTTTATTTCAAAATATGTTTAACTTTCATAATCAGGAAAATAGACTATTTTAAAAAGGTATTTAGGATTTGATATTGTTCATTAACAGAAATTATTAAGATAGGTTTGTGATATGATTTAGACAGGCACTAGAGATTGCATAGTTACAATTATGCTCAAATTTTATTGGTAAAATGTGAACTAAATATGAGATTGGCCTAATGAACCAACCTTGCTGATTTTACAATTGTAGGTATTTTTCTATTGTCAAACATATTAATTTATATATGTACTGATTGTAAAAAACTGAAACATTATAATAGTGTTTAAAGCAAAAAGTAAAAGTTCTATATACCTGTTCATTTTTTTAGCACAAGTACATTCATACTATATATACTATTTTGCAGTTTGCTTTTTTTACTTAATCCTGTATCATTCTTCCCCTGATGTTTATTAAACATATGTGGGTTTAGGAGAAGCAGAAGTGATGAACAAGATTATTGTGGTAAATTTGCCTTTCTTGACCTTACTTTCTCTTTCATGAAATTCATAATTGAAAATAGACCCTTTTAAAAACAGAGTCATCTAATAATTATAAAGAAGAAATTACAGTTTTTTCCAAAATATTTTTATATTTGTATTTCTGATTTTTTTCTTTGAATTTTGGTACTATGTTTTTGTTATATAATAGGCACAGGTTCAATATCAACAGCAGCATGAACAACAGAAAAAAGATCTAGAAATTCTCCATCAACAAAACATCCATCAGCTACAAAACAGAGTGTCTGAGTTAGAAGCAGCTAATAAAGACCTAACTGAAAGAAAATATAAAGGAGACTCCACTATTAGAGAACTTAAAGCAAAACTTTCTGGTGTTGAAGAGGTATTGAATGTTGTGGATTTTTTTCCCCTCTAATTTAAAAGAATGCTTTAATTTGTTTACTTTATTGCTTATGTGGGTGCTGGTCCTCTGGATGCTCTGCACAGCTCTCTTGTGGTGTTAGGGTAATCTGTTCAGACAATGCAAAGAAAACTGAGAATCTGAAATTTGATAAAAATGCTAATTCAGAACAGAACGGAGGTGAACTTGGATAATTTTAGTTAGAGTCTTAAACAGCTTACTGGCTCAGCTCTAGGATTCTTGAGTGTATTTTTAATATTAGCGTGGCATCTGTCTCTCATAGGGTGTCATTGTTGACAGGGGTGGTTCGTTTCCTCAGCCAACTCAACATATCACACAATTATATGAAGTTTAGTGTCCAGTAATAATAATGATAATAGTAATAGTAAAGATAATAGCTAATGCTTACTGAGCATTTGCTATGTGATAGGCATTTATTAGTGCATTTAGCTGTTATAACAATTCTTTAAGGGAAGTTTTATTATTATCCCCATTTTATAGATGATGAAACTAAGGTACAGAGACATTAACTTGTGTAAGGTCACATCCAGTAAGTGGAAGGCAAGGATTGGAACCCATTTGTTATTTGCCTATCTTTTGTATTACCTTGTTCTCTCAGCCAACAAAGAAATTTTTAAAATATTGCTGTAATGGCACATTTGTTGATGCTTTGGCACTGATGATAGACTGTGTAGCATTATTGTACATTATTGTCATATGAATTATCAGGAAATATATATAGATTTTCAAAATCTATCATATTTAAATAGAAAGATCACCAGTGTTATTCCAGTTCACAAGACTTTTCCACATCCATTTCTCCAGTCTATCCTGCTTAGAAGCTCTAATGTCTGATCAATTTTATGTTCATGTCCTCATAGTGTTTTGCCCCAACAATAGACATCTTCAGTTTTTCCTACTTACACACTTCACATCAGTTAGTAAAATATTTCAGACTTCATGATATATTGGTTGTCTAAAAGATTCATTATAATGCTATGTGATTTCTTCTGTCTCAGCCCTGAAACTGGCCAGTATATAGACAGTCTTCATTATGTCGATTTTTATATAATCTAATCAAAGTATATCTTTCAAGATTTGCATAAGACTTACAAATAATGAGTCCTGGGAAGTTTTTTTTTACTTCTGAGTATTCATTATTTAACTTTCCTAAATTATACTCTTTAGGCATTACTGCCCTTAAAATAATAATTGTTATCATTTATTGAGTATTTACTATATGCCAGCCACTGAACAAGGCAATTTAAGGATTTTTATGAAGATTAAATGAAATAATTTATTAAGTATTTGTTATCATTTCTGTTGTACAAATGAGGGAACTGAGGTTTAGGGAAATTAAGTAATTCTCAAGATCACAGAATTTAAATTCTGTTTGATTCTATGCTCCTAAAACCACTATAGGATAATACTGTAAAATTAATTTTTTAAAATTTGTTAAAGACTAAAACTATCTAGGAATACTATATACTGAACTGTGTATATCAGTATTTGGGTTAGTATTAGCTGATTGAGAAGTAATCTATTTTAGATTTTTTAGATAATTAACAATTGTCATTTGTGCTTCAAAGAGTGAACCAAAAGGAAATTCAGAAATTTTGCCATATTTTTTGACATGGAAAAATATTTGTAATATATTAGGTGAAGAAGATAGATTATAAACTGAACAGTATGAGCCTTTAAAAAAAATCTGTAGATAAAAGTAACAGAGAAAAATGTTTATTCTAGATTGTGGCTCTCATCCTTGTCTATCCTTAGAATAAGTTGGGGAGACATCAGAAAATTCTTGTTAAAAGTTTTTAAAAGTTGTAGTAATTTATTCACAAATCAGGATTGTTTTATATTCCCTTAATATGATTGAATGAAATAGTAGTGTATTTTATAATTGTATTCTAAATCTATGTTACACATAACATAGAGAGATTTTCATGTTTAAGAAACAATATGAATTAGAACTTTAAAATTAAAAAAATATTTTTGATATTTTAAAGATCTTAACTATAAATAACTAGACCACCCAACTTCCCCTTTTCATAATATATAATTTAATTTTTCTCCCTCTAGGAGTTGCAGCGAACTAAGCAAGAAGTCCTGTCTTTGCGAAGAGAGAATTCTACACTAGATGCTGAATGCCATGAGAAAGAAAAGCATATTAATCAGCTACAAACAAAAGTGGCAGTTTTAGAACAGGAAATCAAGGATAAGGACCAGCTTGTTTTAAGAACAAAAGAAGCATTTGATACAATCCAGGAACAGAAGGTCTACTTTTAAATTTTTCTAAACAAAGCGATCATATTTATAAGTGATGCTCTTCCTAAATAAACACAAATGCCCTAATTATTCATGTTTTTAAAAATATATATCAGGTGGCCTTAGAAGAAAATGGGGAGAAAAATCAAGTACAGCTAGGAAAACTTGAAGCTACAATAAAATCATTATCAGCAGAACTTCTGAAGGTTGGTTTTAAAAATTTAGTAGAATATTAATATTTCATCAGCTTATGTGGAGATATACATATCATCTCTTTTACAGGCAAATGAAATTATCAAGAAGTTACAAGGAGATCTGAAAACTCTAATGGGTAAGTTGAAACTGAAGAATACAGTTACTATTCAGCAGGAAAAACTCTTGGCTGAGAAAGAGGAAAAATTACAAAAGGAGCAAAAGGAATTACAAGATGTTGGACAGTCTCTTCGAATTAAAGAGCAAGAGGTAGTTAATATTTTATAATTTTGTATTACTATTTTATTTCCTCAGATGTATTTTTAAAAATTTCTACTTTGTTAGTTAGTGGGTTTGTCCCTTTTTTAAATCAAAGAACACTAGATTCAACAGAAGTTAATAACCTATTTCACTTTGAAAAGTTAATTATCATGACTCAGATACTTTGATTGCTTGATTGCTCATATATCTATATGTATATACACATAAGTATTTTATTACAAAGTTGAGCCTAATCCCTTTATTCTCATTTAATATCAGTATTTAATTAATAATAAATGCATTTCTTCAGTTTTTATTTAATCTTTATTTTGCTTGACTTACTGTGAGGATTGGAATATTTCAGGTGTGCAAGTTACAAGAACAATTAGAAGCTACAGTTCAAAAACTTGAAGAAAGCAAACAGCTTTTAAAAAATAATGAAAAGTGTAAGTATGTTACATTTATATGTAAATGAGGTTTATAATTTTCTTAACCTAAAAATTTTATTTGAATTCATAAAAGTGTGGGTAAATCAATATATTGCTATATATAAATAATTTGTGCTTTTAATATGCTATCTTAATGTCTTTGCTATAGTAAATTATATCAGTTACCCAGTAAAATAGTTATCATAATTATGAAGAAACCATATCACATGTATTTAACCCCAAATTAAAACTATTTAATATGTTGAATATAATTTACTGTTTAAATTTTTTACTACTCCTTTTTAAAAATTGCTGTTCACCTAATAATAATGATATGAATTGTTTGAAACTAAAATATAAGATTAAGCTTCTAACATTTTTCTCAGTTTCTAGTACCTAAGTATCAGACATTAAGATTGTGAATACAGTAAACTGTATTCTAGAAGTGAAAGCTTTCAAAAAGATGCTTGACTGGCAGAAATATGTGCTTCTGAAAGTAATAGAAAAAGGAGTCCTGTGTGACAGTTGCTAAAATAAGAATCTTTAATTACAAACATTTAGGTGAACCTATATTGTTCTCCTATGATGTAAGGTCATTGTAAAAACTTATAATTTTAAAAATCTTAATAAAATTGCTTAAAATGATCAAAAAATAAAAATAGTCAAATTACTTTGACGTTTGCTCTTTTATTTAAGTAATCACATGGTTAAATAAAGAATTAAATGAAAATCAGCTGGTGAGAAAGCAAGACGTATTGGTACCTTCTACTACTCCACCTGCACATTCTAGCAGCAACACAATCAGAAGTGGAATTTCTCCTAACTTGAATGTGGTAAGATTAAAATAAAGTGTAAGTGATCTTAGTGAATTTTCTGAAACAAAAATATTCCCAGATTGTTAGGAAGTTTCCATGACTTAAGGTGTTGGTACCAATACAGGCTGAAGTCCTACTATCATTAGCACTAAAGTAAAGTTTAAGTTGCCCCTGAAGTGGGACAAAGGCATATATGCTTTTAACAAAAAGGCTGTGTTTCAAGGGCACACTTCTTCATAAAACTTTACTGGGTATAGAAATCATTCAGTACTAACTAAGGTAATTCCAAATATGCTGAAAAACTTTAAAACGTACACATACTATATTTAGGAGACTTAAAGAAGAGAGAATTTAGGGTTTGGGCACAAGGAACTATGATAGAAGAAGCCAAAACTGAATTTTGTCAGAAAAAAGAGAGGAAAAAGAAAAGCCCCGGGACCAGGGTTGTCAGCTCAAGATTCTAGAGAAACTGGTATGAGATGTAAGCTTTCTAGCTCCCAGGACTGGGTCTTTTGCTTTTTTCTTGCGAGAAAAAAAATGGAGAATAAGAAAAGTAGCTCTTTACATTTGGAGATGTCCTGCTACTATCAGGTGGCTAGGCCTAGGTGCTGCTGCTAGGAGCTTGCCTAGTGCTCTCAGATAGGCTTTGGGGCTCTCCTATTGAACATAACAATTTCATAGAACGTCAACATCAGACAAGGTCACTCTGTGACCATGATGGATCAGGACAAAATTAAGGCTACTCCATAATCGTGTCTGAACACAGACAAAAATATGAACATTTTAATTTATTTTTTTGAATTACAAAGCTACTTTTAATACTTTGGGGTGAGCCCCACAGGAATAAAAAACTCTGGGAAGGATAACCCCCTCACCCCCAGGAGTGGCCCAGGGGGAGAGAGGCTACTTGAGGGGAAGGAAGCACAAAAGGGACCGGCTGCAGACTCAGGGCAAAGGGAATGCCATAGGTGCTGGGACCCATGAGCATTACTGGAGGAAACGCGAGCATGGTGGGACTGGCTCCAGGCACACAGGCAGGAGGGTTGGACACGAAGCCACAAAGCTACTTGGGTTCCTCCTTCGCGTTGCCTTTTTCTGCTTCTGCTGCATGATCTCTCAGTCCCTCTGCTTGTGGGCGGTAGCAGAAAGCCCATCATCTCGGCGTTTTCCCTTAACCGAGTCGCTCTACATTTTCTTATTCTTCTGGCAGGCGAGCTCACGCTGCTCACCGTGGGTCATGGTGACGGCCGCTCCTGCCTGCCTCCGTTGCGTTCCCTCGTTCTGTCCCATTATGAACATTTTTTTTTTTTTTTTTTTTTTTTTTTTAGCGACTGCAATCATCTGGCATCATTATGAACATTTTTAAACCACAAACATGGCCACACATCCTCTTCTCCTGGCTAACATGAGTGGCTGCTGCTTCTTTACCAGTTATAGCTTTGGCCTTAATGCATTCCTCCTCCCTTATTAGTTAGGGTTTATTCAGATACCCAGTCATATCTTTATTCCCACTTCCTGATAGCTTCCCATCCATAGCAATGCCCCAGTTTCTTAAATTTTCTCTTAAATCTCCTATCATTGTCTAAATCCATAAAGTAAGTTCCATTTAACACCCACTTACTGAATTACCCTGTAGTTCTCCATGGTGTGCAGTTTCCCTTGTTGCAAGGAGGAATAATAAACCCAGCTTGTACATCTATGGATGTGTTCCTGGTGGTCTTCTGATGGAAGGCATTGGTAGACGGTTTGAAATTCACATACCTAATTGAATTTTTAATCTACTCTGGCAAATCAGATAGTACTAAATGCCTAAAGAATGGAAAAAATTGCTGCTAAATTGGAAAAAGCTACAGAAGTGCTTGAGTCTGAATTATAAACTTGAAAAAATTTAACTGGCTTAATCTTGAATGACTGGTGATAGACAGCTGTGTGAAAGAAATTTTTGTTGTGCAGCCATTGGTCTGAACAGATGCTTCTTAAGATTTTTGTTTCAGTTGGTCTCTTACAAAAATAAACTGTTTTTATAACATTGGTTAATAGTGATGCCAGAATATTGAAAATTAGTGCAAATCCAATTATTGTCTCAGTCCATTTAAGAACACTGATCTTTTTACTCAGTTTGACAGAAAATTTTTATTTTATCTTTGATTAGCCTATTGATCTCTGACTCCGTATCCCCAATTCCTCTGCTTTTCAGGAACCCTAGAATAAAACAAGATGGTTCAGAAGTCTTTGTTTTAACAAAGTACAAGGGCAGGTCCAGTAGTTTATTTTATCCAGGCTTGTACAACCACTCAAAAAAACTGTCTGGTTCAAAGGTATCCCAGCTTCATGCTATATAATAAAGCAGAGTTTTGTGGTATCATAAACAAATTGGCCTCTGAGATAGCGCTCTTAACTGTTAGCTATTATAACACATGCTAATGCCTCCTGATTAATAAATACTATTTAGAATTTCTCATTTTTAATCATTTTTATGTTTTTATTTTTAGGTTGATGGTAGACTAACTTACCCAACTTGTGGGATTGGCTATCCTGTCTCCTCTGCATTTGCATTTCAAAATACCTTTCCTCATTCCATATCTGCCAAAAATGCCCTCCACTCAGTTTCAGGACCAAAGGTAACCTAATTAACTAATACTTTTTCTGGAAAAATATAGCAATTTATTAGCATACAAATATCTTTTATCTTTTATAAGTTCATTTTTTATTTGGTCAGTTGCTAAATATTAGGTAATATATTAAATTGAATACATTACTGAATAGTATATATGCTTATAGAAATTATGTGTACTGTATTTCTTGAGTCACTATAATTTATAAAAAACTGGATATCAGTCTGCTTAAACCTTATTTCTAATCAACCTCTCCATTTTTATTCATTCTGCTTATATTAATATATCCTACAATTCTCAAGCATAACTAGCATTATTGACAAGAATATACTGCTGGAATATTAGCTTTGGTAACATTTTTGGATTTTGTTGCCAGAATTTAGAGCTCTGGTAGGGCAGCTTATATCAAATTCTACAATGTAGTTCTGGCAACATTATCTCAAATAGTGTATAACTAGCAATCCCTCCAACCCTTGATTTATTTGTTAAGACTTTCTTTTACCCACTTGAGTTCTTCATCATCACTATTATTACTAATGTCTTAGTTTTTTATGTGTATACATATATTTATAGATAAGTACCATTAGGAATATATATTGTTTTCATATGTATTACAATTTTATTTTCACAATAATTTAATCCACCCAGACTAGACACTGCTTTTATTTTTATTCCTAAATTCAGGTCCAAGTTGATTTTTTTCCTACATCATGGAGACAAACATTTATGAAAAAAATGCTTTATAAAAGATAGAATTTAAGACTTTGAAACTGGTATAAACTCTCTTATAAACTCTTTTTTTTTTGGGGGGGGCAAACCACGTGGCTTTATTATACACTCATGGACGAGGTTCTGGGGCCCCAAGAGCAGGGAGCCCTCTTATAAACTCTTTTATCAAATTAGGTCTGGGCTCTTCTAAAAATAAGTTGGCTGTGTTGCTCTTTTTAGCCATAGCTTTATTAATTATCTGGAGCTATAGAGAATTCTCAATGAAATGAGAATTAAATCTGAGTTTTTGTGCTTAGATTACTGTTATGTAAAGAATATTTTGAGGCATTTAATTGGCTCTTCATGCATTGCTTTTTAAGGAGAATTAGATATGTGCATTCAAAAGAATACTATTGTTCTATGATATAAATATCAGTATACTCAAGTGTGATTACATTTGGGATCATTTTTTTTCTTGAGAATTATGATGAAATTCACAGTTTTTTATTTTAAACAACTTTCCAGGAAAAAAAATGTGTGTGTGTGTGTGTGTGTGTGTGTGTGTGTGTGTGTATAAAACATACAAAATGAGGACAAGAACTATTATAGTTGCCTGCTTGGTAGAATAATATAACTTATAAAATAATGAGATTACTTTTTTTGTAGGTATTGTGGAATCACAGGAATCATTATAACAAGAATATTCTTAAATATAGGAGTAAGACTTTGTGTTTTTTATATCATTGCTCTCCATATTCTTTTTTTTTTGAGACAGAGTCTCACTCTGTTGCCCAGGCTAGAGTGCCGTGGTGTCAGCCTAGCTCACAGCAACCTCAAACTCCTGAACTCAAGCAATCCTTCTGCCTCAGCCTCCCAAGTAGCTGGGACTACAGGCATGTACCACCATGCCCAGCTAATTTTTTCTATATATTTTAGTTGGCTAATTAATTTCTTTGTATTTTTTTAGTAGAGATGGGGTCTCACTCTTGCTCAGGCTGGTTTTGAACTGACCTTAAGCAATCCACCTGCCTCAGCCTCCCAGAGTGCTAGGATTACAGGCGTGAGCCACTGTGCCTGGCCTCCATATTCTTTTGATCATGTATTCCCAACAGTAAGAAAAAACCCTAAAACAAACAAAACACTTTGAGCTCTAATTCATGAATATTTATGAATTTATGCATATACTGCTGAAATAGTTTATTATATACAATATAATTTAGTAGTTAAAGTGGAATCTGATGTTAGACTTTAAATCCTGCTTCTATCAATGTAAAGTTGGGGAAGCCACTAAAAAACAAACAGATAATATCCTACTCTTATGCTTCATTTCCCCACATGTAAAATGGAGTGATAATTTTCTCTACCTTACTGGATTATTGAGTTAAATGAATTAATGTATTTGCTCAGAATAGTGCCTGATACATAAGTGCTCCATAAATGTTATCTACTATTATTAATAATAAAATATATTCAAAAATAGAAATTAAAGAATGAGATTACAAATGGATATAAATTGAAGTTATAAGATTTTCTTCTCCAACCTCAATGGATGGTCTTAATCACTGCCTTCTTTGGTGGCCATTGGTGTAGGTAGTGTTTTTTTTTCTTCTTTTTGAGACAAGAGTCTTGTTCCATTGCCTGGGCTGCCTAGATCAATACAAAAATTAGCTTAGTGTGGTTTTTGCACACCTGTAGTCCCAGCTACTAGGGAGGCTGTGGCAGGAGAATCCTTTCAGCCCAGGAGTTTGAGGTTACAGTGAGCTGTGATGATGCCATTGTATTTTGATAGTGTTTGGCCCCAGCGTGCATCCAAACACAGATTTTTTCTAGAGATAGCATTACTTGGTTTGATTAACCATCTCATTCACTGGATGATTCTAAATAAATTTTCTGTTTATTTAGTATTAACTATTTTAAAAAAATAGATAATGTATGAGTATAAGAAGCTTCCTGAGGTACATGAGGATACTACTGTCTAAATGTCTGTACTGTGATCCCTATTCTCTCTGCAGAGAAAAACATTTTGAAATTTCTTATGATACATTCCAAAAATATTTAAAGCATATACAAGAATATATGTGCATGCATATATATGTATGTATGTTCATATATATATATATATATATGAGTGTCTATATAGGTGAGCATAAATAGTACATGCCTACTGTTCTATGCCTTGCTTTTTTAAGTAGTTTAATTTTTTTTTTTTTTTTGGGAGACAGGGTCTCACTCTATTGCCCAGGCTGTAGTCAGTGGTGTGATCATAGGTCACTGTAACCTCAAACTCCTGGGCTCAAGTGATCCTCCTGCCTCACCCTCTGGAATAGCTGGGACTACAGGAGCATGCCACCACACCTGGCTAATTAAAAAAAACTTTTTTGTAGAGACATGGTTTTGCTTTGTTGCCCAGGCTGGTGTCAAACTCCTGGCCTCAAGCAGTCCTCCAGCCTCAGTCTCCGAAAGTGCTGGGATTACAGGCGTGAGCTACTGCTCCCGGCCTATGCCTTGCTTTTTTCATTTGACATTATCATCATGGAATAGGCCCATTTCAGTGTATCAGAATGTAAGTTTTTGTTTGTTTTTAATGATGTCATAGTATTCTAGTATGTGGATATACTATAATTAACTAGTACTGTTTATGGGTGATTGTTTGTTTAGGTTATTTTATTTATTTATTTATTTTTGAGACAGAGTCTCACTCTGTTACCTGGGCTAGAGTGCCATGGTGTCAGCCTAGCTCACAGCAACCTCAAACTCTTGCACTCAAGCAATCTTTCTGCCTCAGCCTCTCGAATAGCTGGGACTATAGGCATGCGCCACCATGACCGGCTAATTTTTTCTATTTTTGGTAGAGACGGAGTCTTGCTCTTGCTAAGGCTGGTCTCGAACTCTTGAGCTCAAATGATTGGCCCACCTCAGCCTCCCAGAGTGAGCCACTGTGCCCAGCCATTTAGGTTGTTTTTAATCTATTAGATGCTTATACAATGCTACAATGCCTATCTTTTGTGCATACATCTTTGTGGCTTTTACAAATAGATTTATAGGATAAATTACTAGAAATAACTGGATCCAAGGCATTTTTGCCTGTCTGGTGGCTGAAAATAGTATCTTATTATATTGTTAATTATTAATATCATCTTATGTATTTATGGGTTATATTTTCTCTTTGGTAAAATTCTTGTTCATTTCTTTTATTCATTTTTTTATGTTTGTTTTTGGTTTTGTTTGTGTGTATGTGTATATGTGTGTGTGTATTTATGTATGGGGTCTCGTTACATTGCCCAGGCTAGCTTCTATCTCCTGGGCTTAAGTGACAGCTCCCAGCTTAGCCTGAGCACCTGGAACTACAGGTGCATGCCATTGTGCCTGGCTTTTTCTTTTATTCATCTTTTTGTTTACGATAGTTAACCTTTATAAAATGATTTTATAAGCATTCTTTATATATTCTGGACACTAGTCTGATGTTGCTTTTATGTGTTATTTGCAATTTTTGGATTATCTTTTTACTCTCTTCATTATGCTTCCTTTTTTGAAATTTAAAGATTTATTAAGGTATAATTTCCATATCATAAAATTCTTCCACTGGAAGTTTATGGTTCAATACTTTTAGTCAGTTTATAGAGTTGTGAAACCATCACCACAGTTCAGTTTTAGAATATTTACATTACCCCAAAAATTCTCTAGTGCCTGTTTTCAGTTAATCCATACTCCCGCCTCCAGTCCTAGGCAACTACTGATTAGTTTTTTGTCACTATAAATCCTGAAATAAAAATAAATAAATAAAATAAATTTGCCTTTTTAAACTTCATATAAATAGAATCATAAAATAAGTAGGTTTTTGGTGTCTTTTCACTTTCACTAATAACATGTTTGAGGTTCATCCAGGTTGTATGAAGTTGTATGAAGACTTCACATTTATTGGGGGTGAATACCTAGGAATGGAATGGCTGGTGGTATATGTTTGATTTTTAAGAAATTACCAACTTTTCCAAAGTGGTTTTACCAGCTGTTAGAAGGATGATGAATGACTTGAACTCTTAGACTGCTGGTGGTAAATGTTGTTTAACAATTGGCAAAACATTCAAATAGATGTTTCACCAAAGTAGATTTACTGATGTCAAATAAGCAGATGAATATTCAACCTCATTAGCTTTTAGAGTAATGCAAATTAAAACCACAACAAAGTTCTACACATGTATTAGAATCACTAAAATTAAATATCTAATATGTGTTAAACAAGTTTATTCATCTTCTAAGTTATGAGTTCTTTGTATGTTCTGGATACAAGTCCTTTATTAAGTATATGATTTGCAAATATTCTCTCCTAATGTGGCTTCCCTTTTCATTTTCCTAGTTGGATCTTTTGAAACATAAAAGTTTTTAATTTTTGATGAAGTCCACTTTATCAAATTTTTTTCTTTCATGGATCATCCTTTGGGTGTCATGTCCAAGAACTCTTTGTCCAACCACATGTTGAAAACATTTTCTCCTGTGTTTTATTCCAGAAGTTTTATAGTTTTAGCTATTACATTTAAATCTATGATCCACTGTGATCTGTTTTTGTGTATGGTGTAAAGTAGGGGTCTAAGTTCATTTTTTTTTCTTATGGATATTCCAAGTATTTCAGTACCATTGTTGAAAAGACCTTTTCCCTGTTGAATTGTCTAAACACCTTTGTTGAAAATCAATTGACTATAAATGTAAGGATTTTCTTCAGGACTCTCAATTCTGTTTCATTGATTTGTATGCCTATCCTTGTGCCAATACCATACTGTCTTAACTACTATGACTTTATATTAAGTTTCAAAAGTGGATAGTATAAATCCACCAACTCTATTCTTTTTCAAAATTTTTATATTCTTTACAATTTTTAGATCCTTTTTCATGTTTATATAAATGTTTGATCAGCTTGTCAATTTCTATAATATAGTCTATTTGGATTTTGACATAGGTACATTGAATTTATAGGTCAATTTTTGAAGAAACACTATTTTGACAATATCTTATCTTCCAATCCATGAACCTTAAGAATCTCTCCATTTAGTTAGATCTTTTTTAATTTCTTAGTGATGTCTTGCAGTTTTCAATGTACATGTCTTGTATTTCTTTTGTTAAATTTATTCCTAAGTATTCCTTTTGATTTTTGCTGATGTAATTGCTTTAGTAATTTCTATGTCAGAATATTCAATGATATATAGAAATGTAATTGATTTTTGTATATTGATTTTGTATCCTGAAACTTTGCTACTCATTTATTAAACTCAATTTTTTTTTTGTAGATTCTGTTTGACGTTACACAAAAACTATTGTTTCATCTGAAAATAATGACAACTTCAGTTCTTCCTTTCCAATTTGGTTGCCTTTTATTTATTTTTCTCACCTTATTACAATTTAAGTAAATGTGAAAGCAGACATGCTGGCCTTTGTGCATTGTTTTTTGTTTTCCATTTTCTATCTACTATTGACTGTTATTTTCTTTGTTTGCTCTGGTTTACAATATACGTTTTCATCTTATCATAATCTACCTTCAAATAATAGTATATTGCTTTCCATGTAAAATAAGAACCTTAAAATAATATACTTCCATTTCCTCCCTCCTGTCCTTTTGCTACTGTTGTCAAAATTTTACTTTTACATTTGTTATGAATCCCACTTTTTTTTGCTTTAAACAATCAAGTATATTTTAAAGAAATTAATGAGTATAAGTCTTTAGTTTACTCATATATTTACTATTTACATACTCTTTATTTCTTTTTGTAGATCTAAGTCTTCATCTGGAATCATTTCCTTTTTCTTTAGTAACTTTAAGATCTCTTACAGTACAAGTCTTTAAGATTTATTACAGTGCAGGTATGTAGGCAATTCTTCTGCATTTGTCCTGGAATATTATTATTATTATTATTATTATTTTTATTTATTTATTTATTTTTTTTGAGACAGAGTCTCACTTTGTTGCCCGGGCTAGAGTGAGTGCCGTGGCGTCAGCCTGGCTCACAGCAACCTCAATCTCCGGGGCTCAGCGATCCTTCTACCTCAGCCTCCCGAGTAGCTGGGACTACAGGCATGCGCCACCATGCCCGGCTAATTTTTTTTTTTTGTATATATATTTTTAGTTGGTCAATTAATTTCTTTCTATTTTTGGTAGAGACGGGGTCTTGCTCAGGCTGGTTTCGAACTCCTGACCTTGAGCAATCCGCCCGCCTCGGCCTCCCAGAGTGCTAGGATTACAGGCGTGAGCCACAGCGCCCGGCCCTGGAATATTATTTTGACATCATTTTCTCTGCATTTAAAATTCTAGGTTGACAGATTCTTTTTTCCTTTCTGTATTTTGAAGATGCCATCAATGTTTATCATGTTTTCTACATATAAAGTGACTTTCTTCTCTGGGTGTTTTTAAGATTTTCTTTTTAGGATTAATTTTCAACATCCTAATTATGTGCTTGGTGCATGTGCATCCATATGCACTGGGTTTTTGTGAGGCTCTTCAACTGGTGGGGTTTATAGTTTTCATCACTTTAGGAAATTCTGGTCATTATTTCTTCACATTTTTTTTCTATTATCTTCTCTTCCTTTGGTACTCCTTGGTACTCCAATTATACTTGGTTGATCACATAATATTGTCCCATTGAGACTGTCCATTTATTTATTTAATTATTATTTGCCTCATTTTATATAGATTCTAATTCTCTCAAAGTTTTTTTTTTTTTCTTTTCTCTTTAGCGTTACGAGGGTGTATCTAAAGTACCTTCTACTCAAGACATGGTTCACCCCTAATACAAAGGTGTGATCCTTCATGGCTCTCCACTCTAGCCAAGGACTCTCTGCTTATGAACCTTGGAAATTATGCAGCTTAAAATGCTCCTGTCTTTATTTACTCATCTTTGTGGAGTTTTACTGTATGCATGTACTTAGTACTCAGCAAAGACTCAAGGAGATCAACAGATTTCTAGGAGACTATTCACCATATAGCAGCCCTGCAGTCTCTAGCCACCCAACCTCCCTAAATTCTCATCTTGATCCCCTCAGTTCAGCATTTGTGTTCTTCCTCTGCACTTGTTGGCAGGAAAGTGGCTCCAACAGAAAGCTGGATTGATTATAGGAATAACAATTCACTCAGAAATTACAGTCCTGCGCTACCTGTGGTCTGATATCTGAGGACATTGTTTTCGTTTATTTTGTCTATTTTTAAAATTGTTTATGGTTGGTGACTGGAAAGTATTATGTATTAATATCTGGTATCTTTTTAAAATTTTCTTCCCTCTTATTGCATGTTTATTTTTCTATAAAAAATATTAGAATCAGTTTGTCTTGCTTTAAAAAGCCTATTTGTGTGTAATGTAATTAAGTGTAGGTTAATATAGGAGAACTGGTATCTTTACATTATTGAACTTTGGCAGCCAAGTACAGCAGCATATATCTTCCTAATTTATAATGTTATATTAAGTTAGTATCTGTTCCTACTTTGAGTTTTCACCAAAAATTGATGTGTATTGTTTTCTTATGCCTTTTCTTTTTGTATATAGGTGGTCATGATTTCTTTGATCTATTGGTTTAATGATATATGTTTATAGACTTCATAATATAGAGCCCATTTATACCTTCCTGTTACAAAACCCACTCAGTCATAGTACATTATTACTTTAAGCTACTATATCTTATTAATAAATGCTAATATTTTACTCTAGGTTTTTACATAGATTCTTGATTACTTTTGACTATTTTAAAATTCAAATTCCAAGCCTTCATTTAGAATCCTTAAATAAATATAATAGGCTTTGAAAGTCATGAAAAGAGAATAATTTTCAGAATGTAAGAGGTAAATGCATTATTGTTGTGCTTGGTTACTTTTAATTCTGGAACACTTCATTTGAATGATTTTTAGTGTTCACGTTTTTCTTTCAAACTAATTAAGAGAATCATTTTGTGTTATTCGTCTTGCTTATATGACAGGTACTTTTTTGGTAAGGAAAAATAGGATTCTTTATATTAAATCTTCTCAATAGAATGTGCTTGTGTTATAAAATATAGACGAAACCTGTATTTTTATAAAAGATTTATCAGAAAAACAATTTCACCACCTATCTCAATATAGAACTCAGTTGTCATTAATTCAGTTACGAGATGTTTTTCCTCTTCACAGGTTCAGTTTAACTTGCAATTTACAAAACCAAATACATCGCTAGGAGATGTTCAGTCAGGAGCAACTATGCCTTGCTCAGCTGATAAGGAAAAGTAAGTATTTATTGACATAAAATTTAATGTTTATACTTTTGAAGGCTATCTTAAAGAATTTTTATCGGTGTTTGAAAGCTGTGGTGCCCACCTATATATCTGATACATTTTAAGTTATTGGTCAGTGGAATTTTAAGTTGAGTCACTTTTACCTATAAAAAATAGATTTCTCATCCATTTTTTAAAATTTTGGGATACTCTTGAGACACACAGTAAAATTTTATTTATCTTAAGAGATTTTCCTACATAACTCAATATTGCCCTTTTAAGTATTTTTGGGCATAAACATAGAAATCTTTTTTTTTTTTTTGAGACAGAGTCTCGCTTTGTTGTCCAGGCTAGAGTGAGTGCCGTGGCGTCAGCCTAGCTCACAGCAACCTCAAACTCCTGGGCTAGAGTGATCCTTCTGCCTCAGCCTCCCGAGTAGCTGGGACTACAGGCATGCGCCACTATGCCCGGCTAATTTTATATATATATATCAGTTGGCCAATTAATTTCTTTCTATTTATAGTAGAGACGGGGTCTCGCTCTTGCTCAGGCTGGTTTTGAACTCCTGACCTTGAGCAATCCACCCGCCTCGGCCTCCCAAGAGCTAGGATTACAGGCGTGAGCCACAGCGCCCGGCCTAACATAGAAATCTTTTTTCTCATGGTCAGCTATTTTTGTTTTTGTTTTCCTGTATGGCTGTGTCTGCCCCTGGAAGCTCTCCATTTTTCTGATTTATTATTTCCAGAGTAACATAGTGTAAGAGACCAGCAAGTTAATCTGCTAGAAATTTATGGTAAATAAGAGTAAAATGGTTTGTGACATTGTCCCCTAGGTAACATAAATAAGCTTTAATGCCAATTTGTGACTTGTTTTGCCTGCTCATTCTTTCCCTAGCTTTTAGGTCTTAAATAGGGTTTAGATAGCAAAGTTTGTTGACTAAGTAACTTGTGGTTAAATTAAACAACATATATACATGCAGACTTTTCTCTCTGGGTAGGCTTCATGTTTGTAATTTTTAAAAAATCATTATGGTTATTTACTTAAAAGTTAACAGCTTTAGTGCCTGTCTGCTGACACTCATTATCATGAGCTGTCACCATCTCAATACATTGCAAACTAAATTACTAACATAGTTCAAAAAGGGTTCTTATCCTAGCTCTCCTGCCTTTATTCATTAGATCTTCTGAAATTGCCACTAGGATGAGTATTAAAAATAGTTAATGTTTGTAAGCCTCCCTTTTTTTGAAAAAGATCAGAATTCCTGGAGGTCCTGAAATGTATATATATGTTACATTTAATATCATACTTGTTCATGAGGCAGAGCACCTGATATTCCTATTAATGGTAGAGAAACATGTTTATATATTTAATTCATCATACACACTAAGAGTAATTTTATTAGCAGAAAATATGACAATCATATTCGTAGTACAAAATCAATCATTTGTCCTTAAAATTAGGACTATTGAGTGATTTTGAGTTTTTTCTGGTTTATTTGTTTTCAGCTAGCAAAAAGTGGCAGTGGTTATCAAGGTTAAGAAAAAAAGTTGAAATTGAAAAAATGCCTATTCACCCACTTATTTTCTGAAAATTGGGAAAAGATCAACCAGCATTTAATTTTAAGGATATATTGTCATTGTTTTGCAAGAGCCTTTAACTTATTACAAGTGTACTACTAGGGAAACTGTTAACACTGAACAGAATTAGAAAGCAGGAATGCAGTGTGGAATGGGGAAAAATACAGAAATACTTTTATTTTCCAAAATGTCACATTTGTATTCATCTGACCAGAGTTCATTGTTACCATGTATTAATATTTGACAATGATTACTTTGAAGCGCTTACAAAATTTTGAAGAGCCTTTGGTCAAAGGAAAAATAAATCTTTTTTTTTTTTTTTTTTTTTGAGACAGTCTCACTTTGTCCAGGCTAGAGTAAGTGCCGTGGTGTCAGCCTAGCTCATAGCAACCTCAAACTCCTGGGCTCAAGCAATCCTACTGCCTCAGCCTCCCAAGTAGCTGGGACTACAGGCATGTGCCACCATGACTGGCTAATTTTTTCTCTATATATTGGCCAATTAATTTCTTTCTTTTTACAGTAGAGATGGGGGTCTCACTCTTGCTCAGGCTGGTTTCAAACTCTTGACCTTGAGCAATCTGCCCGCCTCGGCCTCCCAGAGTGCTAGGATTACAGGCGTGAACCACTGCGCCTGGGCAAAAAATAAATCTTATTCATTTTAAATACAGGGTGAGCTAGAAATTACTAAAGTAATAGTGATATTCTCAAGGCATGTTTGTATTTTTTTTTATATCTATCATGTAACACTTTGTGCTACTGTTTAAAATTTTTATAGTACTTATAGATTTTCATTTCTTCCACAGTCTTTATCTCAGGTCTTAAGAATTTTTATTTCGGCATATTATGGGGGTACAAATGTTAAGGTTATGTATATTGCCCATGCCCACCTGCCCAACACCCAATAAATGTTATTACTACATGTCCACTTAAGTGTTGATCTGTTAATACCAATTTGCTGGTGAAGGTCTTAGAATTTTTAATTCATTGCAATTTACTCTTTACTGAAAAGGATACTTTGATTTATATGTAGACAAATTATTATTTGCTTAGGAAACCAGTAAATATGATCTGAATAAAAGTTAAGCTATAAATACAACTTAGTTATCTTATATATAGTTTATATGTGTATATGAGACAAAGATTCAAAATTAACTAATGAAGACAAAATAAGACTTTGTTATTACTATTTTCTTTTTAAGTGGTGAAAATTTAGGGCTGGAATCCAAATACCTGAAGAAAAGGGAAGATAGCATTCCTTTACGTGGACTCAGCCAGAATCTATTTAGTAATTCAGGTGAGAAGGCATTTTTGAATTGGATTCTGTACACTGTGGTTTTCTTGAATGTACATACAAAGACTGAGTGAGTACCAATAATCTTGTTTTGTCTTCATTTGCAGACCATCAGAAAGATGGCACTCTGGGAGCACTACAGACATCTTCCAAACCCACAGTGCTCCCTTCTACATCTTCAGCATATTTCCCTGGGCAGTTACCAAACAGTTAATTCCAATGTCATGTTTTACTTTTTATTGACATTTTTAGAAACTCAGGTGGTTTAAAAATGTTAACATAAATCCTAAACAAGCAAGTTTCAAATTTATTTCAGCTATTGTAGATTGTTTGGATTCTTTATTAAGTGCTGCTGTCATTTATGGCAGTTGATAGGGACAAATTTGTACTCAGGGATTGGTAAAGATTCTGAGTAAATGACTTTTGGTTTGTGGACATGGTGCTTTATAGGGTAATAGTATGAATTTTATTAAATTAATCCTTAGAAATTCAGTTCTAAGGAAAGAGTTGATCCTTATAAGGGAGATTCTAATCATTTTGAAAATCTGAGTAAATTAAAACTTGCTTAGAATGTAATAGTATGAAACCAAAGAATGATAATAATTCATTTTTATCATTTTCATCGGTAAGTTTTAAATTTACCACCTGAAAATTATGAGGGAAAATTATCTCCTAAAATATCTATTATTGATGATGTTTACATTAAAGGGAAAAATCCTAAATTAACCTTAAAAGACTGAAATGAATTAAGCCTTAATAGCAAGTAAATGTATTTTCCTTGAAATACTTATTGAATGAATCTACTAAATGAATGTGATATATTTGTAAAACTAATTTGGAGAGTGTATTTACATGACTAGATCAGGTATACAGTGCTTTAAGTCATTTGAAGTGAAAGGATTTTAGTGCTTCCTGAAAGTTTTTACTCATCCAATTTTTCTCAATTTGGATTTTTATTAGTTATGCAGTTAAGTCTGTATTGGTGGAATTTTGTTTTAAAAATTGGCATCATATAAAATCTTTACTATAAGAGCATCATGAATATTCACTGTATTTGTTTTTATAATATCAAAACTTTGGTTGATTTTAATATTAATAAAGTAGGCAAAACAAATAACTGTTAGAAGTTATAAGTTTCTTCTCTTCCTTATAAGATTCCAGTAAGAATTGTTTCTTGGAAAAAATTAGGTGATTTAAAAAACTCACCCAGAATCATAGGGCCCACCAGTGTTTTCTTGTTGACAACCATCCAATACCAAGTAGCATTCTTTTGTGTCTTCCAAATCAATTTTTGTTTGCACAGTGCTAACGCTCATGTGATAGTTTTAAATTATATTCAAGTACTTTATTACAGATAAGGAAAGAGACATTTCAAGATATTAATGACATATCAACGTTACTGGGTTCCACGGTAAGACAAAGAATCTTGGCTAACTTTTTTTTATGATGCCACTATCTAGAGTCTTATACTTTGAATTTGCTGGTAATTGCAAGCTGTCTTAAACTAGGGATCTAATCTGAAAATTCAGTAACTAATATTGGGCAGTGACTCTCCCTCACTTAGATATACATTAGTAAGAATATTTAGTTACCATCATTTGATAGCACTTACTATTCTGGAAAGAAAGCTTCTTGGTAATATTGGAATCTGCTTTGTTGTAAATACTATATAATATATATAAAATATTGTGACAGGTTTGGGATGGAATACATGACATACAGGTAGCTCTCTCTTTTTTTAATATAGATATCCCTTTTCCATAGCCACACACGGAAAATTGAGAGCATTTCCAAAAGATAGGATAACATCATTCTGGATATACCAACTTGCTGCAGATGTTTTTGTAATTAAATGTATATATACAGGCTTATTTGTTCTACCTCTTAAAATTTTATTTGAAATGGTTTTGCAGTGTAAAATTGTACATGTGTTAATAATCAAAATGTTGCATTTAATGTTATTTCTATAAACTGTGAGCTTTGTAATAAAGTATTAAAATTACTTTTGGAATATGACATGTAAAAAGTATATGAAAGAAATAAGATTGATCGCAACATCTATACTTAGAAAATCAAGTACTCTGGTTAATATGCATACCAAGTTTTCATTTCTTTCCTCATTTTTCTACAAGGGTATCTTTTAGTGAGGGAAAAGAAATGGATTCAAAGAGAGAAAGGATAAAGTTTTGATTTGTTACTGTTAAAATAAATGATTATGGTAATAATATAATATAAAGCCCAAACAGGCCCTACTGGGATTCACAGATCAAGACGTTTTTTTTTTAAAAAAAGAAATCATTAAAATATTTAATTTTATTAACTGAATATTTACATTTCTTTTAAGACCTTATTTAACCATAGTGAGTGTTCCAAATTTAAAAAGCATTAAGCAATAAGCACACACAAGATGAAAACAGTGTAAACTATACAATACTTTATGTACAATTTTTACAAAGTAACACTTTTTTAAATAATATAACTGGACACAAAAATATACACTTTAGAGAAATTCACATCAGTAATTGTATAAAGCTCTCCTCTAGGGTCCTGAAAATTTAGGACAAACATTAGCTCTGTAAATAAAGTGTTACTGTGACAGTCCTGAAAGGCCACTATATATATTTATCTACATATAGATATCACATTGACATTTTCAAGGCTACCAGCTTTACTATATAATTTTTAGATTATGTATTCAAGTGTTGAGGTTCTTATGATTATGCAAACATTAAAAGAATAGTGGTATAAGAAGTATCTGGGGAACAAATTTGAGCCAGCATTTAGGTTTATAGGCTCCGAACACCCCAATTTAAATTCTAAATGGCTGATATTTTCTCACTTTAAAAATGGTCGTGAATAATGTTTAAAATAAAATTACCGCAAAGAAGCTTAAAACATGATTTCGATTTAGTACAATTTTCTTAAGAGTTTTTTTTTTAATGCAAACAATTCATTTACCATTTCTTATTTTAGTGCATCTGCATTAAGGCTTTGAATTATTTGACCCAAGATTTTATAATATTAAAATCTGACTCAAGATTTTAAAATGTTAAACAAGTCCACAACCATACTACCTACTCTGTCTCACTGAGGGTCAGCATAAATAGAGTTAAAGCTCAACACCTTAAGGAAATGGTAGCAGAGACATATGCTAATATCTAAGAAGTTACATATATAGTTTTTAATTAAAGGATGTATAATAAAACAAACAGCTTAGTGGCAAGAAATTGGTGCTAATAAACAAAAGGTTTCTTTTCAAAAGAAATTGTAACATCTTTGGAAAACTGTCCGGTTCTTTCTTTAGTTCCCACCTTCTTTAGTTCCCACGGAGTTCATGCAGATACATTTCTTAAGACAATCTTAAAGTACATTGTGGATGGAAATGGAATGTACATCCGGAACTAGAGGTGAAAACCAAGACCTGGGTGCTGATAGAAAAATCTTCCTGATTTTCAGTCGTCACACATTTGTGTCCTGGAGTAAAGGTTCTTTGGCCTCTCCTGGCGCTTGTGTACTATGAGGATGGCTGTGACTGCCACAGTGCTTTCTCCAGCTGCTGGACCTTAAACTTAAATTGGTATGTTCCGGAATAAACAAGGCAACAAGCAGAGCCAGAAGTACTGAACAGGCTCCAAATAGGAAGGGGGGGCCAGGGATGATGGAATTCTGAGGAAGAATAAAACAATTAGGATTTTTGCACACTTTTATTCATAAGAAGAAATTACTTATCTCTTAGTAGTAACTGCTATGAATTATAAGCCCAAAGAGACATTATCATATTCTCAATATAAAATTCTGGGGATAACAACTTGCAAAACAGTCTATGCAAAAATACCATATTGTCACTTTTCAGCACAAAATCTGTACACAGACATGAACCTTCACTTAATTTGTTAGTCCAAGAGGAAAATATTTATAGGAAGATCTTGAAATCAAGTAGCATATAATATTGGCTATCATAGCAGAATCAATACCATTTTCTTTGTTTCAAAAAGGTAATTATACTGACTGAAAGTGAGAAAAACACAGGTTATTACAAAAAGAAACAGATCTTTGTTTTAGCTCAAAATTACATGCATTCATTTTTTGCAAAAACTTGCTCTGCCAGTTTCACTTGTGGGGTAGCTCACAAACAAATATTCTTTTCTAATTTAAAAGCAGACTTAGCTGGTTGGAAGATTAATGTAGAACTTTGTAAAATAAGCCAGTAAAACGATGAACTGTATTAACTAATATGATCAATGTTGTTCGGCATTAATATTTTCATTTGTAAGGAAGTTTAGTAAATGAGTGAACAAAGATGGGCTGGGTGTGGTGGCTCACACCAGTAATCCTAGCTGGGAGGCTGAGGCAGGAGGATCACTTTAGCTCAGAAGTTTGAAAACAACCTGAGCAAGAGTGAGACTCCATTTCTACTTTTGAACAAAACTGGCCGGGTGTGGTGGTGCTCGCCTGTAGTCCCGGCTACTTGGGAGGCTAAGGCAGGAAGATGGCTTGAACCCAGGAATTTGAGGTTGCTGTGAGCTAGGCTGATGCCATGGCACTCTCACCTGGGTGACAGAGTGAGACTGTCTCAAAAAAAACCCAAACAAACAAAAAAGATATATATTTACCAGAACATAACTGACTTTTCATACAGAATAAGCTTAATATAGGGAACTGTGATGTTAGAAAGGTCTCAGATAAAAGACAGGTAGTAGTATAGACAACTGGCTATTACACGTGCCAGTAGGTATAAATTAACAAACTAGATACCTTAAATAATTTTTCATTCTGTACAGCCAATTTCATAAAAGTATACAGGAGAATACAGTCCCTCAGACTTTGGTTTTTAAGTGTTTTATTCTATCAGTAATAAGAATCTCACATGAAAGCATTTGTGACCAAAAATCATTATCTTTTAATCCAAACTATACAGTTTTATCAAGTGAATGAATAATTACCTGTTCAAAGTGGTGCTGAGGGCTTGTGTTTGTTCCCAGGTCTGTTCCTGTTATTGGCAGTTCTTTAAGTTCCACATGGAATATGTAAAAAATGAATCCATAGAGGGCTGGTCCCAGACCATTGCATAATCCTCGAATTCCTGTTATCATTCCTTGAACAACACCTAAATTATTTAAATAAATTATTTAGTAAACGACCTATTTTTTCATATCCTAGAAAAAGTACAAATATGAAATCACTTGATCTAAAATGAAGGCATTTATCAGACACTAGCAATTTATAGCAATGATATTAAAAACGTAGGAGCCATCAGCTCCACGAAATATAGTAAGCTGCTTTATGCAAACAGGAGCTCAGATGTACCAATATAAAGGTCTAACATAGAAACAAGTGGGCAGAAGCACTTTATTTTCCTAGATACAGCCTTCAAAATGTCCTTGGTTAAAAATCAGTCATGAGTTCATAAGTATTAATACAAATGTTAAAAACTCTTGTCTCCAAGTAGCTATTTCAGACATTTTTTAGTCAAACATATACCTTTTCATAGTTTGTTTGATTTTTATTTCTCTCTGGGATCTTCTCTGAAATTTAAAATGCCATTTGCTTTAGCCATAGGCCTTTCCTTCCTTATGTATCTATCACTGCCAGTCTTTTGCAACATGCTTTTTTCCCTTATGACTAGATAAAACATCCTTTTCAAAGAATTATTCCTTATCTGTTAGCAATTATAAGAATTAAATGTTCCCACCACGAAAGCATAAGACAATAAAAATATTTTGCTATATTCTATATCTTTAGATAACTAAAACCATTAAGATTTTTTTAAAATTAGAGATAGGGGTCTTGCTATGCTGCCCAGGCTGGTCTTGAACTCCTGGGCTCAAGCAGTTCTCCTGCCTCAGCTTCCAAGTAGCTGACACTATATAGGCATGCACCACCATGCCTGGCTGTACCCATAAGATTTTAATAAAAGGGCTATGAAAATTATACCAAGGTACCTAGCATAACATAGCAAACAATACATAAATGTTTAGTGTATATAAGATGGTCAACCTTCATTACTACATTTTCTAGCAAAAGAACAGATAGAGCCACCTATTAAAGTGAGAGACAAGGGAATATATATCTACCTAAGGATAATACCCTAGAATCTGCTTTTCCTGTGTACACTGAAAGCAATTTTTAAATTCTCTACCCTGAAGATATACTTGTATTTCAGTACTTAGGAAATGGAAAGAACACAGGATTAGAATATTCCGTACTTTTAAATAATTATCACTGGCTCCCTTATCAACTCACCCTGTTGATCAGCATCAGCAGTTCGTGAGACGAGTGCACTGACAGCTGGAAAGGTGATACTAGACATGGCCGCTACTGCCCCAGCAGCCCACATCATCCTGCAATCAAAGTAACAAAACAAAAATAATAAATTCTTTTTCTCCACTGTCTCCGTCAAAGTCAAACTATATACTTCAAATCAAGTAACTCTTGCTGTGGTACAGGACTTGCTCTATTCCTTTCTTACTAGGTGACTCTGGGACTGTCACATAAAAGTTTAACCCTGAACAAAAACACAGCCACTTATTCACAAGAATGGTGTGAGATGTTAATATAAAACTGGGATATCATGTTCCAAACTGTAAAATGTGTTGGGTATTATTTCTGCACAAAGTTGAGAGGTTATGTTGAGGGTAATGTATAATACAGATAAAGAAACATCAAATGTTTCCAAACATGTGAAGCCAACACGTCTTTCAGCAAGGGTCTCCTGAACTTATAATTCAGTGTGAAGATATCACTGATTTTATCTAATCCTTAAATTGTAAAGAATAAGTAACTTGGAAGCTCCTGGCTCGATATTTAAAAGAAATGTTTTCGATAATTTAAATTGTGAGTGCCTCTCTGTAAAAGCTAGACTAGAAAATCATCCACCAAAACACACACTTGGTGCTTACTCATATCCAAGTCCAAACACAGATGAAGTGGTCAGTTGTTTGAAACATTAGTGCAAACAACAGATAGAGTTCAGTCCTGTAATACCTTAGGCACAATGATACTGCAAATGTGGGCAGCCTGACTACTACCATCAGCTGCCTGCAGGAAACCAGACTGGCTGAGACAGAGCATGATGCTGGGACCAAAACAACTGGACTTTTTTTACTTCTGGTTTGTGGTCAGTAATGATCACTAGTGTTACACAACTATTTTTTCTAATCGGAAAAACAAAAATGGTAAATAATGCAAACTTTCAGGGCCTTGTTGCTATGGAATTACAAAGTCTTTTCCTAGTGACAAACTAATCTAGATTAAATACTCCTTAGAGATTCAAAAGCTCTATAATCTCACTCAAAAATTCAGCCTGTCACTTAGCTATAAAAGGTCACCTCTTTCAATATCCTCAAGCTATTCTAGAATATATAAATACACAAGTGGGAGATCTGTATTATATATATTTTGAAAAAAAAAAAAGCATAGCAAGAGACAGACTAAAGTCTATGCCCTAGGTAAAGCAAATAAAGAAAAAAAGGCTAACACCAAAATTAAGAAAATTAACATTAAAATATTTATACCTACCAAGGTTCTGAACCAAATCCATACCATGCCAGCTGCAATATTTGAAATCCCAGACCCAATAAAATGGTGTTCTTATTTCCAATTGACCTCATAAGTAAACTCAAGACTATTGTCTGGGGGGAAAAAAACAACAAAAAAAACACGAAAATGGTTTATCACAATAAAGTTTTTAAAAATAAAAATAAAATATTTGGTGACTTCTTTAAACCTATAATACAAAAGGATTATCATTACTACTTTTCTACAATTTGACTTTTAGCAACAATTGCCCTGAATATACCTGAGATCATTGGTCCAAGTGATGTAAGCAGATGAAAGGTCTCTCTGCTGATACAAATCCAGATTGAGAGAAAGAGAACTGAAAGGTAAAACTTTCTATTCCGTAATGAGGACTACTTAAACCAGAAGTTGAAAATGGTAGAGACACAAGATTCTAACTAATGATTTGAAGGCCTATTTTATAATAGCTTTAAATAAGTTTTTTTAGGTCCGAGTTAGTCCAAGATGCTTATTCCCCCAAGAAAAACTGATATAGTACAATGATTACCCATATACACTTTACCTAAATCAATCTATTGTTGAAACCATGAAGCATTTATAAACAATAAATCAATTTAATAAGAATAATTTGGGAGAAGTATGGTATAATAACCAAGAACAAGACTTTGGAAAAACAGCCTGGATCATGATCTTGGCTCTAACTGTGTGGCCCTGGGCAAGTCGCTTCACCCTAAACCTCACTTTCATCTCTTTAAAAATAAGGATAATAGCACCTCTTTTAAAGCCTTGTCATATGAATTAAATGACATATACGAAGTGCTTAGCATTGGGCCTAGCACATAGTAAGCATTTAATAAACAATATTATTAGTGGATGGGTTTTCTTATTAGACTTTTCTTTCACAGTTAATAGAAATTAAGCAATGATTTTTGGACAGCAGATAATATTTCTTGCTATTCTAAGTTTTAAATACAATACTGTTTAAGATAGCAAATAAGCCTATAGAAAAAGAAGTAAAAATAATTTAGGAAATCACTATGACAGCTGACACTCTAAAACTCAATTATAAAATACAGTAAGTTTAGAATTCTTTAAATTTGAGACAGTCTTAACAATTTAATCACAAATATGCCAGTGAAAAGCAAATGCAGATTCTTTTAAGGATTTTTGAATAATTAGGACTCACAGCTTTCTTAAGACTTTCACTTAAATCACTTGAGTAAAAGATTGAATTCCACAAGGCCTGGCTGTCTTGTAGAATTTTACACACCTCGGCCACAGAAGGGAACTCACCCAAAGCCAGCAGTTAACCAAAAAAAAACTTCAACTGAAAGAAACATTTGATCATCCTTTCACTATAAAGCTAGTACTTTCCACTCTGACAAGTATGAGGAAGATTTTCAATTTTTATTGCCCCCAGTCAAATGTGACCTGTATGATCTTGTTACTTCTAAGGTGGTAAACAACCTTATCCATGGTTTACAGGTGGGCCGGTGGCCAATATTATAAAAATAACCAAAAGATTAGAAATGATAAGGATTTTAGTATCTCTTGATTTTATTTATAGACTGTATCAAAGACTGGTTTCAATTAATTATGAAAAACCAAACTATGAGTATACCCAAAGCTCTATGGCATCAAATTGTCTGGGAAGGACAAGGAACTATATGCAAAGTTAAATAACTTTTGGGAAACTACTTTCAAGAATATCCCCAAATATAGCAGTTTCATCTAAAAAGCTGTGATTCCTTTTATGGCTCTAGGAACTCACAGGGCAAAAAACATGTGTTCTCATCATTCATTGCTAAATGCAACCTAAGAGGAAGGAGTGCTGTTAAAATATACAGATTTCACCTATGATGAAATACCTGCCACTTCAGCCATGAGACAAGGAAGTAAAGAGCACTGACCAGCAAGCCCAGCTCAGTGAGAAAAGGATGAACTGGCCAGCTGTGTACCCCGGAGCATGTATTCTTTCAGTAATGCTGGTCTAAGAAGCTGATGCTTCTCAAGCATAGATAATGAATATTTAAAAAAAAAAATGCTTATAAGATGCAGTCATCTCATAGCCCTTCATCCAACCCAGCCAGCCAGTAAGTATTTACTTATAGAAATTGGTATCTTTCCCTTTGTGGGAAGCTATTCTCAAAGAATAAATTCCAATTCATTAATAAGGCTCAGAGAGAGCACATTACTGGCCCCATTTCCATTTTATAGATGTAGTAACTAGAAAAAAATGGTAAATATATTTTCTTAAGGCCATGAGATGAATCATTAACACTGAAAACAGAATTCAGAAATACTAATTCCCCTTGCCTGGGGTAATGTCTTATATACAGAATTACTACATTAGGCCTACTGCTGTGTGAACTCCCCTCACACTCCCTCTCTCCCACATCTTATCATCTTGTGACCCCAAGCCACAAGGACACTGATCCTTATCACATGACATTCTATCTAGGGACATAGATTTTCTTCTCGAGGGCAGGAGGAGAGGGACTCTTCTCTTATTCACCTTTGTATCCCCAGCACCTACTAAGTTCTTAACTTTACAGAAACCATGCATGAGTTTTAATGTCACAGTATTCTCAACTCAATAATAATAATGGAATAAATTACTTAATACAGTGTACTAGACAGAAAAAAAAATTAGCTTGCTTCCCTTAATTTAATATAACTCTCATTTTGACTTAACCCAGATGACACAGCTTATTAACAGTTAACACTGACATCACCTTGGTCAGTCTGTCAACAAATACTTGCCAAGTTCCTAATAAGTCCAACTCTTATTGTAGGTCTGAGGACACAATAGTAAAAAAGTCAAAGTACCAGTCAGCACATAGACTACATTCTAGTGGAGGAAAGCTGGATATGAGCATGCTTATTTAACAAGTAGGATACTCCCAGGTTGTAGCTGCTATGATGAAAATAAAATAGGGTAATGTGACAGATATGCTGCTTGAACCAGGATCCGGGGAAGGCCTTTCTCTTTTCAAGCCAGGGTCTTGCTCTGTTGCCCAGGTTAGAGTGCAGTGGTGTCATCATAGTTCACTGCAACCTCAAACTCCTGGGCTTGAGCGATTCTCCTGTCTCAGCCTCCTGTAGCTGGGACTACAGGCTTGCACCACCATGTCTGGCTAATTGTTTAATTTTTCATAGACGCTGGGTCTCACTATGTTGCTCAGGCTGCTCTCAAACTTGTGGACTGCCTCAGCCACCCAAAGTGCTAAAATTATGAGTATAGGCCACCATGTCTGGCCAGAAAGTAAGTTTAAACAGAAAAGAGATGAGATTAAATTTCCATTTTATAAAAATTAACTCTGCCAAGAGGAGAATGAACTGCAAGAAAGCAAGAATGGAAGCAGAGACACCAGATGAAGGCTACTGCCATGGCTTAGACTGGGTTCCTAGTAACAAAGAGCATGAGAAATGCTTGGATTCAGGATATATATTGGAGATAGAGGTGACAGATAAACTGGATGTGGGCTAAGGAGAAAGAAAGGAATCATGAATGTCGAGGTTTCTGGCCCAAATAACCAGAAGTGGTGATGCCACCAAATGAGAACAAGAGCATGGGCAGGGGAATCCAGATTTTAGTTCTGGCCATGTTAAGGCTGAAATGTCCAGCCTGTGTGTCAAGTAGGAGCTCAGGAATTGGCCTGGAGGCACATAGATGACTAGATATGAGAATACAGAAGGAAAAAATGTGTAGAACTATATCCGTGTCCTCTTATAAATATGTATTTAGTGAAAGTGTTAGGAACTCACATATCAGTAATGAGACCTGTGGCAAACCACACTGAAAAGGCCCCAAAGGGGACAGCTACTTGGCTCTTACTGGAAGGTGGGTCCCTCTAGTGTTACCAGATCTAATCATTTTTGGGGAGAAGCTATCCATAATTTCACATAACACTTCCTGATTTTTAAATCCTTACTATTAATTTTTAAGGTTTTAAAAACACTATGGAAAAAAACCAATGACCTTTAATTTAGCACCTGCTGGGTTACAGGCAGTGCAGGGTGCCAGGGTGACAGAGATGAATATGATATAGTCCTGACCTTGAAATCTATTCAGAAGTCCACTAGAGCTCACAAACTACTGAGGGGAAAATATCAGAAACAAACACAGATAAAATCTATATTACAGTGGATTCTGTACAATCATAGAGATATGGGAACCCAGAAAATGGATACTTAGGGTACAGGACAGGGAGACAGAAAATACAGCAGGATCAAAGGCACATGGGTAAGAAAATAAACAGAGGCACAAATGATAAATGGAGCGCTACGAGTAGCTCTGGCTGCTGGGGAAGAGGGAGAAAGACACTGGTCTTTCAGTGGCAGGAGAGGTCAACAAGGGACAAGTCATTCTCAATTGTGTATTTCTGCAGAAATGAGAACATAACATCATTCTTCCACCTTTGGGGTTATATATGTAATATTTTAGTAGTTCATATACAACATAAAAATGTAGTATCAATTTTTACATGCAGAGTGTACACTCCTATTCACTTGTTTTTGAAGTCCAACTAATTTTTTCACTGTTCTTAATATGATTTGCATCTCAAGAACTGTGCTTCTAGGTAGGCATGAAAAGCTGAATGGTCACTTACAGACCTTTTCCCTAGTGGGCTGCGTGGCTGTATAAATCCACGCGGTGCCAACAATGCTGGCTGGAGTACTGCTTGCTCCTTTCCAGTCTTACTGCCTTCAGGATTCTGCTGCTGCAGTGATCTTTCCAATATAAATCCAACTACGCTCCTCTCCTTTATTTATATGTCTACTCTACCAGATTCTGCGCTCTCACAGACTGGTTTTCATCTTACATCCCTGTGCCAGGTGCCATCTGATGAACAGAGGAAAAAATCCCTCTAAAGCACCTTCAACTCATCAGTCTGCAGTGTTACTGCTCAAATTTATTAGGTGCCTACAGTTCCCATGATCAGTTAAATATGAAACAAAAGTTAAGACCTTACAGCTAGCAATCTTTTAAGTGCCATTACAGCAAATGTTAGCCTTTTCTCTTTACCTAAATCTAAACAAAATATTAGCAGATCTAATCTCAGCAATATATGGAAAAGAAAACCAAGACCAGGTTGTTGGATTGAATCCTAGGATTGCAAGGTCAGGTCAACCTTTTTTTTTTTTGGAGACAGAATCTCACTCTGTTGCCCTGGGTAGAGTGCAGTGGCATCATAGCTCAGTGCAACTTCAAACTCCTGGGCTCCAGTGATCCTCCTGAGTTGCTGGGATCACAGGCACATGCCATAATGCCTGGCTAATTTTCTATTTTTAGTAGAGATGGGGTCTCACTCTTGCTCAGGCTGGTCTCAAACTCCTGAGCTTAAGCAATCCTCCTGCCTTGGTCTCCTAGAGTGCTAGGATTACAGACATGAGCCACTGCGCCTGGCCTCAGGTTAACCTTCGGTAATTCATCTAGTTCTACACTTACTATTTGTATATTTTTCTTTGTATTTTACTTCAAAAAGATGCATGTTTTTAAAAAAAAGTCTTTTTTACACAATATATTTTCCTCCAAAGTTGAAGGGCATTTTCTGATGGCGAGGCATATATATTTAAATGCAATTAGTTTTTCCAGATCAAAAATTTTCAGGATAAAACTGAAGTTAGAAACAGTACTAATACACAATGCCATGTGTACGTATGTGTGGGGACATGGAAGATGTATATTATAGGATTTAAATTTAAACTTGAAGTTTATCAGTAACCCACCAAAAAGTCATAAATGATGAGATCTGCAGAAGGCATCCCACCCAAGGGATGGTGAACCATCCAAGAATCCAATTCAAAGGACCCTATCTTCCATTTTCTTAAAAGTTGAATAAAACAATGAAAGTTGAAATCTAGTAGATTGAACTAAGATGGGGAAAAAGTGTTAACTGAGAGTAGATCATTTTCAGAGACTCTAATAATAGCTAAGCCAAATAGCAAACAAGGAGTGAGGTTTTTTACAGAAAGGACCTGTGTGAGAGAATTATGGACTGGAGAAAAATAGTATTTTACTGTGGAAAAGAGATAATTTGGAGGCCAGGATGAAGAAAATTGCCTAAGAAAATCCAAATCTCTCTGCTGATGAATATCTTATTCATCAAACAACCACTATTTACCAACTGGGCTTCCAAGATACATACTTTCAAGTCATTCCTCTGCTCAAAACCCTCCAATGGCTTCCTATCTTACTCAAGTCTTATAATGACCTATAAGGCCCCACTAGATCTGGTCCCTCACTCCCTCTTAGACTTCATTTCCTAACACTCTCCCCTTGTTCACTCCACCAGAGCCATACTGGCCCCCTTCCTATTCTTACACATGCCAGGTACAGTCTCTCCTTGGGGTTTTATTTCTGTTCCCAGTGCTTATAATTCCCTTTCTCCAGATATTCTCACAGCTTGTTCCTCATACCTTTGCTTCTCTGCTCAAATGTCACCTTGTATCAAAAGCAAGGCCTTCCCCCCAACCTATAACACTGCCACCAGTTACTCTTTATTTCCCCTTTCCTCTTTTTCTCTGTAGTTCTCACTACACCTGATACATTTATACTGACTTATTTATTTTCTGTCTTATCCCACTAGAATGTAAATGCTACAACAGCAGGAATTTAGTTAAGTTCACGGCTATATCCCCAGTGCCTGACACATGGTAGGTATTCAATAAATATTTGCTGAATGAGTGAGCCAACAGTAGAACAAGGACTAACAACAGACATAACATTTCTGACTTCATACCAGTGTATATACTCTAGTGCACAACAATAAGCTGGCTTTTTGGTTTATATATCATATACTGATTAATATATATTAGTTCCCAAAATACTAGCTACACTAACAAAATTCAGTTTCTGAACCTACAGACCTCAAACTTCTGACTTTGGTGACTCCACACAGATACCATTACTCTATGAGGCCCCATGTCAATGGCCAGCCACAGTCACCCTCTATGACATCATTCTAAACAAAAAACTCACCTGTGCAATAATGGAAAGAATGCCAAGGACTGCTATAAATGCCGCAACACTTTCTGGTGAAAATTTCATTATCTAGAAGGTTTCCAGAAAAAGTAACATTAATGAATAAAAATATATAACAAATAGCATACTAATGCAACTATTTGTATATAAACATTAAATGGGCCAGAAAAAAATAAATGTAACTCATTTATAAACAAAGCATTCTTTAGAGGAAATATAACATGTCCTAACATACTAAAAATACCTACTTTTACATGGTAGGTCCCTTGTTTGGATATACTAAATTGAAGACAGATATCAAGCACTCACAATCATTTTACAAATAAATATTGTAGCATTTTGTGTTTTTTACAGGTACTGATAACGGCTTGATCTCTGCCTAGTAAGATTAGTGCCAAGGAGAAAAAAACATATTTTTTTCTTTTGTTCTCATTTTTTTTTTTTTTTTTGAGACAGAGTCTCACTTTGTTGCCTAGGCTGGAGTGAGTGCTGTGGCGTCAGCCTAGCTCACAGCAACCTCAAACTCCTGGCTCAAGCAATCCTTCTGCCTCAGCCTCCCAAGTAGCTGGGACTACAGGCATGTACCACCATGCCCGGCTAATTTTTTCTATATATATTAGTTGACCAATTAATTTCTTTCTATTTATAGTAGAGACGGGGTCTCGCTCTTGCTCAGGCTGGTTTCGAACTCCTGACCTCCAGCAATCCGCCCGCCTCAGCCTCCCAGAGAGCTAGGATTATAGGCGTGAGCCACCTCGCCCGGCCTTTTGTTCTCGTTTTGGCTAGCTGCTCTACCTATATGTGCTCTAAATCACAAACTGTTTGGAACAGGTGAACTGATTAAATCATCCCATCACCTCTATAAGCAATGGATAAACTCATCATCTATGTTGATGAAAAAAATTCCATCTTTTTGTCTAAGCTAACAATCTTAATATACAAAATACCCCCATAAGAAATGCATAAGGAACATCAGCCACACCAAACAGGAAGTTAAGTCTAATGGACTGTTTATAAAATGGTATTCATTTTTAAAGGTCTCTACTGAGACCTTTATAGCTCTCTTAAGATTAAATATTTTTATCATGGCATTAAACAATGAAAGTAAAGTCTACCATGGTAGAATAGGATTTTACCTGTCTGAGGTATAAAAAAAAGCTGGAGTATTGGCCTGCCTCCGGTAGGTAGGAGAGAAACACCGTAATGCAGATTAGCAGCACTATGGAATCTTGGCCCACTTTTTTTAAGGACTAGAACAAGAAAAAGACTAATATAAGGTTTTACATCAAAAACACTTAAGAAGATTCCTTTTGCTAGCACACACAAGACAACTAGTGGCCTTTTTTTAGCTTATTTCATTCTCCCCAAACTATTCTGAAAAGTATGTCAAAATGTTAAAAAAAAAAAAATCCTTCAAGATGTTTTCCCAAAGAAACATCCACAACAAAATATTAATGCTGCACTGAATCACAAGAAAAGGAGAAAGTGTAAACTTACCGCAAAGGGGTCAGCCTGCTCCCAGGAAATGGGAGCTCCCCATGATGCTGGCCGCATCTTCTCAGGCAATGACTCTGGCACAGCCACGAGGATAAAACAAATATCTAGCAAAGCTATTGCTGTAGCTAAGACCACCACTAAGCTGTCCCCATACACTCGTCCAAGGTAAGCTCCAATTGCAGGACTGGTGACTAAACTTGCAGCAAATGTTGCTGAAACCTGCAACAAATGAAGGATAGAAAGAAATTAGTTGAGATGCCTTTTTACTTCACCACCACATAACTCCTTTCATCATCTTGACTTACGTGAGACCTTCTGTTGCACTCTCCCTTTCCTCCTCCTACCTATGCCACTTTTCTTAGACTTTTGCAAGACAAAAAAAATTCAATTCTTGCCTTAAAAAAAATGTAATAGCCTCTCAGGACAGTGACTTCAAACTTTCTTTTAAGCCTTGGAGCCCTTTGTTCAAATTAATCCTATTGACAAATTCATAGGTAAAACAGATTTTTAGAAAGAAAAAAAAAAAACTGTTTTAAATGAGGAAGGGTTGGCGTGTTAGGCATTGTCTAAATGCCCCCTCCCATGCAAGGCCTGAGAGCGCCTCCACAAAACTCTTAGTGCTTTCTGTGAAAGGAATCTAAAATCCACTGCTCTAAGGAAATCCAATTTCATTGTGATTTTTTTCCAATATTAAAATTAAAATTAAATGAACATTTATCTTGATACATATTTAGGGCCAGCTGACATAAAGCTTAACAACTTTGAGATATCTCTTCTCATTGATGATAGTGCTAAGCCCTGGAACAAATTGAATTTGGTAATCTTTTTAGGTGGCAGGGTTAGGAAGAATGACATCACACATACTAGGCGTTGAGAACATCTCTAAAACTCTGAGGAAGTCTATTCAAGCCTGGTGAAGATGGAGATTAAAGTCGAAAAAAACACAAGAAGAGAAAAACCTCTTAACCTCAGACATATCCAGTCTACTGGACAAATGGCCTGCAAATTAGCAGACGATGTGACAGCAGATAATACTAGATAGAAACCACACTCATAGGCACAGTGGACTGTGCCTGTAGTCCCAGCTACTCAGGAGGCTGAGATGGGAGGATCACAGGGGACTAGGAGTTCAAGTCCAGTAAAGGATAATTAGGAATTAACGTTGGAACTTTATTCTGTTTCTATGCCATTTTTGACTTTTGAATGGAAAATTTAATCTTCACAGCAGTGCTTATTTGCAGCTGTTTATTCAACCTTCAAAGGTCAATTATTTCAACAAATATATAAGATTCTCATAATTTCAATCATCTAGCTATCAATCCAAATATCCATCAACTGGTGAATAAACAAAATGTAGTTTACACCACACAATGGAATATACTACACAGAAATAAAAAGAAACAAATTATTGATCTATAGTATCAACATAGATAAATCCCAAAATACTGTGGTAAATGAAAGAATCCAGACACAAAAGACTATATTTTATATTATTTCATTTATATGAAATTTCTAGAAAAGGCAAAACCAGAGAGACAGAAAGTAGATTGTTGGTTGCTGGGGTCAGAGGTAAAATAGAGATAGATGGCAAATGGGCATAAGGGAACCCTTTGGGCTGAGAAAAATGTTCTAAAACTGGATTGTGGTGGAATTTATTACAGCAGCCCTCGCTGTGGTCTCCAAGGGACCTGGGTCTCAGCAGGAGACCTGCAGCTCTGGCTCTTGTGTAGGGAAGGGGACAATGGTTCTCACAGTGAGTGTCAGTGAGATACCTGAGGGCATTCACAGAGACCACATTTGCAGAGCAGTGAGCAAAGGTCAGAGTATAGGTCTTTTATGCCATTTCCCTTCCTAATTCTACCCACTTATTAGTCATTTCTTTCTGGTTAGAAAGAGGACCACAAAGATCATTTCCCCCCTTTTATCTGTATCCATAGTATTTCTAAAAGATTTAAACGGTCATTTGCCACAATATGCTTTTAATACACAAAGTCTCCAGGTTGAAAATCGTTTATTTCAAAGCTTTGGCTATGGCAAATTAAATTACTTCAGTTGGATTCCCACCCCACCCCAAATTTGGATTATGGTGATGGTTAACACAACTGTATACATTTACTAAAATTCACTGCATTATATACATAAAATGGATGAATTTTATGAAAGTATGTAACTATATATTAATAAAGCTGTTTAAAAAAACTCCTATTACCAGTCTCACATCATTTAAGTTTCAAGTTTAAAACTGAAATCATTAGTTCTTTTTTGCAAATCTGTCCCTTATAGGTATTCCCTTTACCCCAAAACGTCCTAATTCCATGAATCTTTGTTATAGTATCCTTTGAATCAGAGCTCATTCCCTTGTAAAACTAAGACTCAGCCTGACACAATATTTGGTCCTTATTTAGTAAAAAGTGCTTGTCCTGTATTTACTGAAACTCATCACTGTCCTACTTCTGGCTATCTAAGAATGATCTGTGTATTACTGTGCCTATAGTAGCCATTCTATTGCTAGATTTGACAGATGACAGACTAGACCGCCATTATTTAGTTTATTTACCAAAACAGTGTTCAGGGGTTGGCAAACTACTTACTGCCTGTGGCTTAAATCTAGCTAAGAATGGCCCTTACATTTTTAAAGAGTTACAAACACATATACACATACAAAAACAAAAGAATGAGACAGAGACTATATATGGTCTACAAAGCTACAGAAAAGGTTAACTGATCCTCAAGCCAGATGTAAGCCTCTTGTATTTTAGATTAGGCATTGAATAGGGGTAGTAATTTTTTAATTCATATCATATTAATATTAAATAATTACTGATTTTAAGATTCTGTTAAAAAGGGCTCTAATGAGGTAAAATATGCAACTGTCATTTCAATTCTGACAGGTGACATAAATACTTCATGAGTGGAAAGTATCAGAACTTACATGCCTTTGTAAAATGAAAAAAATTTTAAATGTAATCTAATGGGTGATTTTGTTACAAAATATATTTTGTGCAAAAAATACATCTTGTAAAGGTTTGCACTCCTTATAATAAAATATACTTTAAGAACAAGTTATTTTTCAGCAGATATAAAAGGTATAGAATAAATACTCATACCAGTCCATACGCCATACTTCTTTCATGCTCTTGGGTTATATCTGCTACATATGCAAATACCACAGAGAAAGTCACTGCAAAAACCCCAGAAACAGAGATAACAGCAAAGTACCACCTAAGAATGAAAGATAATCAACAAGAAATGGTTAGAACAATTAATTACTGTTACTTTAACTTTCTTTCATTTTATTTATTTATTTTTTAGACAGGGCCTCGCTCTGTCACCCAGACTAGAGTACAGCGGTGTCACCATAGCTCACAGCAACCTCAAACTTTTGGGCACAATTGATCCTCACCTCAGTCTCCTGAGTAGCCGGGACTGCAGGCCCATGCCACAACACCCAGATAATTTTTTTATTTTTAGTAGAGACAGGGTCTCACTCTTGCTAAGGCTAGTCTTGAATTCCTGACCTTTAAGCAATCCTCTCACCTCAGCCTCCCAGAGTGCTAGGATTATAGGTTTTAGCCACCATGCTGGGCCCATTTTTATTAAATATAAGTTAATTAGATTAAGAATAGCTTACTAGGATAGTTCAGGGATTAACTCTTCTATAAATCATAAGCCACAGATATTATGAAAACATAGGGCTAAAGAAGTGGCCCTTCAATAGTAACTTAGCTACTATATAGGAATAATTAGATAATGTATTCAGATAAATCTTCACCCAACTGTTTAACTGTTAAGTGGCTTTGTTGTTGTTTCTACTAAAAGTAGCAACAAACTAAAGTCTATTATAATCCATTCATTACTATTTTTTACCACCACATTATACAGAAAACAAAATCCAGTAAACAAAACTGAGGAACAAATTTTTTTCCTATTTATTTTGAGCCTATACATAGAAACTAGGTGTTTTCCATAAGTTATCCTTAGCTCTTCAAATGTTGGCAAAACAAACAACTGACTTCTTCACACAGAAGAAACCTGTATGTCAGTGTTCAGTGTTCATAAAATTGAGAAGAGGCAGTTACTATAAAAACTGAACAAAAGATATTTTAAAAAGCCAACTATAATTTTGCTATAGATGATTCTAAAACATCTAGCTGGGAATAAGAAGTTTCTATTATAACACTGATATTTAGTTTTTTTTTTTTTTTTGCGACAGAGTCTCACTTTGTTGTCCAGGCTAGAGTGAGTGCCGTGGCGTCAGCCTAGCTCACAGCAACCTCAAACTCCTGGGCTTGAGTGATCCTTCTGCCTCAGCCTCCCGAGTAGCTGGGACTACAGGCATGCGCCACCATGCCTGGCTAATTTTTTACATATATATCAGTTGGCCAATTAATTTCTTTCTATTTATAGTAGAGACGGGGTCTCGCTCTTGCTCAGGCTGGTTTTGAACTCCTGACCTTGAGCAATCCGCCCGCCTCGGCCTCCCAAGAGCTAGGATTACAGGCGTGAGCCACAGCGCCCGGCCTGATATTTAGTTTTTTAAAATCATTTGTAATCATAATGAACTTTCAAAATATCATTCCACCAGTACTTTATTTTTCTAACACATTGCTTTCCACAGCAAAGTCTTTGCGCATTCCCTAGATTCTTCTGGTAAGATTTTATTTCCATGAGCAGTCTTCATCAAGTCTTCAGAGTTATATCTAACCTACGTTAGGAAGATCCTGCCCCATATATACCCTTTGAGCCTTTCTAGATAATGCCATTGTATTATCTAGCCCATGCACGATGTAATAGAATTAACTAACATTAATACTCAGTGGAGTAGAAAGAACATTACTCGGATAATAAATCTACAACCAAATTGGGCTCTATTACTTTGGGATAATCAATTTCTTTTCATGAGCTTTCCCTTCTTATCTTCCCTATGGAAAAACAAAAGTCCTGATTTTAATCAGGGTGGCTTTGAGCTCAGCTTCTTCCGACCAGGAGCAGCATAAGCCTGAAATCTGACCAAAAGATACAAGCAGAGATTGGATGGGAATTTTGTAAATCTTCCCTAAAAGAAGGTGGTGTGCTTTTCATAGCCACTCCTTCCACCCTGCTACCTGGAGCACAAGTGCCATGTTGGACTACTTGTGAGGGCAGAGGATGGCAGAGCAGCAAGACAGAAACAGCCTGGTCCACTGGAACTGCCATACCAGCTCTGGACTGCTCAATTCCAGACTCTTTTTTCATATGGAGAGAGAAATAAACTCCCTGATTTTTTATTTCTGGCTTTAGTGATATACAGCAAAGCCTATTCCTAATTAATACAGACAGATAATGATAAACTGTGTGTGTTTTTAACACTCTACTTAAGAAAAAATGTTACCAATCCTATCTAATCCCCAAATATTGTTTTGAAATTTGGGCTGTAGAATCCAAAAGCAGATCAGACAGTAGTCTAGAGGCTTCCAAAAGCAGCATCTAGTTTTAAACCTTTATGAACTATTAGTTAGCTATTTTTAGGGGCCTTTCCTATCTGTGTCAAAGAATAAATGTGTTAGAAAAATAAAATAAAAACCTATATAGATAAGCTGGCAAGAAAATTGAATGAAATAAATTAAGAAAGCAATTAAGAATTAAAGGAATTAAGAAAGCAATAAAAGAAATTGTAATTTAGTTGCTATAATATGAATATGCACATACCATGGGCTGATCTTCATTAAAGGAATTGGGGCACATGTGAAAAATACTGTTAGCAGCAAGAAGGATTTTCGGCCCCAAACATCAGAAAGAGCACCAATAAGTGGGGCACTGAGGAATGACAACAAACCCTAAAAAAATTTAAATGAAAAAAAAATTTGTACTATATATTCATGAACCAAAATATCACTTTACTATCAGAGAAGAATTTTAAACAAGTTTGTTTCATAAATAATTGTATCACTAAACTTCAGATAAATAACGTATTTCTAATCTATATATAATTTTAAAATACCCCCAGTAGTTTAGATCATCTGCAAGGGTCTGGCTGAGTATTAAATATGAAATACTCTCATGAATTCTCAATCACAACAATTCCACAATAGCAATTCTAGAAAGATTATATGATAATTATTTTTATATCCATAGGTTAATTATCTATTCATAAAATTTGTCGGTCAAATTAGATCAAGAGTAAAGAATCTGTATGACAATGAACACTTTACCATACTGATATAGTTTTATATTTATGATTTTATTTTAGTATAGTTTTCCCCTCTTCAATCTATATTCTTATTGTTAGTTTATGTAGATCTCTGGACTAAGAATACCAAAACAAAACAGAGGGAATCTATTATCATGTGGTTTATTATTATACATAGTTGGCTATACCCGAGTCAACTCATATTTAAAACCCAGTTAAGTCCAAAAAGTATAAAGCAATCCTCAAAATATACTCAATCTAATTATAAAAACTACCATTTACTGGATTAGTCAAGTAGCTAATTTAATATGCAGGCAGAATTATATATACATAAGTATTTATGTGTGTACATGCATATGTATGTGTGTGTTTATATGACTGAACCTACCTTTACTCCTTGAATTAGGCCATTCATCAGAAATGTATGTTTGGGGAAGGTTTCATGTAATACCTAAAGAATAAAAGCCAAAATAGAAATCACATGCTACATTTTAGTCTTAGTAAAATTTCTACATTGACATTTTCAAACATTCCTTTATAATACAATCTAATTTTATTTCATTTAAATTTTCAGACTTGTATTACACTATACATGCATGTGAGTAAATATTAATAAGCAAAGATTTGTATGACATTTACTATGTTATAGGGCACTAAATTGGACACTTTACATATATTATCTCATTTAATTCCTCATAACCGTATTAGAAAATTGATACACAGATGTGAAATGTCTTGTCCAAGATCACACAGTCAGTAAGTGGCAATGCTGAATCTGAACCCAGGAGGTCAGGCTTGAAAGCCTATGGTTTTAATCACTATGCTATGCTTCTTCCCACATATAACTGACTAATAACTCTCTTTCAGATGGGTATAGTATCTAGGATAGGAGGTTGGAAGAATAGGGAATTTTTAGTTGCCATAAGGTGGATCTAGAAAAGAAAGAAAAAATCAATCTATGAAAATGTGTAACAATATATTCTATCCGTTCCATGGCCTGTTCTCAAATCACATGGCATCAATTTGTTCTGTGGGCAACAAGCAAACCAGTGGGAACCCACTGAAAGAAATGGCAGATGGAGGAAATGGCCATTGGAAAAAGAAAAAATAGCAGCTACTTTACAGCCCATGTGTCAGGGGCTTTTTATATACTCCCAACATTATGAATTAGGTAATATTGCCACTTTACAGATGAGGCAATTGAATTCTTGCTTGATTTAGAAACCGATGCTTCTTCCATCATACAATGTTGTCTCAGTAAAAACAAGAGAGAATGTCAATGTGGGGAGCAAGAAGAAAGGCTGGGAAGTCTTCTCTATAGGAAGAAACACTACGGTAACTGTACTTTCTGACATCTTGTAAGAACCACCTTTAGAAGGATTAGAATTGCCCCCATTTCTTCAGTTACTCTTCTTCTGTCAATAACTAGAAATTTAACAAAAATTTACTTACTGTATGTAAAAACAAAATTAGAAATGAAATGTTAGCAAAGAAAATCATTAACATGGGAAAAATTACATGTTTATGATATTCATATATTTTGTCTGCATCAATGATTCTCAAATGACAGCAGTTCCCCCCCCCCCCCACACACATCAGGGAATATATGGCAATGGCTGGAGATTTTTGATTATCACAACTTGCAGAGGGAAGAGAAGGGAAGATACTACTGACATCTAATACATAGAGACATCTAATACTACTGACATCTAATATGTAGAGAATCAAGAATGCTGCTAAACATCCTGCAACATACTATTATAGGTCAGCCACCCACAACAAATAATTATCTGGTCCAAAATATCAATAGTGTCAAGGCTGAGAAAACCTGTTATTATTTATAATAAAGAACAACAAATCTAGAGAAGGGGTCTGCAAATTTTTTCTGTAGAGGATCCGATAAATATTTTCAGCTTTTTCCACTTAGCAGGCCATACAGTTTCTATCTCAAATATTTAACTTTGCCCTTATAGAACAAAACTAGTCACAGACGACATGTAAATGAAGGGGTATGTCTGTGTTCCAATAAAATTTTATTTACAATAAGAGTATGTGAGAAGGATTTGGTCCTTTGGCCATACTTTCTCAGTCCTTGTACTAAAGGAAAAGATTTAAATTCCTTAAACTGGTATCCCCAAACCTTTTACAATCAACTCAAATCTACTTGTCTTTCAATAATCACAAAGGGACTAAGGCAAGCCAAATATTTCTAGGTATAAAAGAACAGGTTTGGTGTTAAAAAGAATGAAGAACATAGTGAATGCATGAAGCTTTATAATATGCTAAAGCTTATCAATAATGATTCACTTTGTCAAGTTATCTTCCATTCCAATCAATGTTTTAGAAATATTCCTATGCTTTCTAACATTCATATTTTTATACATATTATCCATTTTGATTGTTTCCCTTATCTTTTCTATGTAGCCAACCCCCAGACCTTCCAAATTGTTCCTCTGCTACCAAACTTTCCTCTCTAAAGCAATCAATTCTCCTTTATATACTTCTAACAAAATTTTAAAAGAGAGACAAACATAACAAGTAATTCAAATGTTATAAAGATTTTTCATCTGTCTGGATCCCTCATCACTGGTCTTTGGAATTAAATAAGAAAGAATGTAACGTTTTCCAAGAAATTTTATGGATCTTAAAAAATTTAAAGGCCGGGCGCGGTGGCTCCCGCCTGTAATCCTAGCTCTCTGGGAGGCCGAGGCGGGCGGATTGCTCGAGGTCAGGAGTTCAAAACCAGCCTGAGCAAGAGCGAGACCCCGTCTCTACTATAAATAGAAAGAAATTAATTGGCCAACTAATATATATACAAAAAATTAGCCGGGCATGGTGGCGAATGCCTGTAGTCCCAGCTACTTGGGAGGCTGAGGCAGGAGGATTGCTTGAGCTCAGGAGTTTGAGGTTGCTGTGAGCTAGGCTAACGCCATGGCACTCACTCTAGCCTGGGCAACAAAGCGAGACTGTCTCAAAAAAAAAAAAAAAATTTAAGAACTTTAAATGCTTTGGGACTGTTTCTGTAGCAAAGATACAAAACCATTTAGGTAGAAGAGATGCTAGAGGACTGAGTGTTCCATAACATGGACTGTGTACCTATCAAACACTGGCCTGATATTTTCAGAACCATAGGGCTGTCAAAAGAATAAACCCACTCCTTAGGATTATAGATCCTTATACCTACTGTCATTAATTGTCTTTAGCTAGCTAATATGCTATTTAAGCAATGGATGATCACTGGCTGAACACTATGCCCAACCATATATTCATAACCTCTCAAAAGTGTTAGACTTTGGTCCTTAAATAACTTAAATCCCCTTGTTGGTGAAGGCTTCACTATCTTCCCCTGGGCAGGTCCTCCACAAAGAACAAAAAGCCTTTGCTCTTTGACTGTGTTCTATGAGAGCTTAAAATTGAAAGATAACTGTAACCGTATGAAGTTAAAAAAAAATCACATTAGTTTTAAAAATTAAGAAATGAAGGCTATCATAAATCTAAAACCATTCATTATAATTGATGTCTAAAATTTATCATTATAACACAGCATGGCCTAAAGAAAAAAGAAAAAAAAAAGAAAACTGATCAAATTAATTTAAAGAATACCTTTGAAATTTGAAATGCTGAAACAAACTATAATACAATTTTTGAGATGTATGTATGGGAAGAAAGAGATACTGACTTAAAATATAAATAAGTTGAATTATATCTTTATTTTATACCTTATTTTCCCTTTTTAAATTAATATTAAAAGCTATAACTCTTAAGGCACCATTTATAATCGGTTTCAAAATACATAAGACAGATATGAATGTTTAAAGGTTAACAGACTTTGAGAGCAAAGTGCTATCTCTTGGTGCCTTCTTTTACCTCAAAATCCATCTGTCCACACACTCCAACACTGAGGGAGAGGGGTAAGGAGTGTGGGTCAAAGACAAAGACGACTGACACAAAAGCAACAAGAAACAAAATTTGCAGGCAAAAGCCTCAAAATGAGCAAAACCTTCTTTAAAACCCCATGTTGAATTAATATCTTGTTCTTCGTGATGTATACTAAATATATAACAGAATCAATTCTAAAAAAAACATATACCTAGGCCTCATCCTTGAGATTCGGATTTTAGCAAGACAGCTGTAAGGCCCAGGTATTTTGAAAAACTCCCAGCCCTCACTGATATTCACTTCTGGTTAAAAATCATTAGATTAAAAAATCATTTAAAAAATCTTTTAAAAAATCACTAATATTCAAACTTTTTTTCTAAGATGCTTGATTTAAAAAATATAATCAGTAAAAAACAGAAAAGGTAAAGAATTATGGAAAATATTACAGATAATTCTCCCTAGTAATAATAACATCATTTTGCCATTTTAAAATTCATGTATAAAGATCAAACATGGGAGTAAAAGTAACTGTTATAACAATCACAGAAAAAGAAAGTCTTGCTGTAAACATAATTGGGAAAGATATCATAGCAGTTATTCTTTCTTTTTTTAAGGTTTTTTTTTTTTTTTATTTTAGCGTATTATGAGGGTACAACTTTTAAGGTTACATATAATGCCCATGCCCCTCTCCCCCCTCGAGTAAGAGCTTCAAGCGTGTCCATCCCCCAAATGTTGCACATCTTACTCGTTGTGGTTGTATATACCATCTCCTCCTCCCCTCTCCCACCCTCAGCACTTATTCTAAGATATGTAGTCATGCTAGCCAAAAAAATAAAAACCAAAAAAAACTTTATTAAGTACCCACAAATTAGGACCTTTCATTTTCCTAACCAGAATTCAGTAGATGGTCCCTGACTTACAATGATTTGACTTAAAATTTTTGACTTTACAGTGGTATAAAACCTATTCAATAGAAACTATACTTCAGATTTTGAATTTTGATCTTTTCCTGGGCTACTGATATGTACAATGCCTTTTTTAAATTTCAGAATATCATGGGGGTACAAACACTTTGGATACACATACTGCCTTTGCACTGCCTGAGTCAGAGCTACAAGCATGCCCATCCCCCAGAAAGTGGGCACCACACTCATTAGGTGTGAATTTACCCATGCCCTCCTCTCCTCTTCCACCTGACACCCAATGAATGTTACTTTCATATGTGCACATAAGTGTTGATCAGTTAGTGCTAGTTTAATGGTGAGTACACGTGGTCCCTGTTTTTCCATTCTTGTGACACTTCACTTCGAAGAATAGGTTCTCGCTCCATCCAGGATAATACAAGAGGTATTAGTTCACCATTGTTTTTTGCGGCTGAGTAGTACTCCATGGTATACATATACCACATTTTATTAATCTGCTCATGTATTGATGGGCACTTGGAAAAAGATACTCTACAGTAAACACAATACTTTCTTGTTATGCTAGGCAGCGAATAGCAACTCCCAGGCACCCACGGGATCACGAAGGTAAACAACCAATATTCTACAGTGTGCTGTGTTGTTGGATGACTCTGCCCAATGGCAGGCCAATGTAAGCCGTCTGAGCACATTTAAGGTAGACTAGGCTAAGATATGATGTTTGGTAGTTGGGTGTATTAATGTATTTTCAATTTAAACATATTTTCAACTCATGATGGGTTCTGGACTTAACCCCATCATAAGTCAAGGAGCACCTGTATATTAAAAAGTGAAAAAAAGAAAAATTAAAAATACTGTCCATTTTTTATTAAAAATAATTAAGAATACACTAAGCACAAAGTCTGTTTTCTATGTCTACAAAAAATGAATACAGACTTTCTGCCTAAATAAGTAGTTTCCTTCTTTGTTCTTAAAGAAGATAGTCTCCCTTTTTTCAACTAGGAGGAAAAAAAACTGCACCAAAATTGCACAAAAAGTTGACATATCTAAAAAATGTAAACCAATTTTAAATTATGATGACAAATTATGGAAACATCACAGAAAGCTTTTCTGACAGCTTGCTAACAGCTTACCCACATTTTAACTCCCCTACTTAGCTAGTGGTTGGGCTGCCCAAAAACCTCAACTATCTAAAACGTGGATATGAGCCACTCACTAAAAGACTGAGCAACAGAATCAAGCACATATCAACACTGCAGTTTACTATCATAGTAGCAATCAAGTTTCTTAACTTTACTAAGCCTCAATTTCCTCATCTGTATTATGAGGCCAATATCTCACAAGGTCGTTATGAGGATTAAATGATAATGTATTTAAAGTGCTTAGGACTGTGCCTGGGCCCATGATAATGTAAATACATATAGACTGTTTACTATTACAAAGCTCAAGCACTTTAAATCATTGGAGTGATGATCCACCAGACAGATTTGTGTTAAACTGGCAGTAGTAGATTCTAAACACACTGGAGCATTAGAAAAGCTAATATAAAGTCATGAGACCACAAGTCATTACAGCACCTCAGTAGCCCTTAACAACAGATTATTACAATATAATGAAGTTACAAATGTCATAATGAACTTGCATCATTGGAGGAAGTTCCAAATCACTGTACTTGGATTATGAAGACAGAAAATATGTAAATTAACTTTTGAAAGATTTCCATCATAAATTAGTAAGTTAAAAAAAAGTCTGCTATTTTAAAAGTCCACATTTCAATTATTTGAAAATCCATTTATGTAAAACTGATAATCCATTATAGGTAAATGAGTTACACTTCTTAAAAAGAAAAGGATTTCAAAAGGAACATTCAAATTGGCATTCTTACAACTTGTAATATATGTCAGTTATTCAGGGAGCTAGTCTAACTAGCAATGCCTACTTTATTATTTAAAAAAATTGGATTTGTCTGAAGATTTTCTTTTATCCTGAATCTTATTATAGCAGTGCTTAGGCTTATCCCCTCTATATTCAAAATAACTGTTAAACGTCTGTATTTTATGTATATATAGTAATGACTATGTAGCTGTAAATAAATATGCCAAGAAATATGGATTGTAAATGTTCTTAAACTAGTTCACCTTACTTATATGATCATCCAATTTTTCTATAAATAGCCTTTTTGTAAAAAGTTTTGTATAACAATGAACAATCTCATGAAAATGTAAGATAGTATAAGATTTTAAAATTCTATCCTTCTAGGATTTGGTAAGCTGTACATTTATCCTAATTATTCCTTTCAAGATAGTATAGATTTGTACCATAGATACTCCTTCCCTCACACCATTCCCTTTATCTGTAACAGTAGGAGAAAACCAACTATCGCCTGAGTTGAGCTGTCCGGCAGGGAGGTCTTTTCTAACGTTTTAAATCTGGGGAAATCTGGGTAAAATCAGTTTAGACCTATGAAAGAATAACTCTTCTAGATGGTTACCTCTCAATCCTCGGCCCAAATGAAAAGAAACTTGTATTTAGAATATGCAACTGCATAAATGAGTCTCAAGATAATTATGCTGAGTCATGCAGGTCACAGTGATCATCTTTCCCAAACCTGTCAGTAGAATCCCTTCCACTCTATCCAAACAGAGTGGTGATGAGCCTGTGCCTGAATATGTCCAATTACACACCCTCCACCCTTCCAAAAAAGCAAAGGAGAAGGTTGGAAAAGACAACTCAAGCAATAAAATACAGGAGTACTGAAGGGTTGAAAATTTTGGTGGGAGAATTAACCATGGAAAGGAAAAGGGGCCATTTTTTCCTTCAAAACTAAAGAAAAAGAGACTTTAGAGTCAGTGATAAATAAGTTAAAAGATTACTTACCACCAAGGTGGGTGCTGTCAATAATCCCCAAGCAAAAAACTCCAAAAAGATGACGATAACCGCATGATAAACACTAGGAGAACCTATTCCTTGAGGCTATAAAACAGATTTTTTAAAAAGTTAAGAGTACATTCCAGAATTAATAACAATAATGGCAACAGTCAATAAATATTTATTAAGAACATATATGTACTGGGCACCGTGTCCAACATCTGCACAGACTGTCCCTTGTGCTCAATGTGTCAGGGATGGACAAGAAAACAACTAAATTCATTTCTGTAAGCACAGTGTGCAATGGGAACATACTGTGTGTGGCGGTGCTGGTAATATCGGACTTCCAAGAGACAGGTTGAAAGGCTGTAACAGAGTTAGATGGGTGGGGGTAGAGGGCGGGAAGGACTGCTCAGCCTGCACAAAGGTTCAGAGGCTGAGAGCATGAGGCATTATGGGACTCATGTATGTAGTTCAGTACAATTAGAGCATGGCAGCACGTTGGGGTGTATTGAAAGATGAGCTAGAGATACTCGTCGACTAGCTAAAGAGTCTAAGTTCTGAAAGCAATGGGAGCCACTAAAGGATTTTAAGTAAAACTCACATGATTATATGAAAGTTTTAAGAAAGATTTTTCTGGCAAAGGTGTAGCAGTTAGGAGACTACTGCACTAACTCAAAAAATAAATGAAGCAAGCAGCAAAAATAACAAATATCAACATGGCTCAAAAGCGGAACAGTCCCCAAAGTAGTATGTAAGTGGTTTGGGATTTCATGTACACAAGAAAAGAAAGTGCAAAACTAAGTTCATCTTATACTGCAGCTAGATATGTTGTAAGAATTACTTCAGTTGTTAAGTTTCATATCTTAAAGAGCAATACGAAATTGATGGAAAAACAAATAACCTATAATATCAATTTAGTCTCCACTAAAAAAGTTTGTATGATAAGACAAGATTTTCTAGACAAATGTCTAAACTACTCCTATTTGGCCTCATCAATCAACTTAAACATTTAAGATCCAGATTTGCATGCAAACAAACACAAATTACAATGTTATACCTAAGTTTTAAAGAATATTCAACAGACTTGTGCAAAAATATTAAGTTTTTGGATTTCTCTATATACTGAAAACAATGCTGTATTATTTTTAGTATTGCCACAATGCATCATCAATCATTTAAAATAACAGAGGTCTCTCCCAACCTATAGAATTCAGGTACTTGAAAACCCCTGGGGTAGAACTCAAGGTTGAAGGACCACTGCTGGAAATAAATTTGTGTAAGATCTCATTCATTCAAAATACATGTACAGAGCACCTAAGGGTACCAAAGGTTCCAGAATTACAAAAACAGTTAAGACAGACACCTGATGCCAAGGAGTTTATAGTCTAGAAAGGAAGAAACCTCATTGTAATCATCTGCTTATATGTTCATGCAATAAAAGAGATATGCACAGATTAGGAAGCAGGAGAAGAGTACTGAAAGAAAAGAGAGTGGTGTTGATAGTCACTTTGGAGAAAACCAGAATGAAGTAGACAAGGGCCATAACCATCTAAAGCTGCTGGAAAATAAGGAGAGGGAGGCAGAAGAGGTAGCCTCTATACTTTATTAAGGAAATTCTCATCTTTTCTTAGGAGACATAGGAAACCACTGAAGGGTTTCAAGTAAGAGAATGATCTGATCAAACCTGCAATTTTCAATATATCACTGGTGATTTCCTAAAGGATAGAACTGAGGAGCAAAGTGCATGCAAAAGGAGGCTATTTGAATCAGCTCAAATGAGAGGATGAGGGCATGAAATAGTGGAGTCGTACAGACTCCGGAGGAGAGAGAATGGATGTAAGTATTCAGAATTTGAAGATGGCAGAACTTGATAAATAGGGGGAGGGAGAGTCAGGAATGAATTCCAGATTTTTAGGTTGACTGTCTAGTAGCAGAAGTTGGTGGCTTCCCAATACTTTTTCTCCCACGAGGCTCAGATTTACTTCAGGTCCTATCTATGAGATTGTCCTCTTTCCTTATAACATTTCTATTGTCTTTCAGCCCTTATTAAAACAATTAGTCAGCAGCAAATGTGATGTTTGAAACTACCAGAGTGGATGAAATTTTCAGGAGAGGATAAAGTGTAAAAAAGCAGTGGGCTAAGACAGAACCCCAAGGAATGCCAACATTTTAGTGGTAGGCAATGGAAAAGGAACCCATGAGGAAGATAAAGAAAAATGAGAAAAATATTAGGAGAATCAAAAGACTACAGTGTTACAGATGATAAAGGAGTAGCTTTAGGAAAAAGGGGTGATGACCAGTAAGTACCAAATGAAACAAGGATAGTAAGATAAGATCAAAAAATGGCCATAGGATTTGGTAAGCTCCAAATGTATTGTTTACCACCACATATACCCAGCACCAAGTAGAAAGCTTGGTAGAACTTCTCAGGGCCTTTAACATGCTAACTTATATTACAAATCTCCAAGAAAATCCAGTGTGCACTGTTCTTCAACCTCGGACGTGGAGTCCTTTTACACAACAGATAATATCTCATGGACACTTGAGTTCTGTGGAAAGAAGTTTGGGAAATGCTGATAAAAAGATGGTAATTATATTAAAAATATGTAATATACACACAGAACAAAACGGATAGTAGGAAATAATGTATTAAAAGTGGCTGTATGTTTAAATGAAGCACACTTAGTCAAGAGGAATGTCAGACGAGGCTTCTCAGGAGAAAGGCAGTATCATCTAAGCTAACACCTCACAGTCCAATGGGAAAGATGTCAGGATTGTCAGGTGTGTATGGGATGGGGTGGGAGGTGAGGGGAGATATGATGACCAAGAGTATATGAGGTAAAGAGAACATGATATGTGAAGGCCAGAAAACAGGAGACATTACAGCTTATTTCAGTATCTGATACCTAAGGAGGAAAGCGGCAATAGTTGAGGCTGAGAGGTTAGGAGAGGTGAAGTTGGAGAGCTAACTCGAAAAAGGTCTTTTAAGTCACATTAAGGCCTTTAACCTAAGGCAGCAGGAAAACACTGAAACGTTTTAAGCCAGAGTAAATCACATCACGGGACTGCCTTTCTAGAATAACAACTTTCACTGTCATGTGGCAAATAGGTTGGAAGGGAATCAGAAAAACCAGAAGGCAGGTTGTTGCAGAAACCCAGGTTAGAGGAAACAGTAACCTGAATAAGATGGTGGCAGTAAGAATGGAGTAAAGCAACAGGACTCAGTGGTTGACCAGATGTAGCAGAGGGGAAGGGAAGATCAGCAATGAAGAAATAAGATTTCAGTTTCTGGGTTGGTTGACTAGACAGTAAGGAATGGAGAAAGCATAAAAGATTAATTCCGTTTTAGTCATACTGGTTTGAGAAAAACATGCACAACATTAGCTGAATTTAAAAGGCAAACAAATTGAGGAAGATTATGCAAGAAATAACAAAAGATTACTATCTTAGCCAGGCGAGGCATTCATAAAAACCAATACAAAAGCACTAAGACATTATAAAAAATATAAAGGACATACACTGATAATTTTTAAAATATTTAATAACATCCTATCCTATAGAAATAAACATTCAGAAAAAGCTCTTCCACAAAGATATTCATGGCAGCATCAATTATAATAGGAAAAACAGAAAACTAAATGTTCAACTTTTTGTTACATACCCCATAATCAAATCACAGTATGTAAATCAGAATAATATACAGCCCCAAATTATTTATAGATTTATAATGACACGTAAAAATGCTTATGGCAATGTTAAATTTTAAAAATATCAAAGTATGAAATAAAATTATATATGTAGGGTAATTTCAACCATGAAAAACACACAAAAAAATCTGTTTACTATACTGTTCTGAATTTCCTAAATCTTTTCTAATGAGCATGCTTGTACTTTTAGAGAAAGATGTGTTGTTTATTTAGGAGAAAAACTAGGTAAAACTAGAATGGAGAAAGATAGGTAGGCTGCATATACTTGTCTCTCCTGAATCATTCTATCAAATTTCCCAGAATTGGTAGGAAAACATATTATTATTTATTTTTTTAAAAAGCAGGGAGGGAAGATATTTGCTTGTTCTGAAGTATTTGGTTATTTATACACATTCATCTCTTCTATTTTAAAGAATTCAAACGCAATACAACATTTTTATAAAATTAAAAAAGATTTTACTGATTTGGAATTAAGAAAACTTCTAGGTAGGACTTTGACACAAGCACTGGTGGTTGTAATGGAATACCCACCCATAAGCAAAATTTCAGGACAATTTGGGAATATTTGATCATGAACTAGGCAGAAAAACCAGAGGGGAGAGGTAATGGATAAGAAGACATGAAAATATTTGACCAGTTAGTAGTTTACAGTGTCTAGAGTAGAGAGCTCAGATCATAAAGAGATCTTATCAACAAATGACATTTGAGGATGGCTCAAGAAAACTGCAAGGGATACAAAGTGAAAAATTCTCAGGGAGACAAAACTGAATCTAAACTAACACATACCCAGCCACTAATGCCAAGACATGCCACCAAAAACTATAATAACTACTAAACCAGAAGTCCATTCGGCTGAGTAATTTCTCTCTTATGAAGGCATAAGAGATGGTTCCATGGTAGTCATCTCTAACTTTAACCTCAGAAATCAGGGGCCATCTCCTTTATCCCTCAATTCTACCCCTCAATCTAATCACTAAATTTCCAAATCATACTTTCTATTGGTAACAGGTAACAGACCATAGTTTTGTCACCTAGGCCTTTGGCTGGGCCTCTAAAAATCTACTTATTTATTATTTTACTCTGTTACATTGAACAACTTTTATAAAATTTATCTATGTAAAGTACTTATTTTATTTGGCCTAAACTTACCTTTTTCAAGCTCATTGCTCCTTGAGGCAGCCCTGTGCTTTATTCTTCTATGATCTGGATCATCTGGCACATGCATAGCACAAAGGTGCTTAACAGATGTTTGTAGAACTGAAATGAATTATTCTACAAGTCTCTTCTACCTATTACCATAATATTCAGTATAGTTACTATACTTAAACACAGTACATTAACTTAACTTGCAACTTCCTTATTAATTCCCTCCTCTATACTTTGATATCCCACTGTTCACTACAGTATTTAACACATGGATTATACAGACACTAGATTAAAATAACAATAAAAGAATATTACTGAAGATTTATGATGGTTTTCATTCATAATCTAACTTACTCTTTCTAACAACCTTTCTAGATAAATACTATTATCTCCATTTCACAGTCCGATACAGCAAATAAGAGATGTGGCAGAGTCCAATCTAAGCAACTGCAGAGACCAAATCTTAACTATTGCATATACTACCACAGACTATCACTCTCTTAAGTACAGGGATCAAGTCTTCTCCATTACAGCATCCTAATCCATAGCACAATGCCTGGTATGTAAGAGATATATCAGTGAACCAGGAGCTTATGTGGATTGTTGGCCAGGAGGTAGAAGTTACTCCAAGAGTAACTGGGCATTATAATTCTATTTATTAATTAGCATGCTATCTTGTGAGAAAACAATGAGAATAAACCAAACAGAGTCATTCTGTAAAACAACTGGCTTAGACTCTTCAAAAATGTCAAGATCATTAAAAAAAAAAAAAACAAAAAAAAGCCAAAACAGCTATTCTAGACTAAAAAGAGGCTGAAGAAAGATGACAACTAAGTATAATGATTAAACCCTGCATCAAAAAAACCCCAACAAAACAAACTACAAAGGTGTTATTGGGGCGATTGGGGGAATGTGGCTGTAGATTATATATTGCAAATTAGTGCTGTGTTAATATTAAATTTCCTGACTGTGGTGATTGTCTTGTGGTTATAAGGGAAAATACCTTTATTCTTAGGTGACATATCTAAGCATTTTAGGGATAAAGTGTCATGATGTCTACAACTAATGTTCAGATGGTTCAGAGGAAAAAATGTGAGTATATATACATAGAGAAAGTAAAAGCAAATGTGGCAAAATGTTAACAACTGGTAAATCATGAATCTATATGATGTGCAAATGAATATTCATTGTGCTATTCTTGCATCTTTTCTGTAGTTGTGAAGTCTCAAAAAGTTAAGAAAATAAAAGAAACATGACAAATAACAAAATAAAGTATTAAGAAAAATAATTCTGAACTTAGAATTTAATATTCTGACAAGTTATCAATCAAGAATGAGAGTAAAATCTTCATTAAAAATGCATTTCCTCTTAACAGTATACAGCTAAGCTAACTAAAATAATTTAATGTAAAAGTCTTACACAGAAAAAAAGATACTTAGTTGTAGGCATCAAAGAATTTGAGCTTTTCAGGGAGGGACAAAAAAAAAGTTACTATGGAAAATACTGTAATTACAAAGCTGCTTTAATGAGATCCTGACACATTACAGAATGGCTGCAAGGCTTTACCACTAGTATCTGGTATGGTGGTGTTTTTTCTTGTTTTCTCTGACTTTAATCAAACAGGGCAGAGTTTACTACATTTGTAAAACAAAAAGGAAACCAACCCTCAACTTTCTGAAAATATGAATCACCATAAACATATACTGACACCATTATGCTAATTAAGTCACGTTGGCTTAATTTGCATTGATATTTTAAAATTATCTTACATGTTATGGATCGATTTTAAAGTAAGGGATATTCAGTATCTGTGCATCATCACAAAGTAAAGCAGTATTGGTTAAAATTGCTCCTAAATAGAATGAAAGATACTTCTTAAAAATATTCTTCATAGCAGTTTATCAAGATTAAGTTTTATTCTTAAAGTGGGGGTGAGTGTTAGAGTTTGAGATTGTACTGTTTTGTGGTAAATTTTGAAAAGATAAGCAACAAGACAATATAATCTATCTTCCTTAGCAGGAAAAGATGTGGCTGTTAAATCAAGTTAAGTCATCAAAATTTTTCGCTGTTTCAAATGACTGTTTCAAATGACTACAAATTGAACTCACTAAAAAGATAAAATTAAAAATTTAAAAACCACCACTAACTCAAAAATCAAACTGTCACTAATGCCTGTCCTGAAATCAGGACTGGTGTGATTTCTAATTACTCGATTTATATAGCTAAATGATAAATATATATTATCTACCATTCCTTGATTTAAAAAAAGACTCCCTAAGGGAAAATATTTCATATGATAGAATTTGTAACTGTTTTTTTGTTTGTTTGTTTGTTTGTTTTGAGACAGAGTCTTGCTTTGTTGCCCAGGCTAGAGTGAGTGCCATGGCGTCTGCCTAGCTTACAGCAACCTCAAACTCTTGGGCTCAAACAACCCTGCTGCCTCAGCCTCCCGTGTAGCTGGGACTACAGGCATGCACCAAAATGCCCGGCTAATTTTTTCTATATATATTAGTTGGCCAATTAATTTCTTTCTAATTATAGTAGAGACGGGGTCTCGCTCTTGCTCAGGCTGGTTTCGAACTCCTGACCTCGAGCAATCTGCCCGCCTCAGCCTCCCAGAGTGCTAGGATTACAGGCGTGAGCCACCGCGCCCGGCCTTGTAACTGTTTTTATACATGATCGACAAAGTCAACCCTTTATGAAGAATAGGCTATAACACCTGGCCATCAAAGAGACAAAACCTATTTCAGGGATCTTGATGTACCCCAGCTGAAATCATCAACTGTTACTTTGAGACTTCTAATTCAAAATAGTGCTAAAAGACAACTTGAGCTTTTAAATAAATAAAAAGTTTAAATCATATACACTTGTCAGAATGCTGGTAGAAAAAGCTATTCTTTTTACTTAAACTTTAAACTTTTGGTAGGTGCAAAAGAATAAGGGAATTTCTGCAAATGGTATGATTATATTGGGAAGCAGGTCTTCCCATGTATCAGAATGAACTGGATATATATGGTAATTAATCTGAGAAAACTGCTTACTAATTTAGGTTGTGTAAACACAACCTAAAGCAAACATTGATCCATGGAGGTAAGGAGTTAAAGTCATTCATGGCACTGCCTACAACATCCCTACCAAAGACAGTATATACACCCTGATGTTTCTAGGCATTGGCTGCTTTTTGAAAAGCATCACAGGGTCCCCTCAGAGCTTGTATGCTAGTTACTAAAAGTTATTTAATAGCTTTCTGGGTCCATAGAGGCCTTATACCCCTGAGAGCCATCCTGCCACTACTTCAGCCATCCTTGTAGGTAAAGAGTTGTTGCTGACTCCTATTTGCTCTAATTAAAATCAGAGATACCAAGAAAAAAAAATCTGATGCTCTGCTTTTCTGGGCATATGTATTTCCCTTTGGAAATGATACATTAAGTCTTCTTTTTCCAGGTACATCCAACAAAGCAATTCACACATGCCTTGCTTTCTATCAAAAATTTTTTTTTTTTGAGACAGAGTCTCACTTTGTTGCCCAGGCAGGAGTGAGTGCCCTGGCATCAGCCTAACTCATAGCAACCTCAAACTCCTGGGCTCAAGTGATCCTCCTGCCTCAGTCTCCCGAGCAGCTGGGACTACAGGCATGCGCCACCATGCCCAGCTAATTTTTTCTATGCATATTAGTTGGCCAATTATTTTCTTTTTTTTATTTATAGTAGAGACCAGGTCTCACTCTTGCTCAGGCTGGTTTCAAACTCCTGACCTTGAGCGATCCTCCCGCCTCGCCCTCCCAGAGTGCTAGGATTATAGGCGTGAGCCACCGCGCCTGGCCATCTATCAAATTTTTAAAGTCATTTTACCAATTCGCTGTGAAAGAACCATACATTTTCCACTTTGTCAGAGATGCAGTCCCACAACTGTATTCACACAAAACAATAAAGATCATATTTTAAAAAAGCAAACTTTAAAAATCACAAGGAAAAAGCCGGGCACGGTGGCTCACACCTGTAATCCTAGCACTCTGGGAGGCTGAGGCGGGCGGATTGCTTGAGGTCAGGAGTTCGAAACCAGCCTGAGCAAGAGCAAGACCCCGTCTCTACTATAAATAGAAAGAAATTAATTGGCCAACTAATATATATAGAAAATTAGCCGGGCATGGTGGCGCATGCCTGTAGTCCCAGCTACTCGGGAGGCTGAGGCAGAAGGATTGCTTGAGCCCAGGAGTTTGAGGTTGCTGTGAGCTAGGCTGATGCCATGGCACTCACTCTAGCCTGGTCAACAAGCGAGACTCTGTCTCAAAAAAAAAAAAAAAAAAAAAATCACAAGGAAAATTCAATTTCAATAATGTAAATAACTCTTTACCTCTTAGCCTCTAACTGGAATGCTTATAAACAACTTGGAAACAATACATGGTTAAGATTTAACAGACCAAAACAAAATTTTAGTATTCCAAAATGTCAGAATGCATTTTTAATTCAGTGGTTTTATGTAGTCTATACTAAGATACATCAAAATGTTAGTTATATACATTAAAACTTATAACTAAAAACTGTATATCTACAGTATGGATGCTTCAAAAGTGAATCCACCAAAGTCATGGTTACTTTCATCAGTGAAATGGTATACAGTATATGATTAAATAAATATTTACTGACTATAAGCTGCGGAACTTATTCTTTCACTACTTATGCTGTTTTCAAACACAACAACTACTCTTAAACTTTTGAGAAGAATGGACGTTTTGGGGAATCTCCCAAGAAAAATGTATAGTCAAAGAAAATTTTGCAAAAACTTCAGGGTGAACAGGCCCAGGTTAAGAATGCCTGATCAGAATCACATACCTTAATGTAATTTACCTTAATTACATACTACTCAAATAGGCAGCATATTACCCTTATCCTGGCTTCAGAGCCAAATGAAATACAATTTCAAGGAAAAAAATGCCAGTAACTTATGATTAACCTGGTTCACTTAGGAGGGTTCACTTCACTGCTTCAACTATTAAACACTATAAATCTGCTCTAATTTTTTAGATAAATCATTAACAACTCACTATTCTGTTTATAAATTTTAAAATTGGCTGAACAGGCCTACAAATATGTCATCAGCAGAAGGACAATGGGAAAGAATTTTATTAACATTGTTGAACAGAAGAAAACAGAAGGGGTTCAGATCGGTACCACTGATCAGGTATGTGAAATAGTGCTCAAAGCCTGTCATGTATGACCGTAAGCCTCAGACACCTGACTCTCAATAAATCTATCCACTGGTGGAACTTTCTAAAATCTCTGAAACTGTAATGACAATAGCAATAACTCCAAAACATTCTATATGATACAATGAATTTTTTTTAAAAAAATACAAGAACAGAATATCAAATGACAATTTTTTCCCCTTTCTTAAAAAATGTTCCTAACAGTCTGACCTAGTGTAAGCAGAGAGGCAGAAAAGCAAATGCCATTTTAAAATCACTTCTATGACTGTAACAGTTATACTTTTTTCATTTAAGGCTGGAATAGATTAAAATACAAGTACTGCAAAAAATTTCCAACATTTATTGAAATATATCCCCTGATTATGTATAAAAATTATAATAAAAATTAATCTAGGAATGTGCTACTACAAAATAAAAGTGTTTTTATCACTTTAAAATTCATGTACTAAGTCCTGTGTCATTCAAAGATGCAAAACAAAGCTCCTATTCTAAGAGTGTCCAGTGCTTAGAATGGAAAGTGAAACATTAAGTGTATAAAGATGAGAAATGATAATACCCCCATGCTCACCTGCTGTAAAGTAAATCAAACAAAACTCCAGAGAGGTAATAAGACTGGAAGGAAAATGTAAGAGTGTTTATCACAGTTTCCATTCTTTTTTTGCAAAGAATACTGATCTTAAAAATCACTTGATCTTATAAAAATATAATCCTCCACTGCCTCTATTTTGTAGATTTTTATGAAGAATTTAAAATATTCTTTCTAAAGGTTGACAAAGGCAACAGTATTTTTCTCCCACATAGCTCTTACCAACTCCATCAAAAGCTATGACTATTCATAACTGATTTCATCAAAGTAATGTTTTAATTAATCAAGCACAATAAAAAGGATCAGAGAAATTTTGAAGTTTCTTTTTTCAACAAACTTCAAAGTTATGACATCTAATAAATCTGATTACATAAAAATATACTCTGAAATCATTACATATGTCCCAAGTTATTTAAATTTAGGCATATTGCCTGGGCCGTGTTCTGAAATGTCAGAAGAAAGTTGTCATGTATTTCAAGTGAATTCAGCAAATCTTCAGTACTGGCCTACTTACATACTGAGTGCTGTGCTAGCAGTTGATCAGGGCTCCAATAAAACATAAACAGAAATGGAATTAAAGGAACCATTTCTGCACACATCTCAGGAAAGTGAAACATGTATTTCACCTTTTCATTCTATTTCAGAACGTGATATCCAAGGGTGCAACAAAGACCAGAGAGGGTAGCAACGGGGAATCCTAGCATTAAAAAGTATAAGTGAGGGTTTGTTTGTTTTTTTTCTTTTTCAATTAAAAATCCTATGTCCCCTGCTGGTTAACTACAACACAGCGCATAAAGTTGTGATGACAACTGTTTCTAAAAAGCAAACATTTTTTTTTCTTGTTCTCAACCTGTCTTCCTTTCAAAGCATCTTCTTCTAATCCTTAGGCCATGATCAATTCTAGTAGTAGTTTTGATCTTACGGCACAAGGTGATGACTGTTCTTTGAAAACTAGCCGAGATTCGGCTGTAGGCCCCAGCTGTCTACCGTCCGGCTCGCGACGCCGGGCAGCGGGGAGGAAGCGCACCTCCCGACCAGGTAGGTCTACGGCACAGTACGCAGCTAAGGGCAGGAGCACCGACGCAGAGCGGCGTGGAAGGAGAAAGCGAACGTACTACCGAGCCGCAGCGGGGTCGCGGCGCCAGATGCCATCCCGTTAGCAACACAGAGAGCCAGGGCTCGCTCCTGGCCCCACGGCGAGCGCGGCGACCGCTTCGCAGGGCCTGGCAGCGAAGACGAGGCTGCGGCGGCGGGCGGGCTGGCCGGCAGGCGGGAGAGCCGGCACGTCGCTCCCCGCGGCGGAGGCGCACGTGGGGCGAGAGGCCGCAGGGCCTCCGGTGGCGGCGGGAGCAGAGGGAGGCAGGTGCGGGAGACGCGAGGATGGGCCCCGGAGGCCAGAGGCCTGGGGAGAGGACAATCCCCGGAGCAGCGGAATGGGCGTCCGGGAGCCCGAGACGCCGGCACGGCAGACAGGGTGGGGGTAGGCGGGGGCTCACGGGGGCGACAGCGTGGGGGGCAGAAAGACATGGGATAGGGGCCCCAAGGAGCACTCGCCGGCGCGGAACCCAAGCTCACCGTGCCTCCGTCCTTAATGATGATCTTCTTGGCCAGCATGATACTGCGGTTCGCGGCCCGTTTCTTCTTCTTCCCCTGGGTCATTTTACCATCCTCGTTTCCTGGCGCTGCTGCAGCCACTCCCGGGGCGGCCGGCCCCAGCGGCTAGTGCCGTCCCGCCACTACCGCCGGGCCGAGCCGCTCGGGGCGCCCGCCGCCATCTTGAGGGCCCGGCCTGCCTCCGGCGGCGCGTCACATCGTGCGATCGGCCGACGAGCCCGCCCCGCCCACGTGACGCCGCCCCGCCCGCCCGCTCGCGAGCTCCGCGGCCGGCGCGCAAGCGGGGAAGCCGGGGAAGGGAGCCCGCGGGCTCGCCGGGCGCTGCTGGCCGCCTGTCAAGCCCTGCGCTTTCGGTCCACAGCTCGCTTAGTCCTTACGGCAGTTCTGGGCGATAGGGACAGGTACTGTACCCCTCTTCACAGACGAAGGCGTCTGTTTCAGAAAGTTGTTACCTGTTCGCGGAAATCCGGCTGATAAATGGTTGCACTGGAGTTCCGACCAGACGTTCTAAACTGTTAGCATGGTCTCCAACTGTGCTCCAACCAGGAGGGGAACTGAAGGGAACAGTAAAGAGAAACCATTTTCCAGAAATAGCAGGTAACCTAAGAGGTAAAGATGGGTTTTCAGAAACAGTCTTTTGTTTAGCTCCCCCCCCACACACACTATAACTCAACTGGACAATGCTTGTTTACAGAAGCTCCCTCGTCTCAGGACCTTTTCTGTATTCCCTGCCAGTTAAAACTTACATGACCTCTGTCATAGGCCACTACCTTTCCACTAAATTATCTAAAAATAAATTTGATGGGAAATTTGCTAGAAAGGACAGTTGACACAAGTGGAATATGGACTGTAGATTTAAAGTACTGTCACAATGTTAATTTTTGATTTTGATAACTACTGTGTTGTATAACAATATCCTTTTTCTTAAGAACTAAGTGAAGGAGTACAATGCACGCTACCTACCTTTAAATGGTTAGGAAATAATATTTATATGCATGAGTGTGTATATAGGTGAGAGGTAGAGAGGGACAAAGCGAAATGTTAAAAAATAGTGAAGCTGGGTATGGTGGTTTTAAGATATGTTCACAAATGCAAAGGTATTCCTCTCTGGAAGATACGGAATTTAATTTTCTTCCCCTTGAGTGTGGGCTGGTTTTAGTGACTTTTCCATTTGATAAAGCAGAGTGACAGTATTGACTTCAGAGCCTAGGTCATAAAAGGCACTGCATCTTCCTGCAAGCTCTCTTTTTCATTCATTTTGGGGCCCAGAGCCAGGGAAAGTCAGCTGCCATGTCTTGAGGATATTGAAGCAGCCTATGGAGAGATTCTGTTGCCCAGGAATTGTAGCCTCCTACCAAAACCCAAGTGAATGAGTCATTTCAGAAGTGGATCCTCCACTCCTTACCAAGCCTTTAGCAGACTGCAACCTTTACCAACAAACATCCTTACCACACTTCATGAGTGACCCTGAGCTAGGACCACACAGCTTAGCCACTCCTGGAATACTAACTCTCAGAAACTATTAATATGTAAGAGAAAATGTACTTTAGTTAAGCCACCAAGCTTTGAGATTGTTACACAGATACAAGTAATATACAGAGTGAAAGGAAAATACAGGGTGAAGGGAATGTGTGAGTTCTTTGTACTATTTTTGCAACTTTTCTGTAATTTTGAAATTTATTTCAAAATAAAATGTTATAAATTTGGTTGAATTTTCTGTCCCTTCTATTTCCATTCAAACTAGAAATGGAAAAGAAACCAATTTCAATGGACTGTAGAAGATAAACATTTTAGTCTGATGGATACTTCCAGTTATATTTTCCCATCAAGTATGATGTAAACTCATCATACTTGTTTTAAAAATATTTTCATGCTGAAACTTTTTAGTTGAAGTCCACCTGAAGCTCTCTGGAGAAAGTAATATGAAATAAATTTCATAATTAAATCCCCAGGAGCTTGTTTTGGATGGGTGGAGAAGATTGGTGAGATAATTTGTGTAGCTATGCTGACTTTTCATAGCTCCTCAAAATCATACTTCATCTAGCTGCACTAATTTTGTCAGCCTTAAGAATTGGTTATTGTTTAGTCATTCAAAAAATATTTACTGAGTGCCTGTATGTATTTGTCACTGTTATATTAGCCATTGGGGATACATCAATAAATGAAACAATATTTAACTGCATGGAGTTTACATTCTAGAGGGGGGTAGAGTTACAAAACAGAGAAGGAAGATAATTGCAGATTGCAGTAAATGATGTTAGAAATAAAGTAATAAGAGAATTTAACACATACTGAACGTCCAGAATGTCCCAGGCTTTGTGCTAGAAGGGCTGCAATGGTAAACGGGAGATTAGTGCTGTACTAACAGGCCTACTGTGTATATACTTGTGGCTTTCTGTGTGATTTGGGTTGTGAATACAGTTGGCCCTCCACATCCACAATTTTAAAACTAACTTTGGATTAAAAATATTCAGAAAAAACCCACGAAACAATAAAAATAATAATACAAATTTAAAATATAGTGTAAATACACAGCATTTACATTGTATTACGTATCATAAGTAATCTGGAGATAATTTAAAGTATGTAGGAGGATGTGCATAGGTTATATGCAAATACTAAGCCATTTTATATAAAGGACTTGAGCATTCACTGATTTGGGTATCCACTGGATTAGAACCAACCCCCCCTACACACACATTCCAATTCAGAGGGATGACTGTATTCACAAGCTTTACATTAAGAGGTTGATATGTCAGTTAGGGTTCTTTGGTCACAGTGGACAGAAACTAGCACTTGCTAACATAAGCAAAAGGGAATGAACTTGGAAGGATATTCAAAGTTCCAAAATTAATGAGAAGGCCAAGAATGAGGCTTGGAAACAGACAGAAACCAAAGTTTGGAAAGTTCATGAAAACAGTAAATGAGGCACCTTGAAAGGGAGAGGGATTACTTGGAGAGAAAGGCAAGCAGCTGAAGCTAAGGATTCCATAAGAAACCAGACTATCACAGAATTCAAACCTACTCCCCCTCTGGACCATTTATTAAGGAAACTGCACTTCACTGTGCTAACAGAAGAGGGCCTTCTTTAACTATGAAACCAAGTAAATCAGCCACATCCCTTCTTCCCTCCCTTCCATAAAAACATCTGTTATTGCTGATCCAAGAAAATCCTACACATTTTATCATGAATAGAAAAGCCACCAAAAATCCATACAAGACTACTACAAAAAGAAAACAGAAAATGAAAACTTCAATTAATAGAAAATACTACTCTTGCCCAGCACAATGGCTCATGTCTGTAATCCTAGCACTTTGGGAGGATGGGGGTGCTGAGGGGTGGTGATCCTTTGAGCCCAGAAGTTTGAGACCAGCCTGAGCAACACAGGGAGACCGTCACCACAAAAAATTAGCTAGGTGTGGTGATGTGCGTCTATAGTCCCAGCTACTCAGGAGGATCACTTGAGCCCAGAAGTTTGCAGTTGCAGTGAGCTAAGATGACGCCATTGCACTCCAGCCGGGTGACAGAGTGAAACCCTGGAAGGAAAGGAAAGAAAAGGGAAATAAGGGAGAAAGGGGAAAAGGGAAAGAGAGAGAGAGAAAGAGAAGGAAAAGAAAGACAAAGGAAAGGAAGGAAAGACAGAAAAGAAAATATTTCTTTAGAAAATGTGAAGAAGAGGAAAACAACACTCCCAACATAAATTAAATATCATTAAATAAGCAATTGCAGATATGAAAGAACACAACATTTTAAAACTCAATAGTAAGATGTAAAATGAAAGTAGATCAAACTCAGGCAATACTGTATACTGAAAACATAAAATCATCTGAAAACTGAAAACTACGGAATACCTGAAAGAATAGATACAAATAAAGTAAGAAACATGGAAAAGAGAAATGTAATAGTTATGAGAACAAAAATGAAAGAAGTAAAAAGGATCAGAGATAAAATGATATAGAAAAAAATTATTTGGACCTCCAGGCAAAAATCAACAACAAACAAAATGTCATTTCCAAAAGGAGAAAAAAATCAAGAGGTGCCAGACTTCTTAATGATAACACCAAGCAACACAACAGTGAAGCAACATTTTCAAAAAACTCAGGAAAGCATTAGCCAAGGATTTTGTATGTAGCCAACCTGTACTTGAAGTATCTAGGCTCTAGAAGAAATTTTAAACATGCCAGAACTCAGAGAACACGTACAGTACTTACAAGCCCTCCTTGAATAACATACTAGAAGAGCTTCATCTGTCTAAGAGATGATTGAGGAGGCTTTAGATAAAGTTTTAGTGGAGACTATTTTTTTTTTTTTTTTTTTTTTTTTTTTTTTGAGACAGAGTCTCGCTTGCTTTCTTGCCTAGGCTAGAGTGAGTGCCGTGGCGTCAGCCTAGCTCACAGCAACCTCAAACTCCTGGGCTCAAGCAATCCTACTGCCTCAGCCTCCCGAGTTGCTGGGACTACAGGCACGAGCCACCATGCCCGGCTAATTTTTTTTCTATATATATATTAGTTGGCAAATTGATTTCTTTCTATTTTTATAGTAGAGACGGGGTCTCGCTCAGGCTGGTTTTGAACTCCTGACCTTGAGCAATCCGCCCGCCTCGGCCTCCCAGAGTGCTGGGATTACAAGCGTGAGCCACCGCGCCCGGCCAGTGGAGACTATCAAATGTGGTTTTTGTTGTTGTTGTTTTTGAGACGGAGTCTCGCTTTGTTGCCCAGGCTAGAGTGGGTGCCATGGCATCAGCCTAGCTCACAGCAACCTCAAACTCCTGGGCTCAAGCAATCCTTCTGCCTCAGCTTCCCAAGTAGCTGGGACTACAGGCATGCGCCACCATGCCCGGCTAATTTTTTCTATATATATTAGTTGGCAAATTCATTTCTTTCTATTTATAGTAGAGACGGGGGTCTCGTTCTTGCTCAGGCTGGTTTTCGAACTCCTGAGTGCTAGGATTATAGGCGTGAGCCACCGCGCCCAGCCAATTAAATGTGGTTTTCTTTTTTTTTTGAGACAGAGTCTCGCTTTGTTGCACAGGCTAGAGTGAGTGCCGTGGCGTCAGCCTAGCTCACAGCAACCTCAAACTCCTGGGCTCAAGCAATCCTGCTGCCTCAGCCTCCCGAGTAGCTGGGACTACAGGCATGCGCCACCATGCCCGGCTAATTTTATATATATATATTAGTTGGCCAATTAATTTCTTTCTATTTATAGTAGAGACGGGGTCTTGCTCTTGCTCAGGCTGGTTTCGAACTCCTGACCTCGAGCAATCCGCCCGCCTTGGCCTCCCAGAGTGCTAGGATTACAGGCTTGAGCCACCGCACCCGGCCTAAATGTGGTTTTATGGTTTGAAGATATTTAATTTTATATTAATACCAAAGACAGGGACTAGGGTTGGAAACAGTCTGAAAATAATATACATTCTAATCACATAGAAATAAGGCAACTAAAAAAATAAGAGAAGGGAGAATATATTCATTGACTGTCACATAGACAATTAGGTAACAGAACATCATTTCAAGCTGGCAATCAAATAGTAGAAGCCAAGGCAAGCAAAAAGAGGGCTGGTTCTAGAAGCATTCCATAAAATGTTTATCAGTATAAATATAACCACTAGAATATAGAGATTCTTCTAAACATCAAAATAAATTTTATAAACCAGACTTCATGTTGTGAAAGAAATGCAATAAATATAGTAATATACATATTTATTTACTTTTTAAAAAGAAACACAGGATAGGTAAGCTAGAAACTAATGAAAGTAATTACTTGTAGGAGGTAGTTAGGAATGGAGCAGAGAGAGAGAGGCATGAGAGCTAGACTTTTCTGAATATACTTTTCATGTAAGTTGCAACTTTTGATATGTTCACTATGTCAAGTTTAAAAAAAGCTTCAACTTTTGAACCATATCAATGATTCATATATTCAAAAGTAGAATGAAAATGTTAAAATTCTTGAACACATAAACTTGAACACAAACATGAACAAATGAACCTAATTATATCACACTGATAACCAAAAACATACAGTAAAGTGATTTTCATTAACTTTTGAACACATACTCTGATTAGTCATCCTTAGTGTGCTATATTCCAAGGTCAAAGAAAAATGCAAGGAAATCTTAAATTTTACTCAGTATGTTTACCATTAGTAATATAATATTGGTATTGTGCTGAAACAAATACTATATAATTAAATATATAAATAAACAATGTCATGAGGAACCAAGATTTTTTCACTATAAGAGAAAACAGGCAAATATAAAAAGTTATGATGTTAAATTTTAATTGTAAATATTAATTTGAATTCATACTCTTTTAAAAATTGTATTTCCTAGCTCTGTCCACTGGAATGGCCTAGAAGCAATGACACCTCAGTAACAATGGATTCTAAATTCCATTCCCTGGCTAGAAAGATTCCAGCAAAAAAAATAAATTCCATTCCCTTTAAAAGGAATAGAACTCCTTGGGTAAATAGCTGATTTTCCAGGTTTGGAATAAGACAAGTACAAGGCAACCCTGGAAATCTTGTGCCTGAAGTAAAAACAAATGTGGCCGTGTCTAAAAGACACAAGAACTAGCTTGTAGTGACTTTTGGCCATAAAGAACTATGACTGATTGACTAATACATTGGATACTTTTTTAAAAATTCATTAAGACATAATGATATTTGACAGAAGAGGGGTATTGGGGGAAAAAGAGGGAAATGTACTTTTTAAAAATTTATTTTTAATTATATGGATACATAGTTGTATATAAAAATATACTTTTTTAAGATAGATTATAAATGTAGAAAACAATTTGAGAATTTTTTAAAAAAATTAATCACCATTTTGCACCCCACTATAGGAAAAGATTCAATCAAGAATCATTAATCAGCTAGGTATGGTGGCTCTTGCCTGTAATCCTAGCACGCTGGGAGGCCAAGGTGGGAGGATCACTCAAGGTCAGGAGTTCAAAACCAGCCTGAGCAAGAGCAAGACCCTGTCTCTACTAAAAATAGAACGAAATTAATTGGCCAACTAAAAATATATAGAAAAAATTAGCTGAGCGTGGTGGCACATGCCTGTAGTCCCAGCTACTCGGGAGGCTGAGGCAGAAGGATTGCTTGAGCCCAGGAGTTTGAGGTTGCTGTGAGCTAGGCTGACGCCACAGCACTCTAGCCCAGGCAACAAAGTGAGACTCTGTCTCAAAAAAAAAAAAAAAAAAATCATTAATTGATGATGCTAAAGCCACTGAATGAAAGGTTGTTGGGAAACAGAACATTCCCATAGTGCTGAAATATTATTCCATAGATTACTAAGGTGAAAAAAATGACTTTTACAAAGAAGAGATCTGGTAGTCATTACCTTGACCAAATAATCGATTCTCAACATCAATAATGAGACAATCTAGAATTATGTGCCTTTCAGTATGATATAATATAAAATCTACATCACTTGTGAAATATTCTTACCAAAAACATTTAAGCTGAAGCTAATGAAACCTACAGACTTGACTTCCAGTTCAAAGGAAATGCAAAGAATAAAGGGAATAAAATCAAAGCACAAAGATCCAGAATAGGAACCAAGTGACTTAGATTCTTCAAAAGTCACATCATAGGGGTGCCATTGGGGGTGACATTTTGAGTCTCTTGGTATTAAGAAAAAAAAGTCTTGAGAAGTGGGGCAGGGAGAGGTCCTCTAGACTAAAAGAGACAATTAAATACAAAGCATGAATCTTGATTGTATCCTGGTTCCAAAATAAAAAAGCTGTAAAAAGTTATTTTTGAGACAATTGGAAATACAGTTGACCCTTGAACAATACAGGTTTGAACTCCTTAAGTCCCCACTTAGAAGTGGAATTTTTTCAACCAAATGCAGATGAAAAATACAAGTGTTTACAGAACTGACTTTTCCCAGGCACTGTTTTCTGACTTTGGGACTTATGCACGCGCCAATTTTAGCATGGGGAGCGGGTCTTGGAACCAATTCCCAGAGTATACTGAGGGACAACTGTAGTTGAATTTGAACTTCGATGATAATTTAAATTATTTTAGGTGTGATACTGGTATTGGGGTTTAAAGGAAAATGTCATTACTTTTAGGACATGCATACTAAAGTATTTAAGGGTAAAATGTCTTGATAGAGATAAAACCAGTGTGGCAAAATGTTAATAATGGTTGAATTTAGGTGGTATACCATTCTTTCAACGTTTATGCATGGTGCAAAATGAAAAGCTGGAGAATATTTAAATTAAAAAAAAAGTTTTTTAACAATGCCATCTCTGTAAGCTCATGGAGATAACCCATGATTTTTTTTTTTTTTTTGAGACAGAGTCTCACTCTGTTGCCTGGGCTAGAGTGCTGTGGTGTCAGCCTAGCTCACAGCAACCTCAAACTCCTCGGCTCAAGCAATTCTCCTGCCTCAGCCTCCCGAGTAGCTGGGACTACAGGCACATGCCACTGCGCCTGGCTAATTTTTTCTTTTAGTTGTTTGGCTAATTTCTTTCTAATTATAGTAGAGACGGGGTCTCGCTCTTGCTCGGGCTGGTCTCAAACTCCTGAGCTCAAGCAGTCCTCCTGCCTCGGCCTCCCAAAGTGCTAGGATTACAGGAGTGAGCCACTGTGCCTGGCCCAACCCATGAATTTTTTAAAGCTAAGCTGGCACAATCTGTCATAGCATGATTGAAGCCATTAAAATGGCAATATTATAAAATCAAAATATTCAAAACAAAACTTGGCCTATGAGGAAAGTGGACACAAATAATACGAAGTGATGGAAATTGAGGCATTATGTATATAACACCAAAAATAAACTGCAAGTTTTGAAATACTAGAATCTATAACAATAGTATTGGAACAGTTAAAAAAAAAAGACGGGCTCATATCTTTCATGATTCTCTGCAATACAATCAATCACCCAGGAAATATTACCCCAACTTTCTCATATTTAGAAGACTGTTTGAAGCAGCATGCATATATGTAAAAAAGCACTTAGCATCATAATTTAAAAGGCTGTATTTACTATCCAAGCAAACGAAAATAAAACATAATAAAACTTTAGCCTAAAGGAAAAAAATAAACCCTTAATTATTAGAAATCATGTTTGTATATGCATTGTCTTTTAAAAGAGCAAACACATATTTTGTTAAAAGTACACGTTTCTTTAGCCCATTTAACTAATCCTCTTAAATATCTACAATTAAAGTACATTTTAACAAGAATGAATTTTCAGGTAACTATCCTCAAACACTATGATAACTAACATTCATTATTCTTTTAAACCTTCAGTGAGTTCTACCTTAAAAAGGAGGAAAGTATATATCTAAGGTAAACTATGTATTTCCAAAAGAATACCATGTTATTTGTTTTAAATAAGTTATTACTTCTAGGATTTTAGAAATTCTAAATGAATAAATGCAAAAATGAAAAACACCTGGTCCTCAAGTCCAATGGAGCGAAATGTGAACCTAACAATTAACTGTGAAGCCCTACTGTGAGCCAAAGTAACAAGTGGTATCAGTTTTATTCTATTAGCTCCTCCTTATAATGGTGATAGGTAATGGCTAATTTAAAATCAAAATTGTATATTAATATGCAATATAAATAAAAGCCAATTTTTAAATTTGTTCTTTAAAATATTCCATCATTTAATAAAGTCATTAAACATGAGAAATGAAAACTGACAATACTGTGTTGTACTTATATTAATAATATATGTGTTACTTACAGTGTGATTATAAACATGTTTTTCTAGTCTGGATTCATCTTATGTTGAGAATTATTTGACAGAAATTCTAAAATTAAAACTAACAATGGACAATTAAAAGTCTCTATAAACAAGAATTGTCATTGCTTGTGTCATCCTCTTCAGGAAAATGTATAGAAATGAACAGAATTTGGCCTAACCCAAAGAGAGTTCTGGCCTAAGTCTGTGGGAGGTCCCAGTGATAGTAATGTTCATGGTTGGGCTTTTCAGACCACACCTGACAGTTAAAGCTAAGGAGAAGACCTATGGTGAGCCAGCCCCTGGAATCTGATGTCAGCTAGATTTCCAGAAGGGGCTGGGGCTGAAGAGAGTACAACCATATGGGAAAGGAATCAATCATGCCAATTAGTAGAGTCTCAGTAAAAATCTGGACACTGAAGCTTGAGCTCACATTCAAGTGAGCTTTCCTGAATGGCAATATTTGGTGGGTATTGTCACATATGTCCAAGAGTAAATAACACCATCTATGACTATAGGGAGAAGACACTGGAAGCCTGGTTTGGACCCCTCCTAGTCTCTGCCTTGCGTATCCCCTCCTTTGGCTGATTTTAATTTGTATTTATTTTCCCTGTAATGTATGTGACTGTGAGTATAATAGCTTTCAGCTCTCACTGAGGGTAGACTTGGGAAACCCCTGAATTTGCAATCATCCAGACACTCTCGACTATACTAGAAACTCAAATGTTTGGTAACTGAAGGCAATTAATTTTTCCTTGCTATTTTCTTTTCTGAAGTATATAATCAGTCCTGCCTTGAAGGAATTCTCTTTTTTAAGAATAGTGAGAAAGACGATCGCTAATGGTGGTCACTGACTCTGTCGAAGACAGCAGTATCTGTAAAATTTAGATTATAAAATATATTTACATGGCACTGGGATTTAAGGATTGTGATATATTTTCAAAAAAAGAAATATTCTAATACAAAAAAAAACCAAAACATTAAAGGTTTTCAGTTAGTGCTTCTCATGAGAAATTACCAAAGAAAAATATACGTTTTTTAAATGCTGATATTTTAATGGGGTTTTTATTGTTGTTGTGTTGTTTTGTTTTGTTTTGTGAGACAGGGTCTTGCTCTGTGATCCAGCTAGAGTGCAGTGGCATCATCATAGCTCAATGCAACCTTAAACCACTGCAACTTCAAACTTCTGGGCTCAAGCGATCCTTCTGCCTCAGCCTCCTGAGTAGCTGAGACTACAGGTGTGCGCCACCATGCCCAGCTAATTTTTTTTTCTCTGTTTTTTGTAGAGACAGGGTCTCACTCTAGCTCAGGCTAGTCTCAAAGTCCTGAGCTAGGCCTTAGTGATCTTTTAAAAGAAAACATTTTGTGTAAGTTTATTTTAGTAGTTGACATAGGAATAAAATCCTATATATTGCTTATCACATTTGATCTCTATGCATTGAATTGATAGTCACAATTGAAGCAATTATAAATATATTCAAATTATGAAGAAAATATATACCAAATTACTATAATTACTTAACCCTGAGGCTAGCAAACAGATATTTTATTTAAAACAAAACCCTTTAGGCTGTTATCATCATACAAGAAATTCTAACTAATTTAAATAAACCCAGTCTTTCATGCAAGAGCATAGGATAGAGAAAAGAAAGAAAGATAACATGTGTTTAGTTAGCTAGAGAGGTAGGGAAAAGATCAGCAATTCATTTTTGATATATAAAGAGAGAAGACTAATTCATGGGTTAAGTCATGACATAGGTAAATAAGGAAACAAGAAAAAATCTATATAGAGTTAAGAAAATAATCTATTTCAATAAATCTATTAAATAGGTAATAACGGGATACTCAAAAATGACAAATTTATCAATTAAAAAGCCATTTAACAAAAGACCATTTTATACATTCCTTTGAATTATGTCCATAAAAAATTTAAATATACAAATCACATTCCCAAACCCAAAAGAATCTTTTTTAAAAAAATGAAATACAGACATAGACAAATTCAGAATCCAAGTCATTTAAAAAATATTTTAAAAATCACAGTAAATTATATCTTGTAATAAGAAACAAAACAACAAAATAACAGTTTTACACAATTGTTAAAATTTCAAAAAGCTCAATGATGGAGCAATGGTGCCACCATTTATTTAAATAAGTACTGTTTGTTCACTAATGCTTTTACAATATACCTATTTTAATTTTGTTAGATAATGGATTTAAAGATCAAATCTTGAAACAACCAAAAAATAGAATTATAGTTATTCTTTAAACATTTTAGTTTTGCCCATGTGTCTAAAGTTGTGAATTACAGAAATATTCTCCAGAAAAGTCAGGTATTTGGTAAAGCAAGGCACATAGGACCAGATTTTGATAAAGTTTTTTGTTTGCTCCTTTGACTATTTTAAATATCCTGGAGATTCTACAGATGACTTTCAGTATAGCACAAATAACTTTTATAAACCTTTTCTTATGTAAAGCATACACCCATAGTAATTAAATATTATAACAGTGAATGTGTAAATGAGTGATGCTAAACCCTGTTTTAAAAAAGTCAGTTGAATGACTATGCAATGACATTTTAAAAGTTCAATAATTTGATATGTAAGAATAGTCAGTATTACAGTAAGTGTACAGAGCACATAGTCAATTAGTTTCCTTTTAGATTCTAACTCCTTAGAATCCAGTTTAAATATCAAACTACCTTTCCTTCTATGAAATTCTGTGACATTCAATATAAATTGATGTAAACATTTAAGTTTTGTATCTCTAAACTACATATTCCACCATAACAACTTCTCTAAAATCATTTATTAAAGAATTGATAATATTACTGTACTGAAGCATCTACCTGTTGCATCTTTCCAAATACTATATTCTTAATTTTTAATAGAACTATCAATTGACACTCTTCTATGAATTAACACATTTTCACATTGAACAAAGTAGTTGAGACATAATAAATTTTAAAAAGATAGGAATTTAAATAATCAAGGAGTCATCATTGTAAAATCTTGACACAGTAAGGCCTTTGGAGGTCATGAAAACACACACCACACATGCAAGAAAATGGCATTGTCTGAATATATGACATGATCTAGGACACAGATCTGCTTTTTTAAATATGATTATTTATCAATTAAAAATTAAACTACACAGCCCAATCTCTAATAAACATTTTCAAACCCATTAGAAAATAAAAATATAAATTATGCCTGTCTAATGAAAGTTTGCTTTGAAAATATATTGTAGACTATTTTGTCCATTTTTACAACTCTTGATTACATTTTTATAACTTTCGTTAGGAATCTTGAAAATTTTGTTATTTTGAACACCTGAGAATGTGTTATTATTGTAATTAATATGTATAATATCCAATAATTTACTTATAATTTTTAAAATGCTAAAATAGGGACAGACTAAACCTGAATTAACAATTGTGAACGTACACTGCATTGATACATACGTATGCAATCAACATTTCAATGTGAGCTGAACATAAATTGTTATATTTAGTCTTGAATTCCATGCATTTGCAGGATTTAGATTTCACTTAACTGTAGGTAATAGGATGTAAGTCTGAATATTGTTGCAGTCTAAAAACACCATACTCAAAATGTGGTAAAGTTATTAAACAAATACTATAAAAGGTGGTTACTGAAAACTCTAAGTCAAGCATCCAGAAAATTTTCTTGGAATCACCAGCAAATTGATTTTAAATATTTTGTAATTTTAAACCTTTTAAACTCTGGATGGAATTGATCAGGCCTACAATCTGTAGCTATATTCGTAGTAGCATGTTAACACTACCACTTTACAGTGTACCCAAGAGTACCCAACAATTTGTAACATAGTATTTTTGAGCCAAATTCTATTTAACAAAGTCCATTTAGAACTATATAAAAATATTTATTTTTTACAGTTTTTATATCTATTAGAACAGACTTTTAAAAATATATACAATATAAATGAAAAAAATAAAGTAAAACACTTCTTAGACTCAATAAGCAATTCTGCCTATAGTCAATAATTAAATTAAAACTATATTCCAATCATAGAAAGCATTTTTGCCCTAGTCATCTTACCATTTCTAATATATTCTCTCTCCCTTGAACCAACTTATTAAATAACTCATGTAATTTGCATTCTCAGCTCCAGTGTTAATCAAAAAGGAAAAATCCTCACTGTTTTTAAGCAAAATGGTGGCTCCTTCCCAGCAGCTCTTGTGAAAAGGAACTCAGAATTTAGCTAACTCTCTTAGTCATGAGACCAGAGTATTCCTGGAACAGTGGATTTATTAGAAGCCTAAAAAGTTTATCTGAGCAGCCTTGAATTTAAAGTTATAGTGCTATTTAAAATAATGTAATATGGCAATCTGGAATGTCTCCAAGAAAAGTCATTTTGGTCTCAGTCCACTGACATCTGTACTACTATTTGGTTGTTGTTTTTATCAACAGTTACAGATTAAAGGAAGTTTTTACAGATCAATGAGTAAAATATTCATTTAAAAACTTTCTAGTCATATACAATATATGCTTGATAGTTCAAATTTCTCCAAATGGAGATATTAGACAATAATTAATTTATTTTAAATTATTAAATGACTATTTAATCCCTTTAAATTACTTTAAAAAGTTTAATGGCAATTAACACATACATGAATTTAATTTAAAGTAATATTAAGGATTTATCTGATTTATAGAAAAGAAATGCAATTATGAGATTAAGAGCAAAACTCCATTAATGTAAAAGTCACTGGCTACTATCTAGCACAGGAGCAACTAGGATTGCTTTCAGCAGTCTTGAGACACTAAAAGATCTTAAAATATATATGGAGAAATAGATGTGTATATCTCTACATTAAATTTAAATATAAATTTTGTTCTTTGACAAATCAGACCCAGAATATTACTTTATCAATTTTTATGTAATTGAACAAAAAACATTTAGCAATCCTTTGTTCAGTAAACTTTTGTATAAATATAAAAATCTCAGATGCATGAAAATGTTTTTTCAAATCATACTTCTCTTTTTTCACAGATTTATAGGTAATTACTATTTCAAGCTTTGAATATTCCATGTGATTTGATATATCTATACAGAAAGAGTAAGATAAAACATTTGATAAGATTAAATAGATCTATTTGCAAAAACTGATATCTGACATTTGTTGTGTGCTCTTGCCAAGAGTGCATAGGACATTTCTGCAGCAATCAAAAAGGTAAAATCTTTTAAAACTCAGATTTTAAATTTAATATTCCTTCTAAATCTAATCCCTGGAAATACTTTCAAGTTTTAATTTCTAGATGCCATTTGTTTTGTTACATATATACATATTTCAGCCTTAAACTTCTAAATGTTAAACCATTTGAATAATATGATCAGATTCAGCATGATGATATCTTCACAGAATCTGTAGAAGTCCTCTGTGCAAGATTAATGTCGAGATTCCTAGTGCACCATCATGAAAAACCAGTTAAAGATAGTATACGACTATGCTTTAGTGGGATTTCCTGCAGGTTTGGGATCGTAACCGTATAAGAAAGTAGCTGTTATTACAAGGATGGCTCCAAGGAAAAAGACACTAAATAAGATGAAAAAAAAAATAAAAATAAAAAAGAGAAAATCAGATTAAAAGCAAAACAAGTTTTCTATTTCTTTACTATAAAAACAATCATAATTTTGGCAAAAATGTTCTAGTAATATGGCCAACCAATATTGAGTACTTACTAAATCAGTATTTAGTTAAGCCCTTTACAAGTATTATCTCATTGAGTTCTGACAGTAATCCTATGAAGATGTACTAGTATTATCTTAATTTTTTACACATGAAAGTAACATGCCTAAATCCCATAACTTTAAGTGAAAAACAGGATTCAAATCCAGTATGTCTAACTCTAGAATCTGCACTCTCATCCATTACACTATATTGTCTCCCAAAACAAATGTTTTAAATGCTGTATTTCACCTTAATATGCATTTTGCATGCAATACATTCAATAATAAAAGGTCTTAATTCTTTAAATATCTGAAAATATAAAAGGAAAATTTCATTCTGCCAGGTAAAACCAATGTAAAGTCAGTTTAAAACCCAAGGTAATAAGAAGCAAATCTCAGGACTGATTTTTACAGGATGCTTTACAAAAGGAAATTATATTAAATGAAGGAAATTCTTGGCTTCTTCTTTATTCTATCTATCTGTAGGTATAATCTATGCTATACTATAAACGGAAAATGAACTTAGACTGGATGTAAACCAGACTAGCAATCTTAATTTTTTGATATGTACATTTTTAAAAATGCTGTTACAGAAACATGAATTGCTCTTGGTTTTAAATTTTTCTACTAACAGCTCAAAGTCACTCTCCTGATTCAATAATTTTTTTTGTTCTGTAAAGGAAAAAGATCACTAATCCTTACTATGACATAAAAAGCTCTTCATAATATAGTCCCTCTAACCTCATCCCCCCATATTTCACCCCACCCAATCTATAATTCACTCTACTCAGTGAATACAATATGCCCTTTCATGATTGTCTTTATAGATGCTATTCCCTCTATCTACAATTTCCTTTCTCCCAAGAACAATTCAGGTCTAATGTCTCCAAGATGCATTCCCCTAGGCAGTGTTATTCCATCATCACACTTATCACGCTCTTAGTAAATAATGCATTATTTATAATGCCTGCTCCTCTGCTCAAACATGTACTCCTCATTCATTATTATACCCCCAGTGCCTAGCATATATAGGGAGCTCAATAATTATCTGTTATGATTAATAACTAGTGTTGACTTGATGCAAATAATTAACTTTTCAAAAGCTCTGTGTGCAGTTATACACACAAGATTAAGATAACATAAAACTTCCTATAATGTATCTTGAAGAAATTATTACCATAGGAATATTTGGCAATTATTTAGGCTTTGCATAAGTTCTGACTAGATACTTTTTTCATCAGTCGTTATGAACTTTTCTTAGCTTTCTGGAACTCAGGAACAGCACAGACTGAAAGTTCATGGTTAGCTGCAATGTTATCTGATCCAACTTTTTACTCTGTGCAAGAATCCCTTCTAGGATATCTCTAACAGGATCTACTTGAATACCTAATAATGTCAGGAAATCCCTGCTTCTCAGGCCAGCAATTTTTAGATGGTTCTGAGAGAAAAAAATTTGCTAGAAAAAAATTATCAGAATTTAATGATTATTTCAAAGATCTGAGCACCTCTAATGCAATTATATATGTATATTTCCATTGCTACATTGATCATATAGTTATAATTTATTCAAGTGTCTCTCTCTCTCTCTCTCCAATCACTGTGACCTCCCTGAAGACAAGAAACTGTGTTTCATTCATGCACTCCTTTTTCCCCAGGATCTAGCACAGTGATTGGCAGGCACATAGTGGACACTTAATAAACTTTTGATAAAAGAATACGTAAGCCTAAATGGAAGGATGATAATACAAGCAAAATAGTGAGCACAGGAAAAATAAATTAGGAAAGTAAATACTGGTGACATGGTATCAGTACAGATGTCTTGAAGTCTGTAGAATATAGGGATCTAGAGAGCTTAGGTGACACTGGGATTTATTTTCATAGAGAGAAAAGATAAGACAGCAATGGATGAGATGACCAAGGGAGTGACAGTTAACAAGCTACCAAAGGGATAATCAGAAAGATAAGTATAGGCATACCACTTCAGAGAAGCAAAAAAACTGTTTAAGGAGGTGAAATGAGGATATGATAACAAAGGCAAATATATTATTACATTTGGAATAGAGTTGAATGAAGATAGAGAAAAGGTCACTGGATTTATTGCTAAAATGAATTCTTCACAAAAGTAAGACTGCAAAAAGATAGAGGGCATATTTATCTATTGTAGGAAAAATAATCCATCTTATCCATCTTGTTTGGTGTCCTGGGCATATTCTCAAAACATTTATTCATTCATTCATTCATTCATTCAATAACAGTATCATTGTCTTATCTTCATCCCAACGTATCTTACACACTCCCTCAGCAACATGAATTTACATGCAGGTACATATCTTATTGACAAACTACTACTCTTTTGTCTCTCTACTGGTTTACTTGTTCATTGACTTGTTTATTCCAAGAATAATTCAAAAATTTAAAGTTAATTACCTCAGTCTTATATGAGGTTTAATTTTTTTTAAAGTGTGTCTTTTTAAGTATGCCCTAAAAATCTACAAGTTCAAAACATTCTCAAATAACATTAAACCACATGATTTCCTCATCTAATGAACAAAGAATAAAGCAACAAGACATAGGTGTTATAATCATTGTTAGGCTAGTCTCAGAAGCTAAGTAATTCATTCCCACACCAAGCTGAACACAGAAATGCTTTAAAATTTTGTCTCATAAAAATTACAGATCTCAACATGCATGTCCCAGACCTGTTGTGCAGGTTGCCAGAAAAGAATTAAAACCATAAATGTTCCATACAGAAATAGAAAAATCACATACATTTCTACTGCCAAATTCCATCCATAATCCTATTTCACTAACTCTCAAAAACACAAATGAATTTTTACTAGCTGTATTAAAATTTTAAGATCTTGAACATTCACTCAACAAACATACTGAGCACTCATTATGTGCCAAGCACCAGCTCTGCTTATTTATCAGATGGTGATAAGTCTTCTGAAGAAAAGAGGAAAGAGAAGGTTGGAATGGAGGGGGTGCTCTTTTATTTAGGGTGATTTCTTGGTAAAGTGATATTTGAGCCAAGACCTGAGGGAGTAAGGGGATATGCCATGGGAATATGTAGGAGATGAGTATTCCAAGAAGATAAAGTGGCAAATCAAATAGGCTCCCACTGAGCCATGACAAATTTTGAGTGAGATCAGAATCAATAAGAAGGTTTCTGAGCAAAGTTACTACTGAAGTAATATGATATGATTTACACTGAAAAAGAATCATTCTGGTTGCTGAATAGAGAAGACCAGGGGTACAGGGCAAGAGAAGAAGCAAGGAGACAAGTCAGGAAACTAGTCCCTTAATCCAATAAGAATGTGGTGGCTTGGACCAGAGTGGTAGAAGTAGAGTTTGTGAGAAATGGTCAAATTCAGGAGATATTAAAAAGAAAGAGCTGACAGGTTGTCACTGGATTATTAATAGAATGACATATGCGAGAAAGATAAAAGAGAAGCTGATGACCTGACTTTTTATCTCACTTAGAAAATAAAGAACTTCCAAACATTTTAACCTTCTCTTACAAACCTGTCTATATCCCTATATATATCGGGATACTGTGGATAAACTATATTCCTATCTAAACTGAGGAGGATTTTGGCCTCAGCAACTGTAAGAATGAAGATGCTGCCATTTTACTGAAATGAGAAAAACAACTAGGAATAGGCAATGAGTTACCCAATAGACAGAGTGTAAATGTTGAATATGCAATTAGATATACAAGCCTGGAATTCAAATTTAAATAAAAATTGTTAGCATATAGATGATATTTAAAGCCATGAGAATAGAGATCACCTAAGAGAAGGAGTACAGATAAAAGATCTTTGGGAGATTCTAAAATTTAAAGGTTAAAAAAATTAGGAGGAAAATGAAGTTGGAGGAAGACCAAGAATCATGTCCTGGAAGCAATTAAAATAATAGAATCCCATTAGTCTGGGATTATAAATCAATAATTATACCAAAAAAAAGAACCTTCAATACCATCTGTAATAGGTATTCATTACACTCGATTCCTCCTGACTCTTTCTCCTCCCTTGGCATTGATAACAGTACAAGGTCGTGGGTCTCCTATTTTAACTATCACTCCTTTTGTAATTCCTTTTCAAACTGCTCTTCTTCCTGCTATCACCTAATAGAGTTTTCTCATGAACTACTTTCTCTATATAAACTATCTTCTTCAAGAATGTCATCTACTATCCTGGCTTTAATTATATAAATTATGTATTAAAATGTCATTGTATGACTTATTTTATCATTTTATATAACTTATTAACTTTTTATATGACTTTTTACTCTAAGGGAAAAACATTCAGTTCTATTGGAAAAATTCTGGCCAGCCAAATTTGTATTAAAAACTTTCCAGGGGAAGATTATCTTTCATGCATTTAGTGTGAAATCTTTTTTAAAAGACAGTTAAATGGATTTTTAAATTACATTTCAATGATTCTTCAAAAGTTGTATTAGAACAAAATGTGTCATATCACCTTATGAAGAATGCTTATTTTTCTATTCTTATTTCCACTTGGGAACTTAAAGAAACAGAAAAGAATATTTTACCTGGTTGGCACAAAATCTTGTAGCCAAAAATAGGATATCAGTGTTGATAATATTATGGATAAAGAGGTTGCAAATCCTTTTAAAATATTATCCGCATACTTAATAACAGCAGCTATTACAAGGCCTCCAAGTGCCTGTAGAAGTTTTAAAAGATTATTTATAAAAACAAACATAAAATTGCTTTTCAAAACAATGTTACTATCAATGAAGCTTTAGATTGTTCTATAAATTCAATCCCATGATAATAAGTGATTTATATTAAACATCTCTTATAACCAATAGACTTTTAGGTTTTGTTCAATAGCCCTCCTATTTTTTCCTACATGGTTATTTATCATGCCTATCAATAGCCCTCTTATTTCAAAGGGCATCTAATAAAGTAACTACTACAGCAATCTGCAGTTAATTATAATGGAGTGTGACCATATTATAAATAAAACATCTATCTTCATCCAATTTAGTAATTAAACATCACTTGTTCAGACAAATGTGGGAAGATGAGTCACTTGGAATAGTGAAATATTTTTACTTTTGAGTAAAAATAAAGTAACTTGAAAGTTATTTTACTAGCCTTTCAATATCCTCCTAATTTGGCTTTCTTCCTCTAGTTTCTCCCCAATCCAATCCACCTCTGACTGCTGTCAGATTACTCTTCCTAAAGCTCAGTTTTAATCATGCTTCTTTAAGAGTGTAGAAGGAACTTTCTACCGAATCCCTTTCAAATTCCAAATTGTGGCTACTTGAATAATGAGTTTTTACTATACTACCTCGTTTTGCTTTCTGCCAAACCCTGTTTATCAGTTTCAAAATCTGGGTTACCTACCTAAACAATTTTCACTGTACCTCTTCTATGATGGAAGCTTTATTTAGAGAAAGTCACGAATTATGACAATTGAGCTCACTATAAATTAATGTTTGGGTCCCAGTATTTCTTGGCAATGTTGTCATTCATCTGTTTATTCTCTATTGACTTCCTCATACCAGTTACACCAAACCTTTTTTATTTTGCTCATGTCTTTAGTCCCTTCTTAAGGGAAAATGGTTTCCTCTCTTTGCTAGGATAAAATAGATTATACATAAACTATCCTAACATACCTTATCTGCACTTCAAATTTTCTCTCAAATATTTAATTTTTTAAATTTTCATTTATCCTTTAGAAGTATACTTCATGATTTAAAACACAACTATCCTTTGCCACTTTTACTTATCCTCTGGAACCTACTCCTCAGGCTTCAAGAATCTCTAGGAGAATAGAAAAAGGCTCTGAGGGCCATTACTTATCTTCATTTTATATTCTCTATAATACTCAAGTATTTTCTAAAGATGAAATTTATTACTCAACACTTAATTTCAAGTTACATATAAACTGAAGTAATTTGACAGGAATAGTCCAAAACATAACTACAATATAAGGCTATCAACTGTCACAGAATTAAATATCTAAGTCTGCTTGTTGGGTCTTAATGGCTGACTGCAGACTTCCCGTACAATGATAGGAGTTTAGAAAAATCTGAAAAAAAAAAAAATCCAGATATGGGATGGTCAAAGGTCTCCAATCAGATTCAATTCCAAAAAAAAAGTTATATTTGCTTTCAGTTTCAACTATTTTATTCTTAAACTTGTATTTTTATCATGTTCAACTTAAATACCACAAAGTTTGCTTAAGACCCCTTTCAAAATAAGTTTTCATTAGGGCATTAAGACCACTTCTATTTTAAGTTCCCTAAATAAACTAGATAAAACGAGAACATTAACAAGAGGGATCTTTTTCCCTCATATCAGTAGCTACTTTGATTCTCTATACTAAAATAAAGTTTATTGGCATTAAATATGAGACTTTAAATGCTTTACCTGGAGAACAACTACTATCCAGGTTAGTTGGTTATATCCCTGAAAAAATCCATTCTTTGATACCAGTTCTCCATCATAAATGTATACACCCATTAATCCAAATATACTCCCAAAGAAACCTAAAAAAAAAAATGTAAAATCTACATCAGATGTCAGTTAGCTTGTTTGAAGAGATATTTTTCCATTGACATTCCAAATAATTTTATACATAATGTTTTCTTTTGGATAAAATTTGACTACTTTTTAAAATTATTACTTGGTTTCTATAAACTTATCAATAAAAGTATATTTACTACTGTGATTATAAGGCAAAGACATAAGAATATAAAAAGACAAAGATATAGAATACAAAAAGAACAGAGATTACAGACTTCAGAGTACTAAAAACTATAATGCATAAATTACATGATCCCAAGGCTCAAATATTTGTAAAATACTCAATTTTGGCATATGGCATTATATTTTGGATCTTCCTATTGCTAGGTCCAGATGTTCATATATTTACATTACATGTGTTGATTTGCTAATGAGCTGCTTGTCATATGGGCAGTTCTTTTGTTTTTGTTTTTATTTTTTGTAGAGACAGGTCTCAAGGTCTTCCCTTTGTTGCCCAGGCTGGTCTCAAACTCCTGGGCTCAAGCCATCCTCCTGTCTCAGCCTCCTGAATAGTTTCGACTACAGGTACAAGCCACCACGCCTGGCTAATTTTTCTATTTTTTGTAGAGATAAGGTCTCAAACTCCTGGCCTCAAGCAATCTTCCCACCTTGGTTTCCTAAAGTGCTAGGATTACAGCCCTGAGCCACCATGCTCAGCACATGGGCAGTTCTATGTAGCATCATCAGGAATGAATGCATGCCAGGAATACTAAATGATAGAATCTTTGTATGAAAATTTAAATATTATAATACTACAAATAGTTTAAATATTTGTTCAAGGACTATACTTCAATATGTGGGACATTTTTTTCTTTTAAACTATTTACTTTCGGTTAGAAAAATGTTGAGTATTTAAGAGCTAAAACATAACATTTTGAAATAAAAAGGCATATAAGATTTTAAAACGGAGGCAACAGGTTCATCATTTTAAACTTCTTCCATCTAAGTACCTTACTCCCCTTTCCTAGGAGTAAAATATGTAAGTTATTTGCAACACCTTCTGGGAAAGAAGAGCAATGAAGGGTAAAGTTACTAAGGCTCCAAATGGTGAGGACAGAAGGGTGAGGCTACACCCTTATGTTATAGACCTAAAATTTCAAATTCTTGAATAAAAGGCATTCATTTAAAATACAATTTTTTAAAAAAGACAAAAATCATTGCCAGGTATTTGGATCAACAGATTTATGCAAGGCTTATTTATGTAAAGACATATGGAAATATTTAAATTAACAATATGATCACTTTTTTAAAAATATTAGAAAGCATTTAAAACTTACCAAGCTGAATGTTTCTTATCCATACTGATTGTTTTGTTTCTTTTAAGATTTTCTCAAAGTAAACTCCAGCAAAACCACTTGAAAAACATGCTGTGAGAACTGCCATCAGTCCTACAAATTGAGAGCCAGCTGAAAGTTCCTTAGAATCAAGCTCTTGAGAATCTGAGGGCCACTAAATAAAAAGAAAATTGAAGCTGAATTCCTACTATACTTTACACATTGCATATTAAGAGCCCACTCTTAGACTTTAAAATGAAAAGGTGACTAATATCATTCCTGGGAATTGCAGAGGAGAGCTTTTGAAAGAAAACCTTATCACTATTTGATTTTTCCCCCCACAGTGATAATATATTACTATTACAATTTATAATTTTTTTTCTTTTTTTTTATTTCGGCATATTATGGGGGTACAGATTTTAAGGACAATTTATAATTTTTAAGAAACCCTAAGAAACAACAAATATTTTACATTTCATTTTTTACAGAGACCAATCTACTACTTTGATATAATTCTTTAAAGTTTAATTTATTAAAAAGCACCATTTCAAATATAGGTAGATGAAAGACTAAAAATCTTACATTCCCTCTGCTGCCTCAGCAGAAGCTGAGGCAATTGGAAAGAAATGTGCTAAATCAAACATAATAAAGAGAAGCTGTTGGGAGGTGAACCCCAAACACTGTCAGGGAAAGACAGCCCACCAGAAAATGATGGAAAACTCTGAGTACACTAGAAAAGAAATGTGTGGAAGGGACTTGAGTCATCATATCAGGCATGATACTTTTGTGTTAGATGATAAAGACCTTTAATCTAATCAATCGAATACCCTATACCTAGCTCGATTTTCTTTCATATCTATTTCCATACTCCTCTGCTTGACTCCTACTACCTGGGCTTCTTAAAGCTACTTTTCCTTCTGAAACTGTATTTTCTTTTTTGAGACAGCCTCACTCTGTTCCCCAAGCTAGAGTGCTGTGGCATCAGCATAGCTCACAGCAACCTCAAACTCCTGGGGCCCAAGCAATCCTACCTCAGCCTCCCGAGTATCTGGGACTACAGGCATGTACCACCATGCCCGGCTAATATATATATTTTAGTTGGCCAATTAATTTCTTTCTACTTTGAGTAGAGATGGAGTCTCGCTCTTGCTCAGGCTGGTTTCAAACTCCTGACCTCGAGCGATCCACCAGCCTCAGTCTGCCAGAGTGCTAGAATTACAGGTGTGAGCCACCATGCCCGGCCTGTAACTGTACTTTTCATGGCTACCAAAGACTTTTCAATCAATGTGTTAAATAGCTTTTAATAACAATATTGTCCACTCCCTGCAATTCCCAGGTTGCCTTCACTGTACCAGTGACACTGACTACTCATTCCTTGCCTCTTGGAACTACCTGCTCTTTTCCTTGGTCCTGTTCTCCTAATCTTTATACCTGCACTACTCAATAGACTTCCTCTGATGATGGAAATGTTCTCTATCTTTGCTATCCAATAGGGAGAGCACTATTTATATGTGGCTATTGAGCACTTGAAATGTAGGGAGTGTGACTAAGAAACTGAAATTTCAATTTTTTAAAATTTTAATTAATTAAATTTAAATAGCTACATTTGATTTGTGGTTACCCTATTGGACAGCATAATTCTACAGCATAGTTATACCAATCCCCTCTAGTCTGGAGAGTTGATTCACAGAAGCACCGACATCTCTTCTGAGTTCAAGTGTAAGAGTTCTATTGCTGCTATTCCGAAGCTTGTTATCTCCTTAAAGCTAATGGGACCAAAATTTACTCATTCCTGTTGAAAACATAGCTTTTATATCTATTAAAAATCACCATTCAAACATAAATTTCCTTGATCTCCATTCCCTATGATATTTATTAGTCTCAAACTCATACTGATTCTTCTCTTTTAACAACTCTTCCATCCTACTCTGAAATATTCCAACCCTACTAACTGGCCAGTTTAGGCCCCCATTATACTCTCCATTCCTTCTGTTTTTCTCCCCACTAATCTGCCTTGCACACCAACAGGATTCCTCTGATATGCCTCTCTGTCTTCCATATCTCCAGTAAGGCCTTCAAGCCAAAAGCCATCAAGTCTAAACTCCTACCTCAATACTGAAGACCACATATAAACTGGTACAATCTGTATTTTCTAATTTCATCTTTTACTACATCTTTTGTCAATCCTTTGTTCCAAAGTTTATTACCATTTCTTAATTTATCTTGTGCTTATCCACAGCTGCACACCTGTATTTTTTTTTTAACCATCCTTTTTCTATAATGCTTTTTCTGGTGCTTCAGACCTACTGAAAGACAATAGTGAAAAAAGTTTTAAAGAGTTTTGATTCTGGCTCTGCCACTACTAGATCTGTGATCTTAAGCAACTTAGTTACCCTTTCTGAGTTTTAATTCTTCTTCTGTAAGATAGGAAGGATAATACTTACCTTAAACAGGTATTACATGAGATAATAAAGGATAAGCACTGAGGGGTGTGCCTGGCATATAAGTATTTAATAAGTATTCAACATGCAGATTTCATGATAACTATTATCTTTCAAAACCTAATTTAAATCCAACCTCCTTCCTGAAGGTTTCCCAAAAGTGATCTGTACTTACACTTTATAAAATCAGTTGACAACATGTCATTTGTTTTTCCTGATCTTAAACTATGTTTAAATTTTGCTGATTAGGCACTAGAAATGGAAAGAGCAGTGAAATACAGCTGTTGCCTTCGACAAACTCAAGTTGTAGGTATAAAACAGACATATAAACAAGCATTTAAGTAACCTGGGGCCAGGTATGGTGGCTCATGCCTGTAATCCTTAGTACTCTGGAGGCCAAGGTGGGAGGATTGCTTTAGCCCAGCAGTTTGAGGTTGCAGTGAGCTATGATGATGCCACTGCATTCTACCTAGGGCAACAGAGCAAGACTCTGTCTCAACCCCCCCCCCCAAATATATATATATATTTGGTAACCAGGAAAAGATACATACAAAGTACTATGGTAGCACAGAAGAAGGAAAAATACTATGCCTGGAATGTTAGGAAGGTATTCAGGTAGAGGTAACACCTCAATTGAGTCTTAAAAAATGAATAGGAGTTAGCTAGTAAGAAGTCATTGTAGGCACAAGAGGATGCATAAACACACAGATGGGTAAAATAACCTCTACAAGCAGTTCAGTTTTAGAAATTCAGATTGTGAAGTGAGGAGCAGCAGAAATGAGCCTGGAGCTGTAGGTGCATTATGGAAGGGTCAGTGTGTTATGCTAAGCATTCTGGGCTTTGTCCTATAGGTCATTGTTCCTTTTTTTTTTTTTTTTTTTTTTTTTGAGACAGAGTCTTACTCTGTCACCCAGGTTACAGTGCCATGGCATTAGCCTAACTCACAGCAACCTCAAATTCCTGGGCTCAAGCGATCCTCCTGCCCCTGCCTCCCAAGTAGCTAGGACTACAGGTACAAGCCACCACACTTGGCTAATTTTTTGTTTCTATTAGTAGTTGCCCAGCTAATTTTTTTCTATTTTTAGTAGAAATGGGGTCTCCCTCTTGCTCAGGCTGGTCTCAAACTCCTGAGCTCAAGCAATCCACCCAAATCAGCCTCTCTTCAGTTATTTGCCTGTTACTTTCATGGTTTTGTCAAACCTATGTTCCACCTTAACTATTAATTACTTGACTTTTTTTTTTTTTTTTTTTTTTTTTGAGACAGAGTCTCGCTTTGTTGTCCAGGCTAGAGTGAGTGCCGTGGCGTTAGCCTAGCTCACAGCAACCTCAAACTCCTAGGCTCGAGCGATCCTTCTGCCTCAGCCTCCCGAGTAGCTGGGACTACAGGCATGCGCCACCATGCCTGGCTAATTTTTTATATATATATCAGTTGGCCAATTAATTTCTTTCTATTTATAGTAGAGACGGGGTCTCGCTCTTGCTCAGACTGGTTTTGAACTCCTGACCTTGAGCAATCCGCCCGTCTCAGCCTCCCAAGAGCTAGGATTACAGGCGTGAGCCACCGTGCCCGACCAATTACTTGACATATTAATTTAAGATACCTCACTTTTTGAAATAATACCTACTTTAGCTTATCCTAAGCAATATTTATAAAAATCAGTTTGATATGCTTTTTATACTATTATAATACCCATTTAAAATAAATAAATATTAAAAATATTTATTCAAAATATACATACCACACTCCAGGGGAAGTTATGGGGACCTCTCAATGGCAGGAATGTGATATGATTGGATTTGTTTTTAGACAGACCACAGTGGTAACTAAGTAGAGGCTGGACTTTGGGGGATGGGTAAAACTGAAGTAGAAATAATGTTAGGAGGAAAAGATAACATGACAAACAAGGAAGGATGAACTGGGGAAGTGATAGCAGAGAGACAGACAAGGACAAAATCAGGAAGTTTTAGAAGGCAGGATCAGTAAGGACTTAGTTATTGATTAGATATACAAGTAGAAGAAAGAATCTAGGATAGCTCCCACTTTGAGTAAATAATGATTGGAAAAATAGTAACAAGAATAAGTTCTATAGGGAAGAGATAAAGTTTAATTTTAGTTATGCTGAGTTTATAAGGCCTATTGAACAACCAAGTGAAGATATCCAAGAGACTTTTAGATACACTAATCTGAAAGTACAAGTGATAACCAGAGCTGGTGACACAAACTGAGGAATTGTCAGCATATGTGCTAATAAAAACCTCCAACATGGATGAAATCTCCAAAAATAAGGACACAAATTAGAAAATAATAGCAGGCCTACAAACAACCACAATATCTAAAGGAGTATCAAGGAAAATGAGCCCAAGAAGGAAACCAATAAGGAATCATTAGAAACATATAAGAACCAGGAAAGAATGGTATCAGTGTAGTTAACAGACAATAAAAGACTAATAATTTTTTTTTTTTTTTTTGAGACAGAGTCTCGCTTTGTTGTCCAGGCTAGAGTGAGTGCCGTGGCATCAGCCTAGCTCACAGCAACCTCAAACTCCTGGGCTCGAGCGATCCTTCTGCCTCAGCCTCCCGAGTAGCTGGGACTACAGGCATGAGCCACCATGCCCGGCTAATTTTTTATATATATATCAGTTGGCCAATTAATTTCTTTCTATTTATAGTAGAGACGGGGTCTTGCTCTTGCTCAGGCTGGTTTTGAACTCCTGACCTTGAGCAATCCGCCCGCCTCGGCCTCCCAAGAGCTAGGAAGGACTAATAATTTTAATTGCTACAGATATCCAATAAAATCAGCTTTGTTTAGTATGCAGTGTCTTATTTCCCCAACTAGACTGTTCATTTCTTTAGATAATATGATTTTATTTTTTTTAATTTCCTTGTGACACAGTTCCAATGTAGTGTCTCACACAAAGGAAACCCCTAAAATATATCTGTCAGTTGTAAGGAATAAGCATTTATTTGCTTCAACAAATAATAGGTTCTCCATACAAAATAAATAAGATTTTGAAACTGATAAAAAACAAAAGATATACTCATCTTGAATAGTTACCTGTACAAAAGCAACTCCAGTCATCAAAATTACTAGGGAGAGCCACTGGTACACACCTAATTTTTTACCAAGCATAGATACAGAAAATAATGCTGTTGTAAGAATTTTCAACTGATACGTGACCTAAAAAAGAAAACAGCAATATTATTGTTTGTTTATATGTTTTTTAAATTTTTAATTATTATGGGTACATAGTAGGTGTATATCTTTATAGGGTACTTGAGACGTTTCGATACAGGCATACAACGTGAATTAATCATATCAAGGTCATTTGAATATCCATCACATCACGCATTTAACATTTCTTTGCATTTAACATTTCAATTTCACTTTAAAGTATATCCTAATTTATTGTTGATTACAACCACTTTGTTGTGCTATCAAATATTGTTCATTTTACCTAACTGTATTTTTGCACCTATTAACCATCCCCACTTTATCCCCCGCTCCCTGCTACCTTTCCCAGCCTCTGGTAACCATTACTCTACTCTCTGTTTCCATGACATCAGTTGTTTTTAATATTTATCTCCCACATGAGTGAGAACATGAAAGATTTGTCTTTTTGTTTTTGAGACAGAGTCTCACTTTGTTGGCCAGGCTAGATTGAGTGCTGTGGCATCAGCCTAGCTCACAGCACCTCAAACTCCTGGGCTCAAGCAATCCTGCTGCCTCAGCCTCCCAAGTAGCTGGGACTACAGGCATGCGCCACCATGCCCGGCTAATTTTTTCTATATATATTAGTTGGCCAATTAATTTCTTTCTATTTATAGTAGAGGTGGGGTCTTGCTCTTGCTCAGGCTGGTTTCGAACTCCTGACCTCGAGCAATCCGCCCGCCTCAGCCTCCCAGAGTGCTGGGATTACAGGCGTGAGTCACCATGCCCAGCCAAGATTTGTCTTTCTGTGCTTGGCTTATTTCACTTAATATGATATTCTCCAATTCCACCCACGTTGTTTCAAATGGCAGGGTTCCATTCTTTTTGTGTCTAATATTCCATTGTGTATATGTACCACAATTTCCTTATCCATTCATCCATTGATGGACACTAGGTTGATTCCATATCTTGGCTGTTGTGAATAGTGCTGCAGTATGTTTGTATGTTTCTTAAAAGGACTATTAAAATGTATTTTAAAGATCATAGGGGTGTGTTTAGTGGGTTGTACATGGCCAGGAACTGGGATCTAACCCTCCAGTCAATGCTAGTCTTAGGAATTCCTACCAGGTACCAGGGATCTTTGGACGCTTGAACCCAAGAGTTTGAGTCCCGGCTGGGTAACATAGCAAGACCCTAAAAAAAAGTCAATAGTGTCATAATTGAGAAAAACTGCTCACAGAACATTATGCAGTGAACTTGGCAAAATGAAGTCAAATAAAGGGAGAGATGGATTCCAACACAATAATAGTTGGAGACTTCAACACCACACTCTCTGCATTAAAAAGATCATCTAGACAGAAAATCAAGAAAGAAACACTGGATTTAAACTGCACATTAGATCAAATGGACCTATCAGACATTTACAGAATATTTCATCCAACAGTTGCAGAGTACACATTCTCCTCATCAGCAAATGGAACATTCTCCACAAGAGACCATGTGTATATGTTAGGATACAAAACAATTCTTTAAAAATTGAAATCATATCAAGTATCTTCTCAGACTACAAGGAAATGAAAGTAGAAATAAATAACAAGGGCCTTTGGAAACTCTTCTAATACAGGGAAGTAAAAAAACAGGCTCCTGAACAACCTTTGAGTCAATGAAGAAATTGAGAAGCAACACAAAAAATTTCTTCAAACAAATGAAAATGGAAACACAAAATGCCAAAACCTATGGGATACAGAAAAAACAGTGCTAAATTTAATGCCTATATCAAAAAAGTAGAAAGATTTCAAATAAATAATCTAATGATGTACCTTGAGGAACTAGAAAGGCAATTACAAACTAAACCCAAAATTAATAGAAGGAATGAAATAATAAAGATCCGAGCAGAACTAAATAAAATGGTGACTAAAAAACAATACAAAGAGCCAAGTGCAGTGACTCATGCCTATAATTCCAGCACTTTGGGAGGGCAAGTTGGGAGGACTGCTGGAGACCAGGAGTTTAAGACCAGCCTGGGAAATATACTGAGACCCTGTCTCTACAAAAAAATAATTCAAAAATTAGCTGGGCATGGTGATGAATATCTACAATCCCAGCTCCTCAGGAGGCTGAGGTTGGAGGATCCTTGAGCATGGGAGGTCAAGGTTGTAGTGAGCTATCTTAGCACCACAGCATTCTAGTCTGGACAACACAGTGAGACTTTGTCTCAAAAAAAAGGAAAAAAAAAAACAATAGAAAGGATCAATGAAATGAAAAGTTGGTTTTTTGAAAAGATAAACAAAAATCAACAAACCATTAGTCAGACTAACCACGAAAAAAAGAGAGAAGACCCAAATAAAATCAGAAATGAAAAAGGAGACATAACAACTGAAACCACAGAAATACAAAGGACCATTAGAGACTGTTATGAGCTACACTAATAAACTGGAAAATCTAGAGGAAATGGATAAATTCTTGGACACAACCTACCAAAATTGAGCCATGAAGAAATAGAAAACCTGAATAGACCAATAATGAGTAATGAGATTGAATCATTAATAAAAAGTCTCCCAAAAAAGAAAAGTTCAGGACTAGATGGCTTTACTGTTGAATTCTACCAAGCCTATGAAGAAGAATGAAAATCAATTCCTCTCAAACTATTCCAAAATACTGAAGAGCAGAGAATTTTTCCTAATTCAGTTTACAAGGCCTGCATAACCCTGAAATCAAAACCAGACAAGGACACAACAAAAAAAAGAAAATTACCGTTGAATATCCCTAATAAGCATAGACGCAAAAATCCTCAACAAAATAGTAGCCAGGGGAATCCAATAGTGCATCAAAAAGATTATTCACTGTGATTAACTGGGATTTATCCCATGGATGCAAGGATGAGTTAACATATGCAAATCTATAGATGCGATACATCACATCAACAGAATGAAGGACAAAAACCATATGATCATCTCAGTAGATGCAAAAAGCATTTGATAAAATTTAAAACATCCTTCATGATAAAAACTCTCAACAAATTAGGCATAGAAGGAGCATATCTCAACATAATAAAGGCCACATAGACAAACTCACAGCTTACCTCATACTGAATGGGGCACAGCTGAAAGCCTTCCCTCTAAAAACTGTAACAAGACAAGGATGTTCACTTTCATCACTCTTATTAAAAATAGTACTGGAAATCCTAGCCAGAGCAATCAGGCAAGAGAAAGAAATAAAACGCATTCAAATTGGAAAAGATGGAGTCAAACTGTCCATCTTTTCAGACAACATAATTTTATATATAGATAAAACTAAACACTCCACCTAAAAACTCTTAGAACTGATCAATGAAATCAGTTAAGTTGGCACATACAAAAATCAGTAATATTTCTATAAACCAATAACAAGCTAGCTGAAAAAAAAATCAAGAAAATAATACTATTTATAATATAAAAAACTTAGGAATAAATTTAACCAATGAAGTAAAGATTTCTACAAGGAAAACTACGAAACACTGATGAAGGAAATTGAAGAGGACACAAACAAATGGAAACACATCCCATGTTCAGGAATAGAAGAATTAATATTAAAATGACCATACTACCCCCCAAAAATCTACAGATTCAGTGTAATCTCCTTCAAAATACTAATTACATTCTTCACAGAGATAGAAAAAAGTACTCCTAAAATCCATATGGAACCACAAAATATCCTGAATAGCCAAACCAATCCTGAGCAAAAAGAACAAAGCTTAAGGCATTATACTGCTTGACTTCAAAATATAGTACCAAGCTATAGTAACCAAACCAGCATGGTATTGGTATAATAATAGACACAAAGAGCAGTGGAACAGAATTAGAGAACCCCAAAATAAATTCATGTATTTATAGCCAACTGATTTTTGACAAAGGCACCACAAACACACACTGGGAAAAGGACATCCTCTTCAATAAATGGTGCTGGGAAAATTGCATATCAATATGCAAAAGAATGAAACTAGACCCCTATCTCTCACCATACTCAAAAATCAACTCAAAATGGATTAAAGACTTAAGACTCAAAACTGTAAAACTAATAGAAGAAAACAGAGGGGGAAATGTTTTAGAATATTGATCTAGGCTAAGATTTTATGGCTACAACTTCAAAAGCACATGAAAAAAAATATACAAATGGGATTATATTCAACTAAAAAGCTTCTGCAGAAGGAGACATCCACAAAGGAAACAATCCACAAAGTGAAGAGACAACCTGTAGAACAGGAGAAAATATTTGCAACTATTCATCCAACATGGGACCAATATCCAGAATATACAAGGAATGCAAACAACTCAATAGCATAAAAACAAATAATCCAATGGAAAAGCAAGCAAAGGACCTAAATAGACATTTATAAAAAGAAGACATACAAATGGCCAAGAGGTATTTTTTAAAAATGCTCAACATCACTCATTATCAGGGAAATGCAAATCAAAACCACAATAAGATATCATCTCATTAGGATAGCTATTATCAAGGAGACAAAAACAAAAACAAAAACAAAAAAACATGCTGCAGAGGATGCAGAGAAAAGGGAACTCACTGTTGGTGGGAATATAAATTAGTATAGCCACTACGAAAACCAATAAGAAGGTTTCTCAAAAAACTAAAAATAGAACTAACATATGACCCAGCAATCCCACAACTGGGTATTTATCCAAAGGAAAGGAAATCAGTATATCAATGGGATACCTGCACCCTCATGTTTACAGTAGCGCTATTTACAATAACCAAGATAGGGAATCAACCTAAGTGTCTTATCAATGAATGAATGGATATAGAAAATGTGGTATATATACACAATGGAATACCATTCAGCCAAAAGAATAAAATCCTGTTATTTGCAAAAACATGGATAGAACTGGTCATTATGTTAAGTGCAATAAGCCAGGCACAAAAAGACATGTTCTCATTCATATATTGAAGCTAAATCTCATGGAGGTAGAGAGTAGAATGATAGTTACCAGAGGCTAGGAAGGAAACAGGAAGGAGGGATGAAGAGAGTTTGGTTAATGAATACAAACATACAGTTAGATAGAAAGAATTAGTTCCAGGGGGATGGGACCAGCCTGTACTAGAGGCAGACCTTGCCGCTCCCTCAAAAAAAGAAAAAGAAAAAATAAAGAAAGAATAAGTTCTAGTGTTTGACAGCACAGTAGGGGGACTATAGTTAATAATCATTCATTATTTATAAAAACTATAAATTCTAAAATAGCTAGAAGATTTGAAATGTTCCCAATATAAAGAAATGATAAATGTTTGAGGTAATGGATATCCTCAGCACCCTGATTTGAACATTACACATTGTATGCATGTATCAAAATATCACATGTATCCCATAAATATGTACACATATTACGTATCAATAAAATTTTTTTAAAGAAAGATGTATATTTTAAGTACCTGATAAGTAGCTGCATCTAGATTTGACAGTGCCACATAGAGTAAATTGTTCTGAAGAGTATATATGCCTGATGGAATAGCAAGTTTAAGTGTTTCCATAGGTTTATTAAGTATTTCATCATGTAGTACCCGATTCAGTGCTCTTAGACTACATTCTAGGAAAAAACATTAAATGGGAAAAATCAGTAATTAAGTAACTCTGAATAAGTTGCATATCCTCTCTCTCAAGGATTTGGTTTTCTCACCTGTGTAAAAAGGAAACTGAGCTACATGGTAAGATATGTTTAAGTCTAAAATATACCTTTATGATGCTAATTTTTCCAATGTTAAATATTGTAAGATAGCATATTAAAAAATAAGAGCATTATCCCCATATTCTTTCATTCTGATATATAATCAAATCGATTATATGCATTTATATACATATATACACACTCACATGTATATATATTTATGATAACCAAAAGCTCAAAGTATTAATTTATCAACAAGATATTCTTACTTTATTGTAACATTATAAAAACGTATATTTTGTATATTCCAAATATCATCATCCATTCATACCACTTAATAATTGTGAGATTTTTAATGATAAAAATAGGTAAATCAATTAGGGAGTAAGTTTGGTTGGTTAGTTAATTCCAACTAACACGAACTCAACCCCACAGGGACTTGTCTGACATATCATGAGTCCAGATCTAAAACTTCTACAACAGCTCTGGGATCCAGGTTTTCTGTCTATAGGCATATTTCATTTAATCATACTTTACTTTCTTGTGCTTTGCAGATATTGCATTATTTACAAATTGGAAGTTTGTGGCAAACCTGCATTGAGCAAGTTGCAGAAGGTGCCCACAGTGCCCAGCTGCGAAGAGAAGGACAAAGTCCTTTGGGGCAAAGGATTCTGAGAGGAGAAGGGAGGTGGATCTTGGAAGTAAATAAACCCACTCTTAAAAATGACTGTCACTGACTTGAAAGAAACCAGATTAGCTCTGTCACAAGCTGCCAACCAGTAGTCTGGAAGAAAGCTTGTTTTTCTTCCACTTCTCCCACCCTGAGATCTCAGGGGTAAAGGGAACCCAAAGTGGTGCCCTCCCCTTCCTGGTTGCATGGATCCCTAACACTACCTTTTAAAGGCCTTCCAATATCTTTGTTGGAAACCTTCCAACCACTGCAGCCCACTCTGGTGATGGAAAGGCTGAAATTAATATACTAGGTTTAGTTGAATCATCAAATAGTAGAGCAGAATTTATATCTTTCCTGTTAACACAATACTGCTATAAATTAAGCCTATGTCTCTTTATATTGCAAATGATTAAGAGTTTGTCCAGGCCAGGTGTGGTAGCTCACACCTGTAATCCTAGCACTCTGGGAGGCCCAGGCGGGTGGATCGCTAAAGGTCAGGAGTTCGAAACCATCCTGAGCAAGAGCTAGATCCCGTCTCTACTAAAAAAAAAAAAAAAATAGATATTAATTGGCCAACTAAAAATATATATAGAAATAATTAGTTGGGCATGGTGGCACATGCCTGTAGTCTGAGCTACTCAGGAGGCTGAGGCAGAAGGAGCACTTGAGCCCAGGAGTTTGAAGTTGCTGTGAGCTAAGCTGACACCACAGCACTCTAGCCTGGGCAACAGAGTGAGACTCTGTCTCAAAAAAAAAAAAATAAAATAAAAATAAAAGAGTTTGTCCAAGACAAACATATTTAGAAAAAAGAGTGAGCATAAAAATAAAATTAAATAACTGTGTTGGAGTAGAATAACTGACTTTAAAATTTTCTGCAATATAATCTTGAGAAAATTCTTAGATTATAAAATATATATTAGATAATGAATGCCCTATTTTTTTAAACTAAAATGTACCTGATTTATTCCTGAATAATAATAGGCACTATTCTAAGATCCTTTTATATACAATACTATATATATATATATATATATATGTATATATATATAGGTTTTTTACCTTCATACTTTTTATCTAGTGTCTATATGATTATCCTAACAAAGTCACCAAATGACTGCTGCACCTCTGGTTCTGGTTTCAGGCAGCAGAAGGAAGAAGAGGAAACTGGCAGTCATCTTGGCTCTGATTGAACAGGACTATGTTGCATAGCTACCCCTAGCTGCAAGGAAGCTGGGTCTTTTCCTGTATTTCCTCCATATTAGAGACAGGAAAGGGAGAAAGAGATTAGAAATGGATTTTGAATTTGCCAACCTATAGTATCAGTCACAGAAAATGCCCAAAGAATTTTAAGAGATATATAAACCCCTTAAGAAAAAAATCCCAACGAACCCTACCACTTTACCAACAATGACACCTTGTTGATGATTTTCCCTCCCAAAATAAAATGGGAAAACTTTGATTATGAAAAGTCTTTTGAAATGAAAAAAACATTAAAGATTGAAACCTGGTATCTACCATCTCCCCATTCAAAAATAATAGTCAAAAAATTGTTAACTAAAAGTCACCAAACATTTTTTCTTAGTTTTACTAGGAAAAAAATCTCAAATATTGACACATTTTTAAAAATTTTAAATAATGAATGCTATCACATATTTTTCTTACTTGCACTTAGGGAAGGTCTGTTTCACATTCCTGCCAATTCCTGGTATTGTTAAGACTTTTTATTTTTGCCAATCTGAGGGCAATTTCTGTCTCTTGGTTTTAATGGATTTCCCTGATTGCCAGTGAGGTTGAGCATCTTATACATTTATTGACTGTTCATGTTTCCTCTTCCATGAAAACTTTCTCAGTTTTTCTATTATGTTTTCATGGTTTTCTATCTTGCTGGTGACTCCTTTCCAGTCTTCTTTTGCTGATTCCTCCTTCTGAATCTGACCTCTAAATATTGGGAATGTGACAGAGCTCAGTCTGATCTTTTCTAATATATACTATATTTATATCCTTTTACTCCTTTTCTACTGAGTTGTCTTTTTCTTGAGTTTTAGAAATTCTTTGTAATTCTGGCTATTAAATATTGGTGGTTCCATGTGACATAAATCTTTTCTCAATCTGTGGCTTATCTTCTCACTTGGTTTGATTTATAGATGTTTCTCATTTTAATGTACCCCAAATTATCTATTTTTTCCTTTATGGCCTTATTTGTGCCTCTTTTGTTGTTGTTATAGTCCATCTGCCTGCCTGCCTGCCTTCCCTCCTTCCTTTTTTCCTTTATTTATTTTAGGAGACAGGGTCTTTCTCTGTCACTCAGGCTGGAACTCCTGGGCTCAAGTGATCCTCCCACCTCAGCTTTCTGATCTGGCTTTATTAGACTGCAAAGCCTTCCGATGGAATAGGCCCCTAGACCTCTGGGAAGTAAACAAAATCTTAGCTGGGGTGTTGTGCTCACTTGAATGACATCCTGCCTGAGTCAATATGCAGTGACAATCCTGGTAGGATCCAGGCATCACCCCAGTCCCTTCTCCTCCTGGGTATATGAAGTGGCACAGCACCAGGCTTTGGAAGTCACTGCTGACTGCCTGGAAGCCTTTCACTAAGCCCTGACCTTTCACCAAACACTTAATAATTGTTCTGGGCTACTGAGTTTGCAATGCACTTGACATTTATTGTTTATTCTCACACCCATCCCATGAGACAGGTAGGACTTTCCATTTTGCAGATGTGAAAACCAGTGAGACTCGATAACCTACCCAAGGACAGGGAGTTGATAACTGACAGAACCCGACTTCTGACTCCAAATCGTTTACTCCCCCTCCCACACCTTTGTCTTCCAATTTCAGAGTGTACTGTCTGGGTGACTTGGCACAGCTTCCTCTAAGAACTGGCTCTTAACAGAAACTTCTGGCCATTATCTGACTGAATGTCATACACAAGCCCAGTAAGAACTTGCACTAAAAGCCTTTTTTCTAAACCTGGTTACCTGCCTCATGAATTTCTTTCTCCTTAAAGACAAGATCCCAGGGGCCCTGGCAAACTCTCCGGGTGCCTGATACCTTCTTCAGCCTTACCCATACCCTAAGTCTTCCTGCCAGAGATCTAGGCAGTTCAGGGTCACCCAGAGCCCTGGCTCCCATTTGTTAGCTTGAGTGTGTCCAGCATCCCAAACACCTGTGAGAAACACTCTCTGTTTAGGATGCATCCCATAGTGCAGGGTGAGGTAGAAGGTCTCCTTCCCACTGTACTGCTATATATGCATGAACAGCTCCTGAGCTGTTCCTCAGTTCTGTCAGGGGACTCACATTTGCCACAGGACAGTATGTGTCCTACTGCCAGCCCCAGAAGGTTAGTTGAGCCACCTGCAGCATGGTGCCAGACTCATTCACATACAGGATTCCCACCAGTCTCCAGAAGAGATAGCTCATCCAGCAGAGCATAGCCAGAAAGAGGCCAGCTATCCTGCTCATGAGGCACGGGGAGTTGAGAGTCATGAGGCCCTGAGCGCCAGTAGAAACCTGGTGGCAAGGCCACCACTGTCAGTGGCAGTCTGTGCCTTCTTCAGCTAAAAGATGTACCCAAAGACTCTGAGGATATCAAAACTATAGACCATCTGGAATTTTTCAATCTCTGTGCCTTGTGATTTCTCCTTTGAGGTGGCTGACATGCTCCCCACCCACTCATAGGATTCTCCCGCCCATTGCAGCACCACAGCCCATGAAGAGGCCTCCCCTCATGCAGCTGGGCCCTACAACCTCAGCACAGCTCAGAGGAGAGCATCAATGGCTCTGCTGCCTAATGCCAGAAGTCTTATTTGTGCCTTTTAAATCTTATTTGAAATCATTCATAGTACCAGGGTCATAAGTTTTACTTTTTAAATGTCAATTTTTAATCCACCTGGAATTTATTTTTGTGCATGGTATATTTATTTGTGCTTTAATTCACTGAATGTTGGTTTTGCTGCATCTCTCTACAATGCAACTATTTGTGTCAAAGATATCTTTAGCTCTACAATGTTAAATGCAGTGGATACTTCTCTCGTCTACACCTAAAAAGCAAAAACAATACTTTCTCAGTTTTCCTATTATGTTTTCATGGTTTTCTTTCTATCTTGCCGGTGACTCCTTTCCAGTCTTTTTTTGTTGATTCCTCCTTCTAAATCTGACCTCTAAATATTGGGAATGTGGCAGAGCTCAGTCTGATCTTCTTTTCTAATATATACTAGGTTATCTCATCCAATGCTTAACTTTAAAATGATAAATCTTTGATTTCCATATTCATAGACTCTATTGACATCTCAGTTGGGATGTTTTATAGGTGTCTGAAATTTAATAAGGTCCAAAGAGAAGCCTTAATTTTCTCCTGAATCTATCTTTCCTATATCATTCATTGCAGTACTCATTTTCCCAGTAATTTAACCTAAAAATCCAGGAGTTATTCCTCAAACTGGATTCCTCCTTTTTCCTGATCTTAGCATATCCAATCTATTAGCAAATAATGTCAGATGTAGTTCAAAAGAAAACATACAAATAGCCAATAAGCACAAGAAAAGTTATTTTCATTAGTCATAGAGAAACACAAGTCAAAACCACAATGAGACACTACTTTACAACTGTCAGAATGGCTATAATTTTTTAAAAAAAATGAAAAACAAGTGTTGGTGAGGAATGAGAAATTATAACATTTGTACATTGTTGGCAGGAATGTAAAATGGTCCAGTTGCTGTGGAAAATACTTTGATGGTTCTACAGAAAGTTAAACATAGAATTATCAGACCTGGCAATTCCATACCTATATATACCCAAAAGAAATGAAAGTAGGCACTCAACAGATACTTATACATCTACTGCAGCACTACTCATTGTTCATGCCAGTATTATTCACAATAGCCAAAAGGTGGAAACAACCCAAGCGTCCAACTACATATGAATGGATAAACAAAATATGGTATATCCATACAATGGAATACTATTCAGCCATAAAAAGGAATAAAGTTCTGATACATGTTACAACATGGGCTGAAAACATTATGCTAAATGAAATAAGCCAGACCTAAAAGGACAAACATATGATTCTACCTATACAAAATATTTAGAATATATAAATTCATAGAGACAGAAAGTAAATTACAGGTTACTGGGAGCTGAGGGTAAGGAAGGATGAAGAGTTATTACTTAATAGTTACAGAGTTTTTGTTTGAGGTGATGAAAATGTTTTGGAAACAGTGGTACAAACAATATCCTGAATGTAATTAATGTCAATGAATTATACACTAATAACAGTGAAAATGTCAAATTTTATGTTATATATATACATTTTACCACAATTTAAAAAGTTTAAAAATGGAATACATCAAAGCATCATTAAATTGTACACTTTAAATGTGTGAATTATATGGTTTGTGAATTATATCTCAATGAAACTATTTTAAAAACTATATAAAAGTAGTCACTATTGGACTAATCAATAAGCAAATAAAATAGAAAGCCTTTACTTCAGCAAAGAATTATTGTTTACCTCTAAAGTTCTAACAGTCACATAATTATAAAATTTACTCTAATTCTCAAATTATTATAAATGCAAGAAACTATGTTTCATAAATACAGCATTAAGTAAAAGACATGAATCATGATACAGATTAAGATAAAATGCCTTTATTACTAGATTTAAACTGTCTTAATAAATTTTTTAGAATACCAAAATGTCCTTAATACTAGAGCATTGGATAATGCAAGAGTTCAAATGTATAGTTATCAATATACATTTACGTATATATGTAAACTAAATAAATTACATTGATTAAAAACAAAAAACCTAGATACCTACTGCTGTCTTTGTAGACTAACAAAATACAGGCCATTATCTTCAAAAGTTCAGCAACAACCACTGCTGTAGAAGATAGATAACGAGGTCCCTCCTCTTTTAAAGTCCTAGAATAACGCATGGTTAGAACCAAACTGGTAGTCTGAAAGACCAAAATTCCCAAGGAAAGGTATTTTAGGTTGGTAGACATTGTTTTATCTTCATTTGCCTGAAAAACAAAATAAACAGGGCAAATAAATAAAATTGCAACACAAAGAAATTATTAATAGTATATTAAAAACCACCAACTTCCAGACAAGGATATGCACATTCCTCCCAGTTTTTCCTGCTAATTCCAACCAAAAACCTTGTACCAAAGACCAAAAGCAACTACCAGAACACTTTGAAATGTGAAGAAAGTAAGACAAACTGGCTGAGACCTCAGGTCTTGAGCAATGTCTAGGTAATGAATTCCCTGAAGATTTTTTGCCACCATGGGTGCTACAACAACTCACAACCTGGAACTGTCAAGAGGCATAGAACAACAACAGCAGCAAAAAAATCCCCAAGAAAAATCTACTCTCTCTAACCAAAGGACTGGGAAGACAGCAGTCCTACAGGACGAAATCCTTTCAGTTGGATACTGTGTAAGCTGTGGGATGACGTCCTGGTGACCATCCTTGTAGCAAATGAGAGTAGAGATGATGGTCCTCCCTCCACCCCCCCCCCCAGGGGTTGCAGCACAGGAACTATGGGACCATTCCTGTCCTATACAAGGTGAATGTCAGTAAGAGGCATTACCTTTCCTCCCTCCCCAGTGGCTGTCTATTAACACAGATGATTTAAGAAGGAACCAGAGTCTCATAATAGAATACTCAAAATGTCCAGGATACAACCCAAAATGAGTATACTCATCATACCGCAAAACCAGAAAAAATCTCAACGTGGATGTGTAAGGACAATCAATAGACAACAACGCAGAAATGACACAGATGTTGGAATTATAAGAGAAGAATTTCAAAGAAGCTATCTTAAATATGCAGCAACAGGTTGAGTGCAGTGGCTCACACCTGTAATCCTAGCACTCTGGGAGGCCAAGGCAGGGAGATTAATTGAGGTCAGGAGATTGAGACTAGCCTGAACAAGAGCAAGACCCTGTCTCTACAACAAACAGAAAATTTTAGATGGGCACGGTAGCTTGTGCCTATAGTCCCAGACTTGGAAGGCTGAGGCAGGAGGATCACTTGAGCCCAGGAACATGTGGTTGCAGTGAGCTATGATCACAACAGCACACTCTATCACTGCATTCCAGGCAACAAAGCAAGACCCTGTCTCGAAACAAAAAAACAAACAAACATCCCCAGCAACAACATTATAAACATGCAAAATAATTTTTAGACTCATATAGAAGTTGAAAAATACTACAGAAGTTCTCATGTACCCTTTGCCCAGCTTCCTCCAATAATAATAGTCACAAAGTCTGTATCTTTTCCCTCAAATAATTCAGTATTACTCCAACAGACACATATATGAAGATACAAATAGGTTAAAAAATAAAAGTATGGGAAAAGATATATAATGAAAAAATAACTATAAGAAAATTGGAGGGGCCATTATTAATATCAGGCAAAATAGATTACATAAGAATGATTTCTAGCATCAAAGGACATTTCATAGTGATAAAATAGTCAATATCATGGAGAAATGTTAAGGACTTCCAGGTGAAAAAAAAATAGTCAATATCAATATATATCAGGAAAATACAAACATTATAAATATATATGTGCTTTATAACATAGCTTTGAAATACATAAAGCAAAAGCTAACATAACTAAAGACAAAAACAGATAAATCTAGTCATAATTAGATATTTTTAACCTATCTTTCTCAGTAATAAGTAGAATAGACAAAAAAACTCAGTAAGGATATAGAAAATCTGAACACTATCAACCACCATAACTGAATTAGACATAGAGATGCTCTATCCTGATTGTTCTTCAAGGAAGGACTTAATGCAGAGTATGTGGTCAGCTGGCTTCTTCCCCACTCAAGATTACATTCCTTGCCTCAGATTTATCTAAAGATACAATTCAAACCCAAGCAAAATCCCTACTGGTTTTTTCGGTATTAATAGAAACTGGCAAACTGATTTTAAAATTAATATGGAAATACAAAGGACCTAGACAACCAAAACCATTTTGAAAAAGAAAAACAAAGTTCAAAGAGTTCAACTACTGACATTCCATACTAACTAGAAAGTTATAGTAATCAAAACTGATATTGACATAGGACAAAAGTATAGATCAATGGAACAGAATACAGTTTAGAATCAGATCCATATGTCTTAGTTCAGGTTGCTATAACAAAATATCATAGACTGGGTGGCTTATAACCAACAGAGATTTATTTCTTACAGTTCTAGAGACTAGAAGTCTAAGATCAGGGTGCCAGCACAGTAGGTTTCTGGTGAGGCCCCTCTTCTGTGTTTGCAGATGTCAGTCTTCTCATTGTATCCTCGCGTAGTGAGAGAGTTCTCAGGGGTTTCTTTATATAAAGGCACTAATCTCATTCCTGAGGGCTCCACTCTCATTCATGAAGGGGAGGGCTCCATTCTCATGACCTAATTATCTCCCAAAGACCCCACTTCCTAATACCATCACATTGGGAGTTAGGATTTCAACATATGAATGAGGAAGAAGGTAGGATACAAATATTCAGTTCATTACATCATACATATTTGATCAAATGATTTTTAACAAAAGTTCCAAAGAGAAAGGACAGCCTTTTAGGCGTATAGATGTGGAACAATGAGATGTCTGCATTTTTTTAAAACAATGAACCTCTACCCTTAATGGAACATTACAGAGGAAAATATTGCCAATATGTATATCTGACAATATCTTTATATCCATAATATATACAGAACTCTAATAATACAATAAGTAAAAGAAAAACAACCCGAGTTAAAAATAGGCAAAAGATATTTCATTAATAAAGATAAATCAGGGCTAAAAATCAGCACCCTTTCATGATAAAAACTCTCAACAAACTAGGCAGAGACAGAATATATCTCAAGATTATAAAAGCCATTTATGACAAACCCACAGCCAACATCATACCAAATGGGGAAAAGTTGAAAGCATTCTCACTAAGAACTGGAACAAGACAAGGGTGCCCACCATTACCACTTCTAGTCAACACAGTGCTAGAAGTCCTAGCCAGAGCAGTCAGGCAAGAGAAGGAAATAAAGGGTATCCAAATCAGGAAAGAGGAGATCAAACTATTGCTTTTTGCTGACTATATGATCCTATATCTAGAAAACCCCAAAACTCTACCAAGAGACTCCTGGAATTGATAAATAAATTCAGCGAAGTCTCAGGTTACAAAATCAATGTACACAAATCAGTAGTATTCCTATACACCAATAACAGTCAAGCTGAAAGTCAAATCAAAGACTCCATACTATTCACAATAGCTACAAAGAAAATAAAATACCCAGGAATATACTTAACCTAACAGGTAAAAGATCTTTACAAAGAGAACTATGAAACACCGAGGAAAGAAATTGCAGACACACAAATGGAAAAACATACTCATGATCATGGATCAGCAGAATCAACATTGTTAAAATGTCCATACTACCCAAAATGATTTACAGATTCAATGCAATCCCCATCAAAATACCAACATCATATTTCACAGATATAGAAAAAATAATGCTATGCTTAGTGTGGAACCAGAAAAGAGCCGAAATAGCCAAAGCAATCTTAAGCAAAAGGAACAAGTCTGGAGGCATCACATTACCAGACTTCAAACTATACTACAAGGCTATAGTAACCAAAATAGCATGATATGGGCACAAAAATAGAGACATAGACCAAGGGAACACAATAGAGAATGCAGATATAAAACCATCCACATACAGCCAACTGATCTATGACAAAGCAGACAACAATATACACTGTAGAAAAGATACCTTATTCAATAAATGGTGCTGGGAAAATTGGATAGCCACATGCAGAAGAATGAAAAAGGATCCATCTCTCTCACCACTCAGAAAAATTAATTCAAGATGGATAAAAGCATTAAATGTAAGGCATGAAACTATAAGAATTCTAGAAGAAAATGTTGGAAACACTCTTTTAGATATCACCCTAGGCAAAGAATTTATGACTAAGACACCAAAGGCAGTAACAGCAACAACAAAAATAAACAGGATTTGATTAAATTAAAAAGCTTCTGCACAGCTAAGTAAATACTCTGAAGAGCAAATAGATAACCTAAAGAATGGGAGAAAATACCTGCAAGCTATATATCCAATAAAAGGCTAACCAGAATCTACAAAGAACTCAAGCAAATCAGCAAGGAAAAAAGAAGTGGGCGAAAGACACAAACAGAAGCTTTTTAAATAAAGACAGACAAATGGCCAATAAACGTATGAAAAAATACTCAACATCACTAATTATCATCGAAATGCAAACTGAAACCACAATGTGATATCATCTTATCCCAGGCAGAATGGCTTTTATTAAAAAGTCCAACAACAATAGATGCTGGCATGAATGCAGAGAGAAAGAAGTGCTTATACACTGCTAGTGGGACTGCAAATTAGTATAACTTTTATGGAAAACAATATGGAAATTCCTCAAAGAACTAAAAGTAGACCTACCATTTGATCCAGCAATCTCACTACTAAGGATTTACCCAAAGGAAAAGAAGTCATTTTATCAAAAAGACACCTGCACTCAAATGTTTATTGTAGCATAATTCACAATTGCAAAGATATGAAATCAACCCAAGAGCCCATCCATTCATGAGTGGATTAGCAAAATTTGGTATATGTATATTATGGAATACTGCTTGGCCATGAAGAAGGATGAATTAAGGCCCTTAGCAACAATTTGGATGGAACTGGAGACCATTACCCTAAGTGAAGTATTGCAAGAATGGAAAAACAAACACCACATGTACTCACTAACCCATGAGCACACATGTATAAAAAGGCAAGTAAAACTCAGTGAAAATCAAGCACTGGGGAAGGGGGGAGGTGGGGATGGGCAAAAACTTACTTAATAGGTACAAAGAACACTATCTGGGTGATGGGCACACTTATAACCCTGACTCAGGCATAACAAGATTGATACATATAGTGAAAAAGATTTGTACCCCTGTAACATTTTGAAATGAAACAAAGCACTTTGACAATTTTAAAATTACTATTTACAATTATAAAAATATAATTTGAAAATCACTTAAAACTTTTTTAATACTAAAAAATTTAATAGTTAATAAGCATATGAAAAGGCATTCAATACATTAGAGAAATACAAATTAATACTATACATCAATAGATTTCTCAACAGTGCTAGTGGGAAGATAAAGTGGTACAACAAATTTGGTAGTTCCTTATTAAAAGAAAACAACAGCATCACCTTTTCATACAACCTAGCAACTCCACTCTTAGGCATATCCAATAAATTTGAAAAAACATGTTCGTAACAATACTTTGTGCATGAGTACTCATAGGAGCTTTATTTGTAACAGGCAGAAATGAAATAATCCAAATGCCCAACAATAGGCGAATTACTGAACATACAGTGATACATCTATACAATGGAATACTACTCAGCTAGTAAAAAAGGTAGAAAATATTGATATACACTAAAACACTCCAAATAATGTCCAAAAATATAAGCCAAAAAATGTACAAAAATTGTATACTATATCATTCCATTTATATGAAATTCTAGAAAAGACAAAACTAAACTCAAGTGACAGATGCAAACTTACAGTTGCCTGCAGCCAAAGGCTGGGGTTGAGGGTTGACTGCAAAGGTACAGCAAAGGGTTTTTGGTGGTGATGGAAATATTCTGTGTGGTGGTTACATGATTATATGAATATACTGAACTGTACATTTAAAATGAGTACATTTTATTATATGTAAATTAAAACTCAATAAAATTGATTTTTAAAATTAAAAATTTAGGACATACCAAATAGTAGCATTTCTCACCAGGCCTTTCTCAGAACTTTGATTCTGGTTCTGATTTCTTTGGATTAATGCCAAGGACATTCTTTAAGTCAGTTCTTCATCCCACCTCTATCCTTTCCATGATTCCATCTCCCACCTCAAATTCTTTGACTATGAACCCTTTTACAGTATATATCTTTAGAGCTCTCACAACCAAGCTACAAAGCTACCACAGTCTATGGTTCTATATATGATCCTTTTTTGTTAATTGCCAATATGGTAATAGCATATTCAAACAGATTCAAAAATCATTATTTAGTGCCTACACTAGGCTAAGTACCATGGTTACAGAGAGACCTATTCTTGAAGGCACAAAGTCTAGCTTACTAAATTTGGCAATTCCTACCCTCAGCTGAATATGTCCTAAACACAAACAATGCAGCACCATGAATATAATAAGAAAATTTTTAATGGTGAAATATATATATTTACCACTTAACATGTATGTGCATATATATACACACACAAAATCCCACACACACATATATATATACATATACATAATTATTGGGGAAAATGATCATAAGCATTTCATTTGAATTTCAGAGACAAAAATTGAATAATATATCTTTGTTAAATATAAAGGATCAAGCTTAAAGAAAAGAATACAGACTTCCTTATCAATCATCTATCCCATTTTTGTAAATCTGCAATACCAAAAGAATCCTAACGTGAAATAAAATTACAGCAATTTAGAGGTAGGAGATTCTTTAGAAATCATCCAATCTCTTCATTTTTTTTTTTTTTTGTTTGTTTTTTTTTTTTGAGACAGAGTCTCACTTTGTTGCCTAGGCTAGAGTGAGTGCCGTGGCGTCAGCCTAGCTCACAGCAACCTCAAACTCCTGGCTCAAGCAATCCTTCTGCCTCAGCCTCCCAAGTAGCTGGGACTACAGGCATGCGCCACCATGCCCGGCTAATTTTTTTCTATATGTATTAGTTGGCCAATTAATTTCTTTCTATTTATAGTAGAGACGGGGTCTCGCTCTTGCTCAGGCTGGTTTCGAACTCCTGACCTTGAGCAATCCACCGCCTCGGCCTCCCAGAGAGCTAGGATTACAGGCGTGAGCCACCGCGCCCGGCCCCAATCTCTTCATTTTAAAAATGAAAAAAATAGTGAATGAATAAGTTAGATGACTTGTTCAAGGTCACATGACTAGTAATTGGAAATACCAGTTTATACAGTTAAATATCAGGCTCCCTAGCTACCCCATATGCTACTGTAAAATTCCAGGACATCCTGGAATTTTTTCTATATGGAAGCAGAATAAGTTGCCAGCAATCTATATTTGGCAGAGGCATCTAATTATCCTGGAAAATGTCAAACAATGATTTCAAATATGTTCAAGGAAGTCTTTTGTTTATTCTGAGCAACCAATACCATAAGGTACCTATTATAACAGCAATGCTCTCTAACTTCTTTTCAAATGAAAATATAAAGGGCAGTGTCTAAGCCAAGGTACACTTTAACAATTCTGCTTTTCCATTCTCAAACATATGCATCAATATAAACATTCACCATGATAATACAGTTCTGAATAATGCTCTTAGTCTATTTCTTTTTTATTTCAGCATATCATGGTACAAATGTTTAGGTTACATATGTTGCCTTGACCCCCACTTTTCACCTGGAGTCAGAGTTTCAAGCGTGTCTATTATAATGTATATTTTTTAAAAAGTTGGAAAGTAGAATATATGCAAACAAATAATCACTTGTACCAGATTACCTATAAAGAATTATAATTTAATTTATACTGTATTATTCCTAATGGCAGAATAAGCTCAAAATGAAAATAATAAAGATGCTATTATTTCTAAGATTATACAAATACATAGTTTGGTTTTGGAACACAGTTTAGGTAAAACTAAGTTTTAACTTTAGTTACTTAACATTCATCATAAATGCACAGCAAATCCATAAATACAAAGTCAGCCAGAACAAAGATTATCTTCTACTTGTATAATTTATAAGAATATTGTTTCTTCATTTGAAAGTCTATGATATGTTCCCATTATAATGGAAAACAAATGTAAAACGATTTCATGTATAAGATTTAATTTCAGTCCTTTCTACACTTTTTTTTTTTTTTTTTTTTTTTTGAGACAGAGTCTCACTTTGTTGCCCAGGCTAGAGTGAGTGCCGTGGCGTCAGCCTAGCTCACAGCAACCTCAAACTCCTGGGCTCGAGTGATCCTTCTGCCTCAGCCTCCCGGGTAGCTGGGACTACAGGCATGCGCCACCATGCCCGGCTAATTTCTTATATATATATCAGTTGGCCAATTAATTTCTTTCTATTTATAGTAGAGACGGGGTCTCGCTCTTGCTCAGGCTGGTTTTTGAACTCCTGACCTTGAGCAATCCGCCCGCCTCGGCCTCCCAAGAGCTAGGATTACAGGCGTGAGCCACAGCGCCCGGCCCTTTCTACACTTTTTTTCCCCTCTTACTACCTAATTCCCTTTTATCCTTTCAGGTGTCTCCAATTCTCATTTCCAGATTACTCTTTGTTTCATAAAAATTTCCTACAAGAAACTTACAAATGAATAATCATGAAAAAGTTGTGCTAGGTCTTTCACACATGTAGCCTCATTCAATTTACTGTCAAAAACCTTATGTTTTCATGATTTATTGTCAAAAACCAGTCAACAAATTACTGCACACATTCCTTTAAGGAGCCTAGTTACTAAGCTCCCTGACCCTACTCAGGGTTCAGTGAGGATCTCAGATTTATAACAAGGTCAAAAGTTAGATGACCTGAAAAACGCATTCTTCTTGATCACTGGGTAAATGACATCATTCTGACAGCTTTTGTTTTTTGTTTTTGTTTGTTCTGGGTTTTTTTTAATAGCATTTATACTTTATTTACTTTAAAAAGTAGTATATTCTTAATGTGAAAAATGTAGAAAATTTAAAATGATATTACTAAGTATTGTGAAAGAAAAAAAATAATCTATTTTGGGCTTCTAAAAGTTATTAGTCCCAAAGGAAGACTGACTTTAGAGACCAAGTCAGGGAGTCCAACCTATTAATTACAGACCTCTTGCTATAGATTAACTTCCTTCCTTATTTCCTTGGTCCCAGTTCAGACCAGATGGCCCTGAGATAGAAGCACCCTAGACTGAGATAAAAGACCCTCTGACTATTCAACATCCTTAATATTGAATGCTTAATATACCTTTCCCCCCAAAAGAAACACTGCCTATAACCAATCAAATTGCTATAACTACATACTAACTATGTATGATGTAATCATGTTAACTCTCCCCAGAACCTGCCTATATAAACAACCCTCAACCTCTACACTTCAAAGCACCGATCCCATCTTTTTAGAGTTTGATCCCATCTTTTTAGAGTCTGTGTCCTCAGGGTGGCTATCTTCAAACATTGTGCTGAAACTCAATTCTTAATTATATTGCCTGAATCTTGTCATTAAGGTTGACAGTATAAAATTACAACTAAAGGCAAAGTCCACTTTAATCCACAACTCCAAGTCCTATTCCTTTCCTCTTCCCCCAGAGAAATCAATTATCATGAATTCGGAGTATATATTTGTAATCTACTTTTTAAATTTTTATATTTTTATATATGTATATAGATAAACTTATAAACCCTATTTTAATATACATACATAGCATCAAACTATATACATTATTTGGCATTTTTCTTATTTTATTCAGCATTGCTTTGCCATATGTGTTGATATATAGACATAGTTCATTGCTACTAACAACTCTATAATGTTCCATCAAATGAATGGACCTTTTATTTACTCTTTCTCCTACTGATGAACATTTAGGACCCTTTTCTTTTCCTTTTTATGTCTTAAAATTTTTCAACAAGTAGTTTCTAAATATTATATAAACCACACATTTTTAAGTTATTTTTCTTTTTTTATATGACAACTGGAAGAAGTATTTTTCTAAAATTTAATATTTTATACAATTTCTCAGGTCTTTTCCAGTTCTTACTGTTTGTGTGTTTTTTATTGATATCTCATAGTTGCATATATTTTGGGGGGCACATGTAATATTTTGATACATGTATAGTGTGTAATGATCTGATCAAATCAGGATAATCAAGATATTCATCACCACAAATATTTATCTCTACTTTGTGCTGGAGGGAAAATTCTTCTCCTCTAGCTATTTTGAAATATACAATAAATTATTGTTAACTATAATTTTTCTACCATATTATTAATACTAAAACTTACTTATTTTACCTAACTGTATTTTTGTACTCATTAACCAAAATCTCTTCATCCCCTCCCTTCCGGTTCTAAAACACATACACATATACATACACACACACACATACACAATTCTATTAATTCAATTTCACCTTTCTTCTAAAAGTCATGTCTAAATTTGTGAATTGTAAACTTTGAGTATATCTATTTAGTGACATATAACATATAGGAAACTATTACATAATAACAATATATAATTATAATCTTTGCATATAAGTATATATACTACAAACACACTGATTTGATACAACAATCACACTGCGAGTACTTCTAAAAGTTCTTTACATTCCTATGCGCAAGGAATATTTCAGGATTTGGTTAGTCACTTTAATAGATCTTGTATTTGCTTTCTAATTACTACTTTTCTTCTGAATTCTTAGGTGTTTGATATTTATAAAGTTGAGTTTTATTACTTTTAAATTTCTTTTCACCTCTCAAGGGAAAAAGGTACTAAAAAACTTCATCTAAGCTCTGTTCATTTGTATTTGACGACTTTGGATGATGGCTTGGTTAGAATTTACTTTCGCATTTTATACAAAAAATATTAGTAAGCTTATTTCAAATTCAAAGATATTGCCAGTAATAATTTAATAGTCTTAAAGAAAAAAGGTTTTCAAACACACCAGAAACTATAATACATTTTATGCTAATTACCCTCATTTTAATTAAAGTAGCTTCCAAAGATCCTTGCTTTTACAAAGCTTTGCCAGCTAATTCTAAGTAACTTCACAAGTTTAACTGTTTTAAAATATATATATTACATAATGTTTATGTATCATTACTACACACTACTACCACCACCCTTACCCTCAAATTAATCAAGATAACTGAGGAATTAGTCATTTACACCATCATTAAATGCATTACACATATGCACCAAGTTCTGAAATATTCAAAACATTATATTTTAATAATTAATATTCATCTTTTCAAAGATAGAATAAGTTCTTGTAGCAAAATCCAAAAAATCAATATTGCTACACTTACTCCAGTGATTTACCAATGTATAGTCTATATAATCTTTAGGTCTGTGTATAAAGTCTATCATTCTAAGACAATATCCATATTTTGCTGATATGTCTCTAACCACTAAAAGTTCTAAAAAACTAACTGCTTAGTCAATGTTTTAAAACTGTAATAAAATGCATATACCTTTTAAAATATTACCTAATATCTACCATATACTGTAAATCAATTTTCCTATTGTAAAATCAACAGGCTAAATATTTAAGTTATAATTTCTAGAGTGAGCTATATTATTAGCTTAGATATTAATTATCTAAGTTATAATTTTTAGAATGAGCTATATTTATAGTTTCTAAACTCTAGTTCTTCCTTAGTATATACTTCCTTAGTATAATAGTCTAGTATAAACTAGAGGTTAATGAGATAATAGAGTATTATGAAAACATACAAGTTACAAAGTGCTATGCAAATAAACATTGTATACCAGTCAGAAATAACTACTGGTATAAAAAACAAACATAAGGTTTTTCCCAGTAAATGAACAGAAAAAGTAAATACATACAGCAATGTTGAGCCCAGTTGTAATTTTTTGTCCATTATCTTCCATGATGCCAAAATTTTAAAACTATAACCTGTAACTGTATACTAAATAGTGACGAATTACTTTCATCACAACTGACTGTACTTTTCACACCAGTGTTTATATATCTTCTTTTCTAACTACCTCAGAAGTAGATACAGTACTCAAGAAGAAGAGCAACAATATGCTGTACTTGAAATCCACAATAATCCTGCGGAAAATCAAAACATCTTATTTTTTACATAAGTGAAAAAAAATGAATAGAAAGTAATTTACACTATAGTTCTGTTTCTATGATATAAACAATAACCTCCACTGATTAGCTCCCTTCAGTGGTTGAGAAAAGCAAAATCTTACTCAACACTTAACAACGAATTCTTTACCACCTACAGGTTCCTGTACATTCTGAGTTAAACAACTCTTCATTGTTTCTCCTTTCCTTTCTTCCTCAAGGTGTCAGATATCTGTTTATATAAGACAATATCATGCGTAAGTAAGTTACAGCACTGTCAATTTTTAACTTGCTCTTTCAGACTGCAGAATTTTCATTCCTACATTCAAGTAAAATAAATAGCATTCAAATATTTCTTCAACTATACAAATATAAAATCTATTTGCATTCTAATTTTTAGATAAAAATTTTTCAGTATTATGGTACTCTACAGAAAGTCAGTGATTTGGAAAACAAAATGACCTAATAAGTATATCTCTAACATCCCCTTCCAATGTGTGGTGCTTCCCATTCTCCCATTTCCCCAGCCCCACACTATTCTGTTATACCACTTTCTGCTATGGCCGTTTCCCACTACTTACAGCTAAAGGCAGGAGTAAAAGGTATTCCACAAAGAACAGAGACTAGTGTAAAAGCCAGGTAGGGACCACAGGCACTGATCATTAGTAATGGTTCAAAACTAAGATGACTGGGAACAGAAGTAAGAAAATATAGGTATCACGCAACTGTCCAAGTAGCAATCAGCCATCAAATATTTAAGACACACTATGGTCAGGCACTGTGATGAGCAATGGGTACATAATGATGAACAAGACAATCTGTTTCTCCATAGAGCTTATTCTCTAGCATGAAAGACACTTATTCAAATAATTCAAGAAATGGTATAAGTGTATAAACTTCTATAACAGGAAAATATGGGGTGCAACAGGGAAATATTAAAGGGAAATTATGGTACCTTATATACTTGGTCAACTTGGTTAAACTCAAACAACATTTCCCAGAAACCCCTTCTCTGCATGGTACTGGGTTAGGACTGGCTAAACAAAATCTGCACTAGATTTAGAAGGCAGAAGTAAAGCCACAGCCATTACTCTCTGAAGATTGTCAGTGTTAAATGTGGTGAGATAGAAACAAAAGTGCTGGCAGGTTCCAGTTTATTTTTACTCTTCCCTGCTGTAGGTCAGTTCTTCTTCTCAACTCCTGACCCTACTGAGCAACAGTGGGCCCAGACCCTCCACCAGACTCTTCACTGTGAACATAGAAAGATGCTATGCAGAGGTGACAGCTTTCCATAAACTTTCCCACCAGCTGTATTTCATGATCCTATGCTAGCCGCAGGACATGGCCAGCTTCCTAGATTCTTTTGAAATCTCTGACTTTTCATGCAGCAGTGTTTTAGGAGGGCTGCTTAGTGAGTTTTCAATAATCCTCCAACACTCTCCTCTTTGATCTTAACTTTTATTCAGATCAGACTTCAGATCTGAATTTAGGGCAAGGAAACATGGGTAAAGGAAACACTGGTAGTTCATCATGCAGAGGTAAATTAAATTTTTACCCATAGATACCTATAATTAAGATAAGGCCTTGGGCAATCAAATAGTGGCTGACACAGACATTTTATTGGAAATAGGATATAAAGGTATTCACTGATGACTTTTAAGTTAGCTAGAGAAAGAAAATAATGAACCCGAGGCCCTAAATTCACAACCAAAGGTCCAGGCAAGGAATCAGAAAGCTTGTATGACTGACCTAAAACAAAGCCACCTCTCATTTAGCAGCAGAGTCAACATTTCTGAAAACCAAATCTAAAGTCTGATTCCATTGTAGGCTGAAGTAAAAAGTAAACTGAGTTTATATAATAACTTTACAGGATCTCAGGATCCTATATTCTATATATTTTTATAATCTCTGTATCATAGTACATCAAAATATGCTTGAGGATTGAACTAGGCTGAATAACAGCCCCCAAAGATATCAGGTTCTAGTCCTAGAACCTGTAAACATTACCTTATTTAAAAGGGGGATTTTGCAGATAAAATTAAGGATCTTGATATGAGAAGATTATCCTAGATTATCTGGGTGGAAAGTGCCATCACAAGTGTACTTATAAGAGACAGACAGAAGTGGAGAATACATGGGGAGCTAGTACAGCATGGTGACTGCTATGGTTTGGAAATCTGATGTCGCCAAATCTCATGTTGAAATTTGACCCCCAATGTTGGAGACGGGGCCTAATGGGAGGTATTTGGGTCATGGGGGCAGATCCCTCATGAATAACTTGGTGCTGTCCTCATAGTAATCAGTGAGTTCTAGCTCTATTAGTTCCCACAGAGCTGGTTGTTAAAAAAGAGTAGGGCACCTCCCCTTTCTCTTGCCATGTGATCTCTGCACATACCAGCTCCCCTCTACCTTCTGCCATGAGTAGATGCAGCCTAAAGCCCTCATCAGAAGCAGTTGCTGATGCCATGCTTCTTGTACAGCTTCTATTCTTTATAAATTACCGAGCCTCAGGTTCCTTTATAGCAATAAAAAATAGACTACGACAGTAACTATAGTTAATAATACTGTATTATTTACTTGAAATTTGCTAAGAGAGTAGTCCTAAACATCTTCACCTCTCTGCAAACACATACAAATGGTAACTATGTGTCATGATGGATTTGTTAATTAATTTGATTGAGGTAATTATGTCACAGTGTATATGTAGCTTAATTCATCACATTGTATACAAATAATTTTTGTCAATTATTCCTCAATAAGGCTAGAAAAACTAAAAAAAAAAGAAGAAGAGCAGAATACAGACACAGAGAAGAAGGCAGTAAGAATATGGAGCACAACTGGGCACGGTGGCTCACGCCTGTAATCCTAGCACTCTGGGAGGCTGAGGCGGGCAGATTGCTCGAGGTCAGGAGTTCGAAACCAGCCTGAGCAAGAGCGAGACCCCGTCTCTACTATAAATAGAAAGAAATTAATTGGCCAACTAATATATATATAAAAATTAGCCGGGCATGGTGGCGCATGCCTGTAGTCCCAGCTACTCGGGAGGCTGAGGCAGCAGGATTGCTTGAGCTCAGGAGTTTGAGGTTGCTGTGAGCTAGGCTGACGCCACGGCACTCACTCTAGCCTGGGCAACAAGCGAGACTCTGTCTCAAAAAAAAAAAAAAAAGAATATGGAGCACAGAAAGATTTGAAGATGTTGGCCTTGAAGATTAGTGATACAGGTGCCAGAAGCTGGAAGATAGGAATGGATACTCTCCTAGAGCCATCAGAGGGAGTTAGGCTCTACTAACAATTTGATTTCAGCCCATTGATACTGGTTTTGAATTTCTGGCCTCTCAAACTGCGAGAGAATAAATTGCTATTGTTTTAAGCCACCAAATTTGTGGTAATTTATTATAGCAGCCACAGGAAATTAATATAAAGATATATGCCTGTATTTTTAAAAAATCTAATTGTTCCCTATTCTCTGTCTATTCAAGCAGAAAGCATTAAATATGTTTCAAAGGAAGATTGGTTAATATTAAGTTTCCATACGTAAAAAAATCACTTATTAGGAAAACTGGGTTATACTGAAGAATGTCTAGAATAATCACTACACATAGTATGCACACAAAAAATTTTTTTAAGTAAATGCCTAACTCAGTAACAAAGCAAAGATACCAAATGAAAGAAATTACACTAGTAATCTTCTCTCATTGAAAAGTCAAAGCCCACCCATTTTGTTCACAAAACTTAATGTTTAATATTTCCATAGGGAAGGTAAACACTTGACCAATGTCACAAAGTAATACTTCTACTAATGCTAATTTTAGAAAACATCAATTTCTTTGCTATTTTAAAAGACATAAAGGCAAAAGAGGCCAGGAGCAGTGGCTCATGCCTGTAATCCTAGCACTTTGGAAGTCCAATGCAGGAGGACTGCTCGAGGCCAGGAGTTCAAGACCAGCCTGAAGAAGAGCGAGACTTCATCTCTACAAAAAATAGAAAAATTAGCGAGGAGTGCTAGCATGCACCTGTAGTCCCAGCTACTCAGGAGGCTAAGGCAGAAGGATCACTCGAACCCAGAGTTTGAGACTGCAGTTAGCTGCAATCACACCACTGCACTTTAGCCCAAACAACACAGAGAGACCCTGTCTCAAAAAAAAAAAAAGGCAAGAGAACATACAGATTGTCGATATTTTCACTGTTTTTATAACTTGAAATAATAGTAACATATAATCAGATATAAAGCTTATAAGCCAGAAAAAAATTCCCAATTTTAAGCTTTCTGTCCACACTAGACTATTCAAGTTGACTCCTTTAATTTATTGCCCAGTCTCAGATATTCATGCGTCAAAATATGTGATCTGAAATACTACCGTGTTTCCCCGAAAATAAGACCTATCCATAAAATAAGCCCTACCAGGATTTCTAAGCATTTGCGCAATATAAGCCCTACCCTGAAAATAAGACCTAGTGATGAGCATGGCTACACAGCGTATCTGCACAACCCATGCATTTCTACACTTAGCAGCCCTTCTCATCTGCCCCATCGTGACAGCTACTATCCCAGAGGTGACCAGAAAGGTGTGGGCAGCCCCACCAACAAGGTTGGCTCCCCCTGTCAGGTCCTGGCCATCCTGTGCATGCTGCAAGCTGAGGCTTTGAGGGGAAAGTCTCCTCAGTGAAGTGAGGTTCAGGACGTTCTGCTCTAGGTATTATGTGTCCCCAGGGGGAAGAAGGAAAGCTGTGACTGCCATTTACTATGATGATGTTCCAGAAGAAGACAAGTTAACTATATTTGAATAAATGTAGATTGTTGTACCATACTTAAAAAAAATAACACATCCCCTGAAAATAAGCCCTGGAGTGTCTTCTTAAGGAAAAATAAAGATAAGACTCTGTCTTATTTTCAGGGAAACATGGTATCTATCTATATGCAGAAATTCAAACATAACATAATTATTCTATAAGACAGAGCTGCTCCCCAAGCAGTAACATTAATAACAAGATTCCAGCATTTCCCGATGATCTTTCAAATATTTGGGTATTTAAGCATACAAGGTTAATCGAGAATAATGTTTAGCTATTTAATTCAGCCTGAAGATAAACCTAATAGGTGACAGGTCATAAAATGTTTTCTTTGTAACATTCATAAACTATAAAATTTTAGAAAAATGTGAAAATAATTTAACTGAAATTTAATAAAACATATAGAATGAGCAGATTTTCATGGATTTATGGTCTGACAAACTGCTGTTGACTGTCCTTAGATAATTAATGGAAGATTAGCACCCTCCCCTAAGGACAAGATTCCAATATTAGAATTCAAATGCTGTGTAGGTGTTTTTAACCACCACCCTTTCTAAACATGAAATTGCAACCACTCCTAGGTAAACCTCTATTATTAGAAGTTGATATACACTGCAAGCTTAAACTATATAGAATATGCATATACATTAATTATGCTTGTTCAATATTTACTGTTCAAGTCTCATGTCACTTTGCTTCCTAACTGATGTGGACAGGCTTCAGACTTTCTGGACTCTAATCTATATTCTATACAACAGATATCTTAAGAAAATATAGATCGGATCACATTCTTTCCCTCTGTAAAGTTTAATGGACTCCTTACCAAATAAGAGGACAGAGTCCAAACTCCTTCACATAGAACAGCCCTCATAATCTGGTCCTAACCTAAATTTCTTGCCATAAACTATTACCTTTCTCAAACACATTTTTCCATGCATTCTCTCAACAAATATTCCTCTTTTAGAAAAAACTCTTACCCACTCTCTACATTTAGAACTTCTACATATCTTGCAGAACTCAAAATACAGGTCTCCTATTAGTGAAGTTTCCTAAGTCTTCCAATCAGACTGAATAGTTCCTTCTATTAAACTCCCATTCATTCTATATATCTTTTATAATACCGCTCATAAATTTTATCAGACTAACTTGTTGACATACATACACTTCCTTCTTTATTTATCATATTTCCTGCATCTCCTTACCAGCGCCTGTTGTAGGCATTTATTCTAAGTTGGATTTATAAAAGGATAAATAAACGACACAATATGTAAATCCTCAGAAGAGGAGAATAATCTCTTTATAAATCTGTGTAATACATAAAAGACAGATGCAAACCGAAAACTGGTTGTCATTAAATGTTTTCTAATAACTGTACCTATACAAGAGAAATTAAATTAATAGAAGAAACTTTAACACCTACACCACATCAGACACTGTGCTAGTTGAATTACAGGCATTATCTCCTTTAAATTTCATTTAATTTGTAAAAGTATCATTCATTTCACAGATTAAGAAACTTAAGTTCTGAGATATTAAGTGTATGGGTTGCCTTGCATAACAAGTCAAAGTTCAGATATTAACTAAGACTTCTCTCAGTCAAAATCCATAATTTTTGCAATAAAGCCTGTGGTTAAGTATGTCTAAGTATTAGAGGGTCAGTCACCACAGTATACAAGAGTATACCTCTGGGCTCAGACTGAGTTGACATTCTATTTCTACCACTTAATAACTACAGCAAATTACTTAACTTCTCTGTCTCTCATCTATAAAATGGGGATAAATAATAGTATGTAACTCATAGGGTGCTTATGAAGAATATAAACCAGATAAAGTGGTTATTATACTATAATGCCTTATTCATTGAATACCTTTATAAGACTTACTCATGATAGAAAATGCTACTATAAATGCTGTTTGAAATTGGCTTTATAGCACATATGAATTTAGAAAAAAACTTCTTATCCAACTTTCACAGAAAAAAACTAGGCAGAGTATATATAAAGTCCTATGTGGACACTTTGTAGAATGAACTTATTTCTTAGCATTTTATCTGAAGTGACCTAAAAATTTCGCTTCACCTTAACTCTAATTTTTACTATGCTACCTGACCTAGCATACCTTTTCAATTAAAATTCTTATCTCTAAACATATAGCAACTTATCTTAAACTGGTTCTTTGGTTTTATTTGAGATGGTATCTCCAATATAGATGATAAATTAGTAAGAGTTCTGGGTAGGCAGTTTGGGTAGAGAAGCTAAGTAACATTCTAGCTTCTAAATTCATTTTCGTATTTATATACCAAACACTTTAAAATTTACATAACAAAACACATTAAGAAAACAATGGTTAACACATTAACTACCATGTGAGTTGTATTTAACTCATGCTAGTTTTGAGCCCGGGCCTCATGAAGCAAACCCTGGGCAAAACCCTGCAGTTGGTTCATAAAAATCTTGTTGACGGCCGGGCGCTGTGGCTCACGCCTGTAATCCTAGCTCTTGGGAGGCCGAGGCGGGCGGATTGCTCAAGGCCAGGAGTTCAAAACCAGCCTGAGCAAGAGCGAGACCCCGTCTCTACTATAAATAGAAAGAAATTAATTGGCCAACTGATATATATATAAAAAATTAGCCGGGCATGGTGGAGGCTGAGGCAGAAGGATCACTCAAGCCCAGGAGTTTGAGGTTGCTGTGAGCTAGGCTGACGCCATGGCACTCACTCTAGCCTGGACAACAAAGTGAGACTCTGTCTCAAAAAAAAAAAAAAAAAAAAATCTTGTTGACGTTCTTATTGTTACAATTAATATTGACAAAGTAATTCTAAAAACATAGATTAAATGAATAGAAGTCAAAAATTTTGTTTTTCATTAAATTAGAAAGGATCCATTTGTTTTCAAAATTTTTACTCTGTTTTCATAAAATACCATGGTCCCAAGAAAAATTTTTTAGTGGCAATGTGTTAAAAATATATAACCATTATAGTCCTTTATTAATGGATAATTAAATTTAATGTATTTAGCATACACTTGCTTTTGTGAGGATTAAAACCTACAGTTAGGCTACCAATTCATATTGATCCAAACTTTAATAATAAATTCATACCCCCAAATGACACATTAACTGCCGGTTTGATGATGTTCAAGCCTTTTCAGTGACCAGATAGGTCTACAAATTATTAACACTCTAAATTTCTGGCAATTCTACCAAAAAAATTCCACAGTTAATTAACATCAAATAGAAACTTCATTCTCTAAAATTTTCAGGAAAGGGAAAGAAGTGTAAAAGATATACTTCACAGCTACTGAATTATAAGATTAGGTTTACAACTGAGATTATTTCCCTTGATTCTATTATTTATCAAGTCATTCATTCAACTTATTGAGTCCCTACTAAGTAAAAGACATGTTTGAGGATACAAATTATATCCATTTCAGATATAACTGAGGCAAACTGGGCACAGTGGCAGGCACCCAAGAGGCTGAGATTCCAGGATAACTTGAGCCCAGGAATCCAAGACCAGCCTGAGGTGATACAGTGAGACCTCGTATCAAAAAAAATAATAATTATGTATATGTGTGTGTGCATGTGAGTGTGTATGTGTGTGTGTTTGTGTGTGTGTGTGTGTGTATATATATATATATATATATATATACACACACTGAGGCAGCCTAAGGAGTGTACGTAGGGCTAGGGCAAATTATTTGACTTGTCTAAACTTCAATATTATGTATAAAATGTAGGTGATAATAACAGTCCTCGCTCAAATATTTATCACCAGGATCAAATGAGGTACTAAAACATGGAACAGAAAAGCACCTTCAAATATAAAATTATTAATAAAAATCTATAGTAATGTTATATTACAACTCAAGAGTTAATCTTGTCTCTGGGAGCACTATAACAGACTTTGTTTCACTATATGATTTAATGTAACAAATGTTTATTAAGAGTTTAATATATCATGATGTGCTCAAGTACTCATGTGCTAGAAACATTAAAAGGTATAATTACTTTCCTTAGAAAGCTTACATTCTAGTAGGGATAATAAAATTCTCAAGCAACCATGGTATGATGCAAATTTAACAACTATTATAAGATTTATAAAGGCCAGCACACAAGAGAAAAAATGTTCTGGACTCATATTTCAAAAAGCTTCATAAGGCTGGGCGCGGTGGCTCATGCCTGTAATCTTAGCACTCTGGGAGGCCCAGGCCGGGGGATCGTTAGAGCTCTGGAGTTTGAGACCAGCCTGAGCAAGAGTCAGACACCGTCTCTACCAAAAATAGAAAGAAGTTAACTGGACAGCTAAAAATATATAGAAAAAATTAGCTGAGCATGGTGGCGCATGCCTGTAGTCCCAGCTACTCAGGAGGCTGAGGCAGGATGATTTCTTGAGCCAAGGAGTTTGAGGTTGCTGTGAGCTAGGCTGACACCAGGGCACTCTAGCTCAGCCAACAAAGTGAGACTGTCTCAAAAAAAAAAAAAAGCTTCATAAGAAAGAGATGGCATTTCAGGCATTGAAGAGTAAGTAGAAGTTCTACAAGACAGTAAGGAAGACCTCCCTTGTAGGAAGAAAGGATATAAGCAAAGACCAAGGCAAGTAGGTATATAGCATGTTCAGAAATTACAATTCAAATTAACGACTCTAGTTTAGCTAAAAAATATAGTATGTGAGATAAAGTAATAACTTAAAAGATGAAAAGACCATACTGATTTTATAGGAGCCAGGAACAGACTCAAATTTTGAAGGGCTTTAAATGCCTCCCTAAATAATTTAAAATTTATTGTAAAGCCAATAGAGGCAATGGGTGTTTCTGAGAGAATGACCAAAGAATGGCATAAGACCTTTGGCTTTACAAAGCAGTATTGAGGGCTGGGCTGTGGGCAGCAAGTCCAGTTGGGAAGTTATTGCTATAATGAAAATAAGAGGAAAGAAGAGCCTATTTAGCACAGAGGTAGTGGGAATGAAAAAGGGAAGAACTAAGCCTGAGATGATGAAGGAGTAGAATCAACACTTCGGAGGAAAGTTAGGATCAGAAAGGTAAATTCAGAAGTCATTCCCTTAAAGGAATAAAACTTAGTTTACCAGTGAAAGTGAGTAAAAGCGCCAAGTTAGAAATTGTACCAAATTTCATCTTTACCATTCTAACACTGATTTTAAAAATAAAAATATTTACTTTTCAAATACAGCATTTAAGAGAACATAATAAAGGAGTCGGCCTTCTACTGTAAAGCAATGAAATATAACCCGTTTACTAAAGCAAGGCCCATTACTCTATTTAATATTCTTCTTTAATTTGAACTAACCTTCCTGAACTGTGAGGTGCTGTAGTTGGTTTAAATAAATATGTTCATTCAAATCCGCCGCCTTCCCCCAAAACACACACACACACCCTGTTCTGACGGGAATCTCACCGCACCTCAGACAGCCCTTGTTCACACTAGCCTTACCAAGGGCAGCCTTTCCATTCTTTGAAGTCCCTGCGGCTTGTGGAGCGCAAGGTCCCGGGCTGGTGGATCCACGCCTACCGCAGGGCTGCACACGGAGCCGGAGCTGGAGGGACGTTCACTGAAGGAACGACTGACCGCCAGTGTCTCCACTGTCATTTCGCTCTACGCGCCCAGGACTGAGGCACACACGGCCGTTTTCATTCGCTTGACACACCCCTCTCCTCAGGCCCTTTTTCCTCCTCCACCCAGCACATACCACACGTCGTTCGTCCAGGTTACAACGTGTCACCTCACTTGCTCCCACCCCAATTTAGCTAGTACTGTACTACGGGTCTTCGACACCGTCCCCTTCACTCACACAGACTTCACAGCAGCCCCGGTGCACGCCGCCTCCTCCTCCTCCTCCTCCTCAGGGAGCTGCCCGGGCCGCCCCGCAGTCGCTGGCCTCCAGACGCCCGCCCCGGCCCGGGAGCGCTCAGAACTCACCTCCCGCGCGGCTCGGCCAGCTGCGCGCACGGGGGGCCGCGGCTCCGCTCCGCCGGGCGCCCCAGGCTGCCGAGCCCGCCCGGTCCGCCGCGACCGCTGACCCGCAGCGCCTCCCGTTCCCGCCGCCGTCGCTGCAGCCAGCTCGGTGCAGCCCAGGCGTTTCCGGGTTCCCGCGGTCCCGTCCCCCAAATGCTCCGGCTTCCGCCTCGGCTCGGGCAAACGCCGTTCCCGGCTCGGCTCTGGTTGCCCCAGCTTGGCACTTGCCAGCTCTGTCCCTAAGGCGACGCACCTGGGCTGCTCCGCTGGCAGCCCCCAGGTGTCTGCTTCACCGTCGCGTGGCCGCCTGGCGTACTGCCTCCTGCTAGACACCTACTGAGAGGCCGAGGCAGAGGGGGTAACTCTTGCTGCCGGCCTCTGCGGAGTTGTCTGTTTGCAGATGGGGCCGCGGTGTCCAACTGCAAAAGAAAGGGCGAAGTCCTTTGGGGCAAAGGACTCAGAGGAGTTGGGAGGCGGATCCTGAAAGTAAACGAACCCTCTCCTAAAAATGACATTGACCTGAAAACAAACCAGATTAGCTCTGGCACAGGCTGCCAACCAATTGGAAGAAGGCTTGTTCTTCCACTTCTCCCATCCTGACTGAGACCTTGAGGCTCAGGGAAACTCAAAGCGTTGCATCAAATGGGCCCAGTGCCATTAACCAGGAGAGGAAAAAAAGAAAGCTGGGGCTAGAGGATCTCAGCGTTGTAAGGGATCAGCCCCCTTCCTGGTTGCCTGGATGCCTTACACATCACCTTTTAAAGGGTTTCCAATATCTTTGTTGAAAACCTTCCAACCACTGCAGCCCATTATGGTGATGAAAACAGGCTGAAATTAATATTCTAGGTTCAGTTGGATGATCAAATAGTAGAGTAGGATTATCCCTTGCCTGTTAAAACAATGCTGCTATAAATTAAGCTTGTTTCTATATTGCAGTGATTAAAACTATGTTAAAGAGAAACATACAAAAAAGAGAATGTAGGAAAATAAAATCAACTGTGTTAGAGTAACTGGCTTTAAATTTTTCTGTAATATGATCTTGAGAAAATTCATGAATGGTGAAATATATATTAGATCTTAATATATGTCCAATTTTTTTGAAACCATGTGCCTGATATATGATAATAACAGCTAGGCACTATTCTAAGATCCTTTTATATACAGTCACATCTCATATTTTTGTGCTTTGTTTTGTTGTGCTTCACTTTATTGTACTTCACAGATACTATGTTTTTTACAAATTGAAGGCTTGTAAAAACTTTGCATCCAGCACATCCATTGGTGCCATATTTCGAACAGTCTGTGCTCATTTCATGTCTCTATGTCATACAATATTAAATAATTCTTGTAATATTCAAACTTTTTCATTATTCTTATATCTGTTATGGTGATCTGTGATCCGTAATCTTTGATGTTACTATTGTAAGACTCTTCACAAGCAAAATGATGATGAATCACTGAAGGCTCAGATTACTGTTAGCATTTTTTAGCAATAAAGTATTTTTTAATTAAGGCTTGTACATTTTTATAGACATAATGCTATTGCCTACTTAATAGACTTCAGTATACCATAAGCATAAATTTTACATGTACTGTGAAACAAAAAAATTGTGTGACTTGTTTTATTGTGATATTTACTTTGTTGTGGTGGTCTGGAATTGGACCCACAGTATTTCCATATGCCTGTTATGTGTGTGTGTTTGTACACGTATACATATATTCATTAAAAAAATAGTTGGTAATGAGTAAACATGTGGTTGTAAGGGGAAGGAAAGATTTAAAATATTTTAAAAATACACTAGCAAGAAAAATACATCTTAGGATATACATTCTTTATAAAAAAGAAAGATCCTTTAGTGTGTTCAGAAAGCTTTAAAATAATAAAAATGAGAAGTGGAAACACAATTATTAAACATTCACTTTGACACCTCGGACAGGCAAGAAACTAAAAATGACCAAAATCTATGCAAAGAAGAGCAACAATGGAAATAAAGGCCCAAATATATAAAACTCAAAACTGATGATGTGAAATAAAAATATGAGCCTCAAAGCTGATGACCAAAATAAAGTAATACTTAAATTAGCTTTTCCTAGCTTTATAATTTATACTCCAATAATACTGAACTTCTTTGAGTTTCCTTGTTTACACCATTCATAGTGTTTATTTCTACTTTTTTTCCTCATGCTGTTTAATAAGTGTAAAATACTTTCATGCTACTCGTTCATATTTTTTATGGCTGGCCCACTTAATTGTTAATTCTCTGCTCAAATATCATCCCAAACTTGAAGCATTTTTTTTTTTTTTGCCTGCTTCCTCCCAAGGATCTGAACCCCACTCTGTGGTCCCATAACATCTAGAGGCATCCATGTGTATCTAGGTAATTTAACTTACTTCATTGTATTGTGATTCTGTTTCATATCTATCTTCTTATCCCAACACTTTTCTTGAGGTCAGAGCTATCTTATTTATCTTCAGATCTCTAACACCTAGCACATTTTAGAAACTCAATACATACTTCCTGAACTGAACTGGACTGGTTGGTAATGATATCAAAGATAAGCCAGACACTACAAATGCTCACCAGGGCAAGAATGTCAGCTGAGCCTGAACTGCAAGTTTGGACATCCAATATCTCAAGTAAATATCCAAAGTCTGAGGCTCTTTTGATAATAACAATCCTATAACCCTTGAGTGGTTAGCCTACATTATCTCATTTAACTCTCATAGCAAGAATGTCAGCTGAGCCTGAACTGCAAGTTTGGACATCCAATATCTCAAGTAAATATCCAAAGTCTGAGGCTGTTTTGATAATAACAATCCTACAACCCTTGAGTGGTTAGCCTACATTATCTCATTTAACTCTCATAGCAGCCCTATAAAGTAAGCATTAATACCTGAATTTTACAGAAAGAGAAATTGAGGCTCACAGGCATTAAGTAACTTAATGTAGTTTTCATATCTACTGAAGGATAAACTGGGGTTCAAATCTTTGTCTCCCTTTAAAGTGCATACTTTAAAACACTACACTTAGCTGCCAAAGGAGGAAAAAATGGGACAGAAGAGGAATGAGCATAGAATACAGAAAAGGTAGCAGACAGCAAAAGTAGCAATAGAGGTAAGAAGTATCAGTGAAGAACAGATTTACCATGAAGGAAGAGAGAAAAACAGCAATCTGGGGACACTGGGCCAAAGCTTTTAAAGGCAAACAGATTTTAAAGGCAAAATTTTGGCGCTGTAAAGACAGCCAAAGCTGGTCATGGTATCCCACGCCTATAGTTCTAGCTACTTTAGGAGTCTGAGGTGGGAAGATTGCTTGGGCCCAGGAGTCCGAGGCTGTAGTGTGCTATGAGTCTGGGCAATATAATGAGCCCCCATCTCTAAAAAAAACAAAGAAAGGAAAAGATAGACAAATGAGAACAAGATATCAGTCTAAAGGCAGCCTGGGCCTAATAGAACTACGTATGTCAGTGGTACCAGGATTGCCAGATAAAATACAGAAGACCTGTTAAATTTTAATTTCAAATAAACAATGAATAATTGTTTGGTATGCAATATTTGTAATATACTTTAAAAATTCATTGATTATCAGAAATTCTAATTCTGGGTATCCTACATTTTTATTTGGTAAATCTGACAATGCTATCGAAGCCATGAGTATATTATAATAACTGCGATTCCCTATAGTAACCCAGAGAAATTTAGACCAAAGTGAATTATATTTGGTGCAGTTTACACTGCAAGCATTATATGCTCACAAAATGACATTCTTCAGATTGGTATCTTCAAACAGAGCCAAGGCTGGTGGTTTAGGGAGTTTAATGGCTTTAGGTCAGAGGTTGTTAGAAGACCCAGTAGAAAATAAAGACAACACATAAGAAAGAAGGCAGGGACTATGGTGATATACATTATTAAAGGATTTGTATTCAAAATAGTTAAAATACATTTTAAAAATTCAGTGCTTAGAAAATTAAGCCTCAGGTTCCCAGGTATCTCTTTACCAAGTATTTTATTCCTATGCTACTATAGTTCTTAAAACTATTGAGTTGAAATACAGCTCATGAGCAGGAAAAACCAGTTTGTTGTTTTAAGCTGCCAAATTACAGTAGTTGAATCTGGCTTGTTCTTGTTAGTTCTTCAGGGGAAAGAACCTAAATATAAACAGAACTGGAAAGGATTGCCAAAGATTATCTACTTGTCCATCATTTACTTCCAACAGGAGTTGAATGAAGTTACTTCCATTACAATAGCTCAACTGTCATGTGATCCTTTAGTTCTGAGATGGATCTTAGAATTTAACACTATATACAACATGTATAGGTGTGAAATAAACTTACCTTTCATTTCCTCCTTTAACCAAAGAGGGGTGCTTCAGTGGCTTCTACTTGGCTTTTCCTGTTGTAGTAGGCTTACTCTTGAGTCCAGAGCCCAGAGTGTGATTTCATGGAAGTGAGGCCCTCTCCTCCCTCCATACATTCAAAAACTGGGGAAATTACCCTGCATGATTGCTTCCTTATGGGGCTTGTTGACTATGATCAAGGTTTCAGTTATCACCTGATGCTCTAAAGTTATATTTCGATCAATGAGTTGGTTTTATCTCAAAGTCAGGGTTAAATATAAATGAAAGCATTGGGGATTCCATTTACCTTGTGCAGTAACCTGATAAAGGCACCACCTAGTCTTTGTGGAAGACTAGGAAGAAGGTGTACAGTATATACAGTATGTACTCGTGCTGTTAAAGGGGGCCTCTTAAGTCTGGGAATAGGTGGGGGGCTGCACCTCTAACGCAGTTGGGCCTCTATTCCCCAGTCCTAGAGTACATTTGATTATGAAGTTCATATGCAATTGGATTGTGCTATTCACCAACTATTTCCCAATCTCTACTAGCAGGGCACTTCCTAAAGTAGGATGCACTTTCTGGCTCTCTTGTTGAGTGGGACCACATGACTAGTTCTGGGCAATGAGTTATGATTAGGTAATGTGTGTCACCTCAGGGCCAGAGAATTGAATTGCCAATTTGTGACTGTACAAAATTCTCCTCTCTGCTTTAGAGTCTGGAAATGTGCATGTTCATGATTGTTTCATCAGACTATAGTCTAGAGTGAGGAGATATAAAGAGAAGATCCCAGTAACATGCAATAAACATATAAGTGTGAACAAGAAATACATTTTTATTATTTATCTCATTAAGATTTTGACAAAACCAGGCATATATTGATTAATTTAGAAACTGATAGGTGTATTTTAACAAAAATATGACTTCTGTGGCATTGACTTAGGAGTCAAGTAACAGGGACTAGTACATTAATTTTAGAAGCTTAAAGAATGATAATCTATGCTATGCTATGGAATGTTTGATAAAACTGCAACCTACAATAACTTGAAAGTTAAATAAAATAATGAACCTAATAAGTTCATAGCTCCAGGAGAAGAGACTAGAAAACAAATAGTAGTTAATAGTATGTGTAGGTTAATATTGGCTATATTTTACAAGACACTTCATGAAAGATAAGTATTCAGAAAATAATTGACTAATTTATAAGCAGGAATAGAAAGGAATAAATAGAGATTGCATAGAATTGTAGGAACTTGCATGGTTTCAAGTGGCAAATGCTTTTCAAATTGAAGCCTTTAAACCAAAAAAAGGCTATTAGAACTAGGCCTTTAGATAAGGATCAAATAAGCAAGCATATCTCCATCACACTTTCATGTCTTTAAAATCTCTAAATGGACTGAGATGTCACCCAGTAAGTCCTTTCAAGTGGATGAAATGGTTCAGTAAAAAGAGAATAAAGGTATTGTTCTCCTATCAAGATTTATGGGCTCGAGGGACCAGGAATTAAGTACATAGATAAACAGAAATGAATCAAGGAAAAAACTGTGGGTATGGCTATTGGCCCATGAAGTTGGTTGGAATCAAATAGATAAGAAGCCAGTAATGTTGACAATTGTAGTGCCAAAGGAACCAAGAGCCTGGACAAGACTTAACATGTTTTCTTGGCCTCCTGCCCTCTATAGACAGGAAATGAGCTCAAAACACTGTTTAGCCTCCAAACACTACATATTTTCCAATGCCCACTTTCAATATAGCTAAAAAAGATGATAAAGAAAGGACTCCCTCCTAGAAGATCAAGTGACAATGAATTGGGCAGCCCCTCCTATAGGGCAGAACTAGCATCTAATTCAAAGAGTATTCCCTACACCCACAGCAGTGGGACCTCACAATATCTTGTCACTGACCAGTTCTGTTTGTTTACCTCACCCTCATTCTTTTCTATGACTCCCCACCTCCCTTTCCTCTAATATATATTTTCTGTTATCTAAAAATTTGCCTATTTAGATATTTCATATGTATCGTTGTATAATACTCACCCTTTTTTGTTTAGCTCATTTCATTTAGCATAATGTTTTCAAGGTCCATACATGTTGTAACCTGTATCAGAACTACATTCATTTTTATAGCTGAACAATATTCCATCGTACTTCTATATCTCATTTTATTTATCTACTATCCATCAGTAGTAAAGATGGGATTCTCACCATGTTGCCCAGGTCTTAAACTCCTGGCTTCAAGCAATCCTCCTCCCTCTGCCTCATCCCAAAGTGCTGGAATTATAGGACTAAGCCACCATGCCTGGCCCTCATTGTGATTTTGATTTGCATTTTCCTAATGACTAATGATGTTGAGCATCTTTTCATGTATTCATTGGCCATCTCTGTATCTTTTTTGGAGAAATGTCTACTCTAGTCCTTTGCCCATTCTTGAATTGGGTTGTTTGTTTTTTTGTTGTTAACTTCTAAGGGTTCCTTATATATTTTGGATAGTAAACCCTTATTGCCAAATCCAAGGTCATGAAGATTACCCTTGCTTTTTAAGCTAGACTAATTGTTGTGGTATCATTCCACTGGGATAAAGGTTTAACAAACTGCTTGGTATCAACAGCTGGACTTCAAAGAGAATGATCAGTGCTGAGAATCAAAGAGATTCAGCTACTAATTAGTTACCCAGACTGGGCTGAAGTCTAATAGGAAAGTGCCCCCAAATACTTGTGGAATAAGCTGACAATTCAAACAAAAACTAAGAATATGAATAGGGTTTTAAATTTTTACTTATTTATCTTTCTCTTTTACCATGAGCAAATTGGGAAAACAAAGTCAATGTAAGTTGATTTTATGTAAAGTTGTAGTACATTTCAAGTGAGGCCAGAAAAAATGCAGATTAATGTTTAGCCAATATATCTGATTTTAACCAACTCAAAGTATTCATAAAATGAACTCTGCAACAAACACACAAAGTGTAGGAAATAGAAAATCCAATAGTAATTAAGAAAAGAATGAGAAAATATATATATCAACACCCAAATTAAAGTGTCAATGTTTTATACTACTCAGACACCTAGGTGCTCTTTATAGCAGTTTAAGACAATAGTCTTCTACCAGTCACAGTTAACAATTACCTATTAACAACTCTTTATATATTCAGGATTAAATTTTCAGGTGTTTTAAAATGAAGACCAGGACAACAATTTTTGCTCCTTACTGCTGTGTACCACAAGTTTGATTCTATGATATAATGCAGAGAGAATGTCTATTCATATGACTTTAAGCATTGCGATAATTTGTGAAAAGGCTAAGCAGTTTATAAAAAGACTTATAAAAGTGAAAGTGCCTGTTACCACAAGATATTACTTTCAAGCTAGATAAGTTCTGATTCAAATACGCTTAAAGCAATACAGCCTACATAACATAAAACTTTTAAGTATATCTCAATAGGTCATACCAACATAGTAAATTTTAACTATTTCAAAAGGTACAATTTCCAGCTCAGGTTAAGATGCCATAACATACTCTACCCTATTTCTCCCAATGACTACAACAAAAACCCTGGACAGAATACATGGAACAAATAACTGAGATTAGTATAGTAAATAATAAAAGTAATAAATAGTAGCAGACAAATTGGGGAAGAAATCAAAACTTAAAGAAAGACCAACAAAATGGTGAGTTTCATATTTTTTCCCCTCTATTATCTCAAGGGGACCCAAATTCTGGAACATTGCAAAAGGCACAGCCAAGAGATAACCTTTCTCTTTAATAAGATGACTGGGAAGAGGACCCTCTGGAGATGGAAGAGAATGGGAAATATTCTGTTTTTGTTTTCATTTTCCTCTATTTGCTCTGTAGGGCCCCAGTTCTAAAGCTGCACCCACCCTGTAGGCAGTGACTATAACAGCTTGCTGATTTGCCTTGAAGATTACCTAAGTCCATTTGGGCTGCTCTAACAAAATACCTTAGACTTGGCAATTTATAAACAACAGAAATGTATTGCTCACAGTTCTGGAGGCTGGGAAGTTCAAGATCAAGGCACTAGCATATTCAGTGTCTGGTGAGGGCATGTTCCTCATAGACGGTGTCTTCTGTGGCCTCGTGTGATGGAAGGGGCAAAGGGACTTCCTCAAGCCTCTTATATAGGGTGCTAATCCCATTCATGAGGGCTCCACCCAAGAAAAAGAAAAAGGGGGACACCAACATTCAGACCATAGCATAGAGAGATCCCATTGTGGGAGGTGTCTGACAGCACAGGAAGATTAAAAGTACTCAGACACCTGGCCAGGTATTTCGGCCAGAGGACCAGGAGAAGGAGCTCTGAGAACCAGAGGGTATTATGGAGATTTTGGAGAGGAGGAGAACAAGGAAGGTTGAAGAGTCCTAGGATCATCCCCAAGGTGTTCATGTGTGAAACTAATCTGAAGTGGAAGACTGCAGGGGAGGAAAGACTTTCCCACTACCCTTCTAGGTTAGAGAGCTAGGTCTAAGAAATAGACTGACAATAGGCAGATAAATCAGAGAAAGAATATACAGATTTATTATGTGCATGGGGGCACCACAGGGGGAAAAAGTGAATACCCAAAAAAGTGGTGAGATTTCGGAGCTTACATACCATCTTTACAAGGGAAAGGGGAGAGGGAACGTAGGCAACTTAGAGAAGAGTAAATTATTTTTAGGAAAGATGAACAGGCTCTTAGATGAATAGATAGGAGATACAATAGTCTGTGACAAAGTTTGTCTGGTGATGGTATCTAGTCTCCTCTCCTGTGATAATAGTAACTCTTCCCCAGTTGATGAAACATGACAGAGAACTGATGACAACTGAATTCTTTTTGGAGGATCTGTCTAGGCAGTTAAGAGGAGTTCAGAGAAGACTCTCCTTGCATTTGTTGTTTTTCAAGTATCTTCAACCAAAGTGGTATATTTGAGGTGGCATATCCTGAACTCCTTCAAGGTGTTGAAACTCCAAAGGTGTTGAACATTGGCCTGTGGTGTAGAATACTGCCAAGGTCTCATTTAGCTGCTTGGGGAAATACTCATAAAAGAGATCCATATACTGAGCAAAAGCTTGAAAACTGAAATTACATTGGAACCATGGCCCACAGAAGGTAGACCAAGACTTTTGGTTTAACACAACTAGGACTACTATCTACTAAAACAAAACAAAGAAAAAAACTCCAACATTTCCCAGAGGATTTTAACAGGACTTAAGAGTCTCATAACACAACTAAAACATCTAGGATATAATGCAAAATTGCTCAACAGTTGAAAAAAACAACAAAACCAAAAACAGGAAAATTGCAGGAACTCACAGGGGAAAAAAACAACAAACCCCAGTTCAAGATAACTCAGGTATTACCTTATCAGACCAAGACTCAATAGCTTGATAGCAGAATGGAAAAGAGGAAACAGTCTATGAATTTGAAGATCAATAGAAATTATCTAATCTGAACCACAGAAAAAAATATTGAAAAAAATTTGGACAGAGCCTGAGGGAACTGTGGAACAGTATCAGATATTCTGACATTCATGTCACTGGAGTACCGAAGGAAAGGAAAATGAAATTAGTTCAGAAAAAAATATTTGAAGAACAAAGTTGGAGGACACAGAGTACCCAATTTTAAGAATTATTATAAAGCTATAGTAATCAAGACATTATGGAATTAGCAAAAGCATGTACATGATTAATAGAAGAGAATAGAGTCCAGAAATAGACTCAGACACATATAGTCTACTGGTTTTTGACAAAGGCACAAAGTCAATTTAATGGAGAAAATATGCTCTTTTCAAGAAATTGTAGGGGATCAATTAAACATCCAAATGCAAAAATGAACCTCTGTTTCCACTTTATACTTTGTACAAAAATTAACTCAAAAATGAATCATAGACTTAATTATAAAACAAAAAAAAAACACTATAAAACTTTAAAAGGAAACATGAGATGAAATCTTCGTGACCCTAGGTTAGGTAGACTGTTTTTAGATATGACACCAAAAGCACAATGCATAAAAGAAAGACAACCCAGAGGTAAGAAAGCCTTGGCCTCATCCCCATCAGGAGACAGCCTTAACTACTCACAAAGAGCTAGATTGTACTGGGGACTGGTTTCTCATGAGTCATTAGGAAGGTCAGTTGTTCTCTCTTAAGTAGGCGGCTTAGCACACTTCTGGAGACGAGACTAGTAGTCTGGGGCTGGAGACTGACAGCCAATGTCCAATAAAGGTTACCTTCCTTTCCATAACACTCCATCTCTTTTATCAACAGCAAGAAACCTGAAATCCAGAGAAGTCATTAAAAAACCCCTTCTGGCTGCAACCTGAAAGCATCTTCCAAGCCAAACTGGGGGTAGAGATGATGACTCCAATTTCAGTGGGCCTCTTCTTTGATAGGGGAGCAGCCAGAGAAGAAGCTGGTATTGCTGGCCAGAGCTCGTTTCTTTTTTTTCCCTGGAGGCTTTTTTTCTCGGGATTCTGTTGCTACATGTTTCAACTCTGGAAGGTCAGAGGAGGAGGAAACTGAGGCAGTCTTCTTTAGCAGCACCTGGTCCACATCACACATCTCTTTCAGGATCTTGCTGTTGGGAGTGGCACAGACGGGATTGAAGAAGCTCGATCCTGGGGTCACTTCTGTGGGATCCTCCAATTTGAAGGAGCTTTCGGAATCCTGGGTCCGCTCAGTAGTGACCAAGCTATCCTTGCCTTGGTGGCGGTTCCGACACTTTGCGGGGTCACAGCTGCAGTCCACACCACAGCCTGACTTTTGCTTCCTGCACCCACACTGCTTGTTCCCACACCAGCCCTTGCAGGAGCACCCTTGGACATTCTTCCTGGACACTTTAACTAATTTTGTTGGCTTCCATTCCTCATCATCCCCATCATCACCGTCACCATCACCATCCTCATGCTCATTCACAGAATGCTCTAAATAATCTTTTAGATCCTCAATGTCCATGGTTTGGTCCAGGAACTTCTCTTTAACACGAAAAGGTTTTGGTTTAGGTGGGATATATTCAAAAGAAGAGTCTAGAGATAGAAGGGTATCCTTAGGAAGATGTTTCTGTCTGCTGGCTGCTTGGAGGAGAGTCAGTTTCTGTTTGATGATTTCATTTTCTCGAAGAAGCTGCTGATTTTGTTCACACACTTCTCGCACCTTTTCAAGTTCTTCATCCTGGCACTTCAGTGTGTTCAACAGCTGCTGTTCCTTTTCGCTGACTGACTCCTGTAGCTGCTTCTCTGCCATTGGTCTTTGTTGCAGTTGGCTGAGAAGGCACAGCACCTTCTCTTGGTGTCGTTGCTCCATTCTGACCTGCTCAGCTTGTAACTCTGTCTCTACTTCAGCAAAATGATTTCGTTCCTCACACAGCATCTTCTGTGTGTCAGCACAGCTGGCCTTGCTCCGTTTCAGGCTGCTTTCAAGCTTGCTGACCTGTATTTTGGAGGAGACCAGCTCTCCAATTAAATATTTCAGGGCACACTTGGCTTCCAGAAAGGTAGCAATATTCTCCCACCGTTGTTTTGGCCTGTCTTCACTTTCTGCATCCAGCAGCTTCTGCTGTAGGTCACCAATCTGAGCACTCCTGAGTTCCATTTCAGTCTCTAGGCTTTCAATCTGCTTTGTAATAGAATCCTCTGACTCTGAAACTAGACCACGCGCTTCAGCAAATGAGAATGTACGCCTCCGGAGTTTAGGAGGTGGATTCTCCCCAGATTCTCTTTTTTCTTTGAGGTGAGCCAAATCCTGAGCCAGGATCTTTCTGTCTTCAAGAAGGTTATTCAGATGACGTTTGGCTTCTTCAGTACTCACCATTACTTCAATTTCATTTCCAAGCCAATTCTTCACTCGAACTGCAGTGCCTTCCATTCCACGGCTCAGAGTCTCTTTCCGCTTATCTGCCACCTCCCGTTGTTTCTGAAGAGCATCCTTGAGACGCTTGTTGGCAGCTGCTGCCTCCTCGGTTTTACGTCTGAGCACATTGGATTGTTTCTGGAAGTTTCTTTCAAGTTTGAGCAACTCATATTGCCTCTTACGGTCTTTTTCTTTTAACTGCATTACTTCTTTGTCTTTTCGATGCTTCCACTGTCTAAACTTCTCAGCATCCTCTTTCATCTGACGCATTAACTGTACCCGCTGGTTTTTCATCATTTGAATCTCCTGGTTCAGTTTGGAGACCGTATACTCTGTGGATTCCTTCAATTTCAGAAGTTTGGACTGTTCGTTCAGTTTCTTCTTCAGATCAGCCATTTGACCCTCCAGCTCCTGGAGACGTTTGCGGCGGCGCTCACTCAACTTAGCTTGGTTGACATCTTTCTTTGCTGTCTGAAGTTCAAGAACCAATTCTTCCTTTTCCTTTTGCAGATTGATGACGTCTAGTTCTAGAGTTTTGATGTTATCCTGGTACTGGAACTGAATGGGGTGTAGTTGGCTATCAGTCTGAGTCATCTTCCTAGCTAGGGCCTCTTTCAGTGCAAGGGCTTTATTCAACTCAATCAGCTCCTTAGACATTTGAGCTTGACGGAGAGCATGCTGAGTGGTGAAGGCATCAGAAGACCTGCTGGTTTCTGGACTGGTTTCCACTTGAGTTTCTGGTCCCACTGCAGTATCAATGGCTGCAGCCATGCAAGCAATGGTTTCATCCGATAACTGGGTAATCAATTGCTGTAGGCTACATATTATCTCTATATTTTCTTTTAATTCTTGGTCTTCCAAAGTCTCCACTAGCTTTTGAAGATCCAGTTTGCAGGCTGCATGCTGCCTGAGCTCTTCTAGCTTGGCACTCATTTTTTCATTTGCTTGCTCTGTCAAAATGATCCTCTCCAACATCTGGGCTGTCTGACCAGCTGCCTCGCTCAGACCATGACTTAATTTTTCATTCTGTTCTACCAGAGACTGATTCTTCTCCATCAGGGATTGTAGATTTTCTGATGGTTCCACATTCATAGATCCAGGCAGGGTACCTCCATGGGCTTGTAGCAACAAGACCTGTAGCTGTTGTACCTGTTGCTTTAGATGATTAAGTTCAGCCATCTGGGGATCAATATTAACAATAGGTTTGTTCTTAATTTTTCTTGCTCTGTCAGCATAACGAAGGGTATTTAATGTTTCCTCTAGATTGGAGTCAGCAGGACTCACACAGGCTATCATAAGAGTATGGCTGTTACCTCCTAGAGAATCTTGAAGCAGTCGAGTCAACTTGGAATCTCTATAGGGCACAAAGCCACCCTTTTTGTCATCTCCAAGAGCACTGATTACATTTCCCAAACACAGGAGGCCTCGATTAATATTAATACCCTCTTTTAGACGATCCCCTTCAGCCTTGGTTTTCTTCTGCCTTTCTGATCCAGCAAGGTCTACAAGATGTAGCTTGGAGCGAAAGCTACTATTCTTGTCACTTTTCTTTCTTTGCTCTATGGAGATTGTAAAGATGGCATGAGATCGGGATGACTGGGAGTTCATAGCTGTGGAGGCCACAGTCCTACAATTGTTGCCCTGCTCCAAACAGGAAACAGTATCCAGGGCAACTAAAACAGCCTTCTCAGTGAGTCCTACAATCTTTATGCCTTCCTTAGGGTCCTCCCGTATATTTATTTGAGGTGCTTTCTCACGAGAAGGGCATAGAAGATCCAAAATTTCTTCATTGTAAACCTCCAAGTAAGACACTTTCAGAGTAAATTCAAAGTCACTCTTTTTATCAATTTCTTTGAAGAGCAGTTGTATTACCCTAGGAATGACCCCAACTGTTGGCTCATTTTCTTGTTCTGCAGTGTATGCACCTCCCATCGAATAGGTTTTTCCAGAGCCAGTCTGCCCATAGGCCAGGACAGTTGCATTATATCCTTTAAATACGCCTTTTATGAGTGGCGCTACTGCCGTGTCGAAGACTTCTTCCTGCTCAGTGGAAGGGTCAAACACGAAATCGTAGGTAAAAGACTTATCAGTGCCAACCACCACCTGAGGCTCCCCCGGCACGAAGGAAAGGCACATGTGGCATCCCTCGCTAATCTCTTTGGGGACCAGAGGGCGACAACGCAGAGCCACTCTTACAGGAATTCCCTTTGCCTCTTCCTTCATGATCCTACCTCAGCGCCGCCGTCTCAAACCAGACGTCCCTTTCCGGTCTTCCCCGGTGTCCCGCCGCCCTGTCCCAACCGGAGCTTTAACCGCCAAGTTTCAAATCGGTCCCCGTGACGCTAACCAATCAGAGCGCAGACAGCCTGTGGGCGGAGCACGCACGGCTGCGCGCGCAGGTCACGAGCTTTCTGTTGTTTGGGGGTTTTTTGTGTGTGTGTATAAAATATTTTTTTATTGCAAACAAAATCTGAGGTATGAGAAGCTGATCTAGAATTGAATTCAACATCAAAATTAAAAAAAACATTTTCTCTGCAAGACACTGTTAAGAGAATTAATAAACTGCAGACTTCTATTTTTGAAAATAGATAATGTTTGAAAATTGTCTATCATGACAATCACCTGTTGGCAACTATTTTGATAATATTTGAAAATCACCTGTCTGACAAAGGACATATATGCGGAATATATAAAGAATTCTCAAAACTTAAAAAGAAAAAAAAAATCCCTGTGTGTTGTAGGATATGTAGGAAAAAAAGAAAGAAAAAGATAAAGAAGAAAAGAAGAAAAAAATCAGTTTAAAAAATGGGCAAAGGATTTGAACAGACACTTCCCCAAAGAGGATACAGATGACAAATAAGCACAGGAAAAGATGATCAACATCATTAGTCATCAGGAAGAAAAATCACAGTAAGATACCCTTACATACCTGTTAGAATGGCTAAACAAAAAAACTGACAATACCAGAGCCTGACAAGGATGTGAAGCAACTTAAATTATCATTCATTTTGTTGCTGAGAATATAATATCACATAGCCACTCTGGGAAAAAAGCGTGGCAGTTTCTTAGAAAGTTAAACATATACTTAAATGACCCATCAACCCGGCTTCTAGGTATTTACTCAAGATAATTGAAAACTTATGTTTACACAAATCCTATACATGAATGTTTATAGCAAACTTATTCTTAACTGCTGAAACCTAGAAACAACCTAAATGTTTTTCAGTGGATGAATGCATAAACAGATAGTTATATATCTGTATAATGGGATACTATATGATTCTATTATATGAAACCCAGGAAAAGGCACAATTATTAGGAACTAAGAGTAGATCAACAGAAGCATAAAAAAATTTTTTGGAGTGATATAACTGTACTGTATCCTGGTTATAATGGCGGGTATGCAAATCTATGCATGTGTTAAAACTAAGAGAACTTGACACCAAAAAAAGTAAATGTTAGTCTCTGTATGTATACATATATAAAATACCTTTAGCAGTGGTAATATTTTTTTTAATTAATTAATTTTTTTTTTTTAAGAGACAGGGTCTTACTCTGATACTTAGCCTGGAGTGCAGTGGCCCAATCGTAGTTCATTGCAGCCTCAAACTCCTGGGCTCAAGCGATCCTCCTGCCTCAGCCTCCCCAGTAGCTAGAACTATAGGATAGGCATGCACCATCATCCTTGGCTAAGTTTTTTAATGTTTTGTAGAAATGAGGTATTCCTGTGTTACTCAGGCTGGTCTCAGATTCTTGGGCTCAAGTGATCCTCCTGCCTCAGCCTCCTAAAATGCTGGGCTTACCAGCATGAGCCACCACGCCCAGCTCAGTGGTAAACTATAAAATCACCTTTGCCTTTACCACAGGTTGTTTTGGTGGTATTTTTGGTGAGCTGGCATTCACCAGAACAAGTAAATACTATGTTATGATTTTTACAACAGGGAGGTACTAGGTATTTAGGAAGCGTGTATATAACAAGGTATTGATATTCCTCCCCTTCAAGTCCTGTGCTGGGAAGACCACTCATTTAATTAAGGAGTTACTCCAGATGTGCATGGCTGTGTGGTCATTTTTCTAGCTCCTCATTACTACTACCGAGCCATTTTCCCCTCACTGACAAGGAAGACAGATTTTCCCTTTCCATTCTTACCATCTTATGCCCCTGCTTATCCCTGACATCTGCTAGTTGCCTCTCCACATTTCTGAGGAGTATTAGCATGTGATTTAGAGTCTAGTTCCTCAATTCTACTTTATTTAGCCACCTACATCCATGGCCTCATTTTGGCCTTTATCAACAAGATGCTCTTCCTCTGAAATAATAAGCCCCATAGTTTGGTATTTATCCAAAACTTCCTTTCTTTTCAGCTCTGTCATTTTATTACTCCCACTATACCTATTATTTGGATTCTTCAGGATTTCCAGTCACTTTGTTTCTTCCATTTGTCTTATTCTGTTTCCTTTTTTCTTTCTTCTTTTTCTATCTGGCTTTGACCTTCACTGTACCTCTTCCCATTACCTTCCATTGCCCTGTCCTCTCATACATACTTCTATTCATTTATCCACAATTCCCCTAAATTGGATCAATCCAGTGATTTCCTTTCCCCTTCATTGTGGTGGGATTCAGTTGACCAATCTGCCAAAGATTTCTGGAGAAAATTATGCAACCACACAATTTAGTGGATTAGAACCATTGCAAATTTATGGTCTTCAGTATTAAATATCTACCTCATGGTGATCTTCGGTATCTTCAGTCATTTCTCTCTATTCTTCACAATGATCATTTTCAATCACACAGATCTCCTCTAGCCCCTTATGCGAACCATCCCCCTCACACACATACCTCAAAAAGAAAACTGAAGGCCGGGTGCAGTGGCTCACACCTGTAATCCTAGCACTCTGGGAGGCCGAGGCGGGCAGATTGCTTGAGGTCAGGAGTTCGAAACCAGCCTGACAAGAGCGAGACCCCGTCTCTACTATAAATAGAAAGAAATTAATTGGCCAACTAATATATATAGAAAAAATTAGCCGGGCATGGTGGTGCATGCCTGTAGTCCCAGCTACTCGGGAGGCTGAGGCAGCAGGATTGCTTGAGCCCAGGAGTTTGAGGTTGCTGTGAGCTAGGCTGACGCCATGGCACTCAGTCTAGCTTGGGCAACAAAGCGAGACTCTGTCTCAAAAAAAAAAAGAAAAAGAAAACTGAAGATATCAGGTAACCACTTTTTCAGCTTCTTGCACTACTCCTGTGGTAGGTAGACAGAATTCTAAGATAGTCTCTCTGATCTACACCCTCAGGGTCGTGCCTGTGATTAGATTATGTTAGGAGAGACAACATGCAACTTTACTTGAGCCTTGTGATGCTTAAGAAATCCCCTCAGCCTTTTGTTTTCCAAAATTACACCACCCCTTTGTGTTATGAGCAGTGGCTTATCACAAAAAACACTTTTCCCCATATAACTTAGATAAGACTTTCTGACTTTTTTGTGATTCCCATAAGAGTCCCCTGTGACTCCGTTGTTTACCTGTGGCAAGCTCCTTTTACATGAACCTGCTCAAAGGGCAGATACAGACCCTCAACTTCCATTCTTTGCCTCATGATTGGTAAGCTGACATTTGTACTGTTTGTCTCTCTGAAACTAGCTATCCACAGGTAAATCAGCTAATCAACTAAAATGTCCCTTGATTGCAAAACAGCTTCAGCTGTAAATCATGCCATCTACAGCTTCTTTACCCCTCCCTATAAGAAGGTTAAGGCATAATCACCTGTGGAGACACTCTGCTCCTTGCATCTGGGGTGTTCTTCCTAGTGCAATAGCCTGAAAAAAGTCAATATTCTTCCTTGCCTAGTTTTTGCCTATTGCACTTTCAAAAGGCTCAGACTTTGTGATGCCATGATTCAAGCAGGCTTGGATCTTAGCTTTGGATGCCTGTTTACCTCACCCAGGCAAGGAGGTCTCTCCAGGCCCTGTGCTTTACTCCTGCCCGGTGATCCAGAGATGCCAACTCCTGGTCCTGAATCCAGATTCCTGTCGATCCATGGCATAGTAAGGATTTAAATTTTATTATTACTTAAAATGTTTGTAAAACGAGATCTCATTATGTTACCCAGGCTGGTCTCAAACTCCTGGCCTCAAGCAATCCTCCCACCTCAGCTTCCCAAAGTGCTGGTATTACAGGAGTGAACTACTACACCCAGGTTCAATTGTATTACTTTTGAGTACTGGCTTGATTTCTGGTGCCATCTTCTTTTGGTTGTATGATCCAATCTTTTGGTTGTCTCTGTAAACTAAGTGGTTTATAAAAATCTTGTCTCTGTGGGTGAAAGACAGCAGTTTGTTACTTTTTTCTTTTTGTCTTTGTTTATTTTGAACTCAAGTCAATTAAGAATTTGTACCCATTGGGAAGAGAACTGCTCTAGTGAGTTTGTATTTTTGCTTGGCTGAAATTTTAAAATTGCAGCTATAAACTCCATATCTGGATCTGTATATATGTTTTTGTGTCTATTTTCTTACTGCCAGATGGTATTATTAGATTGTAAAAATCTCTTATGGGTGCTCTATTTAGATTGGTTTAGATATAAATAGAATTCCTAAAATTACCATACGTTTAGGAAATTGATCTTCCATAATTCAATGAGCTATAAAAAATGTATTTTTATAGAGATTAACTTAAATAGTTTAAGAATTCATTCATGTTATTTAGGTAAATCTTTGGCAAATGAGACTATTTTAATATTTCATTTAATAAAAACAGCTATGTCTTCTCAGTTATCTGTATTATTTAATAAAATACGAACATACATCTTTATTCTAATTGGGTATATTCTTCCTAAACTTATACAGGTTTACAGATCAAACAAGCTAGCATCACATCTATTAGATGTTTAAGATTATGAAAGATGTAAATTTGTGTTTAACCAAATTGAATCATTATTCTGGCAAACCTTATTTCAACAGTAATTATGTTTTGTAGTATGTCAGCTTGGAAATACTTTGTAAGATCTTTAGGTGACTTAAAATATTGGATTGGGCCTTAAATGGTGGCTCAGCCTGTAATCCTAGCACTCTGGGAGACCGAGGCGGGAGGATTGCTTGAGGTCAGGAGTTCAAGATCTCCCTGAGCAAGAGTGAGAACTCGTCTCTACTGAAAATAGAAAAATTAGCCGGGCATGGTGGTGCATGCCTGTAGTCCCAGCTACGCTGGAGGCTGAGGCAGGAGGATTGCTTGAGCCCAGGCATTTGAGGTTGCTGTGAGCTAGGCTGACGCCATGGCACTCCTGCCCGAGCAACAGAGCAAGACTCTGTCTCCAAAAAAAAAAAAAATCTTGGATTGATGCAAAATTGGGCCAGGATCGGGAAATGTTTGTGTGGAAATGATTGAGATGAGAACTGAGGGGCTGAGGGCCCCTGGGGATGACAAAGGTGCACAGCGGGTAGAGAAGCGAAATGGAGCCTGCAGTCTGGGTGATGGGAAGTGACCCGAAGGCACCAGCTGCCAGGTGCTTTACCCTCTCAAAGCTCCCAGTTTGCTGGCTGCAGAAGCAGCTTTTGGGGCTTGTGGGCATAGAAAAGCTTTCTGGCAGCTCGGGAGCCCAGTGACTGCCAGAGACGTGGGGGAACGAGAAATAAGCCGCTCCACCTACACTTCTTGCTGGACTCCAAGCCTCTCAGGGGTTGATCTGTACCACTATCCTGCTTCTAATTCTTGGGGCTTTCCTCCTGTGTTTGAGAACGCAGGAACCCACTTGAATCATCATGATAGCTGCTCTTCCCTCCTGTATACTTTGTTTTCTTTTCTTTTTTTTTTTTTTTTTCTCGAGACAGGGCTGTGCCTAGGCTGGAGTGAGGTGTGAGGTGGTGCAATCATAGCTCACTGCAGCCTTCAACCACAAAGCATAATTTTAAGTTTACGTATTTTTTTTGCCACTGCCCCCCCCATTTATATATATTTAATATACTTTTTGCCTCTCATACGATACAGAGAGGCTATATGCTTGGATATGTTAATAAATATGCTCATTTTTGTGACCTTGGGATGGGTGTCACTATAAAAAGTTTTGAGCGGTATAATCATATGGTCTGCTGGTCTGCTAAATATGCTTGTGTAATTACAAAACAGCTGCAATTATCTACCTCCTAGTTTTCTCTGTAAAATAGAAGTCCCTGTAGTTACAAAGTTATAATCGATATATGAGAATGAGACTTTAGTAGCAGCAAGAGAAGAGCAACTTTGTATACAAGGTATGTAGAATGAATTTTTTTTTGAAGACAGAGTCTGGTTCTGTTGCCAGAGCTGGGGTGCTGTGGCATCAGCCTAGCTCACAGCAACCTCAGACTCTTGGGCTCAAGCAATCCTACTGCCTCAGCCTCCCGAGTAGCTGGGACTACAGGCATGCGCTACCATGCCCGGCTAATTTTTTCTACATATTTTTAGTTGCCCAATTAATTTATTTCTATTTTTAGTAGAGACGGGGTCTCGATCTTGCTCAGGCTGGGGTGTTGAACTCCTGAGCTCAAGTGATTCTCCCACCTCTGCCTCCCAGAGTGCTAGGATTATAGGTATGTGCCACCATGCTCACGGGGTAAATTTTTATTAAGGAAAATGAGAGTAGTTTTGTGCTAAAGTAAAACAACTCTGTTCCAGAATGAGAAGGAGTAATGTGTAGGAAAAACCGGAATGGATATAAAAAGTCATAGAAGGTTCACAGAAAGGGAATTTTATTTGTGGTGGTCAAAGCTGGCTAATGTTTGATGGGTTTGTATATAGATTGTCAGAAAGAGTTTTGATATCAAATATTACACTTATGCAAAACTAGAATTTGGTTTTCTCTGTTAAAATGACAAAATCTTCTTGGATTTCTTGTCTGCTTTAGGAACAGGTTGCAAGAGAGTTTTGTTTATTTCCTGAGTAATCTATGTAACAAAAATTCTGTGTTGTATCAGAATAATTTCCTGTGCTTTATGTTGACTTTGACTTGTCTTTAGTTCTGTAAGGGAACAAAGTCTTCCCACTGTTGAAAGAAGAACAAAAGTTCTTTACAATCATGTTATCTTGTATGTATACTTTTAAATGTTTTATTGTCATTTGGTAAAATAGGGAGCCACGTATTTTTTCCCAGTGACCCATGATCCTATTAAATCAACTGTTCAATCCTCCTGACAACTTTTGATATTTTGCCTTCCCAACAGCAAGTCCTAAATGATATATTTTGCACCTACAACTGATTTTTCCAGAAAGCTTCTGAAAAATTGAAAAGAATTTATTCTTTCATCTTATAAGAAAAGATGTGCTAGAAATAATTATGTTTGTTATGTTACCATTGATGAGTTGCATGGGAAAAGTCTAATCAGAAGAGGTGCTTAACCTTCCCTAGGCTAAATTTATATTGCTAAAATGCTATTAATATAAATATTTCAGAAATAGTGTGCTGTGTAAGTAAGTCCCTAGAGATTTGTCAGTATCCTCACTGTCCATGTTATGTTTCTATTAGAGTCTCAGTGCTGCTTTGCCAGGTATTAGATAACAAAAGTATAATAATACTGGTCATAATTTATTTTTTCAAATGTTAAGTTGATCATAACTTTCTTTCATTTGAATCTCATATCCTCTTGTCCAGTGGTTTTCAACTGGAGATTTATATCATACAGAGTTTTATTAATATACAGATATTTAAGACCTATCCCAAATTTTCCAAGTCTCTTTAACTTGATTGATGCGGAAAATGTTGGGCACTGGGATGCAGCCGCTTGCTGCCTACATGTAGCTCTGCATCTCTGCGGGCCAGTGCTGCGCGTGGCCAGTTGGAGGGCACACTGCTGGGGCTGCTGGGGCTGCCCCCCCACCACCACAGAGAGGCGCCCAGCCCCACATGCCCCCAGGCCCATGAGCCGCTGCCTGTTTCCGGCCACGCTGTTTGTGTGATCCTGATTGGGTAAATTTTGAATCCCACTGGTTTGGATTGGATGTTAAAGCTTGTTGGTGATTGAATGTTAAAGCTTATTGTTGATTGGATGTTAAAGCTTGTAGTTGATTGGACGCTTCTTGAGCCCCACCAAGGGTATAAAAGCAGGGGCAGAAGGGCAGGAGATCTGAAGACATGAAGAGAGCTGTAACACTAGGTGTGCTGAGTCTGCTGTAGAAGAATAAAGGCTGTTCTCGGATTCTTCATGTGCCGCTCGGTTCTTTCCCCGGTCAAACGAATAAAAGCCGTAACAAGAGCTGTAACGCTAGCTGTATACACTGCCACAACAGATAAACTTATATATTCTTGTCTAACTAAATGCTTAGTATACTCATGGTATGTTACATTTCAAGATTACTATATGTTATATCTGAAGATTTTTCCTCTGTAAAGATTATGTTCATTTATTTTCATAAACAGAATTATCTACTCTTATTTGAAAATAAGATTAATCATTATGTTTGTAGATATTTTATCTAAAACTTTTTTTGGGTTGACATTATTTTGTTTTAAAAGCCATAGAAACATTTCTTTGCGAGTTGCATTATTCTTGTAATAACCTCTCATCAGATCTTTTGCTTTGGAAAGTTATCAGTAATAACTACAGCCATTTTAAGTGTTTTGTCATCTACAGTTTTTTGTTTTATTCTAATGCATCTCTGAAAGCACTTGCAATATGCCACAGGCCAGAGTGAGTTAACAAAGATGGACTGTTTCAGAGCCCTGTGAAAAAGGAGCCCTGTGACCAGGTACTCTTGGGCACAGGTTTATCATGACATTGTTTAAACAACTTTAAGTTTATTTCTTATGGCATTGTTTAAACAACTTTAAGTGGACTGAGTCAGAATTTCCAGAACTCTTGTCCAGAAGCAGATAAGCTCCTGAGATTGCTAACCCAAGATTGAGTGGAACAAGAATTAGTTAGGTAGAACTGGATGAAGTGATGGATAATTGTGAAGGTTTTGTTTGGAATATTATTGATGTTTAATGCTATATTTTCTGCATATAAGGAACACCTTTCTCTTGAGCTATTATCTATAACTCATAATAATGTAGTAATCTATGCTTTTGTAAATAGAAATGAAACATTTATCTTTTTCTCCCTGCCTGATCCCTCCAGAATTAGGAAACTCTTACTGGCTATTCTTATTTTCATGACAATATAGTTATTTGCACAATTTCATTAAGAGTCTGTCTTCCGTGTTAACAGGACTTAATTGGAAACATTGGTTATGCAACCAAGGCCTTGCTTGAAACGTCACATTTGAGAATAATACTCATTTAATCAGATATGACCTGACACTTTTAAGGAACTATGGTTAATTTTATGGAGCTAATAATTACAAAGCATGCTTAGGAAAACTGTACTGTTATCTGGTTTACAGGGTGAGTAAACAATGCCACTTCCTAGCTGGCCTAGGAACATTAGGTTATTTTATAGACTTTGAGAAGGGAGGAATCACCCTAATTTACAGGTAACATAGGTGAAATCTAATGGTGAGTTCTTGGCTTGACTTCCTAGCTCAAGAGATTTTTTTTTTTTTTTTTTTTTTTGAGATGAGATCTTGCTATGTTGCTTAGGCTGGCCTGGAACTCCTGGGCCCAAGTGATCCTCCAGCCTCAGGCTCCCAAGTAGCTGGGACCACAGGTGTGGGCCACCACACCAGGTTTAAAGAGGCTTTTAAAAGTCCAATCTGACATTTCTTATGACACTTCCAGGAAAGCAAATTTAAGAAAGATTATATGGTATATTACAATTTTTGTTGCGCACATATAATCAAATACAATGAGATGAATTTTATTTTGTGATCAAGAATAATATTTTTTCATATTTTACGTATTGGTTGATTATAGAGATTGTTCTGTAGCGCTCTTGCTCAGGCTGGTCTAGAATTCCTGGCCTCAAGCAATCCTCCCTCCTTGGCTTCCCAAAGTGCTAGGATTACAGGCATAAGCCACCTGCCACACCAAGAATAATCTTTAATTCTTTGATTAAAAGGGGAGTGACTAGAGAGCAATTTTATGTTTCAATGGAAAACTACAGCACTCTGGCCCACCCTTCTAGCTCTAATCCTGAGTTGCAATAGGGTTATCATTGCCTTCTAGCTATTTGTACTCTGTAATTGCAGGTAATTGATGGATATGCAAACTCCCCCATATCTCATCCTACCCTCTTTGTGGAAAAACCAGTTTAGGTATCTACCTGTAATTTGGACAGGATCCTATTACCTGGTACAAATCATCAACACTTACCAAAAGTTCAATTCTTCTAGTTTCCTTCAATATCTCACTCTAACCCTCTAAGCAAAGCTTCCCTAATTTTCTCCCTCCTGAGTGACTCAGCATCACTGAGAACTAAAACCTGACCACCCGGATCCCTTTCAGATCCTGCAGTAGCCTTTTTCTCCAGGATCTGAATAAGTCCTGTGAGGTAAAAACCAATAACTTCATATAAACCGTGATGACTCAGGACTCATCAGTATAGCAGACCATGCATTGATTTCTCCCTGAAAAAGCCACTGTCAGGGCCAGTAAGAAGGTTTGGCAAAATACTGGGTCATGCTTGCCTCTATGTGAGAGGTAGCTAAGACATCACCAAGAGCATCAACATCTTAGTTCCAAGAAACAGCGTCCCTGAGTTCCACCAACTCTTAGAATCCGCTGGACTGGTTACCTTCAGTTTCAACTCCTGAAACTGAACTTCAATATACTCTTTCATATTAATATTTCTCTTTTTCATTGTAGCTATCCTCTTTTAAGATGTCTGATGTCTAGGAATCTAAAACAACTGGCCTTTCTTAACCACCTCTCAATAGATAATTGAACTGATTTTGCAGAAACAGTTCCCACAAGAGTCTTCAGGAGACTATTTCTTAGACCCTGCTTGGGCCTTGCAGGAGGTTTACTCTCACTTCTGAGTTGTTCAGTGAAAAATCATATTCATTTATCTTAAACAAAAGGCTGACCATGTTGAACTTTATATGAGCCCTGTGCTCATGTAAACAGCACAGTGAACAGCAGCAGTGAAGACATCCTCCCAACCTGTGTGTGCCAGGAAAGGGCTTACTGCAAAGAACCACCCTGCTTACGGCTCCTGTAAGACTTGAGCTATTAACTCCACTATTTCCCTGTGACAAGGCCAGACACAGACCTTTCCCCCTTTGCATGAACTTACTGACAAGGCCAAACACAGGCTCAAAACTTTTTGGGTTTTGTTTCATTATTTTAACTGAGATTAGAATTGTTTGTTCCCTGGAAATCAGCTATCAACAGAGAAAAACATTTTCTGTTTAGCTAACCGGCTGAGACTGCTGCTTGCAAAACAACTTCAACTGTAAATCACCTCATCTGCAACTTGTTTACCCCCTCTCTGAAACTCTAAGGTCAAATCACCTGCTGAGATACTCTAATCTTTGGATCTGTGGTGCTTTCTCTATTGTAATAGCCTGAACAAAATTAATGTCCTTACTTGTCCAGTTTTTGTTTTTTCACGATAGCAAAAGGGATTTTTGCGGATGTGTTTAAGACCCCTAATCAGTTGACTTTAAAGATAGAGAAATTGGCCTTGGTGGGTCTAACCTAATCAGGTGAGCCCTTTAAAAGCAGAGACTTTTCTCTGGCTGGTCACTGAAGGGGAGATCAGAGAGACATACTCTGGCTAACCTGGAAATTGCCTGTAGGGGCCACATAGCAAGGAATTGCAAGAGGCCTCTAGGAGCTGAGAGTGGCCCCCAGCTGATAACCAGCCAGAGACTGGGGGCCTTAGTCCTTCAGCTACAAGGAACTGAATGGGCTTGGAAGTGTTCCCCAAGCCCCACTTAAGAACTATAACCCGACCAACACCCTGATTTCACCCTGTGAGACTCCAGAAAACTCAGTGAGAAATAAAAATAAAATCCTAAGCCCCCCAGGCAACTAAACAGACCCCCTCTTGGCAAAGGGAACCCCAGAGAAACCTTAAAACTGAGTTCCTGGCTATAATGAGAGGTCAGATGTGCTTTGTTTTACCCCCTCTCTCAATAACTGCCATTAGGGTTAAACAGAACCAGTCTTTTGAAAAGATCCTGATTTCAATCATCTACCCAATGCTGCTGCTTTCTTTTTGTGGTTTTGACACTGCAACTCACCAGCCTTTTTTCCCTATGAGGGGCTACTGACTGTAGGGTGGTTCTGACCAATCTACAAAGGATGTGTACAAAGAATTTTTGTGTCTGTCCTCTGCTTCATCTTTTGATGTCAGAGGGCTGAAAACTCCACCCTTGGGTCACCCTGATAACGCCATTTTTTACACATGCAACCTATGAAGGAACAAGGAACTCAATTGTACATTTGCATGTTTCTCCTTTCATAAATATGCATAACTTCTATAGCTTGTTAAATGTGTATATTTAGCCATTCTGCTCAGCATAAATTCCTGTTCCTATTACCTTTCCCTCTTCTGCCTGAGGCTGTGGTTTCCCAGCCTATCAGAATGGCTACCCTGCAGGCTCCAACCTTTTATGAGAAACAGGGCTCTCCTCTCCAAACTTATGAACCTTGTCATTCTTCAGCTGACACCAGCCACATCATGTTTCTTTTTTTAAAAACAGAGTCTCGCTCTGTCACTCCAGGTAAAGTGCAGTGGTGTCATTGTAGCTCATAGCTCACTGCAACCGCAAACTCCTGGGCTCAAGCCATCCTCCTGCCTCAGCTTCCCAAGTAGCTTGGGCTATAAGTGCACCACCATGACCAGCTAATTTTTTAATTTTGGTAGAAATGAGTGGGGTCTTACTTTTACTCAGGCTGGTCTTGAACTCCTGATCTCAAGTGGCCCTCCTGCCTCAGCCTCCCAGAGTGCTGGGATTATAGGTGAGAACCATCTCACCCCGCCCCACATCATGTTTCTGATCTACAGAAACATGAGTTAAAAAGGAGGTTGTTTAAAGCTGCTATGTTTGTGGTAATTTGCCATACAGCAACAGAAAACTAATACAGCCCCCTAGAAACTATTTTGCATCCTCATTGCTCCACATCTTATCTTCTTTCTCAGTGGCTATTACCTCTCTCTATGCTACAATCCTACCCCCCTCTGCATCCTCGTCCACAGGAATCTTACTCCATTGATTGTTCATGTTGTTTACTCTTCCTCAATGGTTCATCCACCTCAACAGGTAAACGTGATGAAATCTCTCCCATTAAAAACATAATAAACCATTATTTGGTCTTATCCTCACCTCCACTGATCTCTTCCTCCCTTAGCTATCAGCTGATTTGAAAGAATAATAGTTGATACTTGATGTTTCTGCTTCCTTACCTCTTGTTTACCACTGATTGATTATAGTATGGCTTTCAACCTAAACACTCTAAAAAAAAAGTGTTCTTAGCAAGGTCATCAGTGACCTCAATTTTGCCAAATTCTATAGATAATCCTCATACTTGGTCTCTTTGCATATTTTACTATGTTGCTTTTTGGTATTCTCTTGGTTTTTGTGATATCACCTTTGATGGGGTTCAGGGCACACCACTCCAAAATATTTATAGAAGACAAGAATATGCCTCTTTGGCATAAGGATTTTATTGAGCTGCTTATGAGTTACCCTTTGTGAGAGAAATTTACATCTATAAAGAAAAGCTCCATTTGTAAGGAAGTCTCCTTCTCTGTACTAGAAGGATGACTCCACTCCAAATGCATGGAAACTCTTTTTGATGGAGAACTCAGTAACTAAAATCTGCAAAACCTTGCTATTGCTTACAGTGGTTTCCATGATATCTCCATATTACTTACCCCCACCTCCAACATCCTTTTTTCTTTCACTTGAACATGGCATTTAAGCCTAAACTCAAAGCCAACTCTTGGAGATTTACCCATTTAACCTAAGTATCTCTCATGTAGACCTGAGGTATACATGTTATTAAACTTCTGTTTGTTTTTCTCTTGTTAATCTGTCTTTTGTTTTTTAGTTGGGTTCATCCCGACTAATAAATATAAAGGGTAGAGAGAAAATTATTTTTCCTCTTCTACAGTTCTGGAGAACACAAAGGGACCTCTAGTATACCCCACTTGCTCCTGAGACTGCAGATAGGATCAATTAATTTTTGGCTTGTGACTCTGGTTTTAGGGTACCCATTGGGATTCATCTTTTCCTTCTACGGAGAGCTATTGCTTTTATGCTCATATTATGTCCTAAAACTTGGTTTAGCTTTCAGCCTGTTGGGGCATGTAGGTTATCGAGCTTGTGTGTGCAGGTGGCCAACCTAAAGGTTGGAGGCCCACAAGAATATGGGCAGTCAGAAATGTGGGTTGTACCCCATTTGCAGCCAGCATCCTACCAACTTTTAACAGTTCTCAGGGGAGTTGTGCCAGTCTTTCTTTCCTTGGGCTATCTTAGGAGAGGGCTGTATATTTGTACCCTCTTTGGAGATATTACTTGTGTTCATGGTTAAGCCATAAAAGGCTTACTCGTTTTGGTCTTGAGTCACTTGATAGATATATCTTTGGTTTAAAGTTTGGTTTCTGATATTCAGAGCCTTATAGGAGCTATTTTTTTCCCTCTCTGTTCTCTCTATTGGATCCTGCTTCTCCGTGGGAACGTCTCAGTTGTCTGAAACTCCTTCCCAAACTCCTGCTGATTACATGCTCCATCATCTCTGTCCACCTTCTTGTTGGCACAGTTTTGCTGAAGATAACTTGGAACTTCATGGGCTGCTTTAAGAAACTCAAGATCTCCCAAACTGTCTCCTCTAAGACCTCTCCCTTCCCATTGCTTCTGTTCCTCTTTCCTCCTCTTGCCACCTTCAATCTTTTATCCCATTCCTTTGAATTCTTGTTATGTCCCCCTTTAAGCCCTCGTTGTCTCCATCTCTTTCTCCACCATGGCCAGACCTTTTTCTTTCTCATTCCAGCCCCTTAGCTACCCTCTTTAGTCCCCTGCAAAGTACTTACCATCCTCTAAAAGCAACTGTCTGAGGCTGGAAGAGAAAAAGGCCAATTGGAAATAGATTTAGTATTTTATTCACTCAGATGGCCTCTGGAGACATTCAGACAGCTGCTAGATGTCTCCTCAGTCACTTGCCTAAACTTTACTCCACAGCCTTCATAAAATTGATCTCTGGTGACAGGCAAATGTACCCCACAATTTTTCCTTGGAGAAAACTCAAATCCTTTCTCTGTGCCTTTGAGATACCAATTTTCTGCCTTGTCTTTTCTAGGACCTGAGAGCTATCTTTTTAAAATATAAAGTTTGGAGAGGTGGCCCTCACCAGAAGGAAAAAAAAAAGAGAGGAAAAGCACTATTTAGAAACAAAGTGGGCAAATAAGAAAATCTTAAATCTTTTCTACAAATATTAGTAAAAAGTTTTAGCTATTTGAGTAGCTAAAGCTAACTAGTCTCATTTGCCAGAGATATGATTTTGATCCAGCTATTCTTTTATAAACTAGTGAGTTTTGTATTTATTATACCTGACACGTAGCTAAAATTTTACAATGAAAGCCATGAGATCTCTGTGTCTGTCTATATGTTTATGTATGAATATGTAAATGTATGTATAGAAATGTGATCTTTATCTGTCTCTAGATGGTATTGCCAAAATTAATTTGTAAAAGAACTCTATTTAATTGGCTTAAAGAAAAATAAGTGCTTATGTAAGTTAACTATTCCTAAAACTCTCAGAAAAACTGAAACTAATTCAAATCTTTTTCAAGTTCACATAATTTGGGATAATCTTTGGTTAATAAAAGGTAGTTTAAGTTTGTTGGTTTAATCAAAACAGGTATACCTTCAGAGTTATCAGCATTCAATATAATTCAGATACTACTTCAGACTTCCTGGTAGCTGGGACTGCAGGCATGTGCCACCATGCCTGGCTAATTTTTCTATTTTTTGTAGAGATCGGGTCTTGCTAAGGTTGGTCTCAAACTCTTGGCCTCAAGTGATCCTCTGGCCTTGGCCTCCCAAAGTACTAGGACTGCAAGCGTGAGCCACCATACGCAGCCAGAATTATTAGCTTTTCTCGATAGCGTTTCTTCCTAAAGGTTAAACAGAAGTTTGAACATTATCTATGTAGAGGTAAAGGGAAAGCTTCCTCTATGTCCTCAGAAGTTTTGCTGAAAGATTAACTCATGAAAAGGTAGATTCATGTGAAAAAAGGCATACAAAATTATTGTTACTATGCACCTGGAGAGAATCACAGAGTGTTTGCCCAATATCCCATGGGGTTCAGGAACTTATATGCCATTTTGAGGTTCTAGGAAAAATGGGGGCTTGGTTCCTGGCAAACAGGTTGTGGAGGGAGGAGAAGAGGAATTCTGTTGAGGGGTAAAAAATGATACTAGGGAGAATGAATGGATGGGGAACATAGATTAACTTGTACATAGTCCTCTTTGGAATTTGAATGATCTTTAGAGATAGACATTATCTCATGAAAAGGTCTGGTCAAGAGTGGCTACATTCTTGGTCTTCTTTTCTGCAATGGGTAATGAGACAACCAGCAGTAGGGGAAAAACAGTTATTCTCCTTGGTGGGTATATCAGGTCCTTTTGTAGATAGGGGAAAAGCCTCTTCCATGTTTGTTGATATCTAAAGGCTTTTAACTCAAAATACTCAGTGTACCAGGGAACCATAATTTGGGGTAAAATTCTCTTTGCTCTTTCACCTGTAAATTTTATTTTACTTAAGAAAAATATTACAGAACACTTGATCTGAAGGATGATCCTTGAGAGCAAGACTTAGAGGTGAGAGAGGACAGAAACATTCAGGGGTGTGTGTGTGTGTGTGTGTGTGTGTGTGTGTGTGTGTGTGTGTGTGTGTGTGTGTGTAGGGGTGAGTTGGACCCAGCTAGTTCACCCTTTTCACCTAACTACAACATCTCTTTACTGTCCCAGTTTTCTCCAACTCTTTATTATGAAGGAGTTCGGAAAATGCTACTCCTAAATATATTTATCACTTTGAGCTGAAGGCACTTGAAAAACAGCAAATGCAGGGAGAGGCTTTCTCTGTCCTCCCATCATCTGCCTAAAGACAGATCCTCCAAAAGGAACTCAATTGTCATCAATCTCCTCCCTGGAGTTTCACCTACCAGGGAAAATTAACTCATAAGAGAGGAGATTAGAAGTTCACATCACACTCAGACAAATGTCACAAACTATCATCTATTCTTCTAAGGATTCTCCCCCAAGTCATGTTCTCTCCCCTAAGTGGCCCACATACCCTCTCAGAGGGTAGAGGAAAAATCTTCCATCCTCTATAATTACGTAGATCAATTTAACCTCTAAGGCCAAGTCTTTCTCTTTTCTCTAGCCTTTGGATTTTGAATCACAATGATCTGAGATCTCCAACTAAGGAGAAATGAGGAACAAATATCTATATGATATTCATATTTATAGCTGTTTTATATATAAATTTCAATATCATGAATATAAAAGTAATGCTCGACCTGAAGTTTTTTTGCATTTATTATTCAAAAGCACATTTGGTTAAAAGGGATACTCAGGATCAATTTGTGGTCATTTCTAGGAGGAAACAGGAAAGAAAAACCCCAAAACGTTCAAACGTATCCAGGATCTTTTCTTCTCTGCTAACACCAACTAGAAATTGACGTTATAACTTAGTTTTCCCTTTACAACTTGTTTGGTAAACCTTAAAATGCCAGTCTTAAGAATTCTTCCAGGAAAGAAGGGATCAAGTTTACAAATCTCTCTCTTAATCATAAACTGTCATATTTTAAGTATGGCCAGGTCTCATGTCTTTAAAAAATTCTGTGGGCACATGTAGCCTGAATGTCTCTGAGTTGAGTAGGAGAGGCTCTCTTTCAAGACTGCCTCTGTACAAAACAAAGGGAGGACAAACTGATAAGGGTCGTCAAAATGCTTAGACATTTTATAAAGTTTTGAGAACACATAGGTGGACTTCCAACCTCTTCAACTTCATAATATTTTGCAATGAGAAAATGTCTTTCATGTCTATGTATTCAATTTCCTACTCACCCATAACTATAGGAAATAATTTGAGGGCATCGAGAGTCTTATCTTCCTGACTCAAATTGGGTACTCAGGAATACCTCCCCTTTTAATAGTAGGCATTATTATCCAAAGAGACCTTATAGAAAAGTGTTTTCTTTCTTCTCTATTACATTATTACTAAACTTAAATTCTGTATTTATTGGCGTGGGGGAAGAAAAGAAACCAAAACCAAAAACCACAAATTAAATAACTATCAGTTCAACAACAGATAATGCCAAAATTTGTTTTTTGGGGGTTTTTTTGAGATGGAGTATCACTCTGTTGTCCCGGGTAGAATGCAGTGGCGTCATAGCTCACTGCAACCTCCAACTCCTGGGCTCAAGCAGTCCTCCTGCCTTAGCCTCCTAGTTTGGGACTACAGTTGTGTGTCACCATGTCTGGCTAATTTTTCTATTTTTTGTAGTGACAGGGTTTTGCTCTTGCTCTGGCTGGTCTTAAACTCCTGACCACAAGCAATTCTCCTGCCTTGGCCTCCCAGAGTGCTAGAATTACAGGTATGAGCCATGGTGCTGACGGGCCTTTGGTTTCTTTTCGATAAAGATTCATGAATAAACCTATTGATAGATTGATGATAATTGAAAGAAAATAGTCTGACATCAGTACGAACCCAAATTAAATGACTGAGGCAAAAATCTAAATCAATGGAGGTTTTTTTTTTTTTTTTTTTTTTTTTTTGAGACAGAGTCTCGCTTTGTTGTCCAGGCTAGAGTGAGTGCCGTGGCGTCAGCCTAGCTCACAGCAACCTCAAACTCCTGGGCTTGAGTGATCCTTCTGCCTCAGCCTCCCGAGTAGCTGGGACTACAGGCATGCGCCACCATGCCCGGCTAATTTTTTATATATATATCAGTTGGCCAATTAATTTCTTTCTATTTATAGTAGAGACGGGGTCTCGCTCTTGCTCAGGCTGGTTTTGAACTCCTGACCTTGAGCAATCCGCCCGCCTCGGCCTCCCAAGAGCTAGGATGACAGGCGTGAGCCACAGCGCCCGGCCAATCAATGGAGGTTTTTAAAGCCAAATTTGAGGATGTGTGTGTATGTATGTGTGTGTGGGGGGAGGAAACGAGGCCTTGTGAGGCCTAGGAAATCTACATTTTACATAGGATAAGGGGAATATTAGAAGAGAAAAAGGGAGTGATGGAACTATCAGTATGTAGATGTCCCTGGGTAGGTGAGAGAATGTCTGATTCTGTCTTGTCTCTGTTCTGTTCCCTGTAAAGATAAACTTGTAATTCACTTATAGTGTGGAATCAAACAGACTTTATTTAGTTTTAGGTGATAGACATAGCCTGCAGACCCTAAGTTACAGTTTGCCTGTCTTTGCTTATAGGAGGCCTGTAAGGAATTTCTTTAGTGAATGATCCGTGAGGCCAGTTCTTCACTGGTGACTAAAGCGTCTATCTTTCCTTTTGCATAAGGAGTTGGGGAGAGGTGGCCATGAGATTTTGATTTTATTTTTATATCATTAATGGAAACATGAAGAATTGATCATTTCAGAGCTGGCTTTCAGGACATAATTGGCACTATCTCTTACTGAGTGATTTGTTACAGTCATCTAATTTCTTTTAGAATCAGTTATCTCAAAGGGAACTATCACCAATCCCATAAGGCTATGGGGATGTTTTATTGGGAATATTTGAAAAGTGAAACAAGAGAGAGCAAAAATAATTATGCTTAATATTGGTCCAAAAGGAAAGAAAATTTCATTTCTGAGGAAAAAACCCCATATGTCATAATTTATACTGAGGTTAAACTTACTATAAAGTTAAATGTATTATAAAATTTAAAGCAAACATGCATGCCCCTATTTTGCCTGGCAAATTAGGCCAAAAGTGTTGTTCTACTGGAGAAAAACTATTGAAGGTGTGAGAGAAGTGCTGAAGAAGACACACTGCCCTCTTGTGGCGCTTCCAAAGCAAAACTCAGCACTTGCCCACAGTGCTCCAGTGCATTCCTGAATCCCACATATGTGCAGCATTCCTGTATCCTCAGTGAGCCTGTTTTTTTTTTGGGGGGGGGGGATAGCTCACCTGTCTGAGAAAATGGTTTGTTTATTAATTAATTAATCAACGTCTCTCTTTGTTGTCTGGGCTAGAGTGCTGTGGTATCTGTCAGACTGGCTGAAAACAACCTCAAACTCCAAGTGATCTTCCTGCCTCAGCCTCCTGAGCTGGGACTGCAGGCTCATGCCACCATGTCCAGCTAATTTTTTCTATTTTTAGTAGAGACGGGCGTCTCGCTCTTGCTCAGGCTGGTCTCGAACTCCTGGCCTCAAGTGATCCTCCCACTTTGGCCTCCCAGAGTGCTGGGATTACAGGCGTGTCCAGCCATGTCTGAGAGAATGGTTCTTGAAGGGATTTCTTTTTAAAGTAATCATAAGTTTAAGAGCCTGGCCAAAAAAAAAAAAAAAAGCCTCAATTGTACCCCAGTTTTCAAAGGGCTTTTTTTGCGACATTCTAAAAATATTGATTACATGCTTTTAAATTGAAGAATTCCCATTAGAATACAAAAAGAATTACTTGTGCCATAGAAGTCTAACACTTTCAATAAATTTTTATGCCATTTGAAGTCAATTCTAACTTCCTTGTATTCTCTGACCTCCCCACCATAGGATTTATACCTCGGTCCAAACAACCAGAGAGCCAGCCCTATGTTGTCACAAAATGGCAATGGCAGGCAGCGCTTATATGAAGAAGTATCCTGGAGGCACCCAGTTCTTTTCTGATCTCATGGAGATATAGGAAAAATATTGCTAAGCTAAGCATCAGAATACCTGTTTCTAAAAATCTATGTAATATTGGATAAGGCACTTGGACCCTAATTTTTTTTAGAAGTGTGTAAAAAGATATATGTGTGTGTGTGTTCACATGGCTGTGTGTGAAAGAGAGAAAGAGATATTTGGGATATGATAGAAGCCTATAAAATAAGCTAATTATGTAAATGTAATTAGGATAAACACAGGTTTACTGATCAAGTCTGAGTAATAATCTTGAAAGGATAAATTTAACAAAAATTATATAAAAGACCACAAAAAGCAGATAGTCTCTAAAACCTGAGGTGGTAAAGTAGAAAATATAATTTCAATTATTGTTGAAATAATGCAATAAAAATAAAAATAAAAACAATAGGAATACTTAATAAAGGGAAAGATTGAGAGAGTATCAGCCTTTGCTCTCTATTCCAGGAGTAATGCAGAGTAGTTTTCTAGGTTTGTCAAATTCCATAAATTGGGATTTCTATAAATATCAGGTTTTCACAAGGAGAAAATTAACTATATTCTTTTCCTTGTTTAGTTTAGAAACAACTCAGATGAAGAGGCAAATCTGTAATTTCTGTAACAGATTTTTATTGGGGGATAGTGAGACGATTTTTAATGAAGTCTAATCTACACACAGAAAAGTGCACATGTCATATATATGCAGCTCAAGTATTTTTTACAAACTGATCGTATATATATAAATAGCACCTGATTAAGAAACAGAACATTTCTATTCCCAGAAACCTCTCTCATCCCCTTTTCTAATCACTTCACCCCACCAGAAAAACCACTATTCCCATTTCTAATATCATAGATTAGTTTTGCCCATTTTTGTATTTTATGTAAATAGAATCATTTACTTATTCTACTGCATCTAACTCAACAGTATTTGTGAGATTTATCTTCATAGTTGCTGCAACTGTAGTTCATTCATTCTCATTGCTGTGTAGTCCACAGTACAAATGAATGGCAATTATTCTACTGTTGAGCATTTGGCCAGTTTCAAGATTGGGCCATTATAAATAGTGTATTTATTTAACATACCTATGTATGTATTTTGTGGAATATATAAACATATTTGTCTTAGGTATATAGCAAGAATGAAACTGCTGTCATGTTTAAGCTTAGTGGGTACTGCCAAATAGTTTTTTAAAACAGTCGTACCAATTTACACTCCCACAGCAGTGTATGAAAGTTCCGGTTACTCCATATCCATGTTGATACTTGTATTTCTTTTCTTTCCTTTTTTCTTTTTCTTCCCCTTCCCCTTTCCCTTTTTCTTTCTCTTCCCTCGTTTTCCCTTTCCCTTTTTCTTACCCTTTCTCTTTCCCTTTTTCTTTCTCTTCCCTCATTTTCCCTTTCCCTTTTTCTTACCCTTTCTCTTTCCCTTTTTCTTTCTCTTCCCTCGTTTTCCCTTTCCCTTTTTCTTACCCTTTCTCTTTCCCTTTTTCTTTCTCTTCCCTCGTTTTCCCTTTCCCTTTTTCTTACCCTTTCTCTTTCCCTTTTTCTTTCTCTTCCCTCGTTTTCCCTTTCCCTTTTTCTTACCCTTTCTCTTTCCTTTTTCCTTTTCCTTTCCCTCCTTTTCCCTTTCACTTTCCAATTTTAGCCATTCTGGTGTGTGTAGTTGATTTATATTTATCCTAGTCTGCTTTTCAAGTAGTGCAGAAGGAGGAAAGTGAAGAATTAGTTGTAGGAGCTGTGAGTAATACTACACTACCCAGGGAAGAGAGAAATTTATGTTACTGAAATGGAAGTTCAACAGTTTAAAGTAAAGAAAATATTCAACTGGTCAGTATACTATAATTATTCCTTCCTACAAAGTTTCAGCCTGATCATGTATTTTACTTTTCAAATAAACAACTTTCCAATTGTATAATGGAGGCCGAGGGGAAAATGAAATTTGTTCTTTGGAAATATATTTTATTTGAGCAGAATATCCATTCTGGAAAACAATGTATATAGGTAGGAATAACTATTGACACATAGACTAATATTCTATTATTATTTGACTTAAAAAAGACATTTGTTTCAAATTTGTGCTAACTTGGAGGCTTTATATAAATAAAGCATGCTGAATTAACAATAGGAATACTTAATAAAGGGAAAGATTGAGAGAGTATCAGCCTTTGCTCTCTATTCCAGGAGTAATGCAGAGTAGTTTTCTAGGTTTGTCAAATTCCATAAATCGGGATTTCTATAAATATCAGGTTTTCACAAGGAGAAAATTAACTATATTCTTTTCCTTGTTTAGTTTAGAAACAACTCAGATAAAGAGGCAAATCTGTAATTTCTATAATTATTTGGAAGTAGCATTGAAATTGATTAAAAACTCAACTAATGATAAACAGAAAAGTACCAATGTCCTTGCACTTTTCTTGTTTTATAAGATACGCCTAAAGAAATTTGACCTAATTTTAGAAGCTGAGAGTCTCACATTTTCTCACTAATTTGAAGTGTTAACTTTAGGACTGTCAATAAAAACTTCTCTCATTCAAGACATTAGGGAAAAAAGCCAAGAAAGAGGATATCATTAGTGGATGGTAGTCAAGCTTTAATTTCTGCTTCATGGAGTGAATTATGGAAGTATGGTTTAATTCATTAAACACAGTTATAAAATATTTGAAGTGCATTTTTTTTTTGAGACGGGGTCTCTCTCTGTTGTTGATATAAAGTACGGTGGCATCACCATAGTTCACTGCAACCTCAAATTCCTGGACTCAAGTGATCCTCCTGTTTCAGCCTCCTAAGTAACTATGACTCTAGGCATGAGCCTGGCTAATTTTTCTATTTTTTGTAGAGATGTGGTCTTCCTCTTGCTCAGGCTGATCTCAAACTCCTAACCTGAAACAATCCTCCCCCTTGGCCTCCCAAAATGTCAGGATTACAGGCGTGATCCACTGCACCTGGCCTTGAAGTGCATATTTAAAGGACATTTATGAATACTTCAATACTTTCCTTGTTATTAGAACAGAATATATTAAATAGCATTTGCAATTATGGTTCCTGAGACCTGTTACTATTTTAAAATAGCATCCCCAAATAGGTAACATGTTTAATGTATAAACAGCTCTCCATTTAGACAGAATGCATTTCAAGAGTATATTAACATTGATTTCCAGAGGGTAAAGTGTTATAACATATTTTTAAATTATTCATATATCCTAGGGAATTATTAGCTTGTCTTTGATAATCTTTATTTTTAACCTCCTTGCAGTTTTCCCAAGTTTTAGATTTTGCATTAAAATAAAACTGTATCCTTAGAGTGTAGTAAACCATAGAATGGATATTCAGTTTATTGAACTTAGTAAACCTTAAATCATTTATTTTTCTTTTCAAATAATCACTGAGTGTTTTCTATGTTCTAGGCATTGTGCTTCATGTTGGGCTTCAAATGATAACTAATGTAGAATTATAACTCTGTAAATGCTTCAATGGAGTTTCACAGGGTCCCATGAGAGACTATGGTAAGGAGATCTGGTCTAAAGGACCAGGGAAAGCCCACCTATGTAGTGAAAAAGGAAGTATAATACAGACTCATTTTTAAGAAAAAGTTCAAGTCCATACATTTTGTATTCAATGAAGCTTTGAGTTTTGCCAAGTAGTCCTGATATTTTTAGGGTTTGAATTTGTAATTTGTATGCTTACTATATGTAAAATAAATTAGTGACTTACATAAACATCTTTGTTTTTCTAAATAGCACAGAAATAAGTTTAGTTCTTTCAATGGCTAACATTTTCAAATGATTGGTTATACATAATATTCTGGCATTTGACAATTCCTAGGAAAGTTTCAATAATTGCAGAAATAGACCACAGAGTCTACCACACCTGTACTGTAAGTAGTGGGGAGAAGATATTTTACCTGGTTTGTTGAGTCTTCATCAGGACTTGAAGAATAGGACCAGTAGTTCGGCTCACTTCAACTTATTTCATTTAACCAAAGCTAACATTTACCTACTTACTCCCTCCCCAATTGTTAAAGCTAATCATTACCTTCCTTCACAAAAGCATGTGTGTACAAGAGAATATCTCTTTTACTACTTCCTGGTCAATATTGTTCCCATCATGAGGGGCAACCATGTACTGGAAGATGAATCAGTGACAGTGCCCAGCAGATGGTTTGATGGATTTGGAAGGTGTGTGGCCCTCTGTGTTCCATGTAGAGTCTCCTCCATTTCCAAGGGCCTTCTATTCTGAGCCATTTATCTCATGTAGTTAGGTGGTGGTTGAAAAATGGTAGTCAATAGTTGAATGAGAGTAAGTACCATAACAGGATGAGTCTTGTAACCACAAGCTACACCCACCATTGGGGATAAATCTCAAAAACATAGTGTTACAAACATCAAGTTGCAAAAGGTTAGAAATACTAGGATTCCAATTATATAAAGGTCAACACAGGCAGAACTAAACAGCATTATTAAGATATACATTTATAACACTATAGAGAAAATTAAGAAGACGACTCACATAAAATCAGGAGGGAGGATATGGCAGTGGCAGGGTGGGATCTGCTTTGGAGGGGCAGGCAGTATACTTTAGTGACACTGATAAAGTTCTCTTCTGAAGCTCTATAAAATTCTCCCCAAAATGCTTCCAGAAAAACCTGTTGACCATGCCTTATGTATTGCAAGGAAATATATCATCTTAACAGAATTTTAGTAGTTTCTCAAAAGTTAGGGAAAGGTATTGACAGAGTTTTGGGACATGGCTGGGTGATTTTTAAGGCAGGTAGTACAAGACGGAGCTGGTTGGGATTAGGCAGAGCTTATAAAATAATAATTTTATATTGGTGGACAAAAGTGAGGCAAGTGTTTTGAAGTGAATCTTGATGTACAAGATTATTATCAGAAAATGACTGGTGAGCAAGCTTTTTTAGTTGGCTTATAATCTTATCTTTCTAGACAGGAATTCCTGGAGTAAATACCTATTTTATTTTTATTTTTAGAGACAAGGTCTCCCTTTGTCACCCAAGCTGAAGTGCTGTCGTGCTACTACACCTCACTGCAATCTAGAACTCACAGGCTGGAGGGATCCTCCAGCCTCAGCCTCTGAGTACCTGCAATTAACAGGCACATGCCACTATGCCTGGCTCATTTTTTAAAATTATTTTTTGTAGAGAGGAGGTCTCACCATGTTGCCCAGGCTGGTCTCCAAGTCCTGGCCTCAAGTGATCCTCCTGCCTCAGCCTCTCAAAATGTTAAGATTACAGGTGTCAGCCACCAACCCCTGCCAAACAACTATTATCTTTGTTTGACTACAGTATTGTTTAAAACAGGAACAAGAAGTTTGTTTTACTTTTCAACTCTGTGGTGTGCTCATGCTTTTTATTTAATTATTCTTCTTTAAAAATTCATATATGTTATATACTCTTTTATATAGACAATATATTTCAAAACACAATTTCTTTTTCTCTAGAAAACCAATCAAACATTCAGTGAGAAATTTCTAGGCTGAAAACTGATAAACTATCCCCTTAAAAGTTTAACATAACAATTTCCCCCTTTAATTGTAAATGGACTGTTCTTTAGGTTGAGCACAAGGTATAGTGATTGGCCTCTGTGTTGAGGGCAGTTTTCCCGCCAATGTGGGATTCTGCCACGAATGGATTACAAGAGTTGAGGACAGTTTCCCCTAGCTCTTCAGCCAACCTGTCTCTCATTAGTTGTCACCAGTCAGAAGCATCCTCTCTTGTTTATCACAGTGTATTATCTTTTTTAATGTGTTCTACAACATGTAAAAGGTTGGGAAGCATGGGCTTAGGAGACGATGTTTTATAGAAAATGACACCTTTTAATCACTAGAATCATATTTGGCCCAATGGAACAATCGTATTATGAGAAATACACAGGGATGAAGAATCCCTGGGTAGAGCACATATTTGCTTATTTCTGAGTAAGAAGAACTGAATTCCGGTATGTTAAATGAACCTCTAATAGAAATAGATCTCTAGGTCTTAGAGTTAGTGCTTTGAAGTTGCCTAAAGAAAATTTTAAAAAAACGTATCTTTTCTGAAGACATGCAGAAACAAAGGGAAGTCTCCCAAGCAATCACACTCTAAGTATTTATTCCAAACTAGTTCATTTAATTTTCTGAAATACATTTCTCCCCTTTGTCCCATGATGAGAAAGACCAAATATAGTTAAAACCAACCAAACCAAAAACAATAAAAATTCATACAAAATTCTGTCTTGCTTTATTAGTAAAGACTTCAATACTAGCTCTTTTGCTTCTTTACAATTTAATATAAGTATAAGATTATAGAATTTTTTAACAAGAAAATTTGTTCTCCATTTTAACAAATCCATAAAATTTGCTGCCAATTCAGGTGATGTAAACTTTTGAGTTGTTTCCTTAAGATCAGGCTTTGGGAGGTCAAGAGAAAAAATAATTTGGAGAAACCATTGATTAAAATAAATATATTATTGTCCACCTCTACTCATTACATCTAGGAGACAATGAGCTCACATTAAAAATATTATATTTGGGAAGTTATAAAATGTTTTATGTCATTGGATGCTGGCCTTGGTTCTTGATGGCCACGGAACCACCATATCAGCCCTGGACTGCATACTCTGGACCTCTATCTTATGTAGGCCACACTGTTATTTTGGTTCTGTTATATGCAGTCAAACTTAATCCTAATATACTATGGGTCACCCTCATGAATCCTTGCTACCCTGTGGAATAGGTATTACAGTCATCCTTTTTTTTTTTTTCTTTTTTTTGAGACAGAGTCTCGTTCTGTTGCCCAGGCTAGAATGAGTGCCGTGGCATCAGCCTAGCTCACAGCAACCTCAAACTCCTGGGCTCAAGCAATCCTTCTGCCTCAGCTTCCTGAGCAGATTGGACTACAGGCATGTGCCACCATGCCCGGCTAATTTTTTCTATATATTTTTAGTTGGCTAATTAAATTCTTTCTATTTTTTTTTTTTTTTTTAGCAGAGACGGGGTCTCGTTCTTGCTCAGGCTGGCTTCGAACTCCTAACCTTGAATGATCCACCTGCCTCGGCCTCCCAAAGTGCTAGGATTACAGGCGTGAGCCATCCTTGTTTTTACAGTTGAAGAAACAAAGGCTCAGCGAGGCAAGTAATCAGCTTTGGAAACAGCAGAGACATTGTAACATCAGGATTGGAAAGAGATTGAGGCCAAATCATAGAGGATCTTTAATTCCCTCTGAGCAGTGATGGAAATAATCAATGTTCAAGAAAGGTTTTCCTTATAGTTCTGAGGGACTGAGTACATTGTGATCAATTAAGAAATGAAGTTAATCTAAGCACAAAACAAGTATAAGTAGAAAGAAAGGAATATATATGAGAACCTACATCAGATAAAAGTGAGAAGACTGTGATCCATTGAATGTGAGGTGGGAGTCCAAGATGAATTATTTTTGGAGCACTTCTTTATGTAATAAGATGTCTAATAGGACTTAGTGTTGAGTTTTGTACTTTGAAACTATATCAGTTACATGAGCCTGGCACAGTGGCACATGCCTATACTCCCACCTCACGTGGGAGGCTCAAGTGGAAGGATTATTTGAGCCCAGAAGTTTAAGACCAGCCTGGGCAACATGGTGAGACCCCCATCTCTAAAAAATGTGTGTGTGTGTGTGTATATATAAAATCAATTATAATACATATATTAACGTTGAACATTTGTACAATTAAGTGCCAAATTTGTTAGTAAATTTCCTTAGATATAACTTGCTTCCTTTGGTATTAAGCATGCCTGGGCATGAGCTCTGCCTGACTTTTGGCCACAATTCTCTTGTACCAACTTTGACCAGTGGCTACCTCTTATTATGCTTCCTGTTGTCTCATACTTTTCTGTCTTACCTTCCTTGGTAAGAAACTTACATTTGCAAATTTATCCCAGTTGTGTAACATAGCCCATGCTTGGCCCTGAGTCTGAATATTTAGCCAGGACTACATCAGTAATCTTATTAAGGTAGATAACTGCAGATACAGAATTCTGATCAGGTGATAGTAAGGGGGTATACCTAGACCTAAGCAGAAAAGAATCTAAAGCTTTCCATGGTCAGAGGGCAACTCATAATAGCAACTGCTAGACCTATGTGTGGATGGTGGGAGGAAGCATGAGGGCAAGTAGAGAAGATTATAGTCTTGAAGGTCTGTGAAAGAGGATTTGTGGTAGCAAGATCAAGGATTGACTCTTAGTCCAGTAATTTATCAGTTGTGTGACCTATGGCAAGACTCTTTATCAACATTCTCATTTATAAAATGGGTATAAATACCTTCAACGTGAAATTGCCAATTAGTAAGGGCTTCATAAATATTTGTTGAATCTGAACTTCTTATTCTGACCAATAGGCTATCAAATTGAACCAAAATGGATCACAGCCAACCAAAGACATGAAAATTAGAATTCCAATAAATGCAGATACCCTATGTTCTTAAATGAGATTAAATATCATAAACATGTCAGTTCTTATCAAATTATGTGAGTGCAAGTTTAGCAAAAATGCTAAGAGAATAGCTTTTGGATATGGAAAAATACTTAGGAAGAACAAATAGGCAGAGATATATAACAAGATTCTGCAAAAGGAGAGTAGGGGATGGGTGAAAGAGAAAGGTGGTGAGGAAAAGCACTAACAAATATTAAAACAAAAAACTGCAATAATTAAATGAGTGAATAGGCACAGAAAACTTCAACAATATATCCTAGAAGTAGACTCTACTAGTTAGGAAAAATCCAATGATTGAAAAAAATAATCACCATAAATCACATTCAACTCATGAGTGCAGAATATGGCAATCTGAAAAAAACCTAAGTAAATGGCTCACCTTGTATCAGATGCAGCTATAAAATATATATATAATAAAACCAGAAGAAAATAGCACAATTTATTAAATTATTAAATGAGACTGATTAAATTTTGAAGTGATATAAGAGATCACAAAGGTAAAGGTAAACACTGAAAGATTTGATGAGAAAAAAAAGCTTTTGTAAGCTAAGCAAAAACAAACAAAAAAACCTCTAACCCAAATTACAAGGCAAATATATCAGAAAAAATATTGCAGCCAAAATGACAAAGTATCAGTGATACTTTATAATTCAAGGCTCATACAAATGGAAAAAAAAATCTAAGCAAATTCCTTGAGTTTATTGTATTGGTACTTTGAGGGTCTATATAAGTAAGTTTGACAAAGTAATTAAAACCATTTGGTAATTAGAGGTTTGGGTTTTTAGGTTAATATCTTTTATCTGAAGATATATACATTCGCAGTAAAAATGAACCAGTAATTAAGGCAAAGACCAACTGGATCAACTTTAGTCATTTGATTTTTTTTATAAATATATATATATTATTAAGTAATTATAAGTAAAAAAGTCTTTTTGGCTATTTTAGGAGGCACATAAATACATCATGTATATTCTGGCCTGTAGTATTTGCCTTAAGTTTATGAAAGGTTAACATGGGAAGCAAAATCTCAAGAAGGTGACCTATTCGGGAATTTTCTGCACTAGCTATGCAAGGGAGCCAGATAACTAGCGCTGCTCTGGCATTAATCCCAGGAACCACTAGCAGTAGTGGGGTGCCACCAATCTAACATGAGCACAGATGCTTCATGACAAACATTATTAGCATGTTCAATGGCATAATGTTCTGGCTGTATTTTGAATGACATTGATTTATTAAATAAATTGTAAATGTATATATAAGAAAGGTAAATAAAAAGTTCACAGTAGTATAAAAAGTTTCAAGAAATACTAGGGAAGTGTATAGTTGCTAAAAGATCTATTTGTACATTGAAAGTTTATTTTGCTCCTAAATTTGACATGGCTAATTAAATAAATTACCAAAGCAGACTACAATTTTTCTTCCTCTCTTGCCTCCACACATCCTGCAGTGGTCAGCATTGACAAATTAATTGGCAAATGAATGAATGAAAGCAAAATATGGTCCTTTAGAAAAGATTTTTATTTTCTTGGCATATAGACATAACTGACATTTGTGCACTACATAGAGCAGCTTAAGACATATCAGAAATGTATTACAATTCACATGTTACAATATCGATAAATATGACCGGTCTAATGTCTCCCTAATTATCTTTGAAAACTTATTTACTATTAAAATACCATAGCATCCTAGTTAAACTGGCAAGTTTATGTCTCATTTTAAAGGGAAAGATTGATTTGGATCAGTCAAAAATCAATGCACAGACCACTATCAAAACAATACCTTACCTAGCATCACTCAAGAATGAAGCATTCTACCTAAATGTGTTTTAGCCAAATAACAGTTTTCCTTCTACAGTCTAAAATTGCTATTTTAACTACTTTGGATGGAATAATGTGTAACATGCCTTCTTAAACTTTAAAATGGACCATGCAGAGTATAACAATTTTTAAATTAATATTCTGCATTAGGAATATGAAACGCTTAGTTTTCTAGTGTAAGCAAATATCCTAAAAGTTTACCAAGGTAGGTCTTTGCCCTACTATAGATAACCCAATATGGCTATATTTTTAGAACTGTCAACTTGTTATTTATTTTTTTGGTCACATTTAATTGTCACCTATTAGTTCTTGCTTTCATTAAATGTTTTCTGTTACTGTTTTTTACCCCCTTTAAGGTAAAAGTTAGGGTACAGCAGCAAAACTACATAAACCTTTGATGAACTAATAGTTCTCTCAAGGAAGGCCATTCCTTTTGCCTCTACAGGTTATATATCGAGCAAAGAAGGAACTGAAGAAGGGAAATTTGGAAAGCAATGTGTTTACAGATAGTGATCAGATTACTATCACAACTGTCCTTAAATTTGTAGGAATTCATCTACTTACTTTAGGTTGGGAAACCAGAAAACTAAGCTAGTTAAAACTATTTCTGTAAGGTCAGCTTTGAAGAAGGGTGTGCAAGTAATAATACAGTAAATTGCAAGAGCTTTCAAGCATGAGTATTTGACAGCTGAAGCATTTATATATTTTTTGCTGCACATAAGTTTCATTTTGCTTGTTTTTCGTTTTTATTTCTCAGCCACAGTTAAGGGTTTTGGTATGTGATCTCTCACTAAGAAAAGTGCTAATGTACCATTATTTTATTACCTATAAATAAACCACTGAATAATATTAAATAGTAATGAAAGGAGTTTTGCAACTACTTTCTTCCAACTGAATGTATAATGATTAAAGTGTTTTCTTGAGGGAAAAAGACAGTAAAAAACCCAAAAAACAAAGACTTCCATCTAGGAAATGAGTAGTACTACTCAAAAATGTCAACTCATATAAATGTTAGAAACCTTATTCCTTTTGTGACATTTTCAGATTTAATTTAAGGTACCTTAACATGCACCTGGTGGTCTAGTGGTTAGGATGCAGTGCTCTCACTCACCACTGTGGCCTAGGTTTTTTAATTAAAAAAAACTTGAATAACTTTTCAATAGTTTTATTAAATTCAAGATAATGATTGAACTTATATCTATATTTTTATTAAGATTGTTCTCAGTGCTAAACCTGTCAGTGTAGGTTTTGGTTAATAGGAAACCAGTATCTACTATGATCTATCAATAGATTTTTTTGTACATAAACTAAAGATAATTTAGTTAAGTTTTTATAAAATTAATATAACAGTTTTTCTTTAAAGTTCTCATAATTTCCACTTAAAAAATGTAAACTATCTCATATAAGGAAATTAGAACTCAAGACTAATGTAACAGAACCGTTTTTAGGAAATTTCCGAATGCTTTGCATTTTTTCCCATATATCCTATGCATCACTAGCATAGTAAGTTATGTTAAATATCCTGTTGGCATTCATTATATTAAAAAAATATTACTATATCAGTGAAAAAAATAAAAGCACATTTTGAACATCTGTGCTCCATTTATGAACATACATTGTAGGTGAAAACTTCCATCATTCAATATTCTTTCAATATTTATTGAATACAGTGAGCAAAGTGCATTCTACACTTCTTAAATAGTGAGAACATTAATGAGCCACAGCCAATTCAGTATGTACTGTGCCTGAAGATAATATATATCACAATTTAAAGATAACTCTCTATTTCATTATTGCATTTTCATATTTTATTTTCACTTATGTACCAATAGATGATTTTTCCTTTTCCAACTCTGAATCTCTAGGCATTGGAACAATACTTACTGAACTTAAAACATTCCATTGATAATTATAGTATTTCTTTTTGATTCAAATAGAAAGCTACCTCTGTAGATTTTTTTTAAAAAACCCCAAAACCAGAAAGATCAATGCTTTTATAATCTTACCTAATTGGGCATCAATTTTATAATAGATAAGATTTGTAAAATGACTTGAGCATGTGCATATAAGGCATTTATGTTATACTATGACCTTGTATTCCATAATACAAGTGATTGCATACTTAATATCCATGAACCAATTATAAATCATAAAGTGTCTCAAGAATAGTAGCAATTGACCAGGCTTGCGTTTCACAGCTAAAAGGACAGTATTGGCCATTTTCATTGGTCAATTCTGGAAGTCCTTTCCAAGGAGATCTGAAAGAAAGAAAAGACATTTTATGAGATATAATCTAATACTTATTAACAAAATAGGCAAGACCTGCTGACTTTTACCTTCTAGTATAGAAAACAATCATATATAGTCATTTACTAAATAAAACAGTATCCTCAAGTTGCACATATAAAGAATTTAGACTGAAATAATTCTTTCATATTCTATCTTTGGGATTTAAGACTTACAAAGGAATTCCTTCATATATTAAAATCATAGAAGAAACTATCATTGAAAGCAATGTATAAATATGGAGACAAATACCCTCTCAGGCATAATTTTATTCCTTTTGGAGTATGTTTATGAGATTAAAATTGTAATTATGCAAGTATATTATATGGGGTTTTGATGAGATTGTAAAACCGAATGAAGTAATGAAGAAACACTAAGAACTACAGTTAGGAAAAAAAATACTATTCTAGAGTACTTTCTACTTTAGAAAAAGCCAATTAATTTCTCATTCTACTGAATAAATTTAGTGTTTATTATGCATTTATTATGTTCTAATACCAAGCACTTTATCTACATTATCTCATTTAATGTTCCTAGTAACCCTAAGATGTAGGTACCATGATTATTCCTATCTATAGAGGGGTAATAGAGATTTACAGAGGTCAAATAACTTGTTCCAAGTCTCCCTGTCAGAATATAGCATTATTAGTATATCAAATTTATTCTTAATTTTGACATAATCCTTTAAATATGAGATATAAATTTATAAAAACCAAAAATTTAGAAATCTGTAATGTTTCTTTTTTAAGTTGGATTGTGGGAACATATTTGTTTCATAATATGCTATTTGTAAATCAGGGCTATGTTACATACACTTTTCTGTAGTTTCTAAATATTTCACAGTAAAAATTGAAAAAAAAAATTCTACTGGATAGAATATCCAGGATATTTTGGATAATAACTAATAACAATATCAGCAGGGTATCATATTTTAAAAAATTGTCATAGAGAAATGAAAAATATAGAAAATATTTGTTTCTAAGTATTCAAGCTACCTCAGACTAAAATGCCAAATTTCTTTTCTTTTCTTTTTTTTTTTTTGAGACAGAGTCTCACTCTGTTGCCCAGGCTAGAGTGCCTAGGTGTCAGCTTAGCTCACAGCAACCTCAATCTCCTGGGCTCAAGCAATCCTACTGCCTCAGCCTCCTGAGTAGCTGAGACTATAGACATGTGCCACCATGCCTGGCTAATTTTTAATATATATACTTAGTTGTCCAGCTAATTTCTTTCTATTTTTTTTTTAGTAGAGACCGGGTCTTGCTATTGCTCAGGCTGTTCTTGAACTCCTGAGCTCAAACAATCCACCCGCCTCCACCTCCCAGAGTGCTAGGATTACAGGCATGAGCCACCATGCCTGGCCTAAAATGCCAAATTTCTGATGCTGGATACCTGGGTACTTGTAATGGGCTGAGTTGTGTCTTCCCCTTAGAATTCATATGTTGAATTCCTAACCCCCAGTACCTCAGAATGTGAACCTATTTGGAAATAGGGTAATTGCAGACATAATTAGTTAAGGTAAGGTCATACTGGAGTAGGGTGGGCCCTAATCCCATATAACCACTGTCTTTATAAACAGGAGAAATCTGGACACAGACATGCATGTGGAGAGAGTGACACATGAAGATGGGAGTTTTGCTGCCACAAGCCACAGAACTACCAGCAGCAAGGAAGAAGGCTGGGAGATATCCTTCCCTAGCACCTTCAGAGGGAGCATGGCCCTGCTTCTGCCTTGATTTCAGATTTCTGGCTTCCAGAACTGTGAGACAATATTTTAACAATTTCTGTTGTTTGTAACTCAGTTCGTGGTGCTTTGTTATGGCAGCCCTAGCAAACTAATATACAACCAAAATTAAGGAACAAAACAAGGTTACAAAACCACTCATATGCTGCTCATAATTAAATCTGGACACAACAGGGAACATACCCATACTGATATAAGGATTTCCCCATTCCTAAAGTGATTAGGTGGGACAGATCAAGCAAGGTCACCACAGCTGGGGGAGAGAGGAGGAAAAGGTAACAGGTGGTATGGAGTGGGATATCAGAGCCCAGGAGGCATGAGGAAGGTGTTCACACCAAGCACTAAGGGTGGAGGTGGTCCAGAACAGGTAATCAGAGCCCAGGTGGCACAAGGGCATCCACCCACAGAGGTGCCTAGTGTGGGGCATTAGGCCCAAACAGGCTGAGCAGAGTCCATGTAGTGGTGACAGCCCAGTGTGGGAAGTAGGTTACTAACTGTTGGAAAAGAGAATTACAGGCCGGGCGCTGTGGCTCACGCCTGTAATCCTAGCTCTTGGGAGGCCGAGGCGGGCGGATTGCTCAAGGTCAGGAGTTCAAAACCAGCCTGAGCAAGAGCGAGACCCCGTCTCTACTATAAATAGAAAGAAATTAATTGGCCAACTGATACATATATAAAAAATTAGCCGGGCATGGTGGCGCATGCCTGTAGTCCCAGCTACTCGGGAGGCTGAGGCAGAAGGATCACTCAAGCCCAGGAGTTTGAGGTTGCTGTGAGCTAGGCTGACGCCACGGCACTCACTCTAGCCTGGACAACAAAGTGAGACTCTGTCTCAAAAAAAAAAAAAAAAGAAAAGAGAATTACAATATGGGAAGGGAGAAAAATAGAATTAAATACTGAGCAACAGATTGGAACTGGCATGAATTCAGGTTTTCAATATATAGAGAGAGACAGAACTACATAGAGATGAAGATATGTGTGCATGCATGTATCTATGTGCATGTATCATGTATGTTCCTTAGCTCTACCTACTGTGGGGCATAGACTATGCCAAGTGCCCACATCTGGCTTCTAAATAATATTTGTCACTATAAAGAACCAGGGCTCCTTCTTGCCTCTGAATTTTTTTTAAAAAAGAAATAAAAACAAAAAGGAACCAGGGTTCCTTAGAGAATTGCCCAATTCCAGGGCTGTGGTCATGAAAGTAAAAGATAAACCTAGAACATCTTGCTGGGCTAGAAGCAAGGACTTCTATATGTGACAAATAGGAAGTAGTGTGGACAGAATTTCTTTCCTGTCTGCTACAAGCAAAGAACTAGGCAGGTTGAGTATGGTGGCTCATGCCTATAATCCTAGCACTTTGGGAGGCTGAGGTGGAGGGAATCGCCTGAGGCCATCAGTTTGAGACCAGCCTAGGCAACATAGCGAGACCCTGTCTCTACAAAATAAAAAAATTAGCTGGGTGTGGTGGCACACTCCCATAGGTATTTGGGAGGCTGAGGTGGGAGAACTGCTTGAGCCCAGGAGTTCAAGGCTACAGTGAGCTATGATTACACTGGTGTACTCTAGCCTGGATGACAGAGCAAGAACCTGTCTCTAAAAAAAAGGTAAAACAAAACAAAAAACGGGACAAAATATATGAAGCAATAATTTTTAAGACATTAAATAGGCAATGAAGAACAGTGATCCCTGGAAATGAGAATCAAATGTAGCAAGCCATATGACTGCTACACTTTACTGCCTTGAGAGAGTTTCCAGGATTTGGTACAGGGAGGGCAACAAAGATGGAGCTTCCTTGAGTTGAATCTGAGAATCTAGGAAGACTAAGGCAGGTACAATTTGCAGGACAGAGTTCCGGAGAGGAGGGAGCTATGCCAAGAAAGAACTCTGAAGATATGCAAAGGGTCCCACTCAAGTATTTGTAGTGTACCGATTAGCAAATTCTTAAGAGAGAACTACTCAAGAATGAAGAGAGAACCATCCAAAAGGATAAGATGAAGCAGTACGTGACACTTCCTTATTCCCACCAGCCAGATTTGAAAACTTCTTAATTTTAGGGACATTGGGTAGAGAACTTAGATGGTTCCTGACTCATTAGTGGAGAATAATTAGTCCTAGACTTTATGCTGTTCTGGTCAGGCTCAACTAAGCTTAAAATCAAGACCTGAAAGGATCAAACTATTTCCAAGTAGTTTAACTGCATTCTAAAACAAAGCTCAAGATTATTTACAGAAATACAAAAAAAAAAAAAAAAATCCAGCATCCAACAGGGTAAAATTTATATCTGGTATCTAATAAAAAAAATACTAGGCAAAGAAGCAGGAGAATGGGACCCATAATAAAGAGAATAAGCCCAAGCAAAACCAATGCAGAAATGAATTAGTGGACAAGTACACCAAAATAGCTACTGTAACTATGTTCCAAATGTTCTAAACATTAAGCAGAAATATGTTAGAGATGAAAAAGACCCAGATAAAACTTCAAGAAATGAAAACTACAATGTGTGAAATGAAAAAAACACTGGATGGAATTGATGGCAGATTATGCATAAGAATGACAGCAGATTTCTTGTCAAAAGAATGTAAGAACTTCAAAGCACAGAAAGAAATTTGTCAACTCTGAATTCCACACATGGTGAAATTATCTTAAAAATGAAGACAAAATAAAAACTTGTCATACTTATATGAATTGAAAAAATTCATCGTGAGGAGGCTCACTCTACAAAACATGATAGAGGAAGTCCTTCAGGCAGAAGGAAAATGATACCAGATGGAAATATGGATAATCCTAAAGATATGAAAAGCACTGGAAATGGCAACTAAGTGAGTAACTACATAAGACTTTTTTCTGTATTATTTAAATATCCTTAAAAGATAACTGTGCGCTTAAACAAAAATAGTAAGCTTGTAGTGTGGGGGTTATAACATGTAAAAGCAAGATGGATGACAATAATAGCACAAAGGCCTTGCGGAACAATATTTTAGGTTTCTTATACTATACTTGAATTGGTATATTACTTGAATGTAAAATATAAAGATGTATACTATAAACCTAATGCAACCTTAAAAAAAAACAAGAATTATAGCTAATTAGCCAAGAAAGGAGATAAAATGGAGTCAAAAATATTCAAAAGAAGTACAAAAAGAGGAAAAAGCTGATAAGGAATAGATAGGATAAACAGAAAACAAACAGATTTAATTGTAAATGGTCTAAATGCTCCAAGGGCAGAGACCATCAGGCTGCATAAGACAGCAAGACCCAATTATATGCTTCTGTGTATAAAAAATCCACTTTAAAGACAAAGACACAAATAAGTTAAAAATAAAAAGATGGAAAAGTAGATACTATGGTAACAACTAATCAAAAGAAATCTGGAATGACTCTATTAATACCAAACATGGTAGATTTTAAAGCAGAGAAATATTACCAATAATAAGGCCATTTTATATCAATAAAGAGGTCACTTTATCATGAGAACATAACCTTAAACATTTATATACTTAATAATATGGTTTCAAAATACATGAGGCAAAAGTTAATATAACTGCATAGAGAAATAGACAATTATAGTAGGAGATTTCAATACTCCTTCACCTACAGTTTAGAGAACAAGTAGACAGAAAATTCCTAAGAAATTTGAACAACATTATAAACCAACTTGACCCAATTGACATTTATGGAATATTCCACCCAATGATGGCAGAATACACATTCTTTTCAACTGCAAATAGGTTAACTAGATAGAAGTATTCTGAGCCATAAAACAACTATCAATAAGTTTAGAAGGATTAGAGTCATACCAAGTATATTCCCTGACCATAATGGAGTTAATTTTGAAAACATTAAGAGAACATCTCTGGAAAATTCATAAATATTTGAAAACTAAATAACACTGTTCTAAATTACCTAAGGGTTAAAGAAAAAATAAATAAAGTGAATAATAAAAAATAAAAAGTGAAAATAAAAAGAAAATAAAAAGAAAATATAAAAAGTGAATACAGTATTTTCAACTGAATGAAAATAAACACAACATATCAGAAGCTATGGGATGCTACTAATTTAGTACTTAGTGGGGGATTTATAGCATAAAGCACCTATATTAGAAGAGAAGAAAGGTATTAAATCAATGACCTCAATTTCTAACTTAAGAAACTAGAAAATGAAGAACAAATTAAACCTAAAATAAGGAGAAGAAAGGGAATTATAAAGGGTGGAATAGAAATCAATAGAAAACAGAAAAAACAACAGAGAAAAATCAATGAAACCAAAAGCTGGTTCTTTGAGAAGATATACAAAATTGATAAAGTTCTAACCAAGCAGATCAGAGAAAAAGGAGAGAAAATACAAATTACCAATATTAAGAATGAGAATGGTGACGTCCCTACAGATTCTACAGATAATGAAAAGATGAATAATTCACTTTAGATAAAACCAGTTGTTACAAGTATTTTTTATCTATCTTCTCATGTAAGTTCAACAGCAACTAATGAGACAATATTATTCTCATTTTATAGATGATGAAATTTATTTCAGAGAGGTTAGATAACTTGCTTAAAGTCATAAGTAAAGTAATCAGCAAGGACAGAGGTTGAAATCTAATCTGAACCCAAAGCTCATACCTGAAGCTACTATGCTATCAAACGCAGCATACAAAGAGACAGTAATAAATAAAAATGGAAAGGTAGTTTGAGAAAAGATTGTGGGAACTAAGGTATGTGGATTTCTTTCTGTAGGCAATGGGGAATTACTAACAATTTCTAAACATAAGATTAAAATTGTGAGAGTTATATTTCAACAAAATTAATCTGGGGTAATATGACAAGGTAGATAGAGAGGACACTGAAGTGTGAGGCTACTGCCTACTCCAGAGAAAGGTTCTGAGTTACAAATTGGGAAGTGGGAACAGAAAAAAAAAAGGTGAGCTCTTCGAAGGTAGTAGTGAGACAATCAAGTCTTGATAACTTATCTGGATGTTCTGAGGAGGTAATGAAGAAAAATTATAAAGTTGGAGCTTGAAGAACATGAATAATGGCAATACTATAACAGAAATGGAAACTATAGTGAGAAAAAACATGGGAAAATGAGTGATGGCAGAAGGACATCTAAGGTGTAAGAAGTTCATCAGGAGGCCGGGCGCTGTGGCTCACGCCTGTAATCCTAGCTCTTGGGAGGCCGAGGCGGGCGGATTGCTCAAGGTCAGGAGTTCAAAACCAGCCTGAGCAAGAGCGAGACCCCGTCTCTACTATAAACAGAAAGAAATTAATTGGCCAACTGATATATATATATAAAAAATTAGCCGGGCATAGTGGCGCATGCCTGTAGTCCCAGCTACTCGGGAGGCTGAGGCAGAAGGATCACTCGAGCCCAGGAGTTTGAGGTTGCTGTGAGCTAGGCTGACGCCACGGCACTCACTCTAGCCTGGACAACAAAGTGAGACTCTGTCTCAAAAAAAAAAAAAAAAAAAAAAAAAAAGAAGTTCATCAGGTAGTTGAAAAGTAGAACTGAAGCTTGTGAAAGAATCTGAAATTATCTGAATAAGTGAAGATATGAAATGAGATGAAATATACAAGAGGGAATATAAAATATAAAAGAAAGGAATATGAAGGACAGATTTTTGGAGAATGAATATATTTAGGTGTTAGGAAGATAAGCCAGTAAAAAGAACACAGCCTAGGGAGCCAGACTGCCTGGAGTTTAGTAAGAGCTCTCCCAAATTACCTGCCATTTGACTTTGTACAACTTACTCAACCTTCTAGATAATTAATGATAGCTCGTATCTGAGTTAGTATCTTGGCCATGTTACATATATTAATTTATTAATCCCACAAACAATCCTAGCTTATCCATTATCAGATGAGGAAACTAAGGCTTAGAGAAGTAACTTCTCCATGTTCACATAAGATAAAAAAAGTAATAGTAGCTATTTTATATACTTATTTAGATTAAATGAGGGATTTTATATACATACATTTAGAACAATGCCTAGAACATAGTAAGGGCTCCATAAATATTATTTATTATTATGACAGTTGTTACTGTTATTAGGTAAACAAGTGAAACCTAATGCTATAGATAATATAAAGTTTTTCTGGAAAAGAGGAGAAACCAACAATGTTAAATACAATAGCCAGGTCAACGAAGAGAACTGGAAGGAAGTTATGGGATCTTAGAAACAGAAGAGATCTTGTTGAGGGGCTTCTCCAGAGTATTGAGGGCAGAAGCAAGACTGAAAGTGGTAATGACTAAGTGGGTGGTCAGAAAGTAAAAGGAGGCCAGGCGTGGTGGCTCATGCCTGTAATCCTAGCACTTTGGGAGGCTGAGGCGGGTGGATCCCTCAAGGTCAGAAGTTCGAGACCAGCCTGAGCAAGAGGGAGACCCCGTCTCTACTAAAAAAAACAGAAATAAATTAATTGGTCAACTAAAATATATATATAGAAAAATTAGCTGGGCATGGTGGCAGGTGCCTGTAGTCCTAGCTACTCGGGAGGCTGAGGCAGAAGGATTGCTTGAGCCCAGGAGTTTGAGGTTACTGTGAGCCAGGCTGATGGCCTGGCACTCACTCTAGCCTGGGCAACAAAGTGAGACTCTGTCTCAAAAAAAAAAACAAAAAAAAACAAAAAAGAAAACAAGAAAGTAAAAGGAATTAGGAGGTTACTGCTATGGGAAGTTTGTGCTGGAAAGACAATGACAGGACAAGGTTTGATATAGTAACAGTACAAAGGCCCATTTTAAGATGGGCCAATAAATATCTTTGTAGCTTAAGAAGGAAAGATTGAAAGAGGATAATTACTAAAGCAAGGTTGGTCATGGAACAGGTGTGAAGGGATGAGATCATGAGTAAAAGTGGAATGATCCCTGGAGTGCCAGATATTCATTCTTTTCATGGTCAAAGGGAAGAAAGAGAAAATAAATGCAAATAATGAGAAATACTATAGGACAATGAAGAACAGGATATAAGAATGTTCATATCACATTGACTCAGATTCAATCTCTAGATGAGGTAGTAGAATCATGGTACGGTTGGGTTTTCTATGACTATATTTAAGCTAATGGAGTCAAACTTTGATACAACATTTACGATGGTAGAAGTCCCTTGTGTGCTTGCAAGACAGTGGATAAAATTATTCTGCTTATACATAATTACTCTGAACAATAAGACATAGATATATTTAGGTATAATCTAGGATTTGAGAAATTAAGATAGCCTTTGACTGAATTTGTGCTATCTTATAAATATAACTCTGACACTTGAGCTGCTAATAATTAGGACAAAGGAGGTGAGAAATGGTTCTTGAAATAACAGTCAAAACACAAACTTTGATATTGTAAAGTATTTCTGAAGATTATTTGCTGATTATCTTTGAATCAATTAACTCAAAAGGCCCAGCCTGAGTAGTTTGTTTTAATATCACCTTTACTAGTTTTATTTTTATTTTTTTTTTAAACTTGAGTGGGGGGGTAGGGTGTCTTCCGGTGAGGACTGGAAAACCTACTAGACAAATTCTAAAAGAGCTGTAACACTACTAGTTTGATTTTTAAAAAATTTTTTTAATTAGAATTTTTTTCACTTATTTATTTTTTTAAAAGTACTTTAAATGTTTGTATCTACCCTGTGCTAACCGTATCTAAAAATATCAGCTAAGTTTTAAAAATCAAAGACTATTCCATATGTGTAAGTCATACAATATCAAGTCTTCAACTTCAAATAAATAAATAATAAGGGAAGGTGAAAATTACATGATAAAACTCATTCTATTAAAGAGTATAGTTTTCAAATTTCATTGGATACCTAGGAGATACAGAAATGAATTCTCAGGAAATTTTATTTATCTAATATCTAATAAATTGGCTAAATACTAGTTATGGAAATTACATGCTCCTGATGACTTACCTCTCAAGATGAACATAATGTCGGGAAAGAACGTTTTTAACCAAAAATATAGTGTTTGCATTAGTTTCCGGACCCAGTAATCTGGAAAAATATAATTTTGCACGAAGAAAATATCCAACAGGCCACAGCCACTCCTAAAAAGATGATTTCAAAGAAAAGAAAAAAAGAACTATGAATATCTAAAATTATGTGAAAAATAATTTAAAATGAAACCTCAGAGGTAAGAAATTAAATTCTTACAGGTCCTTGGTGATAATTGAAGCCTTTAGCAAGATTGTAGTTGTCATTGTCTAAGGCATTGTCATAAATTCCACAGTAAACCATATCACTGCAAAATGATTGAAATTTAAGTTAAATAAAAGATCAGACATTATAGAAAGCATTAGAACAATTTCTATAGCAAAGGTAAGAGAAATAATAAAATTATTTCGTCATACCATCTATAGAATAAGCTGAGCATTAGTAAATGATCTATTTAAATTTCAATTAGTATATACTGAGTTTAGAGGACTTTAACAATGTGTTAGAGAATGATTAACAGATACTGGCTAATGAAAAAAAACATAAGCTATTCAGGCATCTTGCCTTCAAGGAGTTAGCCTGACACTAAATATTGGTTGGTTTAAAGTCAATTATTTCACTAGATCTTTAATAAATTTTGTATAATAATTAAAATACAATGATTTGAGCTAATAAACATGCTTCTCCATGAAGTTATTTAAAAATTAAAATTGGTGTATTATCAGATTACAAACAGCAATTTTGTAATACACATTGCTATAATACACAGAATTTATAATATACATATAAGCTAAACAATATTACAAACTTAGTTTTGACCAGTGGTTCCTAACTCCTCCGAAAATGCGGAGAACATATCAGAATGTAGACAAGAATACACATACAAAATTTTGCATCTCAAGACTGAAATGTGTACACAGTAAAGTAGGAAAAGTCTACAAAAATTGCAGGGAATGGGGTCCTATCATCTATTGATATAGAACAAATTGATGATGAGTATCAAACTTTCAGAAAAAAGTTGGAAAAAAACAGGTCATTAGAAACTCAAGAAAAAACGAAGTTAGAAAAGACAAGCAATATGGCATACACAATCATAAGATAAAAACAAAATTATTTTTTAAGTAAAAAGAATGGAATAATTACATAGAAAGGATGGAGAGGAATAGTGGTGAGGTGAGAACAGAATTAAATCCTCATCTGTCATCACAAAAAGTAAACAAATCATGCCTAATATTCAGGCATGATAGAAAATCGTAAAATAGCTGCATACACGCATTGTTTAGAAATATGGAAGGAACTACTAGGAGAAACACCTTACAAAATTGCCTCTGAGGAGTAGAATCGAGGGTGGGGAAATGTGGCAAGAAATTGAAATTTTTTATGTAATTTCTTCTAGGTATGTGCATGTAAGGTCAAAATTGATACAAAAGTGCACAGAAAAGCCTGGGCTTTTCTGTGCACTTTTCATCACAACCATCTTGTGATGCTTATCTACAGATAAAGAGATTTTAAGAAATCTTACTTTTTCCTTTATATGCATCTGTACTTTCCAATGTATACAATAATCATGTATTACAATCAGAAAAAATAGGCATTAGAAAATATTCATTACATACTAATTTTATAAATTTAAAACTTTTTCATTGATTATTAAATATAAAGCTAAAAAGCATTTTGAATACTGATGCTTAATGAAGATATAGAAGATGTTTTTAAAAACTCAGTTTGAATGTAATTTTAGAGATGTTATTGTTAAGCAAAAAAATTATGGTTGATGTCAATGTATTTGGATTAAATATAATGTTAACATTCTTAATTCTTATATTCCAACTTACTCTGGATCTAAAGTTTTCATGCCAAGGGGACCAAGCAGTTTTTTCTCTGCAATCTCCAAAGCTTTCCATGCTTTTTCTACAGTAAAGAGCTCAGGGGCCTAATGAATGTTAAAACCAAACATACAAATGTTTAAGGTCACAGAAGAATTAGTTCCCATCCACACAAACTATTCATAAACTTGGAAAAAAATAAAAATTATTTAAAAATCCAGTGTGAGTCAGAATTTGAGTGCAGATGCCTAACCAGATCTAATCCTATGAGCTTTGTGGTTTTTGGCCTTAGAAGTTAGGAAAGCTCTTAGAGGTGATTATTTCCTTGTGCCACTTCAAAAAAGTTACCCAGCTCCAAAAGGAAGTTGCCACAGCTACTCTGAAGGCAGAATATACCTAAACTTGTCTAATTCATTCTTTAGAAGATTTACAATAGCTTTCTTTAAGCATATCTGGTGCCCATTTGTTGCTTCTAGGGTCATAATCAAATACAGAAGAACTTAGTCAACAAGTATTCATTTACTCCAATAACTTGAGTAAATTTACCTGTGATGTGGAGAAGGAGCCGACAGTATTGTTGACCAAGAATCTGCAATAATTTTAATGATTAAATGAAATCAAATGCATACTGAACTGAAGCTATCTTTGTGTACCTTTGCATTTTTCATTCTACTATAATTTATAGTTCTATGTTTAATACACTTCTTGACAAAGAGGAAACAGCTAGGCAGGCATGGAAGAATACAGGCCTTCTCTATTTTACTATCCTTATAGTTTAAAGTATAGATAAAAAATGAGAGAGTCTAGAATTCTTGGCTAGATAGAACTAATTACATTACTGTAGAACTAATTACAAAGGAAATAGAACGTGAATTTAAGCTACCCACTTTAATTCACTTGTTCAGAGCTTTCCATCTAGCATGCTGAGGCACTGCTTGTGGCACAGGTGGCTCGAAATACAGACACCTTCAGTTTTCAGGGTATCTGGGTGAGGCCTGGGCTAACTGGGGCAGCTGGATCTGGCACAAGCAGCCTAGTCCATTTAGCCCAGTGTGCTCTAAAAATATCATTCTCTAAGTGTGCTATGATGTGAAAAAACACTGGGAAACACTTCATTAGTTATCATCCATTATATTCTATTTTTTGCTGAATACTATAGGCTAAATGTGATATGCATAATACTTTATTAATTAGAAAAGACTATCCAGTAGGCAATACCCTACTTTTTAGTAATTAAGTGAATTAGAAAACAAGTGGGAATAAAGAACTAAGTAAAACTCTACCACATTTTTTTGAAATTAAAAATTAAGGAACAAATCACGTACCACAACCATTGCTATGGTAAAATTAGGCCTGAGTTGATAGTCACACCAAGGACTTGAAGCTCCATAACTATCTTTGTATATGCCACGTTTGTGAACCAGATTTGGATGCTTTTCATTTAAATCTGAAGGGTCTTCTGAAACATGAAACAGCTTTTCAAAGTTGTCTTGTATTCTTCTGTTCCACTCATCATATGAGACTCTCACAATCTTTCCTGAAAAATAAGTTTTAAAGATTCAAAGCAATTTACATACCTAGTTATCGCCAAAGAGTAATATTTAATTAACTTACTCTTACCTACTATAATAGAAGGCAATAAATTACCTAGTTTTGAAAATGTAGCACATCTGAATTGAGATGTGCTATAAATGTAAAATATACACTGGATTTCGAGGACTTAGCACCACCCAAAAAGAATGTAAAATAGATCATGAATCATTTTATATTGATTGTGTTGAAATAATATTTTACATGCATTGAGTTAAATATCTTATAATTTCACCTGTTTCTTTTTTGTTAGATGTGGGTATTAGAAAATTTAAAATTATGTGTGTGATTCACATTATACATATTGTGCAGCATTGTTCTAGAAAAAGAATTAAAGAAAAAAAGAGATGTAAAAATTTCAAAATTGCTCACAGAATTGCTTATAATCATACTGAGGAAAAAGAGAAGCACAATAAAGGCAATAACTATGCTGCTTTTCTTATGTCAGTTCAAAGTTGCTATAAAAATGTGGTTAGAAACCAGATTTGTGACAATTTTTCATATTAGTAAATTAATGGTTTTTCTTCTCTATTCATCTCAAGGACTTTCTAATATTAGTTGATTGAATCAAATGATGATTACATAGGCTGTGCATACAGACAGTACATTTGAAGTTTCTTTGTAAATAAAATGAACAGCATACCATGTCTTTTAACTGTGACTTCATGATAAGGGAAAATATTTTTTTTGGATAATTCCAGCAACCAACGAACAGCAGATTTACTCAGGCCCACAATTTCCACAGCAGACCCATCTCTAAAATTAAAAAATAAATTTTATTCTCTAAGTTGGAGTCATTTAAGCATTAAAGTAAATTCAGCAAACAATTTTGATGAATCATATAATTATTATATAATAAACCAACTATCTCTCCAAGTAATCCTCACTTTATAAGAATGTATATTGTATAAGAAATCTCTCCTCATACTATTTTGCCATTGTCTACCTTCCTAACATCTTTTAAAAATTCTATGATGTAGAATGGAGATTATGGAGTAAAAGGAGATGGCAGTTGGAAAAAGATAGGAGTAGAGTGCCAGAGAATACTGAGAGCACGAGAGAAAAGAGAGTAAACCTGGTATATAGTGCTGGAGAAAGCCAGGGGAGGTGGGGACATTAATTTGTTTATTTTTTAAATTTTTTTATTTTTTTGGCTAAGTGGTTTCTTGGCATAGAGACATCAATGTAAAAGCTCATTTTTAAGGAAAATAAAAGGGAAGTACAAGATCTAATAATGTACCAAAATTAAACAGGGTTTTAAAATAATTTGCAAAGCACGTAAAGATAGTAACTTAAATTATTTTTTGGAGAATTCCAACTGAAGATAAAATTTAGAATAAGAAAGTAGCGTCTCAGCTTAATATACAGTATCAGAAGCTGTTTTCTGATAGCTTCTGATAATATTTTCTGATAGCTTCTGATACTGTATTAAAGCATTTAAAGTCATAACAACAAAAATGTTTTAAATGACAAATGCTAGAAAAAATTAGGGGGAAAAGGGTTCAAGAAGTGAAAGGATTTCATAAAAGACAGAACAATGGGTTGTTTTCCATGCTTGCATAATGAAATGTTTGCATTGAAAGCAGTTCAAGTTAAGAAAATGTCTTGGCTGGGTACAGTGGCTCACACTTGTAATTCTGGCATTTTGGGAGGCTGAGGTGGGAGGACTGCTTGAGGCCAGGAATTCAAGACCAGCCTGGACAACATAGTGAGACTCTGCCTCTTATAAAAAAATAAAAAAATTATTTGGTATTGTGGTGTGTGTTTGTAGTCTTAACTACTTGGGAGGCTGAGATGGGAGGATCCTTTGAGCCCATGAGGTTAAGGCTATAGCAAACTATGATTGTGCTACTATACTCTAGCCTGGGCGACTGAGTTAGAAACTGTCTCTTAAAAAAAAAGAAAATGTCTTAACTACTGGGATAATGAATTATAAAACTTTCTTTTGAGGTGCTTATAGAGAATCAACCCATGAGAACTTCCAGGACAGAATAGATAGCTTTACTTGGTAACTTATACCAAGAGGACTGTGTCTGTATAACGAGGGAGAGGAAGGGATGATGGGAAGGGGAAGTAGGAGGGAGGGAGGGAGATTCTGATTTAATGTGGCAAGTTTATGGCTAATAGAATAAAAGATTATACAAGTATGTGCTTTTTAAAAAGGGACTAATTATATATGTGCTATAAAATAAACACTACCTTGGAGTGGCTGGGATTCCTCTGTTTCTAGCTCTATCACTTTCTCCCATTTTATCCATCCATGTGCCACAATTTAATCGATTTCCTCCATAAACAAATCCTGTTTCTTCATCCACCCCTGCAGTTATATTAAAACCTAAAAAAGCAAAATAACACATTTATGAAATAAAATGTTTTATAATTATATGCTATATGTAGCATATAAAATAAATATTTTTATTTAAAACATTTATAAAACTTTAAAGGAATACAATAAACTAGACCAACCACTCTGAAGCTCAATTTAGTGATACCTTAAAAGTTGAAGATATGTATATTTTACCACATAGTAATCTCATTTCTGTATATACTCTACAGAAACCTTTATTTTTGGGCAAATGGGGATGTATACAGGATATTTATTGCCACATTGCTTGCATTAACAAGAAAACTGCTCACTAGAAGAATGGATAAACACTGTGGCTTATTCATACAATGGTAAACTATACCATTTAAAATTAATGAACTAGATTATTACATGTTCCAAAATGAATAAATCTCCAAAGCAAAATGATTGAGTAAACAAGTTGCAAAAGGATATGTATAATAAGATACCTTTTTTGTAAAAGCTTAGTTATGGATAATACTAATATATACAACTATGTATGTTTATATGGCTAGGCCTAATATATTTGTGCAGAATTTTAAAACAAATTCATTATATATAGTATATATGTTATAGTATACTGAATATATACTACATAATATATAAGTAATTTACACATATGCAAACACACATAAATACATAAGGCATTATACAAAAACTTCTGGTTATGGACAAGGGGAGAAGACTCATTTCTTCCTGTTCTTCCTAAGTACAACAAAAATCCCTGAGTGTAACACAACAGACTATCATAAGAGGACTCTAAATGTGTAAAGAGGAAGGCAGATTGGCTAGAAATGTGAAGACTTGAGGAATGACAGGGTAGTGAGTTCCCTGTTTTTTTTTTCTTTTTATTCCTCTATATCCCAGTTTGGATGTGATGTTGCCCTGGAGAAGCAACCCACAACCTCCAACAGGTGCTGACAAAAAGGTCCAAGAAAAACATACTTACTTGGAAAGGAAAGTAGTACCCCAACCAGACAGAAACTTTTATGATAACATTCACCCTATCCCAGCCGAACACCATGTGTGTTCAGACTCCCTGGAATGTTAGTGGAGACTGAGTGCACGTTGGGACTCATGTCCCCCATCTGGTGGTAGCAGATGGCCCAGGGCAGTGCTCCCCTCCCTTACTGATGTGGTGCTGGAAGAGACCAAGTGGGGAGTCTGAACTTCTACCCCAACCTGGCAGTAGCAGGTGGCCCTGGGGCAGTATGACAGCAGCATGCAGCCCAGTGTGGTGTTTCCCTCCCCTGCTGATGTGATGTTAGCAGAGACTGAGTGGGGAGCATGGGATTCCACTTGCACTCAGTGAGAGCAAGTAGTTTAGAACAGTGTTCCCTTCTCCTGCCAGCATGTTGTCAGCAGAGACTAAGAGGGAAGTGTGAACTTCCATGCTCTGCCCGGCAATGACACAGGGGTGTCGCCCTCTATGGTCAGATGTTTTTTTGCAAGCATGCCAAGACTATTAAGTGGAAAGGACCATCTTTTCAGCAAATGGTGCTGGGAAAACTGGATATCCACATGCATAAAAATGAACTGGACCTTTACATCATATGCAAAAATTCGCTCAAAATGGATCAAAGACCTAAATGTAAGAACTAAAACTATAAAATTCTTAGGCAAAAATACAGGGCAAACCTGACATTGGATTCATGACAAAGATTTCTTGCATATGGCACAAAAGGTACAGGCAACAAAAGAAAAAATAGATAAACTGGATTTCATCAAGATTAGAAACTTTTGTATGTCAAGGGACACTTTTAAGCCAGTGAAAAGACACCCCACAGCATGGGAGAAAATATTTGCAAACCATAGCTAATAAAAATTTAAAATCCAGAGTATACAAAGAAACTTATAACTCAACCATAAAAACCCGAACAACTAAGTTTAAAAATAGGCAAAGGACATGAATAGACATTTCTCCAAAGACGATATATGTATGACTGTTAAGCACATGAAAAGATGCTCACCATCACTGAGCACTGAAATGCAAATTAGAACCATGAGATACTACTGCATACCCATTAGGATGGCCACTATCAAAAAATCAGCAAATAATAAATATTGGTGAGGATGTGGCAAAATGGAACCCTTGTGTGCTATTGGTGGGAATATAAAATGGTGCAGCCATGGTGGACAGTTCCTCAAAAAGGTCAACAAAGAATTATCATGTGATACAGTAATTCTACTTCTAGGTATACCCAAAAGAACTGAAAGTAGGGACTCAGACATTTATACACCAATGTTCACAGCAGCATTATTCATCATAGCCAAAAGGTAAAAACAACCCAAATGTCCACTGATGAATGGATACACAAAATGTGGTATATACATACAATGGAATATCATTCAGCCTTAAAAAGGAATGAAATTATCATATATATGATAAGGGGTTAATATCCAGAATATAAGGAACTTCTACAACTCAACAACCAAAAAACCAAATGACCCAATTAAAAAGTGGGCAAAAGAATTGAATAGATAATTCTCCAAAGAAGACCTATAATTGGCAAACAAGCATATAAAAAGATGCTCAACATTGCTAATCATTAGGGAAATGCAAATCAAAACCATAATGAGATATCACCTCACATTTGCTAGGATCATTACTACCAAAAGAGCACAAAATAACAAGTATTTATGAGGATACAGAAAAATTGGAACCCTTGCACACTGTTGGTGGGGATGTGAAGGGTATAGCTATAATGGAAAACATTATAGAGGTTCCTCAAAACATAAGAAATAGAATTACCAGATGATCTAGAAATTATACTTCTAGATATATATTCAAAAGAACTGAAAACAGGATCTTGAAGAGATATTTGCATACCCATGTTCACTGCAGTATTATTCACAAGAGCCAAAAGGTGGAAGTGATCCAAATGTCTATTGACAGATGAATGGATAAAGAAAATGTAGTATACATACAATGGAATATTATGCAGCCTTACAAAAAGGAAATTCTGTCATATGGTACTCTGTGGATGAACCTCAGCATTATGCCAAATGAAATAAATCAGTTACAAAGGGACAAATACTGGGGGGACAAATGAGTATGATTTTACTCATTTGAAGTACCTAAAGGAGTCAGAATCATAGAAAGAGAACGTAGAAAAGTGGTTGTCAGGGACTAGGGGGAGTGGGGAGGGAGGAGGAACTAGCATTTAATGGGTATAGAGTTTGTTTTGCAAGATGAAAAAGTTTGAGGAATCCGTTGCATAACAATGTGAATATACTTAACACTACTGAACTTAAAAATGGTTAAGATGGTAAAATTAATGTTATGTGTTTTTTTCTCACAATAAGAAACTCAAAAAAGAGAAATGAAATTCTGACACATGCTACGACATGGCTGAACCTTAAAAGAATTATTCTAATACTGTATAACTAGCATGTATCAATAATAAAAAAAAAAGAATTCAGAAAGAAATTATACTAAGTGAAATAAGCCAGATCCCAAAGGGGAAATATTTATAATCCCACTTATCTGAGGTACCTAGAACGTTCAAATTAACAGAGAGAGAAACTGGGGCTGCGAGAGGGGATAATGAGGAGCTACCGTTCACTAGGTAGAGTTTCAGTTTGGGAGGTTGAAGAAGTTCTAGAGATGGATGGTGATGATGGCTGCACAAAACTCTGAATGTACTTAAAGCAACTAAATTTGTATACTTAAAAATGGCTAAAATGGTCAATTTTATGGTAAAATGATGAATATACACATGTGTATTTTACAATAAAAAAAAACTTCAATAGTCAAAAACCCAGCACTCTAATTAGAAAATGGGTGAAAGACATGAACTGACATTTCAGCAAAGGGTGGAGATGGATGGGAAATAAGCACATGAAAAGATATTCAACACCATTAGCTATTAGGGAAATGCAAATTAAAACCACAATGTGCAGTGGTCTATGCAACTAACAGCTTAAAAAATGTGGTAACACCAAAAACTGTTGAGATGTGGAGAAACAGGATATTTCCAGTTGGTGGGAATTTAAAATGGTACAACCTCTCTGGAATAGTTTGGCAGTTTCTTATAAAATAAAACATGTATTTATTACATGACCCGATCCCATTCTTGGGCATTTATCTCAGAGAAATGAAAACCCATGTGTCACACAAAAACCTGTATATGAATGTTCATAGTACCTTTATTTATATTAATATTAGCCAAAAATGGAAACAACCTGAATGTCCTTCAGTGGATGAATGGTTTAATAAACTCTGGTATATATGCATAAAAAGAAATACTGTTCAGCAAAAAAAGGGAATAAACTATTGATACATGCAACAACTTGGATGATCTCAAGGGCATTATGCTCAGTGAAAAAAAACAATCTCAAAAGGTTATATACTCTATGATTCCATTTATATTACATTCTCAAAATGGTAAAACTGTAGAGATGCAGAACAGATTAACAGTTGCCAGGGACCAGGGGTAGGGGTGAAGCAGGTAGGTATGACTATAAAGGGGCATACAAAGATATTTGTGATGGCAATTCTGTATCTTGATTGTGGTCATAGGGTCAAATTGCATGGAACTACACACTCACACACACACACACACACACACACACACAAACAAGTTAATGTAAAAACTGGTGAAAACTGAAAACACCATACTAATGTTAATTTCCTGATTTTGATTCTGTACCATAGTTATATACAGTACCTCCATTTGAAGAAGCTGAGTGAAAGGTTCAAGATATTCTATGTATCATTTTTGCAACCTTTATGAGTCTCTAATTCTTTCAAAATTACAAAATTAAAAAAAAACTACAGGCATATAAAATGATACATGCTTTACAAAATAAATATACAACAAACCCACTGGACTGGTTCTCTAAGAAATTTTATCTTTCCTCTAGAAATTATAAACTAAGATCAGGAACTGTTAATTTTTTTCACTGTTATATCCTGAGGGTTTGCACACAAATAAATATTTATCAAGTAAACAAATAATCACAAGGTTTAATTTCACATCAGTAAATCTTTAGAATGTAGTTAAATGGGGAATAAAATAGGGAATGGGGAATAAAATGAAATAAATTATTATTAGCTTTGCATTGGCTGGTAATGAGAGTATGTCATAAGATGACGTTAAAAGAAGTTAAAGCATATTTATTTTAATTCTATATATAAATAATCCTTTTAACAAAAAGTACTTTATAAGAGCCTAGGCTATAGACACAGAGACCATGGATGAAATCCTACCTCTGCCACCTAGTAGCTGTGTGATTCTGAGAAAGCTACTCTGCTTCAGTCTTTTCATTTAGTAAAAATGGAAACAATATAACTCATTCTCAATGTTCTTGGGAATGTTAAATGGGAATAACATAGGCAAAGTAGTTATGATAATGCCTAGCACTTAGAACTCGGTTAATGGCAAGTATTATGATTATAAATGCAACTACCAAAATTACCTTTCAAACTGGCTAACAAAAAGATAAGAAATTTTATCTTTCCTCTAGAAATTATAAACCAAGATCAGGAACTGTTAATTTTTTTCACTGTTATATCCCAAGGGTTTGCACACAAATAAATACTTATCAAGTAAACAAATAATCACAAGGCTTAATTTCACATCAGTAAATCTTTACAATGTAGTTAAATTTATGTACCTTCATCCTTCATGTTTCGATCTATCTGTGGACCGGCATTCCTTTCTCGGAACTGTATGCCCTGCATGTGTCTTTGCATAGTTTCCTGTATTACTTCAAACAATGGTTGATCCTGTTTGGGATATAATGGATGTTACCTCTGTTAGAAATTACATTTCTCTTATCTTCCCCCAAATCCTATAATTGAAATGATATGAAAACATATATTTTCCTTTGGAGGTAAAAATAAGGATCAGGATGTGGCTGAGGAAAGAAGTAGCTCCTATACACCACATGATACAGTTTGGCATCCTAATAACATCAATAGTTTTGGCTATTCATGTCTATGATGTGAAATAATTTATAATTTTGCTGATACATAAAAACCAATCTAGGGAGCTTATATAGTTTCTATTAGAGTGAACTATACAGCTAATAAATGAACCTAGCTTATCAAAATGCTGAACCCATTTTAAATTGGCATTGCTAGTCTTATAATGTGCATCTATAAGTAATGTGGATAAACAGTGTGTGAAAGGGGGATCTCAAATTTGAGGATCTATGATGACATTGGAAAATATCCCCAGTGAATGCAGAGGCCATTTTCTTTACCCAAATAATTAATAAATGTGATATTCAGGATGACATATACGGAACTATATAATAATATTCTAAAAAATAAGGTAAAGAATGTTAAGCAAAAGTAAAATGTTTAGAGTCCTTATATGTTTATTATCTCATTTAAAAAAACTGAATAAAATGAAAACTCTATCATATAAAAATTCTACTAGTAATTATAAAATTAAGAAGCTATGGAAAATTTTCTTGGACAAACTGTGAGAAAATAAATAGTTATATATAAAATAAATATTTGCCTGATAGCATGAGCCGATATTCACTATAGCTGAAATATCAGTCAATAATAGAAGACAGGTAAAAAAATTATTTTGGATGTTTTTTGAATACTTCCTGATATAAATAAATGTCATGGGGACACGAGTATATGCTAACCTTGAAGAGGTTCACATAGATATTATACCATCCCCCTACATTCATATATACCAAACAAACTATAATATAAAGACAGACCAGGAGTAGAAAAAGTACAGTATCATTATTGCATATTCTTAAGGAAAAAAAACACTAAAAAATGTGTCCATTCTTCACTGTTCATAAGGAAAGCTCTAAACTTGCTGGACTGTTAGTCAAGGTTCTCCATAACCTGCTTCACCCTTTGTGTTATCTCTCACTGTCCTACAGTGACCTGAACACAAAGCCAAAGCAGACTGTACAGTGTGTCCCCTAAACAGTGCTTCGGTCCATTACGTGCTTTATTATTCCTTCCATCTTTAATGTTTCTCCACAACTTCCTCCATCTCTCCTGAAATCCCACTCACCTTTTAAGGCTCATTTAGGTGAACTTTTAGGTACTTTACAAAGTTCTCCTTGAGACCCACCTGCTAGATTTCTCTCTCGCTTTTAAGCAATTACATAGCACTTCCTCTATACCTTTTTGCAATGATCACATTTATGTACACATCATCTTTTTACCATGTTGCAAGCTCTTTAGGCAAGGAGCAAGTCTTATTTCTGTGATGCCTAATAGTACCAGCAGGTGCTAAATAAATACTGATATTTGAATAATTCTTAAGATTAGGATTCTTAATTATATTTATTTTTATGTTAGAAGCTAAAAGTTATTTTTCAGGAAAATATTATTTGAAGAAATGATCATTACCAGTGTGCCAGCAGGCAAAGGAGCAGAGTCATCTGTAGGATACATTCTGGATACTGGGCACTTGAGAATGTCTACACCATTTGGAACCATTTTACAGTAATCCTGAATACACTGTAGCCACCACCACACAGCATCCCGGCAATTGTATCTGGCATAAGTTCCTTCACCAAGGAGATTAGGAATAAGACCATGCCTCAGGGTACCAGCAAATGCTAAAATAATATTCCTAAAATAACAGAATAAGGTGGATCACTTGAAATGAAAACAAACACTTAAAATATCTAAGACAAAAGTCAGTCACTACTGGTGATGATATTATAGATGCATTTTCTCTCCTGCCCTATTTCTTTATATTTTCATGTAGAAAGTAATCATAATATGATAGAACAAGCAGTGAACTAAAGTCAGAAACCTAGATTCTAGCCTAGGATTTTTCTCTAACAACCTGTGTAACTTAACCTCTCTGGTACAGTTTTTTTCATCTGTAGAGTGAGGTATGGGACTCTACTTTTGAAATCTGTGGTATTTCAAAATCTAAGTAACTACTAAATATGAACTTTATTATTTTAAATAGAAGAAACCACGTGCAAAACATAAGAAAATAAATTGGTATAAGCTGACGGTAAAAAACATAATTCATGGTTAAAAACTGGTAGAAGATAGCTTATCTCTTAAAGTATTATTCTATTATTATATATCAAATGACAACTTATTTTGTAAGAGAGCATGGCATTTTAGAAAAAGCATGAGATTGAGAAATAAGAAGGCTGAAGTCTAAATCCTAGCTTTGCCATCTTGATAACCTTGGAAAAGCCATTTAAAATATCTAGACCTTAGTGCTTTTTGGTTAAACTATTCTAAATTTTTTAAATTCCATGTCTCAGCTTAATGACTTTCTTTTAAATAACAGCACACCAGGAAACTCTTTATTTTCTAAAGTAGAAAAGTGTTAGTATGAACAGTGATACTTCCAATTAATAAAAGGTATTCAGAATGCTACTAATCTTAACCATCTGGAACAATGTTATACACTTTAATTAAAAGCCCCTCTGATTCATGAATACCTCTGTAGAGGGAGGAAGCAGAACCATCTATAGTAGAGATATGTGTCCACCAAAATAGGTTTCCTATATTTCCTAACCAAACTTAACAGTTAGTTGTGGCCAGGTAACTGTATTCTAAGCAACAGAATGTGAATAGAACTGATACATGTTTAAGTGCAGGGAAAATAGGTGTGTTTCCCCAGGCTCTTTCCCTCTCTGCCAGATGCCTGGAGAGGACTCAGAAGGCATGGAAGATGATAGATCCTCAAGATAGAAGGACATATATCCCTGAATCACTATGTGGAAAGTTGCCTACTGACTACAGCAAGAAATAAATTTTGTCTGTGAAAAGCCGTTGAAATTTAAGTGTTTATAATTTATAGCAGTTACCACTACCTTAACAAATACATTATCCTCCAGGAATCATCTAGATCAGGGGTAGGCAAACGTTTTCTATAATGGGTCATATAGTAAATATTTTAGGATTTATGGGCCATATATGGTCTCTGTCACTTCTCTCTTTTTCTTTTTAATCACCCTTTAAAAAGGTAAAAGCTGTTCTTTGCTCACAGGTTATACAAAACAGGTGATGGGTCATAGTTTGCCGACCCATGATCTAGATAGCCATATGTAAAGTTAAGAAGCAGAGATTTGTGATAGTGCATAGAAGTGATAAATGGGAGCCCCCTAGAGTAGTATTCTGAAACTTCAGCCTTAGCCTGCTGATAACCATCTGGAGATCTTGTGAATACACAGATTTCTGCTGACCAATCCTACCCACCCATACCCAGGATTGGATTCAGGAGGTCTGGCATAAGGACTAAGAATCTATTTCTAACAAGTTCTCAGGTGATGGTGACACTACTGATTTGTGGAACACATTTTGAGTGGCACTGCTGTAGAGCTTTTCAACCTCTGATAAATTCATTCATTCTATTGTGACATAAGAGAACACCATTTTAAGTCTAGAAAAAATAAAGCTAGAGCTTATAAGGTCTGACAACAAATAGAAGAAGGCCTGATATTATAATTCTTTCTAAAGACTCAAAGAGCTGGCAGTGGTTTCATTATAGAAGTCATAAAATGGTTATAAAATTTTTAGTTTTATTGAAGTAATTAGCTAATGCTAAAGATAACCTGACCTGTAATATGAAGAACTAGAATTTAGTAACTTTAAAGATTTTCATCCTTTTGAAATTCTATGATATTAAGTAAACATAAAATAAAATAAAAAACACCTAAAGAAAACATACCTCCCAAATGTTGAGAATAGATGGGAAAGTTTGAAGAGCATGTAAAAAACATTTAGATATACACTTGGCACTGGAATACTTTAGAAGGTCTCCTACCTGGCCTCTAAATAGCGTCCAGTAATCAGCAGTGTGCCTCTAAGCGCAATAAAAGTATCCCTTCCCCAGCAGCGGAAAAGACCAGAAGAAAAGTGAGGTAACCCTAACAGAAAACACAACATATGTAATATGTTAATTGTAATAATACATACAAATTTACGAACTCTATTATTATATAAACAGTTGCTCTAAACCTGGAGTACAAGGGTAAGTTTTAAGGAGTCTGCAACCCCCCATAAATTTTTTTTTTTGAGATAGTGTCTTGCCTATTCCTATTACCTAGGCTAGAGTGCAGTGGTGTCTTCATAGCTCACCACACTCTTGAACTCCTGGGCTCAAGCGATCCTCCTGCCTCAGCCTCCTAAGTAGCTGGGAGTATAGGTGTGCACTCCCATGCCTGGCTAATTTTTCTATTTTTTTTTTTTTTTGTAGAGATAGGGTCTCACCATGTAGCTCGGGTTGGTCTGGAGCTCATGGCCTCAAGTGATCCTTCCGCCTCAGCCTCCAAAAATGCTAGGATTACATTACAGGTGTGTGCCACCATGCCCAGCTAATCCCCTAAAAATAACTACAAAATGCATGTTTATACTTATGTCAACTTTTGTGGAGTAAGGTTCTAAAGTCTTATCAGTTTCTTAAAGGAATCTGTGACCCAAAAGAGATTAAAAAATCAGTGCTAGAGAGCGATGCTTATCTGAATTGATGTGTGAAAACACAGATAAATTTTTTTATAAACTAAATTTAAAGACGAAAATCAGAGATCAAATATTTAACATATAAACACTCAATATTAATTATGTATTTAAAAAGATTCCACCCTGAATTTAAGGATAAATAAACCTAAACATGAAAAGAATACCTTAATAACACTTAATTAAATATGTCTATTAATCTATCACTTAGAGTCAAAATTTATTACTAAATGTCCCATTAATTTAAAACAAGGGTGGGAAACCTGTGGCCTTAAGGCCATATGTAGCTTTCTAGGTCTTTAAGTGTGGCCTTTTGACTGAATCCAAATTTTACACAGAACAAATCCTTTTATTTTTATTAATACATTTTTGTTCATCTTTCATCTTTTTATTTTATTTTTAAAATGAACATACTTAAAATAACAAAGAATAACATAAGTTTCAACAAAATAATCCTCCCAGATTCTCTGGCACAACTAGAACAGTAGTAAGCCATAAGGGCTAAACTGACAGCTGTCTGACTGGCGCCACTACTGCAAGAGGCTGGTTGGCGAGAGTTTTGGGGGATTGAGTACGTCAGTCTGCTAACAGCTTTTGACAACAGTGCACCATGTTTCTGTTTGAAGTGGAATTTGTGAACAGTTGCATGGCTTTACAGTATTTTTTAATTTTGTCTACTTAGCAGCCCATGTCAAAGAAGACCAAGAGAATGCTGAAGGAAGAAAACAAATTTTTTAATGAGGATTGGGAATTGCAATATTATCTTGTTTCTGCTAAAGATAAGATGATTCGTTTGCTTTGTGATAGTGCAATATCAACATTAAAGAAATTCAATGCTCATCAGCATTATAACGCTCACAAGGACCACAAATATTTTAGAGTAAGAGGTGCAAAAGGTTGCAAAGCAGAAATTAAAAAATGAAAAGCAAAAGCAAAAACAATTCTTTCAAGCAGCAATAAGACCTGGAAATAATGCCAGTGAAGCAACTTATAAAGTCGTTTATATACTTGGGGAAAAAGGAAAGCCATTCAGGGACGTAGAAACTGTGAAAGAATGCATTGTTGAAGTTGTAGGATGCTTAGAGCCTGATAATGCACCTCTTTCAAGGAAAACCATAAGTGATTGGCAGCATGAATTTGCTGTCAGCATAACAAATTCAATACTTTATCAGGAAGATATATGTTATTCAATCACTTTGGATGAATCAACTGATACTACTGACTTGGCACAGGTTTTATTACTTCATTCATGTCATAACAGAAGATTTTCTTTGCTACAAAGAGTTACTGACTTTGGGCACTCTTGTTAACAGAACAGGGGGAATAGATATATTCAACAACTTTCAAGATAAATGTCATGAAGCTGGACTGAATTTGGTAAATTTAGTGAGTGTATTAGGTAATTAAATATGAAAGGTCTGATTTTGAATCAAAAGTGAAGTTTATTGTATCTCAAATAAAAGGCAGTACAATTAAAGTATGTGCCTAAACTATTGACACAGTTTTGCCATCTTAACAGCAGCTTGTTTATGCCAGCAGCAAAGAAGCCTAGAGAGCAAGTGGTAATGAAATTGCAAAAAGCATTTTCCACAACTTGTTGAGAATGGAGTATTTTTCCTTGCAAGAAGTGATCCAAAGCCTGGAAGAAGTGGTAGTCAGTTGGTGCAAGGTCTAGTGAATATGGTGGATGTCAGAGAGTTTCCAAGTCCAGCTTCTGTAGTTTGAGCAGCATTGTTGGTACAGTGTGTGGTTGAGCTGTCCTGCAAGAAGATTGGACTGTCTCTATTGACTAATTTTGGCTACTTAATTGCAGCATCCTTATCACTCCATCCAGTTGGTTGCAGTAGACATCTGCTGTAATGGATTGACTAGGTTTCATGACCCAGTAGTGAATAATACCTGTGCTTGACCACCAAATAGACACCATTAGCTTTTTTCGATGAATATTGCTTTGGACTGTGTTTAGGTACTTTATCCAATCATTGTGCTACATGCTTTCAATTATTAAAAAGAATCAATTTTTCATCACACATAACACTGGGGTGGAGAAATGGTTCACCTTTATGTCATGACAGCAAAGAAAGGCAAGCTTTGAGACAATTTCTCTTCTGACATTTGTTTAACTCATGCGGAACCCACATATCCAGCTTCTTTACCTTGCTGATTTGTTTCAAATGGTCCAATATTGTTGGAATAGTAATGTTAAACCTTGCTGCTTATTCATGCATAGGTTGCGATGGATTTGCTTCCACTATAGCTTTCAGTTCATCATTATCCACTTTGGTGTCAAGTTAGCCACATAGCTCATTTTCGAGATTAAAACCACAAGAATGGAACTTCTCAAACCAAAGTACCGTGCATGCATTACCCACATCCTTCCCAAACACTTTGCTGATATTTTGAGCTGTGTGCACTGCTGCATTGGTTCCATGACGGTACTCACATTAGAAAATAACACAAAATTTTGACTTATCCGTCATATCATAAAAATTGTTCTAAAAATTTTGAAAGATAATCACAAGCCAAAATATGTGTTTGAAAGACTGAGGATTTCCCTTCACAATAAAAATAAAACAAGAAGTGTCAAGTGAAATGTCAAAGACATCAACTGCCAAACTTAGTACTTAAGGAAATCGGACATTTCATACTTAATAACCTAATACATACATACATACATACATACATACACACATACACACACGGTACACCTTTCATGACAGAAAACATGAAGGATTTATTGCACAGATTTAAAAAAAGGTATTAACAGATCCAGATGCTCTCATTTCTTTTCATTGTATTTTGCATCAGCAAAATCTCTGTGCTAAACTTGCTATTTTACCTGACACTTTGCAACAAGTTATAAATATTGTTAACTATATTCCTGCAAATGCAATATCATCCTCAGTTTTGTAACATGCTAAAGTTGAACCACGAGGTATTCAGTGTGGATCTATCACTCTAAAGTATGTTGGCTATTGTAGGGATAGTGCTAGTCAAAATTTTACGTGTGTGAGAGTAGATAGTTAAATTATATGAAGAACAGGATCAGCAGTGTGAATTATTGAAAGATAATTTCTATAGAAATGCAGCATTTCTGTGTAATATCATGTCAAACCAGAATGACTTTAATATTTCTTTGCAAGGTAAAACTAAGTCTATACATGATATGTGGCAAAAAAAACCTAAGCATTTAAAAAAACTATCTTTTTTCAAAACATTTCTTGAAAGGGAAATTTAGGATGAACATTTTCTGCAGTTAACAAAACTGTTATAGACCTATTAATTTGAGAATACAAAGTAAGGTTCACTGACTTTGAGAATCATGATATCACACTCAAAATTAGCATTTCAGCCTTACCTAGTTGATATCACCAAGGCACCTAAGGAACTACAGATGGAGTTGATTGAGCTATCAGTAGATGACATTTTAAAGTCATTGTCTGATGGTAAGAAAGATCTAGTTGAAATATGGAAAAATGCTGTAGGATACCCATACCTGTGGCAACATGTCCCCAAAATGCTCTCTTACTTTTCAGCCACATATTGCTGTGAATCTACCTTCTCCTACCTAACAGAAATCAGGACACCCTTAAGGTCACAAATGACTGATACCCATCTAGAGGATCAACTGAAACTGTGGACCTTCATGCTGCAGCCAAATATTCACATGCTTTCCAACAAGAAGGAGACACAACAAAGTCATTAAAAGGTCAGTTAACGTTAAAATTAACAAATAGTTTTCATTTTTTGAAATTATTAAGTATATAGTAGTTAGATTTTTACAAAATAATGTACATTTTTAAGTATATGTAATTGAAGTTTCTTAAATGAGGCCTTATTTGGTTCTACCTAAATAAATACAGCCTTTCAACATGTAAAGGTTCCCCAACCCAATATAAAACATTTTAAACTGTTATATGTTGTACACAATATATACAGTTTTTATTTGTCAATTAAAAATTAATTTTTAAAAATGCTATACTGTCTTAGAAACAGTTTTGCAAAGAAACAAAGATTTCATGTACCAAATAACTTCACAGGTAACTGCAACCTTTATAAATGAGATAAAATAGGGTAACTAATGGATAAACTCTAAAATTTTACTTTTAGATTGAGTTTGGTTTCTTATAAAACATTAAAGAAATACAACTGTTATATATATTTGTACTAAAAACAATAGTCAAAGGAAAGTAAAGCAAAGGAAATCAGCATTTCACTCACAAAAAGAATTATGCTGGGGCCGGGAGCAGTGGCTCATGCCTGTAATCCTGGCACTCTGCAAGGCCAAGGTAGGAGGATTGCTTGAGCTCAGGAGTTTGAGACCAGCCTGAGCAAGAGTGAGACACCGTCGCTACTAAAAATAGAAAAAAAGAGCCAGGTGTGGTGGTTAGAATTGGTAGTCCCAGCTACTTGGGAGGCTGAGGCAGTAGGATCGCTTGAGCCCACGAGTTTGAGATTGCTGTGAGCTAGGCTGATGCCATGGCACTCTAGCCCAGGCAAACGAGCAAGATTGTTTCAAAAAAAAAAAAAAAAAGGATTATGCTAAGACATAAATGTAACAAATATTTCAGGAAGGGAAAACTGAAGACATAAATAAAAGGTACATAGCATTAATTCATAAATATCTTCAAAGCACATAACACTACTTGAAATTATCTTCTTTGTTTGCTATCTGTTGATCAATGACTGTATCTTCCCTGTAGAAAATAATACCTATAATAGTAGAAACTTCATCTGCATTGTTCACCAGTGAATATCATTGAAAATTGTAACTGGTATATAATATATCCCTATCAACATTAATATTTGTTGAATGACTGACATAAAAGACTAATAGTAAAATGTAAATTGAAAAGTGAAAGAATTCTACTAAGATAAAAGAAAATTTTGTTAATTCCTAAGTATACTTTATAATTTATGTTTCTGTTTATTGGGTCTGCACTTTCTTAGGAATTAGACTTATTTTCTTCCATTAAGAAAGATCAGAACTAAAGGCACATTCAGACTTTTTTTATGTTATTTCCAAAACAATGGCACAAAATTTCTCCACTTTGTCTATTATTTATTTATGGTTAATATATATGGCTTATATATATAGTTGATATACATGGTTGATAATTTTGATGATGATGATAGCAGCTAACATACACACAGCATTCTGTGCCATACATACTTCCTAATACTCTAACCCATTTAACTCCTTGTATGAAATATGAGTATAGATAGATTCAAGGGTGAGTTTGAATTGGTATGTCCTAAAATACAAGTAGTCATTCTTTGTTAAAAAGCCAAAACTATAAAATCTCTAGCACTAATATGTGGAAATGTTTGTATTAACTTTTTGACCTCTAAGAGTATACAACTTATACATCATATATCTTTTAAGTGGTTTCTACCTTGCCAACTATTATAAAAGTTTATAATTATAAATTAATTTTTGCAATACTCCCACCAAAGTAAGGCATTCCTGATTATTTAAAATTGCATACCAAAAAACCTATGTGCCAATCTGAATATAGTCCTATTTTTTGCAAGTAAAGAGTAGGTAACACTGTCCCTTAAGATGCTAGAAGCAAATATCAGAACTTCCATTTATATTTATTTATCAACTTTTTTTTAGTTTCTGTTTTTGTTTTATATTATATCTGTTATGTAAGTATGTCAGGTGTCATAGCTTATATCAGTATATCATTTATAAATGTGTACATTTTGGGGGTGTTTAATAGCAATGCTGCACAATTGAAAGGTTGAGATCACTATTTTATGTATAATAGGCTTTAAAAAGCAGGCTTTAAAACCAATTTTCAGCCATATGTGATGGCTCACACCTGTAATCTCAGCTCTTTGGGATCCCTGGGCAGGCGGATAACTTGAGGCCAGGAGTTTGAGACCAGCTTGGGCAACATAGTGAAACCCCATCTCTACAAAATGTAAAAAATTAGCTGGGCAGGGTGGCACATGCCTGTAGTCCCAGATACTCAGGAGATGAGCTTACAGTTAGCTATGATTGCATCACTGCAATCCAGCCTGGGCAACAGAGTGAGACCACATTTCTAAAAACAAAACACCAAATTCTTCACATGGATGTTTTTTTTCAACAATAGCCCAGGTCAGTTTCATGGGCGTATGCATGTATTCACAGGAGAATAAGAGGTACCAGGGGGAGATCAAACAGTCAAGTGAAAATCTAAAATACACTTATAGAATTAAAATACAGTTTTATGAATGTTTTATGATCATTCCAAATGAAAAGGTAACTTTTAGTTTAGTTGCTGGGTACCGCTAAGTCTTTTTATTTGGTCTAAGCAGTTACAAATTTAAGGGTAAACAGGGAATCACACAGACAATATTATTACTTTCTTCCTGCAATTTGATTATTTTTTGGTTTAGTTTGGAAAGTTCTAAATTTCAGTGGCCGTGAACACTAAGTACTTTCTAGAAATATACTTGAAATTTTTTAAAAAGAAAACAAAAGCCTATCCTTTAGTTTATTTTGCTTACTTGGATTTGTTACTCAATTCAGGTTTTAAATTTACTGGGAGGAAAGGATGCCAATAAATATAGTTGAAAGCATTTGATTAGAATTAGACACATAATAAAAATTATTTAACATTTGTTTTATGTTTTGTAACTTGTAGAGGCCCTTTACATGATCTCTTGGTAATTACAGGAGAGAGTAGTAAAATAATTTTGATTTAAAAAAATAAAAAATGCCAAGAGTTGGAAAAAATAGAAACATGCAGAAGAAAAGAATTAACCAGCCATAATTAAAAACACACATAAATCCCTGGTGCACAGTTATAATTAAATGGTAAGTATGGGTTATTATTTTTATGAGTGAATATCTATGAAATTTACTAAGCAGTAACATAAAATCTTGGAAAACATCAAACACTTTTAAAAAGTAATCATTTTCCCTTACCTTGTCCTCTATGAATATTACTGGCTTACACATTTTAATCCTGTCCATAATTTCTTACCTGCAGCTAGAGAAACACAACATTGCTCCTTTTCTTTTGTGATCTCATTTAGCCTGTATGGTACATCCATAAGTGAAGGCGAAAGAAGTGGCAGAGAAGGGACTTTTCCTACTCCACACATTTGAACTGAACCCAGTGAAAGGTGTTTCACAAAGGTTGAACCATTCTGAACAAAGCTGTAACAAAAGTGATGGGGTTTAAAATATTACTTGTAGAAATACAAAGCTTTTTAGCAGTTTTATTTTACTTGAATTCTTTTCCTCAGATAATTTTTCTACACAGATGTCTAACAATAGTAATATTAGTTGAAAAAAAACTTTCAATATGGTTAGATTTCAAAAGTACTTTCACTTCACGCATGGTTTTAGCTGGCGTTAAGTTCATAGATTGTTGTAAAACAAATGGCAGAGTTAAGTTGGCTCTTTCTGAAATTATACCCTAATCAATTTGGTGGCTCTTACTGGTATACTTCAACTGGTGGTTTCATTTTAGGAAAATTCATCATTAAAGGCAAATTTCATTCATAATAGCAGAATATTTTTTTCTCTTAGTTGATGAAAAATTAGATGACGAATTGTGCGTATTCTAAAAACTGTATCAACTTAAAAAGTTAGTGAATAAATAGAAACAAATACAATAAAACAATTTAGTTTTCCTATCAACATGTTTTATTAGCATTTAGAACAGATTTTAATGTCTAAATTTATTTTTGTATGCTACAGACTCAGGATGCTAATAAATTTACTATATACTTAAAAACTGTTTCAGCTCTATGAATCTATGACAATTCCTCATGTTTTAGTCTTTTAAGAGCATGTATAAATTGACTCTGTTTCTACACAAACATGACTATATATTCAAGCTTTGCTGGTTATACCTTGACATCTGCTTCCATGCTATATCCAGAAGAGTGGTATATGCACCAATTAGTATAGCATCAAAGTAACATGGGATAAGATAACGTGGGATCTGCTTCAGGTAGAAGAACATAGCCTGCAGCCATTTACCAACCTGTTATAAAAATAATGTAAAAAGTTAATTTGGTATGTGTACAGGCTATGCTTTAAAAGGTAAATCTAAACATGCAACTTTACTACCTAGTAATCTTATCAACCAAATTTCCATTTATTAGAACTGAAAGATGATGAAGAAGGGAAGAAAATGGTTCAGATTAGAAAACAATGTAAATATTATATATAACATGGTAATATAATTCTTATTACGCCCTTGAATTTTTTTGGACTAGAATATTGCTCCACTTACTTCAGCAATAGTTCCTGATCGTGAAATAAGCCGGCTACTGACATAGTCAATCATCCAATCTCCAGATCTCAAATTATCACAAAAAGGATGCCCCAAGTCATTCTTTGGTCTTATTTCTGCCAATACGGACATTAATCCTGAAAATTCAGAGACAAGTCATACTGTATTACTGGCAGAGTCAATTTGTTCCCAAAGCTTCTAGTCTCTACTCTTCTGGTCTCTATTCCAATGATTTTTGGTGAACACACAGAGGCAGACACAATAACCGCATAGTCCACAGTGGCACTTAACATAGTTGGAGAGAAATGTTGACAGTACTGGCTTGAACCAAGATACAAAGCCATATTGAAGAGGACTACTGTCACAAGAGCTATGCAGAACATTCCAAGATTCATAACTTTTGGGACTGGGCTTATTCTTCTGGATTTTAATGTTATATAATATTCAAAGATAACTGGCATGGTTCCCCTGCCCTAAGGCATCTAGGGAAAGAGAATTGATAAGTCTGTGTCTTTTCATGTTGAAAAGTGGTAGATTCACTAATACTCAGGCAAGATTTAAGGAAATCACAGAATTGGGTTTCAGAGAGTACAAGAACATCTACGGTGATAATAAGAATAAAATCTGCTTTGGAAGAAATCTTTGAAATATAATAGGAGGTAACTGGAAGTAAACAAAGTATCAAAATGAGGTATATAGGCATATCTTCAATCCTTATAGTCCTCAATTAGAAGCATAAGAATTCCTGTGCATACTTAGATTTTATTATTTCAATGATATACCAATAGTACTTCTTGCATCATTCAATAAAATAATAATTTATATCTTTAAAAAATTTTATATGGCTTCACTGACTTCATTTTGACTAAATTTATTTACTTAGAATTTAATGAATTTTACCATTTATGTAGCATCTTTTAAGAAATTAAAAAAACATACTTTTAAGATTAAGTTCTTTCCCTCAAGGGGCTTACAATCTTCCTTGGGAAACAAAGCTTAAAACATAAAAAAGCTGAAAAACAGTATAAAATAATGCTCTATATAAATGTGAGCATTTTCATGGAAGGCAAATAATGCTTAGTAAATGTTAGTTCCACTGATGAATAATGGAATATCATGATTAAAACAATGTTTTAGAAAACAGATCCGATGACAACCAATAGAACGGAATGATTTATGGAAGAGGATTAATAAGGATTGGAAAGCTGGTTAGTTTATTTTGTAGACAGCACTTAGTCCTAGAATAGGATGATAACTGTGGAAATAAAAAGGATATGGTATACCAAAGAAAATAGAGAAAAGAATCCATCAATCATAATTACTGATTGAATACTGAGGATGAAAGGGGAAGACCCAAAAATGGATTCCTGGATTCCAATACAACCAAATATACATTATTATAAGAAGTAGGGAAGTAAATTTTGTTTAGAGGAGAGAAATGTCAATGAAGTAGTTAAGTCTGATTTAATCTGAGGCTGCTATTAACAACCTGCAGGAAATATTCTATGGGCTGTTGAAAATATTAAGCTATCAGAGGGAAAAGGGATTGGTATAAAGTAAAAAATCATTTCATTAGGAGGATAATCAGAAACAGTAAAGAACCAGACTGAACTTTAAGAAGACAGGCTAGAAAAGGAGCTCACTAAAGTGTGGTCCTTTCAGTCAAATAGAAGGAGGAGTTCAACAACTCAGAGTGAAAATGGAATCATTAATTGCTTAAAACTGGAATATGTACACTTCTTCATCACTCACAGCACAAAACTCTTTGTGTTAAAAATAAGGGTGTTTTTGGCCAGGCACAATGGCTCACACCTGTAATCCTAGCACTCTGGGAGGCTGAGGTGGAAGGATCACTTGAGTCAGGAGTTCAAGACCAGCCTAAGCAAGAGTGAGACCCTGTTTCTACTAAAAATAGAAAAAATCAACTGGGCATGGTGATGTGTGTCTGTAGTTCCAGGTATTTGGGAGGCTGAGGTAGGAGGATCACTTGAGCCCTAGAGTTTGAAGTTGTTGTGAGCTATGCTGACGCCACAGCACTATAGCCTGGGCAACAGAGCAAGATTCTGTCTCAAAAAAAAGAAAAAAAAAAGGGTGTTTTAGAAAAAAACAAAACAAAACAAGAACCCAAAAAAGATAAAACTTACATTCTTCTTTTCCAAGGTACAATCTACATAGCGGAGTTTTAAAGCTAGTAATTTCCGAGTCCTTAGTATGAACTAGGTGCTAAGTGCTTTATATGTGTTAACTCATTTAATCTTGACCATAATCCCTTGTGGTAGGTACTGTTATTATCATCTTCATTTTACAGATGAGGAAACTGACCCATGGAGAGTTTAACTACTCGAGTACTAGGTTATACAGTTAGGCAGTGTAACCTAGGTAGTCTGATTTTAAAGCCTGTTCCTTAACTGCAATGATAAAAAAAAATCGCAAAAAACATTATGCTAATTACCAAAATAAGGTGATTTGTTTCAAGTGTCAAGTAAGAGGTATACAAAGAAACAGAATGGCTGTCTGGAGGACAAAGAAATTACTGTAAAAAAATAGTTAAGAGAGGTTTTATGGAATATTTAAGAGTTACATTGGCCCTTATAGATGAACTAGATGGACAAAAAAATAAAGAGTTAAAAAAAGAGGCATGATAAGTGGAAAACTATATGAACCAGGAATACAGGTGTGACAAAGCAAATCTCTTAGATAAACATTTAGGAAAACATTACCAACTAGATGGACTAAATGGATAGTTAAATATTTAGTTCCTTTAACTCATGTTACAACTACTCTAACTACATAATATTTTACCATAAGTTCTCTTTATAGGATAAAACAAATATGCAACAAAAAATTTCCAATTAGATGAAAAGAAAAAGATGAGTGTATTATATTTACAACCTAGTCCCATCTGGGGCCCAAACACACATATTCTATTTCTTGTTTTATATAATAAACCAGATCAAGAAACATTAAGGTTAAAGTATACATAAGGAACTACAAATGATCTTAATGGATGACACAGAACTAGTAATTCTAGGTAACACTGATTACTTTGTGCCACATGTTTTTAGTGTTTTGCATGAATGGTCTCATTTAATCCTCACAAAGCCTCACATTTAATCATCACAAAATTAAGCTAATAATACTAGTATAGTATACTAGAATTATTAATACTATTCACAAGTTATAGAGGCAGAAATTGAGGCATGAAGATGTTATGTTACTTGCCAAAGGTCAATCAATGAGTAGGCGGTAGAGCTATAATTTTAAACCCAAGCAGTCACACTCTGAGCCCATACTGTTACTTCTATAAAGAAGATACCAGATGATCCTAAAAGAAAAACACACAGTTTAGTGATCCTTCTACTTGCTTACCTTGAAGACCTGCATATTTAAGGGCTGACCAGTTTGGTATGGTGTAGCACCCTCCACCATCTTCCTGTTCTTCTGATTCGCATCGGTAAAGTATCTGATTTAGCTCAGCCAAAGTTAATTTGGAGGCAATACTAAGAATTGGAAATAAAGATAACTGGTTAAATACACTGAAATCTCACTTGCTATCAATAGAAACAAAAGAAGAAAATCTGAATTATGATTATAAAATGTCCTAGCAATGTTTTAGGAAGTCAGCATTCAAATACACATATACAACATTATAAATAATAATTAGTGGGAAAAACATGCCAAAAATTCAATTAGAAGCAACATTACTCCCAAACCAAGGAATTAATCAAGTGCCACATTTTATTTTTTTATTTTAATTTTTTTTTAGAGACAGGGTCTCACTATATTGCCCAGGCTGCAGTACAGTGGCACAGTCTTAGCTTACTACAGCCTTCAACTCCTGGGCTCAAATGATCCCCCTGCCTCAGCCTCCTAACTGTGATTACAAGTGTGCACCACCAGGCCTGGCTATTTTTTAAAATTTTTTGTAGAGATAGGGTCTCACTATGTTGCCCAGGCTGGTTTTGAATTCCTGGCCTCAGGCATTCCTCCCACCTTGGCCTCCCAAAGCGTGGGATTACAGGCATGAGCCATCATGTCTGGACAAGTGCCAAATTTTACTGATTAGAATTACACTGGAAAAATCTTTTGGTTGCTGTACCTTTTATCTTATATTTTAAAAAAATCTTTCCCTTTCAGACTTAGTTTTTTCCCTCCTTATATACTCCAAAGTGAGACATCAAGAACTTTATATGCAGTTCTCTTAAACTCAAAATACTTATCCAAGGACTAGTAAAGGAATAATCAAAAGTCAAAGTTAACTACCTAAGAAATCATATGGTCTCTGCCTTTGTATTTTCCTCCCAGTCCCTTTTCTCCTCTTCTAAGTTTCCTTCTCTCCCCTTCTAAGGTTGCAATGCCCCTCAGTTTTCTTGAATAAGAAACCAGGATTCTCTCAGATAAACATGCTTCTTGATAATGGTCAGAGGGAAGAAACTATCATGTTGATTTCCCTTTGTTCAGTTAGAAATGAGATCGTATAACTCACAACTCTGTATGAGAGGTACTATAATTTCATCTATTATAGCTTGCCCAAGGTCTTACTTCGTATAGCTAATAAGAGCCTGATACTGAATTCAAACCCAAGGTGGATATTATGAGATACATATATATATATATATATATATATATATATATATATATATATATAAGTTTTTATCTGTGGTTCCTGGCTCATAACTCCAATAGTTCTTGTTATAATGTTGAACATTTTAGGCCTCAGGAACAGGCCTCAGAAACTGAATCTCTCCCTCTGACCTACTACTGTCCTCCTTTCACTGCCCAAGCCAAGATTATAATCTAATTGTGGGCCAAAAGACCCTCATTCCAGAGCTGATCCTGCCCCATACCCTCTGTGGGTAAGAATAAGAATCTAAACAGATAGGCCTTCCTGGGTTTAGATCTTGCGCTTTTTGTCCAATCACATTTCTGCATGGTTGTCAATCATGCCTATGTAATGAAGTCTGTATAAAAACCCAAAAGGACAGGGTTCAGAGAGCTTCTGGAGAGCTGAACACATGGAGGTTCCTGGAGGATAGTGTACCCAGGGAGGGTGTGGAGGGTATGCCCTTTTTCTCATACCTCATTCTATGCATCGCTTCATCGCATCCTCTGCAATATCCTATAAAACTACGGCCCCCAACCCCCAGGCTGTAGCCCATTACTGGGCTGTGGCCTGTTAGGAAACCAGCAGCGCATCACCACCTGGGCTCCACACCACACCCACCTGCCACGATGTCCTCACCCTCATCCCATGGAAAAATTGTTTTTCCTGGTGCCAAAAATGCTGGGACTGCTGCTTTAAAATAAACTGGTAAATGTCTTTCCCTAAGTTCTGTCAACTGCTCCAACAAATTAACTGACCCCAAACAGGGGGTTGTGGAACCCCAACTTGAAGCAGGTCAATCAGAAGTTCCAGAGGCCCAGACTTGTGACTGGTATCTGAAGTGGGGGCAGGTATGGGGACTGAGCCCTTATTCTGTAGGATCTGATGCTATCTCCAGGTAGACAGGGTTGAAACTGAATTAGAGGATGCCCAGCTGGTGTCTGCTGTTTGATGTGTATGGAGAAATCATGTCACAGAAATCTTCTTGGGTATTGATTGTCACGGTTTGAGACCAGAGGAAGAAAAACCACTTTGAGTTTTTTCCAAAACACGCAGGTAATCTGGTTCTATACTCCATGCTCTTAAATACCACATTGCATAATAACATATACTCAGTATTGGTAAGGCGGAAACTCTTATACAGAGCTGAAAGTATCAACTAATATAATCTCTCTGGAGGGAATCAGTATGTATTAAAAGCTTCAAATATATGGATGAAGTCTAACCAAAAAATTACACTTCTGGAAATTTTTTCTAATACTAATGATAGCAAACATATATCCAGCACTTACTATGTGCCAGGTATTGTGTTAAGTGATTTATATGTGTTATCCTATTTAATCCATACAAAACCTAAGAGGTAGTTACTATTACAAGACCCATTTTCCAGATGTAAAACTGAGATGAAGAAAGTTCTAAGTAACTTGTCCAAGATCATACTGACTGTGGTGAGGATGAAGTTAAACCCATGTCTAAACTTTAAAACTCACACTCTTTGATACTATATAGTACCACCTAGTAAGGGAATAACTAAAGATTTATGCAAAGATGAATGTTCAAAAAATGGAGATTGATTAAATAAATTGTGGTATAGCGATATAGAATATGTTAATAATTTAAAAAAATGATATGGTAAAAGGTATTATGTATGCAACTTAGTCTCAAATAGTTCAGAGGATGTATGTGTGTGTGTGTATGCATGCAGGCATTCATGTATGCATGTCTATAAGAGAGACTGCACACGCATGGGAGAGTGCACATCTGAGCACACACACAAAGGATAAAGCAATAGGGTAAAATGTTAACAATAGGTGATGCTGACACTGCTGGTCCTTGGACTATACTTTCAGAAACAAGGATACAGAGCACCCTTAAAACTGCTTAAATCAGTCTAATGGTAACTTATCAGTTATTGAAGTGGCAAATTGCTATAAAATAAGGTATACTTACGAAGCAAAAGGAATTTTTAATATAGGATTTGAGTTGTCAACAGCAAGGCTCCCAGATTTAAAGTGAGGACTGAACTGTGTCAGATGATTTCGAAGAATTCCAATAGCAACTTGCGCATGTGGATCAAGACTAACTCTGAAAACATTAATTAAAAACGATTAGTTTTTAGGAGTAATTTATTCAACGTTAACAGGATATTCAAACTATTTTAAATATAAGTAAAGTCAATAGTTTCAACTCTAATTAACATACCTGAATATAATAACACTTCCTGGAGACAAGTTTTCAAATTCTATTTCTTGAACATATTCATTGGGTCCTTTTGTGGTTACTCCAGCTTGTTTAACAATTTTACTCTCATTAAGCTTGAAAAAAAATTAAATTAAAAAAATGATTCGACAAATAATTCTTATGTCCTTAAAATATTAAACATAGTAGTAAGCTGACAGTCCCAAATACCTGAATATGTTCTCTAATTTCTACTGTGATATTTGGCATTCCATTGATTGAATTCTCATCCTTCCTATAAGGATTTGTATTTCTCTCAATAGTTCTAGCTTCAAGAACTACTTCTTCAATTTTGCCTAGGAATATATAAAAATTTTAACAAAATTTCATATGGAACCATCTGAAATTAGGAATTGCTAACATGGTTTCAAATCATTTAACTTAGAGTTGAAAATAAAATTCAATTAATTACAAAAAACCCCAAACAGTCTGAAAGTAGATGATTCTATCCAAGATGTACTTTTCATATAAACTTCTTAAGAAAAAACAACAACTTAATTGACAAAGCGTTATTTGAAAAGAGATCTTAACAACTAATAATGGCTTAGCTCTGAGGAACAATCTATAATCTTCTTAATTTTGAGCAGAGATAAGTAAATTGTTTGAAAAGCTTATGTTTTTAAAAGACTAGACTATTTCAGAAATATAAAAAGTAAAGAAAATTTTTTAAAAACACAGGTCCTGCTACAAAAATTTACAAATATAAGTGAAGACCCTGAGTACCCTTTCTTTCCCTTGAGAGGTACTACAATTCACAATTTACTGTTTATTACTCCTGGCATTTTATTACATATCCATATTACATTCTTAAACAGCATATAATATTATTTTCCATATTTCCAAGTTGTATTAAAATGAACTCAAGTTATATATATTTTTCTGCAACTTGCTTTCTACTGGTCAACACTGTATTTTTTAGATTCATTCACATTGTTACATTAACTCTAGCACATTTATTTCAAATGCCAAATAATATTCTACTGTATGAATATACCCAAATGCATTCATTCTATTAAAGTCGTCCCTAATTTCTTTCTATTATAAATAATGTTGCAATAAATAGTCTTATGTATAAGTTCAAATGGAAATGTATGAGAATTTTTTCAGATATATACATAGTAGTGGATTTGCTGGGTCAAAGGATATATAAAATTTGAACTTTGCTATTTAAATAACTTAAGCTTTAAGCTATTAATCTGGAAATAAGTAATAGTACCTTTTGATCCAGAAATTCTACCTCTTGAAATATACACTAAGAAGACTGTTCAAAATAAAATGTTCTTAGTGTATAGTCAAAAATGAAATAAAGAACACTAAACATACTAAAGAATATTAAAAATGGAATGCTAACATAACAAAATATGAGACATTTAACATAACGAAAATCACGATTTTATAGACTGACAAATGGAAATGTTTTAAGAATGATCAATGACCAAAACAAAAACTGAGATAATATTGTAATCTTTTTTTTTTTTTGAGACAGAGTCTCACTCTGTCACCTGGGCTACAGTGCAGTGGCAATATCGTAGTTCACCACATCCATCTAATTTTTAAATTATTTTTAGAGATGGGGTCTTGCTTGTGTTCAGGCTGGTCTCGAACTCCTGACCTCAAGTGATCCTCCCGCCTTGGACTCCCATAGTATTAGGATTACAGGCATGAGCCACTGTGCCCAGCCAATACTGTAATCTTCATTTACTCAATCAATCAACAAACTTGGACAGTTGCTGCATACACAAGCACATGCTATGCTATTATATATATATATATATATATATATATATATATATATATATATATATATGTTTCATATATAATAGTAAGGAAATAAAATATACACATATTTAGAAACAAGCAATAATATGGATATATTTCAGTCATGTATTTTGTAATTGTTAAAGGTATGACATACACTATAATTACTATATATTCAAAAGGGAGAGAAATCACTGAATACTTATAGAAGGCTTCTCAAAGCAGGTGAAGCTTTTGTCCTTGAAAGATGTAAACAATTCATATATAGATGGAAGTCAAACTAGTTGGGAAGCAGTGAAAATATCTATTTGGCTGAAATAGTGGAGTGACATAGGACTAGACTGGTAGAAGAAGATGGATTATGAAAGGTCTTAAACACATGGTTAGAATATTTTCCATCTTAATTTATATATATGCATACACATACACAAATACACACTTATACACATACACACATATATATACAAATAAATATACATATATTGTGCTGAGTATAAGAGAAATACATATTAATCTTACACAAACTAGGAAATGTATTAAGATATAAACAAAAATATTTCACAACTTAAAAAATGTTAACATTTGGGAGTATTTCTGTCCAGGACCTGTTCCTTGCAATAAAAATATAAGTTACCAAAAATTTCTAATTCTTTTTTTCAACAATGTCCACACTTGCACCGTGTTATAATATATATAACTATGATTTCATATGACATTATATTAATATAATTTAATATAATGATATACTATAATGATAATAATTCTTAGATTGCTTTACCAGGGATGCACATTTGAGGCACTTCCTTGCTGTAAAATGAAGTCTTAGGATTTCTGAAAGCAGTTCTAGATACAGCAACAACAGACTGATGAATACTAGGTGAGTGCCTTGTCACTGCCACTATGTCTTCATCAACTTGATCCACATATACCTGAGAAATAGAAAGAATAACTAGGTTAGGGCTCAAACTGGAAACTCATGCTCAGATTAGAAAGATTTATTCTGAAATTAAACCTTAAGAAACAAATTTATGAAATTTAGTTTGCTTGCCTGAATAAAACCCTTGGCTCCAAGCTCCTGATGAAGTTTGTTGATAGCACACCTGGCTGCAATAATTCCACTTTGGAAATTAACATCACCTGTATTTGATGGCAATGCTCCAGGATTCCACTTAGTGTAAAATCGTTCTTCAGAAACCACTGAAATCTGAACAAAGGTAAAATTTAGCCAGGTATACATTTTAACTACAATGAGAGGTTGTGATAAAAGTGCTCAAAGTTGTTAGTCATGTAGATTTTAAAAAACAATATATAAACAAACCTGATGAGGTACTAATTCATCATAGCCTCTCGTACTTCCACTAGCACAACATGCCATAGCAACAATTGTTGAACTTGGAAGAGCATCGTATGCTGATCTGTGCTGGAAAGCAGCAACAAAGCAAAAGTTTACTTTCTTTCACATGCAAAGTGCCATTCTATGGCATAATGAAGTAAAAAGATAATTACATAAATATATTTTATAAGGTACATTAATTTGTTTTTAAACAAAACATTGTAAAAACTATGTGCTACAATCACTTATAAATCTAAGACATTATTTTGAAGTATGTGGATATTATTGCCACTAATTATCAGAGAGCTAAGTATCAAAGCATTTAGCAAAACAAGTACATACATGAAGATGATTAGATGCTTACCACAATAGGACACTCATTGTCATGGGTAATATCCATAAACAGGGCATGGGCGATTGCTGGCATTAAAGGCCTCAAACAGGGCTGAACAAAGGATCCAACAGGTTCTCCCCCATATCGGTAAACTAATCTGCCCTCTTCATGACTGTTATAGGCACTCATAGCCTCTGCAGAGCATTACAGAATATTTTAACAATCTCATTATTTATGTCCAAGAAGAGGTTAGATTTCTTATTATGACTGATTTTCACAATTAAGACCACATCAACGTTATCAAAAATAAAACTGCTTTAAGCATTTAAACAAATGTCCATTAGTTTAAGTGACAAAAAAGTCTTCCTATAACTTAACTGGAGAAATGGCTCATGTAAAGAAAAGGGAATGTTATGCTGTTTATTAGGATGTAAGCTATACAAAATCCATCATAAAAAATTTAAGGAGTACATCATACATCCACGTAGGAGATGAAAAACAGATTTGTATATTTTCAACAATTAAAAAAATGGTTTTACTTGTGAGTCATCAGTTCATATCACTGATCTTTCAATTTGAAACAAGGTATCTTACACCAAAGTAGAAATTTTTACAGCATTATATTAGAAATATTTCTATTAGAAAAATAGATGGCATTATATTAGAAAACTTCATATAGACTATTTCAGAGAACATTAACTGTGTTAAAAATTATTAAGTATTGCATATAAAGCTATAAAATGCTTTTTAATCTATTTAAACAAAAGCTAAAGTTTTAGATAGGAAATACATTGCAACAAGCCTACCTCTTATTAAGGAACTAATGCCCAGTCTAGTAACAAAGATATTGTCCAGATCTTCGCTTCCTGTGAACAGTTCAGCTACTACATATAAATTGGGTTGTAATTTCCTAGCAGCATCCAACATATACTGCAAAAAGCATAGATAAAAATGTAACAGAAAGAGAAAAGCAAGATAGGTGAAAAGGAAGGAGATACAATTGGCATGGTTTTGATAAACTTTTAAATTCTTACACTCTTTAATAAACTCTTCAACTCTTACATCTTGCAAGTTTCACTGGTGTAATTTATGTTTAACACTGGTGCTACCTATCTAGCTGATAATCAGAAAATACTGGCTTATAATCAGAAATCAGGTTGGTTCCAAAATTTTTTAACACACAAAGATTAATAAAATACTTGAAATTAATAAAATACTTGAAATTTAATGAGCTAACAAGTAGAATCCTGAAAATTTTTGTAATTTAAAATTAAGCAAATTAAGTTTTAACATTCTTTTTTACCATAATGTTATAACAATCTTACAAGTACATATTTCCTTTGCTGTTGCTAAAGGCATGATAAAAATAAACCCTGCCATTTTTTTGTAAAACAGTGTTTTACCAGCTTAACTAATGTTCATTAAATCCCTTCAAACCAAATCAATTTTTCATCACAGGACATGAAATATATGCATTATAATACTGCTTTAATATTATGGAAGTAGGAATTTTTCAGATAAGCACATACCTAAGTGACTCTTGTCACTAGGAAGCTGGATGAAAATTATGTTTATTTACAAAGTTTTATTAGGTAGAAGATACTATAAGTATTGGCATTGTTCAAAAGTTACTATAAAAAGCCCAAAAGAAATAGACATTTATGTGTACACTTATATTTTTATAAATAATTAATAAAAATGGAATCAATAAGACTAAAAATGGCTTCAGTATGCTATAATGTTAGTGTTTAAATAATTACTATAGGCCAGTGTGGTGGCTCACACCTGTAATCCTAACACTCTGGGAGGCTGTAGCATGAGAAGTGCTTGAGGCCAGGAGTTTGAGACTAGCCTGAGCAGAAGTGAGACCCCATCACTACAAAAAATAGAAAAATTAGCCAGGCATGGTGGCACGTGCCTGTAGTCCCAGCTATTCAGGAGGCTGAGACAGGAGAATCACTTGAGCCTAGGAGTTTGAGGTTGCTGTGAGCTATGACAATGCCACTGTACTCTAGCCTAAGTGACAGAGTGAGAGACTCTGTCTCAAAAAAAAGAGAACACTATAATGTGTAATAAGCTATTCAACTTCACAGTTGCTACTTATATTGAAAGCAACCTAAAAATTAGACAAATATTTTATATATTATCAGTAGGCAATATGGTTGTTCTATATATTATCAAAAACAATATGATCAACTTCCCTAAAGTAAAAAATTAACTTAAAAATTAATAACTTAATAAATTAACTTAAAAATTTTATAGCCCAGTATTCCATAATAACTGCATCAAAAGATTGTTAAAATTATGCAAACATTAAATATTACTACCAAATCAATACTGACATCCAACTAGAAAAAGAAACATGTATCTGCATAACCTACTAGGAGAAGCTAAGAAAGAATACTGAATTCTTTCCCTAATGTAGATGAACTATTTTTCTGTACCTCAGCGACATGAAGAGGTGTTGAGTGGCAGTTATCAAGACGTACTCCCTGGAAATATGTCGCAGTTAGTTCAGTATATTTTCTCATGTGTGCCCAAAGATAAGGACAGTCCTCTGGTTTATTCCCATAGCGTAATTTAACACTATCTCCCCAGCAAATAAGTTCTCTCCTTAAATAAACCTCTGAACCTGTTAAGAAAGGAGATTACTTTCAATGGTTCAAAAAATGAAATGAAAACAACTGCTTCAAGGAAATATTGTTGTTTTGAAGTTGCTTTTATCATTTCTTCCACAAATGATATACTGGTTAAAATTATATCCAAAATGATATGGGATAAAGTTTTAAAAAATTAATATTAATTTATTTCTCATACCTATTTTGTGAAAATACTAGTTTAGAGTCTCTTCTAAAAATGTGTTAATAATTTCAAAAATCCAAGTTGCTTCTTAAGGGGAAAAAAAGAAATGGTAATATCATAGGGCTTTTAAAGCTTTAGTTCTACCAAAAACATTTAAAGCTTCATCTCTCCTCTACCCATTTTTGGCAATAGGTTACATTAATTCCAGGGCATACAGCAGAATGAATTTTTTTTCATTTAGAATGGCTAGAAAAAAGAGGACAGAGATACTTAAACCCAAAATTATATTATGAAAACAAAGAACATAAAATTTCTGAATTAACTTTAATGTCACTAAATAGACTTCTCATTCTGAAATGTTAAAAAGTATATCAGTGGGCCCCCTGAAAAATTCTTCCGGGCAGTGAAATAGCTTTAGAAAAACAAGACGCTAACAGTGAGGGAAACCTAAAAATTTCTTTCTAGCTGAATTGCCACTCAAATATCTTAATATAATTGTAATAGCAGTGATTTCAAACTTCTTTTTAAAAAAGCAATAGAATAATATTTTGCCCAAATAAAAGCTACACAGACCCACAGTATATAAAATAGATACATAAAAGCTATTCTGTTGGAGAAGATAAAAGGTAGGAAATGGGGCAAAGGAGAGGAAAATAAACACCATCCTTTCTGTCTCTTTTTTTCCTCTCAGACTGCATGTACTTCTGGTAGCTCTATGATGAAGCAGTTTAAAAACCACTAGACTAGTGGGCGAAAAAAATCAATAAAACATATTTTGAGCTTGCCACGAACTCCTTTCATTTCCATAGAAAAGTTAAAAAATGATGTACCTGGTTCAGCAAAGTTTCTAAGAGGATCATCTCCCATTACCCATCCATTATATGCCATCAGAAAACAAGCTTTATTTGGAAGATGAATCATAGATTCTTCTGTCGAGGGGGCCAACTCTTCAAAGGGGAAAGTAAAATACCTATGGAGATACAATTAAACATTAAATCCATAGAGGGAAACACCTTGGAGAGAATTTGACTTAGCAACATTAAAATTAAACTTCCTCCTTAATAAATAAAATTAGTTTGATATCGTTTATAGGAAATAAACTTCAATACAGAACAAAAATCTTCAGTAGATTTTTTGAGTAAATCTAGGAGGATTTCAGGAATACAGAGCTAACATTATAGCATATCCAACTAACATTTTAAATATTTTTTAAAACCTTATAAAATCATAAGAAAATTACTGAGTTATTTATGATATTATTAATACTTTGTAAAGGCTTTTACTGTACTCTAATTGTCCAGTCTATGCTATATGTTACTTATAAAGTAACATGCTCAATAAATGCTTGCTCAATTTGATTAACATTAAATTTATTACTATGTATACAGTCCTCCAGAAATATTAATGTAAATAAAAACTATAAATGGCTTCATACTAATGGTAGTTACTCTAACTAAAGATTTGCTCAACATAATTAAGCCTACTTCCAAGTAAAAAATTTTATCTCATATAAAGTCACATATTAAAGAAAACATTTAGGTTAATTTGAAAAGTTAAATATAGATTGAAAAGTTAAATATAGATTTCAATTATTAACCATCAATGAGAAGAAAACAAAAATGGAATACCTGGTCACATATAAAGTCACATATAAGTCACATATAAAGTCACATATTAAGTCACATATTAAAGAAAACATTTAGGTTAATTTGAAAAGTTAAATATAGATTTCAATTATTAATCAATGAGAAGAAAACAAAAATGGAATACCTGGTAACTAAAGGATGTTTTCTAGTGACAGGTCCTAGTTTAGGACCATGGCCAGCTAGTCGTTCATAAAACACATTTCCCAAAAGGCAATTAACTGCCTGGAAAACATTAAACTATGTTACATCATCATCATCAACAACAAAATAGCATTAAGACTCAAAAAGACAGTTCTAAATAGGTAAACCTGTTCCTGATGATAGTTCACGAGTCGAAGCTTCTCTGAATTTAATTCCTCAATTCTCTTACGAAACCAATTACAACATTCTTCAATTGCAGCCGGCCCTTTGCTAGAGCAGACAGAGCAATATAAACTTATTATATAATGGTTTTACAAATTCTACATTTCAAAATGTTCTAACAAAGGTCAAAGACACCTTAAATATATTTATCAGGATCTTAATTATGGCTAAAGAAGTTTTCCAATTATAGAATGTTTACATACATGTATAGGAACATGGTCTGGCATACAGAAAAAGTAGGAAAATGTCATGTGTTGAAATAGTAGAATTATAGTGCATTATTTTATTCATTTTCTATTAGGAGTTTTAATAAGTAGTAAGAAAATCATACTAGCCATAAAGGTTTATAAGTAACACTATTCTTTATTTCACAAGAAAAAATATAAATAACATACTCATGTGGTATGAAAGTTGCTAGTGCAATGTTCATATCTACAGTACAGCCAAACCGTCTGTATTCAGGATCCTGAATAATCTTAAGATGTTGGTTTGGATCAGACTTGGTTACCCTCCTATTATCTGAAAGACAGAAAAGATATATTAAATGCAAATGTCCACAAGGAGATTATAACTGTCACTGCTTTCAAAGTTTTAGCCTATAATTTTTTCATAGAAAATAAGACAAATATTTATTTCACAAAGATCCTTCCTACCTCCCCTGCCCATCCTCCTGCACATCACCACAAATGTACACACATACATGGCATGGGGTGGTGCGGGCGAGTTGAGGGGGAGAAAGAAATACAGAGAGAGACAAAATATCATAAAAGAAAATACACGGGGATTCCTATCAGTTCAACTCCAGGCCCACTTTTCTGCCTCAGTCAGCATTTTTTTTTTTTTTTTTTTGGAGACAAAGTCTCACTCTGTCGCCCCAGCTAGAGTGCCGTGGCGTCACCCTAGCTCACAGCAACCTCAAACTCCTGGGCTCAACCAATCCTCCTGCATCAGCCTCCCAAGTAGCTGGACTACAAGCATGTACCACCATGCCCAGCTAATTTTTTTAAATATATATTTTTAGTTGTCCAGCTAATTTCTTTCTATTTTTTTTAGTAGAGACAGAGTCTCATTCTTGCTCAGGCTGGTCTCAAACTCCTGAGCTCAAAAGATCTTCCCACCTGAGCCACTGTGCCCAGGCATTTATTTAAGACTTAGGTGGCAAACATTTTCTTCTCAGTTGCTATCAAATATTCTAACCTTAGGAGTTCTTTTTCTTCAAAGATTGCTTATTATTCTAAAGTAAGTCTTATTAACAATCTGACTTTCTTTGCATTCTCTGAAAGATGCACACAGAAGTTTGTTTTTACACTTTCTCCCCCTTTCACCAACAACCAGATTCCTTAGATAATAATTTAAAAGAAAGTAAATGGTTTGGGGGGGATTTTCATTCTTTTCTGGGAACTTGTTTTGCATTGGTGCAGGATTGCCTCCACTGAACTTGATTTTATATTAACTAATTAATTTATATTTGGATTATTCTAAGGAGATTTTGAAGTAGCTTCTAAAACACAAACAAAATAATAAAATAGAAATAGATTCTTAAAATCCAGATTCTAAGGTTCATCCTGGAAGAGGAAATAGATGAAAACTAAGAGACGTTTGAAAAAGAGAAAAAACTATGCCATCAGCATATATTAATTAATAAATAGTTTTTAGTATTGGTAGAATAAAATATCACTGGAAGCGCACAGATATCAGGCCAATATGTATTTAGCATATGACTACATATTACAAAGTATTATGGTAGTACTTCAGTGAAAAAGGATGGATTATCAAGTCAATATCATTTTTGGAATAAAAATAAAATTAAATGCCTTCTTTAAATAATATAAAAATAAATTTCAGGTATATTAAATGTTTAAATGTAAAAATATAAATAAGATTATTAGAAGAAAATAGAATGCTGATGAAAGGTCTTTTCTAAGCATAATGTGAAATCAGAAGCCATAAAAGAAAATATTGACAAATTTGACTATATTGAAAAAAAAGTAGTACCAGAAATAAGAGTGGAAAGATCAATAGCATACTAACAGAATATATTTGAAGGCCAGTATAATAAGGAAGCATCAATAATAATAAATCAATATGAAAAAGACAAACAGCCCAATAGAAAAATGGGGACAAAAGATTAATAGGCAATTCATGGAAGAAATATAAATGGCTAATTAACATGTAAAAAGATACTTCATTAATAAGCAAGGAAATGTAAATTAAAATAAGGTAAGTTTTGCCTGACTGGGAAAGATTATAAAGATTAATGGTATCTAACGTTGATGAGGTTGTTAGTGATAATGTTAAGTTGGTATAACTTGTTGTGAAAGCAATTTGACATATTTGAAATTCATATATGCTTTGACCCATGTCTAACAATTTATTCTACAGATTTGCTCACATGAGCAAGTAAACATAACATGTACAAGGATATATTTTCTGCAGCACTGCTTATAAGAATATAAGTTCCACTGGCTACTGAATCCTCATGCCTTGGAAGGGTATCTAGCACACAGTAAGTGGTTCAATAAATATGCAATGAATGAATATAAATGAATGAATGATGAAACAACAGGAAATAACCTACCAAAAAGGCTACTTAAATAACTTCAAGTATTTTAAAACAGTGTATTGCTATGTAGGACTAAAAGAAATAATTAGCTATAATAAATGTATACTGCCAACTAAAAGACCAAGTTGTTAAACAGTCTATGTACTAGTCTTATTTGCATGTGTATAAAATAGATATAAAACTTATGCATATAATTTATGTATTTAGAATTACATTTACATCTGAATTTTTTTCAAAAACAGTCTAAAAAGAAACTATTAATTAGTTTCCTCCAAGAAATGGGTTTAGGGGTGAGGAAGTCACACATTCTATTTTATCATATTTTGAACTATTTCGTTTTTTGTTATAATAAACATCCATTATTGCATATAAATAATATAACTTATAAATACCAGAGGGAAGGGAAGACAGAGGCCCTTTAGTAAAATGAAACATGAAGGAAAGTTAGTATCAAAAATTCCTATATTAAGTTGTTACACAATTGCAAAAGTTGATGTGTTAATCTGACTCTCAGCTTTCTGGATCTCAAGTCATACTGACTTCTACCTCAAAGGCAGTATTTCTGGGTCCTACTCTAGTTCTATTTTCTGCATGAGAAAAAAAAATTCCTTATTTTAAGAGCCCCCAGAAGATCCTCACTGCTAGGTTGTCTTATACTAATTGCAGATATATTCTTTATAATCCTTTCTAATTTGTCTCCTTAAACTCCCAATTTCTCTTTTAGCATGCTTTTTCCTATCCTACTTTGTTGGGGGGCACACTAATTAACTTCTTGATTAGTTATATCCTCAAGATTCATTTCTTTACCTTTTGTTATCAGCTAATATCTGATTTCAGTCTCACTAGTGGTTACATCACTGTGATAGTGGGCACTATCGGCTACAAGGCCCTCTATGTCTGTTACGATTCTTAACTAACAGGTAGCAGAAGACTCTAACATCTCTTGGTTTCAAAGCCTGTTTTGAGCCTTTCTCAGCTGAAGTAACCTGTTCTACCTACCTCCTGTTCATATGTTTAACAAATATATACTGAGTTTCACTTACTGTTGGTTGTGAGCATTCTGCTAAAGAACTAACAGTAAGATAGTCCCCAAGGGAAAATAATTGTGTTATGTATTATTATGACATGTCCTTTAGATGTCTCTGCCCTTAGCTTCCAGAATCATAGTTTTATAATATAAAAAGTTACATAAATATCATATAATACACTTAATAATGATGTTAACCAAAAGAAGAGCTATACTGTTAAGAGTAATATTAAATTTCTTAAAATTGATAGAACAGTCTAGTGTATATACTTTACCTTGTGTAAGAAGTCCTCTAAATTGTTCAACTGCTTTATAAACATCTACTTGGAAAAATTCCCAGAGTTGAATCTTTGGAAAAACATCCTCCCAAAGTATTCTTCGAATGCACTGAAAAATTTCAATAGTTAAAAAAATATGTATTTAAAAATCTTTCACCACATACTGTTTACCATATTAAAATACTAAATAATTTTTGACCATATATTTAATTTGTACTTTAGAAATTTTGTTATTCTGCTTTAGTGTGGTACTCCTCTATACATACTGACATTCATGTGTTGATCATTTTCAATCAAAGCAGGTATTCCTTTTCCTTTGTATTTCCCATCTGCAACATCACAGGAGAAATGCCAAAGTGCTCTGTCTAAGACCCAGGCAGGTTTTAAGTGTGGAGAATTCACAAGATTATATGCACATTCTGGATGTTCCTCGAGCCATTTACTATTAGCAGCTTAAAGAAAAAAGAAACACAAAGGAATATTTCATAATTCAGATTGTATCTCTGTTAAGTTTAAAAGTAAAATAAAATATTAACACATACCACTCATTTCTTTTTACAGGAAGCATCAATATTTTATAATGATACTGCCATATCAAAAAAATTTTCTTTGGCTATGGTATCCTATTTGTTCACTTCACCATTCTTTATTTTGAGAGTGAGTCTTACTCTGTTGCCCTGGCCAGAGTGCAGTGGTGTTGTCATAGCTCACTGCAACCTCAGACTCCTAGACTTGAGTGACCTATCTTCCTGTCTCAGCCTCCTGAGTAGCTGAGACTACAGGCATGGGTCACCACACTCAGCTAATTTTTCTATTTTTTGTAGAGATGGGGGCTTGCTCTTGCTCAGGCTGGTCTCGAATTCCTGACCTTAAGCACTTCCGTATGGTGCTCACCAGCTGCGAAACCTTGCCCACAGCCGGCACTCATAGTCCGCAGGATAGTTTGTGCTGTGCATTGACGACGAATCCATTTTGCTCTTGTGTGATGAGGAAAGCTTTAAAGCACTGAAAGCTTGTTTTACTTTACAGGCAGCTTTACTTGTAATGTAAATCAGAATAGGTAACATATACATATATGTTTTTATTACGTCATTTTTAAATGTTCACAATTTTATTTTGATAAATGAAAAATTAGAAAAGTCAATTCAAAAGTATAGTTTTATTTCATTCATATCATAAAGAAATAAGCAAGTTTTTGAATATTATGATAAATTTTATTCTTTGGTATGATAAATTTCGAAGCATGGGGCTACACATAGGCCAACATTACATTGTTCATAATAGTATCTAGTACTACACCTTTTATTATTTTTTGAGCATACATCTTCTTAATGGATTTTTCCTTTTTGTTTTATCACTATTGTGAGGTGCTGGAAAATGTCTTTCTCTAAAACGCATGAGATTTTCTGATGCAGTACAAGGGTTGTATTGCCTTGATACGGAGTACTGTTGTAGAAGTTTTGTTATTAACGCTAAAGTCGCTCGGCTGTGCGCATTCATCTGTGGCTATCGACTATGCTCATACCAAAGTGGTTAAGCAATCCTCCTGCCTCGGCCTCCCAAAGTGCTAAAATTATAGGCATGAATGATTGTGCCCACCCTGTTTTGTTTTGTTTTTTAACTTTAATTCTGCTTAGAAAATACTATAGAACAAAAATTAGACTTCTCATAGGTAACTCTTTGTACAGCTAATCCTAAAGGTTTAATAAGATATGTTGTTTTGATAAGACTGATAAAGTGAGGCCAAGAAATTGCTAAAAGAAATATACTCAAAGTATAAGGGTGTAGCTTATATCTTATTATTCATCTATATCAGTAACTCCAGGAATCAGGATCAGGAGTTTAGTAAAGAATTCAAAATATTTATGACATTAAAGATAATATGCTTTAATTTTTTAAATAAACACAATTATACACAATTTGTTTGATGTTTAAAATGGACTAATGCCCTCTGAATTCATACTGCATGAGTGGTTAGTGTACATAAAATAAAAAGTAATAATTATTGAATACCTACCACATAACAGAAATTGTTCTAATCAGTTAAATGCACTAATTTATCATTCCTCATTTCCTACCACACGAAGCAGGGCATATCATTATATTCCTTTAACAAATGAGGTAGTGAAGCACAGACAAATAACTCAGCTGAAGTCATACAGACAGGAATTAACTTGGGCAAGTCTCTCTTCAGAATCTGCCGTATTAACCACTTTGCTGCTGAGATGAACGTGTTCATGCCTCATTTACTCAGCTGAGGACTGTTACAGTTTTAGAATCATTATTTCTAGTTTCAGTCATTTATTTAGTAAATCATTTATTTAGTATTTATACTCATAATTAAATCCTCTGATGAAGACAGGATACATAAAGAACAGAGATGTTATAATAAAAGTTAAACTGATAATTCTTCAAATTTGCATTGAGATAGCTCCCCCTAGTTTCATCATCATACTGAAGGAAATTCAAGGCAATTGTTAAAAAAATAAAATGTAGTGATAAAAATATCCAATTAGGATTTTCACTAATTAAGAATAAATACTAAGGCTACCCCAATTTCTTAATAAATTTTTAAATAAATCCTAAAACTATTTCTTTTCTCAACATTTTGAAACATAAATCAATTACAAAATGAATGAATACTAAACATTAGGTAACGAAAGTGTTTTTTCTAATTCTACATGAAAGACGAGTCAACCTGAAACTATGTTAACTATGTTTTAACATACATTAAAATTAAAAACTAAACATAGACTTCTGGAGTGGCATGGTAAGGAATTCAGAAAACACTGTCTCCGGCAAAATAAGAGACTGGAGAAAATTCTAAAAAACAATCATTGAAAGTCTCTAGACACTGTCCTAGAGCATTCAGCATATGGAGAAAGATTTGTTCAAGATAAGAACAGCAGAGTCTGTGGCATTTGAACCAAGATCTGCTCCAGGGTGATTGGGTTTCCGGTATTCTTGGCCTGCTGCACCTGGGGTAGGATGTCCACCCTACAAGTGGGGGCTGGGCAGAGGAAGGAAGCTGTGATTTTTCTCTGCCTGCCAACCTGGAATAGAACTCCTATGACATAGGGCTGACAGTAATGAAAAACCCTGAGCAGCTGCACTTCCCAGAAGGAAACTATAACCTCAGACTGGAGTTACTGGGAGAGAAAGTTGCCATCTTGTCCACACCTGCCAGGAGTAGAGCTCCTGGAACAGAGCTTCTATAATGGAGATGTTTGGGTAGGATAATGGAGCAGGTCTTGGTCAAATGCCACAGACTCTTGCTGTTAATAATAATAAAAATTTAGTAGATTTTCTTTAGTAGATTTTCATGTTTCTCCATATGCCAAATGTTTAGGACAATCTCTAGGGACTTTAAATGGTTGTTTTAAAACAATTTTCACCAATTATGGTTGTTTTGCTAAGTAGAGGGTATATGAAGTTCTCATGTTGCCATTCTGTGTGGTGACTTCCCCTAGATAATAACTTTTTTAAATGAAGACCTGTTTCACAGAAAGGACATTATGATTTGCAACACTTTCCAAGTAAGCCTGTGGCAAAGTTCATTTCTTTTATGTTGCAGAGAATCTTTTGAACGCTTCAGAAATATAGTCTGGTAGAGACTATATCCCAATTTTTTTTTTTTTTTTAGAGATAGGGTCTCAAGGTTGCTAAGGCTGGAGTGCAGTGGCAAAATCATAGCTCATTGCAACCTTATACTCCTGGGTTCAAGTAATCCTCCTGCCTCAGTCTGCCAAGTTGCTAGGACTACAGGCATGCACCATCAGGCCCAGGTAATTTTTTCTTATTTTTGGTAGAGGCAGGTCTCCCAATGTTGCCCAGGCTAGTCTCAAATTCCTGGCCTCAAGTAATCCTCTTGCATTGCCCTCCCAAAGTGCTGGAATTACAGGCATGAGCCACCATGCCTGGCCTGTACCCCAATTTTTATTCTCCCTGTCTTTCTTTAGTAATAAAACTCTCAAGGTTAAGCTGTACACATGGCTGACAAAAAACTAAAGACTACATTGCAAGTTTCCTTTATAGCTACATGTGGCAAGAGACAAACTCCCATCTGATGCAATGTGATCAAGAGTAAAATACACATACCATTTCTTTATTTCTTTATTTCCTTTCTTTATTTCCACTGGAGAATATAAGAGGAGCTAGAGCAGCCATATTTGATTAAAAGTTGGAAGCAAAGTGTTGGAGACAGCAGGGCAATATTGGAGAAAGTATGGCAACATTGGAGAAAGAACCCAGTTTCCTATCACCATTGAGCTACTATTCTAGTCCTGGAATGCTCACCTAATCCTTTATAAGAAATAAATATAATTTTATGTTTAAGTCACTATATTTTTCTGTTACAGCTGCCTAAGTCATATGCTAACTCATATAATTTATAATACATTATCATTTTATGGTTTGATATATTTGATATAAAATAATAGATGTCAAAGTAATTGTCAATACTATCAAATTATGAAGTGAAGAATACTGAGTTCATGGATATTACAAAGTTTTCACTATAGACTTTGAAGCTTGGTTTCTAGGTGCATGCAGAAACACCAAATTTTAGAATGTACCTATTTCTTTACCTAACTTTGACTGTTTGCCATTGTTATTGGAGATTATCATCTATATTGATGAACTGCACCTATGAGCTTTTAAGTATCTTCCTAGTTCCTATGGTTACTTAGAACTATTTTATGAAACAGCAGATATTTCTCTTAAATGTTTGTATGACTCAGAATTCCTGTTCTTTACACATGCAAATCAGTGGTTTCCAACACTGTGGCACACACACAAGATAATATTTGTAAGGTACACTGGGTTAAACTGAAAGCTGCTCATGGCCAGAGGTTTTACCAAAGCAGGTCTAGCTGCTTTGACAGGTGAGGGGAGCAATCATCTCCTCAGGGATTCCTAGTTGGGAAAATCTGATGTATTTTATAGAATTGTGTATCACTAAGGAATCTCAGGGACCAAAGTAGGCTAATTTATAATAAGCTATTTTAACATGTAAAAGATGTAATTTCCAGATTTAACTTCTGAGAGTGTATCAATAATTTTTTCTGTAAATAATAGAAGTCATTCAGTTTCTTCACATATGCTATAGTACCAGAGCTCCTGCTATACAGGATCCATTTGTTATCCTGGAAAATATTAATATAGTAGTCCCTCTTATCCATGCAGGATATGTTGCAAGGCCACCAGTGGATGCCTGAGACTATGGATAGTACTGAACTCTCTGTATACTATGTTTTTTTGATCTGACAACCAAGCTGGCCACTAAGTACCTAAGGTAGCATATACAGCATGGATAGACATGAATCTAGACAAAGAATCAGCTTTGATGATCCCAGTGAAATAGAGCAAGCAGCACGAAATTTTATCATGCTACTCAGATCGGCCTGTAATTTAAAATGTATATATTGTTTATTTCTGGAATTTTCTATTTAATATTTCCATACCGTGGTTGGCTATGGATAACTTAAACCAGAGAAAGCGAAACCACAGATAAGGGGGAACTATTACACTCTAAGTTGAAATATGTGGTCATTATGTCCTGTCTATGATCATTCTCCCGCTTTTATAAGCACCACATGCAAAATACTAATAAATTGACTATATCTTCAACAAATACCAATTTCTTTGAAAGAAAAAAGGTGATACTAAATAAAGTAACTTCTTAAATTGAAGGACATCTAATTATCATTTGTGTTTTTAAAATTTATGTTATATAAAACATTCAGGAATGAAACAATTAGAATATAATATTCTCATCAAAATTAATGAATGAAGTTAATGAAGTTCATACCAGTATGATTGTAGACAACATCAGTAATACAAAGAATATTCCATTCCTTTTTCAATTTTTCCACTAGCTGTCCAACATCAGTCCATGTGTACGTTTTATTACGTCTTGAAAAGTCAGGATTTAATTCTAACTGATTGGCAAGGGAATAGCATGACCTAGACAGTCCAAGAGTCTGCAATGGGGTGAAATGAATCATATTGTAACCTGTAAAGCAAAAAGACAAAGACCACTGTAAGAAAAAAACAAACAAAACCAATGCAAAACTAAGGAAAATATAAATTTAAACTTTCTTAAGTAATTATAAATGGTATGGCAACCATCCTACTAGAAAAGGAGTCAAAGATTTAGGTTAAATCCTAGCTATACCACAAGAGACTTTTAAGCAAGTATTTTTAAATCTTTCAAGATATCAGTGTCCTCATACACAAGATAGGGATAATGAGATAATGTATTTGAAAAAGTCACACACAGTTCCTGGTTGTTATTAAAGGTTCAATTTATAGTTGTTGAATGGATATAATTTACATGTAGAAAATATATCCTATGCAAGTATATGGAAACATCTTTCTCCTACTTTTAATGTTCCATAGTCCTTGTATTTTATTTTAGTTACATCAGTGCACTTCTTATTCCTTTCTTCATACAATATTTAACTTTAAAGTAGAAAGTTAATATTACCCTTAAGAGCAAAATATAACTTAAGTTTCATTTTATTCCTGGTATGTATGGCAGCACATGCCTTCCACATGGAAGATGGTTAATCAATGTTCACTGAATTAAAATAATATATAATGGTAATATATTTTCCTACACATTAAAATAGTTTACTTCTAGTTTTTCTATATCAAAGTAAAGTCTTAGAAATGATAATTATCTCATTTTATCATAGAGTTCCTGCATTTATTAAGGTAAATCATGTAATTTGCCAGTTTTATAAGTTAAAAATGGTCAATTATCAAAGCTTCATATGGTTCTATTTACATTTTTAAGTATATTAAGAAACAAAATTAAAAGTAGAAACAAAACCTTTGAAATCTGTATCAGAGAGGATAATTACATTCATTTTTAAAGAGAAAAGAAAAAGAAAGAAAGTTGACATTACCTGATTCTTTTGCAACCCTAAGTCTGCTTTCCCATTCATCAAAAGGGCCCAAACACTTAGTTAAAAATGTCTGCAGAGTAACACAGTCCAAGGGTAACACATGATTATCAGCACCAACGTGTAAAATGGGATCCACAACTATGTAACCTCCACCACTTTTCTCATTTCTAAGGGGAAACAAAAACAAATCAAAATTTTCAATTAACAACAGGAAAAAAAAAATACTCATCTAATATAGTCTGATTCTAAATGGAAGGTTAATTATCTCATTAAAAAATATATTTATTTCTAAAACATAAAATCATTTAAAAAGTTGCAATAAAACTTAATGGAAAAGCCACTTTTACCCTTTCCCAATCTCTGCATAATCACATGATATAATATACCTAATATCCAATAATGCCATTTTAATGAAAAATAAGTAACTCAAATCTATCAGTGATAATAAGAGCACTCAAATAAATAGCATCTTATAATCATGTTGCATGAAAAGACTAGAGTATTAAGCTGTCACTTAAAATAAATTTACATAATACTTTGTTTTGAATCTGCAATGGGCCATACAATTACCTCCTAGAGACTGAAGAACCATATTCTACTTGCATTTCAAGTAAGCTGTAAAAATTGTACTGCCATGGTTCATACAGTATTTTTTAAAAGTTAGGTAACTTGAGGTTTTAGAATACATTTTTGTCCCACATACAGAACACCTGACTTACCCTTGAAGGAAATAATACTGAAATGAACCAGACTGTTGCAGATTAAGTTTACAGTATTTATCAGAATCATCTTCTCTTTCTGTTGGATTTTCCCAACCCAGGGAACGGAATTTTTCTCGATTAAATGTTTCTCCAGGAAATGGGTAATTTGTGTACACAGTAACTGCTTTTCCCTGTAAAGTTGGGCCCAGTCGGAACTGTAGTTCAAATCCTAAACAAAAAACACATTTTAATAAACCCATTGTAGGACTTAAATTACTACATTAAAAAATAGGTGCCTTATTTAAAGTATCATAAGAAACTTTGATTATTTTCCAATTATATTTAAAGTAACTCCACATACCTAATGCTGTTTTGTAACTATTTTATATTCCAATTTAGCTGAATTTTATGTAAGTCCTATGTGCTAATACATTGTGCCACTGGAGCTGAATTTTATATTTTAACAAGTATAGTAAACATAATAGAACTGTCTTCTCTGTAATGTCCCCTTCTCATTCCCTTGGAAACTGATTCCTATTCACATGGCTACTTTGGGATGTGCAAATTCTTTCATGACCCCATTTACCATGATTTCTTATTCCTACCCCTAGAAGTGGGCATCTGAGCAGAGACCTTCTCTAGCAATTTTCTAACTGCATCAGAGAAAGCAAGTTTCTCTATGGTGTCTGAGTATGTGGTAGTATGCAAAACCGGGAGCTATCTTGGGACAACCATCTCACCATTCAGAGAAAGTTAGTCTTCAGTGAGAGAATTCTATCTTTAGAGAGGCAGAATTCAGACTTCTAACAGGAGTTCTGGAGGCATCTGAGCCCCTGACTAGTGTCTGCTCAAATCCAGTGGTGTGCTAAAAGAGGTTTAACAACTGGCTGGGGTGGTGGGAAGCTCTGATTTGTAGTATATGCTGACCACCTGGTGGAAATAATTCCAACATGGACAATCTTAAACTACTATGACACAATGAAAGTGGAATTGGGAAGAGATGTACACAATCAGCTCTGTGAACCAGCACAAGTTGCCTCCAACACATTATTCCCTATATCCCTACTTTTCATGGTTTAGCTATTAAAGCCTTTCCTGGAATCCTGAGAGCCAATACATTCCCACCTGTGCCCAAGTCAGATTATTCCTATTAAAACATATGAGACTTGTTTACTATGATGCAAATATTTTAGCATAAGAAAAAAAATAATAAGCACATTATAGCTAAAACTATACTGTGAAAGAAAAGGTTTGGTTGGTTTAAGGAAGACTTTGAACCTTATTTATAATTATTAAAATGTTTGCTTAATATTTTAGTATGAAAAAAATTTAAAAAACTGTAAAAATTATGACTATGGTTAAATCTATTAGATGTGTAGGGCATATAAATTTTACACGAGAATGTAACTACGAATTTCAATTGATGATGGGTGATAATAACTGATGAAGGCAAGAAAATTTAGTTGTGCTGAGTATAATTTTTAATGCTTAAGGAACTTTTCTGAGAACATACTAATGTTTATAATGCTTGATTTATTAAACATCCAATAAGGTAATAAAAATTATGCACTAAGTGCCTACCATGTAATAGGCAACATAATAGAAAATAATTCCTGCCCTTGTGGAACTTGAGTTCAAAAGAGAGAAGGCAGCCATTAAACAGCAAACACAATAAATAAATAAGAAAAAATAACATGTCAGGAAGGAACAAATGTTAGGGGAAAGAAGAAAAATCAGAGTTGGGTAAGGAAAATGGGGGAGTGGGAGGTGGTAAAAATTTTAAACAGCATGGTAATTGAGAATCTGAAGGCCTTGAGAGAGGTGAGGTAGTTAGCCACACAGCTATCATGGCCACCAAGGAAAAGTATTGACCATGTGAAGGGAACAGAGAGGACAAAGGACATATGGTAGAAGCATATCCAAGGTCCAGATGTGGTTCCAGAAATAACAAGCAGCTCTGTACAGCTGGATTGGAATAAGCTGAGGAAAGAGTAGTAGGAGGTGAGGAAATGAAGATAACAAATAAACCAGATCATGTGGAACCTTGCAGACCAGTGGCCCCCAACCTTTTTGGCACCAGGGACCAGTTTCATGGAAGATAATTTTTCCATGGACGTGGGTGAGGGAAGGGTGGGGCAGCAGAGCTCTGTGACCTGGTCCCTATAGGCCACTGACCAGTACTGGGTCCACGACTCAGGGTTTGGGAACTGCAGTTGAGGACCATTTTAAGTATTTTGGTTTCTGTGACTGAAATGAGGAGCTAGTGAGCAGTTTAGAGCAAAGGGGTGATATAATCTAATTTATGTATTAAAAATATCACTCTGGGCCAGGCATGGTGGCTCATTTCTATAATCTCAGGGATTTAGAAGGCTGAGGCAGGAGGATAGCATAAGACTAGGAACCTGAGACCAGCCTGGGCAACACAGCAAGACCCTGTCTCTAAAACAATAATAATATTAATAATAAGAATAAAAATTAGCTGGGCATGGTGGAGGGTGCCTGTAGTCCCAGCTACACAGGAGGCTGAGGCAGGAGGATTGCTTGAGCAACCAAGGCTGCAGTGAGCTATGATCACGCCACTACGCTCCAGCCTAGGTGACAGACTGAGACCCTGTCTCTAAAAATAAAAAATAAAAACAATTACTCTGAAAAGAAAAAAAAGGAAAAAAGATCACTCTGGAGATATCTGCTTCTGGCCATGATAGAGTAACTGGTGCTAAACTTACTCACTGCTGAAAAACTAGGAGATATATATGAAACAACTGTCTCAGAAGCAGGTAGTAAAGGACTGTGATCCTTGAGAGAAGGGTGATCCCTAGAACTTGCTAGTGTTCAGAGTGAGGGAACTTTCTGGAATGTGCACAGGGAGCAAGAACAGTGGTCCCAATTAGTTGAGGAGACAGATTAGGATTTGGAGAAGTTGAGGAGACACCTAAGAATTTGGGGAAGTTGAGGAGACTTCAATTTTCAGAATATGGGGCAGAATATGGGAGAGATGAGGGCTATACAAAGAAAGAGCTCCAGAAATTTACCTAGGATCACGTTGAATCTGTCTGAATGCTAAGCTATATATGAGTAGTGTTTGACTCCATGAGCTAAGCAAAGAAAAACTACTAAAAACTGTAAGCTGAAAAATTTCTCAGAGTTCACATAGGCCTGGAAGCTGATTTTTGACTAGTCAGAATGAATTCCACATTGTTGAATTCTTGAAGTGTTCAGTAGAGAACCTAGAAGAGTCATGCCTTAAGTAGTAGGACCAAAGTAGGCCTAGAGTTAAAACCACTATAAATGTATCCTATCAAAGCTTAAAAACAAGCCTCAAAATGATTAAGCTGATGCACAGATAATATAAATGGCTGCTAAAATAAAACTCACTACTCCTTTAAAACAAGACAATAAAATTCAGAGATAAAACAATAGAATGTTCATGATGTCTAGCATCTAATAAGAAACTGATCAGAAAGAGGAGGTGAGGCAGTGGATCACACAGCTATCTGGGGAAGAGCATTCCACATAGAGGAGACAGAAGATGTAAAGGACTTGAGACTTTTACTTCTGGCAAAAATGGAATAAGAAGTACTGGATTTATCCTTGGCTGGGCGCGGTGGCTCACGCCTATAATCCCAGCACTCTGGGAGGCCGAGGCGGGAGGATCACTCAAGATCAGGAGTTCGAAACCAGCCTGAGCAAGAGTGCGACCCCGTCTCTACTAACAGTAGAAAGAAATTATCTGGACAACTGAAAATATATAGAAAAAGTTAGCCGGGCATGGTGGCGCATGCCTGTAGTCCCAGCCTCGGGAGGCTGAGGCAGGAGGATCGCTTGAGCCCAGGAGTTTGAGGTTGCTGTGAGCTAGGCTGATGCCACGGCACTCACTCTACCCCGGGCAACAGAGTGAGACTTTGTCTCAAAAAAAAAAAGAAGTACTGGATTTATCCTTCTCCCTAAAACTTAAGAAAGATGAAAGAAAAAATAAACAAAATATACGAAATTATGGTTTTCAAGACCATAGACATCAGGCAACAAAGAACAGTGATCCCTGAGACATAGCATCAAGGTAATCCCTACATTTGCCCCTGCCTACTACCTTGAGAGAGTTTCCAGGTTGAGGTATAGGGAGGAGGAACCCAGGCAGAGCCCAGACAACTCCCTAAGCTAAGAAGATTAAGAGTCCACAGAGATCAAGGCAGCTAGAGACTACATATGATATAGATGAGAGTAGTGAGGAAGAGAAAGCTGCACAGAGAACTCCACAGATCTACAGAAAGCCTTCCTTGTGTATTCAGCAGAGCACCGATCAGTGCATATCTGTGAGGAAAACAACTGAGACCAGGAACAGTGCTTATTCTTATCTACTAGATTAGAAAAACTCATAATTCATGAAGCATTTGATAGAAAATTTGGAAAAATCTTGCCTCAGTAGTAGGGAATAAGACCTAGACAGAGGATAGTTCCAGTCTAGCTTAATAAATCATAAAAATAAGACCCCAAACACACCACCTCCAATAGCTTAACTTCATTCCAGAACAAAGACTACAAACATTTATAAGAGTCCAAAAATACCCAACACCCAACAAGGTAAAATTCACAATGTTTAGCATGTGAACAAAGATTACCAGATACACAAAGAAGCAGGAAAGCACAACCAATAAAAATTGACCTAGGAATGACAGATGTTGGGATTAGCTGATAAAAATATCAAACAAGGCCGGGCGCGGTGGCTCACGCCTGTAATCCTAGCTCTCTGGGAGGCCGAGACGGGCGGATTGCTCAAGGTCAGGAGTTCGAAACCAGCCTGAGCAAGAGCGAGACCTCGTCTCTACTATAAATAGAAAGAAATTAATTGGCCAACTAATATATATAGAAAAAATTAGCCGGGCATGGTGGCGCATGCCTGTAGTCCCAGCTACTCGGGAGGCTGAGGCAGGAGGATTGCTTGAGCCCAGGAGTTTGAGGTTGCTGTGAGCTAGGCTGACGCCACGGCACTCACTCTAGCCTGGGCAACAAGTGAGACTCTGTCTCAAAAAAAAAAAAAAAAAAAAAAATATCAAACAGTTATCATAACTGTTTTCTATATGTTCAAAAAGTTAGAGACAGGGAAATAATAATAATTTTTAAAGATCCAGTCTTCTACAATATTAAAACAAAACAAACCAAAAAATTCCAAAGGTCCAAATCAAACTTCCAAAAATGAAAACCATAATCTTTGAGATGAAAAATATACAAGATGACAATTAATGGGTGGTGAATTATGAATTATGGCAGAAAAAAAGATTAGTAAATCTGAAGACATAGCAATAGAAACTATGCAAAATGAAAAAAAAAGGAGAAAAAAGAATCTAAAATATTGAAAGAGCATCAGTGACCTGTGGAACAATTCAAGTGGCCTGATATACAGGTAAGTAGAGTCCACAAAAGAGGGAAGAGAGATGAGAACTTAAAAATTATGTGAAGAAAAATTGGGTGAAAATTTTCCAAATCTGAATGAAACAACAAACCTAAAGATCCAAGAAGTTCAACAAATACCCAAAACAAGTAACATGAAGAAAATTATACCAAGGAACATAAAAATAAAATTGCTCAAGACCAGTGACAAAGAGAATCTTTCAAGTAGCTAGAGGGAAAAAAAACACAGTAGGTACAGAAGAACAAATTAAAGATAACAGCAGATTTCTCATGGGAAACAATGCAAGCAAGAAGACAGTGGGAGCAATATCTTTAAAAGTACTGCCAGATTAAAACTGTCAGCCAAGAATTCTATACCTGGAGAAAATATATTTCAAAAACAAAGGTTATTAGAGTCAAATTTTTCACTGTCAGAGAAAGATGTTACAAATAAGCAAGGGGGTAAAGCTACAATGGGCCCTGTTGTGTTGGATATGAATCAGAGGTAACAGTATGAATTGCTATTTATTTGTACATAAAAAAGTCAATTTGGTTCAAAGCAAATCCTGAAACTGGGAACATGTAGATATGTTCTAGTCATGTCTAAAATTGCTCTTTAGTAGAAGTAAATCCCTCATAGTGATGTTCAACAGGTAGTAAATTCTTCTATGCCACAGTGTTAAATATTGAGTAAAATATTCTCTGTGAACAAAGATTTCAGTAAAAGATATTAAGGGAATGCCAAACCTTTCCAATTTACTCTATTCCAATTAAATACTTATATAATTGCTAAGAGAAATATATGAATGGTCTGTTTTGCATACTACAATACAATATGGATAATATGAGGAAAGAGAAGTTCTAAGCATTCCTAAAAATATTTCTTATCTAGTGATAAGTACTATTGATCACATTCTTGGACTGGACCCAAATATGCATATAAATTTATTCACAGTAAATGTCTTTAGCAAGCATGAAACAAATTATGCAAATGAAGTTATTAAGTAACTAAGCAAAAATCTAGACACTCACTTTTTACTTCTCATACTGTACAATAAAACTAAGAATTTCTTTTCCAAGAAAATCTTGTACAAATTTTTCTATACAGCAATTTGGTATTAACATATCAAGTGTCTGTATTCTTTGACCTAATAATTTTACATAGACGTATGTTTTTTGAGGAAATAATCAGTGATGTAAACAGAGATTATGTATAATGATGTTAATCACAGCCTTATTTATTATAATTAAATAAACTGACAACAATCTAAATATATAATGATTGAGAATGATTAAATTATGGTACATCTGTAAGTTGGGATATTACAAAGACATTATAAATCATGCCATCAAAAGATATTTAAAAGCATTAAATAAGCACTTCTAACTTACTCTATTTTGTTACATTTCATACATTTATGTAGACCTTTTAAAATCTTTTCTGGAAAACAGGATGGCTGAAACATGGCAGTAAGCAGGGAAGTAGAATACACATACCATAACAATACTGTAAGTAGGGGGAAAAAGCAGGTTACAAAACTGTTTAGAAAATATAATACCAATTGTTTTTAAATAAAAAGCATAGAAAAAATTTTTATATATTTCTATAATTTTGTAATAGGGACAGTCATTTTAAAATTAGAGCTACCATGACAAAAGGAATAGACTGAGAAATAATTGTGCAAAGAATTAAAACATGAATGCTTAGTGACTGCAAAAAACATAAATATCTACATCTTTATAATAATGAAATATATGATCAGGAAAAATGGTATCATTTTGAACAAGTACAAATATCAGAGATTAGCTGTCTGGGCATATTTGTACAACCTGTCCCCTGTTAAGCTTATACAAATATTGTTTTTATAATTACACAAGGGTTCAGAGAATTTGTTGTACAAAGGTTAAAACTCATCTACGGTCTCTAAAACAGCATTTGTATCAGTGGTCTACCTTCAGGAAAAAAGATAAGCATTTGCAAAATATGATCTTTATTTATATAATGTACATGGAAGGTAGAAATAGATATATATAAATTACAAAACATATATAATTATATAAATTATGAGATATAAAAATAAAAGGATAAGATGTAAATGCAATAACATTTTAAATAACAAATTTTATTGATTAATGAATGGAAAAATATTTTAGCTCTTACAAAAAAATATTAATATCTATCAGTGAAAGCAAGGTGATTAAACCATGATATTAATTTTCAATCCCATTCACCAATTATATAAAGATTTTTGATGAAATGTGGCTAGTAAATTTTTCCTGATATCTAGCAATTATTTTTATAAGGTAATACATGCTCCATATTTATATATTAAACAGATTATTTGAAAACCAGCTGAAATCCTCTACTTCAGTGGGGAGATTTTAAAGATTAGAAAACTCTTTTACTAGGTTTTTAAAGTGGGCAGATATTCATTTCTATGAGTAAATTCATATAATGAGAAAAGCATTTCTAAAAATACACATCAAAATGATTTCGCTATAGCAAGTGTCAGCAAATTATATCCAGCCCAACACCTGTTTCTGTAAGTAAAGTTTTATTGGAACAGACCTACACCTGTTCATTTATATATTGCCAGACTGCTTTCATGATATAATGGCAGAGTTTAGTGGCTGCAACAGGGAGTACATGTGCATGACCTGCAAAGCTGAAAAGATTTGCTATCTGAACCGTTACAGGAAAAAGTGTGCCACGCTCTACTCCACAGCATCCATTTCCATCAAAAAAGCAGTTAACTTTCTCACCCATGTTAACCTTACAGAGTCAAATTAAGTGTTTTTATTTTTTCTAAAAATATTCTCTAAGTATCATACTATCGAAGACTACTTGTCATTCCTGAAAAGGACAAATCTCAAAGACTTTCTGGAAGTTTAACAACTTCTGTGAGGTAAAAGAGATGTTGGTTACTCTATCTCTCTTTACAAATTATGGTAAAGACTCTATTATGGCCTGGTGCAGTGGTCACGCCTGTAATCCCAGCACTTTGGGAGGCTGAGGAGGTAGGATTGCTTGAGGCCAGGGATCTCTCTTAAAAAAAAAAAAAAAGACTATTATTTAAGATAATATAACCTGTATATCTATTTAACATAGCTTAGGTAAAAGGGCAATTCATGGCAACATAATGCAAACAAACAAATGAGGGTGTGACTGTCAACTCCTTTTAGACCTACAACCTCAACTCTTTCCTCAGAGTATGTATTTTTTGTGTATAACTCATCTGACACACAGAGAGCTTTAATGTCAATAATATGTTAGCAAAATTAAATTACTTAAATAAACTAAAATAGATAGGTAGAAAGAAAGATTCTATATTTTCTATTTCCCAACTGACAGATCAGTGCATATCCTAAGGGGTATATAGCCACTCTGTAGATCTCAAATCCAAATCACTGAAATTAATGTACAGTAAATGAAATATCATAATACCTAGAGCATGTCAGGTTCCATAATTAATCACTCAGTTTGCTAAAATTAGCTTAGGTCATAGCAGTACACGATGTGGCTATCTTATTCCTCATACTAATGCTAGGAATATTTTACTTGGATTAGCCATATACCTTTTGCAGGTACTAGCAAGATGAGTGATTAAACTATCATTATAAACAAAATTTTATATCTTCTTCCATCCACTCAATTTACAGAAATCCAACTTTCTAATCAAAGAACATTCATATATAAACATTTTCTTAAACCTATCCTCACAGATCTTAAACTCTAGTTTGATACTCCAAGACTGACAAGCTTTTTGACACTGCTTCATTATTCAGCACTTAATTGTTCTGTGCTCGTTGTGTAATCTAACAGAGAGAGCAGATGCTGAAAAATTAAGGAAAGACTTCACAGAGGAGGTGGGATTTTGGCCAAAAACTGAAAGGCAACACACAGAATGATAGTAAAAGGGATTTAATAGATACAGAGGAATCTGACAGGAGTGGGGGGTATAAGGATAGGCCTGAGAAAAATCGCTGGGAAGAGAATTAACAGGAATTAATGGGGTAACTGTAAAGATGTAAGACACAATGATGGAGAACAATGAGATACAATCTTAACTAGGAAAGGTAGAGTCCCATTACAGAATGTCTTGGAAGCCAGACAAGTGTTTAAATTCAATTTTATAGATACCAATTAATAAAAAGGGAATAGACTGCATAAGATTATTTTGGCATCTGTATTTGAACATATGGAATAGACAGAGACAGAAAAGCATAGATATTTAGAAAGAAATTACAGAGCTTAATGAGAGATTACAGTTAAAAAGAAGGAATCATCAAAGAATATAAAGTTTCTAGCCTGGGAAACTATAAAAATGGAGATATCACTAAAATGAACAGGAAAGCTGAGAAATAAAGGATTGATAATGGGGAGGAGATGGTTTTAGACATGTTAGATTTAAATGTATATAAATGGAGATATCCTAAGGCTGTTCTATAGCGTAATATTGGGTTGAAGCCAAGATCCAGGGTAGGAATACATAGGTAGAGTGATCTATCAATACCTTATATTTACTTAGGGCTTTATCACTACACAGCCATATATTATTAATTTTGAGCCTCAAAACACAGGAGAGTAGAAAAGCAGAAACTACTACTTTCATTTCATAAATCAAGAAATTGATGGTCAGAATTAATGTAATTTGCCCCAAATCTAACAGTTTGTTAGCAGCAGAGTCAGGAAAATCCTGATTTCCACCCTTGTCATACTCCAAAAGCTTCCAAAAAGAAAGCAAAGCTCAAGGCCCTTCTTTCAAAAGGAGTCATCAGCATAGAGGCAACAAGCCGGTGAGAATGTATGATTCTTTGAGGGCAGGAGAATAGAGAAAGAAAGGATTCGTAGCAGATATCCATAATTAATTAAAATGTGGAAGGAAGAGAGACCAACAAGTTGACAGGCATACTCAACAGAGAAGAGGGGGTAAAAAATCAAAACCAGAAAAGTGCAGAGTCAGGAAAGCCAAAAATGGAATAAGTACTTAGTGATTTTAAATGCCAAACAAAGCTAGAAGAAGAGGAGGGAGGATCTGGCATGGAGGTAACACATTTGATTGCTGGAATTTTAAAAAAAATTTAACTCTTAAAATTTTAGAGAAATAAAATAATTCCTTCAAAATGTTTATGACTATCAACATGCATTTGGTACACCAATAAGAGGGATTATATATTATTTTTCATACATTTAACTTCTATTTTATAAGTTATATTCACAAAAAATGTTTTCAATGTGGAAAAATTACACAGTCTAAGAAAATAAAGCATCTATTAGTCAAATACTAATCAAATAAAATAAAGCATCTATTAGTCAAATACTAATCAAATAATAGAAATTAATTAATCAAATAGAAATTTATTTCATCTTTTAAATCACAGCTCAAATATATTTCACCATAACCTGATCAGTTATTTCACTTTTTACTTGGCAAGAAAATATTTTCAGCTTTTACCTTCTCCATATCTGAGAGACTTTGATAAACATAGTTTATATTTTTTGCTGTAATCTATATTACCAATTGGAAGATTCAGTAAAGGAAAAGAGGAGAGCTATAATAAAGGTAAACTATAGAAATATGGAAAGCAAAATTATATATGAAGTAATTTACCAACTTTAATAACAAATGCTGTTATATGGTCAGTCTTCTGATCATATATTTAACTTCTGTCTTAAATGGAGCTAGCATGCAAAGAAAAGTGAATTATTTGATCCTTGTCCTAACATGACAGATATAAAATATTTTCAACTCAGATCAACCTTTATTAGTGACATTTGCAGAACACAGCACTGTCTTTGCATGAATCAAGTTTTAGAAAGATCCTTGGAAATTATATCTATCTTAAAGTTTTAAAAAATTTAATAGGACCGTCAATGAATTAAAAATTTAAAAGACACAAACAAGCAAATCAAACCACTTGCTACTGACCTTGTTCAAGCCTGAAGAGGGTCTTTTCCAGCTTTTCCATTTCGTTTAGAAGTAAAATTCGAATCTGTTTACTGTGTCCCATTTTGGCTTCTAGAGGATTTGAAACCTTTCAGAAGAATTAAAAGAACTCCAAAGTCGAATAAGTTACCCCTACAAAACAAAAAGGAGTTAAAATAAAGAAAATAATTATTACCTTTTACTATCCAGAGCGGACAGTGGCACTTACATGGTCTAACTGTGTTTTAATCCTAGCAGAGCAATGAAAAAGAATGAATCTTATAAATGAGACCGGAGAAGGCCAATTAATAGGTGTTTTCTCCCCTCGAGCACAATGAGTGAGACCTAAGCAAAAACTGTACTATAGATGCTTATGATTAAAAAACAAAACAAAACAAAAAACCTAAAGCATGCTCAGAGAAAAGCAATACTTTAGGAAAGCCCGGAGTTGGGAGGAAATACCTAGCCCCAAAGCAAAGGGGCTCTGAAGACTCCTAATGGCATACTTCTGCTTACAAGAGATTAGTCTGCTCAAAGATAACAGGTGGGAGATCTCCCCATTCCCAAATTCGGGTTGGAAGCCACCAATGGGGAGGTGAGAACAGAGGGAAGCAGTTGTTGCCCCTGGAATAGCTGCCGTAGCCAGAGGATGTACGGAGAGAGCTATAGATAGAAAGAATGCGTTTCCCCGCGACGCCAGCGGCATTCCTAGCACTTACGCCGAGCAAGTTATCCGGGCGGCTTCTGGGACACTGCAGGACCTGCGACTCTAGTCTTAGGGTCGGAGGAGGGGACGGGAAGGAAAGCAAAAGGGGAAACGCTGGCCGTCCAGCCGCGGGGAGAAGCCGCAGCCTAAGGAGGGCCGGACGCCGTGAAGGGCAAAGGGAGGGGCTGCGGCGGCCGGGGCATGGGCCAGGCGGCTGTGTGAGGGGCAGGGACCGTCCCGGCGACTCCGCCTCGCGCTGGTCCCCAGGAGACCCTGGAGCTCCCAGGGGGCGGAACGCGCCCTCGCTCAGGTGGGAGCGGACCGGTCCTCTCGCCCACTTCCGGACGGCTCCGACCCGCTCGCCGCGACCGCTAGTCTCGCGAGAGCGTGGGCGCCGGGGCCCGGGGCTAGGAGGCGGCTATGGCCGCTGCTGTGATCCTCCCTTTGTTCTTGCTACAGGGAAGGTGCAGCGGCGAGGGTGCGCCCCTCCTTTGACAGCCTGCAAGCTCACGGTTGCAAGTTAAAATCCTGCGGTACCAGGCTGCGAGCTAGGTTGAGCTGCGCAGCGCGATCTTTTTGTGGAAAGGGCTGAGTGGTGTAGGGACCCTGAGGCCTCAAGGCCACATGAGGCCCTCCAGACCCCCGAGTGCGGCCCCTCCACCGAATCCAAACTTCACATTTGTTCTGTAAAATTTGGATTCAGTCCAAAGGCCGCACTCAAGGATCCAGAAGGCCACAAGTAGCCCCCAGGCCACAAGTTCCCCACCCCTGTACGTGCTAACAGACAGGGCACATGCTCCTGAACGCAGACCCGGATGAGTAGGTAGGTGAAGTGTGGCCAGTCTGCAGACAATACAGAGTGCAAATACCAACCTTATTTACAGCATCCAGTTGTACCTAATGTACACCAGATAGACCTGAAGATCGTCTGAGATTAAGCTGCACTTATTTTAGGTCAGTAATTCAGGACTCTGCAGATGCCTAAGGAGATTTTTATGCCTGAGGGAAAAGGAAAACCTAACTTGCAGGGCTCTTGGAGGACACCTAATTAATGGTCATGAGAAAACGGACAAGAGGACCCGGGAAGGTGGCTCATACCTATAATTCCAGCACTTGAGGAGGCTGAGGCAGGAGGATCACCTGAGGCTAGAATTTCTAGATCAGCCTGAGCAACATAGCTGGAGACCCTATCTCTAAAAAAAGGAAATTTAAAAATTAGCGGGAGGGGAAGCGCCTGTGGTGTGCACTATTGGAGAGGCTGAGGCAAGAGGATCGAAGAAAATGTACAAAACGTTTGGATTAAGTTAGTGGGGTGTGTACAAGAATCTACCTTTCTTTATTGTGGAATTGTTGTAAGTAAAAGAAGGATAATGGGTTTAAAAAAACATGCCGAAATATTTAAGTAGACTTCTAAGGATGGCTAATTGTACATGGTTCAAAACTCAGTCTGGGAACCAGCAGCTCATGTATGATCACTTACTATTTGCCAGGCATATAGGTGCTGGGAATGCAGCAATAAAACAGCTACTGCCCTTGTGAACTCCTACATTTTATAGGTGGCAGGCAGATAAACAAATAGATTATATAGGATAGTAAAAGGTTGTGAGAAATAAAGCAGGGAAAGGAGAAAGCGTAGAAGAAAAAGCAGAAGGAGATTGGCAATTTTAAATACAGTGGTCAGTGAAGTGATGTCAAACTGAAAGAAGGAAGAAGTTGTCCAGGGTATAGGATTACATGCAGAGAGAGATACAAGATGCACAAGGCCATGAGGTAGTAGCATACTATGTGAATTAAAGAAGGCCACTAGTGAAGAAGAGAGTGGTAAGAGATTAGAACAGACAGATGGTGTGGGGTGGGCAGCCAGCTCTTGTAAGGTTTTGTAGGCCATTGCAAGGATTTTTGATTTTTACTGTGGGAAAGCTTTTACTTGTTACTGTGGGAAAAAGAGCCATTGGAAGATTTTGAACAGAGTGACATATGTTGATTGACCTTTTAAGAGGATTAATCTGCAACTTGATGAGGAATAGCTGAATAAACTGTGGAGTGTAGCAAGGAGACCAGTTAAAAAGCTGTTTTAGTCAGCCGAGCAAGAGAAAGTAAATTTTGAGTGTGTGTTTGTTTGGGGGAAAAGGTATTGCTATGAAAGTGGTGAGAAGTTACTGAATTATGGATCTATTTTGAAGGCAGAACCTATAGGATTTGGTAGTGTAAAGAAAGGAGTCAAAGATGATTCCAGGATTTTTAGTTTGAGCAACCAGAAAGTACTGTTCAATAGAAATATTAAGTGCCACATAGGTAATTTCAAATTTTTAAGTAGCCATATTTTTAAAAAGGTTAAATTAATTTTAATAATATAATTTATTTAACTCAGTATATCTAAGATATTATTTCAACATATAATCAATATAAAAAGTTATTAATGAGATATTTTACATTCTTTTTTCATACTATCTTCAATATCTGTGTGTATTTTACACTTTCAGTATTTCTCAGTTTTGACAAGTACATTTCAAATGCTCAACAGCTTCATGTGGCTAGTGGCTGCCAAATGCACAGTACAGAAGAAATTGCCATGTACTGAGAGAGAAAGAAAAAGGGAACAGGTGGGATTGGAGGGTGAAAATCATAAGTTTTTTGGTAGACCTTGAAATTTGAGATAACTGTTAAACATCTTAGTGGATTTAGCATTTGTAGCCCTGGTCTCCAAAGCAGTGTTTTTCAAATTGTGAGTTGTAACCAATTGGAGGATCATAAAATCAATTTATTAGTAGTAACCAGCAATTTTTACAATAAAAAAGATTCAAATGTATTACATCTAGTAAACGTATTAGTTCATAAAACTTCTGTTTCTGTTACTTATTTTTTTATGTGCTGAGTCATATACTCCTATGGGGGTTCATGGTTAAAAACAAGATGGAAAGCGACTGCTCTAGAATACATGCTGCATAGACCATAATTCATGATTATAAAATGGGACCTGAGGTTGAATCCCAGCTCTGCCACTAACTGTGAAGTTTTGAAAGGTACTCAACCTCTTTGTGCTTTGATTTTTCCAAAAGTAATATGAGGATAAAAATATTATCTACTGTTAATTAAATGAAGACTTAAAACTGTGTCTGATATATACCAAGTACTGGTATAAAAATAAATGTTAGCAGAGTAGAACCCTAACTATGTTGTCAAACACAGATCATGTTTATGTTTGTTTTCAGGCACTGCTTTTTCATATTCTATTCTACTTTCTCTTTCTCTTGTGACCATCTCATCACACTACCCTCCTGTTGATCAGTTTTCCAGGGCTTCAAAATTTGCTTTTCCTGCCCTTTTTCCTCCCCAATAAAACTCTCGCTTTATTGCCCAATGTTTCAGCTACATATAGGGAGTAAAACACATGAATGACATGAATTCCTTTAGCAGTGATTTATTCTTACACAAATGCTTGACTTTTAAAAGAAGATTTGTTAATCCAAATCATTTTAATCTTGGAGATTTCATAGTGTGAAAGAAGTGAATAATGTTAAGTAATGGAACCATTATTTAATGTTATGTGCCTCCAAGATTAATTTTACAAGCCACATAGTATCCTTTTTAAAAAGTAAAGTCATGCTAGTGTGCTATTTATGAAGTTCTGGAATGCCAGTGAATTTGCAGTCTAGGGCTACAGTGGGGCCATGTGCGGCCTTCATTTTGGCACACAGTTGTCTTGTGCCTGTCCTGTGCATGACAGTGAGCTATATATACACAATAATCTCATGCTGTAGTTGTCAAGAGAAGACTCTCCTTGAAACATATGATGGATAACCTCAACTATTTGACAGTGACCCTAGTTTTTTCTGAAGCATTTATGTTAATGCACTTGGGGAGTGGGATAAGGGCTGTGGTCAGAAGAAGCTTTCTTCAGGTTTGTGTATAGGTATGTATGTTTTCTGAAAGGAAAGGAGTTATTAACTATAGTTAGGTCCTAATCCTGTGATCTTCTGGATCTGAAATGGGTGATGCTGCCTTATTTGGTTTTTATACTTGTCAGCATTTTCTGTATATTTTATTTTATAGCAATATATAATGACATTATTATAATGTCATAATTTTGTTTTGTGAAATTTGGAATTGTGTTTTCAAAATCTCTTCTACATTGAACAATTTATTCTGTACTTTTGAAATACCCAGACATAGCCACTGAAGAGAAAAGGGGAAGATAGCAAAAGAAATAGAGCTAAAGTCAGAGAAGTGGAAGACCGGAATATAATGACATAGAGGTATGGAAGATCAGAGAGAGATTTTTCAAAAACGAGATAGTACAACTTAAAGAAAATGGGCTTTGGAGATAAACTTTGGATTAGTTTTAATCTCTCCAAATCACAGTTGATTTACCCATAAAATAATGAGAACAACACCTTATTTGCAGGGTCAGTATGAAGATTAGATGAAACAAAGAAAGCAGTCAAGGTGTCTAGTATAGCCGTTAGCCTATTGATTGGCTTTTAGTATAAATGACAGCTTTAAAAAAGAACAGATGATGTCTATGTCTAGTTGTCCTTGCTGGGCCAAGGATGGTAGTCAGATAATTCAGATGAAGAGGCTCCCAGGGCATGACGGAGGCAAAAAGTTTCAGAAGGTTTCTTACTCTATGAAGAGGTGATATAAGGGTAAATTCAGAAAGCAAAGTCATATAACCCAGTGTTTCAGCCAAAATCACAAAAAACAGAAAAGGCAGAACCTAAAAATAAAATAAGGATTAGTCAGTATATGATAAATATTTGTTAGAGATTTATTGAGATTTTCATATATAAAGAAAAAATGTATTTCTATTCAAAACAAAATTAAACTAAAACTTAGGCTCTTAGAATTTGCACCAAAAAAGTCATTTTAACAGTTCCTAAGCAGCGCGCCTGTAATCCTAGCACTCTGGGAAGCCGAGGTGGACAGATCGCTCAAGTCTGGAGTTTGAAACCAGCCTGAGCAAGAGTGAGACCCTGTCTTTACAAAAAATAGAAAGAAATTAATTGGCCAACTAAAAATACATAGAAAAAAAATTAGCTGGGCATGGTGGCACATACCTGTAGTCCCAGCTACTTGGGAGGCTGAGGCAGGAGGATTGCTTGAGCCCAGGAGTTTGAGGTTGCTGTGAGCTAGGCTGACGCCACGGGACTGTAGCCCAGACAACAGAGTGAGACTCTGTCTCAAAAAAAAAAAAAGTTCCTAAGCATTGATATAACAAATTAGCTAAAAATAGTTTGTAGAATGCTTAGAAATCATGACAGGAGGAAACTCCAGAGTTTTTTGGTGATGATCTTTTTTTTCTTAGAGTAGATCTTTTCAAATGTTCTTTGGCCTCAAATCTGCTTGTATCTCATTAACCAAAACATAGTTACAATGTACACATAAATGTAACTTTTATCTAGGCTAAAACCCAAGTTTTGTTACTAAGGAAATAAAGAATGGATTTTGGCATACAGCTAGTACTTTCAGCCACAGTTTGCATGATACTTTATTTTAAATTTTGATTGTTATCAAAGTGATACAGTTTGCAACAGAAGGGTAGAAGGCTCTAGGAAGAATGTCTGCATGGCGGGGAGGAGAAAGTGATTATTAATGTGCTTGACCACATTGAAAAAATAAAAATGTCCTGTTGGAGAATGCAGCTTTATTTAGATCTGTTAGCAAAATAAGCTTGCTGAAACTAAACTCTAGAACTGGGCCAAATTACCCTCCCAGTCACAGAAGGCCTGGGAGAATCATGCTTGCTGCATGCTTCCTCCCCAAAGGAAGGGGGACAGAGGTGAGCCAAACTCACAGTTATTCTTCCCAAATTTACCAACCAAATAAGTAAATCACTCTGCTCTCCCAGGAATGGAGCAAGTAAAGGAGCAAGGAAAAACCAGGATATTGTTTAGGGAAGCTTTCTCTTCAAAGAAATTAGGGAAAGGAATTAGGGAAAGACGTTTTCCTCAGACATTATGTAAGTTATTTAACCTTTTTTATGCCTTAATTCCTCAGCTGTTATTTATCTTCCAAGGATCACAAAAATAAAATGTCTGAAATATTTTGAACATTAATACATGCCCTATAAATAGTTAAGGACAGCTAATACTTAATGAGCATCTAAAAGGTGCCAGGTCCTATATATGAATACTAAGCTCATTACTATGCTAACTCAGTTGCTAAAACAACAATATTATTACCCATAATTTAAAAATAAGGAAAATGAATTTCCAAGATTAAGTAACTTGTTAAGGTTGTCACATAGAAACAAAGTGGATGAATGTGACTTGAATTGCATTCTCAGTGATTCCATTTGCTAAACTCTGTATCTGAGGGCACTGACTTTATTCCCATGGCCTGGTAATCAATAAGGGTTTTACAAATTGAACTGGAATGTTGTTGACTTTTTTATATGGTTGTCACAACAGTGAGTTTGTTTTCTTGCTTTGAGAGATATTCTGGCTCATCTAAGATTCAATTATCTCAAGACATTTCCTTCAGGAAATCTTTGCCTGTCTTGTCCTCTCTCCTGTGGGGCTAGGTATTCTTTTAAGTGCCTTTATTGTATTTTATGTTGTATGATAACATACAACATAATAATGCCTATAAGAATGCAGAAAGATGGAAAGATTGAATAAATGAATAGGATATTATAATATCTATACTTTTGTTTCTGATTTAGTGAATAATTTACTTAGACTAACTTTTTTGACATCTTAAAATTTGTTTTCTTGTTTCCCTTTTTTCTCTTTTGTGTAAGTAGTTGACTGTCTCTTGGAACAAGGCTTCCAGAACTAACACACTAAGCTACATTTCTTTATTTCCCCTAATTTAAAAGATTGTGATAAAATATATATAACATAAATTTTACAATCGTAACCATTTTTAATTACACGTTATTTTTTTTTTTTTTTACAGGGGAGAGCATGAACACAGTCTCTTCCTACTGCAAATTATGCAGTTGAGTTTCCCACATTTGGGCAAATCGGAGGGGTCAGCACATCCCGAGTGCAATGGATAAGCCTCACCCTGGGTAAACCACCTTCATGATCATGATATTTACCCTGCCAGATAAGTATAATTACACATTTTTTAAATTCAGAGACTCAGAAGGGGGAGGCTGGGAGGGGAATGAGGGCTGAAAAATTATCTATTGAGTATAACGTACATCTGTATCAGGTGACAGATACACTAAAAGCTCAGACTTCACCACTATGCAATTCATCCATGTAAGAAAAAAACACTTGTACCTCCTAAATCTATTGAAAAATAAATAAATAAATTCATATTGTTGGGCCACCATCACCACCGTCTCTCCAGAGCTCTTTTCATTTTGCAAAACTGAAACTCTATACTCATTACATAATAGCTGCCAGTCTCCACCCACCTTCCAAACTCCTGGCAACCACCATTCTACTTTCTGTCTCTACGATTTTGACTACTCTAGGTACCTGATGTAAATGGAATCATACAGTATTTTCTTGTTACTGACTTATTTCAACTTAGTATAATGTTGAGGTTCATCCATATTATAGCATGTGACAAAATGCCCTTCTTTTGAAAGGCTGCATAATATTCCATTTTGTACACACAGACACACACACATTTCCTTTTCCTTTTTGAAGTATTACAGGAAAGGTTAAAGGGCTTGCATTTGCAGTATGGTAAGCCTGCAGCTAGCATAGTATTAACCATGCTGCATTTACTGTCCTTTCAAAAGCAGCACTCTTCTCATTAAATTTGGTTAGTTTTTTTATTTTCTAAATTTTGTGTAGGAATTGATTTGACAGCTGAATTTTTGGGTTCTTTGACCAGCTCAAAAGGGTGGAAAACAAACCTCTCAAAGCTCTCAGAATGGAAGAATTTGTAATAATGCATTAGGTGTCCTGACCTTAGAGTTATATGTCTGTCTTTCCTACCAGAGAGTGAGCTCATTGAGAGGGGATATTTTTTCTCCTGAATCCTGAATGCCTAGAACACTGACTGTTATATAACAAACACTTAATAACTTCTTGAGGAAACAAAGAACAATAGTGTATACCTTACCCTTTCTCCTCTTTCCTTTCCCTAAGAGAAAGTTCATCAAACTCAATAACTTCCATATAGTTAATTTGCTGTGAATTATAAATATGAACATATCTGAGTTCTGTAAATAGTGCAAAAGTAAGCAATAGTGTCATTTGACTCAGTATGGTTGAACTGAAAGGTTTAGAGTTTGGTATTAAGAGAATATTATACTCTTTTTTACCATGTCATTATTGATTGCTTTCTCTTTCAAAGCTATAAGACTCATACATTATTCAATTCTCAATATTTAAGTTGATAGATTGTATGAGGGAAGATAGCCAAACAGTAATATAAAGCCAGAATTGGAAACTAAAGGTACTTTTACTAACCCCTCAAAGTAAGTCTTTAATTTATATGGATCATCATATAGTACATTGTGTGAAAATAAAATTAGTTGAAGTATAATCCATAAGTGATATCTGCTCTATAGATTGTCAGTTTGATGACCAGCGTAATTTACCAGACCACTTGACAGAAATATCCCACTGCCGATAAAGTATACTCAGAGGAAAGGTCAACGGTATAACTACAAAGGCCAATCTATTTTAACTAGTTAAGATTTAAAAAAAGCCCTCTTCTCAATTTACAGTGGCTGTGGGAGTCATTTTCTTGCTTACACAGTGGTAGAGGGTTTGTATATCCTAAATGCAACATAGTGAAAGATCAACAGAGCACTAAATTAAATTTATCAGCACTTTGGAAAGCTTATTTCATGAGCATAGGCTACATGTCCTGTCATGGCAAATGATTACTTCATTAGTTATGTGGAAAAATATTAATAAGGTTTAATTTTGGGGGGTAGAGATTCAAACATAATAGAGTTACATTTAAAAATATATATGAGGCTTAAATTTGGTGATAATAATATTAATTTTTTTTTTTTTTGAGACAGAGTCTCGCTTTGTTGTCCAGGCTAGAGTGAGTGCCGTGGCGTCAGCCTAGCTCACAGCAACCTCAAACTCCTGGGCTCAAGCGATCCTCCTGCCTCAGCCTCCCGAGTAGCTGGGACTACAGGCACGAGCCACCATGCCCGGCTGATTTTTATATTATATGTATTAGTTGGCCAATTAATTTCTTTCTATTTTTATGGTAGAGATGGGGTCTCGCTCAGGCTGGTTTTGAACTCCTGACCTTGAGCAATCCACTCGCCTCGGCCTCCCAGAGTGCTAGGATTACAGGCGTGAGCCACCTCGCCCGGCCAATATTAATATTTTTGAAGTGCAAATGTATGAAATATACACTAAATGCAGAACCAATTCAAAATTTAGCCTTTGAACTGATTTTGTAAATCATGCCATATTTATTTAATATTTTCTCTAGGATCTACCTTGACTTCTTTCTCTCCTTCTCAAGGCAAGATTTGATATTGTAAAATAAAACTTAAACTTAAAAAGTAATGAAAAATGGAAGTACTTCCTAGTTCTTTCATGTTATATCTTCATAGTAACATTGAAATCAAAATGTCAAACATTCTTGTGTTCATAATTTCATACTGTTTAGGAGGCATGTCGACATAAAAAAAAGAACACTAATGTACATATCAGAAAAGATGATAGCATTCTTCTACAATATTTTCTTAATTAAAAAAAATAAAAAATGATTGCAGACCCTGCTGAGCCACTAACCAGCGATTCTCAGGGCCTTACTTTTTTGTCAATATGCTGATCTCTAATATAGAATGCATAAATAAGAGAAAATCTGCATCAGGATTTGAATGTGCAATGAGGTAATATCCATCCTTCAGAAATCAGAAGAATTTCTGCTAGGCACAGTGGTGAGGATACTGTATTTTTGGGCAACCTAACTCATGAGATACTTGCTTGCCGAATGTCAAGGAAGCCCTGGCATGCCCTAACTGACATGCCCTCATTCAGCAAGGTAAGTAGGCTTGGGGAGAGAAAAACCTTTGGAGTTGTTGAGCCTCCCACCGGGTCTCTGTCTCCCATAGAATTTTCAGGATTTCTAGGGGTCCTTTGTGGGTTCCAACAATGTCAGAAAGAGTTCTGATCCTTAGTCCATACTTTCTGCTATATATGGATCCTTAGTCCATACTTTCTGCTATCATACTCCTATTAGAAGCTGGTCCTCCATCATGGATCAGGCAGTTCTCCAGGTAAGCTTGAGGTTGCTCTTTGCAGCTGTCTTCTCCACTAATTGGAGGCCCACCCACAGGAGTACTTACAGCACCACTCTCAAAGCTGTAATGTTTAATCCTAGCCTCCTATTTCTTCATTTGTGGTACCATGAGCTTGAATCAAAATGGAATATCTCAGCAACTCTGAGACATTTAGTGAAATAATGTGATGTTTTGGTGTATGAATACTGTGAAACCAATTTATACATTTTACATATACAAGGTATTATGGAATTAAATAAAAATGAAGGGAATAGATGAGGCCATATGACCAATCTGTCTTTATAGTGTAAAACAGCACAATTTCAGAGACAGCACAGATTCCAGCCAGGCTGGCATAAAATAGGCAAGGATTCACTCTGATTGGGTCATTAACAGTAGCCTTAAATTGTACTACTTTTAGTCGAATGACAGCATCTGTGTTCTTGGGGTTAGAGTTGGTAGTAAATACAAATAACTCCTACAGGCCATGCACGGTGGCTCAGGTCTGTAATCCTAGCACTCTGGGAGGCCAAGGCAGGAGGATCTATTGAGCTCAAGAGTTGGAGACCAGCCTGAGACCTGAGCAAGAGCAAGACCCCATCTCTACTAAAAATAGAAAAAAATTAGCTGGGCTTGGTGGCACATGCCTGTAGTCCCAGCTACTCAGGAGGCTGAGATAGTAGGATCGCTTAAGCCTGGGAGTTTGAGGTCGCTTTGAGCTAGGCTGATGCCACAGCACTCTAGCCTGGGCAACAGAGTGAGACTCTGTCTCAAAAAAAAAAAGAAAAATATCTAGAAAATTCATTTGAGCACATGATTCAACTTATAAGGTATGTGCTTTATCTGAGACTTAAATGAGATGCTATGTCCAAGTAAGTCCACAAATTTACAACTGTTAAGTTCTCCTACATTACCTGTGTAAAATATGTGCCTCTGCATTTTATAATAATCCCCATGTGTGTTTTCATGGAATGTTACCAGGTGAACATACACACACTGCTTTATCAGTGCTTCTAGGACTATCTGAAAAACAGCACAGGTATTCTCATGACAGTGTTAAGTCAGTAAGTTTGATTGGCACAAAGCAAAAAATTAATTCAATGACTCATTGGTAATGGTAGCAAACTCTGTTTTCCCATGCCACCATTTCCTAATCTTGTGCAGGTCTGTACGTTTCTATGGAGAATAAATACGTGGAGAGTTTCTATTTGGGTTCTGTGGACACTATGTTAAGTAAGTCAGGAGCCATCTGTACTTTGGTATTCAAGGTGTGATCCAAGGCCCAGCAGCACTGGCATCATCTGGAGCATGTTGGAAATGCAGAATCTCATGCCTAATACTAGACCTGCTGAATCAGAGTCTGCATTTTGGCAAGATCTCCAGGTAATTTGCAAGTACATTCAAGTTTGAGAAGCACTGGTCATGCCTTTGTGCTTCAAGTTCATGTCTCCATTTGCAGGGACTTCCTATTCTACGTCCTAGTTTTCTAAGGTCTGCAGGCCACCAGATAGGCCAATTCAGTTGGACATGTTTTAAATTCTAAAATCTATAACTGTGTGCCCTACGCTGTCCCTTCCTTATTTTGTCTGAGAAGCAGGGCTTCTTTTCTTTTGCATTCTCCATATTTTTTACCTCTTTCTCCTTGATAATTTTTGTTTTCGGAAGCAAAGCATTACCTCTGCTTTCAGGGCACGTATTTGCCCTGTGAGCAACCTGAAGACTTTTTCCATGGCATCTCCCTCAACAACGTTGATGTACAGAGGCTCCAATTGTTGTTGAATTCTATCATAAAAGGTAAGTTGTCTTAATTTCAATATCATACATTTTTAGGTAGCTGTAGAGTACTTCTTTTTTTTTTTGAGACAGAGTCTCGCTTTGTTGTCCAGGCTAGAGTGAGTGCCGTGGCATCAGCCTAGCTCACAGCAACCTCAAACTCCTGGGCTCGAGCGATCCTTCTGCCTCAGCCTCCCGAGTAGCTGGGGCTACAGGCATGCACCACCATGCCCGGCTAATTTTTTATATATATATCAGTTGGCCAATTAATTTATTTCTATTTATAGTAGAGATGGGGTCTTGCTCTTGCTCAGGCTGGTTTTGAACTCCTGACCTTGAGCAATCCGCCTGCCTCGGCCTCCCAAGAGCTAGGATTACAGGCGTGAGCCACCGCGCCCGGCCTTGTAGAGTACTTCTTCAATAAAAAAAAAAATGCTACAGACAGAGAATACTGGTTAGCTTGCTCTGTCAAGTTCAACTTTTTAAAAAATTACAGAATATTACAGGGTCACATTTTGGTTACAAGTAATGCCTTTGTTTTGTTTGACTTTCCATAACGTTATAGAAATCTTGGACCTTAGAAATTTCATCTATCCCAGAAGTAGCTATATTTTCTGTGTTTTAGTCATAGGTCTTCTGCTATTTTATTCTACAAATCTAAGCCAATTAAGGGGGAAAAAAACCTTTATTAGACATTTTCTCCTCTCTGTTTTCCTAGCTTTGTTTTCTATTTTTTTCCCATCTTTGTTATAAAAGGAAAAACCCTCATGGTATCTGTCGCCATTTTGAAATTTAGTTATTTATGTATGTACCACTTTTGCGAGTGTGTCAGAAGTCACATTTAGAAGTACTCTCTGTAAGTTAAGCTTAAACTATTTTAGCTGGTAAGTGCCAACAGCATTATGGTTTATTTCATAAGAACCTCTTCATTTTGAAGCCATATCCTCTGTTTCTTCATTCTAAAACCCACACAGGATGATGAAGAAATAAAGTCAGGGAAGTCTTCTGAAAGATACTTATGATAAGCTATTCTAAATGTCTTTTATTGAGTGATATATAGAATTTCATCACACAGAGAGTAGCATTTTCTGAAAGTGGAGCTTGCTCTTGGTTATCCGAACCAATGGGTTATCCTGGAACCAGGAATTACCCTTCAACCAATGGAAGAAACCACACTGAACTCACCTTCCTAGAAAACTGATGACATTATTTCTCTTGCAGGAACTACAATTCCCATGGTCCTCTCTGTCCGTAGGTGCTGGACAGCTAGCTTTCAGTTACCTTCTCTAACTAGCTAGCCTGAAAATCCAGACTGCCTAACATGGAAGTTGTCTGATTATCTCTTCTGATAAAGTTACTATCACGCTTGCCCTATAAGAAAGCAGTGGGGTGGGTGGGGTTTCTTACCTGGAATACTGGACTGAGTCTCCATCAAGTGGTCCTGGCCCCAGTGTACCTTTTCGTGGGAACAATGCAAGAATCAAAAGATCTGTACTTTCTGTCCCGGCCCGCGGGACCTTCTGTTACTCGCGGGGGCGAGGGGGACCGTGCCTGAAAGAGATGAGCGAGAGAAAGAAACGAGACCAAGCGAATGATTGTCAAGGTCTACTTTACTTGGATTTTTAGTAGGTTTTATATACAGAAAACAAGGAAGTAGAAACAGAAAAATAGAGTGGGGGGATGATGAGGCTTGGGTGTGGGCTAATCAGCCCCAATCAGCATCCCAGTGGCACCGGAAGCTCTTTGTGATGGATCACTCAACCCCAACCTGGCAGGGGGTTGGGAACAATTGCAGGTGGCATGCCCTGGAGCAAGCATGGCATGGAATGCATTCTTCTTAGAACTACAGCTGGGGGGCTGGGTGCTATTTTCCCGGACGAGGAGGCCCGTGCGTAGGGCAAGTCGTTGGAATGTGGAGGGTCTTAGTCTCCAACAACTTTCTTGTTGCTAACTCCTTGAGTTTGCCTATATCTTAACCCTTAAAATGTTATATTATAAAATTCTCCCTGAGTGCTGGTGAACCTCAGGAGGTCACCACAAAGGGACCCATCTTGCACAACACCTTTACTGATGATAAAGTTGTGTCTTGCATAGCACCTTCAGTACCCCATCATTAATTAGCCTTGAGACAATTCATTTAACTGCACCATATCTAAGTTTGCATACTTGTAACATGGATTGAAGTCACTAGCCATATTCATATTTTGCCTTGGATAAAATATACTTCTGTATATTGTCTGTTAATTCATGCATTCTTCCAATCCACCTGTCTTCTTTATCTATATTCCTCCTTGCTCAGCTAAAATTCCATTTTATATATATATATATATTTTTTTTTTTTTTTTGAGACAGAGTCTCGCTTTGTTGCCAAGGCTAGAGTGAGTGCCATGGTGTCAGCCTAGCTCACAGCAACCTCAATCTCCTGGGCTCAAGCGATCCTCCTACCTCAGCCTCCTGAGTAGCTGGGACTACAGGCATGTAACACCATGCCTGGCTAATTTTTTGTATATATATTTTTAGTTGGTCAATTAATTTTTTTCTACTTTTGGTAGAGACGGGGTCTCGCTCAATATACAGAAGTATATTTTATCCAAGGCAAAATATGAATATGGTTTTGAACTCCTGACCTCAAGCAATCCTCCCACCTTGGCTTCCCAGAGTGCTAGGATTACAGGCGTGAGCCACCACACCTGGCCGCCATGATATATTTTTAATACTACTTTTACCAGTACCCTAAACTTCTTTTCCCTCTGTCTCTTTTGTGACATCTGCTGAGGACTGCAACCATGGATAAACGAAACTGCTTTCTCTGTATCTGTGCCTGAGCAACCAAGCACTGATGGAGAAAGTTTCACAATAGGGCATGTTGATGTCACCAAAAAGTAATGAAAACAACTTCAAATGGGTCTTTAACACTGTACAATAATCCTATAATGATTCTCAGTCAAATGTCTCTCCCACTTTCTATAATTATTTCAAACCTCTTCATGCCTTCTTCCTCTCATTCCCTGTTATTCTCAGAAGATGACCCTGACTCTTCTTTTATAGTCATTCCTCTTATCCTTGGGGAATACATAGCAAGACCCCCAGCAGATGCCTGAAACTACAGATAGTACCAAACCATATATACACTATAGGGTTTTTTTGTTTTGTTTTTGTTTTTGAGACAGGGTCTGTCACCCAGGCTAGAGTGCAGTGGTGCAATCGTAGCTCACTGGAGCCTCGAACTCCTGGGCTCCATTGATGCTTCCATTTCAGTCTACCAACTAGCTGGGATTATAGGTGTGAGCCACTGTGCCCAGCCGATATTGTTTTGATCTGATAAGCCCAACAGCTACTAAGTGACTAACAGATGGGAAGCATGTTCACTGGACAAAGTATGATTCACATCCAGGGCTGGACGGCGTGAGATTTCATCATGCAACTCAGAACGGAGTGCAATTTAAAACTTACAAATTATTTCTGAAATTTTTCATTTAATATTTTTAGACCATGGTTGACCTTGGGTAACTGAAACCAGGGAAAGTGAAACCATGGGAAAGTGACTACCAGTGAAACCCAGGGATAGTGACTACTATATAGAGAAAAAAGGAAGGCATTAAATGCAAACTCCATCACCTGTCTTATTTTCAACACTCAACCCTTGCTGCATCTCTATCCATGCTGTTCTGTTGCCTTTCTGCTACTACAGGTGTAATTAGGGCTAATTCTCTGGTGCTTTCATTTTTATCTATACCCACCTTCTCAGAGACACGAAGTTATGAAAGCTTTAATCTGTATATCCAAACTCTCCCTCAGCTGCAGCTTTTAAAAACAGCTTAACATTCTCCTAATTAAGAGAGAGAGAAGGAAAAGTCTCACCTGATTCCCTCATTCCTTTCTAGCGACTGCCCTGTTTCTTCCTCTTTACAGACAAATTTTTCAGAAGTTATCTAGACTTGCTGTTCCTGTTTCATCTCCCTACTCATTGCTAAACCTTCTCCAGTCTAACTTCTGCCTACATTCCCTCTATGTCAGGGTTTCTTTTTTTTTTTTTTTCTGTGACAGTCTCTGCTGGAGATGTCAGGGTTTCTTAAGCTCAGTACTATTGGGGTTTTAGGCTGGCAAATTCTTTTTTGTGTGGGGTACCATCCTGTGCGCTTTAGGGTATTTAGCAGTGTCCCTATCCTTTATTCACTAGATGCCAGTAGTGGCCCTCTGTCCTCAATCGTGACCACCAAAAATGTCTTCAGACATTGCCAAATGACCCCTCAGGGCAGAATCAGCCTCAGTGGAGAACAATTGCTCTATTGCCCCATCTCCAGGGCTTCTGCTAAGGTCACTAATGACTTTCACGATGTTGAATTTCATTTCTCATCTAACTTGATATCTCACTGGCATCTGACACTGTTAACCTCTCCCTTCTTGAAATATTTTTCTTTTGTCTCCAGTGACAACATTCTTTTAATTTTCCTCTTATCTCTCTCTTGCTTTAAAAAGATTTTCCTTTGCAGGTTCATCCTCCACCAATTGGCATTTAAATGTTGATATTCTCTTTTTATTCTGCTCTCTTTTTGCTGAATGCCATCCATATTCAAGGCTTTAATTTCCATCTTTATATTTCTGCTTCCAGCTATGATGGACAGGCTTCAGCGTGGGGAGAAGGCCAACCCTCCCACCAACAGCAATAAAAATGCTGGGTATAATAGTTTATCCAAACCTTGTGAGTCTTTATCCCTACTTGTTAGTCTTTCCTTTTAGAGAAAAAAAAATTCACTTCTGAATCTACCTTTTGAAGTAGAAAATTAGATCTTAATCAGAATAATACAGACAAGATGAAAACAATATTCCTTGAACTAGCCTAGAAGGGCCTGAATGGTCTGCCTCTGCCCCTACCTCTTACACCTCTCTGCCCTCCTCAGCCTCATCCTGTAACTTCATCCCTCTTATATTCCTACTTTAGGCAACTATCCTTGGTTCAGTCCTTTGTCCTCACCCTGCCACTCCACAAGGCTTTTCTACCTGTTGGTCCCTCTGAACAGTGTGCTCTTCTTACCATTCTGTGACTACGTAATTCATCCTTAATATCTCAACTAAGGTAACCGTCCTTAGAGAAACCTTCCCTGACCTTCTTGACCAGGTCCAGCACCCCACTCTGGGGTGTGTAAAGGTCTGTGTACATCTCCTGCATACTGCATAGCACAGTAGCAGTTTTACATTCACTTTAGTGAGGTAGTAGAGTACAGTTGAGTGATCCAGTTCAGGGATTTTGGAGCCAATACTTCTTGGCTTGGAATCTGGGCTCTTAACCTTGTGGTGCCTCAGTTTGCTCATCTTTAAAATGGGAATACTAATAGAACTTACCGTTAAGGGTTGTTGTGAGTCTTAAACGATTTGGTGTACATACAGTTCTTACAACAGTGCCCGGAGCATGGTAAGCACTATGTAAGTTTGGCTGTGATTTTTTAAAAATTTAATTATCATCTGTTTCTTCCACTATTTTTGCTCACTATTTTACTCTCTGTGCCAACACAGTCCATGACACATAATGTAGAATAATGTATAAATTAAAGTGCTTGGAAAAAATAAATACTGTACAAATGCAAAGCACGTGAAAAAAAACTACAGATACTGGTGTAGATAAAAAAGTAGAGACTCTGCATTGTGTTTTTAGTTTTTTAATTTTTATCTATTTATTTGCTTGTGTTTTTAAAATGAGTCTACTATACTCCCTATTTTACTTGCACAACCTTGCCATGGTCACTGTTTACATTTGCACAACTTAGGCTAGGAAATAGGTGACTTCCTAACTCTAGGAGAATTCGAACAATATTTTATATTAGTTGAGTTAATTATAAGAGAATCAGTGGTCAGAGTCTTTGAATTGAAATGTTACAAATTTGAATAATATACTCAAATTCAAATTTCTGTATTAAATAGAAAGTAGATACAATTTTATATAACAGACAATGAAAGCAAACATTTTTATCTTAGAGGTTCAGGATTATATATCAATGAACCATTTTAGTTCTTAAAATATCACAGAAGATCTTATAAACAAACCTACAAGAACCCAATTTTATGATGGCAAGATACCAAATAAATATAAATTTGATAAGCAAACCTGACTCTCCAAGCATGCATGTTAAGAATATTTATCTGACACTGAGGTTACTGGGTTCTTTGAATCACTATGAATTATTTGACACTAACAATTTGACAACTACCCTGCCACATCTAAAGCCTAGAAGAAATATTGATAAAATAGTATAGTAACATTCATATTAGTTAGCTCAGGTTTTGCCTTAACCAAATATCACAGACTGCAGAACAGGCTTAAACAACAGAAACTGACAAAATCCATAGTCACAGTGGAATATTTCAACATATATCTTGCAATTAATGATAGATTAAGCAGACAAAATATTAGTAGAGATATAGAAGATCTGAACAATGCAAGTCACTGTGTTGATTGAGGCTCAGTACAGAGGACAAGAGATGGCTCAGAGAACAAAACAACTAAGAGATGATGTTGTTTCTCCTTTCCCCTTGCCCATGTTCTCTTTCATAGTTACCTGCTTACCAAAAGAGGGGAATACTTCTTATCCATCCCAAATATTCTATGATGCATTGCCCCGGGGTATAAAAACTTCAAAGGAATAATAAAAGTCTGGTGTTGGAGATGGCTCTTTTAATCACAGCATATCAACCCATATAGGCCACTGTCTTTCGAGGACTGATATGTATGTCTATTGAGGGTGAGACATGACATTAGAAATGGAGGAGCTTGACCCTTATAGAATGTTCTGCATTCAGTAGTATGGTATGGTTAGAGTGATGATAAATTTTGTTTGACTACCTTATCTCCCAGGCTACCTTATCTCCCACTGTTGCCAGATAATGAGTTACACTTGAGGGCATCTCAGAACACACTCACTCGGGTGGATGAGAAAGCGGGGCCGGAAGAACCTGGCCCAGCTGACTCAGGTGCTATCTCGGTAGCCTTGTCAGTCCAAAGGCTTGCCCAGGCAAGAAGCACTTCCTGTCTCCAAGAAGCATTCCTGGCAAGAAGTACTTCCTGACTAGCAACTGGAAGGAAATGATAGCTGTGGCTTATCTAGTAATTACCAATAATGATGAAACAGAAAGATCAATAATAAAAAGAAAGTACATCACTTATGCTGAAGAAAAGTCTCAATTATCTTCCTATTTTTCTCATAGAAAATGATGTAAAAAGGCATTGTCATTTGATGAAGTAATTAAAGTATCCAGCCAAAAACTCTAAAATAAGTGTTATAGAGATATTAATTAACAATATTGTTATATCATTTTTCTGGGTTGTATGATGTTTTTGGAATTTCTTATCTTTTAAAAATTTGTAATTTGGGGTTTTGTTCTTACAGCAAATATTTACTTTCATGTCTAATTTGTTATTTATAATGTTGTATTTTTTTTTCTTTAAGAGGTCTGCACCTCAAATTTCATAGCCTTCAGGCTGAATAAAACTTGAATCCATCATTGGGCCTGATATCTTTACTCTCTTATTCTTTCTCCTTGTCTTTTTTTCTTATCATTGCTTTTCATGATCTTAAATAAACCAGGACCTACGTTAATATATATGGGATGTGGAATAAAATATTAACCCTTTGCACTCGCTTGCTTTTTTCTCATCATCCACTCAACATTATCCACATTCGACATCCAAGTGCAAAGGGTTAAAAAACTTTAACCTATAATATAGTATCCTAAACTTTAGTTAATCAGCTTTTTAAAATTAAGATTAATTCTGGTCAGGCACAGTGGCTCACGTCTGTAATCCTAGGACTCTGGGAGGTTGAGGCAGGAGGATTGCTTGAGGTCAGGAGTTCCGAGATCAGCTCGAACAAGAGTGAGACCCCATCTCTACTGAAAGTAGAAAAAATTAGCCAGGCATGGTGGCACACGCCTGTAGTCCCAGCTACTCAGGAGGCTGAGGCAGAAGGATTGCTTGAGCCCAGGAGTTTGAGGTTGCTGTGAGCTAGGCTGACTCCATGGCACTCTTAGCCTGGACAACAGAGGGAGACTCTGTCTCCAATAAAAAATAAAAAAAAATTAAGATTAATTCTTCCCTCTAAGATGTTAATATGTTATTCTAATTATGAAATATAAAATATATAATCATTTTAAATCATGAAAAGAAAATTTTAATATATGCATGTAACATAATTTTCAGTTGTTTGTTCTGTTCTTCTTCTATATAATTCCCTTTCAAAACATGTGATGATGACCTAAGGTTGAAATTTGTCCCAAATATGTAGCCTTTGTTCACAGTTAATAAGAAAAATATAAAAATTCAGGATTTCTAATTCAAGAGATCATATTTACATTGGTTTCTTCTGATTTTAGTGCTGCAAGAAGGTGAAGGACAAATAGTCAAATTAATAGTCATTTGGTAAGTTGATATAACCATTCTATTTTTTTTTTTTTGGAGACAGGGTCTCTCTCTGTGCTATGTCACCCCAGGCTGGAGTGCAATGGGGTGATCATAGCTCACTGTAGCCTCAAACTTTACCTAGGCTCTATGATCTTCCTCCCTCAGCCTCCCAAGTAGCTGGGACTGGAGGCACACACCACCATACCTGGCTAATTTTTAAATTTTTGTAGAGATGGGGATCTTGCTATCTTGCCCAGGTTGGTCTCAAACTCCTGGCCTTAAGTGATCCTCCACCTTGACCTCCCAAAGTGCTGAGATTACAGGAATGAGCCATCGTGCCCTGCCAAATTTTTTATTTTTATCTTTTTTTTTTTTCTTCCCTTCCCCCTATTTTTATCTTTTTGAGACAGGATCTTACTCTGTCACCCAGACTGGAGTGCAGTGGCACAAGCATAGCTCACTGCAGCCTCAAACTCCTGGGATCAAGTGATCCTCCCACCTCAGCCTCCTGAGTAGCTGGGACTACAGGCATGCTCCACCTTGCCTGGCTGATATAACCTTTCTTGTATACTTCCCAGAAACTCTGAAAATGAATGATTTAAATGAGAGAGGAAGAAACTCATTTGTAAGTCAGGTGGCTTCTAATTCATTGCTTGTATCAGAAGCTAAGTTGGACCCTAATAGATTGTCATCTAAATAGATAATTAAAAACAATTTTTACAAATGATCATTATATGTTCTTTGGCATTTAACTTAGAAAGAGTTTAAAGAATTGATTGATGTTGCTAACAAAACTTCCAATCTCATTTACTTATGTATAAGAACAAGGTTTTTTAGTGCTATAAATATAAATGAAAAGCAGCAATAGGTAAATCCTGACTCATTCTATAATAGCAATAAGATAATATTTACCTATGGCTAAAGAAACTTTTTAGCTGTCTAAATATATTAGGTGGTCAGCTTTGAGAATTTGTGAAGGATACAAGGGTTTTCAAATTACTTTTAAGGAAGCACAGCAAAAATGTTTGGAGAAGACTAATCTAGACAAATAAATATGGGAAACTATATACATCAATCATGCAACACCCTTAAAGGAGACTGGCCTTCTATTTTTAACTGCCTGTTGGCAGACTTGAGCAGACAGCTGTATCAAATGGATGGAGGCTGCCTGAGGTGTGGAAGAACACTATGTTGGCTGAGTTATTTTTAGTTGTGAAGCCCTCTTTTCAAACCCTCTTATTTAAAAAGAAACACTTGAGGTGAACACTGTTATAGTTTGGGGTGGAAATAGCTCCCATTAGTGCTGCAGAATGCAGAGCATTGAGGTCTACAAGCCTATATTGACAGCAATTCTGGTTCGTTTCCCTCAACGCCCTCCTTTTGTTTGTCCAAGGATCCTTGTGTACTTATTATCAGTACTTAGGAGCAAGTGAGGGGAGTGTGGGTGTGATTGATTCAGACTGCCTGATGCTAGATTGTTGAAAAGTCCACACTGGAGGTGCCTTGTCTACAGTTTGGAATATCTTGGCTGAATCCTGTGCTTCCGGCAGGGCTGCCTGGTTGCTGGAGCACCAGCAATAGCTGATTTTGGGGGATAGGCAGTCTCATTTTCCTGATGTTTCCAAACTGATCATAAAAGGTCTTCCCAAACTGATCATAACTCTAGACTCATTTCTCTTTTCGTTTCTTCCCCCAAGCACTTTCTCCGTATTTGAATCTATTAGATCTATCCAGAGAGCAGGGTTCAGTTTAAATTCTGGAGTCCACCACTTCATGGACTTTCTGTTGTAGTAAGCCTGGGCCCCTAAAGATTAGACTTCAGTAAAAAAAATCTTTTAACTATCATGCGGTGACTTCTCCTAAGTACATATTTGTCCCCAGGTAGGCTGGTTTAGGGCAGATTCCGTCATACACTGCCTCATGGACTAAAAAATAAAAAAATCTGTTTTCCCTCCATTTGTGCAGTTCTGGGACTCAGTGCTGGGCATCGGACCCCTCTTTATGCTTTCACGATAACTTTATTTCAGAAAATTCATTGACTTTCCACTATGACTAACCTAAATCTACACAGTCCAAGCTTCCTAATTCTAAATCTTGGAGAAAAATGGGGAAGTATATTGGTTTCCTCTCTTGAGGAAGGTCTCAAGTTTCCTGAAGCAAAATGTCCCTCCCTGCAGATATCCTAAGAGGAGAGGCTGACTTTGAATGAATTCTTGCTATTCTCCAGAACTGAGGATGTACTGACCTTACAGATGCATTACTAAGAAGAGCTATTTGGTTGACTATGCAGAACAGAGATCAAACAACAAAACAAAAAAGTCTACCACAACCACCACCACCACAACAAAAAAATCCTAAGGTTATCTTTTTTTTGAAACTTCAAAACAAGTTTTATTGGGGAAGAGTTTCTCATTTTGTTAAAGCTACAAGCAAGTTCTTTCACAATTACGGTCCTAGAGATCTAGAAGGTTCTGAGATCCCAGTGTTCAAAAATATATTTCAAAATTAACAACAAAGCCAAACCCACACCAAAATACTAGTTACTCCCCTTTCCTTCCAATAATCAGACAGAAAGGAAAACATGAGTTGCCATATAGGGAGATAAACTCGCTCTTCTGAACTCGCAGTTGCGCCTCACACTTAGAATTTCCTGGCGTCTGCTGCCACCATGTGGTTATTTATATTTATTGACTTCAAACTTGTGTTTCCCTTTTAAGGTTGGTACTAAGCCAAAATACAAAGAAGGTTAAGTTTGTTTTAGTGTCCTTCAGCTAAGATGGTCCCCTAAATCCCTCTAGGTTTCTTGTGCTGTCAGGCTCACAACCAGATTTCACTATTCAATACTTTTCTCTTCTCCTATGTTATATTCTGCTAAAACATGCTGCTCATACTCCAATGACTTTTAGAGTTTTTGACGAACCAGTTTGAGGCAGAGAGATTCTAAAAAGGTCCCCATATGTGCCTGTCTCCTGATATTCACACCTTGTGTAATCCCTTCACCTGAGTAGGGGTGGGGCCTGTGACTGGCTTCTACCAATAGAATATGGCAGAGGTGCTGGGACGTGATGTCCATAATGACATTGTATACAATGGTAACTTCCGGATTGCTAGCACATTCTCTTGCTTGCCTTCTGTGCTGGCATGCATGAAGCAAGCAGCCACACTAGGGAGGCCCAGTGAAAAGGAACCGAAGGTGGCTACTGGCTGTCAGCCATCAAGGAATAGAGGCCCTCAGTCCAACAGGACACGGGGAACTGCATGTTGCTAACAACCACATGAGCTTGGAAGCAGGTCACTCTCCAGTCGAGTTCCCAGTCCAGGCCAACCCCTTGATTGCAGCCTCATGGGGACCTTTAACTCTGTTACCTTGTGCCCACATTCCGTGAGTTCACACAACTTACAATGATTCAACTTAAAAATTTTTGACTTTATGACGATATGAAAGTGGTAAGTATTCAGCAGAAACCGCTTTGAATTTTGAATTCTGATCTTTTCCTGAGCTAACAATATGTGGTACGATACTCTCTCTGGATGCTGGCCAGTGGCAGTGAGACGCAGCTCCTGGTCAGCCTCGAGATCTCGAGGGTAAACAACCTGTGCTCTACAGTTACTGCCTTGCCAGATGATTCTGCCCACCTGTAGGCCAGTGTAAACCTTGTGAGCACATGCAAGGTAGGTGAGGCTGAGCTATGATGTTTGATAGGTTAGATGCATTACATGCATTTTTAACTTACAATACTTTGAACTCACAATAGATTGATCAGATGTAACCCTATCATAAGTAGAGGAGGATTTGTAAATGTGTGTTGTTTCAGCCAGTAAATGTGTGGTGATTTGTTATGCAGCAATAGTTAACTGATAATAGATAACACACAATTCTTTGGTTTTACTTACATCATTCACCTCTCTCTAGGACTGAAATGCAAGTCCCTGGAGACTGTTCTTGGAAATAAACATAACTGACAAACACTATTCTGTGTTCAGAATTGCCCCTCCTCTCCCACTAAGGCTGTTACTGAATCAGCTTATTATACCTATTTCATTTAGGATAAGTTCTCTCTCAGGCGGTATCTCAGCTCCTCATACTAAGAAAATTCTGTGGGGCTTGCCTATGCAATTAATACGCTTGGACAGTCTTGAATCCAGCAGTGGGCAAAACTTAACCTAAAGCTGAAACCTCAGACCTTTCCAGATAATTTATCAATTTCTTGTTGCATCACATTATTGCAACTACAGTTATTGTGACTGATGTGAAACTTCACTCTTAATTTACTAACATGCTTCATTCCCATGGAACATTTGGCTAAAAACATCAAAGTGGTGCTAAAAGGCAGGGGTGGGGACAGGGAGTGACTCCGATTATCACTTACCATCAGCTTGATACCAAAATGCAACCAGGAGTTTTAAAACTACATCCAATTCAGCATGTGATCTTGGAGAGCCAGTTGTGCTGTGTCAGTGGCATGCTTCTGACAAACCCTCTGATTAATATAGAGGAAGTTAACCTAGAGTGATTATGAGCTAGGCTGCTCGTAGTGATTACGAGCTTTGTATGGCTTTTCTCATACAATATCTATTAGTTTATTAGTTTTAGAGTTTTGTAGGAATTTGCCATCAAACTCTGTTGTTTCTGGAATTTAATTTACTACTCTTTTTGAAAACCAGAAAAGCATTTGCTGAGTTCTGGTTCATAGGCTTAAACATTAATACATTTAAACCAGAGAAATGCTCATATATTATCTATTAGGTATAATTGAAACACGCTTGGCTGTAAAACACACTCAATTTCAAGCAAAAAGGCAGTGGGTAAAGGGAGGAAGATAGTTCTGCACAGTTCCATGCAGAATTGATCAGTCTATAGAAATAACCCTCCTGATGGGTAATTTGTTGTCCAAAGTATAGTATGCTTCTATTTTTTGACCCTCAACTGGACTATTCCTGAACATGAACGTGCCCATACTGCATCTTCTGATACTTCAGTTTTCATCTCCCACTCCTCTCCTCCACCTTGGTTTTGGCATCTCAACACAAAGTAATCTCCATTGTCCAATAGAGGAGGAATAGAAGACTTAGACCAGAGGCAGTATTTGAATTCAGATGAAGTGCCAGGGTGGTTCCAAAAAAATCATTTTGGTCATGAAAACCCTAGCCAATAACCGAGATATGAGAAATAAGATCAAGTATCCCAGAGAAGAAGCTTAGAATGAATTACAAAAGTTATCAGGTCTCCAATGTCTCTGTAGAACAGTAGGGAGGGAGACCCAGGCTAAAGCCTAGAAGCACAAACTGGGCCAGTGAAACCGGGACAGAGGCTAGCACAGCCAGATTACTTATGGAAACGCATATGCCCAGGTCGTTTTGGATATTAAAACTAGATCTGAATCCTACTTACTGGTGAGGCTGAACACAAGTGAAAAGAGGAGCCAGTAGAGGGTTGTGAGCAGAGTAATGACATGCTCTAGATTACGTTTTCAAAGAGGCACTGAAACATTTGTGCAAGGGAGAGAATCAGGGAGGCCAATTAGGAGGCTGTCACAGTTGTCCAGGGAAGAGATGCTGGTGGCCTGGAGTAGAGTGGTGGTGAAGGAGGTTAGAAATAGATGTAGAACATATTTTAAAGGAAGAGAGAGGCTAAAAAAGATATGCTAAAAGATTGAATTTGGGTGAGATTAAAAAAAATAAAAGATGAAGGATTCCTAGTGTTATAGCCTGAGAAGCTAGAAGTGGTGGCATCTATGGGGATGGGAAAATTGGAGAGTTCAGTGTTGGACATATTAAATTTTAGATGTCATTAAAATATCCAAGTAGAGATATCTGTTTGATGCATGTTTCTGGAGATATACATTGGAATCACTAGCACTTAGTAAGTGAGCATGGATGGAAAAGAGAAAAGTTCTGAAGAGTGAGCCTTAGGGCACGCTAGTATTTGCAGGTTGGGAAGAATAGGTGAATTCAGTAAAGGAAATTGGGATTGAGTGCCCAGTAAGGTAGGAAGAAAACAGAGAAAGAAGAAAGTGAGAAAGTGATTGATTTCTTGGACTCACTGAATCAGATTATCCGGGGGAGGGGCCCTGCAATTTACATTTAAACAAGCACAGGGTGATTCTTAGGAACCTAAGAGCTGTTGTCTGAGAGTCTTTGTTTGTGGAATCACATCAATCTCTTCTCAAAACCAGTGATTGTCAGACTATAACTTACATCAGAATCACCTGATAGGTTCCTTAAAACACAGATTACTAGGTCCCCATCCCAGAGATTCTGAATCAGGGAGATTGGAGTGAGCCTTAAAATACATTTCTAACAAGTTCCCTGGAAATGCTGATGCTACTGGTTGATGGACTACACTTTGAGAACCACTGGGCCAAACTTTTTCAAATAGACACTTTAAAAGTAGAGTAAAAATATGTCTAATTAAAAAATGTGGCCTCTTCCTTGGCTACCATAACATAGTCTTTTGAAAAAATATATATGTTTAAAAAATAGGCACACACCACCACATCTGGCTAATATTTTTCTATTTTTAGTAGAGACAGGGTCTTGCTGTCACTCAGAGCTGGTCTTGAATGCCTGAGCTCAAGGGATCCTCCCCCCTCAGTCTCCCAGAGTGCTAGGATTACAGGCATGAGCCACTGCACCCAGCCCATAACATGGTCTTGAGAGAAACACCATCTATTTCTCTCAAGTTTTCTATCTCTGGATTCATCAACTTTTCTTTTCTTTTTTTTTTTTTTTGAGACAGAGTCTTGCTTTGTTGCCCAGGCTAGAGTGAGTGCCGTGGCGTCAGCCTAGCTCACAGCAACCTCAAACTCCTGGCTCAAGCAATCCTACTGCCTCAGCCTCCCGAGTAGCTGGGACTATAGGCATGCACCACCATGCTTGGCTGATTTTTTCTATATATATTAGTTGGCCAATTAATTCTTTTTATTTATAGTAGAGACGGGGTCTTGCTCTTGCTCAGGCTGGTTTTGAACTCCTGACCTTGAGCAATCCTCCTGCCTCGGCCTCCCAGAGTGCTAGGATTACAGGCATGAGCCACCACGCCCAGCCACATCAACTTTTCTTATTGATTGGGGTTAAGAGAAATAGTTCTGGTTGTTGCTTCCTTTGCACTCCAAGGGGTAACGTTATTAGTATTCAGACCAAGAATTTATCCAGTGCTCTGATTTTAGAGAATTCTTGCCAACATCTTAAAAGAAAATACTTCATTTTGGCCAGAGAAGAGCAAACTTGGCCACTGAGGGCAGCAGAGAAGAGCCTGTTAGCTGTTTGAGAAAGCAGCTGACAGTGATTGGTTACCTAGCAACTTTCCTAAGCGCCAGAAAATCAGTGTGATCGTACTCAGCCCTGCAGTTGGTAGTTAAGAGGCTGGAGCAAGAGCGTCAGATGAGCAGTGAAAGAAGGGGAGGCAAGGCTGGGCCAGGATCAGAGCACGAAAAAAACTCTGATTTTGATATGTTAGAAGCCAAACTAGATTTACCGAGAAGTAGGTAAATCAGATCATTATAAGTCCAAGGTAAAACCAGGCAAAGTATACTAAAGCAGCAGGTCTGAATTCTTAGGCTCCTAAGGAAGCACTCCACTCCCTTCTCAAATGAGTTACGTGTGCTGCTATGGCCAGGCACTGCGTCATAGTCTTGTGCCACTTTTGTGACTTCTATTAGGAATATATCATTCATGTCCTCTGGCTGACTGGCTTGTCTAATTTCCACAATGTCACTCGCTTCCGTTTCTTCTTCCTTTTATTCCTCACTCAGGTGTTCCTTGTCATGCTTCCACACTTGGGGACTGGATGAGTGATGGTGGTAAACATGAGGTTCATATAGGTCAAGTGCTATGCTTCTATCTCATTTTATCCCATATGTATATGTGTATTGTTTTGGTAAAGAGTATTCTTCTGTTTTATCATTTATTCATTCACAACAGGTATTTAACCCTTTGCACTTGCTTGCTTTTTTCTCATTATCCACTCGACATTATCCACACTTGACATCCGAGTGCAAAGGGTTAAATGCCTGGTACGTTCTGGACATTGCTGACAATACAGAAGCAAGTAAAGGCAATATAAAAGCCTTCTAAGTTTTAGAGAGTAATAGGAGGAGATAGACATGTAAAACAATAGGTTCAGTAAAAAGTCACAGATCTTAGGATGCAGAGTGCACAGTGCACAGTGCACAGTGGGAAACGAGGGAATGGCTGATTCTACTAGGAGTTGCATGGAAGACCTTTGAATGGGATCCTGATCACGGGTTCAGCAGCATTCAGTGTGTGTGTGTGGGGGGGGCTGGAGGGTCACTGCAGGAAGGGAAGCACTGTGAACAAAGGTATCCATGCACGAGAGAGCTTGCACATTTGGGGAATTACAAGCAGTTTAGTTCAATTGGTGCTTAGGTTGCCTAAAGGTGGAGAGACAGGGCAGATGGAACAACTATGGCATCACAGCAAGAAGACAGATGAAAAATTGGTCTCACACTGCGGGAGGGATACCTTCCCCTTTGGAACTAGATGTAGATATAAATAACTTTGTAGGGATGGAGATAGGTAGTTGACATTAATTTTATCTAATTTGTTGAGAAAAGGTGAGTCTGTGAATGTGTACATATGTCGAGGGGGTGATGGTTAGGGTGGATGGGTAAGCTCCAGGAATTCATAAAATCTTCTCCATGCATTCCTCCACTGGGGCCATGTTTTTCCACCTTTAGTCAGTAAGTTCCATTGCCTCTGACCTCAGAATCTTTTTATTTTTTGACCTCTTGGAGGATACTATAGGATTTGAAAAGGAAAAGGGAAAAAGAAGGATTTCAACTCTAGTGCCCAAAGTACAAGGGAGATGGAATAAATGAGTAATGAATAGACAAAGAAAGATAGAAAGTATGAGCCCATGAACTTGTAGTTGAACTTATGAGACAACAGGTATGTAATCCTGTGAAAGCCCTGCAGTGTCTGGAAGTGTTGCAGGTATCACTGTTAAAAGAAAACAATATTAGCACACTTGGTTGGGTGTGGTGGCTCACGCCTGTAATTCAAGCACTCTGAGAGGCTGAGGCAGGTGGATCACTAGAGCTCAGGAGTTTGAGACCAGCCTGAGCAAGAGCAAGACCCTGTCTTTACTAAAAATATAAATAAATTAGCTGGACAACTAAAAATAATATATACAAAAAATTAGCCAGGCATGGTGGCCCATGCCTGTAGTCCCAGCTACTCGGGAGGCTGAGGTAGAAGGATTGCTTGAGCCCAGGAGTTTGAGGTTGCTGTGAGCTAGACTGATGCCAGGGAATTCTAACCCAGGCAACAGAGCAAGGCTCTGTCTCAAAAAAAAAAAAAAAAAAAAAAAATATATATATATATATATATATTAGCACACTTATGTAGCACAGAGAATGATGAAAACATTATTTCTTTCCTATCAGGTTGCCTCAGATGGGCATCTTGGAGTTCTCACTCTCTCTGGTTTCCTTTCCTCATTTTTTCTACCTCTCTCTCTCTCCTGCCTACCCCAGTCCTATCCCTTTGCACCCACCCTCGGTGCTGTTTCCATCCTGGTGATGCTCTGTAAGGTCAAGCTTGAGAACACTGTCCATGACATTGGCTCCTTCAAGTTCTCCTAGCTATGGGCTGAGGTCTTTCAGATTATTCCAATATTGCCCATATTTATAGGCTATCATAGAAAAACTTTTTGCCTTATTTTGGGGAAAGATTCCTACCAGGAAAAAGGAGTGGAAGGAACAGAAGGAGTGAAGGATCAGAAAACTCTGTACAGCCACCCAGTTTCTGGAAAGAGTGTCATAAAAGTGAGTGACTATTTTAACAATTCACTTGGGCTCTTTTACTCCCAGGAAAGGAGAGTGAGGGTTTGTGAATTCCAGGCAAAGGGATGGCATTAGGAGAGGCATGGACCTGAGGAATAGCACAAGATATGCCATGGATAAATGGTTGAGTGCTGCTAGAGCATAAAGTGTGGGTAAAGATGAGTTTGGAGAGGTGGATGAAGCCAGTACTTGGAGGACTTTGCCATTTTAATAAGGTTTTAATTTGTTCAGTAGGCCATTGGGACCTATTAAAGATTTTAAGCTGGAGAGTGGAATGATCTTATTTGAATTTCTAAGCAAGTAGATCTGACAGATGGGTAGAAGATAGATTTGAAGGGGGAAAATTAATTAAGACACTGTTATCATTCTTTAGGCAAGAAACAATGAAAACCTAACTAGGAGAGGAAAGATTAGAGAAATATTTAGGAGAAAAATAGGCAGGAAGATATTTTAGCTAATGGGGCTGTTTTAGCTTGGGTTGCTATAAAAAATACCATAGACTGGGTGGCCTCAATAACAAACATTTATTTTTCAAAGTTCTGGGGTCTTGGAACGCCAAGATCTAGGTGCTGTCAGATTCAGAAAGTGAGGGTCCTCTTCCTGGCTTATAGACAGCCACCTTCTCATTTTATCATCACATGGCTGAGAGAGCAGCTCCAGTCTCTTTCTTCTCTTATAAGGACACTAATCCCACCATGAGGGCTCTACCCTCAAGACCTCATCTCAACCTAATTACTTCCCAATGGCCCCATCTCTTAATACCATCCCACTGGGAGTTAGAATTTCAACGCATGGATTTGGAGAGAGGGGGCACAAACAAGCAGTCCATTATGGGCAATGTAGAGGGAAGAATCAAGGCTAACACCAGGGTTTCTGATCCTGGTGGCTCAGGGTATTAGGGAAGATGGTGAAGAGTGGCTATGAAAGGCAAGATAGGGTGGGGAGACAATGGACATGGTAGCTAGTGCACAGGAACAACTGCTCCTGTGTGCTCCACAAGGACTCAGGTCTTCTGGAGAATTCATAAACTACTGAAATTATTTTCTCCATTGATCTCAGCAAGCTGACTCAATGGCAAACTGTCCAGACTGGCTTCTTAGCTAGCTGCCGATGAAGTAGCTTACATCGAAAATGGATAAAAAGTTTAACTATTCCCAGTAATAATGCCTACAGTTTTCTTTTCTATTTCTCTTATAAATCTTGTTTTTTGCCTTTGTCCCTTAAATAAAAAGCATGCAAAATAACTAAAGATCTCTGAGTTATTCTTTGTCAATATAGCATTGTTAGGGACTGACCTTCCACAGCCCCACCGGACAGAAAGGCAGAGACATCGAGGATGTAATTACACAAGAGGAGATTTATTTTCTGGCTAGCCAGGGTCCAAGCCCTAGAGCACCAAGGCAGTGGCCACTCTTGCAGGCAAGGACCCTGACTGGGGTTGCAGCGGGCCTTTTATCTCTATGGTGCATACGCTATGCAGTGGCTGATCACGCGTGGATCATGCATTGACCTTTAACATGATTGGTTGGCTGGCAGCCCCACTATACAGGGGTTCGAACAATGCAAAGTTGGCGCAAACAAGCAAGCAAGCAACGGTTTCCATGGCAAGCAAGCAACAGTTTCCAGAAGCCGGATGTTAGTTCCGGCTTCACTGGGGGTGTGGGCCTTGCAGGTATGCAATGTCTTGACCCCTCACAGCATTCGATGAAAAAAATTCAGAACAGGCTGGGCAGGGTGGCTCATACCTATAATCCTAGCACTTTGGGAAGCTAGAGAGAATCTCTTGAACCCAGGAATTCAAGACCACACTGGGCAAGATAGCAAGACCCGTATCTCTACAAAAAACATAAACATTAGCAAGGCATGGCAGTGAGCACCTGTAGTCCCAGCTACTCAGAAGGCTGAGGCAGGAGGATTGCTTGAGCCTAGGAGTTTGAGGTTGCAATGAGTTATGATGATGCCACTGCATTCTAGCCTGGGCAACAGAGCAAAACCATGTCTCAAAAAAAAAAAAAAAAAGAAAATGTAAAACAATTTGTAGAGAGTGATAATATTTATGTTTCAAAACAAATGCCATATGTTTTAAAAAAATTTTATTTTTAATTATTATGGGTACGTAATAGTTGTATAGCTTCTTTATAGGATACATGTGATATTTTGATACAGGCATAGCCATATGTTTTTGCAAGTATATAAAATGCTTAGAAGGAAATATGCTGAACTGATAGTAATAATTGCTTTTTTTGGAAAGAAAGTGGGATTGGGTGGTATGAAGTTGAATTTTAACTTTATCTCAATTGTTTCAATTTTTACAACAAAAATGTATAGATATAATACCTGTGTAATTAAAAATAATTAAAAAGAAACCAGAAGACAAAAAAATTGCACTCAACATTTGGGCCATCAAGTGGGGAATCTGGGAATCCTAGGAAGTAGGTGGTAGTCATACCATTTTACCCCAGGAGAAGACCCTGCCTGATTCACCTATGCCAGCCCACTATTGCATAAAAAGCCACAGAAGGTTTCTGCGCTCCACTCTGGAACTCACCTGGACCACCACTTCTAGCTCATTCCATTATTCCTCGCTCCTGCTATTCTTGGTTCTGAGAGTTCCTTATTTTGGCCACTTATTTCCGCATACATTTTCTGGATGGTTGCTTTGATTAATGACTAATTTTGGATTTGCTCTTCTTGATTTGATATTGTTGCCTTGTCAGGATACCATGTTTGGTATCCGCTGTTAGATTTCATGCAGGTTTAAAGGCTTTTGTGTAAAGGCTTTTGCTTCTGCATTCCACTTTGGGGCACTATAGGATAGACAAGCTCCTGCTTCCTTTGATGGTGTTAAAGGGTAGGACCCATGTTCCTCACTATTCACTTGTGTTCTTGTCCCTTCTTCCTGTCTGCTGCAAAACACCCACCTTGTGTTTTCTTCTCTGTGAAGACTCATGCAAACAGCTAGGAGTTGCTTTCTCTGCTTGCATACTTTCTTATACAATCTCTCACAGCAAGTAGCAGCACACCTTTTATACTGATTATTTATTTAGATTTCCACCCCGCCCCCCAGATGAGATCTTGTTCTGTCACCCAGGTTGGTCTTGAACTCCTGGCCTCAAGCTATCCTCCCACCTCAGCCTTCTGAGTTGCTGAGATTACCACTACTCCCATTTATTTAATTAGATTTCTGTCTGTCCTACTCAACTAGGAGTTTCTGAGAGCTGGGGCCTTGTCTTATTTATCTTTATGCTTTATGTTTGTTGAATTTAAAATGCTACAACTTTGAAGGTTTACCCAATGGAGAAAAAGGATTGTTGCAAAAATGGTTAGGTGAGCTGCCAGCTTTCATTATAAATGTCACTCTGATTGTATGTTTTGTGCATTAAAAAACAAATGACTTTTTACTCAATAAATCTATTACTTCTCATTCTATTTGTAGAGAGTATAGTTTCTTTCAGTATTGAGGCTACATTTGTATATATTAAAGGCTGTCACTTAACAGAATGGGACCTGGCCATCTTGTAAATAAATGAACACTTTAAAAGTCACATAGCTGGAGAGCTAATAAAGCAAAATTCCATAGTAAATTATGCTATTATTTCATTGTTATAATTTGGTAAACAAAAAATTAGGTTATTGCTGACTAGATCTAAATACTATTTTATTCTTTTCCTTGAATTTTTGTTTCTTCTTTTTATTTTCTTTAATAGATTTATGGATTTAATAACAGGAATGGTAGAAATTTGAATGTAGTATAACCCTAATTGATAGGAAATAGTAAAAGCCACTGATCATAATCATCACAGCTTTTGATTCTGTGTAATGTCTATAGGTAATTGACAGAGATTTTAAAATTTATTTGCCAGAGCTGAGTCAACCTTTTAACATTTTACTTTGATCAGTGGTGCCATCTCTGTGACACATAATTATGAAGAGTTAATATTGTCTTGTACTACATTAAAATGCCATCAGAGAAAATTATGTAATTAAAGAGGATAAAAAAATGTCTGCTATGCTTTCATTATAGTCAATGACTCTGGCCTTAAAGTGAACTGAAATTTAAATTAGGCCGGGCGCGGTGGCTCACGCCTGTAATCCTAGCTCTCTGGGAGGCCGAGGCGGGCGGATTGCTCGAGGTCAGGAGTTCAAAACCAGCCTGAGCAAGAGCAAGACCCCGTCTCTACTATAAATAGAAAGAAATTAATTGGCCAACTGATATATATATAAAATTAGCCAGGCATGGTGGCACATGCCTGTAGTCCCAGCTACTCGGGAGGCTGAGGCAGTAGGATCGCTTGAGCCCAGGAGTTTGAGGTTGCTGTGAGCTAGACTGACGCCATGGCACTCACTCTAGCCTGGACAACAAAGCAAGACTCTGTCTCAAAAAAAAAAAAAAATTCTAAATAGAATTAAAGAAGGGAAAAACAAATAAAAGGACTTTCTATCTTCCTACTGATTAAATTAAGGTAAGGCCTTATATTTAACATCTATTTTTTGAGTTCCTAAAAAGGAGAGTCGAAAGTAATGACAGAGTCCCTACCCCAGGGCTTGCTTATAGTGACTGAATTTTTATCCATTGGTATTGACTACTTGGTATAAAGTATTGAGAAAAGTTCTTTTTTTTTTTTTTTTTTTTTGAGACAGAGTCTCGCTTTGTTGCCCAGGCTAGAGTGAGTGCCGTGGCGTCGGCCTAGCTCACAGCAACCTCAAACTCCTGGGCTCAAGCAATCCTCCTGCCTCAGCCTCCCGAGTAGCTGGGACTACAGGCATGCGCCACCATGCCCGGCTAATTTTTGAGAAAAGTTCTGAGGCTGTGTCTGGGGTCAGAGTATTGCAAGCAATTACTGACGGCTGCTCGGGTGTGAGAGTGGCAGCTTATGTAATGTGTCTATTTTCTCACTCTAACACATTAAAAATAGTGTCATAAGCAAGTTTTCAAGGTTACTCTGGTGATGGTGTGATGAAATATTATGTCATGAAATAATCACAACAATTCCACTTATGTATCATTATCTTCTTTGTACAAATGAAGAAAGTGAGATTAGGGAGTTAAGTAACTTGCCTGAAGTCAACCAGGTATTAATGAGCAGAGCTTGGGTTTCAACCTAGGAGAACCTGACTTCAGAAAGCATGATCTTTTTCCTGGGCCACGAAGTTATTTTTTAATGGTGGAACTAATATTAGTTCCGATTGCCAGAAAAGTTTCATGGATGAATTGGGACTTTTGCTAAACCTTGAGGAATGTCTGTTATTGAATAGGTGGAAGGAAAGGAGATAAGGGAACAGCATGAGAAAACATTGAGAGATGAGGATGAGTCTCTATGTAGCAGGCTGAGTTAGCAGTACCAGCGGGGGAAAGCCAGGGGAATGCTCTATGTGTGACCGTGTGACAGAGTGCTTTAAAAGGTCAGAAAGAGTATGGATATCAGTCTACAAGCAACGGTCAATCACAGTACAGTACTGATAAAAGCAATACTCTAGGAAGATTAAACTGATGTTGGACCATTGTGGGCAAGATTGATGAAGTGATGAGAGAGGAAGTTAGATTAGTTAGAAGGTTACTGCCACAGCCCAAAGATTTAGAGCATCGATAATTATCGTGCATACCTCTTCTTGAACAATTTTTATGTTCAAGGCATTGAACCGAGCACTTTGCATATATTATCTCAGTTAATCCGCATGGCAACGTTCTGAGGAGAGTATTATGACTTTCATTTTGAAGAAACGCATTCAGAGGTCACAAAGTTAGTGACAGAGCTGATCTGCAAAGCCTGAGTGATCTGATTCTGCAGCATCATGTTCCATTGCTTCTTAAAGGAACGGAGTAGGGCAAACCCCAGCATGTGCATATTGAGAAAGGAGGAACAGATATCGATGTGGTGAGTTATTGAAAGTAGTTTCTTTTGGCCAGGTGCGGTGGCTCACGCCTGTAATCCTAGCACTCTGGGAAGCCAAGGCGGGCGGATTGCTCGAGGTCAGGAGTTCAAAACCAGCCTGAGCAAGAGCGAGACCCCGTCTCTACTATAAATAGAAAGAAATTAATTGGCCAACTAATATATATAGAAAAAATTAGCTGGGCATGGTGGCACAGCCTGTAGTCCCAGCTACTCGGGAGCCTGAGGCAGCAGGATTGCTTGAGCCCAGGAGCTTGAGGTTTGAGGTTGCTGATGCTATGGCACTCACTCTAGCCTGGGCAACAAAGTGAGACTTTGTCTCCAAAAAAAAAAAAAAAAAGACAGAAAGAAAATAGTTTGTTTCAAGATTTTGTACTGCCACCCACAGTTTAGTTCATAAACCGGGACATATTTGCCCATAGATACAATCAGAATAAATGTATTAAACAGCATTTATTTACCTTTATTATACATAATACACTCTGATATTTTCTTTTCTATTTCATTACATTTTTTTGATGGTGACTCACTAAAGATTTTTTTAAAAATTGTGGTAAAATATACATAATGTAAAATTTACCACCTTAATTGTTTTAAATGTACAGTCCAGTGGTATTAAATATATTCATCATGTGCAGCCATCACCACCATCCATCTCCAGAACTCTTCTCATCTTGTAAAAATGAAATTATCCCAACTTTATTGGAATAAATTATTAATTATTATTATAAATTATTGGGATAAATAAATTATTAAACAATAATTCCCCATTTCTCCACACACCCCGACCCCATAGCAACCACTCTTCTACTTTCTGTCTTTATGATTTTGACTACTTTAGCAACCTTACATAATTAAATCATTGTGTTTGCCTTTTTGTGACTGGCTTATTTCATTTAGTGCAATGTCTTCAAGGTTCATCCATGTTGTAGCATATGCTAGAATTTCCTTCCTTTTTAAGGCTAAATAATATTTCATTGTATGTATATAGCATATTTTGCTTATCTGTTTATCTCTTGATGGACACTTGGGTTGCTTCCATGTTTTAGCTATTGTGAATAATGCTGCTATGAGTATGGGTGTACAACTCTCTCTTTGAGGTCCTGCTTTCAATTATTTTGTATATACCCGTTAATGATTTTATGGTCTACTAATAAATGGGCTGTGACTCCTAGTTGAAAAACTCTGAGCTATAAAATACAAAAGAGACAAAAAGTTGAAAATCATCTCCAGTTTTAGCTTGAGTATTAAAGAGAATGGGTACCACTGATTGATAATAAAAAAGGAGAAATTAGGAAGGGGAGTAATTAGTTTCCTGAGATTGCCATGTTACCAGAGAGTTGATGGCTAATACAACAGAAATTAAATTCTCACTGTTCTAGAGGCCAGAAGTCCACAGTTGGTATCACTGGATGTAACTCAAGGTGTCAGCAGAGCCACACTCCTTCCAGAGGCAGTGCTAGGGGAAAATCTGTTCCTTGCCTCTTCCGCCTTTTCTCCCCCGCCCCTCCTTTTTATTTAGACAGTGTCTTGCTCTGCTACCCTGGCTAGAATGGAGTGGTGTCACCATAGCTCACTGGAACCTAAAACTCCTGGGCTTAAATGATCCTCCCATCTCAGCCTCCTGAGTAGCTGGGTCTATGGTGCACATCACCACACTTGGCTAATTTTTCTATTTTTTTTTGTAGACACAGAGTCTCTCTATGTTGCCCAGACTGGTCTTGAACTCCTGGTTTCAAGCAATCCTTCGCCTGGACTTCCCAAAGTGCTGGAATTACAGGCATGAACCACCGAGCCCCGCTTACCTTTTCCAGATTTTGGTGACTGCTAGCAATAATTGGCTTGTTACCAATTTCTGCCCTTTTTCTTTTGTGTATAATCTCCCTCTGCCTTTCTGTTTAAAGAACACTTGTGGCTGGGCACGGTGGCTCATGCCTGTAATCCTAGCACTGTGGGAGGCCGAGGCGGGAGGATCGCTCAAGGTCAGGAGTTGGAAACCAGCCTGAGCAAGAGCAAGACCCTGTCTCTACTAAAAAATAGAAAGAAATTAATTGGCTAACTAGAAATATATAGAAAAAATTAGCTGGGCATAGTGGTACGTGCCTGTAGTCCCAGCTACTCGGGAGGCTGAGGCAGAAGCATTGCTTGAGCCCAGGAGTTTGAGGTTGCTATGAGCTAGGTTGACGCCATGGCACTCTAGCCAGTGCAATAGAGTGAGACTCTGTCTCAAAAAAAAAAAAAAAAAAAAAAAAAGAACACTTGTGATTGCATCTATGGCACACCTGGATAATCTGAATAATTTTTCCATTTCAAAATCCTTCATTTAAGGACATATGAAAAGCCCTTTTTTGTGATGTTAGATAACATTCATAGGTTCTAGGGATTAGGATGTAGATATATCTTTGGGGGGCCATTATTCAACCTAGCACGAGTGTTGAAAAAGGAGAAAATAGAGTGAATTCAGTTTTTGAGTGGAGAGATGTCCCATTGTCTTGAAAGCAATCAGGAAAACCATACCTGAATTTACTAATATATAAAAGGTGAAGGTTATAATTATGTATTGGGTGTCTATTAACATCGATGTTGTAGTTGAAGCTGTGAGAGTGTGCTTATGCAAACACAAATTAACTCATCTTTATAAAACATACAGTGTTGGGTATTGGACAAACAGTGTGCTCAGGTCAGAGGTCTGGAAAGCAATGAGAACTGTGTATCTACAAGTATATGAGTTTATCATGTAATTATGCATCTATCTATCTACTATCTATTTATCTATCACCCTCCTAGGAAATCATCAGAGAGTAGATATAGAACCACTTTCTACACGTATGGGTTAGTGCCTAGCACAGTATCTGTCATGTAGTAAGTGATTGATAAAATATTTATTCAATGATTGTGATAATTCTTTTTTAAAAGTGACCTCTCATGCTGAAAATCTTTTTCTGTCTTATTTTCTGTCTCTTCTTGTTCATCAGAAACCTGCATTCAGAATTTGGCATGAGAAGTCAGAGAAGTTCTTGTTGTAACCCCTCATCTTTACAGTTGAGGTAACAAAACCAGAGAGGATGAATGATTTGTCCAGGATAATCTAGTGCTCTTTTCACTGCACACCTGTCTTTTTGCATTTATTTTAAGCCAAGCTTCTCTTGAATTTATCTGTCACCTTGAGGAAGCAGTACAATTTTTTACTAGGAAGAAGTAGTAGTATAGTTCTTTCTTTTCTTGGTATTTATTTTCTTCCAAAGCAAAATGCTTCATTCCATAGAGACCCAGGGTCATCCATCTAATCCCAGCCTTACACAGTGAACTTAGACATTATGCCTGTTTCTTGCTAAAACTTTGGATATATGTGGTGGCATTTTTTTTTGTTGTTGTTATTGTTTGTCACCATGGGGGAGAAGGAGGTGTTTGATTTCATAGTTGGGGTCAGAAATGCTTACACATTCTGCAGTGTGCAGGACAGTCTATCACAACAAAGAAATCCCTCGCTTGAAAAGAATTAACAGAAGGCAATGTCCTATCCCACCAAAGAGCTATCTTCTATGCATTTAATTGGAGTAGAGTTTTATGATTTAAGATCATCTCCAAGTGGTCTTATAATTAAAAAAAAATATGGTGAAAATTGTGAAAGTTGCAGATATTAGGATGAAATTACTTTTGTCAGACCCAGAGAAAATAGGGCCAGGAAAGCTTGAAGGAGAGGAGGCTCATGCCTACATGTCTGAGACAAGAGCTGTTTCCAAGGACTTTCTAAGAAACCTTTCCATCCTTTAGGCATCTCCTGCTTTGATAAAATTTATCATTAGGTATTCTTTAGTACTGCAGTAATTCAGATAAGATGATCTTGGAAAAACACTTGCCCAGTAAGGGCCTCTCCATCTATGAACTGACTGACTCTGGTTTTGAACTCCTGGAACGAGTAAACTCTGTTTCTAAGTAGCCAGTACACTGTATACCAGTACACTGGTGGCTTGCCATTTTATGCATTCTGGCTTATAATCCTTATTTCTATTTTCAAGTAAATATTTGAAGATTTAGAGATAATTTAGAGATAATTTTAGAGATTTAGAGATAATTTAGAGATATTTTAGAGATAATTTTATCTCTAAAATTTAGAGATAATTTAGAGATAATTTTAGAGATAATTTAGAGATAGTTTTCTCTAGTATCTTTTTGTTTAGGTTGACAAAAGAAAATATTTTGAAAATTGGATTTCAGTAATAATGTTAGTTCCTTTTTGAAGACACAGACAGCTCTAGCCAGGGCTGGGGTGAAGTGGCAGATAGACTTCAAGATCTGTTATCATAGGGAAGTCACATTACACTGAGTAATTTAAGGATTAATCTGTGTTTAAGAGGAGCATAATGTGAGGTGATCTTGAACTGTTGGGTAAGAAAAACATGAAGAATAATGTTACTACCACTGATCTAATGCTGAAAATGGCTTTCTGTTGTCAGAGAACATGTAAAATATGGATTTAGCAATTAGAGTTTAGTCATGGACGATTTTGGAACAATTTATTATTTATAGCACTGAAGGATATTTCATTTACAAAGTCACCATTAAAACCTTTATTTGTTTTGCTTTTAACTATCATGTATTACTTATTTTTGTGCCTTATAGAAATTATTTCATTTGACCATCTGTCTATGGAATCTGGATGTCCATTCATTCAATAATAAGTAGTAAGTAGTTAAGTTAGGATTTTTTTGAGCAGAAGAATTATGTGAGTTATACTTCATAAATATTAGCATGATTGTATGTGGGATGACTAATTAGGTTGGTAAGAGACTGGTGGCACTTAGTAGATGAGTATAGTCCAGTTGAGAAGTAATGAGGACATAAACCAGAATAATGGCAGTGGAGATAGAGAAGATGGGATGAATTCGGCTGTTTGGATTCGATGGATGTAATTAAAGGCCAAGTGATAATTAGATGGTGGGTTTTGAAGTTATTGAGGTGACACAAGGTCTAATCAGCTAGAGACATTCTACTTGAAAGTAAGCTTTTATGAAATGCTAAGTATAATAGGAAAGGGAAGTTCATAAATTTGATCCGTCAGACCTCATTCAGACTTGGCAGTGGGGCTCAGTGGAGGGAGCCAGTGGTTCTGCTTTGAATCTTGTCTGGCCACTTTTCCTTGCCTGATCTTGGGCAATTTAGCCATGCACATTCTTAACATTCTCCACTGTAGAATGTCCATAATAATACTTTTCACCTGGAGCAGTTGTGTGACTTAGAATAATACATGTGCCTAGGTCAAAATGTGTGCTCAATAGATTATAATTATTGTTCTTGCTATACTTTATTGCTTTAATTGTTCTCATTCTCTCATGGATATAGTTTTCCGGTGGCTACCTGATGTGTTATAGGATATCATGATAGGTTGAATGCAACTATGAGAATTGAGTTGTTTTCTGTGAGGCCAGGCATTAAAGAGATCTGTAACAATTTTAACAATGATACTCTTTTCACTAAATTTTTATTTTTGGAAAACACCATAAAAACAACAGTAAAAAAAATGCTATGTCAACATGTAATGAGTTTATTATTGTAATTTCAAAATGAATCTATGAATACGTATTAAAATATTTCTGCTCTCATTTTAATACAAAAATACTGATAGATATCACCCACATAAACAAACATCTCTTTGGAGTCTGCAATAATTTTTAAGAGTTGTAAAGGCAGCTGGGCGTGGTGGCTCACGCTTGTAATCCTAGCACTCTGGGAGGCTGAGGCAGGCAGATCGCTCAAGGTCAGGGGTTCAAAACCAGCCTGAGCAAGAGCGAGACCCCCGTTACTACTATAAATAGAAAGAAATTAATTGGCCAACTAATATATATAGAAAAAATTAGCTGGGCAAGGTCTCATGCCTGTAGTCCCAGCTACTCAGGAGGCTGAGGCAGTAGGATCGCTTGAGCCCAGGAGTTTGAGGTTGCTGTGAGCTAGGCTGACACCAAGGCACTCACTCTAGCCTGGGCAACAAAGTGAGACTCGTCTCATTAAAAAAAAAAGAGTTGTAAAGGGGTCCTGCAACGAAAAGATTTGAGAACTGTTGATTTAGAGGCATGAGAGTGGGATCCAGTAGGGTAGTTTTAACTTTTAGGGTCCAAGCTCCACTGAGCATTTTAATAAATTTGGTTTCCTTTGTGACAACTGATAAGTGGCTGATGAAGAAAGTAGAGTCACCTCTGGGAGGGAGTGATAAGAGGGTTATAGCTGGGGACTCTGAGGGAAGTGATAAGTCTGGAAAGGGTGGTTTTAGATAGAGCTAGCTTCTCCATGCAGTTCTTTCCACTAAGTTGTACTGCTTCCTAAGAGTGCTTTAGGATGTAAGATTAAGACAATATATTCTCAGAGTTACTTCTTTTATAGACTTTTTATCATACTTTTGGCATGCAAAATGTCCAATGGGGACTATTCCTCAAAAGGATTTAATTGTAACTGCAGAAAGCTATTTCATCACCTGAGACTTTGAACTGAAGAACTGTAGATCAGCTGACTTAGTTTAAAACTATTCATGTTCCAATCCGGTGTAGTATAGATAACCTTAGTATAGATAAGCTCTGGGTCATCTTTATTTAAAGCCTCTATTTAAAATCCTCTAGAAAGGGGCTTTTGTTAATTGTGACTAGCTCTTTAGGAGTAAGATTAAAGTGATAATGTTCTTTCTCCTCTCTTCTCTTCTTTTAAAATTCTCTTCTTTTAGAGAATTTACTAGTGTTGATTGATAACCAGTGTTCTCTGGTCAAGGGGTGTGTTGTAATCTATTTTCCAGTTTGCGCATGTTAGTTATGGTCTGAAATGAAGTGTTTCATAGTTTCAGATACATTGTCTTTTTCTAGCCCTGAAATTTTTCCTTTGCAAAAGAATCTTGTGAAACACAAAGATTAAACTTTAGCTTAAAAAGAAACAAAAACAAAACTCCTAAATTCTGGGGTAAAATTTGCAAAATAAAAGAATTCTTTTGCATTATATCATTCATGCTTCCAAAGGTTTCAGTTCTATGCAATCTGATTCTTTTCCACCATTTGTAAATTAATCGAAAACAGTTTGCTAATTGCTGTTGTTTTGTCAACAGTGTTGCCAGATAAAATACTGGACTATTCCTATAAATTCCTAGGGTACATTTGAATTTCAGATAAACAACAAATCATTTTTCAGTATGAATATGTCCAAAATATTGCATAAATCAATACTTACACTAGCTAAATCCGGCAATTCCACCTAGTGCTTTTGTTTGTCTTTACTTAGCATTATATAGAACAAAGTATGCATTTTCAAATGGTTTTGCAGTTAAAGACAAAACACATAATTTTCTTGGTGAAACAATTACTAGCTGGCAAATAGTGACCCTTTGTGTAAAAAAGAGTTACAAAACAAGTACTGGTCTTGCAAATCAAGTTTTGCTGCTTAGCTTGGGACACGTTCCCTTTCGACTACGATAAATTGGCTCCACCCAGCTGCTGAAATGTGATACAAGTTGTAACAAAACCGGAAGTTGGCTAGGCTGCCTTCGCTTCTCAAGGTAAGTGTCCCCTTCTGTTTCCTTAACGTCAAAGCTCTTTGCAAAATGTTTAAAAATTGAATCTAGCTAGGTGACAGAATGGAGAGCCGGCGCCCGTGCTGACTGGGGCAGTCGGTGAGGCAGGATGGATGCTTTATTCACAAACTGTGTTCTGGAGCTTGAATTGCGCTAATGAGCGCTCGCTAACGAGTTAATAACGTGTCCCGTGACTTTGACTAACGAGTGTCAAACCCAAGAAAAGGGTGGTTATAAGTAGAGACGTGTTTGGGATCTTGAAAAGCATCAACTTTATTCTTGCACGAATTCTTTTTCATTTTAAATTTTAAATCATGAGAACTCCCTTTTATAGTTAAACCTGATGGCATTATCACCTTTATGAAGGCTAGTTAGAGCCTTACTTGGTTTTCAAAGTGTCTTTTATTTAGAAGTCTTGGTTCCTTCCACCAAACCCTGTTGTGCCATTAGAATTTCAGAATGGCTATGGGTGACAAAGTGTTACCTCTTCACTGAGTTTTTTAGTTTTTTTTTGCATGCGTCTTGTCATGCAACCCTAAGGGCAAAGGGGATTTCTCAAACTGTAAATGTATTAGGAATATAGCTTAACAAAGCTAAACTTTTCAGTTTAGATATATTCTTTTCCCTCTGAATTTAAAAAAGGTGGAGATTTGAATTTTGTACTTCGATAGTACAGAGGTGGGAGGTTTAAATTTGGTCTATTGGCTTATTGAAAACAAAAGTTAGACTTTTTAAAGGCTAGAGTGAATTTTAATCAGTCAATTAGTAAGCTAATGTGTTGATTCTTTTGGTAGGCTGCACCCTCTGTTTCATGCCTGTCCATTTACTCAATGTCAGATTTCCTAGAAATTTAACCAAAAATCACATTGTATGGGTACTGCTTTCAAGGTTGTGTGCTAGTCAGAATGAAAGGAGATCAATGAGTAGGACGCCTTTGCTGCTATCCAGAAGTTATAAGACAAGTCACCACATGAGGCATAAAAATGTGGTAAAACTGTTTATTGGCAAAAACCAAAGCTTATGGAATTTTTGAGAAGATAGCAGTTATATATCAGGTTGATGGAAGTAGGCAATATTCTAAGGAAAGAAGGCGATTTTATATGGAATGCCTTGTTTCTGGTTGTTACTGTACTAGATGTTTTCTAGATGTTGTTTTATTTAATCCTCATGTGAACACTTGATAGTGATGGCATTGTCTAACAAGTGAGGAAACTAAGGCTCAGTGAGGTTTAATACTTTGACCGGGGTTATTAGAGTAGTGCCTGCTATATTACATTATGTAAATGGACTGATTCAAACTCAGCTCTATGAGATTTCAAAGTCCATACACTTCACTGTATAATATAGGACATAGAAGTTGATTAAAACAAAAACAAAAATTGTTGTAACATATAATGTCTGAAAATAGAAAAAAATCTAACCAATGTAAAAATCTATTTAATGTATTTCTGTACAGTCTTTACATATGCACACTTTATAGTGTTTTTTAAAGTTATACAACACTACAGGCTTTAAAAAAATACATACAATATAGAGGGCATTCAAGAGAGGAAGTCCACTTGACTTCCCATCCTGAAAACACGTACTCTCCTAAGGGATAACCATGGTTGGGAACAGTTAGAAGCATGTATAGAGGTTTTTTCTTTTCCTTTTTCCTTTTAAGTAATATATATTTTGGTAGACTCCATATCGTTTTGCAGTTTGCTTCAGTGTGGCATGAGCATGTATCCTCTTAAGTATTAATACATGCAGATTCATGTCTTAGGATTTTTGTGCAATGAGCTAATACTTGCAAAGTACTTAAAACAATGCCTAGCTCCTGGAAAGCACTCAGTAATTATTAGCTGTTGTCTTTGTCATTGTCCACTCTATTTCATTCTTTTTAATGGCTACACAGTATTCTAGAGTTTGGGTATGGCATAGTTTATTTTTGTAACCACTTAAATTATCTTAAGTTTTTGCTATTAGAAACAATTCTTGCACAATTGTGTGGGTTTTTCTGTAGGTTAAATTTCCAGAAGTGAAATTCCTAGGTCAGAGGATAAACATATTTTTAGTTTAGTAAAATGTTGTCATGTTTCCTCCAAAAATGTTGTGACAGTTTACCCTCACTGCTGTGTATGAGTGCTCATTTGTCCACAACCCTGCTTACATTGGATATTATAAGCCTTTCGTATATTACATGAAATGATAGGCAATGCACGTATTTTACATAGTTGAAACAGTATACAGAAATTTTTGTATCTATTTTTTCCATTTAACATATATCCATTTCTACATGGGTAGGAATTTGATAGATGGAAACATAGGAGTCCTGGTTTGAAGGCAGAACTGGAATAGAAAAAAGAGAGGAGCTTATTGCTGGAATAGCAAATGGTAATTGCATTTGTTTTATCACTTAGTTTTGAGTATTTAGAGAAGGGGCTATTCCACTTAGCACCTAATTTTGCTTTGAGGACCAGGTTATTGTGAAGGCCATATTGAATGATCCAGATGAAACCTCTACAATATATAATAAGATATTTACTTCCAATTATTTTTCCAGGGAATGAATAAAGAAAATGGAAAAATTATTTGCTGATGATGTTGTGGGTAGGGAAATCAGGATTAGATTGTACAGTTTCAAATTACTTTTCTTTTTTTAGTGGTTTTCTTTGCCTTTCTCTTTACTTTGTCTTGCTTTCACTCAAACTCTAAAATATTTTTTTGAAGTCTTTTCTACTATCTTAAGTTGTCAGATCTGACAGATCTCAAATTGGTGTTCAATGTCCCATTTTTAATGCTCTTTGTTTTTTAGAACCTTCTTTGAAAATGTCATAACTCCAGTTGTTAATTTAAAAAAATCATTTTTCATTGTACTTCCTACTGTGAAAATGGAGCCTGATACATTTTTATCTGGGGAAGTAGAAATACTTGACCTATTTTTCAATTTCCCTGTAAATTGAGATTCAGCTCTCAAAGTCAATTTAATTTTTGATGGGGATGTTTTCTATGAAGGTAAAGTTAAATTACTGGAAGGAAGGGGAGCAAATTTTCTGAATTATTTTAGAAGGCTTGAACAAATAAAATACAGATGCAAGAAATATGTGAACCACAGTAGTGTTCAGAAAAAATGAGCACATATTGGTGATATGACAAGTTAATAATGATGATAAATAATGACAGTGACCATTTATTGACAGCTTATTGTTTTTATGCATCTATGGATTTTATATCCATTCATTCTGGAGCTTTATTTAGTTCTATGAAAGGAATCTGTGTATTGCCGCTCAGATTCTTAGAAGTGGACTCAATATTATGGACTAGGTAGGCTGATTTAGATTTCAACCTTTGTCACTATATGCCCCCACTCACATTGTTCATTGTGAAATGTGCATCCTTACTGGACCTGCTTTCCACTCTCTCTTTCTAAGTGGCGAACAATGATGTAGAGTGAAAAGAACATGGATGTTGCCTTTAGATTTTGACTGTAAATCCTAAAGGCATACATAATTTAGGTTGCATTCCTTAGCCTTAGTTGATCCTCATTTCTAATATGAAGATAGTATCTGGTTGTTGTAAGGATTGCATCAGATGTATCTAACTGCCAGATTCTCACCAAATGTTTGTTTCCTTTCCTCTTTCTCCACTCTATGTCCCCTTTTGTCCCCTCTTTTTCCCCTCTACAATAAACCTGTAATCTTTGTCATAGAAATTTCATTGCTTTCCATATGTGTGGTCAGTCTTAACTTTTCTGATTTTATCGATCTGTTTATCCTTCTGTTGTTCTACCTAATTTTTTGTAAAACTCTTTCCACCTAACTCAGTTGCTCACCAGGTAAACACCTATTTCCACCTCTATCCCAGTCCCTCTAGGTTTTTGGCCGCAGTGCAAAGCCCACCAATTTTGTCCCAGATTCTAGATGAAATGCTGAGCTTACAAATGTGCTGTGTTTCCAAATTAGTTTCTAATTTAGCTTGACATTTTAATTCCATTTTTTTATTAATAATAGAAGCAATATTATAATGGTGGTCTTGCCTCCAGGCCAAAAGCATGTTTAAGTCATAAATTAATTAAAATTCATTATACTTGTACCAAAATAAAAGAAAATAATAAAATGAAAAAATATTCAGTAGGAAGTAGCAATGTACCTTGAACATCATAGAATGTAATTGATGGAAATTCTACAAAGAGCTTACAAGTGCTTTAAGGATTGCAGTGTTTTAATATTATGGTTAATTTTTTTTTTTTTTTTTTTGCGATGGAGTCTCACTCTGTCGCCCTGGTTAGAGTGCAGTGGCATCATTGTAACTCAGGCTGGTCTTGAACTCTTGAGCTCTAGGATTACAGGCGTGAGCCACTGTGTCGGCCTAATACTATGGTTAATTTATAAAAACCCATTCTATTACAGAAGATCACTGTGAGAATGCTCATTTATTAGCTATAGTTTTTGTTTAGGATCACAAATGGAATGAAGAGTGAATAAGGCATTTTCCATTGGATAAACCCATCTCCTATCCCCCCAAATCCTCCCTGTTGCTTAGCCTGTTTGTTCTTTCTTTAGTTCTGAGAACTTTCCTTTTTTACTGAAATCTTTGATACTCCTAATTTAGAACTTGATTCAGGGCTAAAATTTAATGGTCTCTATATGCTATACAGTAATGTTTTTCAGACCATGGCTTAAAATCCATAGGTGTGTTGTAAAATAACAATACAGTAGGATGTAAGCAGCATAAAACAACAAAAAAGGGAAGGAATGTAAAATATATAAATTTATCATATATGATAAAGGTAAATAGTGTCTCTTGAAATGTTTGTTGGGTCATAATGTAAAAATATTTCTTACCTTGGGTATGGTAAGAAATTAAACATACACATTCCCTTTTCCAAATTATTTATATAGTTTATAGCAAGCTATTTTGCTTAAGTTTTTGCTTTTATGCAGCTCATTCTTCATAATTAAGAATGTCTTATCACCTCACACCTACACATTGAGACATTCAATGCATGCTTACACATGTCTTGAGTAAGTAGAGTGGGTGTTACTGGGCTGAGTCCCCACAATTTTTTGTGTGCATGTTAACTGTTGAACTCCTTTGATGACTTAATTTAAAATAAATGACTAACAAGAACTAGAACTTGAATATAATGTAACTAGATTTAATACATTATTTTCTAGCTTCATCATCTGACTTGGTTTTAAAAGATGTTTTCCTCAATTTTTATTATTTTCACGTTTTTAGAGCCACACAATGAAAATACATTTAATGACTAATCAAATGTATTAGTTAACACATACTCCTTTTTCTAATCATTTTCTTACATCTGCATATTTTTTGATTGGATTCTTCTTGTTTTATCTGAATATTACTTTGTTGTAATAAATATATTATATTGATTAATATCACTTGCCTCTGTGGCCCACAATCATAATAATAATTATATTTTCATCTAAATATTAATATACAAATTTTGTATTATTATAATAAAGAATATACTTGTTTTGAAGTTTTATCTTTATGTGAGATGTTTGTAGAATGCAGTATAAACAGTCATCATACTCTTTCCCTAAATACCTCTCTTTTAGGCAAGAAAGAAAACCATATAACTCTTATCAGGTTTGAGAATATTTCAGTTATACAATCAGGATAACCTCTCTTTTAATCTTTTAAAATAATAGATCTCAGCTGGGTACAGTGGCATGTGCTTATAGTCCCTGCTATTCAGGAGGCTGAGGTGGGAGGATTGCATGAGGACAGGAGTTCAAAGCCAGCCTGAGCAATGTAGTGAGACTTTGTCTTTTAAAAAAAATAATAGGTCTGTTTTTGTCTTGGGCTGACAAATGCAAATTATGATCTCTTTTGTTTTATTCTCCATATTGTATACACAGTGAAATGTGAATGTTAACAATTAAAAAAAATCATACATAATAATTGGTAGTTTTTTTTTTTTTTTTTGAGACAGAGTCTCACTTTGTTGCCTAGGCTAGAGTGAGTGCCGTGGCGTCAGCCTAGCTCACAGCAACCTCAGACTCCTGGGCTCAAGCGATCCTTCTGTCTCAGCCTCCCAAGTAGCTGGGACTACAGGCATGCGCCACCATGCCTGGCTAATTTTTTCTATATATATTAGTTGGCCAATTAGTTTCTTTCTATTTATAGTAGAGACGGGGTCTCGCTCTTGCTCAGGCTGGTTTTGAACTCCTGACCTGGAGCAATCCGCCCGCCTCGGCCTCCCAGAGAGCTAGGATTACAGGCGTGAGCCACCGCGCCCGGCCTAATTGGTAGTTTTTCCTATGCTGGAAGGATGACCTCATAATATAAGAAATTATTATTATTTTTTGAAGGGGGAGGGGCATGAGAAGGGGGTTCAATTTCCTTTTTTTTTTTTTTTTTTTTTTGAGTCAGTCTCACGCTGTCACCCTGGGTAGAGTGCAGTGGTGTCATGGTAGCTCACTGCAGCCTCAAACTCCTGGGCTCCAGTGATCCTTCTGCCTCAGCCTTCTAGTAACTAGGACAACAGGTGTGCAATGCAATGCCTAGCTAATTTTTCCAATTTTAGTAGAGATGGAGTCTCACTCTTGCTCAGGCTGGTCTTGAATTCCTGACCTCAAGCAATCCTCCTGTCTTGGCTTCCCAGAGTCTGAGGATTACAGGCATGAGCCACGACACCTGGCCAATAAGTTATTGAGATTCCATAATTTTTACTTAAATGTTTCTATGAATAATTCTTATTCTTTATCCTGGCATAATTATGTGATCTGTTGGTAGAGGTTGGCTAATGAATTAATGTAATAGTTGGAAAAAAAGTTGTTTCTTAAAACATTAACATTAGCCATTATAATGAAAATAGAACTTTACCTTGAACAGTCACCATTTGACAAAGAACAAAGAAGTTGCCATTGTACATGTCCCTCTCTGACCTGGTTTGTCATATTTTCCTAAGGATTGACAGACTGGTGGTGGTGTCTTAGTCACTTCCCTTTCCTGTCTTATACTTCTTGCTCAGATAATTCCCAATATGCTTTTACACTTTGCTTTCCTAAAATCATAAAATTTTAGGGCTGAAGGTGGCTTTGAATTTCTTCTGGTTCACTTGCTGTATTTCGTATGTGTTGAAACTGAGACTTAGGGAAACTTAGTGACTTGGTGGATATTATTCAGCTACTTAGTGCATAACAGAGCCTGGGTATCAAGTGTTGTTTCCACTTTCACCTGACAGGAAGTCAGGGCCAACTAAAATGTGTTAAACTGAACCAACTCTACCTACTAAACCATTCTTTAGGTGAGTGGCACATCACTGCATTTAATCTTCTTAATAAGGGCAAGAGCACATAGTTTAAACTATGCCCGTGACCCTCTCCAGTGCATGCTTTCTGGACCCAAAAGCCAGTCTAACAAAAAGATTCAGAAGTCAGGTTGGAATAAGAAAAATCCTGTACTGCTCTGCTCTTTAGCAGTCATTTTCTTAAATATTCTGTTTCCTATAGTAGTCAACCATTTTCAAAGTTATGCTTTTCCTCTGAGTCTCCAAAGAAATCTTCTGCTTCTCTTCTGCCGGGGGTCCTCAAACTTTTTAAACAGGGGGCCAGTTCACTGTCCCTCAAACTGTTGGAGGGCCGGACTATAGTGTGAAAAAAACTATGAACAAATTCCTGTGCACACTGCACATATCTTATTTCGAAGTAAAAAAACAAACGGGCAAAAATACCCACATATGGCCTGTGGGCCATAGTTTGAGGATGCCTGTCTTATGCTATAGATTTTTTTCAGAAGCTCTTGATTGTTTCATTTGTTTCTTTCTCTCATCCATGTGACAAAAACTTTTGTACCACCTTCACATATTGAAATTAAAAAAATTTATTTGAAAGGAGGATCTTAGTTTCCTCATTTTTCAGGTTAAGGAAATGGAGGCTTAAGTGATTTGCCCAAAGTCTCATAGTTGGTAATTGGTAGAGCTGAGATTCAAAGCTAGGTCAGACTTTACATATCACATTCTTTTTTATTACGTATTTTGCGAATATGTTACCTAAATATTGAAAGCAAGTAGTTGTGTAGAATTATAGTCTTGTGGTATTAAAGCTTTTCTATTTTATTTAATTTACATCTGAAAATAATGTGCTCTTAATCTTCTTTTTGAGATGGCAGTTCCTGGATTTATACTCAGTGCCTTCATAATTCTGTTGCGTGTTAGTTCTGTGGCTAATTATCCCAATGGAAGAGTAACACAGTCATGCCGTGGAATGATTCCTGAACATGGTTATAGTCCACAGTCTGTTCCTGTTCACAATATTTCAGTGAGTCAGAATACATTCAGACCAGGAGATCAGATTGAAGGTACTGTGCTGGAATTAATTTATGTTTTGAGTTTCACTTTTTTACTATTCATTAAATCTTTATGATTATTGGATTTGGACTATTTTACTTAAATCTATTGACTTGTTTTTATAAGATACTGTCATATTATACTTATTATTTTTTCTTTAACTATTACAGATGACTGTATTACTTAAGTTGCATGTAAACCTATTCAGAAACCCATTCAGAACAAGTTTTTAAATAAGTTTTTATCGTTACTTAATATATCTTTATCAGTACTATTACCTTAATAGAAGAGAAAAAGAAAATTTATTTTATTTCTTATTTCTTTTTTTTTTTTTGCAGTGGTTCTGTCGCTTGAAAGAAAGTTTATTTTATCATGTTTAAATTATAATAAATCCTTGTCTTTCTTGACATAATGTAATCTTAGGTTTCCCTGATCCTTCTGGCAAACTATAGACTGATTGTTAAAGGCAGACATCCTCAAACTATGGCCCGCGGGCCACATGTGGGTGTTTTTGCTTGTTTTTTTTTTTTACTTCAAAATAAGATATGTGCAGTGTGCATAGGAATTTGTTCATAGTTTTTTTAAACTATAGTCCAGCCCTCCAACGGTCTGAGGGACAGTGAACTGGCCCCCTGTTTAAAAAGTTTGAGGACCCCTGGTTAAAGGTATATCTATGACAGCATTTTGCAAACTTTATTTTTCACAACTCTAGAAATACAAAATATTAACAGGTACTCTCCAACAAAAAGCGTGTATGGAGAAATAAACTTGGAATACCCTGTGTGATATATAACATACCTCTTAGAGTTTCACACTGCACAGTGGGATATTAAACACCCTAAGGGATATGCAGTAAAGAAACAAGTTATTTACTTTCGTCTAGCATTTTCCAAACTAATTTAACCCTATGGACTGCCCCTTGACCATCACCTACTTTTTTCCTCCCTCTGTGGAAGGATTATTAATATCTCATGGAGTGAAGGTCCTATGGAGCATAAGTTAGAACTTCTTTATCTGTAAGATGATTTCTATTCTTTTCTCTCCAGGCATAGTTTCGCATATGAACACTTGATTCTAACTGTGATGTACCTTCTCTAAACATTCCTCTACATATTCCTTTTTGGGATATTGTTAAATCTTTTAACTTATGTTTTTGTCTGTTTCTCAGTTACTTTGTCAGGGCAACCATTTAAAGGCTTTCTCCTAGAAGCTCGTGATGCTGAGGATTTGAGTGGTCTTCCTGTTGGCTCCTTCACATTGATTGACAGTCAAGTGTCACAACTTTTGACCTGTGAAGACATACAGGTTTGTGTTCAAAGTTGACCCTTGAACCATGCAGGGGGTAGGGGTGCAGGCCCCCTGCTCCCTGCCTTCCTCTACATAGTTGAAAATCTGCATGTAACTTTTGACTCCCCCTAAAACTTAACTACTAATAGCCTACTGTTGACCGGAAGCCTTACCCATAACATAAATAGTCTATTAATGCATATTTTGTATCTTATATGTACTACATCCTATATTCTTACAATAAAGTAAGCTAGAGAAAATAAAACATTATTAAGAAAATGTTTTTCATAAGGAAGAGAGAATATATTTATTTAAGTGGAAGTGGATAATCGTAAAGGTCTTCATTCTCGTCTTCACTTGTCTTGTGTTCTTGAATAGGCTGGAGGAAGAGGAGGGGTTGGTCTTATTTTTTTTTTTTTGAGACAGAGTCTCACTTTGTTGCCCAGGCTAGAGTGAGTGCCGTGGCGTCAGCCTGGCTCACAGCAACCTCAATCTCTGGGGCTCAGCGATCCTACTGCCTTAGCCTCCCGAGTAGCTGGGACTACAGGCATGCGCCACCATGCCCGGCTAATTTTTTGTATATATATTTTTAATTGGTGGTCAATTAATTTATTTCTATTTTTGGTAGAGACGGGGTCTCGCTCAGGATGGTTTCGAACTCCTGACCTTGAGCAATCCGCCCGCCTCGGCCTCCCAAAGTGCTAGGATTACAGGCATGAGCCACCACGCCCGGCCAGGGTTGGTCTTATTGTCTCAGGGTTAGAAGAGGTGGAGGAGGCAGGAAGGGAGGCAGGAGAGGCAGGCACACTCAGTGTAACTTTATGGAAATATGTCATAATTTCTGTCTGACATTTTTGCTTTTTCATTTCTCTGAAAACGTTGCTATACAGTACCAATCCTTCTTCCACTGTTTGCTTTAGTTTCAGTTGCCAGAATCATAGAAAGGTCCATGTTGTAAAAGAAGTCAAAGCAGTCTCAAATAATCAGAACGCTTTTGCCAGATTGTCTAAAGTCAATTTGTTTTCTGGCATTGATTCTTCTACATCTTCTTTCTCATTGCCTGGCACTGGTTTGGAAGCACTCTTCTCCATCAAGTTGTCTTCTGTTAATTCCTGTGGTGTGGTCATAAAACCTATGAAGTCATGCAAAACATCTTGATACATTTCTTTTTTGTCCAGCAGGAATTTATCATTTTGGGTTTGATGGCTTTCACAGCTTTTTCTATAGCAATGATATCTTCAGTGGTGTAATCCTTCCAGACTGGGATGATGTTCTTTCTATCAAGGTTCTCTTCCATAAAGTACCATGTGTAATGAGCCTTAAAGGTCCTTATGATCGGGGATCCAGAGGCTGAATTAGAGTCATTGTGTTTGGGGGCAAGTGGATAACTTTTGCATCTTTGGTGTTGAAATCATGGGGTTCTGGGTGGCCAGGAGCATTGGCTAATATCAAAAGAACTTTAAAAGGCAGTTCCTTACTAGCAAGGTTGCTTCCTGATTTCAGGGGCAAAGCATTGTTGGAACCAATCCAGAAAAAGTCTTGTTGTCCAAGCTTTTTCATTGTACAACCTAAAGATGGGTAGCTGGTGTTCATCTTTTCCCTTCAAGACTTAGGGGTTAGCAGCTTTATAGATAAGGGCAGTGCTTATCATAAACCCAACTACATTGGCACAAAACAGTAGATTTAGTTTATCCTTTCCTGGCTTAAATTCTGGTGCTTGCTTCTCTCCCTTGCTAATAAATGTCCTTTGTGGCATTTTTTTTTTTTTTTTTTTTTTTTTTTTTACAGAAGAGGGCACTTTTGTCTGCCTTAAAAACCTGTTCAGGCAGATATCCTTTCTCCTCCATGACTTTCTTAATGGCATCTGGAAACTTCGTCTCCTGCCCTTTGGTCAGCAGCAGCTGCTTTTCCTGTTATTTTGACATTTGTTTTTAAAGCCAAACCTCTTCCTAAAAGTATCAAACCATCCTTTACTGGTATTAAATTCTCCAGCGTTAGGTCTTTCACCTTCCTTTTGTTTTTAGTTATTGTATAATGACTTCACTTTTTCTTGAATCATATTAGAGGCTATAAGTATGCCTTTTTTTTATAGCAATCCTGCACCCACTTAAGAGCTGCATTTTTAATATGAGACAAAAAGGTATTTTGCAAAAAGTACAAGGTTTTAGTGTGTGCTGGCATAGCTGCAGTGAGAACTCCACAAATTTTCTTTTCTTTTTTACAATGGTCTTTATGCTGAATTCATTTATCTTGGAATAGTGGACAACAATAGCTGCAGACTTCAATCAATGGTACATATCAAGGAATTCATCTTTTTCCTGTAATGTCATGAGTTTTCTCTGCTTCTTACACTTCCAGCATAATCAGTGTGGCACTTCGTGTGTGCCCCATGGTGTTCTTCAAAGTTTACAGTATTGCATTAAACATGATAAAAAATATACAAGAACCACAAGAGATCATGATATGCAATTTACTGGCAAGAGGAATGGCTCACATGGAGGTGATTAGCATCACATGGAGTTTTAAGCGAATACTTGCAACACTTGAGCTCACTGCAATAGCAACAGGTGGCTATGAAATTAGTATAGTAGTGCAGTATATATTACAGTTCATTTTATATGCAGTTATGATTTAATCTTACATATTTACGTTTGTTTACATTTCTCTTGACTGCAAGTGGTGCCGTGTATTTGTGTGTGTTGTAAGTTTTGATAAATTTTTAAGTTTTTATAATAGATTTGTGTATATTTTATGGCAGTAAATGATAAAATAGACTAGTATCTGCATATGTTTTATGTATTCATGACATACCTTTTTCTTAATTTTTTCAATATTTCTAGGCTATGAAGTTTGTGAATTCTTTCAAATTCCCACAAATCTCCAAAAAATTTTTCAATATATTTATTGAAATAAAAAATCCACATATGAGTGGACCCATGCAGTTTAAACCTGTGCTGTTCAAGGGCCAACTGTAGTTTGTAAGTGCTCTTTTTTGGCTTTATTTTGTCTTCTCACTACAGGGTGGTGATGAAGGTTGCAAGATGAACGATGACATAAACCATGTGTTGTAGACATTTAGATAGATTTGCAATGCCTAGACTTTTCTCTTAATTTTACTACTCATAATATATTGTACACATCAACATCATAGAAAAGGTAGGGCAGTAGTTTGAAGAGTTTATGGCTTGTGATGTTTTATGGTGTATTTACTCTTATTATATCGATTTTTGAAGGGTTTGAATATTAAACATCTAGCTCTAGAGTGTGACAGAGGTCTAATTTTTGTCATTCATTTATTTATTCATCCATTTAATCTATTATATCACAAATTGCCCTAGTTGCGAGGGATATGATGATAGACAAGATTTACTCTTGTTCTTTAAAGAACTCCTAGCCTTACACTTAAATAGGACATCTGGACATAGGACAGACAGATACATAGAACAGTGTGATAACTTTGGTTAGAAGCATACACGGGCTGGAGGGAATTGGGGGAGAGCTTCTCAGAGAAGATGGTCTTCAAGTGAGGCCTCAAAGAATGAGTAGGAGTTTGCCAGATGCATGAAGCTAGGAAACAGGATTGTTCAAGAGAAAGCAATTACTAAAATATACTACATGTTTGGAGGCATGATCAATCTTTTTCTTTTGATGACTCTTTTGCATTCTATGTGTATATATTAATGGAAGGATAATGAAATAATGAGCAGGCTCTATCTAGTATTAACACACTCAGTATTCATGACTCTTCAGTTCTTAAATTTCTGCTGACTCTAATTTATTCACAGAACCAGCTGCTAATCTGTTGTTAACCAATCAACCTATTATTTATTGAGTATCTGTGTCCTTGTTCTAAATAGTCTTCACGGGAATGCCAAGGTCATGCATTGATAAATTACTTTGCAAGATGATAGCAGTTCCAGCCTTGCTGAGCTATTGAGTAAGTGAATGGTATAGTTCTTTTCCTTTTTATTTCAGGGATCAGCTGTGAGTCATACAAGTGCATCCAAAAAAACAGAAATTAAAGTCTACTGGAATGCTCCAAGCAGTGCCCCGAATCACATACAGTTTCTGTGAGTATAAGAGTTTACAACTGGAACTAGTGTAATTGAAACCATAGTAGTGTATCATTTTCATACCTACTGGAAATTCATCTGCACAGGTTATAGTAATGACACCACCAATGCTTTTCCCCCTCCTACCGGTATATAGCCAGCACCTAGCACAGGACCTGGTACCTAGCAGGCATATAATAGACATTTTTTTTTTTTTATATAATAGACATTTGTTGAGTGACTGAAGTATTGTACTGCCTTAATACTAATAAGAGCCATCAATTAATACTTGAGTCTTTTTGTGTGAGGATACAAATAAAAGTCCTGAAATTTGGATGACTTTTTTGCGGTGTTATGACTCTCAGATTAGCTTGTCTGAAAAGTAAGACCCTGTATGTTCCTAAAAATTATGAAATTCAGTAGAATAAAATGGTACTTCTTCATTAATCCTGCATGCAAAGGGAAATGGAATGTCATAAAGCCATGTAATGGTTCCTGGGTGGTGTTACAGACATATATTTTAAGGGTAGGGGTGTGTGGTTGCTATCCTGTCATGTCTCTGTTTTCTGATTCACTTTGTTCACAGGTTCCCAGCACACGGTAACATAGCTTTGCACCTGTGCGTTAGGTGGAATGTGAAAAAGGGGTGTGTGTGAGAGCCCAGTGAGAGCTGATGGTTATTTATGTAGGCTCTATATAGTTTCCTGCTGTAGTTTGCTACACATGCCATTTTGAAGAATTCGAATAGTGTGCTATGAAACGAGGAGTAGTATGTTCTTTATATGCAGGGAGTAGAAATCTGGAGTTTAGTCTCTGGGTCTGGCATTCATGGCTGTTGTGAATATGTGCAAAGAACAGACAAGTAAGAAAAGAGAGGGATAGAGGAAGAGAAAGCAGTAAGATGTCATCTAGCAATGGGGCAGAAGAGAGTCATTAGAGATTCGCCTGAAACAAAATCGGTAGTACTGTTAGATACTCAGTCATGTGTTCCTAGTTCATTTCCTTTTTTTTTTTTTTTCCCCTTTAAAGCTTTGATTTGATTGTGGTGGGCCATAATCAGGGTTCTAATCTCACTGATATTGCATTTCAGGGTCACAGTTGTGGAGAAATATAAAATCTACTGGGTGAAGATTCCTGGTCCTGTCATTTCACAGCCAAATGTACTTCCTTTTACAACACCTAAAGCTACAATAGTACCTTTGCCAACACTGTCTCCAGTTTCCCACTTAACGAAATCAGTAAGTAACATTTTTATAGCTTTACTAAATGCAATCTAAAATAACATGTAATCAAATATAATGTCTATATGTTATAAAATGTAGAAGAGAAGGAAAATAAGACATTACATAAAAGTAAAATGCTTTACTTAGTTTTTTCTATGTGAGCAAAGAGGTATATTTGTGGTTGGAAATTGTGATTCTGTGCTTGGCAAAGTGCAAAGAGAACTAGCTGTACTGGGTTGTGGTAGGAAGTTTTTGGGAATCTGAAGGAAATTCTCATTGCAACATTATGACTTAAAGGTTAGACTAGAGGGAATGGTCATGACCCTGCATGTTCAAGGTGTGGTTATGGCATTCACATGTAGTCTGTGCTAGTAGTGGATATATTTTCATTTCAAAATAAATCTGGTGAAGAAACAGCTTTCTCTCTTTCTCTGTTTCATATAGCCAAATATCAAAAATGGGGAGGGAGCTTAAGCTAAATTTAGATAAGATTTGGAGGAGGTTCTTGAAGTGATGATATAACTCTTAGATGTCATTTCATTAAGGTCAAAGAGTACTAGAGAATTCTATATGCTGAACCACAGAAAATCTCTTGCAAACTCATCAGCTAGAATTCCATTTAGGCCCTCTGAATCAAAAGAATTGCGATTGACAAAGCATATTTTGGATAGGGTAATGCATATTAGAAACATTAGGAAGAAGGGTTTTACTGCAGGAAATTCTGATAAATTAGAATTCTTAATTCAGAAGTGAATATAATAAGAAAAGTCTTGAGGCAGGTTGTAACAGTTGAAAGAACAAATGTGGGCCTAAATACTGACTTGTCTGATTTTTATGTGTCTTTGGATGAATTACTTAATTTTCAAAGTCTCAATTTATTCACCAATAGAATGAGAAATAATGATGTTAGCACAGTATAACTGTAAGAATTAAACAAAATAATGAATGTCAGTTTTCTAACTCTGCTTTGCACTTAATAGATATTCAGTAAACATTAGTTCCTTCTCTTTTTTCTTTGCTTTATTATCCTTTCATACCTCTTTGTTCACATAAAGAAGGCTAAGTAAAGCACTTTGCTCCTGTGTAATGTCTTACTTTGTTTCCTTTCTTGTTTACATTTTATAATACATGGACATTATATTTGATTACATTATTATGAATGCTACACTTTTGTTTGACCATACAATTAGATCTGTTATTTGTGCTAGCTCTCAGTTTAGTCTTATTAGCTTTAGTCTTATTGCTTATTTAATTAAAAGCTGCTTTAGGGGAATAAATAGTCAGTTTGGACCTGAGCTTCCCAGTAGAAATCTGTTTACTGTTGTCTTTCCATATATTCGCATAAAAGGCATTAGCTCTTATTGGAGCTTGTATTGTGTCTCTGCGCCAAGTTTATAATCTCTAATTATAGGAAAGTTCATTGAGAGTCATAGGATTATACCATTTTTAGAGCTAGAAGAAACCTCAGGGTCTCTTTCTTTCAGTTTTCTTGTTGTATAGTTGAAGGGAAAGGGATCCTGAGAGAATGAATTCTTTGGCAAATGTGATGGAGTGAAGCAGAGAGCAGAGAACAAAGTTTAAGTTTCCTATCTTCTAGTGACTTGTTCTCTTCACTCTACTATGCTTTGTCTTGACATTTCCATTAAATCTAGTTACATAATGTTTAGGTCTCTTCTGAAAAGTCCTGTCACTGCCCATTCTACAAAGGTGCTCATTTACTTTGTCAAATTGCAGAGATGATCCTTTTAAAAGACTCTTCCTCTTATGTTCCTTATCAAGAAGATCTGGATTAGATCACTGTAGATTGTTGCTTGTTTCTCCCTCCAGTAAATCATTACTATTATTTGGAGTGGTGGCGTATATCTGGGGAGCCATTTTTTCTTATTTTAGTATCAAATTTGAATCTGAATTGTAGAAGCAGAATCCAAAATCTAAATATAATAACTTGGTAAAGGTTTGATTGCTTACTTTTTAAAGATTTCATCTTTGAGAACTAGAGGAAACCCTTTATGCAAGAATATCAATGTCAATTAAGTATCAGGGACTTAAATACTCCCTAAGACGTTTCTTAAAATTTACCAGAAACTTTGCTTCAGAACATGCTGAATGTGAAATGTTTTGTGTATTAAAGGAACCTTAATACTCTTGCACGATTACAGTCCAACTAGTGTTATGTTTTCCAAACTTTAATTAAAATTAATGAAGTTTAAAAGTTCAAAACGTTTAACTATTGCTCTGATCATTTCTAATTTTTAGGATATGCCTTTTGTTTTCTTATTTGAATCCTTATTATGAAAAGATATTCTCATTAAAACCCATACTTGAAGATAGTGGCTCTTCTGTCATTGACAATGAACTGCTTCTTCGATAATTAAGATTTTTTTCCCTGCCATTTTTCTAGTTCAGTGCCTTGGACTGTGGGAACAAGAAGTTCTGTATTAGAAGTCCTTTGAACTGTGACCCAGAGAAGGAGGCTGCCTGTATCTTCTTGTCCTTCACAAGAGATGACCAATCAGTGATGGTTGAAATGAGTGGTCCTAGTAAAGGCTATTTATCCTTTGCACTGTCTCATGACCGATGGATGGTTTGTACCTCTCACTTGCATAAGTGGTAATAAAAGGACAGTCACTGGAGTGAGCTCTGATCAATATAGATAAGCTGTTTGTTCCAGAATGAAATGATCATACTTAAGGGTAGAATGAGAAAAGAGAAAGTAACTTAGAACAGATTCCAAGTTAAACAGCTCTGAATATTTTATGATTTTAACAGTTAGGCAATTATATACTTCCAAGAACAGACTGTCCTAAATAAAGTTAGGAAAATCATTTTATTTCCAGTGGATTTGCCATTTTATGTCTATCTCTTTGCGATAAAGCAGGAAGCTCAGTTAAAAAAAATCGCTCTGCATAAAATGTCATGTTTCATGTAATGCCTTTCAAATCATAGCTGTTTACTCAGGTGGCCAGAACTAAAGCATGTGCTCCTGCTCTCGGTGTCCGATTTTAGTAGTCTTCAGTTCATTTCCCAAATAGAGAATTAAACCTGTATATCCAGGCAAAATGTATTACAGTAGGCTCCTTTGTCAGATCTGCAGAAAGCAGCATTTGTTTTAAGTGGAGTCTTGCTCTCCCTGGGTAGTGCCGAAAGGATTAAATGATCCTGTAGGTGGCAGCCTTGTGCTGTGGTGTGGAAGACCAGGGCCTGCATAAGCACCCCAGTTTCCCAGGGAGCAGGAAGAAGAGTTTGGGGCCAGAACATATGTAAGTCTTGTTTAAGCAGAGTTGGTGTTGGGAGGCTGGGGATGACCACAGATGGAGAAAGCTCCTTATTTCCACATTAGCAGAGGCAAAGAGTCTTTTCTTGAGTTTTATTCCTATCAGGATTTAAACTTAGTACCACTTCTTTAGGGAATCACATTTCAAAAATAGAAAAGGAAGTGTGACATGGCCACGATACAGGAAATAATGCTTCCCCTGAAAGTGCACTCTGGGTGGCTGCAAGTATCATAGAAAGCTGAAGCAACTTTTTTTAGGGGCATGCCATTTTAGTATGTGTAGATGACCTATATATTTTACTATATACCTCTAGAATGCACTTGCTATCCTCTGTCATTAAACAAAGGATATAAATTAAATCTATGAGCTATAAGATATGTCATGTGCTTTAAAAAATTAAGAAAAATTATGAATCTTTCCCCTTCAATATTGCTCTGTTTTTTTTTTTTTTGAGACAGAGTCTCGCTTTGTTGCCCAGGCTAGAGTGAGTGCCGTGGCGTCAGCCTAGCTCACAGCAACCTCAAACTCCTGGGCTCAAGCAATCCTGCTGCCTCAGCCTCCCGAGTAGCTGGGACTACAAGCATGCGCCACCATGCCTGGCTAATTTTTTCTATATATATTAGTTGGTCAATTAATTTCTTTCTATTTACAGTAGAGAAGGGGTCTCGCTCTTGCTCAGGCTGGTTTCAAACTCCTGACCTTGAGCAATTTGCCCGGCTCAGCCTCCCAGGGTGTTAGGATTACAGGCGTGAGCCACCGCGCCCAGCATCAATATTGCTTTTATGGGAAATTTTATACACACTCAGATGACGCTGCAATTGCTCAAAACATTTTCCTCACTTCCCTTTTGCAATTGCCGTTAGTCCTGTAGTGTATTCTTTTGGATGTTCTCAGTGCTGGCGAAAATGAATCAAGTTTGATGTGTAAGGTAAATCATGAGACAGGATTAAAAATAAAATGTGGGCCGGGCGAGGTGGCTCATGCCTGTAATCCTAGCTCTCTGGGAGGCTGAGGCGGGTGGATTGCTCAAGGTCAGGAGTTCGAAACCAGCCTGAGCAAGAGCGAGACCCTGTCTCTACTATAAATAGAAAGAAATTAATTGGCCAACTAATATATAAAGAAAAAATTAGCCGGGCCTGGTGGCGCATGCCTGTAGTCCCAGCTACTTGGGAGGCTGAGGCAGGAGGATCGCCTGAGCCCAGGAGTTTGAGGTTGCTGTGAGCTAGGCTGACGCCACGACACTAACTCTAGCCTGGGCAACAAAGTGAGACTCTGTCTCAAAAAAAAAAAAGTGACTATAAAGTAATAATGAAAAGTGGTGGTAGGGCTTGTTGTTGTGTGAACATGATAAAATTAGCTATGAAGGAAATTCTGAAAATGAGTCCAAAAAAGGACCAACTTGTTGAATAAATGTATAGATTCATTGGGGTTCATCTCTAAGGGACAGCATTCATTTAGATATATGTTCTAGTCATTAAAAAAATCTTGACTGATTCTAGCCACTTTATAGCCAAAGTTCTTGCTGTTGTATACTAAAACATTTCCTTCCACTGGTCACATAAAATCTGTAAGCAAGAGGGAAAGACACTGCCACTGCCTTGAGTGTGGTGATGAGTAGCTTACAGGTAGGCCAGTTATTTCTGTTCTAGATTGTAGGCACTGATGGCACAAAAGCATTTATCTCTAATTCACGATATATTTATCTTACTTAGAAATCTTGTCTGTTTTCTGGTATAGTACTCATCAAAAATGTTTATAAAAAAACTTAATTATGCAGGTGCAGTTGATTTTCAGAGCAATCTTATTTAATGATTAAAATCATCTGTACACCTGTTTGCCTAAATTGGGGGAAATGAATCATCCTCAAAACATATTTTTAAAGTGGGTATTTCTATTTCGGTTGTTATTTTTAAATTTTTAGGATATTTTTATGGCCTGCTGTCTCTTTTGAGTGTATAATGTAAATTTAAATACTGAAGGTATCTGATGTTGTGAATACTGATTAGATAACCTAAATTATACCCTTTTTTCAATTTGGCTTGTAAATTAATTATAGCAATTGTTTTGGCACTAGGCCTCATCACTAAAATTGAAATGTATAATTTCTTATATTTTTGCTAAAAATGACTCACTAATGTCTGAATTTTAACTGAATTTCTGAGTACAGTGAATCTTCACTTAATGTCATTGATGGGTTCTTGGAAACTGTGACTGTAAGTGCAATGATGTACAGCAGGTCCTCAAATAATATAATTTCCCTCAACATCATTTTGTTATAATATTGATGAGGAAAAAAAATTTTTGTTTTGTTAAACGTTGTTCCGCTTAAAGTCACAGTTTCTAAGAAAGAACCTATTGATGACTTTAAGTGAGGACTTATTGTACATGCGTCTTCCCTATTTGAGGTATTTTTTAAAACAATATAAAGTCTTTCAAGTACAGACATTATTAGCTTCCATTCTTCTCCATCCCCTGTCCTTTATCATCTTGTTCCATACATGATCTCTCAGTGCCCGAACTCTCTAGATTGTGATTTCTAGCTGCCGGCTGGTCTCGTCCAGTTGAGTATTCCTGGACAATGCAAACCAACATCTATAAAACTGAACTTATAATCTTCCATTTTAATGTCTCTTTGTGTTCCCCTTTCTTGGTGATCAACAAGCAGCTGCCATTATTGATTGCTTGCTTCTTGTCAGGTATTGTCCTAGGCCATTTATAGAATATCTCATTGCTGCTACTATCCTTGATAGTCAGAGATATTTTGATTGTGACTTAGTACATCTCTTTCGTTCATCTATCACGTCCTTCTCCCTTCTATCTCCAGCTTTTTGTTTTGAAAAGTTTAAAACCTACATAAAAGTTGAAAGAATGAACATCCAGAGTGGCCTCACCAAGATTTGCCCCTTTAGCTTTCTGTCTCTATCTACCTATCTATCTCAATTGACTTATGTGATGTATAAAAATACACCTTTTTTTCTGAATTATTTGAAAATAAGTTGTATATATCTCATGACATTTCATCTCTGAAGTTTTTAAAATGTGTCTCCTAAGAACAAGGACATTCTTCTACAATTACCACAACATCTTAATCACATTGAGAAAATTTAACAATGATAGGATAATTTTATGGAATATATAGTCTATATTCCAATTTCCCCAGTTATCCTAATAAAGTCTTTTGTAAGTGTTTCATTTTAAAATTTCTATCCAAGATTCCATCAGTTATCACTCAATGAGTTTAGTTGTTATATCTCTTTGATTTCCTTTACTTTAGAACAATTACCTCTACCTTTTTTCTTGATTTTTTTTTTTTCAGGTCACTTATTTTGTAGAATGTTCTATAATTTATACAATAGATTTATGTTAAGATTTTTGGCACAAATACTACAAAGATATGTTGTTTCCACATCAGTGCATCATATAAAAGTTGCACAGTGTCAAATTGTTCTGTTATCGATGATGCTATGTGTGATCACTGGTGTCTGTTAGGTTTTCCCATTGTGAAGGTACATTTTCTTTTTGTAATTAATAAGTAATATGTGGGATGATCCTTTGAGTCTGTGTTAATATTATGTTCCCCAATAACCTGTTACCAAATGGTTTTAGTATTTATTGATGTTCCTTCTCTGAATCAGTTGTTACCTTTGTGGTTGTAAAGTGGTGATTCTCTAACTTATTAGCTGACATTCTTCTGAAAAGAAAAAGGTTTCTTTTCTCTGCACTTTCCCTTCCCTTTCTGAGTAACACTATGGGCTAATGGATTCCTTTTGACCATTGTATTGTAGTTTATTACTACCATTCTTCTTTTGGATGGTCATGTTGACCCAAATGTGGCCATGGGAGCCCTTTTGAGCTGGTTTCTGTGCCCTTTTGATGTGTCTCCATCAGTTTTTGAGCATGTCTTTATTTCAATATCATAATAAGATATTCTCCACACATACTTTTATGCATTTCATCACTTCTCAAAGGAGCTTTGCTTCCCTTTAGTAGCAATTGTATTTAGAAATCAAGATTTGCGTGCTAATGCATGTTCATTGCTGCTGATTTCCCAGGAAATTTTGATTCTATCTTTCTAACATACCTCTTTCCTTCTCATTTTTATTGTCTCCTTCCTGGACTGCTGCAGTAACCCTTCCACAGTCTTCCTGTGTCCATGATTTTCCCTTCCATTTTATCCTTTCACACAGCCATTGGAATTCTCTTCCCAAGTCACAATTGAGATGGTCTCAAAAATATCTCCCCAAACTTTTGGTGAACCTTTGGTAACTATAGAAAAATTGTTCTTTTTCTTTAGCATTTGTTTCAATATTCTTCAAAGTCTTGAGAATATTTGTTGGAATTTCCAGCCTTCAAACTCTTTCTTTCCTCTTTATATATTTTAGCTAACAAAATTACTTGTTTCCTAAAATTTTCATGTATCTTTATATTTGTATATCTTTGATTGAAGAAATTCCTCAGCTTAGAAAACCTTTAATCTTAGCTCTACCTTATCCTTATATAAATATATTTTATTCTCTAAATTCTAATTAATTACCATTTTTTCTGATAAGCCTTTTCCAATTCTCTGGCCATACATAATTTGTCTTTTCTTAACACTTTGCCTGAATCTCTATTTTATCATATTTAATGTACTACTGTACCTGTCTCTCTCCTCCATTAAAACATAGGCTTTGGGCTGGGCACGGTGGCTCATGCCCGTAATCCTAGCACTTGGGAAGCCGAGGCGGGCGGATTGCTTGAGGTCAGGAGTTCGAAACCAGCCTGAGCAAGAGCAAGATCTCGTCTCTACTATAAATAGAAAGAAAATTAATTGGCCAACTAATAGATATAGAAAAAATTAGCCAGGCATGGTGGCGCATGCCTGTAGTCCCAGCTATTCAGGAGGCTGAGGCAGTAGGATTGCTTGAGCCCAGGAGAGGTTGCTGTGAGCTAGGGTGATGCCACGGCACTCACTCTAGCCTAGGCAACAAAGCGAGACTCTGTCTCAAAACAAAACAAAACAAAACAAAACAAAACAAAACAACCATAGGCTTTGATTGTAAGAACCATATTCTAGTCATCTTTATTTTTTCCACAGTATCCAACACAATGTTTTCTCACAGAGTGCATTCCAAATGCTTAAATCGAGAGGGGCAAACTTGGGAGAGAGCTTCAGTAGAACCCAGAGATTTGGTGGAACTTCTTATGTTGTATGCTTTCATGCTCCAAATGAGGGGTTCTAGAACTGCCTGGAGCATAAGGTTGTGCTAGAACCTTCTCTTACCCTTCATTTAAAATAGTAAGAACTGAGAGTTTTCTGTTCTTTAGCCTCATCATCTTCCCCAATATTTGGACAATCTGCCTTTATTGATTTAGTATTTTAGTTTACTTCTTCTTATCAGTTTGTCTCAAAATCAGCCATTTTGTTGTATCAATTTTTTTTAAATAACAAAAGAATTCCTATGCTTCACCGATGATGGACATTCTAGAATATATGCATTATTTAAATTGGGGTTCAACAAACTTTTTTCTGTAAAGGACAAGATTGTAACTGTTTTAGTGTCTGTGGGCCATATAGTCTCTGTTGCAACTACCCAACTCAGTTGTAGTACAAAAGCAGCCATAGATAATACATAAATGAATGGGTGTGGCTGTGTTCCAATAAAACATTATTTATGGACACTGAGTTTGACTTTGGTATATTTTTATTTGTTATAAAATAGTCTTCTTCTTTTAATTTTTTTTTAGCCATTTAAGGATGTAGCAACTATTCTTAGCCCATGAGTTGTAGCTACAGGTTGAATCTGGTTTGCAAGCCATGGTCTGTCAACTCTTGGTTTAAGTTATGACTACTCCAAATTTCTTATCTGAGCTAATTCTGATTTGACTATAAAATGTATAATAGTGAATAATTGCTTTGCTAGGAGTATGTCCTTGACAGTTTTCAAAAGTAGAACATTTTAAAATAAATTTGAATCTGAAAGTATAGAAATATATCAGAATTTAATATTGGAATTTATAGCAAAATTTATTATAACTAGGTAGTCTTGGATTTTAGAGAATTTAGTGATTAACACACATAAAGAACCTGGTTAAATAGTTTGTGGAGAAAATAAGTGAAATACCAAGTTATAGACAATTACTTAAAATTAAGATTACTCATTGGTCCACTGTTTAAATGTTTTTTTTTGAGACAGAGTCTCACTCTGTTGCCCAGGCTAGAGTGCTGTGGTGTCAGCCTAGCTCACAGCAACCTCAAACTCTTGGGCTCAAGCAGTCCTTCTGCCTCAGCATCCCAAGTAGCTGGGACTACAGGCATGTGCCAACACGCCCAGCTAATTTTTTCTATATATTTTTAGTTGACCAATTAATTTACTTCTATTTTTAGTAGAGATAGGGTCTCGCTCTTGCTCAGGCTTGATTTGAACTCCTGACTTTGAGCGATCCATCCGCCTTGGCCTCCCAGAATACTGGGATTACAGGCATGAGCCACCATGCCTGGCCCTGTTTAAACATATTTTGAAGTTACAGTCTGCCCTCTCCTAGTCACTTTAAAGAATAAGATTTAGCTTTCAGAGTCAAGGAATATTGGAGACTAAAGCATAGGTAAGAAGTAGACAGACAAAAAACTCCCCCTTGAGCTCAGATATTTTTGTTTCAATTATGTAACATTAGATCTATTAAGTGTGTTCAATATGTGGCAATATTTGATTACAGCATCTTCCATCTTAAGAGCTACTAAAAATATCTGATATAATGCAGTGTATCCACAATCGTTAAAACATATAGGACATAGATATTTATTCACAAATAAATATGTGGAACAACATTTGTGATAAATAGTAGAAAAAGGTAACAAAGCTATATATATATTTTCCCATTTGGGAAGGAGAAAATAGATATGAATACAAATAGATTTAGATAGATATATACAAAAGCATTAAAGTGGTATTCAACTGGTGATTGACTTATGGACATATGAACATGTTATATGTCTATCTTTATCTATTATTTTACACTGAAATTTTAGTGCTTTCATATTATAACAGAATTATTTTTAATTAATAAATTGGACAGCCAATTCTCTAGAATTCATAATATCATTCAAGATTGAGTCAGTAAGTTATGTTTTAAAAGCATCAAATAATACTTGATTTCCTTAGGGACTTTTCTTTTTTAAACCAAAATGCTGAAAGTCCTTTAAACTTTTTTCATTTGCAATTGTTTTTCAGGGTGATGATGATGCTTATCTGTGTATTCGTGAAGATCAGACAGTGCACATGCAGCCTTCTCGTTTGACAGGGCGAAGTCACCCTGTGATGGACTCCACGGTGGGTGTGAAAATTCTGGGAAACTCCACATGGCTGGTCCACTTTCCGGCTATGTGGCTATCACTGGCACAGCTTGCTGCAAGATAGTCTCCAATCCCTGCAGTCACAGCCTGGCTTGAGCAGGTGCCTGGCAGCAGGGTTCCTTTCACAATGATTTCTGAGAAACTTTTCTGTACTTTAGATAGCACAAGACAAATTTCTCTTGTAGGGAAAGGTGAATTCTTGCTTGTGTTACTTAAATCCTTTTTGTTGCTTCTTACAAAAAAGTATTTTATGGTTTGTTAAGATAGAGCATTAACCCCTTTTCACAAGCTTACAGACAGGTTTTCTTTCTTTTCTTTTCTTTTTCTTTTTCTTTTTTTTTTTTGAGACAGAGTCTTGCTCTGTTGCCCAGGCTGGGGTGCAGTGGTGTCATCATTGCTCATTGCAACTTCAAACTCCCAGGCTCAAGTTATCCTCCTGCCTCAATCTCCTGAGCTAGGAGTACAGGCACGTGCCTGCTAAGCTAATTTTTTTGTTCTTTGTAGAGACAGGGTCTCGCTATGTTGTCAAGCTGGTTTTGAACTCCTAGCCTCAAGTGATGCTTCTGGCCCTGCCTCCCAAAGTGCTGGGTTTACAGGCATAAGCCATCATGCCCAGCCCCAGACAAGTTTTCAAGAAGAGACTTATGTTAGTGACAGAGTTTCTTTTTTTTTTTTGAGACAGAGTCTTGCTTTGTTGCCCAGGCTAGAGCGAGTGCCGTGGCGTCAGCCTAGCTCACAGCAACCTCAAACTCCTCGGCTCAAGCAATCCTCCTGCCTCAGCTTCCCGAGTAGCTGGGACTACAGGCATGCGCCACCATGCCTGGCTAATTTTTTCTATATATATTAGTTGGCCAATTAATCTCTTTCTATTTTTAGTAGAGACGGGGTCTCGCTCTTGCTCAGGCTGGTTTCAAACTCCTGACCTTGAGCAATCCGCCCGCCTCGGTCTCCCAGAGTGCTAGGATTACAGGCGTGAGCCACCGCGCCTGGCCGTGACAGAGTTTCTTGACTAGTGAGAAGGAGGAGCACATTTGGTTAAAACTGGTGCCCACCAGTTGTCTTAAGTGCCCTTTGTTGGCATCTGTGTCAAAGGTGGGCTATTTCAGGTAAAGGAGTGTCTTTTTCACAGGGCAGTTGACAAGCAATGAGCTCTGAAGGAGCTGTAGCTATCACTTAATGACATAGCAAATGAGCTCTGACTGAACAGTAGCTATCACTTAATGACATAACTATCCAGAGCTTTCCCATGGGGTTGCCTCTCACAGCTGGCTTGGAACTTCTCCCCAGTTACATGTTGCATTTTGGCCACTCGGGTATTACTAATGGTTTCTTCAGTGTTTTTGATTGTATGCTAGTGGCCAAATGGAGTTAGTTCATCTGCTAAAATTTCCAACCCCGGTTGAGGAATTGTAGGGTTCTGGCTCAAAGTAAAAATAATATTTTTGCCAAATGGGATAAAGACAAATAAACTGGGAGAAAATGTTTCTTGTACTCTTCAAAGAGGAAGTGGAAAAACAATGATACTGCAGACAAAGCATACACATAAGGTCTTAGAAAAAGGAAATTGAACAGGGCAGGATTTTGATCATATCTTATTTTTAGCAAATATCTGGGAAGTGCTAAGAAGACTTATTGTGTATGTTTGTAGGATACTCTTGAAGATATGGCTTGGAGGTTGGCGGATGGTATTATGCAGTGTTCCTTCAGAAGAAACATTACCCTTCCTGGGGCTAAGAATAGATTTGATCTAAACACAAGCTACTACATATTTCTAGCAGATGGTGCAGCTATTGATGGTAAGAATATTAATAAAAACTGTCTTTTCAAGCTTTTTGTTTCTCTTCCTTCCTCCCTTTCCCTTCCTCTTTTGGAGAGACTACTGTAATAAGGAACACACTTTATGGATAAGAAGTTATAACCCTTTTCTATTTTGCCTAAAAATTTGACTTTTAGTTAACCTGCTCTTCTAGCTGTGTTTCTCTGGAAACTAGAAAAGGTAGAGTGTCAACTGTGTTATAAAGCAGCATTGCCTATGATTAAAATGGCCTCTGGTTGGTAAAATGCATTTGACCTGAAGAACCATAAATACCTTGCAAGAAGCCATATCTTTGGGCTTCCCTGAATGTAGTAACATTAGCATTGCGGGGACTGTAGAAATAGCGCCTTTGGGCTTATTGCAAGAGATAGTGCTCTTGCTGGGCGCGGTGGCTCACGCCTGTAATCCTAGCACTCTGGGAGTCCCAGGTGGGCGGATTGCTCAAGGTCAGGAGTTCAAAACCAGCCTGAGCGAGACCCCGTCTCTACCATAAAAATAGAAAGAAATTAATTGGCCAACTAATATATATAATATAAAAGTCAGCCGGGCATGGTGGCTCGTGCCTGTAGTCCCAGCTACTCGGGAGGCTGGGGCAGGAGGATCGCTTGAGCCCAGGAGTTTGAGGTTGCTGTGAGCTAGGCTGACCACGGCACTCACTCTAGCCTAGGCAAGAAAGCGAGACTCTGTCTCAAAAAAAAAAAAAAAAAAAAAGAGATAGTGCTCTTGTAAGAAAACCTGCCCAGTATGAAGCTCATTTCCTTAGACCTGAGTTTCTTGCAGGGAGGTGAGGAGGAGATAGAGAGAATAGCTCCTGGACAGTGGAGTGAACTGCTGCATGACTTCCCATTGAGGGGAGATGCCTCACACTGCCCTGCTGGTGTGGTGTATTTCATGTCCTACATCCTTCTAAGTGAATCTGATGCCAGGTACAGCCTAAGGTGTTAATAGTTCTGTGTTGAATGTTTAGTTTATCCTTGAGAAGACTACCCTAGTAGATACTGTAACACATATTAATAGGAATAATTCGATTTTGTTTAAGGTCTTGGCTAATGATGTTTTGAGGTGCTGCAAGAAAACCCAATATAGTATTTAGTGACTCTTCTCTTAGGGGATAACATTGGCCTAAAACTTTGAGAATATAGCCTACTTTGAAAGTGGCGAGAAGGTGGGCATATAGAATCGAGAGTCAGGGGTGGGATAAAGGAAAAAGAAGAGCAGGAAATGTGGTGCAGGTAAAACTGTGAGAAGCCTAGAATATTCTATCATGTGATTTAAATTTTCTATTATTGGTAAAGTGGAGCCCCCAAATGTTTTGAAGCAGGATAAAATATATACTTGGTGTTAGAGAAATTTTAGCAACATTTGAAGATTTAGTTATAGGTGATATGCTTGCTGAAATTATGTATTTCAACCCCCCTCCCCCTTTTTGAGACAGATTCTCATTCTGTCACCTGGGCTAGAGTGATGTAGTGGTGCAATCATAACTCACTGCAACCTCAAACTCCTAGGCTCAAGCAATCCTCCCATCTCAGCCTCCAGAATAGCTAGAACTACAGATGCATGCTATGGTATCGTGCCTGGCTAATTTTTAATATATGTTTTTGTAGAGATGAGGTCTCACTATGTTGTTTAGGCTGGTTTTGAACTCCTGGCCTCAAGTGATCCTCCTGCCTCAACCTCCCAAAGTGCTGGGATTACAGGCATGAACTACTTAGTGTGCCGTGCCAGCCATTTTATTGAAATGGAGAAATTCTGTTGTATAACAAAGTATGTGTGTGTGTGTATGTGTATATGGCAATGCCAAACCTGTCTTCATGGGTTAGCATTATAGAAATCAGCACATATTTTCCAATAGAAACAATGTTTTAAGTGGTAGTTCTAACACTCCTTCAGTAAAACCTAGTTAATAGATGAAATGTGTAAAGAACAGAGCATTGTTCTGTTTCCCTTGCCTGCTGGTATTGCTGCATGGGCAAGAGAATCTCTGCCTTGTCTCTTGTGGTGTTTCTCAAAGTGGGGGGCTTAAACAACCTGCTTCAGAACCACCAGGAGTGACTGATAGCAATGCAGAGCTCCACCTCAGACCCACTGAATCTGTCATTGGTGCCTGGAACTGGCATTTTAACAAGCATCCCAGGTGATGATTATAAGTGTGCTGTAGTTTGTAACTTACTGCTCTAGGATGGGATTTTCCCAACTTAGGTGAACATACTGCAAGCTAGTTCAGGAACTACAGCAAACAATGCTAGAACTTATTTTTTTTAGATTTATTTTTATCTCATTTAAAAATTTTCTGTTTTAATATATTTTGTAGTTTATATAATATATTAAAACAATAATACATGAATATGTTTATTACAAATATACATTAAGGGCTCATGCTCATTTTTTTTAACTGGTGGAGTACAATGCAGACAAAACAAAACACCCCCAAAAACAAGCCTGGAGATTGTTACTCCAGGAAATTCATTTTCCATTTCTGTTGTACTAGGGAACAAAGGACAGTAACCACATAAATCATTGTCTTTTCTATTACTTAGTCGTATGTATGTGGACCATTTGTAAGTTGAACTCTGCTTAAAAACAGTGCGATTTTGTAAGCTTTAAGCCAATTTTCAAAGTAATCATATCTCTGCAATCCATATAAATGTAAAATGTGCCCCATTTCAGTAAAATCTCATAATGATCCATCCATTTAAAACATTTTTCTAACTGCTGTTTTCCCTACAATGCTGACAGTATCCTGTTTTGGGATAAGCAAATGTAAAATGCTGAGAGTTTTAAACTGAAAGATAGACGTCACTTGGGTAAAGAAGTAATTCATAATTAGGAAACCTACCAATTTCAATAATTAATGATGTAGAGACCCTGTTATCACATGACCTGTTATTTAAACAATTTAGGAATACTCTAGGTTGCATAATACTGTGGAGTCTTGTACTAAGCATGAACTCCCTTAGAGTAGCACTGCAAAATTATAACAGAACCATGCAATTGAACTCTAAAATGATAATGGACTTCTGCTTTCATGAAGGTTAAGTTCATGCTTAGTTCACAGCTCTATGGTGATTTAGAGTTTAAAAACACTTTTCTTCCAACTTGTCTCTCAGGCTCATTGGGACTGTGGTCTCTTTTTCATCACTGCCACTCAACTAATACAGGATTTTTAGCTTCTTCAGTGCATTACTTGTCATTTTTGGTAGTTTTCTTGATCGTGTTCTTTTTGACACTTTTGTAGCTCCTGACAGTTATCATTTCTTTCTTCTTGATACTCTTTTCTCTTGGCATTCATTGTGTAAAATTCTTCTTGTTTTCTGCCTTATAACAAGCCATGGTGTAATAGTATTTGCTGAATGAAGAATAACCAGGAGTCCTAACATAATTTTTTGAATAGTCTATTTTTTCTTCCATTGTTTCAATATATACTAAAACCTATCAATAAATTGAACTATTTGTAATTTTGTCCATTCTTCTATTAATCTATTTATCTATTCCTGTACTAGTTGGAATTATTGTGGCTTTATAATAGATTGTAAATGTTCATAGAACAAGATTCCCCTTCTGGCCTTCTTTTTCAAGACTTTTTGCCTCTGTGTGTATCTCTTTTTCTAGATGAACTTTAGATATGATTTGTCAAATTCTCTTAATCCTATTGGGACTGGCATTGAAATTGCAGTGACATTTTAGATTAATTTGGGGAATAATAACTCTTAGCAATAACGAGTCTTTCTATGCAGGAACATATTGAGATATTCCATTTATTCAGGTCTTGCATATGTGTGTCTTTCCATGAAATTTTATGATTTTCTTTGTATCTTCATTATAGGGCTTATATATTTTTTTGTTACTTTGTTCCTAGGTTTAATAGTTTCCTAAAACAAATAATTGTGAATGGGATTGTTTTTCATACATTTGCTAAATGTGTTGATATATAGGAAAATTATTGATTTTTGAATATTTATCTTGAATTTAGCCACTTAGTTTTCCAGTTGGTTATCTTGGATTTTTCTAGATAAGTGTCATATCCTGTGCAAACAATGACAGGTTTATAGCCCTCATTTTCTTTTTTGTCTCACTGCATTGTCTAGTTCTTACAGAACAATATAGAATGGCAGCAGTGAGGTGGCAGGAGACCCTGTTATCACATGACTTCTTATTTAAACAATTTAGGAATACTGTAGGTCACATAATACTGTGGAGTCTTGTACTAAGCATGAACCCTCTTAGAGTAGCACTGCAGAATTATAATGGAACCATGCAATGGAACTCTAAAATGATAATGGACTTCACTTCATGCTTAGTTCTTGTTCTGTTCCTGATTTTGATGTGAATGCTTCTGGTATTCAGTGTTCAGAGTCTTGTTCGTGGTATTTTTCTGGTGGATGTCCTTTATTGTGTTGAGGAAATGCTTTTCTGTTCCTACTTTTACTAAGAATTTATATCATGAGTGTGTGCTAAATTTCATCAAATATTTTTTGGACAGCTATTGAGGTGATATTATTATTTTTATAGATTTATGAATGGTGAATGATCCTCACATTTCTGGGATAAACCTTACTTGGTCATGTTTTATTATGCTTTTAATACACAACTGATTTGATTGGCTAATACTTTCTTTAAGCTTTTTACATCTATATTCATAGGTGATTTTGGTCTCTGGTTATGGATTGTGCATGTGGGTGGGCGCTTGCGTGAACGCACACATGACTAGTTTTGGTTTCTGTATCATGCTAATCTTATAGAATGAAATCTAGAAGAGCTTAAACAAAAAAAGAATGTTTAAACTTAAAACATTTCTTTAAATAGCACAGTAGAACTCGCCTACATAACAGTCTGAATGTCGGATGGAAATATTTAACGAATTAAAAAATTCTTCTATTATTATTACTCACCTTGGTTATTACTTATTCTTTGGTCAGTTTTTGTAATTCTATATTTTCTCAGAAATTCATCCATTTCATTTAGATTTTGAGATTTTTTTTGGCTGATTTAAAGTTGTATATAGCATTTTTATATAATTATAAGAATGTCTTCTATATCAGCAGCTATGTTGCCCTTTTAATTTCTAACACTGTTTGTTATGCTTCCTTTTATGGTGTGGTCAGAGTTGCCAAAAACTCAATTGATTTTATTAGCTTTTTACAGGATGGATTTTCCTGATTTTTAGGCTTACTAGTTTGTTATGTTCTACCTTTAATTTTAATCAGTCTTCTTTTTTGGTTTCCAGAGGTACATTTTGTTATTTTAAATGCACCTTGAATGAAATGTTTATTTCAATACTTTGTCTTTTTCTTTTCTTTTCTTTTTTTTTTTTTAAGAAAATGCTTTTAAGTTGATAAAAAGTTCTTTTGAATAGTACCTTGATTGCATCATGTGTGGGTATTTATTTTTAAAAAATTTTTTTGCACAGCAAAAGAACTTTCATTTTCCGTAGGAATTCAAATTGGTACAGCCACTTTGGAAGACGGATGACAATCTTTTACAAACCAAACATTCTCTTACAATATAATCCAGCAATAGGACCTCTTGGTATTTAATCTAATGAGTTAAGTATTTATGTGCAGAACAAATCTGCACATAAATATCCAGATATAAAAGAAATCATGAGAAAGCAATAAACAAATGATATAAAAATAAGACAGTTACTGAAAACTATTTTGTAGGAGTTGAGAGATCACATATGAAAACTGGTCAATCTCATGACTGATTAGTAAAAACCAATATAAAATTACATAGTGATTCCATTTCATACACACTACATAGGAAAAAATAATACAGTAGATCATCCTGTTGTCAGTCATAGGGAATAAGTAAATACAACATCACACGTGTTTTGATACCAAGTGTCTTCATTGTTACACATCTTGGAGAAGACTTGTGCTTTTAGTTTTGATTTCCTATTTAACCCAAGGGTTATTAAAAATAGTAGTTTATAAGAATCTAGTTGTACTATTTTCCCCCTAGCTTTTTTTCATTTTTTAGTTTTTTTACATTTTGGACAGATAATATAATCTGTTTACTGTGTAGTTATTTTCTTTTCGAAATTATTGTGGTCTAATATTTGTCCTGTGTTTGAGACAAAGGTTCATTTGTGTTATATGAAATGTTTTAATTATTTTTAAAACTAGCATAGTGCTCTAAAAAGATGTATGTTCCATAATTTATTTACTCATTCTACAATTTTTTTTTTTTTTTGGCCACCATAAAAAAAAGTTGCTGTAAACATTCCTGTACATATTTTTGGTAGGATAAATTCCTAGAATGAACATATACACAAATACATGCACACTTGGAATAATTCTATACATTCACAGATTTGATTTTATATAGAATAAATAGCAATAATAAGTAATAAAATAATCATATATACTTAATTTGTTTATGTCACTATTATTTGGAGTTTTCATTTGTTAGTCAAATGCAATCTGAATTGATCATGTGTCAAATGCCATTATCATCAAAATGCTTTTTTCTGTCCTCTATTCACCCTTTTCCCCCAGTTTCAGTTAGTTTATTCTAGGATTTTAGATGCAGGTGGTGGTTAATAGCCTGTAGATTTTTGAAAATATGTATTCTCTTTCAAGGGTTATATTTGACATTTTTAATATTGTGACCATATTAACAGTAATTATTTTGACTTATTGTTTAACTCATCTTTTGCGTACCACCAGTTCTCTTACCATAAATTCTCCATTTCTAATCCTTTTTTGATTCATCTCTTGGCTGACTACATTATTTCTTTAACTTTTTTCAAGAAGGCGATGTGCCCTTGGATATAACTTTATGTTACTTTAGCTATGAATGACATCTCTGTTGATATTTAATTATTTTTTATTACCTTAAGAAATTTTATTTCCATGCCGTGTTCATCTCTCAATTCCTTTTTTTTCCCTGAGGAAGTAATTCTTCTTTGTGATTTTTTAAAAAAATTTTTAAAAAATCATTTTAGGTCGAATTTACAAGCACTCTCAGCAACCTTTGATTACATACGAAAAACATGATGTGACAGACCATCCAAAGAACGTAGGAGGATCCCATTCTCCGCTCCTTCTGAAGGCTCATGGTAAGTTACGTGCGTAGTACTATTACTACCATGTGGTATAAACTTACTTGAGGACTTGGTGCTGGCTATATGGTAGTGGGCATAATTTAGGAAATTTTCATAAGTATTTTATGTTTAAACATTAACATTTGCAGGTAGCATCATCTATCTTAATGTTTGCTAATTTTTATTAAAAATGGAGAGTCGGGCTAATTCAGTGGCTTTAACTCTGCACATTAAAATCACCAATGAACATTTTAAGAGATCTATGGTTTTAAAAAAGTATTCTAGTTGTTTCTAACTGCATCCAGCGTTGAGTATCACTGGGTTAGTTAATTTAACTTTTATGAGACTTTAATTTTTACCATTTATTAGAATAAATGATACTAAGAAAGAGTGATCTACAACTTTGATTGTTTACTTATAACAGTAGTATGGTTCCAAGGATACAGTTTTATTGTTGACCTGATCAATGTCCAAGTATTTGAGGGTATACAAAGTACCCATTGCTATACTTAGGTATCATGTAGCTAAATGAGGAATGGAAGAGCAGTAGCCTAAAATCAAGGCTCTCCTATATTCTGGTTCTACAGATGAAAGTTGATCCCATTTAAGAAATAGCCTGGCTTATGGTTAAAAAGATAGAATTTAAAAGTAGGGGAATAGTGCAGTGTATGTTATACTATTACAAATTATTAGTGTTTTGGGAGAATTTTCCCCATTTGGTATATTCCCTTTATATTCTCCAGATTTATCCATTGTAGTAGAGTTTCTGTAAATATCACCACAGTTAAGCTTGAAAATAAGTTTATTGTTGTTAACTTGCATCTATTCATATTGTAGCTCCAGTTTGGCAGTAATTGGATTCAGAAATAATGCACCTGTTTTTCACTGTTTTTTGGAGTGAGATGTGAGAAGATTTTGAAATAATTGCAGACAAGCTGTATTAATATAATGGTTAACAGTAGAGTTGCTAGAGCCAGACAGGGCTTGTATTCTGACTTTGTAACCTTGGACAAACTGCTTAACTTCTCTATATTTTAGTTTCCCCTTCCAGCACAACTGGAATAATAATTGTAACTACATCATAGGATTGCTGTAAAGATGAATTAGATAAACACATGTAAAGCACGTAGGGTAGCATGTAATAGGGTTATGAAAGTGTCAATGTTAGTAGTAGTAGTGGTGTAAAGCTATGATGTATAGGGTCTTTTGAGGCTGTGCTTATGTCAGCTGAATGTATTTTGCTGGCTTTTTGTATTTTTCTGAGCATTTGGCCTGGTCATTTAAAACACAGCTTGATTAGTTTGCGATGTCGACCACTGTATGTTTCTCACCTGCAGGTGCCTTGATGTTTGTGGCATGGATGACGACTGTTAGCATAGGTGTACTGGTTGCCAGGTTCTTCAAACCTGTTTGGTCAAGAGCCTTCTTCCTTGGTGAAGCAGTTTGGTTTCAGGTAGGTGGGGGTGGGGGGAGAAAGTTTAATGCAATTTTTGTATTATTTGAACATTGGAACATGAAGACATATGAAGAGTGTATATGCATGTGTGTGCGTTTTGCGATTACAGTTGTAGGTTTGGGATCCTCTTTTTTCCCTTTAGTTTCCTTAACCACTTGAGAGCAGACATAAGATGCTTATGGAGATCAGAATGCAGACAGATTTATGAAGAGTCAGGCTGAATCGGAGATTGCATCAGGGCCGGGTGTGTCCCTTTGTCACAAAGACTTTGCGACCCGAATGATCCTTGGTTATACATCTCTTTATGGAGAGAGATGTTGGAAGAGTATTTACCCAATGAGCTTAGTAAAGATGGATCAAGGAAGACAGGGTACAGAAGAAAGAGGTGAACCTGCTTGATGGGCCATTGAATGTTGGATTATCCCTCACTCATCAGTCAGGTTCATCTGTTTCCTGTGTGAGTGGGAAGAAAAACTGAACTGAAAATATTTTTCCTTTTTAAAAAATTTTTTTTAATTTGTCTTTAGGAGAAAGTGTTATTCTTTCATGCTGCCCCCTCCCATGGGATGGGAGGCAGTCTCCCAATAGGAACATAAGCAAGAGTCAATAAGTACCCTTCAAAACAGAGCAAAACAAACCTCTTTCATGGGTAATGGAGTATAGACATTTGCACATATAGTGGAAGATCAATGAGTATGCATTGGGTTAGAATGTACATGCCTGCTTGCAGAAAACAGAATTACTTATGGGAACAGTTTTGATTTTGTAAGAGGGTTTCTTTGACACTTCATATAAATTTGTAGCTTTTGAGTTTTACCTTATCTGACGTCATTTCGCACTGTTGTCTGACAAGGACAATCTGTTTTATTTTTCTCCCTACTGCTATGTGCCTTGCACCCGTCTGTCTTTGCCTCTGGTTTTGTATGTGTGAACTTTCTTGCTTGGACTCACTTGTGCTCTCTCTCTCTGTCACTCTTTCTCTCTCTCTCTCTCATCTGCTCATGTGGAAGACTGGAAGATTTCCCAACTGGAAGACTCTTTGTTTTCTCTTTATCAATTCAAATCCTCCACTGCCTTTAAAATGATGGCATATACACACACACATACATGACAGTTTTATACTTTATATATATATATATATATATATATGCACACATATATATGTAGGGTGATATATGGTAACTATATATTCTAATTTTTCCAGGATAGTTTTAGTTAACACCAGTTATCCTGGCACAATGCATAAACAGTGCTGATTTTCACACTTAATATTCTCTTGACTTGTATCGTGAATTATACATTTTATATATTTTTCTCTTATCTACTTGGTTACATCTGAAGCTCCTCAGGAGACAGCATTTTTTATTTCCTTGCTGTCTTACTGCACTTGGTATAGCACTGTACTTGGTGGTGGAGCTTAATAAGTATCTTTGGAAGGAAATGAAGGGCTTGCTTGGCAAAGCAGTGTGCTGTATGTGTGTGTGTGTGTGTGAAATATCCAGTCCTGCTACTCTGTGCCGGTGAAGCCTTGGCAAACACTTTTGAATAGGGTTTTCTTTAAAGTTTAGGGTTATGCTAAGATTTTTTTTTAACTGATTACAAACTGTGATTAGATGTCGGTTGAGCCAGATGTGATGGTATGCACCTGTAGTCCCAGCTACCTTGAGCCCAGGAGTTTGAGGCCAGCCTGGGCAACATAGTGAAATGCCATTGCTAAAACAAGTGAGCAAACAAACAAACAAAAAATGAATGTGTGCCTTCAGTGAATCTTATCACATGATTTTTTTTCCCCATTGTAACTCCAACTATTTTCTCTTATGTAGCTGTCTTCTCACTTTATCATTCCAACTTGCAGGTGCATCGGTTGCTCATGCTCACTACATCTGCCCTCACCTGCATTGCTTTTGTTATGCCTTTTATATACAGAGGAGGCTGGAGTTCGGTGAGTATAGGATATCTAAACAGGATGTTTTTATAAAAATCCATTTTGATGTCAAAGTGGATTGCTGTTTTATTCTCAGATGACGGGCAAAATATTTCTGCGTGTATTCCTCTTTCTTATTGAATCATCTGATGACTCTTTCTCACATGAGTGGAAGTCAGGGCTAGGGTGAGGATGGACGTGCAGATTACTTAGTAATGAAATGTGTTTTTAGGCTGCATCAAATGTTGTAGGCACACTATAGCTTTAGTGAGCTTTTCCCTCTATAGAGTGGTGAAAATTCAGCGTGATATCTAAGGAACATAAACAAATGTAAGTGGTTTTCTCTAACTAGCAGTATGATTGCCACTAAGCTAACATAAGTTGCATTTCTGCTATGTGACCAGCTGTGCTAAGTGCTTTACATGTGTTATTGAATTTAAATCTCAAATAAAGTAGGTGTTGGTAATAATCCCATGTCACAAATGAAGAATCTTAAGCTTATTCCTAAATGCTCGTCTCTCTCCCAGACCTCTCCCCTGGCTTGAGGCTCACACATCTAGCTCAAGCTGCACCCAGGACCCTAACTTGCATGTCTAAGACATCAAACTTAACATGTCCAAAATGGAATTCCTGATCTTTTTTCCCATCCTGCTCCATCTTCCGTGAGTCCCACGCTAGCTGTTGGAATTCCATGGTTAGATCAAAACCTTGGAATTATCCTTAACTGTGCTCTCTTGCATATCCCATGGCAGATCCACTGGGAGATCCGGTTGAGCTCTTCATTGGCTCTACATCCACAGTCCACCACGTCTCACTGCCATCACCGACACTACCACGTGGGCTTGAACCACCATCATGTTTTGCCTGGACGTTGCAGTAGCCACCTAACTGGCCTTTCCACTTCAGCCCTCGCTCACATACAATCTGTTTTCAATAAAGAAAGCAGAGTGATTTTTTAAAAAATGTAAATCAGATCATGTAATTCCTGTGCCTCTTAATTTTACTCAGAGTAAAAGCCAAAGTTCTTCCAGTGACCTCCATGGTTGAGCTCCCAGTCATTCTCTCAGTGGCCTCCTCCCCACCTCCATCTAGTGCGTCTCCTTCCGCACTGGCCTTGTGCTGCTCTGCAAACCTGCCAGGCACGCCCCTTCTTTGTCTTCTTGGCAAAGAGTCTTCCTTCTGCCTGGCACATGCTTCCTTCTCTCTCTCACCTTCTTCAAGTCTTTACTCAAATCAGAGCCTTTCAGGGGGCCACACCCTACTTATTTTTTTTCATGGCATTCTTTACCTTATGCCATTTCATGTATTTTACTTACTGTATTTTTTCTTTGTCTTCCCACACTAGCATGGTCAGCTCTTTGAGAGCTAGGATATCCATTGGTATGTTCACGAGTGTATCCCAAGTACCCAGAACAATTTCCAGTATACATAGTAGGGACTCAGTAAATATTTAGTGAATAAGCGAACAGGGCTTATTGAGAATAAATGCCATACCTAAGTTTAGAGCCTGTACTTCCCAGACACTCTTCCAGTTTTATAGCTAGTCAGAATTTGATATCTAAATTGGACAGTTAAGAGTTTGGGCTGGTGCCACAAGGAATAAGATTGATCAGTCTTGGCTCACAGATATTACTAGGGAACCTCCCTCCTGCTTTTTATTTTTTTAAAAAAGAATCTTAAGGATAATCAACCTCCTACTTTTCAGGTAGTTCATGCATCAGTTAACCTTATTTTAAAGGAAATTATGAAGATTTTATGACATGACATGAGACATCAGAACCTTATTTTTACCCAGGTATTTGGGGCAAGGGTAACACTTATTTTGTAATTTTGTAGTTTATAGTCTTTGCAGTTTATGAATAGGATAGTATAAAGGTTAAGAACAGTGTTCAACAGCTGGGCTACTTAGATTCAAATCCTGGGACACCTTGGACAAGTTGCTTAACTTCTCTGTCCTCAGATTACTCACCTGGAAACTGGGGATAGTGTGGTATCTATCTCACAGGCCTATGTGAAGATTGGGAGTTAGTTAACTGAAAGTATTTAGGACGGTACCCAGTACATTCTAAGCACATGAAAGAATTTTGTTGTTGTTGCTGTTTTGTTTTTTTATTAGCTAGGAGCCCGTTATGACTCCACAGTCATGGTTATAATTTTATCCATGTATAACTGAGTTCCTGATTTGAGAGTGTTTTTCTATCGCCCTTTTGTCAGCCTTAGGTTCCTATTTACAAAGACTTCCTATCATGGCTTAGAAACCATTATGTCCCCGTTTCTAAGTCACAGACTTATAGCCTACCTGAGGATGAGGGTCAATGTAATAGACTGTAGTATCCTTCCATCCAAACATGTCACGGGTTAGAGCATCTTCTTTGCCCTTATCTTAAGTGTTTAAGTGACATCATTATACAAAGTGGTCTCATCCAACTGTCTGCTCTTTTGAGCAGGCACACTGCATCACTAAGGGAGGAGTGTAGCAGGAACTGTTGAGATACTACGTCGATGTTTTTTCTTGGGTTAGATCTTCATTCTGAACAGAGGAGATAATCTTTTAATACAGTGGCTATACAGGTTATTCACTGAATCAACAAACATTTATTGAGTGACTAAGACTCTGTTAAGCTCCAGGGTTCCAGGGAATCATATAGATCCCACAGCTTAGGGAAACCCAGAGGTCTAAACAAATCATTATCATATATTGGAATGATTGCTCTTGACATGTGGATACTAACTAGCCCCAGCTGGGCTGCGAATGATTGTGCTGGCGTTGTTGGTACTCACCTAACATCCTGATGGGGGAGAGAAGCATTCTGTACATAAACTCTACTGCAACCATTTACATACCTTGTGGTCTTGGATACAGCACTTGATATCTCTGAGCCTCAGTTTCCTGATTGGGAAAATTGGGATATTGACAACCAATTGTCAAGCATTGTAGTGAGAATTAGTAGTGTGTGTAAAGAACGTGCCTGGCATAAATTATATACTCAGTAAATGTTGTCTATTGTCATCATCATCGTTATTGAATGTTTAAAGCCATGGAAAAATACTAAGAATACATCTGTGTGTGCTATTTTTAACTTGAGGATTTAAATTGATGAGAGAGATTGAGACCATTAAGACAAGATGACTTTGTTTAGCATGCAGGTTACCACCCGTATCTCGGCTGCATAGTGATGACTTTAGCAATTCTTCAGCCTCTTCTGGCAGCCTTCAGGCCACCTTTACATGACCCAAGGTACTTCCAGCTTTTATATATAAATGCTTTCTTAATGTGGATATCCTGAGTTGGCAAATCCCTTTTCAAGCGGAAACATTTTGCATTTTATAAAATTCAGTGATAAACTGTAGTTGCTTTGAAAGCCTTTAACATGTATTTCAGATATCTAATTCCCAGGCAATAAGGGAAATTGCATGCTTTTTATTCTCTTGGGAATTAATTGTAGTTCCATTGCTTTTAAGACTACTGACTGGTTCTTTATTTTGGTAGAAGACAAATGTTTAACTGGACTCATTGGAGTATAGGAACAGCTGCTAGAATAATAGCAGGTAAGTAATTTTGATGCCACTTATTCATATATAATTGCTGGTTGTTTATACAGCAAGTTGTAATTCGGCTTAAATGATTTTTAGATGCATTAGTAATTGGAGTAATTGGTTGTTGAGGAGAAATCAGCCTTAAACATTGAAATCCAGAAAGTAATTTCTAGACATAACTATTTAAGTCATTATTTCAGTTTTAAGTTTAAGGTATTTAAAATGACTTTAAACTCTCCTTTTAAGAATTTTTGTTTAGCATTTGCCTTTCCCAGCAGAGTAAGCTATACTGATGGCCAAACATTTGAGTGACTCAAGTTTAGGGTCATTTGTGAGTTGTGTTGGGGGGACTCTTGGGTCCAAGCCCTCTGTCTCTAGGTCCTTTCCATGGGGCTTGTATCTTCCAGAGCAGGGTGGTTTTCAAAAGTCACGTATGATTATCCAACACATTTTGATGCCTTATGTAATAAATACCTAAGTAGGCACCTCCTAGCCTAACATTGCTGTAGTCTATGGGAATCTTTGTGAAAGAGGGAGTATAATCTGCGATGGTTTCCAAACTTTTCTCCCTTTCTACTTTGCAGTTTTAAAGCTTTCTGGAAAGTTTAGGTGCCTCTTTATTTCACAATTGGTAGATCATAATTATAATTTCCCATCTTGTTCTATCTAGCTTCACAATAAAAAAGACTAAATTAACTATTTGGTCTTAAATATTAATCTTACTTATCTCATAAATTTTTTGTTGATATAATACACAAGCAAGCACGCACATAATTATGCCCCTTGGTGGGGACTACATTTGAAGATGTGTTTTTTTTCTCTTAACATTAGTGGCAGCAATATTCCTGGGAATGGATTTACCAGGACTGAATCTTCCTTATCCATGGAAAACGTATGCAATGATCGGATTTGTAGCCTTGCACGTCGGGACTGAGATTGTTCTGGAGATACATGCTTATCGACTCTCTCGAAAAGGTAACCTGCTCAAAAAGGCATGTTATGTAGAATCATGTTGATACAAACCGTTGGAAAATAATTAGTTTCTGGATACTAATGGTTGACCATTCCATGGTAGCTCATTAAAAATTTCTGTTATGATTATTCAGCTGATGGTAGAAATCTTCTGCTTTTGTTTTTTACATAGCTTAGTATTAGAATTTGTGATTAAAATATAAAGGAAGTATTTTTTTCTAGGTTTTAGAGAAGAAGTCTTTTTTTAGTTTGTATACTGGTCTGCCTTGGAGCCCATACAGATTGGGAACTCTGAAAGCCCAGGGCTAAGGGAACCCTGAGATGAAGGAAGAAGAGACTCAAAGTTGTTACAACACAGGGCAGAGCTGCGGACAATTTTTACCTATTTCTCAAACTTGCTGTGTGCTATCACTTAGGTTGCCATGTGCATAAATATCCCTAGCCAGGGAGCAAGCTAGATAGGAAGGACTTACATTGTGCTCTCTAGTGGCAAGGTCTGTTTTGGTCTTAGAGCCAGGCAGCTCAAGATACGTCTAGCCACCCTTAGCAGTGGAGAAATTAGTAGAGAATAGTGACATTTTAAACTTAGCTAAGTGTTGTTGTCTGTGTCCTATCTGGTTTTCAGCCCTCAAAATAAGTGAGGGTGGCCTTCTAAACAAACAGCTGTTTGTTGTCTAGTGTGTATGTTGTGAGCCTAGGAGCCTGAATGGCTTTTAGGAGCTGAGTAGTAAGTATCTGTCCCCACACTTTTGGTTCTTGAAGGTTATATACACAGGGCTTTTGATGACTACTGAATTTTGGCTTACTGTTTAAAATGCGTATGTTCTTAAAACTTGGATTGTTATCATATGTTAATTAGCTTGATTTGGCCATTTTACAATGTACATAAATATCAAAACATTATGTTATACATCATAAATATCTAAAATGTTAATTTGTCAATTAAAAAAAACCCAGAAAACTTATATTGTGAGGACTTGGAGGTGGTGTTTGTTGATTAAAAGAGGGCCTATCTAAGTTGTTTGACAAATACAGCCAGCTTGTCCCAATTTGTGAGAGTGTTAAGTATTTAGGAAGTTTACGGCATTTAGTAGCTTGAAATGGGAGAATTTACACCTTGAAAACTGATGAACACTGCAAATCAGGTTTTTTTTTTTTAAAGTTAGTTTACCTGCAGAACAGTGTTCTTATAAACTTATGTTATTATTCTTGACAGTTGAAATATTGGATGATGTTAGAATTCAGATCCTTGAGTCATTTACTGTAGCTGAAGCAGAGGTAAGTCATTCTCTTCTTTATGGACATAACCTTCAGGTGGTACTTTTTCTCATATCTCAAATTTTTCTTTCAGGGTCATGCATTTAAAAAGGCAGTCCTGGCAGTTTATGTATGTGGGAATGTGACTTTTCTCATCATATTCTTATCTGCAATCAACCATCTATGAGCAAGGAGAGACCTTGGGTTTTGTGGGCCAGGTGATAATTATCATCAAGCCAAAGAAACCTGAAGCCTGTGCTGACTCCCTGGAGCATATCTGTGACTTCTAATTTGGAAGACCAGGGCCATGTCTACAGAGGAATTCTGAAGTCTAATCGTTAGAGATCAACATTTAAGAGGGTCTTAGAGATGAGTAGCTGATGTCAGACTCTTATGCTAATTCTGGACCTTAAAGGGAAGGTTGTACTTGAGGAGAAAAGACTCTTCAATATTCCATGCCAAGATTTTAAGAATGTTAGTATTTAAGAAAATAAACAAGAACAATTTGGAAAAACAAAACACATTACCAGGATAAAAAGATTATATTACAGTATACATATTTTGGACGACAAAGGTGCTGTGATACCTTTAAGAAAACATTTATTTTTACTAGTTTATCTGAATGATCTTTGGACTTTTTAAATAGAAATGAGATTTTTCAGTCCAGTTTCGTACATGTTCTTTGCTCTGTTTATTTTGTTACTTCTCTGGTAAAGGTTGAAGTGGGGCTGACACAATTGTGGGTTTTATTGACATTTGAATGTATTATAAATATCATAATTTCTTTCTTAGAAATGAAATGCAAGTATGTATCTTCTGATTAAAGGGCTTCTTTATATATGCAGCTACAAAGCTAACGTGCCATTTTATGTTAATTGTTTTGACCATAAAATTTAAGTCCTTATAGCATTTGTAGAATTGCATTTCAAAATTGATAAAACTCACCCTTGTGAATATATCTAACAATTGTTCTCTTTTTTTGTAAAAGTAATATGGGTGGTTCTGTTTTGTTAGACATTCCTGATGCTCTAATGCATCAGAATAGTTAGTGTATTTTCCTTATTCCATTAATTTATCTTCTATTTTATGGCTCCGTCTCATATTTGCTATGAGGACTTCTAGCCAGTGGGTGGTGCTGTAATACTGAGGTATTTACTGCTTTGCTCCTGTTTCCTTTGCACTGATTCATTTTTACTATTTAGATAACGTCATGGGATGGTGCTTCCCTTAAATTCTACCAACTCTTCTTAATCTTTATTTGAAAAATTTTTGTATTTTTTTATTGGGTCAGGGTTACGGGTTAGAAACTCAAATTAGGGATTGCTGTTGTTTTCTAGTTTCATTTCTGCTTGTTTTCTAACCATGATTATTTGTACCAATTGTTTGATATTTCCTTTTACATTCCCCGGACCTTGTAACAAATGAATACAATTGTCTTAGGCAAAGGAAACAAGCAAAACTGGACATTTTTAAAATAAAAAATGTTAAGGGAGTCATACTTGATTTCCTTAGGTATTCTTTCTGATTATATTATAGTTTCTGCTTGGCCCAAGAACCTAATTTCTATATGATATAAATAATAGCCTCAGCTGTGTATCCTACATTTTTTACTGGGTAAAATGATGTAGAAGTTTTATTTTTATTTCTTATTTAGTTTTACCATAAGTAGCTTAGGTCTTAGATATGAACTTTCTATGTTCATATTCTAAAGGTGCCATAGTATTTATAGTCTAAACTTTCCTTTTAAATGTCTTTATTTTTTAAAAAAACCATTTAGTATAGAAAATTAAATATATACATAAATATTTTCCTCCAGTTTTCTGTTATAAGAGGCTTAAAGGTTAATAAATTTCTCCTAATAAATTATATTCTGTATCTGACAAGGAAAAATTCTTTTAAGGAAAAAATGAGCCTTGATGTATTTGGTTTTCAAATATGTGAGCTTCCTGGATTTCCAGTGTTGAGGCTAAAATATTTTAACTTTTTCTTTTTTACCAATGCATATGTTGGCACTATTTTGACACTTACTCAACTGACATACAGAATTGTGCACAGAAACCTTTGTCATTTAATCTTAATAGACCAAATCTTTTCATTAAATTCACCAAATTATGATTCTTCTGCTATGGGTGGTTGGTGTCCACAAACTGCAATTGCCTGTTCTTCACTTCTTTTAGTTTTTCTTCTTTCTGTAATAAGCAATCTAGGTAGCTTTTAAAATATTATTGCTTTTGATAGAAGTGATTGTTAAACTATATGCCTTATCTTTAGCAATGTTGCCCCAGACAGTGAGAAAATCATAAAGATTTTTCTTAAAGAAGGGATACTCTGCAAAATAAAGATAAGTATTTTTTGGAAAAAATGAAATAAATTCTCAAAAGTTACAGTTGGGGCAGCATTCATACCTGAGGCTATTTTTGTTTTTATTATTTTCTGGTCTGTGGAAATCAGTCTTAAGGGCAAGGTAGTCTATAGCATGAGTTATCAAATAAATGAATCAAATTAATTCATTTTAGTGCTTACTTGGTTTTGGTCAGGGGTTTTGGCTAATGTGGGTTAAGTGACACCTCATCTCTTCCACATCCTGCCCTCGTCCAGGATGTAGCAGGAAAAGACAAATGCAGCGGATGCCAACTAGGAAGCTCTGGGCACATGTAGGTTTTGGCTGAAATTAGGTTTATCTGTACACTCTGGTGAGGCAGGTTGAAAAAAAAGAACAAAGGTCCTTGTATAGGTGGGAATGAAAGAAAAGATTCTTCTAAGCTTTTTTTTTTTTTTTAAATTGGATTAGAATACTGACTGTTTCTTTCCACATCCTGCTTCTTTCTTCCTTACCCAGCCTCTACCAATCTTGTCTCTGCACCCAGGTCACTGGTGGTCACCAGCCGGGAATGCCCTTTCTGTTCTTCTCTTCCTAACAATAGCTAGTTTGTCAAGTTCTAGCTCAAGTTCTTTTTTCTCTTTGGAGCCTTCCCTGACTCTATCCAACGTATATCTCTCCTTGTCCTGACCATATTTATAAATTGGACGGGAGGCACCTGATCCTGTAAATAAAGAAAGACGGGGAGTTGGAAGACTTGAATATGCATGTTTGCTTGTTGGCTTATAAGCCACATGTCCTTGGGCAAGTCGCTTGTCTTCTCTGGGTCCCATTCCTTCACCTGTAAAGCCCATCTCACAGGGTAGCTGTGAAGATTGAATGAAGTGATGCCAGCAAAAAGTGCTTGCTTTGTACATGTCATTGGTGATGTCTTTGCCATCTGATTACAGTGATAAACTTGAATCATTTTTGCATGTAAAATATGTATTTTTCATTTTATAAAAAATTTGATGTTCATATTGAAAACATCATGCTAAATAAAATAAACCAGACACAAAAGGACAACTATTCTATGATTCCACTTATATGTGGTACCTGAAGTAGTCAAATTTAGAGAGACAGAAAGTAGAATGGTGGTTACCAGGGACTAGGAGGAGAAGGAATGGGAAGTTAGTGTTTAATGGGATCAGAGTTTCAGTTAGGGAAGATGAAAAAGTTCTGGAGATGGATGGTGTGCAAACTAAATGTCTCATCTGGTGAATGGGTAAACAAAACCTATATTCATACACTGAAATACTATTTGGCAATAAAAAGGAATGAAGTCCTGAAATGTGCTACAACATGGATGAATCTTGAGAAATTTATGCTAACTGAAAGAAGACAGCCACAAAAGCCCCATGTGTATGATGGCTTCTCAACTCTGTAAATATAGTCCGCATTTATCCATGGGGGATACATTCCTAAACCTCTGGTGGATGCCTGAAACTGTGGAAAGTACCAAACCCTATATATAATATGGGTTTTCCTATAAATACATACCTATGATAAAGTTTAATTTATAAATTAGGCACAGTAAGAGATTAAGCAAAATACTTAATAATAAAATGGAACAATTATAACAATATGCCAGCATCACTACTCTTGGGGGGCATTATTAAGTAAAATAAGGGTTACTTGAAAACAAACCCTGGGATACAGCCACAGTCAATCTGACAACTGAGATGGCTGTTAGGTGACTACCAGGCAGGTAGTGTACACAGCATGGATACGCTGCACAAGGGTGATTCACATTCCAGGTGGCATAGAGTGGGATGTCACAAGTTTTTATCATGCTACTCAGAATGATGTGCAATTTAGAACTTATGAATTGTTTATTTCTGGAATTTTCCATTTACTATTTTTGGACCACAGTTGACTATGGGCAAATGAAACTGCAGAAAGCAAAACCACAGGTAAGGGGGGGAGGTACTCTAAATGCTATTGGACTCTATGGTATGTATATTCAATAAAGAGTTTTTTAAAGAATTAAAGGGAGATGCAAGGGGTGTCCCTCCATGGCTTCCACAGGCAGATCTAGCCACCACCGTCGTGTTCTGGGTCATGCTCTATTTCTTAGTGCTGGTCTAACGACCTTGAGAGAGCAAGACCACATTTTAGCTATATCTCACTTTGGTATATCCTACACTGTCTAATTCTGTAGTAACTAGGTGGCCTTGAATTGGTTACTCACAAACTCACTCAACACACAGTTATTGAGCACATACCCTGTGATAGAGACTGTTCTGGGCACTGAGATTGGATAAAAAGATCTCACAGATGTTAACCCTGCTCTCCAGGTAATCTTAGCCTAGAATCACAGAGAACATATTAATATGTTTAAATCATAATAGTAAGAGACAAGCAAGAAGAGACTGGGGGCCCATTCTCACTCTTCTCAAACAGAATAATGCCCAGCCTAGAATCTTGTACCCTGCAAAACTAAGTTTCCTATATGAAGGAGAAATAAAGACCTCAGTCAAGCTAAGACTAAGGGAATTCATCAAGATAAGGCCTGCCCTCCAGGAAGTACTCAAAATAGTGTTACACATGGATCAGCACAATAAATACTCAAGAATGTAAAATCATCCAAAAGCTAAAGGTCAAAGGCCAGATACTACAATGAGTCAAGAGAGAAAACAAATCAACAGATTTCAATTCAACAAGATAAACAGAAATCTGCCCCACTTATCAATTCTCTCAATAAATGTGAATGGCTTGAACTGCCCACTTAAGAGACATAGGCTGGGGGAATGGATGAATATGTACAATCTAAGTAGCTGCTGTCTTCAGGAAACACATCTAACTCACAAGGATGTATTCAGACTCAAGGCAAAGGGATGGAAAACAATATTTCAAGCAAACGGAAGCCAAAAGAAAGCTGGATTGGTGATTTTGATTTCAGATAACATAAACCAACAAAAGTAATGAAAGACAAAGAGGGTCACTATATAATGGTGAAGGGTACAATTAAACCAGAAGACATAACATTCTAAACATTTATGCACCTAACTCAGGTGTACCCAGATGCATAAAGCAAATCTTACTTGATCTAAACAAAATGATAAATGGTAACACCATAATTGTTGGACCTTAACACCCCTTTGACAGAACAGGGCAGATCCTCCAAACAGAAAATAAACAAAGAAACAATGGACTTAAACAGAACTCTAGAACAAATGGGCCTGACTGACATTTACAGAACATTCTACCTCCAAAATCACTGGATATACATTTTTCTCAACATCCCATGGGACATTATCTAAGATTGATCATATCCTAGGCCACAAAGCATGTCTCAAAAAATTAAAAAAAAATTATATCACACATCTTCTCAGAGCACAGTGGAATAAAATTAGAAATCAACTCTAACAGAAACTCTCATCTCTACACAAAGCCATGGAAACCAAACAACCTTCTGCTGAATGATTAAGGAGGAAATCAAGATGGAAATCAAAAGATTCTTTGAAATAAATGATAAAGGATACAAAAGTTATCAAAATCTGTGGGACACAGCTAAAGCAGTCCTGAGAGGAAAATTCATATCCATAAATGCCTACATCCAAAAGGCAGAAAGATCACAAATCAACAATCTAATGAATCATCTCAAACAACTGGAAAAGGCTGAGCAAACTGACCCCAAACCCAGAAGAAGAAAAGAAATAACAAAGATCAGAGCAGAACTAAATGAAATTGATAACAAAAACCCCCAACTATATGGAAAATTAATAAAACAAAAAGTTAGTTCTTTGAAAAAATAAACAAAATTGACACGCCTCTTGCTAGATTAATGAGAAGCAGAAAAGATAGAACTCTAATAAGCTCCATCAGGAATGAAGAAGGAGAAATTACAACTGATGCCATGGAAATACAAAATATCTATCATCTATAAATATTATAAAAACTTCTATGCACATAAACTGGAAAATGTGGAGGAAATGGACAAGTTCTTAGAAACATACAGCCTTCCTAGGCTTAATCATGAAAAAATGGAATTTCTGAACAGAACAATATCAAGTACCAAAATTGAAACAGCAATAAAAACCTTCCTAAAAAGAAAAGTCCTGCACCGCATGGTTTCACACCCCAGTTTTACCAGACTTACAAAGAAGAACTGGTGCCTATCCTGCAGAAATTATTCCGCAACATTGAGAAGGAAGGAATCCTCCTCAAAACATTTTATAAAGCCCAAATCACCCTGATACCAAACCAGGAAAAGACGCAACAAAAAAGAGAAAACTACGGACCAATATCCCTTATGAATGTAGATGCAAAAATTCTCAACAAAATCCTAGCAAACTGAATTCAGGTGCTTATCAAAAAAATAATCCATCACAACCAAGTGGGCTTCATCCCAGAGATGGAGGAATGGTTCAACATACACAAATCTATAAATGTAATTCATCACATAAATAGAAGGAACGACAAAGACCATATGAACCTCTCAATAGACATAAAAAATTTGACAAAATTCAGCACCATTTTATGATAAGAATGCTTAACAAAATAGGCATAGACGGGGCTTACCTAAAAAAGACTTAAGCCATATATGACAAACCTAGAGCCAAAATCATACTGAATGGGGAAAAATTGAAAGCATTCCCACTTAGAACTGGAGCCAGATAAGGTTGTTCTTTATCACTGCTTCCATTCAACATAGTGCTGGAAGTCCTAGCCAGAGCAATCAGACAAGAAAGGAAAATCAAGGGCATCCAAATGGGGGGAGAAGAGGTCAAACTATCTCTCTTTGCTGGTGATATGATCTTATATCTAGAAAACTCCAAAGATTCTGCCATGAGACTACTGGAATTGATAAACAAATTCAGCAAAGTCTCAGGTTACAAAATCAATGTACAGAAATCAGTAGCATTCCTATACGTCAACAACAGTCAAACTGAGAACCAAATCAAAGTCTCAATACCCTTCACAATAGCAACAAAGAAAGTAAAATACCTAGGAATATATTTAACTCAGGAGGTAAAAGACCTCTACAGGGAGAACTATGAAATACTGAGGAAGGAAATAGCAGAGGAAATATATAGGAGGAAAAGCATACCATGCTCATGGGTCAGTAGAATCAACATTGTTAAAATGTCTATGCTACCCAAAGTGATTTACAGATTCAATGCAATCATTATTAAAACATTGACATCATTTTTCACAGATCTAGCAAAAATAATTGTATGCTTTGTATGAAACTAGAGAAGATCCCAGATAGCAAAAGCAATCTTAAGCAAAAAAGAACAAATTGGGAGGCATCAGTCTACCAGACTTCAAGCTATACCATAGGCTATCGCAACTAAATTAGCATGGTACTGGCACAAGAACAGAGACATAGACCACTGGAACAGAACTGAGAACACAGATATAAAACCATCCTCATATTGCCATCTAATCTTTGACAAAGCAGACAAAACCATACACTGAAGAAAAGAATCCTTATTCAATAAATGGTGCTGGGAAAACTGGATAGCCATATGTAGAAGACCGAAACAGGATCCACACCTTTCACCTCTCACAAAAATCAACTCACGGTGGATAACATACTTAAACCTAAGCCGTGAAACTATAAGAATTCTAGAAGAAAATGTTGGAAAAACTCTTCTAGATTTTGGCCTAGGCAAAGAATTTATGAAGAAGACCTCAAAGGCAATCACAACAACAACAAAAATAAATAAATGGGACCTGATCAAATTAAGAAGCTTCTGCACAGCCAAGGAAACTATCATGAGAATAAAGAGACAACTTACAGAATGGGAGAGAATATTTGCATGCTACACATCTGATAAAGGATTGATAACTAGAACCTATATAGAACTCAGGAAAATCAGCAAGAAAAAAATCAAACAATCCTATCAAAAAGTGGGCAAAGGACATGAACAGAAATTTCTCAAAAGAAGATAGACTAATGGCCAACAAACATGAAACAATGCTCAACATCACTAATCACCAGGGAAATGCAAATCAAAAGATATAACTTATAAGACATCAATTATAAGATATCACTTACCTCCAGTAAGAATGGCCTTTATCAAAAAGTCCCCAAACAATAAATGTTGATGTGGATGTGGAAAGATAGAAACACTCATACACTGCTGGTGGGACTGCAAACTAGTACAACCTCTGTGGAAAGCAATGTGGAGATACCTCAAAGAGATACAAGTAGAACTACCATTTGATCGAGCAATTCCATTACTGTGCATCTACCCAAAAGAGAAAAGACATTCTATAAAAAAGACATCTGCACCAGAATGTTTACAGCAGCACAATTCACAATTGCAAAGATGTGGAAACAACCCAAGTGCCCATCAATATATGAGTGGATTTATAAAATGAGCTATATGCATACCATGGGGTTCTACCCAGCCACAAAAAACAATGGTGATCTAGCACCTCTTGTATTATCCTAGATAGAGTTGGAACCCATTCTACTAAAGGAAGTATCCCACAAATGGAAAAACAAGCACCACATATACTCAGCATCAAATTAACTGATCACACATATATATCACACATATCACACTGATCACACATATATTTCACACACATATGTGCACATATAGTAATAATATTCACAGGATGTTGGGCAGGTGGGAGGGGGAGGAGGGGATGGCTATATACACACCTAATGGATGTGGTGTGCACTGTCTGGGGGAAGGACATGCTTGAAACTGACTTGGGTGGAGCAAAGGCAATATATGTAACCTAACCATTTGTACTCAGATTAGCCAACTATTAACTCAGGGCATGCCAGAAAACCAGATAGGCTCCATGGCTATGTTTATTTTTTATTTATTTATTTATTTAGAGAGAGAGTCTCACTTTGTTGCCCTGAGTAGAGTGCTGGAGCATCCATCAGCCTGGTTCACAGCAACCTCAAATTCTTGGGTTCAAGTGATCCTCTTGCTTCATCCTCCTGAGTAGCTGGGACTACTGGTGGGTGCCATGAAGCCTGGCTAATTTTTCTATTTTTAGTAGAGAAGTGGTCTCGCTCTTGCTCAGACTGGTCTTGAACTCCTGAGCTCAATCAGTCCTCCCACCTTGGCCTCCCAGAGTGCTAAGATTACAGGCAAGAGCCACCACGCCCAGCCTATGGCAATGTTTAAAGAGACTTCTGTCTCCTGAAGCCAGAGGGCAAACTGTGTGAGAATAAAACCCATGCTTCAATCCTAAAGGTGGCAGGGCTACAAAGGAATGTGCAGTTTTGACAGGTCACTTAGGCTCCAGTCAGAGCCATGAAAGGAAAGGAGTCCCTTGCACTTGGAATAGGGGTATTGCTGAAAGAACCTCAGAAATGTGAACATCCAGATTTCCCAGAACATTCCAGGCCAGTAGAAGGGGCTCTCTCCTGCTAGAGAACAGCTGCCCATTGCAAAACCACTCAACTGAGGCTGATGCTTTAATGCTGTCCTCCTCAAGATCTGTTTACTTTACCTCTCATTGCCTCCAGACAAATAAGTAACATAAGGTCTTATCAAACATAGTTCCAGCATGGAAATTTCAATTTCTGTCCTGGGAGGAAACAGACTATTCACTGAACGCCTTGGAGGACCTGGGTAATGTGTTCTGGCATGATCCAGGGGACCATGTGTGGGAGTGGGGCTTGAGGCTGTTGGAGGGAGGGAAGTATAATAGGGCAGGGCAGGAGAGAATTGGCATGGGAGTATCCTCCTTTAAATTAGGGTTTAATATCTTGGCAAGAACACTGAAGAGTAACATGCTGTACACATTTTTATTAGTCTTAATATTAAGATTCTACCTTGTTCGCAGGAATTGGTTAAACATTAGATCAGATCTGTGCTCTTTGAGAATATAGAGAGTCCTCTATCCAACACCCCTTAAAGACTAATCCGTTATTGTGCCATGGGGTTCCCACTGAACTGAGTGAAAGGATGACAATTTAAGAAGACTGAATGTGCCAGTTATCATCTGCAAGGTCATGTGCATTGTCAAGACACTCCAAACCCAGTCCCCAAATATGAGGATCATTATTGCATGCATGGTTTGGATATGTACAAGGGTTTGAAGTCTCTACCAAACCAATTAAATTGTTCCTTAGCAGGGAAATGTAGTTGCCTTGAGGCATTATTAATTTGAGATGACATGCTTACCTGTCAGAGTTGAAGATGAATATTTCTGTGATAGGGTACAATGGCTTCCTAATCTTTGTATTAGTAAAATTACAATCCAGTCAATATAATAGAGTCAGGATATTTTAAATAACTTTATTCTGAAATTTAACAAGCTCTTATTAGAAATGCTTTGGTATCAATACAATAAAAAATGCTGGTTTTCCCTCCATTGAATCTTGTCAAGTAACTGGAACAGTTAAGCATCTGTTCTCGCCAGTTTTTTGGAACTGTTCACAAAGAATGACTACTACTTATTCATCTGGTCTAATATGGGTATACTGTAATTATAAATTTTTGGAGTTCAGAAAAAAATAAACAAAAATATCCAGAAGAGAAATTGGCAAACATTTCTCAGTTTCTTCTTCAAAAGATGTTTCCGCAGGGGTTGCATCTCTCAGATCACTTTTTTCCCCAGCTTTGCCATTCTCATCCTTAAAGCTGCAAGTTAAAGGAAAAAAAATAGAGAGTTATAAAACAAAAGCCTCAATTTTCACTCTAAATGACCATTTCATAGAATGCAGGAAAGTTTAGAACATACCTCAGATGGTTTTATCCAACAATGTGAGCATTGATTTAGTAGCACAAAAAGATAGTAGAAATAATAAGCTATGGTTAACTTAGGGCAGAAGCAGGTTCAGAACTAGAAGGAACCTATTTCTATAAAGACTAGAAAAATTAGTACAGCAAACATAGTACAAATAGAATAAATATAGGATTAGCGCACAATTTTACTATAAGTCATACATACATATGCCTATAGGTCACTGTGTTTTGTGTATATTTCTGAGCTATGTAGCACTGAAAAAAAAAGGTGTTGACACAAACTCTATTTTATGATTGTGTTATCTTTTAGTTCATTAAACTTGGCTGTCCAAACAAGCTCTGGCCTTTGGATATACAATGACAAAAAGAAATTTCTTTATGAATGAAACAACATGAACCAGTAATTAAGAGTTGTGTAATTATAAAATGTCTTTGTCAAAATATAAGTATACTTTCAAATGGCAAATATATCTTTTTGAGTAAATTCTACTGCTAATGATATATTGGATGTAAAAAGCATTTTTTAAAATGTGGATTTAGAATTTACAACGCTCCTCTAATATTCTGGTATTATGCCCTTAATATTTAGGACTTCAGAATATAGCTGCCTCAGTCATGTTCCAAAAGTTGAGAGATGCTGTCAAGGCACTGATCTAATGATTATATTAATGATCTAATATTACATTCACATGTAATATGGCCCAAGGACCAGCTATTTAGCTGATCGTACAATTTTGTTTAGTGAAAAAATAAAAGGGAAGACATACGCTCTCATTTCTATGTCATATATTAGTTATCTACTAACAAAGGAAATGACCCTATCTCTAAGAAGCCCTTTTGCACAAATACGAGAGGATGGGGATCCATCCAATCTTGTAACAAGACCATGATCATTTTCGTTGTCACTCCATTTATATGAAATACTTTCATTTCTGTGAAGTTAAAGAGGATTATTTCCCTTGAAACTTTCAGAGGAATGATCATTTCTAGTGGCAGGGGCACCACGAACAACCCCTTGAATCTAGGATGGGCTGAGAGAATCTCTGTAGCAAGCAGGAAGGTCTCTATTCCTTGGAGCTGCTGGACCGTGACACCCGTGGGAAGGCTGTAGTTACACAGCAGGAGGTGAACAGAAGGCAGCACCACAGCTTTTTAAAGTTTCTACTGTTGGATTTTATGGACCTCTACTTTGCCTATACGGAAAAAGAGAGCAGGGGTGAGGGACTTTCTAAAGTCTCTTTTAAGGCAGGGGCAAAGTCCTCTTCCCTGCAGTCACTCCTCACCTCATGAAGACACACAACAGGCACACCCCGTGTGCCGTGGACGTTCAGTGACGTTTTCTAGAATCTGCTTTTCGTTTTCTCCTTTTTTTAAGCCTATGCGAGAAGATGGTGTGAATTCCAGGTGAATGTGTGGAGCCAGAGCATAGTGGCCATGAAGGCTACTTGGTGTAGCAGCTAAAAACCATGGGCCGTCAGCTTTCCTTCTGACTTTTCTTTTCTGCTTTTCTCTGATCCTTCCTCTCCCCATAGCAGTTCGGATACATGCATGGCTTTGGCTGGCTGAACTTGGTGGGAGGGAGCTCTTTACTCTCAGCATCCTTTGGGCCCTCATGGCTGCCACAGGATGGCAGTTTCAGCACCAACAGCATGTGAACCTTCCAGAACTGAGGCTCCCCACTCCTTCATCCTGGAATGCCACTGACATCTCCAAGAGGGCAGGACAGAGCCAGAAGAGCAAGCATACTTTAGTGAGGACTGCCAAGGAAAGCCAGGTTGGTGGGGCCAGTAGTGGGCTCCCAGGCAAAGCTTGCTGGGGCCATGCAACGGTGGAAGTATGTGGCATGAAGCTAAACCTTGCAACTTGGTTATATTTACATTAGCAGAGGGACATAACATTGCCTAAATTTTTCTGTCATGTCTTACCCTGCTCAAAATTTGGACTGAACAATCTTGTCTTTAGAATCTCTAGGCTCCACCTTTTCCCACCTTTCTTCCTCCTTCATGCTGTTTTCCAAATTAAAAAATTGCTCTTAGATAAGGCTTCCATCACCAATTTGACACCAAGGGAATAAAGATGGACAATTCTTATCTATTATGCCTACCAGGACTATTGATTTTTAATAGGGGGCTTATACCACAAACAAAGAAATTGACTGAGATGGTGGGTTTTCTAGTATCATAAACATTTTTTAAGCTCAATCTATTGGTGTTCATGAAATTGAAGTGAATGGGGGGCTGTGTACTCTATGTATATGGGTGGCCCCTGATGGTATATGACCCTATGACATACTTATTTTTAAAACCCATCTAAAAAATACATAAAGGCTCTGTAATCCATGTGCTGAACTAGAAAACAGGATTGTAGAACAATATCATGATGGAAGGCAAGGAATTTGGAGCATTCTGTTTATAAGATATTTTGATTGATAGTACAGAGCTTTGTATTGTTACTTTGTCTGGAATAGGTTTTCCTGTTTTCATTATTTTAGTTCGGTGGCATGGTTAGTTAGTGTTGTCTGGAAACATTAGTCACTTCCTGCCATTTTCCATGGGGTAAATGTGTTGACACGGTTGGGGGAGAAGGAGTGTTGGATGTTCAGGAGGAGCTGGCTAATATCCAAGTTCAAAAAAGGGAGGTTTGATGGAGGGTGATGTCATTGCTCTTGCCCATAAACAGCGTGTTCTTCTTTTCTAAGTCTTCGGTGGTGGTGTTTTTTAAAATGAATTTAAGATGCCAAGCTTTACCAGCACACAAAGCTCATTGTCAAAACAGAAAGAAATTTAGTATTTGCAGGTTTCAGACACATCACTGAACTCTGAGGAAGACAGGTAAATGCACCCTTCCCAAGAGGTTAGGAATTCTTCAGGTGGTTAAATTTATAACTGGTAGGCCTAATTTAACTACTTAAAAGAATGAAAGAGAGTACATTTGACTGTATGATTGGCAACCGAATATTGAGTTTATGGGTTGCAGAGGAAGAAACATTCTTCAATTGTGCAGGTACTACCACACTTCCTTAGGATTATCAGGTTCTACTTGTTGGATTAGCTGGTACTTAATATTTATTGCTTTTTAATGATAATCTTCCATTAGAGACATTTAAAATTATTGTCCCTATCAAACATACAGAAACTGTATGTCTGGGTAATTTGACTTACATCTTTAGCCAAGGTAAGTACAGCTATTATAATAGATTTTTTTTTTCAGGTTCTTATTTATCCTTTATAAATAATGACTAGAATGTAATGTTTAAGTGCTAGCAAGAAATCCAAAATTGAGAACTCTCAGTTTTGTAGAAAAAAGTGTTAAAGTTATTTTCCATTCAATGCTAAAATAGCTAGATAGCTATAAAGCTATAAAAAACTTTATAGAGAATGAAAAATGCAAATATATAGAAAATAGAAAAAATAAATATGCTAAGTTGGGGCAGACTATGCAAAGTTAAATGTTACAGAAGATGTAAGATATATTGACATTCTATTTTAAAATGTAGAAAAATCAGGGAAATAAAGTTAATAAAACTACAAAACTATAGAGAAAAATACATTGCAAAGTAATAAAATACTATGAAAATAAAATTTGTTTCTTGTATTTTTTTGCAAAATTAAGGCAATCTGTTAACTTATGCAGGACGTTTAAATCACAGCAAGGCACTGACAAATAGTTGTCATCAGATTCTGGTGGGAAAAGATGTTATTGATGATTCAGCATATTAGTGACCCAAATACATTCACAGACAGTACCATACCATGACAGAACTTGAAAGTCAAGACATTAAGGTCAATGAATGCAATGTCCAAATGAGGCAACAATTTGTTTTCACTTTATCTTTTGAAGTGACTTAATCGCTTTACCGTGGTGACAATAAACCAGATCAGCATTCATTAAAAAGCCTCAGTGTGTATGAGTTTATGAGATGGGCAAAGAAGCTGACAGCAAGAGGATTTGTTAGCACAAAGAAAAGATTGTCACATGACTAAGCAGCAGTGGCATGCCTTGTCACTTTTATTACCTGTCAAGGATGGATCCTCGGTGCCATCGCCAGCTGTCTGAACCTCTAGCGGAGAGTGGACAGGCCTCCCTAAGCTCTCTTCTTGCTCTTTCAGAGATATGGAATTTTTGTGGGGAGATTTATGATTTGTGTTTTCATGGGGACTACCTTCCAATCTCTTTCTAGGAAGTGGTGTTGGTTTGGCTGGCTGGTAGACCTGACTATAGGGAGCTACAGGATGGTAGGACGGGGTCTCAGCCTCTCCTTCACCCTCCTCCTCCTCGTCATCAATCACCACCAGCTCAGCGTGGATGATCCCGTCATACCCTGTCAGAAGCTTCTTTTCTTCTTCGTTGTCTTCTGCATGCTGATACCCCATGAAAACCATTGTCACGGGCTCTGCATCATTTATGTCAGGAGGCAGGGAATGAACGATACTGTATCTAATGTCTTCCTCATCCTCCTGGCAAGTGGGTAGAGAACCCTGGTGTTCAGACTCTCCAACTATTGTTTCTCTGGGGCTCACCCTTGCCTTTGGAGAGCGTGCATCTTTGTCCCGCACGACATTCGATTCCTCCCAAGGAGTCATCAGCCTCTTTTGTGGGGTGTGGAGCATCTCAGCTGTTTGTTGAATCACTGATCGGGGGTGGGGTATCGGCCGAACGGGACTGACGTGATTGAAGTTGTTGCCCCTTTCCTCTGCAAGTCCATTGCCCATGTTGTGTGCAGACTCATGGACCTCACTGTCCAGTCCATTAGCTTTTATCTTTATCCTTTCTTGAAAGTTTGGTCCAGGACTTAGCTTTTCTCTCTGTGGGGTTGTGGGCCTGCAAAATGGATTGGCATATACAGGGTCGTGATACTCTGTTGGGGATTTGGAGTTTCTCTCTGAGGCTTGTCTTAAAAGGTCCTCTACCTCAACTGGTGCCAGGCCATCGGTGCCATTGTACGCCGCCCTGTGATTAGAGCTTACTGCATATACTGACTTCTGCCCGTCGTCATAAACTTTTACTCCTGTACCTTTAAAGTCGTCTGACGGGAGAGGTATTGAAGACAGAACTGTGCTTTCTCCAGTCTTCAAATCTTTTTCAACTTTAATTTCCATGGCATACAAAGCTGTTAGGAAACAAATTTGTCTTTGATTTAGTTAACTTTTTCTTTTATAAACTAGCCTGATTTGTGTTTATATATATATATATATATATATAAACAATGTGTATATATATTTATATTTTTAAACATATATTTATATTTTTAAATGTATATATGTGTATATATATATTTTAAGAGACAGGGTCTTGCTCTGTCAACCAGGCTGGAGTGCAATGGCATGATCATGGCTCACTGCAGCCTTGAACTCCTGGACTCAAGTGCGCCTCCTGCCTCAGCCTCCCAAGAAGCCAGGTGCATGCCATCATGCCTGGCTAATTTTTAAAAAAATGTTTTTGTAGGCCAGGTGTGGTGGCTCATGCCTGTAATCCTAGCACTCTGGGAGGCTGAGGCTGGCGGATTGCTCGAGGTCAGGAATTTGAAACCAGCCTGAGCAAGAGCAAGACCCCGTCTCTACTATAAATAGAAAGAAATTAATTGGCCAACTAATATATATAGAAAATATTAGCCAGGCATGGTGGCGCATGCCTGTAGTCCCAGCTACTCGGGAGGCTGAGGCAGAAGGATTGCTTGAGCCCAGGAGTTTGAGGTTGCTGTGAGCTAGGCTGACGCCACTGAACTCATTCTAGCCTGGACAACAAAGCAAGACTGTCTCAAAAAAAAATATGTTTTTGTAGAGACAGGGCCTATGTTGCCCAGGTTGGTCCCAAACTCCTAGGCTCGAGCTACCCTCCCACCTTGGTCTGTGCAAAATTACAATGTGGCAATGCTTGCTTTTGTTGCACCCACCCACCTTCCTTTGTGAACCTGTCTTCCATTTTATACCTCCTCTATAGCCTGATGGTTCTTGGCCTTTCCTAGGTACCCAACTAAAACTTCAGCTTTCCTTACTGACACTCTCCTTGTACAGCTTCTGTGCTTTACTCTTCTGCATTTCACTCCTTGGCATGATATATTTAGTGAATACCTACTATTTGCTTATCTGAGCTTGGCTTATCCGAGTAGGTAGTCACTAAATATTTGTTGAATTAATGAATGTCTGCTACTTGTAGATGGAGAGTAGCTTCTCCTTCCACACGAAAATTCGAAAGTTTCCTTTCTGCCCTAATACAAATCTTCATTTTCCCAGAGACTTTGAAGTATTTGTTTTATGAAAATCAGCCTCCTATAGGTAAACAGTGCCTAACATTCCTATAGGGAGTATTTTCATTTTTAAAAAGGATCTTAGTAACTCAAAAGAATGTCTATTGGATGGAATATGTTGGGAGAGATATTTTTGACCAGGAAAGCTTTGATTTTTCAGAGCTTCTGGTATCTTTCAGGTCTTTATCTTTTCTGTCTCTCCCTGGTTTGCTACAGAATACAATGCATAAAATGAATACTGTAACCTCATTGTCTCTACATATGCAAGGTACTCACGTACCTCATGGAACTTTGTAAAATGGACCCTCACTTAACCTAGAAGCATAAGATGTTGCAGCAAATTGTGAATATTTGATATTGTAAAACCTGAAATTAAGAACATGCCCTTGAACACAGATTTCTCATATACCTTTTCTATTTTGTTCATCATCTTCTATGTCTTCATTTCTTTCCTTCCTTAACCTGGAAGGTATGTAGGATTTTGGAAGGTCAGGGATATTGGCATAGATGTCCTCAATTGACTCTGTAAAGTTAATGTAATTTTAAAATACATTTAGATTAAAATACATTTAGATTAAAATACATTTAGATTAGTTTAAAATATATTTAAAATATTGAGAAAAGTTTTAAACTATCAAAAAATAGCTTAGACATAAAGTAGGCTGCTTAAAAACATACCTCCTGGTGTTTCTTCCTTTTCCACTTTCACAGACTATAAGAAAAAAGAATTCTTCGTGATTAATACAGTTTAAAATATAAAATCTAAATGTGGATATGCTTTGAAGAATTATTTAGAATTTGTGGATTTATTTTGAGAGAGAATTATAGTTTTAAAATTGGTTAATGCTCACTCTTATTATGTCTTCTGTTGTCCTTTCAATTGATTTTAGTTTCTTTAAAATTGCCTCTTCATTTGTTGAGATTTGAAGTTCAGCTTTTTCAAGATCTTGGATCTCTTTCTCCAGCCTGACAACAAAAAGATATACTTTTATTGCTTAACACAGTACAAATGCAGGGTTCTCAAATTTATCTTCTCCATATATAAACCTGCCTTGGAATACTGTGTATAAGTAGCCAGATGCCTTCTAAGAACAGAGTGTCACACTTAGCGTCACACTAAGCGTTATGCTTAATATATACAAGTTACCGAACACCTGACTTTAAACAATTTTCAATTCAAGGGTTTTTAAAAATCTTTTTGGACAAAGGGATTTCTTCTTAGGCAAAGTACTTGACCTATGCTCTGTTTTCTTCATTGCATTTACTAATGTCACTTACAAATAAAATACAGTGCCTTTTTTAATAATGAGACTTAAGTTGAACCAAAAGGAATGGTACATTTGTAGTTATTTTGCAGTTCACTAATTTTCCTTACCCCAGTCTACTTATAAATTATTTGGAGAAAACATTGTAATTATTAAACTTGATTTAATAATCACAGTTATTTAATACTTAAAACTCCTGCACATCCTAACATTGAAAATGACACTTTGGGCCAGGCGCGGTGGCTCACGCCTTATAATTCTAGTGCTTTGGGAGGCCGAGGTGGGTGGATTGCTCAAGGTCAGGAGTTCAAAATCAGCCTGAGCAAGAGTGAGATCCCATCTCTACTAAAAATAGAAAGAAATTAATTGGCCAACATAAAAATACATAGAAAAAATTAGCCGAGCAGGGTGGCCCATGCCTGTAGTCCCAGCTACTTGGGAGGCTGAGGCAGAAGGATTGCTTGAGCCCAGGAGTTTGAGGTTGCTGTGAGCTAGGCTGACACCACGGCACTCTAGCCTGGGCAACAGAGTGAGACTCTGTCTAAAAAAAAAAGAAAATAGAAAATGATACTTTGTTTTAATTTCAGTTTCCTAAGAGTTGTGCCATATTATAATGAGTAGAGTGAAGAGATGGGGAAATGGACAAAACCTAGTACAGTGGCTTCGCCTACTGCTGTTTATAAAGAGTACATTTTCTGGGAAAAAAAAGAAACAAACAAACAAAAAAAAGGATGCAGATGGCCTCACAAAACATAAGATAACCTATAGGGATAGGGACATTTGAAATTGGACTGTTGCAAACATCCACCAGCACACAGCAGCATGTTAGATTTAAATGAACTCCAGGGGGCAGCATGTTGACCTCTACTCTGTATAAAAACAAACAGCCACTGGCAGCCCTGCAGTTAGTAAGGCTGGCCCTTGGCAGCCATGAGACACACATAATTTCTCAGCCAAATACTCTAAGCTCTAAAGTCAGCTGCCTCAGAGGATGGCTGATTAGATACAACAGCTGGTCCAGGAGATGACAGCTGCGGATATTTATGTCAGCTAAGATAATTGTCAGTTTTCTTGGCTTTCTTCTCGAAGATGGTCATAGGTCTGGTAGCTTGAAAATCCTGTGCTATTGTCACACCAATGAAAGCCCAGAATGCATTCTACTCAACCGTTCTACTCAACTCATTGCTTCAGTTCCGAAATTTTGACTTTGCTGCTGCCTCTGGCCATTGATAGCTAAGGAGGTTTTCTGGCATATCACAGAACTCCATGTGAAATGTAGTACTCCTGGGTTTCTTAGAAGTTACTGAGGTGTGACTACCTTTCCATTAAAATTCCTCCACCTCCATGGTAGCACTTTTGCCCATCAGCAGAGCTGTGGGTATATATATTGGTCCAGTTTAGTAGACTGGAAAGATCTACACTAAAAGTTATAGATCTAGATTCTATTCTGTTTCTGCTACTCATGACTTGTGATCCCCTTAACCTCCCTGAAACTCAGTTTTGTAATATGTATGATGAGAATAACAGTACCTGCCTTACCTTACACAGATATTTGGTAAGGTAAGAAGAGATGATATATATGAAAGAACTTTGAATATGGTTGATATCAGTTGTAAGTTTATTATGGTAAAATTCTTAAAGGTTTTCTGCAATATATTGTGTCTCTTTCTCCTTTTATTCCCTGTCCCACAGGGTCTTTTACCTGATATGCACATATTAATATGTATGTATATATACACACATAAATAAATGTATATATATACATTTACATATATGCATTTATTTATGAAGAAACATATTTGCCATGAGAAAGGCAGGATAACGGCTATAAACAGCAGGATAAGGAAGATAGAGAGAGGCCAGGGAGGGGCACTGTTTTACACAACGTAGTTAGGGAAGATCTCTCTGATCAAGTGTCATTTGAACAGAGAGATGAAGGAAATGAGGGCAGGATACATGAGGGTTTTAAGGGGAGTGTGCTCTAGAGAGAGGGAAGAGTAACTACAAAGCTTGAAGTAAGAGAAGAGAGAATAAGGAGGTGATTGATAAGAAATGAAATCAGAGAGGTGGCAGATGGCCAGATTACACAGGGCCTTGTGCATGGGAAGGCCTTTGGGAAGCCATTGGAGTTTTGAGCAGGGGAGAAACATATTATGACTTGAAATTTAAACAATTACTTCGGCTTCTGTGTTGAGAATAGGCTAGATGGGGTAAACATGGAGGTCACTTGTCCTAATAGTACTGGTGAAGACAGCTTAATTCCAATTGGTTGTTGGTGGAAGGGAAAGAAGTGGTTGGATTCTGGAAATATGTAAAAGAAAGAGTTGCCAGGATTTGTTTGAGGATTACATGTGGATTACATGTGAGAGAGAGATGTCATGGGTGATTCCAATGTTTGTGACCCCAATAATTGGAAACACACAAGTGTAATTGGCTGAACGGAAATTTGGGAGAGAGAAGAAAGGAGATTTGTGAGGGATGTGTTAAATTGGAGACAATCAAGTGTGATGTGGAGAAGACAGTTGGATATAAAAATCTTAAGAGCTTAGGGAAGTCTGGGCTTGAATATATAAATTTAGGAGTTGATATTTATAGCCACAGGAGTGGATAAGTTTTCCTAGAAAGCAAGGGAGAAAAAAATTCCAAGGACTGAAGCTGGGGCAAGTCGACATTTAGGGGTCTGGGCAATGTTAACAACCTCACAGGGTTTTAGTAAGTAATAAAAGAAAGAGTGAGCACTCACTATGCTGGTTTCTTCCTGCCCCTTTCTATTACTGGGGCACAGAGCCAGAGCTCTTTGTCTGCCTGGACAATGACATCTTAGGGAATTTTGAAATGCACTGATATCTGTAGTTGCTCCTCTCTGAAGCAAAGGCCCTGGGTAATGCAAGGTCGTACGATTTTCATGAATATCTTTAGACTAATATGGCAAGATTATGAAGTTGAAAGCCTGTAATCCTAATCAGAGTACCTGCTAATGAATGTTTTTGAAGGTTTTCAAGTCGCTGGGTGAAAGCTGCATTAATGTGAGACTGTAGTCTTATGACACCTCATGACATGTTTGTGAAAATAAAACATAAACAAACACCTCCCTCCCGTTCTTTATCACTTAGTTACAGCCAACTCCCAGGTGAAAAGGATAATAAGGAAACATCTTGGTACTAATTACATAGAATCACAAACCTCTGACGGGAGATGCTTACTGATGTAGAACATTCCTTAAAATTTCTACTTCAATGAAAAACTTAATTTCTTATTTTTGTAAGTTGGTTTGATACTTCTGTCTGTTATTTATGGACAATATAAATGTCAATAAGAGATAAATGTTAGAGACTGGTTATTCTAGAAAAGATCAGAACACCAGTGGAATAGTAACTGACAGTAAGGGGCTGGATGCTCCCCAACTCCCCCCAACCCCCACCACTTGGTCAGAACTCACAGGTGCCCAGCAATGGAAAGAGAGGAAGTCTGAAAGTCTCCACACCAGATAATGCACTGAGTTTTTGAGGAGTGATCATTTCTTAAGGAGCATAAAACAAAAATTGCAACTAGTAGACAGGCAATCTTTGTGTATCTAGTGGTTCTCAACAGGAGCAATCGCTCCCTGGGGATATTTGGCAAACTCTAGAGACACTTTTGGTTGTCACAACTTGGAGGGTGCTGCTGGCATCTAGTGGGTATAGGCTAGTGATGCTGCTAAACATGCTGTTATGCACAGAGCAATGCCCCCACGGCAAAGAATCATCTAGTCCAAAGCGTCCATAGTGCTGAGGTTGAGAAACCTTGGGCACCTAAAAGAATTGCTAGTATAGCATAGGTTCTTGAAACACGCTTTATAAGGGCTTTTCTCTATATCCATCTCTCCGATAGTTTTACTTTTCCCTCATTGTTTATTCCCATAAATACACATATATGTATGCACACCTATCTTTTATTCCTTGTCCAGGAGCCATTCACAGCTAAGAACTACTCAACCCCAATATAAAGCTCAAAAAATGCAAGGCTTAAATTAGCGACTCATACCAATCCCTTTCCAAAGGGATTTTTGGGAGAGAGAAAAAATTTAGCAAGTTAATCATTAGGGAAATATATATATATATACACACACACATATATGTATGTATGTGTATCCATATATGTACACATAAGTGTATGTGTGCATATATATATTAATAAATACATATATATGTAAAATTAAAATTTTTATATACAAAAAGCTTTGGGGAGGTCACTGGGGGGTAACTCTCTAAACTTCACCTGCTCATCTTTCAGTTGATGGCTTAGAATTTCCATAAGTGCTGCCATCCCGGTCTTTAGAAGGTATTGCCTTTCAGAATGGGAATTGAGCTCCTTGAAATGCTGATGCAGTTTGGCCAGGAACAGGCAAAAGAGAAAGAGAAATATCCCTCTTGGTGCCTCCCTGGCTGTTAGGCGGGGCTTGATGGAAGAGTCAGTACCTCTCACAATTTCTGAGAGATGGTGGGCAGGCATCATGTGCCAATTTAGATAAGCAGAGTACATGAAAAAGGATTTGTAATGCTATCCATTATGGAATCTTTCTTCTCCTTGCCTATTTGCTGGGGAAAAAGAGGGTTATTTTCAAGAGCTCCCTAGGTGAAAGCAGGTGGCTTTCATTTCATGCACTGTTGTAGTAATAACCTCCCTTAATCATCACGAGATAATGTCCCCAATTCAATTCCAATGTGCAGTTTTTTGTCTTGGAAAAAAGGACAGCACATAAATGCTGGATGCATCAAGAAGTTATTTCAGAAGGCAATTTTTCCGCTGCTAAGGGTCCATTTATCTCTCTCAGTTTTGGGTGGAGTTAACAAGGACTAACAACCTGATAGAATTTGCCATTTGGGGCCAAACAGACTGGAAGTCATGGGGGGAAAACACCCCACTAACCCAAATTCAAAAGTGTATATCCTACCTTTCAGTACTTCACGTCTTAGCAATTATAACAACATTTAACATGTATTGCATATTTCCACTGTACCAGGCACTGGCCTAATTAGTCCTTACAGCAGCCCCATTAGTTTCATTTGACAGAGGAAACAGCTGGGCACCTAGGCAGGCAACTGGCCCACAGGCTCACAGGTAGCCTGAGGCAGAATGGAATTTGAAATCAGATCTTTGCTTACAGAGCCTGAGCTCTTAACTCCTCTCCAATAGCCGCTGTGGAAAAAAGACTTTAAAAAATTGATTCTTATGAACTTAGACACAACATTTATTTTTCTCAGCAGTATAAAAGGGTTTCTCACTTACTGTGGTAATAAAGAAACTGAAGATTGAAATGGTAGATGGGGTCCACCAATATGTAAAAGTGTTGCCCAATTACATATAAAGGTGATATTTCTGCCCTAATCCTCATTAGGGTTATTTTGCTGTACTGGGGATTTTTCTGTTCAGTGGGTTAGTCAGTTGAATAAGGATTAAAGTCCAGGCTTTATCATTTTTTTTTTTTTTTCCTTTGGCTGCTTGACTTCGGTTCTTGGTAGGAGTTCTTAGAACAGTCTCCTTCAAAGACTCTGGGGTTTCCTAAGCTAATGCCACTTTATAGCAAGACTTTCTTTGCTTGGACACAATTTTGTTGTTCAAAGTAATTGAAGCTGCAGGTCTTAAATATGAAGCTGGCTAATGCAATTGGACTATAATACTGCAGTTTTAATGTAATCACCAACGCTATGTTTGAAATTAAGTTTATGACTGGCTTTTAGCTGTATGCTTTGAAAGGACTGATGGATTACTTACATCTCACTAGCCCAAGCTCTCTTATTAAAGGCCAGGACTACACCCAAAGAGAGGTGCAATGGCTATTTCTCTGGGAAAGCCTGGGTCAGCAGGTGTTATGCCACCACTACTGATGTACCTCTGAGACCAGTTGATGGAAGTGCTAGGACCACTACCCCCTGCCCCATTCCTTAAGCCAGACAAGGAAGGATCCAATTTCTTCTGGAACTCAAAGGCTCTCAGAATATCTTTGTCTCCAATGTATGTTGAATTCTGTCTAGAGTGCTGAGCAACTCTAACTCTTGACTCTTCCCTTGGGCTAGAGATTCTCTCGCCTTTCTTCCCCACTGAATCTTGGGATAACAGGAGATAGGTGGTGGTTTACCTATATTTTGTGAGTCTTTGTGTGAAGGACCACTTTTTTTAAGGGAAGAAAAGACTTTTTCCTCCAGTTCTACTCAGGGAAACATAAACTGAGCCCATACAAAGGTAAAATACTTGGCTTAATGATTTAACCTCTCTAAACTTCAGTTTTCTCATCTGGGGAATAATAATAGTATTCGCTAAGGGCTGTCTTAAGGAGGAGATAGTTGAGATAATGTTTCTAAGTCCCTAGTACAGGGCTTGATGTGCAGGGTGTTCTGAAAGTCTCCATACAAAGGAAAACTTTTGCAAAATTTCGTAATGAATATTTTGTAAATAAAGGTACATTTAGCTACAATTTTCCATTTTCCCTATGTATAGAAACTTTTAGGACACCCTGTAGAGGAGTTCCTTAATAATTGTTCTTTTCCTTTTATCTCCTAGTATGCTTGGGAGAGGAGGGCCACCTGTGACAACCCGAGTGAAAAAGAAAATCTACCAGGTCCATTTAAAGATTTGAGGTTCAACTTTAATATCAATGATTTTGGAATAAGCATAGTACTAACATAGCTTTAGGTACACACATGTCTTTGAAAATATTGTTCTAGACAGGAAACCTCAACAGTGCTCCAGCATTATCAGGAGAATTGTCCTAATATGTATGAGGATGGTGTCCATTTAATAAATGTTGGCAGAAAGAATGTTCTAGTCTATTTCGACAACCTGCTGTTTCCTCCTCTCAGCCCCCAAATCCATTCCCCTCTGTTCTTTTTATGTTCAGAACTTCCTGGGTTTTTCTTTTTTTATGTTTCCCTGGCTACCTTGGTATAGGTTAAATTTCCCAGTCTCCTTCACATTTAGATGGTGCCATGTGATTAAAATCTAGCCAATGGGATATGAGCAGAAGTGACCTCCACAATTATCAGGTCACACCCTTAAAATAGAGCTGCTTGTCCTCCATTTATCTGCCCCTTCCTAAACTGGAATGCAGATGTGCTGGTGAGCTGGCTTTGACCATACAGCCAAGGGCATCCTGTAGGGGTTAGCAAAGCAACTAGGCAGAGAAAGAAACAGGGTCTCTCAATAATCTCATTTAACACAGTCATTTCCATCCACTTGACTGTCTACCAGTTAGAATTTTTATGTGTGTGTGAGAGAGAAATGAACCTTTCTATCTTGTTTAAGCCACTGTTCTTAAAGTCTCTTTTAAAGCAACAAAATTAGTTATGCTGCAATTGCATAACATTATGGGGAATGAATTATGGTGTGATAGATTCTGTGAGATTTTTTATAAATTTTTTCATTGATTTGCAGAATTACTTTTTAGTATCTTGCATTTCAGGGAGTGAACTAGTAAAAACAGAAAAATTAAGCAGCCTTTGCTCCTAGTGGTTAAAAAATTTAGATGATTCTAAATGATATATGGTTCTGACATGGTTTGTGTTTGTGTTGACAGCTAGCTAATATTGAATGGCTAAGGTTAGCAATGACCAAAAAAAGGTCTTTTTATTTTGTTAAATCATAGCTCATGCAAATGAATGTCTCTGGAAACTCAATAGATACTACTGAGTACACACCGTTGACTTTAGTCATGTATTCTTAACTGCCATGTGTTAGTCATATGTGATAGGCAGACAAAGCATAATGGGTTAGAGGTTCAAGATATCTTATCTTTATAGATAATTTGATCAATGGTAATTCCAAACTATATTTTCTCAATAAAATTGAGGGCAGGCAATCTGTTAGAAGGTGGGATTTTTATTTGTTTTATTTTTTAAAATCAGGGTTTGATAAATTTCATCAAATATTTAATGGACCTTTATTAAGAATCTATTAAAAGTCAGGCATATTTTCTTCGCCAAATAAAAATACATAAAAAAGGATGAGGAGTAATTCTCTGCACAGACATATAGGTAAGGACAAGAACTGCCTTAGAATCAGCCATTGTCAACGGGCATGTGTATAAAAAGGAAGATCTAACTGGCCACTGCAAATAATCACATGCTATGTAAGCCTGCCAGAGTATTAAAGGGCATTTGGCATACAGCCGGCAGTAAGTTTGCCCCAGGCCAGATCTGTTGCCTCTAATCCTGAGCATTTAAGAACAGGACAGGCAATACAATGCAGCAGCTTTAAGATAACTAGAAGCAAAGAGCCAACACAACAATGACATTGAAACAAGTGTCAGTTTGCTCTGATGACTGGGAAAAATGCAGATGCTTAGAAAGCTGAATAATTTATTTTATGTGAATAACTTTTGCATGGGTGACTCTCATCTCCTAATATAACTCTGTACATATTAATAATTATCTTATGGGCAGAGGATACTATCATGACTTGAAACTGCTGTGTAGTTAGAGAGTGATTTAGTAGAAAAGTAAACCCTCGCAATCAGCACAATATTTTCAGTACAATATTTTGTAAATTAAGAGTTCCATTTGCCATGAAGAATACGAAACCAAAATGGTATTCAAAGACTCAGCCACTGTCATGCATAAGTTACAAATGTAATTTTCAAATAAATAAGCACACATCCTGGAGGTTGGTGTGGTGTGGGGAATTGGTTAGTTACAGGTTTCTCAAATGCTCTGGTGGGACAGAAGCTGAGTGTGTGGTTTTTAATTAGGGCCTGTAGAGGACTTGGTAGTCCTTTACATTTCATGTTTAATTTGTTTAATAGGAGCCAACTAATTGTAATAATAATTCAATTTGATCTTTAACCAGATGTCATGAGTTTCCCTAGTGACCTTCAACTACTGTTATAGCCAGGGCATGGCAAGTTAACTGAAGATGTGCTTATCCATGATTCTTTTTTTTCTCATACAAAAAAGTTGTATGGGTGTTCATTGCAAACATGTGGAAACAACCCAAGTGCCCATCAGTACATGAGTGGATTAGTAAAATGTGGTATACGTATACCATGGAGTTCTACTCAGCCCCCCAAAGCAATGGTGATCTAGCACTACTTGTATTATTCTGGATAGAGCTGGAACCCATTCTACTTAGCGAAGTATGACAAGAATGGAAAAACAAGCACCACATGTACTCACCATCAAATTGGTATTAACTGACCAACACTTAAGTGCACATATAATAATAACATTCATTGGGTGTTGGGCAGGTGCGAGTGGGGAGCAGGAAATGGGTATATTCATACTTAATGGGTGCAGTGTGCACCATCTGGGGGATGGACATGCTTGAAGCTCTGACTTGTGAGGGGCAAGGCAACATATGTAACCTAAACATTTGTACCCCCATAAGATGCTGAAATAAAAATAAAATAAAAACAAAAACAAAACGAAAAAGTTGTAGAGAAAAATATTTCTAGTAAATATACAATTTGTAACTATATCATGAAGTGGCAAAATATATTCAGTGATATAGATAGCCATGGACTCACCATTCAGAAATAATTCCTGGCTTTGTATCTTGTAACCCTTAATGTTTATTACTAACAATATTATACAGCATCCACCATATTTTCTATTTTCTATCTACTTTGTTTTTGCTTTGCTTCTTAATTGTTCATATTTGATGCCAAGAACAGGGCTCCATTATTTGAAGACTAACAAATGTAAATTCCAGCGCTAATATAACATAGACTAATCAACAAGGATCAGGTAAGCTTAGGTGGTCTAAATGGGCTGAGTGATGTTTGCCTTATGGCAGGCAAAAGACGCATTGCTAGGAATGGGCTTGGAAGTTTTCTTAGCTGGTAGAATTACTCACAGAGCCTCTCCTGGGGAAAGGGGAAGCCTGGGCCCTATGTCAGCACAGATCCTTTCTAATACAATGAGTCTTTGCTCTGGAACATTCTTTCTTTGTGATCAAGTCTTGGAGGATGAATCACTAAAATGAATTCACCTTCCACTTTCTGGATTGTTCAGTTGCTCCTTTGTTCTATCTTCGCTCATGTCAACACAGCCAAAGATCTATGACAAACAACCCTGCTCATGGTTTTAAATTTACCTAAATGTTTCAAGGTACCTAATATCTTTTAGAGTGAGGTAATTAGTATAAAAGCACTTTGAAAGTTAAAGGATCTAAAGAGAGGCAAACACTAATATACATTTATTTTGGGGAGTTTATGATTCTGGAATCTTCTCTATAAGACCAAAAGACATATACACATCTTTTGTATATGTTTTTAATAATGTTCTCCATAATGTCCAGGTTCTCAATAGTGTTCATTGAAATAAATCAAGAATAAGCAAGGTGAGGCCTGGTGGAAAGGGTCTGAAGTCAGGAAGGCCTGTGTGTGACTCATGGCGTGATTGCTAACAGATTTATGGCTTTCTGTGCCTTAGAGTCCTTATGTGCAAAACAAGGCTAATTAGACTCCCTCTGAGAATTGGCCTTCTTAGAATAATGCTTAGGGTATAAAATGTGCTCCATAAAGGGTATGAAATTGAAGCAGGGTGAGGGAGGACCCTCAGAGGGTATTCTAACATACCTTTTAGCCTGTCATGGTGGAGGGAGGGTTGTTTATTCTGGGTCAATAACCATTTAATCCTTACTTCTATGAACATATAGGTGAGATTGATAGGTATGAGCAAGAATAAGTGCTGGGAGGTGGGGATAAGGAGATAAAAGATTCTATCAAGGAGGGCGAAAATGGAAAGAAAGCAAACAGAGTGATGTGAGATGTTAAAATATGCCATCAACAATTGCCTCGAAAACCAGGGCACCACCGCCACATAACTTTGCCCTTGGCCCAAAGATAGTTGGGTGCTTATTCTTTCTTAGTTTTTTAAAGAATGGCAAGGCCTTCCTTTTTAGTTCATCAATGTGCAAGTAAGTCATTGTCTAGGGTTTTCCAGCTGGTCCTCTTAAAAAGGTAGTATTTTTAAGTACTACCACCCATCTGTCCATCACCTATTTTTCTCATTCATTGATTTATTGAGCTATGTATTCATGGGTATTCCTACTATGTGCTAGGCATTATACTAGGGGCTTTGTGTGTATGTGTGTTTTGGTGGGATGAGTGGGTAGACTTTTTCCCTTTTTTGCTTTTAAGTTCAGTTTACTTAGCCCTTTTGGTTAAATTAAAAGTGAAGCCCCTGAATTAAAAATAATCAGACTATCTGGGAAATTAAAAACAACAACAGATGAGCTATTACAAATCTGGTAAACCAATTAGTCAAATATAGAGAGTGAAAAACATGCTTGGAATGATTTTGACTCATATAATTCCCTCAGAATAATTTCTTGAGTGTTTCTAGGCAACAGCAAATTTAATAAGAAACAAGTGGTGGTTTTTTTTCCTCCCTTTTTTTTTTCTTTCTCTTCTCTCTTATGTTGTCATAAGAGAGCAGCTTGTCTATTTCTCCCTGCTATGTGGTATTAGACATGGCTGGTTGGGTCACAGCAGGAAGACAGAAACATTTAGAATGTGATAGTTTTCAGGAAGCATACCTCACCTGTGTTTGATGAACCATTAGTTTCATTAAGGTACAATTAGCCTGCCCGGGTAGATAAGAGCATTAGGTAGAGGTTGAACTTGGATAGAAATCATAATGGGCTAAACTTTGATAAATGATAACCAGCAACAAAAACCATTTAACCTTCATATTTCTACATCACTGTTTTAGGTTCCCTTTTGAAATTGAATCTTGCCTGCTACCTTTTGAGTTAACTGAGTAGCTCGTTGCTTTGCATGATACTGAGCAGAATGCATTCTCTCACATTCCGGCTCCATTTGTGGAGGAATTTTCCTTAAGTTATGTGAGATGCGGCTCCCACTGCTGTAACAGCCCCCTCCTCTGCTCTTCTCGTGGACGTACAGTCACGGAGAAACCCAAGGCATCGCACACACCTTAGCGCCTTTGCGTGAGATGCAGAAGGCAGTCTCTAACTATTGGAGCGCGAATGAAAGTTCCCTGAAAGAAGGCAGAAGGTCAGAAGAGTGCTTTGGAATATTAGAAAAACAATCCTTGCTAGAGAACATTTAATCATAAGTAGCTTATCCTTCTCAAAGGGAATGTGGTGTATTTGCATCATTCTCCTCGGCAGTTAACCTTTCACATTTTATGCTTATGACATTTCTGTCCAGCACCCTGTGTGCTCCAATTAAAGTCAGAGGTCTTTGGAGACAGTTCAAGAAAGTAGACAGTGTCTGGAGAAGAGCTTATGCTAGGCAGTTTGGCAGAGGGACGTCATGGATAACTGTGGGGCCACTGGATGGGAAAGAAAAACTCAGGGTGTGAATGACAATTTGTGGGTCCAGAGCTTCTTGGGGCGTTGTTTTGGGTGCAGGATACTGGGCAGAGGAAATCCATGGAAGTGTCAGGACAGGATTTCTAACCCCGACGATAACCTGGTGCACGTGGATATGTGGATTAAATCAGTGCACCTGTGCCTACAATCAGTAAGTTTATGGTTCAGTGGTCGCAGGAAGAGCAGGGCTCATTTGGGAGGCAAATTGAAACTCTATTTAAGCAAAGTGACTCAGAAGGAGATGTTCAATACAGCTTTCCTCCTGGGAACATTTTCTCCTAAGGTATTAATCGGGACACCAGGCAAAATACTCAGTAATATTGTTCCAAAGATAAAAATGTGGCTCTGGGACAGAAAACCATGGAAACCTACTTATTTTTTGAAATGTTGCCTTTCTTTGGAAGAAAAGAGGACAGGATGAATAAACAGATATGGTTTACTTAAGGGTTATGTGTGAGTCAGGGTACCCTCTGAATATTTTTAATATTTGGGTGAATGACTATATAAAATGATGGGTATAAGAGTGAAATTGTAGCATGGATTAAAAATTAAAAAATGCTACACAAGGGGAGAGTTTACAGAACTTTTGTAGAATTTTTCTGTAGGACCTAAGGCACAATTTTATTTTTATGATTAGGACTTTTAATTAGATTTAAAAATCCTGCCTCTTAACTTTTAGCTATGTGACTTGGGGTAAGTTAGTCTCCATAAATGTCAATTTTTCTCATCTGCTAAGTGTTACCTATCTCAAAGAGTGGTTGTGAGAATTCAATGAAATAATAGTTGGGTGATATTCTCAGTTTACTCAAAGAAGCATAAAGAAGTGAGAGATTTTGTTCAAAAAATAAAAATACCTGAATAATTCAGGCAGGGTCCTTCTTTTAATTATTTTTGACTTTTAATAAGAAATAGCATTTAATATTTTTTGAACACCCACTGTGTGTCAGGCACTCTAGAAGATGCTTTATTCATAGCAGTCCTGTGAAGTGACTATAATTGTCCCTTTATTACAGGCAAGGAAACTGAGGCTGAAAGAGATGAAAGAACGTGGCCAAGCTTAGGTAGGTACTGTGGTCAGCAGAACAGGGATTTGAAGGCCGGAGGCCATGCTCTTTCAGTTCATCTACAAAATCTTGCAATTAGAAGGAATGAAAAGTTCACGGGCGAAGTCTGGCCCTGCTACAGACTCTGAGGTAATAGCAATATTTTTATTTTGATGTTCCCATTAAAGTCTTATCCTCTGGCTGACAGGCCTGGCAGAATGGCAAGTGTCACCCTTGAGCAGGCACCTAAGTGACTATAAATCACATTGAGCGTTTGGGTAACTTCACCTACTTAGGGAACGTGAGTGGCTCTGCCTACTTCAACTTCATCAGTGGGCTTGACTGCTGTTCTGAGCTAACAGGAAGCTGTACTGATTTCACTGGTGATAAAAGCTTCTTAAGCACTGTGGGCAGTTGTTTAGGAGAAAGACTGCATTTAAAAACATGCACCTGATTATTTAGCAGCTTTACAAACATCTGAGAAGAAAATGTTCAGTTGTCAGGTAAAGCTGCTTTGGCAATGTGATTTCTATAATGCTGGGCAGTGGCGGAGGCTGCTTAGTACAGACAAAGCACAGATATTTTTTGCCTTCGTATGTTGCTTCGGAACATTCTGTTCCTTGCCCATTTTTTTTTTTTTTTACCATATAAACATGCCTCTATGGGCCACAAGAATGCAAATTCTTGACTAATTCTTTGCAAACACATCTTTTAAGGAAAATTCCTTAACCAGAGCAGTTTGCTGATTATTAGAGATACTTGTCTGTGTTAGGTGTTTTATTATTTCCAGAGTGTTTACATCTACAGCTGTTTTTTCATTTTTCAGCTGGAGAGCACTGAACCTGCCTTGCTTTGAGACCCAAGCCTACCCATTACGGGCTCTGTGACTTTAATTAAGTCCCTTATCCACTCTCAGCCTAACTCCTCATCTATGAATTGGAGGTGTGGATGCTTTCCTTTTAGATTGCTGCATCAAATGACTTAATGTAAGTGCAAGTGCTTTGTAAGTGCAAGGCCCCATAAAAGTGAACTATTGCTGTTATTATTATTTATATTTGGGACTAAAATCATTTGGTGTTCATAAAGGAGTATTCATGAGTTAACAGCATCCTGAAGATCTAAAATAGAGTTGTAGTGAGATGCCAGAAATTGGGTAATGAACAGACATGTAATTGGCAGTTTACCAAAGAGAGCAAAGGGACAAGGAAGAAGAACCCGAGTGTGATAGAAGCTTTTGGGAGAAAGGAGAGCAAAGAGACAGAACATGCTTCCCAGACTTTCTATAAGAGATAACCCCTTTTCAGTCCACAGAGATTGCTGTGTGCCATCATTTTCTAGGCAGTGTAGGGCAGTCAAATGAGTCAGTCTCTTATCTGCCACTTCCTAGTGGTGTGAATTCCTTAATTCTCTGCAGAAAGTGAAGATAATAATACCTACCCTCTCAAAGGGTTATGAAGATTAAATGAGCCAATATATGTAAAATGCCTGGTGCAAATAAGCCTTATTAAGTACCTCCTCCTCCTCCTCTTCCGTTTAAATTTTTGGTCAGATAGGAGCTCTAACTAGCTAAACCACTATCAGTATTTCTAGAAGCTTATGTGCTTCTCAGAGCATTCAAGCAAGGTCTAAAAGCAATCAGTAGAGTTCTAGTAAATACTCTGGGATTACTCAGAACGTTGCTCAAACTTGTTAATGGAGTTTGAGTGCGTGTAGCCACTTCAATTATCGTTAGGTGCAGAGAAAGCTGTAGGTGTTTGGTATGTGGAAGGACTCTAAAAGAAGGTTTTGAGGGGGAGCAAGTAGGTGTCTGTGCAGCGGGAAAGGTTTCCAGGGATTAAACTCAGGACTCCTTTAGAGATAAGGGTTCTGTGTTGAGGAATGAAGAAAGCAATCATTTGCTAAAGCTGTACTCTGGGGGAGAAGGTCTTACTAAGAGATGCCTTATGGAAAATTATAGAGGAGGTTTCCAAACTGTAAAGCTGATTTATTAGGTTATTTTTAAAGTGCACTTCATATCTTTGAGTAAACAACCGAGAGGTTTAGAAGTGTAAAAATTTCAGTTATATAACCTTTTAAGAATTGTTAATTTCGAAAACATCTAGATAAGGATGAGCAGTCAATGATTTTAGCTATTAAATGTACAAGTACATGCAATTAGGAAAGTAAACTGGAAATCATTTGAAAAAAGGAAGCCTTTTTCAGTTTGTGAATATTAAGCCTAAAATGATGTGTTTGTATAGTGTAGTGAGTACAGACAAAATGTGGTCATTGCACAACTACTGAATACTTTTGTCTTCCAGGTCTTTCCTGGAGTTCTCACTAAAGATAACATATTAAAGTGAGTGAGGTTTTGAAACTTGCCTATATTTCAAAGATGGGGAGACTTTAATTTATTGTCACAATTATACCACAAGAAATTCCATCTTTTTTTCCATGTGTAGGTTAGAAAATGATTCCGACCTTTCCCATACTTGTTTCTTTCATGCCATTTTCTTGTGATGATAATACTAATAATCTCATTTTTTTTTGAGACAGAGTCTGGCCTGTCACCCCAGATAGAGTTCAGTGGTGTCATCATAGCTTACTGCAACCTCAAACTCCTGGGCTCAAGTTATGCTCTTGCCTCAGCCTCCCAAGTATCTGGGACTACAGGCATGTGCCACCATGCCCAGCTAATATTTTCTATGTTTAGTAGACACAGGGTCTCAATTTTGCTCAGGCTGGTCTCAAACTCCTTAGTTCAAGTAATCCTCCTGCCTTGGTCTTCCAAAGAGCTAGAATTGTAGGCATGAGCCACCAGCCCAAGCCATAATCTCATTTTTTTTTTTTTTTTTTTTGGGGAGAAAAAACAATTTTTATTTTTAAATTTCATGATTCAAATTTGTGTTATGTACATTAAGTACTTAATATAAACTTTAAGATACCAATATTTGACTTGGGCGATATTCCTATGAATTTAGTTGGAGAACTACAAAAGCTACTCTGCTTATAAACATCAAAAAAAGTGCCAAATTAGAAAATAGGACATTAATAATCCAAGCTTTTTAACTGATACTCATACTTTTTAAACTTGCGATTAGGTTAAGCTGTTACATTTAGCATTTACCCTTACAGTTGGTAAAACATGTTATCAAAGTATTATGCAAGAAATTACATCTTCTGCATAAAGTAGTCCCCTGGGTTGCACTTATTCTTGACAAAAAACCAATGGTACCACCTTACACTAAGCAGTCTTTGTATCACAGGTTGTAAGAATTGGTGAAACAAAATGAATCTTTAAGGGACCCTTTAATAGTTCATCTTTGGGCTTAAAGAAGGGGGGGAAATAGTCCCATACTGCATTTTACCTCTTAAAAATAAGAAGTGTTTTAGCAGCTTAAGTCTGTTTACTTGTAATATAAAACTTATACTAGGCTTTACTTTGAAATATAGTTTACAACCAATACAATTATACACACTGGCACTTTAGCACAAGGGCAAACTTTAAAAACAAATTATTTTTGGACCTTTAAAATTAGGCCATAGTATAAAAAACAGTCCATGGTCTTATATTCAGCAAATTTATACTAAAATAATTCTATTTTTGTAGGATAAAGGCCAAGAAAACTTCACATATGCTATAAGTTTATTACATGTATTTACATGGCTCTTTCTTCCATAGGTACTTAAAACTTTCACATTATACAACTCCCCACTTAAGCAAGCTTTGCAGGGATGATGAGGCCAGATCACTGTCAGAATAGCTTATGCAGTGCTATAATACAAAAATGTATTTTGAAAGCTATTCAGTGACCATTAAATACTGTTTCTATAAAAAATGGTTTTGGTGCATTTGTTAGCAGACACCTATCCATGCATTAAAAAATAGGGCCATCAGGGTATTTTGTGCCTCGTTCTAGTAAACCCCAAGTACCCTTTCCACATCCACCACTGCACAATTTACTAAAATGCAACTACTAAGAAAAATTCACATTTTCTTTTGGCAGTGCATCAAGTTGTTGGCGTATTACTGGTGTGGCTGTTTCTAGTATACTGAACTTTGAAATGTTCATCTAGTTTTCCATCTCTGCACTTCTTAGCTAGATGCTTATAATCTGATTCACTAACTCAAGTAAATCTACTGAGATCCATGAATGATAAATCTTAATTATTATGTTTCCCCCCAACAAACAATAGAAAAAGTTTATTCCTTTACCATTTCCCCAAATCTAAACTTGAATAGTTTCACTTACAAGATACTCGATTGAGAATACTTATTACCAAATACAATTATTTAGTTACCTTAAGCTGCACTGATACTACTATTACATCACAGTGCACACAACACATAAAGCAAATGAGATGAAATCTAATTATATTTTTTACATTAATTAGTTCTACACAAAAGGATTCCCTAGTGAATCTGTTTCAGACCAATTGACTATCCATAAACCACCTAAGTTTTAAAAATGCTACTTTGTTATTTTATATCTGTACTTTAAGTAAGGTTTTAAGTTGAAATGTCATTATTTCCTTGTCTGAAGGATTAAAGGAAACAGGAACCCAGTGGCTTGGTGGTTTAGGAAGAACACTTGGTGATGGCGGCTCACTAAATTTGGCTCCAGCATAGTTTTGATTAGCTTGAGATTTAAAAAGCAAGCTGGGACTTGATAAGCTAGAGTTCCAGTTTTGATTATTTGGAAAATTTTTGTTCTTCCCCCCATTTTGCATGGCCTGCCATGCAGCTGCTGATGAGTTATAACCATGTCCTCTTTCTTTTTTCTTATGAACAATCTTCATTTGGGAATTCTGATCCTTGGTCTTCTGTCTATTAAGCGGTTGTTGGTTCTTACTAACATTTCTAGACTGAGGGGCTGGAATGTTATACCTCTCTGCGCCACCCATCTTCAGCTTCTTTGTCACCTTTCAGTCTGCTTTTCAGATTGTAGGATTTCCACTACCTGTCCTCTTCCTTGTTGCCAAGCCCAGGATAATAGGTGTTGCTTTCTGAAGGATCCTTTCCTTTGTGTCAATACAGAAGTTTTCATGGGCCGATCTGCTGAGTTCAGCCTAGGAGCTGAGGCCAACATCTGAGTCTCCTCAGCACACAGGTTTGAGAGAAGCCCTAGCGACTTCGAGCTCGGAACTGCGACGGCGACCCCCTCTCGACAGCGAAGCCTCCCTCCCTTTCCAGGGAGAGACGAGGCACGGATCGAACAAAGCCCACGAGCACCGATGCGCTAGTTGCTCACCACCTAGCGTCTCCTGCCCAATCTCCTCCTTCTGCCTCTACTCCATAATCTCATTTTTTATTTGAGCTTTTCAGTTTTTTTTTCATGTCCATCACCTCATTTTAAGCCAAGGTTATTTTATTTTTATTTTTGAGACAGGATCTTACTCTGTTGCCCAGGCAACAGATGATAATACTAATAATCTCATTTTTTTTTTTTTTTTGAGACAGAGTCTGGCCTGTCACCCCAGATAGAGTGCAGTGGTGTCATCATAGCTCACAGCAACCTCAAACTCCTGGGCTCAAGTGATCCTCCTGTCTCAGCCTCCTGAGTAGCTAGGACTACAGGTGTGCATGACCTTGCCCCACTAATTTTTTAAAAACAATTTTGTAGGGACAGGATTTCACTATGTTGCTCAGGCTGGTTTCAAACTCCTGGGCTCAGGTGATCCTCCTGCCTTGGCCTCCCCAAATGCTAGGATTGCAGGTGTGAACCACCACACCTAGCCAAGGTAATTTAAGAATGTTACTTGTTAAAACAGAAGTTTCCTGACTCTGTAATGATTGTGCTTGATGGCCAGGAAAGGACATAGAGAAATGAGGTGAACACATGTGACCAATTCATCAAGGAAGCAGAAGAGGGAAAATGTGGGCAGAGTATCCCAACAGAATCTTCTCTTCCAAAATATCATGGTTGTGACTGGGGAGGGATAGGGAGAGATATGATGGAGGCACAGTATAAAGACACCTGTAGGCCTATCACCTGTCCTAAGGTGAGAGTGGGGGCCATGGCTGTGAAGAAGGACTGCTTTTTGTGTACCTACCACGTGCCAGGTAGGTGCTGGTAGTTTAGCACATTTTTTAAAAAATATGCTCAACAACACTGAAAGATAGGTATTGTTATTACCATTTTGTAGGAAATATGCTCAGAGAGGTATTGGTAAGTCACCAATATGCATTGTAAAAATAAATTCAGTGTTGCTATATGCAAGTGATGTTTATAGTAAAATTTCTACTGTTGCCTTCTGGTGTGTTTCCCTAGTCGTTTTTGGAAATCTAAACGGAAGACCTGATTGTGCCTCTGACACTGAGAATGGCTCTTTTACATACCACGTGAGACAAAGTCAAAATGAAGGTAGTTGTGGAGTGTCAGTGAGGGCCATACCTGAGGATACTTTGTTCTAGAACCTGGATCTGGTGCTGGTCTTGTTGGTTTTGCTTCTTCATCTCTTCTTGTTCTTTTCCACTGCTGATTCCATCTAGAAGCCATTTCTCCCTCAAGGCCTTTTTCTGATGTTAGGAAACATAAAGATATGTTCTTATATCAGTCAACAATCTCCAAAATCTCTTAATGCTTTCAAATCTTATGAATTTCAATAGTGGACATATTGAAGAGGAATTATTTTCTCTCAGTGCCTTGCCTGAATAAATCTGATATTCCCCTTGCCTTCATTGCAACTTTCTTGACCCTCTTCCAAAGTCAGTTTTTATATATGTTAAATCCTATTTATCCCTTGAGGTCTGGTTCAGGCCCCTCCTTCTCTAAGAAGATCCCTGCCCCCTCCCTCCCAGTCCCCTGGCAGCACCATCCTCACTCTCAGAGAACTCTCTTCAAAATCATCCTGTACTGTATGTTTATCACAGTCATATATGGACCTCAGCATGTGATGTCTTTACTGTTATTTGTTTGTTTGATGGATATATATCTTGTATCCTTGACAAAGTCAGAAGCTCCTTGAAGCCACTTTGATATTCACCCTAGTGACAGGATACAATAACTGCTCCCAGAAAATCTTTTGTGGGATTAATTGGAGTGGTAGACAAAACAAAATTTGCTATTACATCTCAAATTAATTCAATGTTAGTCTTAGGCTGTGTGGTAGATATTTATTGTTTTTCCCACTCAGCACTGCTTCTTTCCTCTGGGAATCTCCCTGTAAGTTTAGCTCCCTAACCGTTCCAATAATATATGATGCATTAAATTCATTGATCTGTCTAAATATTGAGTTGAATATTTGTCAACTTTAACAACACAGAAAAAGAAATATATCTTATCATATGGAAAAAAAATCCTCTTGAATTTGCATAAAAAAATTAAACTCTTGAACCTGAGCCAAAGAAGATTTAAAAGAAGTGAAAGAGACCTGCAAATTTTGGAGGCTCTTTATTCTGCATATAGTCTATGTCTCAAGTAGAAACTGTCAGATATATAGTTATATTATTTTCAAGGAGCTTGTTTCTCCCCTTCTTCTGGAAGAAAAGGGCTGCCATTATGTATCTAATCTGCTTCTAAATTATTTGTTCAGTTTTATTCATTGTTAATTATTCATTGGGGATTCACTACGTCTAAAATGGTGAGGAGAGAATGGAAACTTTTATTTTGGGGTTCTTCTTTCTCTTACATTACAGTTAAAATGAGAGCAAGTAAGAAGAATTTTGTTTCTTTTTTTTTTTTTTTTTTTGAGACAGAGTCTCGCTTTGTTGCCCAGGCTAGAGTGAGTGCCGTGGCGTCAGCCTAGCTCACAGCAACCTCAAACTCCTGGGCTCGAGTGATCCTACTGCCTCAGCCTCCCGGGTAGCTGGGACTACAGGCATGCACCACCATGCCCGGCTAATTTTTTTTTTTTTATATATATATCAGTTGGCCAATTAATTTCTTTCTATTTATAGTAGAGACGGGGTCTCACTCTTGCTCAGGCTGGTTTCGAACTCCTGACCTTGAGCAATCCGCCCGCCTCGGCCTCCCAAGAGCTAGGATTACAGGCGTGAGCCACAGCGCCCGGCCTTTGTTTCTTTTTTTAAAGGATGCTAGAATTAATACCACTGGGACACAAATATCTCTGAATTAAAAAATGTTTTTAATTAACCTTGGTTATACTAGATAATTACCAAAGCATGGTTATTTTAACTAAGGCAATGACTTTCAAACCACTTTTTTAAATAAAATAATATTACACTGAGTACAAATAAATATTGTATGGAACTAAGTTTGGACTACTCTAGTTGAAGCAGTGAGAGGGCCTGGAAACTTATGGATGTACAGGACATGATTTGAAAACCACTAGATTAAGTGAATAACGACTTGACCCCGGATCATCATATTTGTGTTGGCCTTTTTATAGTCTTATGCAATTGCAGGTGTACAACACGTACCATGAGAGCAGTTGGTATTACTTTACTCCATGGCCAGAGATTCTTCACCCTGGTGTTATCTTAATCATTTATTATAGCTGTTTGAAAAAATGTTTTCTCACGTACTCAGTAAATATTATTCATGTAGATTGAGATTTAGTTCCTGAGGTCAAAGATGCCAAGAAAATCTGAATATATCTGCATTTTAAGAATTTATTTTGACTTTATTTCTATTTGATGGGATATGAAGATAGCTAATCCATAGTCAAGAAAACAGATGACACCTATCAAAGTTAAGTTACAGTCATTACAAACCACCTATAAGGATAGTTCTGGTGAACTGCACACATATATTCATAAGAAATACTCAGATGGGATGGTCTTATCATGCTGAGTTGTAGAACTATTGTTGTGACATGATTAGGTTAACTTGAGGCTACTTTCTTGGTTCTTAGTCTGGTTAGGAATAAGAGCAATTTTAATTCTACTCTTATAAAATTTTGTTCATACTTCATAAATTGTCATTTAGCCCTGGTGGAGAATGCTTTCAACTTAAATATAAATTATACAGTTTGGATATGCAGTCAAAATGATCTGATATGATCACATATTATTATAATCAAAGCAGCTGTTTTGCTTTCATGTCACAGTTTTGACTTATGCTATAGTATATGAAGCTAATGAATATAATAAAATATATTTCACAATGACATTCAGAATCAAAAGCCATATGAACTAAATGAAAGTAAAAGTGACTTGCAGGCGATAGAAGATCTTTTGGTAGTTTTTTTAGGGAAAGGTTTTCCTGAAGCACTTCCATATTCTACCAAGCAGTTATAGTAGACTTTAGGAATAAATTAGTGTTTCATACCATGAATTGAATGGACTTATAGAAAAGTAAATTTTCTAGCTTGAGTGTGGGTGGCATGAGATTGCGATCACATTGCTAGTTAAGAAAATCCATAGTGTACAAATCTCAGAATTGTCTGAATATCAGAATATTAACAGTGCCCCTGGAAGTTCCCTTGCTAGCACCTCGTGTATGATGCCAGGCTCAGGAGCCAAAGCACATCAGAGTGAGTTACTACAACTATTTTGAAATGTGTGTGTATGCTGATGTAGGAGGAACACTTTGTAAATGTTTCAACTCATGTTGTTTAACAAGCGTCAGTGAAGTCTAACAAAAATGTTTGTAGGCCGGGTGTGGTGGCTCATGCCTGTAATCCTAGCACTCTGGGGGGCCAAGGTGGGCAGATTGCTCGAGGTCAGGAGTTCGAAACCAGCCTGAGCAAGAGCGAGACCCCGTCTCTACTATAAATAGAAAGAAATTAATTGGCCAACTAATATATATAGAAAAAATTAGCTGGGCATGGTGGTGCATGCCTGTAGTGCCAGCTACTCGGGAGGCTGAAGCAGAAGGATCACTTGAGCTAGGCTGACGCCACGGCACTCACTCTAGCCTGGGCAACAAAGTGAGACTCTGTCTCAAAAAAAAAAAAAGAAAATGTTTCCAACTGGGGACATGGTCAGGACAGTCATGGGAAGCAGGATGAATGGGTGGAGAAGAAACTTAGAGACAGGCTGGTAACTGTAGAGGCCAACAGAGTTTTCTTGACTTGGGAAACATGTTGTAGAATTGATTTTTAAAATACTTTTGCACATTTTTTAATCTCATTTTGGAATTATGCCTACTTTCTGTTTGATATAGCCAACTACTTTCTGAAAACTTGGAAGAATGTTCTCTATTGAAACAGCTACTCTGTGTTCCCTTTGCAGTTTCTGTGTCCCATACACTGTTCATCACAGAATAGATGTCATGAGTTCATGTGTCAGTTATCATTTTAAGGGCAGGCTAAGTTGTATTTTATACTCTTCATGTCCCACATAATAGGTGCTTCATAAATGTTTGTTGACTGAAAGGCCCTATTTACATCCATGTAAATTCTACTTATCAGACTCAGCTTAAATCCCACACCTTTAATAAAACCTTCTTTGGTCATCCCAGATTAAAGAATCAATGCTTATACTCTAATTTAAATTAAAAAACACCCATCATTTAATACCAAATTTCCCAAATTGAGGAAAAGTGTCATTTCCTTCTCCTCCCACTCCACACCACGCCCACCACTTTTGGCCAGTGCACACCTTGGGAAAGTGGACAGCACCTTCGTGCAAAGAAAATGAAAACCTCTTGCCCCAGGTGGGAGCAGCCCTGGGACAGAATACATTAGAATGTGGGCAGAATTTTAGCACCCCTATTTCAGCTAACTTTGTGCAGTACACGATCTGCGCAACTGTGTACAGCAGTCCAAAAATGATAAATGTTTTGATTGGATTGGATTAAAGGAGGTCTCCTGGGTTCCAGAAAACAAATCCACAGAAAAGATTGTGTATTACTCCCTGGACTGGCAAGTTCCAAAATGAAGTGCCACCTCAGAAACGGAGCTGTCAGTTAGTCAGGCTTTTCCTATGTGAAAGTTACTTTCTAGAATGAACTGGGTGGATATTTAAACCTTTTCTTCTATTGTGAGCTCTACTGTTCTTTGGCTATCTGAAAAGTTGTTCTAGATTTGACTGTTGACTTCTTTTGAATTATACTGAATAACTTGGTAAAATTTGTTTTTATCTCATTGATTTTCTGGGAGTACACAAGGCATTTCTTGAGTATGTCTACTACTCATGTAAATTTGATGTGACGTTTTGTAAGGACAGCAGACTAACGATGCCTTGAAATTATCCATCAAACATCGGAAATGTCAACTTGTATACTAGCAAAGAAGCAAACAGAGTCCAGAAACTGAGGCTAATTGGAATCTTAAATTATGTTTGTTTCCAGAGGTGATCACTTGTTCCATTAGAAAAATGGATTTAGTTGAATTTGGCAAGTTTAACTTAAGTTTGTGGAACCTATGAGTGTACAGCATTGTTTCATTAAGGGGATTCATTATATCTATTGATAGCAGCCCTGCCAGATAAGTACAGTTTCCTGCTTGGGCCTGTTCACAAGGAGCTCCTGTTTGTCATTTGCTTGCATCCTGTCACTAAGCTACGTAATAAAATGTTGAAACTCAATGTGCTTTAATTACACAATGACCACACCCAATGGAAGATGTAAAGTCTGATTTTAAAAATGGAAGTTTATTTCTGGTTATGATCTCATGTTCTGTCAAAACAAAATAAAATAAAATCCCAAACTATACTTGAACAACATTGGATTCATAGCATTGGGCTTTTAAATGCAAGCATCTTTGACCAGGCCAGACACTGTCTGTTCTGAACCCCCGGGGAATGGCTGGCCTTTCATTGATTTCAAAAGGCACTTCCTAGCTGGATCCACTCCCTAAGGATGTTAAGCAAGCCCGCAAGCAGGGCCAATTCTCAAGGCTGAATTCTCAAGGTTACCTAAGAAAATTAGGAAATTCAGTAATAAAGGGTAAAAGTAATAAAACTATGTTTTCAACTTTCCACATGTTTGCCAGAAGATATTAGTCTTATATGCAAATGAGACTTCTTGGCCTCATTAGCTTCTTGGCCTTCCCTATGGTTATTAGAGTGCTAGTAAAACTATGTTGGGTTTTTTTCCCTAAAATATCTTCACTATTCAAATTTCAGTGCCATTAGGATATTTGAATACAAAATAATTGAAATGAAATTAAAGTCATAAGTTACCTTCAAATGCTGGTGCTTTAGTTTCTCTTCCTCTATTTTCAGACGTTTCTGTGATATTTCTTCCTGTATTTTTCTTTTATCCTGAAATGAAAAAGTTCCAACATATTTTATTTTTTAAATTTGCTTAAATGTGTTTCTTTGCGGTTGTTGTCATTATCTGAATGGCTGGCCAGCAATATGCTCTTGGCATTGATAAGAAGCTGCTTCAGAAACTCATATTTTAAAGCAAAGGAGTGCAAAGTGAAACAGTCAAAGCATTTTCCTTATGGGAAACAAAAGGTGCTTTTTCAAAGAAGACTTACAAATATTTTAGTGTCTTTCCTTCCTCACTCCTCTTTTCTTTCTTTCTTGTTAGTCTAGCAAGATTGACCTACTGAGTGATGCAATAGAAAAAGTGAATTTTAAGGAGGGAGTTTTGAAATAGGCATGAGGAAACATTGTGAGAAGAGAGACTATTCCGAGCACAAGGCTGAAGAAGTTTCTGGGTGAAAGACGTGCTTCATGTGGAAAAACAGGATAGCCTGTGGATCATTAGAAAACTAAGGAAGCTAGAAAGTAGGACTGTTTCCTCCTTGTATAACTTGCTGTGGGAAGATAGAGAAAAAGAATTCAGATAATATTTCTTAGCACTAGCAGGGCTTTTAGCTGAAGTAAAAAAAATTCACATGGAGATATGATGTTTTTTACAAAGTTTACATTACCTCAAAAAACTCAGAAAGCATAGGTATTAATACACAGAGGTTGTACTTTTTAGAAAATATGGCAAATATACTAAGTAGACAGTCTGGGTTTGATTTCTGGCTCCTCCATTTACTAGCTCTGTGTCCCTGGACAAATCCTTAACTTTTCTGTGCCCCAATGACCTCATTTGTAAAATGGGGATACTAAGAGTACCCATGTCACAAAATATGAGCTAATAAATGTAACTATATATTAGATGAACTATATATTAAATGAACTAATATATGTAACAGTTCCTAGAACAGTGCTTGACACATAGTGTTCTAGAAGTATTTAATGAAATTAAATAAATAAACACATGACTTTTTAATTGCACAGAAAGCAACATGTTAATTCTGACAATGCTTTCATTGAGATGTTTTAGAGATTCTCTGTCTGGAATTGTTTGAGACATTTCATTGGCCATGAAAAAAGGTCTTTCTTTCCTCATTTTTGATCAGAGGTGACATTCTCCTCCATCTTTTTTATAAGTGTTGGTTTTAAATCTGCTTTTAAAATTGAAAACTCCCAAAGGATAAAATTTTGTTGCCAATGAAGATATCCAAAAGAATTTGAAGCAGGCTCAGGAGGTAATTTGGAAGAAAGAGTTCCAAAACTATTTGGCAGCATTACTGAAATAAGTACATGACTTCCTGATGTGACTACTTTGAAGATAAAAATTATTTGTTGATATATAAGTTCAGGTACATTTGTTGAAGAAAAACAATATGCTGTTCTCCCAACTTTGTCATATTTCTCCTTATATATAAGAAGAATATTTGCCTTCATCAGCATTACTTTTTAAATTTCATAAACAGTTATTTTTTGTTTTTGGAAAAAATAGGTAGGCAGCAAGCATGGGTCTTCAAAATCACTTCTTTCTTTGGATGAAATTGGATTATTAGTAAAAATAACTCTGAAAACCTCTGTGAGTCAATTCTCCACTATATCTAGAGGCTGTTATTGAGAAGATATTAGTTATATTTTAAATTTAATGTGCCAACATTTTGGTAAATATTTTATAGGCACTACTTCACTTAATATTCGTAATGACAAAGAAATACTATAATAATTTTCATTTCACAAAAGAGGAAATAAAAGTTTAGGGGAGAGTAACTCATCCAAGTTCTCATAACTAGTAAGTGACAAAGCCAGGATTTGAACCGAGGCAGTTTGAGGGCAGCTGCCATATTCTTGGCCAATTCACTGTACCATTTCCTTGAGTGGGCATTTAGTCAAGCGAGTCACAATTTCCCTCGTTGTCCTCTCCATCATGAAGTACTGTGGCCCGGAGGCAGCGCTAGGACAGCAGGCAGCAAGTGGGACCTCTTACTAGAAGGGAGCACCTTTCTAGTTCCCTAGATGCTGGTGCTGGACCTGTCCCTCCATGAGTAGCCCATAGAGAAGAGCACACCGTGTGTGGTGGACAGGGATTGCTGAACCCAGCGATGCCTCCCACCCCTGTTGATTGCCAGTTTGGGCTGGTTTCATCTTGGGGTTAGTAATCAGTTAATTGAAGCTGTGCATAGAGGCAGGGCATCTGAAGTGTTTTGGCAACACCAGGCTCATACAAGGGTTGCTATGGAATACCAATGTTTTGTCACTCAGAGGTAATGTGATGCCTCTCTTGTATCAGTCTAGGTAGGTAGGAAGGTAATTTTCTAATGTTATAGCCATGATCCTATTTTAAGATAGGAGTAATTTTTTTCTCATAAGATAGCCATCAGCAGTAAGTTATTATCCTTTTGCCAAATTTTACTGAAAATTAGTATGACAATACTTTAGTTTTAGTATGGTGGGATAAACTATAGGTCAACCTTAAGTTGTGTATCTACCTCTATTGCTAGTGTACCAAAAGTTATCATGGTCAGCCAATTCCTTCCCACATCATCATGCAATAAATAGATGTGAAATGCCATCTACTTCCTAAAATTTCCCCAGAAGCTGACGCACCTCTATAGATAGCTGTTGTAACCTGGCAATTCAGACATTAATGGTTACAATGTAACCATTATGGTTATTAATGTAATCATTATGAATAAATTATATTTTTATTTACTTCTCAATGTTTAATTACCTACACTTTTTGTTCAATGAACATTTGCCTAGATTTTTAGCTGTCTTAGCCTATTTTAGTAAGTGACATTCACAAATTCCAATTCTGTAAAAGGCTATCTCTTAATTATTTTGAAATTAATGTATTTATCCTATGCAACTACAAAGTTATTATGACTACCTATGATCCAGTGATATTACCGCAATCACATACTTGATACAAATAAGCACAATACTTAAGAGTGTAAGTATTTTAGAGACATTATTGATTAATTGTCAGCTAATATTCTAATATGCCTGATTCTGTCAAAGGCAGGATTGATCCTGAGTTGTATAATTATTAATTCATCCAATACTTAAGTACTTCAGTACAAATGTTATATTCCAGGTGACATTAGGAGTTGTGCAGTTGTGCAGTTATTCAAAAGTAGATGTTTTCCTTAAGGAGTTTATATCTCATAAAGTCATTTGTGTAAGTAACTATAGTCTAAGACATAATGTTATTATATGAAATAACTTTAGTAGTAATACATGTTATTACTAAGGCACAAGTAAGGTACTGTTAGGGTTGAGGGGAGATAGGGAAAGGTTGCTTTCATAAAAGCTGATGTCGTTAGGAGAGGCATTGAAGTAGCATCTGAATTGGGTAGTTCCTAGGGGGCCTGGGGAGTGGAGAGAAATGACATTTAAGTCTAAGGCTCTATGTGAGCAAAGGCCTGCAACTGGAACATTGGGAAATTCTTTGGAACAGCAAGCCTGGAATCTAAGTTACTGTATAGGGAAAGTAAGAATAATTGGATGAAAATAGATTCTCAATTAAGAAGATTGAATGGCATGACAAGGGGTTTGGAGTTAATGTATTGAGGTAAGGAACAATATCAGGGGAGGAGAATGGTAGAGCTAAAACCATGTTTTAAAATATAGCCTTACTGTGTAGTAAATATTGAAGGGGGAGGACTTGAAGGGGCTAATCAGTTGGGCCACTGCACAACTCATAGATAAGGCCCCAAGAACCTGAACAAGAAGGAGCAGAAGGTGTGGGTGTCAGAGATATTAAGGAGTTAGAATGGCAGGACGTGTAACCAATGACACGTGGATGCAGGAGAGAGAGGTCCGTTGAAATGCTTTTCTGCCTATGTAACTGACAGGAGAGAAGAATCACGCGTAGAAATAGGAAATTCAGGGGAAGGAAGAAAGAGTTTGGGAGGAGAAATGATGGATTCACACCAAGTTTGATGTGCCCCTGGGACAAGTAGGTGGCATTATCTGGTAGGCACTTGGAATGCTGGATGGAGAGAAGAAAATCAGAGCAGGAAATAAAGATGTGGGCATTGTGGAAGGGATGTATGAGAGCACATGGGGAGATGTTTCTATGAAAGGGAAAGGAGAGCTAAAGACAGATCCTCCATGAAGCACTTCCATTTACGTGGCATAGGAGGAGGGGCACCCACATGGAAGTTTATTTTGGGGTCAGTTACATATTATTTATAATAGAGCTTGATACCTGGGCCACATAACTGAAAGGAGCATGTGTCATTTCAAATAAACAGATCATGAGAAGCAACAAGACAGAACAGTCACTGCGTGACTGTTACCACAGGTTTTAAGAGATTTAGTGATCCTGTGGTCCAAATACTTCATTTTGCATGTAAGAGTTTGAAACCTCAAGAGGTTAAGTGACCTGCTTAGTAAGGTATGTAGAAGCAGAGCCAAGACTAGTGAGCAGATCTTCTTACTTCTCAGTCCTGGGCTCTTTTTACTTTTCCTTACTGTCTCCACCCAAAAGAAGAAGAAGAAGAAGAAGGAGAAGGAGAAGGAGAAGGAGAAGAAGAAAAAAAAGGAAAAATATAAAGGGAAAAAGCATGGTCATGGTTGTGGGCATTTAGACAAGGATAAAAGTAAATAAAAATAGAAGCCATCATACTTCCTGACCAGAAAGAGGGGATAAGTGTTTTCCTACATCAGCTGAAATAGTTGGAAGAGGCAAGTTAGAAGCAATCATGAGCAAATTCTATTAGTCAAATGTTTTCTGACTCATTCTGCTAAAAGCTGAGCATCTTATAACTTCATGACTAGCTTTGCTGATATCTTCAATGCTTAGGGTCTGAAGAGAACAATAGTAGAAGCTGCTTATTTGAATTAAATACTACCAACAATGCAGAGCTGGCTAGTGGTGTGCAAATAATGGTAACCTTGGAAGAAAGGGATGTTCCCCATCAGAATATCAATAACATTGTTCACAAAAATATAAAATATAATCCTAAAATTCATATGGAACCACAAAAGACCCAGAATAGCCAAAACCATTCTGAGCAAAAAGAACAAAACTAGAGGAATGACATTCCCTGACTTCAAATTATAGTACAAACCTATAGTAACCAAAATAGCATTGCACTGGCATAAAAACAGACACAGAGACCAATGGAAGAAAGAGAACCCATAAATAAATTCATACATCAATTTATCTTTGACAAAGGTGCCAAGAACATACAGTGGGAAAAGGACAATCTCTTTAATAAATAGTGCTGGGAAAACTGGATATTCTTGTGCAAAAGAATGAAATTAGACCCTTATCTCTTACCACATACAAAAATCAAATCAAAATGGATTAAAGACTTAAATCTAAGACCTGAAACTGTGAAATTAAGAAAACATTGGGAAAATGCTTCAGGACATTTGTCTGGACAATGATTTCTTGAGTAATACCCCCAAAACATAGGCAACCAAAGCAAAATTGGACAAATAGGATCACATCAAACTTACAAGCTTCTGTACAGCAAAGGAAACAATCAACAAAGGGAAGAGACAATCCACAGAATGGGAGAAAATATTTGCAAACTACCCATCTGACAAGGGATTAATAACTCGAATATATAAGGAGCTCCAACAACTCAATAGGAAAAAAATCAAATAATTTGATTAAAAAATGGGCAAAAGATCTGAACATTTCCCCAAAGAAGACATACAAATGGCCAACAGGTATATGCAAAAATACTCAACATCATTAATCATCAGAGATATGGAAATCAAAACTACAATGAGATATCATCTCACCCCAGTTAAAATGACTTTTATAAAAAAGACAGACAATAATGAATGCTGGTGAGGATGTGGAGAGAGGGGAACACTCGTATGCTTTTGGTAGGAATATAAATTAGTGCAACCGCTATGAAGAACAGTATGAAGATTCCTCAAAAAACTAAAAACAGAACTACCATATGACCCAGCAATGCCACTGCTGGGTATATACACAACGGATGAGAATTCTGAATATCAGAAAGCTATTTGTATGCCCATGTTTATTGTAGCACTATTAACAATAGCCAAGATTTGGAATCAACCTAAGTGTTTATCAACAGATGAATGGATAAAGGAATTATGGTACATATATGCAATGAAATATTATACAGCCATAAAAAGAATGAAATCCTGCCATTTGCAACAGCATGAATGGAACTGGAGAACATTATGTTAAGTGAAATAAGCCAGGCATGGAAAGAAAAATCTCACATGTTCTCACTCATATGTGGGAGCTAAATATTAAAACAATTAATCTCATATAGACAGAGAGTAGAAAATGATAGTTACTAGGGGGTGAGAAGGGTAGCAGGGATGGGGGGAATAAAGTGGCGATGATTAGTAGGTACAAAAATATAGTTATATAATTAGACAGAATGAACAATATTTTATAGCACAACAAAGTGGCTACAGTCACTGATAAGTTATGGTATACTTGAAAATAACTAAAAGTGTGGAATTGGAATGTTCCTAACACAAAGAAATGATAAATGCTAGAGGTGATGAGGTGATGGATACCCCAATCACCCTGATTTGATTAATGTACATTTTATGCCTGTATCAGAACATCACATGTAACACTTTGTATAAATATATAAAACTACTATGTATCCGTAAGTACAAACAAAAGATTTTTTAAAAAAGAAGAAGGAAAGGAATGTGCTAACAATATTTCTAGAGACGAATCCTGGGCATAGATAGACGTTCATTAGATTTCAATGAAAGTAGATTTTGAGAATTCTTTAAAAAATTCTTGAAAATGGAGGAAACATTTTAAGAGGGAAGAGAGATCATAAAGAACAGGCAATTTACAAATGGAAACATGGACACAGTTAAAAATGATCTCAAGTAAGAAGGAAAGAGAGCTACTATAAAAGAACCAAACCAAATAGTTAAATAGCTTAATATCATTGAGAGCTTCCCAATGAGTTTGTGCAGCTGAGAATACAGATAAGAGGGTGGCACCTGTTTGTGATAATGTAAATAAGGCACAAATCCAGGATGATGTGAAGATGCGAAGCTCATGAAAAACACTGAGGGCACAAAAAGCCTGTGTGTCTGTGTGTGTATGTGTGTGTGTGTGTGTGTGTGTGTGTGTGTGCGTGTGTGTGTGTTATGCTGAGAGCAAAAAGATAAAGGCAATAAGACTACTGCTGAGCTACACAGTGTAATATTAAAATGACAGTGAGAAATGCAACTATTCCACTCCTACTTTACTTTCATATTTTTGATTAAGGAGAATAATCTTGATCCTGAAAGGGTAGAACAAAAATGCTTAAAGGGAAATTGAAGCCCAAGAGGAAACAGAACAGCAAAGAGAGAGCTACTGTAGTCTTTTGTCTCTGACGAGTTTCATTTCAGGAAGTAGAAAAATTTATAGACCTGACAGGAAAATATTGTTAAGTAATCTCCTTGGAATCTTGGATGAGGTGAAAAGATACCAGAAAACTGAAAATGGAAAATGCTCCAAATTTTGAAGAGGGAAAAGGGGGAATTATGAATATTTAAAGACTGGTGAGTTCTTAGCAAAGTTGTAGAATGCATAATATTTATTAATAGACAAGGAATATGGAATTTAGAAAAGAAATGTCTAGGCGGAAGCATTCAATTATTAAAAACAAATTATTTAAAACTCACATTATTTCTTGTTGCTTAATTATTTCAAGATCTGTAGATGTTGAAGATTATTAGGATTATAATAATAGCTAACATTTACTGAGATTTTTTTATGTGTTAGGAACTACTTAAAGTATATAAATGTTTCAAGTTACTTAATCTTCTCTAAATCTCTGTGAGGTGTGGATCATGTTTATTTCCATTATGTAGGTGAAGAAACCAAGGAACGCAGATATCTAGATCATGGCAATGCAGTATGTCTTGGTTTCACCATAGCTTTTGACTGTTTTTACTTTATTCTTGTGGAAATTTGTGGAACATGAACAGAAAGGAATATTTATTTGAAGGTGACTATCTTAAAATTTTTTTGAACCAATGCCCTGTAGGAAGATAAATAGAAAACGAAAATTAAACCCAACAAACAAATACACATAGACATATTGTGGTAAACTTATTTATGTATTTATTTATTTAGAGACAAGGTCTTCCTCTGTCACTCAGGCTGTAGTGCCATGGTGCCATCATAGGTTACTGTAACCTCAAACTCCTGGGCTTAAGTGATCCCTACTGCCTTAGCTTCCCAAGTGGCTAGGACTACAGATGTGTACCACCATACCTGGCTAATTTTTAAAATATTTTTGTAGAGGGATCTCTCTATGTTGCCCAGGCTGGTATTGAACTCCTGGCCTCAAGAGATCTTCCTGCCTCGGCCTCCCAAAGTGCTGGGATTATTAGTGTGAGCCACCACACCTGGCCTGTGGTAACCTTCTGAATCAGTATTTCTAGGATGAATTTGGGGTGGGCTTGAAGTTTTATGTTAAAAACTGCTTCTGGTGATTTTAATGACTAGCCAGATTTGGAAAGCAATGCAATAAAAGACGACCAAATCAAGATTTGAAAACAACTTGGCTGGGGCTGGGTGTGGTGGCTCATGCCTATAATCCTAGCGCTCTGGGTGGCAGGAGGATAGCTTGAGGTCAGGAGTTTGAGACCAGCCTAAGCAAGAGCAAGACCCTGTCTCTCTAAAAAAAAAAAAATTATGAAAAAAACCCCAAACAAAACATCTTGGCTGATAGGGGTGATGGACCCTAATTAATGATTAATTTTATTATTAATAAGTATAAACTATAAAACTTTATAGGATATGTTAATTGTAGAATATTTGGAAAATTCAGATAATTTTAAAGAAAAATATGAAAATCACCCAGAATTCTATTACTTTAGAAATAACTACTAGCAACAATTTGGTGCATTTTATTCCAGGCTTTTGTCAATACACCCAAACCACAGATATACATGCTTATACAAACACATGTGCACAAACCAAAGAGGCCCATACATACAGTTTTGTGTTCCATTTTTTGTATTTATTATGTCATGAGCATTTCCCTTGTAAATTTTATTAAAAATAAAAAATTAAATTTTATTCAAAATATTGTTTGTTATTAAACAAACCCCTCTTTACTAGTTTTTAGGTTGTTTTGAATCTTTTGCTATTACAAGTGATTTTGTGATGAAGCTTTTTGTATTTAAATTTTAGGCCATTTTTCTCTCATTATTTCATTTGGATAGGTTTCTAGAAGTTAGTTACCAACTCAAAGGGTGTGGATGTTTTAAAAATTGTTGATACAGATTGCTAAAACACTTAAATGAAAAGTTGTTGCTTTAACATATATTTTCACAAAACAGTGTCCATCATCTTTCTCTTACTAATTATAAATATTACAAGTAAAAAATTCTTTAGCAATTTAAATAGAATAAAATAGTATATTTTAATGGGATTTATGATATTAACATGGTTAAATATTATTCATAATTTTCTTGGCTATTTGTATTAATTTTTTTTACATTGCCTATTTGTAACGTCAACTCATTTTTCTGTAAAGCCTATCAATTATTTACTTAACAATTTGTAAGAGCTCTTTAAATTAGATATTGTAACTTTTTGTTTACCAATTAGATGTAAATGATTTTGCTTATTAATATTTGGCTTTAAGTTGTATTTATGGTGTCTTTAGAAGTACTGAAAACTTTTTGCTATTGCTCGGATGTCTTTTATATATTATTTGTCATCTGAGATCCAGTAATTATTAATACATATTTTCTTCCAGATCTCTAAAGTTTAAAAAACCTCTATAATCCAACTGAATTTATTTTGATTTATGGTAGATGCTGAAGATCTAATTGTTTTTCTAAAATTTTAAGTAGTTATCTGAAATTTTATTAACGAATTCTTTCCTATTGATTTAGGATATAACTTTTGTTATTTATCATGTTTTAAAATATAAGTTATGGTCTTGTTCCAGGTTATCTCTATAGTTTTTCTAATTATTGATTTTGGAACCAGTACTACACAGTTTAGATCATACACCAATAGGTAAATTAACATTTTATTGGACAAGTTTTTGTTTATTGCTTTTATCAAAAATGTCTTGATTAATAGCAGTAACTTATTTTTCTAGTTGGACCTTGGAATTTTTTTGTTAAATTCCAATAGAAACAAAATTGAAAACTTCATTAATTCTTTATTCCTCCTCATACTTCGCCAAGTTGAAGAAACCAACCAACCAACCAACCAAAAAAACAAAAAAAACTATACACCTTGATGGAATTTAATAAATTACTCTTAATAATAATGATCATTATCCAGAGATAGAGATTGATAATATTATATAAGATTTGTATCCGCATGATTTATTATAGTTCATATAAAATTGAGATTAATTTTACATTTAGTAATATGAGATGTTTCTTTTAATATATGATGAATATAATGATATCCCATGTCATTAAATATTCTTCTAAATTATTTCTAATGGCTCGGTATTATTCCAACACACACACACACACACACACACACACACACACACACACACACACAATCTGTTAAGCTAAACTCTAATTTTGACCATTGAGTATGTTTCCACTATTGTACTATGAGAAATGACTGTTATATTATGAACATCTTAGGATGTCCATCTTTGTGTGTATCTCTTATTTTTTTAGTATATGTTTCTTGTAATGAAATTCTAGGCCAAAGTATAAAATAGTTTTGAGTGTTTTTATACCAGTTGCCAAGTTGTCCTGTATTAGCAATTTCATGCTTTCACTAGCAGTGAATGAGAATGCCTTCTTAGAGATTGTGATTGGAATTGAATTAAACTTAAATTTGGGAGTATATGATAGATGTTCTGTTTTCAAACTGCACATTCAGGAATGGTATGCATCTTCAGTCACATATAGTATGCGACTTAGTAAAGTTTAATTATATAAATCCTGCAAATTTGCTTAGTGGTATAAAAACCATTTCTTCATATAAACCCAGAACATTTCCTTATTAGAATTATTTTTAGGTTTTAATTTTTTTTACCTTGTAGTTATTAGCAATGAGATATTTCCACATTATATTTTATTGATAATTATTATTGTTCAGAAAGCTATTGATTTTTGTATATTCATTATATATCTGACTTCTTTACTGAACTTTTATAAATTAATTATTATTCTAAACTTTAGAGACCCTGAAGATGAGAACTAGAGAGCTTATTCATTTCCTCAAGTCATATGGTTGGGTCTAATGGTGGATCTTTTGTTGAACCTAATTTTATAACTCCAAGGATGATGCTTTTTATACCACATCTTACTACCTCCCAAATACATTAGTAGAAATATAATTCCCCAAATAAGGGACATTATAAAACCAAGGGCTCTGTGGTAGTCAGAGTTCTGTTCAACTTTCAGCACCAACCTATAACAGTGACACTGACATTTTGGAGAGTGTCCAGAATGAGTCTGTGCTATGAGGAATGATTGAAATCCAGAAAATGAAGCTGTGTAGCTTCACGGGCTAGAGTCATGATGACTGGGTGGAAATTAAAGGCAACCAGATTCCAGAACAGTATGTCAGAGCTCTTAACCCAGAAGGCTGTTCTCAAATGGGTTAGAGTGTTTTTGGGGGTATTAATCCACCTGATATTAAAAATGCTCAAGGAGAAGCTGGGTGAGCTGCTCTTGAACATGGTATAAAGAGGGTGGGAATGTGACAAAGAGATCTCTAAGTTTTCTCCTGGTCTTATGATATGTCTGCACCTAGATTTGGAATGTCCTAGTTTTTAAGTTAGCCATGGAAATTGGGCATGTTTATCACTACTATTAAATACTTACGGGGTGAATTGAAAAGCACAAATTTTCTAAACCTCATTTTATTCAGGAACTTTAATTTCTTTCCCAACCTTACAACACATTCTAGCAGATCTCTAAATGGGATCCAGCCTGTGTTCTTCTCTTTTATTCCTTTGTCTATCCTTTCTTGTTTGTTCTAATGAATAGTGACAAAACAAAACAAAGCAAGGATAAACAACAAACACAAAACAAGTCCCTGAATAATCAAGGGGTCATGGTAAACTTGGCCAGGTCTTCAGTGAAACGAAATCTGTTAGCAAGCCAGATAATCATTAGCTTTTCCCCCTTCTCAGCATGATTGTAATTGCTCATTCATTCATTCATTCACTCAGGGTAGTTATGTTTTGTTTTGTTTTGTTTTGGGTGCTCCAGCTAGTAGTGAGCTCACTGTTGGGTGAACTGTGAAAGATGCAAAGACGTCTTTGCCTTAAGAAGTCTTAGCGGGAGGGAAGAGACTGTGCAATGTCAGAGGAATGGTGAGGCGGTAACAAAGGAATATCCTGGCATATTGGATGCTTTGAAAAATGGCTTTGGTTCCATTCCAGCTCTCTTAAAAGAATGACAAATGCTTCTGAAATGGAACCACATCCTCATGTTGCCCACCTTTACTCCTTGCAGACTGGGGAAGCTTGGAGGAGACTGCAAGGGGTCAAGGACTGTTTGGGGGTAAAAAATTTGGTTAAGCTCAATAGCAAAAAAAAAAAAAAAAAATCAATCACTCAATTAAAAAATGGGGAAAAGATCTGAACTGATGTTTCTCAAAAGAAGACATATAAATGTCCAACAGGTATATGAAAAATGTTCAACATCACTAATCATCAGAGAAAATGCAAATCAAGATCACAATATCATCTCAGCCCAGTTAAAATAGCTGTGTCAAAAAGACAGACAGTAATACATGTTTTCACTTATAAGTGGGAGCTAATCAATGTATAAGGGATAAGAGATATTGGAGATCCCAAGAAGTGGGAGGGTGGGGAGGGAGTGAGGGATGAGATATTATCTATTGGGTACAATGTACACTATTCAGGTGATGGTTACACTAAAAGCCCAAGCTTCATCACTGTGCAATATATTTATGTAACAAAACTGCACTTGTGGGACCTCAATCTATTAGAAAAAAAAAAAAAAAGACAGGCAATAAACAGATGCTGGCGAGGATGTGGAGAAAAGGGAATCCTCACACACTGTTGGTGGGATCATAAATTAGTACAGTCACTATGGGGAACAGTATGGAGGAGCTTCAAAAAACTAAAAATAGAACTTCAATATGATCCAGTAATTCCACTCCTGGGCATACACCCAAAAGAAAGAAAATCAACATATCAAAGAGATATCTATACTCCCATGTTTATTGCTGTGCTACTCACAATAGCCAAAATAGCTAACAACTTAAGTGCCCATCAATGGATGAATGGATAAAGAAAATGTGGTATATATACACAATGAAATATTATTTAGCCATAAAAAGAATGAAATCCTATCATTTGCAGTAATATGGATGAAACTTGAGTCTATTATGTTAACTGAAATAAACCAAGCACACAGAAAGAAAAATAAGCATGTTCTCATTCAAATGCAGGAGCTAAAAAAAAAAAAAGGGGACTTCATTAAAATGAAGACTAGATTGGCTATTACGGAAGTCTGGGAAGGAGCAAGGGAAGGAGAGAGGAAGGACAAAAAAGAATGTAAATATATTTATTAGCACTGATCTGTACACTTAAAGATGATAAAGATGGTAAATTATATATGTATATTTACCTATTAAAAATTTAAAAAGTAAAGACAACGTGGTTAAGCAAATTAGAATTTCCAGAGATTCTTCTTTTGGCTCCACTTCAAACTCATTCATAAGAGTGAACAACAGAAACCTGAGGAAGTTCTGAAGAGAGGTGAGGATTTCAGTTTCAATGTTTATAAGAATTTATGATGTTGTGATCAGAGAAGCTGACAAGCAGAAGAGTGGATTCAAGTTCCAGCCTTTAACTAATCCTGTAACTTGTCTTGGCCTCAGGTTTTCCACCTGCAAAATGGGAATGGTAACATCTGCTTTTGAAAACACTATTTAGATAAAATAGATAATGGATGTGCAAGTTTTTACTTTTATTTATTTATTTTCTATATCCCAAGTCGTCGAACAAAAATGTTTTATTTTTTTAAAGCCTAAATACTATGTAAGAATAGATGCTGTTATTTTTGGTAGTAATCTCAGAATTCTTTTGCTGAAGAGATATCCTTTATAGTCTAGATTTATTAGCATAGATACATTACGAATAGCTGTTGTAGCTTATTTGACTATGGTATATCATCCTATGTCAATCACCGATGCACTCTTACACTGAAAACTTGACGCTTAGGACAGAAGCCAGCTTTGATTTCCATTTAGAGCCTCAGAGGATAACCTTGTGCTATGTCTTAAATGGCTTGACGGAATCCTCTCATTCCCTGGGGATTTACATAAAAACCGTCAAGTACAGGTCTCACTCAAACTACTTTGATGATGTTTTAGGAAAGTATACATGCCACAGGTTTCTGGGTGAGGGACTTAATTCATGGAGTCTCTTCCCAAAATGACATCACTGCCATTAAAATAAATTAAAATATTCTCATTTTATTTTAAGAGAGGCTAGGTAGTTTGAGACTGTAGATTAGGAAGTGGAAGTCCTATTTCAGCGATAGCACTGAACGATGCTGCATTTGTTTATACTCTAGTTGGTCTTAGTGGCTTATTCTCTAATTTGTTTTGATCACAGTTTTCTAAAGAAGCAAGATTGGCCTTTTGACCATCCAGTAACATTCAGAAAGTTCATGGGGGCCTCGTTAGTGGAGGACTTAGCAAAGCAGCATTATCGTTCTGTTGCACACTGGGAAAACCTTCCCTGTTATCAAAAAGCAACTTCCTTAATGAGCTATCAAAATTATTATATCTCATCACACGCTCTCCTTTATGGGTGGGCTATTATGTTTGGCAAAGAAATATGGTGTAGCATATTCGTTTCCCTCTCTGGAAGAAACATGTAATCTTGGTACAGCACTGTGGAAAATTGTGCGGAGGCTTTATTGTTTGAATATTCTGGCACAGGACACTTTCATTTAGAAGACGGCTACATCTTCATGTACACCTTCATGTGAATGTCTTTGGATGCTCATGACAAATTAAAAGTTTTTTCCATAACTATGTCTTAACCATGAGGTATGTTGGTTAACAATGACACATTATGAGTTCTTTTAGCCATTTATACTTTGAGAAGTCCTTAGAACTCTAAATAATACATAATCCAAACACGTTAAGGTAGACTTTGGTCAAGATCCAGGCTGTTTGCTCTTGTTTTCATGCTCTTATTTGTGCAGGTAGAATGAACAGGGGAAAATATATCGGGCTGGACTGGAACACAGAAGCAGGACTGACTTCTTGTCCATGTGACTTGTGAAGTCATCAGGGCATCATGCCCAGAAGGCCCCGGCATGTAGTATAAAGCTCTGATGTTACCATCTTGAAATTATGAGTACTTTTTGAACAACAGCTACCACATTTTCCTTGTGTACGGAGTCTCACAAATTACATCGCAGGTCCAGTTTTTGGGTCATGAACTGCCTCACTGACTGATAGAAGATTCCAGATATTGACAAATAAAGAATGAGATGAGATAGAGCACCCAGTGGCAAGAAACACATGCTAAAGAAATAGATAGAACTTGTCTCTGTTCACCTTATCGTTTTAATATTAGTCTTTGTATGTGGAGACTTCTGTTTTATGTAAAAATCTTCCTACCTCTTTAATTCCTGTATTTACAAATCAAGAAAAAATTCTTTGGGAGGGGAAAGAAATAGAGCGTAGATCTGGGGAAATATGAGAGCTCCTTATTTTTTTGTGTGTCATGAGCTGCTTTGGCGAGCAAATCTGGCTCTGTTGCTCAAATTCCAGTGTCAGGACTTTATGTGGCTCCTTTCCAAATGGAGGGAGTCCTGGGCAGGTGCTTGTACTTGTGACTATTATTGCTGTCTAGCTTTTGACAGAGCTCACCTCCTTCATGTTTATGCTCAAACGTCACCCTGTCTGTGAAGCACACCCTGACCACTCTATTTAAAATTGCACCCCACTCCCATGCCCACCTCGGGAACTCCCAATTCCCCTTATTGTACCTCTTTTCGTTTAAATGCATACGGCTTGGCACATGGCAGGTGCCCAATAACCATTAATTGAATAAAGGCATGAGAGAATGAGTTGATGATACACATTCCTTATGGTTAAAGGCAAACCTTCATGAGAATAAAAATGTCAGCTTTCTTCTTACCTCTCCTTTCCTTAGCTCGATCTGTTCTCTGAAAATTGATTCTAGTTCTCAGAATTCTTCTGAGTTCACCACTCAAACAGTACAGATTTCGCTAGTCTATGATCTCCAGATGGGTTAAGGTCTAGTTCTCCAGTCTGAGTATCCCTATATTAGTTAGTAATGGTATTCTCCAATAGCACCCACCGTAGGCATTGAGATAAGAATATGTGTTCCTTGTGGAGAAGGATGTCAAGAGTGTACGGAATGTTACTCGTCCTAGGGGATCTTTTCCTTTCTGTGGGGAGTCCACCTGGGCCTCTGCCTGCTCTTCAGTGTGGGCCATGTTCGTGTCCACAGAAGAACTCAGGAGGGAGGGACGGTTCTGTCAGTGATACCTTCAGTCTTTCCCCCAACTCTTCTCCAGAACGTTGGTGACATGGGTACTTGTCAGTTCCAGTAATGTTAAAAGTGAATTTCACAATTCATAATTTCAAGGCTGTGGAAACAGCCCAAGTGCCCATCAATCCAAGAATGGATTAATAAAATGTGGTATATGTATACCATGGAGTACTATTCAGCTCTAAGAAACAACGGTGATATAGCACATCTTATATTTTCCTGGTTAGAGCTGGAACCCATACTGCTAAGTGAAGTATTCCAAGAATGGAAAAACAAGCACCACATATACTCACCAGCAAACTGGTATTAACTGAGCAGCACCTAAGTGGACACATAGGTACTACAGTAATAGGGTATTGGGCAGGTGGGAGGGGGGAGGGGGGCGGGTATATACATACATAATGAGTGAGAGGTGCACCATCTGGGGGATGGTCATGCTGGAAACTCAGACTCATGGGGGGTGGGGAGGAAAGGGCATTTATTGAAACCTTAAAATCTGTACTCCCATAATATGCCGAAATTAAAAAAAAGTGAATTTTAAATTATTAGTCTATTTCAATTAGCTCTTCTTTTGTATAAAAGTCAGCTATTTGTTAAAATTATGTAAGGACTTGAAAAGAGTCTCAAGAGACTTTTAAAAGATGAAGCCTAATATTTAATCAATTCGAATCAGCCTTTTTTTCAAATTATAGTTGAAAACTGAACTCTGGCTGAGAATCACTTTAACCATTAATTTACCAAGGGAAGAGTTGGCACATGAATGAAGTAATGAAGGAGGAACATGAAAGTATATAATTGTGTAAAATAGAATCTATATTTGGTACACCCAAACTGAAAAACCTCTTTTAAAAAAGTTGTTTTTTTGTACTTTCATCATTTTGTCTTTATTCTCTTTAAATCTTTGGGAAGACTTCTGACTAATCTAGACTTCAATTTACTGATAGGGGACATGAATGGCACCATCACAATAATGTTTTCACTTTGAGAGCCTAAGTGCGACATTCCAACTACTTAATGTGTTCAATCTTTTTTTTTTTCCTTTGGAGAAAAAGAAGACTTATACTTGGTTCTGTCAAGTTATAGGCATATACATTATTTTTTTCAATTCTTTACATTGGAAATTGTGACTTTTACACACCTAAAATGAGGTAAAATGAATACAACAGTGAAATTATTTCATTTCAGAGCCAGCAATTAGAGAAACAAATTTTAATATAAAAATCAAATAGCACTTATAGTGCAAAAGTTTTTTTTTTTTTCTTCCAAAGTGAAGTCTGTGAGTTGCTGTGTCTGGGTACATTAAGCAATTGCCTTGTCATTTTGTTCTTGAAGTATATAGAAAAGTTCCTTCAGTGTAGAGAAGTAGGAGGAAAAAGTTAAAATGAGAAGATACTCTCTGAGTTTTAGCTGAGGTCAGAGATTCTGAATAGTTTAAGTACTTCCAAAAATAAGATGATCCTTGCAAACTCTCTGAATACTATGTGTTTTCATTTTCCCAGGGAGAAAGAGAATAGCTGGGGTGGCTTCCTGGGTAAGGCGAGGGTGGAGAGAGCTGGCATTTTCCAGGGTGTCCAGGAGAGAAGAGTGGATGTGTTGTTTCCATGGACACATTACTGCTCCATTTTTCCTCTAGGTGGTGACAAATGTGATTGGATTTAGCCTGGTGAGGTGTAGGCTAGTTTATGGGAAATTTGTTCCCATAAACTTTTCCCAATTTTTTTTCCCCTAGAATCTTTATACAAGTATATTACTTCCAAGCTAGAATTACTTTGTGATCTTGCTTTGGAGATTTGCTTAATTCTTTCTAATGGGATATGTTTAGGCTAATGGAATAATCCAAAAAGTTTTTTTTTTTTTTTTTTTTTTTAATCATCAAAAAAGCTTACATCTGTAAACTCAGGAACCTATGTACTCTCTTGGCTGCTTTTAAGGCATTATGATTATTTGCATTTGGAACCCTCAGCGAAAATTCCTCGTCTTCCTGAATAAATGCATGCAGCCATATCTTTGGATCATGTACTGCTGCAGTGAGAATTATAAGGTGCACTGGAGGTAATAAGGGTTTAAGAAGGGTGCGCCCCAATTTAAAAAGGAAAATGTGGAACAAGGGTCTACTTGTGTATTTCAATTAGTTAATTAGGAGATAAAAGCATTAGAAAAAAGCAGAGCTTATGACCACACAACTCACGCAGTCTAATAAAGTAACCTTTAGACAACAGCTGTGATGTAAAAGGCCCATGCCAAAAACAACAGAGCAGAGCCCAGTTCCTGTCCCTTAAAGCAGGACAGCTGAAATGGTAGCTGAGTTTAACAACAAAAAGAACAAAACAAAACAAACAACAATCCAGACCCAGGTTTTTTGAAGGAAGGAAAATGTAATCATTAAGAGTTAGACTTTTAAAAAAACATTCTCATATGGAAAAGTGCCAACCTTATCAATAGGCTTCTGGTTCCTTACCATGGGCTAAGAAAACATTTTAATTTATTAAATCCTTTCTGGGTGAAACTGGGACATTGTATCCATTTAGTAAAAATCCTAAATTGAGATTAGCATTATTAGTTATGCTATGAGAATTTGAAGGGTAAAGAAAAATATCCCTGATTTAGCATCAGTTTTTAAAAAGTATTAATTTCTTCCTGACAGCTAGTATCAGTGGCAAAAATACTGAGAAATTGAGATGTTGATTTCCAAAAAATTTTTTTTCTTAAAACAATTATATTAAAAGTTGTAGCTATGATAAATGATTGTGCCACAGGGGTTTATAACATTTTTTTAAAAAATAGATCATTTAAGAAAAGTAATTCATTTCTTCTTTGACTCTTTCCCAGAACAAACATAAAAAATGCGCTGTTATCCTTCCCAGAATTAACAAAATATTTTCCAAATCCATTGCATGCACTGCATTCCTGTATCAGGATCTTATTCAGTTTGTGACTTTGCTGGAAACTGATATCTTAGAATTAATCTGATACGTGCTTTTACCTACTTTTCTCTTGTTTAATGCTTAGATTATGTATGCCAACATTCATTTTAATTCTGTTAGGCTTTCTGGAACATACTACTACACTATGAATAAAAAGTTTCAGGTCATTTGTTTTAGTTATTTTTCTCTCCCCGTTTTAAAACAATCCTAACTTTTTGATGCACTCATTCCTTAGAAAGTTTCCAAGTTGCGGATCTGTTTTTTGATCTAATGTCTGTCAAACAGAAATAAATACAAGGGAAAACTGCATTTTTAAGGCACACAGAAGGTGAATGCTAGTTAACCAAAGTGCCTTAAAGCTTTTGATTGCTGTTTAACATGTAGGCAAGGTCTTTTCAAAAATCAAGAACATTGCCCTGCACTCAGGTTCCTAAGCCCAGGAGTTTCAGAGGGTCACAAGGGTTAAAGAGAGAAGCAGAGACGCTAGCTCCGGTGAAAGCTGACAGTTCTGTTTTCCCACTTACGGGGGCTCAGCGACAGGGGCAGCTAGCAACGGTTCTGCCGTTCCTCTAAGCAACCACCTTAATGAGTTATAACTGTGTGCAGACTTACTGTGATGGCCTGGAGTCTTCCCTTCACCAGCTCAGCTTCTTCCATTCTAGAAGTCAAGGACAGGCAGACGGTGAAGCAAATCCGAAGCTACCATAAATCAAGGCGCTTCCTTGGAGAGAGGAGCAGGGGTGACAGAAGAGAAACGGGGAGAAATCCGCCCTTTGCACTAGTGGAGAACTGGAGAAATTTCCGACTTGTCAGGAGCGTCTGTGAGCAGATGCACGGATCAGGGCAGACAGACACATGTAATGAGGGTGTGCTGGGGAGGCAGACGCTGAGGCTGCTGGCACGAGTTGACTGACAAGTTTGAACGGCAGCGGCACAAGCCCTTTTCCTTCAGGAGCTGCCAGCTCTTTGTTATAATGTGCACAGTTAGCAAGGCGCATTTTCTTATTAACTGTTCCTTACCCAATTCATTATTTTCCAGGAGTGGCTCAGAGAGCCAACATGCTGAGTGTTTAATCAGCCTCTGCGCTGGCAACACACAGCCTTCCCTGGACGTGTGTGTTTGCACAAAGCTCGTTTACCTGCTCTCTAGCTCCAGAGCCTGTGGGGAGAGAGAAACTCAGCCTTGACTGGGGCAGAAATGCCAAGTCACTTGTTTGCCTTTCTCCCTCCGATGGGCTTTAGATAATAATAGAAAATTCTACGGTTACTTTAAACTTCATATAGTGGTAAATCTATATAAAGCTGCTCTCCCTTCTCCCCATCCCCCCTCCAGGAGTTTGTCGTGGACTTCAGAAACTTTAGGTCCTGGTGAAATGAAAGGTGTTAACGTGACTGTATTAAGAAGTTGGCCCACCAGGGGTGTTCAGTGTGGCTTCACCATCAAGTGCCACCCTGTGTTATTGCTTGACGTGGATTTCTATGGAATGCAGTTCTTTCTTGGACCTTGTTCAGAAATGACACTCTCAGCTTTCAGGAAGGTGCCCATTTTGACCTCACTAGTTACGCAAGAGAAAGGAGTGAGCCTTTGAAAGTGTGATGAGACATTCTGTAACTGCCTGCAGCCTGACCCTGTGCGGTAGTCTCTTGCCCTTCAGAGAAAGGCCGTCGAGCCCAGGGAAACTCAGTTCAAAGCAGAGGCTGGGAAGCTGTGCAATTCACTTTGTCTGTTTTCTTTCCCTTACCAGTTCTTTAATTAAATTTTGATGTAGTAAACATTCATTACCATCTACCTCGTTATTATGTGTTTGGCTGTTATCGAGCACATTCATATTAACACTCAGCTGAAGAGGTTAAAAAGACAACCTAAGCACTGAACGTATAGTTTAATTTCCTTTGAGTAATACTAATAGCTAATATTTGTTGTTGAGTACGAGAATAGGCAAATGTGTAACCGTCCTATTTATCTTACAAGGTGCTAAGAGGTACGTGCTATTATCCCTATTTTAAGAATGAGGAAAAGGGCCCAAAAAGGTAATTTGCCACATGTCTAAAAAGTAGCAATGCCAGGACTGGGACCTCGGCCATCTGACTTTTAACAGCCATTCATCAAGGCCTGCCCAAGGACACAGGGCAAGGTGAGGCATGGGCTGAGGGTTAGATCAGTCTTTATGAGGAAGAGTTGGACCCCAGCCTTCTCTTCCATCTAGCTCACAGAACATTACACTGGGCGTAAAACCCTGAGGCAGAACCCTGTGGGACCTCCTCTGCAGAAACCTATCAGTCTTAGACAAGATTTCCCCACGTTGTCATTTGGAGCTCCCCAACCACACAGCCCACATCCAGAGCCAGTCATACTATGGTGAAAACCACCAGTCCCAAGAGTCTGAAACAGTAATTTGTCCTTGCTCATACGTGCCCAGAAGAGACATTGAAGGAGACTAGAGAATAGGAGAAATGGTTAGGTGTGGGCCAAGTTCTATTACTATTGGATGGATATTTAAACTTAAAAAAAAATTAAGCCCTCAAAAGTTCTGATTTGGTTTATTTGCAGATTATGGCTGAATTTAAAGACAAGAAAGCAGCAGTGATAAATATCTCAGTCAGAATTATGTATTTGCTGCCCAGAACAGATGGGCAGTCATCCAATTATTAGTCTGGATCTTTTCCTAAAAACAATTTACCTCTCAAATCTCTTTTCTGCTATAGGAAAACCCAACGGTTTCCTAGTGTGGGAGAGGACTAGATAAAATGAGAGGATCGGAGAATTTAGGAGGGAGCAGAGTTGTGACAAGTGACTAATATCATCATGCATTCATTCATTTATATACTAATAATTGCTAACATTTTTGTTTTTTTTGAGACAGGGTCTTGGTTTGTCACCCAGGCTAAAGTGCAGTGGCATTATCATAGCTCACTGCAACCTCAAACTCCTGGGCTCAAGCGATCCTCCTGCCTCAGCCTCCTGAAGAGCTGGGACTATAGACGCTCACTACAATACTGGGCTAATTTTTCTATTTTTGGTAGAGATGAGGTCTCACTCTTGCTCAGGGTAGTCTCAAACTCCGGAACTCAAGCAATTGTCTTGCCTCGGCCTCCCAAAGTGCTAGGATTACAGTCACTAGCCACCATGCCCCGCCAATTACTAGCATTTTTAAAGTGTTTGTTATCATTTATTCTGCACATATTAATTGAGCACCTGTGATGTATCAGGCACTGTGCTAGGTGTTTCGGATACATGGATGGACAAAATTCCTGCTCTCCTGGAACCCATATTCTTTTTTTTTTTTCCAGCATATTATGGGGGTATAGATTTTAAGGTTTCAACAAATGCCCTTTCCTCCTCCCCCCACAAGTCTGAGTCTCCAGCATGACCATCCTCCAGACGGTGCACATCTCACTCATTATGTATGTATATACCCACCCCCCGCCCCCCTGCCCAATACCCTATTACTGTAGTACCTATGTGTCCACTTAGGTGCTGCTCATTTAATACCAGTTTGCTGGTGAGTACATGTGGTGCTTGTTTTTCCATTCTTTGGATACTTCACTTAGTAGTATGGGTTCCAGCCCTATATTCTTATATTACAGTAGACAATAAAAGATAAATATAACAGATAAATAAAATACAGTAGATGAAGAGGTGATTACGCTACTCTAGGTCCTCTGAGAAGCAAATGCCAAGATGGGTTAAGTGTGCAGGACTTTATTAAGAGAAACAACTGCATGAGAGAAAATGGGGAGATAGGCAGAAAAGGTTGGAGCTGGGAAACCCTGGGAGACCTGCCTGGAGTCCTGGAGCTCAAACTCTCTGATGGCCTCGCTGGTCTCTGCAGACTGCACTGCAGATTAGGCTGTTGGCACTCACCTTTCCCTCCTGCTCTCTTCCACTGGAGTCTCCCAGACTTTCCCAGCTCCAGCCTTTTCTGCCTATCTCCCCATGTTCTCTTATACAGTCACTTCTCTTAATAAAATCCTGCACATTTAATCCATGTGGGATTTTGTTGTTTAGAAGTCCTAGAATAACATAATAACCTCCTCATATTTGATTTACTTATTCTATTTATATTTTATTGTTTACCAGGGTATAGGTTCCAGGAGATTAGGAATTTTGTTCATCCATGTATCCCAAACACCTAGCACAGTGCCTGGCATATCACAGGTGCTCAGTAAATATATCCATAATCAATGAATAACAAATGCTTTAAAAATATTAACAGTTATTAGTATTATCAACTATGCACATGAGTGAACACATGATGATATCAATCAGTTGTCAGCTACCAGAGTGGTCCAGCATGTCTCACTTTAGCATTCCTGCCACACTCAGTCATTGGCTGGGAGTAGCCCCTGGGAAGCATGGCCTTGATGCAAACACGGGGCTGGATTTCAGAGTGCAACAGCTGGTACTCTTCGTCAATTATGCTCCTGTAGTTCAATGCCTGAGAGGCACTTACTCATGACAGCCACAGTGATAAATGCTATGGAGAGAAAATAGAGCAGAGAGGAGAATAAAGACTGTTAAGGCATAGAAGGTTGTAAGTTAGAATTCATCCATTAAGGTGGTCAGTGAGAGGTGGGACTTAGCCATGAGGTTTCTGATGGGAAGAGCATATCCAGACAAATCTGTGCAAAGGCCCCACAATGGGCCATACCTGGTATATTTCAGGAAAAAGGCTAATGTGGTTATAAGGGGTTACTGAGAGAGGAGAAACAGGGGATGTGGTCAGAAATGTAACAGGTTTCAATCTATGCAGGGTTTGGTAGGCCATTGTACGAACGTTAGATTTTACTCTGTGTGGTGTGAGAAGTCATTCCGATGTTTTGAGCAGAGAAGTGCTTTGCAAGGATGGAAGCAGGGAAACTAGGTGGGATGCTATTGCAGTAATCCAGGTGAGAAATGGTGATGTGGGCCATGGTGGTAATAGCAAGAGTGGTGGGAATTGGTTGAACCATGGATATCTTTTAATCCTGCTGGTAGATTAGATATGGAGTTTGAGAGAAAGAGAGGATTCATGATAGCTCTGAGACTCTTGGTCTGAGCAAATAGAAGTTGCCATCAATTGAGATAGGAGGGTTGGTGAAATATAGTCTATTTGGAGGGAGAGGATGGGTACCAAGAGCTCGGTTTTAGACAAGTCAATTAATTCTATACACATGAAGATGTTGAGTAGGCAATTGGATATATGAGTTTGGAGTTTAGGAAAGAAGTCTCAGATGGATGTATAAAATTTGTTATATCTCTGGAAGTAAGCAGAATTACAATGTATCTAGATTAGTCTGGGGGACTCTAGACATAGAGAAAGGTCCCCAGCAGCATAGTTTAGTGAACTACTGTCCATTAGATTTTAATGATATATTCATGACCAAATTCAGCCTTTGTAAAATAGATACCTAATAGAGCTCTACCTGCTTTCAATTGTCTGGCTTTACTAAACATTTTGTTTTTTGCCAGCCAGTGTAAATGAAGATGGCTAGAGTTAAAATTTACAATCAACTACCTGACATTATATTAGACATTAAGGGATATGAGAAATTCTGAGACATTGCCCCTTCTTACAATGAATTTATTGTCTGGTTAGAGAGATAAGACACATGTTAAAAACAATTAGAGGACAAAAGAATAGTAAACTAATTGTCATTATATTTTGACAAAACAAAACACTAACTATTGCACTATACGAGACCAGGATAGTATCACAAAGTAAATAATAATAGTGTATATCACAAGCAGTAAGTTTAATCCCAGTTGAAGAAGAGTGAGGTAAATGAGAGTTGCAGAAAAGCTACCACAGGGAGAAAGCAGAACTTAAAAGTAGAGATGGCATTTCTAAGCATGAAAGGGAGGAAAACACAGAATGTGTTAAAGGTCCAGAAAGAAGATTGTCTTGCCTGGAGCGGAATGGGGAAATTAGATAGAAAGATTAATAGAAATATACATTCATACACAGAATTTGCTGTTCAGGGAAGCGGGAGAGAAAAGATCAGATTCATAGTTCAGGAGAACAAAACTGCCAGCTCTCTCAGAACATAAAGAAAGAGGGAAAGATTAAGTAGAATGATCTGTTAGGAAGATATGAAATATGAAGAGTAAGTAACTGTAGAAAGAGTTAAAAATTTGCCCATGTTCCATAAAAAGAAAGACCCCCAGGACTCTTCCTAGCCTCGGAAGGTCTGAACTCAGAGGCCAAGAAGTGGATGAACATGAAGGACAAAGTAAGTGGATTAGGAGTACCTAGGGTGCTAATAGAAGTATGTTAAAATGCAAAGGCGATGGCAATGGGAATGATCAAAAAGGGGGAAGTCCAAAAACATTTCAATGAGAGGATTGAACTGGAGAGAAGGTTGAGAATTTGGTAGGTTCCAAATTAAGTACAAAATAGAAGTTTGGATTAGAGATTTTGGATTAAAAAAACATATAAAAATAAAATCAAATGAAACAGTGGCAGGATGAGAATTGAAGGAAGCCAAAGGCAGTAAGTATTTCTAGAGTGTATATGTGAAAAGACTTTTCTAGAGCCTTTTGGAAACCAGATCTCATGTTAAAAAACCTGGGTGCTCACTTTCCTTCTGACCCCCCCCCCTCTTTCCTTCTTTCCCTCTTTATGATTTATCAGACTTTTGGAGGCTAGAAGTGGTGTCAGCTGAAGGACAGGTAGTTTCTTTCCTATGTTGTATCTCTGAGAGAATCATTTAAAAATTTCTGATCCTCAGATTTACTGTGTGCTAACCACTCCATTTCTACCCTTCTTATCCTTGACTCTTTCTCTCCCACATCACTGGATGATGTGAGTTTTTTCTTGTCCTTTCCTTCTCTAGTAGACCCCTGGAGGGGACTTAATTGCTGTAGGCAAGTAAATAACATGGGAGTAGGGTGACCACGTAACTTACAAGACATTCCTGATACTGCTTTATTTTCATTCTAGGGTACACTATACTATATAGTCCGTAATATATACATTTCTTTGTTAGGTAATTTGAACTTTATGGTTTAGAGGATAAATGGGGAAAAATACTGTAGGCTTCAGGACAGCTTATAGCACAGGTGCTTCTCTTGAACTGTGTATGGCATTTGAGCAGACGTGATCCCTCCCTCCTTCTTTCTTCACTTGGCTTCCAGGACACCTCACTTTCTTGATTTTATTCTCCTTCTTAACCTTCTTTGCAGTTCCTTCTCTTTTTTCCAACCTCTTAAAATTGTAGTGCACTAGGGCTCAGTTGTTGGTGATCTTTTCTCTATTCCTCTCTACTCACTCTGTAGAGATCTCATTTAGTCTCATGCTAATGCCATTTAGATGCCAAGACGCATGCATTTATTTATATTTCCAGCTTAGACTTTTCTTTTGTCCTAGGGTCCTGGGCTCTTACCTCTGCCTTCCTCCAGAAATCTGGACGCCTCATTACCTTACTTTTTGTAGGTCTTTGCCCAGATGCCAAATTCTCAATGAGGCCCAATTCGATCACACTATACAAAACCACAAATCCCCTTTGATATTACCAATCCTCCTCACCTTACTCTATTTTTTACCATAGCCCTTGCCATATTCTACACTATTATATAATGCATTTTTTTTGGTTTATTGTCTATCTTCTTTCACTATAATGCAACCTCCACACAGAGAATGGATTTGTCTGTATTCTAACTGCTTAGAACAGACTGGTACCTAGTGAATACTAAGTAAATGTTGAATGATGATCATTGTGTCTGTTTGATTGTCCAATATGTGTCAGATGCTTTTAGGCTTACTTGATGGATTTGGAAATTGATACTCAAAAAGATTAACTAACCCACCAATGGGTGATATATCCAGTAAACAGTAAAGCCAGGATTTAAATCTAAGGCTGTCTGGATGCAAAGCTCTATCTTGGTCCACTATATCATTCTACCTCTATTTTTCCCTAGTTGTAATGAGACACCATAGCACAAGTTTTAATCAGATGGATTATTACATGCCTAGAATAATAGGCAGATATAGGCAGAATAATAATCAGATGGATTATTACGTGCCTAGAATAATATATTATGTCTAACAAAAAAATTCAATACTTTTGATGATTTGTGGAATTGCTTTTTAAGAATGAACATAGTCTACAGCCATTTCTTTTCTTAGAAATTTGTTTAAAAGTTAGACTATAATTGTTTTTCTAAGTGAAGTATTCCATTGGTACATGAATAAAAAAAATTCTACTAGCATAGAGTGGAATAGTGTTTTCTTCTTGCTTTCTTTTGAAACATCTATATAGTTCTTTCAGAGTCTCCTAGAGGTCAAACACCTGCTCCATTTAGGGGAAAAGGATATTTAACTAAACCAATTGACTTTTTGAAGATAAAAGGTGCAGCTGTTTTCTGAGCACAGACTACATTATCTAATACATTATCAAAAATAACCACAGATAAAAAATAGCCTATTAACAACCCAAACACACAGCAAATAATTTCCCCAAACACCCATCAAACAAACTGAAAATGTTTCACGATTTATTTCCCTTCTCATAACATGAAAAGCTAATATCGAACATATTTTGGATCTTATAGTTTCCTCTGTCTTAATTTACAAATGGCTGTGACAATAATCAACGTTATAAAAAGTATTAGCAAAGTTTTAAACTGGAGGCTAAACTCTATAATTATCACTCCACAAAGATCAAGTGCCTCAGCACACTGCATTTTCTTCTGTTAATTTACTGCTCACACATCCGAACCTCGTGGCGTTCGTTCCTTGTATGGTGTGCACCATAGAGGAGGATGAAAAGGACCGTCTGCCTAGCTTGAACTTTAAATATACTTGTTTTGAGTAAGAGCATTTGGTGAGGGCCCTTTGCCTTACTCACTTTCCTTCCTTTGTTAGCAATGTAAGGAAGCCGCCCTTCCCTCAGCATTGTTTTGGGCTTCGGGTATTTTCAAAATCACTGTTCCACTGTGATACCTTCACTTGACACTTCCATTTTTATCCAGTCGATTCAACATAATATTTAAAATATTTGGACCAAAAAATGCTCCTGAAGTCAAAAGTATTTTGAATGGTGTTCATAATATGTAATAGTGCATACTAAACTGGATGTTTAAATTACCCAGATTGCTTTTGTGTGTGTTCAGCTGTTTTATGAACTTGAGAAATATTGGCCTTTGATTTTTTTTTTTCTTTGAAAAGTATTTCTCCTTTTTCTCTCAAAGTTTGTGGTTATAGTTTAAAGAGTAACTGATTATAAGTTTGAGCATTCGAGTAGTTGAAAGTTTTTGCCCTAGATTTGTACAAAGAAATATTGAGTTTCTATTTCTGAACTTGTTGCATTCCCTTGTTTTCTTTCTCCTTAAGTCTGGATCTTAGTTTTTGTTGGTATAGCAAGATAAATCCCCTTACGTTTGTATTGGGATCATAATTCAAATAGAGAAATTGAAACTGATCATTGAGAAGCTATCTTCCCATAGAGAATTGTTGATTCAATAGACTCTACTAGACTCACAAATTTAGACATGGGGACTCCTGGTCCTAGTATTTAGATCTAAAATACTTGTATTCTTTCAAAGATTTCAAAGAACTGTTTGGCCACCACAGGAATGCAATTTGGGAATTGGATATGGAATTGTAAAAGAATTTCACTACTATGTGGAAGCCCAGTACTTTGAGATCTGATCATTTATTCATTCATCTATCCATACATCATACACTGGTTAAACATCTACTGACTGTGTAACTGATATCATGCTATGCACTAGAAACCAAGATAAATAAGACAATGAACTCTTTTTAGTGGAGAAGACAGGAGGTAAACAGAAGATAGGTAAACGCTTCATGAAAAGTCAGAAGGTCACCAAAGTCAGAATCAGGGCAAGGAAGGCCAGAGTTAGGCTGAGTCATACTAGCAGAGACGACAGTTGAGCTGAGTGTTCGAGTCTTTTAGATTTGGACAAATAAGGAGTTAATTAACCAAAGGAATGAGTCAGGGGTTTGGGGTGGGGAAGCAGAGGGACATTGTATAATCACAGTCCCTGAATTTCTACATCATCATAGATGAACTGAATAATCTTCCCAGGTGCAGATTCCTTAGCTGATGATGGAATGACATACTACTAAATCGTCCATGTACAGGCTTATAAATTCTCATTTATTATGTAAGGCATGTGGAATTCAAAGATTATATATGTATACATGTGTACATATACACATTATATTTGTCTCTCTATATTTATTAATGAGCCTTAGCTAATTCACATACGTCAAAATCTTGGTTCTCTTCCATTAGAGAGTTAGTTAATAAATGTAGGTGGTTTTAGAGAGACATGGGCTTATTTTCTAACTTTTCCAATTCCTGGATGAGTGAACTTGGGAGAATAGCTTAAAATCAGAGATTAAAAGCTATTTTAATCAAATAGCTTAAAAACAGTGTAAAAACAGTTTACATTGTTTTTCTGGGTGTAAGCTGATGAGAATAACAAATATCTCAAGAAAGTTTTTCACCAAGATTAAATGTGTATTTAGATAACAGTGGTCATGGAGTATAATAGGTACTTAATAAATGACTACTATTATTATTACTATTTCTTATTCACAAGACAAGTTCATACAAAGGGACAATATATTAAATCTTATAGGCACATTATTATTTCTTTCAGTGTTTTCTCATTTGCCAAATGCATCTCTCTGCACATATAACCTAATATTGTAATTGATTTGTTCAGGAGTAAGACCAGAGTCTCATTCTTCCTCATGAACCAAGATGCTATCAGATGTTTTCATTTCCAACATGGGAAAACGCAGGCGTAGATGGACTGAGTGATTTGGGCAGGGAGCCAATTCATTAAACGTTAACACTGTCTGTCCAGCAATCTTTCCTATAGACTGGCTATGGAAATCTAGAAGGGCTTGGTCTGCTTCTTTGTCATTATGGAAATATTCTATAAGCTTATCCAATTAGATTGGTTTCTAAGCAGAGCCACCACTCTGAAAGCGAGGGTGTGAGCCAGTTATGTTAAAGTGGATTTACATGGCAAAGCAAGAAATGAGCCAGCTGTCAGTGTGTCTGCCCTTCAGCCCATTTTGCTATTAAGAGGGAAAGCTCAGAGGTTTCACTTACTGACAGATTGGGTTCCAGACAATTGTAATTCTAGCTTGAAGATTTTTTGGAAATAAGTATTTTGAAAGATGCCAACTGAAAGTTTACTTCCAAAATATTTAATGGATCTGTCTTTGGAGAGATGAATGCTTTGTAAGGGCCAGTGTTTATTGCATGCCTTAGATAGGCTTTAAAAAGGAAACTAAAAAGCTAAAGAAAACCAAATATTTTCCATTTAGAAGTTTTACTCTATTTTAGCATAGTATGAAATATCTTTGTTATTTCATCCTTAGATCAGTTGTGCAAAGTGAATTCTTTGGGGTTCGTAGTCTTTATTTTTCTCCTCTCCCATCCTTACCCTCCCTTCTCTTGTCCTCTCTCTTCTCTTCTTTTTGGTGAGATTCTAACTGTAGGAGTTAGATTGCTTAATGCGTGCCCAGGGCAAAGACTGAAAGAATTGTATTATGCAGTCAAGCAGTGGTGTGGGTGGGGTGAGATTTAAGAGAACACTAGGTTCCAAGAAATGTAGTTGCCACAAACAGATCTGTAGGAACTCAGATCTGGAGCTGGAGATTAATTAGAGTCCTTATTTCCTGTGAAATTTGAAGGCCTAGAGCAAAGCCCAAATAGTGACAGAGAGAGTTGTTACTTTATACCTACATCAGCTGTCCATTACCTCCTTAAAAAAAAAATTAGCAGCAAAAATATTCCTTTGTGTATATTTAATTTTAATCTTATAAGAAAAAAATCTTCAGAAGAGAAATCTAAAAACAATTTAAGTGTAAATTTCCTTCTAAGTGAATTTCCAAAGAGCAGTCTACTCCTTTCCTCATGGACCTTGGTATTCTTAAAAATGAAATCCTAAGCTATTATGGTACCACAATTGTAACCAGCACTCTAGAGTTTGCCCATGAATAGAGTAAAAACAGTAATTGAATTGGAAAACAAAGGTTAAGCTAGATGAATATCTCTCATTAATTTTGTCTGAAGCTTTATTAACCTACTATGGTTTGCTTGTTTGACATTTGATTTTTATCATGCTATATTTTTATCCCCCTCTTTTATTTACATATCCCTTTTAAAAATGGATATGAATGAAATAAAAATCACAATGTTTTAGGGAGTGGGGCAGATCTATTTTCCTTTCTTTGAATTTATCAAATCTGTGTGAGGAAGCAAAAATGCATTGTACGATGGCCTAATGGAGTAAGTGCATATTGTGTTTCCTGCAGCTATTGCAGGCAGTAAGCTCACTTCCAACTGGGCAGTGTAAACACTGTCCATTTTGTGTTGAGCTTTGTGAGACTGCTGGGTCTTCTCCCCCTTCTCACAAATCTACCAGGCACAAATGTACACGCTGACAAATGGAATATAAACAAATGGTGTGCAATAGGGAAATGTGCAGAGAGGTTCTTGCACGCCATTACAAATGGTAGCCTCTAAATGCCAAGTTATTTGTAAAGAGGAGAAGCAGTGACTCCCTAACATAGGGCTTAAAATAAAGACGGGCTTGTCCACAACAAAGAATGTCATGATTCAGTTCTATGCATTTGTTTATTGATGATCTCTTTTTCCCCTTACGTCTCGACATTCCACCAAAGCAGACTGCATGATCTTCCCCTTAGGAAACAATTCAAAGCTTAGCTTTATTTACAAGCTTCATTATACTAAAGAGCAAAATGTTCTAGCTGATAGAATAGATGTTACACAGCAGCCTGCTGACCTCTCTATTTGGGAGAAATACTTGACTCCTACAGAGAAGTCCTAAGTATTAGCTGATTCACGTTCAGTTTTTCTTTTCTCCTGCATTTACTGAAGCCCAAATCACTGACTAGCTTATTTCTTTATTTTTCAGTAGAGTGTTTCCCTATTTCAAGTAAAATTCTGCAATAAAGAAGGCTGGTAATCTGAGCTTTTTTAATTTTTAAATTTCAGCATGTTACAGGGGTACAAATGTTTAAGTTTACATATATTGCCTTTGCCCCACCTGATTCAGAGCTTCAAGTGTGTCCATCCCCATGCGGTGCACACTGTACTGTTAGGTGTGTATATACCCATCCCCCCTCCCCCTCCTATCTGCCTGACACCTGATGAATGTCACTACTATATGTGCATGTAAGTGTTGATCATCAGTTAATACCAATTTGACGGTAAGTACATGTGGTGCCTATTTTTCCATTCTTGTGATACTTAGTAGAATGGGCTCTACCCAGGATAATGTGAATGCTGCTATATCACCATTGTTTATGTGGCTGAGTAGAACTCCATGGTACACATATACCACATTTTATTAATCTTCTCATGTATTGATGGGCACTTGGGTTGTTTCCACATTTTTGCAATTGTGAATTGTGCTGCTATAAACATTCTAGTGCAGATGTCTTCTTTATAGAATGTTTTTTTTCTCCTTTGGGTAGATGTCCAGTAATAGGATTGCTGAATCAAATGGTAGTTCTACTTGTAGCCTTTTGAAGTATTTCCATATTACTTTCTACAGAGGTTGTACTAGTTTGTAATCTCACCAGCAGTGTATGAGTGTTCCTATTTCTCTGCATCTATGCCAACATTTACTGTTTTGGGACTTTTTGATAAAGGCCATTCTCTCTGGAGATAAATGATACCTCATTGTGGTTTTGATTTGCATTTTTCTGATGATTAGAGATGTTGAGCAATTTTTCATATGGTTGTTGGCCATTAGTCTGCCTTCTTTTGAAAAGTTTGTTTATGCCCTTTGCCCACCTTGAACTTTTAAATTTTTTACCTCCATTTGCTTCAAAGTTTATGCTACATTAAAGCGTTTCACCTCAACAGGAGAAGGATGGTAGGGGGTAGCCGGCAGGGTAGGAGGAAGCCTAATCTGCATATCCTTTGGGAATGCTGTGATATCACGGCATTTGCATGTGGGCTTCTAGGTGAATGGGGAGACAATGGTGGAACTGATCCTTTGATTCTGGGGCTCCAGGAACTTCTAGAAACACCCTAAGTAGTAGTAAGAAAACTCACCTTGATATCAGAGACTGTTGAAAAGATGTGCACCTTAATTTAGGATACTGAGGATTATTTTGGGGGAGGGGTACTTTTATGTGGAAGACCTAGGTGTCTCTGATTTCAACCTGAAGGAAGAAGCTGATCTCAGATCCTGAGTGAGAAAGAGGAGGTGTAAAAACAGATGGAGAATGCTACCATTTGGGGTCTAAGAGGAAACTGTAAAAACCAGGGAGGAGAGGACCTATCTCCAAATTGAGTCCAGAACGTAGGTGCGTAAGTGGGGAGAAGAGAGAAGTCCAGCAGGGGGTGGTGGGGTGGCGGGGGGTGGGGGTGGGTGGGGGATGGGTGGTGGGGGGTGGGGCCAGCATGATTGAAGCAGCAGCTGCTATAGTAGAGATCACCAGAGGTTGGGGAGGGAATTACAACAAAGGACTAGGAGAGTGTGGGAGCTCCCTGGGATCAAAGAAAAGGGCTTGGACTTTTAGGAGTGGCATGCCTTCACAGGCCAGGAACTCAAGAGCCAACGATGACTGCAATCCTTTGTGGTTTCCCTAGCTCTCTAGGACTGGTGTGGCCTGGGAAGATCTTTCAGCGCACCGTGGCCATTCTGCTATCAAGATGTAAAGTAAACACTCTGGAAAAAGAAATATAATTTGAAGAAAAATTAGATTTTTCTAAAATCACTTCGATATAGTGTTAGAATAACAGTTGAGAGTCCTTATTTCTCACAGCAATGTTGCTGCAGCTTTTATTCCCATTTCTGTCAATAGCTCTTGGTTCTTTCCACCAAATAAAGAAGCGCTAACGCATTTGGAGCTTGTAGCCAACATTCTGACTCAAGCAGCATGCATAATTAATCCCAATCATGGCCAGTTTTATTTTTCCCTTTCATCCTATTAAGCACAGAGCTTTTGGTTGTTACCTATATCTTCACTACCTAAATGGAGCTCATCTTGTCCCTTCACGTGTTCCCTCCCTCCCCTTAATCTCAGAGTTGTCATTCTTAGGGAAAACAGAACTAAATGAGTCTGGATATATTTATTATTCTACTATCTTTCAAAGCCTTTAGGGTCAAACTGAATGATAAATTTAGCAGCGAAAACACTTCCAATAGTCTAAATGGAATGTCAGCTTAAGCATTCACGATTTATTGAGTGATCAACTCATTTATGAAAAGAAGTGATCCTTCCCCTAAGGAGAGGAAACCAGTAAGCCTATTGTGGGAATTACATTCTGCATACCAACTGCGTGTCAGCTGGTCATGGGTTGGTGCCTGTGTGGTTAGTGGGAAAGGATGAATCACTTGGAGTGACAAATATAACCTTGGTTTCAAACATGTTGCTGGGAATCAAATGGTAACTGGAAGTCTCTTAAGATCTAAAACTGTTCACAATGTGAAAATTTCCAGTGATGTACGCCTCAAAGCCATGATTGTTGCAGCATGGTTGATTTCATGCATTCCACAAATATTTATTATGTATTAGCCATGAACCAGGTACTGTACAAAGGGTTGGTGATAGAATACGGAGCAACATGGACACTGTCTCTGCTCTGTTGGACCTTAGATTTCAGTGACGAAAGATATGAGAGATGTAAACAAAGTTTTAGATTGTGTTAAGTGCTATGGAGAAAATAAAGCAGGACTTTGAATAGAGTTACTGGTTAGATGTGATGGTGTTGGTAGAATGTACAGTTAATTTAGCCTGAGAGGCCAAGGAAGGCTTCTCTGAAGAGATAATATTTGAATTGTTTCAAGCAAATAACCCAGTATTCTTTCTGAAGTAGATTCCTCTTTTCATAGTTATGGACTTATGAAATTTAGCTAAATACAGTACTTATTTGGTTTTTATTTGCTTCTTCTAAATTAGGCAAACCTTTTTTTCTGTTGCCATGTAAACATTTAATAAGCTTGCAAGTCGGGGAAGAGTTTATTTCCTTTTAAGAATTACAGTAAATATCTCACAACTAGGGAAAATTGCCTCCAGGTAATTGGTGGTACTTTTAAAAAAATACACTCATGACTTTAATAGTGAGGCTCTAGTTGTGAGCATAGTTATTTCAGAGATAATAGAATTTTTTCCCAATGAAAAACTACTTTGCTTTTAGTAATTTCATATATACTTATGCCTTTTTTGATAGCTTCCTACTCAAAGAAGTTACCGAAGAAGTTATCTCAGAAGTTAGCAGAAGTTAGCTATGTGAAAAGAGAATAAATTTAGGTAATTCTCACCTATGGCAGAGCCATCAGCCTCTTCAGAAAACATATCCCACCTGATATCTTCACTGCTAAATCAACTTGCTTGACCTTTCTTTATTCATTCTAACCAGTTACATAGGTAATTAGATTCTGGGGTGAAACTTGCAAGGATGATACTTTTTTGTACTCTAATCCAATCTATAGTTTCCAAAACATAGACATTGATGCTGTCCTCATGCTCCCTCCTGTGATGCGTCAGGAGATAACCATTAGGGGCTTACCCTGGCGGTCACCCTGTCCCGAACCATTTCCACAGAATTAGAGGGAAAATATAGCTCCATAACAGAAAAATTTGAGAGACCATTTTAACAGTCATGCTGATTTAGAGAGAGTGTTGGATTGAGGCACTGAGGTGGTTGTTTGGTTCACTTAGGATTCATTTATTCACAAATATTTATAGGGAGGGAGCGTGGGTAGGTAGGGAGATTTCTAGGCTGTGATGCAGGTCTGCTGCTTTTGAGAGGAGAGGGGGAAGGAAGGAAAGATTGTGTAGAAAGAGCTTCAGGCCTCTGCAGTTTTGAGAAAGTCTTGAGTAGGCTGATGGGGACTTCCTGAACCAAGATTGCTCGTCAGGGAAGTTCCACAATGGAACAACCTGAATCTTGTTCTCCTTCTGCATTCACTCATCCTGGGAGCAGCCAGAGGAAGCATTGCTTTGGAGTGAACATGGGATAGGATCTGAGGGTGGGTTCCTGGAGGCTGCCAGTCAACCACACCCTTTGAAGCAGGTTTCCTTGAAGGGAGTTCTGAATGGTGCATCTCCATGGCTCCCACAGATGACTTCTTGAAACTTACCTTCGATGACTCTTGCTTGATGAGAAAGGATGATGGGATGAGAGACAGGCATGTTTTTGCTTTGTTCTGCTTATAAGTTAAGGATGTAGTTTCGGACATGATAAATCTGCAATACCTGAGACATTTACATGGCTAGACTAGGATATACTAGACAGGAGCTCAGAGAAGAGGTTTGGGCTGGAAATGGTTCTGGAGTCATCATCTTTTATAAAAAGTATTTAAAGCCATGGAAGTAGTGGTGATCGTTTTGGGGAAACAATGTAGAGAAAGAAGAGAGTGTCCAGGACCAAGCTCCGAGGAACTCCAAAATCAAGGTCAGGCAGAGGAGGAGGTGACTGGGAGGGGGCGACCAGAAGGGTACGGGGAAGCTGAGAAAGTGTGCCCGACGAGAGTGTGACAGCAGGGACCAAGGGAGACAATTGTGTCCAACCAGAAAAGAACAGAAAAGTGGAGATGAATATTAGCAATATGGAAGCCTCAGGTGACTTTTCTGTTTCTTTACTTTTAGTGTCATATTGAGTTCAGAGACAGTCTGTAGTAGATTAAAGTGAGAATGGGAAATGAGAAAGTACAGTAAATATCTATTTAAAACTCAAGAAATTTGGCTATTTATGGGAGCAGGGAAATGAGGCAGTGCTGGAAGTAGGTATAGAAAGAAAGAAGTTTTTGTTTTCAATGACTGCAGATATTGGAAGATGTTTGTAAATAGGAATATGAGACTGTGGAAGGTGAGCAATTGCTTTGGTAAGAGAAAGAAGGAATAGCTAAGAGGAGTGGGTCTCCTAGCACAGGTGGAGAGATTGACCTTTGCTGGGAGGAGAGAGGTCACTAACCACTTGTCCTGGCATAATGTATGGAATTTCATCCTTCCCCAGGGCTCTGAGGGAGACTGGGACAGAATCTTCATTCTGCCTGGTAATATGCCCAGCAAGAGATTCTGTTACCAGGGAAGAAGAAAAAATAGATATAGGGGGACAACTAGAAGTCTTTGCCATAAAATTTTTTATTAGATTTAATACTAGGTGCTATATGTTTTTGTTGTTATTATAAATAATATATCTTTTTTTTTAAAGGTACCTTTAAACACTGATTTCATTGTACCATTTTCCTGTTCAAAATTGTTGGTTGTTCCCTTTAATTACAAAATAAAGCCCAAACCTCTTGGTCTGGCAGTCAAAGCCTTTTATCCTGTGTTCACCTACCTACTCCCCACACTCTTCCCATTTTCTCGCCATTCCCTTGCTAGGGTGGGGAACCTGCAGCCTCAAGGCCACCTGGGCCCCTCCAGATTCCTGACTGTGGCCCCTCGACTGAATCCAAACTTCACAGATTTGGATTTAGTCAAAAGGCTGCACTCAAGGATCCAGAAGGCCAAATGTGGCCCCAAAGCTGCAGGTTCTATTTTTGGAGAAGTTTTTTGATAGGTTTACAAAGGCCATTCGGTGGCATTGGGCCTGATTCATTTCACAAAAGGTAACAGCACAGCATTTGTTCTTCATTGGGTCTGGATATTTGGGTGGGAATGTAGCTCCCCTGCAATATTATCATCTCTTCTTGTCAGCAAGGACCAATTTCACCCAGGCATGAATATTTGTCACAGGGGAAGTGCTGGCTGGGGAGAGAAGGAGTGGGGAAACACACTTCCCTTGAATGCACGCCTCTTCTTTCTTCTCAATTTGATTGCTCTGAAAGGGCATAAATGGGGAGTGCTGGAGTATGCACCTTAAAATGTATTATAATCTCTAGCCACCTCTTTTTACATTTCTAAAGTTCTATAATTATTATAACTAAGCAGTCATTATGTGCCAGCTACTGCAATAGGCACTTTGCCTTTCTTACCTCATTTAATTCTTACAATAATACTGGTACTTTGATGATTTCCACTGGACTTTGAGATCAAAAGCAACAAGGAAACTTGCCTAACGTCACACACACACACACACACACACACACACACACACACACACACTGCAGCAAAGTGAGAATTTCAACTCATTTCTCTCTGAATTTAGAGACTGAGCTCTAATCACTGTGCTCAGAAAACTCTAGGCTGGTTTGGTCTGTGTGTTTCTGCTGGGGAGGGGTCAGCAACCTTGGGCAGATCGGCCCAAGGTGGTGGTGGAGCTGATTGAATAGATGCCCGCCGTGTATGACTTATCAGCAGGGTTACAGGTCAAATTTCGAAAAAGGTAGAGCTTCCTTTAGTGTTTCCCAAATTCTTCTTTCCAGCAGTCTATTTTAACGCTATCCTCCAGCTGCCCAAAGGCCACCTGAACTCACTCAGAGTTTCTTTATTTTTTTCCAAAAACATCTTTATTGAGATATAATTCACCAATGTGAAGTGTATAGTTCAACAGTTTTTAGTATATTTACAGAGTTGTGCATCCTTCACCACAATCAATTCTGGCACATTTTTATTACCCTGAAAGAAACCCCGTCCCCTTGGCTGTCACCCTTGTACCCATAGTTCCAGGCAGCTACTAATCTACTTTCCATCTCTATTTATTTGCCTATTCTGGACATTTCATATAAATGAAATCACATGATATATGACCTTTTGTGTCTGACCTCTTTTATTTAGCATAATGTTTCCAAGGTCTATCCATGTTGTGGCATATATCAGAACTTGTTATATTTTTATTGCCAAATAATATTCCATTGTACGGCTGTACCACATTTTATTCATTTATTCATCAGTTAATGGACATATTTAGGTTGTTTCCTCTTTTTGGCTATTATGAATAATGCTCCTAGGGACATCACTCAAAGTTTCATATTCATCTTTTCATTTTTCCACTCAGAACTCCCACTTCCTCATTGCATGGCTCTGAGTTAGGGGTCAGAGAGCACTGGAATAGTCTAATTATTGCAATTCATATTGCGGGGTAGGTGACTGTCACACTCATGCATTTTTAAAAGAGGAGTGTCATAACCTCAATAAACCTCTAATTGGTGAAGTCATCACAGGCAGTTCTTTTTGAGAAAGGAGGTCTTCCCAGTGCCCTGTTCTTCCACTGGCTGCTACCTTGTCATTGTTTTCTCCACACTCACAAGATGCCCAAAGGAGATACTTAGCAGCCCACTTCTGAAAAGCTGCCAACCCTGTGAACAGTTCTGTGTTCAATCCTTTCTCATTTTCTCCTGCTTACATTCTATTTTTCTCCTCCACAATAACTTTCCCCAACTAAATAAAAAGATTTTTATCCTGAAATTTTGTCTTTACCCACAATTGCAACATCTCTGTAATCTCTTCCCACTCTGTGACAACTTCCTATCTTCTAGCTCACTTTTAAAGTAAATGCACAATTTTAGAAGATTTTAGTTATCTACTAAAATAATGCTACTTTTAAATGTAGACCAAAGCAGGTTTTTCTACAGTAAACTCTTAAAATAACAACCATTTCAATAAAAGCTTACAACACGGGTGGCATGACCACTATCCCAGCAATTTGATCCCACCTAGAGCTCCAATCCATCCATCCCACTACCTTTTCACTGTCTGTTACTTTCTTGATGTCCTCTCTTTCCTCTTGACCAAGCTTAAATTCCATTTTCAAACATTTTAATCTCTCCTTTGCATAACTCTCAATTCCTCACCTGCTTTGGCTTCAGTGTTCTTCCTTGCCAAAGCCACAAGTTAAGTCCCTCTCTCTGTCTACGACATAACTACACCAATGAATCTGAACAAAACTAGAGAAAAATAGAAAATCTTGCTCCTCTGCTCCTCTGTGAAATTTGTAGAGATTTGTCCCACTGTAAATGAACAACTACCAACCTGAGGTGGGCTTCTGATACTTTATGCTTCATTCTTAATGCTGTCAAGAAATTATGCTTCGTTAGTCTACTGACTTTCCTACTTTTTTAGTTAATTTTTTTCACATCTCTCCTCAAACCTCAAACACCTCCTCCATTATCCTCAATCACAACTGAAAGAGAATTCTCCAGACTCCAGCCACCATATTTACCCATCTACCAGAGTCTGCTTTGTAAGATCTACCATTTGTGCTTGTTTCTATTGTTTCTTCTTAGAGAGAAAGCTAATTCTTTCATGCATGTGCTAGACCCCATCCTTTCTTACTTACTAAAGATCAATACTCCAGCAATCTCCCCCCTGTCTCCTGCTTCATCAATTTTTCACTTTTTTGGAACACTGTCATCAATATGCAAATGTATTATTATATTTCCTATCTCAAAACAATGAAAACCAAAGTTTTCTGCTGACTCCACCATCTCTGCTAGTTCACACCCCATTTCTGGGCCTTCCTTTGCAGCAAAACTCTTTGAAACAGTTGCTTCTATCCACTGCCTTCTTGAAATCTCCACTAAAAGAGCTTATCTATATCTCAAACTTAATGTATCCAAAATGGAATGTCTAGTCTTAGACTTCACAATACTTTATTTACCCCTTATTGCCCCATCTCAGTTGACAATATCACCCTTTTAATTGCTCAGGGCCAGATTTTTAGAGTTACTCTTGATTTTTCTCTTACTCTTGTACCCCATCTCCAATCAGTCAGAAAATCCCATTTGCCTTACATATAAACTATATTTTTCATCTGATCAACTCTCATCATCTCCACTATTAGCACCCTGGTAGGAACCCACTCCTGTAACTCACCCGCAATTGGTCTCCCTGCTTCCATTCCTGCCTCTTACCATTTGTTTCAACAAATGGATTAGAATGCTTCCTGTAAAGCATGGCAGATCATGTCACTCCTGTGATCAAAACCCTTAGTGTAAAATCCAAAGTATTGACAGTGGCCAAGAAAATCCTCCATGAACTGAGACTCCATCAATCTCTGACCTCATCTCCTATGACTGTGCCCTTCTTACTCACACAAGCTGGCATGCTACCTCAGGGCCTTTGCACAGGCCTCTGCCTGGCAAGCTATTCCCCTGGAGACCTGCAAGACCAGTTCTTTCACTTGCTCCAATCCTTCCTCAGCATCAGTTTCTTAATGAGGTACACCTGAACAACCCAATTCAAAATTGTATAGCATCTCCACCCTGATCTCCCCACCCTGTTCTGTTTCTGCATAGTGCTTGTTACCTTCTAATACACTATATAATTTCCCTACTTTAAAAATGTTTATATTTATTTATTTATTTTGGAGTGCCAGGGGTCTGGGATGAGTGAAAAAGTTACAGTTCGTGAAAATGACCCTTCTGTTTCAATGACAAGGGTCATTGAAATAGACCCTTTGGTAATATTTAATTAAAACTTTAACTTGTATCTGTATTATAACCTTGACTAAAGAAAAGAAATTCCCCGTTTAAAAAAATGAGCAAATCTTTATGCATAGAATCACTTGACATCTCTGAAAGATTTTTAAATAAGAGAGTGATATAATCACATTTCAAAAAGATCACTGGGCAACAGGGAGGAAAAGGAGATGGAAGAGTGCCCAGTGGAGGCAGGGAGGCCAGGTGGTTGTTGGAAACTATTATAGGGATCCCAGGGAAGAGTGACAGAGTTCAGCAGCGAAGATCAAAATCAAGCGGGATGGAAAAGTGAACCATATGCATGCCAGAGCTCCAGGACATGCATTTGGGAAAGGGGGGAGGAGTGTAGTATGGCTGCCTGGTTTGTATCGTTACGGCAACTGGCTACCTGGTGTTGGTGTCACTAGAGAGGAAAAAAATAGGAAGAAGAAAAGAATGAATGCGATTTTGGGAGATGTCCCATTTGAGGTACCTCTGTTAGACAAGTAGTTTTCTTTGACTAAGAGGACTGATGATCCTTGTCTTCCAAGAATTGCCTTATGGATTTTCTATCCAGTAAAATTCAGCATTTTCATGGGGTTCACAGTGCCTAAGTCTTGCCTTTTAAACTACAAGTGTCCACTTTAGAAAATGTTTATTTTTTGCTCACTGTCTCTCCCGCTTCAAATGTAAGCTCCATGAAGTCTGGAATTTTTTGTTTTGTTCACAAGCATTTAGTGCTAGCCCATAGTAGGTGCTCAGTAAGTATTTGATCAATGAATTAATCTGAAATTGAGACATTTGTATTCAGTATTGTCTATTAAATTTACTGATCAAATTGTTCTTCTATGTAAAATATCAATTTTCTTTGAAATTTTAGTACTGGAATAATTTAATAAATCTGATGTTTATATTAACAAGATATATATAAATATTTATCAACCCCATTGCCACCTCTATTGTAAGCTTTCATTGAAATGGTTATGAGTTTGCTATAGAAAAATCTTCATTTTAGCCTACTTTATATTTAAAAATAGCATTCTTTTAATAACAAAAATCTTCTAAAATCATGCATTTATTTTAAAAAGATAAGTTTGAAACAGTGGCGTTAGCTTCATGTCCTGGAATTTGGCATTGAGGACTCCTAGGAATTCTCCAACTGCTGTCGACCTAGCTGAGAGCTAAGAATAGTGCAGAATGTAAACTTCTATAGAGCTAACTGTGGAAGGAATTTGAGAAGCAGAGTGAGCATATAGCATTGTCAGAAAGTTTGGTAAGTGATACTCTTTAAATGTCAAGGAGTACATATTTTTAATGATATAGTTTATTGTTCTAAATTCACGTGGAAAAGCTTGTAGGACCCCCCCCCCCCGAAGAGGTTTCATTCATTCTTTATTCATTCGTGTCTTATTTAACATTATTAGGAGAGAACACAGGGCAAAGGCCTGCCTTTGGCAAAGGGCACATGTTTATTGCCACATCTTGTGGGAATACTTTCAAATCTTTTCCGAAATGCATGTGGTGATTTTATTCGACACCAGATTATAATTTGTAATGTCTGTTTTGTTTTGCTTTTATCTGCCCTTCCAGCATTCTTATTTCTCTTTCCAGCTTTTAGTGTTGGGTTTGCTCCTGGGAAAACCCACACAGCTCTGCCCTCCTCAGGAAGTGCCTTTCAGGCCGGACTTACCTGGCCCCTTCCCCTTCAACCAAAACCTGTTCTTAACTGGCTGATCATCGGGGGAAAAAGTTAGACTACATTTTTTTTTTCTTGCAAAAATAGGAAATTGATCTAGATGACAGCCAAGATCCCTTCCTGCTCTAAAATCTTGTGATTCTGTGATTCTCTTTTCCAGGCAAAATGAAAACTAGACGATAAGTTTTCCTGAGAAAATTGTGTCATTTTCACCATATGTATAGAATTATCCTCTCTGTCTCTTTTTGTATTCACAGAACTGTGATTTGAACCTAAAATAGTATTCTGCTTGCAGCACATTTCATAGAAAGCAGTTCTGTGTCAGACCCAGTTTCTGGGTGTGTGGATTTCAAGCTACTAACTGGGGCTGGCAGGCAGTTTGGTGGCCAGAGGCTGGTGCGTTTCCCACTCTTGATAAAGGCGTTGCTCTACAGTCAGCTCTGCTACGTGCTTTTCCACTTTTGGACTCAGCATGGACCACGGAATCCTTGACAGGATCGCTTATTAAACGGTGTAATATCACTGCGTGTGGTTCGATAGACTCAGTCTTCCCAGGCAGCTCCATGGGAGAGCACACTATGGACTTGAAAAAGGTAAACGAGTGTTACTGTCCACCCTGGACCTCGCAGGCCGCTACTTGGATTAATTGTTGGCAGACTCCCGCTAAGATCGTTGACTATGAAGCACTCTAGGGATTGCCAAAGCTCACAGCCATGACTCTGATGGAAAGCCGAGCTCATTTTGCCTGGGCCTGACCTTCTGGTTCCAGAGAGTCTAGCTATTTCGGTCCCGTCACTTAGATGACACACCATCATGACGCCATCGAGAGTTTGATCAGCTGCTCCTCGGGTGCTGGCCACCCGGCATTTCCTTTACAGCTCACAGATATTTCCTTGAAACTTAAAACGCCTTCCCAAACATGGCATCTTCCATTCTTTGTCAGTCCCCCCTGCTTTGCAGCTGGTCAGTTTGTCGAGGTAGCCAGAGTGTGGGAGGACGCGTGAACCTGTGGTGAGTCCTGTGGAGCCGGAGGAGTGACAGGGAGGGAGATGACAAAGCCACGGGTGCAGGACCTGGTGCACAGGCAGGACAATGCTCTCTCCGTGAGGGACGAGTGGGACGGAGGCAGGCTACCTGCAGGGGGAACTCGTTCAGTTTCATGTTATTTTCCAGAGGGTTCTTCTTTGTTTCCATATGACTGACAGATACCCACAGTCACACTTGATTATAGGATCACTTTCTTTGTTACCAAGGCAGCTTTGTTCCTGAAACCTGGTGAAACATCATAAAGGAAAGAGTCATGACGTGCCATGAAAGAGCTCCAATGAAGGAAAATAAATTCTGCATAAAAGAGAAGTGATGATTTGGTCCAAGGTTTCTCAGCACTAAACATTGCTGTCTTTGTGATGCAGAATAGATTTGGGAAACAGTGAGAGAAGCATTTAGAAGACTATTTTTAAGTTAAACCGTGGCTTCAGTGCATAGGTAAACGCAGTGACTTGAGATTAATTAGAAATGAAACAACTTGGTCAGATCTATTTCGGTGATAGCTGTCAAGGGCCTGGCATTTCCTGAAGAGGAGGAGAAAGAGCCGGTAGCTCCTAAGATCCTCCGGCTTCCAGGTGGTTGATTCTCAGGAGCTACCCTTTGGGGAGGTCATTACAGCTCCTGTGAGATGATAAATAGAAAGAAAGAAAGAAAGAAAGAAAGAAAGAAAGAAAGAAATAAATAAGAAAGAAAGAAAGAAAGAAAGAAAGAAAGAAAGAAAGAAAGAAAGAAAGAAAGAAAGAAAGAAAGAAAGAAAAGAAAAAAGCAGGCGATTAGAACACAGTGGCCTTGAATGCTCACCCACTCAGATTTCTCTGAGGAAACTTGTCCCATCCTCATCCCTTTTGTGGTTCTTAATGGCAGAGGTACAGAATACACTTTTCTAGAGTGTCATTGATAGATGCTAATGTGTAGAACTCGGGTGAAGCTTAGAAGACACGACACGAAAAGGGCTTTGTATGTTATCAGCACTGAAAGCACATATAGTACCTTAATTGTACTTTATCTTTTTATAAAGTGATTCCATCCCTTATTCTACAACACTGGAGCATTTTTTTTCAACAATCATTTTTCTTTTTTTTTCTTCACTGAAGTTGCCGTGCTCTGACTTGCTCCCTCTATTGTAAAAGGCCTATTTATAACACAGATAGCTCAGTGTGGATTGGAAATCCTGACTCATCCATTCTTACGTTTAATCACTACCTAGGCATAAATGTTTGCCTTTTGATGGTGCTCAGTCTTTGCTATGGGAAAGGGATAGTGACCAAATTTTGGTTCTAAGTCACTGTTAAGAACTAGATTTCATTTTGAAAACAATAACATACATAGCCTGTATCTCTGAGAAGTTTTCCACCGCTTGGTAGGCATTCTGAAATGTAAAATAATAGCAATAATAACATTTAGTGAGAACTTGCTATGTAGCTGTCAGTGTAGATCCTTAATATATATAGACACACTTAACTTCCAGAACTACCTGGTGGGATAGGCCCTATTGGCATCACCTCAAGGGGAGGGCTGAATGGCCTTTGTTTGGGGTTCCATACATGGGCTAAAAGTTAAAGAGGAGAGGGACTGAAATTGAACAGTGCATAGCGAATACCCTTTTAGATCCAGCCGCCATGGTGCGAATTGTGTTCTCAGAACAATGGCTAAGCATGTGGGAATTGAAGAGAAAGAAGTGCAGTGCGGGGAAGCAGTGTGGTCATCCTTGTGGTCTGCTTCACTATGGGCATCACCTGAGCGGTGGACAGTTGTCTCCTAGGTAGTACAGGAGCTCTGTGACAGTGAAGAAAGCTATGGACGGGGGCTTTTCCAGTCTCTCCCTTCTCCTAGCACTTGGAAGAACAACTGAGCCTTGAATTAAATCGTGAAAGCCCCTGGGATTCTTGGACAATTCAGGGTTAGGATGGGGTGATATTTTTAGGAGTGAAATTCCAGACTTCCTGCTAGGACAAATGTGGTTTCCAGCAACTAATTGTAACTATAAAAGAGATACGACTGTATTTATGGTAGAAGCTGGAGGAAGGCATTATCTATACAAATATACATTTCTGTGGGTCACTGCCTTGCCAGAAATCTATAATGATTTTCTTTCCCCTTCCTTCCTTCCTTCCTTCCTTCCTTCCTTCCTTCCTTCCTTCCTTCCTTCCTTCCTTCCTTCCTTCCTTCCTTCCTTCCTTCCTTCCCTCCTTCCTTCCTTCCTTCCTCTCTCTCTCCCTTTCTTTCCTCTTCCTTCCTTCTTTTCTTTCCTTCCTTCCCTCCCTCCCTCCCTTCCACTTCCCTCCCTCCCTCCCTTCCTCCCTTTTTCTCTCTCTTTCTCCCTTTCCTTCCTTTCTTTTTTATAGGGTCTGTGTTGCCCAGAGTACGGTGGTGTCATCATAGCTCACAGCAACTTCAAACTCCTGGGCTCAAGCCATCCTCTTGCCTCAGCCTCCTGAGTAGCTGGGACTACAGGCACATGACACCATGCCTGGATAATTTTGATTTTTGTGTAATCTGGGCCTCACTTTTGCTCAGGCTAGTCTTGAACTCCTGACCTCAAGCAATCCTCCCACCTCAGCCTCCCAAAGTGCTAGAATTATAGGCATGAGCCACCACTCCTGGCTTCCAAAGACTTTGCGTTGCATACAGTTTCCAGCTCATTCCTCACATCAGCCTGCAAGATACCTCATCTCTAGTTCATTTGGGGTCAACTTTGGATCTTTTGCTGGATCCAAGCAGTCTCATTTATGTTTGCTAAATGTGCTGTGCTTCCAAACTTGAAGCTTTGCTCATGATTTATTCTGTGGCCTTTGAGGGGAATAAGCCCTCCCCTCCCACTGTCCAAATCATATCATTCCTCCACTAAAACTCCCATACCCTCCATGTAGCTTTTCTTTGGCCATGAGAAATCTCTTCCTTCTCCAAATTCCTGTAGTAATTCCTGTCTACATTTTCTCTTTGTTTCCTTGAGAATAAAGTACTAGTTATTAATTGCCTACTCTGTAGATTTATATCTTTTCTTCTCAACAAGGCTTTAAATTCTGAGAAGGTAGGACTGTAAGACTTAGCATTTCTTTTGCACCTACCACAGGGCAACTGTGACCGAAGAGAGGACAGTCATACATTGTATTGGAAGACTTAAATTTCAGTCCTAGCTCTGCCATTTTCTCACTGTGACTTAATTAATAATAGCCATCTTGCAGGTTAATGTGAGAATTAAACATGTTAAGGTATGTGAGAGTAAATGTATAAGCACCAGACACACGATTAAGAGTATTTGCTCACAAAAATCATTTCTGAATGAATGACTGTCACCATGACCATACTTTTCTAACCACTGGAATTTACGCCATTTCAGTACTTTCATTAGGGAATGCCAGAATATTCCAGAATACTTATACTTCATTTTAAATATCTCTATTAAAACCATGACCTTCCTTTTAATTATCATTTGCTTTCCTATGTAGCCTGGACCCAGTTGTCAGTCATATCAGAGATGTGCTACCTATCATGTTGTATCATGTCCCTTCCCTATCTAATCTCCTAACTTTTCAGCCTGCCGTATTTGTTATCTATTGCTGTATAAAAAATCACCCCAAAGCTTAGTGGCTTAAGATAGGAATAATTATTTATTACCTTTCAGAGGTTTTTTGGGTCAAGAATTCAGGAGCATCTCATGATATTGCAGCCAGCTGTCAGCTGGGATTGCCATCATCTGAAGGCTTGACAGGCACTGGAAGATTCACTTCAAAGATGGCTCACTTATATAACTATTGGCCAGGGTCCTCAGTTCCTCTTGCCACGAGGTTTCTATGGGATTGTTTGAGTTTCCTTATGGTATGATAGATGGCTTTTCCTAGAGTGAAGGAAACAAGATAACATGGCAAAAGTTGAAATGCTCTTTTTGACCAAGTCTCAGAAGTCACACACCAAGACTTCTGCCATATTGTATTGGTCACACAGGGGCAGCCCTGATTCATTATAAGAGGGGCCTATACAAGGTCTGAGTACACAGAGGTGAGGCTCATTGGAGGCTATTTTGAGACTGATTATCATAGTTCACCCACTGGTCCCCAGTGATTCATATTTTTCCTACTTAAAAAAATATAGATTTCCATCCCCTAGTATCATGCTATGATAGCATCAGCTCAAAGTCCAACATCGGATCATTTTAGTCAGACCTGGATATAGATCCTTGAATATTTTTCCTTTATCTGAAGACCTGTGAACTAAGGAGACAAGTTATCTGTCCACCACACACCCAGCACCCCCCAAATTATGGGAAAGGCAAAGGATAATAGCTATCCACCCTCTTCAAAAAGGGAGAAAACAGGAGTCACATAGCAATCACCAATCCAGGGCAATTCTGAAATCTACCCAAGCACATATTGCCAGCTTCTTGATTGGGGTTCAACCCTACTGCATGGGAATGATCCTTTAAGGTTCTTACCTCTGTCTTCTGAACAATTAGTTCTGCCTTTGGGGTTTTCATTTTTCATTAGAAATGGCCAGTATTTGCAGCTAAGTAGTTTTCTAAGCCTGCTTTGTGCCCATAGTAGATTAGGGATCCAAATGCAAGGGATCCTGTAAATGCAAGAAGACACAATTCTTTTTTAAATTAAAAACATTTTATTTTCTTTTTCTTTCTTTCTTTTTTTTTTTTTTTTTTAGAGATGAGGCCTTGCTCTGTCACTCAGGCTGGAGTGCAGTAATGAAATCATAGTTTACTGCAGCCTTGAACTCCTTAGCTCGAGTGATCCTCCTTCCTCAGCCTCTACAGGAACTCCTGGCTCAAGCAATCCTCCTGTTTCAGTCTCCCAAGTAGCTGGGATTATAGGCATGAACTACCACTTAATATAATTCTTTTAAAAATTTTGTTGAGTTTTTAATGAACTAATATAGAGTTGACTTCATTAGACAAAAACCACACATACACACCTTTTCAAGATAGACTAGAGTCTTAGAGGGCTTTTTGTTTAGGGGAGTAAATTTGTGAGACTGAGTTTTGGGTCCATAGAGGGCCTTTTGTCTGAGTGAATGCTTTTCTCAGGGACTACCTTAGATCTTTCTAAGGTTGTAACAAAGGATCTTATAGTTCTCCATTGGATTTGGTCTTTGCTGTGAAGGCATTTCTTAATTTGAGAATCTTGAAAGGACTGAGAATGAGAAGCAATTTCATTGTTGAACTCAGCAAATCCTGCATTGTTTATATTTAATTTATTTTCTTCAACTCATCTCTCCTTTCACGTTTTTTCTGTAAGCAGCAAAAAGAAGCCAGGTGGCACTTCTAGCACCTTGTCCAGAAATCTTCTTAGGCTAGATCATCTAATTCATTAGGCACATTTTCTATCTTGTCCATTACTGCAGGCAACAATACTACTAAATTTTCTGCCACTATATAACAAGGACACCCTTTCCTCCAGCTTTCAACCACATTTCCTCACTCCCTTTTCTTTTCTCTTTTAATGTAGACTTTTTTTTTTTTTTTTTTTTTTTTTTTTTTTTATAAATAACACTTTTAGATTCATAGCAAAATTGAACAGAAGGTACAGAGAAATCCCACGTATACCCGGCCCCTAAACATGCATAGCCTCCCTCATAATCAGCCTCCTGCACCAGAGTGGTACATTTGTCACAATCAGTGAACCTCTATTAACACATCATTATCACCCAAAATTCATATTTTATATTAGAGCTCACTCTTGGTGCTGTACATTCTATGGGTTTGGACAAATATTTATTGACATGTATCTACCATTGTAGGATCCTACAGAGTATTTTCACTGCTCTAAAAACCATCTTTCTTCTGCCTATTTACCCCTCCCTCTCCTCTAACCCCTGGTAACCACTGACCTTTTTATTGTCTCCATTGTTTCGCCTTTTCCAGAATGTTATATAGCTGGAAGCATACACTATGTAGCCTTTTCAGATTGGCTTCTTTCACTTCGTAATATGCATTTTAAAGTTCCTCCATGTCTTTTCATGGCTTAATAGCTCATTTCTTTTTAGTGATGAATAATGCTCCATTACCTGGATGGGCCACAGTTTAGTCATCCATTCACTTCTTTTAAACTCTCACTGAAAGCCTCCTTGAAACATCAGGCTTTCACTAGCAGTTTCTTTGAAGTCCTTTAGGCTCTCACTGACATGCTTCTCAAGGTCCTGCCAGTTTCTGCCTGTCATCCCATCCCAAATCACTCCCTTACATTTGAAACTTTTATTATAGTAGCATCCCATTTCCAGGTACCAAAATATCTGTATCAGCCAGGGTTTGATCAGAGAACCATTTTGTATGTGTGTGTGTGTGTGTGTGTATCTTAGTATATAAAAATCAATGTACACACATATACTATGAAGAGATTTAGGAATCTTTAATTTATACAATTATGGGAGCTGATTGCACAATTTATCTGAGGCTGTTGTTTCTATATCTGGTAATGGAGCCCAAAGTGTGCAAAACAGGTAGTTGGGAAGTGAAGAAAACACAAACTAATCCTGAAGACAGCTGGGCATGGACTCAATCTCTTTGTGACTCTAAGCCTGTAACTTGATGGGCATATCTTGCAAGAGAAGCTGGCACCCTTTGTCACTGAGCTAAACATGCGCTTGGCCCTGGATTTGGAGAAGCTGAAGTGGGGTCCAGCAGGAGCTAGGGAAGCTGTGCGCCTGCCTGTGGCCCCGTGCGGACCAGGTGAGCAGGACACCAGCAGCACTGTGTACCATCATGGGCCGCAACAGCAAGGTGAGCCTCCCGCTGGCCTTCCCAGAGCACAAAAATGACCGCTCCTTTTCTTTTGCCTTCCAAATGTCTTGTGCTTCACACTCACCTGGTTCTTTGCAGGGGAGGGAATCCTGGGATATTTAGCTCAGTCGACACAGTACAAACCCACCACACAAGTCTGTATTTTGTCTTTTCCCCACTTTGCAAATTATTTCTTCTTAACAGCAAGGATTGCAAAAACTTTTCAAAAACTTTTGCAGATTGGATTAACTATCTAAATTCAATTGAATCATTGTTATTACAGGACTTCTCCCCAACTGGGCATGTTCAACTTCTATGTAGTCGTCACTGAATTTCTTACAGCAGTAGTTTTAGACTTTTTTTAGTTTTATCAAATCCTTATTATTCCCTTATGGTTCTCTCTCCTATTACCAATGACTATTAAGGTGAAGGGATATAGGACAGACCAGGGCTTCTCGGACCTCAGTGTGCTTGAGATCCCCTGGAGGCCTTATTAAGACACAGATTGCTGGGTCCCTTCCTGATAGTTTGATTCGAAAGGTCTAGCTAGGTAGAACATGAGAAAGTACCTTTCTAACACATTTCTGTGTGATGCTAGATGGCAAAGATCTTTAGTGTTGAGCTAAGGATGGGGAGTGGGGATTGAACCAGGTGGGCTGATTATGTTATCATGGTAATGGTGGGATTTGGGGAATAGACACTTCCAAAAGGACCTAGTATTTTAAACATTTGAGTGGATTCCCTATGCCTGGTGCTGCACACACTGCTGCAGCTAGGATTAGCTTTATGGGTTTACAGGAAGATCTTGAAACTATGTTATATGTGTTTTAGTTTTGGCAAGAAAAAACCTACTTGAATGAATACATATTTAGACTATTGATGAGATGGTGAAGACATGAAGAAAAGAAGTTTAAATCTTGCCAATTTGGTGTAGCCATCTGGAAATTACTTTGCTGTGTGCCATTTCATGTGTGTGGCAGCTGATATCAGCCCCCTAACCTCGTGCTTTGTTGATGTTTAGACATGTGGTACCCTGTAATTGCTGCATATCTGTGGGGGAAATTTTCACACTTCAAAAAATATTTTTTCCTAATTGTTACCTAAGTATGGGCAAGAACCTGGTGATATACTAATCATAAATATTCTTATTGTATTTGAGATTCTCATCCATATTTGAGTCTCTTATGTCTTTGACATATTGAGTAGATTCTGATGGAAGTGAGCAAGAGGAAGTTTTTTGTAGGGACACAGACAGGTATGATGAGATTATGGAGTGGCTTCACTTCCTGGTGAAAAGAACACTAGACCGAGGAGTCAGAAGACAGATTCTTGCCTCAGGTCTGCCATTAACATGCTGCAAGATTTGAGCAAATCACTTAAATTATTTGATCTCTGTTTTCTGGACTGTAAAATAAAGGGGATGGATAATTCCAAAGGTACTAAGTCTAAAATTCACTGATGATTTTAATGGGAATATAGGCTACTAAATAACAGGCTTGATGTTGTTATTCTGGGAAGTAATATAGAGCCATATTGAAATGAAAAAATTTGAAAAGTAGATTGAAATGACCTTTTGTAACTTTAGAACTTTGATCAGAGTCTTACAGGACAAACTCATCTTCTAACTGGTTTTAAGTGAATTGAACTTTTTGAAGAAGGTGAAAGGGCCAGCTCTAAGGCTGTGCACCTTGGCACACCAATCTCTTATTTAATGTAATTTCATCTCAAAGGCCAATGTCAACAATCAGGTATGTACAAATAAAGTCACTGGGTCAAAGTTTCAATGCCTAAGTGATTGTGGCAAAGTTTTAATGGTGGAATTTGACAAAGCATCTAGATTATTTATTATCTTCATCAACTGAAACTTAATTATAAATAGCTCTGAAAAAGTTAGACATGGACTGTCCTCTGTGACTATATCCCTTTGGAATTTGGCCTCATCATTTGGTGATAATAATTGCACGGAACAATTCATAACCTGATTTATTCAGTATGAAGACAGTAAAAATTTATATTATTTTTCCTGGAGTAAACCATATTATTTAGTGTTCCAAGGAATGATGATGAATTAAAATATAGATAATTTTTTTTTCACAAGAGAAATAAAGAGTGATAGGTAAAACTTAGATTGAAAAACTCTCTTCTTACTTCTAATATCTTAAACAGCAAGAAGGAGAAACCTTGAGCAATCAGACTGAGGGGGAGAGATGTAGGTTTATGCCTTTGGTGATGCAGCTGGACCAACTCTTGAAAAATTATGAATAAAGGTTATTTTTGATGTAGTCCCCATTCTCCTTTTATTCATTTCCTAACAATTTAATAAGGGTCTGCCAAATGTAAGGAACAGTGATGTATGCTGGCACTTATTCTCGATCCCTTTGTATTTTTCAGCCAGGACACGGATATGTGTAATAAACTTTTGATGGCAACATGACAAGGTATAAAAGAGCCCTGAACTGAGAATGGTCCAAGGGGAGGAAGCCTAAGGGATCTTTAAAGTGTTCATCACCCAAGGGTGTGCATTTTTATAGAGGAAATACTTAATAATATTTATTAAGCATATATCACTTCCTAGTTTTTAAAAAAAATCTTTTGAAAAATCTACAGATAGATAGCATTTCTGTTACTTAAATTAAAAAAAAACCTGACCATCAATGGATGAATGGATAAAAAGGTGCTATGTATACACAATGGAATACTATTCAGTCTTAAAAAATAAGGAAATTCTGTCATTTGTGATAACATGGATAAACCTGGAGTACATTATGCTAAGTGAAATAAGCCAAGCACAGACGCACAAATACTGTATGATCTCACTTATATGTGGACTCTAAAAAAGTTGAACTCCTAAAAGCAGAGAGTAGAATGGTGATTACCAGAGGCTGAGAGGTAGAGAAAATGGGGAAATGTTGGTTCAAGGGTACAAAGTTTCAAAAAGACAGGAGGAATAAGTTTTTTGAGCTGTATTCCACAGAATTGTGACTGTAGTTAATAATAATATATTGTATATTTCAAAATTGCTAAGAGAATAAATTTCAAATGTTCTCACCACAAAAAGTGATAAGTATTTGAGGTGATGGACAGGTTAGCTTGATTTAATCATTCCACATTGTATGCAATATAACGTCACTTTGTACCCCATCAATGCATACAATACAATACATACAATAAAAAACTCTGAGCCTCAGTGTTTAAATAATTTTCCCAAGATCAAAAGCCTGGAGAGTGGTAAAAATAGGATTTGTACTCATATCTGTCTAATGCCAAATCTCATCCATCATACTTTGTTCCCTCAATTCTAGGTCTTGGTACAGAAAATAGGGAGTTAATTGGGAAATGGGGGAGGGATTGCTAGGTATAGAACCTCAAATCATAAATCTTAAGTCTATTTATTTATCTGGACCATTAGAAAGCGTTTGTTGAGTATAAAAACTGCAAAGAACATTTCCTACTGTAATGCCCCTCCCCACTTTTCCTCCACCCTACCCTTGTCCCTGACAAACAAGGAGAGAGGAATTTACAGAACTGTAGTCTTTGCAGAACCAAGTTGGCTGATTCACAAGGCTATGACCCTAAAAATATTCTGTTAGAAGGAAACAGTATGAACAATTTTACGGAGTGCTCTTGCATTGCCTTCATTATTGATTAGAACACGGTCCTGACATGACTGGCTACATAACTTGTGGAGTCCAGAGAAAACTCAAAATGAAGGACCCCTTGTTAAAAACATATTAAGACAGAGATAGGAGAGCATTAAACCAAGTGGGGTTCTTTGCAGCTGTATGTATTAATAGGATGCAAATCTTGAAGTTGGTCCTGGATCCTGAATGCAGAAAAGGAATTACCTCTCTCAGTTTTTCTTTATTGATCTATATTGAGAGTAGCTTGCTATAAAGATTGATAGTTTATACCCATTAATAGGTTGTAGAGTGGAGAGAAAAGTTCACATTAAATTTTAAAAAATTTTAGTCTGTATGGTATTTGCAGGCACAGATAAGCTCTAGAAATCCGGGGAGGAAGGCTAAAGACATGAGGGCAAGATATCTATTTTAATAAATGAAGGAGAATTAGAGTTCATAATTAGCCTGTTATTGAAGCTACATACTGTATCATGGAAACTGCGCATGAGATCATGGACAGAGGAGGTAATAAGAATGTGAAGATGCCTTTTATTTAAAGTGATAATCTATTTTTCTATTTTGTTTCTTCAGGGTGGAGGATAACAGGTAGATTGCACATAAATTACACCTTGAGTATTTATAAATGTCTACTTATTGTCTTCTGACTTTCTGGAACTGTAGGGAAAAGGGAAGAAATAAAAGACACAATCTTCTTTTTGAAGATGACAATTTAGCTTATATTTCAGCAAACAGATTTGGGAAAATACTCTAGAAAGTGTCTGATTGAACTTAATGAAGAAAGTTGAGGATGATATAAAGATAACTTTCCAATATTTTTGGAATAATTCTACCTGAAAAAGGTCAATGGAAAAGGTGCCATGTAAAGTATATAATATACAAAAGATGGGTTTCACTAGGGTTTTGAGGGACCATCATGTAATTTTTCTTAAAATTAATAGTTTAGTGCACTTCTGTTTGAGAGCATGATGCTGTGAAGTAGGACAAACAAGTTGTTCATTACCATTTACGGAATTTTAATGTGCCTTGTAGAGAATTACCATATTCTTTTTCTGAAATTAGTTTGTTTTATGAACAGCTACATTGGCTACAAATACCCTGAAAACAAAGATTGCTTTAACTGGTCATTTTTGTTTGTGAGTGATACAACACTATTCACAGATAATTGGCCTAAGGACTTGCAGTCACCAGTAGTTGTTGACATTTTTATAGGAGCTTTTAACTAGGATAGTTTTAAAAATTATGTTAATAAAGTACTAATGCTACAATCTAATTTTATGGTTGAACTAGTTTAAGAATGATTTTTCAATCTGTAGTCTGTTTTACATTTTTAAAAGCTCCTGGAAGGCAGTTTGGCAGTTTCTCGTAAAGTTAAACATATACTTACCATATGATCCGGCAGTCACACTCCTCGGTATTTTTCCCAAGCGAATTGAAAATTTATGTTCATACAAACATTTTGTATGTTCATACAAAAACATAAAACCACAATGAGATATCACCTAACACCAGCGAGAATGGCCTTTATCAAAAAGTCCCAAAACAATAAATGTTGGCATGGATGTGGAGAGATAGGAACACTCTTACACTGCTGGTGGGACTGCAAACTAGTACAACCCCTGTGGAAAGTAATTTGGAGATATCTCAAAGAACTAAAGATAGAAATACCACTTGATCCAGCAATCCCACTACTAGGCATCTACATAAAGGAAAAAAAAGACATTCTATAATAAAGACATCTGCACCAGAATGTTTATAACAACACAATTCAGAATTGCAAAGATATGGAAACAACCCCAAGTGCCCATCAATACATGAGTGGATTAATAAAATGTAGTATATGTATAAAATGGAGTTCTACTCAACTACAAAAAACAGTGGTGACCTAGCATCTCTTATATTATCCTGGGTAGAGCTGGACCTCATCCTTTGAAGTGAAGTATCATAAGAATGGAAAAATGAGCACCACATGTAATTGCCATCAAATTGGTACTAACTAATCAACACTAAGGTGCCCACATGGAAGTAATGTTCACTGGGTGCCAGTCAGGTGGGGGTGGTGGTGGGGGTGGTTAAACTCATAACTAATGGATGCGGAGTGCTCTGTATGGAGAAGGGCATGCTTGTAGCTCTGGCTTGGGAAATGCTAAGGCATTATATGTAGCCAAAATGTTTGTACCCGCATACTATTCTGAAATTAAAAAGAAAACCTGCACACAAATGTTGATAGCAGCTTTATTAATAATCACTAAAACCTGTAAGCCACAAAGATATCTTTCAGCAGGGAAATGGACAAATTGTGGTATATCTATTCATTGGTACACTCTTCAGCAGTAAGAAGGAATGAGTTACTGATTCATTCAACAAAGTGATGAATCTTAAAGTGAAAGAAGCCAGCTCCTAATGGATTCATATCATATCATATCATATCATATCATATCATATCATATCATATCATTTTATTCATGTGATATTCTGGAAAAGGCAAAACCATAGAGACAAAAAACAAGTCAGCAGTTGCTAAGGGTTGGTGGCATGGAGCAGTGGTTGACTACAAGGAGGACGCACAGGAAAAATTTGAGGTGATGGAGCTATTCTGCAAGGTCCTGAGTGGTGGGTTGCAGGGGTGAACATGGAACACTGTGGCTGATCCTGACATTTGTTTCTCTAGTTACAGAGCACCAGAAGCTGGAATCTACAGCAAGAATGGGATGTCCCAAGGCAGAAGTTTCCGCAAATTTGTTGGGAAAGGAGTTGAGTGGGAAAGCGGCCATATTTCCTTTCAGAAAAAAAAAAAAGACAATAGAAAAAGTATTACTAATGGGGTAGAAAGAAGAAAACACTAAAATCAAAACCAAAACCAAAACCAAACCAAATCAAATAAAATTCCTTTTAGTGGAAGTAAACCTGTCCAAAACCACTCTTTTTAAAATAACCTCTTTGCTCTATTGTTCCATTTGCCTTCCTGCCACTAATTTGTCCCTTCTTTAGTTTATTCTATAAACTACTTTCTGGATGATCTTCCTAAGACATTTTAGTGACAATGTAACTTTCATGATCAGAAACTTTCAATGACTCATCATTGTCCCAGGAAGAAAATACAAACATTTCAGTTTTGAATTTTAAGTCTTTAGATGATTAGCCCAATCATAAAACTTTTCTAGGCATTATTTTCCTCATCTATAAAATGACATTAGCATATAGAAATTTATGTTATCTCAGCAGCCTCAGTCAGCTATGTGTCTAAATAATTTTTTAAATGGTTCAGAAATAGTATTTTGCTGTATCTATCTATCTACCCACCCATTATCTATTTCTTAGCAGTAGTAGTTAGTACCTGGAGTGAATATAAATATGGAATGTTTATTATTCCAGTTTCTAATGTGATATTGATTTATTTATACAAGTAGCTTTGATTTTAGTTACCTTAATTAAAATATGCCAAAGAAATAAATCCAATATCCAAAAAAAAATCACACTTTTATTATTTATTAGACCCTTAGATCAATCCTGGAAATATTAATGAGAATTTTTTTGATATCTGCTATTTATTTTCAAGAGATTCAGTAAGTAATTTGTCTAATTTGATCTCATAATCTTCAAAAGTATCTTGAGCAAAGCCACGATAACATCTACTTCCAGTATGGTTAATTATAAAATAATTAGGTTCTAATGTGGCTTTTGCTTCCTGACTCTGTTTACCAGCAACAATTTCGACATCCTTCTATTATATGAAATGTGTGGAAACATAATTTTTTTTTCTTTTTAATTTTGATTCTGGAAGCCCTGGTAGAATACTTAAGGAGATTTCTTAATAGTGAACAGGGGAAGTCTTTTATTCACTTCTGGTTTTGATGGTACACAAATTAACTTGTTTCCTCTACTGAGCTGGGAATTCAGATAAAGGAACCTGTTGGAAATATGAACATTCCTGTTCTTCCTGACTCTTAAGTTTCATTAAAACAGTTTTTGCATCATGTAACTTTTACTAAGAGGAAACTGGAGGCACTGTTTGCCAAGAATGTTTGTTAATGTAGAACTTTAAAAAAGCATAAAATCCCCGGCCACTTATATAATGAAAAATGTAAACATCATTGCTTACAGAAATGGTGTCATTCTAGAGCAGAATTTTAAGTTCTGGCTCAGGCTGCCATTGAAAGAAGAGTAAGCACCTACTATGTGTCAGGCATTGTGTAAAGCTTTTGTTTCAAATTTCATTTCATTTCATTCTCAGTGCAAGCCTGTGGCATTTTTTCAATCCAAATTGTTAAAGATAAGGAAATTGAGACTTGATATTAGCGATAATGACATGTTCAAGGTCACACAACTACAGGGCTTAGTTTTGAAACCACTTTTGTTTGATGCAAAACCCATCTATTAATAATTTCCACTAGAGCACACTGTCTTCATGCATGTTTTTATATGCAGACACCTTCAGTGTCTGGTTTTCTGGTTTATGGGACTAGCCTAGTAATCTTGATCCGTTTTGCAAGAATGAATGGGCTAATGAATTACTAATTGTAAAATATGCTTGTACTTGTAAAGAATATGTGATTATTGAAAGAAAAATCATGACATTTTGTAGTTATCTTCTCAGATTTTTTTCTTCAAACAATCCCAGGACAATATATGAAGCTATCTGTGCTCTCTCTTTAATAGCATGACTTAATGGAGAACAAAGTCTTTGGCAAGCATTTCTACCACAGTTAACCCATCCTTCCCTGCTGCTAGTTTCTCAAACTTTTAGATACATGAAGGCATAAAAGACAGACTGCTGTCTTATTAAATTCTTCTTTTCATAAGAATGTATATGATGCATATGAGCAAAATGCTAAAGCTCTATAAAGAGCATCTCTGTGTTTTATAGCCCTGCTTCAGAAGGTCTATAGGATATAAAGTGAAGAAAAAAAACATGCATAATTGTATATGTAATCAGGCTGCAAATTTGCAATGTGTAAGATAAAATATAAACGCATCTACAGATGAATGACCTGAAATAAATACGTGAGCCATAGTCCTCTGTAGGTGAAGTGCTCATAGAGCAATTCAATTTCATTTTTCGAATATTTTTCTGTGTTTTTAAAAATAAAAATATGTTCTTTCTATAACCAGAGGAATGCAATGCATTTCATCCATATTTTAAAAAGACATTTTTTAAAAAATTTTTGAAAGCAGTTCTGGTGGCGTGTGAGGGTGAGAATATCCTCAAATGGAAACAATTTTGTTTGTAAGGGAATTCAGCTTTAAAATGGAAGCAAGGCATTTGTCTCTCGGATGCCATGGCAACCAGAGGAAAAACTCTGAAGTCCAACAATGGGATAAAAATGTGCCTCAAGAGTGGGTAAGAAGGAGGCAACCTTGGGTTTCGTTTTTTTCCCTAGAACAGAAGTTTGCATTGTGTTTTTCTAGCTGACTTCACTTTCCAGCTAGGCTGCTGTGATCGGAAAGAACAAACAACAAGAAGAACCTTTTTCTTGTGAAGTTTTGGGCCTCTCCAAGAAAGGGTGTGCTTTCTCTGTGGAGAAAAAACTCAGTTTCTTTTGGTTCAGTTTCTTTGCCTTCCCCTTCCCTTGACACATTCAAATTTAGTCATTTTTATCGCAACGTTTCTCAATCCCATCTACACTTTCACCTCAGAATTCCCCACTCATCCTCTTTGAAGCTATAAGGCTGGATTGATCCTTTCTCTGTGGTCACTGTTGTCATCATACTCATAGAAGGACTCCTTCTATAAATGCTCTTTCTCAGATTTCAATCCTCAATATGTTTCTGTTGGTCTCCAATGATTTGGTTGTCTGATTCTCTCTCTCTTTTTTTTTTTTTTTTGAAGATTTTTTTAACCTATTTTTATTCCTCAGGTAAATCGAATTTCCCTAAACCACCGAAGATTGCTAAGGGTCCTCATGTTGGCAATATGAATTCAAATATTGTGATGAGAGAAGTTGCCAAGGGACTTCTTCCCCGTTATACAGGTAGGTAGTGATAATGCTAAGTTTCCTCCTGTGGTCTGTGCCGTGCTGCCTTCTAACATGGCAGTGGCATTGATACAGGAAGGATCGTTGACCTCGGTGCTGGATTTTCAGATTGTGTGTGGTTGGCCTTAAAGACTTCAGTCCACTTAGAAGCCACCAGCAACCCGAGCAAGTGGCCCTCTAGTTTTATACCTCAAACCAATGTAAACACTGCTTTTCAATTAAGATAAAGAAAAGGAATTGGGGAGGAGGGTCTTCAGACTATCCAGGAAAGTAACTTGAATTGCAGGTTCTTAGTTTGGTAGCCAGAGGTACAGTTTTCAGAGCAGAGGATCCTGGGTGGCAGATCTGGGCCATGATGCTGTGTGACTCCCTTGGTATCAGGAACCACAGGAGAGTCGTGCAGCTGCTGGCCTCTAACCGGCCTGGGAGGACGGTCAGTCTAGGAAACTGGCAGCAGTAGTGTCATTCCTAGGAGCATGATCCAGCCCAGAAGAATAAAGATCTTATAGCCATGAGAAAGCTATGTGGAGGATGGAGGGCTCATCTCATTCATCTTTGTTTCCTGAGCCCTCATCAGAATATGTTGCCTTAAATGAAACGTGCTAATTCTAGCTGCTGCTTAGAATGGATAGTTGTATGGCCTATAAAAAAAATCTCATTTTTTTTAACAACTTTTTTTTGCAGCTTACATAAATTTTCTTTTGTCCTGAAATGGCCCTTGTGCAACTATATATTGCTTCCCACAGTTGTAAGCCATTATAATGAAGTGTACCAGTAACTTCCTATCACTTGGAGGCTAGTGAGGATACATGGAATGGTAGATGAGGTCAAATTCAACTCAATAAAAGTTGGGGATCACTTCAATCCTGAGCCAGGTGCCAGCCTGACTTGGTGCAGAAGTACCTTATAAGGTTAAACATTTATTTGGTATGTGTAGTGTGTTTAAAAAGCCTGATCACATAGACTGTCTCATTTGACCCTCACTGGAAGTAAAACCAAGGTATCAAGACTGATCTCAATAATGAACAGCCTCAAGTGGGCTCAGGAGCTCTCTTGCAATACCCTTCCAGAATCCTGGGAAGGTATAGGAGCCTCAGTAAAACCATATTCTTTAGTTTATGAGGAAAGTTGCACATTTCTAAGACTGAGAGTGCTGATGAGTGGGTGTTGGGCTGGGTTCTAGGGAGGGAAATACACAATCAGGTGTGCCTGACCAAATTGCCATCCAGATGGAGTCTAGCTCTTTCCAGTATGATGACAATGCTAGTGGACTGTCTCAGATTAAATGAATTTGGATTAACTCAAGGTTTTATCACAATGGTACTGGATTTGACATATAGTAAAGAGAGCTGCTTATAAGCCATGTTCTACTTCTTGTTGATAAGAGAGAAACAGAAGAATGTGAAGCCGTACAAGGGAGTGCAACTGAGCAGTTCAAAGCTGAAATAATTTCACTTGCTAAAGTGATCTGGGGATGGACATGTCTTTCCATAAGACATGTATACACTTAGCACAATGCCTAGTACTTAGTAGGTCCTCAGTAAATGTTAATAAGATATAATAATAATAAATTATAGATTGTGCATGGCCCTGTTGTTTTTGTTTTCTTCTTTTCTTTTGTTAGTCTTGAGTTCTAATTCCTACATTGCTTTCAGCTGCCAGGATATTTTGTCTCCTTACTTAGTTCTTGACATAATAAGTACATAATAAACTTTTTTGAATGGATAAATGAAAGAAGGAGGGTTTGCAATGATACTCTGCATGTACTTCTGAGGCAATGTTAATACCCTTCACTCCAGAGGAACTAAAACAGATTCATATTCATTAGCATCAAAATTTCCAATAAATATAGTAGTGTTAGTCAATCAAGTTAATATTAAAATAATCGTTACGGCTTTCTTTTTCTTCTCTTCTTTTTTTCTTCTCGGCAGATTTTCTTATATAGTCCTTAAAAAGTGGGACAATTCTGTCTGTTAAGTTGGCAGCTTTGAAAGTCATTTTATTTGAATATTTAAGTATTAGTAGATCACTTTGTTCAACTTCTTATTGTAGATATAAATTTTGGTCCAAAACTCATATGTGTAAAAAAACCATTTACTTTATTTTCTGAGAACAGAATGTTTATTTTTACTTTTTAGAGACAGGGTCTGGCTCTGTTACCTGTGTAGTGACACAGCTTACTGCAGCCTCCAACAGGGCTCAATCAATCCTCCTGGCTCAGCCTCTCAGGTATCTGGGACTGTGCCTAGCTAATTTTAAAAAATCATTATTTATTTATTTTTTATATAGAGATGTGGTCATGCTATGTTGCCCAGGCTGGTCTCAAACTCCTGGCCTCCTATGATCCTTGCACCTCCACCTCCCAAAGTGCTAGGAGTACAGGTATGAGTCACTGTGCCCAGCCTGAGAACAGAATTTTCAAGTGACATTTTTACCAGGAGTTGCAAACTTAATCTCTGTCAGTGTCTCTCTCCTCCAAATTCCCAAATGCAAGTCTAACTTTGGGGGATATTTTGAAGGCAAGAAGTCAGGTGCAGTAGAGTTTATTCCTGGTCTGGACATGCTGGCATTGGCTAGGCATTCTCATGCCTATCTGCTCCCTGGTCATTGGTCCACACAACATAGATTGTTCTGCCATCTACCCATCTTGACTCTGATGGCTTTTATGTCTCTAGCTCCCTTGATTACTTGAATGTACCCATTGTATACAAAGGAAACACTTGGTTCTTCCAATGCCTCATTAGGACACAGAGAATTCTGCAAGTCTCTTTTGCCTAAGCACCTCACATAACTATCTCTTCTCCACTATAACTTTACTTAGTTGGTGATGGAAACTCTTCAGGCCTTGTTACCTCTGCAGGATACCCCTCCCTCCAGAAGTGTGAAGATCCTCTTTGCTCTCGAATCTCCCAAACCAATCTGGGTTTCTATGAATTCCCCCATTGTGGGAAACTCAACCCAGGGAGTGCAAGATCAGTTCTTCTTCTGAGGAATACCCCATTTGCCTCTGCTTCCCTTTCAGCTCTCCCTACTCCACCAAATATGGCTATGGAAATTTATCTAGTCTAGTTTGGGATGGAGGAAGAGGGTGGAGTTCTGGGCAGGGAAATCTTTTAATTATGCTGAATTCTTCAAAAACTGCTGTGATACCCTGAGTTTCCAAGAGTCCCAGGGTGGAACTTTGAGGTGAAGATTTTGATTCTCAGAGCTTTATAGTTGTTAAATGCTGACAACTCTTTAAGCTTCACTAGGTTTGACTGGGTCAGTGAGTGCTATTTGTCACCAAGCACTTACTGTGTGCCATGTGCCAGTATGATATTAGGTTACTACTAGGAAATAAAAAGAAATAGGATAGGATTAAACTAAAAAAGCCAAAGCTTTTTGTGATTGTGTGGAGGTGGGTATTCAATTCAATAATTACATATTAAGTGTCAAGAACTGTGCTAGGAACTGATGGTGTATCAATGAATCAGATAAAAACTTAGAAACAATGCAATGTGGTTAAGAGCGTGAACTCTGTAGACAGACAGCTGGTTTAAAGAATGTCTTTTGTGATCTTAACCTCTCTGAGCCTCAGCTGGCACACATGTAAGGGAAAAATGGTAATAACAATAATAATACACATTTTGTGAGATTATTGTGAGGATTAAATTACATATGCAAAATATTAACCACATTAAGCACATAGTACATAGTAAGCATAACAGATATCATACATCGGCTGGTTCAACATCTCTTCCAATCTCTTTCTAGTGTGCCTTCTTGTAAAGCTTGAAGAACTGCATTGCCCAGACTCCTTTGCAGCTAGAGGGCCATATGTGATTTAGAGGCTCCTATCAGATGCATTTATTTGAGGCTTAAACTTGAGCTGAAGGCTCAAGGCATTCATTTCATGGCAGAAGGTAGTGGATTTGTACTCTGTTAGCTAAACTTGAACTATATTTTTCAGAATTCCCTTCACTGTAATTCTGGGTTTGACTGTATGAATTTGCATGAGATTTGGAGGGTGAAAATGAAGCAGTACCCATGTTCTTTTTACCTTCAGAGCACAGGCACTGTTGCAGCTTGTGCATGTCATCTCTAGTTGCTGGTTCACCTTGCAGATGTGGGGCAGTAAGCCATGGTTTCTGTTTTCATGGAGCTATGACATAGCAAGGGAGAAGATGTGTGTGATGTGTTCCTTTTTCTTCCATTGAGAAGATTTCCTTTAACACTTTTCCTAGTTCCTAGGTGGGAAGTAGCATTGTCTTTTCCTTGCTACATCAAAAGGAAGCTGGGGCAGAGGGCATCTTGCTAAAATTCACATATAAGTTTGGTGTGAGCCCCAATGTCTCCCTGTGTGCTAGCTCCAGGATTTTGGGAACTGCTGATTCAGAGAGGCAGCTGAGTTGGGAGAAGGTGCTGGGAAATATTTTCTTGCTAAACATGGGAATTATTTTCTTGCTAGTGAAAGAAAATGCCTGGTTTGGAATCTTTTAAAAGATAAGAAAGAAAAACCAAACCAACAAACAAATAGAAAAAAAAAATATCAAAAGGCCTGGCACTCCATATATCTAATATATCATAAAATGTCAAAGCCATCTTTTGCCTTATATTTGTGATCTATTTTTGCCTTTCCAAAAGTAGCTGATGTTATTTTCACAGGAGTATTATGTTACATAATAGAAATTGAAGTATTCAGAGTCATTTATAAACTACTATATTAAATTTAAGGTATTGCCATTTAAAATTTCTAAAAGCTGTAATTGCATGTTACATTTTATATTTTTTCATTTGGCAGGATTTTAGAATTTTACTACACTTTATAATTTTACTACACTTTATAATTTTACTACACTTTATAAATAAGAGTGTGAGCAGGTCTCCCCTTAGATTTTTCAGTGATGGAAGTTGTTTCTGCCACTGTTTTTCACCAATAATATTAAATACAGATGAGAATGGAACATAAAGAAAACAAGTATAACTTTCTCTCCTGAATCCCAGGGTTATGGAGCTCCAATTTTAGTTTTCATATCTTCCTAATGCACATATGACATTCCCTGAATACCTAATACTGGTAGGCAAAAATACCTAAAACATACTTTTCGCCCCCTGAATCTAAGCCTCCAACTTGGAAGGAAGCCGCCATCATGGAAATAGTGAAATTGTCAGGAAATGGATGTCACCAACTCAGGAAATGGTGGGGCTAGATCACAGGATAAGGTGTCCCTAGGAAAAGTAACAGTCGTTAGCTGATTTGGGGTCTTACAGCCTACTGTTTGTTTCAAGATAAGAAATTTAGATCCGTGAGAAATTGAGTACTTATTATATACTAGACCTGTGCTAAACACATTATGTCATTTAACCTTTACAACAACCCAGAGACACTAGCATATAATGCATTATTATCTCTAATTTGCAGGGAAGGATATTGACACTCAGAGAGGTTAAGAATGTGCTAGAAGTTGCATACTGAAAATCAGTGGAGTCAGATTCATGTCCAAATTTCTACTTTATGCTGCTGTTGCCTTTGAGAGAAGATGGAAGTAGCTAAAGTCCTCTTTCCCCTACGCTTCAGCCCCCTAGATGCTTTTGATCACATGCACGGTTTTGTGGATTTTTCAGGTGGGAAAATAATTTAAAATAATGCATCTGTACGCAAATCAGAGCTCATGCAATTAAGCAAAACCGAGAACCACTAATGTTGATTAGCAAAATAGGCACAATAAATCAATTAGCCATTTAATGAGATAGTGACCCATTTGTCTCTTAAAACTTGCTGTACTTTAAAATAATAATGTCCGTAATATACATGCAAGAATTATCAATCTATTATTTAGAGAGAATCCTTCAAAATTAATCTCTACTTCTTGTTTGGGGAAGGTGAAAAGGCATCTGGGGGAGAGGATAGGGAACGTGGAGTGTACTTTGGAAGCCTTTTGTTTTTTTTTAACATATTAGATGCTCCACAAGTATTTGTCAACTAAATAAACTTGTATCTGTTTGTTTTTCCTCTGTCTTCCTTGTAACCATCTTTTCTCAAGACTCTCTCCCCTCTAGATAATGGCCAGGCATATAAAATTTTAGCACATACTTCTTTAGATTAATAAAATACTCTGTAGAGTTTTTCTGCAAATACTTCATATATGTGTAAAGATGTTTCCTATTTGTGAGGTGCAGGATTCTGTTTATGTCTATTAGAGTAATCTTGTCAAATTATATTGTCTGAATTTTCTAAATCTTGATTTTTTTTTCCTGCTTGGTATATTTCTAATAGAGGTGTTTTATTAATAAAATCTCTCACTATCATTGTTGTTTTGTCTGATTCTCATTCTGTTAGTTTTAGCTTTACAAATTTGAGGCCACATTTTTAGATGTGTATATGTTTATTATTGTAACTTCTTAGTAGAATGATCCTTTTTTATTATTTAGTGCCCACTATTTTCCTTTAATATATTTTCTTATTTGAAACATGAGCTTTCTTTTGATTAGTATTCTCATTCTAATGCTCTCCCCAACTGAACTATTTTGGCAGCTCTTATTCTCATAATATATCTTTTTTAGCCCTTTATTTTCAAACTTGCTGTACACTTTTACTTTAAATTGTTTCTTGCAAACTGTATATATATTTTTCCTTGATCATCTATGTTATTTAATGAGTGATTTAATCCATTTACATTTATTAGGATTATTGGTACATTTGATCTTTTTTCTATCATCTAATTGTGTTTTCTGGTTATCTCCTTTTTCTTTGCTTCTTTTTTTTCCTACTTTCCCCCACCTTTCTTCCTCCCTGCCTTCCTGTTTCTTCCTACCTTCCTTTTGTCTTTTTCTTTCTGTTAAAGAGATAGAGTTTTATATATCCTTCCTCTTTTTGTTTCTCTTCTGGTTTAGAAGCTAAAATTTTACACACACATACACACATGCATTGCATAGAAATGTAAATGATTAAATATAAATATACATGTAAGGATGTGTACAGATGTAAGGAAGTGCATATATTACATATATGCACAGACCTTTCTCTCTCTCTACACACAAAATAACTCTTGTTTATATAGTCTATGAGTATTCTTACTATTTCTGAAATTATGTTTATTTCTCTCATGCTCTTGAAAGATAGTTTGCCTGAGTATAGAATTTTAGATTGAACTTTATTGACCCTAAGTTTTAAAATATATTATTTCATTATTTTCTGGCATTTATTGCTATTGATGAGAAATCTGCAAACAATGAAAATGTTAACAAAAATGTTGCTACTTATCACATTTTAGGCATTTTCTTTATTCCTTTTAAAAGCTTTCTCTACATAGTAATATTCTTCTGATTTATTCTGAGGTGTCTTTCTTGTAGTGGGCTGTCCTGTGCTCTTAAGGTATTTAGTAGCATCCGTGGCTTCTGCCTACTAGATGACAGTAGCACTTTTATCCCACCAGTTGAGACAACCAAAAATGTCTCCAGTAGTTGCCAATTGTCCTCTGGTTGACAAAATTATCCCCAGTTGAGAACTACTGATCTACAGTGAATTTATACTCTGTTGGTGTTTTTAAAATGTAGCATGACCTCCCTGGCCTCTACCCACTATATGTCAGTAGCATCTTCACTCCCTCCACTTTGTGATGACCAAAAATGTCTCTAGTTATTGTCAAATATACCCTGGGGGACAAAAATTGAGAACTACTGCTCTAATCTATGAATGTCTCTTCTTCTTCTGTACATGTCTCACCCTGGCCATGTAAAATCAGTACTCGATTCTTAAAGTACATAAGAAAAATTTAAATTGATTTTGCATTTAGTATATCTTGTTTTAGACTATATATTGTTAGAGCACTGGATTTTCAGTGCATTTAATTAACAAGCATGTCAAGGTGATGTTGTCTGATTTTGATGTTAGTGGCTTTAGAGCTTATGTGACTTGGAAGAATGTTCTGGAGGGCACCAGAAGCCTATAAACAGTAGTGGGCTTGAGCACTTGTGATTTGTCCTTGACCTTCTCTTGTTCTAATCCCTCTGACAGAACTGCCTCTAAGCGACGATATCA